>NC_081305.1:26358125-28820000 GCF_030435805.1 Mustela lutreola | reverse complement strand
GAAAAATAAGCCGGGCCGCAGACAAAGGAATGCAATCTGATATCTGCCAATCGATGCAACTGCCAATGGCTGGGTCTTCTTTGTTCAACACGGTTTGGGGGCTCGCGGCGAAGGCTGCGCACCGTACAGCACGGAACACTCCCTGCCCACTGGGAACTCATTTGGAAAGGACCCCAGTCTGCTGGAGACCTAATTTGGCTTTTTCCAAAGCCAGCTCCAGCCAGTTTTCTGGGCAAATTTCCCTCCTGAAGTTGCTCAAACAAATGGATTTATCATCCAACATGATGTCTGCATAGTAGCTCCATGAGCCAGAATGCAAGCATAAAATAAAATAAATACCTTTGGATCAAGGAAATGGCAAAGCCTCTCTCTCTCTCTCTCTCTCTCTCTCTCTAGGGGTCCTTGCCAAGGACACTCTGGCAACCGAAAATGGAGTTTTTGAAGATCAATTTTTAAAGTGCAAAACAAATGCCATGATATGAAATCCTCCCATAATTTTAATTTTGCAATGTATTTGTCTGTTGTTTTTAAATGGAATAAACAAGTCAATTTACAATCCAATTAGCTATTTGAAATTTCGGTGATGGCAATTCATCGAGTTACAATTGGACACGCAAGGACATCTAGACGATGCTGGCCGCGTGGAAGGGAATGGAACTACGGCTCTGCTGGTCGCCTCCTATGTGCTAGACACCATGCAAGATGGTTTAATTACACCTGTCATCTTCACTGCAACCCTGCAAGGCAGATATTGACATCCACGTTACACAGATAAGGAAAGTGAGGCTCAGGAAGGTCAGGTGACTGGTCCAAAGTCACATAGCATGGCAGAGACAGAACTCACACCTACATCAATTTGGCTACAAAGCTTGAGGAACCTTCCCTTCTTATTCTGTGGGTCGCCAGCACTCCTATCCTGGATGGATTGGTCAAGTTCATCCGTTCCCTTCAGGGCTGGTGCCCACGTCGGAAGGATGGATGATTCATTGTCCTCTGTCCTCCTCACTGCCCTCCTGTCAACCCCCAGCCACTCAGATTGAAATGAACACCTTCTCCATTACTGGCCTCCAAATGCGTCCCGAGTCTTTGCCCCCAATCCATTAGTGAGATGGAACTTTCTCTATGCACAAGAAAGAAATCAGCCTCCAGGTTTGGAGGTCTCTGGCTCTTCAAATCAAAATATTCCCAGCCCAAGGGCCTCAAGACAACAGTCGGTTCCGTCCCTTTTGGCCTTAACGGAATCTGGGCTGCAACTTTTTCCGTTTCGTGTTTGAATTCTACGGGGAAGGTGAGCCAACGATCAGACGTTCTTTCTTCCTTAAAATCCGTGCTGGAAGTGGCCTTTCTAGCTTCTCGCTCAAGGCGATGCTGGGAAACACAGATTAAGCGCAGCAGAGCAAGTCCTAAGTGAAATATAGGATTTCAAGGATGGATTTCAGTGTTTTTAAATTACCAGATCCTAGTGTAGATTTAAAGCCCTAGCTGTAGCCTTTCTTCTTTCACAGAAAAACTCAAATGTTTATCTGCAATTTGCCCAGATTAGGCTTTTAAAAAAACGTGGTCGTTGGTTGTCCTCGGACAATAAAGCTGGGCAGTTTTGACCTTCATTCCGCAACTTGACTTCAATATCTGCTAATTCCTTTTTATAAAACAAATTGCATCAACGGCGTTCCCATTTAACCAACTGCGGCTTAAATTGTTTTGTTCTCTTTCATAAGTTCCTTCTCCAGATTAAATGCTGCTGCACCCAACGAACTGCTCTCGGCCGAAGTGGGGAAGCGTGATTTGATTAGTATAGATTCTGGAATCGGGTAAGTACTGTATCCGTGTCCTCTCTAGAAAAGAGGTGACGTGTCATGGGATATTAAGAATGGCCATTTAATGTAAAAACTCAGATAATACATGAGTTAAATGGAGAAAATGAGAGAAAGCTTTTAAGCATTCTCCCAAGACGGATTGCAGAATAATATTATGGTACACAGAAAGGGGGGCTGAGTGACACCATCGGGAGGCCATTACAGAAGTAGGGTTTAAAATCATTATGGCAAAAAGCATTTCAGAGCTGCAGCGAGACGGCGGCAACACATAATGAATTATCAATAGAGAGCTGGTGATTCGGTTATATTACAGTATGAACAGAAAACTTCCTGTTACATCATTTTAATCTGCCACTCTGATAAATGACTTGAGGAGGGAGCCCCATTTCCGTCGTGAGCTACGGGAGTGGGGGGCCGGGGGAGGAGGAGAAGATGAACACAAGAGTCACCAGAGAACGTTTCAAATTAAGTGACCCAAGGATTCACCAAACACCCGAGCTCCAGGATTCATCACCGGAAAGACACCTATTTCCGAATGTCGTCCACTGAATGGAGGCTCGACATAATCCGTCTCTAGGTCCAGGGAAACCGTATGTACAAAAACGGCCACGCTCACACCAGAGTCTGTGAGTTTGATTTTTTGAAATACGGCCTAAAGGTAGTATTTATCTTGATTACTCAGGTTTTTGGTACTCCCTTCAACTTGGCTCCTGAGATGTATGTCTCTTGCCGCATCTAGTCTGGTGTTGCCATCTGTGAAACAGAAAGGTAGGAAATGTTATCTCGAGTTCACAGCCTGGGAAGTTGGGGTTCGGAGAGATTTTGTAACTCAGGGTCACGCTTTGTAAGCGGTGGTGTTGACATTCACTTCTAACCTGTCAGACTCAAAATCCCCACAAATTTCTACTTATCTGCTCTATCTGCGCACGTGTATGTGTGTGTGTGTGTGTGTGTGTGTGTGTAGTTAAATCTTTCCTCCCCAATAGTAACACCCCAATCATAAAGTTCTTTATAGAGTTGCAAAATACTATTTGCTTCACTGCCTAATCCTAAGGCAAGGGAGTTGTTTTACTAGTTCACTTTGAAAAGCGATATGGTATTTTCTAAGAGGGAAAGTGCTTTTTATTGAAATATAATTGACATATTATATTAATTTGGGGTGTACAGTGTAATGACTCAATATTTGTATACATTGTGACTATCTTCGTGTAATGAGAATTTCCGAAATCTATTCTCTTGACAACTTCAAATACACAAGACAGGATTATGAACTATAGTCGCCGCACCGTACATTACATCCCCAGGACTTATTTATTTCATAACTGGAGGCTTATACCTTTCAATGACCTTCACCCATTTACCCATTTTGCCCATCCCTACCCCCTGCCTCTGACAACCTCCAATCTGTTCTCTGTATCTAGGAGTTTGGGTTTTGTTTTGTTTTCAGATTCTATAGGTAGGCGAGATCAAATGGCATTCATCTTTATCTGTCTGACTTATTTCATTTGCCATGATGCCTTTAAGGTCCATCATGCAAGCTGTTCTCAATGGCAAGTTTGCATTCTTCTTCGTGGCCAAGTAATATTCCACTACATATAAATTCCACATCTTCTTTATTCATTCATCCATCAGTGCACCCTTAGATCGTTCCTATGTCTTGGCTCTTGGCAATAATGCTGTAGTGAATGTGGGGGCACAGATAACTTGTGGAGAGTCAGTGTTTTCATTTCCCAAATAAAGAACCAGAAGTGGAACTGTGCTCTGTGTGCTTTCGAGTTTTGTAGCATGGGTAGGGACTAGCTTTATAAATTAAGACAAGGCAAAAGTTTGGGATGGGCTGTGGATTAATGGGCCTCTCATCCTGTTTGTATCTGACCTGGAGATCCCCCTTCTAAGAAGTCACCCATGACTACATTCACTGTTGGAGGAGGCAGCAGTGTTGGCTAAAGGGAAGCATGGGAGAAACCAGGAAAAAAAAGGAGAACCAATACATTTGGGAATATTATGCAGCCATTAAAATGAGAGACTAGATCTCTTAAGTGTTGATGTAGGAAAATCTAAAAGATAAATTGTTTGCTTTCAGAAGAGCCATGGTAGTGTGTATTTTGGAATTATTTTCAAGAGGACACACACGCACAATTATATTTGTATACATACACATATATAAATATACACATGTACATATATTACATGCTTATATGTGCATGGAAAGGTCTTAGCAGCCTGTATATGAGACTGATGAAATGGATTCTCACTGGTGAGGACTGGGAGTTTCAGAGGCCAGGAAACAGGTGTCATTTTATTGCAAAGTTTTTAATTTTTGGTGATTGCATTGTCTTAATTATGCCGCTCTAGATTATCTAAATGTTTTGTAATAAACAGATATCATTTACAATCTGAAAATGGTGTTTAAAATGTTACCGTCTGGAACCGTAAATGACGTGCATGGCACAGATATGTAGAATAACAGCTTTATTGAGTTTATTTCACATGTCATAAAAGTCACCTGTTTCAAGTGTATAGCTGGGTGGTTTTTAACATTTTTTTAAAGATTTATTTATTTATTTGATTGAGAGAGAGAGAGAGAGAACGTGCACGTACCAGCAGGAGGGCCAGAGGAAGAGGGAGAGAGAGCATCTCAACCAGACTCCTCGCTGAGTGCAGAGCCCAAGGCAGGGCCCGATCTCACGACCCGGAGATCATGTCCCAAGTTGAAACCAAGAATTGGATGTTTAGCCGACTAAGCCACGCAGGTGCCCCAGTTTTTAACATTTTCAGCCTTGTGCAGTCGTCATGGCAGTCTGCTTAGAACATTTTCATCATCCCAGAAAGAAAGCTCAAACTCATCACAAATCCCTCCCTGTCATCCCCACCCTCACCCCAGTCCTGGGCAAATAAATACTCTTTTACTCCCTGTCCCCATAGATTTTCCGATACTGGACATTGCATATACATGAAATTGTATAATATCAGGTCATTTGTGTCTGGCTTCCTTTACTTCAACAGTGTCCATAAGGTTTATCAATGTCGTAGCAGGTGTCAATGCTTTGTTCCTTTTTTGGGGCTGAATAATATTCCATTGCACGTCTCTACCCCATTTTATTTTTCCATGCATCAGTCGATGGATATTTGGGTTGTTTTCACTATGGGGTTACTATGCATAATGAAGCAATGAACATACCACTTTGAGGATGGAATTGCTAGGTCACGGGGTCACTCTATGGTTGACATTTTCAGGAACCACCCAACTGTTTTCCGAAGTAGCTGCATCATTTTACCACCCGAATGCCAGCCCTTCCATGCCCCTGCCAACACATGTTAGTATCTTTTTAATAACGATGTGTTTTTAAATATCATATAAATAAAAATGGATGCATCCTTAAAAAAAAAAAGTCAGAGGGAACCGCAATTCGATCAGGAATTCGCAATTTCCGACAGAGCTGAACGGGGAAGTTCACTTCTCACCATCGTGTCCATCGTGCCTCCCTCCCTAGAGGTAAACACAATTTTGTTCACATCCTTCTACTAACTTTCTGCCTTTTTCTTCATGTTTATATACATATCGATGATAAAAACATCCCTGTTTTTACATAAATGTAATTCATGCTACAAGAATTATGATTTTCCCTTTTCATCATACTGAGTCTTGGAATTATTAAACATATCACAATTATAAATCACCCACTTTTTTTTTTAATGCCCTTTTACCTCGCTCTCAGAACATAGAGTCTAGATTTGTTCAAGGGTGACTGTTCAGCTTACTTTAGAGCATAGCAAGTTGCCTCAAAGCCTGCAACCCCTTTTATGAGCCTTGTCCTACCTCAGTTCCCATACGATTTTCTTCAAGTTTAACGATGCTCGTAGAGTCAAACCTATTGAGGGCAAACCATGACTCTGCCATGTACAAGTTCAATGGCCTTGAGTCTGGGCCTCGGTTTCCTCATTTGTTAAATGGAGATAACAGCAGCACTTACCCTTCTAGGTCGTTGTGAGGTTTCAATGGGGTCATAAAGGGAATAAGGCACTAAGGCACTCCACCGTGCCTGCTGTTCACGCTGTTAGCCATATACACGCAGTCTAGAAAACCAGCCAGCAGAAAAAAACCAGTTTTTCTTTAGTGTCATTCTCTCTGCTGTTAAGCTGTCTGGCCGGTAAATCAGTTCCATGTGTGTTCCTCGGGAGCTCCCAGCCCAGGGAATTAAGATCTCCGCCTTGGGGAGTTGGGTAGGGCCACACCCTTAAGCCTAACTCTCTTGATTGAAAGAAAATTGCAAAATGAATGGTAATCACGATAGTAGATCATTATGCATTGTATCCAAGCTGGGCTATCTCGAAGGATATTGATACAGCCACAGAAATGAGCTCAGGTCCAGAGGCCAAGCTCCTGAAAGAGCCAGACTGGGGGAGTGTGAATTGCCATCACAATTGAAAACATCACTGCCTGCATTTAGATCTTGCAAGTTCTGATGTGTGGCTGCCATTGCTGCTCTGGAGCAAAGGAGAAGGCTGATCCGTGAGCATTTGCTGATGAAAAAGATTGGCCCGTTGGTTCTCTGTTGACACTTCTCCTCTTTGGGATTTAACCTGACTCCACTTACTTTATTTTGGGCAGTTTTGTATATGGACGGTGATTATTGGGCCCTGTAAAAGCAATCAATAAATATTTGCTGAATTGTGTAGAATCAACTCGTCTCCTATTTACTCTTTAATTCCCAAAGCTAAGTGCTAGGCTCTTTGTCAACACTCATTGTATGTGCAAAAGAGTCTGGAACATTCATGAGCCATTAGTTTGAAACTGGACCCGCCAACTTGCAAAATTATGGATCTGTTGGTCATTAATGGGCAAGAATTGGTTGAGAGCTATCAGCCATGATTATGGGGCTTGGTTGCAGAAGAGAGGAAGATGTATTCTCTGATCGATCCTGTCCTCTTCTGTGGCTGGTCTGAATGTCAGACCTTAGACATCTCTGAGAAGAAGAATCTTCCAGCAACCAGGATACTGGGCTTCTCCTGGCTCCTATTTTCTCAGGGAAGATTCTGCTTAGCTTGCCAGTGCCAATGCTGAGTATCCCATGAGGGGCTGTAAGTTCACACAATTTCTACGCTCTTCCATCCCTATTTCAAAACAGAAATACATTTTGTTTGTTATTGCCTGAATAGAAATTCACACTAATTTCCTTTGCTGGTTATCATACATTAAAAATCAAAAACCACTTACCTGTTGTTAAACAAACAAACAAAAAAGAGGCAAGAGGCAACTGTTCCATTGTTTATTTGCTGGAAGATAATCAGGCTGTCAGTTTCACAGACTAGTGAAGACACACGTGTAAAGATGAGGGATGGAAGAGAGCCAGGTTGTACTAGTTCCCTTATACTGTAGCCCAGGCAGCCTATAGAACGAGAAAGTGATGGTCCATCAGTCAGCCCAGGCTAGGCTGCAGTGCCGGCCAACAGCCAGATCTCCTGAAAAGGTGATTTCATACCAATGCTACATATGTATGTCATGTCAGTGGGGGGCTCTGCTCTAATCACTCAGAGACCCATCCACCATGACCACCTCAGTGATGGGAAGGGAACACAAGAAGCAAAAATTGTACCAGCTCTAGAGTTTTTCTACCCAGAAGTCACCTCTGCTCACATTCCATTGGCCGAAGCAAATCACGTGGTCATGCTAACTGCAAAGAAGACAAGGAAACCTCCTCATTTCTTGTGTCAGGAAGGAGGGCCAGAAATGTTTGTGGTAGATTTGTGGTAAATGGTAGATTTGACTGTCCCAGACCCCCAAGTTTACAGGCACAAAAGAGTCTGTAAATACGTCAATGTGAGTGAAACCTGAATCTAGGAGGGGAGCTGAGGGTCGACCACAGCCTCCCTAACTCAACCTTATGCAATTCCTTTGTTGCACCAAACCCCCACTCCCATCCCTTTCTTCCTTCTCCCAGATCTTCATTCTCTCACCCCACCTATCTGTGAGTGTGCAGTGCCCTTGTCACGGTGGTCTACCCATCCATGGGTCGAGATGCAGAGGGGAGACGAGAAGGCATCTCCCGCCAAACTCTAGGGTCTCCTTCTTTGGCATGAACAGCCTGAAGAGCCCAGAGCTCTCTGTCTCCTCTGACCTCCTGAAGCTTAAAACTATAGACTTCAAAGTCCTGGGATTGAGCATATACATAGAACTCCAAGTCAAAATCAAGTAGACAAACAACTTGATTTTTTTTTTTTTTTTGAGGACAAAAGACTTGAACAGAAGTTTCACAAAGCCCATGAGAATTTATGAATGCCCACAACCAGGTGCTCAACTTCATCACTCATCAGGAAAATGCAACTTAAAACGAAAATTTAACAGCTACACCCACCCACTAGAACTGTTAAAACTAAAAAGACTGACAACAGTAATGGTTGGTGAGGATGCGAAGCCATCAGAACTCTCACATCGTTGATAGGAGCATAAAATGGTGCTATTGCTTTGGGAAAGCGAGGCAGGTTTTTTATACAACTGCATGTACAGCGATCGGATAACACAGCATTCCAGTGCTGGGTGTTAATTTAACCAAAAGAATAACAAGCGTATATCCATCCAACGTCTCGGGCAAGGATGTTTACAACCACTTAATTCATAATGGTAAAAAGTCTGGAAATAGCCTGGGTGTTCAGACATAGGAGAATGGACGGACAAATGGAGGTATAATCATAATATGGAATTTGACAATAAAAGGGAACAGACTACTGATACCTCTAATAACATGGATGCATCTCAAAAACACTGCACAGAGTGAAAAAAAGCCCAAGACAGTTATACCGTCTGAGCTCATGTTTCAGAAAGTTCTAGAACGGGCTAAATGAATTTATAGTGGGGGAAAAAATGTGGAAGCGTTACCTGGTTCTGTGCTATGGAGGCAGGAAACGACTGGAAGAGGCACAGGGGAACTTGAATGGGAGACAGTAATGTGCAATGTCTTGAGAGGGGACCCATGTAACAAGTGTGTGTGTGTATTTGTCAAAAACATATGCACTGGCACGCTTAAAATGCATGCATTTCATAGACAAAATTTTCTTACAGAAAGCTGTAAACAGATATCAAACCCTAGTTGAAATGGGGCACCTGGGTGGTTCGGTGGGTTTAGCCTCTGCCTTCAGCTCAGGTCATGATCTCAGGATCCTGGGATGGAGCCCTGCATGGGGCTCTCTGCTCAGCAGGGAGCCTGCCTCCCTCTCTCTCTGCCTGCTTCTCTGCCTACTTGTGATCTCTCTCTCTTTCAAATAAATAAATAAAATCTTTAAAATAAAAAAACAAAACAAACAAACCCTAGTTGAAGTTACACTGGCTGATATGCTTTAGGGGTAACACGTAGTGGTACCTGCATCTTAACTCTGAAATGCACACACAGAAAAACAAATAAAATGGCTTCATGAGGGGAGAGTGGATGCCTTATGTAATAAGGCACCTATGACAAAATACTAATTGTGTAATCTAGGTGGTGGGTACATGGCTGTTTGCATGGAATTCCTTCAGCCCTATTTGTACAGATGCAGAAATCCCCCAGGCTCTGGCGCTCGGTCCTGCTGGCTTTCAAGGCACGGCTCCTCCCACTTACTCGCTGTTCTTACCACATCGGACCCTGAGTTTTCTTGGTAGCGCCAACCTCCTGGCTTAGTGGTGAGCATTAAACAGGATGAAGCTTGCGTTATCCCTCACCCGTCATAAATGCCGAGGACAGTTATCTTAATTATTTTAACTATGAATCCTGTTGTTTTAATTATTATTTCCATTATTATTCCCTTGTTGGTTCTTTGTTCCATTCTCTGCAGATGAACCACTTAAGGACAGCTCTACTCCCGTCATTCCCAAGCTCCAAACCCACAAGGTGGACAGAGAGCCTCTGTTTACTTTAGCATGATGCCCCGCACCCAGTAGGACTTCGGGAAACGTGGGTCGTCGGGAACCGATGGGGCTGCCGTCGTCATAACAACATCATGACAATCTGAATATCTCCCCTTGCCAACCAGGGAGGGGACTCCCAGGATAATCTTGGCAGCACCTAAACAAGATCTGGCTTTCGTGAGAGGGCATTCCCCAGGTGTGAGGGCTCTGGATCTTTCTGGGAAAGGAATGCCCAAGATCTGTTCCTCCATTCTTTTCCTCCCTAGGGAAGGGAACACCCTATTGGACCGCCACTTCCCAAGCACTACACCCAGGCCCTGAGCTCACTTGGAAAGGAAGAAGCACAGACCCAATCCCAGGGTGGCCGTGATTGTGATCCTGGCAAGAGCTGCCCCCCAAGTTTCCTCCCTGCCCTTTTGCAAACTCAAACACAACGCTCCTTTAGACATTCACGGGACAAAGCTCAGAACTCCATCCCTCTTCTACTTTCTTCAAAGCTGAAAAGAGGATTCTGGAGAATGTCATTAAGTCACGTAATACATTTATTTAATATACTCATTACCCTCCCTAGCCCCCAGGGGGAGAGGGGCCAGGGGCAGCTGAGACAAGTGCACAAGGCTGGAAAAACCACAGCTACCTGAAATGCCATTGAACGAATAAAATCTGTCTCTTCTGGCCCACGTGTCTGCCCCCAACTCAAGCCCCAGGGCCTGAAATCCCACCATTAGATTCCTTCTTTTGGGTTAAGTACAGTTCTCTCTACTTGGTCCTCTTTTAAAACATAAACATCCTGGGGTGACTGGGTGGCTCAGTGGGTTAAGCCTCTGCTTTCGGCTCAGGTCATGATTTCAGGGTCCTGGGATCCAGCCCTGCATTGGGCTCTCTGCTCAGTGGGGAGCCTGCATCCCCCCTCTCTGCCTGCCTCTCTGCCTACATGTGATCTCTCTGTCAAATAATGAAATCTTAAAAAAATAAAATAAATAAACATTCTCAGAAAAATGTGCTCAGTGGTGACATGCTGGGGACCAGACAGATCCCTTAGTCTGAGTCTCAGATCTGTCCTTCAATAGTTGCATGATCTTGGATTTGTGACTAAACTTCTCTGTACCTCGGTTTTCTCATCTGTAAAATGGGGATGATAATGGTACCTACTCTCAGGACTGCTGTAAATGTGAAATTTGAAGAAAGCTAATAAAGGCTAATTGGTGGTGGGTACAAAGGTGAATGAGTCCAGTAGGGACCCGAGATTCGCTTACAAACAGCTCTTACGCAAAGTGGGAATTTGTCGCTGATCTAAGAGGTGTGTGAACAGTGGGGAGAGACGGAGGGTGCTAACGGGCAGCGCGCAGCCACACACCTGCCAAAGGAAACTGCATCTGAGCTGGGCCATAGACGTTCTGTGAGGGGTGGGGGAAGAGGGCAGTGTGCAAGGTCTACTGGGAGCTGGGTGCCTTGCGAGCAGAGGTCAGGGTTGCCACACTGAGTGTGTGGGGAGGTCACTGCGCAGGGACCTGTGGAGGGTGACATGGGACTGGAAACCAGCCCTGTGTGGTTCACAAGTCTTGCCCCGTCCACCCTGCAGCTAATGGGGTGCTTTCTGCCAACCTGTGCACAGGGACCCTCTGAGCCTCTCATCTGAATCCTGTCTAGCAGAAGTCATGCTGAGAAAACAGCAGGAAGCAGCAGGAAAGTTGCTCCGGGTGGCGGACCTCAGACCTTGGATGGTCAGCTAAAGCCGGGGCGATTTGAGTGGGCCTGGAGCCACGGACTCCCATGAAATCACTAGGACCCCATGCAGTGACAGGACCCCGGAGTTCAACAGTTATGAGTCCAATCCCCATATGACCACCTGCCAGCTGGGTGCCTTGGAGAAATTCATTGCACTTCTCCAGGCTTCATCTGCCTCATCGCTAAATGGGGATTCATTACTCCTGGCTCATGGGACATTTGGGGACTAAATGAGATAATGTTTGTGGAGCTTGAGGTATGGTACAGGTGCCCACTCTGCTTGGAAGGAAGGTAGCAGCTCCCAGGAGGCCAATGTCACTGGCTTCCTAAACATGCAAAAGCCCAAGCCAAGCCCCCTGTTCTCCTGGGAGGCTGATGCATGGCACAACTGGCCTTGGGACTTGGATAGAAGCTTCAGGACACAGAAGAGGGTGTCTAGTCATGGTCTGCATTCAGGTGGGCACTGGCGGTCTTATGCTGCACTGGGTTTGTCCACATTCACACACAGGAGGCACACATCCAAATTTACGCACGTGTCTCCCACGTTCACACACGTGTGTTCACAGATACATACGCTTTTGCACCTACGTGCCCAGATACACTCACATTCTTCCACATCCACAACCACACACACTCATAGTGTTGCGTACATACATTCATACACACACACACACACACACACACACACACACACACAGAACTATGTCCTGAGCTACTAAACAAATTCCCAGCCCTTTTCACCTCCCAGCCTTGTGGGGAGCACCTCAGAATTTTCTCGAGTTACAACTCATGGAGGAAGTCACATGCCTTGCATGACAGTCACACGAGCTGCATTCTCCTGTCCTGTTCCAGAGGACATGTTCGTCCCCCAAGGCCGGCAGGAGAAGCCCAGAACGTCCTGGGTATGGGGCTGCCATAATAGGTTTCCTTACCCCTCGACAGGCTTTTGATCAATGGCATTTGGTCAGAACATACGCTCCTCCAATACTCTGTATCTGTGTGCACTGACACCCATGTCCCTACCACTCAAGTGAGAGCGTAGGACCCCCACTTCTCTCTCCACTCACCACAGGACTCCACACTCCAGACAAGAAACCACCTTTTTGCACTCAATTATAACAAGCTGCCTTAACCATAAATTAAGTTATAATGCCTTTGCCCACCAGATGAGCTGGCAAGGCACCCCTTGCCCTTGTCATAAATTAACTCCTTGATCAAATTTTAAATGAATTATAAAAGTTGAAAATTAAATCTGGCTAAATTAGGGGCTTCCCCTGTTATTTTAATGAAGCAGGAGCCACCAGTGGCATAGAACAGAGCTCTCTCGACTTCCAGCCCCGACTTCAGCTACAGACTCCTGCCAGCCGCAGGGTCGGAGGAGATATTCTGAGCTTTCAGCCTGACAATGGATTTCTTCTCTCAGTGTGATTTTTAACTATTTATTTAAAAAAATATATTTTAGGTATTTATTATTTGGGGGAAGGGGGTTCTGAGGGAGAAGGAGAGAGAGAGAGACTCTCCAAGTAGACTCCTCTCTGAACATGGAGCCCGACTTGGGGTTCGATCTCAGGACCCAGAGATCATGATCTGAGCCAAAGACAGATGCTTAACTGCCTGAGCCACCCAGGTGCCCCAGATTTTTAGCTCTTTATTATGGAAAAACATAAGCAGGTGTAGAGACACTGATAAGATGAGCCTACACGCACTGTTACTCAGCTACACGATGAAAAATATTTTTAGGAATTAAGCCAATATGTCCTATACCTGATAATCCATGATGCCTACTTGCTAGTTTTTGTTTGGTTTCCCCCATCTCCAAATTAATTGCTTCGGGGGAAGAAAAAGATAGAATCACTGATCAACAATGTGTCTCCAAGTAGACTCTTTTGAGTATAGAAACAATGATCATTGTGGGGGAACAAAGACATATGCAGAACTTCCCTTTATATGTCAGGAGCTAACTTGGAGGTCTGAACGTAAAGCTTTATATACACATAGCCTAGAGAAAATGGGGCTCATGATGTCAAAGGGATTCCCATCTGACAGGAAGCATGTCTCTTCAGTTGCTTGGGATGGACACAGTACAGAATGACGTCATGCCCAACCTGGAGCAGGATGGTCCAAGGGCAATGTCAAGGTGGAGAGGCAGGAGGTACTTGTCTATAGCCAGAATAAGGTCTGTTGGGTATCCAGAAATTCCCACATGGCATAGTGAAGGGATAGAGAAATCACAGGAAACAGTGTGCCAGGAGAGGGAGATAGGGTTAAGATGAGGCAGCCTCAGAAAGCAGACTTTATAACTAGAGGCCATGGCAAAGGCCAACCCAACTTCTTTGGGTTCAAGCCTGATGTCCCAAAGACCAGAAGGAATGGGACACACCTCCAGATGCCAGTATAAGGTGCTGGGTTGCCATGCAACAGGTTGTCGGACTCTTTGATGAGGCCCCCGAGAATCACCGAAGGTTTGTTAGCCCCTTTCTCTTGACTGCCATGGAGTCCTGCAAGCTTCTGCACCCAGGCGCCATATTGGACATGGCAAGGGAGAAATTACTGGAATGTGAAGAAACAGCTCTGTCAGAAACTTTTAATGGATTTTACATATTCACCCAGAAGAGACTATCTTAAACCCGAGGACACTGCCATCAATGAGAATGGGACCATAGGGAGAGATGAAGTCTATTATGGAAAATACAGAAAGTGACGTTTCTTACTACATCAGAGTTTTAGTGTGTAGACTTTAATTACACTATTTAAGGTCAAAGAATGGCATAGGATTCTTGGGGTTTGCTGATCCTAAACAAAGGTCAAAGTGCATATTTTTTAGTTTTCTCTTGGCCTGGAGTAATGTGGTGATCTAACAAAGATCTCTGGTATTCTGGGAAAAGAAGGTTGGATGGTCGCTCTTGCTACTTTTCTATGGGTGCAAGAACCATATGAGATGGGGGTCACTGGTCTTAAAATCTCTGAATCAAAGTCTGAAGGATTTGGTTCCTCAGGGACACTGGGGAGAGTAACTTCTGGAATTTTCCCAAAGACCTCTTCCCTGCTTGCTTTCTTCCTTCCCTCCCTGTCCTGCATTAGGGATCTCGAAGGGAAGGAAGATCATGTCTGGGTGAAGACCGAGAGGCACCTCTCAAAGCAAGCCAGAAAATGCTGGTGAACAGGTTAATTTAAATTTGCATAGTTTTTTAAAAAATCATATTTATTTACCTGAGAGACTGAGAGCAGGAGTAGGGGAAGGACAGAAATAGGGAGAAGCAGACTCCCCAATGAGCAGGGAACCTGACGTGGGGCTCGATCCCAGGACCCTGAGATGATGACCTGAGCCAAAGGCAGACACTTAACCCACTGAGCCACCCAGGTGCCCCTAAATTTGCTTACTTTGAATGTAAACCTATAGAATCAGAAGCAGAGAGGGCCAAATACTGAACCCCAAACCCAGAAATGCCCATTTTAGAGGGGAAGGTATTAAGATTACCAGTTGTCTCTCTCCTTCACATCTCGACCAGCTCATCACCACTCAGAGGCCAGCAACCACGTATTCCAGGCCCCCACGCCGAGCTGCTGCAGACGACAGACCCCGGGGGATTCTAACCCCAAACGAGGCCTGTCTCTGAGAGCAGCAGCTCTAATTAACCAGAGCTGGCTCACAGAGGTGCCAGGGACGACTGGCCACTGAGCCCAAAGATACAGAGAGTGGCAGTCGGGTTATTGAGATCTGTGCAAAGCCCCCTTCAATCAGACTTTCAAGATAATTAGGAAGCAGAAGGACAATTCATTAGTGGCCTGTGTCGATGGCGCTCCAGCCGGGCCTGTACTAACAGGAGTCTCCGCCTCTACTTGTATGTGCTTGTTCATTTCAGGCAAAGAGTACCACAGTGTTTTTCAAACTTGTTGACTGTGGCCCCACATTAAGAAAGACATTTTACATGGCAGCTTGATACACACACACACACAGAAACAAAAGTTGCATGGTCATACTGACCTTTCTAGGTGCAATGCACGCTGTTACCTTCTCTTCTATAGTATTCTGTTCCGTATTTTTTTAATGCTGGTCATGGGCCCACTAAATTGAATTTGCCACCCGCTAATGGCTACAACCAAAAAATACTGATCTATAAGGACCGCTGTTTGTCTTGGTCTATCATTTCCACCCAGAGAGTTTCCAGGCATACGATATGTTTGGGATTTTACACTCTGATTATTTTGAGCTTCCTCTCTCTGAGACCCAAGACGCGTAGCTATTTTGCAGGGCTGTTGGGATACAATTATTGCTATTATGACTTTGAGCATTATTGCAGTTATAAAAAGACCCACGGGGCGTCTGGGTAACTCTGTGGGTTGAGCCTCTGCTTTCAGCTCAGGTCATGATCTTGGGTTCCTGGGATCGAGCCCCGCATCGGGCTCTCTGCTCAGCGGGGAGCCTGCTTCCCCTTCTCTCTCTGCCTGCCTCTCTTCCTGCTTGTGATCTCTCTGTGTCCAATAAATAAATAAAATCTTTAAATAAATAAATAAATAAATAAATAAACAAACCCATGATTTCTGGTTAAAAAGGCGGTGGGGACTACAAATACGATTTCTAGTCAACCACATTGAACAGGTAGGAATTCTAACAAGCCAGTTCTTCCTCTGGGTTTGCCAGTAAGCTCAGTCTTTCTGGAAATGGGGTCTTTGCAAGAAGACTGACATATTCTCGCGAAGTTAGATCCGAGCTAAGTATTGGGACACCTGGGTCCTTGACTACCTGGCTAGCATGTGATCTTGAGGGAGCCCTCAGCCCCCATGGTGGGTGCCATTGGGTGGGCCCTAATTCAGTGCTCATTCCCTACACGCTCTACTTGGCCATCACCTTTCCTCTACCATTAGGCAGCTGGAAAGCTGAGTCCTTCTTCTTCCTCCCCCAGTGTCCTTTGCAGCCCGATGTGGTCATGTGACACAGCTCTGACCAATGAGGTGTGAGCAGAAGTCTGATGAGGACAGGATGCAGCAGGGGGAGTCTTGGGTTATCTGGTAAAAGGTACGGGGGTGCCTGGCTCCGAGCCTTTGCTCCATTCTTCCTGTCTTGAGTGCATATGATTCGGGGAACTGAAGAAACTTGTTAACAACCACATGTTGACAGGCATAAAGATAAAAACTGGCCTAGGGGGAATCACGGGAAAGAGAAATAGGGCCAGGGTTTCTGGTGCCTTCCCTAAGCACAGACACGTCAGCAACTGCCAGTCCCTGAATTTCCGATTATTTGTGAAGAAGAAATGTCAGTTTTGTTAAAGCACTGGTGGTTGGATTTTCTGTTTCTTGGAGCCAAATACCTCCCTGAGTAATAGAACCTGTGTGAGCCATGTCAGATAAGGACATGAATAAGGAATCTCTCCAGCCCTACCTTCCTCCCAGAGACGTAGTGAGGGTCAAACGCAGGATTTCTCCCCTTCAGTGCTATTGACAGCTGGGCCAGATAATCCTTTGTTGGACGGGCTATTCCTTGCACTGCACAATGTTCAACAGCCTCCCTGACTTCTACCCATTAGATGCCGGTAGCAATCCCTCCCAAGTCGTGACCACCAAAAATATCTTCTGACATTGCCTAACGTCCCCCGGGGAACAAGACTGTCCCTGGTTGAGTCCCACTGATCAAACATAATGACAGCTCTGAGTGCACTTTAAAGCTTAAAATTTCTTTAAGCACCTAGGTGGCACGGTAGGTTGAGCATCTGACTGCTGGTTTCGCTCAGGTCATGATCTCGGGGTCGTGAGATCGAACCCCTACTGGGCTCCGTGCTCAGTGTAAAGCCTGCTTGAGACTCTCTCCCTCTGTCCCTCCTGCTCATGCACTCTCAGTGTCTCTCTCTCTCTCTCTCAAAAATAAATGAATACATCTTTAAAAAATAAATAAAATTTAAAATTTCCATGAGAGTGGAAGACATTATTGTCAATGTGTGGTATTTCATTTTAGAGTTCTTTAGTTGTTAAAACTGAAGGGCTTTTTTTTTTTTTTTTTTCTTTCATACATTTTACACTCAGATTAAAATTTCCCTGCTAAGGGAAGAAAAAACAACAAGGTTTCCTAAAATCAGAAGAAAAGCGCAACATTGTATCAACAGGACCCATTGGGCGGAGGAACGTGAGTTAGTGGCTAAGCTGGCCAATAGGGATGCTCTAGGATATGTTGCATATTGATTAAAAAATGACATTGAAACAAGGCCATCCTTGTTTGCTCCTGACCTTCTGTAATAAAAGAGTCTGGCAAATCTATTTCCTTCAGCAATGCCCCATTTCTGTAGGATTGGCTATGTGAAGATCAGAAGTACCATTCGCAAGATCTTCCTTCAAGGAATTGCCTTAAGACATTGGATCTTTGGGAGAAACATGCTTACTCTGGGTTAACAATTCTCTTTCTTTTGAAAACAAAAATCTGTATCTCTTCTGAGGTCCCCCCCCTCTCACCCCCACCTCTGGCTCCATGTCTTGCCCCATGTGCTTTGGGAAGAGCCACTCCATTTCTGAGTGCCAGGATGAGAGGAGACCCAAGTGGAAACCAACCAGCATTCCCCATCCTCTGACCCTTTCATTCAGAGATAGGCGTGTGACCGAACTTGAACCAATGACAGATAGGCCCTGGCTGTTTCGAGAACAGGTGTGGAGGGAGAACCACGAAAGCTAGGGAGGCTGGAAGCCATTGCACAAACGAAGGAGTGAGCGTGCCTGGAGAGAGAGCCAAGGAAGATGGAAGAGGAGAGAGACCAGATCCTGTGAACGTCGTTTGATGACAGGCGCAGGCCTGGATCTCCTGCTCCTCGGGACTTCTTGCCTCTATGAGTCCGTAAGTAAATTTCCATTTATGCTTGAGGTGGTTCCAAGGGGGGGTTTTCTCCTCCACAAATCCAAGCAGAGCCGATAGAGCCAGGAAGACTTCAGGGAAGGTGGTCCTTGTTAGAGGACAGGCTGCCAGGCAGGGAAGGAGGTGCTGAGGCACTGAAGTGATAAATTTCACTTTATACCATGAAACCTCTCTGCACACTTAAAATACTGAGGAAGAGGAAGGAGGAGGAGGAGGAGGAGGGGAAGAGGAAGACAAGGAGGAAGTTCAAACCATAAAAAAACAAACCCAGAGAAACTCGGGAGTCTGTGTGCCCACGTACCTCTCCTCTCCCTGCAGAATCTATCCAAGATATATGGGAGACTTGACCCTGAAAAGCCACTCTCTGGAGTCGGACATTAATAAAGATGTCTTTAGGAGACCTAGAAGCTCATAAAACAGGGTCTGGCTGAGTCTTGAGGTGTTGGAGGCCGCTTGCCTCGAGCCCTGGCAGGAACCTCTCAAGCTTCTGAAACTCTAGAAATATGGGTTCTGTCTCATTCTCTCTCCCTCAAAGAGGCACAGTTGACCCACATACTACCGTGGAATGGCATGTGCCGAGCTTGCTGGCTGAGGTGTCAGGCATCCCACCTGCTGTATGCTCGCCACAGCGACAAACAGGGAAACCACCGTCCTGTAAGGCAGCTGTCCCAGAACAGGGCACCTCGCTCCCCTCTGAGCCCCCAGGGCTGTGGGGGACACACCGCGTCAGCTGCACGACTGGGTAAGGGGAGCCTCTAGGAGGCCGCAGTTCTGGCCCCTTCTCAGACTCCCTGGCTCTTCTCTGGAGCTGACCATTTGGTTTTCACCCATTCCATGATTCTCCTTTGTCCTGTGGCTCTTAGCAAGGTACGTCCTTTAAGACGTTGCCACTGGTTTTGTGATGTGTGTCTCAGTCATTAAAAATGGCATCACACACAGGCAGCCTGGGGCCCTCTGGGCCTTGGGGGTGAGTGGTGTCTTCTCTGTCCTGAGGAAACTGATCTGGGCAGGGGACACGATCATGGTGACCAAATGCCAGAACACTCAGGTTTCCACCTTGATCTTGAGATCTTGTGCAAAGGAACTAACCTCTCAGAGCCTCTGTTTCTTTATCAGAGAAAAGAGGCTAATCATGGTCCTTCTTTCACCGAGATCTTGTGAGAACCGTGTGTCCAGCATGGACACGTGCACAAGTGGCCATCACCGGGATTAATGTCATTGTTGGGACCTCGATTCACTTCTATGCTCAGCCCACTGTGGGGCAGAGCTGGGAAGTCGGGCCCAGGGTCCTCTCTCAGTGGCAGCTCCCAGAGGGCGGCCTGAGCGACATCAGAGTGCTAACTGTGTTAGACCAGTTTAAAATAAGCAAGCGTTTCTTCCAAAGAGTCGCCCCGGCATGACAGGGAACCCTTCTTTTGTACCCCTCACCCCGTCGCACTTTCTGCACAGTTGATGTTCAGCTGCATTTAGCGGTGAAACATCATTTGTGGGTGAGAAGTTACTCAGGTGGTGGTGGGAGGAACCACCGGGTGTCCTTAGGCTAGGGATGGGCAGTGACGTCATTGGAGTAGGACTCTGAGCCCCTCCCACGGGAGGGATCCCAGCAGGTATAAAGCCCTAATTCCCTTCTCCAACCTGATGTCGGGCCACAGACGCCCAAACAGCTCCATCCAGAGCTCTGCTTCATAAATAATTGGTCAGACACAAGTTTGACTTAATCAAGAAAGGCTATGGAAAGCAGATTAATGACATTTTGATGAACTTTTCAACTCAATTTGAAAAGCCATGCTACGTTAAGCACAGTTTCCAATTACCCTCCAGGAAAAACTCCGGGGAAAGTCGAGACCTCCCCGAAGTACAGAATGTACTCGGAGGAGAGATGGTGATCTAAACCACAGTCCTTTCCTGAGACCCTTTCTACATCGATGGTCAAGGAAAAAAACAACGGAACCAAACAAACGAAATGAGTTATCTTTCTTCAAGGAAAGGATCCAGTCTGTTCAAATGGAAAGTGCAAGTCAGCACCGTTTAGTGGGTAATTGTAATTCAATGGGGCCAAATCAGGATAAAGGACCAGGGTAAATCTTTCTACTAGACGTGCCTCAATTTCCCCTCTGTTAATAGCACTAAGGGTAGACCTGTGGCCTTCAGGGTCTCTCCCCTAATGTGGGAGGAGTCAGCTGAGCAGCCTCCCTAGCAAAAATATACAGATCCCCAAGGGCAAGGACCTTTGTCTATTTCATTATTGCTGTGAAGTGATCAAGGATAGAAGGCATGAGTGGCTCAGTCGGTTGAGTGTCAGCCTTTGGCTCAGGTCATGATCTTAGGGTCCTGGGATCGAGTCCCGTGTGGGGCTCTCTGCTCAGCGGGGAGCATGTTTTTCCCTCTCCCTCTCCCTCTGCTCCTGGTCTCTTTCTCTCAAATAAAGAAATAAAATCTTTTTTTAAAGAGATTTTATTTATTTCTCAGAGAGAGAGAGGGGGAGAGAGTGAGCACAGGCAGACAGAATGGCAGGCAGAGGCAGAGGGAGAAGCAGGCTCCCTGCTGAGCAAGGAGCCCGATGTGGGACTCGATCCCAGGACGCTGGGATCATGACCTGAGCCGAAGGCAGCTGCTTAACCAACTGAGCCACCCAGGCGTCCCAAGAAATAAAATCTTGAAAAAAAAAGAAAAAGAAAGGGAAGGAGGAATGGGACCTGAATTAATTTTTAAATGGTCTGTTTAATGGTAAATAAATGCGGTTTTTGTGGGGCGCTTGGGTGGCTCAGTGGGTTAAAGCCTCTGCCTTCGGCTCAGGTCATGATCTCAGGGTCTTGAGATCGAGCCCTGCATCGGGTCCTGCTTCCTCCTCTCTCTCTGCCTACTTGTGATCTGTCTCTGCCAAAGAAATAAATAAAATCTTTTTAAAAAATAAATAAATGCAGTTTTTGGTTTCCAGAAAAACAATAAAGGAATTATCAGGTTCATTTTATTTCCTTCATCATTTTGGCCCTAGGTGAAATGGTAAACCGAGGTTTTCATTATGACTATGGGTCCAAGTGACTTGTCTAGTCAAGCTAATTTCTTTTCTTTTCCTTTCTTTTCTTTTTTCTTTTCTTTTCTAAGATTTTATTTATTTGAGAGAGAGAGAGAGAGAGAGCACAAGCAGGTGGAGGGGCAGAAGGCAAGGGAGAATCAGACTCCCTGCTGAGCAAGGAGCTCGATGGGATGCAAGGACTCCCCTGATCCCAGACCCCTGAGGTCATGACCTGAGCCCAAGGCAGACGCTTAACAGCCACGCAGTCACCCTTGGTCAAGTTAATTTCTGATCGCCCTTTGGCATTCCTATCTGTCTAAACCATGTGCAGAGCCAAGAGAGTCATAGGCTGCCGTGTTCGGAGGCTGATGTCAACAACAGCGTAAGCCACAACCTTGCTGCTGTTAAGCTCAGGACCTGTGGATATAAGAGCTTCCACAGAATGATCTAGAGTCACCATCTGCATAGCCCATAGCCTGAAATGAGCTTCAGTGGTTGGAAGGAGGACCCAGGAGGGACACACTGTAATTTTTACTCTGACAGATTTCCTGAAGCATGCTTCTCTTTCATGAAATTATTTTCAAGAAAAGTTTCGTTAAACGTTTGTGGGCGGATACCACCCTGAAATATACCTGTTGCTGCCTCCAAGCCTTTGGGCCTGGAAACCCTTCTTTCTCCCACATCCTGTTCCCTACCCTTCACCTGTTAAAGCAGAAGGTGAAAAAAAAGCAGGTTCCTGTCGGGACCAAGTCTGGGCTCAGAGGAGCCAAGCAGACTGGGTGGGTGTAAGGCAGGACCCAAACACCTTCCTCAAGACTCCCAAATGCAGAAGCCTCTAAACATAGCATGTTTGCTATAAATCATCTGTGGCAAAGTCTGTCCTGACCTCATCTTGTCTGGCAGCAAAACCTGACCAGAATAGATGAGAGGCTACTTAAAACCCTTTATTTATCCCACTTACTGTGAATTCATACATTTTACTACAGAAATAGTAGTTGATTGATTATGGGGGTGCTACCCCAGCTTGCATGGGGTTATAAGAACATATAGAGAATACAGCCATCATATTACTGGTCCAAAATCTAAAAAGGTCTGAATGTGGATATGCAGGCAACTCCTTAACCTTTCAATGTGGATTTGTGGGCCTGGACAATAGGGAGTGGTGAGGACTTTGGAAAAGTGAGCTTGGTGCCTACTACACAAAGCACTCACCAGCCAGCTGCTGCTGTTCCGGGAGGCTGGGTCAGTGTTGCCAGAGCTTTCCATTTCTAAAGAGAAGCTGAATATACAAATAATGATGTGCTTTCCCTTTCCATTTTAAGGACCCTGAGCAGACCAATGTGTAGATTGCTTGCTAGAATCATTCATTTAGTCTCAAACGTTCCTTTCCCTATTAAGTTTTCCCAGAAGCCCCATTTATTATGGATTGAACTGTGTCCCCTCCCATATTATATATTGAAGCCCTAACACCCCGTGTGACTGTATTTGGAGACACAGGATTTAGGGAGGTCATAGAGTCGGGCTGTATTATGACTGGTGTCCTCAAAAGGAGAGGAAGAGACATGAGAGTACTGGCGGGGGGGGGGGGGGGGGCGCGCACACGCCCACACACACATAAAGGAAAGAGAACACAGTGAGAGGATGGTCACCTGCAAGCCGGGAAGAGAAGCCACACCAGAAACCAACCAACCCAAGGACACTTTGATCTTGAACTTCTGGCCTCCAGAATTGTGAGAAAACAAAACAAAACAAAACAAAACAAAACAAAATGCATTGTTTAAGCACCCCAGTCTGTGGTTTTTAATCATGGCAGCCTGAGCTGATCAACACACCATTCATCCTGAACTTTCCTCTCCCTTCAATCTACGTTCCTCAAACACTGGGGATTTTATTCCACTTGGGCAATATTTTTCTCTTTCACGTTGTTTTGTCTATGGCTAGCGGTTTTCCCACATAAAACCCTTAGCACAGTGCCTGGGCATCATCAAGCATCTGTAATTAGTGTTGACTGTTATTATCATGCGTTGTTGTTGTTATTCTTGGAAGCATAGACAGATCTCACACTTTTGTGACTTGATTCTTTGGGTAACAAACCCTTAGGCTTCTAACTCTGGGTAGCTAGTGTGGGGAGACCCCTGCCTGAGGGTTTCTTGGAGGGGTTGACCCAGAACCAGGACCCTGGGCAAGTTTCTTGTCTCCAGGTTCTTCAGTCTCTCTAATGAAAATCCTCCTGTACCTTTTCTGCCTCCCCCTCTCCACAATCACCCTCCATATCCTACATGTGTGCACCTCCCCCCACACACAGATACACAAACACAAGCATGCCCACACACGCGCACACAGTGTGGGGAATGCAAGATAATCACAGGACTAACCAAAGACTCCTACAGAAAGGTAGGGAGCCAAGGAGCAAAGAATGAAACGGACATTCGGTGAGGGGCAGATGGTGGGGAGAGGCTGGTTGGGGTGACAGATCAAGCGCAAGTGCAGCCACCATACCACCGCCTCCCACCCCCCAGGGTGGCTGGAACATTCTATGGCATGTAGCAGAGAGGTTGAGGGTTGACCCAGAATCCTTGGGTTCAAATTTCAACTCCTTGACCTTGGACAAATTTTGAACCTCTCTGGGCCTCAGTTTCCTCAGCTGAAAATGACAGCCTGCTTTCTTTACAGGGAGAGTCTGGCCATACATGAATGGTACCCAGTAAATATACGAGTAAGGCAGCTGTTAGCGTTGATGATGCCACATGATCTCGGCACTCCTTGGGAAGCAATAGCTGACTTCCAGTGTATCATGTCCCCTCTCAGTGTTTTAATTTCCTCTGTGGCCAGGAAATTCAGCTCTGTAGGCAATTAGAGTGCCACAATATATAGGAGGACTACTAGTCAATCTATATACTGCTCTAAGAACATTGAAGGCTCCAGGTTTCGGTTCCTCTCCCTTCAAATGGACAGGTGTGTGCTTTCCGAGACAACAGTCTCCCAGCGTCATATCCAGATTCCCAAGTCAGGAACAAATCCAGGCTCTGCCACTTAACACCCCTTTGAGCCTCAAAGTCCCTCATCTGTGAAATGGGTTAATAACGGGGCTGTTGAAATGATTGGCTCCAAGGGTCTTCGAGTCCATTAGTAAGGGGCTGTGAACAGCGTGTGGCCCAGAGAAAGTGCTCAGGAAATACTGGGCGCTATTCTGACGGGTGTGATATTGGCCCCTTTGTACACTAATCAAGCTGACAGGTAGGAGAGTTCAAGGAGACCCAGGTTAGGCCGCTGCCTTCGGCTCAGGTCATGATCCAGGGGTCCTGGGATCAAGCCCCACATCAGGGTCCCTGCTCAGTGCTCTCCCTCTCCCACTCCCCCTGCTCGTGCTCTCTCTCTGTCAAATATATGGGTAAAATCTTAAAAAAAAAATTAAGTATTAGTATAAATAAGGTTTATCATGTAATCATGTCAAGGAGGAAAGAACACTCTACAGGGGACAAGTGGCCAAATATCCTGGCCCTGGTTGGGCCACCCTG
Source organism: Mustela lutreola (assembly GCF_030435805.1). Lineage (NCBI taxonomy): Eukaryota > Metazoa > Chordata > Mammalia > Carnivora > Mustelidae > Mustela > Mustela lutreola. The sequence goes on along the minus strand of NC_081305.1, from coordinate 28,795,204 downwards.
CTCTGAAGGGCACTGGAGAGAGGGAGCAGATTCTTCTGGCAAGAAAGCGTTTGCAGGAAAAGTACCGTTTCCCACCAGAGTTAGCTAATGTGCCTGCAGCAGGTGTTTCCCTAAAGGACTTCATGGCCTCTTGGTGCCTGGGCAAGTTTCCTAGCCCCTTTCCTCACTCTCCTCATCTGTAAAATGGGGACAGTAACAGTAGCTACTTTATAGAGTATCTGTGAAAACTGCACAAGCTGATGCTCATAAAGGGCGAAGCACAGAACAAAAATGCCTGGTACATTTTGGTAGCCCAGAAATGCTAGCTAAGCTTTGTGTTATCTTGCCTGGGGCTAGGGAGAGAAGACCAAAAAAAAAAAAAAAAAAAGTCTGTTCTCTCTGGGATCTTTGCAAAACCCTACATCTCCTATTATGGGGACTCAGACAGTTGATGTGGCCCGATTGTGGGTCATCTCAGGAATCAGTTATTTTCATTTTTTATTAAAAAAAAAATTGCCTTTCCTGCCCTTTGCCAACCTCACCACCACCACTGAAATCCAGCCGGGTGATTATCCTGGGATAAAAGCTTTTATCATGAAAAGTTTTGTTTGAGAAAGCAGGAACTGTGCTTCTCACTGCTGGCTTTCCTGCACGCCGGGATTCTGTCCACACTCCTACAAAGGCCAAGATTATCTCTCTCTGTTAAGGGTTTAAAATCCTACAAGCTGGCCATGCAAGTGACCAGCATCAGATTATGATAACAAGATCATGTCCAGTTATAAAAACAAGTGTCTAAACTTTTCTCATGTCACTTTCGCCCGGGGTCCCTTCTGGGGGTGGTGGGGGGTGGGGGGGTGTCTTAGCTCATTTTGAAGGCAGCGCTTTGAACTGAATTCATGGGGTATTTGCATAAGAAGATTTGAGTCTGAAGAATGGTCTGCTATTGCATCTGCCCATTAATATGCCTGCTAATTCAGCACATTGTAAGCCTATTGATGGCCCACAAAGGGCTCAAATTCAAGGACAGTTATCCTATGGCCATTGTGAGCTCTTCAATTCAAGGAATATGTTCACTGGAGGAATACAGTTGTTACAATTAGATATTTTTCATGAAACATTATAAAGAACTAATGACAACCAGGAACACAATACTGCAACAACCACCAAAAAACATTCAGAACTCCATGTCTCAGCTTGCCTCTCTCTCTCCCAATCTCTCTCTCATAATCTCCCACACACTTATTTTCCCAGATGCAGCCGGCTGGAGATGGATGGAGATCTCCAAACGTGAAAGCACATTTATCTGCTCCCTAAATTTAAATAAAAAGCCAAATGAAATAAACAGATCCCAGCAGAAGAGGAGAGACCCACATCGCCAGCATAAATAGTGGTTAATTTAATCCCGTTTATGAAAAACGTCACACCGTCCCCTCCAAGGAATCCGCGAGGCAATATTTTAGAGCAAAGATGAATTATTTGAGGGGAGAAAGCTTCTCTTTTTTCCCCCGAAGTTGAAAAAAAAGATGTTTATGCAGATCTAGGAAAATTCAAAACAAGTGGAGGAATGGTGCTGACTTGTGGCTGTGTTTAGGCTGCTAGGGGACAGTGGCATTTTAGTGAGAAAGTCGCGTCTTTCTGTCTCTCTCTGTTTCTTGGAAGGGTGCTTGCAGAGAGGTCTGGTTGGGAAGGCAGGCGGTTTAGCTGAGCTAGAGAGGACAGCAGGAACTTTCTAAGAAACGGGGGGCTAAAATACTCTTTCCAGCAGGGGTGTTTGTGAGCGAGCGGCGCGGCGCGCCCAGGGACGCCTGGGATTGGGGACATTGTCTGGGCATTGTGCTGGGCTCCCACTCTGCCGACCATTGTCACAGGGGCCCATCCAGCCCCTGGCCTGAGCACCGGTTGTGTTTTTCTCACTCTACATCCCTCAGAAAAGACATCAAAGACCAAGGAGATGTGCTTTTTGCTTTGTTTGGTGTCTGATTCTCAACATGTGGCTTCCCGGGCCAAACTTCGGCACCTTTTAACCTATTCTGTTCAGCTTAGGCCTGAGCTGTATTTGAGCATTAGGGAAACTATAGTAACCAATAATCTGCCTGTTGCTGAAAAGAAACTATGTATCTTGTCACACAAGAGCTGTCTACGATCACCGTCCTAGACCAGACCCTTTAGGGGCTCCTGGCTTTCTTTCCTGGGGCTCAGCCCGTCCCTCTGAAAAGGCGTCCGAACCCTTTGCCTTTCTAGCATGGAGGACCCGTGTTCATGTTCATTTATATTTAACAAATAAGGCATTGTCCGTTGCAACATATCAGCATTTGATTATCTATTACAAATGTTTTCATCAAGTCAGAAATAAGGCCTCTTAACAAAAGGAAGGGGGAAAAAAACCCCTTTGGTGCAACGCAGGGATAGGGCAGAGACCGGGATTTTCTTGGTGGGATATTTAGGTTCTTTGGCACATCACATTAGACCTGTTGTCTACAGCGCACCAAAAAAAGGGGGGGGGCTGGGGGGGCACCAGGGGCATCCCAAAGCAGGATAGCTGAAGATGCGATTAAACGGACAAATGTGGGCTAAGCAAAGCAGCGTGGGGTATCTTTTGAAAGTATAGGCTCCAGAGCCTGACTACAAGGGCCCAGATCCCACCTCTACCTCTTACTAGCTGTGCAACCCTGAGGAAGACTCTTGAGGTCTCTGAACTTTCTGTTCCCTAGAAGGGAATGAGGATATTAATAGAACTCTTGAGGAAGGCTTATAGGATTCACTTGCTCCGCTAATCGCTGGGACAGCACAAGGCCCAGCCCGCAACAAGCGCTCAGTAAGGGCTGGCGGAAAGTGTTGCACAGCAAATATTGCACGAGGGGCTAGGCAACTCCACACCGAGGAGCCAAATGGATAAATAACAGTGGCAACTGTTATTATGATTGCATTGCATTTTTATGGATACCCAAAGGAGGAAAGAGACATGAAATAAACATGGCATAAAATAAAAACAAACAGAAATAAAGAATCACCGCCAAAACACTGATATGGTTTCAATAAATAACTATTTATTATTAGAAAGAATAATACCCCGGACAGAAATAAAGAACAAGTGTGAAAATAACCAGAACCATAAAATATAAAGAGCATGGTAAGGGAAGGTTTCACAGACCCTCACCCAGGATCCTGAGCAGGCATGCAGATGGAGTGAGGGGGACAGAGGGTGCAGATTGAAGGAGATGTTGGCTCTCAGGGTCCTGCAAGTGCAGATTTTGTGCCCTGGGAACCTTGCCCTGTCCCTTCCCACCTCCAGCTCCTGAGACGGGCACTGTGAGAAGTGTAACCTATTGCCTTCCAGAATTTTCTCATTTTGCACACCAGCATTTCATTGAAAACATGATCCCCATGCAGACTGTTGGAGAACTCGCTTTTTCATTTACCTGAGAGATCTGGGACATCTTTCCATGCTGGAATTATATAAGATCTGCCCCATCCTGCACCTGGGTGGCTCAGTGGTTGGGCCGCTGCCTTCGGCTCGGGTCATGATCTTGGGGTCCTTGGATCGAGCCCCGCATCAGGCTCTCTGCTCAGCGGGGAGCCTGCTTCCTCCTCTCTCTCTGCCTGCCTCTCTGCCTGCTTGTGATCTCTCTCTGTCAAATAAATAAATAAAATCTTTAAAAAAAAAAAAAAGATCTGCCCCATCTTTGTTTTCTTTTTCTTCCTTTGGGGAAAAAAAAAACCCACAAAAAAACTTACCTTTTTTGTTTGTGTCACACTTATGTTATACAAAAATAATTGGCAACCGTGGTTATCATTCAGGTACAAATTCTGCCTGACTTTTTTTTCCCTAATGCTTCTCTACAGAACCCATAACAGCTCCCATTTTACTGGGTGTCTATTAAGAACCTGGGTTAAGAACCTTACTCTGTACTGACTCAGCTAGTTTTTATAACAAGAAGACGAGGCTAAGGGTGTCACTATCATCCCCATTTTACAGAAAAGGAAATTGAGGCCAAGAGTGATGTCAAGTAATTTCCCACATCCGGAAGCTACCGAGAGTCCGGATCAGAACTCAGGGCACTTCCCAGAGGCTCCGCCCTTCCAGATGTTGCAAAGATGTGAACTCACACTGCATACACACACATGCACACACAAACACATTTTACAAAGACACCATCATATTCTGTGCATCATCCGGAAACATTGTTATAACCGACCTTTGCATAACAGACAGCGACATTTGCTGATGGCCAAGTGGTCCATTATTTGGATGTGTGATGATGTACTTGGGTCGTTTCGGGGTTTCTGTTCTATTGAGCAAACTTGTTGCCGGCAGTCAGGAATGGTTTAGCTAAACTCTCAGGTCAGGGCTCAAATGACATGTCCTTATGGAGAAGCCGCGCTCACAGACCAATCACACGCTTGGCCCAGCGGCAACAGTTATTTCTTATGCTCTCTTCAGAGGTGGACAGTGAGGCTCAGAGAGTATATAAGGTGATGGGTTCAAGGTCATGAGTGAGTTAGCAAGGCCAGCTGGGTAGAAACATATCCAAGAAATAGTCCTGGCTCTCCAGGGAGGCCTGGTAGAAATCTCCAACCTAGAGCATCTCCTTCCTGAGCCAGTTAAGCAGGCAGAACTTAGGACTAGGACTTGAGCAGCTGTAAACATCACCCATGTGTCTCCAGATTCTAGTTGTCCAATGACCCATCTTGGCACCTTTCTGCTCGTACAATGTCATTTGGTGCCTTCTCCTGCTGCCTGGGCTTGGGAAAGTTGCAGCCTCATCCTAGCTTCTCCTTGTCCCCTCCTCTTGCTCTCCCCACCTCAATCTTTGATTAAAGGCCAAGTCTCACAGTCTCTGAGACCCTAGAAATTACCCAGTCCAACCGGAGGATGCTGTACAGTTGGGGAAGCTGAAGCACAGAAAGGGTGAGTGACTTGTCCAAGGTCACAGAGCGTAGAAGTAGTCAAACGAGGACAAGAAAAGGCCCAGGGCTCCCTGGGCACACAAAACGATGCTCACCCAGTTATGTATTTAACGGGTCCTTACTGAGCACCCACTGTTAACCCAGACACTGTGCTAAACCCCCAGTGTCCAAACTGAGATGAGTGATTGGAATTTCATTGTCTCATTGAGGAGATGGACATATATACAAGATAAGAATAGAAAATTCTGATAGGTTGGCACATCAGTCTGCATGGGCCGCAGGAACAGAACACCATAGATGGGATTGGCGACCCTTCCCTTACTATGCTCTTCTTACAGTTCTGGAGGCTGAGAAGTTCCAGAGCAGGGTGCCAGCCAGTTGAGTTTCTGGGGAAGTCTCTCTTCCGGGCCTGTAGATGGCCGCCCTCTTGCCATGTCCTCACATGGCTCTTTCTCAGTGTGGGCGAGTGGCCTTCATCAAGGCCCTAATTTTATCAGATTTGTAACTCAGCCTTATGAACTCATTTAACCTTAATGATGCCCTGAAAGCCTTATCTCCAAATGTGATCCCATGGTGGGGGGGGCGTGTTGAGCTTCAACACATGAACTTGGAGAGGGCATCATTTTGTTCATATCAGTTAGGAATAAATACAATAACAACAACAACAACAATAATAATAATAACTCGCATTTACTGAGAACTTCTGTGCTAGGCATCGTGCTAAATACTTTATCTACATTATCTAATTCACTCCTCACAACAACCAGCGGGGTCAGAGCTATTATCATCCCTGTTTCACTTATGGGTTAACTGGACCCCCCCAGAGAGGTGAGGTCTCTTGCCTAAAGGACGCACGGGGGCCACCCCACAGCACACCCCCTCCACGGGTTCTAGGGGTAGGTGATGGGTGGGCACAGCCTCACCCAGGAGGTGATACCTGGGAGAACTTCCAAGGCACCAGCAGGACCAAGGGTCAAACCCGTGCTCCCTCCCGCCGAATCCAGCGCACGTTTATTTTCCCGGCCTACCTTTTCCTTTACAGAGTTGGTAACTGTGGTCGGCCGGAGGGGAAATGCTGTATTTGCAACCAAACCCCTGGGCTCCAAACTTAAGTTGGCCTGTATTAAGTGCTTTCCCAGTGACCCAACACCGCCTGGCAACTGGCCGCCTTCTGCTTTTGACAGCTTGGCATATTTGGTCATTTACTGGGTGCATGTGAAGATCAAATGGGTTAAGATTCTTCTCTTTAAACAGCAGGGAAAAGAACATCAAAAAGGTGTACATTTCATTTCCCCAGTTTTGATTAAGTCAAGCATGAAATGAAATGTAATTCCCTCAAGTGGCCGGGGTTTACACCATTCATGTTGTTACTTCTGCTTCAGGAGGCCTAATCAGCCCTGGGCGAGGGGAACAAGCTAACAGAGTTTTAGGGTGGCCAGATGGACGGGGTTTACCGTGGCTGAAAAGGCAGCTTAGTGCTTGCCTCTTCAAGCCAACTGTGTGAAATCCTGGTGTGGCCCCTTCCCCTCTGGCTGGCCCTCCCGCAGCAACCCCCTGCCTCCTTCACTCTGCCATTCTAGAAGAAGCCGCCAGCTCCCGGATGCCACAGTGTCCGGGGCTGCTCTGCCTGAGATGTTTCCTGCCCCACCAGGCAAGAAGAAGACCCCGTGTGTCTGCTGGGGCAGGGTGGCCCCAAGAGGGAATTAGCCTTAAAGGAAGGATGACAAGCCCGGGTCCCTGGAGGCCGTCTTTGGAACTCACTAAGGAGTAAAATCATTGTGTGGGAAACGGGACCCCGGGTGGGCCCCCCCCCCCCCACTCCCCGCTTTGTGCCAGATCCTGAAGACACGAACCCCGCCACCTGGCTCGATTTGGTCTGGCCAAATGCTAAGAGGTGAGCTTAGAGCCCCAAATAAAGATGGAAAAGCAGCCCCTGGGGTTTACCAGCTGACTCAACGGAAGCTGAAAATAACATTGAATCAGTATTAGGGAACTTTTTTTCCTTCATCTCGAAGCCATTTTATTCACTGGCCCACTTTCTGAGAGCCAGGGGATTATTTCCTGTTGGGAAACCAAAGTTATGGTATTGGCTTCGGTTCATAAAAAAGACAAAACTTCAAGACCCAACTTAACCAAATGTTTAATTAAAGATCGAAAGAGGGGGGATTAGGTCGCTGCCTCTGAAATTTAACCCTTGTCTGATGGTGTCTAAACCAGGAAGAGTCAGAAGAACAAAGTGAACGGTGATTTTGGCTAAAGCGTACTGAAATGCTGAAAAGACTCCAAAAATGCTTTCAGAAAAGACTTCTGGAGTTGAGGACGATTATATCTAACGTGCGATGTGGGAGCATTTTAGACAGGGGCTAGAACTCACGTGTGGAGGGGGGTCTCCCTAATTCAAAGCTTTGGGGGGCTCAAGAAATTTGGAAACGGCAACGCTTGGCAGCGGGGAGATGCTTCTGAGCTGGGCTCTGCGGTCACAGGCCTGAAATTGAGGGAGGAGGGGAGGTGTCTTTCTTAGGCTGGAAAAAACCCATTTTCCGGAGGTGCTTTCTGGAAGGTTCTTTCTGGAAAGCTTCAGACCCTCAACAGCTGGAGGAGACTAGCAAGGCTTTGGGAAGAACTTAATAGAATCCTTAATGCCGCTAACAATCCGCTGCTATTGAACTGCATTAAGTAGATATTATGGAAGGACAAAGAGGTAAAGAGCTGGACATCATCCTCATTCGCATACGCCCCTCTCCCTCTCCCCTCCCCCCCCCCATACGTCCTCCCCCTCCCAGGCCGGGACCTTTTTCTGGGCCTTGCCATTGTTCCTGCACTCCCCAGGTTAGCTTTAACTTGCAAATGATCCCCTGAAAAGGAAAAGAGAAGTGGTTTTCTTTTCTTCTCTCTTTCCTTCTCTCTCTCTCTCTCTTTCCCTCTGTCCCTCTGGCTCTCTCGTTCTGTCTCTGTCTCCTTCTCTCTCAAAATGGCCCTCCCAGAAAGAAAATCATTTTAGGCCATAAGAAAATGAAAGGCATTGTTACCACAGCTTGGACCGTGGCAAATGAGATACATCACGGGCTCGGGAGCTGAAAGCTACACTCGAGCTGTTTTATTTTGGTGCTTTGGAATGTGGTCCACATGAGAACATAAACAGTGCCAAATCTGTATGAATTAATAGGCCGGGCTTGACATATTTCCCTTTGTTTGAGGCCAAACAGGCAGGGGGCTGGGGTGTGGGAGGAGAAGGAGAAGGGAGAGGAGAATCTTATTTGATTAAAAAAAAAAAAATCCAATAATCCAGTTGAATAGGAGGAACGCGCGTGGCCACCCTTCTTAAGATGGGCCTTTGGAATCAATGGCGAGCCAGCGGCCAGCCCGTGCAGTCTCATCACTTGCTATGATCAAAACGCTTTTTTGAGGAAAAAAAAAAAAAAAGGAAAGAAAGAAGAAAAGAAAAAAAATAAAAAAAGAGAGAGAGAGAGAGGGTCTCCATAGAATTGTTTGCAAACTGCAAAGTGCTTCAGCGGCTGACAAGAAAATGCTGGAAGCCGGAAACCTATTCCCAGGCAGAGGCCTTCCCTGTCACCTTGGTGGGTGAATAATTGTGCCTTTTGCATACGCCTTGTCATCAGCAGCAGGAATGAGGGGGCCCCAAGGACCGCCCTGGCAGCGCGGGTGTTGCACCAGCAGAGTAAATTAAAACACGGATTACAGCAAGTATGATTGGGGATGACAAGCAGGGCGGGGGTAGCCACAGAATGAGCCGTGTTGCCCATATGGTCCTCGGGAAACCGACGCGGCGTGGCTTTCTCCCCAGCCTGCTCCAGCTGCCCGTCTGAAGGGGGCATTTAAGAGGCCTCGAGGCATTTTCTGGAACTGGGAAAATTTGTTTCCCTTCTTCGCAAGTTCAGAAATGCCACCAGCTGCCACTAGGTTTTTGGAGGTTTGAGGGGCCATGCACAGTCTCCCCTGACCCCCTCCCCCTCCCTCACTGCCCCACCCCTACCTGGGACTCAGCGGAGGGTGGCATGGGGCCGGGTGGGCTAGCTGGCAGGCCTGGCCCCTGCTTTTTGGTCCCCTTGCTTGAATTCAGAGAAGCGACTTGCGGGGCCACTGGAGGGTGGGTTAGGAGGCACCCCGGCCGCTGTGCTTGCCACGATGGATCGTGGGTGCCCTGAGCCTGCACAGCCTTGGTAAGTCACCTAGTATGGCTGGCAAGTGTTTATTAAGTGTTTATTAAGTGCGTTCTGCGTTCTCATTGCTGTAGATTTCTCTCTGGGACTTGTGTGGACAGCCTGGGCAGACCATACCTTGTCAAAGACGCCCAGAAGGGACCAGGTAGAGCTGACATCGCCACGTTCCGCTCACCAGGCTATTGTTCCCGTGTGGGGTCGTGTCCCCCCGGGAGGAAGGGATGTCTTTCCCCCTTTCCACAGATGCCGCATCTGGGTGTGCAGTGGCCCCATCGTGCTTCTGTGCTGCGATGTCTCCGTCCGGGTCCCTCCCTCATCCCATCTGACTGATGAGCAAGTCGAGTCTCAGCATAGTTCAACGATTTGCCGAAGTCACACAGCTAAGAAGTGGACAGGGAAGACTCCTGCCTGTCCTAACCACTGCATGGGAGGAGGGGTGGGGTTGGACTGAGAGAACTGGGAAGCTACCCCTTGCCCAGAAGTTTTGTCAGCACAGGAGCCTGGAAGCACAGAAAACTTGGTGATAGATTGTGGAATTGGGGCAGAGGCGTGGGGAAGGGGTCACGGAGGGGGGTTGGGGGACAGGAAAGGGTTTTGAATGCACAAGGGGACAAAGCAGGGTGAACCTCCCCAAGGACAGCAAGGGGAGAGTCATTTCCTGCAAAGTCTAGGAGTATCTCCCTGCTCTGTTTGATTTCTGTGTAACCTACACCAGGTCCTGGGGTGTTCACACACACACACACCTTCCAGAACAAGGCTTTCCTGAAACCCCTCCCAGTGGGCAGCAGGCTCACCAGCCTTCCTGCTGAGGAAGAATGGTCACTCCCATCCTCCATGACAAGGGATCCTCACAGGGCAGCCCTACCCTTTAGCCGCTCCTGCTAAACTTATCACTTGAAATAAATCTTCCCCTATCACATCTTCAGTAGAGAAAATTTCATACAACCCGATCTCTCTACATCTCATCCAAGGGCAAGAACTCATGTGTGAACTCCAACCCTGATAAGTCACAAATTACATCTCATTGACTTGATTCTTCCATGACCTTCAACGCGTAGCAAAACAACAAGAAAATGCCTTGTAAGGTATTTGCCGTAAAGGGCGAGAGTCTGGTCAGGGCAGCACACAGAACATTTGTCTTTAAAATACTCAACTATCAGAGTCCGGGAGGAACGGTCACCTCTATTGCCGCTTGGACGTGGAATGAGGGTTTCACGGCATTCAGAGATGAGCTTCCGTGTCTACTCATGGCTCATCCTCTCACCCAAACCAGCCCCGGCACCTTCCTCATCTCTGTAAGTGACAAGTCTGTCCTTCCGGATGCTCAGGGCGAACACGACAGACCTAGCTTTGACTCTGTTCTCTCCCATATCCCACATTCCCCCCACCAGCAATCCATGGCAGCTCTACCCTCAAAGCACGGTTGTCCCCCCAGGGCCAAACCCTCATCAGTGTCCAGATTGTTGTAATATCCTTCCAACGGCTTCCCGGTTTCTATCTGCTTCTACATTCCAACCTTGGAAAAGATTCTTCTGCTCAGAACCTGGCCATGGCTTCTCATATCACTCAGGCTAAAAGACAGAGTCCTCACCAGGACCTACAAGATCCCATGTTCTCTATTCCCTGGTACTGCTATTCTTTGCCTCTCCTATCATGATCCTTCTAGATCCCTGTGCCACCGCCACTGTAGGCCCCGAGCAGGGACTCACACATATAACGCACATTTCTGCCACAGGGCCTTTGCACTTACTGCTCCCCCCCACTCTGGCCTAGGCTGTTCTTCCCCCAGATGTCCACCGGCTTCTGACCAGCATGTCCCACCTTCGGGGCTCCTTCTCAATGCCACACCAAGCAGAAAGCTCTTCTCTGGCCTTCCTTAAAGAAACAGCCACGCCACTCCCACTTCCACGTCACTTTGTATCCCCACACCCTTCGCCCACTTTGTTTTTCTTCCTAACATCTATCCACGGAGACTTTGTCTGGTTTATCTGCTAGTTCGAGATATAGACCAGGAGTGCCAGTCTCCTTTATGCCGCTCACAAGCCCAGACCTGAATCACAGGCTTGGGTTTCAAATGCTGAGATTCTTAGAAGGAATGAAAAAAGGGAACCCTGGACATTTCTGGAAGTCCCTTTATTCTGTGCTGGGAGAGAAAAGGAGGTCTTGAGGGGAAAGTGTTGTCACAGATCTCATCTACTTAAATCACTTAGCAGAGGGCCTGGCACAGAGTAAATGACCAATAAAAGTTTATTTTTATTATTGTTATTTTTATTTCGGATTCTTGGATTCTACATGTGTCAGTTATAAACATTGGTAAAAGCTTAAGCTTTGGTTATTTAAATTTAACAATACAATGACTTACTGAATACTATCTTTTTTTTTTCTTACTAAATTCATCCAAATGCTTAAAAATTGATATAACTTTAAAAACATTGTTCAAACTGAAAAGGGTATGACAACCCAGTACAATAGCCCATCCTACTCTGGGTCTCCTCTTGCAGGGGAAATTTCTACAAAGAACGTTATTGGGTCCACTGGCAAAATGGAAACACAGATGAGAAATGAGATAAAAGTTACTGTAGCAAGTTTCATGTTACTGAAATTGAAAACTAAATTGTGGCTATGTGAGAGAACATCCCTGTTGGTAAGAAAGTCTCCAGAAAGGTATCCTCAGTATGAAACTTGAGTACAGAGAATAGCCTCCAGTGGCTTAAAGAAGCAAATCAGGTGTGTGTGTGTGTGTGTGAGTGTGTGTGTGTGTGTGTGTGTGTGTGTGTGTGTGTGATGAGCACGAATGATTAAGCAGTGGGATAAAATATTAGCAGTAGGTGGACCTAGGCAGTGGGAAAGGGTTTTCTTTATACTCTTTCTAGTTTTGGAACTTCTCCGTGAATTTGAGATTATTTCCAAATAAAAAGTACAAAAAAAAAAAAAAAAACCCAAACACTGTTTGTTGTTCAGGACTACGACTTACTTGTTATTTTTTAAAAACAGGAGTATGAGGTTCCTGATCAAACTGGACGAAAATAGGAAATTTGCTTATCAACCTTAAAACTAGCAAAAGAAGATAAAGTTCCAGCCGGTCCTGGTTAGTTGGTCGGTTGGGGGCGGAGGGGGGGGTGGGGGTGGCCGGGGGTTGGATTTTTGCTTTTTGATTTTGTTTTTGTTTTTTGTGTTTTGTTTTTGTTTTTGTTTGTTGTTTTGTTTTGTTTTTTGTTTGTTTGGGTTTTTTTGAGTGTTTGCAAGGCCCTGAAGACTCTGAAAAGGGCGATTTCATCTTCAAGTATCAGAAAACTTTGGAAGATTATTAAATGAAACCTGCATTTAGATGCATCTAGACCGGAGAGCTTTCTTTGAAGTCGGTTAACATTGCAGGGCTTCACATGTTAATTGTATGCAAAGAAATAAAACACTTAAGCAAACTTCAATCTAAGGAGATTTGCATAAAGGATTAGGACCCATTGGCCCTCCAAAACACTCTTCCATCTGAAAATGGGTGCGCTGGGCTCTCAGATCCCCCAAATTTCTTTGTGCTCTCATTGAAGTCCGGTTTAATCCTCCTTTCTTCATTTACACCTTCTCCCCAAACCTCCCAGGCCTGTGGTTTGAGAGTGGGAGATCATTCTCCTTCCCAGTTGAGGGGGGTTTTTCCTTCATTAATTTCTCTAAGAAGATTACCGAGTGCTTGTTTGTTGTTGTTGAAGCAACTAATTTCCCTAAAGCTCTTTGTTTTTCCAACTGGTTTACACTTTAATGCCCTTGGATTGAATTTCAACAACAAGGGATCAACTTGACCAACCAACTCTCTTTAGGAAGAAAACAAAACAAAAAAAAAACCTGGGAACTTGGTGTAAACTATTTTCATCACTGGCCTGCTTTAAAAATATATTCAGCCCTCTCCACAGTTTTTCAAAGTGATGTGTCCTAATTAGCATATCATTCAGGCCCTGTTTCCTTCCTAAAGTCAAGGTGACCTCACTGAAACTGAAATTTCTCTAATTCCTCTGGCTAAGTGATGTGAAAAGTAACATCCCCCAGTATTCTGCCAGAGAAGAGGGATTTTAAAGAGGGGGCTTGGGTTTTCTTTTTCTCTTGTTTTTTGGTTTCTTTCCTTCTCACATTTCCCACTTTTGAGAGCCTCAGGTTGAAGCGGAGGGAGCAGGTCAGCACCGAGAACTTCAATATTGTTACATTTTGAAAGTGATCAGAAAATGTGAGTCAGATCTGGTTTTGAAATCCCTTTTTACCAGAATAATTGTGTGGAAGCTAAGTGGTAACCCCCTTCACTCTGATTCACAGCCATTCAAACATTCGTGCCAGTTAATTACCATAATTGGTTTGTTTAATTAGCATGAGGAACACTGGCGCTTTCGCTGGGGGATGCCTTTATTTACTTGGAGATGCCGCCACTGTCATGCACCCCAAGGACACCAGCCTGGCTATTCAGGACCAAGTGTGGCTTCGGGTCTCTGGGGAGTTGCTCTGGCCCTAAGCACCTTGAAGATTGACCCTTGAACTTTCTAAGCCTAAAATGCTATTGATATTCTGTACTTTGGCAGAAGAAAGGAGGTGGGGGTGGGGCCTGCAGAGGTGCACAGCGGGGGGGCGGGGCCCAGTGTGGCCGCTATTTGCAGATCTGGGGGCTCACCAAACCCACAGGGAGTGTTCCTGGGAGCCCCATCTGAAGGCAGGATCTTGGGGACCTCGTGCTCTTTTGCTCAAGGAGTCTGAGCCCACGCATGATGAGTTTTTCTATTCTGAGTACAGAGGGTGGGAAACTCGTGACCAAATTATAAAGGCGGGGGACAATAATCGAGAGGCTACTATGTGCAGAGTAATCTACTAAATTGAGCATCACCCAATGGGAGAGATCGTAGATGCAGAATTCAGATCATGCGGATGAAAGCCCCAGCATCAAGCCCTGCCATGGTGAGAATGGCAGGAGAAGTTGGAATCAGGGAATTCTATTGAAAACATGACATTCTGTGTCATGTTAACTTCAAGATTCCATTGTAGGGGCGCCTGGGTGGCTCAGTCCTTAAGCATCTGCCTTTGGCTCAGGTCCTGGTCCCAGCGTCCTGGGATCGAGCCCCACATCCTGCTCAACAGGGGAATCTGCTTCTCGGTCTCCCACTCCCCCGCTTGTGTTCCCTCTCTCACTGGGGTCTCTCTCTGTCAAATAAATAAATAAAAATCTTAAAAAAAAAAAAAAAAGATTCAATTGTAAGACTCAGCAGGTAAAGAAAGGTCTGTTGTCCTTTTAAATTGTTGCAAGTCTTTGGTTCTACCCTGTTAATTCATTTTGGACTGGTTTCCTCCTTAAAATAGTAGAAACGTGTAAGAGAGAGGATTATTGAAAACCATTGCAACAAAAGGAGTCCCACATTCCAAAGGTGAGCTACCATAGATGCCCAGTGGGGGCAGGATGGAAGTGCTCAGAATTCTGAGCGGCTCAAGTGTAAATCAAGGACAGAACACCACCTTCCTACACAGAACCTGCAAATACATGTATTGGAGAAGGGCCTTGTGATAAATATCTCCAAGGACCTCTGGAAGAATAACTTCAAACAATTTGTAGTCCATTTGTCGTGATTTTGGTTAATAAATGAATCGAGAGCATTCATTGAGGAGATAATTTCTGTGGGGTTTTTAGGGTGGGATAGAAATCACACATTTGGGTTCTTTTTGTATTGTGTTTTAAATTTGTATGTGTTATTTAATTTATTTTTTAAATTTTTTTCTAAAGGAATCCACCGTCCTGATGTTGGCTCTGATAACGACTTAGCTAAAGGTTCATGGCCAAACGGTAGCCTATTGTACACAATCATATAATGTAATGAAAGTGAGTGCACTCCATCTTTCAAAAACTGAACCAGCGCCCAGCTATCGATCTGACATTTATCCAGGCGTGTCTTCTTGTCCAAGTGTTTTAATAATCTAATTTGAAAATAAGACTCTACTTTGAGAATATCTGAGTTTGACCCCCCCACACACTTCCTGCAACCTATGGTGATGTCCGGTTAATATAATTAGGAGATGAGCGAGCATATGCCTGGTTTTATGAGGGACTGGAGGGGGCACAGCATCATTATTTGATAATTATTATAACTTTAGAAAGAGTCTCCGGGTACTGGAGGCATCATGAATAATTAAGAGAAGTGTTGCCGCCCACTTTAATTAGATCTCCGTGCATTTTAAAATATGCATGTGGCAGAGTGTGTGTGACAACCAGATATCTCTTATGTGGGCAGCAGAAGATACTCAAACCAGGAATCCTACTGTCATTATTACACAGTGGTGAATTACGGATTCCGGAAGGGGCGCTACCACAAAGGGAGACTTCGCATCTGGGCACCTACTCCCAGACTCCTCTCCCTTGTCAACACCACGCTCCCAGCATCTGACTGCCCTCCTATCTGCACCAGCATCGAGATGAGACTGATTTGCCCGTCATTATCATTATCCACTGGAGCAAAGTCAGTGTGAAAATCAACCACTAAAAAAAGAGCAGGGTTTGACATCACATCTTGAACCCGAATAAGCAAATAAGCAAGTCAAATCTTCAGGGTCAAGCATTATGGTCATTTTTATGACCCAGGAAATCAGTTTTGGTGACAGTGATAACAAATGCTGAACACGGGGACTGTATAAATATATCTATGAATGTTGCATTTCCAACCCTCTGGGGCATGGTGGGCCCAGCCACACCCACCAAGACACCCATCCCACTGGAAGAAAGAAGGTAAGAAGAACCAGCATATTGACTTTATGTTTCTAACAACATGTGTAAGAGCGAAAGAGAGAGGGTCCTGCTTATCGGGGTAGTTAATGGGACTGTGACACCTCTGAATCTCTGAATTCTCCTGACGTTGCTATTAGCAGAGAAAATTTGGAGACCCAAGTTCTCAGATTTGGCTACTTACTGGTATGATCTTTGAAAAGAGTCTTTATAAATTAAAAAAAATTTTTTTAACTGAAATCATCATCATCATCCAAGCTTTAAAATTTATCTCCATGCCCTGGCCATACCCCTGACCCATTAAATCAGAATTCCTGGAGGTAGGACCCAAGCATCAGAGTTTTTAAAAACTCCCCAGGTGTTTCAACATGCTGCCACACTGGAGTGCCCGTTGTTTCAGAAATGTTTTGAAACAGGACGCTGCAGGGAATATTTTTACTTTAGGACTTCCAGTTTTGATGGCTATGCTGTAGTTCTGCAGAAACAAACAAAATAACAACGATCAGTTAAAGATGCAGAAATTTAATAGCCTAATTACGCAAATATTGTCGGTAACCAGGCACATTTGCTCTGGAGAGCCTCCTGCGTCCCCCCCCAGAGCATGTTTGTGCTGCTTATAATGGAAGCCCTCCTCCCTCGCCCCATCTATTGAACTAGCTGGCACAGGGGTTGCCCTTTATCTCATATTTAAAACACAAGCAATAACTGAAATTCATTTTCAATTTATTTTCCAATCATATGAAAGGAAGAGAGAGAAAGATTATTTTATTGAATCTTCTTCTGGCTGGTAAGAGGTTGGTAAGGTTTGTTCTGGATGCACAGCGGAGGGCTCCCAGGACGGTCTATAGGGAGCGGAGTTAATCGAATAAACTAATCTTGGCTGTGGAGATTAACTCTCAGTGGCTGCAGAAGGAGGTGAGGCAGAATGCAAACAGAGGAGATCTCCAGGTGCTGGAGGCGGTTCAGCATCTCCCCTCTCCCGGGCTCCAGCGCAGGGCTCCTTCCGCCCTGGTCTTATATTTGGGAAACTGGCAGTGCCTGCTTGCCTGCTGGGAGTGGGAGGGTTCAACACCCCCCCCCCCCCACCGTGTGGAGCTTGGAGGCCGAGGCCCCAAGGGATGCTTTCTTGGCTTTTCTGAAGGGGCAGGATGCTATCTCAGGGAGCTGGACCTTTGCCAGCTGCAGGGAGCTCTGGCTCTGTGTGTGCGTGTATGTGTGCGTGCACACGTGTGTCTGCTGGCGGCACGCATATACTATACTACCTGGAGGTGAAGATTGGGTTCAAAGCCACCCCTGATGGTGGGTAAGCGGCCTGAATGTAAGAACATGTCCTTTCAGCCTTAAATTCCCTTTGCCAAGGCATGGAGGCTGCACTGGGGGTGGACACAATTGCATCTGAACACAGATTCCAGGTTTCTTGGCAATCAGCCCCGAGGGTGGGAGGCAGTGGGGGGTGGCCCAGGAGGCCTCTGGGGTCTAGAGAGGGCTTCCTGTCCCCCTGGGAGGGCTGTCTCCCTGTTTGCACTGTAGTATGCTGAATGCTGGTCCCCTGGGATCTGCCTGTTCCTACAACCCACCCCCCACCATAGCAGGGAGGGGGCTCGGAGCCCCTCGCCCTGACAGGTGAGGCAGTGGAAAGTGACAGCGAGGTCCCTGGAGGGGCTGCTGAGGCTCTCTGGTGAGTTGACACCCCCTCCTTTCCCCCCTACCAAGTGTTGAGCGAGTCCACACCTAATTCTGTTATTCCCTAAATAAAATTATTGTAAGCACAAAGGTGGGAACACCCAAAATTGTCCCTAAAATTGACCACGTCTCCCTACCTCCTGTAATGCCAGCCCAGCCTGGGCTTCTAATTTCTCTGGTCCCAACGCGGGCACTCCTAACCTCTTCCAACCTATTCCCACCAGCAGCCAGAAGGATCTGTCAGAGGATGCAAATGAGGCTACAGGCTCCTCCTTAGATCCTCTGCTTTTAGGATAACACAGACACTTCTAAGCAATGCCCTGTGTCTGGGGCAGTATAGCAGAACGGTTCCGTGGGTGCCTGTGGAAGCCAGGTGGGCTGGCTTTAAACCCTGGCTTTGCCGCTGACCAGCTGGATGGGTTAGAGGAACCTGGGATCATCATTGGTATGATCTAAACAACGGGAGGAAGATGCTAGCATGATAGACTGTAGGCTTGCTGTGAAGCCTGGGTAGGTCAGGACAGGCTCAGGAGACAGCCGGGCTCACAGCAAGTCTGCGGTCACTAAGGTTCCTGGTGTCGTCTCCTGCCACCCACCCGCTGGCTTTCTATTCTTCAGCCTCACTGGCTTGCTTTCTGCTCTTCCTGTCTCAGATTCTTTGCACATGCTGTTCCCTCCTCCATGCCTTGCGTCTTCTCCAAGTTAGAGAAGAGACCGCGAAGCTCCCTTGGCTTTCCCATCATCAGCCCCCCCTGATGCTGAAATGAGGACAGATTCTTCCCTGCCCCCAAAGGAAAAGCCATTTGCTTCCCTCTCAGAGCCCTTTAGCCACACTTCCACACTGTAGCTGACCTGCTCTCCCTCAGCTTCTTTGGACCAAGGCTCTGTTCCCACTACTCTCTCTTGCAGGCCACATGGCTGAGGACTTGCAGGGGTCAGATCCTGCTGGGGGGCAGTAAACAGGCAGAGCGGTTACGTTCCCAAGCACCCTAGGAGGACTGTTCAATCATCGTCTCTCCATTTTACAGATCGGGAAACAGGATCACGGAGGGAGGCTGTGTCGCATTCAAGGCCCATAGGCAGTAAGTGGGATCTCAGAAGTTAATCGTGGGCGCCTGGGTGGCTCAGTGGGTTGGGCCACTGCCTTTGGCTCAGGTCATGATCTCGGGGTCCTGAGATCGAGTTCCGCATCGGGCTCTCTGCTCGGCAGGGAGCCTGCTTCTCTCTCTCTCTCTGCCTGCCTCTCTGCCTACTTGTGATCTCTCTCTGTCAAATAAATAAATAAAATCTTTAAAAAAAAAAAAAAATGAAGTTAATCGTTCCTCCTTAACAGTGAAGTGTGTTTAGCAGCTGGAGAACGGCATGCCCAAAGCTTGCCCAGATCGGTCATGTCCCCAGTGCAGCTCTTTTGCACGAAACGGTTTCTTGAGGGGCACCCTACGCTCTTCTCAAACTCACATCAAACCCTGCTGTCCTTTGTGCCTTTGATGACCGGCCTCCATCCCATGTCCGTACTGCACCCCCCCGCTGACCAGTGGCCTGCTGGGTTCAGATCGGATCCCCAGGTCCTGGCACAGTAGCTGACACATAGCAGACGGGCACTACATGTCCCACCCTGCTGTCCCCTCCACTCTCCGTGCTTCTGCCTAATTAATTCTCCCCAAGACAGCGGTGATTGTGTCTCCTTTGCTCAGACCCTTTTGGTGGCAGTGTGCTGACCCACAGTGTGAAATCTGTGCTCTTCCTTCTGGCATTTCACACCCCTGGAGTCTGTCCTGAACCTCAGTGTTCACTCTGCTCCTATTTAACCCATCTGCCACTGGAAGCCATTTCGCCAAGAGGCTGGATACCTCCTGTCCTTCCCATTTCCGCCAAGCTATTCCTTCTGGATGGAAGGTTTGCCCTGCCTACCCCTCACCCCTGCAGAAGAGCCCCTCCCTACAATCCTCAAATGCTGTCTCCTTAAGACAGAGTCCTCTGACCGCCCCCCATCCAAACCCCAAGCACACTGGCATCCCCCTTTATGCTGCAGTAATTAAGGGCGCCCAGCTCTGGGGTCAGAGTCCTGGGTGCAAGTTCTGACTCTTGTCTCTTCTGGCTTCGTGACAGTGGTCAAACCACTGAAGGAAAGGAAGAGCAGACAAATGGGGAAAAGACACATAGGTTAACTCGGTCATTTGAGAGAGATGATGCCCTTGCAGGGCTTGGCACTGTGCTGGGTGCTTAATGAATAGCAATTAATCAATTATTAACGATTATGTCCACCAGAACATCTTGTCTTCTCTCTTCTATTATTAGACCAATGATTCTTGACTTTGACCTCAGAATCCCCGAGGTGGGGGAGCTCTTAAAAACCCAGAAGCCCAGAATGTATCCCCAAGGATTTTGGCTTAATTGGTCCTCACACTAATACTTCTTATGTACTCTTTTTGTCTATTGCAACAAAAAACACATAACATAAATTGATCATTTTAACCACTTGCAAGGGTATGATTCATGGCATTAAACACAGGAACGCCATTGTGCATCCGACATCACTACCAAAAACAGATTCATCACCCCCAATGAAAGCCATACCCATCCAATAATCACTTCTCCTCCCGCCCCTCCCCCCAGCCACTGGAGACCCCTGTTCTATTCTCTGTCTCTATGAAAATGTGTCTTTCAGGGTCCTCATACAAATGGAGTCAGACCATCTTTGTCCGTCTATAACTGGTCTTACTTCACTTAGCGTTAGTTTTCGAAGTCTATCCACGATGAAGGATATATCAAATCTTCATTCCATTTTACAGCTGAATAATATTCCATTGTATGCCTATCCCGTATGTTGTCAATCCATTCATCTGGGGATGGACCCTTGGATTGTTTCCACCTCTTGGCTGTTGTGAAGGATGCGGACGCTGCTGTGAACATGAGTGTACAAGTATCTGCCCCAGTTTCTACTTCCACTTCTTTTGGTTGTATACCTAGGAGGGCAATTCCTGGGTCCTATGGTAGTTGCGTATGTAACCTTTTGAGGAACAATCAAGTAGTTTTCCACAGCAGCTGCCCCATTGTAAGGTTCCTATCAGCAATTCATGAGAGTTCTAATATCTCTATATCATCACTAACACTTGTTATTCTGTTATTTCTTTATTTGTAGCCATCCCAGGCATCTCGGCATCTGGTTGGGGTTTTGATGTACATTTCCCTAATGACTGAGGATGTGAATTTCCCTAATGACTGATGATATTGAATGTCTTTCCGTGTGCTTATTGGCCATCTGTATATCTTCTGCAGTGTCTATTCAAATCCTCTGCCTATTTTTAAATTGCGCTGTGTGTGATTTCGTTGTTGGGTTGTAGACTTCTTCACATAATCTGGATATTTGTCTTTTGTTGGGTTTACACTTTTTCATTTTTTCTCACACAGTAGGTTATCCTTTTGCTTTCTTGAGAGTCTCATTGGGTGCACAGAAGTTCTAAAATTTGGTGAAGTCCAATTTACCTATTTTGTATTTTGATGTCTGTGCTTTTGGTGTCACATTTAGGAAATCCTTGCCAAATCCAACATCATGATGATTTTCCCCAATGTTTCCCTCTAAGAGTTTTATGGTTTCAGGAGTTCAGCTGAAATCCTCAATTTATTTTGAGTTTGTTTTGTGTATGGTTAGGGTCAGGGTCCAACTTGATTGTTTTGCATTGTGAACATCCAGTTTTCCCAGCACGGTTAAAAAGACTGTTCTTTCTTCATTGGATGGTCTGGGCCCGCTAGTCACAAATCACTGGACCCTATGTCTTAGTTTGGGCTGTTGTACCCATAGACTGGGTGACTGAAACAACAAATGTTTATTTTTCACAGTTCTGGAGGTTAGACATCCAAGATCAGGGTGCCAGTGTGACTGGGTTCCTGGTGAGAGCTCTCTTTTTGGTTGGTGGATGGGTACTTTCTGGCTATGTTCCCCCATGACAGAGAAAGACATCATCTCTTTCATGTCCCTCCTTATGAAAGCACTGAAGGCATCATGAGGACGCCACCTTCATGACATAATCACCTCCCAAAGGCCTTTCCTCCAAGTACCATCACACTGGCTATTAGAGCTTCAACATATGAAGTTTGACACAGACATACAGTCACAGCACCATAAATGTGAGGGTTTATTTCTGGGCTCTCTCTTATATTCCCCTGGTCTATATGCTTGTCCTGACATCAGTACTGTCTTGCTTTCATAACTATATGGTTTTGTGGCAAGTTTTGAAGTTGGGCAGTGTGAGATCTCCAACTTTATTCTTCTTTTTCAAGATCGTCTTAGCTATTCAGGGCCCCTTGCAATATCGTATGAATTTGAAGATCAGCTTTTCCATTTATGCAAAAAAAAAAAAAAAAAGTTGGGATTTTGATCGGATTGTGTTGCACCTGTAGATCATTTGGGTAGTATTAGGATTATAACAATGTTATTACATCTTCCTATCCATGAACAAAGGATAGCTTTCCATTTATTTAGATCTTTAATTTCTTCTGGCTTTTTAAAATTTTTATTTATTTATTTATTTATTTATTTATGTACTTTTCAGCATAAAAGTCCTTACCTGCTTGGTTAGATTTATTTTTAAGTATGTAGTTCCTTTTAGGCAGTAACGTAAATGGAATTGTTTCTCCAATTGCCCTAGTATTTTTTAAAACTGCCCCAAGAGATGCTCACAAGCAGTTGGGGTAGAAAAGCACTATTTCAATCGAAGCTTCCTAAGATGGATGGAACCATGTCTGCATAGTTTCCCTGTTCCCTATAATACCTGGCAAGCACCCTCACACTGAGTCATTAGTCAGTAAGTCTTTTCGGATGGATGTAGGCATAGCTTCCTTCTTGGAAAACACATTTTTAATTTAATTTAACTAAATTAATTAATTTATTTTTAAAAGATTTTATTTATTTATTTGACAGAGAGAGATCACAAGTAGGCAGAGAGGCAGGCAGCGTGAGAGAGAGGGAAGCGGGCTCCCACTGATCAGGGAGCCTGATGCGGGGCTCGATCCCAGGACCCTGAGATGGTGACCTGAGCCAAAGGCAAAGGCTTAACCCACTGAGCCACCGAGGCATCCCATTTAATTTTCATATATTTTATGTCCTCCCCTTTTCTCTATCTGCCAGCCGGTTCCCAGAGGGAAGGCTTATTTATCGTTGAGTCCTTGGCAAGACTGGGCTTGTGGAAGAAGAGAGCAGACATTGGTTCAAGGGCATCTCCTATGGGCGTGAAACCGAGGAGCCCCCCCTCCCAAAGGAAACAATGAGACCTGATTTCAACCAAACAGTACTTGGTGAGAAATGACCCCTGGGAGCCAGTAGTGGTGAAAAGACACCGAGGGTGTGGCCGCAGGGATGAACGGGTCAGCTGGAGGAAGGAGGTGGTCCGCCGTGTTGAGGAAACCAGCACAGACACCTTATGATGCACGTATGTCCCCCTCCCCCACCCGCCACCACCTTCCTTCACATTTATTCTAGGTTCCCATTGTGATGTGTCCAGAACCCCCTCTTCCCCCCGCCACCCCCAGCGCCCCCAGCCTCTCTCAGGCAGGGACAAGTGGCCTTCTGCTGCAGGGTTTCATGGTCAGGAATTCGCAACAATGAGGACTCCAAGTTCACCAGCCCGCTTGGCACGGCTCTCTGAGAAAGCCAACAGATGGGCTCTAATTGCAGACCTGTTGTGGGGACATTGTTAACAAACACACAAGTAGCAGTATACAGGGCTTTTTGGAACCGAATGTGACTTGGCAGCTGGGGACGGCCGTCTAATTACCAACATCTGAGTTTCTTGTTTAATGAAGGGGAATGTGGAAAACGGCCGTGCTTGAAGCAGCCGGGCTGGAGGAGGATGCCAGACAGGGCTATGAGACAGAGCCTGCACACTCTTGGTGGCCAGGTGCCTCCAGGTCATGCAGCAGCCTCTGCTTTCTTCTCCTAGGAGCCCAGCCATCACTTTTGGGAGACAGAATAGAATTCTAGAGATCCTCAGGTGTCAGCCACAGACCATTAGATAGTAGTGCCCGTCCCTTATATTTGTTAGGTTTTTCTTAAATCATCAGACTGACATTCTAGGAAAACTGATCAGGCTTAAACTGTGACTTCCTGTATCCTTTTGCACAATTTTGTTGTAATTTTGTTGCTCTTTAACCTTGAAATACACGTAGCCCAGTCCCACAATTCATAAATTGGCAATCACCCTTGCTTAAGCTCATGTAGACTTGCTTCGTCTATGTCCTGCATGAAGCACTTCACCTGATCAGTCCATTCAATCCTCTTCCTACACTATTTAAATTTAAAATTTCTTTTAAATGTTATTTTTTATAGCTTTGCGAGTTACAATCAATGAACAAAAATTGTATGTATTTAGGTTGTACGATGTGATTTTAAAAAAACTATACAATGGGATGATTCCATTCATGTGTAGAGTGCAAAGTGATCGTCGCAATCAAGTTTATTAACACAGGGCTCACCTCACAGGGTTAATATTTGTGTATGATCTTAAGATCTTAAGAACAGGGGTGCCTGGGTGGCTCAGCGGGTTAAAGTTTCTGCCTTCCGCTAGGGTCATGATTGAGCCCTGTGTTGGACTCTCCGCTCAGTGGGGAGCCTGCTTCCTCCTCTCTCTCTCTCTCTGCCTGCCTCTCTGCCTACTTGTGATCTCTGTCTGTCAAATAAATAAATAAATAAATAAAATATTTTTAAAAAAAAGATCTTAAGAAGACTTAAGATCTGTTCTTTTTTTTTTTTTTTTAAAGATTTATTCATTTATTTGAGAGAGGGAGAGAGCATGCACAACTAAGGGGGGGCACAGGTCAAGGGAGTTTGAGGGTGCAGAGAATCTCAAGCAGACTTCCTAGTGAGCACAGAGCCTGAGAGAAGACTTGATCTCACAACCCTGAGATCAGGACCTGCACTGAAATCAAGAGTTGGACTCTTAACCGACTGAACCACCCAGGTTCCCCTTAAGCTCTATTTTATTAGCAGGTTTCAAGAACACAGTATAGTGTTGTTGACTGTAGACACTACACTGTGCATTAGATCCCCAGAAGTTATTCATCTTATAAGCAAAAGTTTGTACCCTTTGACAATCACCTCCCCATGCCCCCCTCACCTCATTTTATCCTTTAAGTCACCCTAAGAGGTGGATGTTCTTTTTCATTTCCATTTTACAGATGAGGAAACTGAGGCATGGGCAGGTCAGTAACATCTCAGGGAGAAGCTGGCTTCAGGTTGGGTTTTGGCCGCAGGCTGGCTGAGGCGATGTTAGTAATGACTGGCACTCAGGGAGGGCTTGCTGAGTCCCAGTCACTGTGCCTGCCAGGCTAGACCTCCCTGACTTAAGCCTTCCAGTAATGGCTGTGGGGCAGATAGTATCATTATCTTGGAACTTGACACTGAGGTTGGGAAGTTTGAGTCATTTGCTCAAGTCACAAAGCCAGTGATGGTCTGAACTGGGAAGGAGAATCGGGCTGTCTTCTCTGGGCTGCACTGTTCTGCCCCTCTGTGAGGAGCCCTGACCTGTAGCAGCACACGTCAAGGATTCTGCTTTTGTCTTTCAGGCCCGTGATCATGTCTCTGGTCACAGTGTCCATTTGAGAAGGCCCATGGAAGAAGCTTTTCATGGGTTTCAAGACCAAGGAAAAGCAAATCAGCTCTGGAGAGATCTGATTGCCTTTACTTTATGGATACTGTGAAACTTATGAAACCAACGTCTCACACTAGGGTACAAGTTCCCTGAAGGGATATGCAGGTCTGCCTGAGGCTTGTAAGGGTCTACCTTTTGGAGTTGTTACACCATCACATCCCCCCCTGTGACATTTTGAAAAGGAAAATGCTCCTGGACTCCCCAGCAGTATGCTCCTGGAAACCTATGAGAAGCACGATGGTAAAGAATTTGGTTTTTTACTTTGCCATTTTTCCTTATTTGCTAGGCTGCTCTGGAAGCATGAATAGTAGAGTAGAAGGTACACAGACAGGATCTTGGGACACACATTTTGAGTTTTCATTTCTATTCAGTTTGACATATTTTCTAATTTCCCTTGAAACTCCCTCTTTGAGCTATTGATAATTTAGGACCGTGTTGTTTCATTTTCAAATGTTTGGAGATTTTCCCGTTATGTTTCTGTTATTAATTTTTTAGTTTAATCTATTATGATCTGAAAACATATTTTGTATGATTTAAATTCTTTTAGATTTGTTTAAATTTTCTTTATGCACCACCATTTGGTTTATCTCTTTGGATGTGCCATGTGCACTTGAGAAGAACACAGTGTAACAAAATGCATAGGATCCAGATAAAGCGGGGCGTAGAGGGAAATTCATAGCATTAAAATGCTTATATTGAGAAAAGGAAAAAGGTCTCAAATCAAAAGTCTAAGCTTCTACTTTAAGAAACTAGAAAAAGAAGAACAAAGTAAAACCAAAGCATGTATCAAAAGGAAATAAAAAAGGGAAAGGCAGAGCTCAGTGAAATAGAAAAACAGAAAAACAACAGAGAAAATCATTGAAACCCAAAGCAGTTTCTTTGATAAGATAGAGAAAATTTGTTAAACCTATACCAGGGCTGACAAGAATAAAAATGTGGAAGCCACAAATTACCAATATCAGAAATGGGAAACCAAGGACATTAAATTGATAATAAGAGAATACTAAGAACAAATCTAGGCAGATAAATGAAACAACTAAGTAAAAATGGACCAATTCCTTGTAAACCACAAACTGCCAAAACTCATACTCAATCACACAACAGTCCTCTTCTTACACCTAAAAGTATCAAAGAAATTAAATTCATAGTTTAAAACCTACATGAAGAGAAATCCCCAGTCCCAGAGTTTCACTTGCAAGTTTTCTGAAACACTTAAAGAAGATGTACCATTTTCTTATCTACGATCTCTTCCCAAAAATAGAAGAGAAAGTATTTCCTAACTTGGTGCTGAGAGTATTATCCTGATAATAAAACCAGACGATTCAGACCGATATTCCTCATGAAGGAAATCCTCATCTAAATATTAGCAAATCAAATCTAAAAATATGTTAGAAGAACAGTATGTCATAACCATGTGAAGTTTATTTGAAAAAAATGCAAGGCAGATTCAATATACAAAAATGAGTCAGTGTATTGCACCATGGGGTTTAAAGGAAAAAAATCACATATCCATATAAATTGATGCAGAAAGAAATTTGGCAAAAGTTAGCATATATTCGAGAGAAAAGCTTTCAACAACCCAGGCATAGAAAGACATTTTCTCGACCAAAATAGAAGAACCTACAAAAACCTATATCTTACATTATATGCAATGAGCAAAAGCTGATCTTTTCCCATCCAAGGTTAGGAACAGAGCAAGGTGCTCACTCTAGCCTTTCTGGTTCAACATCATACTGGAAGTCCTAGCTGCTAAGAAAAGGTAAGAAAAAGAAATAAAAGGCATATATATTGGGAAGAAAAAACTAAACTGTCCCTGTTCTCAGACTGCATCATTTTGTTTACAGGAAGCCCCAAGGAATTTGCAAAATCTTCCAGAACTACTAAGTAAGTTTAGCAAAGCTGTAGGATACCAGCTCAACTCAAAAATCAAATGTATTTTGATATACTAACAGTGGGCGGTTGGAAACTGACATGAAAAAATTCACAATACTTGCCTCCTGCCACCCCTAAGTGAAATATTTAGGTATATAACCAACAAATCATACACAGGTTCTTTGTGCTGAGGACTATGAAATGCTGTTGAAGGAAATTTTAAAAGGCCTAAATAAATAGATATAGGATGTTCATGGGCTAGAAAATCCAACATAGTAAAGATGCCAGTTTTCTCTACATTGATCTTTAGACATGATTTAATTTGAATGAAAATCCCAGCTTTCCTCTTTGTTGTTAATATAGACAAGTTGATTTGAAAATTTGTATGGAAAGCAGGGGAAATGGAACAGCTAAAATAATGTTAAAATAAAATAATATTATCTAAGGAATCAAACTATTTGATTTGAAGTCTTGCTGTAAACTTACTAGAATTAAGACAGTTTGATATGGGCAGCAGATCAGACACAGATGAACGGAACAAAATAGCGAGTCCAGAAATAGATTTACACAAATACGGCCAGCTAATTTCTAACAAGGTGCAAAGCACTTTGATGGACAAAGAATAATCTTTTCAACAAATGGTTTTGGTACAATTGAACATCTATATCACAAAAATGATCCTTGGCCTAAGCTACCTAATGTATACAAAAATTAGCCCCAAATGGATCCTAGATTTATTTTTTTTTAAAGATTTTATTTATTTATTTGACAGACAGATCACAAGTAGGCAGAGAGGCAGGCAGAGAGAGAGGAGGAAGCAGGCTCCCCACTAAGCAGAGAGCCTGATGCGGGGCTCGATTCCAGGACCCTGAGATCATGACCTGAGCCGAAGGCAGAGGCTTTAACCCACTGAGCCACCCAGGCGCCCCTGGATCCTAGATTTAAATGTAAAATATAAAATCATAAAACTTTGAGAATAGCTTTGTGATTTGAGTTTAGGTAAAGAATTCTTAGACATGGCACCAAAAGTATGATTCCGAAAGAAAAAAATTGATATATTAGAGTTCACCAAAATTAAAAACTTTTGCCCTGCTAAAAGCACTATTATGAAAATAACAAGATTGGACCTTCAGCCTATATATTGGAAGAAAATATTCACAAATCACAAACCTGAGAAAGGATATATATTCAGAATATACTTTTAAAAAAACCTTTCAACACTCAACAATAAGAAAACATATAATTTAATTTAAAAATGAGCAAAAGAATAATATTCCATTGGCTATATAGGCCACATCTTCATTATCCACTCATCAATTGATGGATATTCGGTCTGCTTCCATATCTTGCCTGTTGTAAATAATGCTGCTGTAAGTGTAGGGGTGCATGTATCCCTTTAAATTGGGTGTTCTTATATTTGGATAAATACCCAGTAGTGCTATTGTTGGATCAGTGAGAGAAAGATAAATACCATATGAGATCATTCAAAATTTAAGAAGCAAAGCAAACCACAAAGGGGACAAAATAAGAAAGAGAGACAGACAGACAGACAGACAGACAAAGCAAGAAACAGACTCAATTATAGAGAACAATCTGATGGCTACAGCGGACAGGTGGGTGAGGCACAGGGGACATGGGTGATGGGGATGAAGGAGAGCACTTGTCCTGTTGAGCACAGTGGTCTATGGAGGTCTTGAATCACTCATACAAAACCCTACATTAACCAACTGGAATGAAAACAAAAATTTAAGATAAATTTTAAAAGGAAAAAGAAAATTTAAAAAATCACCTGTAACCAAAAAATGGTCCAAAGATTTGGATAGACTGAAGAGGATCCACAGATGGCAAACAAGCCCTTGAAAAGATGTTCAACATTTCTAGCTATTAAGGGAAATGCAAGTTAAAATCATGATAAGATGCCTCTGCGTTCCTTTGAAATGGCTGCGATAGACCACAGTGACTGTGCCGAGTGCTGACCAAATCCCTTCTCTGCTGCTGGTGGGAAGGCCAAAAGCAAAATGCAAACCCCCCTGCAAAACAGTTTGGCAGTCTCGTATTCACTATCCTGTGACCCAGCAAACTCACTTTTGGGTGCTTTACCTTAGGGAAGCAAAAACGTGTGTTTCCATGAAAATCCACTGATGAACACTTATGGGAATTCCATTATGCTGAAGGAAAGAAGACAGTCTTTTTTTTTTTTTTTTTTTTTGAGAGGGAGAGTGCACAAGGGTGGGGGTCAGAAGGAGAGAGAGAGAATCTGAAGCAGGCTCTGTGCACAGCAGGGCGGCGGGCACTCCATCCCATGACCCTGATATCATGATCTGAGTCGAAATCAAGAGTGGGATATTTAAAAAGGACTGAGCCACCCAGGTGCCCCAAGAAGCCAGTCTTAAAAGTTCACATGGTAGATCATCCCCGTTCATTGAACATTCTGAAAAAGAAAGCTGTAGTGATAGAGAACATCCTTAGACATTAGGGGGTTCTGAGTGGGGAGAGGTGTGAAGGAGATAGCAGGAGGGGTTTGGGGGGAGAGTGAGAAAGCTGTCCCCATGTCCCGAGGGCACTGGTGGTTACAGGATCTATACATGTGTTATCTTTCATAGAATTGTACACTAAAAAAGTCAATTTTATAGTCTGATCTTTTTTTCTTTAAGAGAACATTTGGATTAATAATAATTTTTTTAAAAGGCGATACTGCTTCTGCCTGGCCATTTTTCTTGGGATACACACCTTTGGACTCACGTGCTCCCATGAAGCCACCTGCTAGAAGGACCACAGGGAGAGCCTGGGAGGATAGAGAGAGACGCCTGAGTATCCCACCTGGTCTAGCTCACATGTGTTCTGTCTTTTTAGCTCGGCGCCAGCTAAGGTAACGAGCAAGACTTCAGACTCCAGGCTCTCAGCTGTCCTGTCTGCAACTGTATGGAGACCCTGAGTGAAGACCTTTTGGGAGTTGGCTGGCTCTTGGTCAGTCTAGGACGGTCTCCATTCTGCTCCATGTAACCAATGAGGCCAGTCCAGGCTTGTTCACTGCTGGTGGCCCTGGCAGGGTTCTAGAGCAGAAGCATGTGAAGCCTTGTGAGGCCTAGGCTCGGAGCTGGTGCCATCACTTCTGCCACATTCCACCGACCAAAATGTGTCATGACTTCAGCCCAGATTCCATATATTGAGATCCTAACTCCCGCTAGCTCAGCATGGGACTGTATTTGGAGAAAGGGTCTTTAAACAGATGATCTAGGTAAAATGTCAGGTGGGGCCCCAACCCGATATGACTCATGTCCTTAGGACACAGACATGTCCAGAGGGAAGACCATGTGAGGACACAGGGAAAAGACAAGCATCTGTAAACCAAGAAGACAAGCCTCAGAAGAAACCAACCTTGTTGATACGATCTTGGACTTGATCTTGATCTGGGACTTCTGGCCTCCAGAACGGTGAAAGAATACATTTCTTCTGAGTTGAAGTGACTCAGGCTGTGGCCCCTTTGATACATCAGCCAGAACGGACCTGCACAGATTTTGGTGGAATCTTCTGCAACTTTGATGTGAGAAAGGGCAGCAACATTGCAAACAGAGTGTTCCCAGGGAGGTGTGAAAAAATGGGAGCTTTGTGCCATCACCATATGGCACCTAGAGATGACAGAGAGTTGCTGAACTGATCAACATGGCAGAGTGAGGGGTTGGAAATCAGGAAGCTTGACTTTGCTTCTAGCTTTTATCTGTGCCACGAGAAGCCTGGACCAGATCTTGCAATGATTCCCTCATCTCTACCCTGATCTGATAGCTGAGGCTCCTGTCCCAGAGCTCCTGTCCACTTCTCTGCTGCTCAGCTCCAAAGTGTGAGTAAAAAGACTCTCTTCCACTGGTCCTCTGGGCACCCCTCTCCAAGGACTCCAGCCTCACCAGCAACCACTTCCGGCTTCACAGACAGAGTGCTCCTGCCAGGAAATGTTTACCTCCTATGCCTACCAGAGAGAAGCTCAGCTCAAAAGCCCTGCGTCAAGGAAAAAGCAACAATGGTATCTTCCCTGTTATCTCCCGGACTAGTCCCCTTCCCCTCGGGAGGGCAATTTAATGAGTATGGATTTGGGGAAGCTTTGCTGGTGGCCTTTGGAGAATTTGGCTGACAGTAACGATAAGAAGGGAAAAACTCAGACAAGTAAGAATTAATGAAATCCCAGCAAGAAAATATCTATTAAGGGAGGAGGGGTACCTGCGGAGAGGGAGTACTTGGCAAATCTGGAAACATCCATCGGGTGACCTGGGTGAAATGAGCAACCTGGCCGGGAGAATTCCCCCAAGCAAATACGGCAGAATCCTTAAGCCT
This sequence comes from Mustela lutreola, assembly GCF_030435805.1. NCBI lineage: Eukaryota > Metazoa > Chordata > Mammalia > Carnivora > Mustelidae > Mustela > Mustela lutreola. The sequence continues at coordinate 28,763,870 of NC_081305.1, read as the reverse complement.
GTCAAATCGCGGCGGATGGAGGAGATGAATCTGCCAGAACCTTTGAAAGAGTGACAAATGGATGTGACAGATACTTGAAAATAAAGAAATCAATCCTCCCATAATAATAATAATAATCCGAGCTCTTAATATCCGCTGGGCACTGACCTGCATTGTTTAAAGTGTATGAACTCCTCGTGCTCTTACAGAAGTCCTGCCAGGTAGGTACCGACTTGCCTTTGTCACTAGTTTTATGGACAAGGCGAGAGGAGCCCAAGGACATTGACTGTCTTGCCCAAACTCTTACTGCTCATGAGTAATAGAGCTGCCCTTGAATTTGGGTACTCTGTGCCCAAAGACCAGATTTTAACCGATTTTGCTGTACCAAATCTCCCAACTTTCCAGATCCTGCTCCGTGAGAGATGGAAACACGGCTCATTTGACAGATGGGGAAACCAAGTCCCAGAGGGGGCTTCCACTGATACCAGGTGCCCGCAGGATCCTCCAAGTGCAGGGGGCTTTTCCCACCTGAGCATCTTATCCTCTTGTCCAGCTGCTGAACTTCTACTGACCTGCCGAGCTTCTCAAATGCCCCCTCCTTGGGGAACCTTCCCCGCTCACCTGTGGCCAAAAGGGATCTTCCGCTTCTGACACCCAGGAACAGCATAGCACAGGAGGACACAGTCCTCATGAGAGTGTTTTTCATATGAAGTTTTCCCCTTGTCTTTTTCACAAGTTTCTAAAAGGAAAAACACAGAAGTAAAGATTGTTAAGGATTCACGTTCCCATGAACTAGAATTTATGTTTGTTAACATTTTTGCCCTCTTCGGTATATCTTCTTAAATAAAAGCACTGGAACACAATGAATAAAATTGAGGTGTTGTTATTTTTAATACAAGGAGTGAAGCATTTAGTGAGGTTGGACTGCCACATCTGCGGTCTCCTTTCCTTCCCTCTCCACGGAGGTGTATCTGTTGAGTGTCCTCAGGATTTATTTATTTATTTTTTTATCTTTTTAGTTATGTATTTATTATTATTATTTGGAGAATGAGAGAGAGCCTGTGTGTATGCATGCATGGGAAGGAGGGGCAGAGGAAGGAAGAAAATATTAAGCAGGCTCCACGCCCGGCATAGAGCCCAATGTGGGGCTCGATCCCACGACCCTGAGATCACGTGAGTTGAAGAGTCAGAGGCTTAACTGACTGAGCCACGCAGACACTTCTAAGGATTTATTTAAAAACTCATATGGATCTATTTACCAATATGTGTGCATGTGAACTCTGACTTACACTGGGGGAAAAAAAGCCTCACAAAACATAGACGTGCAGTTGGACAAAAAAATTGGTAACTACCACCAGTGGGAAAAAATAGAGTACTTCAACTACTTCAGGCTCACTGCATGTCCTTCATCATTGTCACCCTCCCCGCACACCACCTATAGATTCTTAGACAGTATAATTTAGCTTTTCCTGATTTTTGAGCTTTATATAAATGGAATTATGCAGTAAATATTCTTTTGTGCCTTGCTGCTTGGGCAAGTAAAATATCGTCGCCTGTATAGTATTCTACTAAGTGATAGACCTCAATTTCTGCATCCATTTCTCAGACGGTGGGATTTCAGTCTGCTCCCAGTGTGTAGCAACTGTAAGAACCACATGTGTCTCCTCATGGCCGTTGCACATTTTTTTAGGACACGTGCCTCCAGGAAGGCCTGCTAGATCAGAGGGTGTGTGTAAATCTAGCTGCATTGCACGACAACAGACTGTTTCCTGAGAGCTTGAACTTCTAACCAGGATATCAAACTGCCTTACTGAAAGCATGTGTTGAAGGTGGGTTCCGGAAAAACTGAAATCATGAATACAAGGGAGGGGTGGCATTAACTAGAATCCAAGGGTCTGCCTCCTGAAGTGCGCATCTCCCCGTGGCCCATGCAGGCTCAGAACCCTGGAAAAAGCTGAAATCAGCTGCCCTGGAAGGTTGTAAGGAGCCTATCACACACTCATCCAACTTTCTGCCTGGACAGTGTCTGCTGACAAAGCAGAAGGATAGATGTTAAGCGGTGATTTGGACTTTATCTCCTGACTGCTTCATTACATCCTACCCACAGCAGCACTGAGGAGCAGTCCCAGGGAGGAGGCCGGGAACTCACGATGCTGCCACAGCTGTACTGGGTGGCCCGGTCTCAGTTTCCCCTTTGCTTTCTGGGGCTCCTGAGGACCTAGACTTCTTGCTGCAAGCCAGGGCCAACGTCCTCCTGGGGACTGCGCTGGTACACACCCATTCCAACCTTTATCCACAGTCTCAAGGGGACCCCATTGGGGTCCCTCTGAATGACCGAGAAGCCCCTTCATTATTCTGCTCAATATGTCAGCTGGGGCTGTTTACAGATCCAAGGATTCTCTTGCCAAATGTACAGCCTGCTCCCCGGGCTTTCATGTTATAATGAAATGAAGAACAAGCAAGACATCTTAATATCCTATTCTGTGAGAAAGTGAGATTCCCCCCCTTCTCTCTTAATAGATAAATTAATATCATCAAACATTCTGAAAAGATCCTTTATGAAAACATCTCTCTTGCCAAAAAAAAAAAAAAAAAAAAAAAAACTTTATTATAAAACTGGAGAAATTTGCTTCAACTTGTTAAAAGCCTTATTCTCAGCCGTGAATTCGGTTCCCATTTTTTGTCTCCTCTTCAATTAATTTCACACTAACCCATTTCTTTATCAGACACTGGAGTGAATGCTATGGAATCAGTGATGAAGACGAGGGGCAATGGAGGTGTTTGGCTCTGTAATTTCATCCTTGAATTTTGTGATTACTAACAGGACAACTTTTTTAATTTGCTCTTTTGTCTGGATTCCCTGGCTGGCAATCTGCTCGGTGAGCTCGGCTTTTTAATCAATCACCTAGATAATCAAATGTCACTGGCTATCTGCTCCGTGTAATTACTTTTGCAATTAAAAATCAACCTCAAGTTGCCTCATCTAATTAGAGGGATGGGCAGATTTTCATCTAGATTGATTTTTTAATAAATATTGACTTAAAATGCCATAATCTCATCATATTCTTTCATTTTCTTTGTACCAAAAATCAAACAAATGGAAGAATTAGCAAGCAGAAGGAATCGTGGGACTTCAAAAGCTTCAGACACACAAAACTATGCTGTACAGAAGCCCAGCTTAGCCAGTCTAATAACAACATTCAATGGCTTCCACCTTTTATTGGAAAAAGGAACAAAGCAATTCAATGATTATATTTCACACTAACATTGTTGCAAGTGCAGTTTTAAGAGCTTCTAATTTCATTTATTGTGCTGGTGGGGACAATCGTTTCTATTAATGTTATTATTTCTTTTAAAGCAATCTCATATTTGCTATTAGAATTTTTAGCACTAACAGAAAAAAAATATATATATAGATGTATATATATATACGTCCCCTACTGGAACCACCACTGCTATGAGTTTTCTTAAACATACAAATGCCACTGTAGGCAGATAATTTTCTTGTTTTTGCTGTCTTGTATCTTTTATGTATTGTAATTAAAACATTGTCAATAACACAGTTCGTTGCTTTTGGGTTGTAGTGGCTGATGTTGAACATGGAAAATCCACAATCTGGTAAGGGATTACCTCCAGGAAAATAACACACTTTGCTCAGAGAACAATTGTCCCAAGATGAAATGTAATGGTATCTTGTGTGCCTGTTTAAAAAAAAAAAATCATGTCGGTGACCCTAACAGAATTCCATTTAAACCTCAGCTGATTGGAGCGATGATGAAGAAGTAATAATCCTTCTAGCATCCCTGCTTTATTCTGGCACAAAGAAGGTACTTCTGTCTCCTTGTGCGTTCACACTCTATGGCATGAATAGCGAAATGCCCACATCGGACTACACAATTCCCTTGCAGAATAGGAAAAAGAAAAAAAAAAGCCATAACTGAGGCAAGTCAAACTTTGGCTCTTGTTGGTGGCAAGACATACAGGGGAGTAAGGACAGATCTAAACAAAAGAGCCAAGGACAATAAGAAAGAGAACAATGATTTCACCCATGCCTCTCTCTGTGAAGGAGAGAAGTTCTTGCTTGTGTGAATATCTCATCTATAATGTCTGCTTTGTTACCCACTTAGCATCCAAGCCATCATTTTCCAGAAGGAGATTCCTGGGGCTATTAGTCCCATAAAGAATTGTTCCAAAAATGAGAGCTTTGTGGTCAAATTACCTTAAAAAAAACACAGCTTTCTCTACCTCTTTGCTCAAGAGAGAAAAATACATGTTATCCTAGAAAGTCTCTGAGAAGTCCTTCAACAAAGAAATCTATAGGCTCAGAATTTATCAAATTTATTTTTCCTTAGATTGTTCTATTATCTATCTATCTATCAACAATCAATCATTCATTTATATAGGGATAAAATGGGACATTCTCTCAGTATAGACTTTGGGAAATGCTGGGTTTTCTTTTTATACTACCCGCCCAAAATCTCATTTTCTGCACCATCTGCCTCTCTGGGGGACAAATGTTGTCGTTTAGATGCATTGCTGATTATGTTTTCTTTTCTTTTTCTTCCTTTTTTAAAAAAAATGATTTTTATTTATTTATTTTAGAGAGAGAGCACACAGGTGGAGGGAAGAACAGAGGGAGAGAGGAAAGGGAGAGAGACTCTCAAGCAGACTTCCTGCTGAGTGGGGAGCCCGACGCGGGGCTCAATCCCAGGACCCTGAGATCATGACCTGAGCCAAAACGAAGAGTCAGACCCTTAACAGACTAAGCCACCCATGCGCTCCCTAATTATGTTTCTGAGTGCAAAGGGATGTCTAGCCTGACTGAGTTTGCTTATGGCCATTTCCAGTGACCTACTGAGAACGAGGCAGGCAACGGGCGACCCTGGGCGTTGGCTGCTGTTCTGGCCAGACGGAAACTCCACACATGTGCGCTCTGGCATCATGGAGCGTCGTGCAAGTTGAAAGACTTGCCTGGGTGCCCGCTGCTGCGGGGAGGAAGGGCAAAGCTCCACCAGGAGTTGAGAAAGTAATAGGGAGAGGAAAGGGGAAGGGGAGAGAGCGAGACTCGTTGATGTTTATTGAACACTGGGATGTTTATTGAACGTGTGCTGCCTTCAAGCCACTTTGCCTTGAACGACTGCACTGACTCCGTGAAGTGAGCCCTGTTTGGGTTATTACTCTCCTCATAATACAGATGAGGAAACTGAGGCTTCCAAAAATGAAGTGCTTGTGAAGGGCCCTGGAGCTGGAAATTGGTGGAGTTAAACCCCAGACCCATGTCTGAAGGATGCCCCACACTTTGGGCTCTGAACCGCTGCATCCTCTAGAAGTAAGCCTGAGGACAGGAGACGGGCTGCCGATATCGGCAGGGAGGGACTTGCTGCTGCAGAAGAAACCTCATTGTGGGGGTGGGGATCGCCATAACCCCTATCACAAACCACCCCCAAACCCTATGGTCTCAGCAATCAGCTCCCCCTTCTGCGGATTCACCGGGAGATTCTTCTGGTCTCGACTGGTCTAACTCATGAGAATGCGGTCAGCCGTGGGCTGGCTAGGGGGCTCAGCTTATGTGGGCTGCTTCTCTCCCCTGTTTCAGGGCTCACTGGCTGTGGTGGGTCTAGACTGTCTTGGGTTGCACAGCTGAGCAACCAGGCTCCACTCTGGGAGCCGTATCTTCCCATGCGCTGGTCTGGTTGTGCTCTCGCGGAGCGGACAGTAGAAGAGAAGATGCGCAGGCACACTTCAAGCCTCCACTTGCTTTGTGTCTGGTGACATCTTCTTAATGACAGCAAGTCACACGACGGAACTCAGACCCACAAAATAACAGAACCAAGGGCATGGATCCAGGGAAGACGAAGGTTCCTGGAGAAGTGTCCTGATTGTCGGATTGAGCTACAGTTTACCAGAACTCATCTCATCAGACCATCAGTGACCCAGGATGTGTCATCTGTGCCAGACCAAACATGGCCTGAGCCCTGTCTTTTCCCGGGGGCTGCTGTGGGGGAGGGCGCCTTCCCCCTCTTCCAGAAAGATCAGTCAGTATATGGGGGCTCTCCCTATCTGAATGACTTACCTACCTCTCTCAGAGAAGAGATTCATGCATAAAGGGGCACCTTTGGAGGGGAAATCGGTGACCAGCAGGCGGCTTCTCAGCCTGGCCCTCTGTTGGGACTGCATCGCTGGAGGAACCCTTTATGTTTGGAGGCATACAAAGCTCAGGGTACAAACTCAGATGCCACCAGGAACACTGAATTAATGCAAGTGAATTCTCTGAATGCAGACGTACTTCTGTTCATACATAAAATGCATAGAAATAGTCCTTGATTCAACATGGAAATACACCCTGTATGATTTTCCTTACAATGTGGTCCCTCTTTGTTCTAAATTTTGCTTCCCATTTTTTCAACATCATGGTTGTAAGAGGTGTATTTCCTCTATTCTCAGAAAAACCCGCAGAGTCGGCAATGCAAACATGAGGATAAATGACCATTATTAGCCGGTCCTAGTGTTGGGCACCGATAGGGAGTGGCAGAGACTGTGACAAATTGACAAGTACTCAGTCCATCTGAGCAATTCATCTGCTCCTTCATTCTAGCCGCCTCCAGCCGGGGGGTGGAATGGGGGTGCCATCTGTCGTGGCTTTATTTTCAAAAGAAGCCAGAAATCTGGATTTTGATATGAACTCTTGGATGGCGGCTCTATATTAATGAAAGGAACATGCAGACCAAAGGAAACTCACCTGTGAAACACATTCAGCCCATGCGTCACTGGTCTAGGCTAAGGACTTCATGCATTGACAGGGAAACTGAGGCCCAGAGGTGGGAAGGGTCTTGCATGAGGTCTCAAAGAGTCCATTTCAGAGATTTAACTATCAAACTCCTTGGGTTGTCTCCGGGTCTGGTCTTTGATACCTTCCCAGCCTTAGTTTCTAGAAGTCCTGCTTTCTCAATCTTCCAAGTATCCCTCAAACTGGCCTCACCAGATGGTTCTATCTGCCTGGACTGTTCTTCCAGGCACAAGTCCAACGTCAGCCCCGTCTTGCAAACCTCCTCATGCCCCCAGACAAAATTCATCGCTCTTACGCATCTGTAGTATAGAATTTCTTGCTCCAGGTTCTCCCGTGTAGCCATTTCTTTGTTGATGTTAGTCTGCGCAAGTGCCCTGGGGATTTCATCTGGGGACCCCTAGAACCTAGTCCAACACGTGGCACATAATAAGGGCTCAATAGATGTTTACGGAGCAAATAAAGATGGAAATGAGAGAATAGCGGGGGTATGTGACTGAAAAGAACAAACTGTTTACCCAGCCAGCATTCTCCACCACTCACACTATCATCAGGGTTCTGATAAGAGAGGGAAAGTTAAGAGACACTTAGGAGACAGTAGAGTAAAGAGGCTGAGACAGGAACAGTCTTGGGGTCCAAGGCTGCCTCTGTCATTTACCAGCGGAGTGTTCCCTGGTGAGACATTGAATGGCAATGCCCAAGTGTTTGTGGCTGCAAAATGGGCTCATAATAGCAGCAACCTCAAGTGGCCCTTGTGGACTGCAAGGGATTGTGTCCATAAAGCACAGGACCCTGCCTGTCGTAGGTGCTCACTAAATCCTAGCTAACGTTATTATCAAGGAGAGACGTTAACTGCTCTTTCTCCTTCTGCAGTCCCCAGCCTGCTGCTCATTGCCTCCCAGGATGAACAAGACCGAGACCCCAGAGATGCAGAATTCAGAAGCCAGTGTGGTGCCAGGATGGGAACCCACGGCCCTGGGCCTCCAGCACGGCCCTCCTTCTCCACCCCTGCTTTGAAGTAGGAGCCTTGCAAAATCAGGAGCCTCTTCAACACCCTGAGACATAAATGCAGCTGTGACTTGCTCATCGGGGCTTTTCCCACGAAAGCCTCGGTCAACACGTCCCGAGAGTACCTGAACTCAATATCAGCCCGCGCCTGAGGATTAGCCAGCGGGGGGAGCTGCCGAAGTGGGATCCTTTATACATTTTCCTATCTCTCCTCTCCAGGAAAACAAACAGCCTCAGCCGAGTCTCAATTGTCCTTTTTGGCAGCGTCTGTGATCATCCTAAGAAGACAGCCAGCCCATCAGCACGTAAGCTGTCATGTGCTAACACAAGGATGCTTCTGGAAACCCACACGTGATCATTTAAGGTGTGGGGCCCGCTTCGACAAAATGTTCTCTTTCCAAATTCAATTATGGTTCTTAATAATAATTATTATTACAAGGAGAATCGTTTTTATTGTTCTCATTGCGCTACTATATATAATAAGGCAATCCCCCAAGTGGAATTTATGACCAAATAAATCAGCTGACAAAGAAGAATAGCCTTGCAATTTTTTTTCTTCAGTATAATATTTTAGTTGCATTTGCATTTGGAGGAGGATTTGTGGCGAGCTGGAGGATTAAATCCCATGAAATCATTATACAAATTTCAAAATGTCAAGTGCTCTGATAGAGATTATGATTTTATCTTCTTATTTTGACAGGAAACCGTGTGTGGCCACCTCTGTCTTAGAACAAGTGAGGAAGGGAGGCCAGGGGAGACCAAATAAAGATAGAGGAGCTTGCAAGTTTCCCGATCAGCTGTCTTTTTATTCTGCTCGCTTGTACGACAGAGCGTAATAGACATTTTCCTTTGCACAAAATAATAAGAGTTGTACTTATCGTGCGGTGCCTGCAGCCAGTGGCAAAAGGAAATTAGAAAAGTCCAATGAAGCTGAGAAGTAATTAATCATCATACAGTGGGGCCTGTCAAATCAGAAGGGTCCTTCCAGCTGATAATGCTCCCCAACTCAATTTAGACTGATAGAAATTAGAATTTTTTTTTTTCCTCTGGCCAAAACAAAAAGACTAGAGTTAGCACAAACGTGGCCAACTGTTGGCTTTCTTGACTGCCTGACCCACTTACGGCAATGTTTGCATCACATTTTTTTTTTTAAAAGATTTTATTTATTTATTTGACAGAGAGAAATCACAAGTAGATGGAGAGGCAGGCAGAGAGAGAGAGAGAGAGAGGGAAGCAGGCTCCCTGCTGAGCAAAGAGCCCGATGCGGGACTCGATCCCAGGACCCTGAGATCATGACCTGAGCCGAAGGCAGGGGCTTAACCCACTGAGCCACCCAGGTGCCCCTGTTTGCATCACATTTTAACGCCGGCCAAAATTCAAGCAACATCGCTTGCTCCTCAAGGCGAAGGGAAATCGTTAACTACACTGTTTTAAGACTTCGCCCCAGCCCCTCTCCACTTTGCTTTCCCCTCCACCCTTGCTAAGTAGACTTAGCTAGGTAAGACAAATTCAAGTTTGGTTCTCTCTCTCTCTCTTTTTTTTTTTTTTTTTTTTAAAGATTTTATTTATTTATTTGAGAGAGAGAGAAATCACAAGTAGGCAGAGGGGCAAACAGAGAGAGAAAGGAGGAAGCAGGCTCCCCGCTGAGCAGAGAAACCGATGTGGGGCTCGATGTGGGGCTCGATCCCAGGACCCTGAGATCAGGACCTGAGCTGAAGGCAGAGGCTTAACCCACCGAACCACCCAGGTGCCCCTGGTTCTCTTGATTAAGTTAGCCGATCTCCCCATAGAGCTGTGGGGAGGGAACCATTTACCACGTCTATAATGAGTTGAGGCTCCTTGGAGATCAAGCAAAACAAATAAAATGGGACCAGAAGCCATTGAGGGTTTCAGGCAGAAGGAAGAGGACAGCAAGCTGCTTTCAGAGATTCTCAAGCCCTGAGGGCTTGTGGAAGATGGCGCCCCCTCCAAGGAAGACATCTTCCTGTTGGAATGACTTATGCTGCTTACATGATAGTCCAGCCCCCCTCCCCTGCAAACTCCCACCCAACTACCACTACCTATTCTGTCCTCACTGTGATCCAAAGGGCAAGGTGATATTTTTGTGGCTTCCTCCAGGTACTCCTGAAGGTGAGGGGCTCTATGAGGCTAGGGTAGGGATCTTGGATTCAAGTGTCCACAGAGATGAGGACAGATAAAATGGGTGAAGCAGGCGGAGGAATGAGCAATAGAGAGTGGTGGAGACTATGGCCAGCTGGAGCTTGTTTGTCTTTCCCAAAGGGAATAGCCTTTCCTTGACTCCAAGTTGTCATTGTTGTGGGTCAGGTCACACACTATGTTGCAAGATCTTCTGATAGGCCACAATAAGCTCCAAGTCATTTAACATAAAATCCCCTAGTTTTTGAAAATAGGCAACTAATGAAATTTTTTAAAATATCCATCATCACCTTTGTGGCTTTGGTCTATAGAAAAGCAAAGACCCTCAGCAGATGCTGTGTTTCATGCGAGGCTTTGGGTCCTACAGACCAGGGTTTGCATTCTGGTTCTGCCATTATCAGTCATGAGCTCCAAACCAAGTGACTTTGCTCTTGTTATCTCAACTAACCCATCTGTAAAAAGTGGACAGTAATCAGCACCAACCTTATAAGCTGGTTAAAAATGCAGAGTCATCCCTCCCACCCCCACTCCTGCAGTGCCAGCACACCTAGTGTTCAAGCAAGGGCAGAAGTTCACTGGACGAACACTCAGAGTCACTCAAAGGGCCTTCGACACACCTGCCTCCATGCTGGCTCCAGATGCCCTGCCTCCTTAGCACTTCCATGAACTTGTTGTTTTCCCCTCACTCGAGGGATATTCTGATTTTGACACCTAATAATTTCCTTCCAACTGGGAAGCAAAGCAAGAGCCCACCAAGCTGTCAGAAGGACAGAATTTCAGACTGCAGTTCTGCTGCTCAAAGCGAGCACATTTGTATGGAGGCATACCTCCCAAGTTAACATGGCCGTCCTGTTGGTTGCATTGTCTTGCTCATCATTTGACGCCTGGGGGCACAAGTTAATCTGAAGGGCAATATGGTGACTCAGTGGAAGATAATTTTTTATATGTGGTATTTACCTAGTGGGCTTTGGATGTCAGAAGTCTCAGTGATGGCCTGCTTCTTTCACTTTCTCTGTGTCTGATGGCGGAGAGCCAACCACACTGGTAATGACCATGATGGCAGATGCTCACAGTCATGGCTTCCACATCACACCTTCTCCTTGTGTTATTTCTAATCCTGACAACTACACCTTTAAATATTTCCATCTCTTTTTACAGATCAAGAAACGCTAAGGTTTGGAAAGGTAAAATCACTTGCCTAAGGCCACACAGCTAGGGTGCATAGGAACTAGGTCTTGCTGCATTCAAAACTCATGTTATATCCTCTCTTCTACTTTGGGAAGAACACTCTGGTGGGTTCTCTTTCTTCTCTCTCTCTCGACTTCTTTCTTTCGCTGTCCTGTTCATTCATTCATTCAACAAATATTTGTAGGGGGTCTACTGTGTGCCAGACTTTTCCTTGGGGTGTCCCAGTAGGATTTCCAACCATGGTGACCAATGCCTGTGGGGCTCTGGGGAAGAGAAGATGAGAGACAGTACATATGGTCTTCTCTGAGGCAATCCCTAGAGATTATCACAGCTTGCACTGAGGTTCTGCTGCTGTAACAGAGACTCACAAATGCAGAGGCACAGAGAACAGAGCACATGCAAATACGAACACTTTACAGTGGTTCTGAAATGAGCACCCCAGCTCTGCTCCATGTGCATTGGAGCAAGAGGAACCCGAGGCAGTACTCAAAAGAGAGGCATGGCCAGATTTGGCCTTCTGTGGGCTGGATTCGGAGTGGAGTTTGCTGATCCTGCCCCAGGGCATTGTCAGTGTCTGCTGAATCTCTCTGCCTGGTCCAGATTCCAGCCAGTCTGAGGGGCAAGAGAGCATGGAGGAGGCACACCAGAGATGTGAAAGCCCAGGACTGGAAGCAGCACACATCATGTGGCTCATGTTTTATTGGCAAAAATGAAGCACATGGCCATCCTCAGCTGCAATGAAGTCTGGGTGATACGGTCTTGCAAGGGAGTCTGGGTAATATAATCAAATTGGGCCAAAGGTCCAAAGGAGAGAATGGACTTTGTGTAGACATGGCGTGGTTCCCACCACAAACCTTAACCAGAGGGAGGGAGTCTGCATGGACAACAATTGTCTTTCTTCAGGGACAGGTGTCCTCCGTAGTCTCTCAGGTCCCATGTTCTGCCTGCAGCTCATGAAGCCTGTTTGGAGGCTGCAAGGGAGTGTTACACGAAGCAAGGCAGCCCTCCCTTAAGATAGCCTTGTGTGATTCTGATCATCTGCGCTGTGAATCACCTTCCAAAAGATTCCCATTTCACTCTAGGTCCTCTGAAGAAGTCAACTCTCCTTGAACCTTTAGGGGGAAAAAATTATATCCTAAATTTCTGCTGGTACACAACCAGCAAGGGATACACTGGGTTTTTTTCAGATTCAGTTTGAGCTCTAGGGCTGCTCTCAGCTTGCAGAATGCACTCGAAAGAGTCTGGAGAAGATGCTTTCTGTTTGGTGCCCTGGCATCTTGGGTGAGCCACCTCTCCTGGCACGAGATGTCTGAGAAATCAGAATGGGTTTTCCTCTAATAGCTCCAGAGATGAGGAATGGGAAGCAGGGTCCCACAGGCCTTCAAATGGGAGACACAACAGTATCCATCCAAACTGCCCTGGGCCTTGTGGAGAATCCGGAGACCTGGGGTGTGTGGAACAGAGGGAGGAAGATCTCCAGACCCTACCTCCTGCTGGAGGTCCAGGCACACGGGGTGTCTTCAAGCTTTCTCTCCTGAGGACAGGGCACAACCACGAGGCAACTGTATTCCTTTCCAGGGCTGCAAGCTCCTGATCACCAAAAGCCACCTCTGCTGGTCCCCTGACAGGGTTTACTTGGACCAGCTCCATTCTGACATCTGAAATATTGCCACCACACAGGACATGCTGTCCTGTCCTTCCAATGCCGGGGGAATGGAGGTATGGAAGGAGAGGTTTGGTCAGGCAACACCGTTGGCCTTTGCAAGGGTAGGGCAGTGATGCCCACTGCATTTCCCCTCCATTCATCCTTGAGGGGCAAAGGGGAACCATACCTGACTGTGGGAGATGCAGTCCGGGAAGGAGCTCACATGCTTGTCACGGAAGGTTTCGTCCAAGGCCACATGGCAGAGTGCCATTTTCAGAGTCCCTGGTAACTCCATGAAAATTAACCTCAGAGCTTCCTGCATGTTCATAATAATAATAATAATAATACAAATAATAATCATAGTGCTGGCCAAGACTTCATGCCACGTGCCATCTAAGTCTTTTATGTATGTAAGGCTCACTTAATTCCCATAGCAACTCCGTGGGATAGCACTGTGCTGGGATAGCACAGATATCCCTACCATACTGCTGGCAAAATGGGCACAGAGGGGTTCCGCAGATGGCCCGAGGTCACACAGCTCAGACGCCCACCACCAGAAGTCAAACTCAGGCATCTGGTTCTGAGTCTGTGTTCTAAACATCCTTTACTATTTCTAGGTCCCTGAACTTAAGAAACATCCATCCAGAAATATGGGCCATGGATTCGGTCTTTATTTTGTCATCCGCAACGGGCTGAAGGAAAGGGAAGGAGGCAGGGAAGGGAAAAGCGGGAAGAGGAGGAGAATTGAAGGGGGGGAAGAAGAGGGCGGAGGGAATTCAGAGAAATAATGAGCAAGAGGGAGAAACTAGCCAGCCCGAAAGTAAACTTGTACTCCCACTGCCATTGAAATCTACATTTTCTCGGGGCTTATTTACAGACTGGGTGTTAGATCCTAATAAATGGGAGGGTTTTTAAAAGGTCCTCAGGATAGCAGAGCCAAGCTAAGCAAACGGCTCGTGTACACAGCCCAGGCGAGATGAAAGGCCCCAGCCGTCCGGGACCACTCAGGCCCCTTATCTGCCCCTGGCCCTCTGTGGATTTGAGAAAGCCCAAGTGGGTGGCTTGGCGGAAAGTTCAAAGTCATTTTTTGAACAGATAGCGCAATCAAAAGTTTGTCTATCTGTTGAAATATTTAGGAGAACAAGATATCACTTTGACCCGCCTACACCTGGGACCTTTCTGAACGCTGTTAAGTTGTATTTCAAGCTTGTTTGTAGTCTTAATCTTTAATAGGCTTCTGTGTTTTTCAAAGGGTAGAATTTGGCACAACAAAAACCAAACCAAAAAAAAAAAAAAAAAAGATATTTATTTCTCCCCCATCAAGAGAGGTATGCTTGGTGACCTTAGCCATTCCCATGCCTTCTAGAAATCAAAAGAGAAAAAGGTGTATGGTCCTAGCTCAACCTCAGAGTGGTGGTAGTGTGCCTCAAGTCTCCTTTCTTTAGCCCAAAGCACCAAGGCCACCGGACTCCACAGAGACCGGCCCTTAAAGAAGACAGGGAACCCAGAAATGAGGCTTTAAGTTTACGGCAAAATCATTTTTCTTCTGGGGACCCTGGGTGTTTGAAACCAAACAGGATTAGTTTACAGAGTGCACGATAACTCTTTAGAATAAAATTAATCCAACAATTGAACAAAAGAAGAGGGATTAGGGCACAGAGCCACTTAGATAAACACTGGGATGTCCTGACTCTCTTCCCCGCCCCCCAAAAACCAGGCTGTCCCCGAGTCTGCTTATTGATGTTCCTTAGATCATACTGTCACCCTAACAGAGTTATCAGGAGCTCTAAAGATACAGAGAGTATGGGCAAGATGTCCACATGGTGCTTGGCATATAGAAGAAGCAAAATGCATGGTAGCGAAAACAAACTAACAAAAATGTAGCCTCTTCTGTCTTTCTCTTCTTCCTCCTTATCTTCATCATCAATTCTCAGGACGATTCCTATGTATCCCCCAAATATGCCCTTTTCTCACTTAAGAGTGGGAAGGGGGACTTCACAGAGTTGTATGGAGACCCCTGCTGCCGGGGTGGTATGTCCTCCATCACGGAGCTGAACCAATGGCCAGCTGTCATCTTCCCGGTCCATGAGCCAAAAAAGAGTCCAATCTTTGGCCTCTACATTCCTGTGTTCGTCTAGACCCAGAGTAGTTGTAAAAGTAATTCAGAAGAGGGCAAGCATCGTTCAAGATGGCAGCCTGACCTACTTGCCAGTCTTTCCACGTGGTGCTGATTCCAGCCGCTCAGGTATGGGTCACAGACGACCCACCATCATGATCACCTCCACTGCTTATGTCACTTTGGGCCCATCTCCTTAGAACCAGTGTGTTTCCAGATCCTGGCCCCTCATCTATAAAATGGGGATAATCACAAGATTAATCATAAGGAAAATACCTACCGTTCATAGAATAATGAATATGTGTTTGGTAGGCACTGTGTTAAGAACACTGCTTCCCAGTTTCAACCACTCTGTGCTACCATTATGCTCCCATCAGCCGGCAACAATGAAAAAACAGCTGACAGTACCAAGCATTGGTGAGAGTATAAAAATGGCACCACCGTGGCGGGAAACAGTTGGCAATAATCAGTAAACTAGAGCAGTGCCTATCCCAAGAGTCATTACCTCTTCCCCGCCAGGCATGCCCCCTAGGGAACGTACAACACATGTGCGCTGGAAGACACGTGTAAGAATTTTCAGGACGTGGCACCTGGGCGGCTCAGTCAGTTAGGTGAGCAGCTCTTGGTTTCAGCTCAGGTCACGATCTTGGGGGCCGTGAGATTCAGCCCCACGTGGGGCTCTGTGCTCAGTGCTCTCGCGGAGGTGGCTTGAGACCCCTCTCTATCTCCCTCTCCTGCCCCTCCCAACTCCCATGCACGTGCACACTCCTTCTCTCTCTCTCTCAAATAAATAAATAAATAAATAAATAAATAATATTTATTTATTTATTTATTTATTTATTTATAAAGCATTTTCAAGGGCACCTGGGTGGCTCAGTTAGTTGGGCTTCTGACTAAGGATTTCAGTTCGGGTCATGATCTCAGGGTTGTGAGACTGAGCTCCACACTGGGCTCTGCACCAGGCATGGAGCCTGCTTAAGATTCTCTCTCTCTCCCTCTGCCTCTGCCCCTATCCCCACCTCCTCTCTCTCCCTCTGTTAAAAAAAAAAAAGAAGAAAGAAAATTCATAAAACATTACTCTTGATAGCAAGAAAGTAGAAAATAATGTAAATGTCCAGCCTCAGATGGAACATTCTATGGCAATGAAAATGACAGCTTAGCACCATACATATCAACATGGATGAAGAAAGCATATGGCAGAAGAATATAGAAAACCTCACGGAGAGGAACATATACAAGTAGTTCAAGTATAAAGAAATACTTGGAAATGGGCAGCAGCCTCAATACAGATCAGCTGTGCTCTTTGAGGAAGGGTGGGGAGGAGAGATATGGGGGGGTCTACTGTATTTCTGATAGTATATATATGTAATATGTGCATATATATTTAGAAAGAGAAAGAGAACAAGTGAGCAGAGTTTGGGGGTTGGAGAAGGGAGAGGGAGAGAAGAAAGAGAATCTTAAGCCGGCTTCATGCTGGGCCCCACGCCGTGGGTCTCGATCTCACGACCCTGAGATCATGACCTGAGCCGAAATCGAGGGTCAGATGCTTAACCAACTGAGCTAGCTACCTAGGTGTTCCTATAATATTACATTTCTTAAGCTGGGTGGTGGGTATATGAATTCTCATTATATGATTTTTTTTTTAATATTTTAAGGGATGTCTTAAGTATTTCAGAATTCATTGGTAAAAATACATTAAATTCATTAAACTACAATTAGCAAATGAAATTGAAGTCAACCTCTTGGAAGGCAGAACCTCCACTGGAGCTGTAAAGGAGCTCCCCTGAGGTCAGCGAAGGCCACTGGCTACCCTCCAGGGTCAGACCAAAGGGTCAGGAAGGCCGGCTCCAGTCCCAGCCAGGGGGCCTCAGCAGAAGCACCCCCGCTCACGGCCCCAAGCCTTGGCATGAACTCTAGGCACCGGAAAGGTCAAGATGATGGGCCCAAGAGCAGATGGGGAGCACGAAGCTCCCGGATCCACAGAGGTCCTATGGTGAGTTGGAGGGAAATGATGGATTTACATATTTCATGGAAAGGAAAGTGTGGAGGAACAATAAAACTATGGTCCTGTAGGCAGGTACGTGGTGTGTGTGTGTGTGTGTGTGTGTGTGTGTGTGTGTGTTTAAATCTATACTCCAGAGCTCCTGCTCTGGTACGATTCTTTTGTTAGATCAGGTAATATTTTTGAAAAACAGCATTACAAAAGGTTAAATGTAGAACAGATGTAAGTTATAAAATACAAGCTGATCAAAGCTGAGATTTTGAGACAGATATGTTAGCAAATGATGATAAATCCGTCCCAGTAGGACTGTAAGAAGCAGACAAATGTAACTATGGAAGAGCGAAAGTCAAGGGTTGAGACGGGGGGAAGGGGAAAGAGTGAAAACAAATGTTAGAACTAATTCTGGGGAACTCACGCAGAACATCAATGAATCTGTGCCGAGAGAGGGGACCGAGACAGCGGACACAATGTACTCCGTTTTCTTTCAAAGAATAATCAAATTCTTGGGTTTTGAATAATCCAATTATGGATTCCGATCCCAGAGTCTCAGCCCTCTCTCCTCATACCGGTTTCCGACTCTGGAGCTCAACCCTTTTTGAGCAACAGATGTTGGGTTCTGGTTTAAGGCGTTTAAAAAATTGGCTTTCGCATTCGGGCGTCTAAACTTCTCATTAAAAAGCCAGATAATTTATAGTCACATCATTAAACCGCTTCCTCAGCCTACTGTGATAAACTTATCATTCGGGGGGTGGTGGTGGGGGGGCAGATTTCAACAAAACATTACCACTGCTTTCTGGGAAGGCAGCAGAGAAACAAAATTAAATAAATCAAGCTTCTCTGTGTCAATAAATGAAGCCCACGAGAAGTAAACTATTTACTGAGGCTTGAGTGAAACAGAAAACATTTAAAGATCAAGAAAGAAAAAAGGAGGTAATTGTTCAGGCTGTCAGCAGGGGACCGCTGTGATAATTTGATCTGAACTCTGCTAACAAATGACCGAGCCGTTCTTCCAACTTTAGTATCTGTTTATGCTCCTACAAATTGAAACCCCGCCGCTCAGCTGCGCAGAACAGGGCCTGGTACAATAGCACATCAGCCCGTCGATTAGTTCAAGGTGGGGATGGATTAGCTGTCCATCCCAAGCCTCCAAGCCCTCCAGAATATTTTGTCTTTCCCTGCTGGGGTAAAAGGGTGCAGACATATGTAACTAATAAAGAAACAGGCTTCTATGGACTGGAGGTTGAATGGAAGGAATGCAGAACAAAACTATAAAATAATAATAGACAAAGGGGCAGTGAGGACGGGGCGGGGGTGGGGGTGGGAGGTGGGGGGGGCTGGAACTCAATACCTCTTTTGCTTACCCAGGCGGGGCTGTAGCACCGGCACCCCCCCAAAAGTTTTCAAAATGGAAGGGGGTCTGTTGTGTGTGTGATCTCCTAGCACACGGCTCCGGGCCAGGCGTGCCAACATTCAGGACTGACATGAGATCAAAAGCCTGATAAATGAGAGGAAAGGGAATGTTTGACCCACTAAACCATATTCTACATGAATCCCAGGCTTTTAAAGTAATAAGTAAGGCCATAAATTACAATGTCTTGGGTATATTCTGATATATTCTGATGCACATGAATGCTATTCGTATATAATATTTTTAGAGAGATCTATGAGCCCTTGAATGCATAAGAATCTAGTTCTCTATTAGAATTCTGCATCTAGAGTGCCCATTTGGAGGGAAGCAACTTATCTTCCTGGGGTTTCAGAAGCTAAAAGGGATAATTAGGTGAAAAATATGCTTTAAATAAATGGGAGCAAATTCAAAATGACACCAGACACCCATACGCTGCTTTCTTGGATCAATAATGCGTCACAGTTAAAAAGGGAACTTTGGGATCAAATGAAAAAGAAAAGATGAATAAGTGAATGCGGCGGCATAGCACAGGGTTAAAACCACAGGCTGTGGATTGGAGGCTTTTCTCCACCATTCTGAGTTCTGTGATTTTGGTCAGTTCACTTGGCCTCTTAAAGTCTTAGGTGAATAATGGCAGTAATAATAACCCCTGTGTGTCAGAGTTATTGAGAAAGCCAGAATAGGCAGAGCATATAGGACAGACACACTGACCTAACCCATGGTAGGTGTTCAGTAAATATTGGATAACATTTTGTTAATGTGGTTAATATAATGATCACTGACAGTGTATAGGGTGGTGTGTATGGGGAGGGATGGAAAGAAAGTTTTGGTTAGCCTATCAAAAAAAAAAAAAAACAACAACAAACAACTCTGCAGAGAAATCAGAAAGCTTGCGGAGACAATTACAAAGGAAGCCTGCTAATTGGATTGTTTCATTGGCCTTTCTTTTGTGCTTCTGCTATTTTCCGAATTCTCAAACCATTTGTCCCAACCTACTCTGAGGCAATGCTGACAAATTTTCCAGCAGAGGGCACTGGCCCCTTTGACAATTGGGGAGACCATTTTGAAAATGGCTGCCTTAACTGTCCCAAAGAAAACACTTCTGCCAGCCACTGAGACAAAAACATTTATTTCCGTCCAGGCAAATTTGCCTTCAGACCAAAAACGTCTCAAGATGGTCAATGGTTTTGCCTGCTAGGATGTTGCCAGATAAAACAACTGCTTACTAGAACCAAAATAACTCCAAAAGCCACGTGATGAAGAAAGCATGAAGAATGTAGAAGGAAAAGCATCCTTATCCTCAAGTCTTTTATCCTTCAGCTAGCCCGGTCGCTCTTAACCAAGGGTGATTTTGCTTCCCAGGGAGTATTTGGCGATGTCTGGAGGCATTTTTGACTGTCACGCTGGGGAGAGAGAGAGGAGTTGCTATTGGTATCTGGTAGGCAGAGGGCAGATCCTGCTAAACCTTCTACAAGATGTTTAGGACAGATCTCCGCAACACGGCATTGTCGGGCTCCAAACATCAATAGTGCCAAAGTTGAAAAACCCTGAACCAGATACAGATGTGACGCCAGTCTTCCTGTTGGCTCTGGTTGGCCAGGGCACACATTAATGCTGGAGATGTAATGTTATTGAGTCTGAGTCTCAGCAAATTAAAACAGAAAATGATGAACAAAAGCGGCTCTTGGCTGACCAAGCTTCCATCAGGAAGGAGAACAACACAGGTGCTGAGAAGATGACTTTGATTTTCCAGTCCTGAACTCCACAGAGACCAGCATGATCAGGAGACTGTCCAGCTCTTTTTATTTTCCCAAGGTGGAGAAGCTGATGGCCAGAGACTGAATACTCACAGCTGTCTTTAGACTCTCTGGGGGAGGCTGAATATTCTAGAAATTAACCAAGAGATGGGTAGGTAAACAGAGTGGGTGGTAGGAGAGTGCAGAATAGCATCAATCTGGATATGAGTTTAAACCTAGCTTTGTGTTTTAATAATTGTGTCACACTGGGCAAGTTAGTTAACCCCTCTGGGTCTCCGTTTCTTATCGCAAAACAAGGCTAACTCCATCCACCTTGCCAGATTGCAGGAGGCTTAGATTAAATATCGTATCTATAGTTCTATATTCTAAACTTCAAGAATGAAAGCCATGCATCAAAGTGCACAGTAAACATATACATTAAGTTCTAAGGGTCACCGACATTATTGAGCACTCAGCACCTGCTGTGATTTGCATGGATTATCTCCTTTTAGCCTTCTTTTATTAGCCCCATCTTACAGATGGGAAGACTGAGTAGTAGAGGCAGGGTTTGAACCCTGGTTGGATGCCAGAGCCCACACTCATAACCTCTACCCACCTGCCACATTTAAAGAAACATCAGAGATCATTTGGGCAAATGTCCTGATCTCTAAGATGGACAACTGAGTCCCACAGAGGCTGAGCAGTTTGCTTGGGGGTAAAACAGGCATAGAAACTGGGGGTGGGGTAGGGTCCTGACTCCCATTTCTCCCAACAAAGAACAGCTCTGATTTTTCTTTTTTTTTTTTTCAAAATCAGATACCATTTTCCCAGCACAGGGTAAACACAGGACAAATCACTTAGCGTGTGTATCTTAATAACCCGACTTGACTGAGATGAATGAATTCACATTCAGTCATCATATAAGCCTATTAAATATTCTAGGAGGATGCAGTATACATTTTAATGGATGTTGAAACACTAAGCGTGTGTGTTTATGGCTCTTTTAATCTTGCCAGTTTTACTAATATGATTAGTTCAGGAACCATTTCACATTGAGACTCAGATATCAAGAGAGAAACATAGAAGTTTCTAGAACATCTCGCACCTTGAAATTTTTTTTTCTTTTTTTTTTTTAATGGAGAATTTGGTTCCCACCTATGAGCTTGGTTGGGAGAGGAAAACACAAGTGGCCGAAATCATGACTTCATTGCCTCTGATGCCTCCATCTGTCGAAATCTACCATTGCTCATTGTAAGATGTCCTCCTTCGTGGTTGTTAATTGTGCTACCTCCCTTTTGGGGGACCCCAGGACTTCAAAGATGGATATCCCCAGCGGCACCCATGCTTCAGGAATGAGGGTGCACAGGACACCAAGTGGGGTATCCCCACCCCCACATCTTCACAGCCTGCCCCTGACATCTATCAGATCACCCGCCGTGCCATGGTGAACAGCAGCCAAATGAGGAGCTTGGTGTCTGGGAAATGATTGAAATGGCCACGTGCCACGGTGAGAGTTGTTTGTTCTGGGAATGGAAGGAGGAAATTGTCAGAGGAAGTGAAATAGGAAATGAAAAGATCAAAGGGAGGAGGAAATGAGATTAAATGGAATCCTTGCTGGATTCAACTTTGTGCTCTTAACCCAAGTGAGGCAAAACGATTAGGCTTGAAGTAGCCAGGGGTGGGTGCAGCACTTTCCAGCGGGTGTGTCCTGGTGATGGCAGCCCCTGTTATTCCACCCCACAAATGGACAGCGGCTGGGAAGCTGAGGGCATGCCAGACCCACTTCCCACAGAGTCCAGTGGTGAGTGTCCCCAGCAAATACCCAAATGCCAATTTAACTAGTAACCCCTTTAAGCAATGGGATATGATGAGTAGTGGGGACTGAGCCAGAATTGCTCCCCAAGAAGGAAGTGAGGTCTCACCCAGATTCAGCCACTTTCCTAGTCCCCAGGGTGGAAAATGGGGTTCCCAAAAGGCACAGTTAACAACAGGGATTGGGTTCTGGGGTGTAGTGGGGTTGTGAGCTCCTGGGATTCAAGCCCCAGATAATCCTTTGTCCTGGCCTGAGTATCTGGTCATTGCAGAACTTCGTAAGGACCCACGGGTGACTGGCTGCTTCCCATCTTAGAATTAATACCTATATTTGGGGTTCTGGTTCCTCAGCCCAGATGACACAAGTCTTTCAATAATAAAGATTTATTGTTCACTTAGAGGGAGATTTTAGGGAGACACAAGTGAACCAAACACTCAGATCCAAGAGGTCTACTGTGGGCAGTCCCAAATCTATCAAGGTGTCCAGCAGAAACCAAAGAACTTTTTGATAAGATTCACTCTTCTTGGAAAGCAAACTCCCATTTCAGATATATGTCAACAAACCCTATAATTTGGGGGCTCAAGTGCCTTAATCACATGGCAGGACAACTTTTCATCTCTTCATGACGTGCCACATGGCGCCAGAACAGAGTTACCCCTACCCTATACTTCTTAGCTGTTTGGTTAAGCTCAAAATGCTGCTGGGGACAATCTAGGGGAAAACTCTCATGGACTCAAGGGAGAATGAAGGTTCTGAGCACTGCAATGAAGGTGGGCAGTGGGTGCTAATCCGTGATGGGAGCCAAAAGTAAGCACTAAGAAGAGATTTTGTTGGTCCTTCTCTCTGCCCAGCTCTTGAAATCTAACCCATGTGCGGTGACTAGAGGTTACCTTCTGCTCAGCATCTTTTTCTCAAGAGCATTTATGCACATCTGCTGAGACTGCCTATCACGTGGCTCCATATCCCGGGCTACGCCGTAGACATGTGACTCTAGCTGGCCAATCAGCACATCACTACGATTGCCGGTCAGAGATATCTCTAGTCTTCTGCTGGAGCTTAGGGAAATAGTGTGTTCTTGTCTCTGAGCTCTAGCTCAGAGAATGTTTTGGGTCTTGTTTACCTTGTGGAAGATGAGGGGCAGGTGTTGGGGCTCTGAAGCTGCTCTGTGAGGTGCTCATGTATCCTCAGACTTACTGCCCAGGATTTCTGCCTTCACTGCTTTATGCCACAAGGTCAATTGGGGCCATGCTGTCTCTCTTGCAGGCTATGCTTCAACTCATTTTCCTGTCAACCCACCCTTCTATGCCCTTCCTTTGACCTGTCCCTGATGGTCATCACCCATTTGGGTTTAATGCTTGATTCCAATAACCCTGACTTTTCCAAACTTCAGTCCTGTATATATAACCTTCACTTTTTTTTTTTTTCCCTATAACCACCTACCATATAGGCTACTAATTATTTAGTAAGTTTCTTTAAGTAGAAACACTACTGGTCTTAAACAGCTTATTTTAAAAGAAAATTGTATTTCGTAATTATAAACTGAAAACCAGTGGTACTTGGTATAAATAGAATGTAAATAAAGAGACACAAAAATAGGGTTATTAAATGCTAGCTAAGCTTGTACCCAAGGTTGTGCTCTGAAACTTGCCTTTTTCATGTTAAAAGGGAAGCTGGCAAGACTTAGCAAAGTAATGAAGGAATATGGGCGCCAAACTTAGATTTTCTCTTGTCATTATGGAAAAACTGAGAAGGGATAGTTAATTCATTAATTAATGCTGTGTACATGTACCTCCGCTTGAGTGCCACCATAACTCTGGGAAATGCTAAACTAATCAACAATCAATAATTATACCATCTTATTTTATTTCCTCTTGTCCTCTGCTCCCTATGTTTTCTCCAACTAGACTATAAATCCCTCAAATGCAGAGGCCAGATTCCTCCTTCTTGGTAGTTCTAGCCAAGAGCCCACAGTTGTGGGACCCATAATAGTCAGTAAATGCTTGTCGTTCTGGTCAAAGGTTTGCAACCCTTGGCAAGCTGGACTGGTATTTTTCTGAAGCTTTTTGGAGTATGCTCACGTTCTTAAGAATCTCTAGATGACAGTGAATCAAATTCTCAGAAATTATCGACTTCTCTCTAAAATTCACAGAGGAGAGCCTTTTGGAGGCCACATCATAGCTCCTGCAGAGTTCTCCACATGCCCAGGCTGTTTTCTCTATATTGCCCTTGAGGACAGCAGTGAGACAGGTCAGCTCTGCAATCGGCTCACCAGACATGATCCAACAATGAAATCTCCCCCTTCCCCTGATGAAATTAATCTGTACTATGGCGCTCACACACATGACAAATACTGGGACTCTGAATTGGATCTTAAGGTCAGTTCTCTTTTCCATGAGTATTTATGGTGAGATCAGGTTTCAGAGGAGAAGCGCACAAAGACTCAAGAGTAATTTTGTCTCATTCACAGCCCAGGGGAGTCCTAAACCTCTCTTCACTGTCCTGTCTGGTTTGTTTAGTGGCTGGTTTGTGGGTGGGTGAGTGGAGAATGGAAAAACTGGTAATGAAAATTACACATGAGAACATAAATTCTTTTTGGGAAATTCTTTTTGGGAAGTTAGAGGACAGAGTGCTGATTTGTTCCAAGAGTAAGATCCTTTCCTTCTTGGACTAGGAATCCAGTTTTGGTTTGGTTTTGTTTCTAAATTAGCCTGATACTTAACATTTAAGAACAATATCATATACTGCTGTAGTTAAGACCCGAGTAGAATCTTAATGAACCCTCCACCAGGAGTGATTTGTTAGCAGGCACTTGAGATCACCAGCGACAATTCATTTCTGTAGAGTAATGTAAACTAATTATCTACAACGTGGAAGCAAAGACTGTGCCTGCATGGTAAATTGCAGAATATTGCATTATAAGAAGAAATATTAATTCATGTAACATAACATTAAAATTGATGACAAACTTTTTCCTTTTTTAATTGTTTAATTTTTTAATTGCTATTGTCTTACAGCAGCAGACATCACATACCTCAAGAGGCACACAAATGTATTTGCCTGAAAGCACATTCTTTGCAAGAAAAAGACATGGTTATTCAGAAAATGACTTTCTATTCCTTTCATGGAAATTTATTTTCTCTCCTGGGAAATAAATTTTAATATTGGGGGGGAAGGATTTTTTTTTCTTAGCGTCTTAGTATATTTTAATCAGACCAAGTCTTAAACTTTTAATAAAATAAAGGGAGCATAGCCATCAAGATAAACACAAAATCCCGAGAATTAGCATTCTGACTGGAGGGTTGCACTTTATACTTTATCTCAATCACAAATTGTTATTTGCCACCATTTTGTCCCTGAGTGCTTAAGATAAAACTGACAATTTGATGGAGAGATTCCTATCACTTAGTTCTCTCTATAGGTATAGCAGAAAAATGCCTAATTGAATTATTTATTTCTTTGCTGTTCCAAATGAAATTAACAGTGTGGCCCCAGAATGAGTGGATCTTGCCAAGAATGTCAATCAAGGAAGTGGCTCTCAGGTCATTACACTTAGATCAGATTGGGGTGGTGGGGAGGGGGGAGGGGTGGGCTCTTCCAGGGTACCATGTTGTCAGCACCAGGACTGCTTCTTCATTCAAACTACCAACCAACTCATCCCTGAATTTCTCTATAGCTTATGCTTTTGTGCCACCCTGGACCTGTTTGGATTTGGGGGTGAAGACCCATCACTCCAGATGAGTGGGTACGGACTATGTGACCCTCCCTCCAAGCCAGAGATGATTGGACCAGAGGTTCTGACCCAAAAGCAGTAAATCTCTTGACAGTCTATGGCATAATCTGGTGCCAAGAGTTCTGACTAAATCAAGGAGAGGGGGTTGATCTACCTTCCTGGGTATAGGTGCCAAGAGGTTGTACAGGTTATAGAGTGTTGTGGCTGGTAGCCATGTGGAGTCAGTGGATGTCAAAGAGGAAGGGGGAGAGACAGAAATAGATAAGGCAAGAAAAAGCAGAGATAAGAAATTATGTGCTCATGGGGGAGAGGTGAAGACAATTGACTCTGGCTCTCAATAGTGAACAAATCCCCTGAAACCTGGCTGTATTGTCTTTGGAGTGCAGGACACCTTAGTATCCTTCCAACTCCATGTTTTTATTTCCACCAGCTTGAGTGGCTTTCTGTGCCTTGCTCCCTACATCTCCACGACTGGCACATCTTTGGAGGGAGCACTTTATTTCCTAATGGTCACATCTTCTTACCTATGGATGTTTGCACACCCCACTTCTACCTGCAGCACTTTTTCCCTGCCTTCCTTTGCTGAATCGACAACTGTCCTTCCCTATGTCTCAGCCAGGGACCCCCTCCTCCAGAAGCCTGCCCAAACTATCATGAGCTAGGTGCCTTCTCCTCGGTTCCCCAGTCCCTCTGCCTTGGCCTTCACCACACTGTGCAGCAATCAGCATCTTGCCTGTCCCACCATGAGCCCTGTAAAGACAAGGCTGTAACACCCACCTCTTCAATTTCAAGAGCTGGGACACTGAAAAGGCTCTATACCTTTTCACTGCATGATTAAAAGTCTAAAAATCACCTCATAATCTTGTACTCACGTCCTTTAGCTTGGCCTTCAACTCCTTATAATCTGATCCCCATCGCAGTTTTTGACCTCTTTCTCACTACTGAGCCCCATCTGCTGATCTACTCCATAAACAAAGACATCAAGAGCCTCCTCGGGTGTGCAAAACACGTGGTTGCCAAACTTGATGGTTGCTATTTTGGGATCCTGTAAGTCATTTCCTCACTTCAAAAGACTTCACTTGGAGAATTATTTCTCTAATAAATGTCTCCTCTCATCCATCTCCAGTTCTCAAAATCCCCCAATTCTCAAAAGTTTCCCCTTGAATCTAGATTAGAAACAAGTAACATCTCAAAGTGCTCTCGGGTCCACCCAACTGACTTTCCAGCTTCAACAGAAAGGGAAATTCAACAGAAAGGAAACAGAAAAGAAAATCTGTGCCTTCTGACCAGCAGTCCTGACGACAGAATCTTCTGACCCGGATCGGGCCTCATCCCCCCTCCCCCCTCCCATTAAAATCATAAAATCATACTGTCCTCAAGAGCAAGAGACATGCCTCATCCAGGCCCCCAACATACACACAAACTAAATGAAGAATTTTCAACCACTTACAGTATCCTTGGGTGGGGAGAAGCTTAACCTTCCAGGGCATCTTTACTCACTTACCAGAAAGAAGGAAGTGACAATAAAACAAGGTAGGGCAAATTAAGGAAAAATCCTCCAAAATTAATGTCTGGATATTCAGCCCCATGCCCATTTTTGATCCACAGTCTGGAAGGATGATACGTCTCAGGTCACTCAGCATTCAGTCTCTAAAAAAGGTTCAACTACAGCCACTGTTCTACTCACTAGGTCATCTAAGGGGATGGGTCCATCTTAGAAAATATTTCAACAGATATTATTGTGTTAACCAGGGTCTTACTGACTGAATTATTGTGCCTTCTCTTCTACTGAAGCGTTACTGAGCTTAAGAAACACCAGGAGGAAAGATCTTACCCTATTTATTATGATGATTTTTTTTATGCCTCAGAATTAGTACTTACTGCTACTGATGCCCCCACAAGAGAATGGATATCATCTCTGTAAAATAAAAGAAAAACAGAATTGCAATGGGGCATCTGGGTAGCTTAGCTCAGTCAGCGGAGTGTCTGTCTTTGGCTTAGGTCATGATCTCAGGGTCCTGGGATCAAACCCTGCATCAGGCTCTTCAATCAGTCGGGAGTCTCTTCTTCCTCTCCCTCTGTGCTCTCTCTCTGTCTCTCTCAAACAAATAAAAATCATAAAAACAAAAACCAAAAAAACATGAATTGCAGTAACATGTTACCAAAAAAACAAAAAACAAAAACCAAAAACCCAAAAGAAAACAAATAAACAAAAATGCCTGTTGAATGTTTACTATGCATCAGTGGTTGTTCAAAGAGCTTTATCTGTATGAACCCACTCAGTCCTCACAGCATCCCTGAGAAGTAGGCGCTGGTCCTTTGTAGATGAGGGAAAGGAAGCACAGAAAGATTATTTGATTTGCCCCATTGCAGAGTTAGTACATGAAGGAGCTGGGATTTGAACCCCAGCTGGCTGGGCTCCTAAGTTGTTTTTCTGAACTGGTGTGCTTTACCTCACACAGGCTTTTAAAACTAAACCTTCTTCTGCTAATGACTGATCACTTTGCTTTGTACTCTTGTGATGTTAAGAATTTTAGAAGTGGTTTTCCTTTATCTTGTCTGTCTACCAATGAAATAAAGAATTAAATAAAGCAGATCAAGGTTATTTGACTCATGGCAAATGCAGGGTAAGACCTCAAAAAATCCATTTCTTTTCCCCCAAATCTCCATTTCCCCTTTTTATACCTCTGGCAGTATCTCCTGAATTCAGCCTTTAAAGTATGGCCCTCCTGGCTCTTCTCCATCCACCAACCTCCCCACCTGATGCCCTTTCAACCCTTCTCCAATCTGCTCCTTGCCCTGGGAGACTGACTTCTGAGGACCAAATCTCCCTGCCTCTCCCTTAACCTTGGCTTCCCATTGGGTTGGGCTGCTACAAGGCATCATCAGGATGGAGAAAGATTTCCCTGTTTCCCATTGGAGTAGCTATCTTACTTGGCCCTGGAGAAACCTTTCCTTTCCCTCACCATTCGGCCCTGGGAGGTTAATGGGTTCCCACAGTTGTTGGTCCTGGATGCACCCCATTCCTCCTTGGTTCCCCCAACCTGCCCATGTCTCCATAACTAGACATTTCATTTACCTCTTTCCATCTGAAATTCTTTGAGCATGGCACTTATGCCTTTCAAACAACCTTCTTGATTTTGCCTTATCTGAGGATGATTCATATAAATGTTTACCTTGTATTTTCTTTTAAAATCAATTAATTCATTTTATGTCAAATTCTTTCCAAAGTAGATAGTCAACCAGGATCATCTAAATGAAAAACCAGGGACTCCTGGGTGGCTCAGTTGGTTAACCATTCGACTCTTGGTTTCAACCCAGCTCATGATCTCAGAGTCATTAGATCAAGTCCCGAGTCGGGCTCCACACTCTCCACAGAGTCTCTTCCTTTCCTTCTCCCTTCCTCTCTGCCCCTCTCCCCGCTCCTGCGCTCTTTCTAAAATAAATAAATAAGCAAACACATAAAATCTTAAAAACAAATGAAAAACCGCATTCCCCTCCTCTAAATCAAATACAACCATAACGAAAAAGCAGAGCAGAGAATTTGATATCATTATTCTCTGGGCAACCATCAAGCCTGCCAAGGCTCCAAGGACATCTTACCAGCAAACTGAGACACCCTAGTTGACACAACCAGAAGGATCTTGAGATGACTGTGAAGGTAGTAACTCTCTCATTGTGGGCTCTGATATTTGATACCCCATCCAAAAGGCAATTTGTATCCCAACCTTTGGATACCACTGCCCCTTGGCAACCACTAGCAAGTTGCTAGTGTCTCGGTTTATAGCCTCAAGTTATGTCTTTGAGATGAAACTAGATGATAATAGAAGGTACTAGATGCTACTGGAAGATCCTAGAAGATGATACTGGCAGAAGGAAGCATGATAGCCACTCGGAGTTCTGAAATAATTAGCCCTCTCTCAACACCAACAGCAAGCACCCTGAGAGATAACAAAGACACCTGCTTTTTGCTTCCGAGACATGTTGGTCTTTCTCTGCTAATAATCTTCACAGTGCCCACTTGACAAACAGGAAAAAGTGGGCAGGTCAAATGTCAATGTCAACATGTGTGTATGTAGATGTGTGTGTTCCTGTGAAGTTGCAGGTATGTGAGGAAGTTAAACTGTACCAAAGCAAACAGTGTGAGGTGTGCACACGGTGACACTTCGTAGTGGCTGCTGCAGACAGTACAGAAATATCAATATACTTCTCTTTCACTGTCTGATAACCAGGAACTATTAATTCCACAACCTTGGCATCAACCAGCGTTCATCAGACGTACACATTTGTGGGGCGCCCGGGTGGCTCAGTTAGTTAAGCGTCTGCCTTCGTCTCAGGTCATGATCCCAGGGTCCTGGGATCGAGTCCCTCATCGGGCTCCCTGCTCAGCAGGGAGCCTGTTTCTCTCTCTCCCTCTGCCTGCCTCTCTGCCTATCTGCGCTCTCTATCTCTCTGTCAAATAAGTAAATAAAATCTTAAAAAAAAAAAAGACGTACACATTCCTAATCTGCAATCCAGCAAGGTTGAGAACACTGGTTTAAAGCATGTCTAAGGGCTTTCTTTGGTTACATTCACCCAACCCTGTTGCTCCTGCTGTGTTTTATTAGGCAAATATAAAATTAACAACACGCAATAATTATTTCCTAAACTGGTTCCAACACAAATTTCCAATTTGAGGTCAGATGTATTGCCTAATAAAATTTTTACAGCTGCAGTCAAATGGTGGTAGTTAATTCCTGGAAAATACAATTCTTAATTTGCCAGAATTAGTTTTAAGTCTTGATTCATCCTATAAAGACGAATGTGTATTACTGCAGTTTATACAAAATGTTCAAAAGGTAGTATCCAATATAATAGCTTGCATAATTTCAGCTAATTCTGTTAGAGGTATTTGACCTACTTATACTTTCACTGAACCATACATCACGGCTTTAAGATCATTGGGTCTGATCTTTCTAAATTGCCCTTTCTCCAACTGTATGAGTATTGCTTAATGTTATGCAGCTAAACATGGAAACGTGTCAAAGAGGAAGGAATAATTAGAATATCCATGGAGGAGGACTCTATTTATACTCCCATTGCCACCAGTCACTTGTTACGTGGAGACCTATGCCTTAATCACAGACTTTGAGCCACCGTTCTGAACTGGGAAACTGACGCACGTGTACTTGCAGAATTCAAATTTGTCTGCTCCGGTTCCCGAGGATCTTAAAACTAAAAATGTAATTAAAAATTCAAGTAATAAGTTCAGGAAGAATATTAGTAGCAAACACAGCATCTACTCTGTGCCAGGCCCTGGTCTAGATATTTTAAAACTGTTAGCTTTTAAATCCTTACAACAGTGCCAAGAAACATGAGGTGTTATGATTATACCCATTGTACAGATGAGAAAACAGAGGCACGGAGACAGTAATAGATCAAATAAAACAAAGCTGCAAGACAAGCAGAAGACCTGAGATACAAGCCCAGGAAATCTGACTCTGGAGCCTCTGCTTTTGACCACTTTGTGTATAGTGTGAGATAAAGAATCATACCTTAAGCCAAGAAATGAACAATATTCACCACAGATGGTGGGTCCCTCTTCTTCTCTTTTTAGTTATATAGCAACAGCAGCAGAAGAGGATTGGGGCACATATGAACCATTTAGAGATATAAAAGACCAAGAAGAGGATAGCATCTGAAATCTTCTTTTTTGATTTGTTTCCTCTACACATTGTTTTCTAAGTGTCCAAGACAGGCCATTGCATCAGCAAAAATCTCGAAACTTCTCCGAGGACAAAACCTGCAGACTTCTGAAAGACACCATCTTCTGCAAAACACATGCAGACCGACTTCTTGGTGAGAACCACACAAGTTCGGTCATGCCTTCTTTGGCCTCCGGAAATAATTTGTTCCTTGGCACCTGACGGCAGAGTGGTTGGAAAAATGAAAACTTTTGTACCCTGACAGGCCCTGCGTTCATTCCTGCTTGGCCACTCCCTAGCTCTGTGGCCGGAAGCAGAACACTTGGTAGGTCTGTACCTTCATTCTCCTCACTTGCAAATTGCTGTCTGTCTGTTTCTTCTGGCCCAGCCCATTATACTCTACGTTCCAGGCACTAATTTCTCTACCAGGGTTCCAGAGTTGCAAGCAACAGAAACCAGCTCCCGCTAACCTAGGCAAAATGGATTTGTGGGAGAGACATGGAATGGAACAACAACAAACAAACAAAAAAACAAAAAAACAAAACAAAAAAAAGAACCAGCTGGGGAAGGAGGGAGAAAGCAGAGCTCCTCAGAGTTAGAGGCACAACTAAGGAAGAGAAAGCAGGCCAAGTCCATGGTATGTGAAAGCGCTCAATAAAGTTTCATTCTTTCCCCTCGAATTCCTCATCCGTTCCGACCCATACTATGAGCCTACTCTGCGCAAAGCACCACGATCGGAATAAGGAATGTGAAAAGGAATAATTCAGTCCCTGCCAAAAAGCCAGCAATGCCCTCACCCAGAGTATTATTTTATGTTGTTGAGAAATACCGAAATGAATCATTCATCTCTGAAATAAATGGCTAATGTCAAAACATTTACTAATGCAGACAAAGCTGACTGAAATAAATGGTTGAATAACCCATTGTTTGAAAAACTACAAGAGGAATATATATTACAATCAGATAAATCAAAATTACAAAGGATTTTCTGCTGCTTTTCAAAATGCTTGCCAGAAGTTGGTCAGATGACAGTAAGAAGGATAATCAGTTTAACAAGTGGTTGCCTGTTACCTCCAGGGAATGGGGGGGAGGTGCTGAGGCACAGGAGGGAGTGGGGGACAGGGAGGAGGACCCCTTTTCATCATCTAATCTCCTGCAGAGTCTGAATTTTTCAAGGACATGTGTTTATTTCGGAGTAATTAAGTAAGCAGCTTAAATAAAAATATACTCATCAGGGCACTGTGGGTTGATTTAAAATACAAACAAACAAACAACCACCACCATCAAAAAGCTTGAGCTAGGCTCAGGCAGAAAGGGGGCAGGGGGTTGGGTTGGTGATTTAGTGGTTCGGGACTATAGGTAAGGGAGGGAGCCAGAATGGAACCAACCGGCCAGACATTCTCTGTGTCTCCATCTCCGCCCTTCCTTCCTGTCCCTGAGTCTCTTCTCCTGGCGGTTGCCATGAAGTTGCAAGTTCTACGAATGGTAGTTCCCAATCTTGCATCCTCAACAGCTTTGTAGACTGGACAGCAAGTTTTTCTCTCTAGTTCCTGTTGGAAAATCCCTGGCGGGGGATGGGGGTGTTGGGGGGTTCCTGGCCGCCCTTGGCCTGGGGGCGAAGGCTTGTAATTGGCTCAGCTTTGGGGGGGGGCTGACTCTTTAACCAGTCAGCAAGGCAGAGAGGAAGTGGTTCTGTTTCGCAAAGAGGCAGGGGAGAGAGAGGTAGAGAAGGTCCATCTAGTCCCTGGGAGATGAGTGGCCGTCTCAGTGTGTCACTCTCCCCTCCAGGCTCAAAGAGGGCTTTAGAAACCAGAACCTCAATTTTGGACAAGTCTTATGAAAAAGAACTTGGGCGCCTGAGTGTTTCGTGCTGTCACAGAGAGTGAGTTATTAATTATTCTTGCTTCCCTTCCAAGCCGAGTCCCATCAGATAAAGCCCGGGACCATGAGCCCCTGACTTCTTCCCACCTTGGCATCCACGGGGCTGTGCATGCATGCCGTAAACATTTATTGAGCACCTACTGTGTGCTGCATCTCGTGGGCATACAGCCACAGGCGAAGGAGGTGGAAGTAGAAGGAAAAGTAAATAAAGTTAAATTTCTTCTAAACCTAAATCTCATTAATAAGGATGCTTGATAGCAGGAATGTAACATTCCACCAGACTTCCAATTGTCTATACTTGATAGCAACTAAGCCTTCAATATCCTGATAGTATTCTTTGCCCCAATAGCCCTTCTGAACACCCCTTTGTCCTCACTTACCCAACTCCTGTGTATATAACCAACCACTCCTAACAACCCGGGGCAGCCGCATCTCCGCCTGCCCACAGGCCCTGTCCCCGTGCTCTAATAAATCACCTTTTGCACCAACAACTTCTTAAGAATTCTTTCTTTAGTCATCGGCTCCGAACCTCCTCACCCCACTGAACCTGACTTAGGTTCTGGGACTTCATCACAGCCACAGGCCAAAGGCACTTGGGGGAGCATGGTTTCTAGTGGAGCAGACAAGCAGTAAACACACACACACACACACACACACACACACACACACACACACATACTTTTACATGCTATTATACAGCTCTTCAAGAATTTCAGGTTATGATGGGGAGCAAGAAGAGATTTCAAGCAAGGTAAGAGGCTAGAGTATCAGATATGGGGGATGGATTATAGAGTCAAGGTCAGCCTCTTTGAGGAAGTAACATTCAAACGGAGACCTGAGGGGATGAAAGAGAGTTTTCTGGGCAGATTCAAAACAGCACGTGCCAAGGCCTTACTGTGAGCATAAAGTGGACATGTCCGAAGGGCAGCAAAGAGGGTCCTTAACCCGGGGTGGGGCGGGGGGCACAGATTAAAGATGAAGGAGAGTCTTCATGGCCTGCTCAGAGGCGGCCTCGCCGGCCAGGGGAGAACTCTGAATGCTGTTCTATTCTGCGTGGGAGGAACAGCCACCCAGGGTGGGAGTGATAGGATCTGATTCATGTCTTTAAAGTGCCTGGTCAGTGGTAGGTTCTCAATAAATATTAGTTAACAAGTACAAAAATACTCAGGCCAAAATACAGATATTAATAGTCTCCTTGGCAGGAGGGAGACGATGCTACTGGCCAGGAATGAAAACAGACTGACATTTGTCCAGAGCTTCAGAGTTTACAAACCTCTATCACCCCGATGATCTCATCTGACCTCCCGTTTGGACACAGATCTGTGAGCACGGATGCCGGCTCCCGGCAACGTGCTGCTGGGCTGCCCACAGGTGTCCGAAACAGCTGTCAGAGGCCGGCCCGGGCTGAGAGCCCTAAAAGCATCCCAGGCACCCGCCCCGCACCCCACCTCTTAGCCAGCTCTCCCAAACCCAGGCAGGGAGATTCTCACACTCCTCTCCCTGAACCTTCCCGAACTGACCCTAAAGACTTAGCTTTGCAAACCAGGGGCCAGGGGAGACCAGATGAAGAGGAGATTATGTGTGCTCCGGGGGATTTCCTTTCTCTCTCTCTCTTCTACTCAAACAGGAGGGCTCTTTTTTTTTTTTTTTTTTGGTGGTTAAAAAAGAAAAATTATTTAGCTTGCCCCTCAGGCCTGGGATTAAGGCTATTAGAAACAATGGCAGGGGGGAGTCCCTGATTTAAAGAGCCCGGTGTCAAAGCCCTCA
The DNA here is from genome assembly GCF_030435805.1 of Mustela lutreola. Lineage (NCBI taxonomy): Eukaryota > Metazoa > Chordata > Mammalia > Carnivora > Mustelidae > Mustela > Mustela lutreola. Next base: position 28,728,972 of record NC_081305.1, on the reverse strand, counting down.
GTGACATCATGGGGCCACTCCTGGGAGCAGGGCTGGGCCGTCGCCACCCCCAGACTCCCGGCGCCTCATGCCAGAGCCTCAGAAATCACCACGTCCACAGGGTTTCTCGGCCTCAGTTAAAGGGCTGTTCCCCCATCCAGATGGGAAGCAGGGACTCTTACTTACCCCTTCTTCCGGGCAGCTCTGGAACACAGGGAGGGAAGGAGAGATGGGAGGGGGATGGGGTACCCCAGGCTCCCTCCCACAATCCCAGGTAAGTCAGGGTGCTGGTTCCAATCCTCTCACTTGCAATCTTTGTGAGTAAAACAGCCGCCCAGGGGGGCAGGGCCAGATTCGAAGTCCCAAGGGCTCCTGGTTCAAAGGCGGTGGTAAAAGGTTGAGGCCTGTCAAGGGCAAGGTCCTTGAGATGTGGCCCAGGGATGGGAGCCCCAGAGCTCAGGGAGCCGCTCTCAGAGGCCGCGCTGGCCTCCTCAGAGGCCTTAACCATCAACAGGCCATTTCTACTCTGCCATTTCCCTTTAGACATGGTGCTTCCCATGTTCTTAGTCCCGGCGTATTTTTAAATCTTCCGTGCCACTTTTCAGCTACTTCTTCCACAAGTCATAAACTGAGGCCTTTAGAATTTGTGGAATGAACGCATTTGTTAACGGGCTGCCCCAGAATCATCAGGAAAATCCGTGAGTGCCTCCTGGACTCAGAAATACAGTCGGAGTCGAAAGAAAGCAAATCTACATTCTCTGTTGTCAATCATGTTTATTAAATTAAAAAAAAAAAAAAAAAAGTCCTCTCCCAGGCAGTATGAAAAGTGGGGGAGGGGGCCCGGGCGGGGTGGCGATGAATTTATTCTATGTTGGAGAGCTCAACTAAAAATGTCATTAACAGACACAATTATGCATTCTGATGCAAAGTGCTTCAAGCTGACAGTGGAGAGAAACTTACAGTGCAGCTCCCAGACCACAGGCTTGCAAAGTTCCTAACAACTTTATTCATCTACCCTGGCCCACAGTTCAATCCCACTTCCTTTGAGTATCTTCCTGCAAATAAAAGGCCCCATTCTTTGGCTTCCCCGGGCTTTCTTCGGAGTGAAAACATCACTTTGTGCCCACGTTGTGTTAAAATAACAGATTTGTGTTCATTCCTGTAGGTTTCGGATGAGGGGACTGAGGCCGACTATCTTCACTGCGGATGGTGAGGCGCCTTTTTGGGGAGGAGGCTGGGGAGAAAGGGTCTCCCACAGGGAACCTTTGTCCCTGAATGCAAATGAGGCTCTGCGAACCGCGCAGACAATGCCAGCCGGGTCCCAGCCTCGAACCCATCCACACTCTCTTTGTTAACCCGATGCTTCCTAAGTTCTTTCTCTCACACAAAATACTTGATGTTGACAGCTGTGAATTTTAAACAACCCTTCTGTGGCATGCTTTTCTAATTTTGTGTGTTCAGACCGTTTCTCCATATTGGGGGGTTGGAAGCCAACCCCTACGCTCCTCCCTTCCTTGAGAGATTTCATGCTTTTCCAGAGTCGGAGAGACTACGGGAGGGAAACACAGTGGAAAGGACCGGGTGCTCCCCAGCAGCATGTGGAATGACCTGGGGGTGGGAGGAACAGTGCTGAAACAGAAAAGGTTGCCCAAGATGACAAGACATGGTGTCCTGGAGGCTGGATTCTGGAGTGACCTGCCAACTCAGACAGATCCCGGCTGCCCCTAGGAGCTGAAGCTTCCTTCACGTCTGTCCTGGCTTATCTGTAAAATGGGCCCCCAACAACGATCTCCAGAGGCCAAAAAGAAAGACCTCCTGTATCCAGGCCATCCGTCCCATTTTATTTCTCCTGTTGGCTTCCAATCACATTGTGCTGGCAGCTGTTTTTCTTCTGGAACAGGGTGCAAAAGCATGGACCTAAGTGTTTAAGCATGAAGGAAGACAGAAAGAGCTCTGAGGCTGAGGCTTAGGTTTATAAGATACTGGACTGGCTGCATGATTTTTTTAAATTTGTGTATGTATGTATTTATTTATTTATCTATCCCTTTGCCTCTTTGATGCAAGGCAATTCCTAACCAAACACATATGTGGTAGAAACAACAACTCTGAACAAGGAAAAAGAAGGTCAGCTTAGGGCAATTATAAGGATTATTATGTTTGCTGTTGCTGAACTTTGAGATCTGACTCAGAGCCTCCCGGCAGCAAGAGTGAAAGCGGAATGAGGACCCATGAAGAAGCTTCACTTCACTGGAGCACATAATTCTTCGGAGGGGAGAAAATATTTTCCAGAAGTTTCATTTTAAAGTAAACTTTAGGGGGAGCCTCGGTGGCTCAGTTGGTTAAGCGTTCTACTCTTGGTTTTGGCTGTCACCATCTCAGGGTCGTCAGATCTGGCCCCATATCAGGCTTCACACTCAGCTCAAATCTACCAGAGATTCTCTGCCTCTTCCTCCTCTCCTTCCCCTTCTGGTCTTCCCCCTGCCCCCCACTCATGCTCTCTTTCAAATAAATAAATAAATAGATCGATAATAAATAGATAGAATCTTTAAATAAAATAAAATAAACCTTATACTCAGAGCTCTTCAAAAGGGGGCAAGGAGAACAGAAAGAAGTTCGATGTCAACATGAGAGCAAACAGAGTTACAGAATTCCCAGCACTAGAGCGAAAAAGTGGGGCAAATGGGTGCTTGTCTCGTGCGCCTTCCAGTTGCTCAGTGTTGGGTTCGAAACACCCCATCACGAGAAGGAGTCAAGGCCACATCTAGGATGGACAAAGAGGAGGGCAGATGATTGACTGCGTGTGCTCTATCTCCTCGACTTGGGCTAAATACCTACAGCACAAAGGAACAGATTTCTGGGGTCCCACTGGATCCAAAGATAGACCTCTGGGACCTAGAGAGTGTATCATTCTCCTTGATGTCCCTGAAGAACACTGTTCTCGGTGGGGACTTCCACGGGAGCTGCAAGGTTGACTGGCATCTCTATCAATGCTTGCAGGCAGCAGGGTGGACAGTTTAAAGTGATATAGGCTAAACATCACCATGCAGAGTCATACCACCTTCACGTGGTCTTGGGCCACGTGCTTTTTTTTTTTAATTGCAAAATATTTATTTCTACAGGACTTTGAGGGACTTAACTTTACTTTTCTGTATTGTTTGAAATTATAATATGTATTACTTCCATGATCAAGACACGGTAAGTAGATTGGTCATCTTGGTCATTTTTTCCTTCTTCTTTTTGCCTCAGGTTATACCGGCATTCTGTAAGGGTTCATCCCACACTGTGCTGAAACACCGAATTGATTGGGATGCCCCGGTGGCTCGGTTGGTTAAGTGTCTGCCTTTGGTTCAGGTCATGATGCCAGGATCCTAGGACTGAGCCCCACTTCAAGCTCTTTGCTCATGGGGGATCCTGCTTCTCCCTCTGCCTCTACCTGCTGCTCCCCTTGCTTGTGCACACGCTCTCTCTCTCTGTCAAATAAATAAATAAAATCTTTTTTTTTTTTTAAAGATTTTATTTATTTATTTGACAGAGAGAAATCACAAGTAGTCGGAGAGGCAGGCAGAGAGAGAGAGAGAGAGGGAAGCAAGCTCCCCGCTGAGCAGAGAACCCGATGCGGGACTCGATCCCAGGACCCTGAGATCATGACCTGAGCCGAAGGCAGCGGCTTAACCCACTGAGCCACCCAGGCACCCATAAATAAATAAAATCTTAAAAAAATAATAAAACAATAAAACACAGAATTGATGAATTGAACATCATCTAGCTGAGTTCCAAATATCGGGAACCATTTAGCTCAGGCCATGCTCGGAAGGGTACAGAAAATAAGAGAACAGCTGTCTATAGAAGATTCATGCCTCTGGCAGAGTCACCCGCTCACACATGCATTCCAGGATCTCCACATCCATAGAACCATGGCCAATGTGGGGTCCTATGGATGACTCCCTCATAATTATGCTAACTCCCCCATAATCCAGAAAACAATTTGAAAAATTCACTAGTAATCAAGGCCGGCAACATAAGAAATAAATAGTAAGGAACAATTTTGGAAATGTGTTAAAAAATGGAAGGGGTTGTGCCAAAGACATAAATTCTAAGTAACTCGGCTGGATCCATGGGTCCTGCCTTTCACCCCTCCCCGCCCCAGGGGTCTGGGCACACAGATGCCCACTTCTTTTTCAGTTCCAAGATTCTGATGCTCCGAGAGCATCTGGACACACTTCCAGAAGACTTTACTGTTAGCAGTGAATTTCCAAAGCAGTTTTTCTGGTGAGCCTTCAATTAACCAGAAAATCAAATTAATTGTGCATGAAGTTCTATTTCCATGACAGAGTCTGACCCATGGAATATGCAAATCTGGGTTAAAAAAAAGAAAAAAAGTAAGTCATGCTAAAGTGGGACTCGCTTGTATTTGTTTTAGAGCGTGGAAGAATGGAAAAACAAGACAGTGAGGGCCCTGGGCCAAAGAAAATGCTATATTTAGATGCGAAGGGCTTTGTTTGGCCCTGCTACCAGTGTAGACAGACACAGCTAGTCAGGAACAAGGGGGGCATTCAATCAATCCACCTGACGCGCTGCTGTCGCGGGGCCCGTGAGTTCCACAGACACCGAGCTCAGAACCATCCCGAAAGAGGCCGACGGCTGAGAAGGGGTAACAGCTGTTCTGTGGCAATTAACCAGCAGTTTGTGTTGCTGAAGGAGATTGTTTTGGATGGCGTAAAGAGATTCAAATAAAAATGTCAACGTGCCCATTATGGATGAAAGTTAGAAAAACTTTAAGTGGCCCCAAATTAATCACTATTTGACAGGGTGGCCCGTAAATGAGGACTGAAAATCCTCCACAAATCTATTTTTCCTGCCTTTTTGGTGATTGTAAAGAAGCTCTTCGGGGGTGGGGAAGGCATTTCTTGGCGACAATCTTAATTCATCTTGGAGTGAAGATTTAATGACAAAGTTACAAGCCCTTAAAGTAACATTTATTGAGGGGCTAATGAGCATCCCTAAGAACTCTGTTTAAAAAAAAAAAAAAGAGGCTGCTCCCATCACAACCATCACAAGAGGCCTTTGAAAGTACCGAAGTGGGGGAGTTCATCAGTCTTTTTTCTTTTTCTTTTCTTCTTTCTTCCCCTTTCTCAACAATGAATATTTCTGCTGCCAAACCTTCAGGAATAGGGTTGGTTTCCTTTCAAGTAATTAATGCAGATTTTGCTTCTGCACGGAGTCCAGACAACCTCTCTGAGGAGAAGCAGGAAATCACACCGTCAAAGGGAAACTGCATTCCTTCCTCCCTGGCTGGGTCGGCCCCTCACAAACACTGGATTTATGCTGCGTTGCCAAACGGCCTCCGATTTCCATGCCCTCCCACGGCTAAGATAACGAACACTGCCTTCGGCCTCCGGGAGCTGCACTTCTTTAAAATTCCAACTATGCGGTTACAAAACCGGCTGCTGTCACCCCAAATCGAGCAAATGAGCTCCTGTCCTACAGCATAAAAGGTAAGAGAGTTATTGAATGTTCCCCGCGGAGCGGGCCCCATTCGCCCTTGCCCTCTCTTGGCACTTCCCCCTCCCTCCCTTCTCCTGGAATCTTCTAGGCCCTCTTGCCTCCACGCCTCCTTCTGTCTTGGGGAGCACAGGAAGGAATAGCCAGGGCCGGTCTGTTCGAAATAGATCAAGTTTTCTTAAGTCAGGATTTTCTTTTTTCTTTTCCTTTCTTTTATTTTTTTTTTTTTAAAGTAAAAGTCAAAGTGGAAAGGAACACCTTAAGGTAAGTGGAAACTGGCAAAGTGCTTTGACGTCCATTATGGTCAGTGTTGAAGCCCCAGCAACTGATCTCCCGTTAGTGTGACTACAACAGAATGGTTATGGGAAGGGATGGGAAGAGATGGGGAGAAGCTGTACCAACCCCAAATGTGAAACAGGTATCGTCACTTTTGCTTGCTCAAGTCTAGGACAATCACGTTTTTCAGAGCTCTTCTCCCCAAGGAATCTCGAAAATGATCTACAAGACAGTGAAACGGACACGCAGAAAACATGCGGGTTTGGAAAATACTCCCGTCGTGGTTTGTGCCTAGCCAAGACATTCCGTTTCTCTCAGGACAGAAAAGAAAGGCTTTGCACTAAAAGTGCCTTCATTTGGAGAAAACATTTATTGAAATGCCATTTGCCACAGCTGCCTTGATCCAAGATCTGGGTGATGATTCCTTTTGTACGTCATGTCCCTGTTCGCAAAGGTTTACCCCCGGTGGCACAGTCCCAGGGTTTTTGAGGCCAGATTGCTCATTCTGAAAGGTCTGTCTGCTTGATATCACCTGGGAAGGTCTCAGATAAACTCGCCCCTCACTGGGGCACGTCTGTATTTCAGAGAACATCTCTTTAAACACAATCAAATCCCGAAAGCTGCACTTCGTGTTTTCCTTCCGAAGGTTGACAAAATTCATTTGGCATCGTTTAAATGGATTTTTTTCAGCAGCATGTTGTCTTCGGTTCCAAGAGCAAAGCTAGAAAGGGGGCCACCAGCTAAAATCACAAGGAAGAAAATGTATTTGCTCTCTGTCTTCAGGACAACCCCTGCTGGGACTGAGGATAGGAAGGGTTGCACATAAAGACCATGAATAGTGATCCTCTATAATCTATTATCATAGTACCTTTTGCTTCTGTACCAAATGATGGAGCAACACTTTGTATAATTTTTTTTTCCAGTTAAACCAGGCAACAGGATTTCAAGACTGATAGTATGATCTTCACTGTTCTTCACCAGAGAGAATCCAAGAGCTCAGAGAGGTTAATTAACCGGCCAAGTTCACATGACTAGTATTTAGGGAAGAGGCAGAACTCAAACCAGGACTGGCCTGCAATCAAAGCTTTGTCTTTTTTTTTTTTTTTTTTTTTTTAAAGATTTCTTTCTTTATTTGACAGAGAGATCACAAGTAAGCAGAGGCAGGCAGGGGTTGGCAGGGGAAGCAGGGCCCCCCCCTCCCACCCAGCAGAGAGCCCGATGTGGGGCTCCAACCCAGGACCCCGAGATCACGACCCAAGCCGAAGGCAGAGGCCCAACCCACCGAGCCACCCAGGCGCCCCCAAAGCTTTACTCTTAATCCCTGCTCCGATCTGCCCCTTGCACTGCTACCTGCGTTCAGGCTGGGCTGACTTTCCAGCCACCCTTCTATCTGCTCTGGCCTGCCCAACACATAACCTTTTGCTCCCTAAGGGAGTCAGGGTACCCTAGCAATGAAGAGGGCCCGGGCTGGCGTCAGAATGCCTGGGTTTGAAACCTGGCTCTGTCACTTACCAGCGTGGTGACGTTGTGCAAACTTCCTAGTCTGTGTCTTCATCCTCAGAACGGGAATATTCAACATTTCTAACTACCATGGCTGTTGTGCAGATAAAATGGGCTGAGGCGTTTAAATGCAGGATAGCTTCTGGCACATAGTAACCACTCGGTTAAAGTTAAGGAAGGACGAAGAGCGGGGAAGAGAGAGAGAGAAAGAAAGAAAAGAGGGAGGGAGGAGGGTTGGAAGGAAGGAGAGAAGGAAGGAGTAAAAAAGGAGGGAGAGAGGGAAAAGAAGAGCAATCCAAAGGAAGGGGATGTGATCTCCCGCCCACTGAACCACCGCAGACAGAGGCCATTACCCACAGGGGACACTGGGGTATAGAAAAGAGCAACTCAACGTTCCAGACAAGCCTACCAGGCAGCCACAGGGCCTCTCCCACGGTCCACCGACTCTACTTCTGAACTGAAGCCGTCTCCTCCCAGCATTCTCCGCTTCATCAGGTCACATGACCACCGCTGAGCCAATCACCAACGCCCGAGGAACCATGTGCTGATTGGCTTTCCCCTCTCACGTGCTTCACTGTTGCTCAGGCATGGAGTCCCACAGACCGGAAGTGGAGGAAGGAATGATTCTCTAAAGGAAAACTGGAGTGCAGTTACCCAGAGAAAGGATGAATGTAGGAGAAACAGGTGGAGAGCTAACACAGGCAAGATTTGCTGGCTGAGATCATACATATCCTCGTCTTGGCATCGCTTATTTCGATGTAGCTGGTGTGGTGAAGAACTAGGGTTCTAGGACTGAGTGCTTGGGTTTGAATCTTGGTTTCATTGTTTACCAGCTGTGTGACCTGGTCAGGTTAACCCACCTCTCTCTGCTTCAATTTCACTTGTAAGCATGACTAGTAATACACCTTTCTCATGGATTCCCACCTACTACATATATACACCTGAACTGCTGAGCTCAATGAGAGTATATGCAAAGCACCCACAAAATTTTAGCCCTTCAACATCCAGGGATGATTTGTTGGGCACCTGGAGTGTTCCAGACTGTATTAGGTCAGTGGGATCCACTGGTGAACAAAACAGAACAACAAAATCCTTGACCTTGTGGACCTGATACTCCAGGGCAGAAAGAGGTGATAAGAAGAATGAGATCATCTTATGGAAGCCAGGTAGACACAGTGTGGAGAAAAGAAAGTAGGTCAGGGTGAAGAGGAGTAGAAGAGCACGGGTAAGGGAGGTGTTTACTGCGTAGTCAGGGTTGAACTCATAAAAGCCCAGATATGGAAGTGTGCAGCGAGTGAGCCAATAGGATATGGTGGAGTGGGGGCATTCTGAGAAGGAGGGGCAGGCAGTGCAGAACCCCGGGACTAGGAGTATGCCTGGAGTTTCTTAGGAGCAGCTATGAGACCAAGGTGGCTGGAGACAGCAAGAGAGAGAGCACAAGAATGGTGAGATATGGCATGGGCAAGGTAAGAGAGGAGATCAGGAAGGGCCTGGGAACTTGGAGATGACTTTGGATTTGACTCTGAGGGAAGCAGGAGCTTTTTGACAGGTTTGTGTCTTCCTTTCTGCTGGGCGGGTGGTTGAACGTAGAATTGCTCTGGTAATCATTGCTCTGATGATGGCTACATTGCTGTTCAGCGGGTGGAAAGTACATACGTTGTCAAGCTCCCTGGGGGAGCCCTCCCAGAGCAAACACTCCAATGGGGTTGTTTCACCCTTCTCTGAAAACTCACATTCACCTCTGATGAGCGTTTGATGCATTTTTCTCTTCCAGGGCTTGCAAAGAAACAGAACCAAGAGATCTGCAGATTCTTCATGTGTCAGCCTCATTTGGCATCGTAAGTGACTCCTCTGAAGGGACCTCCTTTATTCAAACAAAACATCTGTCCGGAATACCATGGATCTCTGGGAAGAGTGTGGTCCCCTGAATCAACAGCCATAATGACAGCTTGTTGAAGATTTACATGGCTTCTGATGTCAGCCTGATAATTCTGTTTTAACATGGTGACCTGGAGATACTGGCACTTAAATTGCTGAGCATCTTATGTCATCAGATCTTAAGAATGGGCTGGTGGAGCCTACGAGAGAAGTCCGAGGAAGTAGTAGGTTAAGAGTGTCTATGATGATTCTCAGCAGCGAATGCATCTGAGTGCCAGAGGGATGAGGCCCTGATGGAAGGTTGATTAGATGACGGGTGCTTTTAAGAGAATTGTGTGCAGGGGTGCCTGGGTGCCTTAGTGGGTTAAAGCCTCTGCTTTTGGCTCAGGTCATGATCCCAGGGTCCTGGGATCAAGCCCCGCATCGGGCTCTCTGCTCAACAGGGAGCCTGCTTCCCCCTCTCTCTCTCTGCCTGCCTTTCTGCCTACTTGTGATCTCTGTCAAATAAATAAAATATTAAAAAAAATTTTTTTTAAAAAGACACTTGCATGCAGTCTCCTAGTAACCTCGCCCTGTGCTGGCTAAGTTTTGGGCTTTCTTCGCAGCAACGAGAAAAGAAAGTCCCCTGTGCAGAATGCTTAGTTAGATGCAGGACAGAGCAGGGAGACTCCCAGATAGTTCTGTCCCCTGCATGTTTGGGATGGAGATCCGTGGAGACCATTCAGAGGAGAAACACGTCTATTTAAATGCTTCATATTCCCCCGTCTCTTAGAAACCATTAAGGCGTCTCATTTGCAATTTGTCTAAAATCTTTTGGGAACCCATCGAAGCTTCCAGCTAATATCATCTGTTAAGGCTAATAAATCTGCTATGTTTGTTTTTCTACCTTTTTGTCTTTTTAAAACTTTGGATTCCGGTATACTATTTATACAGAAACATTCACAGTTCGTAGTGTAAGGGTAGATGAATTTTCCCGATGTCAACACTCTGATATGACCAATACCTGAAGCACATAGAACATTGCCAGAACCTTGGAGACCTTTCCAGTAGAAACCACTATTCTGTCTTCTTATATTATAGAGTACAGCTGGGCTGGTTTTTTTTAAATTTTATTTATATGAAATTCTAATTAATTTTTGTATAGTTATATGAGATTCCTTATTAACTTTATAAGCGAAATTCTACAGGACCTCTTTTGTATCTAACTTCTTTTGCTCACAGGAAGTTTTTGAAATTCATTCATATTCCTGTGTGTAACAGTAGTTCATTTACCTTTATTGCTATGTTCCATTTTATGAATATATTATAATTTCAGTAGCCAGTTAATTGACAGACCTTTGAGTTGTTTCTAATTTCTTACTATTGTAAGGAAAGCTGCTATGTATATCTTTTGGTGAACATTATGCCTTTCTCTTGGATATGCACCTCAGATGGAAAGATCTAGGCTATAGGGGGCACGTAGGCTTGAGGTGAGTCTATCCTGCCAGTTTTTTCTATGAGGTTCTACCAATTTGACCCCCTATCTACAGTGCACGAAAGTCCCACTTCTCCATATCCTGGACTCCACTGGCATTTTCAGATTAGCCATTCTGGTAAGTATATAGCGGTAACTCACCTTCATTTTAAAATTTAATTAAATTTCTATTTTTTTAAAAGATTTTATTTATTTGTTTTAGAGAGAAAGCATGAGTAGAGGGGAGGAACAGAAGGAGAAGCAGACTCCCCACTGAGCAGAGAGCCCAATGCAGGGCTCAAACCCAGGACCCTGAGATCATGACCTGAGCTGAAGGCAGAGGCTTAATGGCTGAGGGACCCAGATGCCCATCTCACCTTTATTTTAATTTGTTAACTATTGTCTTTCAACTATCAAACACTTTATGGACCCCTCCTCTGTACGGGCTTACATTAGCAGACATCTGCACACTCATTACTTCTCACACTGACCTCACTGGGCTCAGAAGCTTTATTTGACTTCTCATGATCCCTTGGAGGGTCCAAGTTTGGCCAGGATGTGGGACTTTCAAATGCCAAAAATGGGAGGATCCCAGAAAACTGGGATTATCTGACAGCTAGAAAATGCCAGAAGAGATACACAGAGATTTTCTCACTTTAAGTTTTCTTCTCTATACATTATGCCCTGGCTACACAGAGTGAGGTCCCTGGACCAGCAGCATGAGTCCCCCTTGGGAGCCAGTAAGAGATGCAGGATCGAGACCCCCCCACCCCAGAGTCTTCGAATTAGAATCTGTGTTCCAGAAAGATCTCCAGGTGCTCTTGCAGTCTGAAAAGCCTCACTCTGTGCCAGTGGTTCTCAAACTTGGCTGTACTCAGGAGTCCTCTGGGGGAGCTTTACTCTTACTGAGCCCTGGACCCCATCTTCAGAGGTTCTCATTTAGTTGGTCTGGGATGTGGCCTGGACAATGGGATTTTTTTTAAAACCTCCCGGGTTATTCTAATGGGAACTAACACTCTCGTTCATGGGACCTGGGATAGTATCCCTTTGTTGTAGTCTTCTCTGGATTTCATAAGCAAGACTGTGGTCACCCGTATTTGCATAGTTCAAAGACTTTAAAGATTTAAGTCATCATCTCTTTGGACAACTCCCTCCCCAACTGAGGCATCCAGCACGGGCCTTTGCTTTCCCCTCATTCCTCTGCCCTCGAGTGGAAGCACTACCGCTACCTTACAATTCCGAGTGTAATCCATCCCAAGTGGATCTTAGAGTCTAAGGAGAAGGAAAAAGGGTTCGAGCCTGTATAACAGGTCAGAGCTCAGCCACACCCACACACTTGTCAGCAGAGACCAAACTCCCAGATTACTGGCCGAGTCTTCTTTTCATCCTGATGATCTGAGCTCACATAGCTAAGACCCAATTAGAAACTAGTCCAGGCTGACAACCAGTTGGCCACAGTGGCTCAGGGGAGCGCGAGCTCCAAGAGCTGGCAAGTCTTTGCTTTATAGACCCCGATTACGCCTTCATGGTTTAGCTTCTAGCACACGCCCTGGTTTCTTTGTAAGATGATAAGGCTTCTGTGTTCTTTCACATGAGGACTAAAGACTCCCAGTTGTTTTAATGAAGAAATCAGGTCCTAGTGGTGGCAAAATATTTACACGTTGACCTAAGCTTGTTCATGAAATTGGGGATAAGGAACATCTCCATCGAGAGAGACGGAAAACAAAGAATTCAGAGCTACAGTGACATTTCAGTGGTGTTTTCCAACACCTTCTGCCCTTCCTTTTCTTTTCCCTTGAATGATTTCCGGGAATCATTAAGTTTGTAGTACAAAAACAACCAATATTGTGTTATCCTCTTGGGATGTGTGTGTGTGTGTGTGTGTGTATGTGTGTGTTTCTGTATGGAGGGAGAGAGTGAGGACAGCAGCTGTCTAAAACATAGAATCACATAACTCATCACAAGACACTTTTTCCCCTATCTTCAAATTTTGCAGTCTGTGGCACATTATAACATTATGTGATTATACAAAGGGATTTCCAATTTGACTTGTTATTTGCCCATATCTGCAAAGATTAGTTTGTTCTGTTTCAAAATAACATTGTTTTGGAATACATGCTCTACTGTTTACATTTTACTACATGCAATATATATACATATTTTTAAAGATTTTATTTATTTATTTGACAGACAGAGATCACAAGTAGGCAGAGAGACAGGCAAAGGGAGAGGAGGAAACAGGCTCCCCACTAAGCAGAGAGCCTGATGCAGGGCTTGATCCCAGGACCCTGGAATCATGACCTGAGCCGAAGGCAGAGGCTTTAACCCACTGAGCCACCCAGGCGTCCCTGCAATGTATTTTTTAAAGATTTTGTTTATTTGAGAGAGAGAGCGCATGCACATAAGTGGGGGGAGGAGCAGAGAGAGAGGGAGCGATAGAAGGACTCTGAAGCAGACTCCACACTGAGCACAGAGCCCCACTGGGGGCTCGATTCCAGGACTGTGAGATCATGACCACAGCCAAAACCAAGACTCAGACACTTAACTGACTGAGCCACCCAGTCGCCCCTACAACAGGTAATATTTTAAAAAGGCTTACAAATGCTGGGAAAGATATTCATGGAAGTATCTTCTGGGCTCTAGTAGGTGACATTATAGTTAGTCATTGTTAAAATAATGTCCTATCTCTTGACATTGACAGAGCATGTACTATGATCCAAGATGGTACTAAGTACTTTATATATACCAGCCTATTTATTTCCAAAGCCCATTGGAATAAATGTGATGTTGTTCACCTTTTACAAATGAAAAACTGAGTCATGCCTTTGGTAAGTGGTGGAAGCAGGATTCCAATCTAGGCTGTCTGGTGTCTGAGCTTGTGTTTTCAAAAAGGGCCCTTGTAGTCCGTGTCCTGGGTGCCTCTTCTGTCCCTGGCAAACCTGGACCAGTGGTTGTCTCATCTGTAATACTCACCACTGTACTTAACCTCCTCCTGTATACAACTTCTTAGACTTGGGATATTTATATTCTTACAATTCCAACTCTGCTGCCCAACCCAACCGTCCCCAACCATCGACTGATCAAAAAGCTCTTTGCCAGGAACAGTAAGGATCCAGAAGCAAATAAAGATGTAAACCCTCCTTTTTAGGCCGGTTGTAAGTAATCTAAAAGGAAGAAAAATACGTGTTATTTCATCAAGAGATCATGCATTATCTTTGGTGTCGTATCTGTACAAAGAGGAGATTTTTGTGTTCATGTGTGTGTAACACAGATACTGATTTTCGGTTGGCAGCGCGATTATTTCCTATGACAGTAAAACATGTTTGTGAGAACAGTGTGGGGCTGGGGCGCTTGGAGCTGCTCATCCATGCAAAGAATTCTTGTCAAATATTTTAATGAGAAGTAAAACATGGCAGTCATGATGAAAACCCAAGGTGACCTTGGGCTGAGCAGCACGTTGCCAATCACGTACTGTTTTTTTAAGGTCTTTTTTGATGATGGTGATGCTGATGGCTTGTTTACAGAGTTACTCTCTAGATGAGGGAGAGGAGAAGAAGCATCTTCACCTCAACATTAAACACGCGTTCTAGCAAACGTTGGATACCAGCACCTAACGTCTATTTCTCCTCGGAAGAAATTCCCTTGGATGGTAGCAGGAAGCAGCTACTGGCCTTATGCCATGCTCTCCTAACTCCATGGCAGTATGCTCACCTAGCCGTGGGCAGCCTCATGTCCCCACGCAGGACTTCACGTCCTGGATGCACGAAGAGGAGGGCACAGATAGGAATCTCCTTGCAAAGCAGTAGCATTCACAATCAGCCACAGGGGCCTCCATAGGTCTCATGAAAGGTGGTGGAGATGTCTTGCCCATTGTCTGGGCTTCCGAATCTTTCTCCAGCCTGGCGCTCTTGGTCTCCCCTCTAGCCAGGACTGATGTTCATTGGGTCTGCATTAGGGAACCCATGCCAGGGGTCAAAATGCTAAAATGCTTTGGTTCTGGGGCACCTGGGTGGCTCAGTGGGTTAAAGCCTCTGCCTTCTGTTCAGGTCATGATCTCAGGGTCCTGGGGTTGAGCCCTGAATCGGACTCTCTGCTTGGCAGAGAGCCTGGTTCCTTCAGTGAGGGGCCTGCAGCCCCAAACTCCCCAGCCACATCCCATACGCTGGTATTGTGCCGGCTGAGTGAGTCTTCTAGCTTGGAATCTGCTCGGGTCCCCCCATCATCCAGAAACTTCAGGGTTAACTCTCAGAACAGCAGGAGGCCACCAGGAACCTGGTCCCTCTCCCTTCTGATGCCACATCCTGTGAGTTACTATTTTGAATATTAATTCTAGGCGCTTTGATAGACTTTTTACTTAAGCTGATAGAGTCCATTGCTGTGTTGACCACCCAAAGCCCTCACTGATACCTGCACTTATGTACACTTAATTTTATGCAGGCTGTATTTAAGGGAAGAAAATTTATTTCTGGTCAGTATGGAAATATGTTACAGAAGTGTACCTGCTGTGTGGGAATTATGTGAAAGTACTCTATCTTGACATGAAAATATTAAGAAAAGAAATTAACTTGGTAAGAAACTAACATGGCTTTAATGTTTATGGTATGCTGAGGTCTTCCTTCCTTACTGTATCTCTTCCCAGGGCGCTTTGCTGTACCCTCTACATTTAAGAAAGAGGTTAAGGCATGACATTTTTTGTATTATCTCAATTTATTTATTATTATTTAAAAAAAATTTTTTTTTATTTATTTGAGAGAGAGAGAATGAGCGTGAGATGGGGGAAGGTCAAAGGGAGAAGCAGACTTCCCATTGTCCGGGAGCCCAATGTGGGACTCTATCCTGGGACTCCAGGAGTATGACCTGAGCCAAAGGCAATCACTTAACCAACTGTGCCACCCAGGCTCTTCTGTATTATCTTAGTTTAGAGTGGGGAGTGACGAGTCATTTCACCATGATAGAACAGAGCAGAGGAAACAAACTGGGGTGTCCTGATCTCAAACTCTGCCCTGTTTCTATTGTATTCTGTTGCTTCTCCGGGTGGGCTGTTCACCATGGTTGAAAAATACAGAATTCCTCTGCCTGCCAGTATTACAAATTCTACTACTTCTCTTCCCTATTTGGATTAAGGTATAGTCTCTAGAACATGTTTTCAAGCAATGTCTAAGCCACATTAATCCAGAATACTTCATCAGAGATTATTATTTTTTAAATTAGCTAGTGCTTACCTGGGAAAGCAGAGTATTGAGGGAATGAGAGCTTTGCAAGGACCACAGGATCTTTGTACATGCAAGGTGGGGGGAGGCTTATTGAATTCTTTTAGAACCAGGAGCATGTATAACTTGGGGGGGAAGTTTTTAATTCAAAAATAAATGGGAGAATTCGGGCTGAGATGACCACAGACGGGACAGAGGTCTGCAGTTTTGAGGCACAAACACGTAGTTAAAGCAGAAAGTGCAAGCAGCTGGTGTAAGAGCCGCCTGCTCTCTATCTTGACTCTGTCTTCGCCTGGGAATTAATAGGTTACAATGAACATCTCTACCTGGGAAAGGCCTGGCTGGCACACAGGGTCGGCCCTCCACAAACACTGACAACAGCAATAATGAAGCTGCCAATCCCAGGGGCACGCCGGGGACGCACCTGCTACAGGCTGGTCTTGCGAGTTGTCAGCTTTCTTAAACGCGCATTGCCAGGCCAGGGGAAGATGTCACCTGCTCCCTGTGATGTACCCTCACTGGAGACTATACCTGCTCATTTCCATAAATTAGGTCCCAGCATGTCCAAATATGGGTTTCTTTTGTTATAAAGATGGTGCTGCTCTGTGTTATACCAAAATTCTTGGAGAGCGCACAAAAGTAGTCTGGAAATAGATTCCTAATTTGCGATCTAGGGAGGGAGGTCTTGGTGGATTTCTTGACCCCTCTGAATATATGCAAGCTTGCACAGTTTTGCAGATGCGCATTTATTTTATGAAGGTTCAATACTTTGCTGTAAAAAGGGCTGGGGTTTGTGACCCAAAGCACCAGACTAAAAGCATCAGATACAGGGCCAGGTAGAAGGAAGTCTCTGTCTTAGGGCATCTCGTCTATTAGGGACTTAAAGAAAGGAGGAGCATTGTTGGGGTCCACAGGTTTCTAGATAATTCCCAGCCCTGCTTTCTCAGGTTTCTGCCTTGCGTAGGAGGCAACCCATGCAGCGATTACATGTAGAGGAAGATTTGAGAGCCCAATGCAGCAGGAAAGAGGCGAGGCATCACAGAGTTCATTGGTGCTTCGCTCTTGAGGAGGACCCTGGAATTTACAACCCCAAACCCACCTTCATGTATGGCCTGTGACCTTCCAACAGCCTGGGAAGGAGGCAGTGTCTCAGAACTCATTTTAGGAGCTGGAAGTGGAGGCTGAGATTTACCCAACACAGGATCCTAATTGCGACTCATTTTACCCACGTCTTCAGATTTTCCCCGGGACTATAACTTGTTATCAAAGCACGCGATGCCAGGGAGATGATTAACGTTTGATAGATAGTAGTTAGTGTCACTCATTTATAAAAATAGATGTAAATAAACATCATGGAATCTCACTTTTGAAGAAGAAAATAATTTAACTTTGTATCCGTTTTTCATTCCAACAAGAATATTCCTACATAACTCTCGATTACCTTCTATTCTTCAGCTCAGTCCTTCCCAGCTGGGAGGGAGGTTTGTCCCCCAGGGGCCATCGCAATGTCTGGAGACGTTGTCACAACTTGGGGGAAGGCTGCTGGGATCTAATGGGTGGAGGTCAGAGAGGCTGCCCAGCTTCCATCCTGCCCTGGGCAGCCCCCACAACAAAGGATTATTTTGCCGATGGTGCTGAGGCCAAGAACCCCTGTTCTAGCATTAAAAATGAAACTTATACGGGGAAAATAGACTCTAAGGACCCTACTGAGGTCAGCCATCCGTGCTTGGAAGAGACAGTGGCTTGGTTTTAAGAACAGCATTTGCAGGGGCTCGGCTGGTCATTTCTCTTGTGACAGTGAGAATGAGAGTTGTTGTTACTGGAGCGGCTTTGGGGGGGGGGCATTGGCCCTGTGGGGGTGGGGCTCCCCCAATCAAAAGGGGAAAGCTATTGTCTAGGACTTTTATAGAAACAATAAAGCTCCCGGAATCTCCACTGTCAGAGATCGATTTCCAAAGGTAAATCGAGGCTTAAGATAGGTTCAAAGTGCGGGGGAGCAGTTTTGCAAGTGTACCTCCTTAACAGCCCCCAAACCTCTCAGACATCGTTCTAAAATTAGGCTTGCTCTCTGACCGAGTTTGCTGACCCCACTCTTCAACGACGACTTTTCATGTCATGGTTTTGGAACCGTTGAGGGTCCTCACACCTATTACCAACTTGAAAACCACGGAGCAGAGACAAAAATCTCAAATGGTAATTTACACAACGACACCCTGCCTTGCTTCTGATTGGGTTTTCAGAGATGGAAACACTACAGTATAGAAATAATGCCATCCCCCCCACCCCAACGTCCCTTTTTTTTTCTCTTATAAACCCATAGCCAGATAACGTTGACATGATGACGCACGGTATCACAGAAAGGACACCCGGAGTGACAGGAGGACTCCAATGGTTGAATGGTGGGGTTTTGTCCCAGCACACAGAGCCCGGCGTCTTCCACACCTCTCATAAGTCTTTTGTGTGAAAGTCTTTGCTAAGAGTCAAGTCTCAACTGATAAGGCCTTGGAGACATAATCATTTTCCATTGACAGCACCTTGCAACCAATTCGCAAACATTTTCATATTAATATTGAGCAATTTCCCTACATTCTAATCCATCAAAGTAGGCTATTAATCCTTCCTGTACCATTCTCTATTCAAATGCTAACAATTTTCTTCTCACAAGCTAAAACATTTGTCCGACAGCCCCTCACACAAAGACCCTGCATTGTTAGGGATGATGGATCAGAGTGTTAATATGAAGGATGCAATGTAAATTATATCATTGATACTGTACATATGTAGAGGAAGAAAATCTTTTTAAGAGATCATTTGTATGCTAAAGATAATGAAAGTGATCCCATGGTACAGCAACCTTAATTTTCCTTCCTAAGAGGAAAAAAAAAAGGTTCTTTATGGTAGAGAATATGGAAATCCATCATGATTTACAATGGCACAAATGCCATCATTTACTTTCTGGAAAAAAAAAAATACACCCGTCTCTTTTAACGAACTTATTGAAATAATGAGAAACCATGTTAAAATATCTCTTAAGAACACCATACCTCATGGTTACCCGGAGAATGGTGTGAATAGCAGAGCTCAGTTTGGGTTGAAAAACAGATAAATGTCTCCATCCAGAGTGGTGAGTGGTCAGACGATTTATATTAAGTATCAGATTTATTGAATGGTATAGAGACTTGGAGGTGAATACATTTAGGGCCCCCACAAAGAGGGATGGGAAGAATAGCATGTTTTAAGAAATAGAATGTATGGGGCGCCTGGGTGGCTCAGTGGGTTAAGCCTCTACCTTCCGCTCAGGTCATGGTCTCAGGGTCCTGGGATGGAGCCCCACATCAGGCTCTCTGCTCAGCAGGGATCCTGCTTCCCAACCCCCCACACCACCCACCCTGCTCTCTCTGCTACTTGTGATCTCTCTTTCTCTGTCAAATAAATAAATAAAATCTTAAAAAAAAAAAAAAGAAATAGGATGTAATTTCGCTGATATTCACAAAACAAGTAATGTTTGTAATCACACCTGGGCTCTGCATCATTGTCAGCTCCTGGGGGCAAGAACTGACCGTCTACTCAGGGTCCTATTCTCCCAGAACACCTGGCAAGTCAGACACTGAAATAATCACTATGATGCTTCCTTCACTTATATTTCTTTATTTTCCACCTCTGAGTTTGCTGGTCTCCGGGGTTTTCCTTCGGTATTAAATGGCTGCTTGAAGGCAGATATCCAGAATTCATCCTTGATATCTTTCTCTTCCTTGCCAGCCCCCACCTCCATCCAGTCTCATTAAGACTTGTCAATTCTTCCTGAAAAAACTCTCCCTTCCCTATCTGTCTCTCCATTAGCCACTTCCTGCAACTTCGCCTGAGACACCGTCATTCTTCATGTGGGCGCCGGCGGACGGGTGTCTCCCCCACGCTTCACCCCTTCTTCCCAACGCAACCCAGGGGATCTTGAAATACACATTTGATCATGTTGTAAGGGCCTATTTAGCCAGAGCGATGCCATCCAGTTAAACAGTGATTTTGTTGTTTAGGCAGTAAAACTTAAACTGACCCTGCCCCCGCTCAGGGAACTTACTTAAAAGCAAGTCCAGGAAACCAGTCCCAGGTAACAACGTCCAAATTCAAGGGCAGGTCAGGCCAGGTGGAGGCACTCAATCAGGGGGGAGCATACTGTCTCCCTAGCTACTAAGGAGTGTGGATCCTGCCTTTTGGGCGCCCATTCTGACCAAGGTGATAGGCTAGTTCAAATAGCTACTATAGGGTGAATTGTAATTCAATTGGCCACCTGTGTGTGACCTAGCATGACTGTGCAGCTTTCTCTGTGTTACAATCTCATTGGCCACCTGTGTGTGGCCAGGCCCAACCACATGGCCTTTAGTCTATAAAAGTTAGTCTGTGAGGCAGGGAGGGGTCGCCTCTTTGTAAGAGACGGCCCCCGCCGGTCGGTTTGATTCTTTATCCTTGGCACGAAATAAAGCTTTGCTTGACCTTCGCTTTATATCAGTCTCGCTCCTTTGATCGCGGACCCATTATTGGGGGACCTAACAATGTCACTTCACTGCTTTTTAAAAAAAAGTAAATTAACAATAAAACAGAATCCATGGTTTCTCTTTGTCCTCAGGATCATGTTGCAATGCCTTCCTGTAGGCTGGCAAAACTTTGCTGGTCTGGCTCCTGCCTATTTTATGAAACCTCATCTCCGGCCACTTGAGTTGGAGAGCTCCTCCCGTTGGCCAACACCTTCCCTTCCAAGTGTCCTTGCTTTTGCTCTTGCTTGGCTGGAAACTTGTTCTCATGCTCTGTTCCTGGTTCCGTTTTATACATATCCTTCAGGCATCAAGGAGAACGCCATCTCTTAAGGAAACCTCCTGTGATGTCTCCTCTCCTGTATCCCCCCCCCCCCCACCATCTGGCCTCCAGTAGAAATCAAATCTCCAGATCCATCCTTCACTTTCCCTCCAGAGCACTTCCCAAGAGTTATAATAGATGCATGTGTGATTATGGGTCTAATGTGTGTCTCCCACGAGGACTGCGCAATCCAAAAGCGGAAGGATAAGGTTGATTCTGTTTGTTCCAGTACCCCCTTCAGCTCACACAGTACTTGGCACATAAACAACTCAATAAACAGTTAAGAACAGTTGAATGAATAAACTTATCTGCACCAAGCATTCTACGGGGGGCTTGGGGAATAAATACAAGAAGACTCAGAATCAAGAAATTCCCATGTGGAATTTGAACATCATTAAAAAAAAAAAAATGACAGCAGAACATTGGAAGCTCTCTGCTCTAATCATTTGGAAATGATCTCCTCATCTTTGTATGCATTTGGTTTCTTTTGGGATTTACATAGTTTTGCATCTGAAAAGATACTAGATGATTCTCCTCTCCAGTTGAACTCCATTAAACCTCATTATTGCTTTTCAGGGATTAACCATGCCCCCAAGGAATCAGTGGCTGGGGACCCTTGTTCTCAAGCAGCTCTGTGCTAGGCAGGTCTTCAGCCCAGAGAGTAACATCCACAGAGTTCAAACTGCTTCCGGCCAGGAAACAGAATGTAACGTTGGAGGAGATGCAGGTCAGGTACAGAGCTGTGTTAGGACACCGATGCCTAATGCTCCGACAGAAGAGAAAAGAGGGGGAAACAGTAGAAGGGAGAGAAGGGAAGAGAAGACCAGAGAAGGAGTGACCCAAGAGGGGTTTGAATGGAACCTTGCCTGCCGGCATGTTCAGATAAGGGGTTATGCCTCAGATCATTGTTCCCTCGGCTAGCTTCCTGAAGCCCTCCCTCCAGTGATAGGTATTGAGGACAGGAAAGGACCCTGATACAAAAGAGCCTGAGCCCTGGGAGACTACCCTGGGGACTACCCCCCACCTGGGGCTCAGCAATCCACGTGGTCCAAATGCCTCCATCAAGAGGACTGCCTGGTCCTCCTTGAGCGCAGCGCTGGGCATCTAGCATCTTGCAAACGTTTCTACACCTGGCCTGCATTTCCTCCAACGCTACCCCCTACGATGACGATAAGGACCCTCCTGGCACCAGTAAAGTCTCCATTCGCCTGCACAGAGTGCCTAGAGACAATGATAGGAAGACTCCCTCTTCTTTCCACTTAGGGAAAAGACATGTCTGTTTATAATGTACATGTCGTCCCTGCTCCCCGAGGAAGATCTGCCGTGGACAGCAAGCTATCATTTTAAACAAGGTCTAGGAAATCTGGTTTATCCGATTTTCAGACTATCACCTTCTGCTTTGGCTCACTGTCTGAATCTCTTTTTCTTAAATCAAGTGACTCTGAAAGAGACGGTTACAGAGTCACAAGACAACGTGTGGCTTTTTTTTTTTATGTCCTCTTTCCTATCAAGTATCTGAAATGCCCCGTGTTGGAAGTTAACATCATCTGGGCCGTCGTAATCCAATCCTCATCTGCTCAAGTCGTGGGGAAGCGAGGGAGCGGGGGAAGTTTCTTGCACTTGCTGGTCTGCTATGTGGGCTGAACTTGGAGAACTGGAGAGGTTGGTGGCAAGATATCAACCTGGCAGCGTTTATAATAACCAAAGACTGAAAACAGCCTGAAAGCCACGGTTAAGGGCTCGCTATGCACAGGATGGTCTAGCCCTGCCTGGAATATGGAGGTAGTGGGATAGAATGATGCTATTAGCCATTGCTTCAGGAAATGCCTATGGAATAATGCTATGACAATTGCTGAAAAGCAAATTATCTACATGGCATCATTTCAACTATGTAGAAATGCACATGGAAAAAAAAAAAAAAAAAAAAAAAACAAAACTGAAGGTTTTCCCTGGGAGGTAAGATCTCGGATATTTCCCCATTGACTTCTTTTATATTTTTGTAGTTTCTGACTTTTCTATGAGGGAAATGCATAGGATGCCTAGTGGGATCCAGGCCAGTTTAAACAGAATGAGATAGATGATCAGCCTTTCAAAAGAGCCAGAGAGCCATTCTGGAAGTAGAAGTGAGAAGACAGAAAATGAACGCTTTTTCCTGGAGCCTTCTGCAGGAGCCTAGTGTTAACTCCACTTTGCACAGCCAGGGAGCACTTCCTCCAAACAGACACTCATTTCGTAGTGCTCATGGTCACGGGTGTTGTCCACACGCAACCAGAAGGTTGCCCAGAGCCTTTCTGTTCCTGGTGCTGAAAGCCAGTGGGTAGATAATTATTCAAGGTCAGATTTTTAGAGCGGGATGCCAGGGCAGGAAAAAAAAAGGGCAAACATTAAGCGTTAGCCAATACTTTGCAAACACTCGGTTAAGGATTTCCTAATTACTCTAAGTGGCTCCTCCAGCTCTTGCACTTAAAAGGCTGCTGTCTTGCGTGATGTCATCTTTTGCCCATTATCTCAGCAGTCAATTTGCAGTATTCTGAGAGGCAGGGAGAAAATATTTGCAAACATCAACATTCTCAAGTCTTAAAAGATAATCCCCCTTTCAACTCCCTATGAGCATATCAGCAGCCCAGTTCGGTTTTCAGATTCCTCTAAATGGTAACACCACCAGCTGGATTGCACAGAAAACCTTTCTTCAGAAGAACTCAAAGAAATTTCTAAGTGGTATCACATCAATCACCGAGTGAGTCCTCAGAGGACTGGCCAGGCAGGTAGTTAGAGGGTAATTAGAAATGCAAATTGACAAGCCCCTTTAAAATAGCTCCCAGAGGCAGCTCCCACCTGAGGAAATCTGGTGTAAGATTTTCGTTTAAGGATAGCTGGTGCCAAGGGGTTCTGACTTGTTGGCCATTGCATTGCTTCATTAATTCTTCCTAAGAGTAATATTATCACGAGCATCTCTATAGCGTCTGGGGAAACTGAGGCAGAAAGTGGTTCAGCAACTTATGCAAGGCCATGTAGCTTAAGTAAGAGTCCCAGAGTTGGAACTTAACCAGATCTGTCTGGCTTTTAAAGTTCCACCTCTGACCTACCATGTGGCTCCATGATCTCCTTTCCCCTCCCGCGGAGCAGAATGGGAGATCAGGGGGTGTTCACAAGCGCTATGCAAAGAAGTGTTCCTTTACAGGTGGAAATCTTGCTAGAGTAGAAAGCTTACCAGACTGGTTTTAAATCTCTGTTCCTCCATGTATTAGCTGGGTGATCCTGGTCAAGTTACTTAATTTCTCTGAGCTTCTGTTTCTTTGTTTGTATAATGGAAACAATAGTGGTTCTTACCTTGGAGGTTTGTTGTGAACATTAAATGAGATAATACCACGTTAGATACCCACCAGGATGCCTGGACGCAGTAAGTGCTTAATAAATGCTTGTGTGTTGGGGCACCTGGGTGGCTAAGTGGGTTAAGCCTCTACCTTCAGCTCAGGTCATGGTCTCAGGGTCCTGGGATCGAGCCCCACATTGGGCTCTCTGCTGAGCAGGGAGCCTGTTTCCCCATTTTTCGCTGCCTGCCTCTCTGCCTACTTGTGATCTCTGTCTGTCGAGTAAATAAATAAAATCTTTAAAAAAATGCTTGTGTATTATTATTAGTGTGTACTGTCTATATATTAACATACTTCATACATTTGTTATTGTATCTTATTTGTATACAAGTGTAAAGAAGTAGGGTTATTATTACTATTTCTAGTAGTATATATTCTATATAGCAGTATAATGCAAATATTTAGTATTACATCTTTTTTACATATGAGTATAATAAATAAGATTATTACTAATATGAATGTTATTAGTATATGTATTCTATATATTAGTGCAATATGTACATTTATTATAATATGCTATTTACATATGAATCTTATAAATGAATAGGATTATTACTATTACTATGATCTGATATATTAGTATAATGCACATATTTATTATCTTATTTATGTATAAATACAATAAACAGGATTATTACCATTACCATTATGATGAGTATACACATTCTACTTATTAGCATAATACACATATTTCTTATTATATATTGTTTACATGAGTATAATAAATGAACAGGATTATTATTGTTACTACTGTAATATACATATATCCTACCTATTAGTGTGACACATATATTTATTATATGTTATTTACATACAAGTGTAACAGACAGGATTATTATTACTATTCCGCTTCTTATTAGTATAGTTTCCCTGAACCCCCCTCATGCTCTAAGAGGGCTCCGCCTGGTTCATCCCCAAACTGACCATTAGTAAAGACTTAGTGGGCAAACTCCATGCTTGGGATCTGCTCATCTGAGCCTTCAGATCCACAAAGGTGGGAGAGAAACGCTCCCACACTGCTCTTGCTTGAGCCTGGTTCTCCCTCTGCAGTCATTGGGCAAGTATTGACAAGGAGGCTGTGGTCAGTTTCACAGGCCAAGGGAGAGCCATGGCCCAACATTAGCATCCTAATTTATGAAGAGTGAAATAAACTCCAGACTTGGCCAGCTGGTTCGGGGGAGGGGCTGAGAGGGGGCAAAAGCAAGGCCCTGCCAAGGAACTCAAATTGTATAAAATAAAACTCCGCAATATTTAAAAGTAATACGGCTCCTTTGAAGCTTCTAGACATTCCAAAACTCAATAATAACTAAAGCACACAGTGCAATGAATAAAATGAAAATGTGACCCGGGATCCCACCATTTATTTGGAACGAAGAAACTGAAAACTGCTCTCTCTAACCGATAGGCCTAAAGTTATTACTTCATTCACTTAAGCATTTTACATAAGGCAATTCTCTGATGATAAATCACATTGGAATTGATTTCAGTTTAAAAATGAAAAAAAAAACCCACATTAACATGTGGAAGCTTAAAGATCTGTAGATCTGAATTATTGGGGGGCTCATGCTAAGAATGGACGACAAATTGAAAAATAAGCATGTACTCACTTTTAGAAAATAAATCTGCTCCTCAGAACCACCCATTATGTGAGGAAAAATAAACTGCCTCTCATTTCATTAGGAAAACTCATTTGCATCAACATTTATACTTACATATGTAATAATGCATGGGCTCAGCCTGAATACAAGGTGGTAATTCAATCAAAAAGCTCCGTTGATATGCTATCATAAACAGCAAAAATGGAAACAGAGCCTTGGGAATAAATCACCCTCTTACTATTCAGCTGGGACCATACTGGGCTATTTTACACTACATGCATTGGTGCAATATTTCACAAATATAAAAAACTGTATTTTCCCTTTATTTACTGACATGCGGCTGTTGAACCAGCAGCTTGTGAAACTCCAGCAGGTGCACAGAGGGATCCCAGTGGCGGAATCAGACGGCAAGCCATGACAATAAGGCAATTACAATTTTTTTAATTAAAATAATTTTAATCAGAATTTTGGAAAAATAAAAGGCTCTTGAAATTTTAATCCAAAGCATGAGGCTTATACACACACATCTGCAATTGGAGGGAAGAAACCTGAGTGAAAATTAGCATCGTTTTCAAAGCAGCAGTATTTTCGGTTGCTAATTAGACATCTTCTCTTGGCTGATCATATAATTTAGAAAATGGGTAAGTGGCATTTTACAAGGCTTTACAAGGTTATTTCTTAAACAGTGTTGGGTAATCTTGGTGGCGTCATTCATGCTGCTCCCTCTGCCTGGAATATTTCTCCCCTGAACCCTCCTGCAGCCGGCTCACTGACATCCAGCTTTGAATGCATTTTCTCACAGAGGCGTCCCTGATTTCCTCCCTGCAACTGACCCTGCTCCTCATTCTCTTACATCATTCTGTCTTTTTCTAAATTTATTGTAGAAGTTTTTAAGCACTTTTAAAAATAAGGAGGAGGGGCAACTGGGTGGCTCGATGGGACATGATCTTGGGACATGATCTCAGGCTCTCTGCTCGGCGGGGAGCCTACTTTATGCTCTCTCTCTGCCTGCCTCTCTGCCTACTTGTGATCTCTCTCTTTCTCTGTCAAATAAATAAATAAAATAAAATAAAATAAAAAAGTAAGGAGGATAATAGAATGCATCTCAGCTTCAGTATCAGAGACATTTGGCCCCGTCTTCCCCCTCCTCCTCCTCCTCTGCCTCCTGATCACCTCCTCTTCCTGCCCAGTTACTTTAAAGCATGTGCAGAATGTCAATGTCCTTCCATCTGGACATATTTTGGTGTGTTTCCCCCCAGTAGAAGAACTTTTAAAAAATATAATCGTAACATCATTATCACATCTAAACAATTAACAGTAATTACTATCGATATCATCACGTCACCAGGCAGGTGATCACCTTTAACGAGTTTGTATGAATCAGGATCCAAATGAGGCCCATTCCTTGTCATTTTCCGTGTCATGTCAGGATTTTCTTCCATCTCTCTCTCTTTTTCACTTGCAGTTTTTTTGCGGGGGAGGACATGCTTGTGTTAAAGAAGCTAGGCTGGGGACATCTGGGTGGCTCAGTTAGTTAAGCATATGACTTGGGCTCAGGTCCTGATCTCAGGATCCTGGAATCAAGCCGCTTATCAGGCTCTTTTCTCAGCAGGGAGTCTGCTTCTCCGTCTGCATCTCCTTCTGCTAGTTCTTTCTCTCTCTCTCAAATAAATAAATAAAATCTTTTTATTTATTTATTTATTTTAAGAAGCTAGGTCATTTGTTTTGTACAGTCTTCCATAATTTAGATTTGCTGATTATGTCCTCTGGGTCACTTGATAAGTCCCACTATCCCTTGTGTATCCTACAAATGGGTAGTTAGGTCTAGAAGCTTGATCAGATTCAAGTTCAGTATGTTTTTGCAAAGTCATTTCATTGATAGTGTTGTGTTCTTTCATTAAGAAGAACACAATATCTGTTGTTTCTCTTTCCATGACATTAGTACTCATTGATGTTCATTGCCTAGCTCCACTGATTCATTAAGTCTCACAAAATAGTGATGTTCCACTTTCAACATTCCTTTTTCATTTATTAGCTAGAAAACTTCTATAAGAAAAAACTTTTTCATCAACTATATGAATACCCCGAGATACAGGCCATATAGAAAAGGCAGGATAAATGTTTGATTTGTCAGTTTTTTCAAAGATTTAAGTGGTTCCCTAGAATCCCCCAAAGGGACCAATGCCTCAATGATTGATCTGTAGCTATCTGTCTAGCATCTATCTGTCTATTTAGGACTGAAGTGACCTTATTTGTTAATAAATTTATTTAGGTGAACCTATAAGTTTAGTTTGAAAATATATGAATTAAATTACAGGGGAATTGAGACAAAAGGTCCTAAAGATAGGTTCCAAATTGGGACAGTTGTAAGTACGTGATGGAAGTTTGAAAATGATGCCTTGGAAAGCAGTTCTCACCAGGGTTGGGTAGGGAATAAGAAGAACAGGGTTTGGTGCATATCAGTGGATGGTATGAGCCTATCTAACAAAAGAATTGGTCGATCAGAGGAGGGAGGTCAGCTTGGAACTTGGGAAGCACTGATAGGAAGCAGAATGGGGTGAGTTTAGAGGAGAAGATGGCCTGACCCATTAATTACCGAGTTCAGATGGCCTTGCTGATCCAGTCTGCAAAGGGGACACAGACTGTCCTCACAGTTTCTTTATCCATTCATCTGGCGATGGACACTTAGGTTGTTTTTATGTCTTGGCTGTTGGTACTAATGCTGCAATGAGCATGGAATGGAGCTATTTCTTTGAGACAGTGATTTCGTTTCCTTAGATAAATACCCAGAAGTAGATCATATGGCAATTTTATTTATATTTATTTTTTATTTTTTAATTTTTTAAAAAAGATTTTATTTTTTTATTTATTTGACAGAGAAAGAGAGATCACAAGTAGGCAGAGAGAGAAGGGGAAGCAGGCTTCCTGCTGAGCAGAGAGCCCGATGCGGGGCTCAGTCCCAGTACCCGAGATCATGACCTGAGCTGACAGCAGAGGCCTAACCCACTGAGCCACTCAGGCGCCCCATAGCAATTTTATTTTTAATTCTGGGGAGGGATGTCCATACTGTTTTCCATAGGGGTCGCACCAATTACATTCCCAGTGAAAGCACACCAGGATTCTCTCTTCCCTACATACTCACGAATGCTTCTTATTTCTTGTCTTTTTGATAATGGCCATTCTAACAAATGTGAAGTGATATCTCATTGTGATTTTGATTTGCATGTCCCTGACTCTGAGTGCAGTTGGACATCTTTTCATGTACCAGTTGGCCATTTATATGTCTTTCTGGGGAAAAAAAAAGTCTCTTCAGTTCCTTTGTCCATTTTTTAATCAGATCCTTTTTTTTTTTTTTTTTTTTTTTTGCTATTGAGTTGTAGGAGCTTCTTTCTTTATTATTTTTTTTTTTTGAAGATTTTATTTATTTATTTGAGAGAAAGAAGCAGACCCTACCCTCCTGACCACCTCTGAGCAGGGATCCTGATGCCAGGCTCAATCCCAGGACCCTGAGGTCACGACCCAAGCCGAAGGTAGACACCCAACCTACTGAGTCTCCCCCGAGGTATGTGAGTTCTTTACATATTTTAGTTACAAACCTCTTCTCAGAGATATGGTTTGCAAATGTCTTCTACCATCCTATGGGCTACCTTTTCATTTTCTTGATGGTTTTCTTTGCCATGCAGAGGCCTTTTAGTTGGATATAGTCCCACTTGTTTATTTTTGCCTGTATGGCTTATGCTTTTGATGTCACATCCAAAAAATCATTGCAAAGACCAATGTCAAGGGCTTTTTCCCTATGTTTCCTTCCCTCGCCCTCTTTGAGGTTAGTCATGGCCATGTGGTTTGCATTGGCCAACAAAATGTGGGCAAAATTGACCCCAAGGAGCAATTTGTCATATGCTCTCCCCATGCCACTGCAATCTGCCACATTCCAAGGTGCCTGTTCACTTAGCCCAGGTCCGAGAGCAAGGATGATATGGATTAGAGTCCCCTACACCTAGCCTGGTAGGCATGGAGCATTAGTAAGGAACTAAGCCATTACAATATGAGAGTGTGTTATTGCCCTATAACCGAGTCTATCCTGACTGATACAAGTGGACACTGGTGGGTGGATGGCTGGTAAGAAGTCGTCTCTGGAAAGATACAATCTAGCCTAGAGTGTCTCAGCCCTGGCACCATTGACCTTGGCCTCCATGATTCTTTGTTGTGGAGGGACTGTCTTATGTCTTATAGGATGTTTAGCAGCATCTCTGGCTGTTACCCAGTAGGTGTCAGTGCCACTTCCTCCCTGAAACGTGACAATCAAAAATGTTTCTAGACATTTATTACATGTCCCTCAGTTGGGGGCACCACATGCACCCCCATTTGACAAGTGCTGCTCCAGACAGAACACGGTGAATTAAGCAAAAGCAGGGTGGGTCAGGGTGGGCCTGGGAGAGCAGAGAATGAAGGAAAATGAGGCAGGAAAAGAAAAGGGAACAACTCATGACAAGTGATTAAGGCTGGGGACAGACGTCATCAAATATGTGCTTTGGAAAGATCGTCCTGGCTGCCCTGGATCCAACTGAAGTTTCCAGGCCTCTTGCCAATGAGCCCAATCCTTGTGATGTGATGTGTGTGGATGGTTGCCTGATGCACACGTCCTGGTTAGTGTGAATTAGTGGTCCTGGTTTGCAGGAGCCTGGCCCAAACAAGGTCTGTCACCACAGGGTTCAAGATGACCTTCCAGCAGCTATGCAACCTTGGAGTGACTGCACCCATTTAATAGATGAGGAATCATAAGGCTCGGACCATAGAAGTAACTTTCCAAGGCAGCCAGAGTAGGAAATCCGCCTTGATGATCACAGGCGCAAGACTGAGAACTTCCCAAATGCTGGGCCCTTGCTTGACTCCAGAGAAGGATGAATATGGATTTGAAATGAGTAGGAGAGGGAACTTTCTGACACTGAGTCGTCCTAGAGGTGGACTATCTTCACCACCATGCTCCTCCACAGGGTTTTTACATAGCAGACACTCTTCAAGAAGTCTCATCCACACACTATCATGTCCCCCATTCTATAGATGGAGAAAATGAAGCAGAGAGAGAGTTCGCATGATTCGTCGAAGCTGTAGAGCTGGGATTCAGACATGATTTGTCCACACACAACCCACACTGCTGTGCTACCTCTTATTCAAGACCTTATGACATGGTGGGCTTCTGGCCACCAGAAATTTCAGCCAAGGCTGTCCATTTTACTAAATGAGGTAGGACATGTAAAAATGCAAAGTAAGGCACTTACACATACCCAGTGCCCAATCCCTGGAAACCAAACTCTCAAGGCGTTTCAGCATGCAGGCTGGGAGCACTGGGAGTCTCCTGAGGCCCCTTGCAACTGGCGTGGCTACCAGCATCCCCCAAAGAAGCACGAGCTGCCCCGCGCCCTCCAGGGCTAGTCTCACCAAGAGAAAGCCAACGGCTTGGACCAGCACCCGCAGCACAGGAACGGGAGCGGTTCACAGGGCATAGCACCTGCCACGAGCCCTGCCCCCTTCTGAGCACCTGGCCTGGCAGTAACTCATTCGATCCTCCAAAAACCTGGATTCAGGTACTGTTACCACTTGGGGTTTATAGATGAGGAGGCAGAAGCTACAGGAGATCAAGGGACTTGCCCATGACTTTCCTGGAGGAACTGAGATGAGACTCCGTTTTTTCAATACAATGATGCTGAAGTCACAGACTCAAAACCTGGTCCTGAAGCCACCACCTAGGTAGAAACTGAAATGAAATGAGTCCAGACGGGAGAGGTTCAAGAAAAAGCAACTCCTGAGGTGCCTGGGTGGCTCAGTGGGTTAAAGCCTTTGCCTTCGGCTCAGGTCATGATCTCAAGGTCCTGGGATTGAGCCCAACATCGGGCTCTCTGCTCAGCAGAGAGTCTGCTTCCTCCTCTCTCTCTGCCTGCCTCTCTGCCTACTTGTGATCTTTCTCTCTGTCAATTAAATAAATACGATATTTAAATTAAAAAAAAAAAAGTGACTCCTGTTGGAGAAGAAGGTTAGAGACCTTTAAGAAAGGGATGTTTATCACGCGGGGATAAAGCTAGGGGCCATCCCGGGGCCCAGCCCTGAGCCAGGGTTGTGAGGGCCGCAGCTGCGACGGGGCCCCGTGCTTGGTTTTTCAGGAGCTCAGAATCCAGGCAGAGAGACAGAAAGCGCGACAAAGTCTCTTGGAAAAAAGAGAGGGCGCAGCTGGTGCCCTCATAGAACGCAGGCCCGTCCCTCCACCTTTCAGCAACTTGCTGCATGCCACACCTGTGCTCCTTTTAACTCTATCAGCAGCAAGGAACAAAGCCACCCTTGCAAGTGGAGTTCCAAGTGGCCCCAATAATTCAGAGGTCGTGATAGCCTGGAGAACAAGGAATGCCCCATTTATTAACTCTATCTCGTGCAAACGCACCCACACACCCGTGTGCTCACGCGCACAGGCTGTCAGTAAACACTGCCATGGCCTCAAGGACTCTTGAATCCTGACGATCAGGTGGGAGAAGCAGAGGCCCGAGTCTGGACCCTTCCGCTATCCCCCTGTTTGAGCACCTGCTGTGTGCCCTGCCCTGGGGTTAGTTTTGAAGTCAGAGGTTTCAACCAAAGCTGTGTCTGAGGTGCCCGGGGCAGCCCAGGGAGAAATGACAGCACGTGCCTCCAAGTAGCCTGGTGGGTGGAGGCAGGACTTGTCCTCTTTACCCTTCGGATTTCGAGGGCCTGTGTCCCCCACACGCGTCGGCCAACAACACGTGTCTCTTGAGCAAATGAATGAAGAGGCATGTGACCTTGGCCAAGGTCAGCTTCTTCCTTGCTAGCATGAGGACCCTGCCACCACGTGGAGGGATGCCTTGCGGAAGGATCTAGTGATCGACATGCCCTGGAGAGGGTGCCAGGAAGGCAGGGCAGGTGGCCCATTTCCTAGGGAAAGGATCTACTTTCTGAAAACGTGCATATTCACCAGCTCTCCTGCAGTCAAGAGAGACCAAGCTTCACCGTGCTGCTCTGAGTTCTTACTTAGGCTTTCTGGCTGGCTCTCCAGGACACTTTCCTTTCCTCTGCTGGCCTCTTCAGCACGTGCAATAAAAACCTTTCACAAGTCGGCAACGAAAAGGCAACGCTGCCTCAACTGCTGGGTGATTCAGGAAGCTTCTTTCTCATTTTAATTGGTTTCCTAATTGGACTGTTTATGGGGTGTGCAATAGCCCAGGATGAAAAGGCTAGGCAAGCAATTATATGCCTGGCGTTCCTCTCTGGCAGGACTTAATAGTTTAATAACAAGAAGGAAAAAGCGCCGAAGTTCACCGGCATACCATGGTTTTGTTCTCAAGGAATACTTAGATTTGAAACAATCCCCCGAGTCAGAAAGGATGTCAAGCTGTGATTGCCCGGTAGCAAGTGGACGCTTCGTGGGTCTTTGGGTTCCCTTTTGATTTAGTGGAACGTCCGGAACACGAGGGGCTTTCTGGGGCCTGGGAGGTTTATGACAGCCCACTCCCGCCCTGGCAGCAGATAAGGGGGTAAGCGGGGCCCTTGATGGGCCTGATTGATTCTCTGGAACGAAGGTTTGTCTTCCCTGGCGGGATGGATGACTTCATTCTGGTAGATGAGGTCACCCGAGTCAAGGCAATAAAGCGTCTGATATTCCCAAGAAAGCCGGTTTTCAAAGCAGCCTCTGAAGGCAAGCCTCCCCGTGCCTCCATGTGCCTATATTCCATCAGTAAGCTGTGTCTGCACTAAGACCCTTCTTTCCTCTGAACAATTTATTCCAGAATGAAACTCCCCTCCCCACCACCAAGCAAACTCTGAAGCCACATTGGATGGTTCTAATTTATAAAAATTGGGGGAGGCGTGCCTTGTGCAGAAAAATTGTCCAAAACGACTTGGACATCTGGCTGAAAGCGGCTGAGAGTCGTTTTCCCAAAGGAAAGTCTAGTCTAATTGTGGCCTCATCATTTCAGCTGGGTCCTTGGTTGTTTTGAACGAGCTCAAATGGTCTTTTGCAGCTCTGGAAGTCCCTGGTATCAATTTTCTGGTTGAGAGACAGCAGACTGGGAACATAGCTTTGGTCTAATCCTGTAGATTACAAGTAACTTTTTCATAATGCTGCCGCACTAACATGGCATTATCTGAAATGGCAACACTTAGGGGGAAGGTTTGGATTCGGGGAAGGACAGAAAAGAATGTGTTTTTCGAGAAAGGAATAAGAAAAGGTGATCTCTGCCAGTGCCTGCAAATTTGAAATCTTCATCCAAAGAGCCGTGTCTGTTTATGATTTAGGTTTTGAACTCATCTTGTTTGACCCGGTTTTCTGTGCTCTCCACACACTGATTCAGCCCTTGGTGCTTGTTGGTGGATCTGAGCTATTAGCCAACTTCCCCAAGTGTTGGTCTGTTACCTGTTAAATAGTACTGCCTGAATGCAAATAAGGAAATCCGGGATTTTGGAAATGGAGATGCTCTCTGCTCTGAGATGTAACATTGCTTTATGTGTCTCTGAGAAAGGAAGACGCACTGGCATTTAAACCAGATCCCAAAGCTTCCTTATCATTTGGAATTTCTGTTGAAGAAGTTTTGGGGAGTTTTGTTTAGATGTAGATTTTCACCATAGAGCACCCTTGGCAGTCATAAAAATTAGAAGTGAGATATATCGGTTAAGCTAGTGACAGCGGGTCCTGACCAATGCTTCGCTGGAAGCAATTTCAAGAAGCCATTAATTGAAAGATGCGTGATGACTTCAGAGTTGTTCAAATGGGACAGGGTATGAGTTACAGTGGAGGAAATATGGGAGCTTGGTACATAATAAATGCTCAATAAAGTACAATCATTATAGTATTATTATTCCCTGAGAGGACTTGTGATGTGTGTAATTGCAAATTTTTTCTTTCTCCACTTTTTATCACAAGGGAGGTGTCAACAAGTTTAACATCTGAGCTTCCCTGGACAAAGTCACCGCTTGCTACCTGCCGGGCGCAGTGCCCTAGGTTCTGACTAGCCACAATCTCCTCCAGTAATTCCACCGGGGTGGGGAGGGGGCGCTCTTTGGCCCTGAGCAGGACACATGTCCATGGTGAAGTCCAGGGATGGGGTGCTCTGATTGGCCAGACTTGGGTCATGTGCCCATCTTTGCAGCCAGGGTGGAGTTGGTGGTAGAGTTCAGGAGAGTGGGAAGGAGTGGTTTCTCGGAGGAAAATCAAGGTGATGCATTACCAGAAACAGGAGCAGTGAAAGCAACTTCCTTGGTTTCAACTCGGGACTCAGATGTCCACCTTGATGACCACCTGGAACCCAGTGCTCCCCAGGAATTCAGGAAGCTCCCCCATGAGGACATGACAAACTCACAAGTACACTGGCAAGCAGTAGAAAAGGCACACGGTTGCCAGACACGGGAGCCCCAGTTCCCCATACAAGCCAGACAGGGAGCATTGCATCTCTTCCTAAACACACATATAAGGATGGCATGGGCAGGCACTGAGCATTTCTTTTTTCTTTTTCTTTCTTTCTTTCTTTTTTTTTTTTTGGCACTGAGCATTTCTGAAAAGGGCATCCAAATATGCCCAACAAGATCACCGCCCACTATGCTCGTGCCCTTTTACCATGCTGGCTATTGAAAAAATGTAGTCAAACACATCTGAAACACTTCATCCAAGTTAAAGTTCCTATAAAGATAGAAGCCATCAGTTAAAGAGCTTGGATGAGAAAAATGTGTTGGCTGCTCTTTGGTGATCATGAATTCTACCTTCATCCCTTAAGCAACTCTTCAAGAATTATGTTAGCTTTATTTGTCTAGCTGTAAAGCATCATATAACTTGCAGAGATGAATTTCCAATATTCTCAAATCTACTGCCATTATTTCCCAAAATGTGGGTGTAAATTAGTAAATGCAATATGAAAAAATTACTGTCAACTAAGTTGGGGAGCGTTTGATGATACTAATGTTACTCAATAGTTTACTATATTCCTACCACATCCAAGTGTCTTTCATGAATGACTTTAATTTTCTCAACAGTATCCTTATAAGGTAGGGAATAATAATACCATTCCCATTCTGTAGTCAGAGGACATGAGTAAGGCACAAGTGTTTAGTGTGGCCAGAATTCAAATCCAGACTGACCCCAGAACTCACATTTTTTAAGCTCTAAAACCGCACTCCTCACCATTTGAGTGTTGATATGCTTTATGAGCTTCCAAGGAGAACATGAGAAAAAGTCAGTTTTTTTTCAAGATCATTTGATACAAATCCCTTCTTTTATAGATCACATCCCGTGTTGGAAACTGCTAGCAGATAATAGCTCATTTTTTTCTTAACTCCTCTGAGCCCACTTTTATGGGCCATAAACACCTCGAATATTCCAGGTCCCATGTCTATGGCTGGGAAGGGGACAAAATTCCCACCCTAGGGGAACCCATCATCTAGAACACAAGAGGACAGACTTTTGATGTCATGTTGGACATAAGAATAACAGATTGTGGGCAAACAGATTGTGGGCAAACAGTGGGAATCAACCCCAGTGGGGACAAGGTAAATAAAACCCACCAAGCACAGAAAAAAGGGCAGGATCATTGAAAGTGAGGAATGAGCCCAGTTACCTCTTCTTACCCCCTGTAGTCACATTCCAGAAAGAATTAGATGGCATTTGGACAGCTAGAGGAGGCCTCAGACTTGCTTGTGAACTTGTCTTCAGGCTCGTCTAACCCAGAAGATGGCACTGTAGGAGATGCTGGGTCCCTGCCCATATGGGAAGGTGTCTTGCCAGATTCTACCGCCCTTGGTTGCTCCCAAAAGGTGCCAACTCAGCTTCGTGTGGTCTCTGGCATCCTCCAAAAGCAGATCTCACTACCAATGGAGCAAGGCTATGCCCCACAATAACCTTATGGGGTGGTTTTAAAATCGGTCTGCACATTTTTTGACGCTCTCCCTTCAAAAGGTAGAGGCTTATTTCTCGCCCCTTGAATGTAGGTTGGATTTAGGGACTTGATTTTAATGAATACATGTGACCACAGGGATTCTCTGTGGCTTCTGGGACTAGGTCATAGAAAGGATACAACTGCTGCCTAGTTCTCAATGCCTCTCTTTGCCTCTGTGTGTGTCTCTCTCTGTTCCTCTGTCTCTCTTTCTTTCTGTGTCTCCCTCTCTGTTCTGTGTGCGGGTCTCTCTGTCTCTTGCTATCTCTCTTCCCCACTTGGGACACTCATATTTGGAAGGCAGCCAGCATGTCGTGAGGTAGCACAGACCACCTAGAGAAGCCACATGGCAGAATTCCCTGGCTGGTCCCAGCTCGGTTTTCAGCCAGTGCGGTCACATGGGGAATCACGTGATGAGGGCACTTACACTAGCCGAATTTAGTTCTATAGCTTGTTAGTCCTGGTGGTTGGCGATGGGGAGTGCCCAGAAAATCCCCCTTTTTCTAAAAAGCCTTCATATGTGTTTCTCTTATTCACTAGGCTCCATGGGCGGAGGACCACAGGAAGATGCAGAGAAGGACGGCACATTTATTGGGGGCTTTGGGACCTAAGAGGGCTCAGGTCCAGGAAGTTAGAAGATTTTGCCTTAGACAGAGGCTTTGAAACCTTGCTAGCGGGTACCATGGAATTTCCACATATCCTCAAAACACAGCAGTGCTGAAAAGTATTTCAGAAGGAGTTGGAGACCTCCATGAGTCTCACTCATCGGCCTATTCTGCTTGGCTGAGTCTTGCCAACTGGCAGAGTTTCTCTTGACTCAAGAGCAGCCCCTCCCTTGGAGGGTCAATGACAAAGAAGCTCTAGAGTGAGCTGCGGCAATCCTGACCCTGGCCTCTGATAGTTCCTGAACCCCCCCCACCCAGTGGCAGGTGCTGGGCAAGGTCAGTGCAGAGCAAGGAGGAAGCCATCAGGCTAACCCTCATGAGCTTCTACCCCAAGCCGTCCTTCCACCACTGGTTGGGTGAATGCTCCCAGAGGCCCCTGTCCAGCGGAGACAATCCAAAGCCATCAGTTTGCAATTACGGGCTAGAAGGATCTTTCCCGATCTACCTCCTTGGAGGAAGGTAATTGCGTGTAACTTTTCTTAAATGTTTTAACAGCCAGGATTGAAATTACAAGAGACCGTTAAAGGGAGAACTGAATTACCCAGAAAAGGTGATGGTCTAAAGTATCCTGGGTAATATGGGGTTGTGTCTTCATTAGTGAGGACCTCCTGCTTGCCAGGCTCCGTGGAGAGACAGCTGTGAGCCAGGAGATGTGGACCATAGGTGGAGATGCCAGTGAATAAGCAGTGGCTGAAATGGTTAATTCCTAACTACAGCAGGAAGTGGTACAGAGAAATTCAGGGGACTCTGAGGTGGTTAATGATAGTCAAATGCCCCTGGGGAGTCAGAATTCTGTGCTCCCCTCCATGGCGATTTCAGCCTTGTCCAGGCTGGTGTAAAAAGTCCCTCCCTGAGCTTTGTGGCAGCCTTGGGAGACCGTTCAGACGAAGGCAGGTTGCAGCCAGCTCTCCGCTTTCTTTATAACCAGCATCCATATCCTTCCCCACGGGGCGCCTTCAGCAGGTGCACGAATCCATTCTCCCACCCCCGCTTCCATCCACGCAAATAAAATCTAAAGAATGGCCAATATATTCTGAGCCAAGTCACAATAGCCCGCGAGAAGAAATGCATAAACTCATAACTTCAAACCTAGGCTATTTAGCATCCCATTAAAAATATTCAAAATATAAATCAAAATTCATAGGAATAAGTAATATTCAATTTAGAATTTATGGCATTTTAAAATAGGATGATTTCCTCAAATGTGCAATAAATTTGGTTTTGTGGAATTGCGCTTGCCCCCTTATCATGACAGTTGCTTTATCTACACAGCCCACCAAAGCCGAGTCACTTTATAGAATCTAAATTCACAAATCAACTGTCGTCTTCACTTCACTGATTCATTGCTGATGGGCCTTTCACAAGGTAAAAAAAAAAAAAAAAAAAAAAAAATCCCTTCCGAGTTGACAAGAGTAATAAATGGGAGGTGAGCACGGCCCTTCCGCCCGCTGGCCCGCTGACCCGCCGATAGTGATACATGGCGGAATGAACTCATAAACCAGCAGCATCTTTTGACCTCTCGGGGTAAATGGAAACAGAAGAGCATTTATGATGATCACTCTGAGGATTGGGCTCTGACCAGAAGATGGGACAATCTCAAGGAGCACCTTGAGAACGAGAACCCAGGCCGGCCTGTTGAGAGTCAAAAATGTTGAAATTTTGGAGAGGTTTTCCCCTGCATCCGTTTTCCTTGTCCCCTCTGTTCTGTTGTTGATTTCCGGTGAGAGGGTGCTGGTGCAGGACACACAGCAGGGAAGGGGCACCTTAGAGCCTGCAGAGGAAGCATAGCCGAAACACTAGGAAGAAGGAAGGAAGGAAGGAAGGAAACTGACCAGTAAAGCACACACGTTTGTGCTGTGGATAATTTCAGGGTCGCCTGTGTGTAGTTGCTTCAAACAGTGAGTCCTAGACCCAAATGAGGTAAGGAAAACCCCTATTTTGTTAATGCAAGAAATTATTTTTTTGGTAAGATTTTATTTATTTATTTGACAGAGAGAGAAATCGAGAGCATGAGCAGGGGGAGAAGTAGGCAGAGCGAGAAGGAGACTTCCTGTGGCTCAGGGAGCCCAATGCGGGGCTCCATCCCAGGCCCCGGGGATCATGACCTGAGCTGAAGGCAGACATTTAACGACTGAGCCATCCTGGCTCCCCGGTGCAAGAAATTATTATGATTAACACATACACGGCCATTAAATTCTTTATTTAAAAAATGCAAAATTGTGGGTGCCTGGGTAGCTCAGTCATTAAGCGTCTGCCTTCGGCTGGGGTCATGATCCCAGGGTCCTGGGATAGAGCCCTGTGTTGGGCTCCCTCCTTGGCGGAAGCCTGCTTCTCCTTCTCCCACTCCTCCTGCTTGTGTCCTCTCTCTCCCTGTGTCCTTCTCTGTCAAATAAAATCTTAAAAAAAATAATATTGTCTTTTATTTAACAGAACTTGAAAAAAATGCCCTTAGTTAATTTAAGTGTGGCCCCAGCTTTATAACCTGGTTTTTAAAACAAACAAATAGCACAATTTGTAGAGTGGAAAAGCATTTTTCCGTCCCCAACTGACAATATTTAAAGCCAAGCTCTTAATTATGTTTGACAGAAACGTAAGAAACAAGTCCAGTGACATCTAAGTCGTGACACAAGCACATGGATTTCGATTTCCTGAACTCAACTCTGGGACAGAAATTAGCACATATAGATTCAAATGACTAACAAGATTTTGAGTATCAGCTAGTATCCAGAAGTGGATTTCCACTTGTAAGAAATACTCAACAGTAGGTCTATAAGCAAGTGTGAATTCTGACCTCATATTTAGACTCTGCCCAGATGCTCTTAGACTCTGCCCAGAAGCTCTATTGGCAAGGGGTGTGTGTGTGTTTCAAAGTAAAGGTGTTTTAAAGAACTATTTTTAATGGCAAAGATAGCACAATATCATTATAGAATGGTTGGAAGAGGGAAAAGTTCATGGGCAATGAAATCACCCTACTACAACTATAGCATTATTATTTTGTGTATTCACATTTACTTTTGTATATGTTCATGGCATAGCATATGCATTCTATATTATTTACTTTAATAAGCTTTTCTTTTACTGTTTGCTTCCTGCTTTTTGTTATTGCAGTTTTAATGGCTGAGTAATTATCAAATAGCTGTACCATAATTCAGGTTACCATCACATAATTTATGATTGTAGGCAGGTTCTAAAATTTTAAATTATAAATAAGGCTCTGATTAATAACTTCATATTTGTGAAGAATATACTCATTAATGTTCACATTTCAAAGGACTTGCTAAATAGTAATTTAAATATTGCAGAGGAGAGTATCAGGGAACCACACAATAGATCTGAGAAACTTACTCAGATCAGTGAAAAAGATTAGGGGACACACAGGATGGAATCAGAAGATCCAAATACATCTCCGAGGAGTTCTGGGAGATGAATAGAGGAAGAATGGGAGGGAATATAGTGTGTAAATTGTAGATGAAAGGTGAGAGCTTCCCAGAATTTAATTGTCAAGAGACTGCCAAAGAAACTTATTAAATTTTGAAGAAAATAAATGAAAGAAATCCCTACTCCCATGTATGGTAATGCAAGTGCAGAATACCAAAGACAAAGGGAATATCCTTAAAAGCAAATCAAGGGGAAAGGACTGGGTTAGGAATGACAATAGGCTTATTAAAAACAATCAAGGCAAGTAAATAATAAACAATAGATAATTATGTTATTGAAGGAGAATACTTTTCAAAGTACATATAGTTAATTACTTGACAGTGAGAATCAGAGAAAAATGTTCAGCTAAAGACTGATAAAGCTCACCACTCAAAGATCCTTGCTACTGCAGGATGATGTAGTGAAGGAAGGAACTGAATGTAGAAAGAGGAAGTGGAATTCCAGAAGCATAAGGAGAAAATCGGTAAACTTTCTGTAGACTACGTTCTATGACCATAAAACAATTAAGTTATAAAGAAAGCACCATACTTAGCATGTATTTGGAAATGAAAGCAAATAAAACCTCCATCCCTATGAAAGGAGCTATAATGAACAGTAAAATATGTAGGAACCAATGAAAATAGATTGGTTATCAAAACTCATGCTACAAAAGACAAAGCTGTACTAAGTGACATAACTGTAGCCTCAAAGTCACAGATTGTAAAAGAATTAATGAGATAAATAACCAACTCAAGACTTAGAAAATATGCAAGTCTAAAGATAGTAAGGAAAAAGAACTAGTAAAGAACAAAAATTAATAAGATGAAAAGTAAAATAGGTTGATTAGCAAAGTTAAAAGCTGCTTCTTTGGACAAACAAATAGACAAAACTCTGGCAATATTTGTTCAGAAAATCAAGGGAGAAGGCCCGATGAACAATCCCAACAAAAAAGGGAACACAACCATAAATACATTGGATTTTCAAAATCACGAGAATGCCATGAACAGCTTTATGTGAATAAATTTTAAAACTCAGAGGGAATGGGAAGGTGCTAGAAAGAGATGGAAATAAAAATTGACTGAAGAAGAAATAGAAAACCCAAATAGTATGTTAAATCCACACGATCAGGGGTCATAAAACCACTTTTCACACACATCAGGCTCAAATAGCTTTTTAGATGAGTTTTATCAAATCATCAAAGAATTAATAACCTCTGTTTTATATAATTTATGCCACAAGACAAAAAAAGGTAGAAAAATTTCCATTTTATGAAACTAGTTAATCTTGACATCAAAACAAGGGCACAACAGGAAAGTAAAACTGCTGGTTTACTTATGAATATAGATGTGAAAATATTTTGTTTTAAAAAAGATTTTATTTATTTATTTGACAGACAGAGATCACAAGTAGTCAGAGAGACAGGCAGAAAGAGAGAAGGAAGCAGGATTCCTGCTGAGCAGAGAGCCCTTTGTGGGGCTCGATCCCAGGACCCTGGGATCATGACCTGAGCTGAAGGCAGAGGCTTTTAACCCACTGAGCCACCCAGGCACCCCATGAAAATACTTTAAAAAAAAAAAATCTAGCAAGGAAAAAAAAAAATCATAAACAAGTAGGATTAATCCTATCAAGGGCAGTTTAAGCTTAGAAGATATGTTAATGCAAATCATCTTATTAATAGATTTTAGGATATAACATCCTCATAGCAGTAAATGCAGAAGGAAAATTCCAATTCAACTCAAATCTTATTCATGATAAAAGTCCTGGCAAACTGGAAAAGGAAGGTAATGTCTTTACCTTGATAAACAGCATCTATCAGAAACTCATAGCCAATATTCTATATGTTGGTAAAACTTGAGAAGCATTACATTTAAAGTCTGTAATAAGGCAAAAATGGTCTCTATTACAATTTTTATTTGACATTATTCTGGAGGTCTTATAACATATAATGAAATACAAAAAATAAAGTCATAAAAGAATTTGAAAGGCATAAGTAAAAAATTACATTATTCCTATGTATTGTTAACATCATTGTCTCCATAGGAAATCCAAAAGAACTTATAAACTCTAAGATAGTGCATTAAAGTTCCTGGGTACAAGATCAATATGCCAAAAGCAGTTGAGTACCAATATGCTGGTTGGAAAAAAAAAATCTAATTTATAATAGCAGTAAGAGTTATGAAGTGTCTGGGATTAAGTATATCCCAAAATGTGGAAGACTTTTTACAATGAACATTATAAAACTTAATGAGAGATTATAAAGTAATGACAAAATAATTTCAAAATATTTGTGGAAGGAAAGTTCAATGTTACTGATGTAACAATAAACCTTGAGTAAATCTGAGAAAATTCAGGGCACCTGGTGGCTCAGTCAGCTGAGCATCTGACTCTTGATTTTAACTCAGGTCCTGATCTCAGAGTCCCGGGATCAAGTCCTGCTCCCATCAGAGCGCCATGCTCAGTAGGGAGTCTGCTTGAGATTCTCTCCCTCTCCCTTACCCTCTACCTCGCTGCCTCCTCATGGCATGTACTCTTTCTGTCTCTCTTTCTAAAATAAATAAATTAAATCAAATTTTAAAAATATTTTATTTATTTATTTGACAGAGAGAAATCACAAGTAGGGAGAGAGACAGGCAGAGAGAGGGGGGACGCAGGCTCCCTGCTGAGCAGAGAGCCTGATGTGGGGCTCGAGCCTAAGACCCCGAGATCATGACCTGAGGCAAAGACAGAGGCTTAACCTACTGAGCCACCAAGGTGCCCCTAAATCAGTCTTTTTAAAAAATCTCTAATTCAAGACAATTCCAATCGAAAGTTCAACATGTCTTTCTTAGAAAGTGACCGGTTGATCCTGAAATTCCAATGGTATCATAAGGGTTGTTCAATCGGCACCCAGTAACTCTTTGCTATTTTCACCATCCCCATCATCTCTATGTACCCAATGGCCACAA
The DNA here is from genome assembly GCF_030435805.1 of Mustela lutreola. Lineage (NCBI taxonomy): Eukaryota > Metazoa > Chordata > Mammalia > Carnivora > Mustelidae > Mustela > Mustela lutreola. The sequence continues at coordinate 28,685,411 of NC_081305.1, read as the reverse complement.
AGCAAGGCCTTCAGGTCTCTCTACTGATAATCAATTTCTGTTGTGATTTTCTTCCAAGAAAATGCATCTTGTGGATGGCAATTGCCATTTCATTGACTACTGGAAAGACAAATCCCATGACATTGCTTTTGTCAGCACAAAGACATTTGTTTACTGGAACAATCAAGGAGTTGTTGATATCCAGGCCCCCGTGAGGCCATTACAAATGACAGTTTCTTACACACTAAGGATGCCTTACCTGACAGTATAATGCCAGGACACAAAAAGACAACATTTAGTATGAATAGAAAAGTGAGTTCTCTTTAGAATGTGAAGCAAGACTTGTAGAACAAACATGATCTTAACTGTCTTCTCGGGAACCAAGAAAACTTCCCACCAGTTCTTGAGTTATAATATTTGGTACTTCACATGTCTTTCTGGAAATCTAATCCCTAAGAGGATGATGGCTGGACTATCCCACTCAGTGCCTAAACTTCTCATTTTTCTACATTCATTCGTATAACAAGTATTTATTGAGTATTTACTACATGTCCGGTAGAGTTCTAAAAACTGGAGATACCGCTATAAACAAAATTGTCAGAAATCTCTTGCCTTCAAGGTGCTTATGTTCTAGGTAGGGGAAGGAGATGTAAAGGAGGTCATGAAGTAGAAATATACAATATGTTAGCTGGTAGCGAATGCTTGGAAGAAAAACAGAGCAGGAAACGGGACAGGTGGTGTATGTGAGTATATGGTAATAGCTTGGGCAGAGGGGGATGTCTGAAAGAGAGGAGTTAGGAGGCCTCAGTGAGAAGGTGGCATTTGCGTAAAGACCTGTAGAAGATGAGGGAGTGAGGAACAGTGTTATGAAAAGAAGGAAGAGCAAAGTGTTTGAGGAAAGAGTGTTCTCGCTCACTCAGGAGACATCAAGAAGGCCATTATGACTAGAATAAAGCAAGCACAGTGCAGAGCAATTGACAAAGTTGGAGAAGTAACGGGGAAGAACCTAGTTGATGTTGGGCCTTATACCCTTGTGAGGAACTGGCTTTTTCTTGGAGAGGCATGGGGAACTATGGAAGGGTTTTGAGCAGAGGAGTGATGAGACCTCTTAAATGTTGTTAAAGCATTCCTCTGGCCACTGCATTGTTTGCAGACCATAGGGGGCTTGTTGGAAGCTCGAAGTCTGGGTAAGAGGCTGTTGAAGTACCTTTACTGATCAATGGTGGTACATGGGCCAGTGAGGCAGCAAAGAAGAGTGACCCCAAGCTTCCACAGCATCATCTTTCCCCAAAGCCCAGAGACTACAGGAATTCAAGCCTCTTAAATGCCCTGTGGCCCCTGAGAGCACTCTAGTGAGAAATCACATTATTTCTGCTTTATTCCAAGCAGATGGGGATGTTATTCACATGAGGTAGTCACATCTGGTGGAGAAGGGGAATGGATTTTCTTTTATCCAACCCTGGCTGAAGACACGATCTTCTAGAAGACTCCCTCCCCCAGGCAAGACCAGAAGGCCAGGCGATCATGAATCCTTTGCAGAACCCACTGGAAAGAAGAATTTTCTGATGCGGTTGACAGCCCCTCTAGATGTTCTCAGTTGTCACCAACACTTTGAAACAGTAGATTAGTGACCCTGATGTCCTCTACTTGATAATAAATATATGAATGCAGATAGATATAGACAAAAAGATATACAATGATAAATTCCTGTGTTTTTCATTACTGTTTATTGATCTTTTACTATGTGCCAGGCAGTACATTAAGACTTCAACATCATATATCTTATATTTAATCCCCTAAAACAACTCAGCATGGGGGAGGTATAAATAGCCCAGTTTTACAGGTGGAAAATCAGGACTCAGAGATGACTCAAGTCTGTATATCCATTAACTGATGGAGTTCATATTAGAGCTGGTGGGGCCTCAAAGACTCACGCTCTGTCCACCACCCCACACTGCCTGGAATTGGTTGACACTATTTTTTGTTTAATAGAAGTGTAGTTGACACACAATATTTATATCAGTTTCAGGTGTCTTACATGGTGATTGGTTATTTATCTACATCATGAAATATCTACCACCGTAGTTACCACTTGTCACCCCAGAAAGTTATTATGATGATATTGACCACACGCTCTATTTATGGCCTATGGTGTAGCTACCATCATCCCTGCAACTTATGTATTTTGTTACCAGCAGTTTGTATCTCTTGGTCCTTCTTCACTGACTCTGCTCATTGCCATACCTTGCTTGTCCCTGTCAACCAGTTTGTCCTGTAGTTTGTCCTCTGTGTTTATGAGTCTGTTTCTATTTTATTTGTTTGCTTGTTTTGTTTTGTTTTAGGTTCCACATATAAGTGAAATCATATGGTATTTGCCTTTCTCTGTCTGACTTATTTCATTAGCAGAATACTGGCTGCGTCCATCCACGTTGTTGCAAATGGCAAGATCTCATCCGTTACTATGGCTGATGAATGTTTCATGGCATATATATACCACTTGTCCCTTACCCAATCAGCTACCGATGGGTACTTTGGATATTTCCATGTCTTGACTATTGTCAATAATGCTGCAATGAACAGAGAGGCGCATGAATCTTTTAAAATTGTGTTTTTGTTTTTTTCTGCTAAATACCCAGAAGAGGAATTGCTGGATTATCTGGTAGGTTTTTTTTTTACCACTTTTTGAGGAACTTCCTACTGTTTTCCATAGCAGCTGCCCCACTTAGTTCCCTTGAGGGTCCCCTTTTTTTCTACCTCCTCCCCAACACTTGTTATTTCTTGTCTTTCTGATACTTGTCATGCTGACTGATTTGAGATGATAGCTCATTTGGGTTTTGAGTTGCATTTACCTAAAGATGAGTAATGTTGGTCATCTTTTCCTGTATCCTGACCATCTTTAACCTTCTTTGGAAAAATGTCTATTCAGATCCTCTGCCCAGCTTTTAATTTGATTTTTTTTTTTTTTTTTTTGGTGTTGAGTTATAAGAGTTCTTTATGTATTTGGGATAGTAACCCTCTTACTGGATATATTACCATTCAATTCGGTGCCTTTTTCTTTTGTGGATGCATTCTTTCACTGTTCCAATGCTTTTTAGTTTGCTGTAGTCCCAGTTCAGAAACTGATTTCTGACAGTGGATTCTGGCTGATGTGGATGGGAGGTTTTGTGGACATGAACTTGATCTGAGTTGTCACTTGGACTCTTCTTTACTCTTTTTTTTTTTTTAATTTTTTTTTAAGATTTTATTTATTTATTTGACAGACAGAGATCACAAGTAGACAGAGTGGCAGGCAGAGAGAGAGGAAAGGAAGCAGACTCCCTGCTGGACAGAGAGCCCAATGCGGGGCTCGATCCCAGGACCCTGGGATCATGACCTGAGCTGAAGGCAGAGGCTTTAACCCACTGAGCCACCCAGGTGCCCCAAGACTCTTCTTTACTCTTAAACAGATGGTGTAAGAACAGAGGTTAGCATCCTTTTTCCTAAAGGGTCAGACAGAACTTTAGGCTTTGTCGCTGCCAGGTCTCCATTCCAATTGATCACTTCTGGTATAGCGGGTATATGGCCACAGACAACATGCATACTCTTGTGTGGGGCTGTGTTCCAATAAATCCGTCTTTATAAAAACAGGAGAGGGGCACCTGGGTGGCTAAGTGGGTTGGGCCTCTGCCTTCAGCTCCGGCCAAGGTCCTGGGGTCCTGGGATCGAGCCCCACATTGGGCTCTCTGCTCGGCGGGGAGCCTGCTTCCTCCTCTCTCTCTGCCTGTCTCTCTGCCTACTTGTGATCTCTGCTGTCAATTAATTAATTAATTAATTAATTTTTAAAAAAAGAAAAAATTAAAAATAAAAAATAAATTAAAGCACATGACCTCAGCCCCTGGGCCATAATGTGTGGCGCCCCTAATGCCAAGGCTGAGAGAGTTGTTCCCGGATCTGGGCTGACTGGTTTAAACCTAGGTCACCATCTACTGGATGTGTGACCTTCAAGAATTTATTTCCTCTCACTACACAAAATGGAGACAAGGTTGCCGTGAGGATTGAATAACTAAATATGTATGCTACTTAGCATTTCTCAAAATGAAATTATTATTATACACCTCCCTACAAGATTTTTCCATTGAAACCCACATTGATGTCAGCATAACGAGCTCAAGTCCAGGCAAGCCTGCAGACCTTCAGTTCGCCAAGGAAAGAGCACAGGGTTTTGGGTGAGATCCTACTGATTTTTTCTAAATACTGTATATTCACTGAGTACCCCTCGTGTGCCAGACATGAGGCATGGATGAAAGGTTCTAATGCCCTGAGGAGTTCTGTGATAATTTTGGAGTTGGAGGGCATACCTGTGTTGATAATCAATGAAAAAAAAAAAAAAACTTTCAGACAAAACAACTATTTTAATTTAGTGCTTTTGTGTTTTGAAACCAATCCACTAAGAGGTGACTCTCTTATTGGATTAGTGACTCTGAGGTCCTTAAGTACAATTCACATCTGAATTTGACTCTAGTTGAGTTTGGTCATTATAGTTTAACCACAAGGGTATTAATTGAAGCCCTAGGAAATACCTCTGGTCAGTTTCATTATCTAATGGCACTTGGGCTTTCTAATGCATCTTAATGAGAGCTGCTGCATATGCATAGACTAGTCTAGATTTTACAAGGAATAGTTTCCCCTGATTAAAAAAATAACAATAAATACTGGCCACATTCTCCTTGGGCTTCAAGTATTTATTTTTCCTCTGAATTTTTCCAGATTCGATTGTACTTTAAAACAATGGCTGGATTTCATTTAACACTAGTAGAATTTGCTGTTGTTGTTGTTGTAATTGTTGTTGTTTGTCTATAATATTTAATATCCTCTGCTGGTTCAGTTGATCTATCTGAATTGAGTTCCCTAATATTACTGAGTGCCAAGATGTATTCCCTCAAGTGTTAGTAATTTCCCCCCAAAATGGTAGCTTTGTGCTAGACATAACATTTTGTTTTCCGTGACTTCCTTTAAGAATTAACTGTACCATTTGCTAATGAAATTACTCACTATCGACTCTAAAACTTTCCGTTTAAAACCTGATTCGATAAAAAGCCATTTGAAATGTTGGTGCACATTGTTCTTTCGGGGTGTGGAAGCACTGATGCCCCATGCTTGATACATGATCTGGGGGTTCTAGAGGATTTTATTTTTGTCTTAAAACATATTGAAAGCACATCCTAAAATAAAAATATTTGAAGCTGTAATCATATTTATTTATTCAGTACTGACTGAGTTCAATTCAGATCTATGAGGGGAAAAAAAAGGAAATAAGAAATAACAAAGTCCTAACCTAATAGAAAGAAATTATGAAAAGAGTCCCCCCCCCCCTTTTTCAGTGTTGGCCTTTGTTCAAGCTACATATGGTCACATAATCTTTTAAAAAGCACAACTCAACTCTCAATTTAATTATGTAATAGCATAAATGGAATTACACTGCTGATGAAGTTCAGTACTTAGACTTACGCGCACCAGGCTGGCTGAGTGACCCTGACTCTGCTCTTGGCCATGGAGGCAACCCAGGGTGCCTCTACTTCTTGCCTCCCCGGAACTAAATCACAGTCACTGGGCTGGATGGATTCTTCATATTCATGGCAATCCAGTCACCTTGTAAACGTGGTCATAATGCAAGGTTAATAACTGCTTTACAGGAATGCCTTCTGTATTCTCCTTTTTGTATTTTTGGGGGGACCAGGGATTAGCTAACGGGAAAGCTTTGGCTTTCATAGAAGAGACCTAGCTTGAGCTCTGGATGGAGACTGGGTAAATGTTTTTTCATGCATGTCTGCCTGAGCTCTGTACCTTGTTCATGGTCTGCCCTGGAGGCCAGCCTCCGTATGGCTAATAATCTGCAAGGAACATGAAGGACCTGCAGATCAGCCTTTCTCCTTTTATAGGCAAGGCAACTAAAATATAAGTGAGTACCTTTAGCTACGGGTCATACCCTTTGTGGCTTAAACTGGAGCCTGGCTCCTCTGATGACAGCCCCGGCCATTGGGTCAACACCACCCTTTCGTGTACAAATCAGCAAGATAGACTCCTTCTTGTCATGGCACTGTCAACACATGCTTCCTTTGTGGCACACATCACAGTGTCTTGGTGTTTTCTGGTAGAGTCAGAATTCTTCAAGGGATTGCATCTTATTCTCTGTATTATCCACATCTAAAGCAGAGCCTGTAACATATTTATAAATGGCACTGTGACCTGAGGACGATGTCTTCACAATGACAGATCTTGATACTTTAAATTATTAACTCATGGAGCTAGGGCTTCTCAGATAAGAAAACAGACCCAATAAAGTTAGATAATCCACCCAGGTTCTCAATACACGGCAAGGGGCAAATAGGATTTGGACCCAAATCTGTCCCCCAAACCCAACCTCTTTGTATCATACCCAGAAATAATGGAGTGTGAAGGAGAAAATGACAAGTTCCTACAGGAACCGTATTTAAAACACCGTGAGACTTGGGGGAAGGAATTGCCATTGGCCAGGAAAATGCCTTGGCATAGCTGCCCTCCAGGATTCTTAAATGACATCCAAGTGAGTCCAAGAGCTTTCTCCCCTGCTCATTTTCCAGTGGGAGCCAGTCCATGGCCATGTGCTATACCTTTGTGCCTTGAACCTGAGACCCCTTGGAGATTAGACTCGGGAATTTCAGTGGAGGAGAAGGAGAGCACTGTGGCCTGGTGAATCAGAAAGCATGCCAAGGTACTTCCAGTAAACCCCAAATAACTGTGCTAATGCTGGGCAGGCAGCAGCCCGTTAGCCACTTAGCAACTGAGCCTTAGCCTCTTAGTGGTGGGTAAATCCAACTATGGCTCATGCAGGCAGCCACCTGCCAGAAAACCACTTGGTCACAGCACCATCCCCTGCCTACCACCATGTGTCATTCTGTCTCATCAAAATCACCCAGCTGCTCCTTAAAATTTGTGAAGCTAATCTTTGACCATTCAACCCATTCTTGCCAAGCACATGCTTACTGGTCATCAGCCACAACACCAACTTACATCGTCTATGAAAAACTAGATTTGTGGTGATATTTCTGGCCTTGGAAACTAGCGTATGAGGGAGGGATGCCTTCTGACAACTCCCTAACTTGCTCCCATTAGATGGAAGCCTTCTGGTTCAAATGAACCAGGGTAACCTACAAAGTAATTATTTCTGTGCTTCTTGTTCTATGATCTTGCTTTTTTTTTTTTTTTTTTTTTAAGATTTTAATTTATTTATTTGACACAGAGAGAGAGAGCGAGCAATGAGTGGGGTGAAGGGTAGAGGGAGAAGGAGTGTATCTGCAGAGCAGGGAGCCAAGTGTGGGACTCGATCCCAGGACTCCGCAATCATGACCTGAGCTGAAGACAGTCGCTCAATCTACTAAGCCACTCAACTGCCCCAAGACCTTGTCTTTTCTAAGAAACACCTATGCCTGTATTCACTTTCTTACTTTTGCAAAAACAAAAAAATGAAAAACAAAACAAAAAAATCCCACAAACCACTTAGAAATAAAAAGTCGTCTCTTATTCATTTTAACTAAGATAATAGGAGGTACTGGGGTGCCTGGGTGGCTCTGTCATTAAGTGTCTGCTTTCAGCTCAGATCATGATCCTGGGGTCCTGGGATTGAACCCCGCCACATCAGACTCCCTGCTCGGCGGGAAGCCCATTTCTCCCTCTCCTGCTCCCCCTGCTTGTGTTCTTTCTCTCACTCTGTCAAATAAATAAATAAAATCTTAAAAAAAAAAAAAGATAGTAGGAGGTACTAACTCATCAAGTTTCCCTTTTTGCTTGGATTGCCAGGATGCTCCAAACCAAAATTGGTTATTCATTGCACAGATTTTCCCTTAGCTTTGATTGAGTCACCATAATCAAAACCCCCCTCCAACTACTCAGCATTGTTCTTTTCCTGTCCTTTTACTGTTTCTGTCCTATTGTGGAGGAAAGATGCCTAATTCCATTTTGAAAGGCAGAGAAGTATAAATAATTGAATCATTCTTAACCCCAATACACACTGCCGATAAATGTAGCCTTTCAAAAACGATTCTTCCCTTCCCCTGCCATTCTAAAATTCCCGATGGCCCAACTTTCATATGAGCAAAGCATCCCTTCTTCTATACCTTGCACTTGGCCTCCAGCCTAGACCTCAGACACAGAAGCTGAGCTAAGGCCCCCCTTTGAGTACTCAGGCCGATCAATGTTATTGCCACTGGCAGCTCCCCGGCCCCTCCCACAGCCTCCTTCCAACAGGTTACAGGATCAAGATATTCTGATGCTTGTTATCACTTATTATGGTTGACACACAACCATCCGAGAATAACATCTATTTTAATGTCTGAATTATTTTTTTTCTAAAATTAATGGCCAAGATCCTAAAACTCTCCATATTACAAAAGACAATTTGATTAATCACAAATAAAACCCCTCTGAGCATAAACGAATAAGGTTTGAGCCACTTCGAGTTATTTTTCCTGTCTGATAAAACCATTATCACATTTACAGCTTTTACAATGCTGAACCACATTCCTTTGATCATCTTATAAAATTAATTGATCTTGCATATCTATTGTTCTATTTTAAATCATTTAATTGAGGGTATTAAGAGAAGTAATGGTAACAACTGAGGCATTTATTAGGCGCTGATGTTCCAACTTGCCACATGATTTTCATAATCTGAATTTCTCTATCATCAAATTCTATTCTTGTGGGAATTTACATATAGAACACCTCCAGCCACTAATAATTTGCTATTGCTTAACGTTCTGAAGGACAGACATACGCTGTGGCAAATCACTGCAGCTATACTTAATTTTAATTATTCTTTTAAATCAGATAGATACCCTGCAGTGAAATTCTTATAATTAAATAGAAATTAAAAGTTTCTAAAAGCCTTAATTTCAACTTCAAATTTAAATGCAAATGAATGCAGGAAAGAGGCTCCCTCCCTCCCCCATCCTTGCTCTCCAAAAATATGAGGCTAATCTCTAAAAGCTTGGGCTGATCACAAAAACCTTACTTTGGCTCCAAAGAGACTCTTCAGCTCCAAAGCCATCCCATCTTGGCCAGTGTTGCCTACTAGATGGTCCGGAAGATCCAGTTTCCCCAAATGACAGGTGCCCAAGAGAACTCTTTTAGTTTGGGTTCCCCCGGAAGTTGACCTAGGACAAGGATGCACGTGCAGGCTGCAGGGGAGTGGTCCCAGGAAACTGGGCAGTAGAATGGAAGAGTGGGACAGGAAAGGAAGGCGGCCAATAAAATGTCTGTTAATAAATGGATCAAATTGGGACTTGAGCCTGCTGGAGAACACTGAAAGTCAGTGTAGAACGCAGTGGGTCTCTCAGTTATCCCAACAGACGGGTGAGGGAGTTGGGGTATTTAACCTCCACTCCCATCTGTCCTTCAATGTTGTCCACTCTCTGGCACTAGTTCCAAACTAGCAGCAGTTCCCTGGCTGGATGCAGCCAGCCTCTGTTTGCTGCTGTTGTTTTTTTTAAACATTGAAAAGTTTCACCCAAGAATTGGGTTGTCTGCATTTTCTAAAAAATAAATAATTAAATAAATAAAATTTAAAAAATCTAATCGATTTAGGATAGGATTGGAAATTTTGGAGCAAATAGACCAGCCAAAATTTAGGGATTAAGTCGTGTGTGCCAAGTGTGGACCCTGTGGCATACATTTACTCTAGATAGAAAAGACCCTGCAATTGGACCTTTCTCTTCTAGAAAGTGACAGACCCTTCCCTACAGCAAGGCTATGCCAAGTGGTCTTATTTGAAGCTCAGAGGAAGATGCGGCCTCAGAAGGAGCAGCTCTCAGAGCCCTAGACAAGTGCACCAAACTTTGTTCTCCAGCTGTTCCCTGGGACAAAAGTGCCCTGCAGTGACCCCCACCCACCCACCCATCATGGTGCAGCCATGATGAGCTTATACAGCACTAAGGGTGCACCAGGCCCTCTTTCAAGTGCAGTGCTTGCATTTAAACTCAATGGAGTCTCACAGCATCCTATGGGGTAGGGACTACTATAAGGTAGGAAACGTCATTCCCATAGGGAAGTCGATGGTCAGCAAAGTTAAGTAACTTTCCCAAAGCAACACAGTAAGAAGCAATGCAGGCTGAATGCACTCTGACTCCAGAGTTTGGGCTCTTCACCTGTAGACCTCATTGTCTCCAAATGGCTGCCAGATCCAGTACCAACGTCCACCTCCCTCCTCTCTTCTGTTCCTCTTCCTCCTCCCGGCATGCCGGCGATGCCAGATCCAACTCCCTGGTTCCCCTGAAGCTCCTCCTAGACTCTGGGCCACTCCAATCTCAAGCCTTCACCCCTGCACCACCTCGAGTCTGACCTCTGCAACCTGACACTGAACCCCATGGGGTCGCCCCCTGGCTGTGACAGGGGTTACAGTTCTGAGGGTAGGAGAAAGCATAAAGCAGGCAAAATCACAACTGGCTAGATCAAATTCTCATCCCAAAATAAGAAAAGTGGCACTAAGCTTATTTTTAAAAATACATTGAAGTCAAAGTTTCAGGCGGGATCTGTTTCTGAAAAAAATCAGATTCTTTGCCTTCAAAAATGGCTCTGGGGGGTGACATTGGCTATGCCCTCAAGGTGCCCCAAGAAAGATGTGCCCTCAACGTTTATACTGTAGATCCCTACTGAAGTTTTCAAAGTCACTCTTACAGATTTGAAGTTGTCATTTGCACCTGAAGTCATGTCCCTGTTTACCTCAACAAAATGTTTGTGTCTTCTCAAATAACCAAGGTCCTTAGAGGTCCTTAGGGATACATTTTTCTGGACTGTCTCCCACTCAAAATTCACACAAAATTCTCTCTGCAAGATACCTCAGATCTCCCTGAAGTAAAGTCCAAAGTTTTCAGGGGCAGGCAGATTATGAGAGTTGACCCAGATAAGGACTAACACAGATTGGAGGTCATAGGAAGGTAGGTACCATCAATTATTGAGGGAAACCCAAAACTTCATATTGTAAAAATCTCCCCGATGCTAAGCATTGCCAACTAATTTAATTATATTCTCAATATAATGCAGGCCAAATTTCATACCTGTGTGTGGGCTGTGGGGACCCAGCCCAGGGACCACTAGAACACAGAGTGTGGTTAGCAGGCCGTCATTGTCATGTGGTTTAAGCACATGAACTTGTCACATATCCGTGGTGACAGAGGTTAAAGTTTTGAAATCTACAATAAGACCAATGTTGTCATTGCATAGGGTTTCTCTACTACTGAGGCTTTCCATTTTTCTTTCCCAAAACAGTGAGCCCCCCAAAGAGACTTGCACCTGTCAACTGAGTGGGTCTTTCAAAAGACAAACATTTATGGGCACCCACCACATGCAAGGTACTCTCTGGAGTTAGTAAGAAGACCCAACTTCTCTGCTTCATGGAACTTACTTCTTAATCGGAAGGCGGCATCCACCACACCTGGGAAAACAGGAGTCAGGCAGGTGCTGCACAAGACCCATGGAAAGGACTGACGTCCTTTGGTGCACGGAGCTCAGTGCACCCAGCTCTGCCAGCTGCCCAGCCCACTACCCACTTCCGCTCAAAACTGGCAATCTCACAGTCATTGTGGAGCCTCATTTTTTTTATTTTTATTTATTTATTTTTTTTGCCTACAAGTAGTTGTAACCCAAACCAGATTGAACAGAAGCCCCAGCACTTTCTCCGCTTCATCGTCTGCCCGCGCTTTGGAGCTGTACATAGCAGCTTTGATTGTTTCACTGAAAACCATTTAGCAGACGAAATATCTCCCCGCAAAGAGGGATCGTCCCTTGACCTGTCCTTTCAGGCTGAAGTCAGCAGGAGATGCTAAAAAGGCACGTGTGTTATTTGACAAGTGTGACATCTGCTACAACAGCGGAGACACAACCTTAAAGCTCATTGTGTGGTGCCATTTTGAACCTGGTGTGCTGGCGGGATGGCACTAGGGGGTAATAGGAAAGCTGATAGCTCACAGCTGAAACACGAGGATATGCCGACAGCAAATAGCAGAGTGGTTATTTGCTGTGATTATGATCATAACCCTAACACGGGACTCAGACACTCGTTTTGCTCCAGAGATGTGTACACTCGGTGTAAGAGTTCTTGGGCGGCTCTGTGGCTGGGAGAGCAGAGACGTCTCAGTGACACATTGCAAATGAAAGTGAGACCCTCTCCCACCCCCATTCCCATCCTTGCAGAAATAACACAGACTCACGGACACATGCAATAGAAACAGCCAAAGAGTAGTGTTCTTACTGGAAGGAACTAGATGATTCCTTTCCTCATGGAAAATATTGAATGTAGACATAGCACTGAAGGAACCCCATGCTATCTGGGTTCAAGTTTAAGCTGCATCTAACTAAGCTGCAGAAACAGAAAGTACTTTTCTTTGTTTTGTGATGTTGGTGTCTTCTCCAGTTGCCATAGGACTGCCCATGGGTCATTCCCACTGTCAAATACGGAGCCTTCGTAAACAGCTCCATTGGAGGTCCATTTTACAGACCAGGAGGCAGAGGCTTAAGGAAGTTAAGTGCTTCTCTGAAGTCAGACATCAGGCGTCACCTCTGGGCTAAGCAGAGAACTAAGATGGGCCTCGTGAAGAAGCATGAAGTATTACTACAGCACGGAGTAGAGACTGAGCAAGGTGAGAAGAGGCCACAGATGAGTGAAATGAACTTCAGGATGCTGATAAGCTGATTGAGCCCTCTGTCTGCACCCAAACCCCATTCTCCTTGAAAATAATTACCTATCTTGACTTATAGAGCCATTTAGATTCAGCGATCTATCATGGGCACCGGAAAGAACAGAATACGTATGTTCCTGGGATTTAGGACCTATCAGTTCAAAGCTTTTCAGTTGTGAGTGACAGGAAATACAACTCAAACTGCTTAACAAACAGTAATTTTTATTTTATTTTAATTTTTTCATTAGTAATTTTTAAATGGGTTCTTAGAATTAAAAAATTAAGATTTCCCCCTTCAGGAATGGCTGGATCCAGCAGCTCAAACAATATCATCAAGACCCAGTTTCTCACCACCTCTTAATTAGTGTTCCCTCCACGTTGGCTTCTTCCTCAGGCAAGTTTTCTCCATGTGGATCCCCAGCAGCTCCAGGTTCACTCTTCATAGCTCCAAGTCTGACAGAAAGAAAAAAGTTTCTTTTCCCCAAACAGCTTAAAAGAAATTCCCAGGCCTGACTCTCATTGGCCCTAATTCTATAGCACACCTATCTCTGAACCAATCACTGTGGCCAGAGGAATGGGACTGTCTGATGGGCCAAATCAAAACACACGCTGGTGGTTGACTCCATCAAATTATAGTGGCTGAGGACATGAGAGGGGCAGTTAGCCTGGAGGAAAACTGAGCTGGTTGTCAGGGCTGATCCGAGCAAGAAACAAAGATGCCCCTCAAAGTAGTCTGGCCTTTGAAGAGAAAAGTAAGACTATGAGGAACCCAAGCATGTGTGGTGGGGCTGGAGAAAGGTGGGGTGGACATTTCCCTGAGTTGCTTGGATTTCATTCGGGGAAAATATGTGTGTAATTTTATCTCCAAAGAAATAATCCAAATAAGCAGTTTCCTCTATTGGCATTCTGAAAAACAAAACAAAAATACAAAAAATGACACCAGCCAAACACCAAGCAGCTCTGAATTCGGTTCCTATTGCTAGTGTGCTGACAAATCGCCAATCCATCTGCGGCGGGTGTCGGTAAATACCTTCCATATTCATGTTGACTTCACGGGAGCCGTAGATTCTGTGACAGAGACACTCTTGCAGCATATTTATTGGAAAAGTGCTCTGCATGCCATGCTGTGTGTTGGCTTGCGGACCCTTCATCTCTAGTTCCACGCTTTGAAGTATTGATTTGAATAAAATCATAATTGCCACAGAAGCCTTTGTAGCTCAAATGGAAGTAATCCACTCTGCGGTGTAAGACGTCCCATTTTACGTCATTCTAGGCTGTTCTGGACTCATCTCCCAGTGAGTTAGAGAATTCTGGATTGCTTTAGCTTTCTCCCCCTTGCAGATGCCAGATGGAATTGTACAGATGAAGAGGTCGAGAATAGTTGGTGTTCGCAGCCAAAGAGTGGGCGCTGCCCCATGCTGCGTGGGGCAGCGCCTTGGGAGACTCTAAGCCCCTCAAATAGCTCCTGTATTCTATTCAGTGAGAACTACTTGGGGAAGATTCTTGGCCTCAGTTTCTCTTGTGGGAGAGAAAGGGGAGGAGGAGAAAATGCAGGAGAAAGACGAGAGACCAGCTGTGTTAAAACTTGTTTGAGTTTCACGGTTTCCCACCAAGCCTGAAATAAACAGTATTTGGGCACGAGTCACCATGCCAGCGGCCCCAGAGTGGGTCTTCTGATGGACCCATCCTGCACCACACAAAGACACACACTGTTCTACGGTTCTAAAGGCAATGGGCCGTTCTCAGGCACGAGTCTTGAGTGTGCACCCCCAGGCTTGGAAACTCTGCTTCCTGGGACTGCGGCTCCCTCATGACCAGCCTCAAACGTCTGGGAGAGAAGTTTGGCCCAGGGCTGGCCGATAGGGAGGTTGAACGTGAGGGTAACTAGCTTCTGGAAGGACAGGACTGGAGGGATTGGGAATCTGGGATCTTTCAGTGTTCCCTGTGTGTGGGTGTGGACGACAGGGAGCCAGAGACAGAGGCCAGGAGTGACAGGCGGGAAAACAAAAAAAAGAAAAGAGGCTTGTTTGCCAATGTGTGTGGTTTTGTAGATTGTTCAAACCCCTCCCCCCAAAAAAAGCTGGACTTACTCATCTCTATGTGTATAAGCTTCCCAGGGACTCAATAGCAACAAAAAGGTTTGCCCCTGGGGGTGTCCACTTATCCGAGCATTTCTGCTCTTCCATGGGCTGTGGACTCCTAAGTTCACTAGCAAATTGGGGGTTCCCGAGTCTGGGTATGAATGCTGCTTGAATTTGTACCTCCCTTGCACTATCCCCTGCCACCAGTTTTAAATCCTGACGCTTAAACTGGGATTCTGTGTTAACACGCACTCCAGGAATCACGAGGGCTCCTTGGACTTGGTTTTTAACAAAAGGCATCATCAGTAGATATTGACTCAGCCTGTTGATGGGGGCGTGTGGCACCCTCCTTACCAGGAGCTGGGCTTGGGCAAGAGCTATTCAGTTTTGATGTCCTTGGGGGGACTCTTGACCAACAGCTAGGAGAACCTCATACCTCTGTACCAATGGCACAGATAGTGGCAGTGGGGGTCCAAGGTGGGAGGTGCCAAGTTGTAGGGGATGATAAAGCAGCAGAAAGGGCTTGAACTGGGCACTGAATCTTGAGAAAACGAAGACATGAGCTCAAACAGCATTTACCTGCTGCCAGGAACCAGTCCAAGTACTTTGCATCCATGAAATCATTTCATCTTTATGAGTCTATGACTCGGGTAGAGTTGTTACCTCAGATAAGGAAACTGAGGCACGGGGACAAGACCAGGATAAGAGGTAGGCCCCAGAGCGAGTGTCTCCCTACATTTTACACCCTACTGACTTCCCTCACTCTCCTCCTACCTAGCCCTGCACTTAGAGGTCAAGTGACTCACTGAAGGTCACAGGCTAGTAAGTGGCAAACTCAGGATCTGGAGCAGGGTGGTCTGGCCACAGTGTCTGAGCATGTAGCCAAGCCATCCTGCGCCTCCACAAATGCTTACTGAGCCCCCCCTAGGAGCCACGCACTGCTGTAAGCACCGGGTGTAAAGACGGGAAAACAGACACCGTCCCTGCCTACAATCTAGTATGTGTGGCAGATTATCAAGTAAGCAAACATAAAATGACAGCTCTGATACACACTGCAGACGGGAGGTCCATCGTGCTATGAAGGTAATAACGGAGAGATCTGAATCAGTTCAGATGAAGGCCAGGATTGGGGGTAAGAGTGAGCTTCCCAGATTGAAAACTGAACCAAGATCAGAAGCTTGAGTAGGAGTTCATTAAACAAAGGAGTAAAGTGTGACAATCAAAAGGAAAACCACATGCAAAGTCCCTGTGGCAGGAGACAGCAAAGCCCCTTCTGCCGCTGGAGTGAAGAGAGTGGCCAAATATATGCCTACCTGGAGAGGCAGGTCGGGCAGGGTCTTGGAGACTGTGAAGAATTCAGTGTTCATCATGAGGGTGCTGGGAATGGGTTGGTGGGGTTGGGGGGAGCTCCAGGAAAAGCAGGCAATCAAGTAAAGAGTAAGGAAGCTGCTACAAGAATAGAAGGAAGAATTGCAGAAAGACTGTTCTGCAAGAGTAGAAGGAAGAATTGCAAAATACTGTTTAAGATAGCAGCTAAGGTTGTGAAGCAAAGGAAAGAGTCACAGGAGACATAAGGGGAAACATCAGTCAGGACATGGCCACCAGCTGGAGGTGGAAGATGAGGAAGACCATGGTGGCTCACAAATACTTCCTACGTTGAGCCACTCTGCTGAGTGTTAGTGATAGCCCATTGGTTTGAATTTGTATTGCTCTGTAAATTATAATATTGAAGACCTTTTCATATTCTTCTTTGTTGTTCATGTATTTTCCCTTCTGAAGTTTCAGCTCATGTCTTTGGGTCTTTTTTTTTTTTTTAAGATTTTATTTATTTATTTGACAGAGACAACAAGTAGGCGAAGAGGCAGGCAGAGAGAGAGGAGGAAGCTGAGCAGAGAGCCCGATGTGGGGCTTGATCCCAGGACCCTGAGATCATGACCTGAGCGGAAGGCAGAGGCTTTAACCCACTGAGCCACCCAGGCACCACTTTGGGTCACTTTTTAGTCTTTTTGTTTTGTTGTGCTCATTTTAAAATTGGTTTGTCTTCTTGTTAATGATTCATAGGAGTATTTTTTTTTCACACATAATGTGGCTATGAATATATACTTTGTAAATATCATCTCCCAGTCTGTGGTTAGCTTTTTAATTTTCACAGCAGTTTCTTTCAAAGAGAAGAGTTCTAAATGCTGTTCGATTTTTCAATATCTTCTCTTTCGTGGTTAGTTCTTTTTGCATCCTACCAAATCTGGCCTGTCCCAACATTATAAAGATTTTCTTTACATTTTCTTTAAGAAGCCTTATGGTTTCAACTTTCACAATGAGAGTATGTCCATACTGGTGTCCTGGGGGTGCTGGCAGGGTAAGCAACATCAAAGATTTGGGGTGTCTTCTTCCTGTGAAATGCCAGCTTATGTCCTGGTTCCACTCACCATGTAGCTAAGGACTTGGTTACCACTTGTCTTCTAACTCCTACCTCAGTATCCCACTATGGAGCCTCCAGTGCTGACTTCCAGAGGGAAGAAGCAGACATCCTGCTCCCCAGGGAGAAAACGCGCATGCATTTTTGGTTTGGTTTTAATGACTGCTGGCACAGAGTGTGGTGCTGGTAAAATCTTACTTGCCCCATCTTTATAAAATATTTTGTCTTTTAATTATATGAACTGCCGAGATCTGGGGTGCCTGCTTTAGTCATTTCCCCACTGAGCTCTCAGCACTATCCCTCCGTGGCCTCTTCCGAGCATCTATCACGTGTTTGCAATCGCTCCAAACCCATGAATCATATTTAAATGCTTTCCGTATCCCATAATTCTGCTTTTACTGCTCTATTCAGTTAATTACACTCACTCCCTATTCATCGGAGACAAACAGTTTGGGGCTGGGATTTGGAGAGAGAGAGAGAGGAAAAATGAAAACAAACTTTATAATGAAAGTTCCTTCATATTCGTGAGGTTTAATCCAGGTTTGTGTTTCAGCTTGCACTTTGAATTCTTTCTCCAACTGCTCCTAAGTAACTCCATCTGCCTCTGGGTTGGTTCCCATCCTTAGACTCATTGGTGGAAATCCCTTTGTACAAGGATTGCCTTCATATTTAATATATTTCTAACATATCATCAGCATCTCACCCACTCATGTCAACCACAGCGCTCCACTTCTCCAAAGAACTGAGGACTTAAAAATGTGCACAGCACAGCCAGCTGGTGGGTAACAACGCTACTTTTTTAAAACAGTAAAATAGAAAATGTTTGTTAATGTGTATGTGTGTGTGCGTGCACGTGTGTGAGCGTGTGTACCTGTGCGTGTATGCGTGTGTGTGCATATAACTGGGGGAGAATAGGTGATCAAGTCTAAAGCAGAGGAGTTAGGAACAGGGTTGTTTACCCGACACTGGCAATCAGCCCACAAACCTGGTACTTCATTAAACAAGAGTGAAATAAAATAACGTTAAAGCTTTATCAATTTACACAAACTCCCAACTGGGGAGGGCGCCTGAGTAGCTCAGTTAAGCAGCCCACTGATTCTGTCTCCTTTTCCCTCTCCTTCCTCTTCTGCTGCTGCTTCCCTTACTCCCAACCCCCATCTCTGTTTCAGCGCATGCATGCGCACATGCTCTCTCTCTCTCTTGCGCGCTCTTTCTCTAATAAATAAATAAATAAATAAATACATACATACATACATAAAATCTTTAAAGGAAATTCCAACTGGAGACACAAGGTGAAAAACAAAAGCTGACATCTAGCTTATGGACTCCACGGTCTGCAGGATCGTTCCCAGCTCTTACTCTGACCCATTCCTCACTCACTTCTCCCCTGAACCTTGCTTTAAGCACACTGCCCTCCTTTCTGTTCTTCAGACACACCAAGACATTCCCACCACAGGGACTTTGCACTTGCAGCTCCCTCTTCCTGGAATCCTTTCTGGAGAAAGCTTCCTCACTTCCTTATGCCTGTGTTCCAAAATGCGCCATCTCAGTGAGGTCTTCTTTGGTGCTCTCATCTAACACTTCAACAAACACCACTCCAACACTTCCCTCACGTCCCACTGCCCTGCTTTCTTGGTTTTGCCTTAGTATTTGTGACCATGGGGCACACTATTTCTTTAAGTTATATGTTTTTCTTCTCTCTCGTCTTCTCCCCTACTGAAATGAAGCTTTGGGAGAGGGAGCTCTTTGCTTCCTTTTTTTCAGTGCCGTATCTCCAGGTGCTGGTACAAAGACAATACTCAATAAAAACATTGGTGAGATGAATACACAAAGTCACAAGAATGACTAGTGATGTTGAGCATCTTCCCATGTATTTATTGGCCATATGCATATTTCCTCTGGAGAAATGCATAACAGGTCATTTGCCTATCTTTTAAGTTGGATCGCTTGTCTTCTTGTTGTTTTAAGATTTTGTTGTTATTGTTTTAAGTGTTCTTTATGCACTGCAGGTACTAAACCTATCAGATAGATGATCTGTAAATAGTTTCTCACATTCCATAGGTTTCTTAACTCATTCTTGACAACGTCCTTTGAAGCATAAATTTTTTACTTTGATGAAGTCCAATTTATCCATTTTTTTGTTATTGTTGTTGTCTGTGCTTTTGGGGACCTACGGTGTGTTGCCAGATTAAAACTCATGAAAATTTACCCCTATGCTTTCTTCTAAGATTTCTATGATTTTGGCTTTTTTATTTAGGTGGATCCATTTTGAGTTACTTTTCCCATATTGTATGAAGTAATACTTCAACTTCATTCTTTTGTAGCTACGTATCCAATTGTCATTTATTGAAGACACTATATTTTCTCTGTTGAATGGTCTTGACACCCTTGTCAAAAATCAATTGGTCATAGACATAATTGAGATACTTTCATGCCTCAGCTTTGGTGACTTAACACTTACTGTGTCCTCTTTCTACCTCCTTTGCAGACTCCACACCTTCTTCCCAGCCATTAAAGCTCAGTTCTGTGCATATTATTTTTTTTTTATGACTCCATGCTTGCTCTTTAGACAATATCTAGTTTTAATTACCATTCATTTGCAAATAATACATAAACGTGGATTTCTTGCTAACTCCTTTCTTCAGAGCTTCAAATGTACACATCCAAATGTTAACTTGCACAGGTGTACTAGAATGGCAGGAAGTCTTCCCAAAATTCACATGTCTGAAACCAAACTATGGATTTTCCCCCCATTACCTGGTTCTCTTCTGATGTTCCCTATCTTAGTGAATAGCATCATCAGTTCTCCTACCCAAGCCCAGAATCTAGGAGCTGCTCTTCCCTAACCCCCCATGACTGATCTCCCAGCAAAGCTTGTGAATTATATATCTTACCAATGCCTCCAATCCACCCATTTCTTTCCTTCTTTACATGTACCACACAGTATGTGAGGTCTATGTAAAAAAAAAAAAAAAAAATCCGTAAACGTTATTGAGGAACATAGCATTTTTAAAAAAACAAATGAAGAAACATACCATATCCATGGATGGGAAAGTTAATATTGCAAAGATGTCAATACTTTCCATTTATACACTTAATTCAATTATAATCAAAGTCATTATTTTTTTAAAAGATTTTATTTATTTATTTGACAGAGAGAGATCACAAGTAGGCAGAGAAGCAGGAGGAGAGAGAGAGAGGAGGAAGCAGACTCCCTGCAGAGCAGAGAGCCTGATGCGGGACTCGATCCCAGAACCCTGAGATCATGACCTGAGCCGAAGGCAGCGGCTTAACCCACTGAGCCACCCAGGCGCCCTCAAAGTCATCATTAATTTGCACAATAAAAAAATCATATCGGTTAAGTACTAAATGTTGATTGGTATGTATAAAATGACAAGGAAATTTGAAGACTCTTCTATAAATTAAATGGGCAAGACTATTGAAGATGGTGTGAAAAAGAATAATGAATAATAAACTGACAAAAACATAGTATAAAACTAAATTATTAAGCCAGCACATTCTGACACAAGAACTGACAAAGAAATCAATGGAATAGAACACAGATTTCTGGAATTTCAAATTCTTGAGAAAATAATTGCAATCAGCAGTTTTAGAAAAACGAGTTAGCTATTTAGAAAAAAGAAAATTTGCTTCGTATCTTATACTAGATAAAAATAGCGTCCAAATCAATACAAAACTGTGTAAAAAGTGAAAGGCTAAGTATCTGAGTAGACTATTAAGTTGATATGTGTTTTTAGGGGGAAAAGACGTTTCTAAGCCTAAAGGCAAATATTAATACCATCATGGGCATGAGTGGTGGGTTTGGATGCATAAAAATGGAAGAAACATAATGATATTTTACACATAATTAAAATCAAAAGATAGATATCAAATTAAGTTATATCTTATATACAGTTATAAGTTACATCTTATATACAGAGGGTTAGTATCTTTAAACTCTAAAAAGTGTTTACAAATCAGTAAGCAAAAATGAACACCCTGGTAAGCAAATAGTTATAGAATCCAAACAGCTGTATATGTGTATATATATATGTGTCATATATATATATATGTGTCACATATATATATATGTGTCATATAATGACATATATACATATATAATGCATATACACTTATATACATATATGCACACATTTATATATGTGTACATATATATACATATGTTTATTAAAATGTTTCATTTAATATAGCCACAAATTGCAGACAATAAGAAAGCTTGAAAATGTCTTAATACAGTAGGTGTACATGGGGCACCTGGGTGGCTCAGTCATTAAGTGTCTGCCTTCAGCTCAGATCATGATCCCAGGGTCCTGAGATCAAGCCCTGCATCAAGCCCCACATCGGGCTCCTGCTCAGCAGGAGGTCTGCTTCTCCCTCTCCCACTCCCTCTGCTTCTGTTCCCTCTCTCACTGTGTCTCTCTCTGTCAAATAAATAAATAAAATCTTAAAAAATACATTAGGTAGACACAATATGATGGAATACTGTACAGGTATTGAATGCACTATTTTTAAAAGAATGTTTAATAAAATGAAATGCTCACAATATAATACAGTGGAAGGAAAAGAGGGTAGAGAAATATATAGGATGAAAGTGTAGGAAGAAAAGAAGTGTCATCAGTAAGTATATAGATGACTTCTATTTATCTGCCATTCTTTCTATCATGTTCTTAATTTCTTATCAAAAGAAAGGTATTTTTGTTACTTTAAAAAATTTTTTAACATAAGTGCATTATTACTGTAAAACTTTCAAGTCATAGGTTAAAATATGGAGTCCCTCTTTTCCTCTTGCCCCCTACCTCTTCAAGAGTAATTCCTATTAAATTTAATATATGTCCTTCCAGACATTTCTCTACATGTTTACAACATAGGAACCTACATGGTAACTGCTTTCGCAAGAACTATGGTTATTTAATACAAAACAAAACAAAACAATTACGGGGATATAGAGAGGGTGGGCTAGGTATTCCAGCCAATTATCCAAAAACCAAAATTCAAGAAATGATGACTTTGCCTTTGTTTCAGGGTTAAATCACTCACTCACTTCGATTTCTGAATGAGCAGAAAAGATGAAAGCTGTGGTGGTGGGCAGGGTACGATAGTAGAAAGCTCAAGTAAACTATAAGCAAAAGATCTTCCGTCCTTTATTTATATTAGAAAATGTTAAACATAGCCTGATTGGTGCTCCTTCATTGACATTTTTAAAGAAGTGTGCTTAGGAGAGTGAAAGTAATGTTTGAAATACCAATAAATAAATACAAGGGACAAGACTGCCCGTACAATCGGAGCACAGAGCAATCGGCGTGGGGGTGTCCCTGTCCCGGAGCCCTTCTCCTGTCGCCTCCCTCCTAGGGGTGCGGGGTGGTGGGCAGCAAGGTGAGGCTGAGGATTTCAGGCCGCTCTAATCCCATTCTACTGTATGACTAGCTGGAGAAATGACCTCTAGCGAGATCTGGCCCTTGTTCTATCCAGCAACTAGATTTTTCTTACAGAAAATAAATTAAAAAGGTGTGACCTTGCTGAAGGCTTGCCGAGAAAATGAGGTACATCTTGTCACAGGCAGAGGAGCCTATTTGTTCAATTTGAAAGGCTGCCGCTTTGCTCTGATTAGAAGTTAAGATAAAGGCTGGGGATGAAAAGAGGGGAAACATTTCTAAGCAAGGAAATTAAAGGGCTACATTGGAGACCCTTTTAGCACTACAGTGGGCTTTTTGTGTGGGGTTTATCAGGCCCCATCAGCCACACCTTGTCCCTGTGCTTGGGGCTCCCTCTCCTCGTGCACACAAAAGCCTGCCATGTAGGGAGCTAGCAGAAGCCCCCCTGCTGATAGCCATCAGCAGCACCCCCTCCCCTGCCCCCCACTGCAGGTCGCAGCTGGGAAAGTGACCCACCCAAATTTGATTCACTGGGTAAAAGACTCAAAGTTATATCATCCATTTCACCGAAGGGACTCAGTCAAGCAGCTTTCTCTCTTCCAAGGCCAATAAACGTATTACATCTTGGAGAATTCCTCCCAAATTCACTCAAATCAAGGGACACCAACATGCCTTTGTGTCCATAAAAGTTTCAAGTCAGCCAAACTTGCCACCCAAAGCCCCCGAAGCAAAGAAACCTTTTTTCAACTTCTCTCTTCATTTTATAGACATCTTTTATGTCCCAGAATGTCTTTCAACTTCTGAAGTAATAGCTCGTTCAGGAAGAGAGGAGGCAAGGAAAAATGCTGGGCTTTTCCACAGGCTTTAAATTTATAGCCAACATGCTGTTCCCTGGTACTCTTTGCCGACAGAGGTTCCAAAGGCCAGCTGGATGGCCCAGGCTTCTCGACCTAGAATTCAACGTCCTTGATCACAGGAGACAAACTCACCTTTCCAGTTTTCTCCCTCCTTATTCCCTCCCACATTCCAGTCTTGAACATATTTTTCACATTTACCTCCATGCCCTCTGCTTGAGATGCTCATGCTCCTGGAATTCCTTTCCTTGCATATCTACACTGTCCCGTATCTTCATTGGCTGAGACCACCTACAGGGGGAGTGTTTGTGAGGGCCGCCATTAACGCAGCAGTTGCACAGACTAATTTATTTTCTGGAAGTGTATTTACTGTTGCCCCCATGAGGGCAGGGACTACATTTACCTGGTCTCCATTATCTTCCTTGAGCCTACGTTCCACACTCAGCACCTCTCCCCACATGGTCTCCCCCCAAAAGAGCCCCAATGTGGCTTCTCACTCTTAGCAGGCCCTCCAAGAAGGTTCATTGCCATTGGAAGGTTGCAGCAACATTCTGGGAGCACAGCAAGATGTTGAAGTGTCTTCTATATATTTAACTTATATATATAATGTATATATATTAACTTAGTTTCATTCACTAGGGTTTTAGTGCTGAGTGCGAAACATTGAATGATTTGAGAACTGGTGGTAATTAGTGCCTTTGGATCCATCTGTGGAAGTACCTGTGTCAATAACGGGGCTCAGAAATAAGGTCCTATATCACCAGCCTGGCTGTATATTGGGGTCCTGGCTCTGGCATTTACCTGTACAAATCATTTCACTGCCCTAAGCCCTGTTTACCAAATTGAAATACACCTTGAAAGATGAAATGCTTCACTCCATCCTCAAGATTGAGAGGAGAAATGGGGCCTCATCTGAGCCTATGTGGTAAATTTCGTAGTGGTCTAGTCCAATTTCCTTTTCCTCTGTGTGGAAACAATGAGGGAATTAAAGGGGGGACAGATTCCAGAGCAAGGACAGGGAGAGTCACCAAGTCCTGTGGCAAATGCCATTAGGGAATACCTACTGTCTCACCTGAAGGTGACTTCTCTTCTGTGATGTAAATATCACCTCTCTCTTTTCTCAAAACTTAGCCAAATCTGCTGGGGACATGAAGGGCTTATATGGGTTGGTTTTAAGGTAGAAACCAAGATGACTATGTCTCACAGCTGAGCTGAAGGATTTGGGGTGATGGGTAGCATGGAAGTATGGAAGGAGTCTACAGAATGACACAAAGAAACAAAAAACAGAGTCATGTGGGATGGAAAAATGTCCCCCCAAACCAAGTCAAGGAGTTAGCCAGTCCCTACTCTCCGAAATCTCCTGAGAGGTTAGGAAGGTCATGGGACTTTCCTCATGCTTAGAACGGGATTAGGCCAATTGCTTTTGGTTGTCAGGAGACAGGATACCTCTGCCAACATCTGAATGAGGCTAAGAAGTCATAGTTGGAAGAGTCAATCCTTATGGTCTTATCCAATATTAACACTCCCATCAAATTTTTTTTTTTCCAGAAACAGTTAAGTAATAATTGGCTACCATTTCCTAGTTTTGAGATCATCATTTCAAGAAAAGAACTGAGTTTCTTAGAATACTTCCCCTGTCCTGAAATGCTCCCTTTAGATGAACGTACTGTACAGCATGGCTTGTCTAGCAAAACAATTTGTCTACTGAATGAAGCCCAAAAGTCTTAGTAACAGTAAGATGATCCCTGGGCTTACCCTATGTTGGTATTATTTAGCATTCTAAGAGTGTTGGATGCCTGGTGGCCTGCAAGAACAAGGAGGAAATGCCACAAACTTGCAGGAAACCCAACCATCAGAAATGCCCACTCCTTTCAAAAGCTGGTGACAAGGAGGAGAATTCCGGCACCCTCGCAATATTCCGGAATGTTGTCAAGGACAAATTACAGTGTCCAACCTTAATGATTGTAGGTGGAGACTACAGGCTCAGGCTGCTTTGTGAATCTTTGCTCAGACATAGTTCTTTCGAGTCCTTCAAGTTCACCTTCTATGATGGACTTGTTTGTAAGACACTCGGTATGCCATGCCCACTTAATAAAAATGCTCATTGGTGTCACTCTGTTCTAATCTGTTCGCTGTATCTGTCTCTAAAGTTTATGTGTGACTAAAGAAGGAGCTCTATTACCTTTTGCTTCTCCCTATTGACAATACTAATCATAATAATAACCGCCATTCTGAGGGCTTATTAAGTGTTCAACTGTATTCTAAGCACTTTATACACTTTATCTTTTAAGCCTTATCTGTAAGGATCCCATGAATTTAGCAGTTATTTCTCCAGCCTTAGACATGAAGACAGTGAAGCTTAGAGAGATTTAAGTGTCTCCCCCATGGTCCAGGTCCTGTAGTGAGCCAAAGAGACAGACGGGATTCAGATCCAGAGCTTGGGGTTCTTCCCATAGCCCCTGCTTTTATCTATAATCCATCACACTCCCAACACTGCTGATGTAGGTAAAGGCCAGTGTGGCTAAACAAGTCTGTGGTTAATGCCTCTCAACTTCTTCTCAAACATGTTTCCACCTGTCAAAGACAACAGAAGCAAAAAGCAGAGCGGGGGAGGTGGTGGTTTTCCTGACTCGCCTTTATTCTCCCAGCCCATGCTTAATTCCCTCTCTCATACCACAGTAAGATCAATGGTAAAGAGATAAGTTAAACTACCAGTAACTCAAAACTACAAGTATTAATTCAAAGAGTGTTTCGGTACACATGGGTAGCAGGTAGGTTATAAATCCGACTATTATAATGGGTTATACCTAATGCATATTCTCAATTTCATTTCAGTTCCTGTACTTGGATTCGTCCTTAGATCCTACCTCATAGAAGTGAGATTTTTGCTTTTTGATTTGGGTTGGACCTTTCAGTGCCTAGGTTTTTGGATACTGCCCCCCAAAATGAGAGGTTCAAAAAGTGCTTCCAACAATCTCCTGTCCTCCACCTCCAAACACCTCACCTATGATCCACTTCTCCATTTGAGGGCCCATCTCTAAGGTGACAGTGGAGCCCACTGAGACCCGCCCAGAGCTGAGGTTCATCAAGTACCTGTCTGGAGCATACACAATATAGGAATACATTTAGTGTTAGCCAAATTCATTCCTCTAGATCATGGAGTCACACTCCCATGGGAAACTTCCCTGAGCAAAGGAGGGAGATTTCTTTGCACTAATCTAAACACTGATTCAAAAGCAGCTGGGTTCTGGTTTCTATCTTCTGTATTACTTGCTGAAATCATGTTGTAAATGAACAAGAAGCCTGTAGAAGGAAACAGTACGAAGTCAAAGAGAGGAAAAGCAAGGGCGAGAATCGCAGGAAGTTCCTTCTCTTTGAGGACTTACTATGTACCAGACGGGAAGAAAACTAATCCCTAGAATGACAGAAGCTCCTGAAAGTGTGCCGATTGCCTTTGTCCCTTTAAGTTTTTAATTAAGTGGTTTTCCAGTTTTCTAACTTTGATTTGCTCTAACAGGGCTTTTGTAACACTTTCTGTCATGCTTCTTCTTTCTTAAGCTTTTCAGACCCAATTTTGTATATTCTAATTGCAAACTCTAGTTCAAGTTCCTAAAACACTCTCTTGTAATTATCACCAAACAAATGCAATGATTCCACAAAGCTCAAACATGTGTCGCATTAATTCTCGCAACCAGAATACTTTCATTTTTCTTGGACTCTAAGCAGAATGGACCATAAGCGCAGCGTTTGATAAAATGACAGGTGGAATTCCATCCAATTAAGACATAAATATTTTTCCAGAGGCTAAGCTCACTGCAAAATAATCATCTTCACTCAACACATCTTTACATGTCTTCGGCAAAACACCTGTCTAAAACTGTTAACACTAAATATTTGGGGAGCTCTGTACTTCAAAGACATCCCTGAAAACGTCAGGCATTGTTAAAATGTTGAAGTAATTTTGGTTAAATGCTTCTGTGACAACTGTCGGACTTGATTTGTTTTAGCTGAATACATTCTGAATATTGCTTGGAATCTGTGAATTGGTCACTTGCCAAAAGGTGAGAATTGGGCTGGAGTCAAAAGAATTATATGCATCAAAGAAATGAAAAAAAAAAATGGGGGGCATTTTTGAGTATTTTAAAAATGCAATTTATCTCCTAGGTTGGAAGCTTCAAAAGAATTTTCTTACCAAAAGATAGCACTTGCTGTAAAATCATAAAGCACATGTAGAAGTCATTTTGATTCCCGGCCAGATTCATACCTGCAGAGTCACACCCACAGTTCCTCATGCAGAGAGAAAAGTATATATTAAAATACCCTTGACAAAATTAGAGATTAAGCAACACAGACTTGACATGTTTTCCTAGGATCTTCCAGTTAGTTGGTTACTAAGTGCTTAGAGTTCTTGAAACCACAGAAGAAATATTGGAAGTAGCAAAACTATTCATAACATTTAGTCCAACAATGCTGTTTCTTCTTCTGCTCCCTCTCCCCCCTTTTTCAGATAGGCAAATTGAGGCCCTAAAACCTAGAGCCAATGACAGTTAGTGAACACAAGTGCCTAATGCAAAAAGCTTAAAGTTTAGGCTGAAGGGTTGGTGGTAGGGGAGCTATTTATGAAACATATCAACATAGGGAAAAGGAGGAGGAATCTAAATGTCCAAGAGGTAGAGAGAGGTCCATAATGAGAGAACCTGAGGTTAACTGTTGATTACTATGGACCAGACATTGCACTAAGCTAACTGTTGATTACTCTGGACCAGACATTGCACTAAGCACTATATATGCATTATCTCATTTAATTCTTGAAGTTATCTCTACACAACAGTGCCGTTATTATCCTCTTTTATAGATAAAATCTCTGTCCAGATCAGGCAGATAGCAACTGATACAGTCAAGATGTGGAGTCCAGTGGAGTCCATTATGACTTCAAAATCCTTGTTTTTAACTATCTATTGAACCTGTACTCTATGTTCATGATTCCAGAGCGTGTTTTTTTTCCCCCACAAATTCAAGTAGGTGTCGTTATAAATTGAGCAATCTGCCATGATAATTTTGAAGGGCTGGACAAGCTCTAGAGGTCACACTTATGCTATGGGGTCTGCAGAGAGTATGCTGATGAAAGTATAGTGACCACGGTCTAGCATCTTCCACAAGACACCAGCGCACTCTGTCTCAGTGTCCCCTTAAGGACTCATTCTTGACAGAGCGCATGCTCAGAAAGATGTCACAGAATATCTCAAGTCTTGACTTAGCCTGAGTAACCTTGGAGTCAACCCAAGAGTCACCCATAATACCCTCAGGGGCTTCCAGACCCCCAAATCTAACTTATTTTTGTTGATTACCACTAGGTCTGAGGACTAACCCACACCAAACCCCCGAGTTTAGTCCAAACCCGACCAATGCTGATGGTGAAAGCAATCAGTTGTTCATTTCCTTTCCCTATTTGGCTTCTTTCTGGGGAAAATGTCAAAAACCTAGTCAGACTTGGAAGGAACAGAAGAGGGGATCTACCCGCTGAGGCAGGTCTGCCTGCAAGTACGTCTGAACCCAGGGTCTCAAGTCCCACGCGGTCCTCCCACTGCGTTGCTAAGCTCTCTGTCCCTATCACTGGCGACACTCTCAGGCAGAACCTGTCCCCACGGAAGCAAGAGCCCCTGCCTCCTTCCCAGCAGTTCCAGGCTTACATCCCTCTTGGCGCCAGCAGTCCCAGCAAAGAGAAAGCTTCTCTTCCTCAATTCTCCCAGCAGAAGCCCAGCGAGTCTCCCAAGATTCGTTCAGTCACTTGTCCACCAGTCAACCAATCCCTGGGGCCTGCGGGACGGAATGTGCTGATTGGTTAGGCCTGGGTCACATGACCACCCCTGGAGGCGTGACGATGCTGGATTTTGTCTGATCCCATGAATTAAGGTCAGGGAAGGGGTGGTTCTTCCAGAGGAAGATCTGAGACCTATTACCAGAAGTGTTATGGGAAGTCAATGCCAAAACAGGCAAAATCAACAGATGTTTAGACCACGCCCCGCCAATCCCCTGCCTCCTCGAGACACCGCCATCCCAGAGATTAAGAGGGACCTGAGAGAGGTACCTAGACTGGGTACCCAGGAGAGAAAACAGTCCGGGATGGGTCGGGAAGCTGGACCTGTGGTTCTTAAGCTTCAGTGACAGCAGAACCACGAGGGGAGCTTGTTAGAAATGCACATCCCTCTTCTCTACTCCCAGGGATTCTAATTCAGCAGGTCTGGGGCCCGAGAATTTAGCAGCTCCGCTAAATGACTGTGATGCGGTTGGAGGCCTGTGAACTGTATTCAGGAGACATTGGTTCAGATCCTGGCGAGGGAGACCAGCTCCTGAGTATTCAATAAATGACTTTCACTAAATCCCCCAATAATAGCCAGAGGGAGGTGTTTTGTTTTGTTTTTAAACAAACAAATCTTGACAGTAGCTTTGTGTGAATTTCTCTTTCAGTATCAGCACCTCTCACTACCTCTTGGGCCATGCTAGGTGCTTAACACATGCTCTGGGAAATGAGGGATCTTTATCAAGACGACTTGCTGAGGGCTGGTTTGTTGATCAGTAACATGGAGACATATGGGATTTACAAACAGCTTTGAATGCCAGATCAGAAACACTGCAGTTTATTATTAAATGCAGAAGACTGATAATGGGAATACAGTCTTTTAATAAAATAAGTGGACTTCTAAAATCTTTTTTTAGAGAGAGAGAAAAAGGAAAAGAAAGAAAAAACGGCCTCCTTAATTAGAAAATTAATATCTGTAAAGGGTAGAAATGTAGAAACAATGCATTGTAATTTGAATTCAGCTGTCTTCTCTTGTCTTCTTGCTGGACACACCCCTCTCTTTTCTTTTCTGCTCTTTTCTTTAAAGGCACCATTGGTAGATACCCAAGCACAGAGCAATAGGGGGAGCACATGTCTTTTTAAAATGCTCCCCACAAGGCTGATAGGACAGGAATCTCAGAGAAACTACCCCCCAGCCTAGGAGAGAGCCTGGCTCCTTGAAACTTGAAACTTCCCAAGTGTTATCACTTCAAGGCACACAAACCTAAGAGGATTAAGGTAAGTATCCCTTCTGAAAGCCTGAAAAAACAAAGATTAGTTTTTAGCATCACAAAGAAACATATATTTATATAAGTTCTGAAGGAGAAGAAATATGTGAAGACTTTTGGAGAGAGGGTGGAGGCAAGGGGAGACACTGGAGCAGAAAAAGCAAATCATCCCTAAGCAAAGAGAGAACATTCCTGCAAGATTATCCACTGTTTACAAGGAAACAGATTGGAATTAAAATTCACGCAAAAGTAAAAAAGAAGACTCGTGTACCAAAACCTTACCTGGCTTAATTTATTAAGTGAGAGCGTTTGCGACTGGACCAAATAACAAACTTTTTCTTCTTTTTTTCTGCTGTATACAAAGTGTGTTAAGGATTATTAGGATAATAAAGTTAAATCAACAGCCCCAGAGGAACTTGTTCTTCTTTAAGGAAAAAATACACTTTAAAAAAATAACCTCGGGCGCCTGGGTGGCTCAGTGGGTTAAAGCCTCTGCCTGGGATCGAGCCCCGCATGGGGGGGGGGGGGTCTCTGTTCAGCGGGGAGCCTGCTTCCCCTTCTCTCTCTGTCTACTTGTGATCTATCTGTCAAATAAATAAATAAAATCTTAAAAAAATAAAATAAAAAATAAAAAAAAATAACCTCAAAAGTAGCTCTCTTTATATCCATAGTGGAATAAATCACTTAAACTTCTGTAAGCCTTAGGGGCACCTGGGTAGCTCAGTTGTTAAGCATAGTTCAGAAATTCAACAAAGCTACTGTCAACTATGCCTTCAGTTCAGGTCATGGTCCTAGCTGGGGTACTGGGATGAGCCCCGTATTGGGTTCCCTGATCAGCGGGAAGCCTGCTTCTCTCTCTCCCACTCCTCCTGCTTATGTTCCCTCTCTCACTGTCTCTCTCTCTGTGTCAAATAAACAAACAAACAAATTAATTAATTAATTAACTTCTACAAGCCTTAGTTTCCAAAGAAAATCAGTAATGAATAATCCAAAATATATATATATATATGTATGAGGCTGCAATCCCACTGAAAAGTCGAAAGGAATCTATGAACTTCTGGAAAAAGCACATCCATGCGAAAGTGTGCATATAACTCATTTATAGCACAGGAAATATACACCTCTCATAGAGTCATCAATCAAATCAATCTCTATACAGTTTTGTCTTTCAGTCTTTTTTTTTTTCCAGATAAAAATGAATGGCTACTTCCTCCTCCCTCAAAAGGAAATAGATACAAATTTCCCAAAGCCAGCAAAAAAAATAAACATTCATTCTGCTCAAAAGTAAATTTCTACCAGAAGGTTCTTTGGTCTGGATTGACTGAGACGGCGAATGTGTGGATCCAATGTGGTCATCGGTGACATGCGACCTATTTCATTTCTTCTTCATTCCGAGAGCAGTAAGAGCTGCAAGGCTGCTGCATGAACATGAACAGTGACAAAAGGTGTCAGAATTCCCGTGGCTCCTGCGGCCAGGTGGACCCGAGGCTAGTCAGAGAAACGCCAGAATTCACCAAGATGGTGGAATGTGTTTTACATCACTTCCTTTGTTGAGTCACAGGAGTCATCTGTGTCAGCTTCTGTCTCATTGACACCATTGGAGGCAGCCTGAAGGTTATACATTTCAGACTTAAGGATGACTGAGCTTAAGAAAACTTCAAAACCCGGGCACCTGGGTGGCTCAGTGGGTTAAGCCGCTGCCTTCGGCTCAGGTCATGATCTCAGAGTCCTGGGATCGAGTCCCGCATCAGGCTCTCTGCTCAGCGGAGAGCCTGCTTCCCTCTCTCTCTCTCTGCCTGCCTCTCCATCTACTTGTGATTTCTGTCAAATAAATAAATAAAATCTTAAAAAAAAAAAAAAAGAAAGAAAAGAAAATGTCAAAACCCACTGTAACCTCTCCAGGTGTCCATCACTTCTACCTGCCCCCAAACTAACAAGGATTGGCCACCATCAGGTGTATCTATGAAGTCATTCCTCGAACACTGATCAGACTCCATCCCCTAATTCCTTCATTCTCAGATGTACATGTTAAAATTTTTGCGCAAGGTTTTGTCCTCTTCGAGCCAAGGAACTCAAATGATGTAGACTGTGTCTCCTCCTTCCCTCAAACTGCTACTAAAGTAATGAAACATCTTACAGTAGATTACAGCTTAAAATCAAGGCAATACGTAAACTCTCCACCACCAGTACCCTCATCTAGAAGAGAAGTCTGAAGTCTGAGGGGCTCAGAGCTTATTTTCAACAGTTTCCATATCAAGGATGGTACAATACTGAATGGAAAGATGTATCCTGTTTATTTGGTTTAAAAAAGAAAAAAAAAGAAAGTCTGCCAAAGATGCTGAAACATAAAGATATTCTTCCTAATCGCTTTGAGAATAAGCACTTCTCTTCCATCTAAAAGTCCATCAAACATCTTAAAACTTGTCCTTGGACACCAGGCAACTTCAGGATGCTGGAGCAAGGCTTCTCAGTCTGTTCCCACTTTCTGACAAGCCCCCTGGAAAGGTGGGGAATCAGGACCTGGCTCTGATCTCATAGAGACGCTTCTGTGCAGTTGACCAGATGCCTGTCAGCATTGTTGGCAGACTCTTGACACCCGCAGAATCTTCTGAAAAAAGCAGACAGTTAGGATAATGAACAGAGCCTTTTTTATTCACCAAGTAGCAAAACCAGATGAAATGTCAAGCTTTGCAGGTGTACAGTGTGTTAGGTTGGGTTTCCCCCCAACAGCTCCTGACATGGGGATTTGAGTGCAAATAGTTTACTTTGGAGGTGATCCCAGGAAGCACCTGTAGTGGAGTGGGGAAGTGAGTCAGGGAATGGAAAGAAGACAATACAGAGTGCATTATGGAGCAGGTTATTGCTGTGGGCCACTCGGTCTCTGTTCTACCTGCAAATGCTGGGAAAGAGTGGAAGATGTGATTCAGAATTGTCCCAAACAAGGGGGCAGGAAGTTCGGGTGCTTAAACATCAATGCCCAGCCATCACTGATTGAGGCTGCTCCTCTGGAGACACTCAGTTTTACAGCATTTGGGGCCTGCCTGGTGCATGGGCCAAGCCTACTCCAGCAGCCAGAAAATATGCTCAGGCAGAGAGTGACAGGTGTTTACTGCAAGAAGTCATCCGAATGCAGGGACAGTGAGCGCTAAGGAGACACCGGCAGGGCACAGATGGTGTCTGCTACACACAGATACTGTAGAATTTCTTTCAGGCAACGTTTCACCATTTCCAGGGATGTGGAAATTTCCAAAAACAAGTTCACAAGCAGTGGGTTTTCTTTGTTGACATCATGTAATGGTCAAAACAGAGCTGTGCAAGAAACCATCTCTCATCTTCTCCAGTTACCTGATGGAGAAACACAGATTGGCTTGGAATTCCTCCATGATCTGCTTCAAAATCACAATCAGTGATTCTGAAATGGGTGATGTCACTTGGCCAAGAAGTTTCTACAATATTATTCCTCCTTCCAAACCATACCCTAGCTCAACAATGTCCAAGGTGTCTGACTTCAACAAGGCTGCCAGAGCTCTGGGAATTCTTAATTTCATCAGTGCTGGGATAAACTGTCTCATAGGATGCCTTGAAAGAAGAGACTCTGCATGAATAATAATGCAAGTTTAGGCAAAGCTCTAGCGTTTTCAAAGCAAGTCTACTTTTCACATCACACATTTGGCCTAGAGGATTTTCGAGATGGACAGAAGGAAAATATTCCTTTAACCCTTTCAGCTTCAGGTTTCCATTGTCCCAGACCTCACTGCACAAGATGTATGGCTTTTTACTATGTCTTGTTACCTTTAGTACTGCAAGTAAAATGGGCTCATCAGATTTCCTTTTCTTGAACACTTTCAATTAATCATGGCCTGATATAGAAGATGGGTGTGTATATATATCAATAAATGTGGGCTGATCTTAATTTTTTTCAGTGGGGGATATAATATCAACCATGATGATTGACATGTGATACTATGATCATCTAACTGATTGTTCACATATCGTGCTATGGGCAGAGCACACTTTCCTACTCATTGATCTTGGGCGGTGCCATGTGACTTGTTTTGGCAAATGGAAATTTACCACTAACCTAGCAGAAACTTGTGTCCTCATGCATTTTGGGTTAGCTCTTCCACTTCTGCTCTTCTCTGTGAGACGACCATGTTATAGGCAGCCATCGGTCCCAAGAGGATAGATGAAGCAGACCTAAGCCCGACCTATGGCTTGGATCCTGGAGTCCAAGCCTTGTCCAGCCATGCTGTGGCCAATTCGCAGACCTATGGGTGCCAGATATATGCTTGTTATTTTCAGGCATGGAGTTTTGGGCTGTTTTGTTACACAGTGTTATTGCAGCAAGAGCTGACTGATATTGTATAACTTAGCACCTTTTATCACCTCTCACGAGCTTAGAGTGAAGAAGATACCTTGGAACACTTGGATTTGCAACCTTCTCTTTTTCCTCAAAAAGCTATGTTTTCAAAAATAAAAGGAAGGACACTGAAAAAATAATATTCTTTTTAGTGTTTGACTCTCATTTCTCCCCCAGATTGTATGATCTGTGAGAACTGGCCTGTCATTCTACTTATCTTTATTTTTGTGGTTGGCACTAATTAGCAGTCCATTACAATGCCTGTCTCCCAGCTGATGCCTTTTGATGTGAACTTTTTAAAGTTCCACTTCATTGTAGTTATAACCTTACAACTTCTCACTCTGCCACAGTTTAATTTGTAATCAAAATTATGAACTAATGAAATAACACAAGGCCTGTTTTAATAGGGTGGTTTGCTTGTTTGTTTTCAAAATTATATCAATTTGCCACTTTGCGATATTCACACATTTTTTTTAATGAAAGCTACATCTTCACTATCACCATTTGAAATGAGATGCCTCCTAGACTTGTTGCATACAATTAAACCACAACAAAAGGAAGCCGAAGTCATTTCACTTTTCATAAGGCTGTAATTATTCTTTAACTATTGGAATACGACATCCCTTAGGAGCTAATTATTGAAAAGCTCTCATCACACATAGGAAACACACAAACAAATCCTTCAAGCACAAAGTAAATGTTCAACATTAAAGAGCCACATCCAGGAAGTCATACCAATCAGTTGGTCCAGCTAATTACTAATCTGATTTTTGGAGTAGTTGCATTAGATAATTATGATGCCTATTTATAACATGAAAAGCACAGCCTTTCATTGACTTTAATAAAGATCTAGCTGCAAGAAAAAAATGTACGAAGAACCATAATACAAAATTTGCATTGCCGCAGAACCTGGGAGAAGTGTGGTAGACATTTTTTTAATAGAAAACATTTCCTCTATCACATGACAGATCTATTCAATATATCTTTTTATGTATGTCATGGTAAGAGACAAAATGAGCTAGTTTATCAATATGGTTTCATATGAGTCATGCAGTCCTGTGTAAGGCCCAATTCAAATTTTTAAATGTCTTATAAAATGCTTCTTTGAGTCAAGTAAGATTCACATTAGATACATACAGAATATTAAAGATTATACTATGGATCCTATTCTAAAGGAATCAAAGTCAAACTCATATACATAATGTGGTGACTGCTCTACTCAATCTGAAATATATTACTATATAATCATATTCAGATCCTTCTTAATTTTAAATGGTTTTAAAACTAACAAACCCTCTCATACACTGTTAATGGGAAGGCATATTAGCACAGCTTTTTCAGAAGGCAAATAGTCAGTAAATATGAAAATTAAAATTGTATATACCCTTCGACCTTGCCATTTACCTTTCAATATCTTTATCTTGCAGCTAGACTTGTATTAGTGCTCAAAAAAAAAGTATAGCCATGTTCATGACAGCATGGGGGGGTATGGAGAACAAAAAAAATAAATAATCAAATTGCCAGTTAATGGAGGACTGCTTTATGGCAAATCCATAAAACAGGATACTTGGCAGTGACTAAAGACAGAGAGAAAGACAGAAGGGACCTATATACACTGTCATGCAAAAAATGTTCAAGATACATTAAATGCAAAAAAATCCAAGTTATAAAACAATGTGTATAGTGCAACCATTTTAAGTAATCTAAAAAGGTATGCATATATGTCCCAGATAAATATATACACAAATATTTTTCATCCCTTTGTATGTTGATGCATGTATTTGTACGATAGTGGCTAAAAAGATATATGGATGACAGGTGACAGATAGACATAGGTAAACCTTCTAGAAGGACACACACAAAAAGAATTCCCACTCTTTTTTCTTGGTAATGGTGCCCTTGGAGTGTGAAAACAGCCAAAGACATACGAGAAACAATGAGCACAGGTGTGTCCCCCCACAACTTCAATGGATCAAGATGGCTATCCTTCAACCTGTAGTTTGTGGCCCCTTGCCCTAAGGATTGAATCCATTCTCCCTGGCTTTATTTGCCATTTATCACGGACATGCCACTGACCCTCAGAAGTGGATCTCTTCGACTCTCGTCCTGCCCCTGACTAGGGTGCCTGCATCCTACCAGGCACTCAGTATCGTCACTTGGTTGTTACAGAAGAGGTGAGTAAAGGTCCACTATCCATGTGTCTCCTTCCCTAGCATAGTTGCATGCAGCTAGGAAGCAGCTACCTGGCTAAAGCCTTCCTCTCCCATCCTTCAGCCTCCCTGCATCTAGGTGTGGCCATGTTACTAGTTAGGTATCTCATTTGTCAGTAGAGGTCAGCCCAAGGGGAAGGTAGAGCCACAGAAGGAAGGAGCCAGATCATTGAGTCACCACACTGATGGTCTCAGCAAACAAGACTATCCGCATTGGCTTAATGGGTGAGAAACAAATCTGTGTTGGCCACTGAAATATGGGGGTTTAGCTTACGGTAGGCAATACCAACCACCTAAAATCAGCCATCTAAAATTTAACATGTCTGAGACAGAAACTTGATTTTTTTTTTCTTCTATGCTCCTTTCCCAATATCCCAATCTCAGAATGGCACCTCTGTTTATCTATTTATCAAGCCAAGCCCTTTAATGTCCTTACTGATTCTTCTCTTCCTCACATACCTGACATCTAACCCATCAGTAAAGACCTTGAAAATATATCTAAAATTCGTTCATTTTGTAATGGTTCCGCATCTGACACCCTGACGAAAGTCACCACCCTAGGCCAGCTGGGCTATTCTAGTGGCTTTCTTGATCGGGTTCCCCACCTCCAGTGGACCCTTCCCCTCTCCTTGTCTAATTTTCCACATCAACTCCCGTGTGATCTTTTCAATACATAAGTCAGGTCATATTACTCCCCTAGACAAAATCCGCACAAAATCCGCACAATGGTTTCCATTGTGTCTGAAATGAAATCCAGACTTTGAAATCCCAGTGTCAAGGCCCCACTTGATCTACCCCATGACTTTCTCTCCAAATTCATCTCTTACATCTCTTATCCTCCAGCTCTGCTCAACCATCCTGGCCTCATTAATTCTCCCCCAAGCATGGTGAGCAAGTTTCCCTCTCTTGGTCTTTCATGTGCCATTTCCATGACTTTGGTTTGCACTGTTATTTACTCTCTAGCCTGTCCTTCTCAGACAAGTCCTCTAATGGCCACACTATCTAAAATACCAATCCTTGTCATTCTTTATCACCTTTTCCCACTTTCTTTATCCTCACAGCATTATCTACTGGAGAGTATGCCATGTATCTGTTTATTTGCATATTTCCATTGTTACTGTTACAATGTAAGTGTCATGATGGCAGGAACTTCCTCTGCCTCAATTGTCATTGTAAACCCCAGTTCCTTGAAGTGTGCCAGGCATATAAAAAATGTTCAATAAATATTAGGTAAATGTGCATTTCTTTTCTTTGAGTTCTGTTGGAGCTTTTGCATACATGCATACTGGGGTCTGTCCCAAAAGCTTCGTATATGCAAATCCACCCGCTAAACATGTGCAATATCATTTTTGAGGCTTTCCTTGCAAATTCCATAGATGTTGTTCCATTGTCTTCTGACATTCGGGTTTGTCCAGAAGATCTTAGGTGACCTGATTTGCATTCTATTTTAAAACATCTGGTTTTTCTTTACAGATGTTTATAATTTTTTTAAAATCAGTATGCAGGCCAATTTGAGTACTTCTTCTCCGTAGTTTTGCTTAAAATGTGATGAACTATTCAGATCTATAAACTCAGACCTTTTTCAGCCTGCACTGCCACACTATCTCATCGTTTTATTCTCTTCGTCCTGGTAGCGTGGCTCAGGTTTGTTCTTTCTGATGCTCACTCAGTTTTCTTTTGTCAGTTTTGCTTTCTCTTGCCTCTGATGAAGATTTTAGTTTGGTTTTGGTATTCTTTTTTATTTTAAAGATTTTATTTATTTATTTGAGAGAGAGAGAGAGAGAGCACAGAGGGAGAGAAAGTGGCAGAAGCACACTCCCCGCTGAGCAGAGAGCCTGATGCAGGACTCGATCCCAGGATGCTGAAATCAGGACCTGGGCTGAAGGCAGACGCCCAAATGATTGAGCCACCCAGGACCCTTCTTTGGGCATTTTTATTTTGCTCACAATTCTCCTCTCTCTCTCTCTTTCTGTATGATATTCTCTTGTCAGTTTGTATCTGCTTTATGGCTTTCATCTGCTTCTTCAAAAAATAATGGTCTCCTTCAGTATTCTATGGAGGATGCTAAATAGCTTTTTAATTTCCTCTTCTGTTTCCAGCAGTAAATCATTTTTAGAGGACTACTCATTCTCTGGGTCTTCAGGATGAATGTTCTATGGTAGTTTCTCATGTATTATGTTTTTCCCTCTGCTTATTCATCAAATAACGCTGCCTCAAAGAGCAGCACTCATGCAGTAGGGGGTCAGATGCACACGTTTCTAGGTGGCAGGGAACCTGAATTTGAGACCAGAGGGTGAGGTGGGAAAGGGATGAATGAACACCTGATTGCCACCCGGGCACCCCAAATTCATAAAGAACCTAACTTTTGTCTTCCACCACGCTCTCCCTCAAATATTTCTTCTGTAGTTTCTCATAACCCCAAATTCATTTCTTTCTGGCCTTGATTTCCGTGATTGATGGCAGCCATGTATTTATTTTCCCTAGTACTGTCGATGATGGACCTTATGAAAGGGCTTCATTATTGTTAATTACCAAGTGGTAAACATTAATGTAAATTAGAAGCCTTGTGGAAATGGATTTCAACTTCAATCAACAGCCCTTTTCACCTGTTTCCAAAGGCTTAAAATGTGTGTCGACAAGTGTGGGGAGTTAGGTAGGAATGGATCACAAGGATGAGGTAGACACGGAGCCTCCCCAAGGAAGCCTGTAGTCTGACAGGAGCTAAAAACAAGTGCTTGGGGCATTTGACGATACAAGGCCCAAGCAAAGAAAAATAACTGTAGCATTACAAAAATGACCAGGCAACGTATGTCTAGGTCTACCAAGATGAGGCTTCAGAGGGGAGGTGATATTTGGGTATGGTTCAGGCACAGAGATGAGAAAAGACTCCCGGCATGAAAAAAGGCTCTGATCAAAGTTTCCCCAAAGGTAGAAAAACTTGCCTGGGTATGGATAATAATAAGGGTTTGCACGTGGGTTGAGGAGAGGGAAGTGTTAGTTTCCTACTGCTATATTAAAAAATCACCACGAACTTAACAGCTTGAAATAACAAACATGTATCATCTCACAGCTTCTG
Organism: Mustela lutreola; assembly: GCF_030435805.1. Classification (NCBI taxonomy): domain Eukaryota; kingdom Metazoa; phylum Chordata; class Mammalia; order Carnivora; family Mustelidae; genus Mustela; species Mustela lutreola. The sequence goes on along the minus strand of NC_081305.1, from coordinate 28,645,285 downwards.
TGGGTCAGAAGTCTGGGCTCAGCTTAGCTGGATTCTCCCCACAGGGCTGAAATCAAAGTCTTCCTCTCTCGGGCTCCTCTCACAAGGTCATGTGGTTGTTGGCAGGGCTCTGTGCCTTGCTGTCGTATGACTCAGGTGCCGATTTTCTTGTTGGCTATCAGCCAGGGGCCACTCTTGGCTCCTAGAGGCCACTCTCAGGGTCTTGACTCCGTCGCGTGCTCCTTTGTAGACCCTCGCACAGCATGGGAGCTTACTTCTTCAAGGCTAACAGGAGAATCTCTCTGACTTCTGGAAGGTTCTAGTCTCTCCGTTTAAAAGTTCACCTAATTAGGACAGGCCCACCCAGGCAGGATATCTCTGCTGATTGAACTCCAAGTCAACTAATTAGTAATCTAACCTAGTCAAAGATTTCTCCCACACTCAAGGGGAGAGGATGACATGGAGCATATATACCACGGAGGCAGGAATCTTGGGAGCCTGATTAGAATTTTGCGTATCACAAGGGTTGATAAAGGTTTACAAGGACATTACTCCTGGTGAGTGAGAGTGTCAAGTACTGGAGGACCCTGATGGCAAGTGAAGGAGTTTGGAGACTGATGATTTTTGAGTTGCATAGCAGCATAATAAGAGTTAGAACAGAAGATGGCAGCATCTTTATCGGAATTCTGCAATGATTCGGATAAAGTTACTTTACTGGCATGTTAAATATTAAAAAGTTTTAGAGTAAGGATGGCAATTAGGTTGTATTAACTCTGATCAAAAAGTGGCAGATCTCTGGAGGACTGTGCGGGGAGGATCTGGGGCCATCTCTGGGCTTAGCGGGCGACAGTGCTGGGATCTATTCGCAATGTCTGCTGGGGTGAGGGTGGTGACAAGTGGTAGCACAGGAGCTGAGGACCAGCCACCCTGGCACTGGGGAAAATAGTTCCAGAACTGGCGCCTGTGAAAAGGAAAATAACAAGTCTATTTTCCAGGACTCTGTGGTTTAGTCTAGCATCTTCCAAAGCAAATCAAAAATAGCAAACATTAATAAGATCTTCAAGCCTTTTCTAAATGCCAGGAGTTAGAGCAAAATACAAATAAATTAATCCACTGGGAGCTTCTTCTACTCGTTCCTCCTGCCTGGTAAAAATACAGCTCCAAAATTTAGGAATTTCTAACAATCTCTTTAAACACAAGAAAACAGGTCTGCTGCCGGCAAAGAATTCAAATGCACTTGCTCTGGACTTTGATGATGCCTTCCAAGACTGCATGGAGAGGGATGAGGAAGTTCAATGTCTAAAGATGGGTCCGAGTCCCAGCCAGAAGCACAAAGGCAAGGTCATGTGCATGTGTGTGTTGGGGGTGGAGGGGCGGATGTCAGCCGGGCAGAGCACACTCTTACCTGAGCCTTCCACTGCTCAGGCTACTCCACCTCCTCTCAAGCACCTCAGTCTTCAGACTCAAGGGCAGTAACCCATAGCCTGCATGGGCATTGTTTCCTAGGACAAGATCTTCCTTGGCTACTCATTACTACATAAGACAATGCTTATGAGGGTTTAACTCCAGTGCTTGTCACTAGAGTAATTTCTGGCTCTACCTTCCAGTGGGGTGGTAGATTAGGCTTACCGCTTAATAGATGGTTTCTCTGCATCCCATCCCCCACGTGTCCTCAGAAGGAGTACACTTCCCTCCTCCATAGATGTAGGACGTGTCCACGCTACCCACCACTGCCTCACACTGGGTGAGGTGTACTTCCAATGTAGCTGATGTTGGGCTTGGCCACATGACTTGCATTGGTCAATGGGATGTTAGTGGTTCTGATAGGCTTGGAGGTTGCTCTTCTTGTATTTTAGCCAGGACTGGGAGATAAATGTGCACAGACAGATCCCTGGTCCGAGGAGGATGAGAGATATTTGGAGCAGACCTTGAGACCCTTGGACTCAAGCCTGCCAGAGCCCAGATGAAGTCAAGAAAGCTATCCCATCCAACCCAGGTGAAAGCAAGAATTAATGGCTTATCTTTAACCACTGAGTTTTGGAGGGATTTGCTATACAGTTACCCCGGCAACACTTGACTGGTACAGTAAGTATGAGGCCTTGGGCCAGTTACCTTTCTTGGCTCTAAAGGGCACAGTGATGGGACCTCCTTATAGGGCTGTTTAGAGGGTCAACAGAGACATGGCACCTAAGTCGTTGACCACAGTGACCCATGCAGAATGGGCAGTTAATGAATAGTCATCCTCTTCATTAAGAGCATGGTCTCTTCCTCCATTTATTGTTTTGTTCTGGCACAGACTGCTGGGGGTAGGAGAGGAGACTCAGGTGTGAGAGTGATTTCAAAAGCAAGGCTATGTCTATATTAGCAAAGGAACTTAGAGGTGGCCCGCTTCCTTCAGTTAAGTATTCTTGCTCCCCAACATCACATACGGCTACACTCAGTGTCCTGGGATCATTAACGCTCAGGGCACAGACTAACATGGTCTTCCATCTTAGAAAGGCTTCAAGACAGTGGAGAGGCAGGGGTGAGGCTCTGGGGGCTGGAAGGAGGAGCCTGGGAGAGGGGACTACAGGTAGGGGGGCCAGAGGAAGATGTTCAACAACCAGGGCCAGGCTGCAAGAGGCAAGTTGTTCCATCTGAGGCTGTGGTGTGGGGGAGTTGTAGATCACTAAAGTTTGCAAGAAACTTCTGGAAGTTTCACCCCAAACCCAGCACCAGTGCAATGACCCAGGGCAAGATGGTGGCTTGGGATCTCAGAGCTGAGAATTCAGAGTTGGAAGGAGAAAGGGTCTCCAAGAAGATACTCAGGGACAAGCCAGAAGATCAGTCTGGGTTGAGTGTTTTGAACAACCCCAAGGCAGGCACTCATACTTAGAAGCTCAGTGAAACAAGAAAGAGCTGGGACTCTGCCAGACTGTCTGAGGTTCAAATCCTGGCTCTGCCATTTATTAGCTGTGTGACCTGAGGCAAGTTACATAACATCTTTGAACCTTACTTTCCTAAGGTATATTAGTTACTAGAATTCTCTTGTCAGGTCCTTGTAAGGATTAAAATTATATATATATATATATATATATATATATATATATATATATATCAAAATAGACTATAGTAGCATCCATTATTATTGTTGTTTGTTATAGGCTCACAAACCCATATGTGATTCTCTTGAGCCAGATATACATGTTTCATAATTTGGAATTGTTCAGATTTTAGCAAAGAAATCTGGTGCTCATATAAACATTTTAGAAAAGAAACATAAAGCTCATGTAAAATTGCAGCAGGGTCTGGGGCTGCATTCTGTAACCAAACAACATGAATATTTAAGCAGTGAAATGTATGAATATTTAGATCAAATAAAAACTATAAATAGTTTCAAGTCAGTTCGGGTCAGGGTTTCCTACTATGTAAGATTTTTTTTAAAAGCAAAGTAAACAAATGAAAATAAAAACAAAATCCTTTGAGTTTCCGGAGTTTTGGGGGCTTGGGAAATGCATAGAGAGATTGCAGCTTTTCTGGGCAGAAGTTACTGGAGGTTACCTAAGAGTGTTGGGTCGGGAGCAAGGTGCAGAGAAATGTTGTGGGGAAAGACTGTAGGAGGCAGGCTTGGAGGTGAGACCCTCAAAGACTGGAAGAGCCTTGAAGGCGGGACTCAGGCAGCAAGGCAGGTATCAGTGTGGGCAGGAATAGGAGCCCAAGATGGATTGCTAAGAACTTGTCAAGGGGTCACCGAAGGCTGGATTATGAAGAGCCTTAAATGCCAGGAAAGCATAGATAGATAGATAGATAGATAGATAGATAGATAGATGAAATGTATATAATGAGTTTTGCTAGGATGAAACTGAGCACTCTCTACCTCTGGAACAGAACCTGGTAGGTCATTCAGAAAGGATGGTCTGCAGCTATGCCTTCATGTAGGTGTGAGCTTTGTTCTAGAATGTTCTTTCCTTCACCTTCCAAGTCTTGCAAAGCCACACCACCCACTCTGAGAAACTGCCTTTCAACACAGTGGTAGATACTGTCAGCATTCCACCTGCATCACCATGGCACTCACCTGCTGATATGGGAGGATTCTGCCAAGAGCTTTTTCTGGCAGACCCTGGGCTCCTGCACAGAGTGGAAGGGAAATGCAAAGAGTTAATACTCTCAGAAACAGCCTGGAACACGTGACGGTCAGGATGCTAGGATAACACCCATTCCTTCACCCTTCAGGAGGGGGCCAGATTAACACTGTTCTCCACTGTGTCCCAGAGTTCCCCAGGGGGCATGGCCCCAGATCCCCTGGCAGTAACCTTCAATGCATTCTTTTTGGGCCTCCTGCCTTTTTTGTTTTGGTCTCATTCCGTATCTTGTTTTCAGGTTTGGGGATCACCTCCAAAGTAAACTGGTTGCATTTAAATCTTTGTCTCAGGATTTGCTTATGGAGGAGCCCAAACTGGGTCAGCAGTCAGAGGATTGCCCTTGATAATACACTGACCTATTCATGCCTTGGTTCATGCTTTCTGTCAAGAGAGACTAAGCTCCTTGAAGACAGGCATTTTAAATTCACTTTTGAATCCTCATGTTGCCTAGCAGAGGGTAAACATGAAATGATATGGATTGGCTTGGAAAATTGTGATTACTTAGAAGTAGCAAAAAGTCACCAATGACTTCAAGGGTCAAAACTTAGATTCTAAGTTTTAATCATTTGCTGTCACACTGACCTGCTTGATGATCTTGAGCAAGGAACTTCTTAATACGAGGAAAGGTCATACTAACTATGAAACTTACTATGAAGGTCATAAACATGGAGCAGGAAACCATGTTTGAATGATGGTTACATGGTCAAGCAATGTATAGCATCCACGTGCTGTGCCTGTGTGCGCGCGCACGCATATGGAGACCTGTGCTTTTGCAGGCATAGATCCTACCTGTCTTGCTCTTCTCATTCTCCTCCTGCAAGCAAATGTGGAGACAGAAGACATTTTGATAACGTAGCAAGGGTCAGAAGTCTGGTTTCTAAGTCCTAAAAAGAAGAGAGAATTGGGATAACTCTGAATGTCTCAGTTGCCTCTCGGGGCCTCAGTTGCTCTATCTGTAGGAAGGAGAAAGGGGAAATGTTTTTTAAGGAGCTATTTATAATGATCTTGGTTTTAGAAAGTTAAATTAGGGGAAAATCTGAATGCAGAAAGAATGCACCATGTTGGTTTCACATTGTTCCTTTTTAGAACACCAACTGGAAACTGATGTGTTTAAAAAAAAAAAAAGTCTGTGCTATTACACTCACCATGCTTTCTTTATGAACTGGGCTAAAGAGGAGAGATTTATTTGAAAGTCAATAGACTACAGTATTTACAGGTCTACTGTATGTGCTAGTTTAAATTCAACATTTTGAATGGGGTAGAAACAAACACATCGGAATTTGACCAAGGATACATTCGTATGTCAGTTTAATGCTCCAGCTGTTTAATCAAAATATGAATAAAAGGTCTAACGCCCAACAAGCAAAAATATCATAGTTGTGGGATTCAGTGATTGCTTCCCCATTGTCATCCAATTACTGTGTAATTTTTCCCTGTGACTGAATAACTAACTGTTAGCAAATAATGAAAAGGCAATTACAGCCACGCTTTGTTCCTATTACTCCCTTCGTTTTATTCCGGCTGTAATTATTGTCAGAGCTGGAGGTTTACTGTAGCATGGAAGCAGCACCAGGAAGGAAAATGGAATGGGCCTGGTGCATGGAAAATTGGAAATGTCACAGCTACCTTCGTCGGCACTGTTGGACTTCTGAGATTAAAAAATCAGAGGAGAAAGCTCTCCATGTGGGTTTTACAAATTCTCTACCTCAAGCTGTTGTGGCAACTGGGGGGAGTGGGGACAGGGGTGAGGGTGGGGGATGGGCAGGGAATCAGGTACCATGTTTGTCCTGTGTGCCTGTGTACATCAGTCCCATAGGACTGTGCCTTTCACTGCAGTCTGCCTGAAAGCAACTCTTGAAACTCTTCTTTTAGCCTTTGCTTCTCATTAATGGTCTCCATGCTGCTTCATAATGGGGAGTGGCATATAAATGATGCATTTTATGGGGTTTGATCTTTCTTCAGAGAGGAAATATGCCGCACATGGACAGATGTCGGAAATGAAAATGATGATCGTGCCCTTTTTGTGTAGTTACTGGCACCTATTTTTAGAGGCTTTCACTGACCGTGTATAATGTATCTTCCTTTTTAATTTTATTTTTATTAAGAAGAATCTGTTAAAAAATTAAGAATTTTAAAAAACTAAATAAAAGAATAGAAGTCCGTTTCTGATATTATTTGCTTGATAAGCACATCTTATTTGCTTGATAAACACATCCTGAATACCTATGATATTCAACATTCTGGACTAGGTATTGAGGAATCAAACAAAGATGGGTGTGACATGATCCTTGACCAAGAAGGCTCCATCTTCACATTCAAATAAATGTCTATCTGCATGAAAAGCAACTGATCATAGAAAAACAATATGTTTGAAGACCTGGATTCTAATTCCAGCTCTAGAACTTACTCACTGGTTTATCTAATGTATCAGTTAGCTACTGCTGTGTAACAAACTATCTCCCAAACTCTGTAGCTTAAATCAACACTCATATATAACTAAAGCTTGTTAATCTGCAGGTCAGTGAGAGGCTCTGCTCCAGGTTGGGGTTGGTTGGTGTATCTTTGCTGGGGAAGCTTTGTCCATGTGTCTCATGTCTTCCTTTCTGGGAGAGCTGGCCAGCCTGCATTGTTCTTCTCATGGTACTGTCTGAAGAGCAAGAAAGAAACCAGAGAAATGCAAACACACACACACACCCAGCAATTTCAAGTCTCTGCTTTAGTTATGTCTGCTAACATCCTATCGATCCAAGCAAATTACATGGTTAAAGACAGAATCAAGGGTCAGAGAAATGTACTCTACCTGTCAATGAGAAGAACTTCAAAGATAGATGACAAAGGGAATGAATACATTTTAAAGTGAAGAGGTAGGGGAATTAATGCAATCAACTTCACTTGGGTACAATTCCATGCCTCAGTTTCCTTGTCTGCAAAAATGGGGGTTTGTTTTACCTGTTTTAAAATACTATTGGAAGTATCAAAAGAGAGGAAGAGCATTAGTACAATTTGACAATTGAAGAACTATAACCATGTAAATAATTATTGCTCTTATTGCTTTCTACTTACTTGTAATACCATAAAACTGTTATTTCTTTTTTCCTAGAACAAAATGGGAGACTACCTATAAACTTCAAATTTCTTCAAGTTCAACCATCAGCTATTCTTTCATTCATCAGAGGTATTAAAATGGGAAATGGAAATTTCTTACTTATAAATTTATTCTTTCTTGTTGTATTTGTAAAACAGGTCACTTCTCCAAGACCCTGATCTGATTTGAGGGCAGACAGAATCTCAAAAGCTATTGTTCTTGGTTCCTGTGGCAGCCAGCCCTGAGCGTCCCCTGGGTTTAAGGTGGAAGAAGAAAACATTTATAGGCTAATGCAAGCTGTTTTGGCAACTACTGCCCTTGGGTTATTTCCATAGCAAAAGGAAAGAAGGTTATAAGGGGTTGATTGGTCATAAATAAATAAGCAAGGATATACATTCACAAGGACAGGAGAAAGGCGAGAAAGGCGGATTAGTAATACCAGAGATAAAAGTGTAATTAAAAAAACTCAGAGACTCAGACAGATTTGGATTTGAATCCTTGCTGTACTACTTAATAACCAGTTTATTTAGCTCCTTGGAGTTTCTGTTTTCTTTATTTGTAAATGAGGCTTGCAGCACCTCATTTGCTATGCTCCTATGAGGACTAAATGAGATAGAATATAGGACATTCCCAGCATTGCCTCTGGTACATACGATGTACACAAGAAATTAGTTCCCTTTTCCCATCCAGATGTTTTGAAGTTTATTTTCCTAAGAATATGTCAGGTCACAGTTATTGAGTTCTATGACCAAGACCGTGAAATACTTTATTTTCTCCATTTAGCATATCTCAGGCTAGCATGGATCACAGCGGTGGCAGAGTCTCCAAGAATAACTCCAACAAAACAAGCAGACTGGCCACAATGGGTTCTGCCTGAGAATATTGCAATCACTTCAGAAGTCAAAGAACCCCAAGAACTTGTCCTCTTTCTGTTTGTCGTAGCACATCTAGTCCCATTTTCGTTTGGCAAAATTCTATTCATGTATAGATTAACCATATTGTTCCTCCAGGCCAGGACAGCTGTGTCTCTGTCTGTTTCTCTCTCACACATACATGTCATACAGAGCTTGTCTTAAATATGGTCAGGGTCTCTTGGAGGCCAGGATTGTAGCAATTGGAAAGCCAAAGTCTCTTATTGGGCAGAGAGAGCCATGTAAGAACAACACAGAAGAGAAAGAAGGAAGAAGTTTTTTTACATGAAAAATAGAGATGTGAATATCATAAGAAACATAGTTTGCTAAATTCAACATATGTATTTTAAAAAATAATTGAACAGATAGCATGTATGGCAGGAATATAATATTTAATATCAGAATAAATTCAGTATTATTGACCCCATGAAGGAAGTTAAGGACCATAAGTCCATGACAATCTTTGTAGAAAGTGGAAAAAATGTCTTATAGCAGTGATATATCTAAAGTTTCTTTGTATTTATTTTTTTTAAATATAAGACTAATAGAGAACAGCCATCACCTGATAAAAAGACTATGGCAAAAGACGTACTCAGTGAAGATGCATTGAATGTGCTCCTTTTAAGAGAGTTAAGTGAGGGGGCATGTGGGTGGCTCAGTCGGTTAAGTGTCTGCCTTTGGCGCAGGTCATGATTCCAGGGTCCTGGGATCGAGCCCCACATCGGGCTCCCTGCTCAGCAAGGAGCCTGTTTTACTCTCTCTTCCTCACTTGTGTGCTCTCTCTCATTATCCTTGTCTCTCTCTCAAATAAATAAATAAAAATATTTTTAAAAAAGAGAGAGAGCTAATGACTTTACTCTAATAATTACCAACTAGAATGTGGTAATAAAAGATAGGATACTGCCTAGAACAAGAAGTAACATTAGAAAGCACCAAGTGTGCAAAAGTCCTCTAAGCAGAAAATAAAAAATGGAAACACTTTTCAAGGGTATAAAAGAAAACTCAAATTAATAAACAGATTAATAAACAGAGTTGGCTGGACATCCAACTCTTGATTTCAGCTCAGGTCATGATCTCGGGGTCGTGGGATCAAGCCTGGTGTTGGGCTCTGTGCTCAGCAGGGAATCTGCTTTTTCTTCTCCTTCCACTCCCCGCTTTCTCTCTCTTTCTCAAATAAATAAATATAATCTTAAAAAAATAAATAAAGAGACAAAACATCCTCCTGGATGGAATGACCTGGCAAAACAAAGATGTTAAATCTCCCTAAATAAAAATACATACAATTCCAATTAGTGTCCTAAGAGGATTTTGTATTTCATTGGTATCTAAGAGAGATATTATCACCAATGAACGGACAAGTACAGATTATTTAGTGAAAGGAGAAATGAACTCGAAGCATGGAGAAGCTGGATCACAACCCCACAGTGTGAACAAAACCGTAAGCACTGGATGAATTAGATGAATTAAAGACTGAAATATGAATAGTAAATCTTAATAAATAGAGTAAAAAAATTATATAAATAATTTAGTGACCTTGGAGCAGATGTTGATTTTTTATTTTTTATTTTTTTTTTGTCAGAACCCAAAAGAACAAATGATAGAGTTGGGGGAAAAGGGTAAGGGGTACAAAAAGATACAAATATGTGTTTCCCAGAAAGAAAAACAGAAAGAGCTACCATGTATACAAAGCTCATGCTCACAGATAGTCAGAAATATGCAAAGGAGAACAAACCGGGTTGGCATTTTATACCATTTAAACTGGGGGAAAAGTCAGATCATTGGATGATATTCAATGATGATGAGGATGTTAAGAAACAGGGCCTCTCCTGTATGGATTGCTGGTGGGAGTGTAATCCACGAGGTATTTTGGAGAGGAATTTGGCAGTGATTAGAAAAATTAAGTACACGTAAATCCTGGGAACCTAGGATCCCTACTTCTGGGTGTCTACCCTGGAGACAGTCTCCCAAAGGTTCACAGGAAGACATGGGTGGGGTTGGGGTCTGCTTGTGAAGCATTGCTTGAACTGACAGAGTTGGAGATGCAAAGGTGTCTATCAGAGGCGGAACAGAGAAGTTAAATGTGCTTCTGGTACACAGTGTCTTACCTGCAATTTTTTTGGTAAAGATTTCATGTATGTATATATTCATTATGTATGTATTTAAGAGAGAAAGAAAGAATGAGCAAGAAGGGGGAGGAGCAGAGGAAGACGGACTAGCACACTCCACACTGTCACGGAGCCTCATGCAGGGCTCGATCTCACGACCCCGAGATCATGACCTAAGCCGAAATCAAGAGTCCGAAGCTCAACCGACTGAGTCACTCAGGAGCCCCTCTTAACCTGCAATTTTTAAAAGAATAAAAACCTCTGAAAATGTGAAGGTTTCCTTTTTTTTTCCCCCCATAAATTTGGAACAAACTTACTTGGCGGCAAAACGTTGCCTGAACTGACATGAAGCTAGTTAGATTCTTAATTTCATTTAATGTGACGACTCACATGTCTTGATGCAGAAATACATTAGTGGGCTTGACGACAAGATGCTGCCTAGGGCTTGCAGAATGCGATGTGTCGTCCAATGCCACCTAATTATAGCACAGAAAACAATACAAAATGTATTCAAGGAGATGCACCTATACGTGTATAATGAGGCAGATTGGAAGAGCCCCAGTTAAACTCACCAGCAAGGATGCACTTGCGGGGAGTCAGAGATTTGGTTTTAGGATAGAATATTTGGAATGAAGGGAAAAACATTTTTAAAGTGGACTATAGAAGATAAAAAATGAAATGAGGTACACTTAAAATAAAATAAGATAAAATAAAATAAAACCAGGTTAATAGGTAATCACTGACCGGCAGTTCAGCTGTGAAGGGGAACTTCTATAGCAGGTTTGTACATACACGTTGTTTCGTTTTTACAGACGTTTCATTCTCCAACACAATAGCTTAAGACGTTTTTAAACCTCTGTCCTCCCCATAGGTTGGGCACTCATAATTTAGAACTTGAAAATATGTGTTGACTGGAAACCTGCTGTGGCCAAATAAGGTCACATGGGGAGAATCATGATGTGAGGGCTGTGTGTTCTCAGTGTGGTCAGCCCAGGGAAACTATTATCCGGCCAAAAGAGCACCGGGTTTGTGAGTAGACCTGGCTTCAACTCCCAGCTCTGTCTGCTGTGTGACCTTGGGCAAGTCACTTTGCCTTTCTGAGCTTCAGTATTCTCTGCCCGCTCTTGGCCCTGTTCTCCAACACGCCCTGCCCCCCACCACAATGATCTTTCTGATGGAGCTGTTCTGGATTTCTTGCAGGTGAAAACAAACATACCCTCTCCATAATTTTGGATATCTAGTCTTCTCCACTAACCTACATGCTGATCACATTTCATTGGCTAGGGAAATCCCCAATCTACCTTTCAAATCAGTACAATCCTCATTTCGACTGTGAAGACTGTCCCTTCTCTGTTCCCACTGCGTCTGAGATCGACTACCCTTTGGACATTTTCCAAATATTCTTTGGATGATTTGAATGCATGACTATTCTGCACAAAGATATAAACACCTGGAGGATAGGAGCTATTATATCTCATTCATCTTTATCATCCTGAGACCTAGCACAGTGCCTAGCACATAATAGGTGCTCAATAACTGTTGGCCTTCACTTGGGGCTTTACTGTTTTCCAACTGTGCGATGACAGCCAACTGAATTCCCAGAAATTGCTTCCTCAAATTGTAAAACAGGGCAAATGATATTTCACAGGGTTGATGCAAAATAAAAACATGAAAACACAGAATCTCCAGAGTGGGAAGGAATCCTAAGGCTCATTTGTCCAACCACCCAAGAGAAGCAGACATTTCACAGTGGCACTTGGTACCTCCCAAGGTAGCCCAATTCTGTATTTGGGCAAGTCTGGCTTATAGGAATGAGTTGAAATCTACTCTTCTACTGCATCAGGGGATGCAGAACACATAGCCTTAACTCTCATCCCATGTCACACTGTTAGTGTGTAGTCAAGACATTTACAACAATGTTCCATTCATCTAGCACTTGGAGGAATCGACTGATCTCTGAAATGTTCAAATGTTTTCCTTGTGTTTGGCAGTTTGTTATTTAATTTGGTTGATTCCCATCAGAAATATTTCAAAGTATGTAATATATTTCCCTGCCTATATACTCAAGGGGTATAGATCATCTGTTAACCAAGCTGGAGATACCAATGACTACCTTGGTGATGTAGTCTTTAAAATGGTGATGTTCTCAGGATTGCTGGAAGTGAATGGGAGATTTGTTCCTATACTGACTGGTCCTAGGCTGCTCTGCCTCCCGTGTGTTTTGTGTTTCCTGTTACTTTTCATTTCTCTTTCAACGCAAAGCTGGAGACATCTACTTGTTGCTTCTGTCATTGTGTCGGCTTCTAATAAGCCCTTCCTGCCCACCTCTGAATGGTTTGCTTGGGAAGTACCATCTCCAAATCTGTTAGTAATGTGTGTAAAGTAAGAGTAAATAGCATCACTCTCAGTGAGGCCATTCTATGAACAAAAGGGGCTTGGTGCTATCTATTTCGATTTCAGTTCTTCTTTACTTCCTTCCAGTTACCTGTGTGCTGGAAAGAAGAGTTTACCTAATATTTCATTGTGCTGATGTGTCCCATTCCAGGTCTGTCTTGGTCCTTTTTCACCATATTTGTATCTCTAGAGGCTGATGCGTAAGATCACCCAGCTTCCTCTAACAGCTGGTTTTCAGGTGAGTTTGGTCAATGGGAGGAACCAGGGGGAGACTGGAAAAAAAGAGAAGAGAGAAGTTAAGGGTATAATCTCCATTCCTTTTCTTTTCTGGGCCACGTTCCCCTGTTAAGAGCTGCCACCCTCTATGACCACAGTTCTTGGCAGGTGACCTCTCCTCCAAGGCTGCAGGTCTCAACAGCTCTGGTGACACTGTTCTTTTCCCTTACCCTTTCAAGCTCTGGTATGGTAATAACCTCTCACTGTTGCTGGTTCCTGGGTGATTCATCATCCCTTGTTCATTCCCTTACCTCTACCCACACCTCTGAAGTTGTCCCTCTATTACAGACACTTGAACCGTCTGAGTGGATTGTTTCCTGCTAGCCTTGAGTGAACCACTCACTCATTCAACAAGTATTTATTGAGCATTTACTATATGTTCAATACTGGGGATACACTGGTGACTAAGAGAGACATGTTCTTTCCTTTAGGCAACCTAAGTCAAAGAGGGGAAGACAGACAGTTTTGAATGTGATGAGCATTTCAAAAGGGGAATGTAGGTTGCTTTTGGGGCCCATAAGTATGGTAAAGTGGTCCCCAGGTAGAACAACACAGCTATCCATATACATGGCTAAAATAAACCTTTGTTCCCCAATATTCTCCTACCTCAGTTCACAATAAATGATTGATAAATAAAAAAATAAATCAATTATTTAAAAATAAATAAATCTTCCAGGTCAAACAGTGACGCCTAAGGATGATTGCCCCAACTTTCTGAGCTATAGAGACTTTGAGATGAGAAGAAGGGAGGGCATGCCCTGAAGGGAGGAAGGGAGCCTCAGTCTGTGCTCAAACTAGAAATGCCCTGCACTTTCCCTACCCAAAATTGGATGTCATTAGGTTTTCTCCCAAATACTTCCTATAATTCCCTCCTGCTTCCAGGAGACCACTCCACGTAACATAAAATAATGACACTAAATCTAAAGGTAAAAGGAAAGACGTCATTACCAGATTAATACATCGTGAAAAAAATTCACATTTCTGATAGATACTTAACTGTGCATTGGTGATTAAATTAATTGCACGTGGCAAACAGAAAGATAGCTCTTTAATGCATGTTAAATATTAACAATTTGAGATAATAGGAGCCTACATGTCTCCTCTTTACAGCTTCCTTTGTCAACGAAATGTACTTTCATTGGAAGAAAGAGATGGTTTGGAATGTGACAGTCTTCCCCAATGAAGGCCAGCACCGCGCCTCGCAACACCAGGGCCACCGGCAATCAGCTTAATCATAAATGACCGGAACCAAATGGATTCAGGCAGCCAGGCTGACTACTGAGTTTAAAAGTTTAATATATCAAGAGTCTGAATGCCAACTAAATCAAAACCTTTCAAGGCAAATCAAAGGGCCAGCAGACTTCTCCCTGCTTCTGCCAAAAGCTTTGTTTCACCGTTTCCTACCAGGGCCGTCAGGAGGCAGCGGGGGTGAGGTTCAGCCACATCTAGGGACATCCGTACCTGCTCCATCATCCCCAGAAAGCCAACCATCACCCCTACATTGAGAGCATCAGAGGATGGGTTGCTGGATAAGTAGGTGGAGGGAGGGGGAGCAAAGAGAAGCAAAACAAACTGATTGATTGCAAGCCCAGTTATGATGTCAGCATGAATTAATGTTTCCCACAGGCATGCTAATCAGCTCCATGACATAATAACGGCTTCTATTACACCGGTGGGACATCAAAGTTATTCCAAAGATAACATAACACAACACTTGAAGCCCCAGGAAACTTCCACCACGCTTTCAGATGTTTTATAAGGTTACCAATCTTTTCATTGCTGGGGAAACAAAAAAAGCTGAAAGGAAACCGAATATTGAATTTGGGATGAATCAGGGTTGGAAAGTGATTTCATTACAAATTCCAAATGTTCAAAGAGATAGTAGCAATTAAAAAGCTGCAAGGGGTCGCCATTTAGAAGCAGCTCTGCAGACTTTCCTCAGGCAGGCAGATGGGCCAATTCCCAATTTGGGGGAAAAAATATCTAAGTCTGTATGAAAGGTATTGGTTCAAAGGAGCAAATGAACCCAAGAAAAGTGTGGAAGGTAGGAGAGCGCAGAGCTCTCTCCCCTGACCTCTTCCTGATATTTATCTTTGGGCCAACTATTCATATCTCTGAGACTACTTCTTCCTCTAGAAACTGGAAATCATGATTGTGGCTCTGAGCAGGGTTGGAAAGCTAAATCAGAGAATATCTTCAAAGCACAGCATCAGAGTGAGTACCTGGTCAATTCTCCTATTATTACTACTGTCATTATTACTACACTTGACAGTACTCAACACTGATACTCTGTTACTACTAGTAATAAGGCTTGTTTCCAGCGTGTGCTAAGGATCTACACTTGTCACCCTGGTAAGTGCTCCAAATCCTACGAGCTGGATACTGTTAGCCTCATTTGCAGAGGATAAAACTGGGGGGCAGAGTGGTTGAAATTATCTGTCTGAGACACAGACAAGACATGACAGCTGGAGTTCCGACCCATGCTATCAGGCTCCAGTCTGTGTTTTTTACCGCTAATTTGTCCATACTTGGCATACATCAGGGCACCATGGTTTTTCTGGTGTTTCTGCCATTATGAGAGTCTGACAGGGACAGTGATGTTAGGAGGAGAGTGGCATGGGAGCCATTGCTGGTCCTTGGGGGAGTCCCTGTCAAAGCCTTGCTCTGGGCCCCCAGGGAACCTCCTCTGAGGACCCATCAGCAGGTCAGAGAGCCTCAACCTGAAAAGGAGAGGAGGGTTAAGAAGGAAAGGAGAGCAGAGGATGCCAAGGAGTGAGCACATAGAATAAAGGAAGAGACAACCAAGAGGAACATGGAAATGATCAGCAGTGCTTGGGGAAAGAAATGCTGTAAGTATCTCTAACCATGCCCTTGGCTGTTACCCATTTAACTTTGTTTGAGGCTAATGAAGAATGAATGAATGAAACAAAAAATCAGTTATGATTGTGCCTTGGAGTATGCTGGTTCCTGACTAACCCGGTTAGTTTTATATGGAAGTTTTATAATGTGTGCGTGAGGTATCTCCCTTGATTTATTTACTTTCTTCCAACTTTTTAGAATGGACAGAATTGGGGAGGAAAATGTCTAAATTAAAGAAGTTGGCTTTTAGGACTTTCCTAAGCTCAGTGGCCACCTGCTTTCCGGGAGCTGAACTAAATGGGGTATCTGATGCTTTCCTTCTACATGGTGTCTAACTGAGGAACCAATGGTTACATGGTCACACATCCCTCATCCTTAGGTTGCTTATGGTCTAGAGAAGGAAAGAACTAGAATACGAAGTGGTCAGTGCAGTGGCCAGCTCACACCTGCTTGGCCTTACCTCCAATTTCAGCCAGGGCTCGGTGGATAGTGCCCAGCAGGGTGCACCCCCATTGGAAGCCAACACCCTGAGTATCACACACCTTTATTTGCTGAATGTCCCTTGACATCTTAGAAGCCGTGGTGAGCTTGCTCAACCCATGTTCCTTCACAGCTAGAACGTGCAAAGAAATTAGCAAGGCCTGGGGCAACAGTTGGCCAGTGGGGACTGAACCAGCAGAGAGATGACCCAGCTTCCTGTCCTTCAGGTGGACACGCTGGCACCACGCCAGACACTCCCCGGCCACAATCTCAATAATGGACTGAAACACTGCCCTTCGTCCTTCCTGGTTTCAGTCTCCCTGCACCGTGGGGTCACCATCCAAATGGGCTACCTCCACCCACATCCTGATCTCAAGGGTTGCTTTTGGGGGACCCACATCAAACAAAGTGATCTAGTTCATTCTAGAAGTATTAAACCTACTCTCAGTGGCATGGAGGCAGGCATTCTGATAAAATGTCAACCGACCACTGAATGGTGAATGGAAGGGGGGCAAATCGAGATGCATGGTGAGGGAGAGGTAGAAATGGGGCCCATGCAGAAAGCACAAGGAGGAGCTAGAAAAACACGGCATGTTTGCATGACTGCAACTAGTCAGAAAGTTAGAAAAATCTGTCAATGGAACCAGATGGAAGAATTCTTCCAGGTCCTTGATGGCAGACTCAAGAGCTACCTCTTTGCTATCACAAGCGATCATATGGTGATGCAAATGATTTTTTTTTTTTTTTTAGCAAATATATTTGCATTTTGTGAAAGACCTACAGGAAAGCCTTTTGTATGGCAGGTGGAGGCCTTGGGATTTCTGGCCCAGAAAAAGCAAGCAAAGATCATAGCAGACCAGGTAGAACCTCTAGGACTCTCAGTCTCTTCATCTGTAAAATAGGCCTGTGTGTTTCAGGCAAAACTGAGTCACTGGTACACATTGTGTCGCAATGCAGATAGTCAGTACAACCAACCCAGTCTGGGAAAATAAATACAGTTGGCCAAAACTCCTTCTGACCAAAATGACAGACCACATCCATCCAGCCACCCTTTGGAAAACCATGCATAAAGAGCTTCCAACAAGTTAGAATACTCCAATTTAACACCAGGGCCAGGGAAGGGCACCAGGGTAAAAGGCAGAAGGGCTGGAAGCGTAATTGTACATTTTGACATTAAATGAATTACATGGAAATTATATGCAAATCATTATGTAAATGCGGCATATGTTGTTTTCGAGTTAACAGCTTGGACACTTTTAATAATTGCAGCATTTTTCAGGGTGAATTAAGAGCCCCAATAAACTATATTTAGGATCCACTTCAGATGAACAGGATTTAATGGCCTTTGTGCTTCATTTTAAGTGGCTCAGGTTAAGAGAGGAACTTGAAATTCTCTCCCTTAGACCTCAGAAGGCCATCACATACTATACCAGATTCTTCCAATGACAATGATGATCTAGGACAATTAATAAGCATATTAATGCCCAAAGCCTTTGAAAATATGAAGTTCTCAAGAGAACCCCACTTTATCTTATTTTATCCCTTTATACCTTGTGAACAGATGTCAAAGATTAAAATGAAATATCCCACTCTCTGTTGTCTTATTCCTCCCTAATTTAAGAAAAAGAAACCCCAACATCGCATGAACAGACGTAGCGCCATTGTTCCTTCAGAGTACAGATGCCCAGAACACCACTGATCTCTTCATCTAAAAAGGAGGAGATAGCACATTCTCGGTTCTTTCTTCCTCCCTCTTGCAAAACATCCTCAAAATGTTTATTTTCTGAGAAAACTCAGCCACTGCCACAGCACAGTAGGTAGAGCGACTGAAGAAGGAGCTTTCCGATTTCCTTTGTCGACCTTCATTTCTGGGACTTTTTAGACCAGATAACCTGAAGACTCTCGGATTACAGAAACCTCTAAAACTAGTGGATGACATACAATGAACATCCTTTTAAAGGCCACAAAGCTGAGCTTGAAAAACAGAAAAAAAAAGAAAAAAAATCAGGGAAATCCCCAGAGGCTTAAAACAAAGAAGCATTTGAAGTCTGCGGAGTTACACGTGAAATGATACTGTGGCTGTCCCAAGGTGGGCTCATGGCAGCCAGTCCAGGCAAAATGGGGGCTGAGGAATTAAGGCTTTATGTTGACTCAAAGTCAGGACACTCAAAGAGTTACTCCTTTGAGAGGATGGACCAGGCACTCTTCTCTCCAGCAAAGAGAGATAAAGAACCAACTTATCTAGACCTGAGCCTGGGTGGGAAAAAAATGTCACCATTTCCCGTGAGGATTCATAATGACAAACCTGGCTTGGGATTCATCTAGAACCCACCAGGTGAGGGGTATCTACTGGGAATATCCCCATGGTCAGGGAGCAGATATAAATGAGCACACTGGACCAGCTCCTACAGGTTTCCCTCACATAAAGTCCCAATGACAATGAGGTCACAATGCAAAATTACAAAACACAGGAAAGAAAAACCAGCTTCCTGGCTACCCAAAATGCAGGGCCTCAAGGCTTCTCTTCTGGCACTCAGGGATTAACAGCCTGATGGTCTAAAAAAGAGATTCATCTGCACCATCTCTCTGACCCCACAAAACCTGCTGATGTTTCTACTTTCCCTTGAATGTGGTTTCTGGTGGAGGATACCTTCTGTGATCTCTGCAGGAAGAGTCAGGCAAACAGAGAAAAGGGGAAATGATCAAGTTTGTGTGGATGGAAAGATAGCCGTGAACTTCAAATCCCGGAGCCCTCCAGTCCTCGCTAACTGCTCACATGGAAGCAAGACTCCCTTGCCCCAGGGTAACATTCAAGAACTAAAAATGCTGCCCCTCCTGGAGTGTTCAACCTGAACCACCAGATCCCAAGCGATGGATTAATACTGATGGAATTTTAAGCAGCATGATAGAGATTTTGGATAGGACTTCTAGGCAAGCAAATGAGGCCTCAGAGACAACTCTCCTCATACTCATGGAGAAGACACATTTAGGGAAATGCAGGTTCGGGGGGCAACTGAGTTCTATGAGGGACTGATCCTAACAATTCCTACTTCCTGTTAAGGGCCCTTGAGTGCATCTCTGCTCCATTCTAAGAGAAGCCCCATCTTCTTCGCCTCTTTTCAAGGACATGATGATTTTCCTCCAATCTGCACTTCCAGCCACATCTCCCAGGGCTCCAGGCAAACTGCATAGCAACTGTTTCCCAACTCAGCTTCCACTTCTCCACTCTCTGTTGGGGATAGCTGTGTCTCTGCCCCACCCCCTGGCCCCCATTCCCATATCCACAGTCAATGGTTATTCATACCTTGAAGCCTGACTCAAATGCCTATTCCTCCAGGAAGCCTCCTTGATCCCCACTTATAGAAGACCCCACATGGCTAGATATGCTACCACACATTCTGTCCACACCTTACTTCCAGCCCTTATCTTGTTACACCTTCTGTTATAGATCCTAGTGACCTCCATCCTGTAGCTCATGAAAGATGAGCCTTGGGAAAATGCCCACTGAATAATTTGAAGAACTGTTTGAATTAACACTGATAAAGGATTAAAATATCAGAAAACAGTGCCCGTGTCACAAAAACCTAAGCACCCATGTGTCCTCATGTCCTTCTGTGCTTAACATGGAATTGGCTTCCTGCAAGCTATAGGTTAATGAAATACTGAGATCATGTTTCCAGCATTTATTTGAATGCCCATGGTACATAATTTCTCTATCTGCATATGATCTACAATATTATTTATTTAACATTTTTCTTTAAACTATTTTTTTTAAGATTTTATTTATTTACTTATTTATTTGACAGAAAGAGAGAAAAAGAGAGCATGAGAGCATGAGTAGGGGGAGGGGCAGAGATTGAGAAAGAGAAAGAAGCTGACTTCCCGCTGGGCTTGATCCCAGGACATAGAGATCATGACCCGAGCAGAAGTCACTTAACCAAATGAGTCACCCATGTGCCCCTAAATTGACTCACTTTTAAAAAAATCTAGGTTGATTAAAAAAAATCTAGATTGATATATTTTATTTTACTATTTATTTATTTTTAGAGAGAGCTCATGTGTGAGCAGAGGTGAAGGAGGGGCAGAGGGAGAGGAAGAGAGAGAATCCTCATCCAACTCCCTGCTGAGTATAGAGCCCACTGTAGGGCTAATCTTACGACCCTTTGTTCAGGACCTGAATGAAAATCAGGATTTGGAAGCTTAACCAACTGAGCTACCCAGGTACTCCTAGATGGACCTATTTTAAAAGGAAACTTTTCTTCACTACCATAAATCAGAAATTAGTATCACTTGGAATAAGAAGAAATTGCCATACAAAATAAATACAAGTACAAAGACAACAATACCATGAAACTCTCATTGGACATAATTGCTTGCCCAGAGCTCAGTGCTTCAAGCTTCTGTGTTTTTATTAAAAGGGGAGGTTAGATGGGTGTCAAAGGTTCAATCAGCAAACTGAGACTTCCTTTTTTGGGTAATTGGTGCTACAAAAGGAGCGCATGAAAGGGAATCTCCCAGTCACCACTGATTCAAGGTGATTCACTGCACTGCCTTGGGAGGTCCTAAGATCATCTTGCTTGTTTCCAGAACTGGGTGTTCAACAATGGTGGGGGGTACTTGTATAGCACAAGGGATGCTTGTTATAGAACAAGTGAGACTCAAATTTGAACTCCAGTGTTGTCACTGAATGAATGAAATCTTAGAAAGTCATGACATCTCTGAGTCTCAGTTGTCCATCAGTGAAATAAAGATAATAAACCTGCTTTTCAAGGGCTGTCCATAGCTTGGACATAATAGTTACAAAAGGACCCAGGGAAGTACCTGGCACATGGTAGGGTGCTCCCTACACCCTGATAGTGCTATTCATTATTGCTGACAGCCTTATTATTGGATGTACCATCAAAGAGCATCTGCAAAGGAAGAAAAACAGATGGAACCAAAGCAGGTGTTATTAGGAACCAAAGATAAACACAAAGGCTGTGCCCAAGCCCAAGAACTAGCACTGTTCCACTTCTCACTTTGCCCAGTGATGGCCAGACCTCAATCCCAAACAAGGAAGTTGATGGGAGACTGGCTTGACATGGTCCCCAGACACGTGGGGTACCCTTTACCATGACTGACAAGTGTCTGTTGGTAACAGGATGATGAGAACCCAAGGGCTCATCCATGACCCCACCCCCCCACAGAGCAGCATAGTCCCTAAGAGCAGATACAAGGGTAGCATAGGTAGGGAGGGGGAAGGGCCCCACTCCACGGGTTGGGGAGCCACCTGCAGAAGCAGGGGAATAGGGAGAGGTAGGTAAAAAATGGGACCAGATGGGACGAACCTTCCCTTACAGACCATCCCCAACCCCAAAGTCCCAGAAATTACACAGAAAAAATATATACTATGAGTATTCTGTATATACAAACCACAGAGACACAGAGTCCCAATCTCTTCCTCCCTCTCTCTTTAACATCATTAGTCTTCTCATCTTCAGAGGGAAAGATCAGAAGTGACCAGACAAAAGGAAGACTTGTAAGCTGTGTTATGCTCAACAGAAAGAGCATAAGATAAATGAAAAAGTCTCCAGTATTTGGCCCACATGACATTTAAATAATGCATTTGGCTTTCCACTTTCCATCCGTATGCGTAATCCTGCGTGTTTACTCAGATACTTGCCATGTACAAAGAAAGAACTCAGGAATGAGGCTCACAGCTTTCATTGGTAGAATCCACTGTTAGGAAGAGCACAGGAAGAAATGTAGAGAAAAAAAATGGAGCAGGGTGGGTGCTGGGGATCTGCCAATTCTCTGGTCGTATTATCTACACAAGACCATACAAACTAATTTAAATATTTTATTTCCAAGTTGTCTAAACTAACCAGATCTTTGAGTATCACACAAGCCCTGGAACAAAGTATTTTTTTAAATAGCCTGTGTTCTCACACCTGAGTCTTGAAATATTAGTGATGGAGTGGGTGGAGTATAGTCTCCTTACCTTTCAAAGGTTGGTACTCCTCTCTTAGTACCCCCATTCAAGCTCAAGTTAAGAGCCAGGAGACCTGAGTTCAAATCCCTGCACCACTAATTCCAACCAAATGTCCTTCGAGCAGTCTTTTTAAACTCCCTAGGTCACAATATCCTTATTTATAATATAGACAAACAAAACAGTTCATTTTGAGTGAACATTTCTAACGTGCTAGATACCATACTTGGAGCTTTAAATTGGTTTCTCTTTTATTTACAGTACTTTCACTATTTTTAGAGTTTATTTCATTCATCCTTACAACTCTGTGATGAAAGGATTACCATTCCATGTTACAGATAAAAATCAGGGTCAATGAGAGTTAATGCACTCATTTCTTCATTCATCAAATATTTATCAAAGGTCTTCTGTGTTCAGAGATAAGCATTATTCAAAAGTTTATCCAATAGGGGCTCCTGGGTGGCTCAGTTGGTTGAGCACCCAACTCTTGACATAGACTTAGGTCATGGTTTCAAGGTCGTGAGATTGAACTCCATGCTCAACAGGGGGTCTGCTTGAGAGTCTCTCTCTCCCTTTCCCTCTTTCCTTCCCCCTCCCCAAAATACATACATACCTATATACATACATACATACATAACATAAATCTTTTTTTTAAAACCTACCCAGAAACGTTGTGACTATCACTAAGCTAACAGGTGTTTTTGTAAGCAGTTTAGTGAATGAATGAAGGTATGCTGTACATCTTTTACTTCACAGTGGTAGGTAACTGCTGGGGAGAACGTTCTAGATGCCAAGATCTGGAGACGTCCCCCAACAGGTGGCAGAGCGAGTATCCCAGCTGCTCAAGTCCCCTAGAACCACCACTTTAAGGCCTCTCTGTGATGCCCGGGTCCTGAGACCTCACTATAATCTTCTCCTTCCTCTACTCCTGAATCAGTGCAAGGAAGAGCCCAAATCTTAGAAAGACCTTCCACTTAGAACCAGTCTTCTCCAGGAGAAATACTGAAATACTCCGGAAACAGTGACTCTCTTATCTAAACAGATGATAACAAATTCTTCTTCCTCCCTGACAGTGATCGGCAGAGATGATGGATGAGCCCGGCTTCATAACCAGCTGTCCCTGCTTGAGAGCCCACTTGGATAGATTCTTGGGCCTCTCCACAAGTGATGCTGGAAATCCCTGGAAGATATGTTCCATCCTCATCTGAGCATGGGCTCCCTCACCTCAAGGCCCCTTTGCTCACATCACACAAACACACTACAAAGCACACGGCCCTGAAGAGGGAAGGGATGCCCTGTGTGTCAAGGGGCTCACCATTGATTTTTCTTTAATACTTGGGCCTCTTTAAGACAACTTGGCATCTAAAGTTCTAAGGTCAGAAGTTAACCTTTTGACTATTTCATAAGGAAACATCCATTCCTTTGAAATAGAGAAGCACCAAATTTTTTGTTTAAACAAAAGCTTTAAAAGCCATGATAACTTGGGGCACTTGGGTGGTTCAGTTGTTTGAATGTCTGACTCTTGATTTTGGCTCAGGTCTTGATCTCAGGGTCCTGGGATTGAACCCTGTGATATAGCCCTATGGAGGGCTGTGCACTCAGCGGGGAGTCTGCTTAAAGATTCTCTCCCTCTCCCTCTGCCCCTCCCCCAACTTGCACACACACTCTCTCAAATAAATAAATAAATCTTTTTAAAAATGCATGATAACTTGATAGCAAGCACCTATTTGTTGAAAACAAACTTACTCCACAATTTCCAATCCTTATGAGATTTTGCTGATCACATGACATTTGACTCTTGAGTCAGAAATAAGAAAGAAAGACTCGGACCAGCAAATGCAATGATGGGTAGCAGTGTCTTTTAAGTGGAGAGGGAGAAGTTAAAGGAATTTATTGTTTTTATCAATTAGTTGTACCCAGTAAATGAATAAATACACAGGACAAAGGATTTGTAAGGAAGAGAAAAAACACCATTACACAATAACTAAAGACAGAAAAACACTATTATACAAGAACTAAAAAATATAATTGACATTGGGTGATACTGCCATCCTCTGTGATGCTGAGATGGTCCACTTCGACACAAGTCAATTTGGCTTTTATTGTCAGCTTCAGTCAATTCCCTTTGAGAAGAAAAATCAAACTCACATAAGACCCACAAAATCTCAAGGGCCTGGATCCAGGCTCCCTTGGGGAGCATCAGAAACTATTAAAATAGTTTTGCTGCTAGTGGTGAAATGGATAGTCAGTAGCCTTTTCTTAAAGACTGTCTTAAAGGACAAGATTCTACATGTTACAAAAGGAAAAATCACAGGACAGGAGCCATACAGACCCTTGAGCCTGACCTTGATGCTGTCCCTTACTTCTTTTGTGACCTTGGATGAATCTTGTAAACTATTTGAGCTTCTACTTCATCCCCTGTAAACAGATATTGGACTTGTTTAAGAGGGATCCCTTATCTTCCCTTTTCACTCCAAAGTTATGTGAAATTTATTTTCCTTGTATTTTTGTGGAGGAGCTCATGATATGTTAAGTTGAAGAACCATCATTGAAGAGGGATCCTAGTTGAAGAACCACTCCTAGGGAACCAAAGCAGAATTTGAGAGTTGAAGGCTGAGCTACATTATGTAGTTGGACTTGACTCTGGGTTTCTTTCCCTTTGGTCAGACATCTGACAATGTTTTCCTTAAACATTTCTGCCTGGTCCTAGGTGCTGGAATGAAGAGAGGGAGACAGTGTTCGTACATGTCCAGGACCTAGGGAGGGGCGGCCTTGTGATGCCAGTATGGTGGAGGTTACCTGGTCAGCAGGTGGCACCAAGAACAGGAGACTCCAAAGGCCAGCATGGATGGCCTGAACAGATCCCCTTTCTCTGTCATTGGCAGCCAGCTGTAGAGAGTAGGATTTGGTCTTAGTTAGAGTGGGTGTGTTGCTTTATCTAAGCTTTTCTCTATGGTTATGTTCATGGTGTAGTGTTAGTATAATTCTGAAACTCTTGTTTAATTTGGGGTAAAGTAAATGAGTAATAGGAGATATTCTGATTGTTTATCATTCCCTGTGTCCTTGGAAACCAGGATTCTCAATGTAGGAAAAGGAGATGCAGATGTATTGCAGAAGCAGCTAAGTTAATCCTTTTTCCTTTTCTTTTTTTCTCTTTTTTTCAGCAGCAACTATGGTCTGAAGTTGGAATTAGAATCAACAGTATAAATTCATGGCGTCCAATGAAACGTTCTAAAAATAGCCGTCCATCGCACAAGGACTGGAATCTTGAAATACTATTTCCTACTCACGGAAGAGACTGAGGCTTCTTAGAAAAAGGGCTGATGTTTATGTCTAGGGCAGGAGTGTAAAAGATGAGCCTGAAATATCTTGTCACATCAGACATCCAGGGACCTTTCAAAAATTTGGGTCATGTGAAAAGGTCTCAAGAGCCAACTTTGAACAGGCCAACGATGGGACCACTGAAGCTTCAAAAACAAAACATGATGATTGATTGCGTCCCATCAAACATGTTTAAATTCACGAGTTTATAATGACATTTTGTAAATAAACACTTTATTTTAGAACAGTTTTAGTTTACAGAAAAACCTGGAGATGGCCCAGAGAGTTCCCCTATGCCCCATACCCACTTTCTCCTATGGTTCCCATATTGCATTAGTACCATACGTTTGCTACAATTAATGGACTGATACTGAGACCTTATTTTTAACTAAAGTCCACTAACCTGAAACATCTCTCCTCCGTTTATTTAGATCTGCTCTGGTTTCTTTCATTAGGATCTTGTAATTTTTCACATACAGATCCTGCACATGTTTTGTTAGGTTTATACCAAATTATTTCTTTTTTCTTTCTTTCCCCTTACCTTCTGTTTCTCTCTCCCTCCCTCCCTTCTTTCCTTTCCATCCCTTTCTTCCTTCATTATTCCTTTCCAGTGATCAATGTTTTCTTTTTTTTTTCTTCTTTTGATGACCATTTACAATGGTATACTTTTTAAAGATTATTTATTTATTTATTTGACAGAGAGATCACAAGTAGGCAGGGAGGCAGGCAGAGAGAGAGGGGGAAGCAGGCTCCCCACTGAGCAGAGAGCCCGATGTGGGGCTCGATCCCAGGATCCTGAGATCATGACCGGAGTCAATGGCAGAGGTTTATCCCACTGAGCCACCCAGGCGCCCCTGTAATGATATTTTCAAAGATACTTATTGGTCACCTTTGGCCTGGTAGGGATCCCATTCATTATCTTGAAAATTAATAAATATAAGGGAAGAACTGAACCTTTATCCAAACTTTCATATACAAACTGTGCCAGTGGGTGATCAAATATAAATGAAAGCAAGCCTCTCTCTGTGCTCATATTTCTATTAATAAAAAAATAATAATTGGGGCGCCTGGGTGGCTCAGTGGGTTAAAGCCTCTGCCTTCGGCTCAGGTCATGATCCCAGGGTCCTGGGATCGAGCCCCGCATTGGGCTCTCTGCTCATCAGGGAGCCTGCTTCCCCCTCTCTCTTTGCTTGCCTCTCTGCCTATTGGTGATTTCTGTCTGTCAAATAAATAAATAAAATCTTTAAAAAAAAAGTTAAAATATTACCATTTTGCAAATTCAAATGAAGTAAAGGAACTGAGCATTGAACGTCTATGGCGGCTAATATCACAAAAGAGCCCCACTCGTGGGCTCCTCGTGAAAGAACACACCGCCAACTATATTCTTCCCAAACAGATCAGACATGAGGCCGTCCAGCCTCTGGGTCCCCTTGAGGAATGTGCCAAACGTCACCCTGAACTTGCAACTGGCAAATCCTTCAGATCAAAAGTCCTAAGTTCTTCAAGAGAAGTAGTTAAGGCATAGAGAAATGTATAGGTGAAAAGAAACTTTAAGAACATATGACTTTAAAAGGGGTACCCACTTGATCACAAATAAAGGCAAGAGAGTGACATAAAAGTCAGGCTTGTGGGGAGAAGGAATGCTGCCATGGAAATGGGGGCACATAAAAGATCTGGGGTGACTGGCGAAGTCCTCTTTCTTGGTCTGAGTAGTGATTGTAAGGATATTTGTCTTGGAGGAAATATTCAAGTTACACATTTGGAGGGTGTGTTCTTTTTTTCCCTCTCTTCTTTTACTTTAAAACATCAAAAAATATCAAAAATATAGGAAGAAGAAAGAAAATGGAGTATTCTAGCCTTCAAGTATAAGGTCAAGGAAGTGATAAGCAAGTTAAATACACTTACGAGTCATGAGTAATAAGTTAAACATTTTCACTTTACCTAGGAGCCAACACTGTTGGATTAGGCTTATATAGTAAAATACACACCTGCCGTCGCTGCTCTGAAATCCTGAATGGATCCTTTGTTACACCTCATCATAACAATTATTCAAAGAAATTAGCAAGTGGAGGAGAAAAAGAGAGAGAAAGAAATTAATGCAGAAAAAGACCCCAAATTCAACAGCCTATCCTTCTGTTTTTGCAAAGATCACTCGGAGAGATTTTTCCAAAATCCCAGGAAATTGAAAACATCTCCAGTGCAGATGATCAAAGCCCTTCCTATGGGATACTACTTCATAATTGAATCATGCAAACTGCTGAGAAGTTTATACCCAACCTACATTTTCTGTGATGTTAACCTATTATTCCTGGCCCCCTTGTGTACTTCCATTATTCTCAAAGATATCGGTAAATAGTCCCTTACCTTCCATCTTACCAGTCAAACAAACATGTATGTTTGTTGAATGCATAAATAGTCTCCACTCATATATTTGCAGTTCAAAAGATTGGCCCGCAAAGGGAAAAACTAGAGTCGAATTTTCTTTTTAGAAGCCTTTCGATATTCACAGGCGCAGAGACAAAAACATTCATTGCAGAGGGAGGACACAAGAGCTTTATACATGCCATGGGCAATGTTTTTCCAGACGGCCATGTCACATCTTACAGACACGTAACACTGGGAATCTTGCCCAAGGTGGAAAAATCCATATTTTAAATTTAGGTATAAGATAATATTCTCTTCAGATGGATTGGTCTATCAGGTTTGGATTTAATCTAGACTTCAGGCAATGCTTTCCATTTTATAGATGGGGAAAACTTAAGGTGCCGAGAAATGAATGCCCTCTCCCAGACAGCAAGATATTCAGAACTATTTGAAAGCAGAATTCTGGAACGGACTGCTATCCATGGCTTCTAAACAAAGGTGAACTCAGAGATCTTTGTCAAGTATCCTGGAACTGGGGTCGGGGTAGGGGAGCAGGTAAGACTTTTGCTAGTAATGGCTGCTTTTAAGACATATGACCCCTGGGTATCAGCGAATGCAGAGGCAGCCTCCTTGGGCTCTCAGAAGAGGTACGTAAGCCTAGAAATCACACATTTAGAAAGGATCCGAGGGTCTACTTTTGAGCAGTTGAGTCCCCTGGACATCAGGGACCAGGACAGCGCTGGGAAATACAGACTTGGTACAACCACAATACGGAGCAGATAGTAGAATGAAGATAGAAGAAGGAGAAGGTCTGTTGCAGGTTGAAGATATAGCACCGGTGAAGAAATGGTGTCATAGTCAGTTCTGTCCCAGGACCAACCGGGAAGAATTCCGAATCCCCAAAGATCTCAGGTGGATGTTGACAGAGCTTGGGGTCAGCCTGCTGCCAATGGAATTATCTGGATAACTAGAGGTGACTATTTTACCAGTCTCCTCTGGTTGCTGAAGTCGTTTTTGGAAACATGTACTACATAATTATGACAGATTTCTGAGACCACGAACTAAAAAAACTAATTTCACCTCTGTCAATACGGTATAATCTTCCTTCCACTCCAGGGTGTCCAGAAAGTAAAATGTTATCGGTGGGAAAATTGCACGTATTAAAATCTTTCCAACTTTAATGTTGTTCCAAAGGAAACGACATCATTTATTTCCCTGTGCTTTGGAAGCAGCCAAAATCCCTCTAGGTCAGAACTGAAAAGCTGCAATTAGCCAACTAATTTAGACAAATGAGGGAGGGTCTGTATACCCAAATTACCCAATCATTGGAACTTTGTAGACCTGGTCTCCCCAAATAACATCAGCCTAAGTCTGAATCTTTGTGGTTATCTTACTAAAGCAAACAATGTATCACACTCCGTGATTTGGGGGGTTGGTCTCTTTGCTCAATTTTTGACATTAGATCTACTGGAAACCCACCGCTAAGAGAATCCCATATGGGTAAAGAGGGAAAAAGATCCAATTAAGTAGGAAACGCTAACAAGCTGCTTGAGCAAGCACTGAGGCATGCCGGGATATTACATGTCCACAAAGAAAATATTAATTTTAAGCTCAAAGAAAAAATTAAAAAGAGAATTTAAAGGAAGGGGGAGGATAAGAAAAACGTGTCAGGATATTTATATAAACTGTCATTCCTGTGTTTTCATGAAGGCTCATGCCCTCTAAACAGTCCATCAACACTCTCTCTGATCACAGACTTTGCTCTGATTGAGTGGGGAGATGTCAGCCAAGGAGAAAAACATGTGGAAAATCTGTTAACCATGTGTGTCATTCCTGATGTCAACAGGTAAGGAAATATGGGAGCGGTCTCACATTTGTGCATTTCAACTCGGGCTCCCAGAATGGAAAAGGGCATCGCTGGCTTTGGAAATAGATATTTATGATTCCCGTTGTGGTTGTGGTGGTAACGACGATGATGAAAACACACAGGATTCAGGACGAGCCCAACAGAAACACAAGACCACCTGGCGCCCAGGGACAAATGTCACAACAGCGACGTGTGTGTAAATAACTGGTCTGGGAGTTTAACATTGCTTGTCTTCCCAATGGAGGGCTGGATAAGCTCTTTTTTGGAAACACTGGGATTCCCCCCCCCCCCCCCCCACATTCTGGTCTTACCTAAAAACCTCTTTCCTGACAGGGTGCAGGATAGAAATCTGCTTCCGTGGAAGAAGTCAGGGAGAAGCTAGAGCTTTCCCTGCCGGGGGTGTGGTGGGGGGCGCCTGTGTTGGCCCGAGTTCTGGGCCTCTAGGGAAAACAGTGGGTGGTGTTCAGAACTCAGTTCTAACGTGGCAGTCTTAGCAGTTAACTTGGTGACGTTGGAAAAGTCATGGAACCTTCTGAGCGTGGTTTCCTGTGGAGTGACAAGTTTGGCCTAAGGCAGCATTTCTAATGCCATAACAGGCATCAGATCACCTGGGGGAACTCGTCAAAATGCAGATTTTATTTCAAGAGATCAGGAAAGGGACCTGTGACTCTGCCTTTCTAATATGCTCCTGGGAGGGGCCGGGAGGTGGGGGGAGGGACGCTGGCCCACGGACCACCCTTTGAGGGCTCAGATGATGTTTACAGTCGACATCTGCTGCTGCTGATCACCCAGCATCCAAGGATTAGAACATCTTCATTTTCCAATAAGTCACCCTTTTTTCTTTTGGAGAACCCCACCTCCTCCCTCTCATTTAGGGCATTCAGGTAGGGCTGAGGCTCACCCTAACCCCCAGGTCCAAGAATGGGCTTAGGTCCTACCCCTAGTCAATCAGGGCCCTCCGTCTCTGTGATTGGCTCCTCCATGGGCACATGACCCATGGCGGGTTAACCCAATGCAGGGCTTTGGCTGCCCCAACTATGGTGAAAGTGACATTGTCTTAGCTAGGCTTACAAACTGTAGCGAGGATATTAGCCACGTGAAGAAGCCATTTCATCGTAGGTAGGTAAACGCTGCCTGAAAATAAAGTTAATAGAGAAAAAAAGCAAAGCTGAGCGATCCAATGACATTTCAATGGCATCATTTGAACTCCTAGATACAGCCATGCCTGAAGCTGAAGATCCCTGGCTACTTTAGCAACACAAGTTAATCCAAAAATTCAACGGTTACAGGCATGATACACTTGAAAACTGCAGCTGCATTATCCATATTTTCTCCATTACTGTCTAGCTATAGACTAGAGGTCAGCAATTTTTCTGTAAAAGGCCAGATAATAAATATTTTGGGCTGGTGGAACATAGGCCTCTGTAGAAACTCCGTGTTAGAACACAAGCAGCCATAGATAATATGCAAACAAGCAGCTGAGGCTGTATTCCAATCAACTTTATTTACTAAAATAGGCATCCAGGGACGCCTGGGTGGCTCAGTCCCTTAAGTGTGGGACTGCCACTCAGGTCATGATCTTGGGGTCCTGGGATCCAGCCCGGGAGAACGCCCTGTTCAGCAGGGCATCTGCTTGGCCTCCTCCCTTTGCCTCCTCCCCCTACCACTCATTTTTTACTCTCTCTCTC
Organism: Mustela lutreola; assembly: GCF_030435805.1. Lineage (NCBI taxonomy): Eukaryota > Metazoa > Chordata > Mammalia > Carnivora > Mustelidae > Mustela > Mustela lutreola. Next base: position 28,613,867 of record NC_081305.1, on the reverse strand, counting down.
TCAAATGAATAAATAAAATCTGTAAAATAAGCATCCAACCCTCAGGCTATAGTTTGCCAACCCTGGTCTAGACAATCAACAAAGCCTTGATTTGTAGTATTTGCTGTTTTCCATAGTGTAAACACCCCCACTGACGTCAGGCTACCCACATAATGTCACTGAATGTAGAGCTGGGGAAAGATGAGTACAAGGTCCCCTCTATATGGTCTTTCCACCATACAGATACAATCACCCTAATAACATAGATCATAGTAAAATGTAATAAAAAAATGAGGAAGGGCTGGGTTTTAGGTATGTATCAAGTTTGTCTTGATCTCATTTTTTTAAATTGTAAGTTTATATGAAGTTTACTTTTGAATAATAGCTTTAACCCAAGAGTTCAAACGTGAAACAGAGAAACTGGGATCCAAAGATATCACAACGGTAGATCAAAGTTTGGAAAGGGATTAATGACATCTTCAGGAATTGTAGTTTAAAATTCCAATGTATTAGACAAGTCCTTTTTGAAATGGTAATGCCTTGTACCTGAGTAGAAAAGACAATTAAGATAATGTGTTAATTTCCCCCCTTGAATCTGACAGTAATATTTTGATCCTGTTAATTATCCGGAGAACAGAAAATGTATATAATGTGATAGCTCCGTGCAGAGCTGACATGCTTGCTGCCTGGTTAAGTAGGCACACTTATCCTATAATTAGCTGCTCAGAATGCAATCGCCATCCCTTCCTAAATACACCCACTAAAAAATAAACTAAAGTGGTGTGGCAGAGCAGCTCCAATACGGTTTTACCCCCTAGGAAAGCAGCCAATGATTATTTACTAAAAGTTATCCTCCTTTCAAAACTATCAGAAAATAGCAATCATTCGCTAATGATTTCTGGCAGGTGAGGGTCAATCAATGCCTTAAGAACACTGAAAGACCATGTCATTAGAGCCCCAGCATGCTTGCCTTCTCAGAGGGATAAACTTATCGATGTTGCTAACGGAGCATTTTAATGAGAGTTCATCACAAAAGGGCAACCTTTTAAGTGGGCAAGTCAATCCATAGGGGGGAGAAATGTGGACCCCAAATCACTCTCATCAACTGGTGAAGAGGGATTTCTAGATCATGTTTTGATTTTTAGGGCAATACTCGCTTCTGAACAGAAATTGTGGCCCAGTTAGTTGTGCATTTCGAAAGAGATTTTATTTTGTTTTTTAAAGATCAATTTTTTTTTTTTTTTTTTGACAGAGAGAGAGCGAGAGAGCATGAGCTGGATGGGCAGGGGGAGAGGGAGAGAGGATATGAAGCAGACCCCACACTGAGCATGGAGCCCGACATGGGGCTCCATCTCATGACCCTGAGATCATGACCTGGGCCAAAACCAAGAGTCGCACGCTTAACCGACTGAGCTACCCAGGTGCTCCTTGAAAGATATTTTATATTTACTCTTTTAAAACAACCTCCACCAACCCCTCTCTGGAAGAGCTAGTGAAGGAGGTGCTTCCTTCTATCAGGATGGTGGCATTTCATCCACGACATCACGGCAATCTCTACCTGTGATTTTTAATATATTCCATAAAAGCATAAATCATTCCTCCTGCTTTCATTCCTATCACAGCTCTGTTCATCTGATCTCTTCTGGTATTTTATTTTATTTTTAAAGATTTTATTTATTTAAGAGAGAGAGAGAGAGTGAGAGAGAGAGAGAGCATGAGCAGGGGGGAGATGGAGAAGCAGGCTCCCCACTGAGCTGGGAGCCCAACTCGGGGCTCAATCCCGGGACCCTGAGATCATGACCCAAGCGGAAGGCAGACACTTAACTGACTGAGCTGCCCAGGCAGTACAAGGAAATATACCTTCTAAAACACCATACAAAGGTAAGGGGTTGCTATTATTGCCTTTGGATCCCCACACAGAGGGCCTTGTTCATAACAGGTGCTCACAGAATGCATGCATGTATTTCTTCATTTAATCATCTTCTGTGTAAAATACAGAGCTTGGGAAAAAAAAAAAAATACAGAGGTTGAAATAAATGCACCGGGAGCCTGGCAGCATGGGTTCAAATACCAGCTCTGCTATTCACTCATGGCCATGTGATCTTGGGGGAAATTACTTAATCTCTCACTGCCTCAGTTCCTCATCTGTGAAACGAGCTGGTGATCATGGTTCTCCATGGGGTTGTTAGGAAGGTAAAAGGAGTTCATAGGAGTAAGTTTCTCAGCACAGTTCATCCTACACAAGTCGTCCCCTTCCCCTGACCATGCTCACATGCTTTCCCTCTTGCAAATAAATGAATAAAATATATTTTTTTAAAATGTAGTTTTTCTTTTACATTTTGCCTGGATCTCCAAGTGGTACTTGGTGCAGGGTGGGTCCAAAATCAAGGTCCTGGTTGCCCAGGAGTTCACCCTGCTACTCTTCAACTCCACTCTCAGGGAAAGGACATCGAAGGATGCTTTTTCTTTAGCAGTATTTCCTACTGTAAAATTAAAGAACTTATCTCATGAGAGAAGAGACAGACAAGGATCTAGTTTTAGGACAGAGGGACCTCACAGTTACCCCTAAAATCACAACACAGTAACCCTTCCTTTTTCTGGCTATCTTCATGCGTTGAGCAGTTGATTTATGCCTACAGTGTGCCAGGCACTGTGCCAGGAATTTAGTGGTGAAGAAGCAAGACAAAACCTCTGTTCTCACGGAGCTGGGAGTCCTGTGGATCACAGGAAGCCTGACCTGGCCTGGGGGCTCAGGAAAGCTTTCCTCACCAAAAACAACTCTCAGGCTGAGATCTGAATGCTTCTGAGAAGGCTTTAGCCTGGAAAAGGGCAGAGCCTAAACAGGGAGTAGTATGGGCAAAGGCCCAGTGGTAGGATAAAAGGTAGAATGTTTGAGAACTGAATGGAAATAGAAAAGACAAGGGGTTTGTGGGAGATGGGGCTGGAGGGGGTACAAAGCAGGCAGGTCTTCTTAGGCCCCTGGGGGTATATCTAAATTTAGAGCATTGAGAAGCTTTAAAAGGGTGTGAGTAGGCCTGAGGAACATAACAGGGACACTCTGGCTGCAATGATTTCGAAGGTCTGGACAGGCCCAGAGTAACGCTCGTGGGCCAGTCAGGGGCTTCTGCGGTGGTCCCGGCAAGGGCTGATGAAGCTGAGGCTAGAGGTTATGAGTAGAATCATGAATGGACCAGAGGAGCAGCTGTTCTGGCTCTCAGGCCATCCCCGGGCTGTACCCACCCTCACCGTCCTGGCTCCTCCCTATGAAGGCAGGGGCTTCCCCAGAGTCTAGTCCAGTGTCTAGCTTGACCCTAGGGAGTTCCCATCCAGATCTTGAGACAAACACAGAAATGAAACCTTTGGAGAAACTGCAAAGCAATGCAAGAAAATGTCAGCAAGGTTAGTACATATCAGATGTACGAGTGAGTGCCGAAAAGGTGTAGAATTATGGCGTGTTTAAGAGGGGCTGACTTATTCACTGGGAACACGCAGGGACTCTTATACCAGGCTGTCCCATTCCTAGCAAGCAAATGGGTGGTGTCACATTAAGCCAGATACGGCTGCTAGGCCTCCGTGGTTAGGCCTGCACTGTGCCTAGCAATGTAGCATTAAAAAAAAAAAAAAAAAATCAAGTAAAATTAAATGCCAATTTTTAAATAAAATAAAACACTTTGCAGGGGGGGTGGTGCCTGGGTGGCTTGGTCATTAAGCATCTACCCCGGCTCAGGTCATGATCTCAGAGTCCTGGGATTGAGCCTTGCATCAGGCTTCCTGCTCAGCGGGAAGCCTGCTTCTCCCTCTCCCACTCTCCCTGCTTGTGTTCCCTCTCTCGCTGTGTCTCTCTCTGTCAACTAGATAAATAAAATAATAAAACATTGGGAAGCTTTGTATTAAAAAATCTGAATTGGGGCGCCTGGGTGGTTCAGTCAATTAAGCATCTACCTTTGGCTCAGATCATGATCCCAGGGTGATGGGATAGAGCCCTAAGACTCTCTGTTTCTGGGGGAAGTTGACAATGCCTAGAGTTTAGGTCTAGGTCCCTATCCCAGAGATAGCCTTAGTCTATATGCATAAGGAGACATCAACTCTTCCCCCTACTGCCATGATGTCCATTATAACCCTGTTTCTAATAGTGAAAAAGTAGACTACCTAAATGTCTTTGAGTAGGAAGACAGTGATGTCCTGGCTACCAGAGAGTCCCAGAAGATCCAGTGCAGCCTCATCTAGTCAGAATGTGGACAACGGTCCCACAGGGGTTGGCAGAGATAATGGCAATAGCACAGGTCAACTGAGGTGTCTTGTCCCTTTAGGGAATAGCCACTGGGAAGAGTCACGCCTTTTATAGAGAACATGGGCCAGACTACCCACGGTTCACCAACTCACAGCTTGTGTTCATATCACTGACAGCCAGCCGCACTATCAGAAGGCAAGCAGGCATCTGTATTCAACCTATGGCATCATCGTCAAGTGACGTCATTCCATTTATATATTAAGATCTAAAGGTGTCAAGTGATTTAGGGGACATGATTACCAAGTAGCATTTGTTAGGAGTCCCAGGTCCCAAAAGAACGATTTCCCAGAGATTCCCACCGGGGCACATAATATATTAGCCTAACTGTAATCATAGCTTAGGGTTATCACAAAATTGTTTTTTTCTAAAAAAAGAAAACAGAAAAAAAAGGAAAAAGAAAAAAAGAATGTGTAACCACCAAAAACCACTGAAAAAAATTTTTTTTCAGCTTTTAAAGTTCTAAGGCTTAGTTTCTTGAGATTTTACTTATGTGAAACATCTTATTCCCATTGATACCAGATTAAGGAGGCCTCTATGCATTTTCTCAAATGAATCAAGCATTGTTTCATTGTTTCTCAAAGCATTTTTAAGAGCCTGGTGACAGAGGAAATGTCTGAATTCAAAAGGAAGTCTTAAGGGGTTGTGAAGTCTCAGGAAAGTTCTTAAATGACCTAACCAGATGTTTTGAAGTCTGATACACCCTTAACCCAAACTGAAATTCATAACAAAGTCAAAAGCAATAGAGCCAAATTGATTCCAAAATGCCTTTTCTAACAAACCTGACTGTTTACACCCATTGACTTTAATGGGGCCTAATTCTTACTGGGAGAGATTATATGGCCATGGAAACAATGAGATGCATAATAAAGTTTGAAGATGAAATAAAACCTAAAACTCAGGTAAGTCTTCAGGGCTGGCTAAATTGAGAATCCATGTTTCTGAGGCTAGGCAGAACCGTGGTTCAGAACGTGAATCCCAGCTGTGCCACGTGCTTGTGGTGACCTTGGGAAAGTGGCTGGACCCCTCCGTCCTTCAGCTTCCTTCTCTGTCAAATGGGCATAAGGATGGTACCCACCTCACTGGGATGTTGTATGGGTTAAATGAGACAATGTAGTGAAGGGCTTAGAACACAGTAAATGATCAGTGAAGCTTACCTATTAGAATTATTTTATTTTTTTAAAACGTTAGTTATATAAGGAGACACCAAAGTCATGGACAAACCAGGAATTTTCTTTTTTATATTTAAACGTAAGACGTGTTAAATTTTAGCAGTATTATTGAAGGAAAAAGAGGTTCTTTAGATCTCTTCACCCAAGAAATAAAATTCCTGGAGGAAACTGAGTTCCTTTCCTTAGTTTGTTTATTTTGTGGATGGGACGTATTTTAATTTGAAAGGGCTTGGTTTGGCATAAAGCATTTGGGACATTAACGGAACAGTAGAGACAGAGTCCAAATAAGATGGTCCTGAGTTGCGCTTGGTGCATAGGACCCTTAAAGGACTCTCAGCAAGAGGAGCGAGGGCAGGCTCTGGCGGCCTTCCTGCTAACTTAACAGGGGACCGTGAACGAGCAAGTCACTTCACTTCGGCTCTCTGGCCTCCACTTGGTCACCCACAAAAAGAGGGGGTTGAACTAAATGGCCAGTTAGGTTTCTCTGAACTCTAACTGCTTGTACGAAGCTGTTATCTGTTCCCTGGGAGATCTGAGTCTGGACTTGACCACTCTCAGCTCTGTGCTGGTGTCCAGAGCCCGGCCAGGCAGCCCCTCCCCACCGGTTACTTTCTCACTTCCTGCCATTGGGCTCAGAGGACCCTGGGCATGAGGACGACCACGATGACGATGACGACGACAATGACGATGAGGCCGGCGACGACGACAACAAGGACGGGTCAGTCCGACTCTCCAGGCACCCTGGGAGAAACAGCGCAGCCGACTCCAATTCAAACTGTGTCCCCATCTCACACAAAGCCCTGTTTATCCCACTGGAGAGGAGGGTGGAAACCACTTTACTTAAAGCAGAGCTGGAGAAATAAATATTCGAGAAGCAATAGCTCATTATTTTTGAGGACTCTGGAATGAAAGTCCAAGGTAGAAAAACAGCATGACAACCACCAGCATTTCCATTCCGAGTATAGAGCTCTGAGATAAAGATAGTGCGGTTTGTTTATTATTCCTTCTCTTTAAAACCTGCATTAATTCTGATTTCTATTTAAATAAGAATGATTAAATTTTATCAGCTGAGATGGAAATATTGTGATAAACACTGGCTCGTGGCCAAACTAATCTCCCAAGCCCACAGCTTACGGCCATTGTCTTGTATAGATATTTGAATGGCAATGGGCTTTTATCAGTATTTCTAAAGGCACTCATTTAATTATGTGGTTGTAAGGATTTTCAAAACCCAAAAGAATACCATCAATACATATTCATTTCTTGGATTAATTCGACATTAACATCAGAAAATATTGTTATTTAAAAGATGCTCATACTTGTTTTTGCTCTTGCAAAAAAAAAAAAAAAAAAAAAGAATGTATCCAATTCTGGTTGCAATGGCGTCTTTGAGATGTTCTGTTTAACTCAAACTAGGAAAATGCAAGGCAGGGAGTTAAGGCTGGAATTTAGAATTACAGGGATTACAAGGAGGAATCAGGAAGGAAGTTCATAAGTCTTTAATAAAGAGATCTACTTCCCAGAGGTTGGACCATGACAAGGAAACAGAATCTCTGACCTAGGAATTTTGGACACATGTGTGGATCTCATCAATCAAATAGAATGTATCTGAAAGCCTCAGGAAAAAAGGTTCAAGTGCTGGGGCAGTTTACCTGCTCAAAATGTTCATACTTAGAAATCCGAGTGATCTAGATTTCATTCCTACGGGGGATACTAGATTTCTTCAAGAACTGATTAAAGATACAAAAATTTGTACATTTGACACCTTTAACATTAATAATGTTTCCTCCAAAGCAGATCTTTATATTTCAGTGATGATAAATCTGCTTTTGTGAAGCAAAGACTCACAGTCTACCTTAACCTTGGAATTTCTTTTTGTGGCAGGGTAGCTGAATGGGAAGATCTCTTCATTGGAACTGAAGCCCGTGTGATCCGTGTCTGGAAAGTCAACCATCTCTCTCTCTCTCTTTTTTGCTTTGCTTTTAATCTGACCAAACTACCAGGAAATTTTTCTTGTGTTAATCATTTGAGGGAAGGCGTAGGGATGGGAACTGGCTAGGGAGGGAAGGAGAGAGAAAAGAAATAGGTGAGAGCTTTGCCAGTCTTGTTAAGACTGATCTGTTTTTACGTTGTTCAGCTGTCCTGGTTGGCGCAGGACTAGCGGGTTTCCAGGGATGAGGAATTTCCAGTCCTAAAACCAGGAAAGTCCTGGGCAAAAAGCAGGAAGGTTGTTCATTCTATACTAGTCTTCTTTTAATCTAGGCTTCCAGATCAACCCTTTTAAAGGCTCAAGCCTTTTAAAGGCTCAAACAAGGGATGCCTGTGTGGCTCAGTCGGTTAAGCATCTGCCTTCGGCTCGGGTCATGATCCCGGGATCCTGGGATTAAGCCCCACATCAGACTTCCTGCTCAGTGGGGAATCTGCCTCTCTCTCTCTCTCTCTCTCTACTCCTCCCGTGGTTGTGCTCTCTCTCTCTCTCTCTCAAATAAATAAAATATTTAAAAATATAAAGTCTCAAAGAAGCTAAGAAGAGTGACGTTTAGATCCGATTGAGGATTACTGAGAGGTACAATCTGTCACAACACAAATGCTAAGGGAAGTGATGGAGGAAGTTTGTTGTATAAAATGAAAGAGGTAAGAGCGACTTTAGAAAACATTTCCTGCAGAGCATGCTCAGTGGAACACAAATTCCGTGGGATGATATTCAATTTAATGTGAGAAATGGTTCAGCGACCACATCAATGTATGCCACTTAAAAAGGTCCCTTTATTGCAGGACTTCTCTGAGACTTTAATAAGCTAGTATGAATTGTTAGGTAATCATAACCTGTTACACATGTTTAGCCACAGAAACATTTCTGCCAGGAAGCAACTTATGATATTAGTGTCTGGGAGCTCCTACTTTAGAAAGCAACTGCTCTAGGTCAAAGTCCTCACTTTTTTTTTTTTCAAGATTTTATTTTTTTTAAGTGATCTTTACACTCAGTGTGGGACTCGAACTCACAACAACGAGATCAAGAGTCGTACATTCTGCAGAAAGAGCCAGCCAGTTGTCCCAAATCCTCATGTTAAATATGGGAAATACTCTGATCGGTGTGGCTGTTCCAGGCAAGGCTGGTGTGACCTCAGTGTCTCAGAATTAATATGCATAAGAACCACCCGGGCCTCCTGCTCCCAGGCACATTCTGCGTCCAAAAGTCTAGGGAGATGCCCGAGATTCTGCCTTTCTAACCAGCCCCCAGGGGATGTGGATGCTGCTGGTCCACAGACCGCCCTTTGAATAAAGAAGCAAGAAAGTAGGCTGCTGGCGTCCCAACTTTATGCGCGTCCCTGAGCCCCGTGCCTTAGAGTCTCTTCGGAAGTGGAACGAGCTGGCCCAGCAGTCACAGCAGCCCACGCGCCTTATTCCGGTTTCACTGGCTGAGTCGCTGCCTCCAGTTCTTCAAAGCTACTCGTGCTGGTGATAGAAGCACGTCAAGATGAAAGAAGCATTTCCCGGCCTCTAAAATAAATTTCCTCTTTGCTGTATCAGAAATTAGAAACAGAGAAAGTTTTTGGCCAGGGGTCCTGGATAGAAATTCAAATTTTAAAAACTGCTCAAATAGCAGTTTAAATTAGTCCAACCAATTAAAAACAACAACACCAAAAACCCCTTCTGCGGCCATTTCCATGTTTTTTTCAGTTCCACTGGAAAAAAGTGGAATGCGTCTAACCAAAATGGGACCGATATTTGTGCAACTCTCTGGCTATTGCCACAACATGCATATATAGTGTAAGCCCCAGATGTTTACTGCGCATGAATGTTCTAGACTACAAGAAAAACATGCTTGTTCTGATGTTTCAAGAGCTTTTGTACCTGCATGATTATGATACCTGGAGTCTCTCCTTTGGGGTCGTTGCTGGGGAAAGTCGGTTTATTGAAAACGTTTTGGTGTAATAGCCACAGAGTTGGTTAATTCAGAGGCGGGGTAGGAGACCGTTAAGAAGTGATCCCAAACAAAAAACACGAACTTGCTACTTGATTAAGCTTTTTGCTTTTCGACATATGGCTGTGGCATGATTCAAGACATAGTCTCTGTCCCTGTGTCCGTGACATTGAGACACAGATGGGCAGAGTGGCACCTGAATGAGGTGGGTCACCCGTGGCTAATATATTACTCTTGCTCGTGGGCCAGGCTCTCCCCCTCAAAAGGCTGAACTCAGACATTTCAGCCAACCTGGACGCATCAGGTGTGTGACAGTCACCTCACAGGTCTCAGCAGAAGGGGATGAACTTCTCAGTGTCTAAAAGGCTGAAGGGAGAAAGGAAAGCAGATTCTGCTGCCTGGAGACTCTGCCCTGGACACTAGAAGTGGAATCTAATTGCAGGCTGAAGGCCCGGGGAATCTTCGCCTGACTCTGGGATCTCACACTGAGCAGGACTGCAAATTCCCAATATTCAAGGCCTGCACTGAAGGTCTAGCTCTGCTGCCCACAGGGCAGTGCATCGTTTTTGGTCTGCTCCTTGGAAAATGGGAAAGAGTTCTGTCTCATGGGGTAGGAGGGGCCAATGAGAAAATTTGCATATATTACATGCATATGTTAAATGAGGAAATTGGGTCTATTCCTTTGCATACATTACAGGGCAGATGTTGACAGGGCTAAGCTATAGTTTGGGTTTGGATTTTTTAATTACTGTAAGAACACTTGAGACCTCCCCCTCATAAGGTTTTAACTGCACAATACAGTGTTGTTAACTGACTTTATGGTTTCACAATCAAGCCCGCATCCTATTTTGCTGGTTTCATACATTCTCACCATACATGTGTTCCAAAATTAAATGAGTTCTTCTAACCACCAGCCTCATGAAGCACTAGGCAAGCAACAGTGGGTTAAGATGTTATCCCTGCCCTCAAGGGTCCCTCACGGGCTCCTAGGGAGATGAATACTGCAAGAAGTTGATTATAAGCCTTCACAACAAGGAAGGAGGGGAAGCTCACCAGCCTCTGGGGGAGAGTGGGAAGAAGGTCCAGGGAAGCATGAAGGAGGCTTTCCAGAGGATGAAGGTCTCAGATCCCCTCCTCAGTCCCATCAACTGGCTCTTCTTCCAGGGGCTGAAGTGATACCAGATCCCATACTTGATCCCTTCTCTTCTCAACCGCATGCTCGGGAATGCTAACATCTCCTGATCCACAGCTATGTTCCTGACATTCACATGTGCACTCCCAGCCTGAGTCTTCTCCCAAACACCAGAGTTGATGACCTATGGGTCGGCTGGGTCTTCCAGAAAGCAGAGACTAACACAGAGTCTGGAGTTAGGACATTTATTAGGACTCATGCCTATGAAAGATAAAAGAGGTTGTATCGTTCAGCCATTGCTGTGTAACAAATTGGACCATAGTCCCTATGGGTTGAGAATCAGGATACGAGGTAACTGGGTACATCTGACTCAGTCTCTCACAAGGCTACAAAGCATCAGTGAAGTCCTGATCTTGTTTAAAGGCTTAAATGGGACAGAATCTTCTTTCAGTTTCACTGGTATTATAGTCGGCAGGATCCAGTTCCTTGCAGACAATGCACTGAGGGCCACAGATGGTTGTAGGCTGTAGCCCACCTTAAATCTCTTGCTTCTCCAAAGGGCAGCTCACAATATGGCAGCCTACCTCATGGGATTGAACAAATGGGAGAGAAAACAAGAGAGTGCTAGTAAGACCCAAGTCCCAGTCTTTGGTAACCTAATCTCCAAAGTGACGGCCCATCCCTGTTGCTGATTTCTGTTTATTAAAAGTGAGTCACTAGGTCTGGCCAATATTCAAGGAGAGATAGTTACATAAACACATAAATGTCAGGAGGCAGAGATCGTTGGGCGCCATCTTAGAAGGCAACCTGAGACAAAGGAAGAAGCAGGACTGATTAGGGAGAGTCACTGGGCCACAGTACAGACCTGATGTGATGATGAGAGGAGCAGGTAGAAAGCAGGATAAGGAAGACAGAGCCTCAGAACACGAGGTTCATCTGATAAAGTCAGCTCAACAGGGACCTTCCATGCAAAGCTTTCTCACTGGGAAAGCTCTGCCCTGGGCAAAAACGGCCACGACCCGGGACTGTGAAGAAAAAGCATGGTCGTGGCTGAAAGTGGAGTGGGTTCTGAAGGCCAGCGGCCGGAGCCTGTCAGGTAACTGCCTGACTGGCTGCTAGACAGTAGGTTCTTCCCTGAAGGGAGACGTAAGTGGCACACTTTCCTGGCCACCGCCTCCACAGCGTGCCAGTCAATGGTTTGTACAATCTAGGCGCTCATCAAGTGCATAAATTGTTAATGATGCTTACAAAAATATTGGTTATGTATTATTTATGTGAGATGAATATTCATCAACATGTTGAGACAGTAGCCAGATGCACAGTTAACTCACAGGGCCGTCTGATTGCTTGACACATCTCAAAAGTTGAGCTCTTTCCGACTTCTGCTGAATGATCTCAACCCTGCGTGCACAACCTCAGGAAAGGGGTCAGCGTGGACCAAGGTAGTTCTAGATCTGATGGATCTCTCTGGTTTGGGGCCTTCCAAGCCCCCTGGTAGAGAGAGAAGCTTCCCAAAGTGTTGGAGGCTAGAGTGTGATTGTGCGTCTTACTTGTGGGAAGCACACCGTTAAGCCTTAGGAAGAACGTGTTCCGACTTACATGTGATCAAATCTGACCTCTGCTATTAGCTCTTTCATACTAAAGTTGTGCAAATAATGGCACCATTTAGCTGAACCTATCTTCACAGGCCATATTCTGCAGCACATCCCTTGGTGACGTAGGCCTATGTTGCGATTTGCGATTGTCTGTTAAATGCCAGTTCTCTTCTAGGCTAGGAGCTCCACAAGGGCAGGAATAAGGTTTTGGATCACCACCATTTAGCCCTGGAGCACAGGAACGTAAAGATCCAGTGAGTGAATGAGTAGGGAGACGCTCCGCTCTTTGATCCGTTTTGAGAATCTAGATTTTCATGCATCATCTGGCTCTAGCAAGAAGGTGCCTGTGCATTCCCACCTCCTTCATGAAGATGTCTGGACACAAGAAATGTGTCTCACTCAAGGGCTCTGAAATAATGTGCCTGGTTTAGTCAGCTTGATAGCTAGGTTGATTTTGTGGCAACTTCGCGTGTTGAAAAGCTTCTTAAAAATATATTAATCTGACTATGCTCTCAACCTGTATTCATTAAGCACCCAGGGTGTGCCAGCCCAAAAGAGACTGATGGTTGGTTGATTGACTCTCTTTCATCCGACCTATCCATTTATTCCCTCCCCTCTTTTTTTATTTACTTCTTTATCCATCTGCATATTTTTTTCCTTCAGTTAGGCACACCATACCTTACTCTGATATGGATTGAAGGTGGTTTAGAGAGATTCATAAACTACATCACTATAATATAAATAAGGAGTAGATGAAAAATGAAAAGGAAAAAGCATAAACTCAGTGCGTATGGGCTGAGGCAGGAATAATTCAGCCTCCTCCCTGGCAAAAGAATGATGAACTTGACTTTGAGGATCATGGTAAGAGCTCAAGTGTAAGATACAAGGGCAGATCTACTATAAAAAAAAAAAAAATTCCCTGCGGACAGTTTTCTTCATTTAGCCACTGGAACAATCCTTTCTTTTTCATGTTTGTATGTGTCTTAAGGGGCTTTAAAGATATCAAGTAGTTCATTCATTTCTCTTTTTTGTCATTTTCCTTGTTCTTGCATTTACTGAGGACTTGCTATGTGCTGGGCCCTATGTGCTCGGGATCATGGCGCTAAGGCAAAGGGTGCTGAGTGCATGTTTTTCTTCTATGAAAGAAGCTCCAGGTCTAAGAGTGAAAAGACCCAGGTCATGCTCATGGCCCTGAAGTTGCGTTACTGTATCACTCGGCCTTAGCCAAGTTCATCCTGGTCTCTGGGCCTCAGTGTCCTCGTGCAAAAACGATGGGCTCAATGATCTTGAATATCCTTAACTGATATCAAGTTGTGTTCTACAGGAGGAACTGGGCAGAAGTAAATCAATTCAGCCACTCATACTGTTGGTCTCATCCAACAGTTTGGATTAGCATAGTTTGGGACAAATAATCTAGGTCTCCTGGAAGGTGCATTTTTGGTGTTTTTATCCTCAGCTGCCGTGAATACCAAATGGACATGTTCTGATAGCCAGACTCAAAGCACCAAAGGGATCCTCTGAAGATATGTTGACTGAAGCATAGGTGCTTCTGTAATAAAAGTTATCGCTCAGAATTCTCAAGGATTTAAATGCAAACGTCCTATCTAAAAGAATAATAATAATAATAATAATTGCTAACGCTAATCAAGCTTTGCAAAGGCCAGGCATTCTTCTCAACATTAGATAATGCATCATCTCATTTAATTCTGGCCACAAACCTATGAGGCAAGTTTTCATTATTGTCCCTAATTCTCCCTGGAAGGACACTATGGCGCAGAGAAGGTAAGTGTGCCATGGTCTGGAGATGTGCGTCCAGGAAGTTGGACCCCGACAGAGCTCTCCGCCTGTCCCCCTCAAGCTCATCTCCTCCCAGGGTGTCATACCTGTGGTCCCCTAGCAGTTTTGCTAGGTGGTAGCTTCATTCTTTAAAACCAATAGGCTTTACTGCTAATCTGTTCCTGATGCTTCTAGCTAAGAAAACAGCCCAAATCCAAACAGATACCAGAGATTCTTTCTAGACCTGATTTCCAACTCCAACTATCTAATTTTTATTCTTCACAATAAAGTGCATGAAGACAGCTTGACGGCACATCTAGGGCCAGCAAACGTTTCCTGCGAAAGGTAGACGGTAAATACTTTACATCCCCGCAGCCACAAGGTCAGTAATCATGACTCAAAGCTGCTTTTGTAGTGGGAAAGCAGCCAACAGTTAAACAAATAAGCGTGGTTGTATTCCAATAAAACTTTATTTAGGGACACTAAATTTTGAATTTTATATAATTTTTATGTATCATGAAATCGTATTCTTCTTTTGATTTTTTTTTTTTTTTAAACAACCCTCGAGAGATGTAAAAACCATTCCCACCTTGGAAGATGAGCAAAACCAGGCAGCATGCTGGACTAGCCCATGAGCTATTGTTTGCTGAGCTGCCCAAAACCGCTCACTTGCCTCCCAGTCAACCTTCGGGAACAAACAAGGCTTCCCTTAAGAGAAAAATAACAACCGCCAGACACTCAGCGTTCTGATTTCTTTGCACTATTTATCTATGTTTTCTTGGTCAAATTTTCTTCTTCCTTTTTTTTTTGGGGGGGGGGATTTAAAATTTTATGTCAATAAATATTTAAGCATCGAGAAGATTAAATCCCGCATCTGCATCGGCTGCCAACACAGCCATTGTCTCCCCTTGTTTTGAAATCCAAGCCCAAGACAAAGTGAAATATATTCTCAAATATCTACAAATGCACACATGAAATATAGGTGTATTTTAAAGAATAACCTAATGGAAGGTACTTTAAATTTCACAGCCTTTGCTAATGCAGGCAGCTAATCCTATTTACATTCATATTAGCCCTGGTATCTTTTTCCCTAAGATTTACCTATTTGTATGCTTGCATGAGTTAAACTGCCTTTTGCATGATATCAGGACTTTTGTAATTTAAATCTATAAAAGGCAATTTCTTTTAAATATCCTTCCTAACAGTGGGTGAAAGAAGCACTGAAGTTATTTGAGGGCTGTACACCTCAGTACACATGGACGCTGGACTCCAGGCAACGTGCAGAAGGCGGGAATTAATCTTCTACCACGGAAGTGGAACAGAAAATAAAATCAAGGCTGAGAAAAGAAATAGCCTCTGAAAAGGGCCAGTTTGGGTTGTTATAGAAGGAAGTGGTGTGTTTTAGAATTGGTCTTCGACAAGGAAAACTTTCTCCCCTCCTGAAAGACCTCTGAGCACTCTAGGGTTTCCCTGTGGGAACTCTTTACATCCAGAATGATGTGAGCCACACGATAAGCAAGCTTTACAATGTAATGGCGACAAGGTGGGCCAGTTGGTGATGAGGGGTTGGATTTTAAGATGTCAGTTGGCCCCAATGGGACACAGGAAGCAGCAGCAAGTGGGTAGGTACTGGGGGGGCGTGGCGAGGGTCCAGAGACACGAACCAATTTTCATCCGGTTGGAGTGACATTCTTCCCTCATGTCATTCCCATGAGGTGGTCACCTCCACCATCTCCAGTTGACAGAAATGAGATGCAAATAGGTTAATATATAATCTTGCCCCAAAGAGGTAGTGTCTTCCCGGTATGTAGGACATAACACATCAACACACTTCTTTTCTGAGCGGGACTGGGCTTTTCCTAGTGAAAAGTAACAGTGCGTGAAATCAGCGGGGAGGGACCTCCAGAGGCGTACCCTCATGTCTGGCTACGCCGAGCCTGCGGTGCCCAGGGGACCGGCCCTCCGGTTCCCTTCTTCTGACTCGGGCCAGGGCACAGTTCCCAGAGCTCGCCAAGTCACCGGCCTGCGCTTGACGGAACTAGTTTCCAACTGTGTCTCCGTTGAAAGTAACCCCGCGATAAAGCCAGGAAAATCCAGTGTTTTAAATTTTGCAGCTGGAGCAGTGGGAGTGGTCAGCTTTGGGGCCCCAGGCCCACACGGGACTACCCACCCCCAGTTTCAGACAGACTTCGGGAAGGGAATCGTCCCTCCAATTAATCTCTAAACTTTGTCCTTCCTCCTTCCCCGTGGCTGTAAATAAGATCTGTACAACCTGAGTGTCTAGATCCAAAGGGGGCGTTCTGCTTACTACCCAGTTAATTACAGAAAGCTCATGGCTACTGAAGGCCCCATGCGCGCGCGCGCGCACACACACACGCACACACTCGCACGCACACATGCACAAACACATACCCCCAAACCCACCACCCTGAAAGGAGCCATTATAAATGTTTCATGTGGAACTTTCACAACCCATCAGACTCACCAGAGTTTTCAAATTAACTCCCTTTCTGCCCAAGGGGATCGCTCTGAAAGAGATTTCTCCAGCCTGGAACCTTTGCAAGAAAAAGTCTGAATTTGAAACAGAATGCAAATAATGCATTTTGACTCCCTAATCAACAAATGGGATCAACTTGAATTGATTAAGAACCTTTGAAATTAGCTGTCTTTAATTCCCTCCATGGCCTGCTGCTGGTACTCTGAAGACAGGAGGAGTGTGTGTGTGTGTCTGTCTTTGTGTGTATGTGTGTGCATGTGTGTCTCTGTGTGCTTGGAGTGGAGGTTGAGAAGTTGGGTCTCATTTTCTTTCAAAGCTCGTATGATGGCCTTTTAAAAAGAAAAACATTTTTTTTATTTTAATGGTGACACAACTGTAAGAAAGAAGGCATTCACCTGGCACAATTATATGGCTTTCCGTGAAGTGCATTTCCAATAGTTCCTGGGCTGCATGAAACCCACACAACTTTAGTGGAAAAAAAAAAAAAAAAAACAAGCCATAAAATCTGAAATGAATGTATAAATAATATGCAACTGTCTAGACAGTATAGGGCACTTGCAAAGAGAGCAGGTCGGGAAAAAATTGTCCATCAGTCAGACAAGCATAACTGATTCTGATGGTAACTAACGGTATAGGTATTCAGCATTCTCTCTATGCGAAAGGCTTCGCTGAGCATTCGTTCTTCCCAAGCCAGTGGTCTTCTACTTATCTAGTGCTTTATGCAGCCTTTGGAAAATGCACTTGCTATTTAAACATTAAAATTAATGCCCAAAGAATAGCGGTTGAGCACGGGGGTGCCACTGACCTGTGTGATTGGCCTTTGGTACAGCAGAAATAGCCCTCTTCCATCCACAATAGGCGCTTTCCATACCCGCAGAATCTTAAACAGATGTAGTTATGGAAACTTTAGGATAGCAAAAGACCCAAACACAAGCACGCACGCACACCCTTCGTGGAACACTTTTGTTCGCCGGTTCTAATGCACAATGACAAAGTCAGGTATTTAAATCGTGTACTGTTGGTATTTTTAAATTTTACGAATCTGAATACATAGCCAAAAAAAGGTCGGGGGGGAATACTTGAAAATGAAATCAAGTGTGTTAAATAATGATTCTGGCCTTTTAGCACCAACAGTGGTTGCCAGGTTCTGTGACAGCCCAGGGGTCCCCATATGCAATGGGGCACCACGTTGAAATTGCTCTTCTCCCAAACCCTGAGCATGAACAAGGTTCATCCACTTGTGCTTAAAGCTGGGGACGGCCACCAGCTGCCTCCCCAGCCTGACACCTGCTCTTGGAGAGACACCTCAAAGCCGTGCTAGTGTGAATTAGGCCTCATGCCTGCAGGAGGGACAGGCAGGCGCTCCGAGCCAACTCTGAGCCGAGCATCCACACTCTCCAAACCGGTCAGAACTTTGGGAAGGTCGTGACAACAATAAAACAATAAGAAGAGTAACAGTCCCCACGTATTGAGAATTTACTCAATGTCAGGCCTGAATTTGGAGGTAGAGTCGCTGTTAGCCCTCACCAAAATTCTACACAGTCTTATGATTTATTATCTTCATTTATTTATCTTCATTTATTATCTTCATCTGACTTTGGAGAAATTCGAAGATCAGGAAGGTGAAGTAACTTGCCTGAACCCAAACAGCCAGGAAGTGGCTGAGTGCAAGGCGGATTCCAGACTCCCTGAAAGCTAAATTCAGTCTCTGCCTCACCTGCCTGCCCAGATCTGCCCGGCCCCACTCAGGGCACAGCCCCCCGGTGCTAGAATGCTTCACTTCTTGCAAAAAGCAAGTACATCCCTCAACTGTTGGCACGAAGACAAATTCAATCTGGACTTGGTCATATTTCTATTCTACCAAAGCCATAGTAAATCATATATATATATATATATATATATATATATATATATATATATATATATATATTTTTTTTTTTAATTTAATTTTTATTGGAGGAGAGAGAGAGGACCACGAAGACAAAAATGTTTCAGACCCATGAATTCATAAAGAACCCTGCCCCCCACTAGATCCCAGAGATCTTTTGGAGTTTATCTTCTCATTCTACCCAGAAGGGACACTGAGGCCTGGGAAGGGTAAGGGATATGTCCTAGGTTGTCCAGCACGTGGATGCTTAAGCCTGGACCCTTGATCTTCTCATCCCGCTTCTGAGCCATTGCCATGAGTCGGAAACCAAAAGCTTCTTTCTGTTGCTTCTTCTTCTAGGGGCGTCCATCTAAAATGGCCTTCGATCGACTTTTGTTCTTTGCCATTTAATATCTCACAGGTATTAACCTTCATGTCTTCATGACTCTTTAAATAACTTAAGTCGGGAAAGCACAAGTGAGAAATGTGGTGCCGCCAGCTGGTTCTCCCGTTGAGTTGTCCACCGTTTATATGAAGTACAATCCCATAGGCAAAGGGGTTCTGGGGAGGCTCAAAAGGCCTTATGGAGCTGAAAGATTGCTATGAGAAAGCATTTATGGGGCTGGAGTTTTAGAACTGAAAAAATGAAAACCATTTCCTTTCGAAACTGCCGGTGGATATTCTAGAATACCTATCAGTGTGATCTACCTTTTGAGTTTAGGATGGTCAGAAGTGCCCTTGCTGGGACCTTCCCACTAGGAGTGGTGGCAGCTGGTCCCAACCCTGTCCCCAACCCCGAGGCCTCCCTCCCCCCATCACCACCGACAGCCAGGGACCCTACCACGACCAGGATCATTTCAGCTGCCATCCCTTCCTTCCGGGCTGCCCCTGTTGTCTCTTTTCCACGCCATTGATTCATTTCCCTTGTTTTGACCAGGCAAACGACACACATCTGCTGCCACCAGGAGGAGTCAATAGTTCACACGGCTCAGACCCATGGTAGGGCTGATGTAGCAACGCCTGATTCTCAAGTTTCCATTTCAAAGTATTATGCTGCGTTCTTGCCATTAAAGATTCATAGGTTAAATTAAAGATTTATTTTGGAGGGTGCTTTCTTATAAGGCAAATCACGTTCTTTTCATTTTAAATATACTGGCTATTACAATTTCTTCTTCTTTTTTTTTTTTTTTTTTTTTTTTTGGCTAAAAGCTCAATTACATCAATATCACTTGAGACCCTCTGAACACTAAGCTAAAAGCCGGGCTTCTCAGCGGCCAAATGCCTATTGCCCTTTAAGGATTAACTTTGCTAAGAATGAATCGCATCCCTCCAATGCAGAGTTATCTCCCTAATAAAAACTGAGCGAGTTACACCTTTGCTTAAAACCACTGCTGGCTTCCTGTGGCTTATGGAATGAGGCCTGAACCTGCTTCCTCCATCTTACAAAGCCCAGCCTGGGCCCAGCCTGCCTTTCACATCTCCTTGCTGTGCCTCCAGCTCCCCTTCACACTAGAGGAGACCTTTTTTTTACACAGGAAGGCACTCTTCCTGTGCCTTTCACTCAAGACCTAGGTTAAGTGACACCTAAGACCTAGGTTAAGTTCCGGCACCTTAGGACAGAGTATTCATCCAAGTCCGCGTGTTTCTATGAGCTGGTTTACCTGGCCATATTGTAAAATATCTCTATGCACACTCCCTATCCACCCTCACCACCACCCCAGACTGAGTTCCCAAAGATCAGAATTGAGAATGATTTCTCTTTGTAACCCCGGGTTCAGGGCAGTGGCACGCATGCTCCGTAAAGATTAGTTAAGCGTATCAGTAAATGAATAAGCCAAGGAATGAATCCACCTGCCCAAGAACTAACATGCATATGGTCAAGAGAACAAAACAATAAAATGAAACAATACAGTCAACAACAGCATTGATATTTTGATTCCTCTATTCGGTAAGTATGGAAAAGAATCAAGTAGATACAGGGAATAGTAAAATTCCCCAGGGGGGCTTCTAATATGGGGTATGATTACATTAAGTGTTCAAGAAATAATCCAATGCTCCAAGCCCTTGGTTGGGACCAGAGCTTCTCTGAGTGTCATGTCTGTTGATCTGATCTAAAGAAGTTTTAGGTGGGAGACAGTGGTCCCATTTGTAGTTGAAAAAGAAAGTGTCTGCTCTACCAAAGGGCCGTCCCAACACCTTATTTTGGAGCAGGGTGTAACAGGCAAATGTAGAAGCCCAATTACGGGGCCACAGTTTCCAGCTGTATTTTTTAGTTGAATGATGCCAGCAATAAAAATGTTTTGACTTTCACCTATGTGATTCCTGTAGGTATTCCTTGGTTGATTCTGAACTCAGAGGGGGAAGAGTTTAAATTAGCCACTTCCAGAAGCCCAATGGGTTGTCCACATTCTTTCAGCTCTGAATTGAATGATGGACCCCTGGACCAGGGCAGGACCCCATAGAAAGATCTCTTTCTTCAACAGACATTTCTGATAGAGTCTGCCCCATTTGATCCTATGCTGGGTCTCCATCTCCCATTCCAGAAGAGAACCCTGACTCTCATGTTGGTGCTGGAGGTATAAGCTATATACCAAAATATGATTGACAACCACCACAGCACCAACCATGCCAGCATGAAACAGCATCTTGGTGAACTACCAGCCAAACTCAAATCCATCCTACCCAAGTCGAAATAAGATAAGTTTCACCGAAGAGAAATAGATACCAGAGACCTCACCCATGACATTGAAGCAAAAACAAATCTTTAAGATACTTTCCGACCTGAGCTGATGTTTCATTCTGGTCTGGTATCAAATATATATCAGGGAAATATATTTTTCCAGGCAGAGAAAAATATTCAGCAAATTCGACCATGTTTATTGCTTCCTTCTCTGCCTTTTAATTCCCTCAACTTAAATCACATTTCCTCTTGATAACCACCTTTCCATTCTGTTTCATCTTTGACAATCTATATGCGTGAATGACCCCCAAAAAGTAGCCAAAAGATTTTTATCTAAGTCAGTATAATATTTCATGTTTTCTCAAAGAAGAAATTTTGAAATCCATGGCTGCAGCTTGTATGATGACAGAATTTCCTCTTCTTAAGAAGCCTAAAAGAATTTGTGAAGGATGATCTTTTAACAGATTTCAAGTAGATGAAACGTGCTTTTGGTATCCGGGTAGTTAGCCTGTAGGGCTTCTAGTTCTGACTTGCGCTCCGTTCAAACCTGACAGTGGAGCGCCAGATAAACAAGAGGACTGGAGGGCCATATGCCCGTTCAGTGGTTTGCTCATTTGCCCAATCATTCACTCATTCATTCAGCAAATACTCAGGGAGCCCCTCTGTGGTAGACCCATAGCGAATCCAGGGGAATTATGAGTGAATAAACCATAGCCCTCTCTGGAGTTTACAGATTAGTAGAGGAAAGAAACAACAGCGGATAAATGGTCCTAGAATCAGGGCCATAGAGAGGTAGCAAGGAACTCTGAGAACACTTTACACCTCTGATTAATGGTAGTGACCATTTATTTATCCATAGATGAAACACCTATTTCCAGGGAATTTGAGTTCAAGGACATTAGTTTATTCAACTCTATTTAACTGCATTCTGTCAAGCAGGAAGTACTTTTAAACTTGACAAGGGGCCCTGAACAGCATCAGCTACATAGCATCAGCCTGCTGAGCTAAGATTAGAAATGACCTGGGAGCCCCCGGATGGTTCAGTCCTTTAAAGCGTTTGACTCTTGATATCAGCTCAGGTCTTGATCTCAGGGCTGTGACTTTAAGCCCCCTATTGGGTTCCATGCCGGGCATGGAGCTTGTGAGAGAAAGAAAGAAAGAAGGAAGAAAGGAAGAAAAAAAGAAAAGAAGGAAGGAAGGAGGGAGGGAAGGAAGGAAGGAAAAGACAGACAAACAGCAGGAGGGAGCGCGGACCCCAAATAATAATTGTAGCCAACTGTGCATTTATTTTGCATTACTTAAATTCATTGCACCCTCAAAACCAACCTGTAAGGTAGGTACCATTGTAATCCCCATTCATAAATGGTGAGCCTGAAGCATAGGGAAGATGAATGACTTGTCCTAACACACAGTTTGTGAATGGTAGAGCATATATCTTTATTTACTCAATGGAATACAACTTAGAGGCATTCTCTTGAGCTAACCCCTTGCTGTTAGTTTTCTCTCTTTCCCCCATCTTTCATAAAAATTATGTGAACTATTTACAAAAGCAAACAAATAAAAAACCAAAATAGTTATTCTTTGTGGGTTTGAGGATTCTAGGTTCATAGGAATTCTGTTTTCTTAAAAATTAAACTTTTTTTCTTCCATGAATGTTCTCATTCAGGACTGAAACATACAGCTTATATTTTTAAAAAGCAGTAATGTGAAATCTAATAAGTAAAACTTACAATCAGAAAAAATGAGTAAAACATATAAAAGTAATAACTTAATTTTTCTCTCAATGAGACAAACTAAATTTGAAACAAAATCAGTGAAGTTTGAATCCCTAAATTCATTTTAGAAACATGCACGTAAAATCACTGCAAAATTATAGGCTTTTTAAGAAAATAATAAGAACAAGTCCCTCCCTTACTGTTCAAAGATGAAAAGAGAAAATTTTTTGAACTCTAGCTAAATAAAGATTTGAGCATTCATTCTGCCCAAGGGACTGTACTTAATCATCATGACTCAAATTCTCACAACTAGAGATACTCCTTTGAATTACAACATTGTCATCAGAAGGTTTCTATATTCTAAATATTAACCTAAGAGGCAAGGGAGCTTATTATAAAATATGAGTCTCTTGTGATAAAATATTATCACTTAATTTGTAAAATTAGCTAACTACAACCTTGGAAAGCATTCAGCACAAATATAACAGAAGAGGATTCAGGAAAAGTAATTAATGACGAATGTTCATGGCTTTTCATGTCATTTTGAGAATTCTCTTCCTTATTGATTTGTAAAAACTCATTACATATGTTAGTGAAAATCTGCTGGGTTTGATCCTTTGCATTTCTTCTCCTTTCTTCTGATAACAGAATCACTATGAAAAATGCATTCCAGGTATTTTGTATGGTACTGACATACCCCTCTCCCAGCCAAAAAGGTAGCACAGGATCCCTGTCTGGTCTGGAACCCAAGCTGGACCAAAATCCTTCCAAAAGCCTTTCTGCTAGAGCTTTGGAGAGTGGCACTCTTTCCCAGAGGACTGTTAAGCTGGTAGGGTAGGAGGCTTTAGACTATAGGCAACCAACATGGCTTCCTTATGAAGAGAGCTTCGGACCATTCCATCCCTGGACTTGCCAGTTAGGGAAGCCAGCAAATCTTCTTGTATGTTTCATCAGCATTTGAATGGGTTATTTTCACTTCAGTTGGAAGTAGCCGTACAAAATCTGAATACGGAATATATTTGCATCTTGTCTGCCATAAATGTGACAAGTACTTTACCCAGTGTTTACCTTTTACTTTGAAGGTCTCTATTATATAGAAGTGTTTTCATTTTTAAGGAGTTAATCCTTTCCTGCTTTAGTGTCTAATTTTGTTGATACACTTCAAAAATCTTCCTCAAAAGCCTTGTCTCACCAAAGTTAACAAATTGTAATCTATTTTTTTCTAGTACTTTTATGGTTTTGTTCTTATGTTTAACCTTTAATCCATCTTAAATTTGTTGTATTTTCAGGTGTGTAATAAGTAGCCAAATTTGTTTATAGATACTCAGTTGTCCCAACGTTGTTTGATGAACAATCCAATTTTTTTCCAATTATTTCAATGTTACCTTTACTTTGTCTCAAGCCATAATCATGCATGGTTTTTGTCTTGACTGTTAATTATGTTCATCTGGATCTCCCTCTTTCAGTTCCAACTTTAATAAGTTAACTCTTATACCTGGTAGAAGAAAGTTTACTTCCATTTTTCCCTAATTATTCTTGCCTATTTATATTTCCAGATGCCTTTTAGAATCGTTTTCTTTTCAGTCAAATAAAAACCTAATTTATTTTAAGGAATCTCTGTACCCAACATGGAGCTTGCACTCATGATTCCAAGATCAAGAGTCACGTGCTCCTCTGATTGAGTGAGCCAGGCATCCCTGGATAGTATTTCATTCTAGGAATATATCGATTTGTTTTTCCATTCTCCAAAAGGATGGATATTTGAACTGCTCTCAATGAGAGGCTATTATGAAGAAAGCTGCTATGAACACTCCTCTATACATCTTTTTACAAACTATGTTTTCCTGTCCTTTAAGTATATAGTTAGGAGCTGAATTGCTGGACCAAAGAATAAGTATATGGTTAGCTCTACAAGAAAATTTCGGATTTCCAAGTGGTTGTATCACATTAAATTCTTACCAGTGATGTAGTCCAATTCTAGTTACTCCACATTCTCACTAACATTTGGAATTTCCCAGTCTTTAAAAATTATAGTTATTCTTTTGCATATGTAGTGGTATCTCATTATGATTTTACTTAATATTTTCCTGATAACTGATGATGTAGAGTGTTTTATCATGTGCTTATAGGCCATTTGTATCTCTTCTATTGTGAATTGTCTGTTTAAGTCTTTTGCACATTTTAAAAGTTGTGTTGTCTTTTTAGTAATGAGTTATGAAAGTTTTTTATATATTCTAGGTAGAAGTTTTATGCCACATATATTTTTTGTGAATAATATCTCCCAGTCTGTACTTCATCTACTCATATTCTTTTTTTTTTTTTAAGATTTTATTTATTTATTTGACAGAGATCACAAGTATGCAGAGAGGCAGGCAGAGTGAGAGGGAAGCAGGTTCCCTGCTGAGCAGAGAGCCCAATGCGGGACTCGATCCCAGGACCCTGAGATCATGACCCGAGCTGAGGCAGTGGCTTAACCCACTGAGCCACCCAGGCGCCCCCATCTACTCATATTCTTGATGGTGGGATTTGATGAGCAGAAATTTTTAATTTTGATGAAATCGATGTATCATTATTTTAAATTTTATGGTTACTTCTTGTGATATCTTTTCTAAGAAGTCTTTACTCCAGGGTCAAGAAAAATTTCTCCTATATTCCTTTCTAGGAACTTTATAGTTTTGGCTTTTACATTGGGGTCCATGATCCATCTTAATTTTTGTGTGGTGTGAGGTAAGGGTCAAAGTTTTTTTTTCCCTTACTAGCTATCTAGTTCTTCTAGTGGCAATTGTTAAATTGTTAAATGTTAAATCCTTACTGTTACTGTTCTTTTTTAGTAAGTCTTAAAATTAAGTAGTATGAATTTTCCACATTTGTTCTTATTTTTGAGGTTCTTTTGACCACTTTCATTTCCACTTGAGTTTTATAATCTGTTTGTCATGTAGACCAAAGCCTATTGAGATTTTTATTGTGGTTGCATTTAATTTAGAGATCAGTCTGGGGAGAATTGGACATCTTAGCTGTACTGAGTGCTCAGATCCATGGATATTATATCTCTTCATTAATTTAAGTCATTCAGTTTCTCTCAGCAATATTTTATAGTTTTCAGTAAGGTGGTCTTACACAGTTTATTAAATTTATTTTAAGGGTATATTTCTTATGATATTAAAAACATTTAAAATTTCTTTGTCAATTTTTTGCTGCTAGTAGGTAGCAATACAATTAATTTTTCTACATTTATCCTGTACCCCAGCACCTTGCTAAATTCACATATTTGGCGCTCTTTTTTTGTAGTTACTCTGGGATTTTCTGTGTGCATAATCAGGATATCTGTGAATAAGGACAGATTTACTACTTACTTCCTCCTTTCTGACCTATATATTTTTATTTCTGTTTCCTGCCTTAATTGTACAGTCTCCAACACAATGTTGAACAGAAGAAGTAGAATAGTATATTTTTACCTTGTGCTCAATTCCAAGAGGAAAGTGTTGCATCTCTCATTATTAAGGCTATAGGATTCTCAAAGATGCTTTTATTAGATTGAGAAAGTCTTTTTTTATTCCTACCTTCTAAGAGTGTTTTTGTTTTCTGTTTTTTGTTCTTTTTCAAAATCAAAGCATGCTACTGGAAAAGCATAGGGCTTTCCTCACAAGGAAAGAAGTGTCACTGTTACTGATCGGGCTGCAGCAGGAAAGGAGGTTGGTCTTAAACTAGAGGACAGATTTCTTCCTCTTTCTTAGATGGAGAAAGTTTGGGTCTGGAATTAGGAGAAAGAGCATGCTTGGAGAGCTTTCAGGGTTGGAGACAAACCAGCTTAGCCAAGCTGAGGTAGGCTAATGGCAAAGATGAGCCCCTAAGTGAGGTCAAGTCAGAGCTGTGGGCAGGAGACACTACTGCAGTTTATAGCAGGGTGATCAATTCATCCAGGCTTGCCTGGGACTATCAGTTTTAAAACTAACATTCCTGGGCACTCCCTTAGTCCTGGACAAATTGGGATGGTTGGTCAGCCCTGGTATAAGTCATACATTCCCCTTTGCACTATCTGCTATCCCCTAAAACTTCAGTAAAAACCTGGTTGGATGTCCCAGCTCTGTCTTAGCTGTACTTTGGAGAATAGGGCAGGGGTGTGCATACATGAGGGAGGAGAACCTGCCCCAAAAGTGACTTATCTGGGGACACCTGGGTGGCTCAGTGGGTTAAGCCTCTGACTTCAGCTCAGGTCATGATCTCAGGGTCCTGGGATCAAGCCCTGCATTGGGCTCTCTGCTCAGCCAAGAGCCTGCTTCCCCCTCTCTCTGCCTGCCTCTCTGTCTACTTGTGATATCTCTCTCTCTGCGTGTCAAATAAATAAAATCTTAAAAAAAAAAAAAAAAAAAAAAGAAAAGTGACTTATCTGGTGAGAGGCAGTCAGTTGAGACTCAGCGTACTAACCAGGACTGGTTAGTAGAACACAGAAATGGGCTTCAGGGACCCCAGGAGAAACACAGGGCAGGTGATAGGCATAGGCTGGGGTCTGGACCTCCTGTGGGTGCTTAGAGCATTATTTGATCATACGAAGAAGTCCTGACCTTGAACAGGCGAACATGGGGACATTTGGGTTACATATAGTTCTAGACATCTTCCTCCATTGTGTGGAAAAATATGTGCCAATCTCCAAGTTGATTTGCCATTCCTTTCTTAGTTAGCAAATATACAAGTGACATTTTTCATGCCCAACACCAGACGTTCAGAAGCAGAACTGCCAATGCATTGCGATCTTCTTTGGGACAAAGAATTAGACAATTGTCTGAGGACCTGGCTCTCCCACTACCTAGTTTTAGGACCTTCGAAAGATTCCTTGAGTCTTGGAAACATCACTTTCCCCATGTCTTCCAGTCTTCTAGAATAACCCAGGAGAACTAAATGAGATAAGTTATAAAAGCAGTACGACATTCTGGAATCCGCGGGTCCTTGGCGCTCTGCCTTCATGGGCCCTTTCCCCCATAAAAAGAGAAAAAAGGGCAAATATCCAGGTGGGATTCATCACTAGGTTCATTATTATTATATTAATTTTTAACCTTGTTATACAAATTAATTAATATGCTCGCATATTATATCATTATTACATTTATTATTTTCTTCTGATTTTAAGAGAAATTAAAATGAACACCACTCCTGTGGGCTCTGCTGCTCTTACACCAGCCCCGAATGTCAAGGGCCAGCACGGGATGAACACATAGTGGGGGCTTGATTTCTACTCTCTTTCTCTTCCATCACAGATCGAAAGAAGATTTTTCAAAAACTTCGAGCAGCAAATTAAAATTCAAGAAATAGAGTAAAGAGCAAACGCTCCTCAAGCCAGTGGATATCTGTAACAGCAGGTTTCACTTATAGTGAATATCACTTTACTGCTTTTAACAAACTTCAAAGAAAATGTTGTAAGGCCATTCATTCTCCATGTCTGTTTCACATCAGTCACAATTATATCCCGGCTTCACTTCTCCCCCCCTTGTTATACCTCATAAATTGTGTAACTAGAATGTATGTGTAGTATATGGATTACATTAGGAATTGTCAGAAGCAGGCTGATAGTAAGCATCTGCTCTCATCCCCGCCCCCCTCCCCCACAACTTCTGGCCCATCTGAATTGGTCTGAAGGTATCTTAAGACGCAATACCCGCGAAAATGGGGGTCAGAAACACAGCTCAGGGAAAGGGCCCCTACGTCCTTGATTGTCCCTGAAAACTGAAATTGCCACGGTCACGTTAAAACAACGGTGCTACACTTCCACGATGACCACATTCATTTCCTTGTTGAGTGGTCTGCAAAAATGAAAACAATCAATGTCCAATGACAATGCAATCTTGCTTGTGGGTCATGGGAGAAAATGCGGGTTTTCCAGGCCAAGAGAGAGGAGCCCCCAGAGATGTCATTCCAGCAGAATTTTCCATAAGCAATGAAACATCTCTGAGATGCCCAACTTGTTACTTCTCTGTTCCTTTCATTCCAGGTGAGGACTCCTGGGTGTCAGCAGCCATCCTTCCCATAAGGAAGCAACTATGGAGATGGAATGACAACGGGGGGCCTCTCGGGCAACCGTTTGGAGTCAGCAGAGTGCTCTCTCTTCCCTCCAGCCCTCACTCCCCAGACCTGTCTCCTCACATTGTAAAGAACCAAGGAAATGACTCAGCTGTGGCCAGCAATTTCTTCTGTCTAAAAGATGCAGGAAAAAAAAAAAAAAGTTATATGGTCGAAGAATACAGATTCCTTGTACTAAATGAAAGAGCTTTAATAGATTTATATTTATCACTCTTGCTGCCTTTATAAGATCACGGAAATTCAAGACTGTCTCATTGATCCAGCAATGGGGGAGAGAGCTGCTTCCCACATGTGGCTTTTCCTGATAACCCAAGCTTTCTACCCTTTGAAGCACCAGTACCTGTTACAGTCAGATGTCTTTTTCTTTTCTTTTCTTTTCTTTTTTTTTGATAAGAATTTCCAAAATGTCACACATGTTTTGCAGCCTTTCAGACTTTCCTGAAACACAATTTAGTCTTTGTTGAGGGTCAGCCTGTGGCGTTCTGCTAAATGCATGGAGAGGGTCCATGTTGCAAGGATTCTGGCACTGGGTAGGCTGGCTTCCCATGACACTTCCCTCCTGCCACGGCTGCACGAACCTGGGACAGTTACAGATCTCTGAGCACAGCCACGTTCCCATCCCCAGAGATGTGCCAGGGCCCGCCGATTCAGAGGGTTGCTGGGAGTGCTCAGCACCTGCTACAGATTTAAACTGTTCCCCATGATGCCTGGGAGATCATAAGCATTTCTTTTAAAGTGCAGTTTTTAAAAAGTGGATAGTAATATAAATACAATGAATAAGCAAAGTGAAAATGTAATAAAAACTATAGTAAATAGAAATACCTCCATGATACAGACATGACATTGAAGTTTTTTAGTACACCTAATTCATTCCACCTACCCTAGACAGCCCCCGAGCTCCCTAGCTCCTGTTCCTGGTTTCTCTAACTTTTCTTTTTCTTTTTCTTTTCTTTCTTTCTTTCTTTCCTTTTTTTTTCTTTTTTTAAGATTGTATTTATTTATTTGACAGAGAGGGACACAGCAAGAGAGGGAACACGGCAGGAGGAGCAGGAGAGGAAGAAGCAGGCTTCCTGCCGAGCAGGAAGCCCAATGTGGGGCTTGATCCCAGGATCCCAGGATCATGACCTGAGCCGAAGGCAGACGCTTAACGACTGAGCCACACAGGTGCCCCCCTAACTTTTCTTTGTATAGTCTTGTTGTTTTTTCCTCTCCCTGGAATCACGGCTGACTTCGGGTTGTACCCCCTCTAGTGTTTTGTTTCTCGAATCCTGTGAGAACGGAAGCCACATCAGGCTGGACAGAGGTATTTGTGTACCAGAGCAGATGAGTTCTAAGGCGTGGCTTTAGGTGTTTCTTTTTGAAGCTGGGGGTGGAAACATACGACCTTCTGTGTGTTGTATTAGTCAGGATGGGCTAGGTTTTGCTGCAGGAACAGATAACTGTAAAGTCTTCAGAGTCCTGACACCACAAAAGTTTGTTTCTTATGCATTTCATGTGTTCCCTGGGGTAACTGAAAGGTTTTACTTGACCTGATGATTCACAGACCAGGCTCAATACATGCTTCCACAGTCCCAGGTAGAGAAAGGGGAGGGTCAAATTGCTCAGTAGGTCTTCCACATCCTGTAGGAAATCACGTACGTCTTTATACTTACATGTCATTGGTGAACATAATAACATGGCTGCATTTAACTTTTGGAAGGCAGACAAATGCAATTCTGTTATGGGCTGGCAATGAGGGAGAACTAGGTTACACCATGCATGGCTTTGGGTTTATATATTTTAGCTAATAAAAATCCTATATTTACTGCAAGCCAGTGCTGTGCTAAGTCCTTTACATGTCATACCTATTTTCCCCTTTATACTCATGACAAAATTTAAACACAAACTACATATGTCACTTGTCCACAGCCGTAAAGATAGTGATAACATGGCTAAACTGATCTTAAGAGCTGATCTGTCTGACACCAAAGCCCCATATTCTTAACCAACTTTTTCTGAGTCTCAAATACATTTCAGATCACTGAGTTCAATTAAAAACAAAAACAAAATCAAAAACAAAAACAAAAACAAAAACAACAACGCCTTGAAATGGGGAGACAACTGGCTGGCTCAGTCAGTAGAATGTGCAGCCCTTGATCTCAAAGTCCTGAGTTCAAGCCCTCATTGGGCATGGAGCCTACTGATAATAAAAAATAAAATAAAAACCTTGAGGTGGGCAACTTATATCATTGTTTCATCTGTGCAATTTATCTACCAAAGAATGGTCAAAATTTCTTTTGTTCCTTTCCTCTTCCCCATTGACTTTCCACCAGATATATCTATTCATCAATCTATAGATAGATTAACAGAATATAGTTTGCATTATATGCCACAGACCATTCTATGTTGGGGGATAGGAGAAAGGGTCTTTACAGACTGGCAGAACTTGGATAATGAAGGCACAAACCCTAAAGATTATATATGAAAAAGGAGGAGGTTGGCCTGATGGAAAGGGGGAGATGTGGGCTGAGAGAAGCTAAGCTGGCTGAGAAAAAAGGAGGCAAATTAGTAGGGTTCTTGAATATCAGGGAAAAATCAGGGTCCTATTCCATGAGCAAAGGGATAAAGAAAGATACAAGGCATGTGCTATTTCTTTCTTTTTCTACATGTTTTAAAAATATAACACATTCAGATAATGTGAAGTTTCCTTTGTTCTCCCACCCCCGCTCCTCCTGGTTACAATCACCACTTCTCTCTTCCAAGAAAAATCTACTCTCATGATTTGGTGGGGGACATTCCAGTTCACATTTTTACATATTTCTCCTTTTGCTATGTAAGTTTTGCTTTTGATTTCTATCCTTCAGGGCTACCCTCACCTTAATATTAAAGTCTAGAATTAATTAAAATCTAGAATTAATTAAAATTAGAATTAATCAATATCACTGACCTCTTTTTAAATCATATGTGCTTTAAGTCTGCTCTGCTCTCCTATCATCCATGGTTTCATGACTTAGAAATTTATTTCTACCTTTGTTTTAATCTCATAAGGGAGCCTTAAAAGAAAAAAAAAAAAAGATTTTATGTTTGGGTAATCTCTATAGCCAACATGGGACTTGAACTCACAATCAGGAGATCAAGAGTATCATGCTCTACCGGCTGAGCCAGCCAGGTGCCCTATATAAAGGAGACATTTTAAATGATACTACTGAGGGTTTAGTTAGCTTTAGCCATACCTCTATCCATTCCTGAAATGCTGTGTTTTACTTCTTTTCCCTTTTTGCCAAAGTAAATCTTCACATACTACTCAACAAAGTATTATTTGCCAAAATAGTCTTACGATGTCTGAAGTTAACTTTATCTTACTTCCACGCTGACATGATAGTGTCTGTCAGCATTTAAGTGCATTTTTCCTGTGCACCTATCCTTGCATTTACAACACAATAGCTGTGTTCTGCCAGCTATTGTTACTTTCGAGAAGTATGCTCTTAGTAGTAGGTAATGTGTTTTTTAATCTTTCTGTCAGTTTTTAAGGCTGATACTCTCCAGTTCAAGTACTGTGTTTAAAAGTGGGTTTATTTCTAATTATATTTCATGGTACCTGGTGTACTTCTTTAATTTTGAAGATTCCTGTCTTCAAGGCAATTCTTGACTATTATCTTTTTGCCTTTTGCTCTATTTCTTTTTCCATTTGGAACTCTTCAGACATATGTAAGACCTTCTCATTCAATCAACTTTCATATTTTCCATCTCTTTATCTTTTGTGTATATTCTGGGTGATTTCCTCTGATCTGTCTTTCAGTACACTTATTCTCTCATCCACCATATCTACTTACAGTCCAATTGTCCTATTAGGTTTTCATTCTTTTTTTTTTTTTCCCCATTTTTAGAATCCACCCCCTCTCCAAATCTTCCCATCTTCAAATAGTTTTATTCTTGGTTCATGTTACCATACCTTTTCTCATGTCTTGAAATGTTTTTAAATATTCATTTGAAAGTCTTTTTTGATTGTTGTTCTAGTCCTTGAGATGCAAATTTTCCCATCTGTCCCCTCTGTTGTGGTTGGCTACCTTTTGTCTTTTCATTTTGTTTCTTTTCTCTTCTCCTCTCCTCTCTTCTCCCCTCCCCTCCCCTTCTTTTCCCTCCCCTCTCTCCTCTCCTCTTTTCTTTCTTCCTGTAGACTCTTCATTATGGAGATGACAGCAAAAGGGGAGTCTGTAGAAGATTCATGCACTACAGAGCATCCCTGTGGGGTGTTTTTACATTTACCAATTCTGGACGAGATTTTAGGAAAATTCTTAGTTTGGGGTACCTGAGTAATTGTACCAGGACTTCCACCATTTGCGACACAAACCTCCATTTCTTTTGGGTGATTTCTGTTACTCACATGGCCTAGAAAAATTACAAGCTTCCTTGATATTCCCCTAGAATAATGGATGATTTCACTAGTCCCTGACTCAGGGGATATTAGATAAGCTCCTCAGGACCCCTGGCTTCATACAAGTAACCTGGTTCCTGCTCCTAGTACTCACAGGGCCAACTCAGGCCCACACACTCCTCCTCACAGTGCTTCAAACTTCAGCTGCTAATGTCTTTCTGTCCTATTGGTTCACACAGGAGCATCTTCATTTCACCTCCCTCTTATCACTGCAGCTAAGTATCTTGTCTGTTTCTGACACTTGTGGATTTTCTTTTCTTCGTTTTGAGTTTGAACTTGTACTAAGAATTAGAGAGGAGTTCTCCCACATATTTATGTATGGGTGAAGTGGAAGGATGTTTTTGTTGTGGTTTATTTTATTTATTTACCCATTCATTCACTTGTATATTTATTCATTCATTTATTTTTTTAAGCTTTATTTATTTTAGAGAGAGAGAAAGAGCAGGGGGAGGGGCAGAGGGAGAGGGAGAGAAGCAGACTTCCTGCTGAGTGCAGAGCCAGACAGTGCTCAATCCCATGACCCTGAGATCATGACCTGAGCTGGCATCAAGAGTTGGACACTTAATCTACTGGGCCACCCAGGCAACCCCATTCATTCTTTTATTCTTTGCATCAGCTCAGGTTGGTGTTATGGAACTGCAGCCATGGAAAGAGAATTTTAAGTGAAAATGCATGGGCCTTGGCAACTGATTATGTGGACTTGACCTAGTTTGCATTCCTAATTCCCCCAAATGAGGCTATTCTTAGATAAGGACTTGAGAGCAGGTATTTACTATAGAAAGTTAGGGAAATACCAGTAGGGAAGTGAAGAAGTGAGACAGGGAAGGGCAAGTGGCCAATTAAGGCTATTATCAAGTCAGTTATTATTCTGGGCAACTGGAACGTAATCCTCCTTGGGAAAATGGGAATTCAGTTATCCTAACCAAGAGGTGAGGAATCCATGGTGTTTATACAACTTACTGTTGTCACTGGTGGAGGAATGGTTCCAAGAGGTAATCTACCACCATTTCCAGCCTGCCACATGGATGGGTTTAGTTTTATATTGATGAGCAATACGTTATCCCAAAACTTAGTGGTTTAATATAATGATACACATTTATTATCTCCTACTGTTTGTGAGGGTTAGGGATTTGGAATAGCTTAGCTAGTTAATTCTGGCTTGAGTTTCCCCTTGAGGCTGCAGTGAAAAAATCGGCAGGATTTTAATTATCTGAAGACTTGACTAAAGGTGGAGGATCTAAGGTAACCCATTCAAGTGGTTGGCCAATTCCTCTCCATGTAGACCTTTGCACTAGACAACTCCAGGGTCCTCACCATGTATGTCTTATGCCAGTGAGTGATCCAAGACAGAGCATGGCCGCAATGCCTTTTATGACCTAGTTTTCAAAATCACATTGTCATTTCCACCACATTCCATTTGATAGAAGCGAGTCAAGTCATGAAGTCTGGCCCACATTCAAGAAGAGAGGAGGGAAGAGTGTCAAAGGATCTGTGAACATGTTCTTTAAGCCATCACAGCAGGCAAGGCGGGCTTTGGCAGCCAGAGATGGCCCTCAGGGCAAAGAAACGCAGGTGCTTCTGGAAGTCAGGCAGGCTGAAGTAGGTAAGAGCAAAGGAGAATGGCTAGGGCACCAATTGCGCCCTCTACAGGAATAAGTAAAGATGAGACCAACCCATTTTCAAGTCATGAGGAAACTGACCTGTTTGATGGGAAGTTAACAAAGTGATATTGCAAAGGGCATGGAGAAAAAGAAGGGGGTGATTATTTGGGACCTTTTAAGGATCAGTCTGCTGCAACCACTAACTGTAGGATGTACTCCAGGTTCAAAGGTGTGAATCTTAAAAAAAAAAAAAAAAAAAGCGTGAATATGAGAGGAAAAAAAAAAGACATCTTAGAATCAACAAATACAACAGTTGCACAAAGAATTTCAGAGTTTTACATATACAGTTGTTGCAAAAAACCCCCACAAAACCCTAAATTTTACCTTCTATCTTTTATAGATACCCTTAAATATTAAGCATAGTAGTAGTATAATATGGAGTTGTAGGTTTGGGTCCTTACAGGGCCATATCTCAAAATTTGAATGAGTCACATTTTAATCTATCAGAACCTCAATCTTTCAGGTGCAAAATGGGGATAGAGTACTGTTTTGCCTCTCTTACAGATTAAATTAAAAATGAATTTAAAATCATCTTAAAATTAAAATTTTATCAAAATGTAGGCTGCAGGTGCCTATGATGAATGTGCAGAAGCTGCCAGAAAACTCACAGGTAGCCTGGAAGAAAAATGAACATTTTCTCTTTGGAAGCTCCAGAAAAAAAAAGGTACTCCTTCCTTATCCTGCTAGTCAAACTAGAGTGATTCCTGCATTTTAAAGAAATTTCTCCGCTTAAAGACAAACTGGGAAAAATTGAGCGATGGTGGCTGGGAACTTGAGGGTAGTCCCCCGCAAGCCATTTCTGCACAGAAATGAATTGAAGAAGGAAAAACCAAAATCCCATTGGTTCCTTTTCTAGCGGGTGACATAAACACAGGCTCAGGAGAGCCCCATCCCTCATTGGTTGGAGCCAGCAACCTGGAAATTTTTCACACATGATTGTTTCCTAACGGGGTCTGCACAAACCGAAACAGACAGAACTTGGGGCTTTTAGCCAGAAAAGCCTGTGCTGCCACTTGGGGAGCAGAAAGCTCCTGATATCAAGAAATGACACACACCTGA
Organism: Mustela lutreola; assembly: GCF_030435805.1. Classification (NCBI taxonomy): domain Eukaryota; kingdom Metazoa; phylum Chordata; class Mammalia; order Carnivora; family Mustelidae; genus Mustela; species Mustela lutreola. Next base: position 28,578,035 of record NC_081305.1, on the reverse strand, counting down.
GCAGGTCTGATATATATTCCTTTCTGCAGAGGGCAGTGGAATACATTCCTGGGCCATTCATCATGTTGCTAAAATTAGATCCTGCTTAGAAGGAATGATATATTACTGATTACATAATAAAGATAGCTATATTTCTCATGAGAAACAGAAGGGAGAGATATATTTAGGCATAGGGCAAATATATCCTTGATATGAAAAATGGATTCATTAAGTATTTAATCTTTATACCGTTCCTGTGAAATAAATGCACACATACATCACACGTGTTTTAAAGTGACTTGATAATTAATATTGTTACACTTGAGAAAAATCCTGGCCCTCCATCGAGAAGTCATGTTAAGAGTCAGAGATGGCAGGCCGAGGCTCGCCCTCCACCAACGTCTGAACAAGGCAGCTTGGATGCACTTCCAAAGCCAAGTGAACCAACCCACGTACACGGAGGGAGTGATGTGTGGATCTGCACTGCAATTTCTTTTTTTTTTTTTAAGATTTTATTTATTTATTTGACAGACAGAGATCACAAGTAGGCAGAGAGGCAGGCGGAGAGAGAGAGAGGAGAAAGCAGGCTCCCTGCCCAGCAGAGAGCCCGATGCGGGACTGGATCCCAGGACCCTGAGATCATGACCTGAGCCAAAGGCAGAGGCTTAACCCACTGAGCAACCCAGGCACCCCATGCATTGCAATTTCATCGTCTTTTTGGTGAGGCTCAGCGGGAGGCACGGGGGCCTTTCCTGAAGTAGATGCCTTGTACATTTCTAAGGGTCATGGACAGGACAGCTGAGACGATGTTTGGACCAAAAAGCCTCTGTTAATTGAGTAAACCTTCATTTTCCCCTTTTCACAAATAAACCCTTCCCCTCTCTGTCTCATTCCATTTCTCTCCTCCTAGATCCTTGCCATACAAGGCAGCCCTCATGTTTCTGAAAACCTGTAGCTGCCGAAGAGGAGGCGTTTCCAGATATCCTGGTGGTGATATTCCAACTTAAAACAAACACAAGTGTGTTTGACTGGAGTTTAAACAAACACACAGATTTGTAGCCCCTCAGGTGTCAAAGATCAGTAAAAACAAATCTGGATGGAATGAAAGAAGGACATAATTCTAAGAATAATAGCTTTGAATAGTAGATTGACCTAACTAAAGATTATTTGAAAGAGATTATGGGGAGGAGAAAAGCATGAACAAGCTAGGAGTTAAGAGCTCACTGCTTGTATGTTTATGCTGTGGGAAAAGAACACAGATTTTGAAGTCGAGATGGGCTTGGGTTCTGGTCCCAGCTCTGACGTCTCCCAGCTAAGGGATTTTTAGGAAAGTGACTTAACCTATTTGGAGCTCTCCTTCGTCTGTAATATAAAAATGAAAATCCTCGAGCCAGATGGGTCTATGAGTTGAGTTCATGCACTGTACTAAGATGCTGAATTCTCTGCCCCTTCACCTCCATCCACTTAGATGAGCACAAGAGGGTAGGGACACGAAATCTTTTCCTCTCGGTGAAGGAAACAAACCAATAACAAAACTGCTTCCTCTACTGTACCAGGCTAGAGGGAAACATTAAAGTTCTAGAGAACTTGCGGGGCACCTTCATGGGGAAAGTCCTCAAAGGAGTCCGAATCAGCTAGGCTCTGCAGCCCTCAGAACCATCCCCCGCCGCACCAAGGCTGAACACAATCAAGGTTCCTTTCTTTTTCATGCTATTCACCCAGTGTGGGTCAACAGGGGGCTGAGCTCTTGTAGGGTCACCCGGGGACCCGAGGTTTCGCCATCTTTGGGTGCCACCATCTGAACATGAGGTTCATAATTTGAGGGTGAGGGGGGTATGAAGGACAAAAACAATGACAAAATAAAAGAGTGGCTCTTGACTGCTTCCACAAGGAAGTGATGGATGACATGTCCTCTCATGTTTCAAAGGGTGAGGGAAATGCAATCCCCCCAGGTGCCCCGAGAAGAGGGGATTCAGAACTGAAGCCCCTTGTGCCAGAAGACAAGGTATGAACCCAGGGCACCCGGTGCCACTGGGTCTGCGCAGGCCTTCTAATAACGCCAGCTGTGGTTGCAGTAGCCCCTGCTTCCATGCGAGAAGGCAGCTTTGCCATGTAGACCTACACATCCAGGGCAGGATCTCGGCCAAGCCCCTTCTCTCCTCTGGCTCATGCCTGCTAGTGGCATTGCGAGGTTTCCACTAGTGACTGATCTAAATAGTTTGCACATCTTTCTCGTGCCACGCTGAGTTGCCACATTTTGGACACTTCACTGCAATGCAATCATCACTGTGATTTTGTCACATCTTATTCTCACCTCAGATCAAAGGAAACTCCCTGTGTAGCTGATGTTCCTATGATGTCTGCTTCTTTCCAGAAACACTCCATCAGTACCTCCCCTGTTGGCCTCCCACCTGGGGTTGACCAATGGCACTAATGGTCCCCATTCTTCACACCCCTTCTCCTTGTTGTGCAACTTTGCTAAAGAAGCGAACTCATTGCTTCATAAATTCAAAGGTCCTGTTCAGGGGCCCATGGTTCGAAGAGCTGGACCTGTCAGGAGATTCGGCAGCAGCAGGCCTCGCCAGGCTTTGATAAGCCAAGAGGGGCTCTGCTGTAATTTGGGTGATCCAATCAGATAGTAGCAGGGCCCCAGCTGGTGGCTTGGGATGTGGGAAACACCACTAGGATCCCTGGACACTGTGTTGAAGACAGTGAGGCTAGTTCCAGAAACCACGGACAGGTGGAGAGAGGGATCCTGAGCTGAACAGGAATTAGGCACCTCTATGTGGTGGCCTGGGGGAAGCAGAGGTGGAGAACTGTCGCTCACTCCCCTCAAGACCAGATGCTAACTGCTTGCTGACCCACAGTGGTTCTCATCCCTTACTGTAAATCAGGGGAACATAGTGATGCCTGACTGAGCTCATGCCCCGCCCCCCAAGATCCAGGTTAGATTGGTCCTGGTTGGTAGGATATAACACTACTAACGAGCAGCCTCAGTTGAGAACCCCTTGACCAGCCTGCTTTACCCCCAACCCCCTGCCTCAGTAGAGGCCACTGCCCTGATCTTTCTTGCTCTCTCTGTTTTTTGTTTTTGTGGTTTTTTGGAGATTTATTTATTTAAGGAGGGGGCAAGAGCAGAGGAAGAGGGAGAGAGAAACTCAGAGAGACTCTGTGTCGAACGTGAAGCCTGATATGGAGCTCGATCTCATGACTCTGAGATCACCACCTGAGCTGAAACCTAGAGTTGGACACTTAACCGACCGAGCCACCCAGGCACCCCTGCCCTGATCTTTCTAACCACACTTGAGTAAAGCACTCCTGCCTATAAGTTTTAAAGAAAAAAATTAATACTCACACACATGCACGCAAGAATGAGAAATTATTGTTTTGAGAATAACTTTTAACCCACTGATGACACGTACAAGTTATTTAGAACCTGTAGGTTGACCTAAATATAGGCATTTGCCCCAGGCACACATTTGCATGCCCTCCTCTGTAATGATAAGGGTCCTTAAAAAGACAGGGAATGTATTGCAAACCCTCTGAATACTTTACACTGAAGAGATTCCTTAAAAGATGAATTTTAAAGCAGCTTGTGGCCATTTAAAAATGACACGATAGGGATTTATCAGTATGCTTTTAAAATCTATTCTCACCAAACCCCGGAACTCTAGGGTTCTTAACACAAAGGACCATGTGCTAAAGAGAAAATAGAAGACGGGCCAGGTTGCAGGCCGAATAGGGGGTTCTCTGGGATCTGCGGTTGGGGCAGGCCTCTTGGAGAGGGCGTCTCTTGATTTCAGGCCTGAAGAAACTGAAGCCGGCAGTTATGTGACCATCTGGGGAAAAGATTTCCAGGTGGAAGGAATTGCCAGCAAGAAAGCTGTGCAGAGGCTTCTTGCCTGGTGAGCAGTGAAAGAAGGCTGTAGTGTGGCTGCTTGAGAGGATGCTTACCAAAGTCATTTCCTCATCTGAAATGGTGAGCTCCCCAACCACCTGAAGGGCAGGAAGTGAATACCACAAAATAAATGAGGAATAGGAACTCAATATATTTTTAAAGCACCATGAATAAGCACAGCTGGTGTTATAGACAGTGTTCTGGGGATGGTATTATACTCTTTTGCATAACGTTTATGAAGAACGGAGCCCGGCATGGCCCTAGTCAGTTTTCCCTGTGAGTGATACGAAGTAATCTTTTATTAATCTTATTTAAAATTTGTTACTATTGTACATGATCTCAGAAGACCAAGTGGAGAACATATTATACAAATCAAAGGAATAAATGAATATGAAAGGAAAGACAATTATATGCCCAAATAAAAATTTCTGCCCATTCCATTACACTCTAAAGCGTTTTGTAAATGTAAATATCGTACATAAATATTAAATAAATATATTAATATAATCTTCCTCTGGGTTTTTTAAAATAAGAATCTCAGTGGGCAAAGAGTTATCATTTCATATTTTGAAGTTCTCTCAGGCCTTGTGTTTTTCAGCCTTCAGCAGTTACCACAGGGAACCTCGTTATCTTGGTGGAGACAATGAGGGTGAATGTTGAAAACATTGAGTCAGGAGTAGATAGCACTAGGTTCAGGTCCCTACTTTGCCATTTCTTAGCTATGTGACCTTGGACAAAGTAGGTCACCGATTCACGCTCTTGTTTTGAAATGTGCCAGGTGTTAACATTTCTTCCCAATTCCAATTACTGTTGCTGGAAGAAAGTGAGATTATTTAGAGAATGAATGTATTATGGTGCCTGTGACCTCCTCATGCTCCTGATTACTACATCATCTCATCAGAGGGGATGGGTGTGTGTAAAGATCACATGCTTGAGTACTTGGAAATACACAAGACAGGCTCAGGATAGACTGTGGCATGGCAGCTGCCCTCACACCAGAAGACTTGGCATGGTCACCGGCTCTTCAGAGCTTTATCAGACAACCCTCTCTGAGGAATCCAGAAGGGAGAAGATCCGCCTGTTGCCAACTGGTTGAACATAGAGCCTGGCCACTTTAGCTTTGAATTCCTCATTAAGGAATTTGACAATAATTTTAAGAATGGTTTCTGGAGAGAATTCCTGTCACCTGGAGACTCAAAGGATGCCGCCAATCCAAGTAGATAGAAAGCCAACTATACGGTAATTATTTACTTTGGAGGACTGTAAAGATGAATGCTAGTCATGATGACAAAAGATATTCCATTTTAGGCATATTTCCTGTGCTATTACAGGGGTATCAACATATTTTCCCTCTTTTCCATTCAAAGCAAAGACAGTTAAAGCATTAATTAGAAATAGTGTGATTTATTCTAGGTAACAACTTGGAATAAAAGTTGAGGATGAAAAGGATAATACAATCAGGGAGGTCCACCAAGACCCCATCTGCTGGTAAGTTTATGTCTTGTGGAGTTTCACAGCTCTCTGTCCTGAGGTTCATTCTGCTTAGTAGCTTTTGACCTTCCACAGTGTAACTGATTAAAATAACCACGGCCTCATGCTTCATGGTTTAACCAAAGGGTATGGATGTTTCCTTACTGGTATCGTCAAAGATCTGGGGTATCCAGAAGAAAACCTTCATTTCCCATTAGAACAAAAAGAGAATAAGGTTTAAAAAACAGGCTGATACTACCAATTACTAAATGAAAATGCTTAAGGATCTAGCATGTTTGCAAGCATAGTTCACAATTAAAATAGATGGATTCTATAGGACAAAGAGCCTGCTGAATTTCATGGAAAAAAAGAATGAACTCAGAGTGAGGACTTGGGTTCAAGTTTGAGGTCAATTATGGAGCAGCTGAGTGGCCTTGTACCTGGTCACTTTACTTCTCAGAATGTATTGACTCATCTATAAAATGGGAGTGGTGACAGTTATGTCAGGTTCCTCATAGCATTGTGTGGAAATTAAAACAGATAGTGTGTGTGTAAAACTGTAGGATGAACTGCTGTGTAAATGATATTGTTATTACCAATTTTTAAGAATTATTGAACACCGTATCCTTAGACCATATCCGCAAGCTGACACCTGACAAATGAGAACTCATTACTGTGTCATATCCCATTGTCTGTGGCTGTTTTCATCCTTAGCTGATAGGGTGTGCCTATGTTGCCTTGTCAGCATAAATCCTTGATAGAGGGCATTTCTCTAGAAGTGGAAAGGATTTCTTGCTCCCCTCCTATCCTGTACCTTTCCACACACCCATATGGCCAAATAAAGGTCACTCAAAATCCCTAAAGCAAGAAAGGAGGAGCATAGGTTGTTGACACCTCTGTTTTAGGTTTCCCTATTTTTGTTAAGATTCTCTAGAGATCCAAATGGCCACGGCCTCAACTCCTGTAATCTCTGTGTAACAAGAACTCGGTATATACCACTCATTGAGCACTTAAGGTGGTTGGTCACAAAAGAAGCTCTTGATGTGAAATATCTTACTTAATCATTACAACAAACACAACATACTGAAACTGCCCCACACTGAAAAACTGGGAGATGAAGACTTGAAGAGTCTGGGCAATTTTCCTAAGGTTACATAGCTAGCTAGTAAGTGACAGAGTCGGTACTAGATCCCAGGTCTGCATGGTTCCAGAGTGGATGATCTGACCACTAGATTATCAAGTCTTTTCTCAAAAACTGTTCTATTGTTAGTTAGTTTTGTCCAGAATTTCCCCTTGAATAGGTTGTTCTGTGGCATAGAGACTTTCTCCAGCATCAAACTATATACTGTCAAATAATTCATTTTTGCATCCAACAAATGTTTATTGAGTGCCTGCTGTTTGCCAGTTATAGCACTGCAAAGGGTAGACATGACTATAAATGAATATAGCCCCTTGATCCTAGAGGGCGTCCTTTCTCCCTGAGATACGTTGATGCACATTGTATCTCTTCAAATCAAAAGACAAACTCATGGGGACTATTCCTTAGAAGAAGGTTCCTTAGGATTCCTTTCATTTCATTCACTCAATCAGTAAAACAATAAATATTAGTTAGGTGTCCCTTAAGAGTCAGATACTGTGGGGTGCCTAGGTGGCTCAGTGGGTTAAGCCTCTGCCCTTGGCTCAGGTCATGATCCCAGGGTTCTGGGATGGAGCCCCGCATTGGGCTCTCTGCAAGGCAGGGAGCCTGCTTCCTCCTCCTCTCTCTCTCTCTGCCTACTTGTGATCTCTGTCTTTCAAATAAATAAATAAATAAATCTTTAAAAAAAAAAAGAGAGAGAGATACTGTGCGAGACAATCTAAAGATAATGTTGTATCAATTACACTCTTTATTTACTCATGGTTATTCCAGAAATACTAGGGGACACCTCTAATACATGTTAATTCTCAATTAACCATATTGATTGGGGAAGGAAGATAGTTGGAATAAAAGTGTGTATGTATATATCTCTCCCAGGTGATATATATCTGGACCAAGAATTTGAGTGTGACCCAAAATTTGAGACTCCTTCCACTTCAAGCTTTTATAAAGAACTTTTGAGTTTGTAAACAATCCTCTTATTTTGTTCTGTGGAAGAAGTATTTATAAACAGTTCAACAGCTAAGAATTAGGGGCAAAAAGAGGTAAAAGGAAAAGTGAAAACCTCCATGGGTAATCCAGAGGCTGAGCAAACTTTTGAATAATCATCACTGTTTTTAATGTGTTTTCCATGGTTTCTGAGCATCTGGATCAAATCAAGGTTGCTTGCTTGCTTGCTTGCTTGCTTGCTTTTCTTTTTTTTTTTTTTGGAATGGTGATACCACTGTGGACCATAAAACTTATTTTCACATTTTGGGGAGCCTTTTCTTTGGAGAAATGTAAACTCCCCAAAAGAAATAGCCCTGTTATATTCTTTATACTCTCACAGTGAACAAAACAATTTGGGGCACATAATAAGCATTAAATATGTACTTGCTGATTAATAGATTAAGATTCTTGGAGAGGTAATAGTAGTACGTGAAGAATTCCAGAGACTAGAAGCAAAGATATTATCTAAAAGCATTTATCTTCCCATTTGCTAAAGGCACTCAGCACAGACTGGTGAAGGAACCAAATTCTGTCATTTTCTATTTCTGCATCTTTGGGCAAATTACTCTATTTCTGAGAATGCAAAATTCTTTCCAAATGAGAAGATAAGCTATAAAACTTTTTAGTTCATTCTGAAGATAATGGAAAATATAGTCCTTAATACCACTTAAGCTTAATTTAAATAATGAAATTTAAAATCAACTTCCTGGTAAAATGGCAGGCTGCACACATGCATCTATTTCCACTCTCAGCTTCCTAAAATGGCAGAAAACAATCCTTTAAAGGGATGAACCCACAAGGGTTTGGAGAAGAAGAGAGGAGACAACAGCAACCAAATTCCTTTAGTCAGCCTCACACATACGTAAACTAGATTCATAACAGTTCTGGCACTGATTTGCAGAACAGTGGGGAAGGATGGAGCATGGAGGGAAAATACAGCAGAACATCCAAGGGATATGTAGATAAAAGATCTAACCAAGTATGATTGGCATGCCAGGAAGAAATGATAAGAAGAAATAATATGCAAGAATCTTCTAAAATGAATGACAGATACCAAACGACCATTCCAAGACCCTGAAAGAACACCAAGCAGAATAAATGTTCCCCTTCCACAAGAATCACCACACCAAGGGCATACTGTATTCAAACTGCTGCAAAGCAAGGACAATGGGAAGATTAGGAAGACAGGCAGGGGAAAAAGGACATTCCATATATCAGAATTCAGATGAAAGATATGAATCACCACAGACCTCTCCTCAGAAACTATGTAACCCAGAAGATCATGGATGACATCTCTGTGTGTGAGCAAAAGCAACAACAATCTGTCAATTCAGAATCCTATACCCAGCAAAAATGTCTTCCAAAAAAGGAGAAATAAAGACTCTGCTAATCTGAAACCCAAACCCAATCTGAGTGAACTCATTGGCCACGGATCCATGCTGTAAGGAAGGTTAGAGAAAGTGCTTCAGGCAGAAGGAATCTAATAGCTGTCAGAAACTGGAATCTACACAAAGAAACTGAGAACACTGGAAATGACATATCTAAAGGTAAACCAAGTTCAACATTCATTTTGTATGGTTTTTAACTGCTCTGAAAGATAACTATCTACAACAAAAATAGTCCTCTTGTGTTTTTTTGACGTGTGTAAGAGTAAATCTATGGCAGTATTAGAACAAGAACGTGAGCAAGACATTGGGGATATATTGGTGTCCTTACACTAGTTGTAAAACAAGATTATTTGAAAGTGGACTTTTATTACTTAAGATGCATATGGTAAACTCTAAGGTAACTACTGATTTTTTTTTTTTCAGAAGAGGTGTCCATGATAACCCAATGGTGGAAATAATGCTGACATAAACAGGGCTCTATTAAGCACAGAGGCAAGCCAAAAGGAAAAAAGACAGAACAAGTGGAACAAATAGAAAGTAGCTGGTTAGATGACAGTTTTTAATTCAATAGTTGCATTTGATGTAAAATTTAAATCATTTTAAATCATTAAATCATTAAAATTTAGATCATTAGATTAGATAAAAAATCAAGAGCCCACTATCTGCTGCCTCTGGAATTACCACCTTAAATACAAAGAGACAGATTGGGATGAAAAAGACATGCCAGGGAGACACTACTCAGAAAAAAGCTAAAGTAGCTTTGTTAATATCAAAGTTGGTTTCAGGGGCACGTGGGTGGTTCAGTTGGTTAAGTGTCTGACTTAGGCTCTGACCATGATCTCAGAGTCCTGGGACTGAGCCCCATATCAGGCTCTCTGACAGTGGGGAGCCTGCTTCTCACTCTCCTTTTGACCCTTCTCCCACTCGGCTCTCTTTCTCTCTCAAATAAATAATAAAATCTTTTATAAAAGTTGATTTGAGATGAGAAATATTACCAGTAATAAGGGGATCTTATTACATAATGAAAATGGCTTCAAGTCTGCAAAAACAAAAAAACATCGATGATTTTATGCCTATAAATTCAAAGTTTAGGGCAAGTGGTTAAATGCCTGGAGAACACATCTTACCAATATTAGCACAAAAAGAAACAGAAAAATGCAAATAACCTTCAATCTATTTTCTCAAATTGAACTCATAATTAAAAACATTTCAACAAGGCAAACCCCAGGCCCAGGTGGGTCTACTCACATATTCTACCGAAGTTTTAAAGAAAACACCAATACCAGTTTTACCCCAAACTGAGAAAATAGAAGTTGCTTTTCAAGTTGGTTGACAAGGCCAGCAAGACCCTGTTACCGAAACCTGACAAAGACATTAAAAGAAAAGAAAATCGGAGACCAAAATGATGCATGAGTAAATAAAGACAAAGTCCTTGAGAAATATATTTAAAAAGTGAGTGCTGTGAAGTGTATAAACCTGGTGATTCACAGACCTGTACCCCTGGGCATAAAAATATATTATATGTTTATAAAAAATTAAAATTAAAAAAAGTCAAATTCAGTATTACATGGCGGGGATAAATGTTACTAATAAGTGGAACTTAGGCTAGGTTACTAAGGTTGGTATTACATTCTAAAATCAATAGTTGTAGCTCACCACATTAATAGAATCACAGGAAAAAAATATTTTGATGTAAAAATTTTGGCAAAATTCCACACAAGTTAAAAAAAATTAAAAAATTAGGAAAAGTAGGGAATTTCATCAGCTTGATAATGGGCATATATAAAAGAGTGACAGTTAATCTCATATTCAATAGTGAAATATTGAATGCTTCATAGTTCGGGAACAATATAATCACTGTCTCCCTTTCCATTCAGTAATATACTGAAGGTGCTAGCTAGCCCAACAATGTGAGAAAAATGTAAAGGGATACAAATTAAAAAGAAGTAAAATGTCTTTTTCACAGTTGACATGATTGTATATATAACACATTCTAAGAAACCTACCTCAGAAAGCTTTTAGAACTGAAAAGTAAATTTGGCAAAGTCCTACGAATCAAGGTCAATATATAAAATGTAATTATACTTCAGTTTTTTACCAGCAATTAGAAGACGATTTCTGAAAGCTATTTATTTGCCATCACAGGATGAACATACACTACTCAAAAATAAATTTAAGGACATATATGCAAGACTCATATTCCAAAACCTACTCCATATTGCAGAAAGATAGTAAATAAAAACACAAGCCATGTGACATGCTTGGGAATTGGAATAGTTAATATTGCTAAAGTGTCAGTTCTCCTCATATCAATCTACAGGTTCAGTGCGATCCCAAAGTTTCAAGAGGCTTTTAGTAAAAATTAACAAACTGATTGCAAATGTCTATGAAAATGCAAAACAATAAGAATAGGAAAAAGAACCTTACATAGAAGAACACATTTGGAAGGCTTATACCACATGCTTTCCAGACTTGCTTTAAAACCACAATAATTAAGACACTGTGCTGTTTGCATCAAGCTAGAGAAACAAGTCAATGAGGCCGAATAAAGGCCTGAAAGAGATCCATACATGCGTGGTCAGCCGATTTTTAACAAAGGCGTGGGCATACACACATGCACACACACATCCAATGGGGAAAGGAAAATTTTTGCAACATATCACACTAGAATAATTGTTTAGCCATTAAAAAATTGCAAGAAAAGAAAAAAGAAACTCCTCTCTACCCCACACCATATGAAAAACATAGGTTGTGAGAGAAGGCTTTACTGTAAAAATCTGAAACCATAAAGCTTCAATGTTTTCTGAAAGAAAACATGAGAATATCGATATGATCTAGTGGTTGCCAACGATTTCTTCGACAGGATACGAAAAGTACTCATCATAAGAAAATCATGAATGGGACGTACTCCAGATTTTAAATCTGTGCTCATCCAACAACACCATTAAGAACAGACGAAATACAGATGGGGAGAAATATTTGCAAAGCCTATTTCTGACAAAGGCCGTGTTATCTAGGAATACAAGGACTTCTACCCCTCGGTAATAAAGAGACAGCCGATAGCAAAAACCTGGAAACAACGGAACGACCACCAGCAAGTCCATCCCACAGTGGAAATATCATTTGGTAGTTAGAAGGAATAGATTTCTGCGGGAGTCTTAAAAACATCATTTTGAGCAAAAGACATTTGCAAAAAAGTACCTACCATAGGATGCCATATAGGGAGTTCTAGAGAAGGTAATTGTAATCAACGATGATAAAATAAAGCGATTGCTTCTCGGAGGGGTACTGACTGCGGAAGTATTCCAGAGAACTCTCTGGGATGACAGAAATATTCCACAGTTGGACTGGTGTACAGCTATGTGGGTGTATTCATTTGTTAAAACTCACTGAGCTGTACCTTTCAAATCTGTGCATTTCATTGTATATAATTACACCTTGACTTAAAAATAAAAAGGAGTAATTTAAAAAAAAGAAAAAACCTTAATGGTAAGTGAAAGGAGCAAGTCACAACAATCTGATTCCATTTATAGAACATTCAAAAATAGGCAAAGCGAAACAGGCTATTTCACACTGTGAAATTAATTTCTAAACAATCTGCCGCCAGAGCCCAAAGTGGTCGCCTCTGAGGAAGGAGAGCTGGGGAGACGGCTGTTTTTCTTTGCAAAACTTAGAATCATTTGATGCTTTCAAAATCTGTGAATATGTAATGTTGGTACAAATAGATACCAAAAATAAATAAATACATAATCATACCCATTTGCAGGCTGGTGATATTAGCTTCCACAGAAAATTGTTGACATTCAATTCAGCTAGGAAATTGTTTCTGGTGGTTGAATCACGCAGAAACTTTTGGCCCTTGAGTCCAGGAGACGGGGTCCATTTGCTGTTGGTTGTAGAATATGCGCCACCTTGTTACTAGTCAAGCATGAAAGACAGTTGCGGGGTGGGGAGGGTTGAAACTCGGCACATCAAGGGTGACAATACACTGCAAAAGTGTGCCTTAAATTAGAATATGGGCACAGATCGGTGACAGGAAGCTGCTCTGTACTCCCTAATTACAAAGTCTCACTTCCACACAACTGACACAAATGTTAAGTCAAATTAAATATTGTCCAATTAACTAGCATCCACAAGACTTCCAGACCAGTGACGAGGTTATTATCTGGCTGAATACAGGAAGCGCAAGGACTTGCAGAGTCTCAGCCAGCCTAGATCTGCTTAGCTCCGCAACCGCGACAAGGTTAGGCCATTTTGTTTTCACACGTCTCTCCTTCAGGGCTCGGCTTGTAATATTTACAAAAAAAGGCAATGCTGGTAAACAGTTTCACACAATGAGGTGTGAGAGTGGATAGGGGCCTATTCAAGCTCTGAACTCCCCTGATGAGCTGCCAAAAGTTGTTATGAATGGCCCAGCTGACAGGGTGATGACTGATAAAGCAAAAACAAACAGCTCGGGTAATTCATGAAAACACACAGCACCAAGACAACTCAAAGTGGCGAGTGACAGTTAAGATAATGGAATTTTGGAAGCTTTTTCTTCAGGGGTCCTTGCCATACAATTATTCTGTTAATAGATTCTCCTTTAATGTGGCTGGATCTTCAATTTTTTTTTTTTCCCCCATCCAATAATATTTATTACAACTGCTGGCATAGGAGCCCGGACCCTGGCCTTTCAAACAGTGGTCAATTTCTCCTCCAAAAACCAGAGCAGGATGAAATGTTTTTAGTTGAGACTCATGTCTGCTGTTTTAAAGACATAAAATATCCTATTTCCGTTTTTGTTACTAGAAACATCTCGAAGCATTCTTCCCTCATCTCTTTCGTTTGTAAACCGTTTGCCGCAAACCTTTGATTAGAAAATAAATGTTGGTTTACACACACAGCTGCTAATATTTTAAAGGAGGACAATGTAAACATGTTAGTTTCCAATGCTCATAGCCTCTTTGGGGTTCATTCCTTTAAATCAGGCATGACCAAGCCAAAAAGTATCAATTTGTCAATGTTTTGCCTTTGGACCCAATGGTTTGTTGTGAAGTACACTGTGGTTTCTGTAACAATGGATGGCCTATTTCTCAATTAATGTTTTAGAAAAGAGAAAGATGAAGACATATATGAAGCATGTGTTTGCATGCACATAAATCCTATCAGATCTGTACCCAGAGAAAGAGAGAAGGAAGCAGAGGCCAGAAAGCCTAGGAGGAAAATTCAGTTTCTGTGTACTTTATTTATTTATTTTTAAATGTTTATTTGAGAGAGCACACAAGCAGGAGAAGCAGAGGGAAAGAAAATCTGAGGCAGATTGTGGCCGACCGTGGAGCCCGAGCCATGGCTTGATCTCATGAGCCTGAGATCAGGACCTGAGCTGAAATCAAGAGTCAGAGGCTTAGCTGATGAAGCGACCCAGGAGCCCCAGGTTCTGTGCATTTTAGACCCTGGCTGCCTTGAGGTCTGGGGACAAGGAGCTAGCTGGAAATGCAGAAATCTGGGTCCCACCCTAGACCCCAACCAAATCAGAACTTGCATTCTAACAAGATCATCAGGTGATTCAAATGTATATCGAGGTTTTGAGAAGCTCCATAATTTAGATGACTGAATTTTCCTTAATAGTGTAAGCTTTATAGCTGTAAAAATTTACGAGGATGATCCATGTTTCACCCAAAGTTGAAAACGAGATCATAAATTATTCAAAGCTATTTCTGGGGCACCTGGGTGGCTCAGTAGGTTAAGTGTCTGCCTTTGGCTCAGGTTATGATCCGGGGATCCAGGAATGGAGCCCCGCATTGGGCTCTCTGCTCAGTGGGGAGTCTGCTTCTCCCTCTCCCTCTGCCCTGCTCATGCTCTCTGTCTCTCTCCCTCAAATAAATAAATAAAACCTTTAAAAAAGAAAAATAAAACTACCTCAAAGTAACTTAATATCTTCCTTCTAATTTCTTCTTTTCTTCTCCCAGCTCCCCCAAGAAGTCTCAGAGTGTCCTTGAGAGAGGTTCAGCCCTCTGTGAATCACTTTCCTTCCACCACAGACATTCATGGACTCCTCTGCCACGTTTTTGAGGGATCGGCATGACGTTAGCAGCCTGGATTTTAAAAATCCAGTCACTGCAATGAGCTATATGACTACTCTGGCAACAATAAAGAGATTTTTAAAAATCGTATCTTTCTTTTAATGTTTGTTTTTAAAGATTTTATTTATTTATTATTTGAGAGAGTGAGCAAGCTTTCCTCCCGGGACTCCAGGATCATGACCTGAGCTGAAGACAGACACTTAACAGACTGAGCCACCCAGGCACCCCTAAAAAATCAGGTCTTGACTGTGGTATCAACTATTTAGTGGCTAGAATCCAGAGTAACATAGAGGAGAGACAAATCTTACAGGAGAGAAGAATGAATTGCTAAATCCAGAGCTGCCCTACACCTGCCTACCAAAGTCAGCCAAGACCCACCTCTGGGTGTGCGTTCCTTTAGGCTGTGTTCATTAGTGTAACTAGCTATTTATAGTTTTCTTTAGACTTAAAGGGATCCTGAGACCCGGTTCAACTTAACAGCTTTTCTGGGTATTGATAAATTTATATATGTATACATTTAAAAAACTTAACATGGCCCCACTCCAAAAACAAGCCAAAAGTTAAAAGATATGTTGGGGAAGCTATTTGCAACATACATCATAAGGGCTCATTTCCTTAACTGACAAAGGGTTTTAATAATTCAATTGGAAAAAATGCACACCCAGTGGGAAAATGGACGAAGGGTATGCATGGGCAATTTATATGGAGATGTAAAAAAATACAGATTGAATAAACGCATGAAATGGTCCTCAGTCTTATTAATAATTCAAGACATACAAATCAAAGCAAGTGTGAAAGAATGGTTCTTCCAGATCATATTGCCAAAAATAAAAATTTTTGGTAATATCAGGAGCAAGCAGACGCAGGTACTTTGGTCCATCGTGTGTTTGAATGTATTGATTCAGCTGTTTTGAAGGGCAGTTTGGTACCGTCTACCAAAATTTGTGAAAGTGTTTACACCCTAAACCAACAACTCTGCTGCAAGGAATTTAATCTAGGAAAATATCAGCGAAGTGCCTTAAACGAGATGGATGAGGATGAGACCAGAGCAACAGTATTGGCAGTATTGGATGTCTGGAAGCAATCTCCAGGAGCATCATGCCAGAGGGCTGGGCACCTGGGATAGAGCAACCCAGCAAGAGAACCTGGTGGCCGCCATTCAGGGAATCATCTAGTCCTGCACATGCTGCTGCAGAATGATCTCTGAGATGTACCAGTCATGAAGGGACAGGGGACAGAAAAGCAGGGGACAGAGCAGTGTACACTTTGATATTTTTAGGTTAAATAAAAATATGTATATATTGGTCTATAATTGATATTTTTTATCCTGGAAATATAAGAAGCAGCTAAGACCACTTACCTTTATGGTAAGATCGAGGGATGGGAGAAAGACTTCTCATTTTAATTATATGTTTATCTTTTGAATTTTTAAAAATGATGTGTGTGTGTGTGAGCAACCAACACCTTGGCATTGAGATTATAAACCATTTTGTTTTATGAAGTCCCAGATGTCAGAATATTGCAGAAAAATCTTTGGAGTGATTTTATTCTCCATAAGCTTATCTTCACCATCAAATTACCAAAGGCAAGCTGATTTCTCAACCATGAAATAGCTAGATTTCCCAAAGAACTGTTGTGTCCTCTGGAGCAATAGTGAGCAATTTTGGAGGGTATGGAAAACTTTGAGAATACATGGAAAGCATAGTCAGAAGAATTTAGCTACACACAGGATTCTGGGTCCTATTTCAGAGATTTATAAAACACCTGAGAACTATCCATGGACTGTGTGGGTTCAAGGCCCTGAGGTTAAGGATCAGCTGCCCTAGAGAATCTCAAGGACAGGATGCCACTGGTTTTTAATTTTATACACAGTTCTTTGCCTGGACCATTTGGCCTTCAAGAACTTGCTGGGATGCTCCTGTGGGAAGACCTTCCTACCTCTTCCAGGCCCAGGCCAGCTGAATCAGGTGGCCTGCTTTGGCAATTACATGGCACTCCATGCTTGTCTCTATAGAGTGTAATATCTGTCATGCTGTGTTATAATTGTTCACTTGTCAGAATTAACATCAAGATGGTTGGCTCCTGCTGGGCAAGGACACTGGTTTTATTGATCTTTCTTTGTTTAATATTTGGAGACCTTAAAAATGCCCAGTAAATGAACACATGAATGAAGGTCCAATATAAATCATCAAATCTTTGTGAATAACTAACTACAAACCTGGCTTAATCTATCCTGGGCAACCCAGCCATCTTTTTCATCCCTTCCTTTTGGAGTCATCTAGAGGCTCTAGAGGAATTAAATTTTTTTTTTTTTAAAGATTTTATTTATTTATTTTACAGAGAGGCAGGCAGAGAGAGAGAGGAGGAAGCAGGCTCCCTGCTGAGCAGAGAGCCCGATGCGGGACTCGATCCCAGGACCCTGAGATCATGACCTGAGCCGAAGGCAGCGGCTTAACCCACTGAGCCACCCAGGCGCCCCAGAGGAATTAAAATTTTATAACCCAGACCCACATGAACTTTACATGTGATTTCTCTAATCCAGGGCTCTGACTCCTTCCTTTACCCCACCCAGCCCTCTGGTAAATTCCCTTGTCATAAGAGGGATGGATAGGGATGGGTTATTCAAGTTAAACCATCTGGGGTTGGAAGAATAAATATCATTCAGACTGACTAATGACTGGGTTTCCTCTGATCATCACTTATAGGGTGGTGAGAAGGAAGAAGAGAGAATCAGAGTATAATGTCCCATACCAGCATACTCTAGAGGCATTCAATGTCTCATTCCAGACACAGTTCAGCTCTTTCCCCTGTTCTAACCAAAGAGATAATGTTAAGAAGGATAAAGGGTGCCATGTAGCCATAGATCTGAGCGGGAGTTCTAGATCGGCATCCATGAAATCTTGACCAGTAAGTTATGTCCTATGACTCAATGCATTAGTCAGGATAGGCTGGGCTATGCTTCAGTAACAAATAAACTTCAAAAACAAAACAAAAAGTGGTTAAACATAATACATGTCTATTTCACTCTCATAAAGTCCTCCATGAGTTGGGTGAGTTCACTAGGGTGGCCGTTCACCATGTACTGACTCTACAACCCAGCATCTATTATTGAGTTGACATGACCAGCTCAACACAAGTTGCCATGATGGGAAGGCAGAGTGTGGAGCATCCATGCTTATGCCTATACTCACTTATGTTACCTCTGGAAGTAACACATGCCAGAACTAGTCATGTGGTCCCAGGCTAAAGGCATGGGAGTTGGGGAATACAGTCTGTAAAAATGAGACTTGCCCAGGGATGCCTGGGTGGCTCAGTTGGTTAAGTGGCTGCCTTCAGCTCAGGCCATGATCTCAGGGTCCTGGGATCGAGTCCCACATCAGGTTCCTTGCTCGGCAGGGAGCCTGCTTCTCCCTCTGTCTCTGCCTGTGCTCTCTCTCTCTGACAAAATAAAATTTAAAAAATCTTAAAAAAAAAAATGAGACTTGCCCAATAAATAGAATCGTCTCTGCTACATTCAGTGACCTCATCTGTAAAATGAGGATACTATCCACCTTACAGCATGTCTGTAAGGATTAAATAAGATTTCGTGTGAAGAGCTTGACACATAATAGACACTCACAAAATGGTGTTGGTTATTTTCATTAAGGCCAATAACTCTCTATTTGTTTGACCATTACAGAGGCTTGTTACGTGGTGGGGTCACCATGACTTGGGAGTGAAGCACTGTGATGGGGTGAGCTAGCATGCCCGGCAGCATGACTCTTCACTAGAGGCAGAAACCATGACCTTGGGGTGTGACACACAGGGATCATGGGGCAGTGGGAACCTGTCTGGAAAGGCCCAGAAAAAAATGAGTGGTCATCACTCCCATGTGGTCACATTCCAGTGAGACACCCGTAGAGACGGACACAATAATTTCTTGGGTGTGTACCAGCAGCCAACAATAACAGCAAATTCCAACAACACTTCACACAAATAATAAACTCAACTCTTTTGATAGTGATGTCTTTCTCTTTTAATTCTCTTTTGCTATCCCTCTAAATTGTTTTGCTATCACATGTGTAACAATTGCTTGATAAAGTTGACCTTATTTTGGTTACATATGTTCAATGTACACAAAATTTCAGAGGCAGGCAGTAGACTTTTAAATATGATGTGATTAATATCTACCTACTGGGAGAAGGGAGGAGAGATAAGAAATTGGGACCTTTATAGGCAACCCTGGAACTAGGTCATCTGATCCTATTACATTCGTGTTTTCCAGTTTCCTGACTGCACTCTGTGTCATTGTAAGCATGAGGCCTCTAAATACAGGGCTCACCACCCAATCGCATGGGTCAGTTAAACCATTTATTTCAGTTATTTTCTCTAAATAAAAATGATACTCACAAAACAATAATCAAATATACAGATTCTCCAGTAGCCTAAAGTATTTCTAGTATTCCTCAGTTCATTCGATTTGACTTCAATTTGTTCTTAAACATGGAAGACCAGAAGCACAAAGAGCTTTGTTGAGAAAGATAAGTCAACTTCCACCACTCAACATGGCCTCTGGCAGACCTTATTCTATAACATTCCATTGGCCCAGTTTAGACCTCAGCTTAACAGAGTGACTATAGAGTGTGGGGCCTTTTAAACACTGTTTTTTGTTTTTTATTTTAGGGAATAATTATCATCTCTTGTAATCTTTTAGGTTTCCCCAGAAAAGCATTCAGCTGCTCCAACAGTCTGGCACGTCACCTAACCCCAAGAAAAACCCACTGGTACACCCAGCACGTGTTACAAGCAGGTACTGTGTGTCTGTTTCTTGGTGCTGTGTCACATTTATGACACACAGCCAGTGAATTCAATCACTTTTGACACATTACACCAGTCTCTGACACGCTGCCGGTGGAAAGGACATGACATACTCAAAATGATATTCGAAATCGTGATAATATACAGAGCCAAATAATTGGGATGTAATAACACTTTCAAATGTTCAAAAGTGGTGATAATAATCACTTTGTCCCATTGTGAAAATATATCTTCCTCAGACAAACAACACCTAAGTAATAATGGCTACCAACATATTTAATGCCTGTTATGTACAGACACTGTTATAGGGACTTCACGTACATTATCTCTGGTCCTCCTTGTGACAGCTCTCTAAGGAGGGTACTATCATTTACCACCCCCTTTTACAGAGAAGAAAACCAAGAGCCAGAAAGGTGAAGTGATAGCTGATAAGGGGCAGAAGCTCCATTAACAACCTTGCTACATACACCTCCTTTGAAAGAAATCTAGAAGTTTCAATGGGCCTTTAAAAATTCGCTCCATTGGGGTGTCTGGGTGGCACAGCGGGTTAAGTGCCCAACTCATGGTTTCAGCTCAGGTCATGATCTCAGCGTGGTGAGATGGAGCCCTGTATCTGCTTAAGACACAGGACATGGAGCCTGCTTAAGATTCTTTCTCCCTCTGCCCCTCCCTCTGCTTGTATGCATGCTCTCTCTCCCAAATAAATAAAAATAAATCTTCAAAAAAAAAAAAATTCACTCCCTCAACAAAATTGTATCCCTGATACATGCAACAGAATAAGAAATACGGAACATGCAAATAGTATGCTAGTCTTGCTGCATGAAGGTCATCAGGCAAAGAGCTCAGTTTCTATGGACCTCTGTTTCTTTAACTCTAAAGTGGAGACAATTTCAGCATCCTTAGCACAAACATCAGGAGGCCTGAAGCCTCAATAAGCCCCGGGACCTCAGAATGTGACTGTATTGGACACATGGGCTTTGAAGAGGTGATAAAGTAAAATGGAGAACATGAGGGCGGGCCCTAATCCGATCCCACTGCTGTCCTAATAAGAATGGAAATTTGGGTCCACAGAGACACCAGGGATGTACGCACACATAGGAAAGACACAAGGAGAAGAGGGCCATCTGCAAACCAAGAAGAAAGCAGATACCAAGCCAGGCAACACCTTGATCCTGGGCTTCCAGCTTCCAGGAGTATGAAAAACGAAATTTCTGGTGTGGAAGCTACCTGGTTTGTGGCATTTTGTTATGGCAGACCTAGAAAATGAATCCAAACACATTTAAAATGATTAGTGTAGTACCTGGCAAATAATGGGGGCTCAACTGGGTTTTGCTATTAGTTGAGTTGTGATGACGCACAAACCCATAGGCAGACAGCCTTTATTTGGGCTTAAAGAACATGTACCCTGAGGTATTCAAACATGATCTGAAAAATGTTTTTTTTTTTCCCCAATCAATAGGCTTCATGAAACTTTAATTAAAAGGTTGAATATGGTTCACTTTTCAAACTAAGAAGGTCTAGTGAGTGCGGTTAAGTGTCAGTGACTATTACCTTGCTTCATACTGTGATGTGAAATTGCATGTGACTTTGAAAATCTCCTTTCCTTCTTGGTAGTTACCAGGGCATGTGCAGTAATTGTAGGGTGGAAATGGACACCGGGGACAGTCATAATACACAAAAGTCATAAGGCAAAGAGGATGGGAATATCTAAACACAAACCAGTGTGGATCAAAACAAGGAATGCGCTAAAATTTTCTTGATGTAAGCTGGATGAGAGCTGGCATATACATGCCTTCTCAGGGGCCAGTTCCAGGCACTTGTCTTGGACTTTTGGGTTAAGAAAGGTTCTGATGTGGGGCGCCTGGGTGGCTCGGTCAGTTAAGTGGCTGACTCTTGATTCGGGCTCAGGTTATAGATCTTGGGGTCCTGAGTGGGGCCCCTCGATCAGTGGGAACGCTTCAGGGTTCTCGCTCTCTCTTTGCTCCTTCCCCCTCAAATAAACAAATAAGCGGGTTTTGTTTTGTTTTGTTTGTTTGTTTGTTTAAGACATGTTCTGATGACATATCTGGGCTCAGAGAGGAGGGCCACACTGGATGAGGGACACTGTTTGAACCTGGGGGGAGGAGTGCGAGGGTAAGTGAGCTGAGCCACTTGAATATGGTTACTAATTGGATCTGGAGATTGGTTAATGGCCCCTCCCGACATTTCTGTTACAGGCTTAAGGCCTATCAGATCCAGGCTGCTGTGCGTATTACATGTAGTTGAGTACCATAACTCAGCAATTCCAAATGCACTAAAAAGTAAATGTTTTTCTTTAAATATATATGTCTTGTGACATTCAAGCTTTGTTATTGAAGAACATAAGGAAAACATTCAGTCTTGAGCTAACAAAGTCCATCAGCTGAATCACTTGTCAGGTTGTTCTAATTCGAGCTGACTAGCCCAGAGAATCACACATTTTTAGAGAAAACACATGTTTTTCCCCCAAAAGTCAGCATGGTGGCTTTTTGGTCATCACCAAAAATAGTGTTGTAGCTTGTACGCTTGCCGCAGTGGCTTTACAATTTTTAGGGACTATTTAGCTGCTGATACATGCATATTATCTTGGCGTAGGCTAGGTCATCGGATGCACTATCCACTGAGCTGTCCCCTGGAATGGGAGAGGGAACCTATTGGCCTCATCACGCCCAGGCTCTGTTTGCTTCTATTCTAAAAACCAAGCTCACACGGTCACAGTGAGCCCTTCCCTCGGTGACCCCATTAGAGAAAGCCACTGCTAATGATTCACAATTAGCACTGACAATCCCAAGTGCCAAGTTGTCTAAGGAAAGGTGCTAAGAAGACTAAGAACCTGAGTGTAAGCCCCAAATGGGCCAATTGGCTTCACACAGAGAAACATCGGCCACAGTCCTCCCTCCCCCACCACATGGTTAGAAGGGGGAAGGCCAAAAGGACTGACTCACGTCAAGCTCAGACCACTGTGGAGCAGCTCCAGGAGCAGGGGCTGCGCAGAGAGCCCCACCCTTCTGTTCCCCAAGAGAATGGTAACTCAGTGAGATTCAAGACTCAGTACATACCACTTTAGTAGGAAAACAGAAGGGCTCCAGTGTGCGACATAAGTCATCATGTATGACTTACATACATGATGCCCATAGCATCTAACACAGTTCCTCACACTCCGAGATGTATGACCAACAGTTCTTGCCTGACTCCATTCTAAAATAAACATCAGCCAACCACTGTTCATTCGGTCTAACAAAGTCTGCTAACCTCCAGTTGGTTGGACTTAAGGCAGCTGCTGTTGGAACCAATCATACTGAGCTAGACATTCTGCCCCAAGATAGCAGATCTAAAAAAAAAAAAATATCAATGACTCTACTACTTCACGTGTTCATGCAAAATATAAAGTAGGACAAAATACCATGGCGCTGGTTTACGTCCAACAGGGAAAACTATGGAGAAGACTGTATTGCTCCCTTGGAGCTCAGAGAAACTCACAGGCAGAAGAAAATAAATAAATAAATAAAAACTTCACCAGTCTAGCCACCATTAAGGCTGCTCAGATCAGGGGGTGTCCGGCTTATGCCAGACTCATTCATTCTTACTAGCTACGCACAGCGAGGGTTTGCAAACGGCCCATTTCCTACGCCATTCCGTAAGCAGCACCTTGGCAGTCTGGTTTTGCATGCCACCAGTGGAATCGTCCTCCTGTGGCAAACACTCTGGGTGGCTGCTTCCTTCCTGGGAGAGGCAAAGAGATAGGCTTGTATATGTAACAAGGATTTCCTTAACTGATTCAGCATACCTTGTGCTTCTGGCCCATGACCCTTCCCAGTTGAAATCGCATTTAGCTATGCTTTTTAAAATGTGGTTTCTAAGAGAACACAGTCTCTCACTCAAATATTGGGGCTTCTAGCATGTTCTCTGAAGACAACGCCTCAAGTCCCTTTGCACTTCTGTCTCCTATGTGGCTCTAAGAAGCCTCGAGAGCACAAGGATGGAAAATGAATTCAGGCAGCGTAAGTGGTAACCCTGTCCACCATTTCCTCTTCACCGCAGCCCCGTGGAATGCTTTTTGAAGTCAGGAGGAGCTCTGAGGGAGGGGAGGGCTGACTGGGACTACCAGCATGCAGAAATGTTCAGCTCCTTAACATGGGGCCACATGTGGCAGCAAGGAAAACATCGCCAGGATGTGAAGCCTACTTACTTCAATGGTATTCCCCTTGCCCTCTAAGCTTTTCAAGCTTAAGGAACTGTAGGAGTAGATGAACTTGGGGGGAAAGGTGCTTTCAGTCCAGGATTTGTTCTGTACAGTAACTCTTGGAACAGGGCCCTGCTGCTTTTATTCCACTTGGTCGCCACTCGGGTCTGCAGTCTCAAGCTGCTGGAAGGCTGCGTGTAACACAAAGCCCAGGGGCACTGGGGGCTCTGGAAAGCCGGCAGCTGGAATCTTCGGTGTTTTGCATTAGTGGGCAGTCAAAAAGAAATATTTGCTAGGATAGGTCCCTCCAGGGTCTTTCTCAGGCTATGTGCTATACTTATTTGAGTTATTTCAGATCTGTGCATTTGCTGAAGATGATTTGGGGCTGGCTTTTGTGCTCCTCTTTGCCTCAGGAAGCCACAGGTTCGAGTCCTGCTATCCTGTGAGGCATCAGCCACATAGCGCTGGTGTTCACGCCAGGAAAGATTGGTGGCTGGAAATGTCATTGCTCTTCTGTGCCAACAAGAGTTGGATCGGATAGATGACCTCTGCGCACTTTCCTTCCTCAGAGATGTCACGACTCCAGGCAGCGATTCTGCGATGCAGCCATGGAAAACAGCTGGCATTGGACCAGCGCCGGTCTTCGAGTTCACAGATGCAATGAACTTGGGTTCTAAGCCTCCCTTTTTACTTGTGAAATTGGAATAATGGTGGTACTCTACCCCCCTGCGGGAATTAAATGAGATCGTGCAAGTTACACGTGTATCGTGGTGCTTGGCACGCAGTGTTTGTGCTGTAAATGCGAGTTCTCACTATTTGACACTGCGATTCAGCTTCCAACCCCAGAGCACGGATCTACACACTTCCCCCTGAGAAGAACAGAGATTCACTTGTCACAGCTGGAACACAGATGTGGAGCAAGGAGAGGAGGAATGAAGGGGGTGGGAGAAGCAGACAGACGCTTCCTCTCCCCACGGATCTCAGTGTCACTCCATCATAAAGTGGTATGCTGTTCCAGATCTGGCAACATTACAAGGTGACAGAGGTGCTTCTGGTGGCAGCTTCCTCCAGGCCAGGCGCATGGAAAACTACACACGTTCTCCAGCCTAGAAAAATCTAGCCCTGCTTTGGTTAGTCTCACTTATTCTTTCAACCAAGATGTACAAAACTGGTGCTAGAATCTGAGTAGCGTAATAATAAAAGACACAGCTTTCAGCTTCCAGAGGAGGAGACGATCCAGGAGTGAGAAAACAGAGACCCAGGAGGAGCTTTCTGAGGAGGGGGATAGCTGAGCTAAGGCCCTGAAGGAAGAGGACATGAGCTTGAGGCACAGCAAACACAAGACCTAGATGCCGAGAAAAGCACTGGGAGAAGTAGGAAAAGTCCATCAGCAACAGCGAAAACCCCTGGGGGGTGGCTCACCAGGTATCTGTGGTCTTTCCAGAATCTTCCACCTGGAGATCATTACCTCACCCTTCACAAGCAGCCAGCAACACTTATAGCTTCTCAGCTCTGTAATTACACTGAGGTGGATCAGACCCAAGTGACACGAGGACTCAGAAGTTTGCAACAACTGGAAAATGACCACCAGGGTGACCTTCCTGTGCCTCGATTCAACAAATAAGAAGGGGATGGGGGCTCGGGTATGGGGTTTCACACACCTTTTTACTTGCCTTGTCCCCAACTATTTCCTATGAAAGTTCTTTCCTTGGAATTCACTCTATTAACAGGTGCACAAATTCTAAGTTGTACACTAATCACAGTTAAACAACTAAGACACTTAGTCCTAGCAGTCCTTTTCACTTGGCGTGGGTTAAGCCCAAGCCAGAAATGATGTCATCCCTAGACTACTGTTTATTCTGCTTCCTGAGCCAGCCAGTGCATGTCCAAGTCTCCATTCACGAATCTGTCCTTCGGGCTGCCCTGTCTTCTCCCCGAGTGAGCATAAATGGAGCACCTGCTCACTGCATATACGGCACCGTGAGAACAGTCCTCTTGAAAGGGGTAGCACCTGCTCCTATGGCATTTACCAACTAGCAGGACAGGACGCGCTCATAAATCATTTTTGCAACTGGCAATAGCCATCAGGCCAGCCATGGGCCAGAAAGATCAGGACCTTGCTAAAGGAGAGCTAAAGACTGATCTCTCTCTCTGAAACTATCCCATTCCTCCAGGACCCCTTGTGCATCTGTTCCTCTTCCCCAAGGATGTAAGCTCTGGGAGAGCACAGAACTGGCAGAGGATGCTTGGAGGAAAGATGATGTATTTGATTGCGGGTATTCTTTTCACCATCCTGGAGGCCATGCTCAGTGGCAACAAAGATGGATGTAGATTCCCGAAAACACTGTGTGTTCTCAGCACCAGGAGCACTCCAGAAACAAGGCTTTTTCTCAGGGCTGTCCTTGCTTCCTGAGCTCTCTTGTTCATCTTAAGCCCAACCAACACTTCACCAGGATTTGACTCTAGTTGGATTTTCTGTGAACTAGTCCTCTTTTCCCCAGGACACGTTCATTCCTTCTCCCACTTCTCACCCCAAACCACTTCTGAGAGGCTTCAGCTGGAAGAATTTTAGGAGCTGGGGTCTCATCTCCTTTCATTTCCTTCTGCTTCATTATTTTTTTTCTAGAAACTTTCTACATCTGTAACCGTTAGATTGACTCATGATCTTTCAAATCCCCTCTAACAAGTGCTAGACTGCTTGACCTAAACCCTTGACTGAAACTCTTCTAATTTCCCGTTTCTCATGACAGCACATCCCCAACAGAAGTCCTTCATGTGGCGGGCCTCCGTCTGACATACTGACATTCCTCAGTGATTGTTCTAAACACCAGCAGGTATTTTACTGGTAGAAAGAAATGATAATAACCCATTTCCCATACCTAAAGTCAATGGATACATTGTACAAATTAGAAGAGGATGCCTCCCCTTTGCCCCGGGAAGCCTGGGGGATGCGGTCAATTAAGTGTCCTACTCTTGATCTCACTTGATCATCCCAAAGTGAAACTCATCTACCAACAAGCTCCATAAATGTACACAGGGCTTCCAATCAATTTTTTAGGAACTTCGTCTTAAATATTATAGCTACAGATTGCAAGACATTGGAGGGGATCCTCCAACATGGAAGAAAAACACCCAGACAAACAGAAAAAATGGGATCTGGAAGAAACGGAGACTATGCAGGGAATGAAAGAAAATAGTGTTTAAAATAAAATTATTAACACAAGCCAAGGAGCAAAAGCAGCAACCAGAAGCTGGAGGAGCAAGGGACAGGTTCTCTCCTGGAGCTAGCAAAAGAGACCAGCCCTGCCAAAGACCAGATCTTTAGTCCTGTAAGATTCATTTTGAATTTCTGGCCTCCAGAACTATAAGTGAATAAATAGCTGCTGTTTTAAGCCATTCAGTTTGTGGTACTTTGTTATACCACTGTTAGAAAACTAACTACAGGCCTAGGTATTGAGTATAATTGTAACTTATAAAAGTGAAGTCTAGGAAATCTCTAAAAAAACCCAAAAAACAACCCTAATATCATTCATGAGTTAATTTTGCAAACTTCTCCCACTGGCTAGAAAAAAAGAAAAATCCTTCCTAATGGCTCCCCAAATCTATTAGAAGTCAGATAAAACAAGATGGTCTTTTATGACAGGCCTATGTTCAAATTTGGGCTTTCCCAGAATTTGTCAAATGTAAATTATGGATAATAATACTCATATACATTTGTTGTCAGGATTTATCACAGAAGTTACCAAATTAAAAATAAAGCAAAAAAATATCCATCAGATTATTAATAGCCTCAGAGAAATAAGAGAAGATGCTATAGCTATAAAACAAGAACAGGCTGTTACCAAACAGGAGCCATCAGAGTGTAAAATAGAGCTTTTGGAAAAGTGTGACACCTACAGTAAAAACATTTTCAGACAAAAATATTTTATTTCCATGTACACTTCTTTAGAAAGCAGTGGAAGGATGTGCTCCATGAAAATGAGAGGCAAGAAAGAAGAGGACATAGAACTGAGAAAACAGAGTCCAACACAGAAAAGCAGAAATAGCATCATCCTTGGCTCATGCCCTGTTCCCTCAACTGCAAAGCCAGCAATAGGCAATGCTCAGTTGATCTGTCTCAAATTGCACCACTCTGACACTGACCTTGCAGCCTCCATCTTGCACATTTAAAGCCCCTTGTGATTACACTGGTCCTCCTGGAAAATGCAGGATAATCTCCTTGTTTAAGGTCAGTTGATGAGTGACTTTAATTTCACCTGCAACCTTAATTCCCCCTTGCCACATAATGGAACATATTCACAGGTTCTGAAAATTAGGACATAGACATCTCTCTTTACCATGACTTTATACCTTTCTAAACTATTTGCATTGGTTAATATAAGTCCATATTGCTTTTATAATTTAAGATTAAGAGTACTTGATAAGGATTATTTTTTTAAATTTAAAAGATTTAAGCTTTCTTTTACATTCTAATGATTAAAAAAAGTGTAATGTTGCAGGATTAGACAAATGGAATATTCCAAAGAACCGGCAATCCGGAGACAGGTGTAGGTGGAATATAGCATTAGCCCAAGGTCATATATGAAACCATGGAGAAAAAAGAACAGATGCTTTACAGAAGGAACCTGTGGTTGTTACCAGAAATAAAAGGTTTAATCTTTATCTCACACCACACACCCAAGTAAATCCCACATGAGTTAAAAATCAAAACATCAAAAAAATTAAAAGTAGTAGAAAATGTAGGAAACCACACTTGTAATCTTGAGATAGTAAAAGGCTTTCTCATACCTCAATTCATATAATAAAATTTGGCAATATTAAAATAAAACCAAGTATATATACAACAACGGACTTAGAAAAAAATTTTAAAAAGTATAACAAGGAATAAGGGCGCCTAGGTGCCTCGGTCAAGCATCTGATCCTTGATTTTGTCTCAGGTCGTATATACTCTCAGGGTCCTGAGATCCAGTCCAATGTCAGGTTCCATGCTCCACAGGGAGTCCGCTTGAGGTTCTCTCCCTCTCCTTCTGTTCCTCCTCCCACTCACTCTTTCTCTAAAATAAATAAATAAATCTTTTAAAAAAAGTATAACAAGGAGTCAGTAGCCATTCTCAATAGAGATCTTCTGTAATTTGATAGGACGATAATGTTACAGGAAAATGAGCAAAGGACATGAACAGTTCACCTCTCTGAAGAAGAAACCTAAGGGCAATAAATACATAAAACTACATTCAAATCACCAATAAGGAAAGTCATACTACAAGGAAAAAGCACAAGATATTTCTGCAGGCACATTGTATTGGGTAAGAACTCAGACTCTGGTGTGCTGAAACTCTAGGGTTTGAAGCCTGGCTCTGCTGATTTCTCCCTGGTGTTCTTTAACCTTTCTGTCCTCAGTTTTCCTCTATGCAGAAGAGGGATGGGGGTAATAATCCATCTTAAAGCTTTATTATAATGATGAAATGAGTTAATATGTGGAAAGTGCTTCAAATAATGCCAGGCGCAGAGTAATCACTAAATATCAGTTCAGGGACACCTGGGTGGCCCAGTTGGTTAAGTCCTAGCCTTCAGCTCAGGCCATGATCCCAGTGTCCTGGGATTGAGTCCCACATCAGGCTCCTTGCTCAATGGGGAGCCTGCTTCTCTCTCTGCCTCTGCCTGCCACTCTGCTTGCTTGTGCTCTCTCTCTCTCTCTCTCTCACTCTTTCTAACAAATAAATAAATAAATAAATAAAATCTTTTATAAATAAATATTAGTTCAATATTTTATAACACATGCACAAATACATGCATACCACAAACACACACACCTAGGCACACTCAGAAGTTTGCAGCACTATTTGCCCTAACAAAAAACTGGAGATGATTTTACATGACATCAATAGGCAGTAGATAAATAAATTTCATATCTCCAAAATTTGGAATGGCAATTAGCTATTAAAAGGAAGAAGATCTATGCACCAGTATAGGACGATGTCTATGCACCAGTATAGGACAATGTCTATGACAAATTAGGTGGGGAAAAAACAAGTCATAGACATCTACAAATTCTGTTCTTTAAATATATTATATATAATATATACACATGCATACATACCTGCATGTGAGCATGTATATATGCACAGAAATTGTCATTAATGCTTGACATGTTATCAAACTGTTCGCAAAAGTGACTACCACAGAGGTAAGTTGGGTCAGGGGTGAAGGAGAAAGGGAGAACTTATCCAATAAACTCTTACATTTTTCTTTTCTCTTTTTGTTTTATTTATTTATTTTTTTAAAGATTTATTCATTTGAGAGAGAGAGAAGAGGGCGTGAGCAGAGGGAGAGGCAGAGGGAGAGGGAGAAAGAGAGAAACAGACTCCCCTCTCAGTGTAGAGCCCAACTGGGGCTCAATCCTACAACCCTGAGACCATGAAATCAGGAGTTGGACACTTTACCGACTGTGTCCCCCCAACTTTTTGTTTTAAAATAAGCATGTACTTTTCTAAAAATTACAAAACATAAAATAGAAGAAAATCACGGTCAGTTTGGATACATTCTCAAGACAATGGCAAGTGAGAGAAAATTAGGAGATCGAGTCATCCTGCAGCTCACCACCCCCAAGAAAAGATGGAATGAGTGGCAAGGGAATTGGTCTAGTTGTGTTTCAAAGGGTCTCAGTTTAGTTATGGTTTTGCAAACACTTTGAATGTGGGCTAAAAATGTCAAAGTCCTACGTCTTTGTCAAAGTCCTACGTCTTTCAAGGACAAAGACTACAACAAATAGCCTCCATTAATTGTTTCCAATGTCCATACTATTTTGTGAGTTTCACGTCCCCTGGAAAATGTTTGCAAAATTCAAACAACGGGCCTTCAATATTACTTAGATAACATAAACAAATTAAAATAAGGCCAGCCTAAGCCAGTTGTGTTTATCAACCTGATCCCCTCTGAAAATGAGAAATGAAGTCAAATACCCTTTAATGCTATTTATTAGTGGAGTAATATAATACATTTTGACAAGTTGAACAGTTGTAACAGGCAGCTGTTAAAGTCTCTACAGGGCCTGTTTAGAATGAAAACAGGAGGGAGAGACAGCTCTATAACTGGGTTTTAAGAACGGCTCAGCCATCAACTATATCCTAACCAAGTACTTTTATCCAGTTAATTTACGGAAGGAATCCCTTAGGGTCTTCAGCCGTCTACCAGCGCGGCTCATTAGAGCCCAGTATCCAACTTTTCTCATTGTAACATTGAAAGCATTTACGCTTAAAATGTAATTAAACTTAAAACAAACAAGATCTTTATTCCCTGACAGTCCTGCTATTTTTAAATTGACAAAGGCATGAACTTATATAGGATTATTTAGAAAGTACTATACATTTCAGCCACTTATGGCAAGACATTTGCCCAACTGTTCATCCTGCATGCAATTAGGAATCTAAATACTTGGGTAACGGGTTTCTACTGGGAATTAAACTTGCAGATCTCTTACAAACGAGTAATGTGGTAAGACTTGCTGTCCAATGAGGTGTCTTATTGAAATATCCCAGGCCGGTTCACTTGTCACGGCTGTCGTCTTAGCCACTCGTACTCACAGTGTATAGCTTTCATTACGAAAATAGAAATTTGTGTCCTAAGTGCTGTTACATTACTAATGCTAAATATTTAATTCCCTGGGGTTCCAATTATGGTTGAGCACTGGCAACACTGATTCTACTTTTTAATAACAACTGTAAAAGCAATTTGAGCATTTTTCAATTAATTAAATACATAGTGAACGAGTAACCTCTTGTCATTTTGCCCTCCAGGACCTGAGCTAATTGGTGTAGAATAAAATGTTTTGAAAATTAACTGATATTCTGGTCTGCACAGTTATACCATTAAACTCCGGTCTGCAGAATGAAGTTTGTCTTCTAATAGTTACACTCAGTAGAGTGTGCAGATGTGAGGAAGTACCTACATTTTATGTACTTAACGGTGCCTCTAATTAGAGCAGAGTTGAAAGTCAAGCGTAGCTTCTCTAAACACCAGTCAGTATCAATAATGCTTTGCATTGTTCCCAGATAAATGCAACGGATTTCAACAGAGGAAGGCTCCCCGGATTTCATTCCGGGTATTCACAATTTAGTTTAGCCATTTAAAAAGTTTACCCGTAAGAATTCCTGTCGTTAATTATAGTCACACACACACAAAACCCTCAAAATAAATTCTGACATTTCTGTCACAAGAGAAAGTTCCAAACCAAACGTCTGGGAAAGTTCTTCCTTTTCAACACGCTGTTGCACTTTCTCCTTCTACTGCAGAACAATGTCATAAATAAGTTCTAAATTGGTTTCTCAGCTTTAAAAGTATGGTGAGGATGAATCATAAAAGCAGATGCTGTTTTACCCACATTTTTAAATGAACCTTTTTCTGAAGTGCAATGAAATCTGATTAAAGAGACCATCTCCTTGTAGAAAAACGTCTCTGACAGGTGTTCTGCCAGTTCCGAGTCTTGATTGGGCATAATCTAAAATCCATGCTCGGAAAGTGAATGCCTTTTCGGCAGCTGTCTTTCTAACAGAGATGATCCCCTAAACAGGTTTCACTGAATTAGGAACCTCAGCAAAAGCATTACAGCTCATGGAATAAGACACGGAAAGTGAAATTAATCACTCTGGGAGAGAGGGGGAAAATAATAGGGAACGTGTAATCATTTCCATACCAATTTTTAGGGTTTAAGTCTTTAATATTTTGAAGATTTTAGTAACATCTTTGAGAAATGAACTTTATTACTGGATTAACTTGATAGTACCCGTCTGTTAATATAAATAGATCAACCTAAATTTCTGATTTTTTGAGAACTAAAGTAGATAATGAGAGTATTTTAGAATTTGGGAGGTTGAGGAGACTCCTTGGGAAGCATTTCCGGTCTGCTCGCAAATACACACCTACACATAAAAATGAAAAGAAAAATATACATCTGCTTAAGGTTTATTTCAATAAAGACAGCATCTTATCGGACCTTCAAAACTACCGGCCATAGGCTTAATATGGCCTATCATTAACAATTCTTTTTTTTTTTTTTTAAATCATTAACAACTCTTAAAACAAAAAGCCACAGAATTTGTAAATGACAGATTAAATCCAGCATTGCCAATTATCTTATTTCCAGCCCAAAGAAGAGCTCAAATTTTAAGATCTAAAAATAAAGACACAAGTGGTGAAGATATTGTTTGTATTAAGGAATGGGTAGGAAATGAGTCCAAAATAATTTATTACTTAGTTCTGAAAAATAAGGATTTCATTACCAGTACTAATCTATGTCCAAACACAACTAAGTAAAACAATACGAGGCTCCCTAAAACCCTGGACAGTTATTCACATAATAACCAAAGCAGCTGTGTTTTGTCCCAGGATCCTTAAATTATTGACCAGCAGGTCCTTCAGATCCCAGAAAGGCAGGAGCAGATCAGGGCTGGTTGAAGACAACAGGACAACAGACTTTTTCCCCTCAGGATCTATATACCCATCGAATTTCCCTCCTCTCACTTTGGATGATCTCATGCTTGATCTATTCAGAGAGGCCGGTAGCTCCAGTCTGCACATTGGAAACTAAGTTGCACCTATTACCAATTACGTGGGAGCTGGGAGTGTGCGGGAGGGAGCTCACTGGCGGGGGAAGCAGAGGATCTGGGCCCAGTTTTGAAGGCACTCACTGTGGTATGACCTTGGGCAGGTCACTAGGTGCCCCCACACCTCTGAACTCCAGGTACTGACATGCGGGACAATATAATCCTTGCGTTGTTTCAACGACTCGATAAGAAAACATGATGAAAACACTGGAGAAGTGGCAAAGCATCATGGAAACGTTAAGAACCAAGACTTCTGGTCTAACATTCACCTATTGGGACCTTTAACAATGCATTTTTCATTCTGTTATTGTGCAAAGAATGTGAAGTTAAAGATGTATATAATGCATCCATAATCATGTGCATTTAAAAAATTAGAATAACTGGGGACCCAGGGTGGCTTAGTCTGTTAAGCATCTGCCTTCGGCTCAGGTCGTGATCCCTGGGGTCCTGGGACTGAACGGAGAGTCTACTTCTCTCTCTTCTTCTCCCCCTCCCCCCCCCCCAATCATGCTCTCACTCTTTCTCAAATAAATCAATAAAACCTTGTAAAAAAATCAGAATAATTAAGGACTCCACAGTTTTGACCAGAGATTCTTTTAGAATTAAGGTTTTAGCTTAGGCATTTTATAAAAAAGGAAGAAGAAGCAATAGGATAAAGAAGAAAAGGAAACTATCAGGATATTATCACAATATAGTCATCACTTAATAAACTCTGAACTAAAATGAGGTCCATTTTAAACCTGATTTTCTCTTCTAAGGAGTGTTCAACTAGCTGCCTTCGGTCGCAGACACGAGGCCCAGAGCTCCCTTCTCCTGTAGGGGACTTCTGCAGAGTCCTGCCAAGCAGAGAAGATGTTGAGGGGAGGAGTTAGAGCAGCTGCCCCTCAATTAAATATCCTGTTGGCTAAAATATACAGAGCACGGACATGTGAGGGAACAGGGGTTTCTGGAGGGACAAGAGCAGCTTCCAGTTAATACACCACTATAGTATGTGAACCGCTAGTGGGCCCCCCAAAGTCTTTTCTCGGGGCTGCCTGTATTCTAACGAGTGCCATCGCTGGTCCCCAAGTGCACAGAAGCATAAAAACAGCAATGTGAAGGGCAGAAGAAATATTATGGGTTGGGCGGGTAAGGAATATAGCTGACAGCAACTGAAGAAACAGGACAATGTTAACAAATGAGAAAAAGAACTGAAAAAAATAAAAACTAAAAAATAAATAAAATAAAACAAAACTCCTTAAATGAGAGCTGTTATACAGGATAATTCTCACCAATGACCACGAGTTACTATCAAAGTTCAATGAGACTCAGTTTCCAAGGTAAGAGGGAAATGCATGATCCATTTTTAAAAAGGCTTCCATCACAAATAGTTAAAGTTAATTCTTAAAACTTGGCTGTCTTGTATAATTCACTCCCTAGAGGGTTCCAGATTACCGTGGTTTTACTGTAGTTAGATAGTTTTATGGTTAATGTACTGTGGTATAAATAAATATAGCTTAGCCTAAGCGTCTCCACTGAAAATATGTATGTCATAAAATGACAAATAAAATAGGTCAATGACCAAACCCGTAGTAAATAATTCAAGCATAAAAGCACACAACATCAGAATAAACTAAAACCCATCCTCTTCAGACTGGATACATTTATTCAAAATGGACTTCGGCGGCAAAAAGAAATGTCCAAAGATAAAAGGTGAGAAAGGAGGTATTAAAGTCACTAGCTTATATCCTTCTGCTAAAGTCTAAATAGCTACATGTCACACTCATGAGAAGAGCCTATAGGAAAACCAAGCTAGCCTATGCATCTGTATTACAACAAAATAATATTCTACACTATTCTGATTTGATTCTACATGATAGAGACTTGGTAGGTGCTCACTAAATTGATGTGGCCCAGAAATATAATTTCTAAGTGGTTTGAAGGTCCTATAAATTAAAAGCGGGAAATATCAGGAATATCATCAGTGCTTCCTGGGAATGTTTAGATATCGAACACACAATGAAAGAGAAAGAGTGGGAAAGCTTCAAGGACATTGCTTCACTGCCAGCTACAAAGGATGCACTGACAAGGACTGCAACTAAGAGCAGGAAATGCTGGTTTGCTTTGTGAGTAGGGGACTGTGGCCAGTCTCCAAATAGCATGAGGAGATGATGAGGACCAAGTCAGGGTTACAGCTTCACCCCTCCCTGGGCTGTAGCATCATTACTAGCTGGTCCTATCTGGTCACGACGACAGAGGACGTCCTGAATTGTGACGTCAAGGACATAGGGAGGCAAGGTGACCTCCACAGGGCCGCTTGGGGACTGAGGCAGGTGACAAAGTCTGTATCTTCCTTTACCCCCTTGTTTGGTGTTGGTTACGTCACAGTTTTAGTAACCCCATCATTTTGGATTTTAATTGACGTGACTCTTTGGTTTGAGTATTTTCTAGAGTATATAACCACGGAAAAGAGCGTGCTTGCCTTCAACGTCTACTGCCTTAAGGTACGCATTGTTCTACCGACTACTGCTCTATTAACTCAAAGACATTAGTAAACCATGCCGTTTTCCACACAGCTGCGAATTCTAGACAGTCTATCTAGACCATGGCCATGCATCTCCTTTAGGAAAAGTTTAACTTGACTCTCCGGCTCCAACATTTACACAGCCCAGCTGAACCTGAGTAGAGTGAGACTGTCATTCCAGAATCGGTTCATGGCAACATTTCCTTCCCAAACAGTTCCGTAGCGGGAATCTCAGCCATCTCTCATGAAGACCCAGGTTAAGGATTAAACTTACAAACACTCCCACAGTGTTCAGTGCCTGCCATGCATCTTTCACTTTACCAGTAAAGGACATTTCAAGCTTCTGCTACTGAGAGACAAGGAGAAGCAGATGACACACTGTTTGTACTATTTGGGGGTTGCAGTGGGGAGATTCAGGGAAGGTAAAGCCAGCAAGGTCTCTGGAAGGTTGTTTAGAGACAGGGCAGGAGAATGGGGAGACTCTCTCTCCTTTGAGCAGGGGTTGACAAACTACAGCCTGTGGGCTAACCTCAGTGAGCTTCTTCCCTGCTCTGCCCCATCCCTGAGCTCTCCCAATGCTGGTTTGAGTTATTTAGTGAGGAGGTAGCAGTGCCTGGGGGTCTGTTCCCGGCAAGCAGCCACTGCGCGGGGAGGATGCTTGGCTGGGACGGTGGACAACGATGCTAAGGGGGGGTCCCCTGGTCCGGTGCTGAGCAGCCTTGCAAATGGTGCTGAGGGGCAAAGGAGTGTTAAGCAGAAGGGTATCTACCTGAAGGATTTTTTTTTTTTTTTAATTTGACAAAGAGAGATCACAAGTAGGAAGAGGGGCAGGTGGAGAGAGAGGAGGAAGCAGGCTCCCTGCTGAGCAAAGAGCCCGATGCGGAGTTCGATCCCAGGACCCTGAGATCATGACCTGAGGTAAAGGCAGAGGCTTAACACACTGAGCCAACCAGGTGCCCTTCTACCTGAAGGGTTTAAACAAGGGTGTGATAAAATCAGATCTCCATTTCAGAAAGATCACTCTGACAGCAGAGGTGAGGTAGAAGGAAGATGGGGGGGTGCCTCTGCTCTCCCATATGCTCTCTACCCTTCCTATCATGTCCGCTCTGAAATTCCCTAATCATCCTTCTCTCTGTATTCCAGCTATTCCAGCTTCTTCCCTGGGCACTCAGGGCACTTTCCAGACACCTGCAAAAGTCTATTGTTTCCACCCCAAATCACCATTTTCTCAACTGCTTCTTTGTCCCATGCTTTCCCATCTATCTGTAGTGATGGACCAACAGTTTGTTTTTATTTGATTTTATTTCTAACTCTACTCTTCTGTAGATTGGAATTTTTGTAAAATACAAAATCATGCCCTCGGATTTCAGGGCAATGTCAAATTGCTATAAGTGTCTCCAGTCCTTTTCCTAATCTTTAGTATTTGTCTTGTCACAAGCTGATAATCAACATCTGTGTCAATGAATTCAGTAAATTGCAGGATACAAAATTAATATACAAAAATCAGTGGTATTTCCATACACTAACAACAGATTTTCTGAAAAAGAAATTAAAAAAATCAATCCCATTTTTAACAGCGCCAAATACAAAAAAATACTGATGAATAAATTTAGCCAAAGACATTGATGAAAATATAAGAAAATGATGAAAGAAATTGAAAAAGACACAAATAAATGCAAAGGTATCCTATGTTCATGGATTGGAAAAGTTAATATTGTTAAAATGTCAATACTACCAAAAGATTAAATGCAGTTGCAATCACTAGCAAAACTCTCACGGCATTTTTTGCAGAAATAAAAAAAACATTCCTGGGGCGCCTGGGTGGCTCAGTGGTTTAAGCCGCTGCCTTCGGCTCAGGTCATGATCTCAGGGTCCTGGGATCGAGTCCCGCATTGGGCTCTCTGCTCAGCGGGGAGCCTGCTTCCTCCTCTCTCTCTCTCTGCCTACTTGTGATCTCTCTCTATCAAATAAATAAATAAAATCTTAAAAAAAAAAAAAACAACATTCCTACGATTTCTATGAAACCACAAAAGATCTCCTGCATACCAAAATTAAACCTCAGAAAGACCAAAGCAGGAGGCATCACAGTTTCTGATTTTAAGCTATATTATAAAACCACAGTAATTAAACAGTATGGTACTTGTTAAAAAACAAATAGACCAGTGGAGCAGAACTTAGAGCCCAGAAATAAACCCAAACATATATGGGCAATGAATATTTAATAAGGGAGGCAAGAATAACTACTGGAGAAAAGTAGTCTCTTCAATAAATGGTGCTGGGCAAGTTGGAAATTCAGTGTAAAAGAGTGAAACTCCTATCTTTCACCACTCACAAAAATTACTTCAAAATAGATTAAAGACTTAAATATAAACCATGAAACTCCTAGGGGAAAACACAGGATAAAAGCTCCTTGACTTGGGTCTTGGTAACGAATTTTTAAAAATCACACCTAAGCATAAGCAATAAAATAAAAAACAAGCAATTGGACTATATCAAACTAAAAAGCTTCTGCACAGCAAAAGAAACCATCAACAAAATGAAAAGATGACCTATGGAATGGGGAAAAGTATTTTCATATATCTGAAATGTCTATATATCTGATAAGAAGTTAATATCTAATATACATAAAATATATAAAGATTTCATACAACTCAATAGCAAAACAAAACAGATAAGCAAAATCCAAGATAAACAAATAATCCAATTATAAAATGGGCAAAAACTAGAATAGACCTTTTACTAAAGAAGATACAGGAATGCCCAACGGATACATGAAAAGATGCTCACCATCACTAGCTATTAGGGAATGCAAATGAAAACCACAGTGAGATTTCACATCACACCTGTTAGAATAACTATCACCAAAAAGACAAGAGATAACGCATGCTGGCATGGATGTGAGGAAAAAGGAACCCTTGAGCCCTGTTGGTGGGATTACAACATAGTATAGCCATTACGGAAAATAGCACAGTTTTCTCAAAAAATTAAAAATAAAGCTACCAATAATCCATCAATGCACTTGCTGGGAATATACCCAAAGGAAACCAGACACTAACTTAAAAAGATAACTGCACCCCCATGTTCATAGCAGCATTATTTATAATAGCCAAGACATGGAGAGAACCTAAGAATTCACTGATGGATGGGTGGATATTCACAGATAGAACTACAAGGAGAAATAAATGAATCCACTATTAATAGTTGAAGACTTTAACACCCTTCTATCATAAATGAACAGACCCAGCAGTTAGAAAATCAGTCAGGACATAGTTGAACTCAACAGCACCATCAATAAACTAG
The DNA here is from genome assembly GCF_030435805.1 of Mustela lutreola. Lineage (NCBI taxonomy): Eukaryota > Metazoa > Chordata > Mammalia > Carnivora > Mustelidae > Mustela > Mustela lutreola. Next base: position 28,538,710 of record NC_081305.1, on the reverse strand, counting down.
TTATATAATAGACATCTGTTGATTATTTCATCCAATGACAGCAGAATACACATCCTTCTCAAGTTCACATGGAACATTCACTAAGGCAGACCACATTCTGGGCCATAAAACACACCTTAACAAATTTAAAAGAATAGGACTCCTACCATATATGGTCCCAAACTACACTGGAATTACATTTAGTGAAACTAATTAAGATAGTTGAAAGAATCAAAGTATTTGAAAATTTAATAACACATGGGTCAAAGAAGAAATCTCAAGAGAAATTTCAAAACATTTTGAACTAAATGAAAATGAAAATATAACTTAGCTAAATCTGTGGGATGAAGGAAAGCAGAACTTAGAGGAGAATTCATAGCTTTTGAATGCATATATTAGAAAAAAAGAACGTTCTAAAAACAATAATCTAAGTTTCCACCTTAGGAAATTAGAGAGTTAAATCCAAAATAATCAGAAGAAAAATAATAAAATTGGAGCAGAAACCAATAATATAGCAGAAACCAAGAAATCAATAGAGAAAAATCAATTAAACCAAAACTATTTCTTTGAAAGAGATTAATGAAACTGATAATCCTCTAGCCAAGCTAATTAAGAGAAAAGGAGAGAGAAAACAAATCATTAATATAAGTGAAAGGGGGACATCAGTACAGATCCAATGGACACTAAAAGGATAGTAAAGGGATACTATGAACACCATGCTCACAAAGTTAACCCAAGCACACAAAGTTAACATGAAGTACACCAATACCTTAAAAGACACAATTTGCCAAAAGTTACCCAAGAATAAACAAACAATCTGAATAGGCCTAACTCTAACTATTCAAGAAACTGAATCTCGATAATCAATAATCTCCCAAAACAGAAAACACTAGGCCCAGATGGGTTCACTGGTGAATTCTATCAAACATTTAAGAAATAAATTCTACAAATTCTCTTCAGTCTCTTGGAAGACAGAAGAAGAGGGAAAACTTCCTGACTCATTCTATGAGGTCAGAATTACCATAGTACCAATAGATAAATAAATAAATAAATAAACCAGAAAAAAGCTGTATAGAAATTATAGAAGAAAGAAAACTAAAATCCAATATCTCTCATGAACAAAGATGCAAAAAAACCTCAACGAAATACTGGCAAATTGAATCTAACAATGTATAAAAAGAATTACATAACACAAGTGCAGATTATTCACCATAGCTGTATAAATGGGATTTATGTCACGTGAGCAAGGTTGGTTCAACATCATGGATTTGAGAGTCCCAAGTTTTCCTCAGGAAGTATGTCAGTTACATCAAGCAGATACAGGCAGGAATATCATAAAAATCTACCTTTACAATTAACAATCCGTCAGCTAGACTATAAACTCTGTGAGGGAAGGACCATGCCCACTGTGGTCTCTACTTTATGACCAATGCTGTCCGGTATCCTGTACCTAGTAGGTGTTTGGTAAGTACTTGTGGAATGAATGTCTGAGGTATTAAGATCCAGATAATACTGCGTACTAATCACTTAAATTTACACTATAATCCAAAGTCATCAATTTCCCAAAACAAAAATATTCTCCAGTGTTTTTTTTTTTTTTGCCTTGGAAATGTTTTGACACTCTCTATCTTAAAATTTCTATGCATGGGATGTCTGTGGGGCTCAGGGTGTTAAGTGTCTGCCTTCAGCTCAAGTCGTGATCCCAGGGTCCTGGGATTGAGTCCCAAATCAGGCTACTTGCTCAGCAGGGAGCCTGCTTCTCCCTCTGTCTGCCTCTGACTCTCTTTCCCTCTGACAAATAAATAAATAAAATCATAAAAAAAATTTTTTTATGCACAATTGATACTTAGTACACTTCATGTTTGGGGGACAGCTGTGGCTGGGAACACTCACTTTACTCTCTTTACATACTTTTGAACCCCATCTTTTTCAAAACAAACATTGCCTAGTAATATTGAACCGTTCCATCTCAGACTTGCTTTTCACAGCTGTATCACATGATAAAGAACACTTAATAAGGAGAGAAAACACATTTTTGGAGAAATTTTCCCATTAAGAGAAGAAACAAATTGCATCACTGTGGAAGATGAGATTTGGTCCCTGCCTGCTTACTAGATGGTGAGTTCCAAACTCCTTGGCTATTCTACTACCATGTCAAACCCAACTCTTTGGCCCACACGGTGTCTTTTCTTCCCATCAGACCTTCTCACCTTGGTCCCAGAACACTGACACCACGACCTGATTGTTTAAGTCCTGTGGACACCCTTGTGGTCTTATTTTTTCCTTTACCTTCATGTGAAACCGGTCACCAAGCCCTTTTATTTCTAGCATCTTGGTGTTTCCCATCAATCCTTCAACACCTCTCCTCCCTGGCCTCTCCCCTACTCAGACAACTATTCCCTCCCTCTTGAACACTTACCAGCAACCATCAGCCAACTGGTCTCTCTCCACCTGATCTTGCTGGTCTCCAGTGTTTTCCCGCCCTGCCACCACCAAAGAGGTATCTGTAAAATGCACACCTGATCAGGCGGACCTAAGATGAAGTCCAAGCTCCTGGCCAGGCAGATGAAAGCCCTCTGCAGCCTGGCCCTGCTGCCTCTCCTCAAACTTCCCCATCTCTGCCCACACCCCTCCTGCTCTGCTCAAACTTCTCAGACTCCCAAATGCATCAGGCTCTCCCGCTCTTTGGTCTTTCCTTCTCCCTGCCTGGAGCCCTCTTCCTTCAGGGCTCAATCCTAATGCCTCTCTCCTCTGGGAAGCCTTCCTTGACATTGTCTGCCATCTGTAAGGCTTGGTTTTAGGAGTTGTGACCCTGTGGTCCCACAGCATCTGGCTCTCCCTCTTACTGTGCTGGGTTGAAAGGGTGAAATGGTCTGTTGACGCCCATCTCATCAGTAGAGGTTCAGCCCTACACTCGACAAGCAAGCACTGTGTGTTGTTCACCATTTCTCCTCCAGGCCGAGCTCTATTCTCACTTTACTGAACTCAGGGAACATATCGGATTCATATTTGGTTTCCGGATTTATCATAGTGCTTGGGTACAGCAAGGAGGCGTAAAAAGTAGTGAATGAATGCAATATTCTCTTGGCTGAAATGCAGTTCTGAGATTAACACCTTTGAACTTGGTACTTAGACCCCTATTTGGTGCCCAAATGTCAGTATGACATGTACAGATGGCAAGCAGACATTTGTTTCTGACATACATATGATAAGATACACCAAGGATAGGGATGTGATACAAGCAACCCTAAAGCGAATTCCCAGAACTGGGGACAGGCCATCTCCATGCATTTGCTTTTTGCTTTTGATTCTAATGATCCTCGTTATTACTTAGTAGCTAGTCATTTCATCTTGCTGGGACTCAGTTTCTTCATATATCGAATGAATCTTTTCCAGCTTCAAAGGCCTGCAGGAGGAAGTGGCTGCTATTTTTACACACTGAGTTTGAAAGTTATTTTAATAAGAAGGCTCCTGGAAAAACTAAAATACTCTACCAGTGTATCTTGCAACTCACACTTCAGTGTTCATACAGAAAAGTTTAAAGATGGCAAGTGGGTTAAGGTAATTTAGCAATAAGTTGTTCTAAAAACAATTTGTGGAGAATATATATATAAACAATTATAGACAAAATTATAAAGTGTCTGGTATTTTAAAAGAATATACAGAGAATACAGCAATCATGGCAGAGTCAGGAAGTCTAGTGGTAACCAACCTATGATTTGCAGTATTTGTAAAAAAAAATTTAAAAAACTAAAACTGCACTGTTTTATGTTTTAAACTGCTGAACAATATTACAAGATGATTCTGCAATGCTTCCTCTTCATATATACTCAAAACTTTTAGGTCACCGACCTAGTGTAGCCCTTCCACAAAACATGATTTGTGTTGGCGATGCCATAAAGTCAGGTATATTGGCATCAATATTACAACCTATAAAACCCTGAGTACCGTAATTTTGGTGATTGATTTTAAAATTGGTTTGAGCAAATCTATGATTTTTACAAATGTAAAGAAACTCTAATAGACCCTTAGGTCTTTTCCAAGTTCTCAAATTCAAGGGGCCTTGGTGATATTAACTTCCTAGTTTATTAACTTTCTTTACTTTCCTAAAATAAGGCACATATTTAGAAATGGCCCTTAACAGTCTTACCACTTCGTGCACTTAAAAAAAAATGAGCAGCAATGCTTGTGTTTTCTTAGCTTACTCAAAATAGTTCCTTAGTAAAGCCATCAGCTCTCTCTATGGGTTACAAATCTTCTCTTGATATAAACTTTTATCTATATGTGATCTTGCACTTTTCATTTTGGAGCTTTAAGAACTTTAAGTTCTTTTGCTATTTAAAGCCCAAAATAAACAAAAATCTTAATTAGTATGATAGTCTTAATAGATTACGCATTTAAGACACCAGAATAGTATAAAACCTCTTATTCCTTATCAAACATAAAAGGAGGGAAATAAAATATTTTGTTTTACACACACACACACACACACACAGATGGAGGCTTAAAAGCTGAAACATACTTCCAAGCCCTAGTTTTAGGAGGAAGAGTATCCATTTGTTTTTTCACTCAAACCCATGTATTTAAAATCAAGTATTACTCTTTTAAACAGCATGCCTCATTTGTGGTGAGCTCCTAAAACAGGAAGATTTTTGGGCAAGTGTCGTACCCCTTCAATGCCCCAGGACATTCTAGCCAGACCAGATTCCACTCCACTTTTAACAAACCACACACGAGCTCATTTCCGTCTCTTTGCTGATATCCTCCATATTATGTATGTTCTCCTTCAAATTCCACTCTGCCATCTTTCGTGAGGCCTGCTCTGCCAGTTCCATCTGGCCTGGGCTTTCTCCTGAGTTCTGAAGGTTCTGGATTTCTAGTCATGAGCAGTCATGTTGGTCTCTCAGTTTCTTTTTCTTCCCTGTCCTCACTCCCTAATCTATGCCCTATGAAGACCAGGCTAAGAGAAGGTTGGGGGTGGGGGGGCTGTATTATTGCCTTCTTTCCTGTTCGGTTCCGGGCACCTAAAAGTGCCTGGAACGTGGGGTGCTTCCGTAGCTGCTTAATGATGAGTGACCTAGTGGTATTAAAAGATACCATGTGCATACATAACATGCTATCTTTAATCCAGGTCCTTTTTAAGGGCAAGGACCATTTTACTGTCTTAGGTCATTTCTATCACTGTGCTCATAAACATAACAGGCTAGAGATAGAAACTATATATAGAAGCACTGAAAGATTGGGGTCCCCTGAGCCTAGTGCCTCACTTGAAAAAGTTAAAGATTTATAATATTGACTTTTGTTAGCAGGACCATTTTAACCAGTAAATGACATCGATGCTTCTAAAAACAAATGGAGTTCAGTCTTTGGTAAGAGTTCTAAAGTCAAAATATGTAATGGTGAAAATCAGAGTAAAAATGGTCCTTGAAAAATCTTTCCACTGGGTCTCCCCCCAAATATAGCATACATGGTTTTGTACATGTCTCATTGTGCTGAGGTAAATACAATAAAACAGTATGATTTCCACTAGGGCTGGGAACAGAGCGGTTTCTTCTGGTAAGCATCATTGCATTTTTAAGGCTCGTGTACTAGGAAAAGACGCTTTTTGGTTTTTATTTCCTTCTTTTTCTTACAAACACAAGTCTTGTGGTCGAATCAAACGAGCATGAAATGCAACACTACTGAAAAACAACTGTTAAGATAATGAATTAATTCTACAAATAAAAACTGCCAGCAAGAGGTTAGTGACTAAAGGACGAGTCTATCCATTCAGAAGCTACTACAATATATCCTCGAATACCAAGTCTCAACTAACACTTAGAAAATTCCCCCTATATTTATCCAAGTAACCCATCAGCTCTGCACATCCTCCCTACCGTATATGTCTACCTTTACAAACAAATTATTTATCAAAAAAAAGGAAAAAAAAATCAATTTTTTTCAAAAGTATTTCTCTAAAAATAAGAACAAAACCTAGATTGTGGAGAACTGTTTTTGATAGCTGGCTACAAGTTATTCGAGAGAGTTTGCATATTTTAAAATCAGAAACAAATCCAGTTAAAGCAAAGACACCGCAAAAATGTCTATGTCCGCCTTGTCTCCCCTTCCACACACACAAAATCAAGTCTAGTCATAAAAAGAAAGACTCCGTGTAATTATCATATGACCCACAATTGCACTCCTGGGCATTTTTCCCAGGAAAAATGAAAACTTATGTTCACACAAAAACCTGTACACAAATGTTTATAGCAGTTTTGTTCATAACAGTCAGGAACCGGAAACAAGCCTTTAGTCCCGACCGGTGATGGTTAGACAATCTGCAGACCTTCATACCCTGGACTACTACCCAATGATAAAAAGAATAAATTCCTGAGAAGGGCAAGTCGAATCTCCGGAAAAAATATGCTGAGCGAGAAAGGCCAATCCCCCCACGATAACACACAATAGAATCCCACTTATAGAACACTCTGGCAAAGACCGAATGATAGAGATGGAGAACAGGCAAGTGGCTGCTGGGATTAAGGAGAAGAGCAGGGGAGAAGCAAGTATGGATATGAAAGGGTAGAGGAAGAATCCCTGTGGTGAAGGGAATGTTCTGAATCTCGAGCGGATCAGTGTTACCGCCCAGGCTGTGATACTATGACACTACATATTACAAGTGTCACGATTAGGCAAAACTGGGTAAAAAGTACAAGGGATCCCTCCATTAGTTAGTACAACTGCATGTGAAACCTTTACTTATCTCGAAATACAAAGTTTAGTTAAAAATTTCAGAAGAAGCAATATTCTAGTCTAATAAATTTACTTGGCCATATTGAGATACGAGCTTGAGAATACATCACAGCCCCTTTGATGCTTTGTAGAAACTACAGAAGTGGCTAGAGTACAAACTGGGTCAAGAACAAAATAGGGACCCACAGCCGTTTCTACAGGTGTCACCAGCATCTGTGAATCTCCCCAGTTCCCTCACAGAGGACTGTCTCTGATCAGATAGGCCCCCTCGCAGTGTTCACACTGCACAGGCCAGAGGCATCCTTCTGTTTTCCTACAGCTGCCACAGGCCACAACAAGGCATTTCCCAATGGCAAGGCAACCCATTATTAGTTGGTCTACACAAATAAAAGAACTCTGTGAGAGAACGGGATGTCACCTCCTTTACATAAGTCAAATATTCAAACACATAACAAATGATCTGCCCGTTAAGGCAACATTTTCTGGTAACTGAGTTGAGCAAACAGATTTTGTGAGCAGAAATGTTCTATTCCAGGGGGACTAATATAGAGAAGTAAAATATATGTCTGGATTCCTTTCAAGTCTTTCTTCTCCCATAAACGTAATAGTTGTATCAGTGACGCTGGACTGCTAGAAGAATCACTATGACAGAGGGATGGATTTTTTGGGACCCCTCTTTTTCAAGTATAAACATTCATTTGATCCAATAAAGACATTTTAGAAAAAAAGTCAACATATAGAAACAATTTTATTTTTTCTATACTTAGATTCAAACAGAAAGTGTTTGGTAATACTCTACAATACTAATCATTTCAAATAAAATGGATGATCAAGAAGAGTATGACCTTCTTCTGCAAAACAACTGAGGATCTGAATTGGAAAAATATTTTTGTCTATAAATAGGAATATCCAAAACAATTTAAACCTCTTGAGCACTTGACTGTTTCGGGTCCTTTGCGTCTAGATTGAACAGACCACAGGAAGTTTCAAACCCCAACAGCTGAATCTAAAAGGAAAGAAAAAAAAAGATCCATTTAGCTGTCATGATCATTGTCACCGTCAATCCCTAATATCTCAGACTTCCCTGACCGCACTCAACTTCCCCATGCTGCTTTCAGCTTGGGGGAAGACAAATCACTAACTAATCAATTATGTACACTAATTAAAAATGCTACCTTTAGGAGGTGTTTTCATACCTTAGTAATGGGGTGAGTATTTCCTCTTGCCGCTGACTTTGAAACCTTTTCGATGTCATGTTAGCCAGGATGCACTGAACATTTGCAAACACTTAATGCTACAGTCTACGTACACTATCGAATTGCCCTCCGAAAGTAGTGGTACGATTCTGCAACTGGTTGAGGTCACATGGAAAATAGAATTATATGCTAATTTGTTCCTATATTAAGTTATCATAGAAGGTCAGACCAAACACAGCAAAATGAATTCTGGAAAAAAAATTAACTAAGTAGATTAGTATGTACCGTATCAAAGTAAACTGTTTATCTTAATAGATACAAATACAAGAAAGATTTTTTTTAAATACAGGCATTTTCTCCTTTTCAAAAAATAAATGTTTTAACTAACCCCAGGCAATGACTTGCATGATCTGAAAACACTCTATATAAATAATTTTTCCCTAAAGAAGAACAGGGGCAGAGCATTTTTCCCCCCTAAGGGGTGAGAAAATGGAGAAGGGCATCGTATCCAAAAGAGAATAATTTCCCCCCAAAAAACTTGCCTTTAAATACATATTTATTAAAACTTGCTTTACCTAAGTAGTTGTACCCATGCACTGTAAAAAAAATGAACACACAGGTTTTAACTCTATGATGGGGTCAAGAGATGCTGAGTATAATACATGTATTATTTAACTCCAAAATAAACTAAACAACAATATAAATTTTTCATTAGCCCAGATTTGTCTGAAAAAAAAAAAAAAAAACGTTTTATTTAAAAAACTATTGAGGAAGAAAAACCTATATTATTTCTTTTTCTGAAAAGCATATCTCCAGATATCACCTTATCCATGGATGAGTTGTACAGATACTACATCAACTTAACAACAACAAAAAAACTATATATAAAGCAAATCAATGATCGAAGAATTTGTGGGCTACCAGTTTTATATATGATGATGGTGTATTCGTCACAGTTCTTTTTTCAAAGATCCATTAATAGAGAAAGGGAAAGAATCTGGGGAGGGGGTGACAGAGAAATGAAACCTTACAGCATTTGAAACCATGGGACCAATATTTTATAAAGCATCCAATCTACTGCAGAACACAACTAAGACGAGTGACAGAGATCATCTGTGTCACACCCTTAGGCAAAATCCTGAGGAAGAAAAAAATGGTAATATTTTGTTCTAGAGTCTATCCTTTTTTCCATTAAAAGACAGGTTTATATTTTTCATTTTATTGCAACATTTCCAATGCCATCCTACAAGAGAACTATCACTCACAAAAAGCCATCTGAATTTCTTTCAATCGGAACTCACTGTGAATTTTTAAAGGAACTTCACCTACAACTTCTTTAATTAGATGCCATTACTGTTAGTTATCATAAAATACGCTGGATTCCCATGAAGTATCAGTTTGACGTCTTGTTTAAATACTTACTTTTCTTCTATCTACTACCAGCCATGTTTACCCTGCTTTCTCCTAACCAAGTTAGATATGAAGATACATATTCAGGCACAAAGTCTTCAGGCTCCTTGATGGATTGTAAAATACAGCTATATACTTCTCTACTATTATTCTTATTTGAAGGCCCTTATGTATTGGGATCTTAATCCATCAGAAGTTGAGAATTACATTCAAAAAAGGGAAGGGAAGTCAGACAAAAATGAAAACATGCACTGATGCCTAAGTAAATTAATCTTCATTCCCACTGAAAGTAATCTGATGTCCAGGGACTGGGAATTATTCTACCATAAAATACAGCACATTAAATACTACAATAGCCCATTTGAAATATCCTAAGATAATGATTATGTCATCTACAAATGATCGTACATATAGTTATATTTTAATATTCATTACTGGAGGTTCTAATGCAAAATATGTTGAAATTGTGAAAATCCTCAATCTGTTAAAGATAAGATCAAGCAAATCAAATTCTGTAACTGAAAGTAAGACTCAAAATAAGATCTGGAAAAAGAATCGACAAAAGTGAAGGCAAAATATTTGGACCCTGGTTGTTATCACAAACAACACTATCACTCCTGATGGTTTGCATATAAAACTCCTTATCTCCACTAGCTAGTTGAAAAGAATGAAAAGCTTCTCACAACCAGCTAAAAAGAAAGTCTTTACCAGGCTCCTTGAAAAAGCTCATTTTCACATTACTCAGGCTTCATTATGCTAAATCAATATTCGTTTAGTCACTGGGGTTATTGACATATTTTAAAATAAAAGTATACCCTTCAGCTACTGCACTCATTACAGGTAATTTGTCTTGTCAGAGAGCAGGGAATATTATCCTAGTCTTTCAGGGGCTGACAGCCCATGGAAATACCTCCCCATGGTTACAACTGTAAATAATTTTAAGGTAAAATATTGAAAAATCAATGACTGTTTCCTGCAATCTGTCACAAACAAATCAATCATAATCCGCACTGCCAGAGAGTATGATTTGAGGGAGATGGGAGCAGATGTAATTCTTGGCTGAAATCTCTCATTTCAAAATCACTTCACATAATGGTGTCATCATTTAAACACTCAACAGTCAGTGCAACTGCCACTGTAACATCTAGTTGGACAAAACCACAAGGAGGAGGAGGAGAAAACGCCATCGCTATTATGTTAACAAACATTTAATTTTAATGGCTGCTGCATTAGTAAATTTCAACTGAAAACTGTTTTACCTGTCCCCTTTCACAGTCCTACATTAATCAAGGCTGCTGGTCTACGTATGTGTACAAATGCTTAATAAATTAGCCTCTGACTCAAAACTTGACTCTCCTACATACATCTTTTATTTTCAATGTCCGTTATAGAGAATGAAATTTGGAATTAATAAATAAGACATCTGGATTGTAGAATACCCATAATTCTGCCCATACAACAAAGACAAAAAATAGTGTCGTAGATGTCACGATTATACTTTTAAAGTAGGTTTAAAGGTCTCAGTTGCCCGGATATTGGATTTTATATTTTCCTTCTATTAATACATATTACATTTCAACTTTGTAATATTGTAGCCTATTTTAAGATGACCAGCAAGACCCAGTCAATTCAAAAATACCCTTGCATTCTACACCCAAGCTACAGACTGATACTTTAAAAACTGAAGTAATAACCCAAGTATCTGAAGTGTAAAAGTTGGTCAAGGTCATAATATGGAATTGTTTTGTGAATGTAAACTGCTTTCTAAGTAATCGCCGATACCACCATTTTTTCCAGGCTACATTTACATTGCTCCCTCGGCTTACAGTCTCTGTCTCGGCATCAATACGAGAATCTGAGATCGGTATACTGCACCTTTTTGTTCTGTTCACCAAAAAAATCAGTTTATTTAAAGATCAAAGAGTCTTCTTTCTGCAGGTTTTTGTTTTTTAAATGTATATTAGTCCTTTTAATTGGAAGAACTTGCTTTTAGCTACCACCCTGCTTACTGATTTCTGAATTGTCATCACTGGACACCATGAAACCCTTTATTATCCTATTAAATATATATCACCATAAATATATAAATATACCCCTCCATAGGTATAGTTCAGGATGCAGATGTTTTGGGTGGCTAGAAAAGTATATCATTTTTCTTAAAAAGGAAAAAAAAAATAGCTATAAATACCATTCCACTACTTAAGCCTATATACACATTCTCAGGCATTGGTCCTTCATAAAAGGGTTTTACTGTGTTTTTAATTTCACCTGCATATTCAATGTGGCAACACAGCATTGAGGAGACAGCAGCTTTTCGGACGGATACCAACTGGGCATGAATTTCGTCCTTCGAGACTCTCAGAGTCATTCTTTAACACTAACATTAGATTTTTGAAAATGCAAAAGCACCCGGGTAAATGATCAAAGACATCTTCCAGAGGAAAACAGAGTCCTCCATTCCATGTGAATCCCTGCAACAGCTGCAGAGGCAGCAGCAAGCCAGCCGAGTGAGAGGAAAAGGAAAGCACTACCCCTGGCCCAGGAATGCCAGGAAAATGGCAAGGGAGCTCAAGGGGTGAACAAGGAAAAGGACCCCCACGTGTGGTAGGCCCTGCCGTCACAGCAGCCCCGGCTGGGCCCGGCTCACTCCCCGGCAGAGCTCTGGAGCCCCTTGTCAAGCACCGAGGCTCCCACCCCAGAGTCTGGCTGAGGCTGGCAGGAGATCGCCCCGCGCAGAGTCCGCTCCCAGAGAAGACAACAAAGACTGGGAGGTGAACGAGGACAGGCAAGCAACATGCTGAATGCATGCACAGGAGCCACCAACTAAAATGACGTCTACTAGGCCCGGGGAGGCCACTGTCACAGGTCTACTTCTCAGAAAGAAGCTATTTTAAGGGTGCTGAGTAGGCCTAGATGAGGTTTCTCCGCTCTCCCAGCACAGCCCACAGCCCTAGGAGAAGCAGCTCAAAACTCAGCACGGGAAAGTCAGATCATTTCATACCCCACAGTTAAAGAAATTGCTGGCTGGTAGATAAAGTTCTTATATGTAATAAAGGCTCAGGATTACAGAGGAAAGTATTCTTTTAAAAGAGATAGTATTACCTCCCTATCTTCTGAATCTCCTCCTTCCGATAGCCAGTACAGTAGCTCCATTATGAACTGTAGATTCTTAAAAAGAAAAACAGCAATAGTTAGCTTCATCTTCCCTTGCACTTCCTTCCTTCATGGAATTACAATTTAATTATCAATACTTCAATTGATCTTATTCCTGAATGACACATTTCTCAAAAAGCACACTCTAGTTACTTCCACTAGAGAACATTTAGTACAACCTTCTCAATTAATCAACCATAACCCATTACTGTTGAAAGGACATGTTTTCTTCATATTTTTTTTTAAATAGGGGACCCTCCCACCTATTTTATATAAAAGTAGCACTAGTTTTAATACATTTGAGTATCATTAATATACATGAATTATAAACCTTAATAATAAATTTTGGTTGACAACAGATATAAAACAAAACCAATTTGCACATAGTTTAGATTTTTCCTCTATTCTTCCTTGCTGGGGAGGCACCCAATCCTCTTTTAAATTCAACAACTTTACACGTGGTTAAAAACAACCACAACAACAACAACAACAACAAAGATGAAGCTTAAAGGCATACGGGGAGGAATCAGACTGCTCACTGCTTCACATTTTCCTTCAATTTCTGTCGTGTATTTTCTAACTAGCTGTAAGGCACCAGCTTCAAGTCACACAGGAAACCCTGTCTCCATAAGACCCAATCAGTGACAGGGAAACACAAGTGTGTTATTTAAAAACAATTATATATAATTTCATCTTTATGTTAAAAATCACTTTCAGCCCTTTGAAAGTTTACAGAGAAGCATTTCCTCTACCGCAGGCTGTACAAACTAGAGCTGCCTTCTGTTTCAGTTAGCCTTTTTTCTTCGGTCATACAACCATCTTCTTTACCTCAAAATATTCTCTATCACTAAACCCAGTTCCTTGCTCTCCCCAATAGACAACATGAATACTCCACAAAATAATTTTTTCTCCTCTGCTTATATTCAGCAGTTCCTATTCTGATGAGAAATGACAAGCTTTACACACACCTGTATACCCTTTGTCATTAAAAGAGTTTGGTACCCCTGCCTGGAACTGATCCTCCAATTAAATTAATTTTTGAAAGAACTGGGTAATGAAAAATAATCAAAACCTGTGATTTGGCATAAACAGCTTATTTCCTTTAAGTAGTAACTCCATTTCTATAAAATATAACCTCAGTCTTGACTTTTATGGAAAGCACTGAGTTTACAAATTTCACCATCCAAAGATATCATTAAAAATTGTTACGTAAATTTCCATGAATCAGAATTTTTTCTATTCACTGAACTTTTCTTTAATGCATTTAGTAAAATTTTAATAATCAAAGGCCTCAAGTGACATTCTTTACATTCTGTACTTAGTTCCTATTACTAATATAAATACTTTGGTAAAACCAACACTGACGCTATTTGGGGTTTACTCCACACACAAACACACTGTGTTGCAGACACTCACTTGCAGATGAGCTTAGGGATATACAAGGACAAATTTCAGCCAACATTTGGAGGAACTCCATAGTTCAGAAGTGAACTTAGCTGAAAACATCCAAATGTATTATGGAAGCATCGTACTTACAACCTGCACACACACACACACACACAAAAAAAAAAAAAAAAGAAAAGAAAAAAGAAAGAAAGAAAGAAAAGAAAATGATTCTGTTTAAAGAAACACAGAAGACTAGTTAAATACTTTTGGGATATTAGATGTGAATATCTAATCTAATTTCCTCCAAGGTATCACTCCATATTACGCCAAATAAACAAATAAAGGCTGTATCGAGATGTGGAATAGCATTAGCCGGAGAAAAGGCTAGAAAAATGAATTACATAAATGACAACTGCCGGAGAATATTATATTTCCTTCTCCTGAACAAATGTTAAGTGCATCCTTACTAATAAAGATTTAAACTTGAACTACATTAGAATATACTGGTTTTCAATTTTGAAGCATCTAAGTTAATTTGCCAAGCTAACTTGGTGCTTAGGTATACTCTAGCTATAAAAATACTGCAAATGTATGCAGAAATAAGTTATAAGTATCACACTTCACAGTGGTGCTGTGAGAGCAAAGCCCAGTCATTACTGCACAAGAAAAAAACAATTCCAGGATTTTACATCTTCTTAGAGTCGCATCAGTTGCATCTTTTAAGAACAATTATTCTCTATAAAACAGCTAACAATATACCAAAAAGATGTTAAAATTAAAGGAGCTGATAAAATGTAGAAATTGAAGGGAAAAACACACAGATATTGAGCTATTACCACACAAAAAAGGCTGTGCTACCTCGGAGTTAAAACACGATTCCAAAATATGGCACTGTTTTCATATTCTAAAGAACATGTTTAATCTACTTTGGACTACATGATTTCACTTACTTGCACATTATCAACTGAAGAACATTTAAATTTTTCCTAAAATTTCTATATGTAAAAATATATTAACAATTATGTGGTGCTATTCATTAAGACACACAATAGATAATTAGTTCCCATTCTTATTTCATTTTTTTTTAACGCAGCATATAAAATTTGAAAATAACACATGGGTAACAGCAGAGGGATGCTGATCTTAGCTGCCAGAACAAAAATGTTGATGGTGGGGTGGGGGGAGCTTTGAGGGATAAGGAAAGCAATTATCTCAAAATTAATGCTCTTGTTTTAGTTTCACCAAACAAATCTAAATAAGTCTTTCTTTGATTTTAGTTTACCATGTAATTCTAGCCAGCTAATTATCCTTGGAGTCACGAATGAGCTGTGACTCTACACCTGGCTTCTCCGATCATATGCCTATGGCCTCCTCCACTTTCATTTCCTCTTTCTACAATGACTTATAATATTAAAGAAAAACACTCACACATCTTATATACACTACTGATGGACAGCCAGCTTCCAGGAAATCATGAGCTACAAAGAGAGGGGGGAAATCTTAATGCAATACTTATGTTAAAGGGTATTAGGTGCTGGGTGAGCCAAGGGTAATATAATCAGCAGCATCTCTCTTGCTATTGTTTTTGCATTCAGAAATTTGAAGTAAAGGACTATGATATTATTTTAGTGGTTGCCCAGGTTATGATTCAGATCCTTAAACTAATAAGAGGCTAAAGGCACTACCTTCACTTGCTCATAATTTGAATTTATAGACAATACTTTGGAAGAAATAAAACAGTTTTCTTCTATTTCTGGAAATAAAAACAAGGCATTCCATAAACAACTAAGCTAAATACTTGATGATGTGAATAGAGAAACTACTTTCAAGCATTAAAACATTCTAGGAGACTGTTTTCCAAAATATAAAGTGGCATGAATTTCTCATATGTTTACATTTTTATTATATTCCTGCTTCTGCACATTAAGCGAGACTTCCTCTACAGATTTATTCTCAACATTAATAAATGTTTGCTTAATAACAGACTGTCGCATTTGTGCTTTTCTTTCTAAATTAGTAACCATGACTCCACAAAGAGCACAAAGAAAGCTGACAAAGGCATGGCCAAAAAGCCACAAGTAGTATTACTACATGCCAGAGCACTTAACATTAAACTACCATTTCTCTCTGAAACTTCTGTTGCCAGACTGCTCCCAAAAATCTGGAAGCTCAAAGACGGGTTTCAAGTGCAATTAAATTCTCCAAAAGCAAAACTGTACAAAAATATGCCGCCCTTCTTATGTCACCATTTTATAGACAACATTTTTTCAGGATCTTAATTAAGATAACGATGCACACCTGTGTCAACATTCTCTGGCAAGACAGCCTTATCAATCATAATCCTTTAAGTACACTCCAAAACAGCAAAGCGATATGACAGAAGCAATCTGTTGCCTTTCCTAGCGCTGGTGTTGTGTCTCACCCACAAGAATGATGAGATCTTTAAAATACAGCAGACCTACTTTTATGAGTCTTTAAAGTTTTAACTGTAAACAGTTATTACACTAAATAAACAGGAATAACCTCTTTTGCACTTGATTTACACAATGACAACTGTACGGCCAAAACTCGAACAGCAAGCTTTGCAGCCATGTCGTGGCAATGCAATTGTGGATCTTATTTTAAAGCTTGAAATTTTAAGAGTTATGCATAACTGGATCCGTGCAGACATGACAAACCAATAAACCTTTAGGAACTCTTAAAATTACAATTTTCTAAAAGTCCTACATTAAAAGCAATCAGGGCATGGCTATCCCCAGTGTTAGTTAAAATGTTCAGAAGGATATAAATGCAAGAGTCCCTACCCCCCCCCCCCAAAAAAGGAGTCATCTTGGTAATGTGGAAGGAAAGGGAGAGAGTTCCCGCCTCTGCGAGGGTGGGGGTGGGGTGGGGGGGAGCTTCAGTGACCAGAGACCAGTGAAACTACAGCTTAACAAGTAAGCAGGTTCCCAAACGGGAAAGCTGATGAATAAAGGAGAAGGCAGGGGAGAGGGAACCTTAACCTTAAGTAGCCACTACCAAGATCAAAAGGTAAAAACCTCGTGTTTACCAGCAAAAACGTAAAAACTTTCACAGGAACATTGAGAAACCCCCGCCAGATGCTATTTGAATCCCATCTGCCTGCTAATGATTAGTTCTTCCATTTCACATATTAACACACAAGTCTGAGACGCCAGGCGGCCGTGGCCAGTCGAGCAGCAGAGCCATCAATGTGCAAATAAAGCAGAAAATAGAGACATCCTTAAGAAATGAGTCTTAAATTTGACGTAGAGCGGAGGTGACAACCACGGCAACAGAACCATAAATTCGAAATGCTTCAATATCTTTCAGGATTCTCTCCAGACCTTGACACCAAAAAGAAGACGGTAAAAGGAAAGGGGAGGGCAAGGGGGGATAGCCTAGCGGCCCAGAGTGGCAGGATGATGTAATGAGGATGTCTGTGTGACAGACTCAGATTCTCGGTGGCACAAACCTCCAAGGCTCCATGTCAGAAAACAGCAACCTGGACGAGAGCCGAGAGGGTGCTACGGCCGCGCGTGGATGGAGGGGACACGCCCACGCGCGCCCGCCGCGGCACCGTGACATTAGGAGAGGCCCGCCCAACACTCACGCGGCCCACGCCCACCCTGCGGCTTGCGGGGCACTGCCGCGGCCATCCGGTCCACGAAGGGACTCGGATGCGGCGCGAGGGGCAGTGAGCCCGGGCGCGACCGGGCGGGAACGCGGCGGGACGGGGTACCCGGGACTCACCTCTCCTCCGCCGCGCGGGCGCGCGGACCGCGGACGCTCCCTCGTGGCTGGCGCGAGCCCCCGGCGGGCGGCGCGCGCGGGCAGCTACCGACCGTTAGCGCGAGGGGCAGCCGCGGCGGCAGGGGCGGCGGCGGCGGCGGCGGCGGGCGGAGCCGGGGGCGGGCGCTGAGGAGCACAAGGGCCGCGAGAGGCGGGAGCGAAGGGAACGGGGAGGGGTAGCTCCCCGCGACCACTCGGTCTACACCGAGCTCCCCTTGGCCGCCCGAAAAGCCATCACCGGCCAGCTCGGCGCTCCCTCCCACTTCGGCCGTCCCGGGCGCCCGGCCTCGCCTCAATCCCGGCCCGCCGGCAGCCACCTGGGCCGGGCTATGCCCGCCTCCGCGGCGGCAGGCTTCTCGTCTCCATGACAATAGGGAGCCGTTGCCCCGCCCGATCCCACCCCCTCGGTGCCGTGACTCGGAGGGAAGCGAGCGCACGTCGTCGAGGGGCGGGGCCAGTAGAGGCCAGCGCCCAATTAGAGATAGAGGCAAGGAGGGACAGGGCGGGGCTGACAGAGACATTGCCGAATGTCTGCTTGAGGGGCGGAGCGTGGGGGGGGAGGCGGTGAAGCTGATGGTTGGGGAGGAGTTAGCGCGCCTGCGTGAAGTCCTGCAGCGGAGCGCGTCGGAGTTTACTTCAGTGTGTCAGTGTGAGGGGCCTGGAGCTCCGTAAATAAAGTGCATCTTGCTTGTCAAAGTCCTTGCGGGGAACTATGTGGTTTTCTTTCGGCCTGCGTGTGCCCCAGTTTTATGTAAGGTCACCAAGTCTGTGATACACCGAGCTCCAGTGGAGTGCCCAACACTGTGCCAGCCCTGTTTTGGTTCACCAGCGCCCCTGTCTGTCCCAGAGTTCGAGTGCGTCTGGCTTGTGGCGGCGCGGGATGGAGAGACAGGCAGGGGGTCTGTTTTGTATTCTGTGTGGCCGTCGTGGGCAAGGGCTCTGCCTGTGACTCAGTTGTGTGTGTTTGCCTTGCCAGCGCCTCGCTGAACAAACAGTGGCTGGGTTGGGCAAAGCCGAGTGTTTGCAATGGAGCGTGGGCGGGTGCTAAAGTGCGCGCTAAGGGGAAGGGGACCCGCACCCTCCACCATCACCACCGTCCTGGCAGAGGGAGCTGTAGATGGAAAGCCCGAGGAAGAGGCGGCGAGGCATGGTGGGGGCCAGATGGGGTGTAGTGGGGTCCGTGGACCTACTCTGGTACAGCTGCTTCTTCATGTGGCAGCTCTTGCCCATTACCTCTCCTCTAGAGAAAGGCTCTCCCCCGTAATCCCGGCCCTCCCCCTTCCTTGCCGTTTGGCGGGGAGTTGGTGGAAGGAGGCCGGAGACGTACAGATGTCCAAGGTCTGTCTCTCGCCCACCTGCTGCTGCTGGCGGAGAGGGACAGTCATCTCGGCCTTCCCGCGCCCCGGACGAGGGCATCCCTCCATCTCTTCCAGGGACCTTCATTCCAGGTCTCCAACTCGCTCTCCGGCTCCCTGGCTTGGGGGAGAAGCCAGGGGCGGGTAGGTGACGGTCCGCTTGGGAGCCCAGCCTCTTGCGGAACAAGAAATCCGCTAACTCCGCGGTTTACTGTGGCAAACACAGAGCAGAGCGCTCGCCCGCGCCCAGCCCGCCGCCTCGCTGCCTTTGTGCTTCGGATCGACCGGACCCGCCACCAGGGCCTGCCTTATGTCGGAACCGCACTCTACCCCGACTTAGCAGGGAAGGAAAGTTGGAAGAGATCGGCGCGCCTGGGATGTGATTGTCATCCTGGGGCCGGCGCTCGATAGTCTGAGAAAGAGAAAGAGGGAGAGAGACCCGGGAGAGAAGGGGGGGTGGGGGGGAGAAAAAGAGGAGGGTGGAGAGGAGGGCCGCGGAGGAGAGGCGGGCGCGAGGGAGGGGCGAGGGGAGCGCCAGCGAGCGGGAGAGGGAGCCGGGGAGGAAGAGGGAGAGGGCGAGGCGCGCCTGGCGGCCGGGTTGGCTGCGGCCGCCCAGAGGTTCCTGCCAGTCCTCCCACCGACTACACCCCGGGAAGGAGGAGCTTCAGGCGCGCACAAGGCGTCAGAATCCTCAATTTCCAACTTAGCATCTTGGCAGGACCTTTGCGAAGCCAAAAGCAGAGCCCCCCAGTGCAAAGAGCGAGGGGGAAAAAGAGAAAGCTGCAAGGGAGGGGGGAGAAACCCAGCCGGGGCGAGCGAGGCGCGCAGAGAAGAGGGCTCGGCAGTCGCAGCCGGAGGCGCGCGGGAAGCCAGCGAGGAGGCGCCGCGGGCCGGAGCCCGGGAGCCGGGGCCCGAGAAGCGGCAGCCGGGGGCAGCCGGAGGCCAGGTGCCCGCCCGCTCGCCCTCGCAGGGCGCCGCCCGGCTCGTTGGCGGCCGCGGCGCGGCGCGCCCCATGCCCGTGTGTGGCCATGTCCTACCCGCAGAGCTACTTGTACCAGCCGTCCGCCTCTCTGGCGCTCTACTCGTGCCCGGCTTACAGCACCAGCGTCATCTCGGGGCCCCGCACGGATGAGCTCGGCCGCTCGTCGTCGGGCTCCGCATTCTCGCCCTACGCCGGCTCCACCGCCTTCACGGCGCCCTCGCCGGGCTACAACTCGCACCTCCAGTACGGTGCCGATCCCGCGGCTGCCGCCGCCGCCGCCTTCTCTTCGTACGTGGTGAGTGAGCGGGTGCCGCGGCGGGCAAGGGCAGCTGGGGCCGCACGGGGCGGAGGGGGCTGCGGAGGACACAGGCCCTGGCGCCACCGCGACCGCCCCCGCCAAGCTTCGCGGCCGCTGCAAACTTGGGCGACTGTTTCGCGCGGCTTCTCCTGGGCCTCGGGCTCAGGAGTTGCTCGGAGGGCAGACCCGCGTCCTGCTTGGGTCGCTGAGCGGGCGGAGAGGGTTTTTTGGGGAGAGGTCGCTGCAATTAAAGAGCAGCGTCCGGTTCAAACATGAGCTCCAGGCCGCCCTGCAGGTTTTATTTTATTTTATCTTAATGGTTTTGCCATTTTGGAAAAGTAGTTCAAAAGAAACGGACCAGAAATCAGAGCAGAAGCGCGCTGAGTCAATGTAAATGTGTTTGGCCTCGCCTTTAATTAGTCCTCCAAAATGTTGCAAATCCGTAATCCTATCTTCGCAATCCGATTTGGAGGTATTAGATTTCTGAAAAGTCGGCCGAGCTGCGGTGCATCCGGGATTTTTCGGCCGGGTGCACTTTCTGGAAAAATGCCGTGGCTTCGGTTTGGGGTAACATTTTTGGGGGGGTGAGAGTGCCCGGGCAAGGCTTAGCTTTTCCTTTGCCTTCCTCTTTGGGGGGGGGGGGGGAATGCCTTGACTTCCCTTGCTCTCTCCCCTTGCGCCTAACGTGCAGCCATCAGGGCACTAAGTGCCGAGTCGCCGCTGCTGCCCAGGCCTCCATCTGGGTGGAGGGCCTGGCCAAGGTGGCCCGATCTGCGCATGGGGGGGGGGGGCGGACTTGCCCCGGCAGACGCGGGCCTACTGGGTGCCGCTGAGGCCAGGACGGCTTCAAGCGTCCCCAAAGGATGGGAATCAGGAATTGGTGCCTACCCCCCCGACCCCCCCCCCCCCGCTCCCTACGGAAGCAGAGGAGGAGGAAGAGTTGCCCCTGGGTCTGAGCCCGCCAGCCCTACCCCAGGGGAAGTCGGAGTTTGGGCCTCTCAGCTCACGGACCCCTGGGCGCAGGGAAAACGTGCTTCGGTCGTCTAGGTGGTCCTGGGGACCACGGCCCGCTCTCACCCTCTCTTTGCCTGTTCCTTGCAGGGCTCTCCCTACGATCATACGCCGGGGATGGCAGGTTCCCTAGGGTACCACCCCTACGCGGCGCCCCTGGGCTCGTACCCCTACGGGGACCCCGCGTACCGGAAGAACGCCACACGAGACGCCACCGCCACGCTCAAGGCCTGGCTCAACGAACACCGCAAGAACCCCTACCCCACCAAGGGCGAGAAGATCATGCTGGCCATCATCACCAAGATGACCCTCACCCAGGTGTCCACCTGGTTCGCCAACGCGCGCCGGCGCCTCAAGAAGGAGAACAAGATGACGTGGACGCCACGGAACCGCAGCGAGGACGAGGAGGAGGAGGAGAACATTGATCTGGAGAAAAACGACGAGGATGAGCCCCAGAAGCCAGAGGACAAGGGCGACTCCGAGGGCCCTGAAGCAGGTTGGTGGACGCGGGAAAGGGTGTGTTGGAGAGGGAGTAAGAAGGAAAAGGGTGGCCTGGAGGTTGGGGGCTAGGGTCACTGCCTTTGCGGGCAGGGACCTGGGCCCCACCGCGCGGCCTCCGCGCCCCTGACGGCCTGGGGTTTCACCCGCAGGAGGAGCGGAGCAGAAGGCGGCTTCGGGCTGCGAACGGCTGCAGGGGCCGCCCAGCCCCGCCAGCAAGGAGACGGAGGGCAGCCTCAGCGACTCGGATTTTAAGGAGCCGCCATCCGAGGGCCGTCTGGACGCGCTGCCCGGGCCCCCCCGCGCCGGCGGGCCTTCTCCGGCTGGGCCAGCGGCAGCGCGGTTGGCGGAGGACCCGGCCCCTCACTACCCCTCCGGCGCGCCGGCTCCGGGCCCGCATCCAGCCGCGGGAGAGCTGCCCCCCGGTCCCGGCGGGCCCTCGGTCATACACTCTCCGCCACCACCGCCGCCACAGGCGGTGCTCGCCAAGCCCAAACTGTGGTCTCTGGCAGAGATCGCCACATCCTCGGACAAAGTCAAGGACGGGGGCAGCGGGAGCGAAGGCTCTCCCTGCCCGCCGTGTCCCGGGCCGGTAGCGGGGCAAGCCTTAGGAGGCAGCCGCGCATCGCCGGCCCCGGCGCCATCGCGCTCGCCCTCGGCGCAGTGCCCCTTTCCAGGAGGGACGGTGCTGTCCCGGCCTCTCTACTACACGGCGCCCTTCTATCCCGGCTACACGAACTATGGCTCCTTCGGACACCTTCACGGCCACCCAGGGCCAGGGCCAGGCCCCACAACCGGTCCGGGCTCGCATTTCAATGGATTAAACCAGACCGTGTTGAACCGAGCGGACGCTTTGGCTAAAGACCCGAAAATGTTGCGGAGCCAGTCTCAGCTAGACCTGTGCAAAGACTCTCCCTATGAATTGAAGAAAGGTATGTCCGACATTTAACGCGGGCTGCGTCGGTCCCGGACTTTCCTAATTTATTAAAAAAACATGGCCTTGGCAGTTATTTTTCCATCAACAAGAGAGAAAAACAAAACTACCCCTCCTATTAAAAAGTTTATAGTTCATGGAGATGGATGACATACCCATGTAAACATCTCCCCACACAAAAATGTCTTAACCAACGGAAAAGAAAAAAATTTAAAAAAGGATTTGTATTAAATCTTATTCTGTATATTTAATGTAGCATTTTTGTATTTAAATTGATAATTCAATATCTTTGAAGTAAATTATGAAATTAAGACACCTGTACAGGCATTTAATGTTTTTTTTGTAATATAAATATATACATTTGTGTTTCCCCCGAAACTGTTTCATAGTTTAAAATACAAGTTTAATTTAATTTTTTACACCTATTGATTTTTCTGGGTATGAGCTAAAGTATTATTACAGAAAGGAAACAGGTTATACTCTTAGATTTAAAAAGTAAAAGAAACTGCAGCCGCCTTTGTAAAATGCAAAATATTTAATTAAAAGAGATTTTAACATAATCAGAGCCACTCATTACTTTTTAGAAGCCTCAATAAGCTGTCCATCGCCTTGGACAAAAGGTGGAAACTGCAACTTTCTTTCTTTTTATTTTTTCTCTTTCTTTCTTTCTTTCTTTCTTTCTTTCTTTCTTTCTTTCTTTCTTTCTTTCTTCTTCTTCTTTTTTTCCCCCCCAAGTGAGGAATGAAAGGTTCCACAGAACCTGTGTGCCAGGGGGAAGCCATAATTAGGCGGCAGGCCCCGGGGACCCTGGCCCTGCTGGGAATGCAGATTTGGATCCCTGATGCAGGCTGCTTGGGGGAGATTGGACCCTGGAGGAAGGAGCAGAGAGACCCAAGTGTGTGCCCAGAAGGGAGAAGAGATGGTAAAGCCTGCTAGAGACACGCACCACCCGAGCACCATCGCTTAACCTAATTACTTCCAATCAGTGTCGTGTTTTATGCAAAGCAATCAGCTGGTGAACTTTGCTAATGAGTTCGATTTTATGCCGGATTTAGCCCTTATTACTATTTCAAAGGTGCTGTGGGCTAATGCGGGCGGGGAGCGTTAGGGGATGCCAAGGAGAAGGCTTTCCCAAGTCACTGTTTTCCCTACCCCTTTAAAATTGGGCATTGATCTCTTCGTTGGATTTGATTAAATTAGTAAATGTTCCAGCCGCGACAGTGCGGGTGGTAGGCAGCCCCGTAGATCCCCGCGCAGCCGCGAGACCGCGGCCGCGGGACTGGCTAGGGGACGGTTCCCCCCTTTCACAGGTAGGTGTCACACTTGTCCTGAAATACAAGCCTGCACTATGCAGAGTCGGACATTGGAGAGAGTGGGCGGAAGTGGGGGATGGAGAGCCACAGTCGCTTGGGGGCAGTGAGGGGAGCCCCGAACGAACTTGGAGGGTGCCCCCAGCCCCTGCTCCCGCACGCACCCCTTTTTGGACAAGTGGCCTTCAAAAGTTCGAAGACATTTGCCTAGGTAATGAGGCTGTTGAGGACTCGATCCGGCTTGTCGTCGCGTTAGCACTTTTCCTGTCTCTGATTCGAAAATCTAAGTAGTAACAAAAGTATTGGGGGGGGGGGGTTATTTTCTAGTTTTAAACCCGCATGTTTCATCTCAAAATGAAAAATCAGGATGAGTCTCAATCCCAAATGGGGAAAAGACACCGCCCTGTGCCCGAGGCCCGCCAACAGTGTCCGTGTTCGCGTCTCCATTTTGCGTCGGAGAGGTGGAACAGAGGACGTGTTTTACTTCGTGGGAAATTTTCGGTGGTCGGGGGAGGGGAGGGTTTACCGCAAAAACATGCTCTAGCCAGGGGAATTAATTTGCTCTATTAAACCCAAGCTTGAGTGGAGAGTGAATGTGTTTGCACATAACACCGGTTTAATTAGCCTAAATCAGAATGCACATATTTGCATTTCTACTCAAGATTACTTTAACCCTACTTGTTTTTTTAGACACACCCCAAACTTTCATCGAAGTTTTAACTTTTGCTTTTTTTTTTTTTTTAAACTTGCGACGGGACTCCATTCGCTTATTCGAATTTAAACAAGTTTGCAAACTGCATTGTCCAGATGTTTTTGCGAACAGCAGTCGATTTAAGAGTTTAAATTAGTGAGAAAATTCACGCAGGGAAAATGGTTTCAAAGCTGGAAGTGTGAGTGATTAAATATACATGAGATGATCGTATTTTATTTTGTCCCTTTAATTATAAATGATTTTTTAAAACAATTGCATTCCAGAGATGACTAGCCCTACCGCCAACCCCCACCCCGGAGCCCCGGCCCCCTCCACCCCCCCCCCCCAGCCTAGTTCACAATCAGCTTCCCCCTTCTCCCCTCCCCTCCCCCCCCCGTTGAATATGCAGCCCCCGGAGTCACCTTCTCTTCTAAAATTGTCAGAAGAATAGGCCAGTCCCCTTCTCTTAAGAGAGAGTTTAAGGACCACATCAGCTCTGCGGGGTTTTGGAAGCGCTGGCCCTAAACCCTGCCCAACGATTTTAAAAAAGAAAATTACAGGCCTCCTTGTGTTCTCGGGAATATGCAAATAGCGCGGAGCGGGCCTCCCAAGTCTGAGATCCTAGGCTCGGGGCTGGGAGCCGAATGCCCGCGGGGCTCCCTGGGAACGGGAATCGCGCACCAGGGAGCTCCCGGCGTTTCTCCCCTACGAGGGGCGGCGCGAGGAGCCTCCCGGCCAGGGAGCGAAACCACCAGGGGCCGGAAGGCTGGAACCCGAGTCGCTGCCCCCTGTCCGCATCCCTCCTGCCCTTGGCCTCTGCAGGGTCTACGGGTTACTCTGTGTACTTCATCTTGAATACAAGCCTCCAATTAAGTTTGGGGTTTGCTCTTTGCAGAGCTGAGTTTCTTGGCCAGTGATTTTCTGGTGTCTAGAGACTTTACAGTTTGGGGGAAGCCGGCCGCGCAGTTCGGGGTTCGGATAATTAGATGTCTCCCGCGTTTAATCCTAGAAGTAGTTTCGCGTCTTTAGGCTCCCAAGTGCCTCCTCGAGCCCGCTTGGCCGCGTCTTGGGCCGTCTCAAAGGCAGAGCGTCTTGGAGGCGCTGAGAGCAAACTTCCGGGGTGCAGTGGAGTCGAGGTTTGTTCGCAGGGTTAGACTGGGGTGCGGGAGTTGCGCGAGGCGTTAGACACCTGGGTGCTGGGGCAGCGCGGACGTTTGCCACCTGCACTTGACTGCGCTGGTTCTGGACCCCTCGAGGAGCCTTTAGCTTGGCACTCAGGTCCCAGGAGGGCCGAATCCCAGGCAGCAGGGACAGAGGGATCACTGCTTGGGGTCTATGCAGTCACACGCCCTGAGGCAGCGCCAAACTGGGAATGACTGGATCCCTTCCCTTACTTCTCTGTGTGGGTCCGAATCAGTTCATGGGATTTGGGGGTAAGAGCCAACAGCCCAGTCAATCCTCGAGGGCGCATGAGCGGACACTGAGGAAAAGCTACAGAAAGGGGACATTGCTGCTTCCATTCCCGCTCCTCGGCTCGGGGTGCTTGAGTTCGAAATGTTGTTCCCCGGCCTGGGTGCGGGGCCTGCATCGAGGCTTTCTGGTTTGCAAACCCTTCGGGGCCTCTCGTTTTGCTAGAGGTGCGAAGCCCTTGGAGCCTGGAAGCTTGCGGGGGAGGGTCGTACGTGCAGTTTCAGAAATGACCCACCTGTCCCCCACGACGAGCTGCCAGCTCGGGCAGACGCAGGCAATAGCGCTTCGCAAAGCGCCCAAAGTGAAAGGAATGTGATTGCGCTCCCAGGAGGGAGCCGAACGCGGATGCAGTTTAGGAAGGGCGCCGCCTACTGGTCCCCGGGCGCCAGGCTGTTGGCAGAGAGGAGGAGTTAAGGCAAGACCTGTCTCTGTCCCCCACCCCCAGCGGGGTCTTAGCTCTGAACCCCAAGCGGGTGAAACTGAAACTGCCCAGCTACCGCACTCGCCGCGGCTCGGGTCCCAGGACCAAGTTAGCATTGGAGATTTGGAAAGCAGGGCTTGCGATTAGAACAGTTTTAACCCCACCGATTCCCGCCACGGTTTGGCCAGAAACTAGTCAGAAACTAGGCGGCAGGCAATTGAGGAAATACGCCCACGGTTGAAACAGTGTGCGGGTGGGAGACCGCCGCGGTGCGTGGCCCAGGCAGCGCGCCCCGGCTCCCGCTGGGCTTCAGGTGTGCGCTTACCTTCTGCTGGCCTTTCCGGGCCAGGGTTCTGGAACCCGCACGGTTTTGTTTTTAGTCTGCGGGCTGGCCTATCTGGAGTCTACCACGCAACCGCACCCCGTAAAACCGTTTCTGTCTTTTGGCCTATGCGTTGGACATCCATAGAAAAAGGAAAAACAAAACTACCTTCGCATTCTTGAAACCCTCCTATTTCGAAAGCATTTTGATGAGGTCGGCGCAGCAAACCAAGAGGTGCACACCTGAGCGTCCGCTTTTACTCCGACAGAAGCCCTAACCCATAGTGTCGACTGGGCTCCCCCGGTGCAGAGATACTGGGGGAAAGCGGAGGCGCGTCCTCGGCCTGGATCATGGAATCCCTTTCCACTCGGCCACCGACTAGGAAAATCGGGCCTGACTGAGAACTTGCCACCTGCCCTCCTTCCAAACTGGCCCAAACTGCAGGACTGTCCCTAGACCCACCCCACGGGTCTCCCTCGGTGACCTGGCCAGAGTTGCTCTCCTTTTCGTTTTCGTTTAAATGCGACTTGGGTCCAGGACACAAGAGGGGGCCCAGGTTGTGGCCTAAGGAAGGATCGCCTCTGGGGCGGGGATGCAGCTCTGGACGCACCTCCTGCCCAGGTCGGCCCTTTCGGCCCTTGCGGGGGGGTCTCTGGCCTCCTGTTGGCTCTAGGCCCCAGATCTCAGTCCCCAAGGCGGCCCTCCTGGCTGCGCTCGTTTCCAGCGCCCGGACGAGCCCGGCGCGCCCAGACGCCACTTTTTCCCAGTGAAATCTGCTTTTATTTGCTCCGAGCAAACCCCGGGCTCTCAGCGCTCTCGCCTGATGGATGCAAATGTAAATGTGCACTTATTTAATTGGATCAGGCCCCAAGATAAAAGAGATAAACGGCTCCCCGTTTGCTAACTTATTTTCCGAGGCATGCAGCGCCGCGGAGGGGAAGCTAATGAAGGAGCCGCGCGTCGCTCAGCGCTGCAGCCCTCCACGGTTATAGTGCGCTGGCCGGTCGGTAGGCTCCGCTCGGCCGGCGGCTCCTCCTCGACCTCCTTTGCCTGGCCCCTTGCCGCCGGGTAGGGAGCCCATGGGACCTTCTGTGTTCCAGGACCAGAAAGAGAGAAGGCACGGCGCGGGCTTCGCTTTTGCAAATATCCCACTCATCGCCAGAATTTTCTCTGGCTCTTCCCCTTCTCGTCTCTTACTCAGCTCCCCTTGCTGGAGTCCAACCGGCCCCGGTCCATTTGATAGAAAATCCCTTCTTGCTTTCCTCCCCAGGCGTCGTCTTTTGCCCCAGGTGGCTGTTTCAGAGAGAAAGAAACCAGGGCCACGAAAAAGGCTAGTCGCGCCCCATCTCCACCTCCGCCACCAGGGTCCCGTGGAGCCGCCCTTTAGACAGAAGGACCCCCTTCTCTGTTCCCATATGGCTGTCTTTTGGAGCCTGGGGTTTCTTTCAGAATCGTCGGGACGCCATGGATTACCTCCCCTCCAGCCCGCTCCATAACGTGCACACGCAATATACACAGCCCTTCAATAATTTCAAGGGGTCACGGAACCGGACATCTAGACATTAGGAGGAGAAAGGTCTGCTTGGCTCTTCCTTCCCCGGGTCTGGAGTTCAGAACTTCAAAGCTGGCTCGTCCTCCTCCACCATCCTTAGTTCGTTCCCCAAGCTGGGCCTGGGACTCCCCCCACTGCCAAATTGTTCTTCTTTTCGGAAGGGCTGGGGCGGAGGTCGGGGTGGGTGAGGACAGGAGGCCAGACACAGCAGCCTGCGGTACCTGGGGGTAAAAGAGACAGGGAAAGGGGAGCCCTCGTCGGAAACCCGCTCAGGTAGCCCCCGGAAGCTAGGCTGGGCAGGACTTGGGAGGGCTGGCGCAGGGGAGGCTGGCCAGGGCTGGGCCGGGTGAGGCCGGGCTAGGCTGGGCGGCAGGGCCGCGCCCCGTCCCCAAGGCGCTGATGGATTGGCTTGTCAGGAGAGCTCTGTGCGCGGAGCCCATCAGAAAGCACTTACCTCGCTATACTGAAATTACTGTCTTTTCAGGGGCTAATTTGTGTAACTCCCATGGAGGGGCTTGGAGGGGGTTTGATGAGGCATAAAATGATGATTAATGAATTTATTGGCCGCTGCTCATCAAACAAGGGCTAGAGAGCTCCGGTCCGCACGGTCCACACTGGCGGCCTGGCGGCGTTGCTCATCACAGCCGGGGTACCGCCTTGGGGGGTGGGGAGCGGGGTGCTTAGCGCTGGCGCTTTCGTTAACCTTAGTTGCTTCCTGCTGGCCAACCCCCGCATTCAGGGCTACTGCAGCCAGCCATGCCACCATCGCCCCCTGCGGGTGGGCTGCTCAGGCCTAGGGGGAGACTGGGCTCCGGTGGTGCAGGCCCAGATGGGTCATAGCCTTTCCAGGCTCAGCCTTGTAATAGCTGGGACAGAGTGTGACCAGGGAACCCGCAGGCAGCCCGGGAATGGAGGCATGGGCTGTCAGCGAGAGACCGTTTGGCTTACTGGTTGGGTGCTTGGGCCTTGGTGGCTAAGTCCTATCATCTGTAAAATGAGGCCTTATACCACCCCTGGTTTTGTGAGGATTCTAGTGAATGGCATACAGTTGTCCTTCAGTACAGTTACTGGGGTCACACTCTCTTAAGACTACTTCATGAGAGACACTAGCCAAGGCCTGGGGTTAAAAGGGAAGGGCAGCAAACAGACTTTGGGGAGGATCCTGCAAGAATGACTGATGTTCCTCCCCCCCCCCCCACTTCTCCAGCCTGGAAGCACTCCCTGGGGCTTGATGGGGGGACACTGGGAGCTTGGGAAGGCAGTTAGACAGGGGAGCGACCTGATGATCAGAGCTCAGCTTTGGGAAGCTGGCTGGACAAGCCTTGGGATAGAATCAATTTCAGATCAGTTCTCCCTGGTGGTGGTGGTTCAGAACTCCTCCCACTCACAGCCTACCCTTTGTCTGCCTTTTGGAATCTGTCCACAAGGGCCTTTTGGCTTCCTCTGGTCTCAGTCAAGAACTTGCAGCCCATGAACTTGTAAATTCTGCTGAGATTCTTTATCTCCCCTGCCTACCTTGTATCCTCCGCACTGCCCCACCTTGATCTCTCAACAGTCTGCTCTACCTTTGACTCCCCAGGACATCCTGTCCTGCTGAAATAGTGCAGGAAAGACCTTGGCATTGATCCCATCCCGTGGAATGCTTAGATTGGCCTCCAGGTTAGTGCAGTTCTGCTTAACCTGAGCACCTAAGATATCCCAGATGTGCCATTCCAGGTATGACTTTGCAGCAGTGAACAAAACAAAGCTTACCTTCCTGGACCTTATACTGTGGAGGGGGAGACAGAAAGTGAGCAAATGAGGGTGATGATGGCATCTCACAATGTCTGGATGATGAGTATTGGCAGAAAAATTAAGTAGGGTGAGGATGTGGAAGGGATTTTGCTCCTTTAGCCAGGGTAGTCTGGGAAGCATCCCTTAGGAGGGGCCCTTGAGGAGATACCCGAAAGCAGTTGGGGAGTAGGCCATGAAGATATCTGAAGGGGCGATTTCTGGGCAGAGGGATAGCAAGTGCAAAGATCCTGAGGTCGGAACAGATTTGAGCAATAGCAAGGGGAACTTTCCAGGAGGTGATAAGGCCAAGGCATACCCAGGTTTGGGCTATAAGGGGTTTTGTTGGTCTTGGTGAGATCTTTGGGTTTAATGATGAGAGAGAGAAAGGAAGAGAGGGATGGTCTGGGGGAGTGATAGGATCTAATTTATGTCTTCGAGGCATCCCCAGACATGAGGAGCTGAAGCTCTGGGTGGGCAAGATCGGAGCAGGGCCCAGTTAGGAGGTTAAAGGTAGAATCCAGGGGGAGGTAATGCTGTCGTGGACACGGAGGTCGCCAGAGAAGTAGTGGTTGCTCCCAGTGATCAGGTTTAGGCCATATTTTGAAAGTAGAGTCAACAGGCTTTGCTGATAGATTGAATGTGGGAGGTGGGCCGAGGGGAATTCTGGATGCCCCCAAGAGTTTGGGTACTAAGGGACTTGGGAGATACCATTTGTTGAGATGTCAAATATAAGAGAGGCACGGGGATTTTATTATATTATTTATTTTATTTTTTTTTTAAGATTTTATTTATTTATTTGACAGACAGAGATCACAAGTAGGCAGAGAGGGAGGCAGAGAGAGAGAGGAGGAAGCAGGCTCCCTCCTGAGCAGAGAGCCCGATGCAGGGCTGGATCCCAGGACCCTGGGATCATGACCTGAGCTGAAGGCAGAGGCTTTAACCCACTGAGCCACCCAGGCACCCCTATTTTATTTTATTTTATTTTATTTTATTTTATTTTTAAGAGGGAGAAAATAAGACACTATGTGACCTGACCTCCATGCCCTTTGGCCCAGAAGAGCTGTTCCAGTGGACACAGGGCATCCAGGGACAAACCCTAAAACGAGCACAATGTTTTCCCTCCTGAAACCAGACATCTTCGAGCTCCCTGACCACCACATTTGCCCTTTTACTCCTGTATTTTTTTCTTTTTCTTCTCTTTCTTTCTTTCTTTCTTTCTTTCTTTCTTTCTTTCTTTCTTTCTTTCTTTCTTTTTTTTTAAATCAGTGGAGACAACTGAGGTCCAGAAAGTGAAAATGACTCGCCCAAGCTCACACAGTGAGTTCCCAGGCAGAACGGAGCCAGAAATCCAGGTCTCCTCACTCCTCGGCTGTGTTCTGCCTGTGCCTCGCCCGAGCTATGTTCTCTGGGATATCCGTATTTTAACAGAGAGCTGGAAACAAAATGCCTTAACAGAGAGGAATGAATTTATAATGGTGGAATCTCAGACACGGTGACAGGCTGTCAAGGGAGATATTTTTAGGCTGGGCCCGGAAACATCTTAGCCCTCCTCCAACACTGCTGGAGGACTGCTGCCTCTTCAGGACTCTGCGTGTGAAGTGCAGATGAGGGCAAAGCTAGGAATGGGCCATCTCTCCCAAACACCCGACAGCAAGGAGGGTCTGAGCCTGCTGCTCCTGCCAAGGAGGGTTTTCTTCTGTAAATCATTGCTAGCTGAAAAGATTTGCTCATTTCTCTTGTTGGAAGTGACTGTCTGCCCGCCGCCCGCCGTTATCCTACATAATGCAAACAGAAATCAATGTTCCTTTACCCCTAGGTTCACAGAACACCTCCTATCAGACAAAGATTTGAATAGGAGGCAAGGCCCTGAATCATGGATCTTTCATGTATTTATTTTTGAATTCTTTCCTTCCCTTCCTCCCTCCCTCCATTCCTTTTTTCCTTCCTTCCTTTCTTTTATGTCTTAGCTTGACTGTTTCTCCCCCCCACCCCCTTCCCCACCCCCCCCACCCCTAATTCTTTTCTTGACTCCTTGTGTTGGATATATGGTCGTCAGCTTGGGCATTTTTTTCTGTAAAACTATCAGTGGCTTTGTCCCAAGGGAACTCACAGGCCCTTAGGAACAGCATCTTGACATCTTTCAAGCAGAGTGAGACATCTGTTAGCCCTAGATTCCAAATACCCTCACAGTTCCACAGCATCCCAGACACCTTTCCAGCTAACTCGGTTTGACATCAGACTTACCACACAGTTGTCATTTCTGAGACTTTTTTTTTTAGATCCAAACCACAAGGGTTTTTTTTTTTTTTTTTTTTTTTTTGTTAGTTTTGTTTGCCCTCTATTTGTATCCAGCATCTAAATCCAAACCCTGTGGTAATAGGTGGCTCTTTTTCCAAATACTCATACGTGCAAAGATGTTCATTGGCCCATGAGGACTGATTTTCCTGGATCACGTAAAAGCATGGATTAGCAGCAACTTGGAGAAAAGGGTTCATTTAGAATAAACACCACCTCTCTGCTCTCATGAAGAGTGTGGTACAAAAATCACTGGCCTGCTTTATTTTGGTTGGTGGAGTTCTTTTCCTCACCAAACTTTTTTTTTTTTTCTTACTCACTTTCTTTTTCCTCTTTAATTTTCTTTTTTACTCTGGCAAACACCTGCCAGTTCCTACACCACGTAGGAGGAATGTCTGAGAAGACTCCATAGGACTTGAGTCTGTAAGGAATGAGCCCTTATGTTGCTCAGCCTCCTCAAAACGCTCGGGGTTCCCATTTTCAATGGCCCTGTCCTAGCCACCAACAATCACAATCACAACCACTATTTCCATAATAACTTCTTGCAAGTTTTGGAGTTTTGTCACCATCTACTTATCTTGAAAGGGATATTTATACCAGTGCTGCAACTGAAAAATGAGTATCACTTGCCATCAACACAAGACAATGGTAAAAAGCAAATTCGTGATGTGAGGTTCTTGGTGCCCTGGGCTCCGAAGGTGAGCGGCATCCCTCTCGGGGTCTCTGGTTGGTCCCAGAGGCCTCCCCAACCCTATTCCTCTGCTTTGCAGACTGCCTCCAAAATTACATGGGCCACAGGCGCAAGTTTTCACCCTACCTAACACCACCTCGGGTGGCCCCGGAGATGGGCTTACCACACTTTGGAAAATGGTAACTGTTCATTTTCTAGGTATGGGAACAGCGGCCCCGACTTGTTCGACGTGCTCAAGATCACAAAGCTGTCTGGTGACAGAGCCAGGGAAGGCTTCCTCCCCTTCCCCAACCAGCTTCCCCGTGCTCCTTTCTGAATAAATGCCTTGGACAGTAGTCCTCATCTCCACGCCTGCGCTGGAGAAGTCAGGACCAAATTGGGAAGATCTCTGCAATGCTGCTGGGCTGTTTGTTGTTCCTTCTGTCCCCCTAGATCTGTGAGGTTGAAGCCCCTTTTTTCCTCCTCTGTGGGTCACTCTTTGGGGGTAAATGGCCAAGACCTACTACCCAATGTGCCCTTTCACACCGTAGAAGACTCTGAATGTTCTTTCCTTCTTTAGGGGAAGGAGAGGGGGCTGGGACCTCCAGCTCTGAACAGAGTTGTAGAGGGTGCTAGACCTGGGGGGGGAGGGTGGTCCTTGCCCCCCATGTCCTCTTTCTCCAGCTGCTCACAAGTGGCACGTTTCTGTCCCCTTCCTTTCTCTCCCAAAGCCACCCATGGTCACACATGGTAACCTTGTTTATTGTCGGGGGGGCTGTTGGGCCCCCGGCTGTAATGTCAGTCAGAGTCAACACTCCCCACCACATCTCCGACCTGTCCCCTCTTTCCTCCCTCTGTGAGGACCTTCTGCCCAGCTTGGTCACCTTGTGGGCACTTCCCTCAGTGGAAGAACCTCAGAAACAGGCCGCCACCTCTTTTTTCCTCACATGGTCTCACTCCCCAGGTCCCATAGATCCTTCTAGGGGATCCTATTCAACTGCCTCCACTCCACTGCTCTGGTCTGAGCCTTAGTCATCTGTCACATGGACTATCACACATTCTCCCAGCTACCTTCGTGATACCAACACAGAGTCCAAAGCCTGACGTGGCTAGAGGATTCAATACCTGTTAGTGGAAATGCAAACAGATGAATGGACTCCAAGCCAGTCCACTGGTCTATATTCTCCCCCAGAAATAGGAGTTTTGAAATAGCTCTGGGGTCAGACCGAAGTGAGCTCAAATCTGGATGGCACTCTTTATCCAGAGTGTTTTTGTGAACAAGACTAAGTGACTGAGAAACCTCGACAGAAAGGCCCAGAAGCTGTGGAGATTGAACAGGTGGGCCCTAGTGCCGGCCTGCCTGGCTACCATTCCCATCTGTGCCATGTGCCCGCTCGGTAACCCAGAGAGGTTTCCAGAACCTCTCTGAAATTCAGTGTCCTCATCTATAAAACAAGGATAACAATGAGATGTCCCTCTGACGTGAGGATTAAATGAGATAATGTGAGCAAAGCTCCCCAGAGCACAAGGCTGACGCTCCAGAAATGAACGGTTTTCCTAAAATTACTCCATACATACGATTTCTTTTGGCTGAAAATGACTTCAGCTGAGAATTTCTAAAATTGCATGGTGTGTTTGTCCCACGTCTTAACTACTTCACATCTTTTTTGCTGACCAGCAATGGTTAAGATGACTAGAGTTAAGAAGAGGAGAAAAAAAAAAGCTTATTTTAAGAATCACTCCTTGGAACATTATTTCATTACTTAAACTTTCTGCTGACTCATCTATTCCTTGGTGACTGAGTCTTTCTTTACCAATAACTTTAATTACATCAATCACTCATTCCCAAATCTGCTGAATAATGAGAAACTCTAGAGGTGACACTGCGGACTTCTGTCACACAAGCAGGGGCCTGTGGAAGGGGAACTGGTCTTCCTTCCTTTCTCCCTTTCTTTCTTCCTTCCTTCCCTCCTTTTCTTTTTTCTTTTCCTTCCTTCCTTCCTTCTTCTTCTTTTATTTTTTTATATCAATCAGTACTTCAAAGAAAGAATGCATGTTTAGCTTTCATGATTTACTGTCTGCCCATCTGTCTCTCCATCCATTTATAATTAGCAATCTCCATAGCGGGGAAAATGACAATTCATAGCTTCTTGAATGGAATCAAATGGAATTTGTTTCATCTTCTGACTTTTTTTTTTTTTTTTTTTTTTTAGTTCTAAGGCCCACTTGCCTCTATCTCCTGGCGGAAGCAGGCTGTAAAATACATAATATTTGAAAATTCCAACCCCCATTCTTTGGCTGTTAGTCACATGGTTCAAGGGTGAACGTACAGTAACAGCTCACTTACTGAGCTCCTAGTATATACCCGTTATTACAGGAAAGGTTTTATGGACATGATCTCAGGAGAACCTCATCGAACCAATGGTGTGGGCACTCTTAATATCCCCCACTTAATAGATGAAGAAACCAAGTCAGTGAAAAATTTACTTGCCTGAGTCCAGGCCGGAGTTGAGCCCATGGGAATGTCTGACCCTTATTCTGGGCCTTGATGGAACCAGGAAGGAGCTGTCCACTGGTTTTTGCTGCTTTAGGCAGTAGCTGATTTTTCTGGCTCTTGGTGGCTCCCTTCTGTGAGAAGAATAAGGTCCCAGCTCATTGTTGAACTGGAAATATTAACTGATGCTGCTGGGGAGCAGTGATCCCTACTTTGGTGAGAGTAGTAAGATGCCAGTTGGGGTAGCGGGGATGGGGGGCTTCTCACAGAATCTTGCCCCGGAGTGCATGCTCTTCCTTTCTCGCCTGCCCTGTATACCTTGTCCTCTCCCTCTTGGACAGTGATGCCTAATAAGTCTGTCTCCAGGCTTACCCCACATCTTTCCATCTACATATTAGAGTATTAAAGAGGAGGCAGTAGCCAAGGGAGCTATAGAATGTTGTAGAGCAGGAGAGTGACAAAATCAAAGCAACACTTCAAATAGATTCGAAGTCCCAATTCCTCTCTATCATTCCAGGCTCTTCATCAGTCTGACCTCTGCCTCCTGTGGGGCCCCATCTCCCAAGACTCCTCATGGATATCCTGTGCTGTGGTCCCACTGGCCAAATACTCACTCCCTGAGCCCTTTTTCCCAGGCTGGATTTTTTTGGCTCAGAACAATCCAACCCAGGTTGCTGCCTAAATCCGCTCCTGCTTCAGAGATTGAGCTCAAGAGCTTCCAGAAACTTCTAGACTTTCTCAATGGTTCCAGCCCAACTGCTTTCTCTCCCTTGGGGGGTTGCTGCCTAGCAAGAAGCAAGCAGAGCATTGGCTCTGGGGTCAGTGTAAGCTGGGTTTGCCTTCCACCTCTGCCACACATTAGCTGTGTGACCTTGAGCAAGTTTCTTAACCTCTCAGA
Organism: Mustela lutreola; assembly: GCF_030435805.1. Classification (NCBI taxonomy): domain Eukaryota; kingdom Metazoa; phylum Chordata; class Mammalia; order Carnivora; family Mustelidae; genus Mustela; species Mustela lutreola. The sequence continues at coordinate 28,502,091 of NC_081305.1, read as the reverse complement.
AACTGAGTTCCCCACAGTCAAGTCATGGTCATAGTATCTGTGTCCTGGAAATCTGGTTGGAATGAGTGTGAGACTGTCCCTTGAGTGCTTTAGGAAGTCATTCAATTCAGCACCACCTACAAGGCTGGTGTGTTCACAGACCACACCATACAGTGCCTGTATGTTTGGACAGAAACAAGAGGATTCCAGAAAGCACAATGTTCTGTGAGTTTGAACTGTTCTTTTTGTCTTTGCACGTATGTTTCCACAAACATGGAGACGTGGTTCTAAACTCTCCTGGTCTATTTGTCTTACACCAGAACTCTGCTGTTGTCTTACTATGGCTCTGTGGGATGTCTTAAAATGTGGTAGGGCAGTCCTGACTCTTGGTTTTTCTTTTTTGAAACAATTTATTTGACTTAGCTCTTTGGGGGCATCTATTCTTCAAGGCACATTTTAAGATGAGTTTATCAAGTATTTAAATCATTTATCTCTGCACCCTTGCCATCAATACTGTGCCAGCCATGGAGGCTTAGCTTTAGGTTATCAGGGTGAGAGCTCCCAAGTGATTTTTTAGGAATACAGGTTGAAGAAATAATAAATTTCACACCAGAGTTCTAGTAGGATCGGTTTCAGGCCCCCCACCCCCCCACCCCAGGTGGTCTGGGGGGGGGGACATAGCTGAGGCCTCAGGTGTCTTCTCTTGGGTGGAAGGAAGGAGCAAAGTCCTGTAGTGGCTCTAAGGTTGGGTTTGGATCTGGCTGCATGAGGGTTTAGGAAGTCCAGCATACCTACATCCACTGAGGGATGTTTTCTCACTTTGATTAAGTTCCCTTCATTCCCCTAGCCCAGTCCTGGAGCACCAACCTCAGAGCAGTGCAACTAAGCATGTAGGCTCCGGCCTCGGGCTGCCTGGGTTCCCATTCTCCATGTTTTCCTGCCACCTGTCCCACCTCAGTAAAGGACAACACACCATCTAGAAAGCTCCAGTCAGGGGGCGCCTGGGTGGCACTGTCATTTGAGCATCTAACTCTTCACTTCCACTCAGGTCATGATCTCATGGGTCATGGGATTGAGCCCTGAGGACACTCCCTGTTAAGTGGGGAGTCTGCTTGAAAATTCTCTCCCTCTGCCCCTCCCCCTGTTCTCTCTCTAATAAGTGAATAAATCCTAAAAAAAAGAAAAAAGAGTTTTTTGTTTGTTTGTTTGTTTTTTGTTTTTTAAATGAGTCACTTCTCAGCTTTTCCCAACTTTTCCCAATTGTCTCCTCCTGTTACTGAATGTGGACTCAGATTTGGTGGGATTCCACACATCTTCGATTTTTCCCTTGAGGCTTTACTTCCCTTCATTTCTGCCTCCATCACTGTGACACAGGCCACTGATCACTGTCACCTCTCTCCTCCTCCTCTTTCCTCCCAGCTCTAGTCCTGCTGTGGCAGTTAGTTGATTCTCCCCACTGAAGACAGAATGTGTATGTAATGATATAATTCCTTGCCCCAAATATTTAATGCCTCTCTACAGGCCTCATACAAGACCCCAACTCTTAAGGCTGATGCTCCTTCAGATTCTGTGCTCTAAACCTGTAAAACTGTTTTCCATTGCTATGTATTGTTTGGCTTTCGGGCCTTTGAACATGCTGTCCCCTCTTCCTGGCATGCCCACATTCTCACTATGTCCCCCACCCTATGTGGCAAAAGGTCTGTGCTTGAGGCTCCCCCCACAACCGTGTATTCAGTCTCTCTCTGTGCTGAAGGCATATAGTAAAGGATAAGCAAAATTTACTAGTTTACTATGACCGTGGGTATGCAATTCACTTCTGGGGTTCAGTTTATCCATTTGTAAAAGGATCAGAATCATAGTGACGAGTCCATTGCAGTTAGACACGTTAGGATTTGTTTGTTTGTTTGTTTGCTTCTTTTCTTTTCTTTTTTTAAAATAAACTCTATCCCTGATCTGGGGCTGAAACTCACGACCCTGCGATCAAGGCCACGTGCTCCACTGACTGTGCCAACTAGGTCACCCACCCCTGGGTGGACACTTTAAAAGTCAGTATATGAGTCACTATCTCACAGGACTTGGGGGGGGGAGTGAAGGAGATCATTGTAGGCAAAGTTCATAGATGAGTGGAGGAATAAACAGAAGCATAAGAGCCAGCGATCGCCTTAAGGAGTTTTCAGTGAGATCAGATTCATGCCCCCACAGCCGACAGCTCCTTGAGAGTCATTTCCTTCCTTTCTTCTTGAAGGAACCTCAACTTTGTTTGGGGTGGCAGTGTGCCCAGTCTTAGGGGATATGCCATTTATGTCTAGGCCATTCATGATCATTTCATTCCCGTTTGCCACATGCTTACTTTCCCAGCATCCCTTGCACCTAGGTGTCCATGTGACCAATTCTGGCCAATGAGACATGAGAATCTAATCTTTCCGAATTTCAGTTTCTTGTAAAATGAGAGGTGGGATCAAAGAATAGTAATGTTTAATCCTCTTTCTTTCTTTCCTTCCTTTTCTTTCTTCTCTTTCTTTTCTTTCTTTCTTAGCAGAGAACCCTCCTTTCTGGTTCCTAACAGATTTTTCCATGGAATCCTAATATATACAGCAATCTAAGTATAATTGCTTTAATCAAAAGAGAGGTTGAAGAGTACAGGAACTCGATCCTAGCCTTCACCGGCAGCCCACAAAACACCCTCTACAAAATAGCACTTGGAAAACCACTAGGTAGGAACACCTCTACATCCTGTTTTGGGTATTGTTTTATTTGTGCATATTTTTGGACAACCCTTCTAGTCTAGCTTCCTGAATTTCCTTCGTGATCCATTCCCCTTGCCTCCTCCCCCTTTGGTCCCTATGCTTTCAATGAAATTAATTTGACTTTAGTTCCTGGGCTAGACATAGGATTTAAGTCTAACATTCTGTTCATCTGGATATGATGATTGGCTCAGCAATGTGCACGTGACCCAATTTGGTCCAATGAGATTGAGGCCAAGGATTTTCATTAAGGTGGAGGAGAGGTACACACGTTCTTGATCCATTGGACATGCAGCGTGGTACTAAGAAACCTGAGAATGAAGGGAATGGAGCTGAGAGATGGAAAGAAAACAGGCCTTAGAGACTTTGAACCCTTGGATTCAGCTTTGCTTGAAGACTGACAGATCTGCTGTTGGATTTGGGGATTTGTGAGCTCATAAATTCCCTTCTAAGTAGTTTTACCTTCAACGCAACTCAGAGTGGCAACTAATAAAGATCATTTCCAGATCCTGAATCCTGGAACCTCTGAGGGGTAGATATGAAGATTGGTTACAGACTGTCCTGTTTTTCTCCTGGGCGTGTGGTAGGACTGTACTTCTCCAGTCATCCTGAAAGAGGCATGGCCTAGGACATCCATTGCCAGTGAAACGTGCAGAGAAGTGTTATGCGTCACTTCTGGGCGGGGTTCTTTAAAAGTCAGTGCATGATTTACCTCTCTCTCTCTTTCCTTCCCATCATGATGTTCCAGATGGCGGAGGCTCCTTCAGCCTGGGTCCCAGACTGAGGACAATGTGGAGCAGAGAGCCCTGCTGACCCTCGATGGATCTGTACCGTGAGCAAGAAATAAACCTTTGTTGATTCAAGCCATTGAGCTACTGGCTCATTTGTAGAATAGCTCTCCTTAGCCTGTCCCTAATAATATAGTAGAATTTTTCTCCTTCTTCTCCCTCTTCTTCCTGTGCCTTCTCTCTCCCTTTTTCTCCCTCTCTTCTCCTGCTACCCTGCTCTGCCCAGCAGTCTTAAGTAAGTCTATTTCTTTTAACTTATCTTCTGTCAACAGACTTTTAAAGGCTTTCATGATGGTTCATCTACTGCCTCCCCAGTGATATCGAGGTGGACATTGGCAGGAGAAAACTAGCCTGCCCCAACAAAGCCGTGCCCCTGGCATCAATACAGGTGCCAATCATTGCAGCAGTCAGCAAGTCATTCTCCCTAGCGCTCCAACCTCCCCAGCAGACCAACCTCCTAATCATATTATTGGACTCAAAAGGCTCTGAATCAACCCTTTTCCATTCATTATATTACGAAAATGGACAAGACCCTGAAGTTTGTGCTGTGGTCTTCGAAACATACGGCTCTTGCCAAGATTTAAAAACGCAACAATTTAAAAAATTCCTATATACTGGCTTTCATTGCTAATAAGCAACTTCTAGAGCGGATCGGTTAATTGAGCCAATGCACAAGATTCTGTAGCTGGGGGAGGGGGTTGGCAAATGCCTCAGTTCTTTGGGAAGCAGAAAAGTAGGAGTCAAACATTCCTGCAGCTTGGGAGTGATTATCGTCACTACCCTCTATGACACTGGTATGGCTCAGGAGTCTCAGAGTTACCTGTGAATGGGGGCCAGACAGACCATGTCAGTGAGTGGTGGGGGCTGTAGGAAACTGTGGTGATGCCTCTTTCACATTCGGCTCTAGCGGAGAGTCACCATATAAGAATATAGGTCTGGCATCGCTAGCTCCTTCAGAGGTCCCCCTACCCCCTTCCCTGGGGAAAGTTGAAATCCATTTAAATTGTCCATGTCCTCACATTTTTCCTAAAATACTATTCTATCCAAACTCCTTGGGCAAACCGCAGGTAGGATGTTTGATGGTTTATAACACGGTCATCCCTTCACCTTCCCATTCTATGTGATCTCCGTTTTACAGGTGAGGAAATGGAGGCTCACAGAGGTAAAATGATTCACCCCGAAGGACACAGCCGGACCCCGAAGCTCAAGCCTATACCTCCTGACTCCAACTCAACCCCATCCCAGGGTCACCTGACAGCTCAAGTATGCAGCAGAGAGGATAACTGTCCACCAAAGACTCATGCTCCCATTTCCCTAGTCTAGGTTACCAATGGGTGGCAAGTGACAGGCCAGAACTACGCGGCTCCCGCCATGTTTCTAGGTGAAGTCATGTGACTAGTTCTTGTCCATGGAATCTGAAAGGAAGTGCTACCTGCCAGCACTCGCTGGGAAGAAGTGGGTGTGCCTTCCCCACCCTCCCCTGCTCCCTCCACCACTGTTGCAGATGAACACAGCGACCTTGGAAACCATGCTTTAACATCAAAGAACCTCAGGACAATAAACCTGTGGATTCCTGAATCATCTTTTGGAGAAAAGCCCCCCTCTAATCAGGAGCGTCCATTTTGGACTCGACATCAGGAATCAAGAAACCTCCACCGTTCGAGCCATTATACACTTTGGGTTTTGTCGCAGGGACTAGCATGACCGTCTCTCTGCCAAAGTGAATGGATTTTTGAAAAATCTATCTTTTTCTTCTCCTTTCTTTATTGGCGGGAAGAGTCTCTAATGCACCGGGTCATCCTCTTGAATCCGATGGGTCTAGGGTGAGAAAATGACTCAAATGGAGTTTGGTTTCTGGAGGGGGTGTGTGTAGTGGCCCCCAAGTGCACTGAATCTTGCCTCCCCCCCCCCCCACTTGTTCGTATTCCAGCTGGAGGTGAACGAACATATTATCATTGAGCCCTCCTGGAGAAAGACGAAAGACAAAACAAGCATTTGGCCTGTCTGGGCCACACACCCTTCACCAAGATAGGAGTCAACATGTTTGGGAACATCAAAGACAGTGTGATATCTTAAGCATAAGGAGATTAACATTTACAAAGGTTTGCCCCTCGGCCTGTTCCCAGGAATCCAGCAGACAGAGCCAGGAGGGGCAATTAACATCACCCATCTGCATTGGGGTCTTCTGGCATGTTGTATTAGAGGGTTTTTTTGTTTTCTTTCTTTTTTTTTTCTTTCTTTCTTTCTTTCTTTCTTTCTTTTTTTTTTTTTTTTTTTGGTGGGGCAGGGCGGGTGGGCGGAGAGCTTTCTCCTGGATTGGGAATAAGAAGGTGAGTCTGGTGTCCTCTTCAAGCAAGAACCCTTTGCGTATTTAGGGAGATGCTGAAACAGTCTGGGGAATGACAACACAGGTACAAAGACCCGGGGGGAGGGGGGGGGACTTCTTTCTCCACAAGTATCAAGCCATTCACCCTCAGAGAGAGGAAGAGAGTCTTTGCCCATCTTCGTATAGTCCGAAACAGTCCGTGCCTCCTAAACCAGGCAGCCAGTACAAAACAGGGCTGAAACAGTCTGTAGGAATTGGGGGGTAGGGGGGTGGTGAGGCACTCGTTCATCTCTTTGAAGCAAGAGGCCAAGAATATCTCAACACACTCCAAGTACCAGCAACAGTAGGCAATGGATGGGGACCAAAATCCCTTACAGCTGTTGGAAACCATACCCTATTCAGAGATAATTGGCAATTAGTTGAACAACTCCTGTTTAAAACACTCCTCCTCCCCACCCTCAAAGACAGCTGTGTTTAAAAAGGGGAGGGGAGAGAGTTCTCAAGAAATGTGGAAACCTAATCTTCAAGTCAATAAAACAAAACAGGGCCCTGGGAGTAAATGAGTGAGAGGATTTAAAAATATCCGGAGGCCGTGGAACATCTTTTGGAAATCCACTGCTCTACTCTGCTCTCGAAGTGGAACAGGGTGGCCAGGAGCACAGATGCTGGGGGCCGAAAGGCATGAGTCTGGGCAGCTGTTCTGCCACTGGCCAGCTGTGTGAACTCTGCGCATTTCTTCAACACTCTTAGCCTCAGTTGGCTCATCTGCAAAATGGGAATGACAGTAATTATGCTGGGGAGATGAAATCAGATGGTGCGTGGGGCTTGGCAATAGTAAGGGCTCCATAAGCCATAGCTCTCAGGCATCCACGCTTATTCAGATCCAGGCCTTAGCCTGGCGTTCAAGGCCCTCTACGATTTGTCTCCCACCTAATCTTCAGAAGCCTTCCCCATTTTCATGTTCCCTGTTGACTAGCAACCAAATGGAACCAGTCCCCTGGGCCTCTGTTTTCTAATCTGAGAAATGAGATCAATGAACTAAATTCTCTCGAAGGTCGCTATTAATCCTGACTTCCCGCCTCACGCGTCAGTCTTACCAAGTCCTCAAGATCAGGCTCAAACACCATGAGGAAGCCTTCCCTGGGAAGGAGTTGATTTCTTCTTGTAAAGCTCAAACTGGACTTGCAAGTTGGCGGCACTTTGGTTTGATTTACATTATATTTTTTATTTTTATTTTTTTAAAGATTTTATTTGAGAGAGAGAGAGCGAGAGCACAGGAGCAGGGAGAGGGGCAGAGGGAGAAGCAGAATCCCCACTGAGCCGGGAGCCCGATGTGTGACCTAGAGCCAAAGGCAGATGCTTAACTGACTGAGACACCTAGGTGCCTCTGTATCGTATTTTTTAAAATCGGAAAATACTGCAACAAGATTTGGATTTCCAGCTTCCCTAAAAAAAGTCTTAAGACCTGGCAATCCTGGCCCCACTACTGAAAAAAGCTGTTGTCCGGAGATGGGTCACTGCTGCCCCCTGCAGGTGGGGCAGGCGCTTCTAGATTTTTCCACCTCTGATGCGTCCCTGATTGACTTTAACAGCCTGAGCCCAGAAGGCAACTGGGATCCCTGGTTCTTCCTCCTCTACTTTCTATTTTTATCTTGTAAGGGCTATTTCTTGCTTTCTACCTTATGCTGGAATTACTGATGTTTATGGACATCTTTATCTCTTCTGCTATAGACTAAGATCCTTGGGGTAGGGGCTCTCTTTTATTCATCTGTGAAGCCCAAAGGTCCTGGTTCAGTGTCTGGTTTAGAAAGGGAATGAGCAGGGTCCCCTGATACATATGAGTGTAACCCCCTGGTGTTGTGCAAACCAGTGCTGTGATTGACTAGTGAGTAAAATAATGAATGAATGATGAAGACATGTACTTATAGAGCATCTACTGTATGCCAAGCACTGTGGTAAGTGCTTTGCAGATACTGACCTACTCATAAAATGAGTGCACATATGAATGAATATCAAATGAATGGGTCTCTCTGTTTGGTTCTTACCTCAGGGTGGAGACCTCTCCTCCCCGGGAGACAAGCAGATATTCTCAGCTCTGAACTTCATAGGTCTGGGGGCTTTGTCCATCAGAGACACACTCACATCAGTGGAATGGGGATCCGAGAGACTGTGATTATTCCCAATCTGGAATCACGGTTCGTTGTTTGAAGACCCACACCCAGGCCTTAGTGGAACCCCAAGACCAATAGACAGAGGTCACTATCACCTAGCAGAGCTAGATTATCTTGCCAGTTTCCCCTTCAATGCCTCCCAGAGCATCAGTTAGAGTCTTATTCCCTGGAGTGCAGAGTAAAACAGTCTGTGTTTGCAGGGTACCTGGGTGGCTCAGTTAGTTAAGAGTCTAACTCTTGGTTTCAGTTCAGGCTCTGATCTCGGGCTTATGAGACTGAACCCCAAGTTGGACTCTGTGCTCAACATGACTCTGTTTGGGATTCTCTCTCCCTTTCCCTCCGCCCCTCCTGCTCATTCTTTCTCTCCAAAATAAATAAATAACTCTTAAAAAAAAAAAAAAAAAAAGCCCCCCTATGTTTACACAGAGATTTGTAGCAATCTGTTTCCTGTATAGGATATTTTAGAGATTCAAAAATCTTTCCTCATTGGTTACCTACTTTGATTTCAAAGAATTACCCCCATTTCTCTCCCTCCTCTTTATGTCCATTATGCAGTACATGCATTACCTTATACTCATTTCACAGATGGGAAAAACGAGGTCAGAAGGGAGGAAAGGATTTGCCCGGGGTGGAACTAGAAAAGCAGAGACCCGGGTTTCTGGCTCAAATCTCTGTCTGTGTTTCATTGCAAAAATTTGCTAAGGTAGAAAAGACAGATGAATCCACTGGGCATCATTGTCCTATCAACCCAGAGGAAGGCCTGGTGGCTATGGAGATTGATAGGGGGAGAAGGTGCTAGGAAGAGGGGCGACAGGAGTGTAGCTGGAGAAGGCCCCAATGGCAAGGGAAGCAAGAGTGCAAAGCCCATGGGAACAGATTCTAAAAAACAAAACAAAACAACAACAACAGCAACAACGGAGAGGAAGAGAACAGGAAGGGGCCTTGGGAACCCTAAGAGGAGCAGAGCAGAGTGCCTAAGAACAGTCTTTGGGGCTGGAGAGGCCTGGGTTTAAAACTCGCTTCCAGCTGTGCAGTCTCAGGCAACTGACTTAACCTCTCTGACCTCAGTTTGCTCATTTTGTGAATAGGGATTGGGATTGTCCCCAGGCTGTTGTGAAGATGGACTGAGACAGTACCAGTCAGTGCTCAGTAACTGCTAGCTGTTAACAAAGATCAGCTACTTTGATCTCCAGCCTGTGCCTTTGAGGGAAGGGAAGGGGCTTGTCTCTCGCCGCACAGCAAATAAGGGACAGAGAGTGGACCTCCTGCCTCTCAGCCCACTGCTCTTCTAACACACCAGGCAGCATTCAGGGTGGGTGCTCTGGAGGCTGCCGAGAAAGCCCACTTCCCAGCAAACCAATGCTGGACCCACTGTCTTCACTGGTTTGATCCAATCTTGGCAAAATTCCCTGTTGGCATAAAAGCTAGGTGAGTAAATGATTATCTTTTTATGCCAACTTCAATCTCTCCCTTCTCCCCCAGAAATATGTTCCTTCATCCTAGGTGAGGAATATGGGTCCTGATGGGCCCCTGACCCATGAAAATGTCCCAGGACCACTGCAGAAGCAGATCAGCCCCCCTCAGCCCCAGCCCACTGCCCCCCCCCCCATTCCCACCTCCAGCTGCTGCCTCCCTCTCCTCCCATTACCTCCTCCTACATCGGCTGCCCTGACCTGCGTCCTCACCGAAATTCAACAGCACCCCGGCTTCTGAGGCTGAGAAGAGTCAACCAGCGCAGGGCCATGGACGGATGCAATAGAAATTAGCCAGAGCCAGGGAGAGAGGCAGATACATAATTTATAGTATGGTGGAGGGTGAGTGACAGGCAGCCGCGGGGGGCCTCAGCACCTTATCGATCTTTTCAAAAAACCTGAGAAAGGGCCCCGTGCTGAGGGCCAGGGGAGGCATGGAAGGTGCAGGCGGGGGCAAGGCCATTAAGGACGCGCTGCGACCAGGCCAGCCGCTGGGGTGGGTGGGGGGGCTCCGGCAGGTGGGGCCCGCACGCGTGCCTCCGATCGATGACACCATGTCAAAACATAAAATGTATGCTTTGGCTCTTAAGCCAAATGTGCGTGAGATTTTTTAAAAGCATTGATTCAGGATGGATCAATGGAAATCGAGGCATAATTTTTTTTTTTTTTTTTCCCCTTGTGCAAAAAGGGGGTTATAACACTTTGTGGAGAGTCCTCCGCCAGGGGCAGCAAGAGTAAATATTCTGCGAGGAGTGCCTTCTCCATTGGTCACCGGAGAGCTCTGGGAGGAAGGTCAAGGTGTTGCCTCGGCTTTCCCTCCGCCTCCCACTCTCCCCCTGCCCCACCGTGGAGGCACCTGCCTAGCTAGGGGGTGAGGGTTTCCTCCTGGGCACCCCCAGGTGGGGAGCTGCCTTCCCAACCTACCTCGGGCTCACCCAATCATCATCCAAAGATAATTCCACTCCTTCTCCGATGTCTAAGCAAGTCCAGCCAACTCTACTTTCCAAATATAGTCAGGAACCGCCCCTCCAAACCCACCCCCCCACCCCTCCCAGTTTACCTCTCCAGTGTCTCCACCGGGCACACCTCTCTCCTGGGCCAGCGCCTCCATGGCCGCTTCCCAGGCAGCAGCCAGACTGTCCCCACCTGGCCCAGAGTTCTGTGTGTGCCTCATGAACCCACCCCACATCTTCCCAACGGACCTCACCTCCTACCACTCTTCTGCTGGCTCAGGGACCCCCTCAGGGACACCTTCCCCACTGCCCCATCTCCTAGCGCCCCGCCCACCCCATCCTTCCCTGTCCTACTCAGGCATGACCCCCCTTTAAAAAAAAAACAAACCAACAACAAATAGTACTTAACACTATTATATTGTTTGTGCGTTTATTTATTGCTTGTAATTTCTTATAGAATGTAAACTACATGAAGGCAGGGACTTTGTCTTCTTTTTTTTAAAAAAAATTTAAATTTATTTGAGAGAGAGAGAGAGAACATGAATCAGGGGAGGGGCAGAGGTGAGGGAGGGGGAAAGAATCTTAAGCAGATTCTGCGCTGAGTCCGGGACTGGGGGCTCGATCTCATGACCTTGAGATTATGACCTGAGCCCATACCAAGAGTTGGAGGCTTAACGGACTGAGCCACCCAGGTGCCCTTTCTTTGTATTCTTCACTGTTATATTCTCAAAACTTGGAACAGCGTTTGGCCCCAGAGCAAGTGCTCAGTAAATACTTGTTGAAATTAGGGAGGGAGGGAGGAAGGAAGGAAAGAGCGAGCCATACTCAAGGCAGAGCCGGGAGCGCGGTGTGAAGTACCATTAGCACGGTTGCTCTCAAATACAGAAAAAAGAAATTCCTCCTGCGAGGATCTACAGAGACTTTCCCGGGAGCTGGACACCTATAGCTGGGAGTTCTAAACAGAAGCTCTGAATTTTGGATGTAGAGTCCTGGAGGAAAGCATTTATAAAAAAGTTACTCTTCTAGGGGGACATGTTCATCTACCTGATCAAACTGAACTCAGGGAGCATTGTAATCCTTGCTTCCCCCTGCCCAGCAATGTTAGGGCAGGAGAGTAATTAAGGGTGAACCTCTGTCCCCCTGGCATCCCGAAGAGTGGCAGAGGTTCCTGCCCTGGAGCCAAGGGCTTCGGAATTTGTGGGGAGGTCTCAGGGGACTCTCCCAGGTTCTCTGTCACGCCGGGTGCTGGCTTCTGGGCTCCTACTAGGGGATAAAGGAGGCTGGACGCCTGCCTTTATTCCTCCGGTGCCCTTTCTGAAGCCAGATCGTTTTTCACTGTCGTGAGCACTTACCTGGCCAGGACAGTCAGGCATGATGATGAGATGAAATGAATCTTCAGCACCATGAGAGAGTCGGAGAGGTAATTCCACCAACAGGCATGTGACCTCGTTCCCCTGCCCTTCCCCTACCACCCCAGCCCGCCCCCCCCCCCCCCCCGCTCCTGGGAAGAGAAGGTTGGAGAGAATCATTTCATTGGGCCAGTGCTCACAAAGATAATTATTTAATCATGTCCTTCAGTCATCTTCCAGAAGGCCAGTCTCATTCTGTTTGTTATTTATAGGATGGTAGTCACCAGCTTGGGGCGGGAAAGGGGAATAGGGGGAGGAGAAGAGCGATGGGATGGGAGACATGGGGGAGGGGCATGAAGAAATGCTTGCGCACAATTGTTCTCTCCCCTTTTGCTTTTCCCCCAATTGCTTCAATATGTCTCTCTTCTCTTCCTCCCTTCTCTCTCTCTCCCACCCGTCTCACTCCCACCTCCTCCCTCCTCTTCTGTCTGCTTCTCTTTCTGCTTTAATAGCCCCCTCTCCTCATCCCGCTCCCCTGCCTTGGCCCCCAGCCCGGCTCACAGACAAACTTGACCCCTAATGGTTTCTGACAGTGAGCTCATCCCTGTGCAGAGCAAGGTGCCCATCTTCCCCCATCAACAACATCTTTCACTGGGCACACCCTGTGGGTTTCCATTAATGAACCCAGCCTCTGGCTGGAGGCAGTGGGGGGTGTGAAGCTCAGACAAGAGCATCTCTTTTTCGGGCCCTCACTGTCCCAGCTGGAAGTGTCCCCTGACCCTTGGTTTGGACTCCATGCACTATTTGTTTGGTATGGTTCTGAGTTGGGGAGGCCAGTGCTCCCCTAGACACCTTCCCCATTCCTAGATGCCATTCTCAGTGTTCAGTGCCCCACGGGCCTAAAGGGGGCTTTTGTTTAGGAGATAAGACAGAGAAGCAAAAGGACTTTCGACCAGACTGTACCACTTCCGAGCTGTGTGTTCCTGAGCCAACTACCCAACCTCTCTGTGCCTTGGTTTCCTCATCTGTAATGGCAGTAAGTCCTACCTTTCTCACAGGGCTTATGCAAGGATTACATGTGCTAATGCTTGCCATACACTTAGAACAGTAGCTGACACATTACAAATACATGTTCAATGTCTGCTGTCATCAGTATCTACCATCTCAACCTGGGGATACAGACGTGAGGCACAGGAGATGCCTAGACCCAAAGAGAACAAATCTGTTGACCTGCCGCTAACAAGTCTTAAACCTTGGGCAGATTGCATTTCCGCCCTGAGTCTCAGTTTTACTATCTCTGCCATGCAGGTATTGAGAAAGCTTGGGTGTAGTAGTGTTGGGAAGCTGACATGAGCTAATGCATGTTAAAATTCTAAAAATCTAAAGCCAGACCTTTTGAGTTCAAATCCCAGCTTGATGCCTTATTAGCTGTGTGATCTTAGACAAGTTACTTAACCTCTCTGTGCCTCAGATACTTCATCTGCTTATAATGCTGCTGCCTCTGCCTCCCCCACTGCCCACCAAGCTCATAGGGTAATTGGGAGAATGAAATGAGTTCATTTAAGGAAAGTGCTTGACACAGAGTCTGGCACAGAGCAATGCCTTGGCAAGGGTTGGTTATTCCTGGTTACTTCCAGAAAATGCTTCTCTCCTGCCTTCTATCTCTGAAGGTTTTCTTCTCTCTTCATGCTTTTTGGTAGGTGTCTTGAGGCAGAAGTTCTCAGTTTTTAACCAAAATCCAAGTCATTCTGATAGGCTCAGGCTAGCAATTACTACTTCTGGAGGCCGAAGGGGAGCTGGGTTTTTAGGAGGGCCACCCATCAGGGACACTCTGTAACCTTTGGACAAACTCCTTCTTTTTGGCCTCAGTTTTCTCATCTGTTGAATGGGAATGATTGTTTGCCCACCTCCCACATTAGCACAAAACTCAAATAAGATAATCAGGGAGCAGATGTCCTGAGATTGGGGTAACACTTCAGAGCTCAAAGCTGTCTGTTGCATTTGGGTTCTATTGGTAACAAGAAAAAACCTCACTCAAGGGTCCTCATGTCGTAGAGGGCTCACAGGCAAGGACCTAAGAAAGAAGGATTACAAGTTTCTGAAAGGGCAGGGATTGAAGAGAGGCTCCAGCTCTAGGTCACGAGTGCATGGGCTCCCCATCTCTATGACTCTACCACTCTCGAAGCCTCACTGAGAGTTGAATTCTTCAGCCTCCCAGTAAGAACCTTGTTCTACTCTTAAATTTGCTTTCTCCGAGTTTTTCTGTCTTAAGACATTAACTTCTCCATGGCCTTGCTTGGCTTCTAGGTCCTCTCTCAACACCATGGGTCACAAATGCACTTGTCCATGGATCCAGGCCACTAATGTAATGGGTGCAGTGGGCCAGGTGGCAAGCAGATAGCATCTGTGCGATCTGAAGTATGGTTGGTCATTCATCTGTTTGTTCTTAGTCAGGTCCCCCTTCCCTTCCCTGCTCTGTGCTGCATCACAGGGTGGATCCCTGTAAACTACATTTCCCATGATCCTTTAACCACTGGCTTCCAGCTAGGTTCAACCAATAGGAGTTGCTGGTGGGAGACTTGGAGGGTGAGAAGAAGGGACAAGCCTGGGTATTTTTCCACCTCTCTCTGTTGTGGATAATGTCTCTGGCAGCAGGTGTTCTTGGTCTGAGACTCTTCTGCTGGCTGGCCCCTCTGTCCACAGTCCTTACTTTGGCAGGGCAGGCCCTCCATGGATATAGACTCTGCCAACAGTGTCTATGCCTGAGCTGTTGTAAAATCACCTCCTCCTTCTGTGCCTTTTGTCCCAGTTGTTTTTGTTTGTTTGTTTTTGTTTTGTTTTGTTTTTAGCTCTTCTAACATCTTTGTAGCTGAGTACCTGCATTAAATTCCCTCTGTTGTACTCTGAGTGACAGAAGGGGAGCTCCTGCTGCGTGCCAGCCAATGGCTGCCCAACAGGCATGTAGGCCTAGACTTTGCTTATCTGATCCCTCAAGCAAAGGCAGCTATCTGGATTTCTAGAGGATGTCTTAGTTTTACAGGGTAGCAGCTAATTTAAATTTTAAGCTTTTATTCTGAAGCCTGAATGAAACAAGTTTGTGGTTCCTAGTCTGAAACTTGGATCTCTCTTTATCATGACTCTGTTTCTGCTACTCTTCTTCCCGTGGCATTTCCTGGCCTAGATCCCCAGGTAGGAACTAGGATTGGTTAGCTCATGCATTTAGGCAGGGTTGTTGGCTCCTCAATGGATTTGCTGCTTTAGGATCGCTGATCTCTCTTAGCCAAGCAGCCGTGTTTGGGGGATGGTCACATGGGATAAAGCCAAGTTGGTTAAGGAATATGTGTCTAGATATCTGAATGGGATGATAGTCATTTGGCAAAATGCTTGAGTCCCAGTCCAGTGCTTTTTTGACTATCCTCTAGCTACCCAGCAACCTAGCACTTTTGGGGGGGGGGGTGAGAACACATAGACCTCAATACATCTGAGCTATTTTTCATCTTCATATAGTCTTGTTATCTTTGTCAAGCACTAGCAATTCTAGACAATGTCAGTAATAAAATACACCTCCCCACCTTGACTGGTAAGTGGGTGGCCTTATAATTTACCATCCATCTTAGGGCGTGGGGGCAAAAGAGATAAACTGAGACCTATAAGGTTCTATAAGGATCTGGCCCCACTAACCTCTCTAACCTAATTTCTCAGTACCTTCTACTTCCTTTAAATGAAATAGCCCACTCTGGGCTCCATGAATGTTCCAAGCTTCTTCCCATGTTGGGGTACTGCCCAAGACCTGGAGAATGGACTTCTTTGGGATAGGAAATTGTCACTGCAGCCAGGAGGAGGGCCCTGTCTGAGGGCTTCAGAGCACTTCCCTTGGCCCTCATCCAAAACCATGGGAACTCCTTAGAATCTTGGGTTAAATCCTCAGACACCCTCCCTATCACCAAGCCTAGAGTAGGACAAGGTCTCTTTTACATTGTTCTGTTTCTTCCTATCTTTTCTTTTTTTAAATTTTTTATTTATTTTCAGCATAACAGTATTCTTTGTTTTTGCACCATACCCAGTGCTCCATGCAATCCGTGCCCTCTCTAATACCCACCACCTGGTCCCCCCAGCCTCCCACCCCCCTGACCCTTCAAAACCCTCAGATTGTTTTTCAGAGTCCATAGTCTCTCATGGTTCACTTCTTCCTATCTTTTATCACAAGGGCCATTGTTTTGTTATTCATGGGATTACTATTTTCAGGCCCTTTCCCCAGCAGCCTCTGAATTCTATGACACCAGCGACCATGTGCAATTTGTTCTTGCGTGGATCCTCAACACCTAACACAGAGTGGAATGCAGTAGGTGCCCACTAAGTATGGATCAAGGGAAGAGAGGGATGCATGATGGGTTGAGTTTCCCAACCAGCCCCCACTCTTCCTACAGCCTCATTCTGACACTGGCAGCCTGGTCGGAAATACTAATCACATGCAGGCTAGAGATGCTCCTCATCAAAGTCAAGGCCAAGATCAGTGGGAAGGGATCCGGTCAAAGCAAAGGATCCAGATGTGCAAATTCCCTTCAATGAGGCAAATGTGACCGAGTGATTCCATGCCAGGCAAAACCGCTGCATCTGATTCCTCATTTCCATTAAAGGAATTGTAGCAGGTGCAAAAACTGGAGATTATCCCAAGAATTAAGATATGAAAAGCATGTTAGATCACTAAACTCCAATTAGGGAAATTAAATTGTGCACACTCCCCTCCTGACGCAATATCAGGAGCTTGCATTAGCTCTGGGCTCTGGTTCTAATAAAATTAGAGAATAGCACTTTAATTGAATTGTGCTTAAAAGGATCATGCTGACAAATGTGATTGTATCTGGCTGGGATGCACACCTTCTCCGGCAATCATTAAATCCAATGAAATGCCAGTCTCGGGATCTTGACAGTTTTCTGAAACAATCTGTGAACCGTGCTGTATCTTGGAGTATCTAATCAATTTAGAGCCGCCTCATTAGGGCTTGGCTGCTAACGGATACTTAAAAATCAAAGCAAATTACTGCACTCCATGGATAACTAGCTAATCATATCGATACAACATGGCTGGATTGTGTTGCAACAATTCATTTCCTCTTTAAGAAGCCACTGTCACCCATAATTTAGGGATTGAGATTCATAAGCCTGATGCAGACAGCTCCAAAGTCAAGGATTTTCCTGAGCTCAACACCCAGGAGTGTATGCCACCCCAGCTAGTGGGGTGAGCCAAAGCCAACTCTTGACTACTTTGGTTTACGTTGTACTAACCCCAAGTTCATTTCTGGGTAATAAACCCAAGACCCTTACTGTACGAAAGAGGAATCAGGTAATTGGGGGTGGACAGCATCTTTCTAAAGATCACACAGTAAATTAGGATTTAGACCTTCTTGATATCACATCACATTTTCTAAAATCATTTTAATAGAAGTTTAGAACAGTGATTATACATTCATTGATATTTTACTTAGGTCCTATTTCTTTTTCTTTTCTTCTTCTTTTTTTTTTTTTTAGCACTTTATTTATTTCTTTGAGAGAGAGTATGAGTGGGGGAGCAGAGGGAGAGGGAGAAGCAGACACCCTCCCCCACACCACTGAGCAGAGAGCCTGACTTGGGGCTGGATCCCAGGATCCCCAAAATCATGACCTGAGTTGAAGGCAGACACTTAACCCGCTGAGCCCCCCAGGGGCCCCTACTCGGGTCCTATTTTAATATTCTTACTAATAAGAAGCCCCACCAGTACTACCATCATCATCACAATACAAACAGCCTATGCTCGTAGAGGACTCATTGCAAAGTTAGGTCATTTCAACAACCTTAGAAGTCCATTCTGTGATTATTGCGGTAGGCATTACTGCTGTTCACTGGGTATTTTGGACGGTCCCCTCCAGGACATACGGTAGGACTCCGCTTTCTGTCTCCCAGGTTGGATGGATCAGGAGACTCGTTCTGGCCAGTGAACGTGAACAGAAGGGACCGGTGTTATCTATAGGTCACAACAGGATTGCTGGCTCAAGACCTTCTTCATTCCTTCTCCCTCTAGGACATCAACCAAGCAACATTTGAGTTAGCGACTGATCCAAATGCAATGAGCAGAATCCTAGTTGACCCACAATGGACCTGCCACCTGAGCAAGGAATAAACCTGGGTTGTTAGAAGCTGCTGAGCTTTTGGGGATGCTTAGTTATTGCAGGATAACCTAGCTTGTCCTGCTTGGTAGAATTATCACCCCCGTTTTACAGGGGAGGAGCTAAAGCACACAGAGATTAAGTGAAGGTGAGGTCAGATTGAGGTACTCTCAATGATTTTCTCTCCAGCCCAGAAGTCTCCTTGGCTCCTGTTCTTATTTATTTATTTATTTATTTATTTATTTATTTATTTATTTTAAGGTTTTATTTACTTATTTAACAATACAAGAGAGACAGTGAGAGAGGGAACACATGCAGGGGGAGTGGGAGAGGAGGAAGCAGGCTTTCCGCTGAGCAGGGAGCCTGATGCAGGGCTCGATTCCAGGACCTTGGATCATGACCCCAGCCGAAGGCAGACGCCTAACGATGGAGGCACCCAGGCGCCCCCAAATTTGTCTCCTGTTCTTTGTATTTCCCATCCCGTCTCCTTATTCGGTGGCAGCTCCCTGACACCAGTTTCTGGGCCTGCAAGGCTTGCCGAGAACTGCTTTTCAGAAACTCATGTCAGATCTGTCCAGACCACTCACTCCCTGTCTCTCAGTTCATGGCTGGCCTGATACCCTTTTCGGGGATCTAAACTGGGCTGTCTGTGTAAGAAGTGCCTTTGGTGTTCTCCGAGATAAAGGCTGCTCAGCTGGTACTTTATGAGAACTGTGCTCTGCCAAAAAGGCCAGGTCTTTGACACAGAAGGTGTGGGCGCAGTGAAGGTCAGGGCAGCGATATCTAATGGGGACTCTTCCAATGACCACACCTCCCCAACTCCAGCCCAACTCATTTGGCGCCAAGATGTATTCTGGGTGAGGAAGGAAGGTTCTGCTCTTGTGTTCCCTGGAGCAAGCCCCACCATTGGCCTCACAGATGTTCGAGGGGTGCGGCTGGAGTGAGGGAGCCTGAGCTCCCGGCTCTAGAAGACGAGAGAGAGGAGGAGGAGAGAGTTCGCAGAAATTGTATACAGCTTCGGGAAATGTATACCCTTTGTGAACCATATCGGAGTCAGTTAAGACGGTAATTGCAGACCTTCCCCGACACAGAGAGAGGGCGGGATGGCCGGGTCTGCTATTATCATGTTCTTTCAAGCACAACAGCTTGTTTACAGGAGGGCTGTGGACTGTGGGGTGATTGTCTGGTGGCTCCCGGGGCAAGGGCTGTTTGCCACCCCCCCAAACTTGCACTCGGGTCCGTGGCCATCAGCCTTTAGTGATGAGTCGTGGGGAGCCTTTTGCCAGGAGGCTCAGAGGGGATGCAGACGGCTAAGCAGGTTCCCTTATCAGCTCCTATTCATGCTTCATGTCCTCCCCACCTGCCACAGCCCCAGAGAAAGCCAGTATGCCCCAGCCGGGCTACTCCAATGGAAGGCACTCGGAGCCCGAAGGCAAGAAATCTGGGTCCCACACTGGGCTCTTGCTCACCCACTGTGGGACCCTGGCACTTTCCATCTCCTATTACATCCTCAGTCTTGTCATTTAAAAATAGGAGTCACACTGGATTCACAATGTTCTGATTTAGATTATGTACCCAATCCTTTTGAGGGAGGGCATGCTTCTTGTGGATGCTGAGGTTTGACACAGATTAGTTTTATATTTATGTCAATATTCAGATGTATGGTGCAAACGACAGAAAATAGTGGTGGCAAATAAAAGGAGAAAACGTATTAATGAACTGATATAGAGTGATTTCTAGACTCTCCCTGAGGACCAGAGAACAAGCAACAAGAACCCATAACACCCAAACAAAGGCAGAACTCGCCCTACAGAGACTGATATGGGTCTTGTGTTGGCATAGGTGCCAGAGCTCTTTCTGTAGACACTACCCTCAGCCACCCTAGTTGCCAACCTCCTCTGAAAGGGTTCTATATACCCCTTTCTCCTTTTTCCCATCCCAAGCTTCTGATGCATCTGATTGGTGGGCCCCGGTCATGTGATTGTTCTCTAGCTGCAAGGGAAGCTGAGAAAGCAAACCCCTGATTTCAGCTTCTCCATTCAGAAGGAGACCCTGGTGGCAAAAAAGATCAGCCAGTGTCCCCTACAAATTACAAATACAGAACTAACTTATAGTCCTTGTATAGCAGTCTAATGCAAATATGTTTATGAACTAGATATAAACTTAGCCAAAAAAGCAGTAACATTTGGGGTCCCTGGGTGGCTCAGTCAGTTGAGCATTGGACTCTTCATCTCAGGTCAGGTCTTGATCTCAGGGTCATGAGTTCAAGCCCCATATTGGGCTCCACACAAATAAACCAAAAAAAAAAAAAAAAAAAAAACAGGCAGTAACATTCAAATTTCAAAATATAAACATACAAATTTTAAAATAAAACTATTTAAGGTGAAGAATAATTTTGTTTTACAGAACCAAATCACCACTTGACATAAGAATATGGTGCTGATTGTTATACCAATGCTCTTCTGGAGTCCCAGAAGAATTCTGGAGTCTGTCAATTGGTCCTTTTTTGACACTATTGCATCTTTTTTCATAGTAATTTTATCTGTTTTATTTTCTCCTTAACCCTCAGTGATTACAGTTGTATTTCTTGACACCAATGTGACCATAAACATGAAGATAGACATGATATTGGAAGGTGTGGTGGTTCTCAGTTATAAGGGGGTCTTCCCAGTGGTCAGAATATTCTAAGGATAATAATGGATGTGAAAACTCTTTACAGTTTCCAGAGCCCTCTCTGATCTGAAAGATTCTCCCACATGCTCCTCCTCAGACTTTGATGTGGGGTATACTAGCCCAAATTTCTAGTTCTACTTTCTTTCCAGATAGGCAGAGGAATTGCACTTCCTCCTGCCCTTAAAGTTATGTGTGGCTTGGTCACCTACCCAGATCTCTGAGTGTGTCACTTCTGGGTGGAAAGCATTTCAAAGCCAATTCATGATTCTCCACATTCCCTTCACCCTGTCATGAGGGCTGGCAGTATTCTAGCTGGTGCCTATTGTCAGCCTATGTGAATGAAGATGGGGCTGTGCTCCATGCCAACATATGATGCACATGTAGTGTGAGTGAATAAGTAAACCATTCCTGTCTTAAACCACTGAAATTGTTTGTTACACAGCATGACCTAGCGTGCACTGACTGATGCACTTAGTACAGTAGGGAGATGACAATTGCAGCTCTCTCATTTTTACACAACAAAGAACCCTGGTACAGAGAGTTTGAGAACCTTGCTCCAAGTCAGACAGCTAGAAAAATTAGGACATAAAACTCAAGACCCTGTCGAAGTCGTTCCAAAACTCGTGCTTCTCCCAGTAACCCACACAGCTAAGAATACAGTCTCTGTAGCAAGGAGGCAGGACTGATGGAAAACATGGCATGTCTCAGTTGGCAGGAGTGCAGGTTTTGAGTGCCTATGCAAAAGATCGTCCCGAGTGCCAAGTACATTTCCACTTCAAAGTGTCCTAAGTTTAAGAGTGAGCCGTTCTGAATGTTTAAATTTAAAAGGTCAGTTCTCAAATTCCCCCCAACAGCCAGGGAGGTTGACAAGATGATAGATGCTTTTGGAACTGGTATAGCTTCCATTCCAAGAAGCCGTCCCTGGCTGTAAACCTGTTCACAAGGGTGATGTGTGTCCCCGTGTCTGTGAGTGGCCACACAGAGTGCCTGAGAAGGGCTCTCCTTTCTGCCTGTGGGCTCCACCCACCTGCATCTGAGCAGCAAGCCACTCATCTAAAGTCAGGACATGCAGCTTTTAAGACAGTGGCTCGGAAAAATATCAAGGCTCACTGTAGAGTTCACAGTCACTCCAACTATTGTGCTCATATTAGGGGAATGTGACTGGAAGTCAGCAGAAATTGCATAATTTAGCCATATTTTCTCCAAATGAAGCAGCATTCATTGGGGGGAGGGGGAAGATTCAATTCTAATCTCCTTTTAAGAACCAGGTGCTTCCTGGTTCATATATATATATGCACATATATATGTATATATATATATACACACACACATATAAATAATACATAATATATTTATAATTTTAAAATATATTTACACCTATTTACATATATATTTATATCCAGAGAGATAGATAGATTTTAAGATTTTATTTATTTATTTATTTATTTTTATTTGACAGACAGAGATTACAAGTAGGTAGAGAGGCAGGCAGAGAGAGAGAGGAGGAAGCAGGCTCCCTGTTGAGCAGAGAGCCCGATGCTGGGCTCGATCCCAGGACCCTGGGATCATGACCTGAGCCGAAGGCAGAGGCTTTAACCCACTGAGCCACCCAGGCGCCCCGAGAGAGAGATTTATTTTAAGGAATTGGCTCACGTTAATTGTGAGGGCTGCTAGGTCCCACGTTCATAGGGCAAGTTGGCAGCCTGGAGATTCAGGGAAGAGTCTTTGTTGCGGTCCTGAGCACAAAGGCTGGAAACTCAGAATTCCTCCGTTGGAATCTGGAGGCAGAATTCCTTTTTTGAGAAACCTCAGTCTTTGTTCTTAAGGTCTTCTACTGATCAGATGAGCCCAATCTCTTTCCTTAAAGTCAATTTCACACAAATGTTAATCACACCCTAAAAAACGTCTTCACTGCAACATCGAAGGTTTGACCAAACAGTTGGTCACTGCAGTCCAGCAAATTGACATAAGATTAACCATCACATCAGGATGCCTCCTGAGAGTGTGCAGTGGGGAGAGGCATGTCCGTGAACGATGAAACCAGCTGAGGTCCTAGGAGCTATGACCACATATGATGTTTTCCACTTCTGATGTCTCCAAGCTCCTAGCTCCAGTTCCAGCTTCAGGAATCTCCTGATGAGTAATAGTGTCTGATGAGACTACTAATAATGACAGCAGATAGCATTTAGTCAAATGGATGCTTTATATGCATGCCTTCATTTAACTCTTCAGTCCTGTGAAATAAATATTATTAATATTCCATTTTACAGAAGGGGAAACAGCCACAGAGAGATGAAGTTAAAACAGTAAGGACTGGAGCCTGCATTTCTCTCATCCTCTAATCTACTTTTCCTCATAACCTTCCCCTACAGTCAACTCTGAAGGGAGTCGCCATTTTATTTTATTCTGCATGGAGCCGGAAACACCAATTTACTGGGACTGAGCATGCTCAGTTTCCGCTTTCTGTCACATGGTACCATAAACAATGGGTCCCAGATCCTTCCCCCACCCCAACCACCTACAACCAGGCTCAGCTTAGTTCCTATCTGGGAATAAGACACTTACATACTTCTGTCTGCCAGAGCTCTTACCTTTTCTGGTTTATGTATCCTCTCATCCATGTGACAACACTTGTATTCACTCTATTCTAGGTGCTTAGGATATAATAATGAGTAATAATGCTAGTAATGGTAGTGGTGGTGATGATGAAGAAGGCTTGAACTTGTGACCCCAAGATCAAGACCTGAGATGAAAACAAGAGTCTGAGGCTTAACTGACTGGGCCAGGCACCCCTAGAAACAAGTCTTCTATATAAGCACTCTATGCCACATTGGGGGAGCTGATGCCAGCCACTTGCTAATTTCATAGCCATGCCAGCCTTCAGCATACACAACCACACACATGACCCATCACCCAACACCTCACACCAGGGCCTTTAGTGTCTGGGTAACTCAGAAGAAGGGGGTGGGGTGTGGGGGTCCTAGATCATGGCAGGGTAGGTCTTACTCTCTCCTGTCTCAAGATCTTGTCTTCCTGCTGTCAGGGCATGAGTGTCCCTTGGCTGCTGCTAAGGAGTGGTATCCCCACATTTTCCTCCTGTAGGGGGTGGATTCTTGCTCAACCTCATCTCTACAGGAACCCTTGAAAGAAGAGAAGTGGGACAGTGGCCTCTTCCTCTGGCCTTGTTACCTCTTTGGCCAGACTGAAGGTTCCAGAATGCAGTTTAAACATCTGGACTTTCTTTCTTTCTATTTTTTTTTTTTTTTTTTTTAACCCCCTCTGGGCTCCTTTGTCATAAATTAATTGACTGTCTATGTGTGGGTTTATTTCTGGTCTCTCCATTCTGTTCCATTGATCCATGTGTCTGTTTTATTCTAATACCATACTATTTTGATTGCTATAGCTGTGTGATACAGTTTGAAACCAGGGCATGTGATACCTCCAGCTTTGTTCTTCTTTCCTGAGATTTCATTGGCTATGTGGCATGTTCTGTGGCTCCACACACATTAGGAATGTGTGTGTGACTTCCATGAAAAATGAAATCAAAATTTTGATGGGGGAGTGCACTGAATCTGTAGGTGGCTTTGGGAACTATGGACTTGTTAAACAAAATTAATTCTTTCAACCCATGAGCAGGAATATCTTTCTGTTTATTTGTGTCTTCTTCAATTTTGTTTTTCATCCATGGCTTCTATTTTCCAGTGAGATCTTTTTCACTTCCTTGGTTAAGTTTGTTCCTAGGTACTTTATTCTTTTTGCCGCAGTTGTAAATGGGATTGTTTCCTTAATTTATTTTTCTGCTTGTTCTTTATTAGTATATAGAATGCAACTGATTTTTGCATATTAATGTGTATCCCACAATTGTACTGAATTCTTTTATGAGTTGTAACAGCAAAGTTTCTTTCAGGTTTGCTGCTTCTCAGAAAAGACAAGATGGCAGAAAGGTTGGGAATGACGAGGTCCTTGCAAACCCAGACCTCTCCTGGGATTGTTCTCTTTTTCTCCCACCCTATACCACCACAGGTGATGTTTATCCTCCTGATTACTCCCTTTCTTAAAAAATTTTTTTGAAAATATTTCCACATCTTTCCATATGCAGGCATTTTTGAGCTCTGCAAAATGGCGCCCATGACCTCTCGCCAAGACACTTCTTCCTACAGAGTGGAGGGAAAAGGGTTCCACACGCAGGTTGCTTCCTGTTCCCCCAATAGACCTTCTCTGAGGCTTTCCCAGCTTAGCCACAGCAAGCCCAAAAAGGGGGCTAGGGATGGGACCAAGTCCCCGGAATGAAGGTAAAAGTGGGTGCCCCATCCAAAAGATCCATACCAATGCTCTTTCTAGATCACCTGTGAGGCTGGCACACCCCATTCATCTTCTTTGGACTCAGTTCATTTTATTCCCAGGTGGAGTAAGGACCATTTCCCCAATTAGCATGGCTTTGCTGCTGCGTACTGGGAGTTACTGCCATCCCCAACCCCCATGCTTATTGGGCTATGAAGCATTCCATTTATTTCTTTCTGCTCCTACTTGAAGCTGGTTTCTCTTACAGGATTGTAAAGAGGTCTGTCTGTGCACCCCCCAAGGAAAGGACCCATTCCTAGTAGATGTTTTTGATTTTAAGTCTCCCCTTGAAAGAGGGCATGGGCTCCTACCTACCATATGCATTTTCTTATTTGATTCTCCCCACTAAATTGTGATGGATAGATAATAATCCCTGCTTTGTGCATTTGAGCAATCCTCGGTTCAGGGAAGTAAAGTCACTTTTCCAAGATCACACAGCATGTAAACAAACCCAGGTAGGCAAAGGCTGTATAAGGTAAGGTGACACCACAACACAGAACCCAGAGAAACCTCAGTGGTTTAATACAGAAAAAGGTTAATTTCTCACTTGCGTCCAGTATCTCTGACTGGGAGGTTGTCCTGCAATCTGGGGACTCAGGCCCCTTCCCTCTTGTGGCTCTGCACTTGACTCCCAGTGTCACCCTGAGGTCCTTTTCTAGTCCAGCCAGCCAGGAAGGAAAAAAGCATAGAAGATCACGCTGGGAAGGGACAGTTACAGGATGGTTTTGTGTACCCATCTCCCCCAGGTCAGACCAATTCCTTTCCTTTAGGCTGCTGAACCAGCCTCAGAGTCTTCTCCATGCAGCTCTGCAGGTGGCTACTGTTGATGGACTGAAGCTCACAGCTTAGGTGAGAATTTTCCTGCCACCACCTTGAGTCTAGTGGTTTGAGAGACACACATTTCTTCACTACACTGTGGAGATGGAGGGGAGGATGGGGAGGACACCATGACTGCATCAGGAAACACTGTGAAAGGCTTGGAAATAAACAGAAAAAGGGCGCCTGGGTGGCTCAGTGGGCTAAAGCCTCTGACTTCAGCCCAGGTCATGATCTCAGGGTCCTGTGATTGAGCCCCACATTGGGCTCTTTGCTTAGCAGGGAGCCTGCTCCCCCCCCCCCCCACCCCCTGCCTGTCTCTCTGCCTACTTGGGATCTCTGTCAGTCAAATAAATAAATAAATAAATAAATAAACAGAAAAGAAAAACAATGCTGCGTGTGCCGAGTGGCCCATCCTTCTGGATTCTCCCTACACATCATAGTCTTTGAGCTATTTCACGTCTGTAAAAACTGTAGAAAATAAATATATAAATAAATAATAATTCAAATACTTCCAGTCCAGAGGAATGCAAATGAATTTTATTTGGTCAGAAGGTAATTGATTCATGACTCGTGGGTAGATTATTTTCGCATTTATTTCTAAATTCATTTCCGCTTTCTTGATCACCCATCCGTGTGCTTCTTTGGATGGCCCATGCAACAGCTGTAACATTTTAGTTGTCTCATTAATTAATGAATTAAATAAAATCTTTGACCCACGTTCTGTATGTGTTTACATCTAAATACATAAATGTATGTGTAGAGATGTTCTTGAATGACTTCAAGTCCCCACAGGAAGGGGGAAATCCTACGATGCATTAGAGCCCCCTCCTTCCCAGGAGCCGCACACTCACCACAGAAGAGAGGCAGAGGGAGGATTGTTCGCTCCATTTTGCAGCTGAGAAAACTGAGACCTTCAGTGGAGGGATTCTCAGATACCGGAGATCACAGGACTAGAAACGATGGGGCTATGAATTCAAACCCAAGTGAGTCTGATCCTCATGCCCGTGTTTCTCATCCAACCATTTCTTGAGGAAAACGAGATATTGACAGTGGATATTAACAACTTTCTTACTTGGTAAATGATAAAACTGAGGCTCAGCGAAGTTCAATGCCTTTGAGATAAATCTGTATCCACAACCAAGCCTGGACCTCTATTTTCTGGGACATCTTTAGGTGATCCAAGTGAGCGTACTTTTCTAGCTCAGATGTTTCTTGAACATCTGTTCTAGGTTTTTGTTTTGTTTTATTTTAAAAGGCAGGGAAGATTACTAGGCGGTTTTGGTTCCTAAAATGCTCTCTGAACCTTTATTCATAGAAGCATAAGTGAGGCGGGAACCTGGGCCAAAGCAGGCAGCATCTGCCTTGCAGGGTGCAGGTCTGGGCCCTGGAAAAGGCCAGAAGAAGCAACAGAGTTGGCACTGGACCCAGCTCTGGGGCCACGGGAAGGTCATGGTCTGCTGAGGTTCCTGTACCAGGGCTCTGCCCAGGATTTGCTAAGGCAGAGCAGAGTCAGAATTGAGAGGTTTCTGGAACAATGGAAGACTCCCATTCTTTGGGGTCAGGCAGGCTTGAGTTCAGATCCTGCCTCTGCCACTTCCCAACCAAATGTGAGACTTGAAACATTAAAGTCTGAAGCGTTCACTGAGACTTAGCCATTACACGTGACATCTTTCTGGACCTCATCTTCTTCATCTGTAGGATGGGGTAATAACCCTAACTTCACAGGCGGACTCCGATCCAGCCCGCCCTTCCACTCACCCCAGCCCTGTGCCTGTCACATAGGCTTGGGGGTTCCAGGGCTGTCACCAGGGGCTGGCATGGAGGGTGGAAAGGCCTTGGGGCCACCTTGCGCTCTGTGCCTCCTTCCTGTTTCTGACAGTAAAGTTTCTTCACTTCTGCAAGGTGTCCGGCAAATGAAATATCATTGGCTTCTGCTCACCAAGGGTAAGCAGGTGCTCCCTGAGCCTTAGCTGGGACCCCTCCCTGACAACACTCAAGCTGTGGGCCAAACATGTTATTTACTACCCTGTGCCAAAGAAAAACCCACCCCTCCAGAAGCCCCAGACTGGCCCGTCTATTCTAGTCTATTCTAGCAGACTCTGCTGGGTGTTTGCGTCACCAGCCAAGCCCTTGTTTTTGACTCCCGCGGGCCTGCGGGAGTCCTCTGTAAACTTTACCTCTTGTCAATGGTCCCCGTTCAGGAAAATTGGCTCCTTTGACACCGTTTTAGACAAACCATAATGTGTGTGGAGCTGAAAGAGGTTCTATTTACAAGTCTGCAGGAAATAGCCCTGGGCAGAGGATGGTAATTGCAGGGTGAAGGTTCACCAGGGGCTCAGAGGGGAGAAAGGACCGCCCTGGGGAGAGGGTGCTGTGATGGGCAAGAGAGGGTGTAGGGGTCACCTCCATCCCCGGGACCTGCGGGGACAGGAGGAGCGTGGATGAAGAGTGCAGAGGTCTCTTCTTTCTCCTGCAAGCCTGCTGCCCCCTTGGCACCTTTGCATCGCATACCCTCTCACGGAATGCTCTCCCCACAGGTGTATGAATGACTCACACTCTTACTACTTTGGAATCCTGGTGCAGCCATGACCTTCCCTGATCACCATTCCTGGCCCTGACGCAGTCACACACAGGCACACTCGCGTATGCAGGCACACACATACTTCCTATTTCTTGAACCCCATTCTATTCTTTTCATGACACCCACTGCCTCCAGACAGGGATTCATTTATTTGTGTGCTGTCAATTCCTTCTGTATTGTAAATCCTGCTGGAACGCGGGTCTTTCATTTGCTTCTTCCCTGGATCCCCCGTGTCTGGAGCAATTCCTCTGCGTAGATGGTCCTCACTCGTGAAGTATTTAAGGAACGGGTTAACAAATGAACAAATGAGGGAATGAATGAGTAACTACATCCCAACATCAAGAGCTTCTCAGGTTTCTTTTGTCCAATGGGCCCCATCTCCCCAGGTAGCGGGGCCCCCCTCACACAGTAGATCTTGACCTTCAAACTGAATAGACCACAGATCCAGTGGGATTGCCATTGGGTAGAAGCCGGGGGGAATCACCAGAGAGCTGTTTACAAGGTGGTCGGAGCTAACAATGGGAGGCCCAGGACATTGGGTGGTATGTCCACGATCACCTGAGATCAAGGTGTAACTGAGTCAGAGTTCAGGAGGGTCCTCCTGCCCCTGGCACCCCAGGCCTACTTGCTCAGGAGACGAGGGCGATCACAGCTGCCTGGGGTCCTCACTCCAGCCATCCTTGAGGAGCTGATCTCGGCTAGAGGGATTCAGGTGTGTAGACAAGGGCCAGAGGTGGTGGGGCGGCTGGGGAGGTTGGAGGGGCCTGGGGGCAGTGATGTCATCATGGATTTCTTCCAGACCATATCCTCAGCAGGGGGCCACTCTGACTGGGCTGGCCTTGCTCCACTTATAGCTGCTTCTCAACATCCTAGACAACTGTCCTCCACCTACCCACTGCGTGACCTTGGCAGGCCACCGATCGCCACCTCCTATCCCCCACCCCCACCCAGGGACCTCCTGACTAATGGTGGCCATGACTAACATTTGCCAAAACAAAAGGGCAGTCAGGCGGTTTTGGACCCTCAGCAGCCTGTCTCCAGGAGAGAGCAGGACCAGGCTCTCCTCACCTAGGAAGGGAGGCCAGGCCCATCAAGAGGGTAGAGGCCAGTCACCTCAGCCTGGCCTCCGTATTTTTAGCATCTACCCTCCCTCCCTCCCACAAGCCACTAGCCCACTCCTTGCCCAAATAACAGTCACCAAAATAGCTCTGGCCGTTGACTGAGGGGTACTGAGAGGGTCCCTCCCTCCTGCTGGTCACTCAGGCCGGAGCAGAGGCCCTGGGGCAGGGCGAGGCCCGAGCGGAGGCTGTTAATTGTACCTTT
Organism: Mustela lutreola; assembly: GCF_030435805.1. Classification (NCBI taxonomy): domain Eukaryota; kingdom Metazoa; phylum Chordata; class Mammalia; order Carnivora; family Mustelidae; genus Mustela; species Mustela lutreola. Next base: position 28,472,428 of record NC_081305.1, on the reverse strand, counting down.
GGTCCGAATAAAAAATAGCTCTCCTCAGGGCTGATTGAAGCACTCGTTGTGGGAACCAGGTGCCTGCATCTCGCCGGGCTCACCAAGGACGGACACCTCGGGGCCTGGACGTGGCCCTCAGAGACAGAGCGGGACAGCATCCCCCTACCCTGAAGGTGGCAGCAAGGTGTGCCAAGGGACCAGAGAGAACGACTTGCTCAGGTCTCCCTGGCATACGGAGGGCCAGCGAAAATACATGCACTAGGCCATCACCTCCTCAGAGACCCCTTGGCCGCCTGCTTTGTGGCAACAGTTCCCCTGGCCTTTGGCCCCTCACATGTGTTCATTTTCCTCATGGTGTGGCTGGTAGTCTGTATCTGTTCACCTATGTATTTCTTGCCCCCTCCTGAAAAGTTGGTCCCCCACGGCAGGGCACTGGTCTCCTCTGTCCCCTTCATGTCTTTAGCACACAGACTAATGGCTGGAGCTCACTAAAGTCATTAGGCAATAGCTGAATGAAGAAGAAAGCTAAAACGGACAGCAGATCTGGCCAGGTCCCGACTCCTGCCTTGTGGGACCAGCCAGGAGAAGAGAGAGAAGCAAGAAGCAAGCCCCCTCCCTACACCTACCCCTTGACTTGGGCAAGCCCCCAGACTCCCATGAGAACTAATCCCTCCTGTGTGCCCAGAACCCACCGTCTGTGTTCACGACAGCCCTGGGCAGCAGAGATGGTGACTTTTAGGAACAAGGACATGAGCACTCTTGGACTGCTTTATTTCTGTGACTTACCCGGGGAATCCTGGTGGTAACTCCAAAGTACGAGTGAGACCCCTTCTCATCCCCATTGTGTAGATGAGGAAACTGAGATCCTGAGAAATGAAGCAACTTGGCCCAAATCACTGGAATTTGAGCCCAGGGAGGTGGCCTGGCCCCAGGAGACCTTGTCTTTGCTTTCCGCACATATAGCCTGTTGTCTCATGAGACCTCTGATGTTCAGAGAGCTCAAGACCTTCCCTTGGCCAGGCTGGACCCTTGTCGCCCTGCCGCTGTTAGTCATATCATCTGTGGTGCCTGTCCATCTCTTTAACAGTTTCTAGAGGCTTCCTGCATGTCACCTCATTGGTCTTTCACGGCAACCCCGAGAGGTTATCTTGCTCTCATTCCCTTCAGGCCCGTGGTGGACAGGTGGCCATAGAGGTCCAGAGGAGGTGACTTGCTCAATGTTCGCATGGGTAGAACCCCTGACTCACCCCTGCTTTCTCCAGGCACCACCCCGTTGGCCTCCCTTCCTGCCCCACAGTGCCTCTCCCCACATGTGACTGACGCCCGTGTGACTATGGGTCCCTCAGCTCTGGGGGCTGGGCTGCCAGGAGCCCTTATCGCCACCGGGTGGCTGTTAAACACCTCTTTGACTTTTTACAAGCTTTGTCACCTTGCCACGTGCCACGCTGCCTTTATGGCCGTGCCATTAAGGCAAATCATCAAGATGAACAAGGAAACCTCTATGGGGTCAGAGAGTTCCATCTAAGAGCACAGGTGGCTAGGTTTCCTGCCTCCCCTCCCACTCTGGAAGGCTTCCCTGCTCTGGAAGGCTTCCAAGTCAGGGGCTCTGGGACCTAGAGTCTTCTCCATTTATTTCTTTGTGCCCCAGATACCCAGTCTTGGCCACAGGGACACACCTCTGTGGTTTGGGGTCTGGCTTGGATCACAAGTGATAGGACACAGTGTTTTCAGGTGTGACTGCAGGGGGAACGCTCCTGACTCTTGGCCTTGTGCAAATCTCTAAGTTTACAAGGTCACCTTCCAACGTCAAATCTACCTCTCTAGGATTCCCTGAGGCTTCGATTTAGTGGGCCCTCCTGCCCTAACCCTGCCTCAAATCTGAACTTTTCTCTACCATTTTATTTTTTATTCATTCATTCATTCATTCATTCCCTGCTCAAATTTAGCTCCTCAATGTCCTTCCCTTTCTCTTTAACTAGACTTACATGCTTTTCTCTCTCTCCCCTTGCTCTACTTTTCTTCCTTATATGAGTAACTCTTTGACATTCCTCAACATCTTCACACTGTCTGTCTTACTAGAATGTCAGCTCTCACCTCCGTGACGGTTGGAGTCTTGTCCCCTCTGCTCCCCTCCATCTCTCCAGAGCTCAGCACAGCACCTGGCACAGAGGAGGAGCTCAGGAGAGATCTGTTGAAAAATTCAGTTGCCCCCCATGGGTAGAGTCAGATCACCCTGTTGGAAAGATCTCCTTGCCATTCCTCTCTAGGGGTCCAACCCAGAGGCCTGGCTTCTCCACTGGCACTGGACACAGGCACGTAGACCATGCAGTTCTGGGTCAGCAAACTTTTTCTGCAAGAGGGCTCATAGTCAATATTTTAGGCTCTGTAGGTCATCCAGCCTCTGGCAGTCACTCAGCTCCTATAGCTTGAAAGAACCTAGAGATAAGATGGAAACTGTGTTTTAGGAAGTCTTCTTTATGGACCCTTAAATTTCATGTGATTTTCAGCTGCCCTGTCCTATTTTTCTTCCTTTTTTTTTTTTTTTTTTTTAACCATCGAAACATGTAAAAGCTATTTTTTGCTTACAGGCTGTAAAAAAAAAAAAGGCAGGTGGCAAGCAGGGTCGGCCCCTTGGGCCCTGGTTTGTGGACCTCTGGAAGTAACCAGGAAACCTGAGTTCCAATCTCGCCTGATCCACAACTCACCAGGTAACCTTGAGCAGTTAGCTTTGTTTGCCTCTCTGGGGTCCCATTTCCTTACCTGGAAGAGGAGGGCCTAGATTTCTTGGTCTCCAAAGCTCTATCCCACTTTTATACTTAATGGTGGAAATTTCAGGGGTTTTGCTGGGTAGGTGGAAGGACACAGTTTCGCCAAAAGTAACCCCCCCGTCACTCGCTGCCTTCTGGGGTCCCTCAAGCCCCATCATCTGGGAAGGGGAGAGGGTGTCTACTTGGTTATGCCTGGCTCCCCTGGAGGCTGAGTAGGTCTTGGAGTCTTAGGGACCCAGTGACCCATGGACAAAGGGTTTTTGGCTGAAACATCAGAAACCATCATCCCCACCTCTCCTTCCCATCTCGCAGCCGGGGCCCCTCACTATTCATGCCTGCCTACCCCCCCTTACCCCATGCCTTGCTTAACAAAGACAAAGACAGCAGTTGACATTGTAATGCTGAAAATTGCTTGTTTCAGAACATCCCAGTAAACAAGCCCGTCTTTGTTTTAATCTCAGCCTAGCTTACTGTAGTTAATTATAGGAATTTGTGGCTATTTATGTGAACCGAGGACAGGCAAAAACATTCATTTGTTGGCTGTGTAAGTGCTGGGTGGGAATGGGAGCCAAGTACCATGGAGACCTAGGTAGCATTTGTCCTGGGGGTTGTGCAAGGTAGCCAAGGGCCAGGTGTGTAATTATGCGCTCTGCCCCGAAAAAGAGAGAAGACTGCCATAGAAAGTGACACCTAATGACTGTTTTCAGCCCACAGTGGTTAACGGGAAAGGCCCTGTGTTTGAAGCCATTGCCTGAGATGCGGGGCTTTGCACCTGCCAGGTGAGCTCAGTTATTTCTGAGTCCCGACAGCTGCCTGTCCCATGTTCCTGTCCCCGGTGGGTGTGGGGAGAGGGGAGCAGGTAGCCAGAGTTTCCCAGGGGCTTGAGGACATGGGAGCAGGGTCACAGAAGCTGGCGGACATGGGTGCCGCCTTTTCTCTCTCTTCTCCAGCCCCAGAGGAGCCACAGTTAGTGAGGAATGTTAACAAAGAGGAGACAGAGCTGGCTAAACAGAGGCCCTACGACAATTCCCGGCCCAAACAGAGCTGCCCTGGCCCCCACCCGGATGAGAAAACAAGCCAGGTCTTTGTGCACACTCAATAATTATCATTGGAAATTATCCGAGTCGGGGCTGCTGAGTTGTGCTGGGGTGGCAGGCATGGAGGGGGGAGGAACTTCTAAAAGTTCTGGGCGACTGGGGCACAGGACCTGCTGCTCGGGCCATTTGTCCGGGATATTGATGGCCCGAGAAACCCCCCGCGGGGGGGTCCAGGCACCCTGCTCTAGACTCCCCTTGGCCCAGACTTCTGCTCTGGGCCTGACTATCGAGAGCCCCTGATAGGGCTCTGGTTATTGGCTCAGGCCTCATGTGCCAGCAAACTTGTACTAATGGTGGGTTTGGGCCTGCTCTCTGTCCTAAACTCTCATTCCCCTAGATGCCCACCCCCATCTCTGTGCCCTCACACATCCCTTTCTCTGTGTCCTGGACCCCAGTCTTCCACTTACTCCTTTTCCTCTTCTCTTCTCCAGATCCAGATCTTGTTTCCTCCAGGAAGCCTTCCAGAACTCCTCCACCCAATGCTTATCTCTTCTTGCCTGACCTTACACAAGTTAGTGATTCACTATCCTGTATCCATCTCTAAGTGAGAGCATGTATAGCTGACCTTTGAACAGCAGGGTCTTTTTAAAAAAATATTTTATTTATTTGTTAGAGAGTAAGAGAGCACAAGCAGGGGGAGTGGCAGAGGGAGTGGGAGAAGTAGGTTTCCCTCTGAGCAGGGATCCTGATGTGGGACTCGATCCCAGGACCCCAGGATCATAACCAAGCTGAAGGCTGATACTTAACCAACTGAGCCACCCAGGCATCCCTTAACTTTCCCAGAACTTAACTACTAATAGCCTAAGAGTCTACTGTCAACCAACAACATAAATAGTTGAGTAACACATATCTCATATGTTACATGTATTCTATACGGCATTCTTATAATAAAGCCAGCTACAGAAAAGAAAATGTTATTAAGAAAGTCATACAGGGGGGCGCCTGGGTGGTTCAGTGGGTTAAGCCTCTGCCTTTGACTCAGATCATGATCCCAGGGTCCTGGGATCGAGCCCCACATGGGACCCTCTGCTCAGCAGGGAGTCTGCTTCCTCCTCTCTCTCTGCCTGCCTCTCTGCCTACTTGTGATCTCTGTCTGTCAAATAAATAAATAAAATCTTTAAAAAAAAAAAAAAGAAAGTCATATGGAAAAGAAAACACATTTACAACACTGTCCTGTATTTATTGAAAAAAATCCACCTGCAAGCGGACCCATACAGTTCACACCCATGTGGTTCAAGGGTCAAATGTTCATATTCCCACGTGTGCACGTGATTGTGGTTCTGCCAGCGCAGTCATGAACTTCATAACTACTGAGTGTCGACTCAACACCAGGCATGGCACTAAGTGTTCTCTGGCCATTTATCATGTAAATCTTACAACAATCTTACAAGTGGACACTAACAGTGTCCTCATTTTATACTTGCGGAAAATGAGGCACAGAGAGGTTAAGTACATCGGCTGAGGTCACAGAGCAGCAAAGAGCAGAGCCGGAGCCGGTGGTGAGCTGGAGCCGGCGGGGAAGGGCTAGTGAGACCTGGTCAGATGCATCTTCTCCCAAGTCTCCATCTAGTCACCCTGGTGTCTTGAGATCCACCCCGGTGGTACTATTGATGCCTGGAGAATCATCAGCAAATGCCACCATTAAGGCTATGAGCCGCTCCCAACACCCATCCTGGAAAGTCAGTTGTCAGACTGGGGAGCTCACCAGGGGACTCACCAGGGGACTGGGGAGCTCACCAGGGGACTGGGTTCGTGCTGTTCCACCAAGGCTGGGCTTGCTGTATTATGATTTGGGGTGTCTTTGTACCTCCCCCGCTGATCCCCACAACCCAGGGCGCTGCCGGGTACATTAGAGGTGGGCTTGTTCATCTGTCCGTGCAGAAGAGCAGGGACCAATTTCCCAGCTGCTGGAAAGGGGCAGGGGTCTTTGGCTGGAGGACTGTGACTTGGGTGGGGAGGAAACCCAAGTCCCAGCACCCTCTTCCTTGGTGCTGAATGCCCTTTGGTGTTTGGAGGTCCCTGTTGGTTCTTTGGGAGTCTAGGACCCCCAGCCACCAACAGCTCCAAGAGAATGAGTATCTCCCAGGCTTGACCTTGGCAAAGGCCCTTCACCTCTGTCCAGCTGCCAGGCGGAGCCGAGAACTGCAGACACAGACCAATTAGCGGCTAGCTTCATCTTTGCTTCAAAAAAGACGAGACAAGAAAAGCTGTGGATAATGTTAGAAAGGGTCAAAGTTAGCCCTTTCCTGACAGTCCCAGCAGGGCCGGGCCTGGACAGCTGTCTCAGGAAGTTATTTCTGTTCCTTGCCTGGTGGCTTGGAGCAATTTGCTGGGCACCCATCGGCCAGCGAGGCCAAGAGGCTCTTGCCTTTGGGAGCTGCCATTTTACACCAGGGTAATGATGGTTTCTGGGCAAGAGAGATCAATAGGGGATAAAAATAGGCTTCCGTCACATCTGGACGCCTGCTCCGGGTCCCTCGATGACTCAGAGGCACCCCTGTAAGCAGCCGGGATGGAAACCACTTGACACACCATGTCTGGCAAAACACTGCGGGGAGAAAGGGTCCTGTCCCAGCACCCCAAGGTCCTGAAGCCCTGAGACACAAAGGGAGAGGCCACTTAAGAGAGTTCTGTGCGGAGGAGGACTTCATGGTGCCTACATTCTTGACCAGTTTCCTTGGAGAAGGCCCCTCTCAGCTGTCCATGGAGCAGGAGGGGTGGGAGCCTGGACCAAAGGAAGCCAGTAAGTGCTTCTCAGGCCAAGTCTGGTGGATGCAAGGGACGAGAAGACACAGGCTCTTCGGCCCTTAAGGAACTCGGTCCAAGGGAGGAGACAGCCAGGAAAGCAAGCAAATATTTCACAGAGTTAGCCCTGCAGGGGGCCGTGAAGGCACAAGCGTGTCCCCAGAGTCAGCAAACAAACAAACAAAACGACATAGAGTAAATGATTGTTGTTATCTGGGTGGCAGCCAATTGAAATGCATCATTGCACTCAATCCTCAGGTAGGCCCATTAACTTATTATTATACTTACCCATTTTCCAGGCAATAAACTGAGGCCCCGAGATCTACCATAACATGCCCAGAGTCACCAGGAAATGAGCAGGAAAGCCAGTACCCTGTCACTGGGAGGGGACACCTTGACATTGGTCCTCTGTCTCTGTCTTTGCTGCCTTAGATCAGTGCTTGGCAAACTTCTTCACAAAGGACCAGATGGTAAATATTTCAAGCTGTGAGGGCCAGACAGTATCTACAAGAACTCATCTCTGCTGTTGTAGCGTGATGGCAGCATTAGATAATAGACCAACGGATAAGCATGGCTCTGTTCCAATAAAACTTTATTTACAAAAGCAGGTGTCAGGCTGGATTCGACTCCCTGGTCTAGCCCTACACTAGGGCCTTGACCTATATTTTATTATGAAACCATCTTGAGGGAATTCAACTTCTGGAGCTTGGAAGGCTCTGGTAAGTTCCAGCATTTTCCACATTGTTGGATCTGGACTTTTTACTCTGTGCCTTGATCTGGAGGATCACTGTCTAGTAAATATATAAACATAAGACAAATGTGTAACTTTGTATTTTCTAATAATTACATTAGAAAGAGAAAAAAGAAACAGGTAACATTAATTTTAATAACATATTTGATGTAACCTAGTGTATCAAAATTATGATGATTTCAACAGGTCATTGATACAATAAATTACTGGTAAGATTTTTCACTTTCTTTTTTCATACTCATTCTTCAAATTTCAATGTGTATTTTAGACTCACAACACATCTCAATTCCTTCTTCCTTGTTTCAGGAGCTCAGCCAGCACACACAGCTAGTGGCTATCTTATGGGATACTGCAGCTTTGAAATAAAGCTCAGGAATTTTTACTGGTATAAGGTGAAATCCCTGCTATAAGTTGAAAATACAAGAACAACAGAAATGAGAAATTCCTGGATGGATCAGTGCATTAGTCAGAGAAACAGAACCACTGGGATATATATTAATACACATGCATATGGTTACTCATATATGTTTACAGTTGACCCTGGAACACCATAAACTTACATGTATATGCCTTTCTGTCCAGTACAAGACTGGAGATGCATTTTCTCTTCCTTACAATTTCCTTAATAACACGTTCTTCTCTCTAGCTTACTTTATTATAAGAATACAGTATAGAATATATATAACATGCAAAATATGCGAGCACTGACTATTTATGTTATTGGTGAGGCTTCTGGTCAAATTTAAATTTGGGGGGTGTGTGTGAAAAGTGATATATGAGTTTTCACTTACCTAAGAGGTTAGTGCTCTAACCCCTAAGGTGTTCAAGTGGACCTTAGATGTCAACTACACTTCAGTAATAAAAAATTTTTTAAGTACATACACAATTATATATAAAGAATGTATCCAACCATATGTAAGGAATTGGTTTCTGTGGTTACGGGGGCTGACAATTCCCAGTATCTGTAGTTGGCGAGCCAGGACCCTAGCATGGCTTACGGTATGGCTCTACTCTGAAAGCTGAGAGGGTGGGGACTTACGGAGAACTGATGTTTCAGCTCAAGCTCAGAGGCAGGAGCACAAATCAAAACAAAACAAAAACAGTAACTAGTCAGGAGGGAGGAGATGCTCCTTTCTCCAAGGAGTGCCTGTTTTTTTGTTCTAGTTAGGCCTTCCACAGGTTAGAGGAAAAGCCCACCCACATTGGGGAGGACAATCTGGTCAACTCAGTCTACCAATTCAAATGTGACTCTAATCCAGAAACATCTTCACAAACACACTCAGAGTAATATTTAACCAAATAACCAGGTACCCCACTACCTGGCCAAGGTAACATGTAGTATCAACATTCCCAATCTGGGAAGGCTTCCCAGAAGAAGAGTCATTTGAATTGGAATCTGAAAGCAGAGTTCACTACAGAAAGAGCTGGGCATGGGGGTTCTATGCAGAGGGTACAGGATGTGAAAAGGCCCGGAAGCAACAGAGCTTGGAGTTGTTACAGACGTTGGCCTGGGGGTGGTCGGCCAGGGAAGGGTCTAGGATAGACATTACGGGCTCCCAAGGTCTTGGGAAGAACATTTTGTTTTTTAAAGATTTATTTATTTATTTATTTATTTATTTATTTATTTGAGAGAGAGAGAGAGAGAGAGAGAGAAACAGGGAGAGAGGAAATACAAGCATGAGGAGTGGGAGAGGGAGAAGCAGGCTTCTCACTGAGCAGGGATGCGGGGCTCAATCCCAGGACCCTGGGATCATGACCTCAGCCAAAGGCAATCGCTTCATGACTGAGCCACCCAGGCGCCCCTTGGGAAGAACTTTGAACTTGATTCTGAAAACAGAAGTCATGAAAGATGGTAGCTCCTTGCTAATCTCCATCAGATATCCCAAGGCCTCTCCAGATACAGACACAATCTAGGGAATGACTCTAAGTGCAGCTGTGAGACAAACCCTCAAACCCTCAGCATGTGGCTCCCAGTCCAGCAGGACCAATTCCCTGGGGCTTGCTGGAAACATAGCAACTTGGGCCCGAGCCCAGACTCGCTGAATCGCAATCTGCATTTTAACAAGATGTCCGGTGTCTGTGCGTGGATTTGGGACCAGGGACCTGAGTGACTTTGACTTATGTAGGAGGGCACCTTGCTGAACTCACTGCACTGTATTTACCATCCTCTCCATCCTGCTTCTTTCCAGCAACACCCAGCCCTCCTTCCACCTGCCTACACCCCCCTGCTTCCTCAGCCCTTCTGCCTAGAGGGCTCAGAAAACGCTTCCTGCTCCTGCAATAAAGGAGGCAAATTAAAGAGATGCCCGGGACCCCATTTCCCATTCCTTTGGTATTTTAAATATTCCGCGTTTGGATTTCCTAGAGCTGTTTTAGATCTCTGCTTTTCTCTCCCAGGGCAAAGATGGTAATGGTTGGTGCTGCCGGGGCTGGCGTGTTTTGCAGTAATCACTAAGCAAGTGGAGACCAGGAGGCCACTCACTTGACTTCAAAAGCCCCCACCGTGGGCCCAGCCTGCTGGGCACAGGGGCACAGGTGAGGGAGGAGGAGGCATGTTACTTTGGGGGAATGGATTCTCATCACAGAGGGACGCATTTGATTGGTTTCCATCCTTGGCAAGTTCCCAGGCCCCCAACCCACATTTGTCATCCTGTTCATTTCATTCTTATCTGAGGTGGGCCATTGGGATGACTTCATTCCACCTGCTTCTGGGCAGGAGCGAGAGCCCGCCTTTGCAACAGAATGTGGGGGTCTTCCTCAGTTTACCGCTCTGAGACCCAAGAGGTTCTGAGCACTGGCTGAGGATGTTCATGCCTGATGGTTGAAGCCTTTTTGGGAGTCCCCACTAGGTAGCCCCGTGGTCTGCTTACAGCAGAAGGGGGTCATGAGAAGACATTTAAAGTCTTAATGACGATGATGAGTGGAAAGCCAAGTTGTCTGCAGTTTTCCTGAGTCCTGAAACATTTGGGGGTTTTGCATAAAAAGTAACTCTGAAGATTCCCATTGAATATGATAATTACCATTGAATGGTTTTTATTTCACCGACATCAAAATTATTTTAAAGAACTATTTTTCATCTTCAGATTTATCCTCCCTTGGGATAGTATCCTGAGCGTAAAGAAAGAAATTACTCTTGTGATATTCTGCAGATACTTGTCCAGCCCTGACCCAGGGTTGTAAGTTTGAGCTGCACACGAAGAGCAAGTCAAGCAATTTTAATAGCAATTGTAATAATAATGATAGGAATGCCCATTTATTGAGCACCTCTGATGTGTCCCCATGCTAAGCACTTCATGTGTAAATGCACAGATCAGGCTGACCTTTTCTCATACCCATTTTACAGATGAGATCAAAGAGGCATGGGGAGGTTAAGGGACATGTCCGAGGTCATGTAGTCTGGCCATGACAAATCCAAGATTCAAATGCACTCTGATTCTGATGCTTCTGTGCATTATCCTCATGTGGTTCTGCCTCTTGGTGATTTGTACAATCTTATTTGATCCTTGCAACCACCTTGAAAAAGAAATTATTATGACGTATATTTTACAGATGGAATAACGGAGTTTCCAAGAGGTTGTAAGAGCTTGGGAAGGGCAGGATGAAGACATTAACCCAGATCTTCTGGCTTCACATCTTCTGCTCTTTTCATTTTGTCGGAGCTGACAAACTCTGGGCCAGGCAGGAAACGTAAACCAGCAAAGCAGGCTGCCAGGGAAACTGGGTGACCTGGAGGGCATGCATATCTGGGGTAGGGGACACATGCCATTCGGGGGATGGGGGGGGGACGGCCGTCACACTGCTCCAGGGACTCTGCAAGGCAGGCAGTGGGCCTATGGCTGCCCTATCCTCTGATTTTCTTAAAGAAACTCGGAAAGCTCTCAAATCTCAGTTATTATTTTTGTTTTTGTTTCATGTTTTTAAAAAACGATTTATTTATTTACTTTTGAGGTTGCAGGGAGAGGCTGGGGGAGGATAGAGAGTCTCAAGCAGACTCTGTGCTGATCTCAGAGTCCGACACTGGGCTTGATCTCACGACCCTGAGATCATGACCTGAGCTGAAACCAAGAGTCAGAGGCTCCGCTGACTGAGCCACCCAGGCGCCCCCAGAAGCCCAGATTTTTATGCAAAATCCCCCTCCTTGGAAATGTGGACAACTAATGACATTCTTCTAAGAAAACGTTCTGTTTCCAAGAAATCAGTCTGTAGATTGCAGGCAGCCCACGGGCTGCCTTGAATGACCAGTGCTCATGGGACCAAAAACAGCCACTGAAATAGGAAAACCACCTTCTTCCTGTGCTCTGAATAAAGCCAGACCTTCACAACTCGGGATGGAGTAGAAGCTTCTGGACTCAAGTGCCCTCCATTAAAGTTCTTTTTCCAAGACCATTGTTAACTTTTTGCAATCAAGGTCCCCCTCTGCCGTTCTGGCATGGGGTGTTAAAACATTAAAATTGATCGAAGCAGTTACGATCCCAAGATCCTGAGTAACTCCCCCCACACCCCCCGGCCCTTTCAGGATCCCTGATTTCTCATAATTTGAGCAAATCAAGTAGAATCTCTGACCCAGCCTGGGCCCCCCAGAATGTGCTCCTGAAAGCCTGCCGGGGCCCGAGAGAGGGAATCACTAGATATTTGGCCTATGACCCTTGCTCGGTTACTCAAGGCCCCTTCTCTCAGTTGGTTCCTCTCTGACATTTAGGGTCAGCCCTTTTGCCGTCTTTCTGACATGCTTCCACCACACCAGCCTCTTCCCACCTGTTGTGCCCAGACTGGGTTAGAGCAAGGGCCCATGTCGCCCAGCCCAGCCTATTTCCCCCACCTCCCAACCACGAGAGAGGCAGACAGTGGGATTTTTATCCTGCGGAGAGAACGTTCTCCAAGGCCTCTGTGCATTTGATGAGCTCTTTCTCTGGGCAGAAAGCCGGGGCCCCCTAAGGCAATGTGCTCATTTTCAGGAAAATGGCAGGTGTGTGGGGATAAGGGAACTGGTTCTTTCAAACCCACAGAGCATAGGGGGTGGGGCAGAGCTCCTTACTGGGAGGAATCAGTTCCATGCAATCACGGAGGGATAGAAAGAGGTTCAAGTCTATCTCATAAGCCGGCGTTATGCATTTCTATTACTTTCCCCTCTTGTGTGTCTGAAATATCTTGTCCTCATTTGGACAAATTGGAAAAAATGATGTGGATGGGACAATCTTTCCCCCGGCATCTTCAGCCCCTGAGGGAGAGATGCTGACGCTCATCCTCGAGGGAATGGGGTTCAGGAAAATCGGTTTTGAAGCCACTTGTGGCCTGGCATGACACAGACCGAGGGAGACTGGGGAGGGAAGAGAGATGTGGCAGGCGGCTGCTGTCTATCCTCTAGCTAGGGCATGCCCTTCGAATCAGAGAATTCAACGAAGTTGCATGTTCATTCTGTCTGATTTTTCTTGTCCATCTCCTCCTGCTAGAAGGTGGAATTCTGGTGGATGGGGACGGGTGTTGGGTTTTTTTATTTTGTTTATTTATTTTATTTATTTATTTTTTTTTGGCTGCATCTCAAGTGCTCAGAAAGCGCCCAGCACATAGGAGGTGCTCAATGATTTAAGTAAATGAATGACGACATATAGCCTTAGAGTTTGAAGGGGTTATCTCAACTTATTGCCTCTATGTTGTAGGGGAAATCGAGGCCTGGGGAGAGGAGAGGATTAGCTCACAGCCAGCTGGAGACAGAACCTGGACCTGTAGGGTCTGTTCCTGATGCAGTATCAGGGAGGCTCTCATTACTGTCCCGCTTGGCTTCGTCCGTCTACCCCATGTGCTTGAGTATTTGTTGTGACATCTCCCATCCCTCTGGCATCTTCCAGCATTTTCTGTCTTCTGGCTATGTCCTCCCGAAAGCACAGCGGGCTCTTCCAAGGGGCTGGTGGTGTTCTGAGCCTAGACTTGGAAGCTAGTTGCTGGGGATGTTCGCTTTGTGAGAGTTCTTTGAGCTGTGCCTTTCCGATATGTTTGTATTTCTGTTTATAGGGTAGACTTCAGTATAAACATCACCCACCTAAGACTAACACACGCATGTGTGCAGGCCCAAGTGCACACACACACACACACACACACACACAGAACCATAGATAGGTGTCTGTGCTGCTTTGAGAAACAGGATAGATACCGATAATATTATTAGTTAACCCTTACTGAGATCTTCTATGTACCAGGCATTTTTCTGAGCTCTTCAGCATCGATTAACTCATTTAATCTGAATGATAACTACAAAGCAGGATTCTGTATTTTTAAAAAAGTCATTTTTTAAAAAAGGAAGTGAAATACCAGAAGGTAAAAGAGTTTCCTAAGGTCACAAACAAGGCCGTGCAGAGCCAGGGTTGACCCAGGCTGGCTGACCCCTTCCGTCAGGCTGCAACATGTGTGTTACTTACCTAAGGTCTAAAGAAAGCCAAACCATGGATATCTAAGATCCATTATCAACAATCCAGGGTGACTTCCTGGAAGAGTGGAGACTTTAGCCAGATCCCAAGGTAAGTAAGTGATGAGCTGAAGAACGGAAAGAAGGGACCCGGCTCTTCCTGCTCAGATTCGACAAGTTATCACTTAGGCTGTGTGGGCACTTCCCTATAGGTTATCTTAACCGCAGTGCACAGCTCAGTGTAATGGGAAGTGTTCATCCCCATTTTATATATGGAGGAACTGAGGCAGGCCCTGAGCACTGACATGCCTTGCCCAGGGTTATGTGACAGGCAAGCAGCAGAACTGAATCTGCGTGTGTGTGTGTGTGTGTGTGTGTGTGTGTGTCCTGGTACCCAGGCAATCCTCTGGCCCAAACCCATGCCTCCTGAGGCCGGGAAGAATTTCCTTTTCCCAGAAGCCCCTGCCACCCTTAGCTGCCACTAATCCCCGCCCCTTGGCCTTGACTTGCCCACCCCGGGTTCCTGAGGGACTAAAAACCTTTGACTGTTTCTTTAAACTGATCGTCAATTTCCCCTTTATGAAAATTAACACTAGATAGGAAATGTCTTGAAAAATACATCAAGGGGAGGCAAATGGCTTTTTGAGATCAATCCCAAACACCCATAGGTTTGGGCCGACTCTACTTGATTCTCTCTCCGAACCAGGGCCCGGGAGCCGAAGAAAAGCAGGAGCCGAGCATCAGGCATCCTTCTGTGAGTAATCACATCCCCTGTGGCGGCCCAAGAAGCCACACAGAGGGGCCTTCTGCCTCCGACTCCCCTTCCCTTCCACTCCACTCTCCTCAAGGTATTTCGACTTAATTTTGTTTAGGAATTTGGAAAGCAAGTGCAAGTGTGGCATGATTATAGACTTTATTTAAAGGTTTGATTTAGGTTTCTCTCTGTTCTTATATCAAAGATAAAGTGGAAGTGGTAGTATCATGTTCAGGTAATGAGATTTTATATTAAAAAGAATAAATTAAGCTCATAAAACCGTAGGTGGAAGGGCCAGGCGGGGCTGACGTTCACAGAGGAAGCCCATGCATTTATGTAACAAGTATCCACCATGATTGGGAGTCCAGATCGGGGCCTGGTCTTTTAAGTCAAGAGAAGTCTTTTCCCTGGGTCTTTTTTTTTGGAAACTGTCCCTAGAGTTCTCCAGGGATGGGATTCCAGGGGCCCAGGACCCAGAAGCTGCCTCTTATTGGCTGTGTGACTGGGGGCAAGTGGCTTACCCTCTCTGATCCCCACTTTTTCCTTTCCTTTAATGAGGAGCTCAAACTGGCATCCACTCAGGGGGATGGCAGCACCATGGTGTGAGAAGGAGCATGTAGATTAGACAGTGCCAGCGCTGAGAAAATGCCAACCGAGGGACTTTTGAGTGTCAGTTTCCTTATCTGGATGTTGCTAACCTTCCAGTCCCACTATCAGAGCAAGTAAATGAAATAAGAAAATAAAGATCTTCGTAGGAAAACAGGTAACTATTATGTTTATAAGGCAGTTACTGCTTACTCAGTGCAGGAAGGCCCTGGGAAGAATCTCCCAACGTTTGTCAAGCAGGGTGCATTCCCTGCCGGAGGCTCCGCAGGGCAGGAGGCTGGTTTAAAACCCATCAGAAATTCCAACCTTCCTTCTGCCCTCTCCCCTACTCTCCCGCCCCCCTTTCCTCCTTGTGAGCAATAAAACAAAATACAAAGAACAGGAATCAAATAAAGACTCTGAAACCGAGCCGTCTGTGGTCATTTTAAAACAGATCCTTTTTGAAAAGCCGGGTGACATTTTCCTTTAACGCCTGATTTTTTTTTAATGCCGGCTGCATTTTTTAAGCACCCGGCTAGCTTGTAACTCGCCGAGGCAGTACAGTGGCTGGGCCGACTGTACCATTTGATCATTAATTTATCACAGTTCTAGCAGTTTGTCTGACAGGTGATAGCACTTTCATCTAATGAGCCTGCAGCCAGGGCGGGGGCGCGGGGGCCCAGGCAGGCCAGCCTGCAGGGCGAGTGCCACGCACTTGCTCTCTACCCGCCTGGTTTCGTTCCAGGAACCACCGAAGGGCCAGAAAACCACTGTCTAATAAGGCTAGGGTCCTGCCAAGCAGATAAGGCTTGGGAGGCCCCTGCAGTGGGCCAAGAGCAAGATGAAACCAGGGGGTGGGGGATGAAACCCAACTGTGGGCCAGACGAGAGTCCCTGTGTTGGTCAGGATGAGCTCGGTTGTGATGCTGTGACTAGTACCCCCTCGACCCCTCATCTCAGAGGCTTCCCACAACACAGCTGATGTTTCTCTTAAGATTTTTATTTATTTATCTTGAGAGAGAGAGAAAGAGAGAGGGTGCACACGAGTGAGGGGGAGGGAGAAGCAAGCTCCAGGCTGAGCAAGGCGACCAACGTGGGACTTGATCCCAGGACTCCAGGATCATGACCTGAGCTGAAGGCAGATGCTTAACCCACTGAGCCATCCAGTCACCCTGACGTAGCTGATTTTTCACTTGTGCGACACACCCACTGGGGGTTGGGGGGGAATGTCTGTTCAACAGAGCTGCTCTGGGGGCCAATCCATGGAGTGTGATTCCACTGTGTGTCCTTAAACAAAAAGACTCAGTGTTTGCCAACAGCCCTGTTGACTACCACGGTCATCAGTTCTGCTCATAAGAAGAGCTCTGCCTTGGCCGTGTAGCCTGGATCCCTGGATCCATCCACTTTTCCCCATGGTCTGCCAACCACCACCCAGACTGCTGTCATCTCTCACTCCACCATCTATGTCCCCTCCCAATGCATCCTTAGACTGGGCCCTGGGCCACAGCGGTCCTGTGGTTTAGAGTTGTTTTCTTGAATTTGTAAGTCTAAGTCTCCTTTCTAGTGCCTGAAACTAGCTGGGGCCAGTGGTGCCACTGAGTACTCTGAGTCCTGGTAGGGACTCATTTAATCATGGTGCCCATCTCTCTCTCCCTCTGTGACCCGGACAGAAACCCGGACAAAATCCCTGGAGCTTGCACATATTGGGTAGACCAGCTGCCCCAGGGAACGCCAGGACTCACACCTTTGGGGTTATCCTGGTGCCCATGGCCTGGCTGTAGTTCCAGGAGGGCAGTCTGGCAAGCAGATCACTCGCAATGGTCAGTGAAGTATTTCTTTCATGGGATCCTCTGAGTTCTGGCTACCCGAATGGTGCTGACTCATTGATTTTGGATGACTCAAAATATTTATACGAATAGAGGTCTGAAAAAATACTTGCAAAGGCCCCACATACCTTAAGATCCCTGGGCATACCCTGCTTCCTCCTTCCACCCTTGTTTTATTTAGATCCATGCTCCATCTAGCAGCAGAGAAGACTTAAAATTCCCCCGTGGATGCCTAGCACATTGAGTAGACTTCCTATGATGGCCGCAGAGACCCTATGTCCCTGATTCTCACCCCAGTGCTCTGTAGGATCACTTGGGGAGCTTTTGAACCAAAATGGTATAGGCCCTAATCTAGACCAATTCCATCAGAATCTCTAGGGATGGAACCAAGAGCATGGTATGGTTTAAGGAGCTTCCCATGGGATTCTAATGCTCAACTCAACATGAGAACCTCCAACCTCCATGAACTGGCTTCTCATCACCACCAGTGAATTCCTTCACTGGCTGAAGGCTGATTTCCTCTCCTCCTCATCTCATGCTTTGCCAATCCTCTTGCTCCTCTACTCCTAAATGTCAAATCCTCCCCCCTGTTCCCAGGACATTTGCACTTGCCGTTCCCTCTGCTTAGAATAACGTCTCCCCTCAAACGTTGCCAAGGCTTCTGTTTTCTTGGCATTCTGCTCTCTGCCCAAATGCTACTATTGCAAAGATGCTTTCTTGACCTTTCAAGGTAGCGTCACCCCTCCCTGCCCCCAACCCTATCATTTTCAGGGCTGTACTTATTATCTCATCTTTTCTTGTTTATTTACTTGGTGTTGTTTATTATATACTGTGTGTTTTCCTTTACTAAAATATACTTTACAAGGGCAGGTCCTTTGTTAGCTTTGTTCAGCCTACATCCCCACCATTCTCCACACCTGGCATCTTGCTCAGTAAGTAGTCATTGAGTGAATCAATGTAAAGACCAGTATTTATAGAGAAGTTTTGGAATTTTAGTATCTTTGTAGATTTGTTTCAGAACTTAATTCTGGGGAAAAGTTTGCCTCTCTTGAACAACTGGTAAGAGTGGATTTTCTTTGAACAAGTAATTGTCTAGATTGTGTAACTCTGGAATAATAAATTTAGCCCCGAGCTTCCTGGGATCCAAGGCAAAAAGGGTCAGATTAACCACAGAAACTATGTCGGTCCGTGTGGCTGGTATATTTGCCTCTTCCTCCTCCTTCCCCATGGTCTTTGATTTTCCACGTCTATTTTCACAGCATCTGATTACAAGCTGTCTCAAATCCTTTTTGGAAGCAGGGAGAGTATAAATAGCTAGGAACACAAACAACTGATTCATGTGTGTAATGCCTATTTCACAGACGTGCAATACAAGTCCCGGGCAGGTGGGGCGTCTTGTCTGAGGTCACACAGCCTGGGTGAGAACCCACATCCCTTGAATTCCGGGCCAGTTTGCCCTCCCTTGCACGACACCAGAGGGGCCGTGCCTTGTGCTTTGTTTTGGCTCCTCAAAGTCTTCACACGGTGTTGGTGACCTCACATTATATTATATTACTATTTTTTTGACCTCAATTATTGGTACTTCACCTAAACTGAACCTCAGAGAGATGAGGTCCTGGCCCAGAGGGCGCTCAAAAGTCAGGGACAGAGCCTGGCCCCTGGAGGCAGTAGCTGGGAGTCTCTCTGTATTGATCTTTACCCTGGCGATGAACTTGACTCCCTCCTGGTAATGCATGATGCTCAGGGATGGGAAACCAGCTGTGACGTTTGCCTAACGGGAAGTGGGAAGGGGAGTCATTCTCTAATTCTCTGCTCGGTGGCCATAACTGCCTTCCCCAGAAATTGTCATTGGTGAGGGAAACTCCGAGAAGACATGGGAAGTAACAACAATCCCAGGGCTCACTCAACGTAGTGATCTGACAAATAGACATCCTATGGCCTGGGTCCTTTCATTGCAAGCATCATTATGAACTGCAAGTGGCCTTCAACTTCTCCAATCCAGAAACACAAAAGGGGACAGTACGACCAGAAGGCAGAGGAATCAGAAGCCGGGACAGGGTTTTGTCCATCACATAAAAATGATGCCTGCCATTATGGAACACCAGCTGTGTGTCAGGTGTTGGCCTCAACTCATCAGATGTGTTTTTTCGTTTTTTTTTCCCTCCTTGGAAGGCATTGTTGTTGCCCTTACAAAGGGGACACTGAAGCTCAGAGAACTCTAAGTGACTTGCTGGAGGTTACATGGCAGTAAAAAAGGATTCCCCTGTGCATCCTGAGCACCACGGAATGTTCTAGTCTTTTTTCTTATGTTGACTCACTTCTCTGGGCAAGGCTCTCTTGGGGTAGGCTCTGACAGAATTCGAGGTGTGGAGGGTGAAGTGACCTGCCTAAAATCATACACTGACCATTGGCCATGGCAGGATTTGAACCCAGACCCTGAGAGGCCAGAGTCTGCGCTCATACGCCCTGTGTGGCAGCGAACCCTCACGAAGGGTTCAAGTCCGGCCTTCCCGGCTCTCACGCCCATCCCACTCTGCTCCAAGGTCTCCCCTGAGGACCTCATGGAGAATTCCTTCACTGGCTGAAGGCTGATTTCCGGCCCCTGTGGTCGGCAGCTTGGAGCGGCCGGCACTGGCCATCTGCACAGCAGAGACCAACCTGGGTCTAGCTGCAAACCCCGAGGTCTCACGAAGCTAAACCTTAAGTCATTCATTTGAATAGCCTCTATAGCTCTCTCAGTGCTGGAACATGGGCTGGCAATGGGAATCACTGGCTTTTCTGAGAACTTGCTTCTGGTCCCCTTGGCCCACGGAATGAAAACCGTCTTGGGACGAGGAGCATGAATTAGTAGGAATCAGTAGAACCCTCTTGACCCATCTCTGCCAGAGCTTCTGACCCCCACCCCTTCGCTGCCCAGGCCAGCCATCTATGGGAAGGAAGCGCTTCCGTACCTCTCTGCACCCACCTTTGAGACAGCCCCACGCTGGAGCTGGATGTGACTGTGTTATGGGCAAGGAAATGGACCGCCTTCTTTAAAATACCCCCTAAAAGCTAGGCTGCTTCATCTCAGATCACAGAGGGAGCCACAGAGGCTGCGCCTAAGACCTACTTTCTTGAGTAATGAAGAATAATTCATAATCATTTATAATTAGCACACACAGCAGCAGCAATTTGCATGCAAAGCCCCTGGAAAGCGGGTTTTGTTCTGAAGGCCAAATCTGCCCCCTGCAGTCTCATGTACAGGCTTGGCTCTGCAACCCATTGCCAAAGGCAGCCCACAGGAGACTTGAGCGGGGTACGCCCAGGACCGATCTGTTCCTCTTTCTGTCCTTCTTCTGGTGAACATTCTTGACCTTGTGCTCCCAGCTTGGCTTGGGCTCAAATGCATATGGTTTTATGGTCCCCTGACCATCATTGTGTAAATAACAGCGGTGGTCACAGCGGCACGGGACAGAGCACACTCTGGCCATCCAGCGGTTCTCCACTGGGGGCAATCCTGGACCGCCAGCCCCAGGGGAGCTTCGCAATGTCTGGAGACATTTTTTGGTTGTCACACAGGGAGGGAAGTGCCACCAGAATCTAGCCCGAGAGGCCAGAGTGTACAATGCAGAAGGCCCCCACCCCCTAACAAAGAATTCTCTGGCTCCAAATCTCAGTAGTGCCCAGGCGGAGAAACACTAGCTACGAGCGTCTAGAAAAGGTTAATCATACCTTATCTATTTGCTGGTTGTTACTTTTATTAGGGTCTTCGGGCCCATCAAGAGAAAAATTCACCCTCTTGTGTTTGAATTCTACTGGAAACTTCCCCAGAGTCCCGATACCCTGACATTACCCATCAATGTCACCTAAAGCAACAAGCGAATGCTTGTGTTGCTGGTTGAGCATGCGTAGATCATCACCACTGTTTGCTAATTGTCCTTCTCAGCTCTGATGCCACCTATGCCAAGGGGGCTGTGGGCTTAAAACCAGAATCTCCCGAGTTGGGTCTGAACTGAGATGATCCACAGGGAGAGGTGGATTTTTAAGCTGTTGTGTGGGATTGTGTTTTTATGCTGAGGAATTCAACTTAACCATGTTGGCACGAATTTCTCGAAAAATTAAAACTAGCTTTACCCTGTGATCTAGCAATTCCACTGTTGGGGTATATGTCCAGGAGAACTGACCCAGGGACTCAGAGAGACACACGTGCACCCGTCTTCATAGCAGCATTATTTCCAGTAACTGAAAGGCAGAAACAATGCAAGTGTCTATCCATGGGTGAATGGATCAACAAAATGCAATATATATAGACTTGGAACATTAGTCATCCTCACAAAGGAAGGGAATTCCGACCCTGGCTACAACGTGGATGAACCCTGAGGACATTGTGCTAAGTAGAAGAGGCCAGTTACAAAAAGACAAATACCATCTGATTCCACTTATAGGAGATATCCAGACAGCAAATTCATAGATGGTGGCTTCCTGTGGGAAAGGGGAGTGGACAGTTGCTTAAAGCGTATGAACAAGTTTGGAGATCAGGTGCCCAACGATGCTCATATACCGAACTGTGTACATTGCAATGGTCAATTTCATGTTCTGTGTATTTCACCGCAATTAAAGAGAAAAGTATTTTCTTTATAGGAGCCGGTAGAGAGAAGTCAGGACTCAGCTGATGAGCAGAGGAGCACTGGGGTAGGTAAGAAAGGAGTTCCTGGGGGCGTTTCAGGTGGACCATGGGTCAGACTATCTTAGAGGTGTCTAGGTAGACCACCTTGTTCCAAGACAGCGTCTACAGTGTGCAAAGCCAGGGGGAAGGTGGCCTTGCTTGAGCAGGAGAGGAGCAGCAAGGGAAATGGGAAGAAAAATTAAACCCCCCAAAAGCCCCCGTGGCCACCCTCCCAGTGCAGGATGGGCTTTCCCCCTAGAAATTTCCCCATCAGAGCAAGAACACTTCTAATCTTGTTCACCCTCCAGTCCCTACAGCCTGGAATGGTATTTCAAACATAGTAGTTGCTCAGTAAATATTTGTGCGAGGGTTGGATGAATGCTCATTTTTGCAACCGAAGATATTTTCCCAAGTCATCTTGGAGTGAGTCAGGCTCTCGACCCATGGGTCCATGGTTCCTGGACAGGATGAAGTCTATAAGCCTCTGTGCTGTGTGTTGGGCTTTTAGCATTCTGAGCTGTTAGGTTCCAGCTTCATCTCACCTCATATCCTCCCCTCCAGACTTCACCGAGTCCCAAAAATGCCCTGGGCTTTCTCACTCATGTGATCCCCCCCCCCCCCGAAAATGTTCAGCTTTTATAAAATGCTGAAAGTCTTTGCTTCCTTCCAGACTGGGCAGATGTCAAACAGAAGAAGAGTGGTATTCATGGCAGAAAAGACACGTTTTCCCCAAATCCTACACTATACCGTTCAACTCAGCGCCCCTTAATGAGATGATGGGAGGCAGGGGATGACAAGGGTGTGACTGGCCTTCTCAACCTAAGGACAGGCTGCCAGAGTTAAACCTTGTTGAGACTGCTGGGTTGGAGTAGGGGATGGGAGGGAGCCAGTTGAGAGGGTGGGTGGAAGCCAGGATTAGAGGAGCCTTCCCAGGACTGACAGGCACCTGGGTGCATGGGCTCTGAAATGGACATCATGGAGGGGACAGTGGATGGCACCTGGGCTGACCCAGGCCCGCAGGGGCAGGGCCCCACTTCATGGAGCTGGGAGCCCCCAGCACGAGGCTAGGCCCTGGGAGCATCTGTAAAAGCACACTGCTCACGAGGGCAATGGGGCTCATCGGTCGAGTGTAGACTCTGGAGTAAGTCAGAGCCAACTTTAAATCTAGGCCGCTCTATCCTCTGTGATCTTCAAGAGGTTCCTCAACTTGTCCATGCCTCAGTTTCCCCATCTGTAAAGTGGGAACAAGTGTGCCCACTGGATTGACGTGGTGTGGCGATTGGAGCAGACAATGCAGAGAAAGGTATCCAGCACAGGTGTCTAGTTAGCTGGACGCAGGTAGTTAAACTCATGAGATACTGGAGACTGTCAATGCTCATCATTGATGAAATGATGCTAAGTATTTGGCTGGCATTCTAGAGCTGACAGAGAACGTGGATACCCTTCGCTGAACTAGGGAGCTGGGTGGGTTGTCATTTTTATTCCATTTCCTGCAGGGAAAGGGTGTGAGGCAGGGACTAGACATATGGGCTGGGTGAGACAAATGTGCCTATTTTGCAGATATGAAACCTGAGGCTCAGGAAGGCTTGAACTTGCCTCCAGCCAGTAAATGGCAGAATTAGAATAGTCCCCTAGATCTGTCTGACTCAGGTTGTTGTCTGTGTTAAGAGCACCAGAGGGGAGAGGGGAGGCCTGAGGAAGAGTGCGCTCCCAGCTCCCCCTCCCCTACTCCCCCCTCTCCAGTGTGCCGGGCTGGCCACTGAGGCTGGGAGGCTATGGCAGGCTGCCGGGGGAGGGGCCTGGGGTTCTTGCTGGTAATCGGGGGTGGCCTAGGCCCTACTATCCCCCTGGGGTGTTGCAAGGTCAGGCTTCGAAGGGTCTTTTGTGCCCCAGAGCCTCCTCTCCAGACTCTAAGAGGGCACTTGATCCCAATTACAGAAAGTGGCTAGGTCAGCCGTCACCTTGCATGATCTGAGCACCTCTGATGACAGCTGATTAAAACGCAGACAGCACTCACCCCATCTTGGCCTTGAATCTGGGAGCCAGGGGGCCTCCTGGGCCTCAGAGTTGTGCCTGGCTGGGCACAGTCACCTCTGGTCAGCCCTGGCACTGCAGACGGTGGGACCACTGGCTTAGATCAGGGGCTTGTTGGTCATACGGACATGTCTATGGAAGTTGCCTCAAGGTACATCTGGCCTGGTGACACCCATCTCCTATTTTCTGTCCCGTGAGCTGGGCCAGCATCCAGACAGCGAGGATCATACCTCAGCCTTTTAGACTCACCCACTGCCGCTGGGCCACAGAAGGAGGAGGAGGAGGCCACTCGGTTCAGTGAGGATGGTGCTGACCATCCCTTCGACTGCTTGAAGAATGCATCTTGCCTGTCCCTACATTTCATTGTACTGGAGATGAGCTTTGCAGGCAGGCCGCCCTGCAGAGCTTGTGGGGAGTGGGAGCATCCTGAGCAGAGGACAACAGAGAAGAGGACAGCCTGTGTGGGGGAGGCGAGGGAACAGGGCAGGATGAGTCACGCAGGGCAATCCCAGGGGAAGCTGAGACCCTGCACACCCTGCCTCATGCCTGTCCATTAGCCTATGTGCCGGGCCTAGCATGTGCTTTCACCTGCACCGCACCACCACAACTCCCGGCCTCTCATTGGCCCTGGGACAATCACCCCCACTTCATAGATGAGAAAGCTGAGGCCCAGGAAGGAAATTCTCCAGGGCCATGTGGGGAGAAGGTAGTGAGGTGGCTCCTGGACCATGAGCTGGGCAGGGACCCAGGTCCAGAGATGTCCCCCGGTTGCTGGCCTGGCCTGTTGGCTTCCTCACACACTGGATGTGCTCCTTTCCCCCAACCCTTGTGCCTGTGGCTATCTTGGGCTCCAAGGTCATGGTTAATGATCTTGCTCTCTGACCTCAAGCTGTAAGATGTACTGATTTCATGTGTGGCACTAAATCAGGGTGATTGTTTGGGTATTGAAGCAAAAGGTAGGTGGAGTCATTTGGGAAGTGGGTGTGCAATAGGAGGTGAACACTAGGACCCCTTGTTAACTCATACAGTGCCTTCGTGCCCATTAGCAGTGCTGCACCTTCTTTAGGGCAAACACAGCTCCTGTATCAGGCACTCTGCTGAAAACAATGGAGCAGAGGCTGAATTTCTTCTTCCATTATCTTTATTAGGGGTGCTTTGGTGCAGTGAACAACCTGCACAACTGTGCACTGCGGTCCTGAGGAACATGGTACCTCAGATCCCCTAAAACTGAGCTTTGTCCCCCCACTCTATTCTTAGATCTCTACATTCTCTACTCTTCTTAGATCCGAACCTATCAAGTGTCCCTGGGTCAGCAACTTTGAAGCAGAACAGGTTTTTCTGGAATTAGAGAGACTGGAGCAGCTGAATGAAATCACCTTGACCCTCCTCATGGCAGAGGCAGGGGCACTGAGGCCCAGAAAGAGCCATGAATTACCCGTGGCCACCCAGGGCTGGTGCCTTGCTACACCCTCCACCTTAGGCAGGCCCAGCTAGACCCCTGTTCCCTCCAGAGGGATGTTTGAATTAAGGACTAACAGGAGGGGCTCTTTCCCTCCCTGCCTTGCAAAGTCAGGTTTTGATTATGGTTTATTGTGAGGCTGCATTCCATTCAGAGCTTTTCAGAAGAACATGTCCAATTCTTTGGCTCAGTCTGGTCCTAAAAATAGGCACCAGTGGAGGTGTTCCTTCTCCCTCCCACCCACATAGTGGAAGGAGCGCTAACCCCTTCTTACTGCTTGCCCATGTGACCTTGGCAAGTTAACCTTGCCTCTGGACACCCCAGCTGCTGTAGCTGTAGGATCGAGCTGTAGGATCGAGCTGTAGGATCAACCCTCTTTGGGTGAGATGAGCCCACAGAGGTCATAAACTTCAAATGGCTTCGGCATAGAAGGTCCTGTAGCAGGTGGGACAGTATAGTATGGGACACAGAAGTGACTTTAACCTTTACGGTGGTCCATCCATTTGTCCCAATATTTTATCATCTTAAGAACATAAAGTTGGACCAAGCACCATGGATTCACCAAAACATTTTTGGCTCTTGCTCCAGCCAGTGGAATGAGCTCCTAGATTAGGATAATAAGTCCCCTAGAGCTTTTCCCCCTTCTGCCTGACAGAGAACCTTCACTTTGTTCTAAAATAGTGCTGTTGAACAGCAACGTAATGTGAACCATGTATGTAATTTTGAATTCTCTAGTAGCCACATTTTTAAAAAAGTAAAATGAAACAGGTGAAGTTGATTTATTAATATAGTTTGTTCAACTTAATATGTCCAAAATATTGTCACTTCAACATGCAACCAATATTGAAATGTTAATGAGACACATTACACTCTTTTTTTCGTGTAAAGTTTTCAAAATCCAAAGTACTGGATTTTATGATGTTTGTACGTCTTAATTCAGACCAACTGCATTTCAAGGGGTAATAGCCACATGTGGCTAGTGGGCCATCATATTGAAAAGCCCTGTTCTAAACCATCTACCTCCTCCTTGCTGGGTGACTTTGGGCAATTTACCCTCCTCTCTGGACCACTACCCTCTCTATATAATAAGGGCAGTGGACTAGAGCAAGGAGAGTAACTCTCTGGCATTTTCCATGTCCCTCTTATTCTGCTTGGGGCAGACATCAATAATGGATAGCCAATCGCCCGTGGCCATCTTTCCCACAGAGTCGGGATCCTGCCAATGAACCTTCTTGTCGCAACAGACATTAGCAAATGATTGCAGCCTGCAAACCAAATGAACTCTCTTTACTGCATTGGAATCTTGATGTTCTCCATGGGCTTGTGGACTCTGGGTTTCTACGATTCCATCTCTTTCATGTCCGTAAACCTGCCTCTTGCATCCTCCCCAGCATTGTTGAAATCAGATCATGGATGCCCACTTCTCTGGTCTATCCTCACCTACTTTACATACTTTTTTGCAGCTTGGTCTTTATCCTGCTAATGTCTTAGAACTAGGGCTATATGCCAGGCTCAGGGCTGGGCAGGAGTCAGGGGTGTAAAATCCATTCTGGGTTGTGAGCCTGTGCTCAGATGGGCATCTTTCTCTGTGAGGCCAAGCCTGGTGTTGGGGCCATCAGGATGCTAGTGCAGGCACAGAACGTGGATGTCCAATTTCAGAGGAGCCTGAAGAGGACAGAAACAGACCAGCACTCATGCAACAGGCAGCTTGGGTTGCCTCAGGTAGCCAGAACTCTGGGGTCAATGAAGCTTACCCACATATTTAAAATTTTAGACTATCGAAGGCCACCCTTTCTATATGCAATTTTTTAAATTTAACTTTTTTCATGGGGAAAATTTTCTAAAATAGATCATATATATTCCTATTTCCTTGGAGAGCTCTGAACACTAACCTTTTATGGATGACTTCAAGTATGAACATTCGTTATTGTTCTGTGGCAGACTGTTTTCTTTGCCCCAAATGTCCCAGTAGACTCTGTTTTTCCAGTCTCCTGTCTGCTTTTTTGTATTTCTTTCTCATTTTCCTATTGGGATGCACAGCAAATACTCCTGTGGATGGATACATAAGGCTAGTTTTAGCTAAACCAGAAGAAGCAGAGGAAGGAGAAGTAGACTGGACTGAGGCAGTCAGGGCTAGCTTCCTGGAGGAGGTGAGACTGAGCTAGGCTGGGAAGGATGAAAACAAATAGAGTAAAGCAGGGGTCCAAGGAAGAGGCTGTAGCAGAAGCAAGACCCTCAGATGATCACACTTCATCAGCTAAGGTGTGATGATAAAAAGAATGTGGGGTTCTTTCATTCAATCTTAAAAAACAATGATATATTTTTCCCTTACCTGTCAACCTCTAATACTTCTGGGTAGAATCCTTACTAGGAGGGGTTTGGAGACTCTCTCTCTCTCTCTCTTTTTTTAGGTTATTTATTTATTTGACAGAGAGAGAGCAAGAGCGAGTACAAGCAGGGGGAGAGGGAGAAGCAGGCTCAATGTGGGGCTCAATCCCAGGGCCCAGAGATCATGACCTGAGCTGAAAGCAGATGCTTAACCCACTGAGCCACCCAGTGGCTCAGGAAACTCTTGACTAGTATCTGTAATGCACTTGATTTTCCCATCTATAAAATGGGTCTTTCCTGG
This sequence comes from Mustela lutreola, assembly GCF_030435805.1. Taxonomy (NCBI): domain Eukaryota; kingdom Metazoa; phylum Chordata; class Mammalia; order Carnivora; family Mustelidae; genus Mustela; species Mustela lutreola. Next base: position 28,444,754 of record NC_081305.1, on the reverse strand, counting down.
CTCCACTGAGTTAACAAACTCTGAGTGAGAAAGAAATGCTTTGGAAACTGTCCTGTGCTCTAAAGAGGAGTCAGGAGCATAGGTTTCAACTGAATGTTCACTTGACTAAAATTTACATGAAATTTGGATTACACAAGGGACACATGACTATATGTGGATATACCTACTACAGATTTGATTAAAGTTCCTTTCGCCCTGGTCTCCTAGTCCTGGTCCCCTACCCCATTCCCTGGAGACAATCTCTGGTATCTTACGGCTGGAAATTCTTCCAGATGTGTTTCTGTGGATTTATTTAGATCTGCATGTACCTGTGGAAATAGACGGTGTTTGTTTTGTTTTCTTTCGATTTGCTGTAAGTCGGCTGAAAGTACTCTGCTTCTTTCCACCCAACAATAGGCCTTCATGACCGCCCCTCGTGAGACCATGTACAACAACACTGTTTAACGGTTGCCCAGTAGTCTATGCTCTGCCCACGGCGTCTTTGAATTTGACATTCCCCACCTGTTGGACTGTTAGCTTGTTTCCAGTGTTTCGACTTCTGTAAGTCATATTGTTGTGATCATTTCTGCACACACCTTTTTATCTGCAGTGGTATTTTTTCCGGGGTAGCCACAAAGAGGTGTCACTTGTGGGTCCTAGGATCTACATGCATTTGGACTTTCAGGAATAGCCAAACTGTCGTCCCAACTAGCTGCACCCACTTCGATGGTGGCTGTGGGTCCCAACACGACCATGACCCCATGGTGACCCGCGCAGGAGGCATCTGCGCTCTGAGCCCTGCACTTGGGAGGGCCAAACTCTGTCCATCCTGCAGCCATGCCTCTCCCCATGGGGCGAGGAGTCTTCAGAGGCAGAGGCATCTGTGGGGTCAAGGAGAGGTACGCACACAGAGCCTGCACCCCCCTTTCCGGGGCTTCTTTGCTCTTGGTTCCACGAATGTTGTGGATGGCTGTGATATGATCCACTTTAGCAATTTCGTTCCAGTATTTTCTAGCACAATCCTTCCAGTGTGTGTGTGTGTGTGTGTGTGTGTGTGTGTGTGTGTGTGTGTGTGTTGGGGAGGGGGGGTTTAGCTTTTCCTTTTTACAGAGCGGTTAGGAAACACAACCCCACTAGTCAACCAGAATGTGGTTGACACGAGCCCCACTCGATTCATTCCTGGGTCAGCTTCATCTTCATTTTTTTTTTTCTTTTCCTCCATACTAATTTTCAACCAGTACGATTCTCCTGTTAAAAGGCTCTCTCTTCCTCGCCATCTCCAGGAAGGGGGAGCCCAATGTCTGGGGTGGGGGCTGCCTCCTGGGACTCATTTCCAGCCAACCCGGAGCACTTCAAAGGGGTTCCTTCCCAGGAAGCCCGCTTTTCATGGAAATGAAACACACGGAGCAGGTGTCTCTCCTACCCTAACCCCTCCCGGGAGAGAGGGGCAGGGACTGCACGGAGCTGAAGTAAACGGTGCAAATAAACCTCGGCACCGGTTAGCGACAGCTCCCGGAATTTAAAGGGACACGTAATCACTCCTAATACACATCCAGGGCAGAGAGCCGGATGTCGCTGATGGCAAAGAGCATGTTGGCAGGGAGAGGAGCCAGCAGCGCCCCAGCTCCCACTGACAAAGCTCAGGGCCCGCTTCCCAAACCCTCGCCAGACTCACAGGGACATCTTCCTCTTCCTTCCCCTCTTTCTCCTCACTGCCACCATCATCACGGACATTGCTGGGTGTTGAGAACTTGATTGTGCCCCAGGCTCTTCGCAAGGAGCCTATTTAAACCACCCACCAACCCTATGCTGGAGGAAATACTATCCCCATTTCACAAATAAAGAAACTGAGGCTCTGAGAGAGGACTGCTTGCCTGGATGACCACACGCTCATTTGGGGCAGACATGAAACGCGGGTGCAGGTTTCCCCGACTCTGAAGTCGGGCACGCCACCTCCTAGGATTGTTCCTTGGCCCTAGCAAGGCTGAGCACGTGGGCAGAGAGGCTGCTGAAGACCGAAAGTTCTCGCACTCATCCGGGCAGACCCTCTATCCCAGCACAACTTGCATTAGGAGGATGGGGGTCCCCTCACCTCTAATGCCCTGGGCCCCAACTCCCCTGCCACTTAGTGGTACTGGGGCAAACAAGATAGAAAGTCCTAGAGAACCATACTCACCACTCTTCGTACTGGGGGACATGACTATTAGCACGGACCTACGACTTAAGGAACTGGAGGAGGGGGTTTTCTGCTCCTAGACCCCTCCTCTGTGGGCCCCCTGAGGTGTCACCGGTGCTGAGTTGTACCACTGGGTAAGCCTGGCCCCACTTAGCTCCTCTTTGAAAAAGCAATGAGTCTGGAGACACATTTAGTCTCTGCCACCTTGGAGTGAATTAATTTGCATTGACAGAAGCCTGAGGGCAGCATGGAAGCTACTGGGCCCCTGGAAACATGAGAATGTGTGCCAAGAGGAAGGGAAACGGGCCTGGTGTGCATTACTGGAAAGTAGGCTCTGAAGACTCATAGTGACCCAGGGCTGTGCAGGCGTGGGGCCGGGGGAGCAAAGAGACCGCAATGAAGACCAACCAGACCCACGACGAAGCCTGTTTTATGCCAATGTGGGGGACCAGGGGCTCCAGCAGGACTCACAATAGCTCTGGAAGGACAGGAGGCGGCTCAGAGAAATGAGGCTCAGAAAGGGAATGCAGCTTGCCCAAAGACACACAGCGATTTAGAGCTGAATCCAAAGCCGGCCTCCATACACCCACAGCTCTGCGCATGCCCTGGGCTGCCCCTGCCTGGGCCAAGACTCTCTTGGGTCTCTCTCCCAGAGGTCCTTCTCCCATGCATGGGAGAAGCCCACGGTGGGGAGGGATGTCAGTGCCAGCTCTCGGCTCCAGCAGAAGGCCCTGCTTCTTAAGAACAGGAAGGACGATTTAGCCCCATTTAGCCAAGGGGGATAAAAACTCAGAGGAGCATTGGGAGTGCACATGGGCAGGAGCCGGGGTAGAATTTGAACCCCGGACCCTCAGCCTCTAAATGTCATGCTCCAGAGATTCCTCTCTGGTCAAGAGGCCTCAGGCCACAGTGCCACACCCTCCTGTCCCCTGGGCACTGCACCCACTTTGGGCCCTTTTGAAGGCGGCTATAAGCGGCTCCCGTTGGCGTGTGGGCCTGTCTGGATGGGCGAGTAAGTGGCTTTGGTGACGAACGGGATGTCAGTCCTTCCCCCGTGCTATGTTTAGAAAGGTGTCAGCCCCAAAATGGCCTGTCTCAAAGGTCACCGAGGAGGTAATCACGAGTGTCTCTAAAACCCCATCTCTGACCTTCCCGCACCCAGACATGGGGTCCAGTAGGGTCGCCACGAAGGATGCGATCGGGCGCGGCTTGCACACCCAGTGGGGCGTGTGCCCTCCTCCAGGCCGAGCTGAGGAGGGCCCCAGGCAGAGAGCAGAGGCTGCGAGAGGGGCCTGTCACGCCCTCTCCTCCTTCAGATACCGGGGAGGACCCCCAAGAGAAGGTTGCGGAGGGCTGCGGGCCATTCCAGGGATTCTCACACTCAGCACAGCGACACCCTTCTGACACACTTACACGTGCACACTCACGTGAGTGAACGCCCATGGCCACAGCCGCACCCACGACAGAGAGAGAAGGAGTTTAAAGTATATTCTACAAACCCTGCACATGTCAAAGGTGGAATTATAATTTCTCATTTTTGTAGAGTCTTCAGTATTTCAAAAGCTCTGATTAAAAACATTACAAAAGATTAAAAAAAATCAAAAAACATACCAGGGTAGGTTCTCTAATTTAAATACACTGGAGCTCACGGATGCATCACTGCGTGCTACCCAATTCATAATGATAACAATTATAATATATTATATGTAATAACGATATATTACTTAATAATTATAATTAATGTTCATTTGACGCAGGCCTCAGAATACAATTTCTCCACATGCCTTTGTTCAACGGAACTCTATCTGGAGGTTGCAAGTCACCTCTGATTTTATACCTCCCCTCCTTCTGCTTTCCTTTGGATTCTATAAATATATTTTTAGAATTTCATTTTAATATCTGTTGCCTTCTTAGCTCTATATCGTTTAAATTATATATTTCAGCAGTTGCTCGAAGGACATCAGCTACATCCTTCACTCGCGACGGTGCACCGAGAGGGATGGTGTGTCACGTGATAGGAAATAGAAACCTTGCGACCGTCCAGGTCTGTTTACTGTTCCTCCGCCATGGTCTCCTTCTATCCTTGATGTGCTGCTTGTTCTATGTAATCCATCTACCTGTATTATTCTTTGATGCTTAAAACAATTCCATCTCTGTTAAAGAAATGAAGAGAAAAAACAGTCTTTTACCTTCAACCAGGCATCTCTCATTTCTGCTGCTCTTCAATCTTTGTGACTGTCCAGATTCCTATCCGCTATTGTTTCCCTTTAGCCCGAAGGACATCCTTTAGGATTTTTTGTTTGTTTGTTTGTTTGTGGTATAGACCTGACAGGGCCACACTTCCTTAACTTTTTAATCTGAAAATGCCTCTATTTCATCTTTATTCTTTAAGGATATTTTCACTGAATATGGAATTCTGTCTTGGCATTTTCCCCCCAGAACAGCAAAGATGGGATTCAACTACTTTTTGGCCTTCATAGTCTCTCATAAGACATTAGTGTGTTTTCAAATTGTTCTCTCCCTGTACATAATATATTTGGGGTTTTGTTGTTGTTGTTGTTTGGTTTTTCTTTTCCTGGCTTCTTTCACGTAAAGGTAGAGATTTTCTCTTTATCATTAGCTCAGCAGTTTGACTATGATGGGCCTGTGTGTAGTTTTCTCTGTATTTATCCTGCTTGGGATTCACGAAGCTTAAATCTATACATTTTCTGCATTCACCACATTTGGGGAAATTTAACCATTACTTTTTAAAAATACTATCTCCTCTACTTCGTAATTCCAGTTTCATTTATTATAGACATTTTGATACAGAGTCATAAGTACCTGAGGCTTTATATTTTGAAATATATTTTTTGAAGATTTTATTTATGTATTTGACAGAGATCATAAGCAGGCAGAGAGGCAGGCAGAGAGAGAGAGGAGGAAGCAGGCTCCCTGCTGAGCAGAGAGTCTGATGTGGGGTTCAATTCCAGGACCCTGGTATCTTGGCCTGAGCTGAAGGCAGAGGCTTTAACCCACTGAGCCACCCAGGCGCCCCTAGAATGTATTTTAAAAATTTATTTGAGGGGGCACCTGGATGCCTCTGTCAGTTAAGCGTCTGACTCTTGATTTTGGCTCAGTTCCTGATCACAGGGTCATGGGATCTAGCCCTAGTGGGAAGTCTACTTGGGAGTCTCTCTCTCCCTCTGCCCTGCTCCAACCGTGCTCTCTCTCTTTCTTTCTCTCTCTCAAATAAATAAACAAATAAATAAATCGTAAAAAAAAAAAAAATTACTTGCACATAGTTGACACACAGTGGTACATTGCTTTCAGGTGTCTAGCCCAGTGATTCAACAAGTTTATATATTACGCTAGTGTAGCTAGCAAGTGTAACTATGATCTGTTACCATACAATTATTACAATATCATTGACTATAGTCACTGCGTTGTGCCTTTTATTTCTGTGACTGATTCATTCCATAACTGGAACCCGTGTCTCTTACTCCTCTTCACCCTTTTTGCCCACCCTTCTACCCCCTTCCTGTTTTCTCTTTATTTATGAGTCTGATTCCAATTTTTAATTTTTTTTTCAATCTTCGCTCTCTCTGTTCTTCAGAGAAAAACTCTGCCAAGTCTAATAAGTTCATTTTTATTTCTAGTATTATACCAGTCAATCCTAGAATTTCTTTTTTTTTTTTTTTTAATAGTTTTGTTTCTCCACTCAGATTTCATTCATTGTGAACATATTTCCTTTTGGTCCATGAGCATAGTTACAATAGCTGTTTTAAAATTTGTGCCTGTTAAATCTAGCAACTGTGTCATTTCTGCATCAGTCCCCATTGATTATCTTTTCTCTCAAAGTGGGTCACAATTTTCTGGCCATCTTTTACATTGGCTAGTTTCGGACTGTACTCAAGATGTTGTAAAGGTTAGACAGTGGTGACTCTGGACTCTGTTATATTCCTCGGAAGAGCACTGACTTTTATTTGTTTTAACAAGCAATTACCTGGGTTAGACTTAAGCCACAAATTCGTTTGGAGTAGGAATCAGGCCTCAGTTCATTTCTTTTACTGTGAGCTGGATTCTGCCCCAAGCATACATGGTTCACAGGGCCATCCAAATGTAGGCAGTTAATATACAGAGTTTGGGGGATCACTCCTCTGCTCGTCCTTTTCTGAGGTCCTTCTTTTGCTTTCTGGTGGCTATGGTTGTCTCAAACACCGTTCTCTGGTCTTCTGGCCACAGAGACTCTGGGTTTCAAAGTTTTACCTGTGCTCTGTGGTGCTGACTTCAGCCTCTGCCTGGCACAGTGAATAAGTCCCTTTATACCATTCTCTTCTCTTAAGGTTTGACTCTCTGGGATCTACCTCTATTTGTTCGCTCCTCAGGGCTTTTAGGTCAACGGTTTTTATATTTGTCCAAAGTTTATAACTGTTACCTGTAGAGAGAGCCTGGTAGGAACTAACTTGGATGTGCTGAAGGAGAAACTAACTTTCAATAGTGATTAATTTCATAATAGTTAAATATATAAACTTAAATTTATCATACTGCCTTTAAAATTATGTCATCTTTTATTTTCATGTTGAGCTTCTCTCACTGATTTCATTTATCAAAAAATAAGCTCTTAGTGTTTTCCAAGCTAAGAAAACTCTGGGCTATTATGATTTCTGGGGTCTCATCACTCCCAGCTTTGACTTCAGCATCCCGACATTGATTTACCTATACCAGCTCCTGTATAATTCCAGACATCAGGGACTAAGTCCTGCACTCCAACGTTTCTTAACCATCCCTGCCATCTGCAGACAAATTGTTAACTTTTCCAAAAGTCCTCACATCAATATCTTAGCTTCATGGTGGTCCTAGGAACCCAGACGGGCAGATCGTGTTGTCCTTTGACAGATAAGGAAACGGAGGCCAGGGTGAGAATTAACTGTGCTGGGAGACTAAAACCCAGGACTCCTAATTCCAGTCCATGTCCTCCCTCCTAACCTCACTGAGAAGAACAGAGAGGTTCGGGTTGCTCTTATTAGTAGGGTGTCAGCTGCCAGGGGAATGCCTGGACCCCATCTCTCCAAGGCAAGCAAGCACTCTAGACTATCCTTCCAACTCTGCCTCTGTTCCTGCTTGGCCATGTGGGTTGAGACAGGTCATTCCACCTCTCCGAGTGTTGTCACCTCCCCTTCAGATAAATAGATGGGTTTGTGGGATTTCTAGTTCCTTTTAGGATTTTAACATTTTTCTACTTTCTAACATTTTATGCTTAGTTTTATCTGCCTCATGTGCCTGCACTTTTTTGATGTCTGTCTCATTCATTTGTCCATTTAACAGATGTTTCTTGGTCATAGTCCCACAAGCCGGAATATCGGCCTGATCATCCCAGTCCTACAGTCCCTGAGCTCATCTTCCCCTGGGACAGACAGACGTGGGAAGAGGCAGCTTACAATCCCCTGCAGTGTGTGGTACCATAGGGCCACACATAGGAGACTGTGGCAGCTTCCAGGAAGGGACAGATCTCCCACACTTGGGCTGAGAGTGTGTGTGTGTAGGGGGACGAGGGGCATGATCCCTGGTCACAGGAATGCCAGATAAGTGGTAATAACAGTAATAACAGTAATAAAAATGAATATTTAGGGGCGCCTGGGTGGCTCAGTGGGTTAAGGCCTCTGCCTTCGGCTCAGGTCATGGTCCCAGGGTCCTGGGATCGAGCCCCTCATCGGGCTCTCTGCTCAGCGGGGAGCCTGCTTCCTCCTCTCTCTCTGCCTGCCTCTCTGCCTGCTTGTGATCTCTGTCTGTCAAATAAATAAATAAAATCTTTAAAAAAAAAAAAAAAAGAACATTTATTGAACATCTCTCTTTAGGGTGTCCAACCACCCTGGATTGCCTGAGACAGGAGAGTTTCCTGGAGTGATGGATTTTCAGGGCGAATACAGGAAGGTCTCCTGTGTTGGACACTGTTCTAGGAAAATTCCATAAATAAACCTATAAAAACCTTACAATAAGTCTATAGCTGCTGTTATTTTCCTCTTTTTACAGCTGAGGCCTCCCCATACTCAGAGGGGAGTCTGCTTGAAAGGCTCTCTATCTCCCTCTCCTACTGCCTCTCCGCCTCTCTCTCAAATAAATAAATAAATCTTTAAAGAATATATTGACCTTGATTGATTTTGGCATACCCTTGGCTTTTGCACCTGAGGTGAGCGCCTCAGGAGGACATTTCTGGTGGAGGACTGTCGTCTTGGACAAACTGGGCAAAGCCCTCCCTTTGTCCTTTGAGAAGTGGCCTGGTTGGGACGATCGGCTGCAAGGTGGCCCCACAGCTGGGGCACAGGTATGTGCAGTAACTACTGTTGTCCTACAGGGGGGCTGCGAGCCTCCCTTTCTTTTCAGGCCTCCAGAGCCCAGGTCCAAGGTCTCTTTCCCGCCCCCTTCTGCCCGCAGCTCCTCTCTTGCAGCTGGGGCTGGGGGTACTGAGGAAGAGGTGGCCTCAGATTGGGCGTTGCTATTTCAGGCCAGACGATGGCTTCCTTCTCTAGCCCAAATGAAACCCTTCCTCTCCCAAATTCCTGAGCCCTCTCATTAGCGGTTGTGTTTGTGGATAATAGCTATAATGAGGAGGCAATAAAAAAGTCCAGAATGTGCTGCCCGGCGGCCTCTCCTTACCCCTTCCACAAGGAGCGCCTGCCAGCTCGGGCTGAGGCCTTAATGGCCCCGCCGTGGACCCGGGGGCCGAGCGTGGGCACTTGGGTGACCGCGGCATGATTTAATCCCCATTCGTTAAAAATGCCGGGCCACAGGCCAGGAGCCCAGGAAAATAAGTGGTGACAGGTGAGAGAAAAAGAGCCTCCCGCCGGCCTCTGTAGCCACTTCAAAGGCCACGGCCCTGCCAGGTAATTGAGGCCTAATGGACACCGGGTCCAGGAAACGGCTTGGCCAGAGATGCTCCTACACATGGGAACAAGGACAGGCAGGAGAGAAGGGAGAGGCTGGGCTGGCTGGGCCAGGCCCAGGACGGCCTCTGTAATTAAGCCAGGACCCAGCAAATACCTTTTCTGTCAGGCCCTGTGTGTAGTGACTTCAGACTTCCATTTTGGGCAGGAAGCCTCAGGCCAGAGGCAAGCAGGCCTCCTGGAGGGCGTCTCCTCATGCCCTGGCCTCTGCCAGGATCTGGTTCTCCTGGCTCTCGAAGGGAGGAAGGCGTTGCAGGAGTGTGCGTGTGTTTGCCTGGGCATGTGTGTGTATTTGTCTGTGTCCGTGTGTGGATGCGTTATGTCTTTGCACCTATGTGTCTCGTGTGTGTGTGTGTGTGTGTGTGTGTGTGTGTGTGTGTGTAGGACAAACCCCCATTCCCCAGCCCCGTCCGGCCCTCCCCCCACCCCCTGCCATGTCTCTCTTGTCCTTCTTCCTACATTTGCTATCTCACTTCTGGAATGGACTACAGCACCGGTATCCATCTGGGTTCCTGAAACAGTCCTCCCTTCCAGCTAGATCTCCTGTTAAATTTCTAGAACTCCAGCTCAGGGCTGGAGGCTCGGCCGGTTGTTTGGATAGTGTTTGGATAGTCAGTGGGGTGCAGGGAAGAGGGCCCGGCTGACCATCCCCGTGGAGTCCGGCTGGGGCTGCCCCAGCACTCAGACTCCCACAGAGCAGGCCCGAGAAGCAGGTGGCCCAGGGCTGGAGGAGTAATTAAGGAAAATACAGCCCTTCCCATATTAAAGTCATGGGAGGACCTCCTCTGTGCGGTTCCCCCCACATCCACAGATGACTTGGACGATTGCTTCTTAACAATATTCTGTCATGAAAATCAACTCACTTTTGAACCTAAATTCACTTTACAAAGAAACCTCTGATTGCTACCAGAAATGGAAAAATCGATGTCATTTGGCGTAAAGAGCGGATAATGATAAAAATGGGCGCCGTGAAAAATAGAAGGCCGTTTTCAATTCCAGCTAGCTACTGTGACGGTTCCGGGTCCAAGGTCAAAGGGGGAAGAGGGGGCATGGCTCTCCCTGGAAAAGAAACCCTAGGGGATGTTGGGAAGGTGTCAAAACATGTTGGAACCCAGAATGAATAGTGAGCCCATGTGCCTTTGCGTGTATGTGTGTCTCCTGGTGACGTCACTGGAATTGGCAGTCCATCACTGCGGAGAGCCAATGCCCTCTGCCACTTCTCATCATGCCAAGTCTACAGGTGGCACTGGGAGCATTAACACAACTGGGCAGCCAAATCCGCTGCATTGGGAAGGTTCACCTGGACCCTAGAGCTTGGTTTCCTCCTCCCCCAAACAGAGGAGAAATGGAACCTACTTGGGGAGAATTGAAGGGAAAGGCTTTGTGCAAAGAACTAGGCCCACAGCACTCAGGGAGCCCTCACTGGGGTTCAGGTTACCTGGGCAGGAACTGGGTTTTGAGTGCGTTCCAGTATCTGGAGGCCTTGGGCCTGACGAGGAGCTCAGTGTGACACTGGGGAGTCATGGGACCTTCCCTGCCTTGAGCCAGAGACAGAGAAGGATGCTGAAAGCAGATACTGAGAGCACAGAAGCCCTTTCTCTTGCGTGTTCAGCAACTGCCACAGCTTGGGGAGGAGCCCTTTTACAGGTAAGATGGCCCAGGCACTGGGGGGGGACCTCAATAAGATCCCCCAGAAATAGAGATGAGGGGATGTCCCACTCAGACTCAAAAGACATTAACTTATAGATACCAGGTACCTTCTAAGCGTTTGCAGAATCACTCCCCGCTTAGTTAAGTACTGTGCAAGTTCAGTACTATGAGCTAAGTACTGTTAGTAGCCATTTTACAGGTCAGGCTGGGTCACCTGTCCAAGGTCGTTCAGCTCACTCCACAGGTGGTGGAGCTGGGATATGAGCCCAGCCAGGCTCTGAGGTCTTCCTCACCGGGACAGAGCTGCCACTCTTCAGATGCACATGCGTGTGGCCGTGGTGCATGCGACACAGATTTGAGAGCACACGAGATGGGTGTCCCTGCCTGAGTGAGTCAGCTCAGGCCGTCTGCAGCCCGGGCCGTCACTGGGCAGCTCAGATCCAGAGGAGTTTATTTTGCAAAACCAAATCCTGCTCCTTTCAGTTTGTTAACATGAAAGCTGCCTCTAATTCCATGGACAAATACCGCATTCTTTGAGCTACAATTGGCAGCGTCGCCCCATTGCACATTCCTTCGAGTCACCAAGTGGAGCAGCCGGAGTGTGGCCATCATTCAGGATTCAGCTCTCGGGTTTCATGAGACAACATCAGAAATACCTCCGTAACCACCCGACTCCTCCGTGGCCTGGGGAGGGGGGCGAGGACGCAACCCAAGCTTCTGCTCGAGTGGGGGGCCAGGTTGGCGGCCCTCCGCCAGCCCAGACAAGCGTTGGCTCTGTCGGCGCTGGGGCTTGGGGCCGCCTGCCCACATGGGCCCTCGCTGCCCCCCACGAGAACAGGGAGTTTGGTTTATAAATATGCACGCAGTCGGCCTCTCACCTTCCCACTGGGATCAGGCATTTCTGTGGTCACGGGACAGGACCCCATCCGGTTGAATGCTGGCTTTGATGGAAGCCAGAGATGCCTGTGTGCTGGGAACAGGGATGGCAGGGGTGGCCGTGGGCTCTGTGCCCGAGCATCACTTGCCCCCTGCCCCAAACAGTGGGCACAGCGGCCCTTTAGGCCCGTGGAGGACCAGGGTGTTGAGCAAAGCATGCTCCCGTCTTGACCGACCATACTCCACCTTCATGCATGGCCCACATCTCTCCTGGACTATCACAGCTCTATTTCCTTCGGAGTGTCCCTGGGGCCTTGGGCCCAAAAGGTAGCTCTGATCTTGGAGCTCCCGAAGCCCATAGGTACCCCTCCCCCCACCCAAAACAGAATCTAAGAAATTCTACATCACGTTCATCAGGACCTTTTGCAGGCCAGCTCTACCCTTGACCTCACATACAACCTAGGTACGTGAGATGCTCAGGGGACACTACCCAGTCCCCTGCGCTGGGCAACTTGAGGAGTGTGCATAGCTTTGGGCTTACTTTGGAGGTCACCTTCTGCCAGAATGCCTGGCAAGTTGACCTCTCCTCCGTCCTATAAATCACTGGCTAGGAACCCCTCTTTTGGTTCTGCTTCTAGGCGGCCTACCCTAAGACAGTAAATGAATGAATGAATGAATTATACATCCAGGGGAGAAGAAATGGGCAAGTTAAAAGTCTCCTAATAATTTTTTTTTTTTTCAGATTTGAGCAGGGTTCGTCTTTCAGTTGACTGTAGTAAACATTTACGAGCATTCATTTACTCATTAGCTGGGCTACACGCTGGAACCCGTCTGTCGTATGTTGACACAACATTGTGTGTAAGCATGTGCATTTACACCCATAGTCACACACCATGCACACTTCCACATGCCCTGGTTCTTCCACACGTGAAGTCTAGCTCTCCATTCCCTGCCATAGAGCCACCAACTGATACTTTCTAAATGTTTTCATACCCTATATAGAGTCACACGCAGACCTAGCTCCTATGTGTTTATGTACACACAGAATTGTATGCTATGTATGTACATACATGCTCTGGCCCCTCTGCATGTGTGTATTCACAGTCTCCCTCCATACCTACATGCATGGGTGCCTGTGTCTACCCCTGTACACACGTCTCTGGTCAGAGGTCCTATTCATTTCCCCTATGGGGCACATACGCTCTGATTTCCGGGTAAAGTGGTAGCTAATTTCCTTAAAAAGAAATGCATAGTTGATTAATTTTTCCTCCTGCATTTCTCCCTTGTCACATGGGAGGAAAAAGTTGTTGTGTTTGTGTATTAGGCCCATTAGCCTAGATAAACTGTTGGCCTCCTGTAATGATTAATGACAGAACAGTGCTGTCTTTGCAAAAATAAATCATGCAGTGAGGAGAGGGAGGAAGATTATATCTAACACCAGGGGATGGCTTATTAATCTCAATTCTGGAGGAATTCCTGAGTAAATCAGTCTCCTTTATTAATGATATTTCACTCTGCTCTGCGAGATATCTTTTACCCAGCCAGAAGGGCAATTATCTATTTAGGCCAGGAAACAATATTAGTTATTGCCTCGGCTCCAGGGCGAGGAAAAAAGCCAGGAGAAGAAGGAAGAGAGGAAAACACCGAGCAGAGGGCTCCTGTCCCCAGACTGGGGTCCCTCAAACCTCCCGGCACGTTCTCAGTCCTCCTTGTATGGTGTGAATGAGTCTAAGTTGGGTCTGTGTGCATCTGAGTGGGGTGAAGGGACCTGACATGGTTGTCCTACTCCCCTGCCTGAAATTGTCATTTGGTGAGCATCTCTGGACACCTCCTATATAAAAGGCCGATGCCAGGGTCCTGAGGTTTCCTGGAAGGAAGACTGGGCTCCCTCTTGCTCCTTGGTGGAGTCCTATCTGCTTTGAAATTCTGTTTGCATCTAACCCTTCTCTGATGGTGGTTTGGGAAGACTAGCGGACCAGGTAGCAGGCCCCGGTAAGAAAAGGAGGTCCTTTCTACGTTGAAACCACCATTGATGTCCAACTTATAAACTGTCTGTCACACAGTAGGCATTACACAGACACAGCAAGAAGAATGGGGCAACTTCTTTAGCAGGGCTACTAGGGCTACTAGTAATCAAAGTCACCAACGGGCTACCAGGAAAACTGACCAAAAGACATTTAGCCTATTTGCTCATTTCCCGTCTTGGTCATTCATTCATTTAACATTTAAGGAGCACCCACTGTATACCAGCACCTGTTGCTAGACCCTGGGAAATCGACGACGAGTGACACAGAGATTCTTGCACTGCCCAAAGTTGACTGCTAATGGGAGAGTTGGGGAAAAGGCAAAATAGCAACTCTACGAAGGGATAAGGGACAAATGAGCTCCATGTGCCTAGGGCAGTGGCAGGCCCAAAGTGTGTGTGTGCATGGCAGCTGGGCGAAATCAAAGGGGGCAGGCTGTCCAGCAACGCTGGGGTTTGACAGCAATCTTACCTGATTTCCAGTCCTGGCTTAGTCCTTGATAAGGGACCTCGCATGTGCGCGGGTCACCTTATCTCTCCCAGCTTCATTTTCCTTATCCGTAGCATGGTACTAACGACAGCGATTTCTCAGTAGCATTGGTGCCGACCCCTTATTCTCCTCATGGTATTTTTTTTCCCCCCTAAAGGATCGAATATGCCGAGATGGTCAAGAAATAGAAGCTTTTAGAGATATAAATGAGGCCAAGTCTCTGTCCTGAGAGGCGATCCAATAGAATAATCATTCCGATTGTCGTTTCGGAGCACTTACTATAATTCAAATGTAATTCTAAGTGCTTTACACATGTCCTCTGTCTGGATGAGTCAAATCCTGGAAAACTTGACAGATTGGGAATTATTCTGGATCAGGCATCCTGTGAGTGACCCAGACAGGAAAGAGCTTTGGGGAAGAGACCGGATGGGGATCATCCAGGCCCTCAATCCTCAAAGAGCAGACTGCCGACCTGCAGATTTGGAAATGCGGCAGAATCTCCCTGGCCTGCACCAGCAAGATCAGAAATCTGCATTTGGAGAGGTTCCACGCATTATGCATGAAGGCAGTGTTCTAATGCATTCACCTGTCCGGCCCAGGCCCAGGACACCCCTATCCACCCCCAAAAGGTCCAGCGATGGGCACCAACTACCCCTGGAGGTCCAGCTTGTTCTGCAGTCCTATGATGCAAGACAGCATAGTCGGGGAAGCCTTCCGGACAGAGGAGGGATCTGAGCGGGAAGGATGTACGGGGCCCTCGGGAAGGGCGCCTCAGCAGCACAGCATCTCCTCCCACAGCCTGGAGGGAAAGACTGGGGGCCTGGGGTCCGTCAAAGGGCGTGGTCATCTGAGCCCCAGGTACGCCAGGCTTGATCCTTACAATGCCCGGGGCTCTAGGCCAGGCTCTCACTTTGCATCAATGCCTATGACCTCCTCGTCCCCATCCTACAAGGTGGGCATTGCTCTTGTGCCCACTTTACAACTCGCAAACTGAGGTTCAGAGAGATTCCCTTGCCCTGGCAACTCAGTGGCAGGGCCTGCATTCCAATCGAGGTGTGACTCCAGCCCGCATACAGCTTCTCCCACCGGGGTCCTCTTCCAGCATCTTCCCAGCCTTGGCCTTTCCTGGGCAGGGGTTGCGGTGAGGCCACCCCAGCTGGTCCCTTCCAGGAACCTGGACCTGAACCCCTGGTTCCAGGCCAGTGGTGGCAGCCGCAGAAGACAAGGCCCAGCCCCTCTCTGTCAGCACTTTAGCTCCCCCCAGCCCTCCCCACCCCAGTAATTAAATAAGTCTCTGGAAGAGGAGCCTGTACAGTATGTCATAAAATCTCTCTGAACTACCTATATTTACCCCTGAAAGTGAATTCTTTATAAGACCCAGGATATCAAAGCGGCCAGGGATCAAAGTCGTTTTAATAAGCCAGCCGAATGCGCCTGCCCGGCCTGGCCTCCTCCCGCCGCCCCACTAGGAAGGCACTTAGGACGCCCCTTGGGCCGTATTGTCACTCTGATTGCTCACTGCACATGCCTTCAGGGGAAGAGGAATGCCGCTCGGCTCAGTGCTGGGCCCTGCCCACCTGCCCCGCGCCGCCCCATTCTCTGCCTCAGCCCCGTGTTCCATCTCCTCGCAAGGGCCACCAACAGCAAGTCTCGCAGTGTGGGGAGGGTGGGAGCCCGGCATTGGGAGCTGGCCCATGGACTCGCTGGGGGCCGTAAAGGGGGACCTAGGTGTAGCATTAAACAGCAGAACAAAGTCAGGGAAATCGTTCCCTTGAGGTTGGTTACTGCAAAGCAGCCAAAGGAAGGCTTTTGGCATGCTGGTCACCTTCTGTTCTTGATTTGGGTGTTCGCCACATGGGTGTGTTCAGTTTAAGAAAATTCATCAAGATGAACAATTAAGACGAGTGTACACTACTGTCTATGGGTGATACTTCAATAAAAACATTTAAAAAAAATTGTAGCAGATAGCATATACTTCCTCTTGCCTGGATTCTTAGGAGATCTGGCCACCAATGATGGGCGCTAATTCCAGTTCCAGCTGATCCCCTGCCCACCCAGACGGTGTCACACATCTCCACCACTGGCCTGCTCTGGCGGGAATTTCAGTGTGCGACCCCTGGTCTAGTTGCAGCCTCTCATTGTACTAGTGGGGAAACTGAGACCCAAAGGGAGCCCGATTTTTCATTTGTTGTTTTAGACCTGTGTTCTCACACCAAGAGTTGGCCAACTATGGCCTGTGGGCCAAATGCTGTCTGCTGCCTGTTTTATAAATAAAGTTTTATTGGAAATAGTCACATCCATTCGCTTAAGTATTATCTTACTTAAGTGCCTGCTTGTGTGCTACATGGTTTTGCCTTGAGCAGTTGAGGCAGAGACTGTCTGTGGCCCACGAAACCCCACATATTTATGACTTGGACCTTTACAGAGAAAATCTGCTGGATTCTGCGTTATGCGGCCATGCTTCCTGTATCACGTTCCATGGGTAAATACAGCGGGGGATGTGATCAACCCGTCGTCCTCCGGGTCATCAGGCGAGGAAGGACTCGACCCCGCCCCCCATTCCCAACTGCACTCCTCACCCTGTCCTGTCACGTGACTGCAAGTGCTTCGGAGCTTCTGGAGGGCGAGGCCCCAGGGTGGTGGGATGGTGATTGCTGTGGTCATAACATCGCTATCTCACAGTTACGAAGGCCCGTTGTGCTCCGGGAACTGGGCTTAGCATTTTTCATGCATTATTCCGTTTAATACTCACAGCTAACCTTTGAGGGAGGGGCAACTCTTACCCATTTGACCCGTAGGAGGAAATGAAGGCAGTGGAGACTTTAAAGAGGTTGGGTGGGTCCGCAGCCATTTTATCAAGTACCTTCTCTGTGCCACACTGTGTTTTCAGCTCTGGACCTAGAGCAGGGAACAAAACAGAGAGGCAAAGGGCTTCTCATCCGAGAAATTCCTTAACTTGCCCAAGGTCATACAGCTAGAATGTGTGGGGCCAAGAACAGAACTTTGTGTCCAGGAGTTATAAGCTCTCTTTATAAGGCAACAGAGAAAGAGTGGGAAAAGAGTAAAGGCCAAAGCCCCAGGACCTTGGCTCATGCCCCCTCTCCCAACGTCTCTAATTCAAACCCAGCAACCTCTAATCTAGAACTTGGCCAGTAACTGCTGCTCACAGGGGGCCCCCGGAGAGCTCGCAGGAGCTGAGAGGTTTTGCTAGGTCACCTTATTGCTTGGGAACCTAGAAATATGTCAACTCACCCCTCTTGAGACTGAGTCCTGTCCTGTCATCTGAGACCTTCTTTTTCCAAGGGGGTTATATGGAAGAATCACCCAACCTGACACATTTGTTTCCTGAAGCTCCAGAAGAATCCACTGGGAGACTGGATCCTGGTGCTTCCTTGGGACTTGAGCAGCCTGTGGTGTCCAAAAATGGCAAGATGGTGGAAAGGATCCCCCTCTTGAGACCTTAAAAATGGCATCTCCATTATGAAGGATGGACCCAGCCTAGCTTGAGCTCCAGGCACTGCGGGCGAGCAGGTTCTTGACCCCAGAGGCTGTGCCCCCAGCTGTAACAATTCACCTGCCTTGGCCCTGCCCTTCCTGCCTGTGCAGGGTCTCTCTGCTTTCCCTGCATTGGCTTGCTTCTTTCCCACTCTCTCTTCTGCCTCCCACGCATTTGTGCAGGGAAATATCTCTGCTAAGAGCATCCTCTCCTTGGCCTGGCAAAATCTTCCCCAGACAAGGGGTCCCCTCCTCTTCTAAGGCCCGGCTCCGGGTCACCACTCCTGGGCAGTGTCCCTGATGTTGCTACTTCTGTGTCCACCAGGGCACCCACCCAGAGGCTTATGGCCCACTCTAAGGTGTCCCTGGGAGACATTTTAGCGCAGAGTGGGAGTTCCTGGAGGGCTGGGGTCATCTCTGGGTCCTCATTGTCAGACAGGACCTGGCTCAGATGAGGGGCAAATATACTGAGTAAACACTTAGTTTTCTTATCTAGCACTCTAGACAGCTCTGGGCTTTGGGGGGAGGTTGTGTGTGTGGTGGAGGGAAGTTGGGTGTTGGATGGAGTAGCTCGATTAGGGCTGGGGGCCATTTCTCTCTTAGGCCTGTCTGCCAGCCCTGAGCTTTGGGAGGGAACTCCAGAAACCTTCTCAAATGTGTTCTCACTCCACTTCCTGGGCCCAGGCAGGGAGAGAAAGGGACACAGCCCCACTCATATCATGCAGAGAGGGTGGGCAAAGGGTCTTGGGGAAGTCCAAGAGGTAGGAGGTCCAGCAGAAAGAGAAGAGAAGGAAAGAACTCCAAGTCTCTCACCAAGGAGGCAGAAGGTATTCATAACAGCTGGCTCTTCCCTAGGTCCTTACTAGGCAGCAAGCACTGTCTTGGGCACTTGACCTCCATTAGCTTATTGAAACCCCACCGCAAACCTGCAAAGAAGAAACAAACATCTGGTTTTTTTAGGGACAAAGAACCGAAGGGTCAAAGAAGTTAAGTACCTCGCTGAAGTCACACAGTTAGAACATCGGAGGACCAGAATTTGGTTCCTGAGTCTGGATACAACTCTCCCCAGTAACACACACACACACATACACACACACACACACACACACACACACACTCACACTATTGCTGCCAGTAACCAGCCCATCAGACCTTCACAGAATTCAGGGTCATGGTGAAGTTAATGTTTCTATTCAGGGCCAAGACCCAATGAGGCAGAATTTAAGCAAGTGCTGACTCTCGGGCACTGACGTGGCTCTCGCACGGGTCAATACATGAGTGTTTCCTTAAATTTTGTACCCTGGATGCACTTTGATTGCCCAGATGTGTTCCCAGCCTGTCCCCATGTCACAGAAGAGGAAATCGAGGCTCTGGCCCAGGATGTGAGGTGTTCAGGGTCAGGAAGCATGATCTTGGTAAACCTAGGAATCAGACCCAGGGTTGCTGGGAAGCAGAACTCTGCATGGGTCCCCACCAGGATGCACAGGGTTAAGAGTGGCTTTGTGACAGTGACCAGAAAAGGCTCCATCAGGCCTCTCTCAGGCACTTGTCCCCTGGGAATCCCTCACCCAGCCTCTGCCCTTGCCCTCCCCAAACACCCATCTCCCCACCCAAAGAATGTCTATTTTCCATGTCCTGCAGGCCAGCCCAGGGCCCCAGGTACTGTCCCCGGATACTCCTTCTTGCCAGATTTCAGAGATGGGCCTGTGGCTCAGGCTCAGGGAGGAAGGCACAGCTGGCTGATGTTGAAAACAAAACATTAAGTCCTCCCCCTGAACCCCCCCGTCCCCCCCCCCCCCCCGCGTTCCTACTGCCTCTGGTCCATTCTCCCAGCTAAGCAGCAAGGACTGGACCCCTAGGAAGACCCCAGTAATTGGCAGAGGAGACCAAGGAGTCAGAATCATTAGATGATGCCTTCTTTTCTTGGGAAAAATGTGCCCTCACAAATTCTTGGAGACCAAGACCTGCTAGGGATCATATGCCCATTTAACAGGTGAAGAAATCGAGGCTCCAGCAGACAGTGAGCCACCCGAGGGCCCCAGCACAATGGCGTGCAAGCCCAGGCTGCATCCCTGCCTGCCGGAGCCATCCCTTCCTCCGGGAATGAGACGGAGTGGAACTAGCTCCTGGTGCCTCCGCGATGAGTTCGCAGATCTCATTTGAACCCCATCTAGATCAAAGTGAGAATTGTTCCTGGCTAGGCTTTTAAAAAATGACTTTGGGGTTTTCAAAAGAAAATGCTCTGCTGACTTAGACATTAATAGCTCACTTAAAACTTGGGGAACTGCACTATTAACTTTTTTTTTTCCTTTTTATTGACCATCTCCCATTCTTACACCCTGCCCCTGAGTCCCTGGGGGACAAAGCCCAGGTACCTCTAGGACCTCTGTGGCGGAGGTCACTCTTCCCAAGGGTCTTCCCTGAGCTCCACACCAGGAACAGGCTCTGCTGGGAGGCAAAAGCCAGCATATGCTGGGAGCAGGAGGCATACTTATCTGCCATTCTCCGGGTAGCTCAGGGGACCTCCTGCCTCCAGGTTGCAGGTTGAAGGTTGGGGAGCAATTTCATAACCTAGACCGTAATGAGATTTCAAGATGGAGGGGGAGCTTCGACATAGAAACAGACCAATGCTTTTGTTCACGTTGCCCCGCTGAAACCCCTCCATACCCACCCCCCACCCCTCAAAATGGGAAAAATTGTAAAAAATGATAAATTGAGGTTTTGTGTGTGTGTCTTGTTTTAAACCAATATGATCTCAATTCTTTTGTGAGCTTTGAAAGTCCGTGCAGGAATTCCCCCCCTCACTGTAAATACCCAGAGTCGGGGCCTTATGGCATGTGATCTGTAATAAACTTCAAAAGAACACCTTTGACATTTTAGATAACTTGCAAATGATGATGCAGAGAGATCTTTTGCCACTACAAAGAAAGAACAAAAGAACCGACATGAAAGAGAAATCAATAAACATATGGCAATTAATAAAACATTTTCTATGAATACCCTACAAAGAGTTTTACAACGGTATAAAAACCCAACAGTTGTTTCAATGTGGATTTAAGAAGTCTCAGCTGGCGTATTAAGACATCCGTGCAAGCAGCACACGAGAAGGCACAGAAAAACCGGGGCAGAGGCTGGACTTGTAAATCCATCAGAGGCCAAGGTACAGATCAGATGGGGAGATCGTCTGGAAAGGGGCCCGAGGAGTCAAGGGATGCCTTCGGTTTTGGGGGGACTGCAAATGTGAGGCAGAGAGAGAGGATGTCTTTTCTACTGGTGAAGAAACCACTTTGGATGTTAGGCTGGGGTCCCCTCTACTTCATTGGCTAAGCCAAGCCTCAGGCCTGTTTTCAGAGTTGGGCACTGTGACAGATCCCGGAGGCTTCCAGCTTCTCCCTGTCTGATTTCAGCCAACCCCCAAGCCTGGGGCCAGGGTGGGATTCAAGAAATGAAGGAATTGACTAATCACGAAGGCATGGGCCCCGACCCATCAGAACGGACTTGGCTCTGCAGACCCATGGATTATGAGCCCTGTTGAGTCTCGCTGCTGGGACTCCCCGCCCCGTGTTTGATTCCTACCTCTGATGTTTGGAGCTCCCTGAGTGGCTTCTTTGGAGCTCTTTGGCCTCAGTTTCCCCTTCTATACAATGGGGACAGTGCTGTCTGCCCTTCCTCTCTTCCAGGCTTCCTGGATGCCCGTAGATGTTAGTGTGAACCTCAGAGCTCTGTGCCCACACAAATGCATGAGGAGGAGAAGGGGGCCCATGCCTGGGTAGGCTGGCGCCTTGCAATTCATCTGCACAGTATTCTCCTCCTCCAGGAAATTCCAGGGTCTTCTGGCCTTTCCTGCGTGTAAAGTTTCTGCTTGGCATCCTTTGCAAACTAAACCGAGTTAACAACTCCTACAGTTCTGGAGCTCGTGGCCTCTCCAGCCCGTCTTACTGGGGGCTGTGAAATGCTGGCAGGCAGAGGTGCTTCTCTGGAAATTTCAGAGAAGAGTTACAACTGGGCAGTCCATATAACACACATATAGCAAGCCGGAAGAGCCCAGAGGACAAGAGGGAGGGCAGGAGAACAAGGCAGAGATACAGAGACACGGGGACTGAGATTGCCCTGTACGATCTATTCTCACACCTGGGGTTGCGTGCCTGTGTGTGTGCATGGGTTTGCATGTAGGCATGTGTACGTGTGTGTGTGTGTGTGTGTGTGTGTGTGTGTGTGCTGCCTGAGAGGAGAGCAGCTTGCTTGAATAGAAAGGCCAAAAGTGTTTGACTGGCTGGGCTTAAATCCTCTGTGGTTGAGGTTTTTTTCTCTCCCCCCCTAACATCGCTAGGACCTAATCCCTCCAGCTGCAAAAGGATGCCCACATCACAAGCTTCCTAGGTTTTTCATAACAATTAAATCACCCGATCGTGATCTAAAGGGTCCAGGACAGGCCTCACTACCTGGTTACTGTGAGTGATGTCATCTTAATGATGACAGGGCTGACGGGCCGCCGTCCCTTTGAATGGGAAGGTGGGCTGGCCTGGCTCCGGCGTCTTGTGTTCCTCTGACTCTCTGCCCCCAATCCAGGCTGTTCTGCTCACTTGTAACAGCACAGACAGTCCAGGTTGGAGGAGGTACATCCCATCTGTCTCTAGATGGCGGTCTCCATCCCCCACCCCCCACGCCCCGCCAGGGCACCCTAATCCTCCAACACAAGTAGTCCTTAGTCATCCGGCTCCCGCTTCCATGCTTCCAAATCCCAGTGCTCAGGACTTCCTGAGATTTCCTTCTCTGTTTGGACAGTTTTAAATGGCACATAGCTCTCCCTTGTCCCGGGCTGGGCTGAACTCGTTCTCTTCTGACTCAATGGTTCTCAATCCCTTAAACCGACCGAGGTGAATCAGACACTATGAAGCAGGGCCTCCAAGGAAATGTCCAGGCCTCACTATTCTGAAAGCTCGCTGGTGATTCTAGTCGCATCCAGCCGGACAGCCATTGTCAGGCCTGGTGGCCCCTTCCAGGGAAGGCCCCAGGACCCTCCCAGAGGTCTCCCCTGGTGCAAGCAGGCGTTCCTTCCGGGCAGGATCCCCAGCAAACTTGGGACCACGTTCAGGATTGCCTCACGACTCTTGAATGCAGCAGGTCGAGCCTGAGGTCAGAGGCAGTCCTGGAGGGCAGTGATTTGCACGGCGCCCACCGTGACCCTCCACTTTCATGCCACGTGGGACACCTGGTAGAAATACACATTCCCGGGCCCTACTCAAACCTACCAAATCCAAGTCAGTGGTGGTAAGGCCCCAGGATGTGGCATTTTCCTCAAGCTCATCCCCAAAATGGGATTCTTGGTGTGTGAAAGTCCAAGAACCCATTCAGTAGGGTTGAGAGTGAAGATTCAGTAGATCCTGCCTTGCCTTTTATCACCTGAGCAAACAAAGCACGTGACATCTTGTGCCTCATTGTCTTTATCGGAAAAACAAGGTTTAACCATAACTACCTTATCAGGTGAATAGAAAGATTAAAGGAGTGATGAGTATCAAGCCCAGAGCCTAGGATACAGTTCTTAGCCAGGGTTTAATATAGCGGATGACCTATATTAAGCTGTTAGGCTCTTCTCTTTCCTTACATGAGTTCCGAGTGCCTATGAGTTCCAGGGTGAG
This sequence comes from Mustela lutreola, assembly GCF_030435805.1. NCBI lineage: Eukaryota > Metazoa > Chordata > Mammalia > Carnivora > Mustelidae > Mustela > Mustela lutreola. The sequence goes on along the minus strand of NC_081305.1, from coordinate 28,421,503 downwards.
CCTCAGCCACCCAGAATCCGAGGATGGGGGCAAACACCAAGGGATCCCCCCTCTTCTTTTGCATCTGGACCAAGTAACCAAGTGCGTTTTACTGGGCTAGGGACTCAGCTATAGATCTTGTCCCCAGGCAGCGATTCCTGTAACCCCCAGAGGGCAGGGACAATGTTTCTCAGGGGGAGCCTGGACCAAGCCCACAGAACCCCACAGCTCTCCTTCCCAGGGGTGGCATAGAGGGGCATGAGCTCACTCCCATCCCATCACACAGGAGGCCTGGCCTCAAGGCCATCAAATGAAGAGGAGACATGGGGACAGCAGGGTCAGCCCTCCCACCCCCTGACATCCTTTAAACTCCCAGCGAACTTCATACTTGCCAAAATGTTTCCCATCATCTGAGGTCAGTAGAAGCACTCCCAACCAAGCTTCTAACCAACCTTCCAGATGAGCCACGATGATCCCTTTCTTCTCTAAATAGCCCGGCTCTTGCCCATCGCAGCTCAAATAGCCCAGCTGATAACATCGCTCGGGAGTGGGCCCACACAGGCGCATGCGCAGTGCGGAGCAGGGCACATCCATTCCCCAGGGGGCTGAATTTACCCCCGAACCTGTTTATACGCCAGGTGTGCTAGTTCTTGTAATTAATTACATGCTGACATTAACTATTACATAAGCCGATGAAATGGGAGTGCAAAACCACGGAAGTACAAGTTTTGGAAAGTTCTCAGCAAAGGCAATTTTCTAGGAAACTGTGCTGTCAAGTAAGGAGGGTGCAAAATAGTGAGAGAAGGCTGCGGAAGTGGTAAGCAGACGGAGTCTACATTCAGGTGGCTTCGAGTGTGCACGCAAACTCTTTTGAGGTCAGCAGGGCTCTGATTGCTAACCTGTGGTATAGGAGAGAACATTAGAAATCATCACAGGAAGGTCATAGGTTTCATTCCCATAAGAATGATTACATGGGATTCCAGTGGAGACGGTTTTGCCCAGAAGAACAGCCTTGGTCCTACCTTAAAAAATAATGATAATAATAACGGGGGCACCTGGGTGGCTCAGTCGGTTAACGATCTGCCTTCAGCTCAGGTCAGGGTCCTGGGAACGAGCCCCAGATTAGGGTCCCTGCTCAGCAGGGTAACTACTTCTCCCTTTCCCTCGGCCCCTCCCTCCTGCTTGTGCTCTCTCTCTCTCTCCCAAATAAATAAAATCTTCAATTAATAATAGTAATAATAGCTTTAAAAATTTATGAATACCCATTTATCAAATTTAAGATAAGGTAAAATGCTTACAACAGATAAATAGATATTATTTCTAGTGATTTCACACTGTCCTTTTTTCCTATTGGAATTACTACCAAGCTAATCACTTGAGACAGTTCTGCTATTTCTTTTGAGGTCAGCAGGGCTCTGATTGCTAACCTGTGGTATAGGAGAGAATCCAGAGACCAAACAGCACAAAATGGCTTGTCCATTAGCTCAGGCAGATGCAGGTTCAGCTGGATCCAGCTCCTCTGCTGTGTGGGAGATAATTCTAAGATGGTTCCCAAGATTCCTGTCCCCCTGGTGTACTCACCCTGTCCAGCTCCTTCCTGTGATGAGTTGTCTAATCATGGTGCCATGAGTGAATGAAAATGAGATTATCCTGGTGGGCCTGACCACCAGGCAAGTGTTCTAGATTCCTTTTCCCTGCTGGCCTTGATGAAGATGAAAGCTACCATGAACTGTACAGCTTCAAGGCAGTGAATTCTGGCAACAACCCGAATGAGCTTGGAAAGGAACCTTAAGAATTAAATGAGGAGCAGCCCCAGTCAGCACCTTGATAGGATTTAATGAGACCTCAGCAAACTCCTGTTCGGATTCCTGACTCACAGAAACTGTGAGATAGTTGATTTGTATTGTGATAGGCTGATAAATCTGTGGTCCTTTGTTACATAGCAATAGGAAATGAACACAGCTCCAAGGACCCCAAAATACAGTAGTTCCACCAGCCTTCCTGCCTGATGGAACTTTCCAGCCTTGGAAGACAGCAAGCCGTCCTTGTGAGGACAGACTCATTCAAGGTGACTTCTTACTTCTGGAGTGATGTCTTGCTTTTATTCCAGGCAAATTAATTTCCCATATGCAATTCAGTTTAAGTAAATTATTAGGAAGAAAGTCTCCTGCCTCCTTCCCACTCCAAGGGAAGAGCACTTGCATTAGCTTCTGTTTTTGAATTAAACATCAATAAAGTGGCCCATAATTAGTGTTCCTTCGGATGGAGCTTTTGTAAATTTCATACTCTGTAAGATCGTCGTCCTCCGCCTGATCAATTTACTTTTTCCAAGGTGTCCCGGTTCCTCACACCCTCCTCTCAGACACCGACTCAGCCTCTAATTGCCAGTCCCAGCTCAGCCCCTGGGCCCTGCTTTTAAAAATGAAAGCGCCTGAAAAGGAACCACTTGGAACCATTTATTAGCTGCTCTGGGTGTCTTCTTCCCCCTCCAGGGAGATGGGAGGTCTCAGCCATTCTCACCAGACTGCACAGCTAAGGCAGAGGCGAGCTTTTATTTACTTTGTGACTCCCAATTCCCGGCATAAGGCCTGGCAAGTCCTAGATGCATGGAAGGTAATTGCAGTAGGAAGGTGGGGAGGAGGGGAGGGAAGAGAGAAGCAAAAGGAAGGAGGGAGGAGGGGAGAGAGGAGGGGCACAGGGAGGAGAGGGATCAGGGAGGAGGCGGCCAGGGAAGAGGGGAATAAAAGAGAGGCAGGGAGGAGGAGGTTGGAGAGGAGGGGAGGCAGATGACAGCTCTTCCATTCTCACCAAGTGTGGTGGCCCACATGCAAAACACTCGGGACCTGGGTCCCAGGTGCCCTAGGCACGCCCCATCCCACCGAAAGCTCACTGCAGAACTTCCTGGCCTCTCTTTCAGGTTATTGACTCTCTCAACTGGAGGGCTCTCTCCTGGCTGGAGGAGCCAAGTTCCAGACCTAGCAGGTGCCAAAGAGGTAGTGCTAAGAGCAACTCCCCAGGAATGAGCCATGAGAACCCGTGGCTACGCCCTCCAGCTGTCCTGCCCACGAGCTAGGTGATCCTCAGGGTGTGATGCGGTCTTCAGAAAGCCCCTGAAACAATGAGCCTACATTGCCCCGGGGGTACCCTCTCAGTACTGCCCCCTTTGTGGTATAGCCCTCACTGCTTTGTTCTTAAAGATTTTTTTAAAAAGCAATCTCCACACCCAACGTGGGGTTTGAACTCACAACCCCGAGATCAAGAGCAGCATTATCTTCTAATGGCGCCCACCAGACACCCCTTCTGCTTTCCCTTCTCATGCCCCATGGACTCTCTGTTCACCTCGGCATCACCTCCTAAATGAACTTGCCCTTGCCTTGGCCCAAAATCTCCTATGGGGGAGCCCAGAGTAAAGGTCCCCCCACTTATCTCCTGCTCGGGGCACATCATACCCCTTTTGTTCCTTTTGGGCTCAGACAAGGCTTCAGAATCCTTCTCTGCCCAAAGCTCTGGGCAGCCGTGATTAATCATCTCATGAGGCCGTGAGTCCTAAATCTGAAAATTCTGTCCCTGGACCTCCTCTCGTGGGGTCAATGGCAACCACTGTCCCTCCCCAAAGCCATCACATAAACGTAACGGACCTCACTTTCTGATAAAAGGCGTCTGGTGTGGAAAGCCTACACACAATGACAACTCATAGCTATGAAGCGTTTACTCAACACCAGGTACCACCCAACATACTTCACACAGAATTAATATATTTTAGTCCTTGTGATAATAGTATGAGATAGATATCTTTGTCATCATTTTTCACATCGGAAAACTGAGGCACAGAGAAGTGAAGTTACCTGTTGAGGGTCACACAGCTTGTCAGTGGTGGGGCATGGATTCCAAGTCTGGTTGTCACGAAACGGTCCCGCCTCTGCTAGTTAAGATCCAAAATGCCAGGGGTGCCTGGGTGGCTAGTCGGTTGAGTCTGCCTTCGGCTCTGGTCATGATCCCAGAGTCCTGGGATCGAGCCCTGCATCAGGGTTCCTGCTTGGCAGGGAGCTTATTTCTCCTTCTCCCTCTGCCGCTCCCCTTGCTTGTGCTCCACCCCTCCCCCCCCCCCCCCCCCCCGTCAAATAAATAAAGACATCTTTAGGAAAATAAATAAATAAATAAATAAATAAAGATCCAAAATGCCTTTTGTCAGAGGGATGGAGCATTTCAGCTCATCTTATCAAATTGTCAGTCCGTGCACCTGCCTCAGGCACAGCACAGCCCGGGAGGGCCTGGGTTAGGGACCACACCTGCCTCTCTGACTGACCAGCAGCATACAGGGTAACCCTCACACTGAGCCACTTTGTACCCAGCCAGGGCAGGGAGCCTCGCTCGTCTCCCAGGCCCGTCAATGCAGCCCAGGCGCGCATCGCATCTGAGATGGCGCTCAGAGACCACTGGCACAGGGATGAGGGGATCTCCTGATGGGTCCAGAGTCCCTGGCTAGAAATGAGTCATTTCTATGCACTGCTGCACAGCCCGGAGGCCTTCTTCCAGAAGGAAGCCCACTTGGTCACTTGCAGATTCATCTGTAAGCAGGAGACAGAAAATGCTTTCTGCATTTCAGATCTCCCCACCGTCTCCCTCCAGCGCTGCTCCCGGGGAGCCCATCGCTGCCGGAGACAGGAGAGAGACAGAGAGCACCCGGGTAGGGCTCAGCAAGTCCTTGAACTAATTAAGTGTCTGTCATTAGCAGACCTCCAGGGAGGGAGGGGCTGGCATCAGGATCCTGGCTGGGGACCTGTGGCAACCGTGGACACGGTGACTTCTGGAGATAATCCCAAGCCAGGCAAAGCCAATACGACATGGCCTCAGCTGTGGGGTACTTTCCACGTGCTAGGCCTGGTGTCGGGAGTTTCACAAGTGCTGGTGGGGTAGTGAGAGCCTGCTTGCGTTCCAGTCCCACCGGCAGTTAAGCTGGGACCTTGACTTAGTTGCTCCCTGGCTTTGAGCTTGACCTTGCTCACCTCGAAAATGAAGTGACTGGTAGGTCCTATTCTGAAGGTTTCTTCCCAAAAGAGATGGTGTATGTGAAGGAATTGAGATGAAGGGACAGCTATTCCTGCTGTCCTGGGAGGGGGTCTGGGAGGAGCTGCGATTCTATCCCTATTTTATGGAGATGGAAACTAAGGCACTTGAAATAAGACCTTCTGCCCGAAGTCAGCACCCAGAGGTCCTGCGCTTGACCATCGGGCTAGCCTGCAGGCTGGGAAGATAGGCTTCCTTGTAGTCACCTGGGGGATGAGGAAAGAGGCTGAGCATCTGAGGGCTCTCCAGTGCTGCGGGCAAGTGAAAGGGCAGTATGTTATATTTGATCTTTAGTAGCTGTGAGTCATTCCTGCTCAGTGATCGTCTAGTGGATGAGGGCAGTTCAGCCTCTGGGAGCTCAGTAACATGTAGAATCACTCTGGTGATTTCTTTTGTCCTAGATGCTTTGACACCCATGGGGCTCTCTTGACACCCAGATAAAGCCTTTGTAAGAATTAGATAACAGCTTCCAAACCTTTGGGAAGGACTCCTGGATGGATTTTAGCTCCCACTTGCCCCCGTGGCCAAGAGTCTTCTGGCAGTGTGCAGCCTGCACAACTGCTCATGGCAGCCTTGAGATGTCTGACATACTATTCTCAGCCCCTTCTTCCTTGGAATGTGCATGGCGGGCCCCTGGAGTGCTTATAAGAAAGAGGTCATCCTTGGATTGGGGTTGGGCACAGACAGATCTTACCCTGAATCCTGAGGAGCTTCACGCAAAGGAGGCTCAGCAGAAACAACCAAGGGAGGCCAAGGGAGGGCCCTTCTGCTCTCTATGAGCCTGTGTGCATCTGTGTCCCAACTCTGAGGACTCGAGGAGCCCCTCCTCAAGGGTTTGAGTGCATCTGGGTTGGCGATGGAGTCCATGCCTCACCACTGCTGCTCTATACCACACAGGAGGACCCATGGAAACACTTCCCAAACCCCTTCAAAATCAAAGCCATCAGGGTCAGAGCATGAGCCATCCAAAGAGACAGAGGACACAGGAAATTGAGTCTTGGAACCTGCCATCCCACTACCATGGGCTGCTCTCGCAGACTGACAACTTCCTCTGGCTCTCGCTGCAGGCACACAGTCCCGAGGACAGAAGACAAAGCTGAGGGTCATAGTGGGGAAACAGCTGGACAAAACTTATAGGATCCAGAATACTTGCAGCCTCTAGGGTCCACGGAGTTGGACCCAAGGGCCAGAAGGCAGGGGCTGTAGCTTTCTATTCCAGTGCGTTGACAACCCTTCCCAAAGCCATTCAGCAGGACTGGGGGCAGAAGGACAGGTGCCTTGTTATGGCAAAAGGGATTTTGCATCAATGCTGAGTAGCCAAAGGGGTGGACTGTGATGGTCACTGAGTTACTGTCTCAGCCCTAAGGCTGCCCTCAGCCTCGAGACACAAGGGCTGCAGCCCCATCAGCCACTTTCCTGCTCCATGTTAGGCTCTGCAGATCTGGTGGCCTCAGGGAGATTGCGAGGCTGGACGGTGGGGAGGGACCAGGCTGCCCCTTCCTGTCGCCATCCTGTGCCTCCTGTCGCAGTCCTGTTGCCGCTCTCTAGTGCCTCCTGAGGACATCTCCCCAGCCATGTCTCTTCACCATGCCAGCAGGCTTTCCTGTCCCAGGGGAGCATCTGAGCCCAGTTGGCAAATTTTTAATTCTTCTTCTTCTTCTTCTTCTTCTTCTTTTTTTTTAAAGGTATTTATTTATTTATTTATTTATTTATTTATTTGAATTGGGGGGGTGGGGAGCAGTGGGAGAAGGGTGAGCCAACTCCATGCTGAGTGCAGAGCCTGATGCAATACTCCATCCCAGGACCCTGAAATCATGACCTGAGCCAAAATCATTTGTTGGATGCTCAACTGACTGAGCCAAACAGGTGGCCTGGCAATTTTTCAATTCTTGTAGAACCAGGATCATTGCATCCCCCAGAAATGCCAGCCTCAGCTGCCAGTGCCCCCTTTCTAGCAGTCTGGCTCCTTGACCTAGGGAGCTCCTTCTCTAAGCCCAGAGACACCAGTGCTGGGCACCTGATTCTCCCCTCATCAAAGGCCTGGATCCCTTGCCCAAGGGGCTCTGCATCTAAGCTTCTACATTTTCAAAATTCCACCCTCCTCTCTGCTTTCCTAGCTCAAGGGTCGGTAGTCACTTCCTGCAGTTGCCAATGCCATGAAAACTTTTAGTGTTCTTTTTACCTTTTTAGTTCTAATCCCTGGCTAAGAATTCTTTATTCAAAATCCTTTCAAGTACCAGGTTTCTGTCTCCTAATGACCCTGAGTGAGATACATCCTAAGGTCTCCATCTTGGCATGCCCAAATCCTCCCCCACTCATCTGAGCCCAACCTCAGTGCCACTTCCTCCAGGAAGACCTCTGGGTTTTCTCCAGTCAGGAGGCATCAGTCCCTGCTCTGAGCTTTCTGACACTTCCCTTGTCTTAGGGCACCAACCACTTCCTATTGTGCATCCTAGTCGCTGGTGCATGGGTCTAACTTACACTATTCTCCTGGGCTCCACAAGTCTGAGATTCTTTGTCTTACTGTTTCTTGGTACCTTCCAGGGCCTAACACAGTGCTGGGCTCAGAATGGGTGCTCAGTTTATATTTATTCAATTAATGCAAAATAACTTCTAAATTCTGTCCAACTTTGTGCCAAGAAAACAGAGTTTAAGAAAATGAAAATGATTCTCAAAACATGAAATTCCTTTGTCCCCAGCCATTGGGAGACCCTTGTTCCCTGTTTCTGCACCCGCAGAGGAGATTCTGCACCCGCAGAGCCATGCAGAAGCAGACATGCATGCACATCATTAAATGTGAGCACACAACCAAAAAACCCCAAATTTATATTTTATTTACATTTTCTCTTCTTTTCCACTCTTACTTTTTAAAGATAGAGGATCTTGAGGAAAAGTCTTTGTTTTGCTGATGGAAGAGGTGTGAACCAGGCCTAGGAAATCTAAGAGAGGGATAAACTCTGCTTCTGAGCTTCAGGGGGTGTCTAGGGAAAGTGGGGTGCAGTAAGGAAAACATTGAGGGGGGCCTGCTGATAGGAGGGGGAGCAAAGAGAGGAGGGGAAGATGAGGTAGCCCCCCCCCCCCGGCACTTTGGAAGAAGACAGAGATGTTTATAGTGACTTTCCAAGAAATCTGGAGTGCCATGAGGGATGTCAAGCCTCTTGATCGCTCCAGGAAACCTTCAGTAAAACGGACAGTCGTCCTCAGTGCTTTGAAGGTGCATGACACTGTGTTCTGTTTTATGGATACAATGACACTTAGGACTTACTTTCAGATGAGCACTGAGAGGAGAACATGGCTGGCCCCAACACGTAGCTGGTCCAGCTACTATGTCACGTATGCGAGCACAAACATGCACACTTAGGTCTATGTGCCCCTCTGCACACTGTAGACACATGTAAGCGCACATAGTCACAATCACGGCCATGTGCATGTGCAGTGGTCCTGGCAAACAGCCGTGCAAGGCCATAACATGTAAGTACTCACAGGGTGTGTGACACCTTGCCACACGTGCTGTCACACACCTGTGCAGTGCATAACTATTCGTGAGGACATACACCTGTACTGTGCATATACATCTTGGACCTTTAAAACTTCCCAGAGCCTAGACTAACAAACACACGCACCAGGCACATACACAAATGCACCGTGCATGCACACATGTGTACATAACCACACACGTTCACATGTGCACCTTTGTGTGATCACGCCTGCCACACACACTGCACTGCACGTGCACAGAGTGCACCGTGTGTGCATTCACAAATACCACACATGTACCTGTGCGCACACACACACACACACACCCTGCATATGCCCACACACACGTCTGTATACGTTATACATGCCGCATCGCTGCAAGCATGTGCGTCTGTACACAGATGCACCACATGTAAGCACACACATACTGCAATTCACTCTCACATGCATAACCTCACACATGACCACACCCACAACACGCACACATGGGCGAATGCACCCCCCCAGGCGCACACACGTGCAGAGTAACCGGGCGCATGAGTGTTCGCACACTCCCACGCCGCATATCACATCACACATGCACAGACGCACACAGACCACGGGACGCAGGCATGCGAGCGTACTGCGCGTCCCTTCTCACACAGGGACGTGCAACCACACACGCCCACAGCTCACGTGCAGGGGCACGCACACATGCGTGGTGCACATCCTCCCCCATGCTCGCTTAGCCCCCCGGAGCATGCGTGCATGCGGGCGGGCGCACATGCACAGGCCAGCCCCGCCGGGCGGGATGTAATTGCTCCCAGCCCCGGAGTCCCCGCAAATCGCTCTTGCGGGGCGTCGGGCCGCCGCCCCTGATTAATCGCCTCTCCCCCCCGCCACCCCTCACGCCCCCCGGCGCCCACGCCGCACCCCCCCCCCCCACCGGCCCACTGCGGTCCCCGCCCCGGCCCTGGCCCAGGCTCGTAATCAAAAGGCAGATTTCCGCGCCGGGCACCTGTTTGCGGGGCTGCGCCTCCTCCCGCTGCCGTGTTTTATCTCCGCGCGGCGGTGAATAATTCATGGCCCCGGGTCTGCTTTGCAGTCAAACGCGCTGCGTTCTGTCCGGCGCCGCCGCCGCCGCCCGCCGGCCGCTGTGATTTATTATTTACTAACGCGCGGCCGCGCCGTGTAAGGTGAGCATTGTGGCTGCTCGCAGAACTGTTACAATCTGGCCTCGTTAGTGGCCTTTCTTGCTGCCTCTCCAAACAGCGGCCCCGCTTATTGATTTTCCCGCGGAACCTCTGCCATGAAATCCCACCGCTGCTGCTCTCAAAGCTGTTGCTATAAAGTCGGACTTGGCCCTTCTTCTCGAGAACAAGAACTCGTGTTTGGATGCGCTTTCTTCTTTCATCCATTGTGTCTTCTCCCTCCGCCGCGGCGTCCCCCATTAGCGCGCCCCCCCTCGGCCCCCTCCCTTCCCCGCGACGCCTGGCGAGGCACCGCAGAGGCGGGCTTTTCTTAAGCCGGCGATGGGCCCAGGGGGGGTGGGAAGGCGGAGGGGCTTTTCAAGGTGGCAGCCGAGAGTGAGAGAGACACGGAGCAGGCCTGGGAGAAGAAGTTTTCCTGCCTTGGAAGTTTTCAAACGCGGAGAGGAGGCTGAGCCGGGGAGAGGATGGGCTGGCTGGCGGGGGAGATGCGGCTGGCTACTTCCTCTCCCTGGGGCGGTGCAGGCACAGTCTCTGGGGGCTTCTTCAGAAGAGAAGCCCGGGGAAGGGAGGAAGGCCTGGGGGTGGGGATGGTGTTCCTACCACGTGCCAGGCGCTTGCTGGGATTTTTGAATTTATAGAATTCTCAGGACAGTCGCAGGGAGGAGGTGTGAGTGCTAAGGTGTGGACAAGGGCATGTCCCAGGGCTGGCAAGAGGGGGTTCTGGGATTTGATCCCGAGGCCCACGCCGCCACAGATGGCCTGCCTTCTCAGCCACCCTACACCAGGGTGAGGTGATGACAGGGCCAAACTTTGGTGTGGATAAGGAGTGACACTGGGACCTTTCCAGGTCATCCCCTCCACTTCTCATAGCCCAAGGGAACCACCCCAGACACAACCCTCCTTCCTTGGACCCTCACCAGGCCCCCAATCCACCCTGACAGCCACCTCTTTGAATGGGGGGGCAGCAGGTCTCGAATGCTATGGTTCCCTGAGGGGGAAAACCTGGCCTGATAGGTTTGGCTGAATCTCTAGGAGGTCAGAGCAGATCTGGAAGTCTCTTACATAGCATTGCACATTTTGGTGAAGCAGGGGCTCTGGCACAACACCCAGACATGGCAGGGGATCCTGGAGATTTGAGCACCCTGGGAGTACAGAGCCAATCTCACCCACTCACTGGACTCCACGCCCATTCACCATGAGAGAGCAAAGGTGCCTGAACTTTTCCTTCCTTCCCCTCGTTCTATTCTCTGCCGCAGGTGTCCAGGAAGGGTCTCCAGAACTCTGATGAAATTGACCTGGGGGTAGGGACAGGGGATGAATGAATGGTGGTGGTGCTTCTCCTGAGCAGTATGAATTTCCAGGTCTCTTTGTGCAGCCCTGGAACCACTGGAAAAGGAGTTAATCCAACCACAATACGTACACATGTTCCTCTCTTGCCCACAAAGCATTTTCCTGGGAGGCTCATCTTCATTGTTCAGTTTCGTTTCACGTATTCTTGAGCAATCATGTATGGAGCACGCAGGCAAGGTTCGAAGCACCTGGGGACAAGGTGATCATGAAGAGAAACAAAATCTTCATCCTCGTGAATTTTAAACATTGAATGGGAAAACAGATCATTGTTTTAAATGGAGCAAAGGTGTTGTTATTAGCTACTGCCTTAGTCTCTTCAGGATGCTCCGACAAAATATTGCAGACTGTGTGTCTTATAAACAGTAGAAATTTATTTCTTACAGTCTGGAAAGCCGAAAGTCCAAGATCATGGTGCCAGCCCAGCTGGGTCCCGGTAAGGACCTTCTTCCACGTTTGCCAATTTCTTGCTGTCGTCCCGTGGTGGAAGGTGGGTGAGCTCCCTGGGGCATCTCTTATAAGGGCACTAATCCCACTCATGGAGGCTCCACCCTCATACCCCAATCCCTTCCCCAAAATCCCATTTCTCTATACCTAAAACCTGGGGTGCTAAGTTTTCAACATAGGAATTTGAGGAGTACATAAACATTCAGCATAGGAACTATGATGTTTCGCCAGCTGCTGGATTTGTTCTCTGCCCTTCTCTGCCTTGCTCCATGCCCAGGCAGGCTGAATCCCATGTACTGTAGCTCTTAGCTCACCAGGGCTCTGATTTCTGGTGGTTTGGGTCAGTAGAGACACTGGCTGGAGTTGGAGGGCAGGTGATGAAGGGAGAGGTCAGGTTACTTCTCCCTCGTTCCCTCCCTGCTTTGGCACTGTGGTTCTGGTTCCTACTAAGAAAACCCTCCACCACGATGCCAGTTCCCTCTGGTCTCAGTGCCGCCCCTCCTTCAGACCTAGGAATGTTAACAGCTTTACTATTGTCAGTCCTTGGTGTCTCGGCATCCCTAGACCCTGCAAACACCATTGTAAATAGTACCCTCTTAAATTTTCTTTAAATCCCAGAAAATGTGCCTTTTGTCCCCCCCCCCCCAGACCTTGCCTTTTAACACAGGAATATCTAATATGAAATTAAGACAGAAGAGAGGAGAGGGTGATAGCTGTGCGATTTTGGAGAGGGTGGTCCGGGATAACTTCTCCAAGGAAATGAGATTGAGCAAAGAAATGAAAGTGAGGGGGTTACCATGTCAACATCTGAGCAAGAGCAGCCATGGCAGAGGCACAGCCTGTGCAAAGGCCCTGAGGCATGTTATATTGATATAGTTAAGACACATCAAGAAGACTAGTATGGCTGAGCGAGTGGAGAGAGGCGAGGTAGGTAGGAGGTTGGGGATGGCCAGATCCTTGGATGTGAGTGAAGTTCTGCAGACAGTGACGGAATTAATGATCCCTTTATGTAGGATCAGAAAACTGAGACTTGGAGAAGGTCAGAAGCAGGCCTGAGGCCACACAGAGATTAATACTGTAAATTGATACATGTAGACCCTCCCCACCATGCTTACTGTTCTGTGATGTCCTGGGGACTGACCTGCCAAGGAAGAGCGTCGGGGGAAGGTGTCAGCTTGCAGCGGAGTCCACCAAATGGCCATACAACTGGTCCTGGCCACCGGGTTGGGCTTCTAGTTTCTTTCATGGCTTGGCTGCTTGGAACTGCAGTCTGTTCCTTACTTGGCCTTTGTGGTAGGCTGAATAATACCTCCTTCCCCAAATGTGCAAATGTAGTCCCAGATTCCCATGAATATGTTACCTTACATTGCAAAAAGGACTTCATAGATATGATCAAATGAAGGACCCTGAAGTGGCCAGTAGCCTAGATTACCCAGGCAAGCCCACTGATATAATCACTGATATAGATTTGTCTTTTACTAAGGGAGATAGAGGGGAAGGGTGTATCAGAAAAGGAAGAAAGGTAATGCATCAGTGGAAGCAAAAGAGAAAAAGCAAAGTGACAGGAAGAAGCAATCATGAGCCACAGAAATCAGGTGACTTCCAGAAGCTACACAAGGCAAGGAAATGATGCTCTCCTAGAGCTCCAGAAGGAACCAGCCATGACATCTTGGCTTTAGCCCAGTGAAACTGATTTTGGATTTCTGGCCTCCAGAGCTGAAAAAGAATGTTTGTGTGTTTAGGCCCCTGAGTTTGTGGTACCTTGTCACAACAGAAATAATAATTCAAAGTAATACACAATTCAAAGTAATACACAAAGTAATACAAAGTATTACATATACACATACACATACAATGTATTGCTGTCCCAAGAGCAATAGTAATTCAAAGTAATACACAAAGTAATACAGGCCCAAGTCTGATCATACCACTCTTCTGCTCAAAATCCTTCCAAGACTCCTCATTGCAGTGTCAAAGCCAGGGGCATCCACAAGCCACAGTGTGATGTGTTTCCAAAATCCTCTCTGTCCCCAGCCACCTTGTTTCTTGTCCTCCTATCTGCTGCCAGCCTTACTCACTATGCTCCAGCCACACTGGCCTCCTTGCTATTCCTTAATCACCTCAGGGCCTTTGCACTGGCTGTTTGGTCTCTGGTCAGATGCCGCCTTCCTTGATGCCTACTTTGTCTTCCCTCCTCCCCACTTCACCCCACTCATTCCTGACGCCCTGGCATGGGGGGCAGTCAGGCAGGCAGAGGCCCTGCCCTGCCTTGTATTTATCCCCCTGCACGTACTGATCAGTCCCTGTGCCGGATGCTGGACTGACTTGGTAGCTCCTCTAGGTCTTCTTCTCCTCCATACCATTAATATTTTGTACCAGATCAATTCTTCCTGTGTGGAGTCTCCTATACTTTGTGGGATGTTCAGCAGCACCCATGGCCTCTGTTCACTAAATGCCTACAGACCTTCCCTTACCCCGCCCCCAAGTTATAATAGCCAGCCATGTCCCCAGGCATCACCATATGTCACCTGGGGGAAAACTGCCTTGGTTGAGAACCACTGGGCTTGACACTCAGGTGCCTTGCATTCAACCACAGACCCACTGAAGGAAATGGTCCATGGCAGTCCATTGTGGTGATTACAATGGAGAAATGCAGAACTTTGCCTAAGGCTGGTCCAGGCTCTGCTCACACACTTCAGGGATGGAAATCTCATTATCTACTGAGGCTTTGTCTTCCTTGAATTCATCACTGTTTGAATCCAAAATCTGTTGATGTCTCCAAAAGACCATGGCTGCTCCCTTTTATAAGCAAAGAAACACCTGAGTCTTGGCCAGTTGGGACAGAGCCCTGGGGAGGTTGTCAGGCCCCCAGGGTCTCCATGACCATCCCTGTGCCTGCATGACCTTGGAGATCCTGCATGACCTTGGAGGTCTAAAAGAGATTTCTAATCATCTAACCTCAGGCCTGTGCCACAAATAAGCAATTGGGGGCTAAAAAGAAAAGATACTTGCTTGAGGTCCTACAGAACATCGACTACACAGAGAAGACTAGAATCGTGTGTTTAGTCTCTGATCATGCTTCTTACCTTCTCTATTTACCTCAATTACCATGTTTTCCTTCACTCCCAGAACATGCCAGGGACATGCAATGTGTGTGCAGAGGGCCAGGGGCTGTGTGTCAAAGCAAGAGTCCCTGCCCATTCCTCTGCCACACTAGAGACACATGTTGAACCACATAACCCAGTTCCCTCAGTAACTTCCCCACTCCAGACCCTACTGACTTTCATGTTGAGTATGAACCACTTAAAGTAAAAGAATAAACCATTAGACAAGAAAGCAAACCTTTTAAAAAAGCAAATATTAACTCTACTGATAATAAAAGATGTAAAAGAAAGGACATCAGTCCTGGTATACCAGATGACTCAGCTAGAGTAGTATTTCTAAAGTCATAATAATGTGAATACTTAATGCTATTTCAACCAAATCTCTATTGGGATGATGTGGGAAGGGACAGGAGTGTGGGGCTGGAAGGGTGGAGGATCTTCTGTAAGAAATGTAATTCAGCTTTTGTAACCATAAAGTCAACACAGATATCTAAAAACAAGCAAGTGAAAAAATAGCTAAAGATGTCCATTCCCAGCCAAAATGGAGTAACAGGGACTAGATTTATGCTCTATGAAACAATGATAAAACTGGACAAAATATATGAAGCAATGGTTTTTTAAAACATTAAACATGAGGTAGTGAAGGACACAATCCCTGAGAGATGGGGAACAAATGAGGTAAGCCCATACAGAGGATTTCCAGACCATGGCACAGGGAAAGGAAGCCCAGGAGGGAAACAGTGTATTCCTGAGCTGAGGAGGTGGAGGGATGAATTCCAGAAAGAATTAAAGCTCATAGGGAAAATCATGGAAGAGGAGGGAGTTTGCACACAGATCTGCAGAAGGTACCCTGAAGCTGTCATAGGATACTGATCAGCAGGTACATGTAAGGAAGCTCCCCAAGGTGGGAAAAGAACCACCCAGAAAGATTAAGGAGAATAGTATTTGCAGCTCACGTAGGGCCCACAATGATACCTTTTCCCACCAGCCAGAGCAGAAATTCCTCCTAATTCTTAGAGCATTGAGTAGAATACTCAGAAGGGTCTTGCCTCGATAGCAAAGAATAATTAGCCCTAGACTAAACATGCTTGGGTCCTGACAAAGGAGACAAAGAGACAAAGAAGTTCATTTCATAATGATAACAGAGTCCATTTATCAAGAGGGTATAGTAATCCTAAACATTTATGCACTTAATAACAGAGCTTCCAAATATATGAAGGGAAACCTGATAGCACTGTAAAGAGAAATAGATAAATCCACAATTATAGTTAGAAATTTCAATGCCCCTCTCTCAAGTATTGATAGAGGAAGTAGACAGAAAATCAGTAAGGCCCTATAAGATTTGTACAGTGGCATCAATCAACTTGACCTGATTGGCATTTATAGAACATTCCATCCAACAACAGCAGTATACACATCCTTCACAAATGCACACAGAACATTCACCAAGATAGACCCTGTTCCAGGCCATAAAACTAGTCTTAAGAAATTTAAAAAGATTCAAAAATATGTTCTTTGACCACATGGAATTATATTAGAACTCAATTACAGAAAAATTATCTGGAAAACCTCTAAATATCTGACAACTGAATGACACACTTTTAAATAAACCATGGACCGAAGGAGAAATGAAGGGAAAATTAGATTGTTTGAAATGATTGTGAATGAAAAGACAAAACAGAAATGTATGAGACAACATAGAGAGAAATTTACAGCCCTTAATATGTATATTACAAAAGAGTAAGGGGCTCACATCAATGATATTAGCTTCCATCTTAAGGTACTAGAAAAAATTGAAAGAACAAATTAAGCCCAAAGTAAGCACAAAAAACTGAACAAAAAGATCAAAGTAGAAATCAATAAAACAGTAAACAGAAAAACAATATAGAAAACCATTAACACCAAAAGCTGAAACTTTGAGATCAATAAAATTCATAACACTTTAGCCATGCTGATCAGAAATAAAGAAAGAAGATACAAACTATCTTTATTAACGTTGAGAGAGGTGAAATTACTACAGATTCTACAGATAATCATAGGCTTGTAAGAGGTTATGATTATGAACAACTTTATACCAATAATTCAATAATTTTCATAAAAGAGACAAACTTCTTATAAAACACAAAGTGACCAAAGTTCACTCAAAACAAATGGATATTCTGAATAATCATATTTATTTAAAAAATTGAACTCTTGTTTAAAAAAAAGTCCTTCTCATAATGAAAACTTCAGACCAAAAATTCATTCTCTGATGAACTCTACTAAATCTTTAATAAGGAAATAATGCCAATTCTACAAAAACTTTTTCACAAAATTTAAGAGGAGGGAATATTTCCCAGTTGTCATACACCAGCATTAGCCTGATACCAAAACCAGAGAGAATATTATTTGAAGAGAAAACTGAAGATGAATATCCCTCATGAGCATAAAGACAAAAATTAATAACAACATTTTAGCAATGTATAAAAAGAATTCTACATCATGACCAAAGTGGGATTTAATCCCAGAAATGAAAGGTTGGGTTAATAGTTGAGGATAAATTAATGTAATTCAGTATACTAACAGATTTTTAAAAATATGAACATTTCAATAGATGCATGCCAAACAGTCAGAAAAATCCAACATCAATTCCTGATTTTAAAAAATGGCAGCAAACTGTGGGTAGAAGTAAATTTCCTCAACTTGGCCAGAGTATGTATAGAAAGGCACAGCTAACATCAAACTTAATAGCAAAGTGCTGATTGCTTTCCCCTACAGTCAAGAACAAAGCAAGTATGTCTACTCTCTCATTGCTATTTAATATTATTCTAGAGGGTCTAGCCAGTGTGATAAGGCAAGAAAAAAATTAAAAACCATCTATATTGAAATTGAAGAAATGCAACTATCATTATTCACAGGTTACATATATATGTAGAAAATCCAATGACATCTACAAAAAAACTACCAAAATTACTAAGTGAATGTAACAAAGTTCTAGCAATCAATACACCAAAATCAATTGTATCTCTACATACTTCACAGAATAATTGATAATTGGAATAAAATATACTATGTGCTAGAAAATATGAAATACTTAATGATAAATCACAACTATGTATAAGATCTGTGCACTGAAACTATAAAATATTGATAAAAGTTATAAATAAACAATAAATTGTTAGAGAGATGTTTGTGGGTCAGAAGAATTAATATTGTTAGGATATCAATTCTCCCCAAATTGATCTATCAATTCAATGCAATCCCAATAAGACAGCAAGTTGCTTTGTGGAAATTTACAAGCTGAATCTAAATTTATACCGAAATGCAAAGGACCTGAAATAGCCAAAACACTTTTGAAAATGAAGATCAAAGTCAGAGAACTCACATTAAGTAATCAATACAGTAATCAATACCGCATGGTATTGGTGTTAAGATAGACAAATAGATCAATCCAGCAGATCAAAGGCTGTATAAACAGACCCAGTCATATATGGCCAACTGATTTGCAACAAAAGTGCAAAGAGAGTTAATGAAGAAAGAAGAGTCTTTGCAAGAAATGATGGAGAGTAATTGGATATCTATATGCAAACAAATGAACCTTGATCCATACTTCTCATCATGTATAACTATTAATCATAGGTTAAAATGGACTGAAGACCTAAAATGTAATACCAAAAACTATAGAATTCAAGGAAAAAGAAAAAGGAGAAAAATATTTTGTGACTTTGGGTTAGATCAGAAATTCCTTAGAAAAGGCATCAAAACCATGCTCCATAACAGATAAAAATTGATTAGCTGAACAGCATCAAAATGAAGGACTTCTGCTCTTTGAAAGGCACTATGAAAAGACAAGACATAGGTTATGAGAAAATATTTACAAGTCATATATCTGATACAGGATTTGTATTCAAAGTACACTAAGAGTTCTCAAAACTTCATAAGAAAGCAAATCACCCAGTCCAAAGAAGAGCCCAAGATTTGAATAGACACTTCACCAAGGAAGATACACAGATGTCAAGTAAACCCATGAAAATATTCTGACCATTGTTAGTTATTAGGCAAGTGCCAATTAAAACCAGGAGGAGATATCACTATGCTCCTCCTAGAATGGCTGGAAGTGAAAAGGGCACACCAAGGTTGGCAAGAATGTGGGACAGCCTGAAGTCTCGTATGCTGCTGGTGGAAAAGTAAAATGGTACTTACTAGTAGGAGTTTGGTAGTTTCTTTAAAACGTGATACACACACCTCTTATATGATTGGATTATTCTACTTTGAGGATTCATCTGAGAGAAATGAAAGCCTAGGTCTGCACACAGACTTGTATGGGAGTGGTCACAGCTGAAAACTGGAAACAATGTAAACGTCCTTCAAGTTATCAAATAAACAAATGGACGTATATCCATGTCCGGATGATAATACGGGGCTCATCAATAAAACCTGTTAGTTGGTTGTTAACCTGACCACATGGACAAAGCATCAAAATTGGGATACCAAATGAAAGAAGCCAAAAAAAAAAAAAAAAAAAGAGAACATACTGTATGCCTGGATTTGTATAAACTTTTAGAAAATGCAAGCAAATTGGCGGTGACCAAAAGATTGTGGGTCGCCTGGGGATGGCAGGAAGCAGGGGAAGACCAGAGAGAGGGATTGCCAAGGAGCAGAAGGAAATTTGAGGAGGTGATGGATGTGCTCACTATCTTGACCATGGTCATGGTTTGATGGGTACAAGCACATGCCCGAATGTATCAAATTATATGCTTTAAATAGGCACAGTTTATGGTACATCAGTAACACTCTGCTAGAGCTGTTAAATCAGACAATAGTGGAATATTCCATAGAAGTGTAGTAAATAGTAGAAGAAGGAGTTCTAGGAGTTGAAAGTGGATCTTTTGGGGGAGTGGAAACAGAAGACCCTTATTCTTCACTAAACCTTGTAACATCAGATTCATTTGTTTATTAAAAACTATTCATTAATTTTTATTTTATCACTTATATTTAATAATTAAATAATCTAAAATTTAAAAGCACATTCAGTGACTACTTTGATACTTTGACACTTCCTTTTTTTTTTTTTAATTTTATTTATTCAAGAGAAACAGCATAAGATAGAGCATGAAGTCGGGGAGGGGCAGAGGGAGAGGGAGAAGCAGATGCCCCACTGAGCAGGAAGCCTGACTCAGGGCTCGATCCCAGGATCCTGGGGTCATGACCTGAACCCAAGGCTGATGCTTAACTGACTGAGCCACCCAGGCGGCCCAATATTTCTTCTTAATTAAAAAGAAATTAAGTCCACACATATACACACAAGTACACACACCACTTCCCTTCGGAAAACTTCCCTTCTCTTCGGCCCCCCAAAAGATGTGAAGCTTCTGTTATTTCTCCTCTGGACCATTGGTAGCTGGGCTATGTTTGTTCACTCTGAGGGATGAATTCTACAGCCAGATTGCTGTCCATCAGACTCTGATTGGGCAGCTGCACTAAGGGAGCAGAGGTTAGACCTGGAAGGGGAGCAGGAGCCAGGAAGGATGTTTCTGAGGCCCTGTAGAGTCTGGTGTTAGAGGCTTACCAAGGCAAGTCAAGAACAACTCAGAAATGATGGGATCCCAGACAGCAGGTGGAGCAAAGTAGGCAGGATCCCAGGAAGCCAGTGGACAACAGGTGAAGGGATCCCAGGAGTCACGTTCAGTGGAGCCTGTGCATCCGGCCCCGGCTGATGGGAAAGCCTCCTCCCCTCTCTGGGGTTGCTTGCCCTGGTTTATTGGCTGATGCCAAGCCCCAGTGCCAAGGCACTTAGCAGAGGGGTGGTAAATCACAAGAAGGAAACAAATCAGCTCTGGGCCCCCAACTGCCTGCTTATAAATCCCAGCTCTGTTCCTCCCTGGCTGTGTGATAGACTTGACCTCTCTTCCCCCTCTGTAAAATGGGCCCAGTGCCAGCGCATGACTCACAGGGGTGTTTGCAAGGATATGAGCCAACACGTGTCAGCTGCTGCCTGGTCAGAGTCAGGACCCAGTGAATGGTGCTGTCCCTGTTACCATGTCCGAGCTGCCCACAGGGCCGGGAGCCTGGGTTCGAAACCCAGCTCAGTCACTTGATACCTCAAAAGCTTGGGCAAGTTGCTTTCCCACTTGGAGCCCCCAGTTTCTTACCCACAAAACAAAGGTCATAACAGCTACCCTACAAGGTTGTCAGGAAGGTAGAAGGAGCTCCGTGTTTTGAGCAGGGTCTGGCCCAGACTGAGGCTTCAGCAAATGGGGACCATGATGGTTTTCCCATCATTAGCCTCTCAGCTGGGGTTAGGCCCCTCGTGTCCTCCCCATGCTCCACCCCGGCTCTGCAGCCACTCTTTTTTTACACACCCAGACTTACTTCAGTTGTTGGAATGTATAAAGATCTCTGAATTCATGTCTCAAGAGGTAAAGTGCGGCGGAAAGACCTTGGACTTCAGATTTTAATAGACTGTGTGACCTTTGGCAAGTTACTCAACCTCTCTGGGCCTCACTTTCTTCCTCTATCCAGGAGGCATGATTATGCCATCACAGGGCCGTTGTGAGAATTAAGGAAGATAACGTGTGTAAAATGTCTAGCGCACAGTAGGCACTCTACAAACAACGCCACTCCCCAACCCCTCTCCATACTTCTCCCTACTCACTGAGTGAATACAGTGATGCCTAAGACAGAGGCCACTCAGACTTCTCCCCCCGCAGGCCTGCCCGAGTGGCGGACATATCTATTATAGATGCCTCCCATCCCGATAAATATTTCAATGCAAATAAATAAAGGATGCCATGGGTCTCTCAGTGAGTGACTCTTCATGGCTCAGTGCACGGAGTGTCTCTCCCTGATTCCTGCCCAAAGTCAAGATATCTCCTGGGATCCTTCACGGGCTTTAGCCGGACACAATGTGTGCCAGCGTGGGGCTGGAAAGAGACAACTAAGCTTCCTCCTTGCAAAAGGAAGGTGAATTCTTACTTTGGGGTGGCCTGGGGGACACTGGGGAATCCAAGCTTCTGTATCACTGGGGCCTACACTTGAGGGACATCCACCAACTCGTCCCATCAACTAACCCCAGAGGAGTGACAGGGACGGTGCTCCCACAGGTCCAGCCTTGCCCCTGCCATGAAAAGTGGCAACCAAAGGTATCTTCAAAGGAGTTAATTAGAAGGTAAATGAAGGGTCACCTTCCAGGCTAATGGGTCACGATATCCCACCTTTCCCTCCCAAGGAGGAAGGCAAGAGGCACACATTTGACTCATTCATTCATTCATTCACATATTCAATAACAGGTTATGAGTCCCCGCCATGTGCCTAGGGCTTGAAACACGGTGTTGGGAAAGTGGACAAGTCCCCTCCTTGTGGGAAGCAAGGTTCTAAGATGGCCCACAAGATTCCTGCCTCCCCTCGACTCCCCACAGTTAGATGTCCTGTGAGCACTGGCAGGTCTCAGGAATCCAAAGGGATTTCACCCTGTGATTAGGTCATGCTAGCTAGCAAAGGTGAGGGGCTTTTTTTTTTTTTTTTTCAGGTGTAATTGAGGTCTCAAATAGGTAGATTTGAGTTCATGTTGAGTTCATCAAAAGGGATTTTTGTCCTGAGTGAGCCTGACTCCATCAGGTGAAGGTCTTTAAAGAAGACAAGGTCCATCTTGAAGAAAGAAGAGTTTTGGAGAGGGTGTGTAAAAAGGCCACATGGCAAGGAATGGTTCTAGAAGCTCTAGAAGTTCTAGAAGCTACAAGCATCCCCTATCTCCCCCCAACCCCACAGTCGACAGGCAGCAAGAGAGCAAGGACCTCAGCCCTACGGTTGCAAGAAACTGAGTCCTACCAAGAAGCACAGCATCATGGTGCCTGCCTGACAACTTGAATGCAGTCTCGTGAGGCTGGAATGGCACAGGGATGAGCCAGGAGGAGACCTCTCTGCTAGTGGAGACCTGGCCAAGGGGCAGGAGTCAGGCAGGAGCCAAGGAGAATCCAGAGGGGGGGAGGAGGAAGCAAATTCTAGGTGGATGGAACAGCATGTCAAAAGGCCTGGTGCTAAGTGGCTGAGCCAAAGCGGGAGGTGAGGAGGGACTTTGAAGGTCCCGCCCTGGCACTGAGACTTGATTCTGGGGACAATGACATGCCGAGAGCAACTTTCAGGAGACTGTACTGGCCTGTGGGTGGACAACAGATTGAAGTGAGCCATGTTGGAGGCTGTGAGACCAGTTGGGGGGCTGCTGCGGGCCCCACAGAGAGAGGAGGTGAGGGCCAGGAATGTGGCAGGTGACGTGATTGAAAAACATTAAGCAGGGGAAGCACATAGCACCAGATGAAAACATGGGTGGCTGTCAAGAGGGAGAGGATACCAGAGAAAGGTTCAATTTTCTGGGTAGATGATGGTGTCATTTGCTGAGATGGGGAGGCTGAGGAAGGGGCAGATGTGGGGGAAGAGGAGGCAAAATGAATAATAATAGAAAAACCCACAAAACAATTGGTGTGAGCCAGGACTGTTCGAAGGTGTTTTGCCTACCTGAACCCTTTTAATCCTCCCTACAACCCAATGAGATAGGTACTATCTTTATTCCCATTTTAAAAATGGACAAACTGAGGCACAAAGCGGGAAAGTAGCTACCCCAAGACTGCCCAACCAGCAAGTGTCAAGGGTCGGATTTGAATACAGCCATTCTGGTTGCCCAGCAGGTTCATGGGCAGAATTGTGAGGACCCCCAGCTGCTGGGTTTCTGGCCCGTGAGGGTGGGATTTCTATTCAGATCATCCCTGAAGCCTACCTGGGAGCTGAATGGGCAGGAGATCGATTCCATGACCTGTGGTGATCCTTCTAGCTTCACAGGTCAGGTCTGATTAGAAGTCCTATGGGAGACGAACCCCACCTGATGTGTCCCCAGAGAGACATAACAAGACAAAGGAAATAAAAGGCCCTCAAACTGAGGAGGGCTATCTTGTAGAGGGGTAATAATGGCATGGCATGAGGGGACCCCCAAGGAAGAACAGAAAGTCCCTCTCCTACCCAGACTCTCACACAGACAGACATGGATAGACAGCTCCAAGATGACACCAAGATGACAGGAAAGGAACAGAAGGAGCGGGAAATCCACAAGGGGACATCAGAGAAGGGGTCCTAAAGGAAGTGGCATCTCAGCTGTATCTCGTCAACAGAGGGGATTTCAGTAGGCAGAGGAGAGACATCATTCCCAGCTAGAGGTTTGGCATGGGCAAAGGTCCTGAGGTAGCACCTTGATTGTGTCCACCTCCCTCACTAGGCTAGTGTACATCTCAGACACAGGCATCGTGTTTCTTTTTTATCCACTCGACTCTGTTTATTTAATGAACATTGCAAAGGCGGAAAGAGAAGTCAAGATTTCCCTGCCTGGGCTCTTGGAAGTCCAAGTCCATGGGTCCCAGACATGTGTGGGATGGACCCAGCGCCTGGGCAAGCAGGAGGAAGGACAGTGGTTATGTCCTCAGGGCCCTTCGATTATAAAGGAGAGAAGCCTGAGTTTCTGGGCTGTGGCTCTTGTTCCATCTCTCAGACTCACTTTGCTCTGTCCTGGCTTCGCCTTCCGAGGAGCTCTCCCCATGGGTGACAAGATGGCTCTTGTGCTGCTTCCTAAAGAGTTTCAGAGCCCAGTGGACAAAGATGGCATTTCCCCCCTGGTTTCCATTTGGGGTCATCTGACCAGGCTTGAGACCTGCATTCATCCAAATAAGAACCACAAGGCGATGGGAGAGGGGAGGGGTTTTCTGCAGAAGGAAATTATACTGGAGTTAACCACAGAAGGGCAGATGGGTCCAGAACCCCGACAAGAATGGTTGTCCACACAGTGGCTCATTGCTAAACCCTCCCTGCAGCCAAAGGAGTCTTGCTAAGTATGTCCCGAATGCAGTGACTGGCAGCCTTAGTCCCCCTCTGCTCCCCAGAACCCTCCATGTTGACTCTTTTTGCTTCTATGTATTGGTATCCCTGGAAGTCCCTGAGTGGTCTCTCCCTACCCTCCTTGCTATGCTGCCTGAAATTCAAACCTTTTTACAAGCATGATAGTGGCTCATCCCTGGTATAAACACATCTAGTACTTACAACAATCCCAGGCTCACAGCAGCCTTGTGAGACAGGTCCCAGTGTTTTACAGATGAGGAAACTGAGGCACAGAGAGGCCAAGTAACTTGTCCAAGTTTCCACAGCCAGCCAGGGGCAGAGCTTGGATTCAAACCTTGATGGTCTGGTCCAGATTCATGCTCTTAACCAGCACGCCACAGCCCCTGTCATTGTTGCTAATAGAATGGGGTCCTAAGTTACAATGTGCACATAAGGACCTATGGGGACACTATTTACCTTGTTAATATTTTCCTACCCAAGAGGATATAAAGTACCGTGGGCCCACAGCACAAACTCATCCATCCACCCACAACCACTCATCCATCCACCCACCCACCCATCCAGTCAGCCAGCTTCCCCTCCTTTCACCTCCCACCCATTCATCCACTCATCCATCCATCCATCAATCCAACCAACCATCCATCCATCCATCCATCCACTCATCCATCCATCCATCCATCCATCCATCCACTCATCCACTCATCCACTCATCCATCCATCCATCCATCCATCCATTCATCCATCCATCCACTCATCCACTCATCCATCCATCCATCCATCCATCCAACCAACCATCCATCCATCATCCAACCATCCATCCATCCATCCATCCACTCATCCATCCATCCATCCACTCATCCATCCATCCCTCCACTTATCCTTCCTCCCTCCTTTCTTTCATCGTCCCTCCCTCCATTCCTCCTTCCCTCTTTTCTAACTACCCTTCCTCCCTTTGCTGCACTGAAAAGACTGTTAACTATGCCTTTCCTGTAGCTCGGGTATCCAGAGATTGTTCCCAGTATGGGCTCAGAGTCTTGGGGGTGGCCAGGCCCCTGCCCTGGGCAGGAAAAAGTGCAAGCTCACTTCCTCAAAGAAGGCTCTAGCTTCACACGTCTTATCAGACTCCAGCCTACTGCCCAAAGCAAAAAAAAAAAAAAAAAAACTCCAAAAAACAAAAAACCAAAATCCCCAAAACCTCAGGATGGAAGCAATTTCTGGAAACTGGGATGGGTCTTTCCTTCAGCCCATACCTGCCGCACAGGAGACAGACAGACAGACAGACAGAGGCTGTGACCACGTAAAGATGCAGAAGTGGAGCCCCCAACCCAGCCCGTACACTTCCGGAAACACAGCGAGATCTGGGGCGTCAATTATTTAAACCCTAATTAACATAGCTCTGCATGTCTTTTTAGGGGGCGCACTCAGAACACACAGCATTGTTATCGTGGAAGAAAAGAGAGAATGAAATATTGATGGGGGCCTGCTTTGTTCTCGGCTCAGCAAGAGCAGGCTGGTTGTAGGAAGCAGCTTCCCGCCGTTGCTGCAACTTTAATTAGGAAGGTCGGTGGCTTCTCCGGCGTCTTGGATTCCTTTAATTTCCACAGAGGGAAGCGGCTTCTGAATTTTATTGAACACAGTTGAATTTTTATTTTCAAAAATCAAAACAGGAACAGTTCTTGGCATCTGTTATGAGCGCTGGGTGTTATTTGCTCTTTAGAGATAAAGTTGTTTTTATACGGGGAGAGAGAGCCAGGGAAAATGGGGCCGGAGATTTGTCCTGGGAAAGATACTCAGTTGGGAGATGGTAGTCAGCAGAAAAATAAACTCGACTCGACCCAGCTCGGCCTGGGCTCCCGGCACTCGGGCTGGCCCGAGAAATCCATTTGACAATGAACAAGTTTGAGCTGAGGTTGAGGTGGTGGTTAACTCTTGGGGCACTGGAGTCTGACTCTGGCTCCAGAAGTTTCTAGGGGCAGGAAATCCAGGGGAGAGAAGTCGCCGAGGCCCTAGGTTCTGGGGGAAGGCCACGGGAGACCCCTGGGAGGAAGGGGAAGTGGGGAGTGGGGAGGAGGAACCTGGGGGACGGGGTGGGGAGGAGCGGGAAGGGCAGAGCGGAATGCGGATGCCGGAAAGGAGGGTCCCTGGTGACAACATCAGAGGCCAGAGCAGTCTCTGAATGCTCAGTCCTAGGTCCGCATGGGCTCACCCACTCCAGAAGTGATATAGGAGCTAAAAGTGGGATGGAAGGGAAGGGAAGGGAGGCAGGGAGGGAGGGAAGAAGGGCAATGTATTTCAAGGTCAAGAATGACAAGGAAGGCATTCTAGGCAGAGGGCACGGCCTCTGCAAAGGTATGGAAGGATGTGAACGTGGATCAGAAATGTACTTGAGTCATGCAGAGAAAGCAGACGAATACGAGGTCTGCCCCGGTGCCAAGGTCTCTGCAGGCTCAGTGTCGAGATGCCAAGCAGACCAAGGGGTCTTGAGCTGGAGCGGCTCAGCCTGATCTCCTGGGAGCAGGGATGTGGGTGCCTAGCACACACCCTCTCATTTAGCTCACGCCCAACTCTGCATGTAGCCCTCAGATCCTCCTTTCTGCCTGGATTATGAGTTGTAAGCAATGGTGGCGTGGTAGCCTGGAATGAAGTCACTTGTGTAGCCACAAGCAGGTCCCGGTTGCAGCTGAGCTCGGGTGGTGTGGTTACTCAACGGATCTGGGGCATGCCTACTATAAGAGACGCTATCAGAGCTCCATCCCCTGCCCCCGGGGGGCCCTTTCCCCATCTTGTACACTGAATTCCACTTCTGGGTGTGCATGCTCTCCCACTAGCCCCCACCTGAGACTTTTTGTTTCTGGAAGATACTCTGCTCAGCTGGAAGTGTCTGGCATGTGCCTCCTTCTAGAGCAGCATGATGGGTGTGGGATACAAAAGCTTTCCCCTCTTCTGCCCCTGGCCAGGACAACTCAGATGCGGGACCCCTGCAAAATGTTGCTTGCCATGCACCCTCTCTTGGCCTCCTCCCCTTCCCTGTCCCACTTGCTCGCTCCCTATGGATTACTCCCAGAAATGCTTCCTAGACATAATTTTCACTTGACTTTGTCTCAGGGTCGGTCTTGGGGAACACGATGGCAAACTGGCCATTGTTTCCTTCCTGGGCCTCACAGTGTTAAATAAGTCACACACATGCATCCATGCACACCACCCATGACCACCACAAAGTCCCAAGCAATAATCTAGTTGCTGGAGAAGCCACAGAGAGCCAAACTGTTAGGAGCCCCTCCCCCTCAAGGAGCTGATACTCCCATGGGGGAGACAGACAACACAAACATTAAGCAAATGAGGTAGTCAGGAAAGTCATCTCTAACTTTTGCCTAGACATGGAGAGAAGTTAGAAAGATTGCAAGCCGTGACAATAACCCACATAAGAAATTAAGGGTGTCCCAGGGAGAAGCAATAGCATGTGCAAAGGCCCTGAGGCAGGATATATTAGGACTGTTCAGGAATATCCAGGAGGCCAGTTTGGCAGAGGCTGAGTTCATGTGGGGGAGAATAAAAGATGAGGGTCAGCGAGGAATGGAGTGTAGGTACTGCTAGGCCCTTACTTCCCACTGCACACACATCTGCTTTTATTTTGAATGTGGTGGGAACCTGCAGGAGGTTCTCTATCTTTGTTTCATGCAGAGTAATTCCAACCCCATTCAGAAGCCCAAGAGGGACCTGGCCTCCCCCAAGTGAACTTGCAAAGAACAGAGCTACCTAGGTGGAGACTGCCATCTCTTTAAAAGTCTTCTTGCAGGGGCACCTGGGTGGCTCAGTCGTTAAGTATCTGCCTTCGGCTCAGGTCTTGGGATCGAGCCCCACCTTGGGGTCCCTGCTTGCCGGGAAGCCTGCTTCTCCCTCTCCCACTCCCCCTGCTTATATTCCCTCTCTCTCTGTCAAATAAATAAATAAAATCTTTTTTTAAAAAAAAAAGGTCTTCTTGCACCAGCGGCCACAAGAATGGATTTTTCTGCATCTTTTTACACACGTGCGTGCACACAGACACACACCCACATGCTTGAGATGCTGCCTCTTCTTCTCTCACTCCCTTATTTATTCAACAAGCATTCATTGGGCTCCTAGACCCATCAGGTGCTCCTTGGGAGCACACTGGTGAGCAAAAGAAAAACGGGGACCTGCCCAAGCAGGCCTCACATTCCTGGGGAGGGGAAAGGGGATAATAAACAAATGATCAGAAATACATGTAAAACAGACTTCCGAGAGTGCCAGGTCTTCTACAGAAAAATAAAACAGGTGATGGATCTCAGCTGGGAAGACTTAGCCTCCAGGACATGTTTGATAACATTTGAAGATATTTTGGATTGTGATAACCTTTGGGGGATGGGTGCTCCTGGCGTCTAGTGAGTTGAGGTCAGAGATGCTGTGAAACATCCTCTAAGGTACAGAACAGTTCCCACAACAAAGAATTATCCAGGGCAAAACACAATAGTGCTGAGCTTAAGAAGCCATAGATCAGAGGAAAGACAGTGACAGGGAAGAGCCCCCAAAGCCAGAAGGGACTGGAAAGACCCTCCAGTGGAGGAGGTCACATTTTGGCAGAGACACGAAGGAAAATGGGAAAAGCTTTCCAGGCACAGGGAACAGCCAACTGGAAGGCTCTGAGCGGGCAAAGTGTTTGATGTGATCAAGGAATGCAGGTAGACATAGCTCATCCTTTTTAAAGATTCCAGGATAGATTACTTTGAGAATCAGCGACCTCAAGAAACACAGATTTCACCTTGGAATAACTTCTAAACGTCCTCTTTCCCCCAAAACCGAGGTGTCCCTATTCACTGGAAGAGCTGGGGCAATTTCCACCCTACACTGGTATCCAAGCTGGGCATCTTGGTGAGAAAAGGGAACTTCCCTCTAGGATAGAACTCCTGACCCCTTGGACTTGGATCAGGGCCTGGGAATCAGGGAGGGGAGTCCCTCTTGCTCACAACCCTGTCGGGAGATAATTCCTTCCAACTGCAAAATTAGGGCAAGACACCCGTAAAGCATTTTGCACCATGATGATTTGGCTTTCCATCTCATAGCAACCTGGAAAAGTTAGTGGGTCCAGTGACATCATCCCCATCCTCTATTTTTTAGGGGCAGCTGAGGCTCGGGAGAAGCCAGGACTTGTCCAAGGTTTATAGACAGCCAGAGCAGGGGCTGAGGCCAGCCTTGTTTGCCAGCCCTGCTCTGATTTTACAAACAAGGCTCAGCTTTGAGAGCCTCTGTTTCCCAGGCCCACACCCTCTTTGCTGTGACATTTCCTCTTCCCCCCTCGAGGGCCCAGCCTCGCTGGAGGCTTTGATTAAAAATGCACCTCCTAATCTCATCAGAGGCCAGAAACATGCATATATGCAAATCAACATCTGCTCCTCTACTCGGGGAAGGATCTTCCCAGAGTGCTCTGGGAAAAGGGGCCCAGCCCACTGAACTCTGAAGGGAAGGCTCCAGAACATCCGAAAGTCACTTCAAAATCCCTGGGTCCCTGAAGAAAATTCACTCTTAATGTAATTGGAGGTTATACTTGAAGGAGCAAGAGAGGAGGGGTCCCAGCGTGGCGTACCTCAAGCTGTGGCTCCTTCCTAAGCCAGCCTTTTCCACATTACAGAAGACATGATGGTCTTGTCCCTGGTCTAGGGGAGCCCGCCCCTCTGGCTGACAAGGAAGTCACAGCTGGGGGTCACCTCTTGGCTCTGATCGGTATCTTCTTTGCCAACTGGAAGGCATAGGACACTTTTTCAAGAGAACTACTGTATGCACGCCTAGGGCTCACCACACCAGCTGCTGTAACAAGTGACCCTCCAAGTCTCTCCGGCTTAAGACCGCGAAACTCCATGCAAAGTCTGCAATGGTGGCAGGGAATGGGCGTGAGGCTAGTCCTGGGCTCCGTGAAAACATTCACGGTAGGCTTCTTCTGCCTGGTGGCCCAGCCCGCCTCTGGGAGCTGAGCCTCCGTGGAGCACCGCTGGGAGGGATGGTGGGCCAGGCCTGGAAGTGACACGCTTCGCATCATGTCCACACTCCAGTGTCGCCAACTTAGTTCCATGGCCTTGCCTCACTGCAAGGGAGGCTGGGAGATACAATCTAGCAGGACAGCCAGGAGAAAGAGGAGAAGGTAGAAAGGAATGCTCAGGAGGGGTGTCTGTCACAGCCCTTCTCTCGGACAACTTTGGCATTGAAGGGCCCTCACAGTGTTGACTGGCTTAAGCTCCCTTGGCTATAAGTAACAGAAAGAGCATTGTGACATTTACTGGTAGAACATTAAGGAATCACTGAACTGGGGTATGGCGGGGCTGCTCTGGAAGGCCAGGGAACAGCCGCCATGGCCATGGGGTCACAGCAGGAATGGTCTCTGGTCAGGAGGCAGGCCATATCCTGGGTGAGGGGAGTCACTTGTATCTTTGTCCTTGCGTCACGGGTTCCATGAATAGAGTCCCTACGAGTGCACCCAGTGGGCCACATGGAGATCCCACACCTGACCCCCAGCTGTAGAAAGAAGAGAGGACTGACATTTTCTGGTGGCTTCCACACAGCAGGCAACACGCCTGCCTGTGTCATTCCACCCAAGGTACCCCTCTGAGGAGAGGGGTGATCTCCACAGAGGAATCAGGAGGCTGACTTTGGGAGACCAGAGGCTGGGACCCCAGAGAGTCTGTTACCAAGATTCGAGCTCTTCTTTTTTTGGTGGGCCCCCTAGGGAATGGAGCGCAGAGGTCAGAAGGGAGGCAGAACTGAATTCCCAGTCTTCCCGTGGTTTCGGTGACCAGTTTCCAATCAGTGATGGATGGAATCTGACGCCATTTTCCTTTTTCAAAGCCTGTGAGGCCCCAGGTCTCTCTTCTGAGGCTTCTGCCTTGTCAGAGTCTGAAGTCAACCGATTCATCTAGGTGAAAGAAATTTACCTTTCAGAGGTGGCCTAAGTGGTGGTGGTAGGGTTACAGAAGAAAGGCTGGAAGGCAGAAACACCTGTTCGAGCCATCACAGAGGGTAGCCTCAGGGACAGCCATAGAACTGGCACTGAGATAGGCTGTTGGCTTCTGTGTTTCTCCTTGCTCCCCAACACTTTGGACCCTATTTTTGCTTGTGGTGGAGGGAATATATATTTGTATGTGATTATATTCCAAGAATGTGGTAGACATGAGCTGGTGTGCCTTCCCAACATCCGTGCAGCCTGTTGCTGGAAAGAAAACCCCGATTCCCTTTGGGGATTCCCCCCCCCCACTTCAGGTTATGTGCTCACATGCGGCTCATCTGAGCTCCCAGCAACAGGTGGCATGGGCCTGATCACGTAGAACCCAGCCATTGGTTTAGGGGAGGGCACGTGACCCAGTGTGGGCATGTCAAATGGAATCCCAGAGCAATGGGCCAGAGACCCTCTCTTTCTCTCGTAGATAAAAAGGTAGATCAGCCTAGAGCTGCTGATGGCCATTGTTCCTGACAAAGTATGAAGCAGGCCAAGGAAGACAGATTGAAAGACTCAGAGCAGTAGGTCCCTAATTTGATGGGATGAATAGTGTCCCCTGAAAAAATTCATATGTTGAAACCTCAACCCCCAATGTGACTGTGTTTGGAGGTCCAGCCTTTCAAGAGATAATGAGAGTCAAACCAGGTCGTAGTGGGGGGTTCCAACCCAATAGGTCTGGTGTCCATTTAATAAGAGTAGAGATGCTTTGCTTGTGCAGAGAAAAAGACCATTGAGGAGTCAAGAAGAGAGTCCTCAGGAGAAACCAGTTCTGCCAGCACCTTGACCTTGGACTTCCAGCCTCCAGAGCTGTGAGGAAGTAGATTTCTGTTGTTTCAGATGCCCTGTCTATGGTATTGGTTATGGTGGCCAAGCTGACCAATACACCTGCTGACATCAATTAATGCCTGGGCCAGCTGTGCCGGACATCTGACAAGCTTATTCTGAACAATTTCAGTTATGTGAGCCCACCAATTCCCTTTTGTCTTAAGCTAGTTTGACTCAGATTTTCTTTTTTTAAAGACTTTATTTATTTATTTGAGATGGGGGAGCGCTTGCGTGAGAGAGAGACCTCATGAGTGGTGGGGGGAGAGGGAGAAGCAGGCTCTCCACTGAGCAAGGAGGCCAACATGGAGCTCTCTATCAAGACCCTGGATCATGGCCTGAGCCAAAGGTAGACACTTAACCGACTGAGCCACCCAGGCACCCTGACTTAGATTTTCTTTACTTGCAAATCGTAGATAAAGAAGTCCCCATTATTACAAAATATTAACACTGGTAATCTCAAGGTATTGGATTAGGGGTATTTTCTTTTCTTTTTATTTTACTGCTCTGGATTTTATAAAATGCATTTGGATTACTTCTGTATTTTTTTAAAGGTTTTATATAAGGAAAATATTTGTGTTTTTCTGCCATGCCTCAAGGACAAATGAATTTCTCCTCCCAGATGCCACGAAAGGCCCAGTAGGAGAATGTTAGGGGATAGGAAGATCACCACCTGTGAAGGCCATCTTATGCAGCAGTGACCAGATCCTGGCATGTTTTATTCCAATGCATTTTCACTAAGGCTCAGCCAAGTAGGTCCTGTCAATATCCCCTCAGGCACAGATGAGAAGACAGATGTTCTAGGAGATGATGTCTTAGCTAAGATCATCCCAGGAGTAAGTTGCAAGGTGGGGATTTGGCTCTGGATTTTCCTGATGCCAAAGTTCACTTTTTGCTGCAGCAGATAAACAAACTGATGTCCTGATCACAAAGCCCTGAGGACTGGTGGCGATAGAAGGGGGCTCTTAGGCTGTGATGATGATGCCTAGACTACGTCAAGGTCTCCGTGCTTGGGGTGTGGGAGAACATGGAGCAAAAGCCAATGAGATTTCTCTGAGTCAGTTCCAAAAAACTGATCAATTCAGTAACTACTGTATTGTTTTTAAAATATGTGCATGTATTTACATGTCTGTACATCTGTGTGTGCATATAGATCTTGGTCTGTGTCATAGTTACATTTATATCCTTATAATTATACCTATTGGGTTGAATCACGTGAAATTGACAGTATCAGGCCACTTCTGTTCTATAAAAATGGCTCTTCTAAACACATTAGCTTTATACATATACTTCATCTATAACTACATCTATCACAACACCAAAAAACTCACAAAGACTCCTCCAGTTCTGAATCTGAGGGTTCAGGGGTCTGGCTGCTCTGGGACAGAAAGGAAGCAAAGCCTTGGGGACTTTGGGGTCAAGGAAGCCCAAAGATGGCTGCCCAGCTGTCCTGGCCTCCAAGAAAGCTGGTCCCCTCCCCTCCCTCTGCTGACCCGGGGAGGAGGCCCTCATTAACCCGCCACTGTCCCCTCTACAGCAGAAAGGACTGATCAATAACCCTTTTGCCACTGGCTTGTGTTGATGGGCAAAATAGAGGCAGCTCACAGGGAGGGGCTGGGCCCCAGGCCTGTGTCCCCTGGGGTGAAATCAGAGGCTGCAAGACAGAGCCAGGGCAGAGGGAGGAGGCCTGCTGTAGGCTCTGCTTTGGGCCAGTCTGGTTTCTCCCTTCCTGGCCCCCAGCTTGGGCAAGGGAGCTCCCTCCAGTACAGCCAACCCATGCCAATCCCCTTGAAGGCTCAGTTAGTCTGGCCTCCGGGCGCCCCCTTCTCAGTCCCACAGGCCTCTGGCGGCCCAGCTGAGCCCCCGGCCGCCTCCTCTGGCCACGGGGCTGTTTGTGGAGCCGTCCCAGCCAGCTCTGAGCCTCTGTCTTCCTATTTAGACAAACAAACAAAAGCCGGTTTGGTTACCACGGGCGGGCTGTGAGGCGTCCAACACAAACCGAGGCCGCCCGCCTGGCGTCTCCAAACGCCCCGGGTTCGGTTCAGGCGGTCCCAGGATATTTGCCTCATTCCTGCTCTGGCCTTGTTACCCACTCTCCATGCCTCAGTGACACACCTCCTCCAGCCCCTTAATGGAAGCTGTGGGGGAATGGGGCCTAGAAGAAGAAGGCCGGGGCCCCAAAGTCTCCGGGTCCTGACCGAGACTAGAATGTTCTGATATCCTTGAAGAGCTGGAATGCCCTGCTTCAGAAAGGCTTAGAGAGAGCCTTGTCTGACACCCATTTAACAGATGGGAAAACCAAGGCCAGAGAAAAGGGACTTTCCAAGGTTATAGAGTGTACTGGGGACAAAGCTTTCAAAATCCACAAGCAGGGTCTGGAGTGATCTACACAGTAGAATTTGAGGTGTACCTCCTGATAGATTTTTTTCTTCCATGAGGGCCTGGATATCTTGGATTTCTACTGTTAGAGCCCTATTCCTCGAATCCAGATGCGCTGGTAAAAATCTCCTTGATAATGAGTTAAGGAAAGCAAGCAATGTACAGACAAATGTCTATAAAAGTGTTTGGTATCCTGAGTGTGTGTGTGTGTGTGTGTGATTTTTAAAAAATCACACACACACACACATACACACGCTCGGATGAATACTTCTGGCAGTGTATCCAGGAAATTACTAGCAGAGGTGCCTCTGGGGAGAAAGGCAGAAGATACAATTGTTCGAAGACTGACTTTCCACTGTATGCTCTTCTGCACACTTCTTACTCAGTACATTTTCACTTTGCAGTCATAAAAATAAGGGCACACGCTCCCATCGTCCTCACTGGCTATGAGCAAGTACTGTTCTTGGTGTTTTATAGACACAGATTTCATCCTCCTAATAACCCCACCATGGCGTTTTAATATTATCCCCATTGCACAGACAAGGAGACTGAGGCATGAACAACCTGTTTGAGGCCACGCAGTCAGCAGGAGGCAGGCAGCCCTGAAATTTGACCTCTGATTGCCCAAAGTGCAGACATGTCACGTCTGTATTCGTCTGCCGCTCCATAAACAGTGACTGGACAAGACATGAGAAGGTGCATTTCTTGGGGGTGGAAACAAGGAGGGGAGGTAATCTGCTTCACACAAGCTTTCAGACAACTCAATGACCATCAGACTCACTGGCCAGTGCCCGGTGGGAGAGCGGGAGGTGGGACAGGGCATGAGCCTCACACATGTGGGGTTGGTAGGGAGGAAATGGCTCTGGAGCAGGGGTACAAGGAGGCTGGGGAGAAAAAGGACACATGTCTGCCAAAAACTTGCCCATCACCATTCTTCTGACCAATCACAGAGGGCTAGGAAGGATCCAGGACCAGCACCCCAGAAGAAGGAAGAAGCTGGTTTTTAGGGACTCATTCCTTCAGCAAGAGCAATGGGAGGGTCTTGGTTCCAGTGCTGCCTCCTCAAATTTCCAACCCTGGAAGAATAATAAATATTAATAGAGTAATAGTAGTAATAAGAGTATTTTGGCAGATTAAAGATGGCTATGGATTCTTTGACATCCTCCTATGGCACGCTGAGGTATCTGGCTCTTCTTGAACCCGGGTGCTCTGTTACTGCTTTGAGGGATCCAATATGGTGGAAGGCCAGGGTGCTTGTTCCCAGGCTCGGGCCTTTAGAGACAGCAGCTTCTACTTCCGGTCTCCAGTAACACTTACTCTTGGCACCCCGAGCCACGTGTGAGAACCCACCCAATTTGCTGGAGAGACCACATGAAGAGGGGTAGGAGCTCAGAGGAGCTCAGCCTTCCCACGAATGTGAGTTAAGGCATCTTGGAACCTCCAAACTGGCCCAGTCACCCACTGAATACCACCAAGGGACCCCAGGCAATACCACTTAGAGCAAAAGAATTATCTAGTAGAGCCCCAGGCAGATTCCCAACTCAGCTAACCATCTCCTGGGTCATGAAAGAGAATATTGACCCCAACCTGGGGTGCTTGGCCTGCCCCCATTATCACACTGTGCTACGCAGGGAAGGCATTTATATTTGGGACTTCCGATTTAATGAAGCAGGCTTTACCTGCTTTTCACCTAATCTTCAGTGAGGGATTAATTACAGGAGTGTCCCAAATTTGTTCATGCTTCTTCTGTCTCCATCCTTCGGTGGATCCCTTCACATGACTTGCTTTGGCCAGTGGGACAGTGGCAGACGTCTCTGATGCAAGCAGAGACTTGAAAAACCTTGAAGCATGGGGGCTTACCTTCTCGTAGCTCTTGAAATCCTGCAACTTGGACGAGGTGGCTGGAGGATGACAAGCTACAAAAGAGGAAGCCCCAGTTCTCCCAAATATCCCAGCAGGGCCCATCACCAGCCAGCCAGCCCCAGCTGGTCCACTGGCTGACTGTAGATAAGTTCAGCCAAGATGACCCAAATCTGGCCCAGACTAGAAGGAATTCCCAGCTAAGCTCGGCCAAATTGCTGTCATGCAGAACTGTGAATTAGTAGAAAGCTGTTTTTAAAGGTCACTAAATTTGGGGAGGTTTTGTTACACAGCAAAAGCAAATTAATATACCTGCTAACCAAGTATCTGACAAACCCAGGGAAGTCAAAGAGAAATGCAGGGAAGTATTTGGAAACGGCTTCCAGATCCACATCTTCACAGAGAAAAACAGGCTAGTATAGGATCCCTTTCAAGTGGCGGGGGTCCTGATTTGCCCGTTCCCACCATCCTACCCCCCATTTCTAGCCCCCATTTCCCCCTAAGCCCTCGAGTGCCTGGTATATTTGTGACCTCGCTATCCTACAAAGAGCCCAGGCAAAAACCCAGTGTGACTTGTTCATATTTTCTCACCTTAATTAAAAGTCCAAATGGGACTATTGGCAGGTTGGGCCCTCATCTGAAAATTAAGCCATATTCCCATTACTAGGAACATCTAATTAAAACATCCGTTAAAAGTCCATTTAACATTAAGTTAATGGGGAAAGCCAGGAGGAATTCAATTAGATTTTATTTCTGTAAAATTAATATTAGTAACTTTTTAAAAAAATGTCCCCCGTGCTGATTGTTATTCATAAAAGGCTCTCTGAGCCTCAGGATGGGAGTCTTGGAGATCAGGTTGAACTCAAGTGGGATTCTAGCGGAAGACACAAGAGTTGATGTGCTAAGTTCTGGATGAAGAAGAGGGAGTCCTTGGGTTTGCACCCAAATCTTCCCATAACCCTAACCCAGGAGGCTCCAGGCTGGGAATCTGGAGACCTGGGTTCTGGTCTGGGGACTTTGGCCAAGTCACTCAGGCTTTTTTGATCCAGCTTGCCCTTCTGTCCAACAGGAGTACCAAATATGGTTCTGACTTGCTGTATCACGGGTGTGTCTTGAGGCCATAAAATATTGAAGATGAATGAACTTTAAGTGAGAAACTTGGCCCAAAGGAAGGGAGGAGGAAGAGGAATGAGGCTGGAGCCACACCACCTTCAACCTACAGTCTACACTGGGAGACACTCAACCAGAATGCAGTGGGCACTCAATTAATGGCAGCCCTTGTCTTTATTGTATCAGCGGGTTAGATTTGCCAAAGAAACTAGGTAATAAGTTTATTTTTTGGCAAAATAAAAAGCTGCCTGCTCATTTAAAAATGGGAAAAATGGAAATACAAAGGGAAACCATCCTAAATTCTATTGCTAAGAAATAACCACTGTTCACATGACTGCCTATTACTCCTGCTGTTTCATTCACATATACGCTCATGGAACATTACGTAAATTGATAGAAAGATGGACAGATGGATCAAAATGGAAACAAGTTATTGAAATGGACTCTAGCTTTCCCCATTAACTTAACGGACTTTTTACATTAAAGAAGCTGTATACGCTATTTTATCCAAAAGCCAAGGAATATGTTTAACTTGAATTCAATGGAAGAGGAATAAAATTGTGAAATGAAAATATTGTTGAATATTTCATTTCAAGAGATATCCTTTCTTAAAAGAATCATGGTTTAAGAAAAAAAAAAAAAAAGACAAGACAAGACTTTAAAAACATGAAAATCTCAGTCCAGGACAATGGTCTGAAGGTGTCCCCCAAAATTCACTTGTTGAGACCTAACTCCTAAGGTGATGGTATTAGGAGCTGGGGCTATAGGGAGGGTGATGAGGTCATGAGGGCGAACTCTCGGGAATGGGATTATGCCCTTATAAAAGAGATCCTAGAAAGCCTCCCTCTGCCTTGTGAGGACACAACGAGAAGTTAACATCTGTAACTCCAAAGAGGTTCCTCACCAGAACCGGGTCAGTCTGGCTCCTTGATCCTGGACTTCCAGCCTCCAGAACTTCGAGAATAAATTTCTGTTGCTCATCAACCACCCACTCAATGGTATTCCACTATAGCAGCCCAAAGGGGTCAAGCCATCTAAAGGAAGCTGTTGACTCCAAGGAATGAAAAAGTAGCCCACGCTCACCTGAACAGTAAGGGGATTTATGTGTTTACAGAAATGATCCGATCCAGTGATCAGAATCAGGCTGTTCAATGATTTTAAGGGTTTGATTCCTTCTCCTCTCCTCTCTGCTACTCCAGACTCTTGCCCCAGGATGCTTTCTTCACAGCTGGTTGCTCAGATAATATAGAACAGTGACTCACCTACCTCCCCTGCTTTAATTGGATCCTTACAACCTCTCAAAAGAAAGATACTGTTAGTTTTTCTCTTCTGTAAATGAAAAAACTGAGGCTCAGAGAGGTTGAGTGACTTCTCAAAGGGGCTGAACCTGAATCCTAAAAAAGCGGTCTGGGACAGATTATATTATGGACCCTGAGGGTTCCCCCTTGGTCATGTGACTTTGCGTTACCTCTCAGTGAAAGAGTGTAGTTACCCCCTCTTTGCCTTCGGGTCCAGTCCTGTGACTTTCTTTGGCCAAGATCATGAGACAGAAGCTGACCATGTGACAGTTTCAGTCTTACCCTTAAGAGGTTTTTCTTTACTTGCCGGAACATTCTCTGGCTAGCTCATGGAACCAAACAGGATAATAAAAGAAGAGGAATAGACTTCACACACATTTCCAGGTAAAACAGAACTGCCCCAAATCCACAGTCTAGATTGGCTGCTTCGTAGAGGAATCACAAACACATCAGCAAAAGTGGTTTCAGTGCACCCCAACCCAACCCTCCCACACATTAGCTAAACTAATTCTTATTGTTACAAGCCACTGAGAGTTTATTCCCCGTCTCCCCCCACCACTTTTTGTTGTTGTTGTTGTTGTTGTTATGCAGCATTATCGTGGCAATAGCTAACTGATACAGTCTGACTCCAGAGCCTGTGTGCTCTCCACTGCCAGGTCACACCACCCCTGTCTGCTGTATACTTCCCTTCCGCTAAATGGAGACCATTGTGAGGAGAGGGCTGGAGGCCGAGAGAGATGACTCGGGTCTGGGCAGTGGGCCTCAGAAGGACTCTGGGGCTGGCAAGGGGCTGTATCTCTCAGGCTCGTCTGAGCAACTAGCCAGTGCTGAGCCTCTCAATTATGCGTTGCTTTCAATCCACAGGGCCTGCAAAAGTCACAGTGCATCGTTGTCAGCAAGGCATACCTCTGGCTTCCTCTGGATGCTTTCTCTTTATCTTCCTCTCTCAACACTGGGCTGCCTTATACCTCTGGAAACCAAGCTTTTTGAGGAGCTGTTCCAGAAGAAACCTGGAAAAGAGTACGGGAAGGACAAGAGGACAGGGGAAGAAGCTGAGCAAAGCCATGGGCCCCACAAGTGTCCATTCTCAGACTAATGCTGTGGGGAGCTCTGGGGAGTAGATGGCCCAGAGTGGTCCCACCTTAAGGTAAGGGGACTGGGTTTGTGGCCTTATATCACTCATTGACTGAAGTCGGCTTCCTCAGTGGGATGATGAGGGGAACATGGGATCTCTTATGGGTCTCCAGGTGAAGCGGCTCACCTGGTTGAAGATTCTCGAAGATTCTCCAGAGAGGGGCACTAGTGGGCCACTTGACTCCCACTTCAAGCAGCCAGAGTAGATGCTCCTATGCCAATTGCTCTGGCTAACTCCTCCTTATCCTTCAGTTTTCCACATGAACGCCACCTCCTCTAGGAAGCTGTCCCTGTTCCCTCCCTCTTTGGCTGCATTGCTTGGTTCTTCTTCTTCTTCTTTTTTTAAATATTTTATTTATTTATTTATTTGTCAGAGAGAGAGAGAGAGAGAGAACAGGCAGGCAGAGTGGCAGCAGACGCAGAGGGAGAAGCAGGTTCCCAGCTGAGCAAGGAGCCTAATGTGGGACTCGATCCCAGGACATTGGGATCATGACTTGAGCTGAAGGCAGCTGCTTAGCCAACTGATCCACCCAGGCATCCCATTGCTTGGTTCTTATCTAGAATCCTATAGCTTTGACTCCCATTGGACAGTAAACAATCAATGCCCTTGTCCCCTTCAGTGCCCACTCCACGAAGGCAGAGACCAGGTCTGCCTTGTTCACTGTTCAATTGTTAGCATAATAGTGGCTCAATAAATGCTTTTCGAAGGAAGGGAAGGAGGGAGGAAGAAGGGAGAGTAGAAATAAAAGAGATGGGTCCCTGCCAAGTACTCTTAGAATGGATCCTTCAGCACTAAGTTTGAGATGTCTGTGAAACATGAACTGAGCCAGAGAACCGACCCCTGGGCCTGAGGTTCTGAGAGTCATCAGTGTCACGTGTTGACTGAACCTGTGACATTAGCTCAGAGGAAGCACTGAGCCCTCATTCAGGAGGACCTCCTGCCTCTCCCAGGGCAGTCCTGCCTACCTCTCCCACCCCCTGCTGGGCTTCTTACAGCCATGGGAACGCAGCCCTCAGCTTTCCTCCCATATTCCTCTTCGTCACCCCACAGATGCAGCTTAGAGCCAGACAGACCTGCACAGACCATCTTGTCTTGCTCCCTTCCTGGACAAATGGGACACTGAGACAGCCAGCATTTGATTCCAGGTCACCCAGCAAGTCAGAGGCATCCCTGGGACTAGAATCCAGCACGCCCAGGGCCGAAGCCTGTGCTGTCTCCCTGTCCCCTCTGTCCCAGGCAGCCCCTGCACACTCTTGGGCTTAACTCTGCAGATTAATTTGATCTTGGGGCAGAATCCTGGGGCAGATGATTCTGCCACTGCACTGTCGTAGGACACACAGGCAGAAGTGTGTGCGTGGCCTTCCCCACTGAGACAGGGGGGGTGGGTGTGTTCCTCTGCTAAAGGTGCCATGGTTTGGTCACCATGTCCAGGTTACAGCTGTAGAACCATCTACAGACATAGGAAGGATCCTTGAGGTCCCAGAGTTCAACTTTCTCCTGGGACAGAAGGTAAACTGAGGCACGGTGCCCTTTCAATGTAGTACCAGGGCTACGACCAAGCTCATCTTGCCTCTTTGGCGGTGGTTCTGTGCCAGATGCCATCCATTGCCTACCCAAACCCATCACTCACGCCCCCTCCCCTTTTGCTAATCCTCCCAGCCAATGAAAGGTGACAGGGAAATATTTGGGATATGGCTTAACCATATCAAATACAAAGGCAAAGCCTCATTAGAAGAAAATCTTTGCTTTGACCCTCTTCCCTCTGCCTTTGATGCACATGGGAGGTCTAGAGAACCACCAGCCATTTGGGGATCAGGAAACAAATGCATGAGGTCCAAAGTCAACATCCCAAGGATGCTGGAACCGAAAGATGAAACAAACCTCGGACCTTGATCACATCATTGAGCCACTGAACCAATGCCCCACACAGTCACGCTCCAGTCTCCCAATGGCTTGTCGTGGGAGAAGAAGAATCCCCTATTAATTTGGATCACAGTAGCAGACTTTTCTGTTCCTTGAAGCTGGCATTCCTGACGGACAGAGACATTTTCCACACTGTTTCATAACTACCCTTTGGGGCAGCCAGGCCACGTAGCAGTGCGCATGTCCATATCGTGGAAACTGGAGTGTGTCTGCCTGGCTTTGAGCTGTCTCTCCCCTCCAGCTCTTGCTAACTCCAGATTTGCCACAAAGACATGCATGTCCTTTGGTCCCGGGCTTGCTGAACAAAGGGGGGTGGAAATGTGTTCTCCAAACAAACACTGTCCCAGCACATCGTGTGGGTCCTGGGTTTGCAGGAATATCAAATAGCGCTGAATTAGGCCACGGTTTGGGAAGCCCTGGCTGCCGCCCCGCTGGTTCTGGGGCTTCGTCTTGGGAGAGCGGTGGTGGGGCCAGCACTGGAGAGGGAGGAAGCGCAATGGGTCGCCATTACTAAACGAAAAATGGCTCCACTTGGGAAAACAATTAAAAAAAAAAAAAAAACCCAAATTGAAAACAAAACAAAACCACCCCCAGCCATGGGAGACTTTTAGCAGAATGAGAGCTGCTTCAAACAGTCTGTAAGAAGAAAGTGGGATCGGACATACATTTCCTGTCAGCTGAGTTCTACAGGCTCTCGTTGTCCCTGGAAGCCTGTGGTCCAAACCAGAGCAGTCATGCGTGGGGCACTAGAGCTCTGGGTCTCTGGAAAGCAGGGGACCCAAAGCCCGGATCCCCTCAGAGAAGCCTATCACCCAGGCGCCCCTGCCTTGTGTGGATATGGTACGCCCCTTCTCAGCCTGGGATCTCCTCACCCTGACAAAAGCCGGCTCCTAAGGGGAAGATGGGCTTCTGTCTTGCCTGTTGGAGCCCCTCTTAGAAGCCAGGGGTCCCTCTGGAGCAGTTTGAGCTTCCCACCCTACAGGACTTGGTCCACACTAAAGCTCTAGGTCCTGGTGACTTAACTCTCCTCTGTTGCAACCAGCAGGCCCTAAAAGGTCAGTGGTTTGACACCATAGAACTTTCTTTTTCATTCATATTATGAGTCTAAGGCAGGAGGGTCTGGTCCCATGAGATGATTGACACCTGGTGATGAGGGAATTGAGATCTTATATTTATGCTTCACTCTCCCTAGGACCCTGCTGTCCTCTATGTTAATCCATAGATGACAAAAAAAAAAAAAAAAAAAAAAAAAAAAAGGAAAAAAAGGAAGGTAGTCCTATTTTCTTCAGTTCCTGGAACATAGAAGTTAAATAACTTGCTCAAAGTCCATGGAGCCCAGCCCCAGCGACCAGCTGGACATGTCCAGCTGCATGTTCTACAGGTACCTCAAAAAGGACTTCTCATCCACACCCCTTGCTCCTTCCACTTGTGTCAACACGAGTCTCCAAACCCCAGGGATGCCCCAAGGTCATCTAGAGCTGGCTGTCTCCTCTCTCCCCAGACCTCATTAACTCTGAGCACAACATTCTGTTTTGCCTGCTTTGTTTGCCCCACCCACCCCCGCACCTGTGCTCATGGCTATGCTCCCTGCCTTCACAGGGCTCCCGGTTACATTATGAGCCCCCGAGGTTAGCACAGCAAGTCTCCGTGGAGCTGAGCGTGGGGCCTGACACTTGAATATGGAACAATGCCGAAGACATCCGTATGATGCTGGAATCCAGAACGGTGATGCCAGGAAAAGCCTTCTCTCTCCGCCCGAAAGCCCATACAACAGCATGTTCAGGGCATCTGGGTTCCCAGGTTCAATTCCTGCCTCTTTCAGTGACCGTCTGGGGGGCCCTGGGCATGTCAGTTTGCCTGCAGAAGCCTCAGTTTGCACATCTGTAAACTGGGAATAATAAGAGTCCCTACCTCTAGGACTGGTGAGACGAATAATCGAGACAGTGATACGCAGCATTGCCTGAGCACCCAGGACACTTGAAAAACAGAGCGATTGGTACCTGTGTGTTCCAGGTGGTTCCAAACACCTTCTGTTCCCCCTCCGGACCCTAGATCCACTCTCCTCCACCCTGCTCTATGGCTTGAGAAGGGGATATCTGTGGACAGCAGCAAGAGCTTCCTTGCCCTCTTGCTTCTGGTTAGGTTTGGCCAATGGGAGACCCCAGCAGGACTGAAGAGCGTGAGAGGAGAACATGTTGGGATATTTATTCCTCCTGCTTCTCCCCTGCCTCATCGGGTCACCATGGGTTGGCTGTATGCCCTACTGAAGGAGACCCCCATTTTTTTTTTCAATTCTTAATTTTAATTTTATTTTTTCTCTATTTTTTTCTTTGAACTATATTTAATAAACGATGTTACATTAGTGTCAGGTGTACAACATTGTGATCCGACTTCTTTATACACTACGCTGTGCTCATCCCAAACATAATCACCAGCTGTCTCCGTGCGATGTGATTACAATGTCACTGACTATATTTCCGAGGCTGCACCTTACATCCCTGTGACTGACAGTTGATGAAATGACCTGACGGTTCATTTCATAACCGGAAGCCTGTATCCCCCAACTCCTCTTCACCCACTTTGTCCATCCCCCACCCCCAGCCTTCTGGCTTGTTCTCTGTGATCCGTGGGTCTGTTTCTGCTCTAGTCTGTTTGTTCTTTACACAGCCATGCTTCTGCGTTCTGTAAGTTCCTCCTTTGCTCATACCTCCACTGATATAACCTAGGGTGCTGTCCCATCCTGTGCACCCCCAAACCTGCCTGCTTTTGACATTAGGCCTTTATTAACCTCACCTTCTGTTATACTCTTTGCCTGGCACTGTTTGTTTCCTCCCGAAGCCTGGACCAATTCATTGTCATTAATAAAGTATCATGTGTCATTATATATTTGTCAAAGTCTTTTCCTCATCCATTATTACAATACATTTTCT
The DNA here is from genome assembly GCF_030435805.1 of Mustela lutreola. NCBI lineage: Eukaryota > Metazoa > Chordata > Mammalia > Carnivora > Mustelidae > Mustela > Mustela lutreola. Next base: position 28,376,580 of record NC_081305.1, on the reverse strand, counting down.
CTGAGGTGTGGCAAACCACCTTGCCTCGCCCGCCCCAACTTGGCAGAACAGTCAAAAGCTCAGAGAGGTAAAGCGCTTTGCCCAAGGTCACACAGCTGAAAAGTAGGGAGCTGCGTGGGTGGACACAGAACCCGTTAGCAGTTCCTTTGCTGGCTCTTCCTCCTGACTGAGCAGCACTGTGGGGGTAAGAGGCCTGCTTCCTCCCAGACCAGCAGAGGAAACTTTCCGCCACTTTAATGATCAGAGGACCTGGGCTGTGGGAGAGGCTTCAGGAAAGAGCCAAGAATCAGCAAAGGATTATGGGCTAGAGACTGAGTTTTTAATAATAAATAAACGCCCATATTGGGTCCTTCACAGGGAGAGCTTGGGGTGCCTCTAGCCAGCATGGGGTGCCCAGAAAGCCACCCGCCCTTGGCCCACAGGATTCTTTGCTTATCCTCCAGATGGTCGGTGGAGCAGGGTCTTGGGGGACCATTTTCAAACCCCAGAGGGGAGGAGAAGTGAATATTTGGGGATGATCCTTTTTTTCATACAAATAAAGAGGCCCTTAGAAGTCATATCGAGTGTCTGAATTTCCTGACCGTAGATTAATCCGCTTTCATGTGAATTATGCAATATTGTCGTGGGGGAAAGGAGCAGCTGGACGTTAGATGGGCATGCTGGAATCAAAGAGGACCCATGCTGTGCTGTTGTCTCTGCAAAGAAGCTCACGGAGGCTGGGCGGCTCTGGGGAGCCCCATCTTCCTCAGGCCCATGTGACCCACGTGTGCCCAGAGGGAGCCCAGGAGGTCAGGGCTAATGGGCCACCTCCAAACTACAGCCCAGTTGCAGAGCTGACATGCTACCCTAGTGAGACGAGAGACCTTCCGATTTTTCAAGAGGAGCCAGAAACCCAGGTTTTTACGGGAAGTCTTCCAATCTTCAAAAACTGGCGACACATTCAGGTTTCTAAAAGACACGACGTGGGCCAAGAAAAAGCCTCTGAGAGTCAGGATGTCAGAGGGGTGTCTGCGTCGAGGCTTGGAAAGTACGGTCTTTTGGACTTTGGCTGAAATTACCCAAAGACCTTGGTCCCTATCCTTTTTCTTCTCTTTTTACCCTCCTCGGATGCCTCTCGTTACCGAATTTGGTTTCCAAGCAGGCTAGAAGGAACACCAGGCTAGAGGCCTGTCACGGGCTGAGTGTTTGTGTATCCCCTCATTGCATAGGCTGAAGCCCTACCCCTCAGGTGGGCTTATATTTGGAGATGGAACCTTTATGGAAACCCTTAAGGTAAAGTGAGGTCCTATGGGTGGGGCCCTGACCTACAGGATTAGCATCTCTCCTTATCACTGTGCACACAGCACCCAGAGGCAGGGCTGTGGGATGACACAGAGAGAAGACACCATCCAGAAGCCAGGAGGAGAGCCCTCGCCAGAAACAACGATGCTGGACCCTCATCTGGGACTTCCAGTCTGCAGAGCTGTGAGAAAACAGATTCGTGTTGTTTAAGCCGCTGAACTATCGTATTTTGTTACTGCAGCCCAAGCAGACTCATGTCCTGGGGACCAATGTCTCCAACCCACTGAATGGAGATCGTATCCACCTCTCGGGGTTTTCTGGTGGGATCAGCCATGGCCAGGAAAGAAGCTGGGGATTAGGCGGGGAGTGCTGACAATACCCGAGGACCCCAGCTTCCTCAAAAACACGTAACGGATATGACTCTGTCTCTATATCCAGGTGTGCAAGGAGGGCGATCTTAGTTTTCCAAAAAACAGCCGAGCCTCCTCTCTTTTGGGTGAAGCCCATACTCTCAGGCAGCTTGTCTCACTCAGGGCTCAGCAGGCAGCCAGGAACTTCTCAGGGTATGTCCAGTAGGGAGGATTTCATTTCAGGAAATGGGGAAATTGTGCAATTCTGGAAAGGTGGTAGGGAGGACGGGTTGGGAAGGTTGCTGGCGACCTTCAGGAACTCTGGACGTTCACGGATGGGGAGCAAGCTGCTGCCGGTGAGCTCAGCTGCACGTGACCCCGGCATGTGTGCTTTTCTGGAAGTCAAGGGAAGCCCGTCACTGCTAGTTCACAACTGGGAAACTTCCCTCCCCTTGCTTCTCTTACTCAGTGGATTGTAATGTCTATACCTGAGAACTGAAGCATTATTTTATTTTTATTTTTATTTGATTTTGAGAGAGAGAAAGAGAGAGAGGGAAAGAGAGAGAGCTGGGGTGGGGGGGAAGGGACAGAATCCAAAGCAGGCTCCATGCTCAGCATGGAGTCCTAAGTGGGGCTTGATCTCATGTCAAGAGTCCAATGCTTAACCATCGGAGCTACCAGGTGTCCCTGAGTCCTGAAGTTTCTCAGGCAATGGTTGGAGCAGCGGCTGCAGCTAGAGCATGGGGCCCCGAGTCATGTCCAGGCTCCCGGTCCAGCCAGACAGCCTGAACTGGGGTCATGACACTGTCTTGGTCCAGTCTTGGCTGGGAGGAACCCCGCAGAAGTATCTGGAGGGTGATTCTGTCCCGAGGAGTTGAGGACGCCTCTTGCTTCGGCGTCTTGCTCGGTTTTCACTGAGTCTTCCGAGGGCCGTCTGCGGCCATGCTCCACTTCTGTGGGCGGAGTGTTTCCCCGCCAAAGTGTCTCCCTGTGGGACACAACAATCCACAGCTCATCCAGGTGGCTGATTCCAGGGCCAACCTCCTTCTCTCCCCGCCTCCTTTCTCTTCTTTTTTTACTTTTATTTTTTTAAAGATTTTATTTATTTATTTGACAGAGGGGAGGGGTGTGAGCACAAGTGGAGGGAGGCACAGAGGGAGAAGCAGACTCTCCACGGAGCTGGGATCCTGATGCCCGGCTCGATCCCAGGACCCCGAGATCATGATGTGAGTTGAAGGCAGACTGAGTCACCCAGGCGTCCCTTCTTTCTCTTCATTATTTTTTTTTTAAAGATTTTATTTATTTACTTGACAGAGAGAGAGAGACAGCGAGAGAGGGAACACAAGCAGGGAGAGTAGGAGAGGAAGAAGCAGGCTTCCCGCTGAACAGGTTAGCCTGACACGGGGCTTGAAGCCAGAACCCTGGGATCATGACCTGAGCCAAAGGCAGATGCTTAACGACTGAGCCACCCCGGTGCCCTTTTCTCTTCTTTATCCCCTCTGTCTGTAAGTCAATATTTGTAGTGGAAGCCACACCAGCCGATAGGGTCAACCCAGCCCTGGATTTGAACCCATGGCTCTGACTTTGGCCCTCACTAACCTCAACTTACTTCCTCTACCTACACTGGGCGGTCACAGAGCACATTCCAAGAGGGCCGACCTGATGGATGAAGTGCTACCTCCTCTCAGTGGCATCTTCCCATGTTGGGTCCCCTTGAGTGCTCAGAGTGTGAGGGGACACTGTGGAAAGGCAGCAGATACAGAGCAGATAACCTCTGACCCTTTCAAGGAGCACCGTCACCCAGCTCTTTGCCATCATCCGAAGGCCTCTTGGCTCGAGTGGGGGCCAGAAGGCTGAGGAGCAGGAACTTGTACAATCTGCTCGTCCAGTAGCATCTCGAACGCTTCATGGGGGCGTGAAGTGCTCTTACATCATAAGCCGCACAAATCCCGCAGCCTCGGAAATCTGCTCTGCCTCATCTAGCCTGGGTCCCGGGCTGCTGGTGTGAGCTGCCTTCCCCGGCTCTGAGTTTAAGCTCATTGTTATTGGATGCTCAGGCTGGGTGTCTGCGTGATAACCCCAGAGCTCGAACACTCAGGCAAGGGGCAGATGGGAAAATCCCCAACATGTGTCTGTTGTCAGATGATGACTAAGCCGCCCTCATCACCACCAGGCCTTGTCACAGCAGAATCGTGTATGTCAGACCAAAATTGGAACCCTGAGGTTATCGCATAGGGCCAGGGGGTAGATGAAGAGTGTTTGCACTGTCACCTCTGATCACTTCTCCTGGAGGCGCGGAGATCCACGGGGGTAGGACTCTGAGATCGATCTTTCCAGCTCCGGCAGAGGCGAGAGGCTGGTCCTGGGGAAGCCAAAGCTCTTCCATGAATTCTTTGCAGAGAGGTTGATGGATTGAGACATATAATTAATATACGTCTCTATATTTATATATAAAAACCCTTACAAATCACATCCCTTGAGCCAGGTCTTTTAATAATGGAAGATGGTAGATTACTGCTTTATTAGTCCCTTCCAAAAGCTTATAAAAATTATCTTTTGCCTCTGGGAAGACATTTTATCAGAATTTATAGCAACTCAGAAAGTCTTGAGATATCAGATTCAGAAACGAAGAAGCTTTCTACGACTCTTTCTGCTGCAGACAGACCCCGGTCTCCGCTCTCCTTGTAAATTAAAATCTCGAACATTATCTACTTTATGAAATAAGACACTTGGCTCTCCTATCTTGAGTCAGCTCTTTAATTAATATAGACTCAAGGAGGCAAACGCCATCAATGCACATGAGTGGCTCTGGAGGGTGGGTTTGGGAGGGGCAGAGGGAGACCTCTGGAATCTACAGAGAAGCACATTCAAAGCACACCCCTCCAGGGACAAGGCTCCTACGGGGGGCCACGCAGTCCACTAACGGCTTGGAGCGATTTTCTTGGGCGTGTTCCATGGCCATGGCGGGAGGGCTCCGTTATTCATCAGCCCAGCTTCTCCGAGGTCCTGCATCTTCCACATATTTCTTGCGAGGGAAAAGCAGACCAGCTAAACAGGGCAGGGCGTGCAGGGACCAGAGCTGAGCCCCAGACCTCCGTAACGGCTCCACCACGAGGTGAATGCAGAAATCCACAGGAGCGCTTAACTTCCAGGGCAATGGGACCCCGCCACGGTCTCGGGGTGCTCGATCCACGGAATGGTCTCCTTCAGTAGGATTCCGGCAAGTTGTGATGCCCTCTGTTTCGTTTTTTTAGTCGTCCTTTTTTATTGTGGTTTGCAGATACGCACCACAAATTCATTTCTATGGTTCTCTAGAATATATTCTGTCTGATTTTATTCATTTTTTTCTTTTTTAAAAAGATTTTATTTATTTATTTTAAGAGGGAGAGGAGCAGAGGGAAAGTCTTCAGCAGGCTCCCCGCTGAGCACAGAGCACCACATGGGGCTCAATCTCACCACCCTGAGATCATGACCAGAGCTGAAATCAAGAGTTGGAAGCTTCACCCACTGAGCCACCCAGAATTTTTTTTTTTCCTAGAATATCCTCCAAGCAATTTTGTGTTTACTGAACTCTTTTCTAGGTATTTCAGGCATGGCTCTTGTGTTGTTTTCAAGATTCCTTTCTGGATTGGACAACTTCTCTAGTCATTCCCTTTTATCATCTCTTACAGAAGTCCACCACGAGTCAGATTAGAAACAAAACTGGTCTCCAGCCACAAAGAATTTAGAATCATTAGAATTATTAAACCCCACTGGCCTCAGTGGGGACCCAGGGAGTGTCCGTGAAACCCTGAGCAAGAGCCAGTGGGTGCTGGTGACCTGATCCTGGACAGGAGGGAGCTAAGCCCCTCAGTCCAGGACCAGCTTCAATCTAGCAGAGAAAGTAACCCAGGTGGGCTTCTGTCACTCACCCCTGTCTGCATACCCAACTTTTTCTTCGGCTTCTTCCCTCTCGCCCAGAGCATGCACAACCTTCGTCCTGTCCCATGGGAAATTTTATGGCCCCACCATCTCTGCTCTTGCTCCCTGTAAAAATGAACTAGTGACACAGAAAATCGCTCTGGCAAATAATAATAACAATCCAGTTGTAGGACTCTTTTTACAGCAGGGATGCTGACAGCTTACCAAATATCCATGTGCTCCTCTCCACGCCCCAGCCTCTTTGCCGTTAGGCAGAGTTGCGCCCTCATTCCAACCAACGGGCTACCAGTGGAAATGACAAGGGTCATTTAGGTTCAAAGCATCTAAAGTTTGGTGTGAACTCTCCAGACCTCACACCTCTGGGGCAGTGACTTGGGAAGCCATGATTTGAGATGGTAAAGCCAAAAGATAGAACTCTGCATGAGAGAACTCATTCCGTGTTAAGCCACTGAAATTTCAGGATTTTTTTTTTTTTTTACTAGGGTACATCCTAACCTCATCTGACTCCTACAAGTTCACGGCTTCTAAAGTAGTTTTTTCCAATCACTGTTTAATCGGATCTTCGTAAGATCTCCAGGAGAGAGGCCCTGTAAAGACAACTAACTGGTCCCCACGGGTGTCTGAGACTCAGAAAGGGGAAATGATTTGCTTGATGACTCAGTTTATAAATGGCAAATACAGGAGTCTACACCCAGGTTCAACACTCTGTCCTAACCCACACTCTGAACTGGAGTCTTCTTGCTACAGGTGTTCCTGTTTTAAAGCAGGTGGCTTGCAGAAAGACGACCCACAAGAACCAGTGTGGAAATGTGGAATTAATCCCTGCTTGGCCAAGGAGAGAATAATGCCCGGGCGGTAGATTTGTTGGTGGGGCTATAGGAAGGTAAAGGTGATTTAGGAGGTCCATATAACATGGACATAATGCTCCCTCCTGAGCCACACCAGGAAGATTTTCCATCTGGTCCCCATGTGTTGAACAATCTGTGGTGCCCAGCTCACAGCATCAGGAACTCAGATATCACTTCTAGGGAGCCGGCTGAGGTCGGGAGTGGGGGTGGGGGTGGGGCTGATCCATCCGACGAGAGGTATGGAAGATTCGCAGGCAAACTCCATCTGACCTTGGCCAGCACTGCCCAGCGTCCGGTCCCACCTCCTTCCCCAAAAAGGGTGTCGGGCAGCCTTCCAAGATGGGTTTTATTCCTTTTAATAGAGAAATAGGAAATGAGCCTTAAGAGAAGGTGAGGAATTATTGCTATGTTTAATTGCTCTAAAAATATCTCACCAGGGTTGGCTGTGAGTTCACTCCTCCTAGGTGCTGATCCATGGTTCCAGTGAGAAGTAGCCAGAGGCCGGGTGCAGCGCTGGAAACCAAAACGGCAGATCCAGCTGAGACCTCTGAAAAGGAAGGGCTTGCACGTGGCCAGCCCAGTAGGAGCAGGGCCCATTCACCTGACTTGGCTCAGCCCTGGGCATGGCAAGTTTCCCGGAACAGGACGTGTGTAACCTGCTCTGGAAGGTTCTGCCTCAGCTCCAGTCCTGCCTCTGCCTTAGTCCACAATGAGACCCCGGGCACAGCTCTCCCACCTTCACTCGAAACCCCCTGTACCCCTGTCTGTAAGAAGGGGTTGTGTGCTTTCTTAGGTCTGTTCTGTAGTAGACACCACTGGTAGCTTTCCCAGCACGAGGACAACACAGATACCATTCAGGATCCCTCTTCCCATTCCCAGGTCCAAGACAAGACTTTGGCTTCTCAGAGCCGGTCAGCAGGTGACATTCTGCAGGCTTCTTGCTGCTCTAGAGATGAGCGTTATATCTTGTCTGCTCTGAAACCTATCACCACCTTTGTACCAAAGTCACACTTCCCACCAGCTGCTCCCAGCCAATGACCCCGCGTGGCCAGGGTGATGATTTCCTGAGATGCTGATGCTCAGACTCTATATTACTGGGTCTTGAACCCAGATCTTTCGACTTTCACATGACAACTCTTTTCCCTAAAATGCGAGATCCCAGAAACTGTGACTTCCCCTCCCCCAGCAGTCTTTCTTCAGCAAATGATACACAATTCTTTAAACAAATAGGCACTCACTGATAGAGCCAGTGAGTCACCGAGGGCTGCTAGAGTTGGCCTTCATGCACAAAAATTAGCATGTTAGAAGTTTCTCGAAGACTCGATTCAGCACTTGGCTAAGAAGTCGGGCGACCATGCAGCCGTTGGCAGCTTTGCAAAACGCTACCACATGTTGCCCCAGGCCGCGATGTCCTCCGAGAGAGGTCCAGGCATGGTCGGGGCTGCGTCGGCTGCTCCTGGTCTGTAGTCGCTGCTGTTTTTATGTTTTAATTACGAATCGCTGTTGGTTTGGTTCCCTCGTCATCAGCGCAACTTGTGGCTGGCTGTCGGTTAACCCCACAGCATGTAGGGATGCATATTTGCACCAGCGGAGTGTGGGGCCTATCATTTTCCAATAACGACTAGACTCAGAAACATGTAGGTGTTGCCGTTTGGTTATGAATCACCCCCGTGCCCTTATTTCTGCAGCAGATGGCTGTGTGGACTCCCTCCAGTACTTCCACGGGGCTCCTCAGTGGTATCGCCGCTCTCTCTTTCCCTCCTCCTGCAGTGGCTTACGATGAGATAGACGGCCTGGGGGCTTTGGTCTGGCTGAAGTAGGCTGTGGACTCAACAGGCGGGAATTGTTCTAGAAGATTCTAGAACTGAGGTGCTAGACTGTGGAGGAGGGGGCAAAGGGAGAAGGAAAAAGTGGAAGGAACGAGGCTCTTGACCTCCACCTCCCCGTCAGTTAGAGACCCTCCATGATAGCTTGCCATCTGAGCTCTTAGTCCTGCGGGGGCTGGGTAGGGCAGGATGGGACCCGGGGCTGACATTCAACAGGAAGTGTTTATCCCTAATACCTGCTGGGAGGTGACCCTGACCCGATCCTGTATCATTGAGTTAGGGTTTCCTGGTGGCAAGCAACCAACAACAGGGAGAACGAGTAGTACAAAGACAGACAGGAGAGTGGAGTTAGGATGGGGCTTAAGATAGAAAGAAATACTCCCGGTGCTATTATGGAGATGATGATACTCATAATGGGCAGTCTTTCAGATGTGCTATAAACACTTGATGCATTTTTACTTCAGTCTGACAACAGTCCTATGCGATAGGAACCATCGTTATGCCCATTTTGCAGATGAACAAACTGAGGCACAGATAAACAACTTGCCCCACATCACACAGTTAATAGATGGTGGGTGGGGCCAGTAGCCTGCCTTGGGATGGTCCTGCCCCCTGCCCCCAATGAAAGTCACTGCCAGTGAGCGTCCTCAGAACCAACACTTTCCCAAAGCTTCTGGAACCTTCCCCCTGCCCATTTCCTTCTTGAAGTCTGGAGTCATAAAAGTGTTTCTCTTATTAGTCCCAGGCATCTCACTACAGCAAGTGGTTTCCTTACATCCTACTCACACCTTTGTGTTCCTTTATGAAAACCTCTTCTAATTATCTTATTTTGAATGTGCCATCTGTTATAGTACTACGAGCCGATTTCGGAGAATCCTAAACACCTTCGATCGGAGACCACACCATGAGTTCACGTTTCATTAAGTCAGAGGGAAAAAGCAACCCACGGAACAGTGCCACACTATTGATTGTAAGGCCAGTGTCAGAGTGTGAAAACGTGGGTCTAAAAACCAGAGAAATAGAGAATGACTCCCACTTCGTGGATGAAGGCATGGCAAAACAGAGCAGATAAACACCTCGCTTGAGTAACCCAGCCAGCTAACGGCCAAGCCAGGGTTTAGACCAGATAGTTTTGTTCTAGATCCCGCACCCTTGCTGCCCCCACGCTACTCTGGGTGTGTGGAGCAGAGTTCCAGAAACTGCTGTGGAGGCAGGGGGCTTGCAGCTGAGGCCAGCAGGGACCGGGGAGGGCCGGCCCGGACGACATGCTGAGGCCGAAGCTCTGGGGGAGTCAGGCCAGGGCTGCTGTGCAGTTTGGGGGGAAGAATGGGGGCCAGAAAGGGCAGCTCCCCCTGGCAGAGAAGCCAAACACTGTCCTGGACAAAGGGGAGGGCTAGGATGATGGCCCAGCCTCCCCAAAGAGGCCCTGGTTCCCTCCGGCCTCTGCCTTCCAAATTCAGCGTGTCATCGGTCGACAAATATAGAGTAGGAGAAAACGAAGTAAATGAGTGGCTGTTCGAAGCTGCAGGACAGCTAACCATAATGGGGGTTTTCGGTTTTCTGCTCGAGACACAAACAGCACATTCCTCAGCTGAAATAGGCGGGTGGAGAAACAGGGCATCGTCAGACGGGAACACCCCCCGGGCCAGGATGAGCCAAAGGAGACAGAAATAGGCCAAAGCTACCACATGAAGGGAGCTCGGCGTGTCTGGCCGAGGGGGGTGGGTGGGGGGAGCACCGGCCCAGCCCCGCCCTGCCCCAGGGGCGGCTGTGTCACCTGGGGAGGCTCTGGCTTTGCCCCCAGGAGCAGGCACCCGTGTGCACGCCTGGGATCTGGGTCTATGGCAGCTGGGACAGCAGCCACCTCCTCAGAGAAGGGCGCTGGGGCGTTGAGACTCGGTGTGGACCAGCTCGCTCCGCCCCCACCAGGCACACGTATGCACATGCCCTCATGGACTCGCCCACATGCACAGCACACATGCCCTCACAGATCCACGGACACCCAGCATGTACAGGCGGATCTGGGAACGTGGGCATAAGGCCACGCACGCACACAACACAGAGGCCCACACAGCTGCGACGTCACACCCACATCCGCGTGCACATCGACACACACCCATGCACACCAGCGGCATGTGGGCACTTGGAGACCCACGAGACCGTGTCTGCTGAGCCTTACAGATACACAAACACAGGAGCAGGTCTGTAGCACACAACTGCAAGTGCATACACGTACACCTGCCCACACGACAGGTACACACATACAAACACCCACGTGTGCAAGCCCGCACACGCAAGCCCACAGTCTCAGTCCCACTGTCCCTGGCTCCAGGGACCTCCTCTCTCCCTGGGCACGGTCAGTCCAGAGAGACCTGGGCTAAGGCTGCGGTCAGTTCATCTGAAAGAGCTTCCAAGGGTAGGTTCAGGGGGCTCTGGGATGGAGGGTCAGGAAGAAACTACCAGAGAAGTCCAGAATCTCTCTTGTTCCATTCCCCCTCCTCCCAGCTCCCAGCCAACCTAACCTCACTGCATTCCCTGGCTCATCTCTGGGAAGGAGGAAACAGCAGACCGATTCCAAGCCTTCCCCGTAGACAGGGCCTTAGCATGTCCACGGCTTATTGGTACCCCATTTTCTGTGAACCTCCCAGGAGCTGTGGGTCTCTGAGCCCTGCGGGTCTCTACGGTGCCTGTGCTCGGTGCACAAATAAATGAATGAGCGAAGTACAAGAGCTTGGATTGGCATTCCCACTTCGCAGCTAGGAAGACTGAGGCCCAGAGAAGGGCAGCACTTAGCCAGCTATCCTCAGCAGAGCCACACCTTCCTGCTCCTCCTCCTCCTCCTCACACTCAGGCCTGGGCAGTGAGACCTGGACAAGGCCGGTAGGCAGTAGAGTGTCCCTGGAGCCCCATCTGGGCTCTGTCCTGGCCCATCCCCAGGGCCCAGAGAGGGCTGGCAGCTCCAGGACCAACACCTCCCATGGAAGGCTGGCTGCCAACTCTTGCTGCTTGCTCAGCTCCCCTGCCCCCTCTCAAGGCTCCCCCAGACCTCCTCGTGGACTGCAGTTTTCTGGCCCTGAGATGCAGGCTGGGGGAGGGGAAGAGGAACAGCCAGAGACAGAAGGGGTCAGTGTTTGTTTAGCGGAGACCACACAGGGGTGTGGGGGGAGGCCTGGTGTCTCCCAGGCAGGGCACCCAGCAGACGTGCAGACATGGGTGTCAGATCCACGTGCCACACCCCCAGCCACAGCGCAGAGCTAGAAAAGGCAGCGGCAGACTCTGCCTGGGAGCCCACACTAATGGGGAGGTGGGGGGCATGGTAAGAGACCTTCCGATTGCACTCAGTCGGGGATTTTCCAGGTTTTGTTTTGGAACAACAAAACCTTTTCTCGGGATGATTTTTTTTTTTTTTAAGTTCTAAATTAAGGTGCAATTTACATTTTGTAAAATCCACCCTTAAAGCATGCAGTCCTGCTAGCTGAACAAACACGGTCGTGTCACTATGACCGGAGTCAAGGTGTAGAAGAGGCCCCTTGGCCCCACCAAAGTGCCCCAGGGCCCTCACCCCCTCCCTATAGCATTTTGTCATTTTTAGAATATTCTAGAATTGGGATCCTGCAGGATCTAGCCACTTCCTTCAACAACATAGGTAACCCTGCACTAGGACTTACCCAGGGCACCGGGCACATCAGCCATCACATCAGCACGTCTCAACGCCCCATTTTTAATTGCTGAGTAGTATTCTATTCTGGGGATAAAGCCGGGGATATTTGTCTATCCTCCACACGGGGACGGGGGGGGGGCATCTAAGCTGTTGGTACTTTCTAGCTATTCCAAATAAAGCTTCTGTGAACACGTGTGTACAGATTTTTATGTAAATATATCTATTTTATCCCTCTGCGGTAAATACAGCAGGAATTGATGGGTCTGGGATAAGTATATATTTAACTTAACTTTTTTTTAGAGTTTTACGTATTTATGTATGTATTTATGTATGTATTTTAAAGAGAGAGAGAGAGAGAGAGAGAGAGAGAGCACACATGAGGGGGGAGGGGAGAGGCAGAGGGAGAAAAATCTCACACAGACCCCCTGATGAGTGCAGAGCCTGATGTGGGGTTCCATCCCACCACCCATGAGATCATGACCTGAGCTGAAACCTAGAGTCAGACACTCGACTGACAGAGCCACTCAGGCGCCCCTATGTATTTAAATTTCCAGGAAACTGCAAAATTTCCGAAGTATTTATAGCACTTTGCCTTCTCGCCCCCCCACACCCCGCTCTGCCCCGCCGGCAATGATGGATGGTTCCCATCACTTGGCATCTTTGCCAACAATGGGTACTGTTCCTTTCCCCCACGAGTTATAGGTTGTGTCAAGTGATGTCTTACCGGAAACCCCAATCTACAGAACAGGAAAGTAGAGCTGCCCTGGGCGAAGCCAGGAGACAAAAGTAGGGGGACTCAGAGTCCTGCACTGGACCCTCCCCACTCACGGTGGGGGCTCCCTAGTATCTCTTTGGGGCCAAGGCCAGAAAGTAAAGAGGGATGGCCCAAGGTGACACACCTCAGCAAGAGGGAATGGGGCTAGGACCAGACCTTTGATACCAGGGACTTGACCGTGGGTGCATCCTGTCACTGATGGAAAAGGGGGAGTGGGACCCTCCAGCCACCTCCAGGGGCCTCTTCCCAAAGGGTCCTCTTTGAGGCCAACGACCAAGCTGCCTCTCTCAGGAAGTGGTGGGGGCTGAGCAGCAGGTCTGCGTCCGAACTCCTCTCCAAATGGGGCCCGTCCTCCTCGCGGCCGAAGCCCCAGGTTGTTCTACCAAAGACCATGATTTACACAGTGCCATCTGACACCTCCTCACTTTATCTTCCCACAATTAAGCAAAGCCAGGTGGTGACAAATGGCCCCCACGCCCATGGCATCACGGCTCCCCGGGACCCTGCTCTCAGCCGCAGGCCTCTGAAGCTAATTCATCCTTCTCTGGCTGCCCAGGTTGGAGTTGATAAATCAAGCGAGTGTGTGAGCCAATTACAAGGTCATCACTCAATGGAGAGAGAGGATTGCCTGGAGTTTCTGAACTTCATATTTTATTGGAAGAGCTGGCAGTGCTGGGCCACTGACCTCAGGAGAAGCACGGCTTCCAATCTGTCAGCACAGCCCACCTCCTGGACAAGGGGAAGCCTCTCCTCAAACTCTACAGGGCTTGGTGTTCAGCCCTCATGGAGGGGGCATGGACACAGGGGTGGCAGGGTCCAGACTCCCTCCACTCCCTCCCAAAGCTACCCCATAGCCCTCTTGCTTTCTTGTCCCTGAGAATACAGCTGAGCATAGCCTAGCCCAATGCCTGGGGGCCGGGGGAGGGGGCTGGATCTTCAGCCTCACACAGATGTTTGTGGAGTATGGTGTCTACAGTTCAAACCTTGACTCCATGTTAACTTTCTGGCATAGGAGATGACATATGATGGGCCTGTGCAAAGTGGGTCCCTGCAGAAAGGCGCTGGGACCACCCAGTCTCCTTTGGGGGTCAAGGCTGTCTTTAGTGGGGGTGGGCAGGCTGGCCATCATGGCTTTGCCCTCCCTTCTTCCAGCCCCTTGATCTCCTGGGTGCCAGGAGAGGAATAGGTAACACCCCTTACTATCAATTCACCCCTATAGAAAAATAGTAATCATATTTCTTGAGTGTGAAGCCCTTACCTTGCTATGTAAGTTGAGATTGGGTTTCAAAAATAAAAACTGGATTGATGATGGCTTGAACCAATGGCTCTCAAGGAGCGGTACCCTCACCCCCACCGTCAGCATCACCCAGGACCACGTTTGGAACAAAATTCTCGGGCCTCACCCCAGGCCGACCAAATCAGAAACACTGGGCACTGCAACCCAGCAATCTTTGTTTTAACCAGCCTTCCACGTAATTCTAATGCATACTAGAAGTTTGAGAACAGCTGTCTTCAGCAAACATAGATGTCAAGTCTCTACCCCTTAGAATAAACCCAAAAATAGACAGTCCAGAGGCCATGAGGTATCTCCACCTTTTGGTTCCACCATCTTCAGCACAAGAATCCATTCCCAAGATCACTTTGTACTCCAAGATGGTGGCTGGAGCTCTGGCCATCATGTCGGCCTTCCAGGAAAGACGGAGAATGAGGCAAGGAGGAAAGAGCAATGGGCTCTGTCGAAGCAGACCCCTGTAATGCTCCCAGGAACTCTACCACCATAATCAGCAACTTTCATTTACATCTCCTGGGTCAGCCTTAGCTGCAAGGGAGGCCAGGAAAAATGATCTTTTATCTGGGCTCTTTGTTGGCCAAATAAAGAATGTTGAGGTAGGTAACAAGCAGACACTCCTGTACACCCTCTCCATTAATCTCCCAGCGAATCTCAGGGGGAAATGAGATCACTTCCCCCACCTTCCAAGTGACAGAAATGATCTTCAGAGAGACTAAAGCCAAGTAGTTAGCAATTGCTAATTAGCCTGGGCCAAATGACTTCCTTCTCTTGCCCCCTACCCTTAGGGGCCTCTAAGGGCTGGGCTTATGTAATATTTCCCCTTCTCGAGACCCCAACGATTTACCTGTCCGCCCTCCCAGTGCCAGAAGGTTTCCAAGCCTGATTGAGTGGGGGACAGAAAAGAGAGAGGGGAAGGTTCAGGCCCTCTCCAGAGACAGGGAAACCCCTTCTCTTTCCAGAGGTAAATAGTAAAACTTAATTAGCAGCTCACACTTGCCAGGCAAGTAATCCGCAGGCTTTCAGAGGCATCTGTTTCCATGGGCTCAGAGGGAATCTCGTGAGCTCCCTTCTGCCGGGTGTCGAAGCTCACGCAGCCTCTACCAGTGGGGCTCGCTCAGCTGGAGAGGGCCGGAGCTGGGAGCTTCCTTTTCCAGGCTGCATCCACGGGGTGCTTTCCCGTGAATCCCTCTGACCTAGGCCCCTTGAGGAGCCCAAGGTGTGGCCTCAAACAATACCGCAGTCAGAGCACTAACCACCGGAGACTTGTCCCTCGTCTCCTATGGACCCACTGAAATATTCCTAGAAAATGGGGCCGACTGGGAGTTGGGAAAGAAAGCAGGTTTGGAAATAAAGGGAACACGTCGGGGCCTCGGTTTAGGTGGGGGGTCAGGGGAGCCCCAAAGAGGTGAGCTGCGGTTGGCGAGCGCTGGCAAGGCCCCCTCCTCTCCTCTGAAAGTTCTTCCCTTCTCTCTTGGCCTTTGACCAACTGTAGGCTTGACAAGTCACTCCTTGGAGTTAAGGCCTGACCTAGCTTTTGGGTTAAGACGTGCCCCATTCCAGGGCGACTGGGTAGCTCAGTCGGTTAAGCCTGGACTCTTGATTTCAGCTCAGGTCATGATGTCAGGGTCGTGAGATGAAACCCCGCGTCGGGTTCCATGCCCAGCACGGAACCTGCTTGGGATTCTCTCTCTTCCTCTACCCCTCCTCCCTGCTTATGCTCTCTTGCTCTCGCTCTCTCTCTAATAAATAAATAAAATGTTAAAAAAGAAAAAGACTTGCCCCATTCCTACCTTGTCAGAGTTGTACATCTAGTCCCCAAGTATACACTGGGAGGGAGCTTGGGGATGTTTTTCTGGATAAGAAGGCTTGAGTCTCTTTTCTGGAAGGATACACAGGATAAGAGACAGACACCTGAATGGGAGAGGTATACGGACCTGGGGGAACAAATACAAAATCAGAGTTCAAGTTTCCCTGATTTCCCTTACCAATTCTGACCCTACATAAAATTTAGTGCATCTGGGCCTCAGTTTCCACTTCTGTGGAAAATGGGGATGCCCCAGTCATGTGCCTGAACTGTCCTAATCTTTGTTACCCACTTTTAAGTGGAACCTGTGTATTGCATATATATATTTTTTTTTTAAATTTTCTGTATATTGGGGGCACCTGGGTAGCTCAGTGGGTTAAATCCTCTGTCTTTGGCTCAGGTCATGATCTTGGGGTCCTGGGATCGAGCCCTGCATTGGGTTCTCTGCTCAGCAGGGAGTCTGCTTCCTCCTCTGTGCCTGCCTATCTGCCTACTTGTGATCTCTGTCTGTCAAATAAATAATCTTTTAAAAACATTTCTGCATATTATGATGTTTTGACAACTTTTTTTAAAAAAGATTTTATTTATGTGACACAGAGAGAGAGAGCACAAGTAGGGGAAGGGGGAGAGGGAGAAGCAGGCTCCCTGCTGAGCAAGAAACCCACTGCAGGGCTCGATCCCAGCACCCTGGGATCACGACCCGAGCCAAAGGCAGACACTTAACTGACTGAGCCACCCAGACACCCCTGATGTTTTGACATCTTAAAAATACCTTTCTGCCTGGGAGAAACTGCTTGTCTCTGGGCCAGCCAATTCTTAGAGGTAGCACAGGGCCCAGCAGGAGCCTGTCTTTGATATGCAAACTAGGCGATCCAGAGCTAGGCCTGTACCCCCACTTTCTGCCCCTGCCCCCGGGAGGCAATATTCCTCTGTCTTGATCAGCCCTGGGCCGGGCGCCCAGCAACCAGAGACCATCCCTACAGCCCAAAGCCCATGGAAAGGATCCGAACTACCCACTCTAGGCTGCTCACCTTGCTGGGCTTTGCCTTTCCCTCCAGCAGCCCCCTCCTGTCTTCTGCCTCTTGGCCACCCTGCTGTCTTTTCCATGTGATCCTACGTGGTATGCCCTGTCTCCTGTCTGTAGGACCTGTGAGTCTAATCGACATTGCTCTTATGATGCATCATTATTTATTATCAAGCCTCTCCCATACCTCCTTTTGTGCTTATGTCCAACGGACCATCTCAGAAAGACTACAAAGCAGCCTGCCCCGAAAGTAGAGGGCATGGTGTCTCTAGGTGCAGCCATCCTGGGCCTTCAGCCGAGGCGGGTCAGGGGAACCTGACGGCTCAGAGGAGAAGTAATCGAGGCAGCAGAACCTGGGTTTGGGGCTTCCTGCTTTTCTGTTCATCTCCGCAGAGACCTAAGGATGGTGGGGCTGGAGTACACGGTTGGGGGATCCTAAGAGTGAACGTCTCCCTACAGGTGTGAGCCTGGTTCCTTCCCACCTTGGCTGAATGCAGAAGCCCAGTGGGGGGTCCCGCCTCAGGCACAGCCAATCAGCTCCGCAGCTTCCACTGACCAGAAGACCCTTCCACGCAGCCCACCCAAAGCCAGGCTCCAGATGCCGATTCCCGGAGGCCAGCCTGCCAAGCCCCAAGGTGAGTGCCAAGCTCCAACTCCCTCCCAGGGCTCCTCTTATCCTGTTCCCCCAATCCCAGTGCCTCTGCCCAGCTGCCTCAGGCTCCCTCCAGCCTCTGGTGGCATGGCAGGATTTTAAAATGTGTGCCAGGACTCTTGACCCCTGGTTATTCAATCAAACACTAGGCGAGATGTTGTTAAGTCAGGATTTGGCCGATGGGATTAAAGTCCCAAATCAGTGGCACTTAAAATACAGAGATTATGAGGATGAGGCTGACTTAACCACAGGAGCCCTTTAAAAAGCAGTTTTCTTCCACTGGCTACTGAAGGAAAAGTCAGAGACTTCCAGAACGCTGGCCTGGGAGAAAGCAAGCATCCTTGCTGGGAACTGCCATGGGGAAGGGAACGTGTCAGAGCCCAAAGCAGCCCCCGGGTCACAGCCCCAAACACCTTTGGTCCAAGTGGTGAGACTCTGAGTAGAGACCTCAGTACACGCCAGACCCAGACTCCAGACTCCAAGACCTATCCGTTAATAAATGCATGCTCTCCAATCTGTTATGTGTGAGGTAACTGGTTCCACAGCAGTGGGAGAAAATACACGCTACCTGGAGCCCCTCTTTCTCCATCACCCAGGCTCTGCCCTCCTTTCCAGGCCCAGGATTAGCCTTCATTTGCAAATCTCCACATCTACTCAACCTCCAGGAGGGCCCAAATCAAATACCAACGGGGCTGTCAGTTTCCCCCAGAATCCACCCGAATGCAGAAGTATCTTTCCACTCCCGTCCCCACCCATGCCCTGTGCCCCATGTTGCAGCCATGTTGGGCAAATGAACATTCTCAGGACGTATCACCCAGTTCTAAACTCTGAGGCCTTTGCACTTGCTGTGCCTTCTGTCTGGAATGTTCTCCCCTTACCCTGACCCCCTCACTGCAAACCCTTCAGCATCGTCATCAAATCCTCACAGAAGCCCTCCTGAAGAATGGAAAGTGACTGCCACCTGGGTCCCATCAGTATTTGTAACTCCTTCGACTATAGAATTTTCCCCCTCTCTCGGGATGATTTGTCTGTCTGCCTACAGGAGGGTGGGAGTTCCTGAGCTCAAGAGGCCTGGTTTCATCCCTCTTTCTGGGCTGGATACAGCCAGCTGCTGCTGGACAGACTGCCCAACCCGACTAGCTTCCCCACTGAGCTGCATACTCAATTCTTGGGTCCTGAGTCAGGATTTGGCCATGCAAGACCCCACACCCCTGGTTATTTAGCTGTGTATCAGATTCAAATAGGTCCCCGCTTGTCTGGCCTCATGGAGTACAAAAACAGCCTTCCATCAAGTTGCAGGGGGGCTGGGACAGGAAGGATCCCTGGGGAGATTGCTTGTCTTCCCAGGCCTGAGAACCCAGAGCCCACTGTTGGGAAATGGGCCTTGTGGATCGTCCCACTGTTTCCAGCTCAGCACCAGGCCTGCTCACCTGTGGTCCACAGGGCCCAATGACATCCACAGCCAAATCCTCCGGATACTGGGGCTGGGTTGGAGTAGCCAGTCAAGAAGCATCCAACTCCGGAGATGCTGAACCCACTGGCGGGGAGCATGCCTGGTGAGGCCCCAGTGCGGAACAAGGTCTCCAGGGGAACAGCGGTCCAGGGCTTGCTGGTGCTGGCCACCCTCAGCTTCGGCAGGAGAAGCCGCAAAGGATCCCCCCTGGAGGTACAATGACCCTTTCGAGTTGCCTCCTGCACAGCCCAGGGCTGGGGGGAGCAGTGACCTGCATGTAGCAGAGTGAACTTGAGGGTCTGACAGCCTAAGCTTCGCCAGCTATTGACGGAGAGACTCCGGCAAATCATTTACTTTCTCTGAGCCTCAGTTAATGTGGCAATAAACACGGAATGCGTAATAGTCACTCCTCAGATGGCCACTGAGAGGAGGAAAGGAGATAATGCATGGGAAATTTAAGCACGCGCCCGGCATGTAGAAAACACCAAATAAATACTAGCAACGATGATGATGATGGTGACAGAGATGATTCTTTGATCCTCTGCTTCAAGAGTCTGGAATCCCCCAGTCTGGCCCTAACAACAGGCTCAGAAGGGAGCTCCCCAGACCCTGAGAAGAGTCCATGAGTCCTTCCAGGGATCGCCAGAGTTCTGAGATGCAGGAGGTGGGCTGGCTTGTAGTGGAAGAGTTTCCCGCTCCCCTAACAACCCACATGTTGCCTCCTATTTCCCAGATGCTGCCCTCAGCGGGTAGGTCCATGTGATTCGTCCTGGGCAATGAGCTCAAGAGCTGAGTGTTAGCGATGGACAGCCGATGATTCTCAACCTTCTAGTTGTTTCCACTGTGATCATGGAGCCATGTTATTGAGACCGTGCAAGCTGCTGGGATCATGAAGTCAGGGCAAGGGGACCAGGCTCCCTCCTCCTCCAAGAGCCCCTTCATCTGCAGAGGACTTTTCATGGGTGACAAACGAGCTCCTGTTGTGTCCAGGCAAGGGTACCTTGCTGCTGCGGCATGACCTAGCCCCTCCGGATCATGACAGGCTGGCTGAGCTACTGGACGCCATGCTGGCCATCGGTCGGTGGGAAGGGGAGGTGATTTCTAAGTGTAATGAAGTGTCAAATGAATGCTTTAAGAGGCAGACCCTTTTAAGAGGAGCCAGCGCCATTTGTCTTCGATGGAGTCTGTCCACTCCCAGGTTCCCAGGGAGGAGCGATAGATGATATCACTACGGGAGGACCAGGAGCCTACAGCGGGAAGGTTAAGAGATAGGAAAAAGGGAGCAACACCAAAGAGTGCAGAAGCAACCCAACTCCCAGCGCAGGAGGCTTCATGGCTTTCCTTTCCCAGGAAAGGAAGAGCCAGTGCTGTCGACCCTCTTCTGTCTTGGGTGATTCTGTAAACAGCTTGTAGGTAAGATGGTAATGGCCTCTACTCTCACTGTTCGATCATGATTGAGGGCATAACCGAGACTTGACATAAGGGGGGCCCCCATGGTCTCCTTTAAAGAGCATTTCCATCTTTAGAGTCAGAACAGGAGATGAGAAGGAAATGCAATCTCCAGCTGGCATTCTGCTACATGGTCGGGCCCCTGATCCCGGGGGTGGGGACGGGTGGCAGGGGAGGGCACCCAGCACCGAGTCCCCCCACCAGGCCCCTCCTCAAGGCTGCCAAGGAGGGCAGCTCTCCACCCATGGCCACCAGCCAAGCACAGCTCATTTGCTTCAAAACCTTCACAACAAACACACAAACTCCGAAAGCCAGGGCCCTCTGTCTCCCTCCTCCCCGGGCTGATGGGGAAGCGGGAGGAGGCTGAGGTTATTGAAATGCTATTTTAAACTCCAAGTCAGTGTTAACCAAAACCTTGAGGCTGATTAAACACGACCTTTGGGCCACGGGGCTCCAGCTCAAAAGGCAAACAGCTTCTACCCTCTCAACAGCTCCAGGCTTGTTTATTGGTTTGAAAGCCCTTAAGGGGCCCGCCAAGCAGAGGGGTGAGCAGGGGAAACTTTAATATCTGAAGGGAGAGATCAAAAGCAGTTGACATTTCTGGCAGAGAGCAAGCACGTATGTATCTTTATATGTATAGTGTTATAGCTGAGCAGAAGGGAAAAGGCATTTCTTCTCTGGGTTAAATCAAATCAGGCCACATGTTCTTGATCTTGACTGTGTTGTCTTATAATCTAACCAAATTTAACTGACATTGAGAATTTCTGATCTGAACAGTTAACAAGGAAATTTGGCCCAAATAACTTCATACACATTCTGAACATGAACTTGGTTTAGTCATCAGAATTGATGGGAAAGTGCCCTCCCAGCTCCCCTCCAGGGAGACGGGCAGAGGGGTGGCTGGCGGGTAAAGCTCCCGATCTCTGTCGTCCCTCCTGCTGATGGAGTCACTGGGGAAAGCAGACCCTCAAGTGAGCAGGCTGTTTCCATGTCTGATCCTGGGGCCCAGGGATTATTTCCCAGTCACCCCAAAGAAGAGAGATGATTTTGACTTGGCAGAAGCATCTACGGGGCCACGAGGTCTGGGAGGATCCGTGAAAGGTGTCTTTGGGATTTGTCCACATGGGGGTTCCTGATAACCTTGTTGAGGGCAGTTTCAGTGTGGAGTTCAGTGGGAGGCAGGATGGCCTTGGACGATAGAAAAGATGCCCCTCCTTGAAGCTAGCCCAGCGCCTGGCACAGAGCAGGTGCTCAGTTAACATTTGCGGAATAGATTTTTTGAATAAATGAGTCTGTGATCAACTCAAGTAGCTGGTAACCGGAGAGCCATCTGCACTCCTTGCTCTTTGCTCATTGAATGCTGCTTTAGTTCCAGAAGGCAATGTCTTCAGTCCCAGGTGATGAGACATGATGTATGTAAGCTCATCATGACAATCTTAGTGTTCTCCCAGCTTCCTTTGTAGCTAGGGATGGGCCGGACGCATGAGCCAGCTCTGGCCAATAAGACCTAAGTAGTCAGTGCTAAGTCAGTGCTGGAGGGGTTGGCGGGGTCTGGGGGTGGGGTCCTACAAAAGCTTTTGCATCTTGGTTAAATGAGACAGATGAAATGTCATCCTTCCCCTCCCCCTTCCTCCTACCTTCAGGGAGAACTTACCATGACAAGTGACTAGTTGTCATTCAAATCCATCCTTTTCATTCTATGCTGCAGAAGTGTCCCTGAGAAGCACCTGCCTTTGTCTCCATCTAGATTTGGCTACATCCCTAATTCTCATCAATGAGATATGAAAGGTGGCACTGACCCTGGTGGACCAAGATTCCAAGGAAGCGAGTGTGCCTTCTCTGTGTTCCCTCTCTCTCTCTCTCCCCCTTCACTGGATGGATACGGTTGACAGAGATGAGGCCCCGGGAGAGAGCAGAGCTGCAAGATGGAAGGAGCCTGGGTCCCCAAAGCACCACATAGAGGCCACCAGCCGGGAACCAGAGACACCAGCGCTGAAGTGATGAGAGGTCTGCAGGTAAATTGCCATTGTGCTAAGCACTAACATTGGGGGGATTATTTGTTACGGACCTGGCGTGACGCTGATGAATACACTTGATTTCTATAAGCTTGTAAGCAAGTTATTTAAACTCTCTGTACCTCATTTTCTCCTCTGAAGTTGGAGATATCTGTAGTACCAACCTCCTAGGATGGTCAAGAGAAAGACATACAAAAGGCAATCAGCAGAGTACCTATTACACAGTAAGAGCTTATTATATGCCAACTAATCTCATGACCATTATTACCATTTCTTTTTTTTTTTTAGAAGATTTATTTATTAGAGAGAGAGACTCTCGAGCAGATTCCGTGCTGAGCCAGATGCAGGGCTTGAACTCATGACCCTAAGCTCATGAGCTGAGCTGAAATCACAAGTCAGATGCTGAATCTGCTGAGCCACCCGGGTGCCTCCACTACTAGCATTTCTGAATCGGGAGTGGGCTAGATGAAGTCCTTTGTAGCTTTGAAAGGGTACGATTCTCTAGTCAGATCCTGCAAGGAAAGAGCAAAGAGAGGTGTGTCTGAGCCTTTGCTATGTCTCCAGAGGAGGAAAAAAAAATGCCTGCAAAGGGAGGGAGAGATAAAGTATGAGGCTCTAACTTCTTTCCTACCAGATTCTCTGTCTCATCCGCGGGAGGACTCCTGGACCACGTTCATTTCTTAAGCTGATGAAATATCGATTAGAGCTGAGATCCCACATTCTGTAATCAATCTTTCCTCCCCATTTTTGCACAATTCATGCTATGAGACTAGGATGTTTAGTTTTGTTGTGGTTTGTTTCTGTCAAGCGTTCCTGGTACCCTTTTACACCCAGAGGGCGAGATGGGAATCATCGGGAGCCCTGGAACAGACCCTCACCTGACCCTGTAGTGGGGTGATGCCTCCTCACTGAACAGAGGGACAGAGAGAACCCCGATGAGGAGGCTGGAATGCAGCATTCCAGTAGTCCAGTCTTGATTCTTCCCCTTCACAGCTCTACTTGGGCCTCAGTTTCCTTGTCTGCAAAATGGGAACCATAATGTTTCCTACTTAAAAGGATTATAGCAAGAGGTAAATGAATTAATGTATGTAAGGTTATTAAAACTATAGCTGGCAATTAGGGGTATGTCCAGCTACAATTAACAAATACTCCTTCTACAGTAGCTTAAACAGGTAAGAGTTTATTTTTATCACCTAACAAAATGTCTATGAACAGGCATCCTAGAACTGTAAGTGACTCATCAGCAACATCAAGGACCTTAACTGTATCCATCCACCTTTTGCTCCACCATCCCTATCACCATGACCTTCATCTTCCATCTTGTAACCTCATAGTCACAATGTGGCTGCTCTTCCTCCAGACTTCTAGCCACATTCCAGGCAAGAGGAAAATGGAAGGAAGAAAGAGAAAGAGGTAGTGCATGGATTGGGTCAGCAAAAATTCTCCCAGAAACCCTCAGCTATGTCTCATGGGCCAGAACTGTGTGTATGGCCAACCCCAGTTTCAGAGAAGTAAAGGAAAGCCATTGCAACCCGGAACACAAAGTGGGGTTCAGGCAGGCAGCACAAAGGAAGAACAGATCTGGAGTGGGGAACCAGCAATTCTGCTTTAGAGGTGGAGGGTCAAAAATTATTAACCCCCTCCTGACAACAACCCCTGACTCAGACTGGTGCCCCACAACTCGGCTGGAGCAAACCATGGACTAAAGCAAACCGAGAGCCAAGTATTAAATAGTTAGCATTTCACAATCACACACTTAAGAAGCAGCTCTCTGTTTTCTCTGCCACAAGCTATTTATAGAGCAGATTTCTAATAAACACAGATTGGCAGCTGGGGGTAGGGGGAGGTCAGCAGTGCACAGACCCGGCTTTATTGATGCCTTGTCAATCAACGGCTCTTATTTTGTTGTTTAATTTTTTTTAAGTGCATGTAAGCACTTTCCCTGCTAATAGCAGATTTATTGAACAGCCCCGCCATGGAGTTCATCTCTCCCGTAGACTGTGGCAGCTGGTTATCAACTTTGTGGCTTCGGGTCGGAGGGTAAATTAACCCCGTATCCGCGGCCCCTTCCAGGGGAATTACAGGGGTCTAGACAAATTCAATAGTGTCCAATAAAACGTCTCACCTCTCCCACTCTGGGCACCTCACACCGGGCCTCAGCTTTGCTGTCGAAGCAAAGGATGTAATTTGACAAATGGAACTTTCAGGCATGTGGTCATGCTGGCCGTTGCGTTCAGACCGAAGGAGAATCCCTTTATCTGAGAAGTTTGGCTTCTCTTAGAAAGCAGGCTTGCTCTTCCTGAGTGCTCACACTCTCCGCGCTGATCAAAAGAGGTCTCCTGGTTTAAAGCCACATCCGCCCCACCCCTTGGCCTTGACCCTGCCGTTTCTGCCGGGCTCAGCCCCCCTCTTCTGTCTCTCATTTCCCCATCTCCGCATCTCTTATACCCACCCCAGCCAATTCGGTACTCGCTCACCTCCAAACTCACGTGGGCATCTTTCCCACGCGTCCCTTGGCCCCTCCACCCATCCTCCTCCCTGACCTGCCATCGCCCCCCACAACTTGGCCACTTGTCCAACTTCTTCCCATTCTTCAAGGCCCATGTCCAAACCTTCATTATTTAAGAAGGTACCTTTGCTTCTCAACGGATGAGACTCAGTTCTTAGGAAGGTCTGCTGCTCCGCGTTAGTGTTTCTGGAAGCCCAGATGACAATGACCAGATGATGTCGATGGTGATGGTGATGACGGCGATGGTGACAATGACGGTGATGATGGTAATGGTGATGATGGTGACAAAAGACAGAAACAGCTCATCTATCGGCTCTTACTAATGTGCCAGGCAAGGAGCTCTTCCTGTAAATCCTACCTTTATAAGAGCTCCAGGAAGTAGATGCCAACAGAATTTCCATTTCATAGATGAGGAAACAGGGACAGAGTGAAGCTCGGTGGTTTGCCCAAGGACCCTTCAGCTGGGACACAGGAGCCGTGTGCTCTAAACGATATGGCTCAAGGCCCATGCATGTGGCTTCCTGTCCTTGTGTCTTTGCCCAGTTCCCACCACACATCGCAGCTCAGAAGGCAGGAGCTCTTGGCCACATATGACGGGCTAGGCTCACCCACTCTCAGTCTACAGCATCTGAGGAAGAGGAACAAGATGAGAAAGGGTCAGGAAAAGTTTACTTGACCCCAAAAAGGTTGCCTGTCAGTTCTGTGCCCAGGGGGAACATTCTGCTCAGGTCTGTGCAAAGACCAGGGGGAAAAAAGTCTTGGCTGGCACCTCTGGCAAAATGAATCCCCAAGGGGCTTGGGATATGGTTCTCAACATTTAAAAGCCCCAAACTACAGATTTTTTGGAAGAGAGATTATCAACAGGCTCTCTAATCTGAAAACAATAGCCATCCGCACAGAGTTTACAAGACAGATTCTCGGAACACAACAGGTTTATGGTGAAGAATAACTCCCCTCCAGGGACAGTCTGGCAGAGAACTTGCCCCTTTCAGTCCGTATGTATTGCCAGCCCTTTTATTCCAGGAAGTGGGGCCACAGAGGCAATCGAGGCCCATTGCCTGGTGTCTGCTGCTCTTCCTCTGGTCTGCAAAGGGATGCCAGCGAAGATGGAAGTACTTAAAAAGCATCATTTTTTATGACCCAGATCAGGAGATTTGACTTAGAAAAAGTATTGTCAACACCCCCTCCCAACTAACTCCCCTGCACCTCACCACTGAAACCAGTTAGCTGGTTGATCTTAGAGTGGACAAAAGAGCAGAGGACTTGAAGAAGCTGAATGTTCTGGAAGGAAAAAGCAAGACTGGCTGGATGGGGAGAAAAAAAAGAGGGGACCCAGTACAGTCATTGGTGCCCTCCAGAAGGTCATCCCCATGTGGGATCTGGGAAGGGTAGGTGGCTTTCCTATCATGGGACGGTGAGCAGTTGCCTGGATCCATGGCCCCCCAAGCCCACATTATCGTGCCAACCCAGAATTGAGAAGTCATTGAGTCAGACTAGGAGGGGGATGACAGGCCATTTCCTTTTGTGTCAGGGCTGGACAAAATGGCTTAGAGCAGAAGTGGCAAAGCCAGACATGTAACAGAGGCATAGCAGAAGCTCCTCGCAACCCACTCTTGGGGTGGGACTTACCTTTTTAGTGCGCTCTGCCCTCTCCCCTGCTAGGATCGGCCTCTCTCTGCCTCGGGACTTTCTCTGGCCACTGGATCTCTCGCTGCTCAAACAGACTGCACCCAGGACTGGACAAATACCCCATTCCCTCTCTGCTCAGGAGGTAAACTGAGGCACATTCTGCGCTGACTCTTACAGCGAGCCCCTGCCAGATTAAATGCTAGCTGCCCACAATAGGAACTTGATTGGCTTTTGTCCCCACCTTGGCCCGTGTCCCCACCCAGGGCACCTGTGTCCTAGGCTCACCTCCTAAGTAAACTACCTGCTCTCCGATCCTGGTGTCATGATCTGCTTTGGGGGAAAGCCAGTCTAAGACAAGGTGAGAGTGGGTAACCGGAGTGGAGGTCAGCAGGGGAGGCAGACGGCGCCCTGCTGGGAGGCGAGCCCAGGCTCCCGGATCCGAGTTTAACAGAGAAACTGAAAATCCACATTTCTCACATGAAGTGCCTGATTTAGTTTGGAAGCGGAGGGATCACAAAATAAAAATAGCAGTAGCTTCCTGGTCAAACCAAAAAAATGCCCATGGGCAACCTCTGGCCTAGGGCAGAAAAGCGAGCCTACAGGGAGGGATGAACAGGCACTTTTCAGGAGGTACGTGGTGGGGGTGACAGCCGGTCAGTCTCATATTTCCTCATAGGACCCTGAGACTTCCAGGGAGGCCAAAGGGACAAAGAGAGCTCCCTGGGGCCTTTCCACATGGCCCCTGTGTAAAGCACTGTCTCCTTTTCCATCTCATCAGGAGTGGTCACTTGGCTTCTCCTTACACACCTCTGGCCATGGGGGACTCACTATCTTTTGCATCATTTCATTCCGTGGCTCGGATGGCTCTTTTAGAATGTCTTGCTCTCTGTACTGAAATCTCCCTCCCTGGAACTCATCCCCATTGGTTGAGTTTTATACTTAAAACAGCAAAATTCAGAGAGGAAGTGCAGAATCAGACTGGGAGCGGCAAGCAGAATTTCCCGGATGGAGATGGTGTCAGGGGTGTCCCTGGTTTGAAAACACAAAATTCAAGTTATGATACTTAAAACCAAAAACTGAAAAATAAATCCTATTTTCCACAAGACCAGTAAGACCTTGGTGATACCTGGCTGATGGGACACCCACAGGGCAGAGCCACAGGTACCCGAACCCCCAGGAGGGACAAGATTTTTATTTTTATTTTTATTGAAAGGAGACGCAGTGTTTCTCAAGACTGAAGACCCCAGTTTGATCCCTCCCTCCGTGTTCTGGTCACAATTCCTTACGCTTCTGCTCAACTCTACTCATCATGTTCTTTTCAAATGGGGCACATGTACCAAAGATCATTGGAGATAAGGTCGAGATTGGGTAAAACTTCAGGGAAAATGTTGTTTTATGTATTTTTAAAATTTTTTTAAAGATTTTATTTATTTATTTGAGAGACAGAGAACATGCATGAGAGAGAGAGAAAGAGAGCACATGAGTAAGGGGGAGTTGAAGAGGGAGAGGGAGCAGCAGACTCCCCACTGAGCAAGGAGCTCCATGCGGGACTCCCAGAACCCTGGGATCGTGACCTGAGCCAAAGTCAGACACCTAACTAGCTTAGCCACCCAGGCGCCCCAGGAAAAATGTTATTTTAAGTAACAACTATTTTCAATATTAAAACAAAGCCTGCATTATCAAGTCAATTACACCAGAATAAATTTTTTTTAAATAGTTCAATTTCAAAGACAGCCCTGATACCCCCTTCTATCTTTGTCCTTACATGGCCTTTCCTCCTCCTAAAAGATCAGGGCACCATTCTTATGACCTCATTAAACCCTACATCCTTAGAGGCCCTATCTCCAAATACAGTCATATTGGGGATTTAGGCTTCCACGTAAGAATTTGGGGGAGACCCAACTTAGTTTAGTTCCTAGCAGCACTGCTGACCTTGGGGGCCTCAGGGAATGCCCCTCAATTGTGGAGATGATGAATGCACACTTCTCTGCCCTTATTGGTGTTTTGATTGGCAAGTCTGAGAAGTCCTGGGCTGTCAGTGTGTCACCTCCCGTGCAGATGGGGGGGGGGACGCCCAGAGGAGGAGCCAAGTAGAGGGGCCAGTAACCGCCCCTCTGCAGGACATGTGTAAGCTGTGTGTGCCTCGCCACACTCCTCTTCATTATTGGTCAAAGTCAAGCCAGGCTGGAGCCAGCTGCGGGGTAATACAGAGGGGACATTTAGAGTTTGGGAAACTTGAAAACCAAACCAGTGGAAATCACCCAGCCCAAATCTGGAACTCTGGCCCATTTTAACCCCTCCAGGTTCCAGACGGTGACAGGTCAGCTAATTTTTGTTTAGACCTCCAAATATTACATTTCTTTCAAAACCTTCTGTAATCCCAAGAGCATGTGGTGACTTCTACAGTGACAATATGTTCATTTATTCATTAATTCAACAAATATTTATTGAGTCTCTACCATATGCCAGGAACAGTGTTTGGCAAATAGTGCTCCCATAGGACCTACTTTAATGACTAACTAAAATCCCGTGTATTATTAGCAAACCCACCATTGTGTGTGTGTGTGTGTGTGTGTGTGTGTGTGTGTGTGTGTGTGTGTGTGTGTTTGGGGCTGGTTTCCTTAAGCAGGCCAAAGGGCTGGCTCTCTTATTTATATCTTTCCTCTGTTGAACAAAGCCATTTCCTCATGGTTTGAGAACATTCATAAATCCTCACCTTGAGTCTATATTAATGAAGTATAATGACTGATGAACTTCTGGCAGTCCGAGTTGGGTTGACCTCAGTGATGCTAGGAAGCATCTTAACTCCATTCAGTCCCAGTCCACCCTCTTCTTTCCCCATCCTCTCACCCCTCCTAGGCAATGCATTGGGGGGAGGGGGGATTCAAACTCAGTGTTCCAACAATGAAGATCCAATACTCATAGTTCAATTAATCTTTCCCTTTTTCAATAAGTAATTCACTCAGGTCAGTAGCTCTCAATCCTGATAGCATCTTAGAATCATCTTGGGAACATCTGAAAACTAAAGATGGCCACGTCCCAAACCCAGAGCCCATGATTTAGTTGGTCTGGAATATGGCCCAAACATCAGATTTTTTTTTTTTCTTTTTTTCCAAAAGCCTTCCTCAGTAATGCTAAGTAACAGCCAGTATTGGGAAGCATTGATAGTCATTTCCCCAAGACAGCTTCAGGAGTCCTCTGAGGACCACAGCTAGGCCATGGGCATGCATGAGTTGGACTTACCAAGTATAACCCTGGTGCCTAGAACTTTACTAGATGCTACAAGGAGTAGTTACCTAAGCTCTGAGCCTCAGTCATGTCATCCATACAAAGGGCTTTATCCTTCGCCATGTAGCATCGTGTGTTGAGCTACACAGAGTGAGAGGACTCCAGTCGTGGGACACAATGCAGGTGGGCAGGGACTGGTTTTGATCAGGGCAGCTTTAGGGGAGCCACCAAATCACAAGGTCTTCACCCACTTCTCTTTTTATTGCCAGCCCCAAACAGGAGAGAGAATTAAGAGGCAAGGCACGGATGTTTCCTGCATTGAACTGAGTAATAAAGAAGTATTATTGACTAGCTTCTCCTGCAGTCGCTGGGGCCATTTTCGGCCATGACACGGTGAACATCATTTTTCTCAAACTGTTGGTGTCTCGGTGGCAAAGAGCAGAAACCCAAACTTGCACAAGCAACTAAAACGTCAACCATCTGATGATGCACCAGTCAACACCCAAGGAGAGACCATGAAACCGTGCCTTAAGGAGGGACAGGAACCGAGAGCCCCATAACCAGGGTCTCTCTCAAGTTCTATTGCCTTGACTCATGTCTGTCCTCTGGATCTACTTCATCTTCCTTTCTCTGTAAAAGGCAGCCAACCAGCACACCCTGAGCTTTGCTTCCACGGTTTAAATAACACAGAGAAACAGACCAGCATCTGCAAACGCTAGTTCCAAACGCCAGGCAGAGAGAATCTGATTGGCTCAGCCTCAGTCAGGTGGCCACGCCTGACCCAATCAGCTACGTCCAGGGCTTGTGCTTGAAACATGGCTGGAAGGGAGAGAGAGCGGCTGTGCTCAGAGAAAGGAGACAAAGAGAGACACTCCACTTGGTGTCCTCTGTAGTCAAGACGCAGGGTGGTTTCGGTGACAAGTCTTACAGATGACCTGAGCGGGTCTGAGAGTTTACTGGTCTCACCAATCATCCAGCTCACTTCAGGGCAGGAAGGCAGGAGGTGAGGGCTCTCCCCTGGTGCCCTGACTGCCCTCCTCGCCCTTCATGCAGCTCTTGGGAGCTCTTGGCACAAACAGTCTCCAACCTAATTACCAGCCGGAATTAATCAAAGGTATTCCCAACTGCATGAGCGATGCTAGCCAGGAATGTCTCTGAGCTGAAATTCTTAAAATACTTTTGTTTATGAGCAAGTTTTACATGTTAACTTTTTCCAAAAGCCTGTGAGAGGAGCAGTCCCCACAGACATCTGAGAACACTTTGGCTGTCTTAATTCGCTCATGATGTTTCATTAATATCAATTTTCTTCCCGCATCCCCGCCTGGCAGGTTCTTTTTACAAGTGTTCTAGTCTTCCAACCTCTTGTTTTTTTGTTTTGCTTTAACTTTTTTCTTAGAATTCTTTCTCCATTTTCGAAGAAACTCTCTTAAATCTCCATAAAGTACACATCTTTTGGCTTTAACAGCTCCATTTAAAAGATGGAGGACATCACGCACTTCTTGGATCCCCTCCCCCACCTTTGGAAGCTACAAGAGGGAGGTTGGAGGGAAAATAATCTAGAGAAACAGATTTTAATCTTGCTTCTTAATCTTGTCCTTGGGAGTAGTAGTATGGAAATTCCATCTTCTCCCCAACCCTTCCAAACTCCAAGAGTCTTGAGTGAGCACCAACTTCCTTGATCTTCTCAATGCTCAGAGACAGAGGGCCAGTGAGGAGTCCTAACTCACAGCCACCTTGGCTTGGTCAGAAGAAGTCATTGGAGATCAGGTCTGTCTGGCTAGTTTCTTGCCCCGTGACAGTCATTGGTTTATTTGCTCTAAGATCCACTCATTGTCGTTCCCTTTCTCTGTATACCCAAGCTCCTTTGCCAACAGGCTTCTAGATTCAACAATGGAAGGCTCTGGCAGAGTATTGGGGATGGAAGTAGAAGGAAATTCGAGGTATATTTCTTTCTCTCTCCACTTTCTCCTGTGGCATCTGTGGCAGTGACTCTTCCATGGCACTGATTCCTGGGCGGAAGCCCAGCCATGTGTCTAGCTCCCTCTGGACAACCTGAATTTTGTTTTGGGTTGTGACGTCTCATCCTGTTGCCTCTTCAGCCCCAGGACTGGTAGCAGCTTCTTGATTTAGCCAAAGTCTGAGATATATCATCATCCCTTGTTTGGCTTCTCAGACCTTCCCCTGTCTGTGTACTCAATGCCCTCTATCAAATTCTCTGTGCTTGAGCCATGTAGGGCATCTGCCCACTCAAAATTAAAGTCCTCTGTCTGCCTATAAAATAGTGTTTTGCAAACTATCTGTTGCAAAGGACCATTTTTAAATATTTTCAGTCCACCATGATTGACACGTAACTGGTACACAACCTGATCCACATGCAATGTGCCCACCAAATGCAACCGTACTGGAAATGATCTATACCCTGTTCAATGAGATAAGTCTACCCAGCATGTATTTAGATGTCAGAGCAATGTAAAATTGCTATAAAAATTTCAAAACTTACTTTCATCTGTATCATTGTCTCCTCACATCTCTTGCAAAGAGTTTGTGAGCTGGTGTGGGAGCATAGGCCATACTTTACGTAACACTTTTCGGGGGTCCTTTTTATTCATGTGTAGGACCCTTCTATGATTTGGGAAGTCTGAATGCAGCATTGGTCATTTTTCCTTTGGGTTATGCACAATTCCCAGACAGAGCTGTATTTCTCCTCTAGACCATGTTCCCCACAATTTTCCAATGCTAAAATATAACATACTAAAGACGGTGCTTCCCAGAGACTGATTCCTTTTTCAGACAGTTCATTTAATCCTCACAATGGCTTCTTGATGAGGTGCCATTGTTATCCCCATTTTAGAGAATGGGAAAGTAAACCTCAGAGAGAGGTTACATAGCTTCACTAGGATCACACAGCTTAACCCTCACCCAAGTATGTCTGACTCCGTGTCCACGGTCTTAGCTAAGACACATATTTGTTTGATCTATCTTGTGTCTCGGTACTGAACACAGAGTCTGACACAACAAAGGAAATTATGAAGGATCAGAATGACCAAGTGAAGTGATGCCTGGTCTGTTCCTTCTCTCACTGGGGGTAGGGCTTTCCGTAAACACACTGCCATTGGAACCCACTCTTTCCCAGCCAAATCATCCCCATCAATATCCTCCTCAGAGAAACCCTGCCAACCCTTCCAGGGCACCATTCTCTGCTTCCTATGGCTCTGACTGCCTGCGTGTCACACTCTCAAAGCCACGCTGAATGCCATACAATCCTATTGTCCCCAGACTGTACTTTGGAGCACTTCTTGTCTCCCCATGTGTTTAGAAATTCCTCAAGAACAGAGGCTTTTATAATAACAGTGGCTCCTGGCACAGAGCTAATATTTATTAAGTACTTCTTGGCGCCAGGCGTTACTTTAATTAATAATTGTTTTATATTCACAGCAATGCAGGTGAGGTGTTTTTATTATACCCTTTTGAGATATAAGGAAACTGAGATGAAGAGAGCTTAAGAAAGTTTCCCCGAGTCCCACAAGTAGGGGCTGGGATTTGAGCCCTTGAACTGTTGGCCTTCAAAGCCTATACTCTTAGCCACTGTGGGATTCTTGACTTTTCCAGATACTTCCACCTCTGTGAACTAAGTAGGCCCTCCCAGTGACTCAGGGGAGGAAGGAAGTACTGTCTCTGAGAGAGCTTTAGAGCCAGAAAAACAGTTGGAGGGTTTTTCACGTCTCCACTGTGTGCATGAGGACGTGGAGTCTTAGGGCAGGGTGGCTGGCTCACGGTCACACGGCAAGCCCATGACAGAAACGTGAATGGGTCCCAGGTCCCAGCACGGACATCTCCTGTCTGCACCAGGTGGACTGTAGTCACGTGGATACTCACTTGACCACTGAGCTCCCAAGGGTGGCACGTAGTGTCTTCTGGGAAGCCTGAGAGGCAAGCACTGATTCCAGACAGGAAAGCATAAACACCACAGATCTTGGGAACTGTCTGTAAAGGTGAAGGATTTCAAGTAAGGAGAGGCAGCTAGGAGTACAGATGGGAGGCCTCGCCGGGGAATCAGAAGACCCGGAACCCCAGTTCTGCTGCATGCCCTTTGGCAAGTAACTTAATTCCTCTGAACTTGTTCAAGTGTTCACTCTCTTGAGGAACTTGCAACGTTCTCGAGACGGATCTAGCCCACCAATCCCTTAGCCGACAATGAAGCCTTCAGCAATACAGGGAAGGGCCTGGGTGTGGGGTTGCAGAGAGGACTGAAGTCAGCATGGTCCGGGAGTGGCCAAGAACTGGTTCTCATGGAATGAGCTAGAAAGGTGGGGAAGGGGCGCCTGGGTGGCTCAGTGGGTTAAAGCCTCTGGCTTTGGCTCAGGTCATGATCTCAGGGTCTGGGATTGAGCCCTGCATGGGGCTCTCTGCTCAGCCGGGAGCCTACTTCCTTCTCTCTCTCTGCCTGCCTCTCTGTCTACTTGTGATCTCTGTCAAATAAATAAATAAAATCTTAAAAAAAAAAAAAAAAAAAAAGAAAGAAAAGTGGGGAAAATTTTTTTCATTTAGCTATTTTCTTTTTCCAATAGCAAAATAATGCTGACTTGGGGCGCCTGGGTGGCTCAGTGGTTAAGTCTCTGTTTTCAGCTCGGGTCATGATCTCAGGGTCCTGGGATTGAGCCCCACATAGGGCTCTCTGTTTAGCAGGAGTCTGCTTTCTCCTCTCTCTCTCTTTGCCTGCCTCTCTGCCTACTTGTGATCTCTGTTTGTCAAATAAATAAAATCTTAAATAATAATAATAATGCTGACTTACCAATGAATATTCTAGAAGTCCAGCAAAGAACAAATTCAACCAGAAAACAAATACCTGTAATCTTAACTTCTGAGCATCCTTTCCATCTTGTTATTGGTCATGTTATTGGTTTTATACAGAGGCAGGGAGCCTGGCAGCGAAGAGTGCATTTTCTGGGGGTTAATTTCCCTAATGCAAAATCCCAGCCCTTGTTTATACAAGCATGTGACTTTAGTGGGGACACTTTACCTCATGTATCCTGCCTCAGTTTCCTCCAATTTAAGCAGGGACAACAATAGTACTTCCCATAAAAGGTAGGTGTGAGGAAAATCCTCTAAAGGGACTTGGAATAGTACTTGGCACATGGTAAACACTAGACAGTGCTTTTTCTTGACATTTGATTTAAAGTCTTTTCTGATGTGATTAGAAGTTCTTCACAAGTAGGTTTTTCTGAGCTGACACAGTATTCCATTAATGGATGTATCAGCAATCACTTGAGAAGAGTTCAGAAAAACAAGGGAGACAAAGAGCAGGGCCTCTTGTCAGTGGCACAAGCCATATTTCCAGAACTTTCCTTTCAGAGTCCACTTCTCTCATGGGGCCTCACCATCTCCCAAAACATCCATCCCTCCCTCTGCCTCAGACAGATGGCTCTGCTCACACCTCTGGGTCCTTTTCCCCAGTTCTGAGAATTCACCCTACTCCCCCTGCCTGTTTGGCTGCTGACAGATAGAAGATTTCAGGCCAATCATTTTGTAGAAGGCCCTCACTCGGATTTGTTTGATGTTCCCCTTTGATTAAATTCAGGTTATGCATTTTGGGGAGGAGATCAGTTTCATTTTCTACAAGGAAATATTAAATGCATTTGGAATTAATTTTAGTATGATATATTTTTCTTCACTTATATGAAACACCTCCTTTATCACGTAGCAAATACTTAATTGTATATAGCTTCTCTTTCTGTGATTCAAAAGTTGGTGTCACACTGTTTTAATTACCATGGCTTTGTTATATGCCCCCAAATGCGGTAAGGAACAAATTTCTGCTTAATGATGATCCTTTTCTCAAAAACGTCTTGGTTCTTCTCTCCCAGGTGCACCTTAAGATCGTATGATTGGATGATCAGGTTCCTCAAAAATACCTTCGGGACTTAAGTTGTTTTAAATGTCTAAATCACGGTAGGCAAGACGGACAAGTACTAAAGCTTTCCATCCAGGAGCATTACATACGGATCAATCAAGCCTTTTGTGTCTTGGGAAAGTCTCATATTCTTTGTGAAGCTCCAGCCCATTTCTTGTCGGGCCGTTTACTATTTTTGAGTCTCTTATGAACGGACTCTTTGTATCTCTTGTTCATTGCTTTTTCTGGCTGATTTCAATTAGCTGATAGGATAACAGAGTGGTTCAGTTCATCCTCCCTGGAGACTGACGACGCAGGGTCAAATCCTAAGTCGTCACTCATTTTTGCGTGCCATCTAAGGCAAGTCATATGACACTGTGTGCCTCAGTTTCCTTACCTGTGAAATGGGGGTGACTGATGGTATCTGCCTCACAGGCTGTTCTAGAATGAACTAATAGAAGAGTGCCCAACACATATGCAGTACTAACCAGGGCAGTTTCCTAAACAAGCCCCTTTCTGACCTCTGTGGGCCTTTCTCATCGATACAGTAGTGAGCGAAGGGGAAGTGGCCAGTAGTTACCCTGGGGAAAAGGGCTTTATTTAACAACTTGACATTGACTCTGTGGTGTCAGGAGCAGTTCTGAAGGGAAACTTCGCTGGGCTTCTTCTTGCTCTCAGGCTCTCCCCAGCCCAGTGCCCTCCTAGTCTCATGTTGCACCCCTCCTGATGGTGACTCTGGCTCCGAGTCTCCCTCCCCTCGGTGTGCACAGGTGGGGTTCTGGCCCTCCTTCCTCATGGC
Organism: Mustela lutreola; assembly: GCF_030435805.1. NCBI lineage: Eukaryota > Metazoa > Chordata > Mammalia > Carnivora > Mustelidae > Mustela > Mustela lutreola. The sequence goes on along the minus strand of NC_081305.1, from coordinate 28,340,175 downwards.
TGTTTCCAGGTGCAAGAGTCCAATAGGCAGCCTATGGCCAGGCCAATCTTGGAACAGAGGCCAGTCATCCTGGGGGAGCACAGGCATCTGATTTTAGCAAGTTGGCTGGGGTAGGAGCAGATCCTCTTTGGAAGGGGTATGGGCCACAATGAGCATAGGCAGCACCACGGGCGTGGGCATTTTAGATGAGGTCACGCCCAGCAGAGCCCAATAATCCATGAGAAGAGATTCTGCGCGTATCCAGGAATGGATAACAGAGGAGGGATGAAAAGTAAAATATTAGTTAGTAGAATATTCTACTAACTGATATTAGTAGAATAATAGAATAATATTATATTATTATTTGGAATGTTGAGTAGAATTCCACTGGAAAGAAAGGATTTCAGCTTTCTTAAAAACAAACAAACAAACGAAAACAAGCACACAAAATACCCTCTTCCTATCCTCTCTGCTGATCTAACTCCCACTTGTCCTTCAAGCTTTCCCAAAAAATCCTACCCAAGGAGGTCCTCACCTTACATTCTCTCGAAATAGTTCTCCCCGTCTTTTGGAGAAGTCATCACAGCTTGTAATAATGTATTTATTTTTAGAGGCAAGTTGTTTATCGTCTGTCTTCCTCCTCGGACCAGAGGGGCTGAGCCAAATCCTGGCTCCATCAGTTCTAAATGAGTATCTTTGGAACTTTCCTGAACACCCCCGTGCCTCGGTGGGTTTATCCAGAAGAGGAGCTCATACGGTCCTGCCTCGCAGGCTTGTTGCGAAGATACGGTGAGATCCTCAATGAAGGAGCATGGCAAGGGCGGAGCGCTTTTACTACAAGCTGAATATGGGGGCCGTGATCATCGCCCCCATCACTCGTTTATCCCATCCTTAGCGCTGAGGCTGTGTCCTCGTTCACGGCTGTATCTTTAGCACTTAGCAGGCGCGGTAAGACTCAGGAAATCCTTACCAAATGAATGACAGGGAGAATGAACGGGGGAGTGAACGTTTCTCCGCAAACACACCTGCCCTTCTTCTAAGGAGGCATTTCCTTTGCGCCATTAGGGCTGATCTTTCTTATTTTTCAAGTGGAAAAACACAAAACTTTTCCCCAGGTGAAAACACTTAAACGTAGCCTGTGAAGGAATCCCGACATGTCGTGTGTTCTCAAAGATGCTTTGCCAGGAGACTTTATGGGGAAGCTTTTGAGGTTGTGAGGAAGTGTAATTTTCCTTGTGAAATGTCTAGGTTTCTTTTCTGGGTCATTTTTCATGTGCTTGTCACTTTCCCAGACTAATTGGTAGGCTCCTTTCCCCGGCTGTCTGCGTAGGCTCTTGCCCACCTGGCACAGAGCACTTGGGTGTCGGGGGGAAGTTCCCAGGAAGGGAGCCAGGACGTGTGAGTTCCATGGGGCTTTGGCAAGATCTCTGTCCTTCCTTGGGTCTCAGTTTCCCTATCTGGAATACAAAAAGGTTTAACTCTATAAGCAAACAAAAGAGAGTTCCAAGGCCTAAGGGAAGCCACTGACTCAGTGTTGGGCAAATTCCAATTCCAGAAAGATCTTTTGGCTTTGCACACTCAGCATTTTCTCCTTCCACCATCTATGGGGCTCACAGTCCCACAGTCCCCCGAAGTCTTCGAATGCAGTAACTAGTAAGACAGCTCCTTTTATGGGGGTAATCGCACAACCCAGGGCCATAAATCCATGCCCAGGGTTTAATCGGGGTTCCTAGTTTCAGCACCGAGGGGGAGATGGGGACATGCAATTCAGTTCTTTTGCACTGAAAGGTTGATGGTCAGCCCCTCAGGAATGGGAGGAGGGCCAGCCTTCACTAGAGGTGCTAGGCTCCCACTTTTCCCGATAAACTCTGGGGGATGGCCAAGAAATGCATTTGTTGGCCCCAAGGACCTTCCAGGGGAACCTGGGATGACCTCTCAGCAGGGCAGGCAGCCCTGGAATAATGCCCTTGAACACACTGCAAGAGGGAGAGACTTCACAGGCTCCAGGTCAACCTGCAAATGTGGGCCATTTTTTGGGAGGGAGGGTCAATCTCAGATGTGACATCAAGGAGGGCCACTCATAAGATCCCTTTATCCAGTCTTCAGGGATTTCCTCCAAGTTTCTTAGAGACATGGCCAAAAGGGTTAAGTGAAACAGAAGTTGGTGACAGTGGAAAGCTTGCAGCCAGAATGGCCTGGGTGCAAATCCAGCTCCATCCCACTTCATGTCCCCTCGGAAGCTACAGAGAGGAGAACAGGGATCCCTTCTCCTCCTGAAGACTTGCAGCAAGGATCAAAATCAATCTTGCATGTAAAAATGCCCAGCCCATAATGGGAATTCTGACCATGTGTAAACTCCAGCAAAACATGTGAATCCTTGAACAGAAAATGCATAAAAGGAATTTGAGGAAAAGGAAAGAATGCCCTCCATCCCTGGCATCCTGGGAGAAAGAGACAGATCACAGGAAAGAACGATGTCGGTGTCCGTGTAGTGGGCTGAATGGTGGCCCCCCAGGAGTTATGTACACGTCCTAGTCTCTAGAACCTGAGAATGGGACCCTATTTGGAAATAGAGCCTTTGTAGATAAAACGAAGTAAAAATCTTGAGAGAAAAGGGTCCTCCTGGAAAATCTGGCTGGGCCCTGAGGCTGACAACAAGTGTCTGTATCCCCAAAAGGCAGAGTGAGCCTTGACACAAATAGGAGAGGAGAAGACAGACCAAAGAAACGTCAAGAAACATCACAAGAAGTTGGAGGAGGCAAAGAATGGGTACTCCCCTGGGGTCACAAGAGCATGTAAGCCTTCAGTTTGGACCTCTGGCCTCCAGGACAGTGAGAAGATATATTTCCCTTGTTATAAGCCATCCGTTCATTGTAACGTGTCATGGCAGCTGCAGGAAGTTGGCACCACAGCTCGGGCTGGAGAGCCAGCTTCTACCATCAGGAAGGAGCAGAATGGAGGAGGCTATGCTGGCCCCCAGTCCAGGCTGGGGGAGGCTCCTACTGGCTACCTTTGCAAGGCTCTGACTCCACGTATGTTCTGGTCTCCACTGCCCGACATCCATTTTCCTCTTCTTCTGTCCTCTTTTTGGATATTCTCTCTCCTCCACTCTGTGGGTCTATAAATCAAGTCCTTTGTGGTCCCCTATGAAGAAGAGAGCATGTAGCCCAGAGCTGTTCAAACAGACCCTCTGTCTCCCAGGACCCAGAAACTTGAGTGGGAAACATTGCAAGGGCAGTGCCCCCAACATGCCTGTTCCATCTCAGCACGCTGAGCTCCAAAGCCCCTTTTACTGAACCACTTTCCCGCCCCCGCCCACCAACCTCAACCTAGGGATCCCTTCCCTCCAGTTTTCCGATCAGTTTCTTTGTTGCCTGGGTCCATCGCCATTGTGATAACTCATCAAGGAAAGGGAAAGGCTCAGGAGATAAGGGGAGTGTCCTACTTTCCTGATTAGCTGTTCCCTGGCGTGGATAGAAAACTCAAGGGGACACCGGTGGCCTTCATGCTTTATGTTCCTTGTCTGTCCCTTAAAAAAAGAATGTCCTTCTGCATTGTTCCTGCTCACATGAAGCTGTTCCCATGGCCTATGGGCGTTTGAATCCACAGTTCCTGGTGCAAAGTAGCATTATTGATATTTCGCAATTGACATATAGAACTTGGAGCACAGAATCTCTTATCCTTGGAGGAGTCCTGGTCCAGCCAAAGCTAGCCACAGGGAAGGGTGAGAAGCCATTTATGGAAAGCCTGAGAAGATTCTACAAGTCAGAAAGGAGACAATCCACTCAGACTACTAAAACTTTAGTCAACCTGCGAGAAATAGAAGGGACTTTAGAATACATTTACTCCAGAATCACAAATGACTAGCTGTCAGGGTGCTTAATCCATGCTCATGGCAGACATTACTAATCAACTGCAGCACTCCCTCCCTCTGAGCCCTGCCATGGTTTCAGAATCCTTCCCCATGCAAGGCTCCACCCAGTACCTACTGATTGAGTTAAATGAACACAAAACCTGTTTATCTTCATTGACCGTGCCCAAATTCCTCCTTTGACAAATGGAGAGACTAAGAAGAAAAAGGACATATTGCAAAGTCATCGAACACATGAGTCATAGATGCAAGACCCACGTTTCCCAGATCCCAGCCCCCAGCACTTCCCATCACCCCACCAGGGCTCTGGGGTGGCTGCCTCCTTGCAAAGTATTCTCTGCCCTTACACTTCTGCTCACTCCATCCAAGCAAGCCCTCAAGATTGTAGTGTTTATTTTAGCGAATGCACAAATCTGGTCTCTAAAGGATGAGCATTAATAAAATATGCCTTCTAACTCTATGTAACAAGGAAAATATAGAATACATTTTCCATTCCCATTGATCCTCAGGCCACTGGCAATCCACCAACAATTGATTTAGCCATTTGATTAGTTTTGGGGGAAAACATTATATTTTAATGGGGTATATATAATTCTAAGTTACTGCTTTGAAGTTGAACCAAATATTAAAATTACCTCTTTTATGGATGCTGGATAGCCATGAAGCTTTATAATTGCAGCCTGGGCTTTTGTAAGGGATTTGAACCAAGGAGGTGATTTCTGCAAAGCCAACTGCGTGGTCCTGGTGACGGCCAGGCTAGCCAGCCCTTTGACGAGCAGAAAGACACAAAGGACAGAGCTCGTGATCAGCCTTATGTTTGGCCCGCATTTCACAGTTTTTATAAAGCTCAGTGGGAACCCTTCTGGAATGCTTCCCTTCCAAACAGGTCCCAAAACTGTCACTTCTCTCCTCTGCTAGCTCCTGAGTCTGAGACACCACCAACAATTACCTACCGGGACATCTGCATTTGTTTTTTTACTACAGATATTCTTCCTGACCTGCTGCCATCCATTGTCTCCATAGCAACTGGAGAGATTCTTTTAGCAATGCAAATCAGATCGGGTCACGCCATGGTCAAGCCCTTGCTTAAAATCCACCCATGGCTTCCCATTACTTAGTGTAGTGTTGGCAAATTATGGCCTGGGGTCAACTCCAGCCCTGCTCACTGTTCTTGTCAATAAAGTTTTATTGGAACACAGCATCCTCCATTTGTTTGCATATGGACTATGGCTACTGAATAAGCATAACTGTCAAGCATGTACAACAGAGAGCTCATAGCCTACAGGGTCTAAACTATTCCCTGTACACCTTTTGACAGAGAAAAACTTGCTGACCTCTGACCTACAAGACAAAATTTAAGATTTTTATTCCTAAGCCCACCAGGCTTTCTGTGATCTGGCCCTGCCTGTCCCTGAACCCTCCTTTGGCACCACTCTCTCCTCTACTCAGTTATATGATTAGGCCACCCGTTCTTCCAATACCCAATGCTTGGTGCTGCCTCAGGACCTTTGCCTTTGCTGTTCACCTAATGCTCATTCACCTGACTGTCACATGACTAACTCCTTCCCCACCGCTCAGGTCTTCATGAAAATGTCATATCCTCTGAGTGGCCATTCTGGTCCATTAATGATGATCCCCCCAGTCACTCTTTTACTCACTGATGTCTTTAGTTTTCTTCAGAGTGAAGATGAATTAGAATTAGTTTTCCAAACAAGACGACATTGAATGCAAAAAGGGTTTTAGTCATTGTGCTGGGACAATAGATGTGATGGGGGGGTCATCTGGTCACTCAACCCACGGCATCTGTTCTTTGTCTTTATCCCCCACACCGAGGGAATCCCTGAGAGCAGGGGTGGACCTAGGGTCTGGAAGGGTTCTGGCAAGTTTGTGTAGAGACGCTCTCGAACTCCTCACGGCAGCCGTGTGGGGAAAGGGCCGCTGCTGTCTTCGGTCACCGTCCAGCAACTGGCACCAAGCTCAGGGGCAGAGAGGCAACCCTGGCGCCCATATCCTCGCTCCAGCACGCCCCCGGCCTCTTGCACACACATTACCTCGAGTGGCCCTTGTGCATCAGTAGTATGGGTCAGTGGCTAACAGGAGCTCTATTTTATAGATGAGACAACTGAGGCTTCACATGGTGAAGAGACTCTCCTCCAGAGGCCTGAACTCAGTCAGACCAGGACTCCATCTCCTCTCACTTGCCCATGGGCTCTTGGGCGCATCAGGCATCTGCCTTCCACCTTGACAGTCCACGGTCCTTATAGGCATTTGCAACCTTCTAGACAAAGAGGATGAGGCACCTTTACAACGACCCTGTTGAGAGACAGGCAGGAGCCACCAGGAGCCAAACCCAGGCCCGTGACTGCCCTCCCTGCCCTGGGGCCCAGCTCCCAGGCCCATCTTGATTTAGGGCAGAAGCCTGACCCTGGCACTAACCCCCACTGCCGCCCTTGGCCCAGGAACCTTGCTTCAATACCCTGCTCAGGCATCCCAGACCCTCTCTGAAGCCTCTGGACGTCATCACTTCGGGCCTCGCTGTGCCTCTTCCAGAAGACACCTGCTGCACCCCCGCCCCGGCCCCACTCCACCACCGAGCCCGCCTCCGCAGCCCGGCCCTAACAGGATGGCTTTCATCCTCATTCAGATACATATTGTATTGGCTGAGAAACATCAAAGGGGCCGTGTCGTTACATATTCTATTTCTGAGAGGAGAAAAGCAGCCCCTTGCTTTATTAACGTGGCAAATGTTGACTCTTGTAATGAAAAATGCACAAACGCTGGGCAATTTTTGATGAATAGGTAATAAAGAGGAGGGCCCCAAATGGCGAGAATTAATTTCTCTTCGGGGTCTCCATCGCGAGGAAATGGAGTCCCTGTGTGAGGTCACCCAGCCTTCCAGACAGGTCCACGTGGGTATGGAGACCTTGGAAGGCCAGATGGGGGCCCAGTCCCAGGACACTTGACGTGTCTAGTAAGAGGGTTCCAGCAATGCCCTCTTGACTTCAGGGCCGTGGTATTTATTAATAATTGCAGTAGTCAAGTCATAAACATCTCAGAAACTGTTAATATGTGTTCAGCTCTCACAGCCATCATCTCAGAGGAGCCCTAGGAGAGGGTACAACTGTTCTCATTTCCTGCGAGTAGAAACTGAGGTCAGAATGACTTTAACAAGCTGCCCCAGGACAAACCATGAGATTTTTGAGCCTGGAACCCAGCCCCGGGAGACCGCTGGAGAGAAGTTCACAAGTGTAAGATGCCCTTAAGTGCGTAGATGTTGTGATGGAGGGAAGCAATTGTGACAGTCTTTCTGTCTTATCTCTGGGCCTCACACAGTCCTCAGCACCCAGCACCCATCAACACATGCTTGTTGACCCCAGAAGACTGGTCTTGCCCAACTGAATGAACTCATCGATGATCTATTGACTTGTGCCCTCTCTGGGGTATTGGTTTGGCAGCTCAGTAGTGTCAGGGCTGTAGGCCAGCTTCTATGTGATGCTCTTGGTCTTTACCTCATGGCTACAGATTGGCTGCAGCAGCCCCAACCAACCATCACATCTCCACACTACAGCATCCAAAGTTACTTGCAAGGGCAAGAGAATGTGAGAGAGGCCATTGTTGGGATGCTCTTCTCTTTTAGTAAGATGAGAAAAAAACCTTTCCTAAAAGCCTCCCGGGGACATTTAGATGTAAGTTTGTATTCAACCTTTTCACATTTGATAATGATAACTTGAAGAAAGGTAAAGGGGGGACACTATAGAGCAAGGAACCCCCAGCATCTGACCCCAAATCACAGCAGGCACCTCTGTGGACTGCTGAGCCCTGCAACCCCCCCACCCCAGACCTGTCCACACGAAAGCAGAGAACGGGATTTTAACGTGACCAAGATCAGCTCCTGCACCTGCCCAGGGGAATGGTGCTTGAAATAGAAATTAAAGTAACCTATGGAAAATGGAGAAAGGTATTTTCTCTGCCTACCCAACAATCTTTTGTGTTTCTAAAAGCCACCCAGGAGTCCCAGGGGAGAATGGATAACCAGCAAATGAGAGAGGAAGAGGCAGGATGATGAGACTCAGAGAGTTACGAAGGGATGGGACAAGCTTCAAAATGTTCCTACTGCACTGATAATGATGAAGATGATCATATTAATAATACTGTTTGTTAGGCTTCTACTGATGATGTCCCATTGTGCACACTTTACAAAGCACATTTTCTCACTTAAACATTACAGTGACTTATCACGGGAATGGTATTAACCCATTTTACAGATGAGGAGCCTGAGTCTCACAGGACATAAGTTGTCCAGGTCACATAGCTAGCAAGAGACAAAGCCACAGTTAGTCCACTGATGAAAGGTCTCAGAAACCTGGTATGAGGGAAACAGGGACAGGTGGGACCGGTTGTCTTCAGCCTCAGCCGACCCCATAGCCAGGATGTCCCTGGAGTCCTCCAAATCTCCCCCCAGGCCTCGCAGCTGCGGTAGCCCTCCGCCCCCTTTGGAGGGACACTATACTGAGTGTGGACTCGCACTCAGCACTAGGGATTGAGGGTGGGACTTGGGCCTTAGACTAGATCAGAGTTTCCCGGTAGCATGAGTGTGATAGAGCAATAGGGTTCAAACAATGATTTAGTCATGACATCACCCCACATCTGCTGCCAAACCCTAGCCTTCCGGAAGTTGCCATGGCTCCAGAGATGGGCCCTGCTTCCAGCCCCACAAGCCCCTTCTACATGGCTGGCCTATCCCCAGCACCAGGCACACTCTGCCTGCTCACCCTCAGACCTGAATCCCTCACCTGGATCTGTTCTTCCCACTGCAGCCTGAGTGCAGAAAACCCTCCGGAGCCAAGCCCTACCATTCTACAGCTTCACTCTCATCCTGCTTCAGCTTTTGATTTTAGCAAATGCTGCCAGCTTGCTAGATAGAGCCTAGATATGGCCTTGACTATGCTGGTGCCGACTCCCCACATTCCACAGGGAGTAGACTTTCTCAGATTGTCATGGCAGGCTGTCATGTATGGTTGTGCGGGTTGTGCACTGCACAAAGACTTCCAGCATGAGGGCATGAGCAAAGCTAAACTCAGCCCACACACTGCACATCAAACCATGTGACCTAGCCTGGGGCTGTACCTGCTCAGAGAAAGAGGCATCTGCTCTTCATATAAGACACCATAAGTAAGCCAAGCCACATCCTAGCTGCAGGGAAAGGGACAACTTTCTATACTACTCACGAACGTGTTATATACACTAGCATGAACCGAGTCACTCTGTGATTTTAGAAGACACTGTTTCAAGTCTCAGTTTATATAAGCTTTGAGACCTAGGAAAAGAGGCATTACCTTTCTGAGCTGCCTCAGTATCTTTGAAGGTCATTCTAATCATCACAACAGGACGAGTGGCTAAAGAGTGGGTCCCAGTTTTCAACAGGCAAGGGAGAAAACAACACCCAGGCTCCTCTGATTTCAAAGACAAAAGCAGACACCACAGCTTAATTATTTTCCTAGCCTGAGAATGATATTTGATGTAGACCCTCTTTTGGACAAGACAGACCTGAGAGCAGAGAGAGAAGGAAATTTATTTTCCAGGAAAACTTGAAAGTATCTGTGGCATCCTGATGCTGTCGCTGATTGAGATAATTCAAGAGCATTATTTATTCATTATCTGGGGGTTTTTGGACTCTGAACTCAGAGGTTTGATTTCCCTCCCTTCCCCTTCTCTCTTCTCTCCCGAATATTTGTTACAGTTGCATTTTTCAAACCATTTACTGTTGAGAGGGTAAGTGGAGTGACAGAGCTCATAATGTGCAAATAAATGGGAACGAAGCTCGTCAGCTCGAGTGGAATGAATTACTGTCGCCAGCGAGATGCCATGATGGGGAGCAGCTGCCTGACGCCGGGTGGGGGCTCGAGCAGGTACGTCGCTGGAGTGGCCGGAATAACACTTACTATGATTTATCAAAGAGCACTTGAAAGCCCCTTGGAGGCTTTAAATAGGCATGAAAAGAGGCTTCGTGGCACTCAGGCCCTGGCAGAACAGAGTGATTAGCAGGCTCAAATGCCTGACCCTGTGTGTGGCTTCCGGACTGGAGAAGCCGGAAATCTTCAAAGGCACTCAAGAAAGATGGCCAAGTGGGGGCAGTTCCAGGCGAGGGGACTTGGAGCCAAGTCCCAAGGAGGGAGGCGGGCTGGGGTTGGTGGGGGGGGGGGACACTTCCTAGGATGAGGTGAGCAAGCGGGAGGCTTCAGGAACTCGTAGGTGGTATAGATGCTTCACAAGTCTGGGGGACATGGGGTCTGGAAAAAAGAGGGGGCAACCGTGAGAGTAAGGTTTCTCGGTCAAGTTTGCACATAAAGCATGCATCAGAACTCTAAGCCTGTGGTCTGCCTACTGGTAATGCTTGGAGTCACCCCAAAAATTCTCCCTGCCCCAAGTATTCTCCCCCATTTGCTTGCAATGGTGCCTAAAATGTCCCCATTAAAGAGGACTCCTTTAGGACAAACGGCACCCTACTTGCACAGGCTTTTTCATGCACGAATTCCTTTAAGAAACATAGCACAAGATGTCACATTTGAATAAATCCTGGGAGGTGTTTGGACTAAGCTGCAATTTCCCTCCTTTCTGACAGTTTGATATCCATCCCGACGGAGCAGGAATTTTCAACCTTGGTTCTGTTGACATTTTCGGACTGGATAATGCTTGGTGGGAAGAGGGGAGAAGTTTCCAAGTTGTATTGTAAGATGTTTTCAGCCTCTCTCGTCTCTACCAATTAGATGCCAGGAGCACCCATTCTGCAAGTCACGAGAGTCAGAAATGTTTCCAGACATTGCTGCATGGCGGCCCCCAATCCCACCTGGAGATGGACAACCTCTGCTCTCCTGTGACACTCTCAGACAGTGCTGGAATGATCTCTTGTGGATCTGCTTCCTTGCTTTGAATTTAAAACCATTTTTTAAAAATTAATGTTTTTCCTGAAAAAAAAAATCAATTTTAATTGAATTGAACAGAAAAAAAAAAAAAAAGGAAGTAAACCTGAAGGAGTTGCTGAGCTTCCGGCTATATGTTTTGTTATGACAAGACCTATTTAAAGTTAAGGAAACAAAAATTACGAAAGCTGAAGGGTTTGGAGTTACTCAATTTGGTAAGCTGCACACTTGAGCTTTAAGGATGCACGCCTGTCCTTTCCCTCAAGTCTCCACCCATTTACTGGTTAAGGCTTTCATGTCCTCCAAAACTCACATGTTGAAACCCTCAGGCCAAGTACCTCAGAAGGTAAGCTTATTTGGAAATAGGATCTTCCCAAAAGAAGTCTACCTAAAGTAGAAGTTAGCAGAGTGGGCCCTAACCCAGTAGAACTGTTGTCCTTATGAAAAGGGGAAAATCTGGACATGGAGACAGGTGCACACACAGGGACAACACTGTGTGAACATGAAGGCACAGATCGGGGACACCGGGCACTGCTGGCAAACCACACCTTTAGGAGGCACCAACCCACCAACAACAAGACCACAAGCTTCCAGCTTCTAGAGCTGTGAGACAAGGCATTTCTGTTATTGGAACCCCTCAGTCTGGTGTCCTTTTTACAGCAGCCCTAGCACACTCATGGAACACTGGATGTTTTTCTTTTAGTTATCATTAGCTTTATAGTTTAGGTCAACAACGTGGGCATTCTCTTCTGTGCCCTAATCCCTAAAATCTTCAGTCTGAGCTTATGTATCGAAATGGGGTAAATGGCCCCACCTGGGCGCTCTCCATTACTTCTCATTCCAGAATTCTTCTTTACTTTGACTCATCCCTAAGTTGGCTAGATTCCATGAAGCCTACCTTCCTTTCTTTCCCCTCCCTTCCCTTCCTTCCTCCTTTCCTTCCTCCCTCTCTTCTCTATGTCTCTCTCTCTCTTCCACGAACGATCCCTAGTTCCTACATAATTAAATTCTTGCATGCTTAAGAGTATGTGTTGTCTCTATACTTGAGTGGCAGTTTGGTTGAGCATAAATGTGAGGGTCTTATTTTTTCCTATGAGAGCATCAAAAACATCATTGCCTTATGAATTACAAATTGCTACAGAGAATTTGAGGTACATCCAGCTATCTTCCCCTGGACTTGACCCTCTTCCCCAAATACCTTCCACACCAGAGAATGGCATCCTATGTCTTCCATGTTTATCATCCCCCATCATTTGGATATTTACACTTCGTATTCTCTTCTATGTCAGTGTTATAATGCTCTCCGACCCATTTGCTCACCACTTTCCTGGCTGAAGCTTTGCTCATTGGACATCTGTGTGGTGGTTGTTTTCGGTGGTGCGTTGGACTCTTGTAAAGCTTCTGCCTTCTCTCCGTTTCTTGCCTGAGCTTTACAGTTTGCTTTTTCATCAAGACTCTGATTTTTTTTTTTTTTTTTTTTTTTTTTTTTTTTTGCAGAAAGATCGTCTTGCATATAAATCCTTTGAGGCTAGGGAAGTCCATTTTTCCACCTCTCCCTCTGTTGCATTGATTCTCTTCGTGCTGTAAGCTCTTCAGCAGCTTTGCTTGGATGTCTTTCCCTCCACCTGATTTTGATTTTTATACCACATTTTGTTTATTCATTCATCCATCGATGGACACTTGGGTTCCTTTTACCTTCCGGCTGTGCTAAGCTACTATAGACGTGCATGTCCACATTTTTCATTGAGACCCTGCTCTCAATTCTACCGTGTAGCTCCCCAGAAGTGGAACTGCTGAGTCTTATAGTAATTCTGTGTTTAATTTTTTGGAGGAAACACTAGACTGTTCTCTGCAGCAGCTGTACCATTTAATATGCCCACCAACCATGTTCAAAGGTTCTACTTTCTCCACATCCCTGCCAATACTTATTGCCCGGGTTTTTGTTGGCTTGTTTTTGTTTGTTTTTAGATTTTGTTTATTTATTTGAGAGACAGAGCACACGCACACGTACCAATGGTGGGGAAAGAGTGGAGGGAAAGAGGCAGACTTCACACTGATCAGGGAATCTGATGTGGGGCTCGATCCTAGGACCCTGAGATCATGACCTGATTCAAAGGCAGACGTTTAACTGACTGAGCCACCCAGGTGCCCTCTCAATTGTTCTTATTTGCTACACAGAAAAGGCATAGCAGGACACATCTCCCCCTTGCCATGGGGAGCTAACAGAAACCACCCCCCTTGTGCATCCTGTCTTCCTACTACCCTGTCCCAGGATCCTACCTGGCCTGGAAAAATATGACCCAGGTGTCATCAGGGCTCTCTCTGGGTGATAGGAGCATAGACCTCCTCTATATGTTTTTTTTTTTTTCCTGTTTTATAAGCTTTGAAAAGTGAGCATAATTGTTTTCTAATCATAGCTATATGATATAATGATGACATTTTAAATGAGCACAGACTTCTAGCTAAAAATAAAGTCATTTTTCTCTACTCGTCTCCAGTAAAAGCTACATAAAACAAGCACAATTAAGCCAAAATAAAGATAAACTTGGATTTCAGTGGAGCAATGATGTGTCTACATCCCCAGACCATCTCTCTTTATCTGTAAGAAAACTCTTCAGGTGAAGAGAGCTGGCACAGCTGTCATCATACTGGCAGGGGGGGTGGATCTGCTTTCTCTGAAAATAAGGTTCACCCCCTCTTAAAAAGGCAAGAAATTCTAACACTTGCTACAATATGGATGGACTCTGAGGGCACTACATTGAGTGAAATAACCCAGCACAGGGAGACCAATACTATATAATCCCACTGATACGAGGATCCTAGAGAGGTCAATTTCATAGGGATAGAAAGTGGCACGGTGGGTGCTAGAGGCTGGGGAAGCAGGGAGCAAGGAGTTATTATTTAATGGGGACAGATCTCCAGTATTGCAAGAGGAAGAATGTTCTGTGAATGGAAGATGGTGATGGATGCTCACCGGTAAAAAAAAAAAAAAAAAAAAAATTGCACAAGGGGCTCATTTCTTAATGCCACAGAACTGGACACTTAGGAGTGATTACAATTGTACATTTCATGTTATGTAGTTTTCACCACAGTTGTAAAAAAAGAAAAAAAAAAAGAAGAAGAAAAGAAGAAAAACTTAAGAGTTGGAGAGAAAACTGAAGCCCAGAGAAACGGGCACTTGGGGGAGGCGGGTATCCCACCACTAAGGATGGCATATGCATCTAGCTGGTGTTGGGTCCCAGGCTGGCTGCAGGAGAAGGGTCTGACCCTCCCTGCCTCCTTGGGGGCTCTCAGTGCAACTGGGGAGTCCAGATCAAAGAACTTGGAATCATCAGGAGATAAAATGAGACAGAATGTGATCACAAGCCATAAGGCAGAAGGTAGAGTAGGGGGAGCAGATTTTTTTTTAAGATTTATTTATTTACTTGAGAGCAAGCACAGGAAGGGGCAGAGGGAGAGAGAGAGAAGCAGACTCCCCTAAGTGCGGAGCCCGACTCGGGGCTTGACCCCACGACCCTGAGACCCTGACCTGAGCCAAAATCAAGAGTCGGACATTTAACCAACTGAGCTGCCCAGGCACCCTGGGGAGGCAGTTTTTCCAGAGATAAAATGCCCAGTGACTAGAATGTAGACTGGCAATGGAAGAAAGAAGGGGGATAATTCAAATCAATGCCATTCAGTGTCATTTTCCGCAGGCTCACTGGGCTCTCTGTGGTCCATGGCAAGGGTCACAAGTGAGATTCATAATCACCCACACCTGGTGGGAGGGCAAAGGCACTCCCAGCAGGGGCTGATGTTGCTTCCTGCTGCAATAAGAATTGAATCTTATGTTTATCATGCATGCTCTAATGTATTCATTCATCTACAAGCGGTCCCTTCATTCATGAAGACAGAGGGAGAGAGAGAGCACTTAACTGGGTTGCAGGTCTAGGAAGCAAAGCAGCTCCTGCCTTGTAGAAGCTAACACTCTAATGGGAGATACAGACATTTGCAAGGTCATCACGTGAAGAAATGTAAGTTTCAACTGTGACCAGTGTTGCGCAGTAGAGTCTCGTGGCATAGGGAGAACCCATGAGTGGTGACATGTAATGGTATCCAAGTGGGACAAATAGCACCCACAGAGGCCTGGTAGTGGGAAAAAACAGGGCGTCCCAAAAAATCCACCTGCCTAGAGTGGAAACTGGCAAAGCATTTCGATGGGGTCCTCTCTTGTGCCCCAATTGCCTTGCTTGTCCTCAAGTCTAGCCCACCAGCCCTCCCCGCCCCCCCCCCAGCTTCCCCATTCCCTAGGGAGGCCTTAGATGGGCTCCAAGTTTCTGGAACCTGGAGCTTGGTTCACCTCTCATGTAATTGAGAACACGCTAGCTCACCTGAGCTCCCTCTTTCCCCATCACCGTTGCCTGACTCAAGATTTCTCAGTCTTCATTCCACCTGCTCTGGCTGAAAAGTTTCCTTTTGTCCAACACCAGATACTTATTGGACTTCACCAATTTTGAGATGCGCTTTTTTCTTTAAAGATTTTATGGACTTTGAGGGAGAAGGAGAAGCAGGCTCCCTGTGCGGGGCTCGATCCCAGGACCCAGAGACCATGACCTGAGCCAACGGCAGCCACTTAAATGACTGAGCCACCGAAGTGCCCCCTTTCCCCTCACATTTTAACATCATTGAAACTGGGAGCAATATGACCAGGAGCAATCGCGATATCACTGGTGTGACCTGCACGTGTGTGTCAAAATTTGCACAAGGGGCTTATTTCTTAGAAGGAAAATTCTGAGGACAGTAGTGCAGGACTCTTTTAAGAAAACACAGACATCAATAACTCAGAGCTCAGAAAATCGTTCTCTGAATATGAAGATGGTTAAGGAATATCTACACCAATTTATTTCACTTAGGTTTTCCTTTTTATGTATACAAATGAATGATCTCTGATAAAAATCTATGTTTATGTAAGTGTGAAAGAGCGCTCTCATTACGTACAAAATACAAATTCTAAGTGATTAAAGAAGCATTATAATACTTGAGTTACCAATGACTTTTTACTTTCTTATTATATAAAATAATGATGCATTTTACAATTGACGGAGTCGATGAAATTCGATAAAATGCACTCATAAATGTTAACACTGTTTTTCACCTCCCCCCACCACACCATACATCCAGGATATCCTTTGCTCATTCTTACGCATCTAGATAGAGCTGAATAAAAACTTCTAGAATGACGTGGATGAACAACCAGATACCTGCAAGTGATAATTACATTCTCCAATATCGGCAGAGAAAATGTGTTTGGTTCGCTCAGAAAGTAAATCATCGAGTGAACACACAGGAGGAAGTCTGAGTCAATACGGGAGGATAATTTATTGAAATATTAATTAGAGTCTGTTCTCCCTCTATCTTCTGCTTCAAGCAGGTAGGCGGGCTTTGTAATTCTTGGCCTCTGGAGTCTTAGCAGGGCTGCAAAAGGAAACTGTATGAAGTTGAAGGCTCTTCTGATCCTTTGGGGGAGGAAAGCCATTGATGAGAGGGTATGCAACTGTTGGGAGTGGGCTGGGGGTGCTGGAGTGGGCCTTTACGTGAGAAGCAGGGATCTGGCCTGAGCCCAGAGAAGCAGTTCGTGGAGACTCATCTAGGTCAGGACCTGATCCCCATGGATGCACAATCTCAGAGTTCTAGAGTCTGGACCTTACCTCCACAGCTCCTGGCCTCCCCAAAGGTGTTTGGGTCTCATGCACGGAAGGGGAGCTCCCGGCTTTACAGCAGCCTGAAGGGACTGTGCAGGAGGAGACAGGAGGGGCTTTGCCCTGCATGAAGTCCTTGATGTCCATCCTTCTCAAGAGGTGGGGCAGAGAACTCAATTGATCTGAAGTTACAGGTCCCACCAACCTTGGAGCATGAGACTCCAAGTCAGAACCAAGTGACGGGATATATTGTATCTTGTGCACTTGAGTCTATAAACCGACATCCACAGAGCATCACACCAACAAAATTATTCTCCAGGCTTGGGCAGCTAAGCATCCCCTTCCTTGAGCATGGAGTCAGGGTTTCAGGGAGTCTGAAGTGCTCAGATCCTGCTGGAAGGAGAGCACTTCTGGAAGCCTGAAGGCTGGGGCTCCCCATATGTCCGTCACTCCGGAGACAGCTTTAATGGGCTTGCTGTCACGTGTCCCTTGAAGACCAGCCCCCCTGGATGGGGCTGTTTGCAAACTCCTCTCCAAAGCAGCTTCCCTTGAAGAGAGTTGCTACACAATCATTACAAATTGATTGCAAAAGAGCTAACAATCATGATTAAATCATTAAATTCTTGTCTACGCTTCAGAGAGCGGTGAGAAAATTAACTTCCCACCAACCTAATTTTTTCCTGAACATGAAATAATGATTTTCTGCCCGTCTAATTACAAAGCCAACATCTGATCAAGCCAGCATCCAGAGGGGATTATCGCATGCACGAGTATTAGACCTCATTACCAGCTTGAGTGCAAAATTATTACATCTTGTAATTGGATGGTGAGATTTATATACAGATCGGCCCGGTTTCTGTAAGATTGTAATTACAAGCTTCGTTGGTTAGCTACTTATCACTCAGCACAGAAGAGAGGAAAATAAGCAACAGAAAAGGCATTTCATTAACCCATAACCCTATCAAGGGAAAGCCACTGTAACACCCATGTCTGCATTAGGGAGAACAGCTAAATTCACAGATGAAACAATTTATTATACTCTTTGCAAATGGGATTGCATTTTGTTTAACCCCTAATGAACTCTTTGGGTAAAGTGTCTGAACAAACCATTCATTTTATAGACAACTAGGTTCAATACAGTAATTATAAGGGGTAACTGACTGAGATAAATGCTCACCTGCTCAGAGCAGTTGATTAGAGACACAATTGGTGGGCGCTTGGTGCCTGCACAAAGGGCCGGGGGCTTCCTGGAGTGGCTGGGAGGGAGCAGGATCCTGCCGGGCAAATCCACCGGACTCGGCGGAAACTCCGCTCCTGCGTTCGTTAAGCTTGGCTGGATTTTGCGAGGTTTAATAAAGCCGCAAGGACGACACAGTTTAACAATTTTAGAGGCACTGGGGTGGAAAGCAGAAATTTAAATACAGCCTGATGAGGGCTCCTCTCGAGCTCCAGATGCGCAACCTAAATTAAATGTTACCTTTTCGCATGTTTATGGCACAACAGTGGGCCTCACTCAAAGTCAGTGGCGTGGCGGGGGTGTGGAACTGAAGGAGGGTGTGACGCTCGTGGTGGGTTATTTTTCAGCCTACTGACCTGCAGCACTGTCTGCCAGGAGGCAGCAAACTACAGCTAGTGTCTCCTGCTGAGCGCAGTGTATTTCCAGACACCTGAAATCTACATGACGCTCAGATTTCAGTGTGCATAAAGTTTTATTAGAACACAGGCACGTTCCTCTGTTTGTATTGCCTGTGGCTGGCTTCCGCAGCCAAAGCAGAGCGGCAGAGCCAGAAATATTGACTGTCTGGCCCTTTAGACCACGTCTGCCTTTGCTTTTTTTGTATTCCAGCACCTGGCCCAGGACCTAGCACATACTCAGTGCGGAGTCAGTGTTTGTTGAATGAATAAGTGAGTGTGTGGAGGAATGGAATAGGAATCAGCAGACACGATCTAAAGGGCCAGATAGTCAATATTTCTGGCTCTGCTGAAGAAGCAGGAAGATGTTGATTTAGCTGAAGCTCCATCCTGTTCAGGTCTACTTCCCCCCAGGACCTGTGAAGACTCAAAGAGAAAGTGGAACAGGTGATGGATGAGACTGGGTCCCAATTTCAGTGTTCCAATCCAACTGTCTTTGAAGTTAGTCTTCCCCTGGACTTTTCCACCTTATGGCCCAATAAAGTAGCTTCTGGGCTTGAACCTGTCTATTGTCACAACAGAAAGAATGCACCTAAGTTGTACAAGAATAACTATAAAAGTAGGCAGAACTAAGTGTCATGTGCATGGTGTTAGGAGAGATTGCTTCTCCCAGAGACTCAAGGAATCCTTCCTGGAAGTGGTGGACTTGGCACCTGGGCCCAGAAGACTGTCAGGGTTTTGATAAATAGAGAAAGGGAGTGACTGAGCTCCAGGCTGTAGGCTGAGCATGGGCAAGAGCAGGAGAGCAGAGAGTATGCAGGAACGCAAGAGACCAGTCAGGACCACATCAGGCACACTGGTCTCTTCTTCTGCACCACTTCTAAGTAGCTGATTCTCAGAACCACCAGGATACATGAACCCCAGAGCTGGGTGTTCATCTGCATCGGGAGGTTGTGAAGGTCACCACCACCCAGAGATGACAGCAGACAGACTCTAGTTGTCTACAATGATCTTCTCCTCCTCATGTCCATACCTTGGTCTACTCCCCTTCCCGAGAGTGTGGGAGAAACCTTCACTTTGCTTCTAACCAATAAGCTATGGCAAAAGCAAAGATCTGTATGCTGGAAACTATAAAACACTGATAAAAGCAATCAAAGAAGACCTAAATAAATACAGGTAGGCTATGTGTCATGATTGGAAGATTCAGTAGTTTGAATGTGTCCATTCCTACCAAATAGACTTATAGATTAAATACAACTCAAATAAAGATCCCAGCTGGAGTCTTCACAAGAACCCGCAAGCTGATTCTAAAATATACATGAAGAACAAAAGGAACCAGAATAGAGAGATATAGGTCCGGCCCCTCTTGCCTTAACTCTAAAGGACCGTCTGGTTCCAGAACCCCCCATTAAGTGATCCGAGGCCTCAGTTGCAACTATTTGTGGGGCAGTTTCTTCTGCCCAGTCTTCCCTTTCTCATCTCCTCACAAGGGGTATCTGCTGGGACCAAGACCTACGGGGATGAGCCTCCACCTTAAGACTCAGTTTCCAGGGAATCTAACCGAATTCAGTGGATTTCAAGCCATTTCTTTTTTTTTTTTTTTTTAAGATTTTATTTATTTATTTGACAGAGAGAGATCAAAAGTAGGCAGAGAGGCAGGCGGGGGTTGGGGAGGTGGGCCGAGCAGAAAGCCCGATGCGGGGCTTGATCCCAGGACTCTGAGATCATGACCAGAGCTGAAGGCAAAGGCTTAATCCACTGAGCCACACAGGCATCCCATCAAGCCATTTCTATAAAGAAAAATGTTGACTGCTTACGGAGTAATTTGATAGTAAGAAGAAAACCAGACTAACGTGACACAGAAAGTGTGTCATTGGGTCCCTTTAGGAATATTATCTACAAATTTATTTCTGATTCCTGACAAAGCTTAGGGGGAAAAGGAGATTTTAAAAGGTATGTGTATACTATAGGATTACATTTAGGTAACATTGTTCAAGTGACAAACTTGTGGAAATGGAGAACAGGTGCATGGTTGCCAGGGGCTAAAGAGGGGGTGGGAAGGGCAGGAAGTGGATGTGGCTACTGGGGGAACATGAGGAACCCGCATGATTAGGGGAAATTTTGGTATTTTGACTACATCGTGTCAATTTCCTAGTCGTGGTATTTCAAGATGTTGTCTTTGGGGGAGACTGGGTAAAGGGTACATTGGATCTCTTTGTATTATTTTATTATTTCTTCCAATGGCGTGTGGACCTACAATGGTCAGAAAAGTTCAAGTTTAATTTAAAAAAGAAAAAAGAAGAAGAATATGGCAAAGGGGATGGGATGTCACTTCATGGTTAAGTTACATAAAAATATGGATTCTGCCTTGTTAGTGAATGGTCCATATTGTTTTCTAAGCCTGCATGTGTTGCTGAAGCAAGCCACTACGTCAAAGAGACCCATGTGGCAAAGGACTGAAAGTGGTCTCTGGCCAACAACCAGTTAGAAACCAATGCCCTCCATCTAGCAGCTGCTAGAAACCGAATTCTGCCAGTGATCAGGTGAGCTTCAAAAAGGATCCTT
Source organism: Mustela lutreola (assembly GCF_030435805.1). Lineage (NCBI taxonomy): Eukaryota > Metazoa > Chordata > Mammalia > Carnivora > Mustelidae > Mustela > Mustela lutreola. Next base: position 28,319,530 of record NC_081305.1, on the reverse strand, counting down.
CCCCAGTCGAGGCTTCAGATGAAACCCCAGTCTGGCCAACCCCATCATTCAATCCTGAAGCAAGACCTCCAGCAGCTGTACCTGGATTCCTGACCCACAGAAATCGAGAGACAATAGATGTCTATTATTTGAAGCTGTTCAGCTTGTAGTAATTTTTCATACATTTAGAGATCGCTAATGTTTACACCAAAACAATCAAATGCTGGAATTTTGAAATTTCATTTTGTTCAAGATAATGCAAGAGAAAGAAGGTGGATGGAAGGAAGCTTCAGGAAGGGGCAAAGGATGCTGAGCTATCATTATTCTGGAGTTAAATTCAATGTTAGTACCTCTTGAATTTTTCCTTCAAGGCATCATTCATGTCAAAAGAGCATGTTTAAGTATCTATACCTGTGGTTACCAAATTTTAATGATAAGGAACCACAAAGAGAAAAAAAAAATGAACTCTCTCTCTCTCTCTCTCTCTCTCACACACACACACGTCTGTACAAATATGTATAATGGACAATATATTCTATATGCTTTTTCTTCATTGTCAGCCTCTCCCCATGAGAATGTCAGATCCATGAAAGCAACATAATTGCATTGCTTATTACCACAGCCCAAGGGCTCTAGATCAGTGACTGGCTGAATAAAGGAATGAATGTATATGAATGCACATATAAAAAAAACAAATTTTGAAATGATGAGAGGAAGATAAAATGAGCAGTTATTTTAATATTTTTCTGATTGTGAGGCTGTCATGCTATCATTAGCTAATTCCTTATAGCCTACTATCTTCTATTATTGTGTCAACAATAAGGATGTTTTAAATTATGTTTTTGTTAATTTCAATTGGTTTTAACCCAAGTTCTTTCGGATCCTATTAGATAACCATCGTTTTTATCTCATGCAATGGGTGATCAAAGCCCCGTGTAAGGAGAGGGAGTGACAGCTTGACTCTTCACTTCTACTGGTGTTATTATTATGAACTTTAATTGTGGTTTCTTCATGGGAATCTTCTTCAGCCACTTGTACTTTTTTTAAAGGCTTATTTAGTTAAATAAGATAAGATCATCTATAAATCCAATTAAATTGTTATGTGGAAAATACAACTCCTTAGAATGTACTGAAAGAAAAAAAATATCTATCCCTCCTCATGGTGACAACCTCTCTTCTCAGAACTCCTTGTAGAATAGGTAGGACATACAATCTGTGACATAAGACAGTGAGTGCCAATCTGTAAATGTAAAAACTGTTAAAGTTTTATTTATTTCCTGAGTTTTAGATTTTAAAAATAGATTTATTTAAGGATTTGATCCTATTACCAACAATCTATTGTCTGTCCTGTATCAATACCACACTGTCTTGATTACCATTGGTTTGTAGTGAGTTTTAAAATCTTGAAGAATGAGTCCTCCTAGTTTGCTTTTTTTCAAGATTATTTTGGCTATTTGGCAACTCTTGAAATTCCTTATGAATTTTTAAATCAGCTTGCCAATTGCTATAAAGAAGTCAGCTGGAATTCTAATAGGGATTACAATGAATTTGTAGACCAACTTGGGGAATATAAACATTATAACATTTAAGTCCTACAACCTATGCACATGGGATATTTTTATAATTATTTAGATCTTATTCAATTTCTTTCAACAATGTTTGTAGTTTTCATAGTGTAAAGTTTTCACTTACATTATTATTTTAATTATTTATTAAGTTACTGCATTTTAATCTTTTCCATTATCTAATTATTTCATTTATGTTATTCCTAAGTGTTTTATTCTTTTTGTTGTTATTATAAATTGGACAGTTTCCTCAATTTCATTTTCAGATTGTTCACTGTAAGGGCATCTAATGCAACGGATCTTGGCATACCGATCTTTCACCCCGTAACCTTGCTGACCTTCAAAAAGAATGTCAAGACCATCTGAGGGGCACCTGGGTGGCTCAGTGGGTTAAAGCCTCTGCTTTCAGCTCAGGTCATGGTCCCAGGGCCCTGGGATGGAGATCCGCATTGGGCTCTCTGCTCAGCAGGGAGCCTGCTTTCCTTTCTCTCTACCTGCCTCTCTGTCTACTTGTGATCTCTGTCTGTCGAATAAATAAAATCTTTAAAATAAATAAATAAATAAATAAATAATTTGTTAAATTTTTAAAAAAATAATACAATGTAAAAGACCATCTGATGGGGGAAACAATAGTCTTTTCAAAAATGGTGCTGGGACAACTGGTTAGCCACAAGCAAAAGAACAAAATTGGATCCCTACGTCACTAGATTTTTAAAAATTAATTCAAAATAAATCAAAGACCTAAATGTGAGAGCTAAATCTATAAAACTCACAGAAGAAAACATAGGAGTCAACCTTCACGACCTTGCACTTGGCGAGGAACTCTTAGATATGACACCTAAAGCATGAACAACAAAAAAGAGAAATAAATAAATTGAAATTCAGCAAAATTAAAGATTTGTGCTTCAATGAACAACCATCAAGAAAGTGAAAAGACAGCCCACAGAATAGGAGAAAATATTTGCAAATTCTATACCTGATAAGGGACTTGTATTTAGGATATGTAAAGACAAATATATAAAGACTCACAAAGACAAATAACCCAATTTTTTGTAATGGGCAAAAGAGATGACCAAACACTTCTCCAAACAATGTTATACAAATGGCTAATAAGGACATGAAAAGCTACTGGACATCAGGAGCCATCAAAGAAATGCAAATCAAAACCTCAGTGAGATACAACTCCATACCCACGAGGAGGTTATAATAAAAAAGTCAGACAAAGAAGAGTTGGTGAGGATGTGGGAAAATCGCAACCTTCATAGCCTGCCGATGGGAATGTGAAATGGTGTAGCTGTTTTGGGAAACAGTCTGGTGGTAGAAGACCACGTGTTACATGATTCTGTTCATGTGAAATAACCAGAATAGGGAAGTCTATGGAAAGGGAAAGTGGATTAGTGGTTGCCTAGGGCTGTGGGAGGTTGAAGGTGTAGGGGCTACTGGCTAAAACCTATCTTTTGAGATGACAAAAATGTTTTAAAATTGATGATAAAAAGTGGCACATACCTGTGAATATATTACAAGCCACTGGATTGTCTACCTTAGGTGCATGAATTGAATAGCATGTGAATTACATCTCAATAAAACTGTTAAAGTATTTAAATATATATTCTTTCCTGCTGGCTTGAATATAAACATAATGGCTGGAGCTTGAGCAGCCTCCTTGGGCCATTGAGGAGAATCATGATAATGGAGCAAGATGGTGGAAGGACGCTAGATCCTGGTCACCGTGCAACCTCACCCAAGTGCTTGACTTCTTATTTCTGTACTTCTATTCCATGACAGAGAAGTAATCTTCTACCTTGTTGGGTCTTTAAAATGGTAGATATAGAAATTCTGATACTGTCTTTTCATATCTGATTGAATAATACTGTTTTCTTCCTTGTTAGATTGCCAGATGACTTGAGAAATAGGGTGAGTCTAAAGGCAGAGCCCAAAAACCACAGTAGCTGTTATGCCATTCCCCAGTTATTCCTGGCCCCTACATTTCAGGCCTATGGAAGGATTTCTCTTCCTGCTCCTTTGTGGTTGGATGGGACAATGGAATTCACAATAAGAAATACATATTCTAATCCAACCCAATATACACCGATGTACTTGACCACATAGAATCTTGATACAGATCCTTATCTTCCCGATGCAATACATACGATTTTTCTATTCTGTCCAGTGTGTTTCTTTTCTGCCCCATTTATTTTAAATATTGATCTTGACTCACTAAATTCATTTTCTTACCCACTGAAGAATCGTAAGCTGTGGTTCGAAAAACACCGCTGTGTGTAGCTTTTACAAAAGATGATTTAGAATGTACACCCACTGACAAGGAAAGGTGTCCAGAGTGTAACACTGAGTAAAAAAGAAGGTTAGAAAATAGAATGAATAATATTGTCCCATCTAGGTTAAATGCGTGTATGTGTATGTGCCTGTATTTCATCCAAATAGAAAAATAGCCTGAAGCCATAGATGACCAAATAAACAACAGGAGTCCTCAGAAGTGTGAGAGTGGGGATTTGTGGATGATTTCATTTTCTTGTGGTTTGTCTTCCATCTTTTTCTATGGTAAGCATCTATTACTTGTATACTTTAAAATAGATTAGTTGCCTTTAAAAAATCAAGAGTAAGGGTGTACAAAGCCTTGTCTAAAATGAGTAAATGTCGTTGTTTTGATCCATAGCAAGAACCTGAGAACCCGGGACGTCTGGGTGGCTCAGTTGGTTAAACAGCTGCTTTCGGCTCAGGTCTTGATCCCAGCGTCCTGGGATCCCAGCGTCCTGGGAGTCCCACATCGGGCTCCTTGCTCCGCAGGGAGCCTGCTTCTCCCTCTGACTCTTCCTTCCACTCTGTCTGCCTGTGCTCGCTCTCACTCACTCTCTCTCTGACAAATAAATAAATAAAATCTTAAAAAAAAAAAAAAAAAAAAAGAACCTGAGAACCCCACTCTGTTAAAAAAAAAAAAAAAGCTCAATTGTAGGGTCCTGGGTGGTGCAGTAAGTTAAGACTATGACCCTTGGTTCAGCTAAGGTCATGATCTTGGAGTCACGAGATCGAACCCCACATTGAGCTCCACACTTAGCACAGAGTTTGCTTAAGACTCTTTCTTCCTCTCCTTCTTCGCTTTCCCTGTCCAAAATAAATAAATAAATCTTCAAAAAAAAATAATAAAGCTCAACCTCATGTGGACTTAGGTCTCAGCTAACATCCAGTCTAAGTAAGGGCTGGGATTAGGTTCTGGTCTCCTACAGCCTGCAGTGTACCAAGTAACTTCCTCCTCCCTCCCTCTCTTCCTTCAACCCTCCCCTCCTTTTCCTTTTTCTCCCTCCCTTTCGTTCTTGCTTGCTACAAACACTGATGGAACATGCCAGGCACTGGGGATTCGCAAAGGAAAAATAACAACTCAGGCATAGGGAGGGCTGAGCTGAATTTACTGGTAGGCACAGCAGGGAGGACCTGATCCAGCACAAGGGCTTCGGGTCTATGCGACGGGGCCCTTGGGGGGAAGAGCTGGCATAGGGTTTTTATAGCCAAGTAACTCAAAAGGTTTCCTAGCCCAAGTTCAGCTGTGAGCATCTGCTGAGCAGCACCATCTGTTTTCTGAGAAGACCTTACCCCATTTTTTTGCGGGAAGGGACCCTGACCACCTGCCCTCCTGCAATTTCTCACACCCTCCAGGCTCATTGTCAAGCTCATCCTCCTTTACATGAAAGTCCAAGAATCCTTAGAATGGAGAGGTAAATGAACAAGGCTGAGACCAGACTGCTGTCTTCAGGAAGCTCACATTCTAGAGCGAGAGTTAGTAAAAACAGGGGAAGTTCTTTGGGTTACAATAAGTCTGTGAAATAACAAAACCAAATACTGTGGCAGAGAGAACTGGGTGGTACTTTAGTGCATGGGAAATCAGGGAGGACTTCTTGGAAGAGGTGACATTTGGAGTCAAATCCCAAATGAAGAAAAGAAGTCAGCCTCAAGGAAGAATACATTGCCAAGGGACTAGCAAGTGCAAGGGCCTTACAGGAACAAGATCTTAGTTTGCTCCTGGACCCCAAAAAGGCCAGCTGTCTTGAATGTGAGCCAGGCTGCACGCAGGGGCTCCAGACAAGGGCAGACAGGTCTACCCTACAGGCTCTGGTGGATCTTGCTAAGAGTTTGGGACTTGTTCTGAAGTATAGAGAGAAGCCAGTGAAGGAAAGTGGCACTTTGTCAAAAGAGGACACCTCCTGTCTGTTACCATCCACGAATGCCACGAATGTCACAAACACCCCAGTATATTGCACTGAAAAGGACACAGCATCGTTAATGCAGGATTTTTGCCCCGATGAGCACATGTTAGACCGGTGCTCTTCAAATGTCATAAAACACTGAGGAATTATCATAGGTAGGAAACTTGAAAACCCTAGATGTCATGTGGAAACTGGAATTGCATCCTGGGACATTAATGTCCTAATGTCAGGAGAAAAATGGATCAAATTTGAGTAAGGTCTATAGTTTGATAAATAGTTTTGTATTCGTGTGAATTTCCTAGTTTTGATCACTTACTATGACTCTACAGGCTGTTAACACAGAGGAAAGCCAAGGGAAGGGTCTATGTAAACACATACTATTTTGATAACTTTTTAAAATCCAAAATTATTATTATTATTATTATTATTATTATAGAGAGAAAGTGCATGCACAAGAATGGGGAAGGAGGCAAAAGGAGAGGGAGAGAGAATATGAAGCAGACTCCCAACTGAGCATGAACTTGGACCCGGGACTCTATCTCATGACCCTAAGATCATGACCTAATGTGAAATCAACAGTCAGCCTGAGTCACCCAGGCACCCCCCAAAGTTTTTTTTAAAGTAACTTTTTTTTTTAAAGGGGATTTTATCGTTCTTTCCAGCTGTAGAATGAGCCCTGTGCTCACACCTGGTTCATGGCAAAGTGGCTTGGTCCACACCAGCATTGCTGGCTGTGGTTTTCCACATCAAGAGCCTGGACCTGGGGCCTGGGCTGCTGGTCGCGTCTTGTTTTCACTGCCTCCCACCCTCTTCGCCCTGCAGCCATTCCAGCCAGCGTCAGTAGGGGATGATAGCCCTGAAAACCAGACTCTCCTGGGCACACGGTGCTTACCGCCAATTGACGTGCAGGCCTCGGGAAACGGTCCCAAAACCAGCGAACACGAGCCCTCTCCTGGGGGCAGGTGGTCAGCTCGGCCACGTCTGCAGGGCTGTGTAAGATGATGGAGCAGTGACAGTGGGGGCGGGGCTGCGGGTCAGGTGAGCCCCTCTTTTTCTGGAGCGACAAGTCATCTGTGTTCTTGGAACACATGCTGAGTTAATCCTGCCCATCGTGACGCTTGTGGCTTCTGACCGCACGTGAAAGATGGCCAGAGGTATTTAAAACTGAACTTTTTGCCCACACACTTTAAAGTCTCCACTTACCCACCCAACAGAAAACCATGTGTGTGTCTTAATGTCATGCGTTACCTTGATGTGTTTCTCTTACTGACAAAAATGAAAAGAAACACAAAAACACTACTAGCCATGCCCATTTGTGGTTGCCTTCTCCCCACATGCCTGGCCCTGTGTACGCGTTAGCTCATCGAATCCTCTTCAAAAGCCTCTAAGATGATTATCGTGATGACCCCCACAAGCAGAGGTTCAGAGGGGCTGGGGACACGGTTCGCGGTCACACGACTATCATTTGGCAGAGTTAGGGTTTGAATCCAGGTCCATGGGAACCCAAAGCCCCAAGTGTTCTGACAGGTGTAAATGTCCTTGGTAGGGAAAGGCAGGAGACTGGGGGCATTCAACTGGGGTTCAGAGATCCACTCCCTATAACCGTTCAGACCAAGGATCCAGCCTTGACCTCAATGCCCCAACCTCTGATGCTAGTGGGGGCAGGGTCATCAGGGGAGGGCGGTGGGGGAGACCATCCCTATACCCCCTCCCAGCCCCCCTCTGTGTGCCACAACAGCCAATCAATATTGGCTTACATTTTATGAGACAAGGAGTTAACTTGTTCAATTATGGGGGAGACAGCTCTATTCTTTCGTAACAAGTAATCTGAGTAGGAAAATCGATCCTGAGAGGCTCCATGCACGCTGGCTAATTTTATATTATCCTTAGCCAATGGGCAAGCGCAGAGTAATGGAGTTGTTGTTACAGTTCATTATGGGAGGGGGATCAATAGTGGGGCAATCTGAGGCTCAACATCACAGCTGTAGCAGTAAGGGGGGGCGCAGAGGGGGGGCTGGGAGTGCAGAGTGGGGAGCACCACCTTCTTATGTGCTCCCACCCCAGACACTGCTGCTTCCCGCCGCAGCCCCTCAGCAAGGAACCCCTCTCGGGATGGAGACCAGGGGACTCCCCATGACCCAAGCCCTGGTGTCCCACAACAGCCAGGCTCCGGCTTGTTGGAAAATGAAGGAAAGCAAGGCCTCTGTCACCACAGCCTGGCTGGTGACCACCGCATTTTCCCTGCTGTCCTTGCAAGTGGCTTTTGGACAGAACCCAGGTTTGGCCTGGCAGGGAATTCTCCTTGGCATCTTGATGGCCCCAAACGCTCATTCCTGGTTTTCTTCCTAAATACACGGCTGGCATAGACAGGCTGCCTCTGTCTTCTGTGTGCTCAGCAACCAAGAGAGGCTGTCCCAGCTCCCCCTGGCCCTCGGGCAGGAATTGAATCTCCCTGGGGCAGTGTCTTCACTTCTCGGCCTGGATCTGACATTTGGGCTGTTCCAATTTTCTCCCTTGCAACAGCATGGCTAGTGCTGAATCAGTTCTTTGTAATCCCAGCTTGCATGGACCTCTACAAGCATTTCAGCAGCTGGGCTTCTGCAAAGAGCAGGTACCCTGGCAGCCTCTTTGTCTATAAGAGTACCTTTATCATCTGACTATTTAATTTATTCACAGGATGATTTCATATCTATTATGTGTGAACCCATTATATATGTGTTATCTTAATCACCCCTTGGAGTGTTTCCTACTAAGTGTCCCAATATACAGATGAGTAAACTGAGGCTCAGAAAGGAAAAGTGATGTGCTGAGGATGCATAGGTATTAAAAGTCAGAGCCAGGATTTGAAAGTCAATCTGGCATGCCTCCAGCTCTGAAATACACTCCACAAGGCACTCTCGGAGGTAGGAACTGTGTGCCACGGCCTCAAGACCCTGAGGTGATCTGTTCTCACCCTTCAGAAAAGCCTATGGACAGTGAGGGAGGGAAAAGGTGGAGTGGCTGAGGGGGCTGAGGAGTGTTCTCAGAAGGACAACTGTATGCCATGAAAACCAAATATCATGTTTTAAATAATAGCACACATGGAATAATTACCATCTTTGTCCTAGACCAGAGGTCAGCACACTGTGGCCCTCGGGCCAAATTCAGCCTATGTGTTTTTGTCAATAAAGTTTTATTGGGACACAGACATGCTCATTTGTTCACACATTGTATAGGGCTGGGTTGTTTTTGTTTTTGTTTTTGTTCTACAACAGCTGTGTTGAATAGTTATGACAACAAACTGAGACTGTATAGCACCAGAGCCTGAAATATTTACTATCTGGTCCTTTACAGAAAATGTTTGCCAACCTCTGCCCTAGAAACAGCATTTCTGTAACAATGGTGGCTGGACTTTCTAGGACAGCTGCAGAATAGTGAGAAGGATTTCATCCATTCAATCATTTGTCCACTCAGTCAGTCAACAAATATTTTCCCAAGGGACAACCATGTGCCAAAACCCATGCTCAGTACTAATGATTCAACAATGAACAAAGAGTCATGGTTCTCTCGCCAAGGCACTTACCGTCTCGTGGGAACACAGACATTCAACAAATGATCACACAAACGTGCGGTGCTAAACTGAGATGAATTCTGTGCTAGAGAATGTGAAAATCTATTAAACCCTATCTTCTCTTTCCCCAGAAGCAGACGCAGAGATAAGGATTCAAATGCAAATAGCTTATTTGGAAGATAGTTCCAGGAAGTACCCGGGGGAGAGCAGGGACGAGAGGCAAGGCAGGGAGGGACCCCACAAAGAATGCGTAATCAAGCAGGTGCCCCCGTGGCCCTCTGAGGGCCCTCTCAGGAACACTGTGGGGAATGCTCCTCAAGGTTATCCCACCCAAGGATAAGATGGCTGGGGCACCAACTCCCCATCTGGCGTTGGTTGGGGGCTGCTCCCTGGTCCATGAAGTTTCCTGCCCTTCCTGCTTATCCTCACTTGGTAGACCTGGGGTAACAAGTGATCCCTAAGCAGGCTGCCCTGTGCAGGGGTGAATACAGTGGGGACGAGGGTGTCTGGGGTGAAGGGGGCACCTTGAGGTAGAAGGGAGCCTTGGGAAAGAGTATCCTTACAGAGGGAGGCTGTGGTTCCTGACCCAGGCACAACAAGCTGCTATTTCCTTGGGTTCCCCAGCACCCTTTGCTTTAATTAAAGCACCTAATTAAGAAGGTGTGGTCAGTCATCAACTTGGAGGGAATGGGTCATGCCATATCCATGATTTTGTCCCGAGAGCCTGGTTCTGAGCCCGGCACACAGCAGGTCCACAGTGAATGACGGGTGAGCACCTTCCCGGTGCTTTCTGCAGACAGCTCCTAAGGGTTCTGGGGCTAGATACTACAGAAGCCCTGCCCACATTTAGGGCAAAGAGGTGGAAGGAGCTCAGCCTCAGGAAGGTCATGTGTGCAGAGGACATGACCTAGGTATTGGATTTTATCTAATCACTGAAGTTGCTCTGTGTGTTAGGGCAGTGGTTCTCAAAGTGAGGTCAAGGAACCCCCAGGGGTTCCCAGAGCCTCCCCCTTATGCTCACAGTAATACTAAAATATCCTTTGCCTCTTTTTATTGTCCTTTTCTCATGAGTGTATAGGGGAGTTTCCCCCGAGACTATTTTACATTTACAAAAATGTAAAACAGCACCAGGCATCATTATGGTTATTTTGAAAATAAACTAATGAATACATATTTCTTTTTTTTTAACTTCTAACATGGTAAAATATCAATAAGCCATCTAAACAAAAAGTTTTGGGTTCCTCAGCGACAATAATTCTTGAAGCGCCATGGGGTCTTAAAACCAAAAAGTTTGAGAACACCCATGCTTGGGACTTCTTCACCATATCAGGGCTCATGGGGCAGAGGGCACAGCTAGCTGTGGAAACAGTCACTTTCCCAGCTGCCCTCGTGTCTGGGAAGTGACCGTATGACCTAGGCCCACCCAAACCGATGCTTCTTTGCCTATCTTTGGAGGGGGATGCTTGTGATCCCAAGTAGGGCATAGAGTAGAGAGGTGTCTGGCATCCTGATCAAAGATCAGCTGAGACCACAGGGACTGCAGCAGTGACCGGGTTTTAATAGCGATAGCGGTGTCCTCCCTGGCCTGGGCTTGTGGCACGATCCAGCTACGCCTTGGCTGCTTCCTGGCCCTCCTGCTCTGAGCCATCATCCCAGCCTTTCCCTTCAGGCTGCCTGCCAATGCTGTGTGAGCTTGGGCAACTTGCTTGTGTTCTCTGTGCCTCAACAGACATAGTATGATAATAAGAAAGTATGGGAAGGACAGTAAAGAATCAACGAGGTAACACATGCCAAGGGCTCCGTGCCTGTGTCAGCAGCCACTGAGATGGGGATGATGTTAGAACCGGTGACAGTTATTGAGAGGAATCACTGTCACTGGTTGTGCAGTGGAGTCACGGGGAGCCCCCTGAAGCCTCACCCCTGACCTTGGTGCTCAGTGCAGAGGAGAACGTGGCCCCAGACAGGAACAAGCTTCCAATAATTCGCCTCCTTAAATTGGGCATGATTGGCTTCTGTTGCCTGCAGGACTGAGAGCAGAGATGGATCTAGTGAAAGAGGCCAGGCTCTATCACATTCTGGAAGTCTCCATTGAAGAGCCAGTATTTGAGCATCTGTTGTATATTTACATAACGCTCTCTCTCATATCCACGCACTTCTCTATTTAAATAAATTTGCATCGAAAGGGTTTGATGTGCTAGTTCTCATTTTCCCCCTTAACTCTCTTTAAAGTCATAGATAACTGTACAGTAAAAACTCCTTGTCCCCACACCCCCTAAAATCCTTTCCTGTACCATGAGTTCCCTGATCCGGGGAAATCTGCCCACACATTCTCGACTCCATGAACAGGGTGGCGGGCCGGGACAGGTGCATGGCATCAGGATGGTGTCTGAGCACTGACTTCCTCACCACGAAAACGAAGCTACTTTGAAGATGTCTCATGGGGACTGGAGAGAGTCGAATCAGGGTGTCCGACCTGGGTCCCGGCACCCAGTAAGACCAGGACGCGGCTTTCCTTCTTGCAGACCAACAGGTTTCAGGGCGAGGTTCTGGCCTCGCGGCTACGATGAGATCCCAGCCCCGTTCCTGAAGAAACAGAGGAGCTGGTGAGCAGAAAGAGGCGGAGCTGGGAAGCTCAGTGTGGGGAGGAGGGAAGAGGAGCGGGAAGGGAGCACGGAGAAGGAAGGGAGGAGGGCAGGACTCCCCAGCCTGCCGCCCTGTGCGTCCTCGGCTCCGCCCCTTCCCCTCGCCACCCAGCATCTACTCAGATCTTGGCTCCCTTTCCAGAAATGCGCAAGGGTTCACATTTAATTACTTCATAAAAAAACTGGAAAGTAGAAGAGGAAGAGTTAAATGTTCTCCTAAAAGGAGGAAGCTGTAGCTAATCCCAATTAGGAGGAAGTCCCAGGCTATTGAAACGCTACAATCCAATTACATCAGGTAAAATGAATTACTCCGTTAATGCTGACTTATTATGAAGACACCTTCTTATTGCTCTCATTAATAATCTTTAGACATCATTTTAGCGCATATTGGCTGCAATAACATTTCTATTAGCATCATGGTGGAGCAGGGCTGACAATTAAAATAAAAAATAAATCAACCCAAGGAGCGAACAAACGTAATTATAGTTCAGAAAGAGTTTTATGTGTATTTGATTAGTCAGTGGAACAGTGCCTCCTTTCTTGCCTTGAATCTGTGTTAGCCCCAAACCATGCAGAGGGCTGCGGTGGGAGCAGAGGCTGAGGAGGTGTGCGTGAGTGAGACAGACAGACAGACAGAGACAGAGAGACCGAGAATATAAGGCAGCTTGTCTGTCAGGGAAATGGTCACCCCCGTTCCAGGCTCTCCGGTGTAAGCTCCAGCTCTACTCTGGACCTCTGTCTCCCTGTTTCTGAAACTGGAATTTTGGAAGATTTATCATTTCTGGATTGTATCTCCTATAGCCCAGAGCTCTATAAAGTTTTCCTGCTGCAGAGGATTGAAGATCCTAGACACCCTGAGTGCCAGGGGGCAGAAGCCTAAGAAAGAGAAGAATTGTTTTTGCCAAAACAGCTACTGTATGCCTGAAGCTTGGTTCCCCCAGAGCAGGGGTCCTCAACTGGCCAGTCTGTCCCCCAGGAGATCGCTTTGATTGTCGTGACCTGGAACGGCCTTGGGGAGATGCTACTGGGATCTTGTGGGTAGATGCCAGTAATCCTACAATGCACAGGACATTATGTGACCCCAAGTGTCAGTATGGCTGAGTTGAAAAACCATTCTCAGATTGCACATTTTTGCACGACTGGAATCAGATTTCCAGGGCAGCCTTAATGGAAAGCAAACCTCTTTGGCCTCCTTGGTGAGATGATCTCCACAAAACACAGAATGAAACGTCAGCAGAAGAATACAGTAAACTTAAATATGGTAGCTATTAAATTCTCAAATAATTGTATATTTATTCTCCAATTATTCTATATATAGACACATATTAGCCTGTGTCCCTCAGTGCCCTTAGGTCCAACCACCTACTCAGGCCTTGGCTCTCTTTCCAGAAATAGACACACATAAGTAAATGTCAAATACACACACATACACACACACTGCCTCATATATATGCATACATAAAGCTTCATGTACATTACATACATATATAATGTCATACACACACATACATACATACATGTGTGACTGTGTGGAGATACTTGTAACCTAATGACCTTCTAAGGTAGTGAGAAGCAAGAGGTAAGATACTCTAACGAAAGTAATTACAGATCAATAAAAAAACACAGCGAGAAAGTCCCTGGGGAAATTGCCAAGTCGGGGATTTTGCCTGTGTCTTCTGGAACACGGAATTTGCTAGAAGTCCTTCAGAGGTCTCCCAAACATTTCACTTAAAATTATTTTTAAAACATAGTTCTAGCTATTTTTAAAAGTAATTTTTTAAAAATCCCCACAACTCTCCAGATGCTGTATTCCAAATTTAATACCCGTAGGACTACCAAATCATTAACTAGGGCTGACAGGCAAAATCACTCGGGGACAGACCCTGAAGTTAAGCTTCTCCTTCCAGCTCTGTATAATTAAAGAGCACCCAGAATTTGTAAACTGAGCTATTAATAACTACTTATCTGAGGGGATCTGGGTTTTCTTCTTCTTTTTTTTTTTTTAATAACATTTTATTTATTTATTTGACAGACAGAGATTACAAGTAGGCAGAGAGAGGAGGAAGGAGGCTCCCCGCTGAGCAGAGAGCCCAATGCGGGGCTCGATTCCAGGACCCTGGGATCATGACCTGAGCCAAAGGCAGAGGCTTTAACCCACTGAGCCACCCAGGTGCCCTGGATCTGGGTCTTCTTGATACTCAACAATATTCAGGATGAAGCTGGACGCAAGACTAAAGTAAAACTTGGGATTCTCAGCCATTGTTTCTCCTTTCAAATGGGGAAAGGAGTCAGTCCATCAAAAGAATCTTACTATAGTCCTTGATTGACTTTTAAAGCTTAAATGTTGCATTTTAACCTTGTGCTAGTTTTTGATTGTTACAAAACCTACCGCAAACATAAAAAAACATATGTTTATGATCACAGAGTTTCCCGGGGTCCCAAAGTCTGGACCCAGCATTGTTGGGTTCTAAGCTCAGGAGCTCATGAGGCTGACATCAGGCTGTTGGCCACAACTTGATTTAGTATCTTCTAGATTCATTCAGGTTGCTCATGGAAGCCAGTCTCTTATAGTCATACGCCTGGGGTTTCTGTTTTCTTGTTGGCTGTTAGGCGAGGGTTTCACTTTCACTAGATAACAGGTTGTCCTCCTTTTAAGAAGTCTGATGTGTGTAAGAAAAGACTGATGAAAAAGGTTCCAGCCTCTGGCTGATGTGCTCTCCTCCCTCTTCTCCCCCACCAAGTTCATCCTTATAAACAACAGAATCTCGCTTTCAAATTTCAATGCTTTAAATTTATATTTTCAGGCTGTAACCTTTTTTCTCACAACAGAGTTTACATGCTTTGCCCAATTAATGCCACTTGGGCCCATACTGTCCATGTAAACATTTTTAAAAACTTCTCTGGATGAATCACCCTTTGCGGCAAAATGAAATTCCCCAAAATCTAGCACCTGAAGACCACAAACATACATTGTGTCGCACAGTTTCTGAGAGTCAGGAACCCAGCAGTGGCTTAGCTGAGTGGTTCCAGCCGGGGGTCTCCCGAGGCTGCGATCACACTATTAGCCGGGGATGCAGTCATCTGAAGGCTCAACTGGGGCTGGTGTATTGGTTCCCAAATTCACGGCCTTGGACATTGGCAGCAGGTCTCAATCATTTCCTGGCCACATGAGCCTGTCTGTAAATATCTGTGACATGGCAGATGGCTTCTCCCAAAACAAGGGGTCTGTAAGTGATCTGTAAGAAAGAGAGGATATGAACCAACAATCAAGACAGAAGCCAAAGAACCTTTTTTAATGTAATCTTAGCAGTGACAACCTGTCACCTCTGGCATAATTTAATGGTCATTCAAGTCCAGATGTGGGAGGTAAATGCAGGAAAGTGTGAGAGCCAGGAGGCAGAGAGCATTTGGGGCCATTTGGAGGCTAGCTGTCATGCTCCCTGTGCCTCACTATTCATCTGTAAAATGGAGTTAATGATGCCTCAATAAGTTGATATATGTAAAAGCCATAAGAATCAATTCTGACATGCAATAGACATGAAATAAACATTAATTTTTTTTATTGTCACTATCAATTTTATTTGGCGAGTACATTGCAGAGTACAGGGCTTACAAACTTGTAAAGATCCTGTAAAAAATTTAGACAAGAATAAAAATTAGATGCACCAAAATATGAAAAGAGAACTGTAAAATAATAATTAATATGTGGCAGACCTCTACTCCTGGCTATGAGTTTATAGTAGATGACTTTCCCACTGAGAGTAACTAGAAACACTGGATAAACATTTTTTAAAAATTCTGTTTGAGGCCTTCAGAGAAATACCAAGTGGTGGAGACCTAAGGGACCATGATCCCAAAGAGAAATGAACTCATTGAAGAGAGCCTGAAGTTCTCCACCATTTTTCCCCCTGAGGCATCTGCTTGTGCGTAAGTGGTAGCAATAGAGAGGCTGAGACTTAACCTCAAGGAATTGCAATACCGGATTGCATTAAGATGACCTAAAACTACTCTAACTTCCTTCCAGAACCTTCTTGAGCAAAGAAAACAGCAGCCAGAGCCTCTACAATTGTTTATACACAGTATCTGGTAATTCAATAAAAAAAAAAATTGCCAGACATGCCAAGATGCAGGACCAAAAAAATAAGAAAATCAATTGGACAGACTCACAGGTAATCCAGATATTGAAGCTATCCAATCTGAACTTTAAAGTGACTGTAATTCCAATGTTAAAGAAAAATAAACTTTCTAGAAAGAATTCTAATTCTGAGGAATTTAACCAAAGAACTAGAATCTGTATGTAATAGGCCAAATAGCAACTCTAGAGGTGAAAATATGATAACTAAAATGAAGAACTTAATAGATTTATCAGACTAGACACAGCTAAAAAGAGGATTGATGATCTGGAAAGTACATGGGTAGAAAATAGTCAGTCTGAAAATATCCAGTAAAGAGAGAAAAAGCAATATTTGAAAAGATAATGCCTAAGAACATGCTAAAACTACAAAAGACATCAAGAGATCCATCTAAGATGAGCTGTGAACTGTAAGCAGAATTAAATATTAAAAAAAAAAATTTTTTTTAACGAATACTAAGTAAAAAACACCATAAATAACTGTTGAAAGCCAAAGATGAGAGAAATAATCTTAAAAGCATCTGGAAAGATATATAGATAGATTGATAGATAGAGATATGGGTATAGATATATATATTCACACACAAGCATACACACACACATTATGTCCACCCAGCCAAATGCAACTCAACCAAACTCTTAGCCAGTTATATTTCACTCACATTAGATGGATATTGATCTTGCCTTTTACTATCTTTGATATTAAATGGCCAGACCATTATCAACTAGTATAAAACCCACACTCTGCCAAGATTCAGATCCATGTTGGTGGACCCCAAGTCCAATGATGTCACTGGTATTCTGTGTCACCTCCTGCAAGCCACTTTGCCTGTCTTCTCCCCACTTCCTCACCTGTCAGTTGTCTATTGTACAAGATGGTTATAAAAAAACAAGTCACTGCACATTGAAAGTGCTGTGTAAACTGTAATTCATGCCTAATAGGTAAGATTCCTCTTCTCCAGGAAGCCCTCTCTGATACTGCACCTCTAGAACTACTCTTGGCCTTTAGGACTCTTCCCTGGCATTCTCACTGTACTTACTCTTACCATTTCTGCACCTCTGTACTGAAATTATATTGAATGCACTAAAGACATTTCCCCACTAAAGACAGACCAAGGTGGCAGGGTGAAGCCATAAGTCTCTACTCACAGTGTCCAAGCATCATTTTCAAATTAAATACAGGCTGGCCAAGTCACAGTGTTGTGGCCCTGTCAACCCTCTTCCGGGTTTACAATTCTGAAATTCTGGATGATTCCTAGGCACTGGGCACTATGCGAGAGTTTGTAAACATGTTCTCATGTAAACCTTCACAACATCCTAAGGGAGATACTGATGTTATACCCATTTTATAGCTAGGAAAACTGAGGCTTCGAAAAGTAAAGTAAAACATCCATCAGCAGCCAGCTGGAAAGTGGAGGAGACAGGATTGGAGTCTATGTCCAACAGACATGACTCTCAATCATTTTGTTCTTGTATGTGTTGTGGGCCATCCCCTGTGACCTTTAGGGAAAAGTACATACTTTCACATCCTCTTTGGGGAGGTAGGTCCTGAAATCTGCTGAGGACCACACACAACTGAGGTACCCCAGAGACGGACTGACCAGGACCTCTCCCGGCAGCCAGTTGTCATGCCTATGTAACTTCACAGGAGCCCAGAGCCTGAGGCCCTCTAAATGAATTCCCCTTACTCCATGCTAAGAAAGAGGAATCAAAAGCCTATCTCTTGTTCCAAAGCTTGAGGTCAAAGAAAAAAAAAATCCCTAGCCACAGGTAGTTAAGTGATTATAAACTGTAAAAATAAATCAGCCTGATATAATTGCTCCAAGGAAAAAGATGACCAACCTCTTTAAAATGTCCATGGTGCCCTCTTTCCCATCTCCATTTGGCATCCTCTAATTACCTTCACATTTCATTTCCATCAGCAAGATGACCTGTATTTCCTTCGAGAAGTGCTGGGGAGGGGCCGGGCTGAGGAGCAGGGCCCCTGGTGATAAATCAGGCTCGCCATTAGGAGTGAAATGCTCATTTCGGCAGCGCTAAATGCAGGATTTATAAAGATGTCTCCGCCATCCCGCCCAATTGTGGACACCATAATAAATTCATGAACGGGTGCCAGGGTAGCACACTTCATTATGTGCGAGGCTCCTGGCCATTAATCTAGCCAGGCGGCGGGCAGGATTCCTGGGGAAGGGAGACAAATTTATGCGGCCCAAACTTACTCATTCCATTATGGATTTAATCGGCCCAGGCTCCAGGCTGCACAGAGGCGAGGGGACCATTTTTTACACTTTGGATCAAGTGTTTGTAACTCCCCGTTGTGTCTTATTTCTTCCACAATAACGCCCTAATTTTATCCTTCACACTGCTCTAGGGAAAGACTTTCAGAGACCCTCACTGCTGCCACTTACTCCAGATAAAATATTTATACAATCAATTGACAGAGAGCATTTTCCCTTAAATGTTCTATTAACATGGAAATGCTTATATGCAAAATGGGCCCAGGAGCCTCTCTAGACTCTTAACCCTTTAGTTGGCCACAGAGAAAGTTGGCAAAGGGGGTGGAGAGGAGGGACCTCTTGTGTGTTGCATGCATGTGTGATGTGTGTTCAGTGTGTACAAACACAGACACCTATGGGCATTCACACTCCATCATTTCTACGATGAAGGATTAGGAATTCCTTTGGCCTCTCCTTGTAATTAAACACCAGAGATTGCCTGCAAGTCTCCAGATCTGCCCCATTCCCATAGTGCCCTGCCAATATAAAGATTTTTTAGTTTTCCTAGTGCCTACAGTGAGACTGGCAAATGCTTGGCCTATGGGCTACCACATCTTGCACATATGTTTTTCTAGCTAAGCCCAGATGAGGCCTCAGAATCCTTCTTAACACAGGCAGAGAATACCAATGAGTCTTCACTGATAAGGATAACAAGAATTGCATCACTTATGGAGTACTTATGATGAGCCAGCAGTGTGCCTGGTGATTTACATAGAATAACTCATTTAATCTCCATGACAACCTGATACAGTAGGTACTGTTATTATTCCCATGTTGCAGATGGGCTGGGGAACAATGAGGTGGGGAAATATGGCCGGAAGCATGCAACCTGTGAGTGGTACGTCCCTAATCCAAGCAAACTCTGGAGTGCAACATTGGAGGTCTTCCCCGATTCACTAGACTCTTTCCCTAAGCAAACTACTGATATTGCTAAACAGATCACGCCTAAGGAGGCATCTAAGGGCATCCAAAGAGAGAGGAAGAACCTTCATGGCCTGCAAAGCCAACACTTGTCCTTCACATCAGCAGACTACCAATGAGTACAAGACCTGATATTATGGCACTTAGGACTTTTTGACCTGAGACCCAATTCTGACACCAAGGTAACAAGAGACCTTGGGCCATTGACTCCATTGCAAGATCCCACCAGAGCAACATCAACCGCTTCAACAAACATTTACAGGACCTACTGTGTGTCAGGCACATGCCAAGCCTGCACCTTGCCAGGGGTGGAGACACAAGAGTGAGTAATGCCTGCCCTTTTCCTTTGAGGAACTTACCACCTTTCACAGGAATAAATGGCAATGAAATGGTAGTTAAAGTAGATAACCTATCAATACCAAGAGTTAGCCACTCAACCAGTTGAGCCACCCAGCCTCTACCTTTTTTATTTTTTTTGTTACAATTTGCTAGTGGGCACCGTGGTTCTTAAGCCACATAAGCTAAATAGTTCACCATAAAAACAGATTTCTCTGGGTTGTATTGATGTCCGTAATACTTAACACTAGTCTAAGTACTATGCAGAGCTGGGCTAGAAGAGAAGTGAGTGGTTATAACCCCTCGAAATCATTTGTCCTTTCCAATGTTCAAAGTTGAGTGTTGGTTATCTATTGCTAGGTATTCAACTATCCCCAAACTAAGTAGCTTTAAATATTACTTTATCTTGCTCAGGAGTCTGTGGGAAAGGATTTGGGTGGGGATCAGCTGGACAGTTCATCTCTGAGTCACAGCATCATGTCAGCAGGGCTGGAAGGTTCGTTTCACAATGTCTCTCCACTATCATGCCAGTGCCCCAGAGAATGGCTAGAGGACTGGGCTCCGTGGGTGAGCCCATTGTCCACTGTCCAAGCACACTGCCCATGTGGCTCAAGCCTTCTTCACATGGATCAGGGAAATTTTACTTCCTGCGTGGCAGCTTAGGGTACCAAGAGCGAGATAAAAAGTAGAAGTTTCCAGGGGTTGGGAACTGGCACAGAGAATCTTCCAACATATTCTAGTGGTCAAGCAATCACAGAGACTCCCAGACGCAAGGGCAGGAACATGGCACCCCTTTCTCAATGGAAGGAGTGTCAAAACTCATGGACATCTTTAATCTGCCACAGTTCATTATGTGTGACTCTCTCTTCCCTTAGGAGAATCCTAGGGGAAAATGATGCAGAGAAGATGATAAATGTGGAGAAAGTAAATGTGGGTTTTTTTTTCCCCCCAGGAAACCCCTCAGTCCCTCATGAAAATAGAATCCTGGCAGGTGCCTCCCTAAAGCTCGCCAAACTTGTCTGAACCCCTCGGGAGCTTGTGGTTCAAACACAAGGTAGAGCTCTCTCTTGAAAGCTTAACAGTAAAAACTTAAATTTGTTTTCAAGAAAGAAAGAAAGAAAGAAATGAAAACTTTCCAAATCATAAAAGAAGATAACGGGAAAAAGGGGGGGGGGGGACCTGTGGGGATTATAACAGAAGATCCGTGAACACATCATTTAAAATGGAAAACACAAAATAAAATGAAAGAAATGCAAACATGTATGCTCGTTCTGAAAAGAAATCCACGTTTCCCCAGGCAACACCAACCTGTGAGGGTACATATAGGGAGCCAGATATAATCATTATCTAGGTGTTTGCTCTTGCCTCCATGTGCAGGGTCCTAGCTCCCAAAAATGTACCCTTCAAGTTGCCAAGTTCTTGTTGAAATCCCCCCCAGGGAATGGTTGGTGGGCTCATTACCAAGTCCAACCAGCTCCCAGATTACATCCCCTGGGCTCTAGTGCTCCCCACCCAGGCAGCCCCCAGGTCCAGTTGGCATTTCAGCTACTCCCCCTAGACCAACAGATACACATCATGGCCCTTCAAGTGCCTGAACTACATGGTGGGTGTGGCATAGGTGGAAGATGGTTTGCCTTTTCTCTTTTGGGTACCATGTGACAATCCTGCCTGTGGGACTGCACCCCACAGAGCAGGTCACAGTGTTAGCTCCACCTTCTGGTTCTCTCTTCTCTCTCTCTCTTCCCCTCCTTCTCCCTCTTTCCCATCCCTATCCCATTTCCTTTCCATCTCTTTCTATCACACAGGGCCTCATAGCGGGCTACAATAGGGAAACTCATAAGTAATAGAGATCATTCTGTCCTAAATAGAAAACACTTTTCTTCTCCAACCTCTAGGGATTTGCCTGTGGGTCATTTTTCCCCAGCAGTTCTTGGCTCTTCCTGTGACAGAGTGTGTCCCTAGGGCATCCCTCTGAATGCATGTACACCTGAAAGACTGCAGGTGGGCCCAGATTCTTCCATAACTAACCATAGCCCCATAACCATAGTATATGCAAATGACTTTAAATCCCCTATTAGAAGACTCACAGATGGGAGTGAAAGGAAAACTTGACTACATTCTACTTCCATGAACTATTCCAATAAAAAATGAGACCAAAAGATCTAAAGAAGGCCATATATATATATATATATATATATATATATATATATATATATATTAAACAGCAAGACAAATTCATGTAAAAAGAAAGCAAAAGATAATCCCAGTCTTGGAATTAGAGAATGTCATTTCATTATGACAAGAATAAAATCCCCAGTGAAAATATCATAAAGCTATATGAACCTTCAAAATATTTCAATGTTTTGGAAACATAGGGAGGTCCCAACAGAGATGCATTTATGAGAAGGTTAACGACCCTCAGATGCCTTTAGTACATCAACTGAGAAAACATGAATAATACAGTTACTAAGACTAAAGATATATAGTATATCCAACTTTGTCCCCTATAAATACTTTTTCAAGTGTTCATAGAACATTTCAAAAGCTTTCCACGTACTGCACCATCAAGAAAATGTTGATGAAAAAGAGTTTACAGGCCAAATTCCCCGTTAGAACTAAACCAAATGGACACATTTCTAACAACCACAAAGAAAATACTAGAGACTTGGATAATAAATAAATAAGTAAAAAAATTCTCATAAATAGTTATTGAGTCAAAAGGGAAATAAAACCTTCGGTTACAGACTATTTAGAAAATAATAAAATGAGAACAAGACAATGTTCTGTCGAAGCCCGTGGACTCCTGCCAAAGCTACACTTAGAGAAAAGAAACATAAAGCAATAAATTGTTTTATTATTAAACAAGAAAGAATCAAAATAAATGAGTTAAATGTTTGTTTCCAGAATTGAACAAATAAACAACAAAATGAGTCAAAGGAAAGCTGGATAAAAAATTAAATAGATAAAAACAAAACAAAACAAAAGGATTGATTTTAAAAAGTGAGGCACAGTATAAATGTGTAAGGTGACTCATGAAAGCTGTAAGAAAACAGACCTTATGCCAGCAAATTTAAGAATAAAAAGGAAAGCAAAAATAAACTCAAATAAAACTGGAAATGAGAAAGGGAATGTAACAAAAGATAAGAGCTGTTTAAAATAAAATAATGAAGGAAAAATTATAAAACATAACAAAATAAAATGAAATAATGAAGTCCTTTTTAAGTATAAAAGTAAAGGAGGGAAGCATAAAGAAAAAAATATTAATAGACTACATAAACCAGAAAAGTTTCTGTACTTCCAAGAAATTAAAGATCAAAAGCACATGACAATCTAGAAAAAAACATTTTCAATATATATAGTCGACAGATCTAAATTAATAAGGATAATAAGAGCAGCTGACAGAAAAGGAGAAAAGAACATGAATAGGCAACACAGAGAATAAGAACTATAAATGCCCAATACATGCATTAAAAAAAATGTTTAATCTGAATAATAATGAAAAAAATAAGACAGCCAGACAGATATTTGGAAGGTAACAGCCAGAGTTGATAAAAGGTATAGGCAAGCTGGCTTGGAAATAAGAATCAAAAAGCTTTAAAACATTCACAACCTTTGACTTCCCACCTCTGTTTCTAAAAATACATACAGAGAAAATAACCACATATGCATACATAGTTACAAAGCTGTATATGCTAGCGTTATGCATCAGAAAACATAGAATTAATAAATTTCTAACAATAGGAAATTAGATAAATAAATTATGACAAATCCTTAGCATAAAATATTATACAGTGCTTAATTACATTTTTGAAAAATAAGACAGTCTCATGTTTTATTAAACAAATATGGAACCACCTAGACAGAAATTTTATAGACCGCAATGTGAAAACCAACTTGAATTCTACGTGACTTTTATTTTTTAAATTTGCTCTTCTATGTATTTCAACTATTCTAAAATTAATGCATATTTATCTTTGGAATCAAGTTAGATAAATATTCAGTAAATTTGCCTGAAAAATCTCAGTGAAATGGACATGTTCTAAGAAAACATAATTGATCAAAACTGATTTGAGACATTTCAAAACTATCAAAAAACTGCCTTTGAAAAAGTCTTCAGAGCTAGATTGCCTTATTGTGAATACCTTCACACTTCCAAGGAGTCAAATTACTTCCATACTGATCATATTTCCAAAGTTGGAGAAAGTTAAAAAGCTTCCTGATTCATTTTACAGTATAGCAAAATATGACACAGATAACACAAAAATCTATAGCCCAATCACACTTGTAAATATGGGCTTATAAATGTTTTCTAAATTAAAAAAAAAAAACTAACAAATTGAAACCAGCAGTATGTTAAAACGTAAGTAACCAATATGACTCCAAATATTAGTTATCTCAAGAATTAAACAATGGGTTTAAGTTAGTAACATTATTAAGACAGAATTTTGCATCAGTGCATCAAAGGATATAAAACCATCCAATCATTTCAGTAGATGCCAAATGGGAATTGGATCAATTTCAACATCCAGTTCTTAGTAACCTGGAAAGAGAACCATACTTCTTTATTGTGTTAAAGTCTGGTATAGTAGTTAAAAACATGTGTTCTGGCATCAAAGCTCATGGATATGAATCCTGCCTTTCTCAACTTGCTTAGGGACAAACAGTATAATCTTGATTACGCTGGAAGTTCTAGCCTTAACCAGACTTTTTTTTTTTT
Source organism: Mustela lutreola (assembly GCF_030435805.1). Taxonomy (NCBI): domain Eukaryota; kingdom Metazoa; phylum Chordata; class Mammalia; order Carnivora; family Mustelidae; genus Mustela; species Mustela lutreola. Next base: position 28,295,195 of record NC_081305.1, on the reverse strand, counting down.
TTTTTTGCAGATGATATGATATCTACCTAGAATATCCAAGAGAAAATATACATGATACTCTTGAGGTTGAGGAAGAAGTACTTGGGACCTAGAGAAAGACACCAATTTACTTTGCATTGAATATCCCTTTCTACTGCTTGAAAACTTAATCTTTTTTTTTTTCCCTTAATCTTGAACAGGTATGATCTGTTCAATTAAAAAGAAAGGTGGATATAAAAAATATATGTTTATAAAAAATAAAAAATTAAAAAAAAAAAAAAAAAAAAAAAGAAAGGTGGAACCAAACTGGGAGAGTCAACAGCAGGTTTTCAGGATAACAGGTATAATTTGGAAAATTTAAGTAAGAGAAACAATCTATAACTTAGATTAAAAATTAATATATATGAAATACTTGTGAATAAAATGATATGATTTTGTGGCATTTTCTTCAGAGCAATTTAATGGAAAAAATGTGTGTATGAGTCTGTGGGGGGGGGTGTCAGTGTGTACATGTGTGGACATGTGTCGGTGTGTGTATGTGTGTGTCAGTGTGTGTGCATGTGCATGTGCATGCATGTAGAGTGGATAAGGATTAGGCAAGAACAAATAAAACAAGAGTGATCATGTGTTGAAAATTTTTAAAACTAGAAGATGGACAGGTGTGAGTTCCTTATACTGTTCTCTATAAGAAGTTAAAAACCAAAGAATAGGACTTTAGAGAAAACCTAATAGTGTATAAATTACAGTTCCAAATTAATAATTGCAAAAATATGTTGTACTTTATTTGATTTATTGATTATTTGATTTATTCACAGTTATTTCTATTTGGCATAATAAAATTACTTGTTTAATTTGGAATGTACAATTTCAATTTGAAAAATAAAGATTTTGAAAAATAATCTAAAACAATGAACTGAAAAATTATTAGAAATAATTAAATTAAAATTTAATGAAAATCTAGTAAGGTAGCAGAGCTCATAACAAAATGTATAAAATAAAAATCTTTCTTAAATCGCAGCAGAAACCAGTTAGAGAATACTATTGATATAATGACACCAGACACAAAACAACAAACCCATAACATACTTAAGAATAATGTTTACAGTAAGTTTACAAAACTCTATATTAAAATACTTTATGGAGATACATAAAATAATTTGTAAACAAAATGAATAAGATGCTATGTTTCTGGATGAGAAGATGAAATGTTGAATGGATATTGATTATTTCTAAATTTAGTAATAAGCTGCATACAATTTAAACCACATCCCACTGAGTTTCTCTTGAGAGTGCATGGTGGGGGGCACTACCGGATTCCATGAATCAAAATGTTTTCTGGATGAACAAACAGATAAAATTATTCAGGACATATTTGGACGGGGAGGGGAAGCAGCAAAGACTGGTTTACTTGACCATGTATTAAAATGCATGAAGGGGCACCTGGGTGGTTCAGTCAACTCAGGTTCAACTGAGTTGGCCTCCTTCAACTCAGGTCATGATCCTAGGGTTCTGGGATCAAGGCCCACTTCGGGCTCTCTGCTTGAAGGGAAGCCTGATTCTCCCTCTCCTGCTCCCCCTGCTGTGTTCCCTCTCTCTCTCTGTTTCTCTCTGTCAAATAAATAAATAAAATCTTTTTAAAAAAAAAGTTAAAAAAATGCATGAAGGATATTATCATTAAAACAGTAAGCTATGTCTCAGTCAGCACAGACCAGCTTCCATTGTAGTAACAAACAATCCCCAAATAGGAGTGTCTTAGAAACAAGAATTTATATCTTTCTGAGGCACGTCCATTAGAGGTTGTCTGGGGTTTCAGCTCCTCCTCTCCTTTCCCCAGCTGATGGAATCAGTGATGGAGAAGAACAGAGCTCTGGAATGCTTCCCCCTGGCAAGTGAAGTTTCCAGCCCAAAAAAGAGCTGCCTCATGTCTCCTCATATTTCATTGGCCAGAGCAAGTCAAATGAATCCAATCACACCTCAGAAGTATGGCTGCCAGGTAAGACAATTGAGTCACATTCCTGGAAGCCAGCAAGCCAGAAATATTGGTGGAAAGCATTAGTAACTACTACAGATAATTGCAAAAAAAAAAAAAAAAAAGAAGAAGAAGCAGCTAACCCACAAACAAACTCTATTAAGTAGAAGAATACCATATGTGATGGTACCATGTCAGGGAAAGAGAATAGAATTAGGTAATAAAAACCACTGGGAAAACTGGTTGCATATTTGAGGTAAAAAAATGTTAGTTGTTTTTTGTTTGTTTGTTTGTTTTTACTAGACTTATAAATAAACTTCAGATGCTAAATAGCCAAAAGAATCCTTAAAAAGATAAAAGATACTATATACATATATTTATATGTATATACACACATATATATCACATATATATATAGTTTTTCTATCTCTATCTTTATATCTCAATCTATTTATATGATTAACATGAAAACCTCTTTGTACATGAGTGTATATACATATACGAATCATATTTATATATAATTAAGATTTTTAAAAATGACTGACCTTAAAAGCAGTAGGATAAAATCCAAAAGAAAAAGAAAGGATTTGACCAAATATATTAAAATGTCTTCCTGTAAACACACATAAATACATGCATATATACATATACCTAAAAAATCAAACAGTAGACTAGGGGGAATATTTATAACAAATATGCTAATCTTAATTTGAAGGCTAGTATAATCTAAAGAGTTTATACAAAAGAAAAACAGAAAAAATTCCCCCAAAGAGGAATGAATGAAGGACATGAACAGATAATTCACACAAGAAAAATGTACAAGTAACAAATCATATTTAAATATTCAAACTCACTAACAAATACAAACTTTAAACAAGATATTATTCTTTTGCTTATAAAAGCAGCAATTTTGGGGGAAGCCTGGCTGGCTTAGTGGGTTAAGCCTCTGTCTTCAGCTCAGGTCATGAACTCAAGGTCCTGGGATCCAGCCCCACATTGGGCTCTCTGCTCAACAGAGAGTCTGCTTCCCTGTCTCTCTCTGCCTGCCTCTCTGCCTACTTGTGATCTCTCTTTCTCTCTGTCAAATAAATAAATAAAATCTTTAGGAAAAAAACAGAAATTTTTTAAAATTTCCATTTTTGATGACAATTCAGAGAAACTGGTCTTCATATTCCTTCCTGATAGAAGTATAATCAATAGTTGTTTTTCTGAAATAAATTTAATAATAATTGTCAAGGATCATAATAATTCTCATAACCATTGAGTCAGCCATTACTCCATTATGAAGTGTAATTCTAGAAAAATCATCATCCATATGCAAAGAAAACTTACATGTAAGTTATGCTATCACATAACAATTGCAAAAAAGGAAAACAAAAAAACCTGGGGAAAAAAATATGTCCAACTATAGCATATTTATTAAGTAAAGGTTAGCACATCCATAGTGTAGTATATCATCATGCCCTGAACTAGCACTGCTTATAAATATGTTTAAAGACACAGATAAAGGGCAGCTGGATGGCCCAGTCTGTTGAGCAACTGACTCTTGGTTTCAGCTCAAGTTGTGATCTCAGGGTTGTGAGATCAAGTAGAATGACAGGCTCCATGCTGAGCACGGAGTCTGCTTGAGTTTCTCTCTCCCTCTCCTTGCCCCTCTCACTTGTGTCCTCTCTCTCAAATAAATAAATAAATCTTTAAAAATAAATAAATAAATAAAAAGATACAGGCAACACACATATCCTAGTGTTAATTAAAAAAAAAAAAAATGAGGGCTGCCTGGGTGGCTCAGTGGGTTGGGCCTCTGCCTTCAGCTCAGGTCATGATCTTGGGGTCCTAGGATCAGACCCCGCATCGGGCTCTCTGCTTGGTGGGGAGCCTGCTTCCCCCTCTCTCTCTGCCTGCTGCTCTGCCTACTTATGACCCCTCTCTGTCAAATAAATAAATAAAACTTAAAAAAAAAAACAGTGAATCATGAATTCAACTTCAGAAAAATGTAAGGGAGGAGTCCATATGGCATTAAATAAAAAAGGTCTATCAGAATATCCATTGTGGCTATCTCTGGATTATAGGAAATTTTTGTCTTTTTCTCTTTCTTTGTCCTTTTTTTTTTCTGTAATAGGCAAGAATTGCTAAAATGATCAGAAAAATACATTTTTAAGCAATGAGGGTATTAAAAACATCTCTTTTTGTTTAGCTTAAAGAGACTTTTTTTTAAAGATTTTATTTATTTATTTATTTGACAGACAGAGGTCACAAGTAGGCAAAGAAGCAGGCAGAGGGAGAGGAGGAAGCAGGCTCCCCACTGAGCAGAGAGTCCGACAGGGGGCTCCATCCCAGGATCCCGGGATCATGACCCAAGCTGAAGGCAGAGGCTTTAACCCACTGAGCCACCCAGGTGCCCCTTAATGAGATTTTAAATATTTTTTTAAATGTTCTTAAATGTTTGCCCTTAACTGTGGTAATCCAAGATACAAAAATGTTTAAGGTGCAAGGAAGGTAATGATGTTGCCAAATGTTACCTTTCATCCCTTCCTGTACCTGCGGCCGACATCACAAATCAATCCCAGCACTCTTCTCCGCTAGGCTCAGAAGCTCAGCAGGCACAAACACTCTGTGGAGCCACTACCAGTCAATCAATTCAAATAATTTCTCGCTTCTAATGTTGAAAAGAACTCTGAAGTGCTCATCATGAGACAAGGATTCTCTTTCTAGATCTTACACCAACTCAATCCCGTTCATCCCTAATCTGAGCCTCAGAACCCATATGTGCCCAATGAAGATTACAGAAGACCAGCTCTGGAAAAATTAGACCACCTGTTCCATTTCTTAATATCACCATCAGGCTCGTCTACCCCCATAAATACCTGCCTTTTCCCAAGTGGCCTTGCAACATTATCATGATGTGTTTATGGACATTTCCTTGAGCTGCCTAATGTCCATGATGCTTAGTTAACATTCTCTCTTCCCTATGGATCTGGGTTTCTCAACAGTGGCACTGTTGACAGTTTGGACCTGATAATTCTTTATATGGGGGCCTGTCTTGTGCATCTGGGAATGCTTAGTGGCATTCTTGGTCTCCTCTACCCAGTTGATGCCAGGAATGTACCCCTACTCATGAAGATCAGAAATGTCCCCAGACATTGCCAAATATTCCCGGGGAGGGGAGATGGAGGGAAGGATGCAAAATGGTCCTAGTTGAGCCTGCACACTCTTGCAGATCCGTCTTCTGCGTAGGAAGAAATTCATTCCTTTGGATTCTGAGGTTTGCTAAAGGTCATTCCCTCAGTAGGATTGGGGATGGAAAAAGGAAGGGAGAATGCTTTCCATCTGTCATCCAGATCCCTCTTTGGAGACAAGACCCTGTCTCTGAGGTCTGGAGTAGAGATCTAGGGGTTGCAAACCATTGTACTCCACTCTGGCCACCGTGCACACAGCACAGTTGCCTGGAGGACCAAAGCCTTCCATGAAGGGTGTAAATCACCATTCTGGGCTGCCTGGGCACTTAGCATAATGGAGTGATTGACAGGTGGATATTTACACTCCACTGACTAAATGGGCAAATCAATCAGCCGGTGGCAGGGCAGAAAGAGGGCTGTGGGAGGAATGAACAGGCGGCAGGAGAATTGTGACCACTCCCCATGGGTACCACGGAAGGTTCTGGTAAGACTTCAAAGAGATTTGTGCTTCAAGGCATTTATAAGTCTCCCTTCCAGCTCCATGGCTCCCCCAGTGGTCATCTTTCATGGGCAAAACAGCCACTCCCCCATCTTCAGATGAGAAAACGGAGACCCAGTGAGGAAAAGAGATGAGACCAACCGCTGGTGACCAAGTCACCTTGCTGACTTACGTTCAAAAGGTTTAGTTCTCCAAACGAAACAAAGGGAAAGAAAAAAACACTCCCTATTTTTGTCAGAGCCATGATGATTTCTAACTTTCAGTCCATCATTTTGGGCTGAGGGGGATGTAACTCAATTAAAGACAGAAACATTAAAGGCACAGTAAAACCATCACATGTGCAAAATTTATAGGGGTATTGATTAACACCATCCGTAAAGTATTTACCTTAATCAATAGGAAAAGGTGATTTAAATGTTTAGGTGTCCCCTGTACTTCTGTCAGCCAAGCCTTCCTTAAAAGCATGCATTTTATGTGATACACCTCTCCGTTTCCTCAATGTGCACCCCTTCACCAAGTTCATTGCCAGAGTGGAAGCCCTGCCCTCTCACACCACCAAAGAGATGCCAAGGTGGAGTTTGGGGTTGCAAGATGGCTTTTTGGGAATCAGCACCTGGGAAGACAATAGGAGAAAACAGGATTGTGCACATGAAAGTCCAAAAATGCCATCAACAATGAGCACTGACCCTCAGTGGTATCAGGCCTGTGCACCCCTACCTCACCCAGGTGCCCACTGTACCAGGAAGGGCATGACCTTGCAGGTGGTGGCTCTCTGTGGCTCAGCAGACTCTGAGGGAGCCAACAGCTGGAGACTGCCAGCCGACCCCGTTTCTCACAGCCAGGCAGCAAGCCCATCCCAGAAAGCAGCCTGAGTGGCAGTGCCTCACAACCCGACCAGGGGAGGCTACCTCCATGCATTCATATGTCAGAGTGCTGGGAATCCTTGTTCAGAAGAGATGGTGAGTCAGAGGCCATTTTAAACCAAGGTTGACTTGATTGTTCCTAAGACACTCCGAGTCCCACTGGGACTCTGCGGTGACATGATTGAGGTGTTGAGGTGTAGAATCTTCTAGACATTTCAGTATATTTGGAAAAGACATTTGTTCAGAAGGCAGCTAAGTCACCTGAATTCTAGCCCCAGATGGAATCTTCTTTCTGGGTAATCTTTTTGGGTTTTGGTCTTTATTTCTTTAAAAAAAAAAAAGAAAGAAAGAAAGAAAGAAAAGAAGAAGTGTCATTCTAGAATAGTTTTTGTTTGTTTGTTTGTTTGTTTTAACTTTCCCAGTCACTAGAATGCCCTTGTGGGGCACTTATTAAGATCAGTTTCCAGGACCCTACCTGAAATATCGGGGGTAGTAGCCTAGGAATCGGACGTTTTCATCAGAGTTCCTGATGAGCCTTAGGATCCTGAAACTAGATTTCCCCAAAGCCAGATATCCAGCAGCAGAATCCTTGGTAAAGTTTTAGGAGGTGGAGATTCTCCAGCCCTAGCCTGGAAGATTGTGATCATATTTGGCATTTAAATGTGAAGAGTAATAAAGATCATCAATACAATAGACCCATTACATTGAATGGCCCTCGTCCTTGACCCTCCTTTTACCCCTGTGCTTCTCCTGTGACTTGGAGTTCCTCCCCAAAAGGCAGAGTGCAAGGTTCTGAGAGAGTCTCCTCCTGGGACTTTTTTGGCCACCAGAAAGAAAAGGGAACAGTGATTCTCTACCAATTCCTGTGTTTGGCCTCCAGGATTTCCTACCTACTCACTTGCTCTCCTGCTATGGCCACCAGAAGTCTGTGCCTGGCCCAGAAGGATGAGAGACACTTGAAGCAGATCTGCCCAGCTCAGGTGTACCAGCCGAGCTCAGCTAGAGCTGGGTGCCAGCTGATCTGCAGATATAGGAGTGCACCAGCCCAGATCAGCCAACTCCAGCTGGTCCCCTTGACTTATGAGAAAGAAACTCACCATGAGTCACTAACATTGTATGATTGTCATACGGCATGGCTTTGGACCCAATTCATTGATACAGTCAACAAAATAATAGCTAACAGTCACTGAGCTCTTACTAATTGGCAGCTACTGTGTTAATTGTTCTGTATGGATTAGTCATTTAATCTGAAAAGCATCCAGGAGATGTGGCGACTATTAGTCTCCCCATTTTACAGATGAGGGAACTCAGGCTCAGAGAACCGAAATAATTTACTCAAGATCCCACAGCCAGTTGGAGAGCTGCAGGAATCTCAGTCGACCTGGGATCGGGGGGTGGGGGACGGGCTACTGAGGGGTCATTGGTAGGGCTGAGAAGCAGGAAATGAAGGAAGAGAGAACGTCAGGAAATATTTTATTATACTATGGGTCTGAGTCCAGAGAAGAAGAAGAATGATTGCCATGATTATAATTATACCACATTCTTGGGCAAAAAGAAAGATGAAGAAAGTCAACGGTCGATGGTCACGGTGGACAGCAGACATACCGCATTTCCCTTTTCTCAGATACAGATGATGAGAAGGGCAGGTGGGTGTAGATCAGCCAGGCCCAAATGGACAGGAGCCCTCTTACGGACAGAAGCCCCTCTCTGTACGTGGGAGTCAACCCCCCTACTCACAATGTATTGAGTTCCTATGGGCTCAGGGCTTATAGAAAGCAAGTCTTTTGCTAAATTCCAAGGGAGTTAAATCAATCCAGTTTCTTTCCAAACTATCTCACAGGTACCCGTTAAGTAGGATAAGTCAAGTAACAGAGTCCTTTGCAAAGTGTGTGCTCTCTGAATCTGGAACAATACATCTACTCTACCCCCGGGGGGACGTGGGAATCTCATATGTTCTTGATAGTGTCCCCTTTTTTGGTCCCCTCTCTTGGCTAGCTTCAGGGACTTTCCCAGAGCCTTTCCTTGGGCCTAGATACTAGTTGGGCGGGGGTGGGGGGGGGCCCTCACACTGCCCAAGGCTGATGACAGCCTGCCTGGTGCATCCTGGCCTCTGCCTCTCAGCCCCACCTCCCTGGAAGCTGGTACTCTGGGCCTGGCCTGGCCTCCTCCTCTTGCTGCTGGCAAGCCCTATGATGGTCAGGCCCCAGCACAGTGCTCTGTTCTACAGAGAGGCAGTACTCTCTAGAGAGTAGGAGCCTGGACCCAGGACCCATACCGGGTGGATTTCCATCTTAGCTCTGTTGTGTGCTGCCCTTGGGCAAGTTCCTTCACCTCTCTGTGCCTCCATCTCCCTATCTATAGGGTGGGGCTCATGACAGGGTCACGCCATAAAGATTGGGTTACTTCATGCAGGGTGTTTAGAACAGTACTTGGCACAAGGTAGGGTCTATGTACCTATTAGCTTTCTTTGCTTGGTCAACCCCATTCTCTCCCCTACTTCCTTTCCTCCACCTGGGAAAATATGCCCGGAGAGATAGGATAGGCTCTATACGACATTGGAAAAGGAAACTCAGCAGGTGGACAGACAGACCCCATCAAGGGTTAGGCCAGGGGGATGGGATGACAAAGGCGACACCCCCAGCCCACCCCACCAGAGCCATGACCAGAGAGGGATTTCGAAATTGCCTATCCTTAGATCCCAAGGTCGGCACCTCTCACTCCCCATGCCCGCCTCTCGGTGGTTTCCCTTGGCCCCTCAACCAGAGGCCCCCATCACCCCTAGGTCTCCTTCCTCCTGCCTCCTGCCTCTCTGGCTTCGCCTCAGAGTTGCTGGATCTCCTCTCTCTTTAAATCTATTCTCTCTATTTGAAATGCGCCTTTAATGTAAGCCACATCAAATCCTTTTGGGAAGTAGGAAGCATAGACATCATAAATAAACACATTTGGATTAACTGGGGAGCAGGCCAGGGAGAAGACAGAATTATAGAATATTTTTTAAGTGGATTCAGTTTTATTACTCTCAAGTATTTACAGTGACTCGCCGGGCACTGCCATTTCAATGAATCTAACTGCTGACAAATTATTTCTAAGTTGAGGTCCTGCTGGGAACGCTTTGTTGACTGAATCAGAGGACAAGCTCCCATACTTACTGTAGGCCAGCGGTTGTACTAATTACAAAGGAACCCTTCCTATTCACTGTAAGTAGGTTGAAGCTGGACCTGCCTCTCTCCCAGTCCTGTTCACACAGAGCACCCCTTAGGGAACCCTGACTTCATGGGCTCAGCCAAGGCCCTGCTCAGCCAGGACAGTTCTGAACTCAGATTCGGCCATCTGTGGCTGCGGTCAGTGCCTTTCAACGGTGCCCTTGGCTCATTTCCTTTTTTTCTGAGCGTCTCCCACCAAAGCAGGATGAGAGATGGTGGGGAAGTAGAGAGACTGCCACCACGTTTCTACGACATGGCTCACCCCTCTTCATTCACCAACAGCAAGGGACTGACCTCACCAATCACAGTAAGCTCCCAGGCACTGGGGATCCAGCACTAACCAAAACAGACCAGACAGGGTACGGGTACAAGCAAGTATACGATATGATGATCTCTGAGGGGAGTGAATGCTATAGTGCAAAGGAAATAGGGCAACAGCTTAAAACAGGGAGACAGGGGAGGCTCCTGGCCACATCGGGGATGAAGACAGTGACCCAGACACGGATGGTGGGCTGAAGGAGATAGGAAGAAGTAATAAAGCTGAACTAGTACGGACGCAGGGGAGGCACGCGGAGCACAGCTGAACACCCCCTACGCTGCCCAGCCCAGACATTTGATGATGGCTTGGATGAGAGCCAGGAGTAAGAGGGATGAAGGCTGACTCTTGAGTTTTAATCCTGGGGGGCACCTGGGTGGCTCAGTCAATAAGTTTCTCTCTTGGGCTCTCAGGTCATGATCCCAGGGTCCTGGGATCGAGCCCCTTATTGGGCTCCCAGCTCAGCAGGGGGCCTGCGTCTCCCTCTCCCTCTCCCTCTGCCACTCCCCTTGTTGTGCACTCTCTTTCTCTCTGTCAAATAAGTAAATCTTTTAAAAATTAAAATAACGACGTTTTCATCCTGCATGCATGTACGTTCGATACGGCCATTGATCAAGTCAGGCAAGGAGGAAGAGGAACAAGTTTAAAGAGATGTTGGAGGTTGAACCATCTCCCGCCTCCCAGATTCACATTATTTAAAGTCCCAACTTAACCCTCAGTACCCCAGAATGTGACTTTGTTTGGAGACAGGATCTTCACACAAGTCATCAGGTTAAAGTGCACTCATAGAGAGTGTCCGAATCCACAGTGCCTGGTGTCCTTAATGAAAGAGGAGATTGGGACACAGACATGTACAGAGAAGGATGACCGTGAAAACACACAGAGAGAAGAGGTCCATCTATCAGCCAAGGAGAGAGGCTTCAGAAAAAAGCAACCCTGTGGACCAACCTTGATCTCAGACATCTAGCCCCTTGGACTGTGAGAAGATAACTACTATAGGTTAAACCACTTTGTTACAGGGACCCTAGCAAAATCATACAAGGGACACTCAAGGTGTCTGACACAGGGGCGCAATTCCAGAGGATGAGATGAACCCGTCGCGTGTCCGTCCCAGGAACGTGAGGCTAGGACCCAGGCTGCTGGGATAGAACTACACGTGCACAGCCAAGAGGAGGAAGGTCGGGCACACTCCAGCAAATCCTGGATGTACAGAGATGTGCGCAGAGGCAGCCGCCGAGATGCGCTCTGTGGGAGGAAGGAAAGATGGAGAAGTTGCCCAGAGAGCCATAGACATACGATGCATGGAACCTCCAGGGGACAGCACTGCCTTGCTTTAGGACCATTTCCGGTTCTGTGCAGTATGAGTCCTGAGCCACAGAGGTCCAGTTCTCCCTCCCCAGCACCCCTTTATGTCCCATGGTAACTTGGGGGACTTAACATCCCTTCCTTGTCATCAAGCCCTTTGCTGCACAGTTGGCAGTGACCTCCCACTCTGAGTGGGCTGTGCCTCCCTGCCCTTGACTCTGGACTCGGTCCTGAGACTTGTCTGGGGGATGGATGTTAGCTTGCAGTAGAAGCCTTAGAAAGCCCTTGAGCGTTTCCATGTGTGCTGGTGTTCTGCAGCTCTCCCGGTGGCAGGGGAGGCACGCGGAGCACAGCTGAACACCCCCTACGCTGCCCAGCCCAGACCATTCTCCATCAGCTGTCCTGCAGCCGCCCCTAGGGCCAGAAGCACTATGTTGCTGAACCTCACATCATCAACCTACAGACTTGTCAAACAAAACTGTGCTCCTTCTTCCAACAAACTGGTGTTTTAGGTGGTTCGTGAAGCAGCATTGTTCTGGGGACAATGACCTGTCCATGTTCCTTAAGATGCACTCAGAGCCTTTGGGTTAATGGCATTTTTTTTTTTTTTTTGCTAGAATTAAGGAAATCAAGCCATGTCTGCCTACATCAATAAGGACCCTATGGAAAGGAGGCCATCCATACTTCCCCGCACGCAGGTGTCTGCAGACAGGATAACAGCTCTGGAATGTTCTCACTTGCCTGTTATGCCTCAGATTGGAGAGGGGGAAAAAGCACAGAGTCTGGAGCGGGAAGAGCCTTCTAATCACAGCCCTTGAGGGAAAAGAAATATTTAAATATTTTATCAACTTTCTCTTCTCTCTCATCATTTAAACAACAATAAATGTAACATACCAATTTACATTACGATCCTTTTATTACATTACAATCAAATGCCAAGTGATTAAAGATTTAGGAAGAGATGTTCTTAGGAAGGCAATCATGAGGGCTAATGGGCCGGGGTGGAAAGACTGCGAGGGGAGGGGAGCCTCAGTGAAGAGACCCCATCAACAAAAAGGGGTGTCATGGAGGCCATGAAACTTGAAGTGATTAAATGAATAAAAGGGGGGTGCCTGGGTGGCTCAGTAGGTTAAAGCCTCTGCCTTCAGCTCAGATCGTGATCCTGGGATCCTGAGATCAAGCCCAGCATCGGAGTCTCTGCTCAGCGGGGAACCTGCCTCCTTCTCTCTCTTCCTGCCTCTCTGCCTACTTGCGATCTCTGTCTGTCAAATAAATAAAATTATTAAAGAAAAAAAATAAATGAGTAGAAGGCAATAGCGTAGCCCCAAAGAAGGTACAGAGACTGTGGAGCTGGGTTGTGAGTCCTGGCCTCGCCTCAAGTTCACCTAATAATGCCAAGCCTCAGTTTCCCAGTCTCTAAAATGGGCATGATACCTAGTATATGGTATTTTGGGGAAGGCTCTTATGACATCCCAGAAGTTAAGCATCTCATGTGCTAGTTGTTCTGCTATTGCTGTTGCTAATCATGTTCTAATTATTATTTTCTTTAGCAATGTCTCAAATTCTTGAAATCCCCAGAAGTGTTCTAGGGCTATTTGCTTTTAACTAAGATGGAATCTGGGATGGTCACTCCAGACTCATGCCTAATCTAACAGGCCATTTATCATTGTGCCTTGTGGGAAACCATCCTGCAACTCTTTGACTGGTCCTTGGAAAACTGTGACCAAAGTCCCATGGACTTGGAACCATCAAGTCCCAGAGAGGACCCGAGGCCCAGCCCTATCCACTCACTGCTCAAGGGTGTATGTACAAGCTGCCATCTCAACGTCTTATAAAATGAGGGTAAACTCACCCACCCATAGCAGCAGCGAAGATCAAATGGGGTAATGCATGAAGGGGTATTGAAATCAAATTTAAAAAGAGAGAGAGGGAAATAAACAATACAAGACTCTCAATGATAGAGAACAGACTAAATAATGTGGTTTGACCTTGTCCAGAAGGGCATGACAGCTACGTGGTGGGTGTCGTCATCACCCCCTTCTGACAGATGGAGAAACCAGAGCCCTAAAAAGAAACTAGTCGTTGGGATCCCACTGGCGCAGGTGGGGCTTGAGCCAGTGTTGTCTGAGTCCAGGGTCTGTGCTCTCGACCCCTAGGCAGTGCAGCCTCCTGGAAAAGAGATCCTTTGCCTTTGCTACTGGTAAATTAGGAAAAGCAGTGAGTTCATGGGACAGGAACAAGCATACAAATTTTGGCTGTCCCTAATCAGATGTATGTCTTAGATTGCTTTTAACACTCCGTTTGCCCCTTTATAAACTAGGGGGTGCTCATTCCTGTTTGGCTCTCCTCCAAGGGTCATTACAGGAGCCCCAAAAGAGACCAGGCATTTGAAGGTATTTTGCAAGCTGAAGAATGCCAGGTGAATAGAAGAGAATGTGAGTCCAGTGTGATGCCCAAGACTGAGGTTGAATGGCCATCCTGGATAAAAGTGATGTATGTGTAGCTGGTAACTGTAATTGCTTCCACACAACTAAGAAGCAGATAGCATTGGTTTCCAAGTTTAAAGTCACACTCACCAAGCATTGCCCAGCTACGTCCCACCAGGCTGCCCCCCAGCTCCCCAACTGGAGTTGTTTGACAAGACTGATTTCCTTGGAGTGACTCTTAAGGTCGGATATTGTATTTTTCACTTGCAAAAGACAAATCTAGAAGGAGAATGGGCTTCAGGCATGGTATGACTCAGGCTCAAACAGTATCAGCAGGATCCATCTCTTGATTCTGTTCCCCAGGGGTCAGTTCTGTCCTCAGACATGACTGGCCATTCAAGCTCCTATATTCCCCCTACCAGTTCATAGGAAAAGAGATTTCTTCTCTGAGAGCTCAAACATAAGTCCCTGTTTTGAGTCAATTTGGTTCTGGCTGGAGCCCTTTGAGACATGCCCCCATCCCTAAACCAAATAACTTGGCAAGAGGGATCCAAAAAGCAGATTGGCTTGGCTTTGGTCACAGCCTCCTTCCCTAAAATGGGAAACCCATGAACCAAAAGTAGAGGAGGGTGAGTCTCCCTAGAACCAAATCTGAGTGCTTTTGCCTCAAGAAAAAGTTATCAGAGACAAACAAAAGAAAATTTACAAAAGATACACCTCTAAATCCCTCCTCATTGGCCACTGTAGGCAGGTGATGGAAGCCTACAGAAGCAGCACACCAGCCCCTGACCAAGATCTCCTTGGGCCAGCAGAGACCCCTGGGAAGGGCAGAGCAGAACCTGCCAAACCCAGGGGGAGGGCTCCAGCCACTCACAACAGCCTGCTAGTAGCAGTGGGACCGAAGAGGGCCCCAGGGCCGCATAGTCACTAGAGGGGCAGACACATTTCCTGGTCTCTCTGAAAGGTAGCATTGAGCAGGAGAAACAGAGTCTGTTTTTCCTTATTGCTCTGTCACTGTAATCCAGAAGCAAACACACCCTCAGATGCCCTCTTGGTATCTTCTCAAAGCCACTATCAGTCACTTTATCTCCTCTTTGGGATTTCCTGTTTCTTTTGCTGGAGAATGTGTGTGTGTGTGTGTGTGTGTGTGTGTGTGTGTGTGTGTGTAAGTGCATTTTCCCTTGAGACATCATGACTACTCAGCTGCATTTTTCAAAGTAAAAGATGTCCGAGCTCCTGGGTCCACAAGATGGTATGGTGTGGCATACACACGTGATTTTTTTTTTAATGTTAGTATTTTGTGTCTATTTAAAAATGGGCCATCTACTGCTGTGAGAAGAGCTGGTATTTCCCGAGTGCCTCCCAACAACTTCCCAACAGCTCTATGCAGACTGTCCTCTCATTAGCCTCATTTTATACAGGAGAAACAGAGGAACAGAGAAGTTAAGTAACTTGCCCCAGGTCACACAATTATTAAACAGTAGTGCTAAGACACCAACCCAGGCAGTCTGGCTCCAGAGCTAAGCTCTTAACTAGTGCATGAAACCTGAGATTTCACAGACATCATGTTAGTATATCTAGTACCCTATTATAGCTTCATTAAAATATCAGAAGTCAGTTTAGAGGAAATATTATATGAACAATGAGAGATGTGTGTGGGAACGTGTTGAAACTTTTCTGTGTGATGAACAGTATTTGGGAAACCCTGCAACACTGCATAACTTGGTATTGAGCTTAAACCCATGGACTCCTAGGGAGTGCACCAGTGGCCTTTAAGGGAGCCCCTGAACGCTTGAAATCATGCATAATTTTGTATGAATATGCGTATTTTTAGGAAGAGAGAGTACATATATTGTCTTCTTCTTACCTTAAAGGCGGTTCAGACCGGAGCTGCTGCTAATGTAAATTACGCTTCAGGAAATTTAGAAAAGATGCTCCTTGTGGGGTTAATGAGTTAGAAAAAGGTGCCACTTCCTCCAGGAAAGCATGAGATTTCTGGGCAGAAATTGCCTGGTCATTACCATGGATCACCTGTTGACTAATATTGGATTAAGAAGTACTTCTGAAAGTGAAGTTAGTGGGGCAGGGGGTGGGGGTGGTTCGTAAGGGAACATGAAGGCACTTGGACAGCAGGGGACTTTGTCAGAGACTGGAGACTTTGTCTGCAAAGGGGCCCAGGGCTGACGGGTGTGGCATTTGGGGTTGGGTCTCAATGCTACTGTGTCACCTTTGGGGAGTCCCCTTTCCAGACTGAGCTGTGGTCCACATGAGGGTCTCTAAATCAAGGACAGCATCTGCTACCTCTCCTGCCAACTTGGAGGAGTGTTGTTAGGATTTCATGAGATCAGATCATTGAAGGAGACAGGATGTTCTAGAGCTCTCAAGGGATTGCATCAGTCAATCTGATCTGGAAATCCGGGTACATTCCAGAAGCTCTAATCAATGGAATTTAGTGCCAAAATGTTAATACAAAGGTGGCAGAGAGCTGAAGAGGCAAACAGGGGAGGTGAAGCGCTCACAGGTGTCAGTAACAGGGCGGAAAGGACCCTGGTGGGGTTGCCAGAGCCTGGGGGATGGGGTCAGCAGCTGCCCAGGCCAGAACTGGAGCCAGAGACCTGATAGTCACCCAAAGCAGGACTGAGGGAGGGAGGGGAGAGAACCTGGCTTCTCTCCTCTTATCCCTTAGTCTCCACCAATATCACCATTGGCTCACCAGAAGCCTGTTGAAAGAGGAGACTGGGAAATGTAGTTTTCAGGGGAAGGACAGGAAATGGAGCAGGTCAATGGCTAGCATGCCCTGCTTAAACTTCTTCAGCCAGGACTACGTTTTTAGCTGTGCAACTCCACATGGAACTGAATTTCTAATGGTTGAAGTTGATGATACCAAGCAACTGATTAGACTAAGCCTTGCAGAAACAAGTTGTTCTTTGAACAAACACTGGCTGAAGGCTCACAGTATATAAGACACAGCCCTAAGCTCTGAGAGCTACACATGCTTACAGGATTATAGTAGGCAATCTACTAATCTACTACAAGATGACTTCCCAATGATCCCCATCTCTTTGTATTTGTGTCCTTGTGTAATATCTTCCTTTTCAGTTTGGGCTGGACTGATAACTTGCTTATAACAAATAGAATATGCAAAAGTGATGAGGTATTGCTTGAGATTAGGTCATAAAAGACCTAATCTCCATCTTTCACACACTCTCTTATTCTTCTCGCTTGCTCTAATGAAGCAAGACCCATGCTGTGCCCTGCTCTGGGGAAAAACCATGTGGCCAGGAATCAAGGTCACCTCCACCTAACAGTCTACAAGGAACTGAATCCTGTCAACACCAAGTCAAAGATCTAGATCCTTCCCCGGGCAAGCCTCCAGGTGTCAGTAGCTCCAGCCAACATCTTGATTTGCAATCTCTGAGAGACTTTTGGTGAAAGAGCCCTGTTTGGTTGTACAAGATTCCCAACCCACTGAGATATTTGATGCGTATTTCTTAAAGATGCTAAGTTTGGGGTGATTTGTTACGCAGCAACTAATAACAAATACACAGGATGCTTCACTTTATAGTTTATATAGCCTTTTAATAGGTATTCTCATTTGTACCTACCATAGATCTTGCACAATTCACATTTCTCCCATAAAGGGATGAGCCTCAGAGAAGTTAGCTGATGTTTCAGGGAGGTTAGGTCACAGACCAGGAAGTAGTGAGCCAGAAGACAAATCCAGCTGTGTCTGACCCACCAGAAGCAAATGCTCTTTCCATGAAACAATATTACCTTGAAATGCTCCTGGGACAGTGCTTGACCTGACAGCTTGGGCATACAGAAGACAAAAAGGAGCCATCAAAAAAGGTTTTTCGAAAAATGCTGATATATCAGAAATGCATTGAGTACTGGGAAAATTCAATGGGGAAGGATAGCTTTCTCAGTGAATGGTATGGGAACCATGGGATATCCATAGGCAAGAGGAGGAAGTGCTACCATTTCCTTAGATCGTACAAAAAGTTAAATTCTTTTAAGTAAACTTAAAAGTTAACTCAACATGGATCACAGACCTAAATATTAGCACTAAGTCTATAAAGCTCTTAGAAGAACTCATGAGAGCTCTTCTCCGTGACCTTGGGTTACACAGTGGGTTCCTAGAGAAGATATGAAAATCACAAGCAGCAAAAACAACAAAATAGGTAAATCAAACCCACCAAAATTAAAAGCTTTTGTGTTGTCAATATTACCATCAAGAAAGCATAAGGACAAATCAAAAGAATGGCAGCATATTGGCAAATCAAACATCTGGTAAGGGACTAGCATCCATAATATATAAAGAATTCTTGCAAGTCCCATCTAAACTTAATTAGTGGTGATGGTTGCACTGTGAATATATGAAAAACACTGATTTTTATGCTTCAAAGGGGCAAGTTTTATGGTGGAAGAATCATATCTCAACAAAGCTATTTTTTTAACAACTGATTTTTTAAAGATTTTATTTATTTGTTTATTAGAGAGAGAGAGAGAGCACACATGAGAGAGAGTGAGAGCAAAAGAGAGAGAAGAAGAGAGAAAACAAGCAGGAACAGAAGTAGAGGGAGAAGCAGACTCCCTGCTGAGCAGAAAGCCCCATGTAGGGCTTTATCCCAGGACCCCAGATCATGACCTGAGCCAAAAGCAGATGGTTAACCAACTGAGCCACCTGGACGCCCCTCAGAGAAACTAATTTTTTTTGATTCATTGAGAGACCCATACATTGAAAGGTAGTTATGCTGATAAATTGTATATGTATTTTCCCAAAAGAAAAAAAAATGCATTGAGAAATATTAGGAGAAAACTTACCCCCTCTAAGAAGTGAAGCTCGAGTCCTTTTGCCTTGAGTTTGGGCTGGATTTAGTGACTCCTTTCCAAAGAACAGAGTAGGAAAAAGAATAAGTATCAATTTCCCGTGGAGAAACCTGAGAGGTACCACCTTCACCAAGTGGTAACGGTTAATATCACTGGTGAAAAATAATGTTGATGCTATATCTCCCCGATATCACGTGATGAGAAGAGTATCTCACCTCTGTGATAGTCTTCACCAAGACCCAGAACCCCAAACTAATCATGGGAAAATATCAGATCATTTTAAAGTGAGGAACATTCTACAAACTTCCTGACCACTGTTCCTCAAAACGGTCAAGGTCATACGAAACAAGGAAAGTCTAAGGCTTTGTCTGAGACCACAGGAAGCTACAGAGTCATAACAACTGTGACCTGTACTGGTGGCAAATGGCAATGTTCTGATAAAATCTGGAGTTTGGCTAGTTGGGATGTACCAATAGTGGCTTCTGAGTTGTGACCAATATTCCACTGTTGGGTCTGATGCTACCATAAGAGGAAGCTGGATGAAGGGTCGACTAGAACCGTCTATATTTTCTTGCAACTTTTCTAGAAATCTAAAAGTATTCCCAAATCAAAAGGTTTTAAAATGGGGGGAGACCATAGCTTTATGAAACATCTCCACACTTAACCATTCTACTTTTAATAACAAACAAGGTGGGGTAAGCAGTCCTATTTTTGGACCTCAGGAGCACTGGGTGGGTTAATTTTGTCCTTAGTTGACCATACGTTGGAATTATTGGTCTGGACAAGACTCACCTGGTTGTGTTTATTTGGTTACCTGATTCCTCCCATTAACTCCCATTTCCCTCTTTGCATGCCCTTCTACCATATATCTTTGTTTTGTGTGTGTGTATACATATGTAATTAACATAAATGGCATCACGTTACACATTTTTGTGAACATTACCCCATGCATCAAAACTCCAACCCCACCACTGTGTGAATACCTAGTCTGTTGCTTCCAACTGTGTCAGCATTCTCAATTTTCCCAGGAATGAGCCCCAGATTTTTTCTAAGTCTCTACCTCCAGAACATCTAAAGCAATGAATGTCCTTTTGATATCCTTTGCAATGACCTGTGTGGGAATTTCATGGGGCATAGACGGGGTCGCTATGACGGGGCCTTACCTTGTACGTATACTGAAGTTGACCAAATGCCGCCATATTGCTTTCAGAATGATCTCGTGGCATGCCAAGATGCTCTCTTTACCCACCCACCCATCCCCCAGTTCCCATCACCATGATGTTTTCAATGTTAGTACCACCATAGATCAAATTCTGGCCTTGAGGAGTGATGGGGATGATAATGGAAAACAGTATCCTAATATTTCCTAAGGTTCAGGAGCCCTTGTTGTGGACCACATACTGTTCTAAACTTTATGTTGGGGGGGTGTGGATTTAATTCTTGCAATAGTCTCTATAGTTAAATACTATCTTTAGTTCCATTTTACAGATGAGGAATGAAGGATCAGAGAGGTCAGGTGACTTGCCCAGGCTCACCCTAATATAACCATGGCTGGTTATATATATATATACTCTAATATAACCATGGTGGTGCATGGCTCAAGACAGCCAACTGGTCAACCTTTCTTCTGCTTTTGCATCTCAGTCCTGAGAGCTTTTGTGTGTCCAATGTCCAAGCCAGCCTGCTCCCCTGCCTGGCCACATGGGCTTGAGGTCCCTGAGCAACATCGGTGTTCATTCTGAGGCTTAATTAAAACATGAACCACATTTGGAATAGTATCAGCAACTCAGTCCTTCCTGAATCCAACTTAGGCATCTTTTCAGCCCTAAAGGGGTCACATGCTAGGTGCTGGAGTGATCAGAAAGTTGTTCTGAGGTCCCCAAAATGAGTGTTTGCCGCCTTTTTCCCAACTCATGACGCTAAGAAACCAAGACCACAGGAAGACATTGTTGTGCAAATTCCAGGGGGAGGGAACACTGCCCACGCGGGCACCGTGGCCTCACGTGCCGATCAACAGTGCGAAATCATCACACAGCAGGCACGTCCAGCCAATTGGGCTTATCGGCTGACAAAGCGGGGCAGGAAGTCTTCTTTTCCTCCTGGTTGTTTTCCTGCCCCATGGAAGAAGTCAGTTCCCATTTTTTATCTCTGGGTTCCCACCAAGCCATCTCCGTGGGGAAGGAGTTCTGACAGAAAGCAGTGTTAAGCTATCTCAGTCCCTGGAGCCCAGGGTCAGGCCAGACTGCCCTTGAGGCCAGGCACATAATCAGATTTAAAAAAAAAAAAAAAAAAAAAAAAAAAAATCAAACGCAAAAGTCCAAGAGCTTTTTGGCAACTAGGAAAAGACCAGTCAAGCCTGGCCCAGTCATACTCTCTTTCGTCTCTATCCCCCTCATCCTCCCTACAGATTTAAGAAACTTCCCACCAGGCTCCTTAAGTGTCTCTCCACCAGAGGCAGAAAGTGTGGGGGGGGGGGGCGGTTAGGGAGAGAATTAGCCCCAGTAGGGACAGTTTGAAATCTCAGTTTCCCAGCCCTCGACGGCAGCATTGAACTGATACTAATTGTACACTGCAAAATAGTGTCCTTATCAGCTGCATCTGCCTTTCCCCCTACTTTCTCCTACCAAGGAGATAAATTACTGGGCCAGATAAGGATCCAGCTTTCAGGGTGATCAAATGAACGCCAGGAGTCCTCAAGATAGGAACGGTTTGTGAAACCCCAGCTCCTGCCCACTTGAGTGAGCCAACTAAGAGGGTGCTGTCTGCCAAGAATGTAATGGCCACATGGATTGTTGGCCTTTCTACCACCAGCCCACCCCCAACCCCTGCTACATTACATGAGGGTAAGGGAATTTGCTTTTAAAGTATCTTTTGCAGTCCCTTCTAATAAATCACTCAGCAATTCCTGGTGCTTGTTGTGGCCGCGGTGTTGATCCATGCTGAAAGGGTGGGCTGGTTTCAGAGCTGGATTTTCCACCAGGCACGGCCCGAGCATGGTGGGTGAACCACAGATGCAGCAAAACAAAGATGGCGGCTTCCAAACCCAGGAGCGGGGCGGGGGTGGGGGGGCGCTGCCTCAGGGCTGGCACAGGCTCTCTCTGACCTTAGCAGGGATTTCATGGTAAACTTCTGGAATGGCCGCATGGATTCCCCAGGCCATGATTCAGAGCCCGTCTTCTGGGGCTGAACATTCCAGTTAGCAAATCGTATTTAATGGTGTGGAACCTTCAAGGCCCCAAAAGCAAGATCTGTAAGAGACAGAAATCAGAGTTCTAAGAAAACTTGCTCCACCCCTGCGGGACAAAACAGGCTTTTTTTTTTTTTTTTTTTTTTTTTTTTTGTCTCTGTGTAGTACCACCAGCCTGTGTTTAGGATAGGTCCACGTAAAATGTCTCAAGTGTTGGAGTACGTAATACTTCCCCTTTGGGGCACTACCCTCCGTGAGGTACTAGCTCCTGTCAGGTGGTGCTATTACAGTGATGTTTGCCTCAATGTCCTTCTTTTTTATTTCAGTCATCTACTCACTCTTCATTCAACCTTGTCCCTGGGTGTAAATATTCCCCCTTTCCCCTTGCCATGTGTCCCTGTCCGGATTAGTAGGCAGCTATCAAACCATGCCCCCCGCCCACACCCTACCCCACCCCAATCACCACTTATCCAAACTACATACATATATATTTAGCTCTTTTAATCTTTTTTCTCATAAGGTTCTAATTTTACATTTTCCAGGGTATTTTGGATTTGGCAGAATAGCCTTCGTCTGTGAAGAGTAGAACTTAATTATCAAAAGCTGAACCGGAGTGAGCAATCCATCACCGACTGACACATCCTTGCCTGTGTTCATTTGAAAAACATTTTTTTGTGGCTCTTGGAAGGGGGAGGTGGTGGAAAGCTGTCAGAACAGGAAGAAGAAAGAGAGAGAGAAAGAAAGAGAGAAGAAGGGAGGAAGGAGGAAGGAAGGAAAGAAGGAAGAGAGGAAGGAAGAAAGAAAGAAAGAAAGAGAAAAAAAATGAAGGAAGGAAGGAAGGAAGAAGGGGAAAAAAGGGGAAAAAAAGTTCATCCTGGCACACACCATCCCACAACATAACCACACAACGTATCAGACTATCACAATTTGCAGGATGAAGAATCAGGACTGTGCATTTGGCTCCCGTCTTGCCTTTCTTGTTTTTATTTTGTTTGCAACTGGATCTAAAATGTCTCCTAGCATGTGAAAGTTAGTCATGTAAAATGCCTCTTACAGTAAACATCATCTTTTTGACAAGGTTTGCATTATAATTAAGGCCCGTCTCAATAGTTACCCAACTGTCAAGTTCCACTGTTTTCCTTAAGAGGCAGGGTTTTTTAACAGCCAGATAAATGCTCTCCGGGGCCCAGCCCAGTGGCACAGTGACACCCAGTGGCCATGTCGGGTCATGGCCCCACAGTGGGGCCACACAGGGCTGGACCCGAGGAAAGGCCAGGCCCAGCGGGTTTCCAGGGGAGCCAAACTGGCATTCTCTTGCCCTCTGAATGCTGATGAGATTGGCCAAAAGGGAGCCAGTCTTGAAATGGGGAGAACTTGTCCTGTGTTGATTTAAATGAGATACAGCAAGGAAGAGTGCCTAGCCGAGGGCCTAACAACCACTGGTTCTTACCTACCGCCAGGCAGTTCCAAATTCCACGCCCAGAAACTTCTCTCAGCCTTGTTCACCCCTCACCCAGACCAGTGACGAAACCAGTTGGTCACCGGGGGTCTCCAGAAACCTTTAGACAATGGATTTAAATACTTCCTCTTGGGAGGGAAAGATGGCTTTGTCTGTCAATTGGTGTTGTAGACACTCATTTAAATAATCGACCGATAAAATAACCATCTTTGCGGTACAAGGAGCCTGTGGACTGTCACCCCATCATTGCTTAGTCGGGTGCCACTTTGATCCATGATATGACCTCACATTGCAACAGGGTGAGGTGGCCTGTCTCCCCTCTGCAGAGGGCAAGCTTCCCTATCGGTCCTGGCCCCGGGGGCTGATATTTTCCGGAAACAGATATGTGTCACCTCCCTCCTCAAATCAATCCAGGTTCCTTCATATTACATGCATCGAAATCACTTGGTCCAGGGTAGGTTTTGTTGTTATTTTTTTTTTTTTTTTAGCTTGTTATATTTACTGAGCATAACCAAAGGCCTTTCCTTCTGCCACATGAAGTCCTGCTATTTCCCGCCAGAGGCTGTTCCACTCTGAGCCGATTGAGTCCCAGGGCCGCACCCTGAATGCCAGACGCAGAAACGGAGATGGTGGGGGTTGGGGGGCAGCTCACGCCTAGGGGGTCCGATGCAACAAAATGCTAAGCCCCAGAGACCAACACGAGTGTTGGGGGCGAGGTACCTCTCAAATCCCAGAGCCTAAGTGCTCGTGAAAATTGCAGTGATAATGAGGAAAACATCTCCTGTTTTACTGAGCATTTACTTTCCGCCAGCTGCTTTTCAAAAATTTTATGTATGTTAACTCACTTAATTCTCATGATACCATTACAAGGCGGTGCTATTGTCATCACTTTAGGAAGCTGAAGCACAGATTAGGAAACTGAGGCACAGAAAGGTTCATTCTTCAGCAGAAGGATACGTTCTGACTAAAGAGCAGCATTGAGCTCCCAAGTTCACACCCTAGCTGCCTGAAGGTCACAGCACATTGCCTTTTATGCAGTCGGTCGATGAGATAAACATTTCTGTCCTAAATTAAACCTGTAAATCCTTACCCTGTAACTGACTGGCCCATCACCCCTTCCGCCCATTCTATGGATTTTCATGTAACAAGATGGGGAAATAGCCACTTTAAAGCTGGAGAGACTGGGAGCCAGGGTTGTGGACGCTGATGGCCCAGGAAACACAGGCGGCAGGGAGGGACTGGGACCTCACGTGGCTGATTCTCAGTGTGGTGTCCTTGACCCCATGTGCTTGCCAGGGTGGCACCCGGACTGCAGTAACTTCATTTACACAGCATATACCTAAATCTCTGTTCTCTGCTCTTGGAGGGTAGCATCGTGGGACCCTGGGGAACATTACAAGGCTACTCCTCTTTCCCTTTCTCTGGGTTTCATTGCTACCGCAAATGAGAAATAATTATCATGTTGAAGAACAGCACTGTGTTTGCCACAGGGGCCTCAGGGAAGCTGGGCAGGAGTGCTGGGTTTCGTGATGAAGCTGGGAGGAAGTTCCACTTGGGGGCCAATGCAAGAGGGACCTGGAGATGGTGGCCTTCACTGCACAGGCATCTTCACTGCCCTCCACATCCTCATTACTGGCCTCCATGACGTGTCTGCTCCCTGGGGCCATCTCTTCTAATCCCACAGTCTACACAGCACTTTTCCTGCTGGTTTCCCTTCTCTCAGCCTCTCTCCCACTCTTTCTCTGGCCATGATGACATTCATCTATGCTACCTAGTGCTGCTCACTGAGACTTTCTCTTTCTGTAAGCATGTCTCACATCATTCTATCTTCCAAAGCCTTCGATGACTCCCCGCTGCTCACAAAATGAAGTCCAAGCTCCTAGACCCAATCCTAACTTCTCACTCCCTTCCACTTTCCCCCAAGCTCAAGCCAAACCAAACACAAACTGTCCTGCCCTTGAGTCTTTCCTCCTTCTGCAGGACTTTTGCACTGCCCAACCCCAGGAGGCCCATTTTCATCCGAGGTAATGTGACCAGCACCAAATGGAGTGGATCAGTGCACAGCCTACCCAGCTGTACCTGTCCACCTGGTCATCTGGATCATATACACCACCACGCCTGTTTCCCTCCGTCTGAAACAGGATTCCTCAATAGCAGAAGTATTGACATTTACAGCGAGATCATTCTGTGTTGTGGGGAAATGTCCTGCACATTATATAATGTTTAGCTGCATCTCTGACCCCCTCTCCTCCCAGCGGTGAAAACTGAAAATGTTTCCAACATTTTTGAGAATCCCATGGAAGGCAAAAATTATCTCTGGTTGAGAGCCTCTGCTCTAAAACCTACCCAAGTTTGAAGCTTTACCCCCAAAGCCACCTACTCCACACTACTGAGAGAGTGTACACCCTTGCCCGGGTGACCCCCAGAACTGTGCACCCTGCTCCACCCACTTTCTACTTCAAACTAGACACATGTCTCCTACCAGAATGTAATCTCCTCTGGAGCATGTTTTCCAATGGCATATCCCTCCAGGACTTACAGGCAATAGAGGGGAGGCAATCATTTATCACATAACGGATAGCAACAGACAAAAACCAGTCTGCCATGCAGCCTTCCCGGTAGGAAAGCGAGTTTCAAACATGCCTAGTGATGGCTGCCATGCCTATCACAGAAAAGTATGGCCTGTTGCTTGGTTAAAGGCAGCAGAAACCTAAAATTTTACCAGAAACTCCGACTTACATGTAACCACTCTGCTTCATACTAAAACAGAGCTTGTTTTAACAAATGGGTCCAGATTTAGTCCATTAACTTAAAATAAGCGAAAAACTCTAGGGTTTGGTGAAATCACACAATAAAATATCATTAAGCACTACAGCCTGTCAAGGCAGACGGCAGGTTTGAGTTGAAAGTCAGAAGACCGTCTGAAATGAAGCAAAACGCACAACGGATGGGACGGGGGGGGGGGGCAGCTGGCTTTCATCTGGGGGAGGTCGTCAGAGGACTCTCCCATCTGTGATGTAAATGAAGAACAGAGGTTCCAACAATTTAACTGTCATCGGCAGAAATGCTTCGACAGGCATGGCCACAAGCTCCGACCCTCGGCTCCAACTCACAGTTCTTGGCCTGCCTTATGAGAAGGAGCCGTGGGGCAAGGAGATGAAAGAACCAGGTCAGGCCCCTAGAAGCTAGAAAGTTCTTGCCAGTGTGCCAGGCTGGGGGCAGATGGGCAGCTGGGGATCCCCAGGGGTAAGACAGGGACCACCTCCACCTCTGATGGCCCCAAAGTGGGCAGAACTGAATGTCAGAGTGAGTGGACTCCATTCTGTTTCCTCGGGGTTTGGGAGCTGGGGGCAGCCTTAGGACCCTCCCCTTCTCTTCTTTCTCTATCTCTGTTTATCTCTCCAACTCATCTTCTTCTGTCCTGTCTGTGTCCCTACTGTACTCTCTGTATGTGCATCTCTCTCTCTGTACAGCTGTGTATGTCTCTCTGTACCTCGGTCTCTCCTTCTCTGTGTCTATCCTTGTCTGTTTCTCTCCTTTTCTCTCTCTCCATCCCTCTGACTCTCTCTCTTCCTCTTCCCCGTCTCTCTTTCTGTCTCTTCTCTGTCATTCTTTGCTTCTTGTCTGCTGCTCTGTCTGTCCTCCTTTGTCTCCCGCTTTTTGTTGCCTCTTTCTTCCTCCTGTCTCTCTTTCTCGCTCACACACCAAGACAGTCATCCTAAAATGAACTAGTTCCGGGGCACCTGGGTGGCTCAGTGGGTTGAAGCCTCTGCCTTCGGCTCAGGTCATGATCCCGGGGTCCTGGGATCGAGCCCCGCGTCGGGCTCTCTGCTCAGCAGGGAGCCTGCTTCCTCCTCTCTCTCTGTCTGCCTCTCTGCCTGCTTGTGATCTCTGTCTGTCAAATAAATAAATAAAATCTTTAAAAAATAAAATAAAATAAAATAAAATGAACTAGTTCCCTTGAGGTTCCTCGCCATGCTCCTTGAGACGCCAGCAGCACAGCAGAATCAGAAATCCAGCTCAAGATGTGCAACATTGGGCTGTGACTGTTCTGTGCTCTGGCGTCTCACCACCTGACTCCTTGACTCTGCACATCTTTGTTTAACAGCCGAGTTTGTGCAGGGGGCGGGTTTAATGTCTTCCCTGCTAGGGTCCGTCAAGGTTGTCAAGCATTGTCCTGATACTGACGTTCTGACGTTCCTCGCGGTGCACCTGCAGCAGACGGTGCCCATCGCTCTTACCCCCAAGCCCCACGTCACTCCTTCTGAACAAAGGGCTCCGGGGAACTCCAACCAAGATCAGAACAAACACAGAAGACACAAGAGACAGAATGGATGCGCCATCCCAGACCTAGACGGTAAAGAGCTCCAACTCATTCGGAAGTAGGCCAGCCACGCCATCATGCAATCATTAGGGCAGCAGCTACTGTGAACACTTGACCCCGGGCTCTGTGCTTTACTGTGGACTCAGGTAGCCTTCATGGTCTATTATTAGCCCCACTCCTCAAATTTGAAAACCGAGGCTCCGAGAGAAAAATATCACCTTCCCAAGTTCACCCAGATGGCACGTCCCCTGGCTGGGACACAATCCTAGCACCAAATGGGACTGTCCTTCCTCCCATTTCAGGAAGAAGACTCTGACGTTCATATCACATGCCCATCCCAGTGCGAAGCATAATCCCACAAACTCAGAATCCCATGAGGTATCTACCATGCCTACCACCTCACATCGAGCAGATGAGGAAACTAAAGCCCAGAGAGGTTAATTCACCTGCCCAAGGTCACACAGCCAGTTCAGCGGCAGAGCTAGGGTGATGGGCGGCAAGCAAATTAATAGATTCCAACTGGCATCTCTAAATTTATATTTCCGCCTCCGCTGAGGTCCCCACCGCTGCAAGTAATCCTGAAAATTCGTCATGAAGCTTTCAAAACAATTTATGCAAACAAACCTCAAGTGGGGCTATTTGTATTGGCAGCCTATCTCACTTAACCACCCACAACAAGGAACAGATGGCCAGAGCGTCGGACTTGCTTGCAAAGAAAACAGGAGGGGCAAGAGCATCGGAAGCCTCCTTCCTCCCCCCCCATGCCTGCCCGCTTTGTGACGATTACAGGCTTGGGCTTGTTTATGCCTTTGATTCCGTTGTTATTTTATGTACTTGTGAAACCGACCCGGCATTTCATGAGACAAGTTTGTTCAAAGACCATTTGCCAACCATCTTCGGTTACCAGGAGCCTGGCTTTCAACACTGAACTTGGAGTCCTTTCCCGACTGAGCCTTCTGGAAAGGGGCACAGCAGGAAGTGGAAAGAGCCTGCAGATGTTGGATTAGAGATCGGCAAAAACCATCCAGACAAATGGTTGGAGAGTCATATTTACCTGTCTTCCCCCCGCCGACCCTCCGCCTTTGTTTCAACTGGGTGTTTGCCCCTTGAGGTGGGGACGAGTCCTGGGCTGAGAGGGAGATCCTGGATTCAAATCTATCTTTTACCAGCTGTTCTGATATCAGATGAGTTGTCTAAACTCTCCGAGACTTCCGTGAGCTCACGAATGAGGTCATGAGTACCTCCTTAGCAGGCTGGCTGTGGTATTTGAATGGTATTTGGATAATGCATATATCTGAGTGATTTGTCCATTATTTGTTTTAACCCAGAATAGTCATGTGGCTGTCTCCGTCATAGGCCAGTTAATCAACCAATAAATTTGGCAGGGCATGGGTCATTTTCAAGATGGGTCTGGAAAAGAGTTAAAGAGACTTAAGTCAGGGTCTCCATACAAAAGAAAAAAGTGTCTGGGACTGTGGCCAAGGGTATTTTCCAAAGATTGCTATGACAGTACCTGCCATCCCAAATGCTCTTCTAGTGTGTCTTCAACACTCTTCCCACTGAGAGGTGAGAAGTCTCTTTCTCCCCTTTGAACTTGGACAAGCTTGGGACCAAAGGTAAGGTGGCGACATGGGACATCCAGGCCAGCTCCTCGTAGACGATAGTGCTTCTGCACGGTTCTCCTGAGGCATTTGCCTTTGGAGCCCTGAGCTGCCTGGTGAGAAGTCTGATGTTGCCATGATGGAAGGAAGCCCAGTCCACACGCAGAGGTCGGATGTCTGTGTCCAGCCAATAGCCGTCATCGAATGCCAGACGTGTGAGTGAAGATATCTCCAGTTGAGTCCTGCCCCAGCCAAGAAGTCACTGCCAGCCCTCTGCGGGGGTTGGGGGAAGCCTGGAAGCTCCTGGGGGCAGAAATTGCCTGTGCCAGACATCTTGGCACAGTTGTACCCATTCCTAAATCCTGCCCCACACATGCTATCGACAGAACACAACGATCGCCTTCGGGGCTAATCGGGGGGCTAATGGCAGCCACAGGTAATGCAACAAGAAAGCAAAGTGAGACGTAGACCCATGAAACGTTCATTTAGAATATATACTGCTACGTGTCCTAGAGAGTGGTCAAGACGGGAGCTGAAAGGGGGGAAGAGACGTGTGGGCTGGAGGTCAGGAAATAGTTTCTGAGGCAGTAAGGCAAAACTTAAGCCTTAATTAAATGGGTATTATTTGGATCAGGGAGCACAAGGTGAAGGGAGTTCACTTATTAATAAAAGAACCCATAACTCAACATGTCTATAATGATTATAGTAATAACAATTATAGTAATAGCTAATGATGTGGGGTGATCATTTTAAATACGTACCAATTATTGTTTTTCTCTGGTATTTCCGTTTACCCTCTGACCCCTCCTTACCTTTTCAGTGGCTCCACCATATGGCATCCATTGCCTCAAGGAAAGGATGTGAAACCAAAAGCAGAGACAAGGTGCTTGTGAGACCGTTGCCTGTGTCCCACATCTCCCTTGAGAAGATGCGAAGAGTTGGAGCCATATTTGTTCATATTGGCTCAGAACGCCAAGCTGCTTTTCTGAGATCAGATCAATAGCCCCTTGGGGTGGAGATGCTTCAGAGGAGCGTCGAAGAAAGAAAAGGAGAGCATTTAGGTCTCCGGAGCTGCGGGAAGGGCCTTCAAACTTGTCCACCACCCCCATCCCACGCTCAGGCAGGGATGTTTAAGGAATTCCAAAGCTGAAAAGCCCAGCGTCCCTGTTCCCACTGCAAGAGCAAGACTCGAGCCCAGTGGGAGAGTAGAATAAAGGGGTACGTCCAACCGAAGGGGACACACACCTTCGCAGGGGCTCCTGTAGCAAGCTAAGGACAATGGGTCCCTCCGTGGAGAGGTTTCCAGAAGCCCAGAGATGTGAGGGGAATGTAGAATGTCTTCTCAGGAAAGAAGGCGGTCCCAGCAGTGACAGGTGTGGACACATGACCAGAAGCCAGATGACAATAAAGATGACTCAGCGGGTGCCGAGAAAGATTGATAATGGTCACCCTCACAACACATATGGCTCTTCTAGAACATGGGTTCGTACTGACTTAGGAACTTGAACGGAAGGGAGTCCCAGGGTGGACAACAGATGCCTGAAGGAGGTGCTGTGGAGCATGTGTGAAGAACAGGTTCTCCGGAGTCCTGCAGTCCAAGGTTTGAATCCTTGCTGTGCCACTTAGAGGCTGAGTCACTTGACTCACCGCCCCCACCCCTGCCATGCCCTGCTGGAACAAGGACTTGTCACCAAGGAAAACAGACAACATGAAACTGACTGGTTTCTAACTTTTGCCTTAAAATTGAGATGGAACTGTTTAGCAAAGCCAAGAAATTTACACCTGTTTTCAGTCCAGCTACAGCAACATTCATGGAGTTTCACCAAATGGAAGGAACATCGCCAGGCTCTTATTTTCTCCTGGCTCCTTCCAAGAACTCTACAAGATGGGTTCCAGCTTCGTTTTTTCCAGAAAGGAAGAGGGGCCCAGAGACGTTGAGTAACTTGTCTCAAGTGACTCAGCCTCTAAGTGGCACAGCAAGGATTCAAACCTTGGACTGCGGGACTCCGGAGAACTTGTTCTTCACACATGCTCCACGGCACCTCCTTCAGGTGTCTGTTATCCACCCTGGGACTCCCTTCCGTTCAAGTTCCTAAGTCAGTACGAACCCATGTTCTAGAAGAGCCATATGTGTTAAGCAGGGTAGGCTAGGTTATGCCACAGTAGCAAACAACTGAAAATCTGTGTGCCTTGGGACATCTTGGGGCATCTCAGTGGGTTAAAGCCTCTGCCTTCGGCTCATATCATGGTCCCAGGGTCCTGGGATCGAGCCCTGCATCAGGCTCTCTGGTCAGTGGGGGGCCTGCTTCCTCCTCTCTTTCTGCCTGCCTCTCCACCTACTTGTGATCTCTGTCAAATAAATAAATAAATAATCTTTAAAAAAAAAGAAAGAAGGAAAGAAAGAAAGAAAGAAAGAAAGGAAGGAAGGAAGGAAGGAAGGAAGGAAGGAAGGAAGAGAAAGAAAATCTGTGTGCTTTAACACAATAGAAACACGGTGTTTGGCTCATACCGCACACCCCCTGGAGATCAGCATGAAGGTTATATCCATCCAACTCATTCATGGGTCCCGGCTATTGCAGCCTCCTATTCTGGAGGGTTACCAGTTACTCATGTAGGAGAAGGAAGCAAAAGGTGAATTGCACTTTGACTCAGAATTTCTGTCCAGAACGTCACAGAAGGGGTCATGACACGTGACACGTTACTTCTGCTCGCACCGCATTGGACAAGGCAAGTCAATGGCTCCATTGGTAGAAGGTGAGAAAATCCAGTTCTACCACATGCCCTGATGTAGGAGAACTTGACGATGATGGTGACATCGCTAAGAGCAACCCCATGTGACAACTCCATTTATCGTAAAATGACGCTTAATGATGGAGGGGAGAAATGGTATGATGCAGCCTCTGACGAGCTCCCCAGCAGTTCAACCAACTGACACGACCACAGTCTGCTGTGACTAATTTTAAATGCTTCTCTTAAAACCCCCTGAGTACCCAAACCCAGGTGACTTCTCACCAAGTGTCAAAGCTATAGGGACAATGAAGCTTCAATGATACTGTAGAGAAGTCTGAGGTCCTGGGAAGAAAAAAGGGTGGTGAAGGCTTAGCATCTCTTCCCTCCTTCTACAGCCCCCCCCCACTTCAATATATTTCTAAGCCATCTCTGCCCTGGGAGGGACCCCTGACTCCTCCTTGGCCGTCTGAAAACCAGACACATTTAATGTCACGTTCTGGTTTGGAGTGGAGGACACATTTTCTTCTGATGTCCTAAATGTACCACCTGTCTCTTGGATCCCGTCTACATTCAGAGCTCATGATCCAGGGAAGCTGCAGCCATAACATACCTGAGACAAGGAACACTTCTCAGCGTGGCTTCTGACACTCCCATGGCCCTTCAGAGCCGCCAGAGGACCAGCAGGTCGGGAAAGCTGGGACTGAGGCAAGAAGCAGGGCCTGAGCTCAGCGATTACAACTTCTCTTGTGGATTTTGGTTGCATCTTTAACACCAAATGATAATTAATCCTCCGAAAGGTCTCAGATGTTAATCCCCCAGGAAATCTTAATTAACCCTTATTAGGATTAGTTCTAAATCTTGGGAGGAAATAACAGACACATCCAAGTAATGTTAAGTTGTGAATGCATTACCTTTCTTACAAAGAAGGGGCTCACCACCCCTTCATCCATCCAACCAGCCCTCCATCCATGCATCCAACCATCTATCCATCCATCCATCCAACCATCTATCCATCCATCCATCCATCCAAACATCCATCCATCCATCCACCCACACACCTACTGATTCAACAATAATTAAATGTAGACATGGTTCTGCCTCATGGAAGTTACACTCCAATGTAGACTGGGGGGAGAATGGGCAGCCCTCACATAATCACAACAATATGTCGTTACAAAGTGACCCATAAAAGGAAGGTACGTGTGGATCTGGGAACAATTAGAACTAGTGTGGAAGACATCACTAGTGTTTACCTACACCTAGCTTTCTTCTGCCTGGGCATTCGGGAGATTGTCGTCTCAGATTGTGGGGAACATGTGACATGTTCTGGCCAATGAAACGTGACTTGCTGACACACCTCTCTATGATTCTCCAACCTCATTCCTCTTCGAGGCAAATGTGTTGAGAAGGTGTGGTCACAAGAAGGCAATGACCCAGAGTTACCATACTGTTGAGCAGGGTTCTACAGAGTTGCCTGGATGCACAGGGGACTTGGCATGACTGAGAAATGAACTTCAGCTGTAATGACCGGCTGAGATTTGAGGCGGTCATTACTACTACGTAGCCTAGCTTAGCCTGACTAATGCCCTAGGGCAGGGCAGGGGGTTGAGTAAGACATCTAAGGAAGTGGTGGTTCAGTTGGAATCTCCAGGATGAGTAGGAGCTAATTCTACAAGAGAAGGTAGGTCTCCTGCACAGGGTCACCTACTGCTACTCCCCTGACCTCCCGTGTCCCAAGTCAGGTCTCTGCCCAAGCTGGTACCAAGGAAGAGAGCACAGCCCAGAGAGATGGGCCCTGCAGTCCTGATGCCACAGACTGCAAAATAAGCCCAGGGGAGGCACTTCCAAGGGGAGGCACTGTTCTCCAATGAAAGCAAAGCTGACCATCAGCAAGACATCAAAAACTGAAACTTCTGGGGGAAAAAAAAAATGGAGGTGGCATGGCTGTTGTAGTTGAGAACATGATCTAGAACCACACAGCCTGGGTTCATATCACTGACTATCTGTGTGACCCTGGACAAACTCCTCGACCTCTCTGTTCTCAGTTTCCCCATCTGTAAGATGGGAATGATAGGGGCGCCTGGAGGCACAGTCAGGAGCATGTGACTCTTGGTTTCTGCTTAGGTCATGATCTCAGGGTCATTGGATCGAGCCCCCTGTCCGGGTTCTGTGCTCAGCAGGCCGTCTGCTTGAGATGCTCTCTCTTTCCCTCTGCGCCTCCTGCTTGGGCTTGCGTGCGCGCGCTCTCTCTCAAATAAATAAATAACTCTTTAACAACAACAACAACAAAAGATGGGAATGATCATAGTACCTACCAGCTAGAGTTTTTCTGGGGGCTACCTGAGTTAAGGGACACTTAGAATGGTGACTTATACATTGCAGGTGCCTGGTGAGACTCTACTGGGGAAAACAGAAGAGCCAGAACAAACAGCAAGCCAGCCCGGGCTCCACAAAATGGTCCTTTCTCCAGTCCGGGGAAACCGTGTACCAGAGAGGAGCTACCTGCTGACTGTGCCGGCTGCTCTGTCACTGAGTGAGGTTCTGAAAGCAGATTCCACTTAGATGAATGTCCCCTTTTCTTGGGGAGAACAGAGAAGACAGGAGGGAAGAACTTCTCCCATCTATCAGTCCTTAAGTTTCAGCCAGTAGAAGCTCCTCTTTTAAAGCTTTAATTCTTTCTAGGATATTCCAATCAGCATCCTTCTTTTGTTTGTATACTTCCAGTGACAGGGAACTCACTACCTGAAAGGTCAGCTCGTCCTCTATTGGAGCACAAGGTTTGTCCACTAGCTTCTGCTCATTGGGCTTAACTCTGCCTCCTGAGACCCCATAGACAGAGAGTGAGCTCTTATCAACCCTCCACTAGCAAGTAGAGCATAAAGAGGTAGGCCAGCAGCCAGAGCTGATAGGAGGGGGACCTGGATGCTAGCTGACCTCCTGTCATAGGAAGCATGGAGATGTTGAAAAACAACAGTGACCTCATCAGCTTTCTACTTGAAAAGGATCTCTTTGGTGGTGGTGTGGCAGATGGACGGCGGGGGAGTGCGAGTGAAGGCAGGGGGCCAGGTGTTCAATTACCGCTCATTAATGAATGTTGAACACCTCAGAAGGACTTGCCGGCAGCAATGGCTGGTGATAAAAAGGCACTTCTTCGTGGGGCTCCCTGAGCCGCTGGGCTCGCTCATCTCAAAGCTCTCATCCCACTGTGCTTTAATTATCTGCCTACCAGTCTGTACCCCTCAGGACAGAACTCCCCAGCTGCAAATCATCCCCAGAGCTTACCCCCGACTCCTGTGCCCAGGAGAGTGCCTGAACCATGGCAGTTTCTGGAATGACTTCACAAACACTAGTTCTTCCGTGGCTGTTGGTATGACTGACACCAGGACTGCAAGAGCTGTCCTCCATTACAGTGGGAGGGATCGAAGTTAGACCATAAGCGACCTTTCCCAACAACAAGGAGTACATAGGTGACTCAGAAACAACCCACCCATGGATTGGCAGTGATGATATGATTTATCATCTAGCTGGGGTGCTTTTGATGGGAACAAAGGCTGAACAAAGTGGAACACCAGGATAGCAGGTTTAAGCTGGACAGACGGGGATCATGAGCGCCCCTGACTTTCTACTCCTTAAATCTATTTGTCAGCTTGAGGCCATTCTGTTAAGGGTACCATTAAACTTCCACCATCAACCCTCTGACCCCAAAAGCTCAAAATCTTACCTCTTCTGTCTTCCCTGACTCCTCCCACTAGGCAAGTCCACTCACTTGCTTCTCGATTTTCACCAGATGCCTTCTTTCGTTTTCTCCCAATGGCACCGTCATCGGGGCTCCACTGCCTTCCTCTTGGAAAACCACAGTGCACGATTAACAAAACAGGTGCGTTCCCAGCTCTGAGGTCTCCTTTGATTCCTGTGGACTCAGCTGGACCGAGGGGCACCTAGATATCTGGCCACATGTTTTTCCAGGTGTATCTGTGAGGGTGTTTGGGGACGAGATGAACATTTGAACGGATAGACTGAGTCAAGCAGACTGCCTTCCCCAGTCATCCAATCCACCGAAGACCCAAATACAACACAAAGGCTGACCCTCCTCCGAGAAAGGGACAATTCCTCCTGCCCGAACTCGTCTTCAAGCTGGGGCATTGGATTTTTCCAGACTTTGGACTTGAACGACAACATCAGCCCTTCCCAGGTCTCCAGCTTACCAAGTGCAGATCTTGGGACTCACCATGCCATCCTCCAAAGCCATGTCATTCATTTCCTTATGATAAGTCAGTCTCCCTCTCTCTAGCTCTCTCTCTCTCTCCATAAATATCCTATTGGTTCTGTTCCTTTTAAAATGTCATTTTATTTAAATTCAATTAATTAATATAAAATGTATTATTTTCAGAGGTAGAGTGCAGTGCCCTCCTTCCATCACGAGCCCTCCTTAATGCCCGTCACCCAGTTACCCCATCCACCCACATACCTCCCCCCAGCAACGCTCAGTTTATTTCCTAGACTTAAGAGTCCTTTACGGTTTGTCTCCTTCTCTGATTATTTTATTTTTCCCTCCCTTCCCACATGATCCTCTGTTTCGTTTCTTCAGTTCCACATATGTTCTGTTTTTCTGGAAAACTTTAAGACAACAGCTATGTCCCAGTACCCAGCACGAGTGCCCATTTAACAAGTGCCAATGCTCACTGAATGTAGGACCAGATTTAGAAACTGTTGGGGCCCTGAGTCTATAAAAACCTAATAAAAGGATCTCCAGTTCTCTATACACAATCCAAAATATAAATACTAGTTAGACACAAAACACAAAATACATATATACATCAAAAAACATTTTAAAGTATATTTAAAGATTATCAGATTATAAGATTCAGGAAAAATCTATTGAAGCTGAACCTTGGGTTGGGGTTGGCGGAGTAGGGAGGTTTCCCTACTTTGCTCACGCCCTAGGCACATACTGAGTCTACAGCCGGGTGATCCCAACTGAATGAATGAATGAATGAATGAAGAATGAATGAAGAATGAATGAATGAGCATACACGTGTCTCGGGTAACGAAGAGAAACTGACATGCAAAATGCACTTTCCTATTCTTTCACCTTTTTAAATTTGATCGTTAGCGGATTTCCAGCAGGGAATTTTTTTTTTCTTTATTGTGGTGCTGGTTCCTTGAAACTTGCCCTTTAATTCCCGTGATGCAGCAGTTTAAACTAATTAGCTTCTGGGTAGGAATCCTTCCCAGCTCATCATCTGATCCCGAAACCCGAGCTTGCCGCTTGACCCCTCTGTGGGGCTCCGTGCAGATTCTCCACGTAGCAGCCTCCCATGTTGGGGAGGACGGTGCCCACTGAGGCTTGGACAAATCAGGCCTTGGTTCTGCTCTCTCCTTATTCCAGCCTGCCAGCAAAATGAGCAACCGTTCCCTCGGAAGTCCTGACACCCACAATGGAGCCAGAGAGGGAGCCCAGATCTCCAGGTAGGTGAGCCTCCGTAGGGCACCATCTACCCTCCAGGGAGCCTGGGCTGATGCTGGTATGTGCGTTCGTTTCTGTCCTTTGGGAGTAATTCATCATCGTAGATGACAGAAACTCCTGCGTCATTCAACCATTCTGGGCTGTTTTAAAAAAAAAGATCGAGCCTAGTCTGAATCTCCTACTTTTTTAATCAGCCCAGAGAAAGGCGAAGAAGAAACTCTTCCTGATCAGGGGCTGTGTCGGACACCCACTGGCTGCGAACTGGGTGAGGTGTTCCCAGGCAGTTTTGATTTTTGCTGTTTGCTCTTTTCCTCGGCTGTTTGGAGCACATTCTATGCCTCAGGCACTCCTTGGAGATGTTTAACTTCATCCCCTCTATGAGGCAGATGATGTGGGGCCTTGAGTAGAAGCTGTTCTGGCTCGGACCCGGCATTTACTCACCGTGCTACCTTCTGCAAGCCCCTTAACAGCCCTATGCCTCAGTTTCTCCTTCTGTGGAATGGGGAGCCACAATAATAATAGTGTGACCTACTCTGTGAAGCTCACCCACGCAGCCACTTAATTCCAGCCAAGTGATTAAGATCGGGCCTGACCCTTTAGTGAGAACCCCCTGTGCCCAAATGCCTACCGTCCCATTGTTCAAGTAAGCAAGTGGAGGAAGCCTGGGGCGGGGAGGCCAGTTTCCCAGGGTCACAAAGCTGCAAAGTGAAAGAATCCAGACTCCACCCGGGGCCTGACTGATTTCAGTCGTCCAGCTCCTAACTGCTGCGGCTCCCTGGTTGAGAAAATACAGAGGGGAGCCTTGCCTTGGGTGATTCAAGTTCTGCTTGATCAAAAGGGAATAACAGATCTAACATGTCACAGCATTAGACTTGTCTGATGGGACACTATCTACATGACTGTTTGCTGGAAACTAATATTCTTCTAAGAATTTACCCCTTGATTTTATGTCTTTCTCCAGGTGTTTGTTTAGTTCGTTCTTTCTTTCTTTCTTTCTTTCTTTCTTTCTTTCTTTCCCTGGGTGGGATTAAAACCTCATATTTCCACTTGTTGTCCCTTTTCAG
Organism: Mustela lutreola; assembly: GCF_030435805.1. Taxonomy (NCBI): domain Eukaryota; kingdom Metazoa; phylum Chordata; class Mammalia; order Carnivora; family Mustelidae; genus Mustela; species Mustela lutreola. The sequence goes on along the minus strand of NC_081305.1, from coordinate 28,256,797 downwards.
TATAAAGTTAGACATTGCATCTGTCCAGAGTCCCCGATCCCCTGGTGCGGCATGCGTGGGGGGTCTGGAGGACACCTGGTCCCGAGCCCGTGTTTATGCATGGAGAAACTGAGGCCTGGAGAAGGCAAGGGACTTGTGACGGGTCCCCCAGCCTCGTGACAGGTTGGACCCCAGGATGGGAGGCTGAGTCCATGTGGATTCTCAGGGCTGAGAGGCTGAGCCACGTTGGCCACCTAACTTCACCCACAAGGCCCCCATTATGGTGGCAGGTGCTGCAGAGCCCAGGGTCCATCAGACATGGTAGAGAACTCACTGGGTTTGTCTTTCGAGCAGTCCTTGCTGGAACGATACCGAGGGATCAGCTACCGCGTCGGCGAGTGACTGGGCAGGAGGCCACTGGAATAGGGAGAGCCAGGGCCTCGGGGTCTGACCTTGATCCTGGGGATGGTGTGAATGGGTCCTGAGATGCCTTCTATTTCTGGGATTGATCACTTGCTGCATACAGGTAGCCTCGACTTCCAGATGTCATCTTGGGTCCCCTGAGTCTGGGCCATGTCCCATGGAGGCTGAGAGAGTCTTTTCTTAGGTAACCTAACTAGCTTTGCTCCCCTCTGCTCACCCCCACTTCCCTCTGCCTATTTCTACCCACCTCTATTCACCTCGACTCATCCCCACTCCCCTCTGCCCACCTCTGCTGCCTCTGCCCCTGTCTGCCTACTTCTTCTGGCTGCACTGATCTGGCTGAAGCAGGTCTTTTTCCAAGGAGAAAAACCTGGCTCTCCAAGGAGGCTCTGGCGGTGTTGGTGGTAGCTTCAAGGCTGGGCACACAGGAACGAGCCATGATCAATTTCATGGCAGGGGTGCGATGGAGGAGGCAGGGAAAAAGTCGGGGTCCCCCAGGAGGAGCAGAGCTCTGTGCCGAGTGCCTGTCCCATCCTCTTGTGACTTGGTGGCTGAGCAGGTCACAAAGAGGGGGAAAGAGTCCAGGTGACCTGTGGCCTGAATTCAAGCCAAACCAAGTAACAGTAGCTAAACAGCAACAGCCGGCTCCCGACAGTGTTCACGGGGTCCCTCGTTTCATGTCAACTCAGTTGGTCCTCAGACCTGCCCCAGGGGGTAAGCACGACCGGAGCCATGTTACAGACAAGAATGCTGCGGGCCAAGAATGTGGCCCCAAACGGCCTAACCCCTTGACTCCCACGCTACACCCCTCATTCATGAAATTTCACACAGAGGGGTGCCAGGGACAGGGGTCTGGAGCTTTCTGACACCCAGATCAGCTCCAGAGGGAGAAACCAGCCTTCCTCCACCCACATGGGCTGCAAAGCCAAAGATGGGAGAGAGGACGAGGTCTGCCCACAGCTCTTCTCTGGATCAGAGACGGAAAACATGGACAAAAAAAAAAAAACCATGGATCAAGCGTAAACTCAGTAGTAAATGGGGGGCATTTGGCTCTGGCACACCCCACCTCCATTTTCTGGCCACTGCGTCTTCCAGCTCCTTCGTTCCTGGGGACGGAGCAGCGGCAGGCATCAGGGTGTGAACCCCACCCCCACCCCCGCCACCACTGCCCCAGGTTCTGGGCTCTTGCATTCAACACATCAGCTCTCCTGCTGTTTAGCCCCAAGACCTCGAGCACATGACTTAACTTCTCTTGGTCTCCGTGTCCTCGTGGGAAATGCATCCTATTACTAATAGTGTTTGCTTCATGGAGGCATTTTGAGGATGACCAGGGGCAATACAACCAAGGCTCTTTGAAGGCTCTCCCCGAGACACAGTAGGTCTCGCTGAAGGTTGGGTTATTGTTAGCGCGCGGGAGTCCTGAGTTCTCGTTTTCTCCGTTGGCAAGCCTGCCCCACACCCACCCCGGCCAAGACCAGCTGAAACACTGAGATGTGCTTGACAGCTCACAGTCCTTCTTCTGGACTCATTTGCATAAAAAAGCATCTCGAGAGAAGAGGGCAACAGTTCCCACCAAGGAGCAACTTGGTAATAGCATCAAAAGCCAAGAACCAAAAACACTGAAAAGTTATTCTGGGGTGTGTGTGTGTGTGTGTGTGTGTGTGTGTGTGTGTGTTGGGGGAAGGTGCAAATGTCCATTTCGTTGCGCTTCCAGAACTACACAAACCTCTGATTAAACGCAAAGCTGGCTCTTTCCAGAATGGTCCAAGGAGCAAGGACCTTCTCTGCGAAGGGCCAAACCCGAGTCTTCAGGAGGATACTTGATGAGTCTAAGAACCCGGGGTGAGGAAGTCCCGAGATCGGAGCAGGGTCCTGTAGGAATCTGCTGCCAGGGGAAGGAAGAGAAAGAACGAGCCCTGCTACTGGGCTCTACCTACCAGCTCAGGTGCCCGGAGAGAGAAAGACAGAATCTCTCTTACCTGTGGCATCAGATTCTGCATTTTAACAAGATTCCCGGTGATTTGTATGCACATGACAATCTGAGAAGTACTGTGTAGAACGCTGAGCCCTGGGGCACCTGGGTGTCTCATTGGGTTGAACTGCCCGCTCTTGATCTCTGCTCGGGTCATGATCTCAGGGTCCTGGGATCGAGCCCCATGTGGGGCTTTGCACTCAGGAGGGTGTCTGCTTCAGATTTTCTCTCCCTCTCCCTCTGCCCCTCCTCCTGCTCTCTCGCTCTCTCTCTCTCTCTAATAACTAAATAAATTATTTAAATTAAAAAAAAAAATCTAAAAAGCTGAACCAGGTAGACTGTCAGGAGAACTTAAGAGGAGTCAGTATGAGCCCAGGCATCAGGTCCCATAATTTGGTGAGAGTGGCGGCTTATGGGTTGAAGGAATCGGGGGAAGAAAACCAGGAATGTTTCAGGCTCTGGATCTGGGACGAAGGGCACGTGACTGGATAAACGTGAGGGGTCAGGAGGCTGTGACGGCCCCTTGGCGTGAGAACGGGGTCTCCGCGGGGTTCCCAGCAGCTTCACTGCCCCGCTGGAGTCGCCCCACTCTTGTATTTCCCTTCAAACCTCTCAGAGCACAGAGCGTCTCTCCCCAGCGACAAGGCAGGGTGGCCTCACAAGACTACACAATGAACCCCCGCCTCCCCCTGATCCCCTCCCCCAGCTGGCTGGTCCCAGGCAGGCGAGGGAGCCCTCACAGGTGAAAGCCCCCAGGGAAACTTCCCTTCCCCCAGGATGCAGGGGACTGCAAGTCCCAGCCTGGCTGGGCTGGCTTCTCTCCTCTAGGCTTCTTTCCCACCCACACTACCACCTCCAACCATCGCCACTCACCTCCCCACCCCCCCCCAACCCCCGGCCCCGAGCTGCATTGCACACCAGACCTCATGCTCAGGATTCTCATGAAGGTCACATGAGAAATTTGGCAGGAGCTCTGAAAACCGCCATGACTCCCCCCCTCACCACTTGCACTTCTAGGAATCTGCCCTTGTGGTCAAGACAACTGGGTCTCCGGAGCTACCCGAAGGTCCACGGAAGGGGGATCTGGGCCCAGAAGTGGGGTTCTCCACCATGCTTCAGCACAGGTGCAGCAGTCCTGTCCCCGCCCTGAAGAAAGCCCTGGTAAATTAGGAGAGCCAAGACACGGTAGAGGGCAGACACAGTGTCATTACACAGTAAAACAACTGGGGATTCATTTCAGGATCTGGAAGGACACACTCAGAGCCAGTTGACCTTGATAGAGGTCAAAGTGGTGTTTCTTATCTTTTTTTTTTTTTTAAAGATTTTATTTATTTATTTGACAGAGAGAAGTCACAAGTGGGCAGAGAGGCAGAGAGGCAGAGAGAGAGAGAGGAGGAAGCAGGCTCCCTGCTGAGCAGAGAGAGCCCGATGCGGGACTCGATCCCAGGACCCCGAGATCACGACCTGAGCCGAAGGCAGCGGCTTAACCCACTGAGCCACCCAGGCGCCCCTCTTATCTTTTTTTACCGCCCCTTGATGTCCCAACCATGAAATATTTGTACAGATACACTATACATCTGTTCATATAATGTATGTGTATCTGTGCTTTATACAAAAAGAATTAGATTTTCTTAGACCCTCAATTGTGCCCCTTTGGGGGATGATATCCGCCCTGTTGAGAATGCGTAGGTAGAAGGGGGCTAACGTACACATTTCCTTGTACTGCCATTATTAACTCCTTTTTTTAGCATTGGGGGCTATTTTTTTAAAAAAATATTTTAAAATAATCTCTACACCCAAGCCCACAACCCCACAATAGTCACCCTCTCCACCTATCAAGCCAGCCAAGCACACCCCCCCCATTATTTACTTTGTGATTAAGTTTTTCTTTTTCTAAAAAAAAAAAAAAATGTAGTAGCAGAGGCTTATATAGCACTGGGTACATGCCTCACGCTACTCTAAGAACTTCACACATTTTAAATCATTTAACCCCCATTAATAGTCTATGAAGCCGGTGCTGTGTTATCCCCATTTTACGGATGAAGAAATTGAGGTTTGGAGGGAGTACATCACTTGCCCAAAGACACAGTTAATAAGTGATAAAGCCAAGATTCTAACTCTGGCAGCCTGGGCCCAAAGTGGACATTCTTGATGAACTAGAACTGTGTGAAAGAAACGGATTAAAAAAGAAAGAGAAAGCAGAATGGGGATGGGTTTTGTTTGCAAATGGGTAAATACAGAGCAAAGTACTTTTCGAACTTGAAGTGGTTTGTAAACATGGGATTATCTTTTTATGATGATTGATGTGGGAATTATCACCACTACAGTCACACAAATAAAACCACTGCCAAGCTTGGGGATTTCAAGCTGACAATGGGGGTGGGGACAAACCCACAAAAAGCAGGGGTGCAGAATAAGAGAGCCTCTTTAAAGGAGGATGAGGCAGAGCATAAGCAGCTCTGAACAGGAACCTTGGGGCAAAATATTTGGCAGGTGCACGTGGTTCTGCCGGCAGCCCCCACTGGCAGCCCCTTCCCTGCTCGACTCTCTGGAGTGTCAGCCCCTCCACAGGGACCACTCACCTAGCTGGGGAGCATGAGGAGATTCCCCACAACACCATGCTTGGGTCCATGCACAGAGTAGGTCCCTCTAGTGGAAATGAGGAGAGGGGGTCCCAGACCCTACACATTCAGCAGTACCCTCCTCCCCCCAGATACTGTCTTTGGGATCCAAGGAACACAATTCAAAAAGCACTCATCTAGGGGTCACTGGCTGGCCCAGTCAGGTAAGTGTCTGATTCTTGGTTTTGGTTCGGGTCATAGTCTCAGAATGGAGGGATCAAGCCCGGTATTGGGCTCTGGGCTCAATGGGGAGCCTGCTTGAGATTCTCTCCCTCTCTCTCTCCCCCTCTCCCTCTTCCCCCTCCTATTTGTGCGCGCTCTCTCTCTCTCTCTCTCTCTCTCTCTCTCTTTTAAACTGCCTATCTAGTCCAGAAACTCTTATTTTGAGGAAACTGAGGCTCAGAGAGGGAACATCACTTGTGTAAAGCCACACAGCCAATTGGCAAACAAGTTTGGAACACAAACCGTGTCTCCTGGCTCTGTGGTCACCAAGGCCAACTGCACGATATGACTCTCCTGGGCTTTGAAAAGATGCATTCGTTTCCTTCTTCCGGGCCACTTGGATAGAATGGCTTATCTTTATAAATTCTATCAAAATTAATCAGTCTGACCTGATTAGAACCCAACGGAACCTTGTCCCCAGGATGAAATGCATTAGTGTTTCTCTTTCATGGAGCTCTTTTAGAATAACCTAGCGCAAAAATGAAAACGGAAAACTGGATAGAATTTCCAGGCATCCATAATGCAGACACTTGGTACCTTTGAAGCTGAAACTGCTAAGGGTCTCATAAGAGATGGATTGACCCCCTGCTGTCCGGTCTCTGAGGTGACCCTCAGCTAGACAGGTTTGCTACTCCAGCCCTGAAGTGATCTGCCTGCGGTGAGACTCATAGACATCAGAGAACCCCTGGAAATCTATGTCACCAGTGGTGTGCAAGTCCTTTCTCTCCCCCTTCCTCTGCCCGAATTCTCCATTCATTGTGGTTCTCTCCTGCAGGTCCCTGACCCAACCTCAGAATCTTTGTTAATACAGTGGTCTAAGCAGCCCTTTCCAATCAATCAGGGTTGGCCTTCAAAATGAAGTGCACTTGCTGTTTATTCTCAATCTTGTCCAGCATCCCCATTTTACAGATAAAGAAACAAAGTCTGGAGTTGCTCATTGCACCAAGCAACCCCTGGGTCTTAAGAATCCCCAGAGGGGCACCCGGGTGGCCCAGAGGGTTAAGCCTTTGCCTTCGGCTCGGGTCATGATCTCAGGGTCCTGGAATCGAGCTCCGCATCAGGCTTTCTGCTCAGCGGGGAGCCTGCTTCCCCCCCCTCTCTCTGTCTGCCTCTCTGCCTACTTGTAATCTGTCTGTCAAATAAATAAATAAAATCTTAAAAAAAAAAAATCCCGAGAGATTAATAAAGATCAGCCAAGGTCACAATTTTGTTCTTATGTCTCATATTATTGACCTCCCTGTTGGTTTAGAAGGTGACTCAGACCCCCTATCACCCAACTCTTGGCTCTATGTAACCGCTTCTGCTGCGAGGCTGTGATTACAGACCCCAAAACACAAGGCCTCGAACACAATCCACCATCACTAGTCCTTAAGAATAGCCTCAGACAGATGTTCTCGACGAGTAGGTGCTTTTCCTCCATGTTGGGATTTGGGAATCTCACCTCTTTTTGTTGTGTGGCCCTATCAACTCCTGGGCAAGGCACGGTCTTGTTGTAATCGGCGTGCAACCAGCGGAAGGGGAATGGGAAGACGGGAGGGTGAGAGGAACATGTTGCTTCCACACATCGTTGGCCAAAAATAGCATATGTTCATTTCTGCTCGCAGTCCCTTGGCTGAGATTCAGTCACACGGCCACGTCTCAGTGCAGGGGGGACTCAGGAATGGGGGCTCGCTCTGTGATCGAGGTGGCGATGGCAATGATGGTGATAACGAAGAGAGGATGAAAAAGAGAAGGAAGAGGAGGAGGGGGAGAAGGAGGGGGAACAGGAAGAGGAAGAGGAGAAGGAGGAGGGGCTTTGGTGCACAGCAAGCAATCTCTCCCAGAGTGCCCACAATCATGAAGGACTCAGTGTGACTCTCTCCTCTGTCATTTTTCCTAGTTGGACCTCATTCCCCAGCCCCATTCTAGGTTCCACTTCCCGGAACCTAATCCCAACCACTAGGTCAATGTCCGCCACTAGGTCAATGTCCGCCATCTAGGTTCCACTTCCCGGAACCTAACCCCAACCACTAGGTCAATGTCCGCCAGCATCTAAATGCACGATTGGCCCAAGTCACACAGCAAGATGGGACTGAGTCATGACTCCAGAACCACCATGCTCCAAAGTTTAAGTGAGATACACAGGTTTTTAGGAGTAAATCTCCGACACTTACAGTGTTATAAATAAGGCATGCTCAGCCGGTATTTACATGAAGGAGGTATGACTTTTCTTTTCTTTTTTCATGAATCTCTGTGTTATCTTCAAACTGGTTTCCCATAGCCACTCAGTCTTCAAAAGGCATGAACTCATTCGCAAATGTAAAAACGAAGAGGAATATCAGAACAGAAGGAAAGCATGATATCACGTTTAGTAGGTGCTCAATAAAAGGGCTTTTATTCATTTAAATGGAGTCATGGTGGCATCTGTTCTAAGTAAATCAGGGCACCGGGAGCAAAATAAAAGCGCAAAACATTTTGCAAGTTTTCATTTTGCTTGGTCTTAAGTACCTCTCATTGTTTTTTCCTTATTTCTAAAACCATATTCTTCTATGATTAAAAAAAGTAGATAATGGATATAAACAAGAAGAAGAAAATTAAAGTAGCTCATAACTCACCAGCCAAGAATGGCCACTTTTAACATATTGATGGGCATTGGGCCAGATTTTATAGCCCTAAAACTTAATAAAAAAAGGGGGGGTGGATAGGGGCTTTTAAGAGATTTTACCTAATTAGGCAAAAGTGACCGAGTCCTATCCTGCTTCTTGAGAACTCACTAATGTTTTGCAAGCCACGCTTGATGAAATCTTTGGGCAGCGGGGCCAACGCGTGACCTGCATAGATTCTCAATATGCTAATTTTTGTTTGGGTTTCTGAACAAAACCCGTCTTTTAAAGGAAAATTTAACAGATTTGAAACCAGAAACCCTGTCCTCCCCAGAGGCATTAAAAAATGCAAACTGAAGGCTTCCCATGTGTGGAGGTTATTACTGATTTCCTTCCAAAAACAGGAGAAGTGTTGCCCCGGCCGAAACGCTTGAGGTCTCAGAGCCAGAAACTTGTTTGCTTTCCGCGCACTCATTAACCACGGTGTGGGATCCAATAACTGCTCTAATTTCCTACTTTAAATGTTTTTCTTTCCCCCGCTTTTCAAAAAATGTCTTTTTATGTCGCCCGTTGGCATATCCGTAGTCAGCCCCTCACGCTGCTGGGCTGGTGACTGTCAGACACAATAAGAGACAGAAATCACCGCGCATTACAGTAGCATTAGTGTTGAAAATGGAAATTTAATTTCCAGAAATGAACCTCGGCGATAAAAGCTCCCTTTGTTGCTGTTCAGATCAGAAATGAATCAGGTCTGAAAGGAAGCTAACGTGCAATTAAAAACATCTCAAAGAGGTTTTTGTTATGTGTTAGAACAGATGCGCTGGAATGGGGTTTTGAACCCGGGGTGGGACCGGGGCGGGGGGTGATGGGGGGAGGGACTGGATAAATGTTTTTGATGAGAATGAAGATAATCGTAATGCCTTACATGCGTATGGTGCTTTTGGCCTTGGTGACATATTTGGATTTTCACGGGGACCCGGCGGAAGCAGGGCTGGAAGCAGGACTAACAGAGGCCTTCGATGCCCTGCTTAATATAGTTAAAATGAGGGAAAAGTCTCCAGCTTCCAGAGAACCATGTTACCTGATGTTGTGGTGTAATGGAGGCATATTTTGAAATATTGGCCCCGGGGCCTCCTTGATCACTATTTTGAGCCACACCTGCCTCCCCTCCTCCCACTCCCCAGTGCTCACTCTGACAGCAGCAGCGGGCCAGCCTTATAGATGATTGCCCTTGGGATGCAGAAGGGAGAGAGAAAGAGAACATCCTTCCGGTTTCAAAACAGACATTGGCAAGTCAAGGCGAAAGCAATCATTTGAAAGCCAAGTTCTTAAGCCCTTGAAACCTGAGGTCTTGAGGTTTGAATATTAAAAGGTGCAGCCCTAAATGTCAGGAACAAGGGTTTAGGAGCAAACAAATTCAGCCAGAGCCATCCCCCCAGCCCGGTGCAAGTCAAGATCTAAGGGGGCAATAGGACCCCCAGAGCGGAGGGGACCCCAGAGGGGAATCCCTGTGGCTCGGTTCCTGGGTTGAAACAAGGGAGGCAGCACCCCATTTATTGTTTCCTGAGGAAAATATAAATCAGCTGAATTTACCCTTAATTGACTACCACTGCCACATCTCAGAGCCGCCAAGCAACCATGGTCCGTCCAACACTTGAAGCTGTTACAACCACCCAACCAATTCTGAGAGAAGAGAACGAGTTGTTCTAGACCTCATACCTGAAGAACTAAAACTTGGCCAAATATTTACCTTTTTAAAATTAAGTCATAAATGTTCCCAACGAAAATGGGAGAATGTTTCTTTATCCCCTTGGAAGGGCGAAGATCTTTCTAATGATGACTCAAAGCTAAGGTGTCACAGAAAATTGACAAATTTGATTAAATAAACAAAAAAATCTTTGCAAGTTCCAAAAAAAAGAAAAGAAAAAGCGAAATATAAATAACAACCATGTACAGGCTAGATGAGCAAAAGATCAGCCATGAGAGAAAAGTAGACAAGAGTAGTGAAAGTAAGTTTTATTGAAAGTGTATTGAGCAACTGTTATTTACCTATCAGATTGGCAAAAGTCCAAAAGCTATCTAGTATCTACTGTTTTGAGGGCAGTGGATAACACGCATGCCTCATACATTATTGCTGTAAAAAGAAATTCTACAACCCTTGTCAAGGGTAAATTGGCAATATTTATCAGAATTACCACTGTGGATACTGTCCCAGCAATTGCAATTTCGAGAACTTATCCTAGACTTATAAACTCATGGAGAGAAGAGACACACACATGAAACTATCTGTTCAATTGCAGCTTGTAATCGCAAAAAAGTAAAAATGACTCAAAAGTCTATATTATAAGGAAATGTAACGTGTTGGTAAAAAAAAAAAAAGAACTAAGGAATTATTCTATGCACTGACATAGAAAGATTGTCAAAATATATGAAGTGAGAAGGATGATGGTGCAGTATTTTATGAGAAGAAGAATGGGATAAGAAATTCATACTTTTTTGAGTGTGCAGAAAAATATTTTGGCAGACACACAGAGACAGATAAAAATGGATGTTGCAAGGGCAGGGGGAAATAAAGGGAACCAGGCAGACTGAGGAAAGGCTGAGAGATAAACTTTTAACTGTATTTTGAAAATTATACTCTGTGAATATATTGTTGTCCTCTCTAGTACATTTAGCATAATCTAGTACCTCTAATACAATACATTAATACAGGGTATTACAAAGTCAGTAAAGGGGTGCCTGAGTGACTTAGTCTGTTAGGCATCTGCCTCTTGATTTTGGCTCAGGTCAGGGTCTCAGGGTTGTGAGATAGAGCCCCACGTCGGGCTCCACATTGAGCATGGAGCCTGCTTAAGATTATCTCTCTCCCTCTGCCCCTCACCACCCTGCTCATGTGTGTGCTTGCTCTCTCTCTCTCCCTATCAAAATAAAAATAAAAATAAATCAGTGAAAAATCCTTTAGGAAAAATGAAGTTTTATGTCATTAAGTGGATGATGGATGAAGATATAAATTATAATAATTTACAGAAGACATCTTGAAAAGCTACATGTTTATACAACCTGAGTTTGTGGCCAGTGAAATTCATATCTTTTACAGCATTATCTAAAAAAAACAACAACAAAAAACAGGGTAGTAGGTTTTGGTAGTCAAATGTAATTGGAAGCTATATAATTAAATTTAAAGGGAAAAAAAAGATTTCATTAGGCAAAACTTTCTAGAACCTTAAATAAGCTGAGGGACAGAGTGAATTTCCAAGGTGGAGGGAAATATAGAATGCAACATGGTCCAACATATTTAACCCAGAAACCTTTTCTCATGGAGTATTTTTTGGAAGTACTGTCTTATCTGAATCAAGGATCCAAATTCCTGCAGTCTGGATCAGAGATGTCTCTTTCTTTAAGAACACAGTATCATCTGCCTTTAGAAGGAGGTAACTATAAGACAGTAACTAATACCAGACTCTCCCTCCCACTAGCAAGAAAACGGAAAGAAAACAAGGACACAAATCAGCCATCTTCAAACACTGAACAAGACAACGTGGAACTGTGTGATCTTTAAATAGTGTTGCCAGATTTAGTAAAAGAAATACAAGATGCCCAGCTAAATATGAATGTTAGATGAATAATGAATAATTTTTAATATAAAGAGTTCCCATCCAATATTTGAGATATATTTATGCTAAAAAAATATACACTGTTTATCTGAAATTTGAATTGAAGTGGGTGTTCTGTATTTTATCTGGCAACTCTCTGAAAGCAGAAAGATATAGGAAGTAAACCCACCTTAGCTTTCTACCTAGAGACACCTTCTGACAACAAAGCAGGAAGAGTGAACAAATTAATAATCAAATATATCTGGAAAATCTCCTATTATCTGGAGATTAAGCAACACATTCTAAATAACCTAGGAGTCAAGGAAAATATTTGGAGAAAACTTAGAAAATGCTTTGAATTATATGACAATGAGCATACAACATACGAAAATACGTTGCCTGCAGTTATAGCAGAGTTTAGAGGGGAAAATATTTAGCTTTATCTGCTTATATTAGAAGAGCAGGAAGGTCTAAAGCTTATGTTAAAAGCAAGCAGAGTAAATAAGACATTACTCCCAAAGGAAGCAGAAGTAAAGAAATAAAGATAAAGAAAGAAAGAAAGATAAGACTGAACATCCATGAAACAGAAATATGCAAACAGAAAAGGAAAATTAATGAAACCAAAAGTTGGTTCTTTAAAAAGATCATTAAAAGATCATTAAAAGTCATCAATTTCAAGCTAAACCACTCAAAGAGGAACAGCTGGAAGGAAGACAGAGCAAAACAAATTGCTAATATTATGAATGAGAAAGGATACATCACTACAGTTTCTACAGACATTTTAAAAATAATGGGAAACATTAATAATTTTATGCAAGTTGACAGTTTAGATGAAATGGTCAAATAACTTGAAAATATCAATTAATAAATACATAAAAGATGAAATAATATCTAAACGGCCTTATAGAGATAAGACATTATAGATATAAGACATTGAACTTAGAATTTAAAATCATCCCACGAAGGAATTCCAGACCCAAGTAACTTTACCACTTCTCCCAAACATTTAAGGAGGAAATAATACTAACGCCACACAAACTCTTTCGGAAAGTAGAAAAAGGACTATTTCCCCACTCATTTTATGAAGTCATCATTATCCTGATAATAAGGCCATTCAAAGAACAAAAAACAAAAAACAAAACTATGGAACAACACTCCTAAGGAATACAAACACAGAAATTCTTTTTTTTTTTTATTTTATTTATTTATTTGTCAGAGAGAGAGAGCAAGAGCAAGCACAGGCAGACAGAGTGGCAGACAGAGTCAGAGGGAGAAGCAGGCCCGCTGTGGGACTTGATCCCAGGACACTGGGATCATGACCCGAGCCGAAGGCAGCTGCCCAACCAACTGAGCCACCCAGGCGTCCCCAAACACAGAAATTCTTAAGAAAATGTTGGCAATTGAATCCAGCAATAAATAAAAAGTGATAATACAATATGACCAAATAGAGTTTATCCTAGGGATGGAAAAATGGTTTAACCTTTGAAAATCAGTGTAATTCAGCATATTAACAGAATAAAGAAAAAAAAAATCCTATGGTCACTTCAATAAATTGAGAGAACACATTTGAGTAGATTCAGTACCCTTTTGTAATAACAGCTCTCCACACACTAGGAATAGAAGGAAATTTTTAAAGGCATATATGAAAAAAACTACAGCTAAAGTTATACTTAATAGCAAAAAACCAGACGTATTTCCTGCAAGATCAGGAACCATTCAAGTTCTCGCTTTCATTCAATGTTGTGTTGGTGATTCTAACCTGTGTACCAGGACAAGAAAATAAAATAAAACATGTACATGTTGAAAAGGAAGAAGTAACATTGTCTTGATTTAGAACCCTTTTCTTGCAGATAGCTAAGAGGCCCCTTAATTAAAAGAAGCCACTCAATTCTCTGTACCCCAGCCTCCTGTCCAGCTAGACCACAGGCGTGTTGCTAGAGAGAGCAACTGGCAGCCTTAGCCTGACTTTATATATGTATATGAGTAATTGTTAAAACTGTAAGGCATGGGGATTCGTGATATCAGTTCTCTACATCTATGGTTTTGCGAATTGTTTCTTAATGAAACAACTGTTTTTCACTTGACATCTCTTGATTTCTATTTGGGTGACAAAGCATTAGCCTCAAGAGCCACTGGAAGAGTCTGCTGAAATTAAGACCTAGCCAAAATATTTACTTTCTGTATGACCTCAGGCAAGTGCACTCCCCTCTCTGGGCTTCAGCATCCCGAGTTAAAATGAGATGGTGGACTGTATCACTGGTTTTAAAATTTTCACGTGGAGCCTTTTGCTCCCATGAGGTGGTTTTGCAGAAACTGCTAGTGCAGGTCAGGGATGGGGGTAGGGATGAGACCAGACTCATGAAAGTGCCCCTCACAACAACTCTGTATTTTTCTGCTTCATCTCCCGCAGTGTGTATCTCACAGTGTGGTCTTTTCTTTGTTTTGTTTGATTTCCTTCCATCTCCTTCACATGGACCACTTTTTACCCCCCCCCCCCCCCCCGTTGATACTAAAGCAGAAAAAGTTTCCTGGTTTGGGGGTATATTTGGTCTGCTTTAAAGACTAAAGAATGAGTGAAGGAAGGAAAGGAGAAGCCAGAGGGTGATTCAAATAGAAGAAGAAGTTGTTCACAGAGCAATTTCCTCCAAAGTGGGAGGGAGATGACGATCCTTCTGCCCATAGACTAGAAGGAGGGAGAAAGAAATTCAGCCCACAGCTACTCTCCAGTATAGACAGCAACTCCCACCCTGTAACACTCCCTCCCCTAAGATCCCCAATATCTGCCACCCATGCAGAGTCCTGAACTGAGGGTAGAGAACTCAGATACCCCCTGTGGGCACAAGGACATGAAGGGAAAACCTCAGCCCATTCCCAAGTAGCCCAGATTGGCAGATTGGAAGCAGTTGGAGATATGCCCTTGAGCCCAGGCAGATGTCAAATATGAGTTGATATCGAACTTTCAGATATGATTTAATTTTGAAAGGGTTCCCTGGTCCAGATGATCTTGATGTTCTGCACAATGATCTAATTGAATCCTTAAATGAACTTACCCCTTGACAAAGAGAATATAAAACCAGAGGCATAAGATTCTGTTTCTGAAATTTTGATCTGTTAGGTTGCCCAAGTTCCTTTTCTCCTCCCATATATAAAGGTGCATAAGAAAACGTGCAGTATTTCCTCAAGTAGTTTTCTCTGCGTGTTGTTCCTATAGAATAGTCACCTTATTATCCAGGTCTCTGTTTTCGCATGTGAGCGTTAAGTAAACATTAAATAACCTCAGAAATTCTTCCCAGCTCTGAAGCTTTGCCAACTCTAAGAATGTTACTACTCATCACTTTACTAGAATAGATCTCTAAATTTTAGAATTTATGGGTAGAGAAGCAGTACATATGAAATAAAAAAGAAAAATGGAAAACTGGATGACAGATTAACACCCTTAATATGTAAAGAGCACCTACAAATAAATGGGAAAGATATGAACATACATATAAAAACATTGTCAAAAGACAAAAGAAGGCAGGCAAATGGTGTACAGATATGGAAAAATGTTTGGCTTCACTACACATCACAGAAATAATTTTTTTAAGTTTTATTGATTATTTATTTGAAAGAGAAAGAGAGACCACAAGTGGGAGGGGCAGTGGAAGAAGAGAGAATCTCAAGCAGACTCCAAGCTGAGCGTGGAGCCCTACACATGGCTCGTCCTCATGACCCTAAGATCACCACCCAAGCCAAAACCAAGAGTTTGACACTCAATCAACTGCACCACCCAGGCGCCTAAAGATATACTGGGTTTTTAAATAATATATTTTTAACTACTAAAAGGCAGCATATTTGAGGAGGTAACAGTATAGAGTCAGACAAGCCTGGGTTCAAATCAGTGTGCAACTTCAGACATATAATTTAACTTGTGTTTTGTTTTTGATTTCTTTTTAAAATAGACCCAATACTTAAATGTACTTCATCTAGTTGTTAGCACTTAGTAGTGTCTGACATTACTGGAAAAATTATAATGTGAAAGGAAGGTTTTTAAAATAATAGTGATAACTCTCAGTATTTGGAAAGATACTGGGAAATTTGTCAATTTCACTATTGCCAATCCACCGAGAAACTTACCAATGCTCAAAAACCTGAAGAATGTACAGAAACTTTCTACCTAACAAAGCCCCTTGCAAATACGAATCCTAAAATAGAACAAGTGACATGAACTAGTGGTTATGACATGGACATTAATTACAGCAATGTTTAAAATGCAGACACTTTGGAAACAAACTAGATAGCCAAACAATATAGAATTGGTGACATCAATCAGTCTATCCACGACAGAGATTTTCTGTGTGACCATTAAAAAATCCTATGAAGGGACGCCTGGGTGGCTCAGTTGGTTAAGCGGCTGCCTTCGGCTCAGGTCATGATCCCGGCATCCTGGGATCGAGTCCCACATCGGGCTCCTTGCTCCGCAGGGAGCCTGCTTCTCCCTCTGACTCTGCCTTCCACTCTGTCTGCCTGTGCTCGCTCTCGCTCGCTCTCTCTCTCTGACAAATAAATAAATAAAATCTTAAAAAAAAAAACAACATCCTATGAAAAACGTGTCATCCCAGGGGCACATGTTCACAACCTACAAGTGATAAAGGCCGATTACATGTCAGTAAGCCCAGTATGATCTCAATTCTGTTAAGAAAAAGTATGGAAGAAGAGAGAGGGAGGAAGGGAGGGAAAGAAAGAGGAAAAGTGGGGGGGAGGAGAGGGGGAGGGAGGAAGGAATGAAGGAAGGAGCAACAGAGGGAGAGAGGGAGACCGGGAAAGAGAGCAGAAGAGGAGAAGGAAAATCGCAAACTACAGCCAGAGATACGTTGTGCAGGTGAGTTTTGGTTATCTGTATAGCCTACTTCCCCGGAATTTAATGACTTAAAGCAACTTACAAGCTATTATTGAATGTGGTTTTATCATTGAATGTGGTCAGCCTTTCAGGCAGAGCTCAGGTAGGAGGTGTTTCTATTCCATGCGCCATCAGCTGGGGTCCCTCCGTGGTATTCAGCCGCTAGTTGGGTGCCCTGGAGGGAGGGACCCAGGAAGTTCACTCTCGTGCCTGGCCTGTCGGTGGGCTAGTTGGAAGGCGGGTGCAGCCAGGCCCGCCCCTCTGCGTGTGGTCTCGGGGTTTCCCCATATATTCTGCCTCCAGCTGTCCAGTCGGACTTTTCACAAAGCAGCTCAAGACTCGGAGAAGGGGGAAGCGCCCAGCGCCCAGGGGCAGCCTGCCCCCCCGGGGTGGCATAGCGGTCTCCCCCACCGCACGCCATTGGGTAAAGCAGTTCCAGACCAACCCCCATGCAACGTGAGGGGGAAGAGGATCCCCAGATTTCCAGCCATCCTCAAGGCACCGCAATTGCATATTCAAACAGCAAGGAAGGAACCAAAGCACGTTATCCTCGAAGAAGGAATTTAGTTGCGCTGAGGCTTCCCGCCTCATCTCTTAACCAAATAGATGATGGCGAAATAAGCCCGTCCTCATCTGCAGGATGGGGTCTGTAATTGTTATGAGAGAGGGCTTTCCCTTGCGACTGGGAAGGAGTCTTTGTCTTTCAAAGCCCTGTGCACGGTCTAAGGAGGCAGCATGGGCCCAGAGAAAAATGCCAAACAGATCCCTAGGTGCGGAAGGTCCCTGGTCCGTCATCCAGCTTTCAGAGGTTGCTTTGATGATACAGAAAAGGATGCAAATTGCGATTCCAGATTTCAGGGGCCCTCGGGCCGGCTTCCTGGGGCTGCTGCATCTCATCCCGTGAAACACCCCAGTTCCTGCCCGGCAGCCGCTGATGGAGGGCTGAGAAACGGCTGTGCTCTGATGTGGAGACAGGGCCTTCCAGCCCGTCTCCCCCAGAATGCACGCGTGTCCTCAAACCTGGCCAACTCGGCCCATGGCCTATGACCACCACCCGCTCCCCGCTGCCCCGCCAGGGCATTTTCACGTGAGACCCCTGATGCATGACATGCCGACCTCGTTCCTGAGTCACAAGGAAGGAGCGATGCCCATTCCCTACTGGATCATAGCTGCTTTCAACCTTTGCACCAACATTGGAGTCCGCATCCATTTTGCTCCGCGACCTAGGATCTGTCTGACAAATGTGACTTGGAACCCCGGGCTTGTGGAATCCAACCGAAAATGCAGAAAACACAAGGGGGAAGGCTGGCCCACCACCAGGGCAAGCAGCCTTTGAAATCTAGGAACCGTGCAGAGGCAGACCAGGCTTGGAGAAATCCATCCCCACTGAGAGGCTCCTGTGAGTGGGGTGGGATTTCTGGACATCGGCCTGGCCTCTGGTTCTCACCACAGACCTGGAATGCATGTTCTCATCTGAAAAGCTTCGGGAGATTTTCCCTCCCAGATGTTAAACACGAAATGGCAGAGCTGATAGAGACAGACACAGTGTGACTTAGGTTTTTGCATGTGCCGTGGTGCTCTGCTAGAGGGGGTCCTTGGGGGTGGGGGTCCTTAAAGAGATATTCACAAGCCAACCCCCCCCATCCTTCCAAGAAGAGCCCATGACCCTCCCAACAACCAGCATGCACAACTGTTTTTAATTCCAGTGAATTGTTTTCTTTTATCATTCATTCTGGCAGTGAAAAAAAATACCCCTTTGATATCAAAGAAGGCAGGCCTACTAGAAAGTATTATTAGATTAGTAATCGCGGTGGTAATACATTGGACTGAGCTAGAGTTGATGGAGTGGACTCTCCTGGCCCCAAGCACAGGGCTGTCAGCTCTACTTAACTCTTGTCTTCGTTCTGCCCTGGGTTATAAGTCCTTATGGGTCTGTCTCTCTCCCGGCTGGAGTTGTCAGCACCTGGAAGGCATAGGCCTCTTCTTGTTCACAGTTACCTCCCAGCCCTCCACGCCACAAAGCATAGAGTGGTGCTTAATCAATGCATCAAATAGGATATTCAGGAAAGCCTCAATTAGCTGGAAACCTCATTGAACTGAATTTTATAAATTACCCTCCACTCAAAGGAGGACAAGAAGAAGGGGAGGGGAGAGCTCAAGGATTAGAGCTTTCTGCTCTAACAGAGCTTTCTGCTCTGTGCTGGCTTGTGTCTTTAAAGCATCTGTAAGAGCTGGCTTCGAGTCTGCTCTGGTTCAGCTCAGTCTCTACACCCTGTATCTCCCCCTCCCCAGGCCCGGAGAGGAAGTCTGAAGAAGGCCTGATTGAAACAAGTCCCTCTTTGTCCCTGAACCATAGTGGGGGGGGGACAGGGAAATAGTTTCAGACATTGAAAGGCATGTTATCCTGGGGCTCCAACATTCATTCATTCACTCACTCACTCATTCATTCATTCATGCGGCCGTGCATCATTTACTATGCACACTGCTCCCGCCGGTGGGAATGTAACTCGCAGCCCCCCTGTCCTAGCGAGGAAGCCGAGCAGACAATAAACAAGGAACCCTAAACAAGGATGCTGTGTCAAGTGACTCTAAGTGCTGCAAAGAAAAATAAAACAGCTTCAGGGTATACAGGGTGGGGAGAGGGTTCCCGCAGGAGAAGGGGCTAAGGAAGGCGTCTCCGGGAGGGGGCGAAAGCCACAGGTGACAGGAAGAGAGCTTTGGGCAGAGGGAAAGGCAAGTGCACCTGGGGAGAGGTCCCGATGGTTTGAAGGAGACCCATGGGTTAGCCAGGCTGATTTGCATCGCAAAGCACCACTCTGGCTCCCGCCTGGTGATGGACCAAGGGGGCCAGAGTGAGAAAGGGAAGAGGGAAAGGCAGGTAGGAGGCTCCGGGCTGCTGTGATGCTGAGCAAGGTGTGGGGAGTCCTCGGCTACCTGATAGACTTCCCTGGTAGAGCCAGCGGGATTTGGGGTGTGTGTGTGGGGGGGGGGGGGTGTGCACACATGCAGGGGGAGAGACAGAAGCAAGGGTGATGGCAAGGTTGGAGCCCAAACACCCGGAAAGCCAGGGTGGGACGTGGAGGTGTGGGGTGGGACAGGTGAGTTCATTCATCTGTGAATCTAGGCGCCTTCCCTTATAAAATAATGAGGCTATTACTGACCTTGAGGGGCTGCGGGTTGAATCGAGAGCATGGGTGAAGGCAGATTTAAAACCTAGCCGCGCTCTGTAAAGGTATCTTTACTCCCTCATCGTTTTTGTGAAGAATTGGTGGCACATTCTTCCGGGATCTCTTAGCTTGTGGTTCAGAATCATCGCTCCTTTCAAGGGGACAATCAGAATTACAAGAGTTTTCATGACTCTACCTGTGAGTGGGTCCTATGCCCAGAGTGGCAGGCAGGCGCAGGTCTCAGAGCCCTCCAGACAGGTCTCGGGTGTGTTCCGTGGAGACCTGGAGGCTTGGCAGGACACGTGCAGACATGGGCAGATAAGGTACACGTAGGAGAGGCACTGTCCTGTCTTACAAGTATCTCTGACCTTAGGGGTTGAGACCTGACCTTAAAGAAATAGTAGTAGGTTTATTATTATTATTAGCATAATATACTGAGATTCACCCTAATTCTCCCTAGAAGAAAAGTGGAGGGAAATGAAGAAATTGAGTAATTGAGTCCTTTTATGGTTTCTATATTAAAAGTGATATTAAAGTGATTTTACAAGGCAAAGAATATTGTTTCATAAGTTCACTGTTTTGTATTTTATTATTATAAATATAGTAGACTACATATTGGAATCGTAGAAAATCATAATTTCTGGATATTCAGTAATGGTTGACTAACTCTTCCAAGAATATAAAATGACACAGCTTTAAAAGTCATATGTGTTGGGGTTAGGTTAGAGAGTGTGACTCTTGATCTCAGGGCTCTAAGTTCAAGCCCCATGTGGAGTGTAGAGATTACTTAAAAATAAAATCTGTAGAGTGCCTAGGTGGCTCAGTTGGTTGAGCAACTGCCTTCAGTTCAGGTCATGATCCTGGAATCCTGGGATGGGCTCCCACATCGGGCTCCAAGCTCCATGGGGAGTCTGCTTCTCCCTCTGACCTTCTCCTCTCTCTTGATCTCATTCTCTCTCTCAAATAAATTAATAAAATGTTTTTTAACAATCACATGTATGTATATATGTGTATACACATATATACGTGTATAATACATAAATATGTGTGTGCATGTATACAGATATCACACGTCTATAACATATATACATACATGTAATGTACCCCCACACACATATATGTAATGTACACATGCACACATTTATCGGTGAATCTGAAAAATAGAAGAAATAACTCAAACTCTAATCAGTCATATGGCCTGTGGTGGGTTTTTTCTTGTTGTTTTGTTTTGTTTTTAATTTATAAAGTAAATATTTACCGGCCACTGTCCTTGCATCAAAAGGCCAAGTTACGCTCTTCTCTTTGCTGTGAAGTTCTGAAGTACCCAACTCTACCACTAGGGGGTAGCATGTTCCATTACTTTCTTCAACTCTCATTTCCACCTGGATCGTGGGCACATCCCACACAGTTTTAAGAGTGTCGAGGAAAGAGTTGGAGACGTGTTTTAGGCGCCAGTTAAGTTCAGTGGGTCTCTTTACCATCCCCATTTGAAAGATCAGGAAACTGATGCTCAGAGAGGTTAAGTGATTTACAGGAGACCACACAGCTGGAATTATGCAGCCAATGCTGAAATTGAGTTCTAACTGCAGGAACCAATTTGCTAACCACAATGCTAAATACCTCTCTGTGTCCAATGAAATTATCTCAGTCTACTGTCAAAAAAGTCCTAAGGGATCGGGGGCGGGGGAGGGGGCAGGGGTCCAACTACTTAATGTGATTCTTGAAAAGTTTTTGAAAACTACAAAGTGCTGTACAGATATAAGGAGTTTTATTGGTAATAAAATTGTATCCTGTCTGTTCCAAATTGCCCTACAACATGACACACTCCTTGAGAATGGGAAGCCCTGCTTTTCCTTTCATTTAGGGCCCTGCTGCTGGTGCCCAGCACCCACTGGGCACCCCACACAGGCTCACTGAAGTGTTCATCTGAATTTGTCAGCTCTATGAAATCAGAGAAGCCACAATTAATTTGGTTGCACTGTATTATTAATGTTGCTGAGATTGATATCAATGCTGAATGCCAGAGACGCATTCCAGCTGCCTGTCTTCTTGAATAGGCAAAGAAAGAGAGATGAAACAGTTTCAAGTTTCCCCAGCGAGGCCCTGCCTAGCACTGATTCATGACTTCTGTCCAGACTCCATACCAGCGTGTGCAGCTGACGCCAGGCGCTGCTTCTCACCAGTGGCATCTATGGCAATGGCTGACGCTGTGGGGTGGCTACTGGATGGCAGGCACCGTGCTAAGCATTTTTCTTGCATGGACTTACTTAGTCTTGCCCACCACCCTAGGAGACAGGAACTACCAAGTACGATCCTTATTTGATGGCTGAGGCTCAGAGAGGTTAAGTAACTTGCCCAGGGTCAAACAGCTGTACAGCATCAGAGATGTGTTTCCAAGCCTAAATTGTTCATCAAGACACTTTCTGACCTCTGAACATCAAAGAGGAATCAACACATGTAACTGACCTGTTCGCCAAAACTCTGGACACACAACAAGAAGCTCACGATCCAAAGAAATATACAACCCCTTAAAAAAGCCAAGGGAGGGAAAACTGATACCACAATCAATCAGTCAATCAATCAATCTCACTCTCCATGAGGACACAGATATTTCTTCTGTGTGTGGACGATTAGATACATTGAGCCCGGAGCATTCTGTATGAGCACCAAGACCGTGAAGCAGAAAGGTGGGAAATCGCTCTCACTTCCACAAATAACAGATTAAAAAACAAGGGGCGTCATTTGAGTTACCGAGTTCCAAAGTATCTCAGGACACGTTTACCGGGGAGCCAGGCCTCCGCACTCTTGGGAAACAATGCCCAGGTAATTATTTTAAATGAGCATTAATTATGTCATTATTAGAAATGGGGGAGAAAATGCAATTTCCTTCTGTCACTTCTTGATATCTTAACTAGAAGAATATTTGCCGTGCTATTATAACAAGTGACTGTTCGCATAATGGTGCCCAGGCAATAATACAGAGACATGTACATTTTCATATGAATATATCATGCCTAACTAATGAGATTGCTCATTTCATAACTTCAGTTCCATTTTTATTATTTCATAAAACTGGAAGTCCTTATCCATTTTATGAAAAACACCAAACCTTTGTGAAATTCATTAAATAAGCATAAAAAATTCATTAAACAAGTGAATTGCATTCAGGGCTGCTTTGATGCAAATGCCCTTTAAGCAATGTAAAACTCCATATTGATTTAACCTTTCATGTTCTGATATTTCCATGTGGATATAAAAAAAAATTCTTTATTCAGGGAATGAAATTAAGTGCTGATCCCTTGATCTCCAGCTGGGCAAGATAGATTGGTCAATTTAAGTAGTGCCGCTGATCAGCAAACAACTGAATTTAAAAGTATTAAGGCATGTCGATATTTTAAGTATTGTCACCTGCACATCAAGCAATGGGAAAAAAAAATTATTATTCCAGCTCAATTAAGTTGGTGTTTGCTGTCAAGCTGACCTTGAAAGGGCTAGCCGATTGGGCCATGGCTTCGTGCCCTTGGAAGTTGACAAGGGCAGCAGTGGCAAGGTGTAAGACACCAACAATAGCCTGAATATTTTGAATGGTGTGGTCAGAGCAACCACAAAATAATTAGCCTGGAGATGCCGTCCCATTGGGGTTTGTCCCCTCATTAGTGAGAGACATCCAGTAGAACAAACACGAGTTCAGAGGAGAAGGAAGGGGTTTGCCCTTCACCCAAGAAATGCTTCTGGGAGCCCTCATTAGGCAAAGAGCATGAGACAGCTTTTAAAGGACTTGAAGGCTCCGTGGACTCCTGAAATGCATCGAGTCACTCATTCATTTATTCAAACGATATATATCGGAAATCTACTCTTTGTCAAGTAGATGCTTGCGGCTGGGAGTATAAAATGTGAATGACAGTGTGGCTCACAGACCGTGAGAGGGGTTTTGCAATGAAGAAGCTGTTCTCGGGGGTGCCTGAGTGGCTCGGTCCATGAAGCATCTGACCCTTGATTTTGGCTCAGGTCATGATCTCAGGGTTGTGAGATCGAAGCCTGCATCAGGCTCTGGGTGCCGTGAGGAATTTGCTTGGGATTCTCCCCCTCTCCTTCTGCCTCTCCCCTCGCTCATGTTCTCTCACTCTCAAAATAAGAATAAATGTATCTTAAAAGGGGGGGGAGGGGAAGCTACTCTCTTAAAAAAAAAAAAAAAAAAATCTGGTCCATACTGTTAGAGGCCTGAATTGAATCTCAGCTCTGTTATTTACCAATTATGTTGTGTGGCCTTAAGCAGGTGATTCTGTCTCTCTGGGCATCAACTGCCTTGTATTACTACTTCATGAGGCCATTGCACCAACTAATGAGATATTACATATGAAAACCCTCAGCAGAAAGGATGGAAAGCAGAAAGTGCATGATAAGGGGCGATCGTGACCACCATCCTCATCACTACTGTCATTCCAATCCGAACTTCTGATGTTGCAGATAACAAAACTGTGATTTGGAGAACAGAGCTCACACAAAGACTGGGGAGCAGATTGGGATTGAGAGGAGACTTTCCCATGCCAACAGCAGCCCCCACAGCCTCTGGAGCTAGAACCTCCATAATCAAAAGGACTCCTGACTCAGCCTGGCTCCTGTGACTGTAAAATCCAGGGCTGGGTCTGTTGAGGCTTCAGGTGAGGCATGATCCAGGAGCCCAGGCTTGTCACTGGGACCCGGCTTCTGTCTCTTGACTTCCCTGCTCCATTTGCTTGGTGAGGACTCGAACAGCAGCCAAGCATTTCCTCTCCCAGTCCCAGGATGGCTTTCAGTGTCTTGGAAAGCTTCCTGTTTATTCATGTCCCCCCACAGGAAGAAAGAGAATCTTTGTCTCAGCCCTCCCAGGTGAAACCTGAAAACCAGTATGATCAGAACAGCTGAAGTCATACATTCCCACCCATTAATACCTGGAGCCAATAGATGGAATGGGCTGACTGCCTTAGCCTGGCCTTGCTCACATTAGGCAAGGGGTGCCATCAGCCCGCCCGGAATCACAGAAATCAGGAGCTGATGGGAAAGTGCAGGACAGTAGGAAAATGCTGGAGATAACACCACAAATGTCCTCACACAAACCCAAATTCCACACACCACTACAGGGTGAGGATTCTAGTATATCTAACTTGTAGTCATAAAAGCAATGATGGCGGGGTGGGGGCGGTGCGCCTGGATGGCTCAGTGGGTTAAAGCCTCTACCTTCTGCTCAGGTCATGATCCCAGGGTCCTGGGATAGAGCCCTGCATCGGGCTCTCTGCTCAGTGGGGAGCCTGCTTCTTCCTCTCTCTCTCTCTCTTTCTCTCTCTTTTATTTATGTATTTAAATAAATAAAATCTTTAAAAAAGAAAAAAAAAAAGCAATGATGGGAGCAAGAGAAAGTCTGCATTCTTTCCGATGCACACTGGAGTGGGAGCTTCACAAGGGCGGAGATCGCATCTGACCTCCTTTGCCAGCTTCTCTCCCCAGGGCCTGGCTCTGTGTGTTTGGGGCCCTTGAGTCATGGTCACGAGATCAGATGACTTGGCAGGAGTCTGAAGCCCAGCCCTACCACTTACACATGAACTCTCATGTGTAAGAGGAAAACATCAGGATCCACAGAGCCTGTGAGAAGCCAGTGAAGGAATATCTGTAAAGTGAGTAAAAGAAACCTGGATAGAAATCCTTTGAAAAATCTTATGTATTATTATCATTATTATTACTAATTACTGGATACTGCCAGACCCCCATCTATACCTTCAGTGATATTTCACATTGTACATGTTCATACAAGGATGTCACCACCTCCAGCATACCCTGCACCTGTCTTGATCCACACCTCTGTCACTGAGGTACCCCTTCTCCTCAAGACCCACAGCAAAGCCACCTTCTCTGTGGGCCTTTCCCGAACACCCAGCGCTGGAAGCATCCCCCTTTTCTTTACACTCCCCCAGACCTTTCTCTCCCCTCTCTTTAGGAGCCCTTGGCCCATGGTATTGTTGTTCGCCTCTTACTTTGCTAGAGGCACTCAGAGAATGTTCCAGACAGCTCAGTTCTGCCTGTAGCCCAATAGCAGTACTTGGGTCAAACACATGGGGCAGTGGGGAGGGGACCTGGTGTTGGAATCAGGGTGCAGATGTATCTAAGTGTGCAGAGGCTAACATCCCAACTCGAACCGGTTAGCAGAGTGCCTAGAAAGAGAACGTTAATGGTATGGTGGTCACAATGGGAAGCTCAAGATCTTGGTGGAAAGATTCATCCATACTCAGGGACAGTTAAGATTTTTGTAATACCAAAGGACTCGGGAAAGTGTAGAGATGCTGTGCCAAGCAGGACATACATTCCCTGGTGCCGCCAGAGTCCCCGGCCGTGGAGGAAAGCATCTGCACAGAGGGAGGGCTTACCAGGTATAGGGAGTTCCATCCACCATTCCCAGGGTCAAGGGGAGACCCCTTCTGGCCCTCAACTCCCCTGACCCCTCTGCAGCTTTTTGCCCCTTCCCTACTCACCCATAGCATCACATTCCTGAACTGAGAGAGTGGAAGGAAGGCTGATTTTCCAGGCGCAAATCTTAGAACCTGAGTTCTTACCACGCATTTACTGAAATAGCTCGAGGACACCTTGCTCTTTGGAACAATGAAGAAATTGAACCACAAAGAGGAATGAAGTGACTTGTTCCAGGGGGAAGAGTTAGTGACGCTGCTCACAGGATTCCAGACCCCAAGCCCTCCTCCTACAACCTACAGTGCCCTTTTACAGTTGCACACGATTGAAGGAAGGGGGAAAACAGTTGAACACACAGACAATGGGGTTACAGCTGGACCTGGTACACAGCCAGTCAACGCTGAACAGCGGGACCCAGGGGTTCACTCTCCGCGTAGACCTACCTTCAGCAGGTAGAATTCACTCTGTCACAGCAAAAAGAATCCCCCAGGGGAGGGACTGTGACTGAGTCACAACTTCTGCATTTTGCATCTGTGGTTTTAGCCGGTGTCCCGCGCTGGTACACTAAGGGGAGCCGGCAGGTGCTCCGTAAGAAAGGAGCTGTTTGAGCCACATAGCTGATGTGGGTAGAAGAGTTTTAGGAAGGCACTAAGCCAATAGGACCATAGATGTCTAAACAGTAGCCGAAGTTCCAGCTCCCCCACATGCACGATATGCAGAAAGGATGAAATATACACGACAAGCCTCCAACATTTAAAAAAAAAAAATGATGAGGTGCAAACAGTCACCAGGGCTATTTGTCATCTTTAAATCTGCTTAACGGAAAGTATTCCTGCTCGCTGCCAGGAAGAATAAAGCAAGAGATGGAAAAGACAGAACCGCACGGAGAAATGTATTATATGTATGAAATGTATTATATGTATGTAATATATTTATGTATATACACATATATATGTACACATATATGATGATATGTACAGCTTCTGCAGCTGGAAAACATATTGAAGGCAAGGCATGGCCAAAGAAGCAGGTTGTCTGCATGGAATCTTAATAACTATAAGATGCAAAGCCCCTGCTGGCATTACTCGTCCCTCTCTGCCGTTAGTGAGCTGTGTGACTTTGGACAAGTCGCTCTCCCTCTCTGAGTCTTCACTTCTCCCTCTGTGATTGGGGGCAAGGGCAGCTAATAAGCAGTGGTTTTTAAATGATGTTCTGCTGAGCCCTTAGGCATCCTTCAAAAGCCCTTGGAGGAGGAGGGTTGGGCGCTCAGTGGGTGGGATTCTGAGCCTCCCCTCCCTCAGCTGATCCCCACCTTAACCAGAGCATTCTGCTTTTATCTCTTTCATAATCAGAGTTCTGCATAATATTTTGAGGGAAGAAACAGCTCTGAGCAAAAAGGAAAATGAAAACCATTCTGCCGACCGAGCTCGGAGGCCTTCCAGCTCTCACATCCCAGCAGCCCAGGGAGATAATTGTCTTGGTTTCCAAGACCTTCGGCCTCTTGCAAATGATTTGGGCACCAAAGAGAAACCACACCCAGATGCCCGTCTGTGTGCTGCCTGCTGGGGGTACCAGATGGCTGGACCCCCCCACCCACCCCCACCACTGCGCCATGACGACACGAGCCTCCCCCTCCAGAGTGTGAAACCCATTGCAAAGAAAGGGCTTTCTTCTTGGCAGGATCTCCCCCGCCGCTGCCTCCTTCCTGCCTTTACTGTTCACGGTCCCCCAAGAAAGTGGGGGCCTTGTCGGTAAGATGGGGAGTCCTTCTCTCTCTCTCAGCCAAGTGGTTTCACGAGTAGTCTCTCGGTGTTCGTGAGATTAAAACAGAGCTTGTAAAGGCCTGGGTAAAACTATCTATTCATTTGAGTTCATAACAACCGCTAACAAACACTATCGTCTCCATCCTGCTGGAGTGCTGATAACTGATGCCTTTCGTGACGGACATTTGATTGTAAAGGCCGTTGGCAGGACTTGAAGGCATTTCACTTAAAACCATTATTAGATTTCGTTTAGCTCTCCCTTGACACCCCTTCCCCCCAAAATAAGGCCTTCAGGTACCTCTGAGATATTTAAGTACACGTTTCCTTAAGAGACCACCCTCACACCAAAGGAAAATACTTTAAAAGTTGCTTTGTAATATTAAAAATGAGAGAGAAGGAGAGAGAGAGAGAGAGAGGAGAGAGGGAGGGAGAATACGCGTGAGAGAGAACCAGCTAGGTTTTCCATGATTACTAATTTAGCAGACTCTCTGTTATGTTTTATTGATAGTTCTAAACATAAATTTGCCTTTGGTATACTTTGCTGCTGATGCCTAAAATAAGACATGTAAGAACACATAATCCTATGCCTACGGCTTTTCAGAATAATGTACAAAGGCTCTTTGTGGCAACCCAAGCAAGAGAGATTTAAATGGAGAGGAGCGGGGTTTAGGTATTTCTTCAAATTTGGGCAGAAAGCGAAGTCGCTTGCCGCTCGCCGGTGTATCTCTCGAAATCCCAGCGTTCATGCAGTTTTAAATACAACATTTCTTCGGGTTTATTCTTGAATTAGGAATCGTGATCTCGCCCACATTTTATTATTTGCAATCGGAGAATCCTGTGTGTGTGTGTGTGTGTGTGAGGCCCCAAGTTCACAGGAGAAAAATAATACATATTGCAACATTTAAGAGGCTGGTTATTTATGACTGCAGCCTGGTGAGGGTACCGGCGTTATATGTGTCACGAGATGCCTTTACATGCTCAGAGAAACACAAAACTTCATGCACAGAGCCCATAAAAAGCAATCCCTTTAAAGGATCTGCTGTCAGTGTCCACCCCCCTCCCCGCAACCACCCTCCGCTCTTCTTCTTCCTTTTTAAATCATGAGGGGCCAAGGGATAATCAAATCTATATATTTTATCTTCCAAATACTAATGGGCTTGAACACGGGGTAGAAGACGGGACAGCTGATTAACAAGGAAGGTCACGATGTCATCCGAGGCACGATTTATAAAGAAATAATCTCGAGAAAATATGCTATCCGTAAGGAATGCTGCTGTGAGCGATCTGATAGCACGGTACCATCTTCCTCCCGGTGGATACCCTGCGTTTTCACAAATGACGCGTTCACGCGCAAACTGGTGGGCTTTCTGCAGCTCGCCAGCCGCTGCAGACCAGGGCGGTCGGGAAGACCTCGGTCTGTGGTCCATCACAGCGAAGGGCAGATCGTCTGCTCTCCTGGCCTCGTTCTGCAGGCAGCAAGACAGGGCAGGCGTGGAGAGATCCAAAGCCATCTCTTAGTATTATTTTAAAGGAGACAAAGTAGCTAATAGTGTGCTCTAGGCAAACACACTCTCGGAGACAGATCTGCTTAACTCCCTGGTATCCTGGAGCACAAAGCATTTTAATAAAAAAAAGATTTTGGCTGCTGCTCGGGTCTGAATCACCGACCTCTTTCAGAGATATACGTCCTCAAAGAGAGGCAGCCGGTGGCGTGTCTGAGGTTCCGTTGAGCTCTGGGGCCTCGACTCCAAGCTTCCTCCCTGCTCCCACCCCACCCCGAAACTCTCCCTCAGGCCCTAGGAGGCCAAGTAGAGAGCAAAAAGGAGGCCTCTTCTCCGTTCCCCTCGCAGCCACGACTCGCCTTCCCCAGGCAGGCGAGCCCTGGAGCTCCCCCCTCGCGCCGCTGGCCCAGGTTCCAGCTTCAGCCTGGTCCAGCCTCTACCTCCCCACCCGTGCCACATGTGGGGAGCAGACTCCTGTTTCCAGCACTAGGTTTTCTGCACTGGGAGCTCTGAGTTCTTGTCAGCACCCTTTCTCAGGAGCTTTTTTAAGCTGCTAGCAGGCTGAGAGGGAAGGCCCGAGTTCCAAGGGCCCTAGATGTTTTGCCTCTCTCATTGCAATCAGTGTTTCCTGTGCTCCCGCAGCTTGCAAGGTGTAGGTCGGACAGCAGTGAGATCAGACCACGGAGTCCAAAGGGAGAAAACAAAAGAGAGTCTGCACGTAGGCTCATCGGTTCCTTCACTTGTTTTGAAAGCGCCTCTATATGCCACACCATTTCCTACATGATGGGGTGACATGACAGTGAATGAACGTGATTTCTAGTTTCCTGGGAGGCACCTAATGCCATAGGAACATAATAAATGTAACAAACAGGAACTAGGAGATAAAGAGGGGCTCTGGGTTTGGTGGTGGTGGTTGTCGTTTTTAAGTAGACCCTTCTCGTGATGCGTATCAACCCAGTGCTATTCACAAGGAAATCTGGATAAGTCACAGGAGTGCGGAGGGTTCCTCTGAGAAAGGTCAAGAAAAAAAGGTGGAAAATGATATATTTAAGAGTAAATTCTTTGTGGGCGGAGAGGGATGCCTGGCTGGCTCTGTTGGAAGACCATGTGACTCCTGATGTCCCGGTCGTGAGTTCAAGCCCCACGTTGGGTGTAGAGATTACTTTAAAAATAAATAAAAATAGGGGCGCCTGGGTGGCTCAGTGGGTTAAGCCTCTGCCTTCGACTCAGGTCATGATCTCAGGGTCCTGGGATCGAGTCCCACATCGCATCGGGCTCTCTGCTCAGCGGGGAGCCTGCTTCCTCCTCTCTCTGCCTGCCTCTCTGCCTACTTGTGATCTCTGTCTGTCAAATAAATAAATAAAATCTTAATAAATAAATAAACTTAAAAAGGAAAAAAAAGGATAAGTCCTTTTAACCCAAGGACCCTTTGTTTGCTGGACACTGTGATGATCTGGAAGTTTGGGGCTAACTAGTTAAGCCCACCAGTCAGGGAAGTGAGAGGGATGGAGGGGAGGAAAGAAGACAGAACAAGAAGGTAGGCTGGAGTCTGGTCACTTCTGAGACCCATGAACACATCCTGTGAGTTCATAATTTTAACCGTTACTAACTTTTTTGCTGATCCTTGCAAGCACCTCGGAAGCAGATCCAGGACAAGAGTGAGGTAGCTAGTGGGGCACGTTTAAGGAGATGCTCACTCTCGGGGTCCTGCAAGTACAGTCAGCACCTGATGATGGGTTCCCTCTTAAATTCTGCACACCCCAAGGGTTCTGATTTCATTGGTCTAGGGATGGGCCTTGGCATTGAGATCGTTTCAATCTCCCCAAATTATAATGTGCGGCCAGTTTTGAGAACCACTGATGTTAGGCGTTAGTTGGACAGTGAGGGAGTCAAGGCCAGGGTCCCTAGCAAGAACATATGGAGTCAGGACAGCTAAGATCAAACAGCACTGACACCCTGTTCTGCCACTTAGACCGGACCGCACTGACATTCTGCGTTGCAGGCTTTGCAAAAATGACTTCTGCAAAATGTCCTAAAATAAGGCAGTTAGCCGCAAAGCATTTGTCACCATCACGGGCAAGGGGCCATGAAGACATAAGCCCCCAGATGTCAGCAAAAACAAAGACCATCAGCACGTGGACATGAACCTCATAAGTAGACAGATACATGACCAAAGCCGTGAAGGGTACGACTCAGCACACCCTGATTGCTTACAACAATTCCACCAAAGAGCTGATAAAAACCCCGAACTTCAAAACTCCAAAGTCAAACTCTCTCGGGCCCCCCTCCCACTCTGGGAGCTTTGTATTTTTGCTCAATAAACTTTGCTTTGCTGCCCACCACACCACTCTTCGTCTAGTCAACCTCTTTGTTCTTCCAAGTGGCATGACTGAGACACAAATCCTGTAAGAGCTGCTTTCCCCAGGCAGGGCACCGTGAGTAGAACCGTTAGTGATCAAACATTAACACTTAAAGCAATGATAGATGATCAGATTCTTTGTATGCACTTGGCTCTGTCGTGGGCAGCTTTGCCAGTTTCAGATTTCCCTTTTCTGCGGATGCAAGGCTGCTCCTGATCAGCACAGCCCTTGGGAGAACTTGCAGACCCTAGCTCACTTAATTGTGGGGACAACTCTGAAAAGCAGGTATTCCCATCTTCATTTTATGAAGAGGAAACCAAGGCCCAGGAGGTTAAGACCCTTGTCCAAGATGCATGCAGAAAGGAAGTAGGGTGTAGTATTCTGCCACGAGTTAGTCTTTTTTCAAAGCATGTGATCTTCACCGCCCACCAACTACACCGACTCTTGCCTAGGCAAGTGGCCACCTGTAATCAATGACAAACATGGCTCTGTATCTGTGATCTGGAAGCAGTTTTACTTACAGAAGTCTCTTGTCCTTAACCTAGGAGAAAATCAAGCCCCTGTTTGGCTTTTTACCTCTAGTCATCAGAATTGGCAAGTATCCGGTTCTATAGGCCAAGTCTGATTAAAGTTGGATTTCCGTGTTGCTTCTGGCTGTGCGACAGGTCCTGTGATGCCCTGCCCAGGCCTCCAGCTGATGGCAAGTAAGGCAAGGGGGATGCTAGGTCCGTGTTAATTCTCCACACCCCAAAGCCCTCAGCCAATGGCAGATGCCACACAGAAACATGTAAGGAACTGCTTACACCAGTCCTTGGTATGACAGGCCCCTTTGGCTAATGGTCACCAGACATGCTGGGGAAATGCCTTGAAAGAATAGTGTTTGGTTTCCTGAAAGGCACAGAGGATGAGGGCACCAGAACAAGGACAACTCCAGTAAGGGTGTCTTTCAAAGTCAACACCACCCCCCCAGGGAATACAATGTCCCAAGATCTCTGTACACTTGAGTTGAAAATAGGATGAACTAATGTTGGAATCATCACGGTTTGCATTCTCCACGATGCCACAAGCAGCCATGGAAATATCCATTCCTTCTGTCCCTGTGGACAGCATCACTCTTTGCTCAAGATTTTTATCCCTCCCACCCCCACTGTCTACTAAGCCAAGTACAAGTTCAGCTTCTTCACTTACTGGCTACATGAACTTGGGCAAGACTTCAACTTTCCATAACCACCATTTCATTGTTGATAATATGGGGTTAATAAGAATAGCAAGTATTGTGGTAGATGGATTACAATGTGATTTTGTAGCAGCTTCCTTTCAGAGGAGGAACCTAATCTGGGCCGGCCAAGTAAAATAGTGACTTTGTACCAGCTCTAAATCTAAGCCTTGGAAAATTTGCATTTTCCTGCTGCTACCTCAGCCACTTGTATGTGACCAAGCCCAAAACAGCCTGCTGAAGGGATAGAAAATTATGCAATGGAACCTGTCTGGCTGAGGCTTTCTTAGACCAGATCCGCAAACCTCTCAAGACTCATGGTAAGTAATAAATGATTGTTATTTTAAGCTACCAAGTTTTGGAATAGTTTGTTACACAGTGATAACTAACTGATACACTACATCATCCAGTTTTTATGGTCATTAAGTGAGAGAATGTATCCAAAGTGTTTAGAACAGGGTAAGTGCTCAATAGATACAAATTATAGTGATCGGACTAATCCTAGTGGCACCAGCTGAAGAAAATACTCTAAACTCTCCTGATGTTCAGCATACGCCTTACCTGGATTTGAGCCACACTGAGATATTCTCCATATAGACTTTGCACGTCTCACATCCCAAATACGATTATACTCTTCCCCTTACCTAGAATGTTCTTTATTGCATTTACACTCCCCTGAATCATCTCTAACCTTGGATCCCTAGCTGAAATGCTACCAGCTCCAAAAAATGTATTGCTGGAGATGGAGGGGATTGGGGTGAGAGGGTGATGGACATTAAGGAGGACACCGATGTGATGAGCACTGGGAGTTCTTTTTTTTAAGGTTTTATTTATTCATTTGACAGAGATCACAGGTAGGCAGAGAGGCAGTCAGAGAGAGAGAGAGAGGGAAGTAGACTTCCTACTGAGCAGAGAGCCCGATGCAGGGCTCTATCCCAGGACCCCAGGATCATGTCCTGAGCCGAAGGCAGAGGCTTTAACCCACTGAGCCACCCAGGCACTGGGAGTTCTATACAACTGAAGAATGACTGAGCTCTACCTCTGAAACTAATAATACACCATAAGCTAATTAATTGAATTTAAATAAAATAAAATACATTTTTTAAAAACTTAAAAATTAAAATTTTATTAAGATTTTAATTAAATTAATTTAATTAAAATTTAAATTTAAAAAATTTTAAAAAATTTTAAAAACCTTCTGTGTTTGAAATAAACAACAGTGATGCCACATTGCTTTCCTCTTGTATGTCTAATCCTTAGCTCATCTGACTCTCAGGACAAACTGGTTTCATTATTCTCTGCTTCACAGCAGAGGTTAAATGGCTCAGCCGAAGACATTCAGTTAGCCAGAGGCAGAACCCAAACTCCAATGCGGATCACCTGCCTTTTAACACAAGGCTTTTACTGTGGGATACGAATTGTCCTAATTGACGTCATAGCCCTGAGCTTATATTTTCATGCGCCACAGAAATTCACTTCAATTTTGTAAATGGGAGTATAATGTTTATATTTAAGATACGGTAAAGTACAAAAGAGCCACAATCGGGTACACGCACAGGTGCATGCACACAACAGAGGGACATTAAAAAAATCCAAGAACTTGCCTTTAGTTCTTTCCTCCCATGATTTCCTGCCATAATTCTCCGTGTGGGCAAGTGGGCATGTGCCACGGGTATTGCTGTAATGACATCAGAAGGTCACGATCTAGTGACGGATTTACTCCGTGCAAAATGAAGATCATATTTCTCACATAGCGGTCTTGGCTGCAGAACAAAGGTGTCCTGGTAAATCCAATTTTCTGGCTAATAAAAAGTGACTACCTGGAATATTATACAGTCGTGAGGAGCAATGAATTAGAAGTACTCCCAAGAACATCAACAGGTCACAAAAACAGAAATGCTTCATGAGAAAAGAAGCAGAAAAGGCCAAACCCTCAGTACAGTCCAATTCACATAAATTAAACAAACATACCCAGAGCTACGTAACACCACTGACAGCCCCCATGAGTTTATCAGGGGAACGGGAGTGGAAATGGAAATCATCATAAAAGGAAGAAATAGGGGATCAGTCTGCTGAGCATCAGACTGTGGGTTTTGGCTCAGGTCATGATCTCAGGGTGCTGGGATAGAGCCCCGAGGTGGACTCCGTGCTCAGCTGGGAGTCTGCCTCTCCCTCCTCCCTCCTTTTGCCCCTCCCCCTGCTTATACACTCTCTCTCTCCCAAATAAATAAATAATTTTTTTTAAGTGGAAGAAATAAAGTTAATAAGAAGGGGCTTCACCTGGGGCATTGGGAGGCTGAGTCAGTTAAGCGTCTGCCTTCAGCTCTGGTTCTGATCTCAGGCTCCTGGGGTCCAGCCCTACATCAGGCTTCCTCCTCAGTGGGGATCCTGCTTCTCCTTCTTCTGTGCTCTCACTCTCTCTCACTTTCACTGTCCCTCAAGTAAATAAACAAATAAAAATAAATAAATAAATAAAGAGAAGGGGCTTCAAACAGTGATGATAATTGGCTAAGAATTGAAAAGGGTGAGTCGCCTAAACCCACGGCAGAGGTCCAAAATGTATGACTTAAAAAATAAATTAATTAAAGTAAAATTTCTGTATCAACTAAACGTGGATTTAAAATACACAAATACCTCAGCTGCCCTCACAAATATTTCTCCCAAACCTACTTTACTGGGAAAAATCATTTTCTCTGCCTACCATCCCATAAATACATACAAAACACGTTTTATGGTCCAGCCGTGGGGAGTATAGCATAATGTAGAATCTCAAGGAACTGCTAATATTTATTGAGCACCTATGAAATGATAAGCTCTGGACAAGCTGTGTCACATATATGCTAAGTAATTCTCATAACAGAAGAGCAGTTATTTTCTCCTTTTTAAAGATTTTTATTTATTTATTTGTCAGAGAGAGAGAGCGAGAGCGAGCGCACAAGCAGACAAAGTGGCAGGCTGAGGCAGAGAGAGAAGCAGGCTTCTTGCTGAGCAAGGAGCCCGATGCGGGACTTGATCCCAGGACCCTGGGACCATGACCTAAGCCAAAGGCAGTGGCTGAGCCACTCAAGCTCCCTATTTTCTCCTTTTTAAAGATAAGGAAGTTAAGACTCACACGTCAAGAAGTTAACCCAAAGGCATGGCTTGAAAGTGTCAGAGTTGGAATCCAGACTCATCCCTTTGTCCACAAAACCCAAGTTCTTTCCATGGTATCACGCTCTGTACAAGCTGGTATTAGGGGCAAAGTGCAGAAAGAGATATAAGATGTACATTTTTGTCTCGCAGTAGCTCAGTGTAATTATGATAAACACAGATGGACGGAGAGCCCCTTGAGGGCACACAGGTTCTCTGTCATTCCTACAGAGGCAGCGTTCAGCCAAAGCCTGACTTCACAATCTCACCAAATGAGAAAAGTAACTAAAAGTACTAAGAAGTGTGCTTTGCTGCCTGAACTCTCTACTGACTAGCTTTCCAAAGAAGGCTCACGTTATTGTATTCATCCTTGTATATTGAGACCGAGAAGTTTTCGGATGACCGTAGATGTTAGCACATAATTGGGATCTCATAATATAATCAACCGTGTGCTGGCACAGGCCACAGATGGTTTGTGTCCACTGCCCAGAGTCAGAGAGTATGTGGGTTCCTCTACTTAAGTAGAAGGGTTTGAATCCAGTTACCATAGTCACCTCGCCAATCGCCATCATTATCGTGGGACATCACCATCATATCATAACACCCTCCTCCTCATCAAACATATTCTATATGCCAAGGCCTGAGCTAAGCGTTTCTCGTGAGTCCTCTCATGGAGCAAACTTCTAAGTTAATGCTAATGTTCAGCCTATTCTACAGATGAACAAATTAAGACTCAGAGAAGTTACTTGCCCAAGATTGCATAGATTGTGGCAATAGAATAGTGCGTTAGTTGGGCTAAGTTCGAATGTGCTTCCATGACAAACATCTCCCAATCTCAATGGCTTAACTTTTGCAAAGTTCGCAACAGAGCTGAGAATCCCAAAACCGACCATCTTCCGTGCAGTGACTCCAACATTTAGTGGCTTTACCACGTCAGCAAGATTTCTGCACATACGCAGAGGCAAGGGGAGAGAAAAAGGAACATCTCAGAGACCTCATAATATAATCAACCATGTGCTGGCACAGGCCTCAGAGACCTCTCATTGCCTCCGCTTGAGAATGACATATCAGTCGTACTTCTGAGCCCAGAACGAGTAACATGGTTTCACTGCCAGGAGGCTTGGAAGTGTTCTCTATAGACAGCATGCCAGGAAGGAAAGGAGAAGTGCATACAGGTGAGCGCTAGAAGCATCCACCACAGATAGGGACTCTGAAGGCATCTTAGTCTGTGGAGAGAGCTGAATCAACCATGGATGTAATTTTGGCTTCTTGAACACTTCTGTGGGAGGGAGGGGCAATTATCATGTGCTGTGCCCTGACCCTGGGCCCAGATCCTTACATGAACACTCACATGCACTGTCCTTTATCCCGACAATGACACCGTGAGATCAGCACTATTGTCTCCATTTTATAGATGAGTAAACTAAGACTCAGAAGCTAGGTGACTTTCCCAAGCCAGAGCTGGACCCACAGCAAAGGTTTTCTACCTCCCAAACCAAACTCCATCCCGCAAAATCACCAAATCATGGCATTCACTCGTCTGTTACTTGACAAAATACATTCAAACGTGTTCTGGATTTTGCATTCGTGAGGATGCCGGAGCTCAGCAAGTTAAAAAGTACATCAGTCAAGAGGTCATGGAGCCAAATCCATGCAGGAGCAAAAGAGGAAATGCCCTTTAGGCAAAGAGTTCCAAGTGTAGGAGAAACGAAAGGTAGAAGCCCCCCAACCTCATCTTGGCAGCCCAATCCCTGGAGGGAGAGGAAGCAGGAGGAATTCCAACCCCTGCAGAGTTCATGCTCTTAAACACTTATAAAAGCTTTAAGATCCAGACAAAATCCAGACCTAAGTGCAAAGGTTACTGGAGTTGGGATTTTATTGCCAGATGTAAATCCATCTTCTCTAAGACCTACTCTAGGTCCCCTGTGCCTCACTTGAAATATTTCATGTGCGCTGAATGGATTTGTTGGCTCCCTGTTGCCTTCGTAAATTATGAAGTCCAAGTTGCTTAGGGCCTGGATCCAGCAGGGGTGACTCCAACTGCGCCCCTCCAAACACCAAATGGAGGACAGCTTTGCTTCGTTTGTAGGGATTGCTCTGATTTACTCTTTGGTCCACCATTTTGGATTGAAAGGGAGAAGGGGTACTTCTTGGCTCACAGTAGGTACCCCCAACCCAGAGT
This sequence comes from Mustela lutreola, assembly GCF_030435805.1. Classification (NCBI taxonomy): domain Eukaryota; kingdom Metazoa; phylum Chordata; class Mammalia; order Carnivora; family Mustelidae; genus Mustela; species Mustela lutreola. The sequence goes on along the minus strand of NC_081305.1, from coordinate 28,218,769 downwards.
TCATTGGTCCAGTCACAAAAATATTGGACCAGAAATGGACTGGACCAATTAGATTCTTTCTCTCCCCTTTTCTCTCATATAGGAATAGGATACTTATTAAAAGGGACATAGCTGTTGGAGGCCAAGACTCCTTAATGGCAGCCCCCTGGAGAGAAATTCCTGCAAGTCCTCTTGCTCTTAATCTCTAGAGGTAAGTCCCCAAGTGTGCGTGTCTGGCCACCCTTATATCTACTGACCTTTTACCTTTTTTGTCCCACCTCACTGAGCCAAGGTCCATATGTTGCAGCCGCCAAAAGAATCTTGACAAATATGTGTTAACCCACCCAACCTCAAGACAGAGACCCATCATCTTCAACCTTCCCGTCACCCATGACCCACTGTTCTGTACTTCTTCCCAAAAGTCAGCAATTTCACCTGTTTTCTTTTGGCACCCCCTTGGAATGGTACAGGTGGGTGGGTAAGGCAGAGGAGGAGCTGGGAGTCTGCGCCTGGTTGACCATCAGAGTTCTAGGAGAATCAATATCTCCTTAGTCCTTAGGCATGACACCGCTAGAACCCAGAGTCAACAGTCATAGACTCAGTGGGACCCAACCTCCTTCCCAGTCTGCCCCTAACCACCATGTCTGGCCCCATCCCATTCATTCCTTCCCATCCATCCTACTATTCTGATCCCCAAATAGCTCCCTCCATGACTCAGCATATGCCATTTCCTCTCTCACCAGGAACACCTCTTCCTTCTTTCATTAAAAACCCAGCTTATCTGTCACAGGCAGATTATTTCTCCATCTCCTGCACACAGCTATAAGGCACGATTAGTTAAAGATTAGTTCCTCCCATTGTCCATGATGCTTATTCTCCCTCATTGCACTTAACGTGTGTTGTATTACTATTATCTGATTTATTTCATGTCTGGGCCCTCCCCACTGGATTAGTTGTTATTTAAATACCTCCTCCAATGTAGGACTAATGCTGCCAAATTAGCTCTCAGGTGCCTCTGTACAAACCAGACTTTGGGGTTTCCTTTTTTTTTTTTTTTTTTTTTTTAAGCCCTTCCTAAAGAGATGCAGCCTCGTGGGAGAAAAGTCTACTAAGATCTAGTTCTTAAATGTATCATAAATGCTGCCCCGTGAGCATGCTTGGGCCTGCACAGTACTAAAGGGGAAAGAGCGAGGTTGGGGGAAGAGGCAGGCGAGTGAGCTGTGCAAAGGGAAAGCTAACAGAGAAGAAAAGAGGCCAATCTCAGCAGAATCTCCTTCTGCTGTTAGACTGCTCTGTGGGCGTGCAGATCTTCGTAGAACAAGGTCCTCCGTCAAGAGTGTCATCACAATGTCCCACGAATACTCAGAGAGAAAAATACTGATCTTCTCCACACGGGGAAATCCTACCCAGGAGTCAAGAAAGGAAGAATCTCTGTGTGCATGTTGGAAAGATGTACAGTAGATCATTGAGTGAATACAATGATGTTATTCATAGTCTACAAGGTATTAACCCTTCTGGGTGGTTACAATGTACCAGGATTTTACATGGTAATTTCTTAAATCATCAGAAGAAATCTATGTGGTAGGCTTCTGAGCCCCATTTTACTGATGCGGAAATTGAAACACAGGGACTAAAACATTTGTTCAAGAGAGCTTGGCTGGTGATGGTAAGAGCCACTGGGCAGGAGACCTATAGATCTATCATGCTAGCCTACCTAGGCTGCTAACATCCGGGTTCTCAACCACCATGCTACCTTGTCATTAATTATGTGTGTGTGTGTGTGTGTGTGTGTGTGTGTGTGTAAAAGAGAGAGAGACTTTATATATAGCTTATGCTTATATGGCTTGTATTAACATAGAACATTTCTGGAAAGCAGCCAAGAAACTGTTAGGAGTCCACGCCTCTGGAGAGTGGGAATGAAATAATCAGATGACTTATGTGTCTCTTGCAACACACACACCCCTCCCGAACACTGTCTTAGGAATTCATTCCACTGTAAGTAATAGAAAACTCAATTAACGGAGACCTAAACAAAACCAGTTTATCTGTCTGACATAAACTAGAAGTCCAGAGCCGGGGGTTTATGGGCTCCCTGATACGAGAGCTACTCTTGCGTAATTACCATGGCTTTAGGCTGGTGGAAACAGCTCTTCCTTGCTTTATTTATTTATTTGCTTACTTATATCTTCATCAAACATTTCTGTATTTTACCTACGTCCCTCGTTCGTTGTCTTTCTTCTGCTCTAGAATATCACCTCTATGAGGATGGGGACTTTGTTTGCTTTACAGCTGTATCCCAGCACTGTGGCATCCTACCTGATACAGAGTAAATGCTCAATAAACACGTGTTGAGTCAATCAGTGAATGGATATGGCTACTTCAATCATCACTTCCATGTTCACAGACTCAACTAAGGTAGGTGGGGGGGGGTCGGTGGGGGGGAGGAGGAGGGGCACCAAGACCTCTGACCTCCTTTATCATGAAAAGAAAGGCTTTCCCAGAATCCTCTACACAAATTTCGCCTGCCTCTTATTAGCCAGAATTGGCTTCCTTGGCATGCTCCTCTCCTGCAGCAAAAGGTGCTAGAAAGCCAGAGGCCAATGACCATGACTGCAGAGAGCCACCCCAGACCACATCAGGATGTGCTTAGCCAGGAAGAAGCAGCGAGTGGCTATGAGTTACATAATCAGTCATTTCACCCACAGGTTGTTTGGCTTTTTCCCAGATGCATGTTCTAGTTTTATTTTATATATATGTAGATATATATATTTAAATATATAATAAATAATAATTTAATATATAATATATAAATAATAATTTTATATATCTATATAATGTTAAATTATTATTTATATATATTTTATATATTTATATTATATATTATATATTATTTATTTATATTTTATATATTATGTATTTTATATAATATATTATATATTGAATTGTTATTTATACAATATATATTTTAATATATTAAATATATATTTTTAAATATAATACATAATATTATATTTAAATATATATTTAAATATAAAATTTAATTTAAATATAAATTTAAATATAAATTTAATTTAAATATAAAATTATTATTTATTATATATTTAAATATATAATAAATAATAATTTTATATATATATAAAATAAAAGTAGAACATGCATCTGAGAAAAAGCCAACCCCCCAAAAAATATATATATATATATATTTTTTTTCTTGATTACAAGGGTCCAGACCCCATTGCAGGCTTCCTCAGAATCTTAGGGGGTGAGGCCAGACATGTGCACCTGGACAGGTGCCCAAAAGACTCTGATGCACAATCCATAATTAAAAACAAAAACAAAACTTTCCAGAGAGTCTTATAATGTAGCTGGAGACTTTAAAGCTCTGGAAAAGGAATGTATCCTGATTCTCATAAAGACGTAAGCCCAAGAGGTCTTTCTAGATCATTGAGCCCAAACTCTCCACTTTTCAGAGGAGTAAACTGAGGCTCCCAGAGGCAGAGAGACTTGTCCAGAGCCTCCCAGACAGTCAGTGGCAGACCCAGGCCAGGTTCCAGCATTGTCTCTCAAACAAGTGTCTTGCTCTCTTCAGCTCTGGGCCATCTTATTCTCCATCACCAGGCGCTTAAAGCCAGGGCCAGGACCCTCCCATTACTCACATTTAACTTTTACAGAGAAACAACCAAGTATCAATTTTGCCTTCCTCCGTTAACTGCGTAATCTAGAGTAATAAATTAGTCCCGAGGCAAAAAGATGTCCTTAATCCCCGTGCTGCTTTTCCATATCCCTGTGGTGTTTATAATGTAAAAGGAGTTCTAGGGGATAACGTCCCCCCTCAGCCTTCCCCTTTCTGCATGTATAAATTTAGATTTCATAATTATAGTTGCAGGTTTCCCCTTTGCTCTGCCCCTGCCCTTGAGCTGGAGAGTGGCACAAGAAATGGTTTACGTTCTCTGGTCTACCCTGACAGTCTAATCCTGCTCCTGTATTTCATGCTGTCTCCGTCAAGTCCATTTTCTCTCCACTACAAGACAGACACTGTGTCTAAGGCCCCCATCTCCGTAGACTCAAAGCAGTGTGCTCCTGGACCAAACCATGGCATCCCTCTGCAAGGTCTTACAAGCCAGCCTGGGGACAGACAGTTTCCGAAATGCAGGCGAGGAGACCCACATCAAGCTCCTCTTGATGGATTTATTATTGAATCCAATCACGAAACCAAAATGAAAGAGTAAGATGTGACCATCCCAGAGAAAGGAAGACCTGCCAGGCTACATCTCCCAAGGCCTGTATGGAACTCCAAGGTCAGAGTCTATGCTTTCTTGTAAGAGGTGCTGGAGCCCGGCAGTGGACCTCGCAGTGGTTCCTGGATTGCCTCAAATACTAATCAGTTATGTCACCTGAGCTGGTGGCTTAACCCCTCTGAAACCCCGTTACTCCTCTGTGGGAGGAGGGTAAGAAAATGTATCTATTTAACGCCTCAGTGTGGCCAGAAAAACAAAAGAGAACAAGTTACGAACGTATACTACCTTAGCCGGTAATGTGGGTAGAATCGAGGCAACCGAATCAACGGTGTCCTAAAGTTCCAGCCCAGCTGTGTTCCATCCCAGATTCACCAACCAATGTTTTTTCCCAGTCGTTCAGACCTTATATACGGCCCTAGTCATCAGCCAAGACAAAGGTGAAAAACATCAGCTGAGAATTCTAGGGGTTCAAGTTCAAGAAACGGAAACATCTATCTGTGTGCCCTGTTTTCTTTGTTTTTTTTTTTTTCATTTCTATGCAGATATTTGGTATTATGTAGATATCTAAGGGTAAGAAGTGCCAGTCACATGGGAGACAAAAGCCAGAGCAGCTTAGATCAATGACCTGTTAAGTGAGGTCCTTATTTCTCGAAACTGCTTCGAGACAACTAAACATCCACTCTGAGATGTGTTGCTCTCCCAAAACTTTGCAACCAGCAGCCTGAGCCCAAACCCCAGATATTTCAGTGTTAGCTCTCTGACACCAGACAAGGGAAGCTCTCCTAGGCTCTAACTTCTGTAAAATGAAACAAATAATATCTAATGTCAGGCAGATGTTAGAGCAAAACAGTCAACCCCAAGGGGTCAGAGATTCTCGTGGCCTTGCTAATCATTCAACCCACATTCAAACCACATTTCTCTAGTGAGAAAGTGATTTGGGGACGTCTTGAACAACGCCTTAGAACAGTGCCTGCATGAAGGCAGGAAAATCTTTTGTTCAGTGCCCAACCCTCCTCTCCCAGAACAATGCCCAGCATTTAGTAGCTACTCAATATATGTCTGTTAAATGAAGGATATGTGCTGTTCTTCCCACATGGAACAGAATAGCCCTACTCGAATAGAAGGGCCAATGCCCTCGGATTTTCTTCTGTCCTCACCAGGACCTCGTACTGTGTGTGCACAGAAGATAATCGAGACCCCTCATAGTCCGTAAGGACCATGGACAATCGGTGGGGGTTGGTGGGGAAGATGGTTTAGAACCACCGCAATCTGTCAATAACAGCAGATGCCATGGGTGTGTATGTGGGGGGTGGGGGGTAACCACACAATTAGCCTTGACTCCAAAATAAGAGAATCATCTTGGTTGCCTGTGAAACTCTTCCCGAAGACGAAATTTCAACAGAACATTGCAATAGCAAATATTCACTGCAAAATTCCACAACTTCTGTCACTATGAAAAATGTCATTGAAGGAGATTTTTCTCAGAAAACAGCAACATGCAAAAGTAATCAGGGCTGGAAGACTCAAAGATGGATGAAGAAAACAAGAGAAACAGATCCAATAGCTCTGGTTTTATGAATAGACTTCCACCCACACCCCCTCATTTGTAAGACCCTCGTGAGATCTTTTTTTTACAGCAGGTTATGAATCATCTTCATGATATCTTTAAATGGATGATCAATACTATATTTTCCCATAAAATGTTTGGTTTGAAATCCGATTTTAAGTGCATTAGAGTTTTTGTGCACCGAATCAGTGAATGCCTTAATAAATTGTCATCAGATATGAAAGAAATATAGCAGAGATTAATTGCCATATTTATTTATGAGTCTATAAAATACCTTGTGAGAGTCCTAGCACATTTTTGGGATACCAATTTGAACCTTCAGGAAAGTTAAAAGCATTAAAAGAGACTGCAAGGAGATTTATGATCAGAATGTTTTTAATTGCAGACTCAAGCAGACAGGCAGGTATTAGAATGGCTGTGCCCTTAATGGGCATGTCTCGTGTGTTACTCTTTTTTTTTCCCCCTTTAAAAATGATATACTTCCCATATTTTTATTGATTTGTGAAGATCTGCCGTAAATTACTGGGGCCTGCACGTGACATCACAAATGGTCCCAGCTTCCCTAAAGTAGTGGGCCCCAGGTGGCACAAAAAAAAAAAAAAAAAAAAAAAAAAAAAAAAGAAGGCTCCTGGCCAGTTCTAATGCTCGGCTTGGAGAGTAGGAGAAACCACAGGGAAGGAGAAAACAGGAATGTCACTCATAGCACAGACGTGTAGATAGCTTGAAGCTGCACATATTTTCACGGAAGCCTGAATGTCAACAGAAATGCCATTCTTTAGGGGAAAAGAATAACAAAATATCCTTACTCCCTGCCCCTTAAGAATGTTCCAGTGGAGATCTGTATGCAAGACCCCACAGTCCCTGACTGTCCTCAGAGCCAGCATCCAGGTAGCTGCCCTCCCCATTTGTCCAAGCCATGCATCTGTCCTCTCACTGTCCACTCCAGACCACCCCAGGCCCTGTCCCAGAAAGGGACAGGACAGGGCACCTTATTCCAGAAGATCTTTGCACACTATCCTTTTTTTTTCTACATGTGTTTGTTTCTTCCCCCCTAGACTTTGTTTTCAAAAGCTGTTCTCTGGTTTTCAAATCCATACATCTGTTGTTTACTTTCCATTTTAATTCTGTGAAAACACAAGATGCCTCAAGCTTATCATTAGAAAGATGTTACCCTCCACGGGATAAAAATAATCAAGACTTTCTGTATACAAAAACTGCTTCGCGAGCAAGAACTTAATGCACCACCCCTCCACCCCCAACCCTCCGTCTACCGAAGCAAAAACGAACCTTAAAAAAAACAGATCTTGTCCTGACAATATTCACTAACTAAATTCCGTTCCTTGTTCTGATTTGTTTTGTTTTGTTTTGTTTTATCAGTGTAGAAAGATAGCCTTAAACTTGGCTGGACTTTTTATGTGTTTTTTTTTTTTTCTTGCTATTGTTACTTTTTGTTTTGTTTTGTTTTGTTTTGTTTTGTTTATTTACTTCTCAGTCACAGCTGGGTCTGCTTGCTATTTTCTGTTTTAATGTATGATCCACATCAAATGGCTAAAACCTCCAAATTATTGTGTAAGTGCTTTCATAGTGCAGGCTGATAGAAAAGCATACCATAGAGATCCAGAATGGTGTGTTTCCAGTGGTGCTACTTCTTTGGACACTTTCCCTGCTGTATGACACTGTGTCATCGCAGGGCAGTACATGTGGATTCTCGGAGTCCAGTTGGAGGTAACCACATCTCCTGGCTGTGGCTGGCTTGATGTGTGTTTGAAATACAGTCTTGCAGAAAGACCCAAAATCTAGGGGTCCAGATTCCAGCCCCTCCTCTGTCACCTACTTCCTTCTAGCTGATGTGATCTTGGATTTGCTTCTCATGTCTCCAACTTCCTTACCCTGAGCCTTAAGACAGAAAAGCAGAGGCGTTTAGGATCGCTCTGTAAGCATGCTAGGAGTGCAAAGGAATTTTTATTATCGACAAGACATGATTTTTAACTCTAAGCTTAGGTTTGTACCTGCTTTACCGACACACCAGGACCTCTACATTAGAGCTCGTTGTGTTACTTTGTTCAGAAATTCATTCTTTCTGTTTGCCACCTTCCTGACAAATGACATCGACACCCCGATCTGGGAATTATGGTCTTTTTATTTTTCGCTCTTGATGCCAAGGTTGCTGTTGACAGTATGTGCTCAGGCAAAGCAGAGCCTCCCTGCCTTTCACAATCTGATGCCACGCACACTACTTCCGTCAGAACAATTAGTGTTCATTTCGGCTTTACTCAGGGAGACCTGCGGCGACTGATCAGTATCAATTATAGATGCATCTGTCCAGATGCACTTGTCCATTCATGCATAGATTTGAGGAAATCTCGTTCTTCTTCCGTTCAAAAACAGCCACTGAAAAAAATACATACTTTAAAAAACACAATTTGGCACATTTTCATCTATGTTTTTATGCCCACAAACCCACACATTGCACCTGTGATTTAAGGCACTGGAACTTGATTTGGAGTATTTCTGGCTTGTTATTCATCCCCACCCTCTGTAAAAACTTCTGTCTTTATAAAATGTCGGGAAATGAGGGATATTTAACCCAAAATAGTACAATAGGATTTCTGTGTGTGTGTGTGTGTGTGTGTGTGTGTGTGTGTGTTGGATTCAAGTTTATTGTCAAAGACATATCCTTTTTTCTTTTTTTTTGAAGTTTTTATTTTAATTCCAATTAGCTCACATACAGTGTGGTATTAGTTTCAGGTGTACAATATAGAGATTCGACAGTTTCGTACGTCACCTGGTGCCCATCACAGCAAGTGCTCTCATCCCCATAACCTATTTCCCCCATCCCCCACTCACTCCCACTCACCCCCCTCTGGCAATCACCAGTTTGTTCTCTGTAATTAAGAGTCTGTTTCTGGCTCAAAGACACAGGCTTTACTCTGCCTGCTCAAGACCTTCGGTGAATTTAAAGCAGAGGAACATGAACTTCAAATAAGCAATGTGGACGAATCCTCTCCACGCTCCAAGTAGGCCTCTGACCACCTGCTTTATTCATATTTGTTTTAATGAGCAGCTAGAGGAAATATCAGAGTGCGTTCAGAATACAACAAAAGGATCTGTACCATTTGTACAAAATACTTTTTGCGTGGAAGGACTCCCTCAAATATAACAGGGAGGGTCTGCCTCTCATAAGTCTGTCTCTTCCCTTCAGTACAAGTCTAGATGGACACACACACTCAACTGGGCATTTTTCCCAAACTAAATTAATCAGCGGTAAACAAAGCAATGAGAAGCCGGAGCCCTCAGCTGCCAAAGGGAGCGCCTGTCCACAGCCGGAAGAATGAGAACAGATTCCGTGACCCCTTCCTTGAACCAGACTTTCCAAGAAAGACTTGTTTCAACCTGAGGTCGCAGCCAGACAGAGGGCTGCATTGGCTCTGTTTTGTGATGAGGCTCTGAAAATAATGGGAAGGGGACACACTTGATATGAACTGTTTTTAGGGGACCCCACTTTGTGCTGGGGGGGCAGGTCACAATCAAACCCCAGGGGCACCAGGTAGGTTTGCTGTGGGTCTAGCCTCTCCCTGAGAAAGGAATAAGAAATCAAGGTTTTCCAGTCTTGGAAGTGGCGGCCTTCCTCCCCAAGACACTCTGACACTGTAAAGTAACTTTGAAGACAATAGAAAGCTTCCTTCACAGAAAACCTGCTCTTTGGTTTGTTTTCCTTTTCTACCTAAGAAGAAAAACACCCAGGAACCATCAGAGCCCTACCTTCCCAATTTACTTCTCCGCCGCTTTTCCTCTTTCAATCTTTTTTTTTTTTTTTTTCCTCCTGAAAAATCGTGTTGCTTTTTCTCTAATCCTAGAGAGCAAAGACAAGAGGTAGGCCCGGAGGCCCTGCGCACAGCATTGATACCGCAGAGGTCTTATAAATCAGGGAAAAATCAATACATTCTATATGGTAGCTTCTCCTTTGCAACCAGATCGCCAGGGGACATAACTAATGCTTTTTCTCCACCACCAACCCATTTTTCTGTCATAAAAAAAAAAGAAAAAAAAAGAAAAAAGAAAGAAAGAAAGAAAAGAAAAAAAAAATCTGCTTAGGAACGAATGGGCAATCAAAGTTGCTGAGTAAGTATTTCAACTATCTAATTTTATTACTTTACAATTGACATACCTTCCCTCTGGAAATGTTTGCAATTAATTAATTAGCAGTAATCTTCCCCAAGGGACTAATTTAATGAATTCTCTCCAGTTCTTACTTAAAAAAAAAAAAAAAGATGTATCCAAGCTGCAAATGTGTGGATGGCTGCAAAGTGCATCTTGAAAAAAAATCAAGGGATCTATTACGGGGCCTTTTTATCACTAATCAATGCGGCGGTAACGATAATTCTTTTTCTAACTGGGAATTTCCCCGGGTTGAACGCAAGGTTTTTCCAAGGTAAGAACGCTTGGCAGCAGCAGGGAAACCTCCTTAGTATTTAGAATGAAGCTTGTCCTCCTATCAGGAATAGGCGGAGGAGTGTTGGGTTTCCAAGATCTATAGAGTCTGGCCCCTTCTGTCCCACCTGTACTGGGGGGGGGGGGGGGTGTCGGGGGGCGGGGAGCCAATGGTGTTCCAAAGAGGTGTCTGACTTCAGGGGCTTACCGGTTCCCTCTGCAAGGTTCCAGCGGAAAACTCTGCAGCCAGGGATCCTGGGCCAGGCCCTAGACTTTGCCTGGTCACTGGGCTTCCTCCTCGCCTCGCAAAAATGCAGGGCAGAGACCAGGAGGTTGTGTCTGACCTCTGGGCTACATGTTCTTGCGTTTCAGCTAGAAAATACAACTGGGCCCTTGAACCAATCCCCCAGATTCCTGCAGGAAGGGTGCAGGAATTGTAAAGTGCCCTGACCCTGTGAGTGGAAGGAAGATTTTCAGAGGGTTCTGGCCTGCCAGCCCCAAAGCCACTTGGATACCCGCAGCATCTCCCGAAGACCCGCCCCCCACCGGACTGGATGCCCCTTTTCTCGCCCTCCACCCCCGCAACCCGCACCCGGACCACAACATCAGGACTGGGGATTAAGCCTCTAGGTGCTCATAATCTACAGGGTTCACAAACTAGAGGCCGCGGGTCCGGGGCCAGGCCTAGAGAACGTAGATCCCTCCCGGCACAGACGAGCTCCTCCGCCCCTCAGTGCCACTTTGAGGACCCCTGGGATGGGGGGGAGGTGTTCAGATCGCCAGGCCCAACCCGGCGGCGTCGCCGCGGAGCGCTGGGCACGAGCCGCCATCCCCGCGCGCTGAACCGCGGCTCGCCAGCGCCACCCCCAGCGGAGCGCAGCGGCTGCAGCTCGGCCCCGGCGCCTTCCTGTGGCTCCCCGGCTCCCGGGTGGACAAGGCGGTCGGAGCTCAGGAAGCACCAACCAAGCCTCGCCTTCCGAGGAGATGCGTGGGGTGTACGCCCGCCGCCTGCAGATGCCAAGGGTCAGACGGAGCGCATTTCCAGGCGGAGTGCTAGGGGAACTGAACCTTGGCCTCGAGGGGGCGCTATTCGGCCAGTTCGAGGGTCAGAAGGCTGCGGAGAAGCCCCAGGGTCGAGACCCTCGCAAAGACCAGGGCTCGGAGAGCCTGGATCTAGCTAGAGTCCTGGGGAGGCTGGGGTAGAGAACCAGATTCCGGAAGACAAAGACGGCCGGGACAGTGGGACGCACCGACGCTGCCCAGGCGCGGCCCCAACGAGTGCGGGGCCTGTGGCGAGAAGAAACTTTCCCGCAACAGAGGGGCGGGGGAGCGGGGCTGGAGGCTTCTCCCCCGAGTCGCCGCTCTCCTCCACCTGCCAGTGTTCAACCTCCGCCCAGCCTTCGCCCACCCCTGTTCCCGCCCCTCCCCCGCGCGCCTCTGTTCACTTAGACTCCTCATCTCTCTCCTCTCCCCTCCTCCTTCTCCCTCTTGCCTTTCTCCCCCACTTTTCTCCTCTTTTTTTCTCTTATCTCTCCTTTTGTATTCTCTCCCCCCCTCGCGGCCCGGCAGGCTTCTCTCCTCCTCCGGGCCGCAGGGGAGGAGGTAAACGAGCTGCGCCCGGGGCCTGCGCGGCACTGAGGGAGGCGTTTCTCCTACTTCTCCCGGGTAATTTGGAGAGATTGTATGTGCGCGCGCGCGCGCGTGAGCTTAAGGCGAAAAGGGGTAGGATCCAGCGCCCAGCAGAGAGGGTCGGGGGTCTTTGACGTTCCTCACCAGCTGCACAAATCTCCCGAACAAGTGTGAGTGTGGGTGAGAGTGTGCGCGCGCGCACGGGCTGGCTGCGCTTGGCACGCTTGGTGGCCCGGGGCCCCAGGGCCCGGGGGCCCGCCTGGCGGCCCGGGATTACCGTGACGTCACACTGAGACTCTGGCCACCTTGGACTGGGACACCTCGGGAGCCGCACAGCCCCGCGCCGCGCTTCACCTTGCTTCGCCACCGCGCGAATTTGGGAACCCGCATCCTTTCCCTTTCCTTGCCCATCCATGGGCCCTTCTGTCTTCCGGACCACGCGGGTCGGAGGGGCGCCTTCTGGAGCGCAGGGCTCGGCAGCCGGACTGCCCTCGGCTCTGCCTCCAGTGGTGCCAAGCGGGCGGAGGATCCGGCGCTGGGAACCCGCTGCCGTGTAAGGAACCGAGGCGGCGCAAGGCAGGAGGCGCAGAATCGCGGGGCTGAGGCGGCAACTCGCAAGAGGAGAAGAAGGCGGTCCAGGGACAGCCACCATGTCCTTCCCGCACTTTGGACACCCGTATGGCGGCGCTTCCCAGGTAAGAAGTGCCTCCATGGGGGATGGGGGCAGACTTGGGGGGTGGGTGTGCCTAGTGCACGCGCCCGCCACTGGGCGCCCTCCTTTCGCACGAGTCTCCCGGGAAGCCAGACTGAGCAGGTACGACGTACTACAGACCTCTCAGACACCCCTAATCTCTGGTCGAGAATGTTCCATTCCCCCAGGGCAAGCTGGAAAATAGTGTGACCCGAAACTTGGGCACCGACCACGCGCTCCGCGAAGTGGGTTGCATATCGATACCTTCCAGACAAGGCTGCCTTATTGTACAGATATTAGAGGTGACCCCGAGAGCCCACCTCACCATTTTTCAGTTGTTTGCTTGTTGACTTCTGTTCTTATCCTCTCTCCCTTCTTTGAGTGGGTGCAAGCTCTCTGCTTCTGGTTCCTTCGATTTTTCCAGATTTGGATGGGTGTTATGCAGTGACAAGGGTTTCTTGGGGAAATTCTGGGGACACCCATGGCTGTTGTCCAGCTTCCGCCCAGATTGTGGGGTCTGGTTCCAACTTGACCTCTGACCCACCTTGTGATCTTGGACAAGTCTCCCTGGTCCTCATTCCCTATCTGTAAAATGGGAGCAGGAGTAAGATGTGATGGTGGTCTCCAGGGCTAACTTCTAGCTCTACCTTTGTAGGATCCTGTGATGGGGGTGGGGGGTAGGCAGGAGGAGGGATAGGCGAGGGAACCAGCAGAGTTGGCCTCCTGTAATTCGCATTTCAGAATGTTCTCTTCGCCTGGACCCCTGGGACCCTGGAGCCTTAGCAACGTTTTAGGAGTATCTGTAAGGGGTCAGTTTGGATAAATTGCGCCTTAAGATAATTCCCATCCCAGCCGAATCTCCAAACACGGAGGCATGTAGTCGATGTGGAATGATGGCAGGATCGGGCAGTGCACCTCTCTCGCCCCATAGTTTCTGGTGTCTGCAAGTTCCAGTGCCACTTGCTGCGAATCCGCCCCGCACTCCATCCCAGATGTGGCCTCAGGCTCCACCCCGGCGGCCGCCCTCTGCTGCGCATCCTACGACGGTCGGCTGCTGGGCAGTGCACGGCCGGAGCTGGGCGCAGCCTTGGGCATCTATGGAGCCCCATATGCCGCCGCCGCAGCTGCCCCAAGCTACCCAGGCTACTTGCCCTACAGCCCAGAGCCGCCTGCGCTATACGGAGCGCTGGTGAGTACACCGCACCGAGCCTGGGTCTGTGCTCCAGGACCCGTCGGGCCACTGGCCCTGACTGCAGCAAAGAGGGCAACTCAGTGTGCTATCTCCAGGGAGAATCTAGGAAGCAGGCAAAACTAGGAGGGAAGGAGATAGGTAGGATTGTGTATAGCCCATGGGGAAGGGGGGGAAGAAAACACATCTTTGCAGCATTTTACTTTGCGGAAAGTCATTCTGATTTTAAAACATCTGTGCTTCTATTAATTCTGGACTCCGGCAGAGGTAGGCTCAGTTTATGGATGAGAACGCTGAGATGCAGAGGTGTTCAAATACCTCACCCAAAGTCACAAAGATATGAAGAGGCCTTGAAATAGCCCTCGAAGGAGTAAGGCAGGGAAGTTCCCCAGCTTGCAAGGGGGGAGGAGGAGTCACAAGTAGTAACCCTACTAGTAAGACTTAATATTTAACTACTGCCTCTTTTGCACCAAGAATTCTGCCAAACGCTCTTCAATACCCTACAGGTACTATTGTTATTCCCAGACACTAAGGGCAAGCTGAGGCACAGAGCAGTTAAACAACTGTGCCCATGTAGCCAGTGGCATTGGTGGTCCTGGGATTTGAACCAGACTTTTACCCCAGGGACCCTTAACAACTACACCATCCAGCCTCTTCCAGAAACCCAGTGTCCTGAATTCTCTCTTCCCACCCCGCCCTCACCAGAATCCACAGTATGAATTTAAAGAGGCTGCGGGGAACTTTACACCTGGCCTGGGGCAACCGGGAGCCTATTACCCCTATGAGCCAACTCTGGGGCAGTACCAGTATGACCGGTAAGGCATGGGGGTGCATGGGTAGCCGGCCTTGCAAGTCCTCCTCCGCTCCCCTGCCACAGGGCCCATCTGCTAAGAGCCTGGGAGGGGTGGGGCGGGAGGGTGCTTGAGGAGGAAGGAGCCCTGAACCTCTCATTTCCAGGCCTCAGACTGTCTCCTGCCTGCAAGCCCCAGGTTCTCAGACCCAGAACTGTGACAGGTTCTCTCCCTCCCCAGGTATGGAACAGTGGAGTTAAGCAGCACGGGCCGCCGGAAGAACGCCACCCGGGAGACCACGAGCACGCTCAAGGCCTGGCTCAATGAGCACCGCAAGAACCCCTACCCCACCAAGGGCGAGAAGATCATGCTGGCCATCATCACCAAGATGACCCTCACCCAGGTGTCCACCTGGTTCGCCAACGCGCGCCGTCGCCTCAAGAAGGAGAACAAGATGACGTGGGCGCCCAAGAACAAAGGCGGGGAGGAGAGGAAGGCTGAGAGTGCAGCAGAGGGGTCCCTGGGCTGTCTGAACGGTGACACCAAAGGTACCAGAAATGCTCACTATCCGCCTTAGGGTTTTTCCAGGGTTTTATCCTGGAAAAGGGTTTTATCCAGTCAGGTCCATTGCACTTCTGCAGCCGCCTTGTGGGGCAGCTTTTAGGGGGTCACTCCCTTACTTACTCTTGCACTTGTACCCACCCCCTCCTCCCCCCAAGACTTCTGGGCCTTTGCCTGGACAGTTCCCTCTGCCTGGAATTCCCCACATAACGGACTGCTTCTTGATTTCTGAAGTGTGGGTTGGAAAAAGCCTCTCCTGGCTGGTCACCCAGGCTAATTTAGCTTCCCAGTTATTCCCTAGGACATCGGTCTGTTGTATTTCATTTGCCATACTCACCACTATGAGAAGGTACTGGAGATCTGTCTGCCCCTTGGGGAACAGCAGCGCCACTAAAAAGTGTCTTATTTGCTGCTGTATTCCCTAAATTCCTGAGACCTAAATGTCTAATGATGTCTGGCACATAGAGGGCACTCAGTAAATATTTGCGGAATTAAATAATACACACCAGGTACCCGTGGGTGTGGAAATTCGGGGGGGAGGTGGAGGAGTCCCCTTGGGTGTCTGTTTGCTTGCTTTATGGTGGGAGAAACTGGGATCCAGGTCTTGGGCAGTAAAAAGTGGTCCTTTCCTTGCACCGGAAAGCAGTAGTCTTCCAAGAAGTGGGGGCGGGGCTAGGACCTCTGTTCACTCCCAAGGGCAAATCCCTGAGCCCAGGGGCAACTGTAAGAGATGATTTGGCCAGCCTGGTGCATAAAGCCAAGAATGCCCTAAGTGCAGAACCATCTTGCTAAAAGCTTCTCAGGGATGCGCACTCCCGCGGATTTCCCTTGGGGCCTGGGGCTTTTCTCACTAGCGTCTGATTTCCTGCAGATGGTACTGCAAGCCAGGAGGCTCGAGGGCTCCGGCTGAGTGACCTGGAAGACCTAGGGGAAGAGGAGGAGGAAGAGGAGGTCGAAGACGAGGAGGCAGTAGCCACAGCTACAGACAGGCTGGCCGAGTTCCATAAAGACTCCCAGTCGCTGCCCGCGCCCTGCACCGCCGCTAGGGAGGCCAGGCTGGAGCGCCGGGAGTGCGGCCTGGCGGCGCGGCCCTTTTCCTTCTCGGAGCCCCCGCGGCCCGGGGAAGCTGACTTCCTGCGGGCCGAGCCCCGGGGCCCTACGTTGACCATGCACTACCCCTGCAGCGAGAAACCGCGCATCTGGTCTCTGGCGCACACCGCGGCAGCTGGCGCGGTGGAAGGCGCAACTCCAAACCCTCCCAGGCCGCGAAGTCCCGAGTGCCGCGTGATTCCGGGACAGCCTGCAGGCGCAGGCGGCCAATGCGCCGCGGTCCCCAGAAACTCCGGGTGCGAACAGCCTTCCTGTGTAGCCAAAGCCTTTGGAAACCGCCCCTTTGCCACGCAGGGGATGCCAATGAACTGTGCGCCGTGCCCGCGGCGGAGGGAGCCTGCAGTGCACTGCCAGTACCCGTCTGGAGCAGAAGGTAGTTGGGTCCCCAACGGCGATGGGTGTGTCTGTTCCAAAGACACCTGCCCACCGTGCCGCCCAGCCGGCACACGGCCTCTGGGCATATCCCTGTTCAGATCCAGAGCAGGACTGCCCGCAGCACTCCCCGAAACTAGAGCTTAGAAATAAAAGTACCGGTCTCCTCTCCTTTTAAAACCAAGTAATAGTATGAAGCTCAGGGTGAGACGGTAACTTACATAGGATCACTTAGAAAGTCATCGAAAAGATGGGCAACCTAGTTCTCTGACCTGGGCTTCCGATGGGCACCATCATGACCTTTTGACTCTGACATCCTTGTCCCCTGCTTGCCCCTTGGAGAAAGCAGCTGGGCCCAGCCTTGCTAGTACCAAGTGTTTTGCTAGGGCAAGGCAGGAACCAGGACTTTCCAAGAAGTCTGGGGGGAGGGGCCAGATACATGGAGTTGGCTTAAGGCCAATGGTTAAGTCCGGCCGGCAGCCCCCTCCCCCGGGGTGAAGGGGGGAGCGCACAAAACTCCTGGTGAGGGTAGCCCAGTCTTGTGCTGTCCCCAGAGAGCACTCATCCCCCAGAGCTCCCCCACCAACGAGGGGCGGGGGCGGGGCGGTGGTGACTGCCAGTCAGTGGTCTCCTGCCCTTGGCTCTTCCTGGTGGAAGGGAATTGCACCCCACAATGGGACATCCCCCAAGAATCAGGCAGCCTCCAGCAATTACTGTCAGATTCTGCTCTTCGTAGTCATTTCTCTCAGGATTAGCTACTGGCTGAGAAAATTGGGTTGTGCAGCTATTTGAATTTACACAGAACGGGGTCCAAAAGTTCCTCCTGGCAAGCAAATTGCCTCTAGACCTTGGATTCCCTTCGGATCAGACACCAGCCGACCTCCGATTTCCTGGAAATCGCCACCAAGCGACCCTGCGGGTTTTAATCAACCTTTCCTCTCTCAGCAGGTTAGCGCAACGGCTGCGATTTGCGGAGGAATCTTGGAAAGAAGCCCTACTTTTTCGAACTCACCTTCCTGCTCAGAAGCTGGGAGACCTAGCCAGGGACTGGGGGGTCTCTCACTTCTCCTAAGAGACAGACAAAACACACAGAAACCCTTCTACCGGCTCTTCTTGCACGCAGAGCTGGGAGAGGCAGGCGGAGGCTCTTGGAGTCAGACCCTCTGGAGGAGGGGCGGTGGGGCACCTTGGGGAACGCCAAGTGGGAAGGCTAAGCGAGTGTGCTCCGTGCACTCACTCCGTATACCAAGTCTCCCTCCCTCCTCCTGATACAGGGTCTGAAGCAGCTCCTCCCGCTCACCCCCACCCCGCCCCCTTTCACTGTGTAACTTCAACGCTGACCTGGCCCCCTAAAAATCACCTGCGTCTTCTCCTCCTCCCCATTCCTTGTGTCCTCAAAAATAATCAAACCAAACCCCACCCGTATGGCGAGTCTGTGCCAGGGGCGCTGGGAGAAGCCGGGGTGGAGGGAAGGATGGAATGCGGCCAGGAATTTTGGGGATGGGGCAGCAGGAGCTGCAAAATCTCGGTCCCTTTCGCGGCAGGGAGAGTTGGCGAGGTTACGGCCAAGGCCACGGGCGCCTACGGCGCCGCCCACCTGAAGTTGCCCGTACCTAACGCGCCAACCGGCTTCATGGCCGGAGGCTTAGTGTGCGTTGGGGGGTGGGGAGGGCGGTGGGGAGGCCGGAGGTGGGGAGCAGTCGGAATATTTGGAAGATGTATTTGTTCCCGGGCCCCTACTTGGGTTTTAGTTTATTGGGAGAAGGGGCGATGAGCATAATCCTAGTCGCCCCTTGGCACCCAGCTGGGATCCCCGAGTTTCTCCCATGAGACAAAATGGCAAAGAGCAACAGCTTGCTGGGTCCCTCGGCGGCAAGAGGGGCCATTCTTTCCATTTACTCAAGTGTTAGCAATCACTTCCGGTACAGGCCAACCAATGGGATGGGACTGGCTGGGAAGGGGCCTCGGTGCTCCGCGGCAAGGGCATCTGGAGCGGGACTGGGGGCGAGGGGAGGGTTGGGAAGCTGTCCGCGCCCGCACGAGTTCCAGCCTTTGGCCTGGTCGCCTCGGCTTGAGTCAGCGAGGGACCTGCCCGCTGCTCGTGGGGAGAGAGGGAAGTGGACCCGGGATGGGGCTCTGGAGGGGAGCTGCGGGGAGCTGGCGCGGGCTTGGGAAGGCAGGGGAAGGACAGCCGCGGTGTGCGCCCACGAACCGGATCCGGAGGGAGCTGCGTCTCCACCGCGGAGCTCCAGCCTGAGCGGCCCAGGCCGGGTGACGCCTTCCCAACCAGGGCCTGGCACTGATGTCTGGGGCAGGAAGGGCCGAGTGCTCAACCTCCTCAGGGGAGACTGTAGACCTCCTTGGAGACTGCGGAGAAGGAATGATTGGAAGAACAGCGGGGAACTGGCGGTGGACCACCTCCCAGCCCCGTGCTGTTTTGTTTTGTTGTTTTGTTTTGTTTTGTTTTGTTTTGTTAATAGAATGACGGGGGTCAGAAGGAGCTTTAGAAATCACGAATTACAAAATACAAACCTCTTCCTCACAGGAGCAAACTGAGGCCAAACAGAAGGGCAGGCGACTAGCTCAGGGTCACACGGGATCTGTGATAGAGAGAAACCCCAGCTCTCCACTCGGGGCCCAATGCCCCTTTCTGGTTCATGCTCCTTTCCCTCTCTTCCCCTGGGTGATCCTTTCCCTGCTTTCTGCTTTGCTTCTGGGCAACAGCTGCTCCTGGCCCCCAGGTCTCGAGGGACCTCCAGTCGCCCTCACTGACCCGCGGCTTAGGGTCCGGGAAATTAAACTGCGAAAAGATAAACATTATTTCCAGTCGGCTTTGTGGGATTAACGTTTGTAATAAAGAGCATTAGCTGGAGGTTTCTTTCAAGGCGCTCTCGACCCCGCCCCCTCCTGGGGGGCCAGGTAGACCCCCTCCAGAGGCTGCCAAGACAGCAGAAGCGCCTTCAGAGGGCCTCTGGCTGGGAGTAGGGCTCCAGCTAGCCATTTTGTGGAAGGGAAAAGGACTCAGAACCACACTGAGTCAGCACCTGGAGAGGGACCCTGAAGGCCAGAGAGCAGAGCTGCACCCAGATCCTGTGGCTGATCTTGGGGGAGAAGAGAGCTCTGACCTACACTCTGCCTCCAGTGGTCCAGCCTTTTAGTGAGTCACTTTTAGTGAGTCCTAAGAAAAGAGGCCCACTTGGATCTGCCTGCCTCCCCACCCAGGGCCTCAAGAAGTTGTCTCCCTGGCCCCTGTCTATGAGGCCTAGCTGCTCCCCACCTCTCCCAACCTGGAGCAGGAGCCTGCAGCCCAGGGTTGTCCCAGGATCTAGACCTAGAGCTTGGTCGTATGGAAAAGGCAGGAAGAGTGGCTGGAATCCCAGAAGAGAGCTTGAGCATCTCAGTGCCAGGTCTCTTTTGCTGTGGCCGTGGACACGCCCCTTCCCCTCTCAGTTTCCCCAGCTATAAGATACAGGCAGGAGCCTTTGCTCCATTCTGGTATAGGGTCTAGTCCTGCGCTGGTGGCGAGCTCCAGGAATAAGGGGGAAGGCCTGAGAAAGGTGCGTCTAAGCCTGCGATTATCCCAGCCTTGGGCCCCCCGTGGCAATCTGTTCCCACTATCTCTGCCCCCACTGACAGCCTCCTGCAAATCTCCCAATATAATCTCCCAGAATCATATTTTGAATACTATTTTGATTAAACACCAGAGCAGGGGGAGGGAGGACACAGCCCCCCTCTCCCCAGCTGAGCCTGCTGAGCCCACAGACAGCTGGCATGTGAGCTCCACAAAGGGGGGTCAGGAAACAAAGGAAGATGATGTTCTCAGGTTCAAACAGTCTTCAGGAGCTGGCCCTCCAAATTTGCTTGATGGCCACAGTGCCCCTTCCCCTGGACTGGGGTACACCCCAGTAGGAGGCTAGGTTGAGAGGAGAGGCTGAACCAAGGGAGTCTTCTTCCTTTATTGATCCCTCTCCCCTGGGAGTCACTTACATGGCCAACGGACTCACTCGATAATCTCTAAGATCACTTTTGGTTTTAAGATCCTATGACCTTGCTAATGATAATGGAGCGTCCTGAGTCCTTACCTTGTGTCAGACTCAATACCATGTCCTTTAAAGGCTCTGATTCATTTGTATGTCACGACAGTGCTGGATAGCATTATATTACACTTCCTGCTATGCCCATCTCGCGAATGAGCAAAGAAGCTCAGAGAGATGAAGTAAGTCCATGTCGGTTATTCAGCTAATGAAGCAAAGTCAAACTCCAAATAGGACTTATTCTTAACGGCTAAGCTCTACTGCAAATGCATCCTATCATTTTTTATTATTCTATTTTTTTAAATAGACTTCACGCCCAGCATGGGGCTCGAACTCATGACCCTGAGATCAAGAATCCCTTGCTCTCCCAACAGAGCCAGCCAGGTGCCTCTGCATTCTATTCTTTCAAGATTCCTTATTCCATTATGAATAAGAGCCTGTGTCTCTGCAACCCTGAAAGTCTTTGCGTCCATGATGTCATGCCACTGGAACTCCGTGCTGACCTCCTTCCTTCTCAGGAATGTCTGATGGGAAAGGAGCTCCAGTGCCTCCTGGGTACACCCCCATATACTGGCTGAGAGCATCCCCTACCTATCCCCCTCCCCACATTTCCCTCGGACACATCAGGTCGGTGTTTGGCAAAATGTAGCCCCTGGATTTCTAGCAGGAGAATCAGCCCACAAGTGAAGGATCACACCAGGAGATCTGCCTTTGTAACAAGCACCCTATGTGGCCTGATGGGTCTCTAACCTAAGTAGCAGTGGCTGCACCTCCAGTGGCCAAGCCCTAAGCTCAGCATGAGGGTTTATGTTCAGCATGATACCTGCTGCCGGCCCAAAAGTAAATCACGTCCCAATAACACGTGCCAACATTTCTTCCTGGACTTAATCTGGATTCACATTCAATCTCTTCATCTGGTTCAGCTCCCCCTGCAGCCCCTGCCCTCCAAGGCCAGCGCCATCCCAAAGCTCAAGGCTTGCATTGATTGGAGGCCATGTAGGACACGAAATCCCCTCTCCCAGCTGTCTGAAGACACCCTGGAATTTCAGGGTGTAAGAGAATTCTGCCCTCAACATGAACAGGTAGTGAAGAATCCCTACTTATCAGGGAAAAGCCAATACCAAGGAGGAAAGACTGCATCTTAAGCAAATAAAAGGACCAACGGAGGAGGTAGCCCTCTTGCTGTGTTCTGACATAGCCACTTGCAGCCTCGGCACTAGAAAGTTCTTCATTTTTTGAACCAATTTCTTTCCTCATGTAACTTCTGAAATGCCACCCCTAAACCAACAAGTCTTCCTCTCCTCCATGACTCATTCTTTCTCCCACCTTCTATGCCTCCTCTTCTCCTCTCCCCATCCGTAGATATCTCCTAGTTATATGGCAGACGGTCCCTCTATTGGTGTGATCTTCTTCACTGAATGTTAAGTTGGAGATGGGAGAGAAATGGTGACCTGAGTCCCTTAACAAGTGACCAAATGTCTCTGAGACTCAGTTTTCTCCTGGTAAGTTGGGATCTTCATAAACCATGGGGCTTCCTCATAATTCCTCTCACTTAGTTTTCCCACTTAGTTGCTGTAGGAACAAAGATTAAGAACAACGTTCCTTGGATTTGGGTTGGTGGTAAAACAACTCCCTGATTCCTACCAAGAGCTGGAGAGATGTTAGAGCCAAGTGGGCGCCATGTTGGAAAATTTTCCGTGTCTCCTCCTGCGTTTCTCCTTTACACCCTCACCACCCCCACATTCTCTTCACTTCTGACACTTCCGGTCACCAGTTGTGTGTGAGGTTTCTCCACACTAAGCAATATTCTGTGACACAAGCTGGGTATCCCACCATTTAACTCAATTCTGACACTGTCTACCTCGAGATAGCATCAGGTGGGTCAGGTTAAGGGCTCAGTCCCAAAGACAGCCCTCATTTCAGATGCCAGTCACAAGGAGTGGGTCCCCAGAGTTACCCACAGCATCTGACCACTGAGCCACAAATCAGAGGCTCCCACAAACCCATTCTCAAGTTCAGCTAATCTGTTAGACCAACGCATAGGACTCATAGAAAGACTTATGTTTACCAGTTTATTAAAGGACATGACAAAGAAGACAGATGACCAGCTCGATGAAGAGGTAATGGGTGAGACCTGGGAGGGTCCAGAGCCCAGGATCTTCTGTCCCCATGGAGGTCAAGCATGTCACCCCGCCTCTATCCAAATGTGCTTACCTGCCTCAAAGCTCTCCAAACCCCATACTTTGGTGATGTTTATGGAAGCTTCATCACACAGGCGTAAGAGATAATTACCACCATTTTTAGCCTCCCTTCGGTCTCTGGAGATTGGGAGGTATGGCTGAAAATTCCAAACTTCTAATTATGACAATTTCCCACTCAGGACCCCATCAAGAATCCCCTCTTTAGAATAAAAGACACTCCTATCACCCAGGAAATTCCAAGGGATTTAGGAACTCTGTGTTAGGAACTGAGGTCCAAGGATAAATATTAGAACAAAAGATATTCCTAGTGTTCATAGCACTTAGGAAATTACATGGATTTTAAGAGCTCTGGGCCAAGAACCAGGGGCAGATATGTGTGTATGGTGTGTGTGTGTTTGTATATGTGTGTATTTGAGTGCATGAGTGTATCTGTGTGTGTGTGTGTGTGGATATATGTTGATATAAACAGACAGATAACCTATTATATATATATATACACATATATGCATATATACATGCATATATATATGCATATATAAGTGTGTGTTTGTATAATCAGAGGATTGAAAAAGAGTTGAAAAGTGGATAGTTTGAGTTCTTCTGAGATCCGGCATTATTTAATGCTGTGACCAACATTGATGGTACATGGCTGGTTCACATTCTACCCTTTGGTGAATTATTCTGTGTTCATGTGAAGGGTGACTATTACTCAGGAGACCTTCAGAGACTGATGTCTTCCCTCATGGCCTGGGACTATCTCCAAATTCCAACTTGGCTTTATTTAAAGTCTTAGAGAGCCTGCCCGAGAACAATGGTACCAACAATGATAATGATGATGGGTCCAGAGCAATAGTTCTCAACCTTTGAGGTTCATAAAATAAGCCAGAGAGAGCTTCTGTTTTGTTTCAGGTTTTCACACCAACACCTGGGCTAGACCCCAGGCCAGTAAAATCCAACACAAGAGCAGTCATTGATTTTGCTGACGGATCTGCCTCTTGGGCAGGGTTCAGTGAGAATGATTTGTTTCTGATCCATTTGGTATTAGAAGAGGCAGCTCGATTAGAGTTCAAGGATCCACTTTCAAGGAGGACCTGAGGCTCCACCCCCCAGGAGGGCTTCTACCCTCTCTTAGGGCTGCTTGAGGGGCTTCACATCATGGTGGCGAGGCTCCGGGAGCAAGTATTCCAAGAGGTCTGCATTCTCAAGGTGTTTGTATATGTGTGTATTTGAGTGCATGAGTGTATCTGTGTGTGTGTGTGTGTGTGTGGATATATGTTGATATAAACAGGTTGATATATGTTGATATTCTCAAGGTCTCTTATGACTTAGCCTCAGAAGTCCCAGAAATCACTTCCGATGTGTTCTGTTGGCCAAGCAAGTCGCTAAAGCTTGTCCAGAGTCAAGAGGAGGGGAAATTAAGTCTACCGCTCAACAGGAAATGTAGCAAAGAATTTACAGCCATCTTTACCAGAATTGGGATCCTCAGTGAAGGTCCAGTTTTAAATTCACTTTCCGACTTTGCTCTCCCACCTGATGTGAGGACTTGGGGTTCTGTCTTAGTCAGCATGGCCTGCCATAACAAAATACCCTAGACCGGATTCCCTAACAGACATTTATTTTTCACAATTCTGGAGGCTGGAAAGTCCAAGATCAAGGTCTGGCTGATTCAGTTCTTTCTGGCATACAGATAGCTCTGTTTTCTCACCGAGATTTCATATAGTAGAGACAGACCATGTGTGATGTACCCATCTCTTCTTATAAGGGCCCTAGTCCTATTGGATCAGGGCCCTATCTTTATGATCTCCCTTAACGCTAATACCTCCTCACAGGCTCTGTCTCCAAATACAGTCGCACTGGGGCCAAGGATGTTATTACATAAATTCTAGAGGGAACCAACTTTTCGTTTGACTCTAAGGCAGAAACCAAGATGGACAAACCAGCTAGGGAGCAGGTGACTGGGAGGAGGCTGTTGACTGTCTGGTCAGCAGTCTGGGTGGTCCCCGGGCCACAGAGGTTCTGGCTGAGGCAGGCCTCCTGCTGTCCATCCACATCCCCCATCCTCGTCTTGGCCTGGCAATGAGCCTTGGTAGCCTTGATGGCAAAGAAGAGGGCAATGACATACGTATTCAAAGCATTGTTATGTGCCTGACCCTCCGTATAATTGCATAACGAGTCTTCACTCCATAAATGAAGACTTAGTCTTAAGTAAGCCAAGTCCCTTACTCAAGGCCGGACACCTAGGAAGTGGGAGAATTGGGTTCAAATGCAGGCCTGTGTGACCTCAAAGCCCATGCTATCCCCCAAGCAAAGGCAGAAGGAGGCTGAGAGCATCTCATCTAAGATCATACTGTATTAGCAAAGTGATAAGAGCACAGCTTCTGAAACCAGACTACCTGGGTTCGAATCCCAGGTCTGCCCTTCACCGGCTGGGTCAGCACGGGCAGGTGGCATCATCTGCACAGCTCTCGGTTCCCCCAGTGCTAAAATGGGAGCAAGAATAGTGCCTGCCTTGCCAGACGGTGAAAGGATTAAGAAGTTACCAGGTAAGTGTTAGTTGAGCCTGGTCCCCAGGAAGCATCATCTCCAATGCCAGCTATAACCTCTCTTCCACCACTATCCCCCTCCAGCCGCCTCTGCCTCCCCACAGGGCCTGGAGTCACTGCTGTGTCCCCACCCCCAGCAGCCTTGCCTGACTCCCTCGTTAGGCCATGTCCGTGTCACAGCTCACGCGTGTCCCTCTTAGTGAGAGCAAAGACATGGGGTCATTCACTCAGGTGTCCATTTAGGGAGAAACCTCGCCGAGTGGATTTTATGAATTGCTCACACTTCCCCTTATCAAGATTAATGGCATCATTGCCCATGGTCAGTCCTTCTGTGGTCACAGCTAATGACTTCAACCCTCAACACGTTTCCTCTGCATTTGCTTCAGAAAATCATTCTCAACAGCAAGACCGCTTTAATAGGCACTTGGTACTAATGATGCCTTTTAAGTGCATAAAGAGAATCTCTAAGTACCAAAAGGGAGGCCCATCGACTAGGGACAACAGCTATTGACATTGACATTCAAGGCAAGGTCAGAAAGCTGCCAACCGCTGGACTGTTACTGGGCCTAACAACAGGGATTTTTTTTTTTTTTTTTAATCCATCGGAAAATTCCTCATTCTGCCCTATGGTTCCTCAAACAAGCTCCCCACCAGCACCATTAAACGGAGCCTGTCATGTACATTTCTGAACTCAACGGCCTCTGCTAGTTTTCTTTTTACCTGCAAGATTCAGGCCTTATCCAAACCTGCGCTGTTTTTAATTGGTAGTTTTCTTTACATAGACTCACTTTTCTATTTTTAAATAAATGTGTTTGAAAGGAAACATGGTATTACTATCTACTCTTTATTTCTACCCCTCCCTTCTCTCACTGTGGGATCACTATGACTCACTCAGCCACTCAGGGGGCAGCTTGGTAGCACGATTAAGAATGTGGAAATCAGCCCGGCAAGCTGGGTTCCCATTCTGGCACCCCAGTGCCATGAGCTGCCTGAGCCTCAGCTTCTTCTCCAATAAAATGGGATAAAACTAGATCTTAGCTGGTTGGGTGATGGGAAGGACAAGTCAGTTGATGAATGTTAAGTGCTTAGCTCAGCGGCTGGCACGCATGCCCCATAAATGCTGGCCAGGTCCATATTAACTTCTTCTTCTGCAGGCGATCTTCCTGGGAAGTATCCAACAGCCTCAGCCTGCCATTCGCATCTCCGCTGGGATCATGACATCGACTACAAGTGTAGTCTTTGTGTCCACCGTGAGGTCCACCCAAGTGTCCACCGTGAGGTCCCAATTCTTTCAACAAAGAGCCACTCCCCAAAGATGGAACCCAGGCCTATGGTTTACTCTCTGATCAAAGTTTTGTTTTGCTACCACCCTTGAGAGCTGACCTCCTCCCTCACCTAGGAGTGTGTTCCTTTTTATTACCAGCTACTGTTTCCACACCAAGCTCCCATCTCCTGGGGAACCAGATCTAGTGCATGGTGTCCGCCATCTTGTCTAGGCTTCAATCATTCATCTCATTATTCCATAGAAGGACTCCGGTCTTCCAGTTCTGAAATACACTGGTTCTTGGTCTCACTTTCTGCGAAATTCGTTATTGGTGATGGTTGGTGGTGAGGCTGGGGCAGAGCAGTGAGTGGGGCTGCCCTCAGAAGAGGGATTCCTGAGGACAGGTTGGAATCAAGATGTGCATCACATCTGAACACCCTTAGAGCCCAAGAAGAGAGGGGAAGGAGTGTGGAGGAGGGAAGCAAAGGGGAGCCTGGAATGGGGTGAGGAAGTGGAATGAGGACCTGAAGATGAACGGGCAGTGAGGACATCAGCTCAGAGACTTGAAAGTGTGACGAACAAGTTGTAGGGTAAGTCAACTTGGGACACTGAGAGAATTAAGTCTCTTAGTGCTGGACCTCAGTGGGCTTTCCTTAGTGGGCAGCATGTTGGGTATTAAATAGAAGGGAGAAAGGAGTCTGGTATTATTACATTCATTACAAGCAGAATTCTCGAACATACACCCAAGATACTTGAGATCTGGGGTGTAGGCGGCGGTACCTCAACCATGGGCAGGGGAGGCAGCCCAGGGTGGGCGGAGAAGCTCAGCATGTATGGTTCCTCACAGGCTCTCCACGGCTCCTTCTCAGCTACTGATCCGCCCCATCCCGTAACTGTGACATTTGACATATGACGCCCATGAGTTTCACTTGACCCCTTTGTCGGGTGCCATTAAATGGCCTGAAGTTAAAATGTTAATTATCATTAATCATTTTTTATGAAATGGCTTTGCCAAGCCATAAATTCAGCAGAGAGAGGCCTCTCGTGGAGGCAGTTTATGGAATACTGACCGTCAGAGAAGGCTCCTGAGTATGTGGAGGTTTCTAGAAGTGTCGGTTGTAAGAGAAAATTGAATGCCTACAGGTGGGATGTGATGAGAGTGACCAGGCCCAAGAAAGGAGGAGATAGCAGCACGAAATCAACCGGGACGGAGGCACTGAACGTGACCAGAGCAGGGAAGAGTCAGTTTTATCCACTGTGCTCCCTACTCCAAGCTCAGGGACAGATTCGAAGTAGATGCCCCCAAAACCCAAAGTGGAAAAATGAATGAATGAGGAGGGAGAGAGGAAGGTCAGAAAAGGAAGAGAGGAAAGGAGCAAGGGAAGGGGCCATTTCTCAGAAATTCAGACAATAAATCAAAGGCATCTGAAGAGAAAAGAGCTCCCAGATTCTGCCCTGGTTCAAGAGACTGGGCACCTCAGTATGTACGCATGTGTTTACTTATTTTCATCTAGATAGGTTAAAGTGAGATTTATCTGTCTTCTTGTCATTCCAGAAAAGCCTGCCCATCGTTAAAGATACTGTGCCGTGCACTTGAACGTTTGCTAGGGGAGTAGATCTCCTGTGAAGTGTTTTTACCACGAAACAAAACAAACCCAAAAAGGGACACAGGAAATCTTTGGGAGGGGATGGATCTGTCTATCACCTTGAAAGTGATCATGGCTTCGATCCCCGTAGGCATGTGTCCAAACCCCTCAAGTTGTGTCCATTACATATGGGCAGTTTTCGTGTAGCAACTACGCCTCACTAAAGCTGTTAAAAATAAGCTCTTTATAAGTACAAACACGCATAGAAAAATAGAGTATGAGGTCATGTGTCAAAATGAGAACAGTGGTTATCTCTGAAAGAGGAGATTATGGGTATTTTAACTTTTTTTGTGTTTGTATTCATGTGTTCTACAAGATTGTACCTTATAGTGAAAAATACTAATAAATCTGTGTGTGTGTGTGTGTGTGTGTGTGTGTGTGTGTGTGTGTGTGTACGTACACATACGTAAATGATGAGAGGTGGGAAAAAAAGACTGTTGTGCTCTCTTGAGCTGTCCTGATGAGGTGAATGAAAGGAAAGGGCCTATTGCTTGGATCCATTACCCTGGATTCAGGAAGTTTCCAAGAGAAGAAGCCTGTAGGGCCCCACCACACTGAACGTCAGGCTCCTTAACTGAGGCTCCTGCTGGGTGACCAGATGCCAAGACAGCCTCAAGACATTCTAGAATAATCTCTGAGTGAGGACATTCAAAACTGAGAACTTTTCCCCTGGGCCCACAGGAAGATTTCAGAGGCTCTCCGAAGCCCCCTACAACTGTGTGCAGAACTGTGTGTATATATGCAGTGTTCTGGGGAGATAGCATCTTTACTGGTCATCAGATTCTTAAAGAGGGGCCAGGATCTCCTAAAGGGTCCCCTTCTCTAGACTAGAAGACACAGGTTACTATTAGCAAAAATTTTTCAAAGGTGCGTCCCATATATAGATGTGGGGGTTTTTGTTCATTAATTTCTACATGGTAGAAATATATACAATATGAATATATTAGAACATTTATTTTTAATATAAAATATTTATTTTTAATATAAAAATATTTATTTTTATGTAAGTGGACACTTATATGCATATAAGCGAATGTTCTAACATTTTCATCCCGTATACCAAAGGACCATGTCCAACCCTCTGGAAAGCAATGGGCACCTTTTGGAGAAAGCGAGCTCTAGAATCAACAAGGAACTCCCCCACCAAAATAAACCCTCTCTGGACTGCCAAGCACCATGAGTGGGAACTAAGAACTCCAGGGTCAAATCTGACATCTGTGAAAACACTCTACAGCATCGTGAAGATAGAGATATACTCCCTCCTGGCATCATTTTTCCTAGCACCTGCTGCTTCCTGGCTAAAGTCTTCACATCTCCAAAATTGTACCATGGTCTTGGCTTCCAATTCAAACAGAAGTGGTTTTACTTTTAGGGTTTTGTCGAATCAAACAGACAGGGATCACAGTATGGAAGCTCACTCAGAGTCCATTACCCTACCCCCACCCCACCCCGAGATGACTGTGGCTCTCACCTTCCTGACATATGCCAGGTCCCTGATAATTTCAGACCATCAGAGGGGCACCAACAACTCAGCCCATTCATCATTATTAAATCATCCATTGTTACTAAATGCACACAAGCAGAAAAGTGACTAAATGAAGTTGATTTAGACCCACCCCTGCCTAGGGACCTATCTGGACTTAATGTTGTGCAGTTTCATTTTTCCTAGAGTTCTACTGCCCATACCTCACCAAGAGCAAGAGAGAAGTAAAACCCAGTCGACTTGCATTTATTTGTCTATTTGTTTTCAGTGAGTGTCTGACACAAATTTAAAACACCTCATCTATGCACATCCCTTATAACTGACAAAGCTCTTTCAAATTCAAGGTCTCCATGGGTTCTTTCCCCAACCATAGGACTTAGGTACTGGTATATGTGGTAGACTCTGGGATGCCCATCCAGATCCCCCATCATGACTGAGGCATTCTTTCTTCTGGCTGCTAACAATTTTGGCTGCTGATGGCTCTCAGGCATCAAGGTCAAGCCCCACCCTAACTATTAGGGATAGTTACAAAGACTTGGCCACCTTGCCTCAGTTGGGGATGACTCTAAAAGTCCATCCCAGCTTCCCATGGAATCAGCTGAGGTCTTTGTTTCAACCATATCACAGTCCAGCTTATCCCTCTGCCCAGTCCTGCATTCTTCACTTCTCACCTGTCAAGAACACCCCCAATCAACCCCAGAGTTTCAGAAGCTACTTCCTGGGGAACCCACCCTAAACACTCCACCCTTTTCTACAGGCTAGGAAACTAAGACCCAAGGAAGGGAAGTGCTTTAATCAAGGCTCTAGCGATGGAGGAATCAGGAGTCTGGACTTTCAGGTGTCTTGGCTCATGCCCTTCTAAGAGAATAGAGAGTGAATGTTTCTGGTTGGTGCATGCCAGGACTTCACCTGGAGCCTTGGGACTCCAGAAAAGTATCTGCTATCATTCACATAGACTCCTGAGTCCTTCTCAGATAGGGTTTGCTCTCGCTCCATCTTTCTTTGAAAATATTATTTGCACAAATGACATATAAAAGAACTCTTCTTTTTTAAAAAGTAAAGACACTTCAATTATACTAAAATTCCAATGTTGGTTTCGGGCAAGGGTAGTTTCCAGCACAGATTCTTAAAAATCTCAGTGGCTTAAGAAAAGAGAAGTCTGTTTCTTGCTTTCATGAAATCCTATCTGGTGTTGCTCATTGGTGGGCAGCTCTTTCCCGGGAAGAGAGGTCCAGGAACTTAACTTCTTCCATCTATGGGTCCGCCATCTTGAAATGTAGCTTCCGGGTTGCAGAGGAAGGACAAGGCAAAGAGGGTTGCCTGTTGGAAGGTGGTAATGCATTCTTGTCCCACTTTCCAATGGCCAGATTTTAATCACATGATTGCACTTAACTGCAAGGGAAGCTGGAAATGCCATGTAGCTAGGTTATCAGAAAGAAGAGGAAATGGGCTTGACCATGTGCCAACCGGTCTTTGGTACAATCCCCTTTGGCCATATGCCTTCTCCCAAGAGAACCCTGGTCTCTTCTTCCCCAGAGGTCCCCTTCTGTCAGTTTGGCGTGGTGCCTACTAAGCCTTTTCTTTGCATGACATGAATATGTGTAAGCCCACGCAGACACGTGGAGATAACGTTGGTGTTCGTGTGTTCCTTTCATAAATGGTATCAACCTTCTGGGAGAACTATGCCCTTTCATGAGTGGAAATGTAGCCCACTCCTTTTAACTGATCACCAGTCATCCAAAGGGTGAATTCCTGGAGGCCCATTTATCCCATTCTGCAACTGATGAACATTTGTATCCTTGTGTTCGAACCCCTCCCAACCAAACTTAAGCTTTATAAACACTGGTGAATTAAACATCTAATACACATCTCCCCAGGCACATAGGCAAGCAGGTCTATTTGTGTGGGACCTAAAAAGTAGGATAGCTGGGTTACAGCGATGAGCTTTAACATTTTAACAAATGAAATTGTGACCTACTCATCTGCGTCCCCTCTCATAGTATAACCCAGACTCTAGAAGACTATTGACAGGCTTTGAAGAGTTGGCCAGACTGTTGCCACCACCAGGCTCAGATGCCCCCAATATTTTAAAAATATCTTTTTAAAAGCTCACCACGCCCTTACATTTCGAAGCTAACATTTGCGCCTACATTCAAATTGTGTCATGCCAATAACATTTCCTCATTGAGCTTTACACTTAAGAGCTAGGGATGCCAACTGATTCAAAGCACCGTCTTAAAATATTTGCCATTTTTTGGTAGGGCTCGGATCTGGAGGTCCCGTACAATTACAAAGAGGAATCACAGGCAAAAATTAGCAAGTACAGAAGGTGGGGTAACCCAGAAAGTATAAGGAGAAGTCACTCAGATTGAATATGGATGTGCATGTGAAGAGTAAGGAGGAAGCAATCCAAATTCAGTGAGTAGCAAGTGCAGCTACTGAAAGCAGGTGAAAGGATCTGTTTCCCCCAACAAGAGACACGGGGAGGGCCTCTAGGTAAGACTGTAAGGATGCTTGGAGAAGACAATTTTGGGAAAAAGCTGCCTGGGAGATGCATCAGTGACGATTCTCTGGGGTAAGCAAAGGAAACTTACACCAGTTCACTTGAGCAAAATAGGGAATTGAAGGGAAGGTTCCAGAAGGAGGCAGAAGATGAAGGGGAAGGTTACAGAGCCATCCACCAGAGCAGCTCAGGACGTCTGAGCAGTAAGACCTGCCCATCAGCCCCTTCGGTTAGGCTGCCAGAGGAATGGGCTTCTGGTGTGTGGTTATGCTGCTGTTGGTTGAAACCCCAGGGAGACAGCACCCCTTTTGGACTCACTTGAGCCACATGTTCCTCTGTACCATGCTTGTCCTGGCTTGTCCCTTGACTATGATGTCCCACTACCTCTATCTGGTGGGACAAAGGTAATCTCTCAAAGGGAAATTGGGGTGCAGCCCCAACCACCAGGAAGTAGAGGGCCCCTCTGAAGGGGTGATGGCAGACAGCTTACTAGAGCATGGGTTACAGGGGTGCCGACTAAGAGAGCCAAGGAGGGGTGGTGTCGCACCCAGAGACCAGCAACAATGGGAAGCCCTCAAGACCCTAGCTGGAAGTCACCCAGAGAGGAGTTAGAGTAGAACAAGAGAGAGCTGTGGGGGAGGGGCTGCCAGCAGGAGTTGGGATGGGAAGTCGAGGAACAAGAAAGCCACTGCTAACGAGTGAGTCAACAGGAGATGTCCAGAGAATCGAAACACCCCCACTCACTCCTCAGGCCCCCCAGGCTCCTAATGATGCTCTCCGGTGGAAAGCCAGAGATCAAGAGAGCTGGGGGATACAGAGCGTAGATGTCAATCTGCAGGGACACAGAGCAGTGCAAAGAATGGAAATGTGAGTGTGGAGTGTGTTGTTCTAAAACAACATAGTGCTGTTTTAGAAGAAGGCTGGACAGGGTCCAGCCAGCCCGAATACAGCACAGACCCAAGGCTGGAGGTCTGATGAGCCCAGAAGAACACCACCGAAAGAGGGACAGGAGTTAGAAGAACAGGGACCCCAGCTTCCCGGCCTGGAGGTCAAGAAAAACCCCACCTGATAAGAAACCCACAGGCCATATGAAGTGAGAATTTCAAGTGCCTGGAAACAGATGACTTTGCCTCTTCTTGATAAAAGCCTGGCTTCATTAAAAGGATTGTATCCAATACATCGAGGTGCCTGTTCCCCCCGCCATGGAGAAAAATGAAAACGGGGAGTAAAAGTGTTGCAGAAAGTCCCCAGAGTCTGAGCTGAGTCCCCGTGACGAGAATTAACTGTTTATCTTTGTCA
Organism: Mustela lutreola; assembly: GCF_030435805.1. Taxonomy (NCBI): domain Eukaryota; kingdom Metazoa; phylum Chordata; class Mammalia; order Carnivora; family Mustelidae; genus Mustela; species Mustela lutreola. Next base: position 28,185,238 of record NC_081305.1, on the reverse strand, counting down.
ATACACCGAATATTGAAAAGCATAATGCAGCAGTGCAGACCTTTTTACTGAGGCCACCCTATCGCTAAAGAATAATCACTAATTGGAATCCTAGCACAGTCACGGCCATAAAAGCCAGGCTCTTAGCTGAAATGGAGGGAAAGTACCACTTTAGCAATTACACTTCCTTTCCTTGTCAAAGGAAGGGATCTCTGCCCAAAGACTCAGCCCTTGGCAATGATGGAAATGGAATCCAACCTGGTGGGTGGGGTGAAAAGGCACATTGTGTCTTCCAGCTCACGTTACTGTTGTGTCTCGTGAACGCTCGTGAACGCTCGGCAGTTTGCAAGGTGTTTTCATGGATTTTTTTTTTCATTGACCCTCCCAGTGGGCCCACCCAAATGAAGATTCGTATCTCCCTTTCACAGCTGAAATTAAGGAGGCTCACGTAGCCGGTATCACAGTCTGGATGGTCCCTGGAAGCCAACTCTAAAGGAAGACTTGAATCCAAGTGATTCGTTGGGAAGATGATTCCAGAAAACCTCAGTGCGGGAATGGGGAAGCGTGACAGAGAAGGCAAGGAAGCCGAATCAGGGTGTGTTGACAGATGGGGGACCTCCGTGGATAACAGGATCATTTTCCCACCAGGAACCTCTGAGAACGGATGTGAGGTATGCCTTAGCACTGTCCCACTCAAGGGGGAGGGAGCCGGCGTATAAATCCTCCTTCTCCCATTTGTCCATCACGTCCAATTTGCACCCAGAGTGTACAAGTCCCGGGCACCAAGGCCTTGCCAACTTGTAGGCAAGAGAAAGCTCTCAGTCACTCAGGGCAGAACACAGCAACAGCATGTCCACAGAAAGGTGAAGGCCAAGGGGGTAGGTGCTGGCCTTCTGCTGGTAGTCCCCGCCGGCTGCCAGGAGGCAGCATCCCCAACCTCTCCATCCTCCCCTGCCTCTCAGCAAGAAGGCTTTCTTAGCCCTCCTCCGCCATTGAGGTTGGCTTTGCTGTAGCCAGTGACATGTCACAGAACAAGCCCCCCAACCCCAGAGGCTTCTGGGAATGATTTGTTTCCCAATAATAGGAAAGAGAAACATAAGGAGATCCCTCACCTCTGGCCTCCCTGCCTTTCCTGCCTTTGGACAGGCCACTTGAGGTCATGAGGCATGGGGAAGTGACACCAATTATCATGTCAACTACCATCCTGACGTTGTTTCTCTTCTGAACTGATCCTGAAACTGAGCCTATCCAGACTGAAGGTAACGTACGCAATGACCACTCCTGTGGTTTAAGCCACGACTGGTCGGGTTTTTTGTGACTTGCCGCTAAATGCACTCCTAACCAGCCCCAAGTATCATTCTGTCTCTGAATAGAGTCCGTCCCATTGTGCGCATAACTTTTCCTTAGGCTGCTGGGTGATATACAATGGGCAGGTTGTTTTGGCCTTCCATTTTTTAACAGTCAGAATTTAAACAGATAGAAGCACATCAGAACATTTTACGTTGTACAACTAAAATAATTAAAGTAAAACACAAGTAGTTGTTTCAATAAATTAATTTCTTGGTTCCCCCCCCCCCAAATTTCTTTTCAGCTTATCTACCTCAGAAGTTATCCCAGAGGGGCACCTGGGTGGCTCAGTGGGTTAAAGCCTCTACCTTCGGCTCAGGTCATGATCTCAGGGTACTGGGTTCAAGCCCCACATCAGGCTCTCTGCTCAGCAGGGAGCCTGCTTCCCCCTCTCTTTCTGCCTGCCTCTCTGCCTACTTGTGATCTCTGTCTGCCAAATAAATAAATAAAATCTTAAAAAAAAAAAAAAGGAAGTTATCCCAGATATGATAGAATTCCTCTCCCCCAACCCGCTCCTTCGCCTTACCCACGCCCTCCCTGGAGACAGTTTTTGAATCAGAGGTAATGTAGACCCGTCATTTGTGGTGGGTGGAAGGGAGGGGGATAACTTTTGGAAGAAATTAAGTCCAAAGTGAATAGAAAACAGACCAAGTCTTACCAATGAACAGTAAAGAGTTGGCTTCTTAAGGAACACAGGGGCCAGCCTTGAAACAAGAGGGGGCTGGCAGAGAGAGCTGGGAGTCTTGGGTTTGACTAGAAGTTCAGCCCTCTACAGACACTGGGCCCTTGGATAAGTCATTGTTCTGCTCTCTCCCCATGAAATCGAAGGCTTATAAGGAATACCTCTGAGACCCTGGGATTCCAGTGGATTTCCCTGATTTATCTTTATTTTCAGGCTCGATTTTTATAGATCTGTTTTCCTCGAAACCGAGCCCTTCTGCAAGGATTTGCAACCAAAGTCATCACATGTCACTTCTAAACTTTAGTCCAAGGCCATTAGCTGGGGAAAAGGTTCTAGAGACAAAAAAAAAAAAAAAAAAAAAAAAAGAATCGACCATGTCAGAAATGCCATCCGTATATCTTAACGTCTTTGGGCGCTACCAAAGCAAGCAGCATGTTAATATGACATTTACAAATCACCCCAACCACTCTCTAATTAACTTACTGTGTGCCTTCTCTAAACTAACATACACGGAATTAGAGGAGAAACACTTATTTGTTCTGTTGCTAAGGAACCAATATAATTTGCATAGTGAAAAAAAATCATTAGTATATTTAAGCTGAAATCCTGCCTATTTATAACAGCCAGACCTAAAACATGAGATCAAAGCATAATTTTTTTTTCCCTCCATTCTTTTTTTTTTTTTTTTTTAAAGATTTTATTTATTTATTTGACAGAGAGAAATCACAAGTAGATGGAGAGGCAGGCAGAGAGACAGAGAGGGAAGCAGGCTCTCCGATGAGCAGAGAGCCCGATGCGGGACTCGATCCCAGGACTCTGAGATCATGACCTGAGCCGAAGGCAGCAGCTCAACCCACTGAGCCACCCAGGCGCCCCACCCCTCCATTCTTAAATAAGCAGCCCAGAGCAGCACCAGGTTGTGCCTAATACATAATATTAGCCAGAAGTTCTAGAGGCTTTGCTGCTCGTAGCTGCTCCAGGGACAAACCTGGGAAAGGTCAGAATCACACTGCATAGGTGGGCAGGTGGCTTCTTTTTGACACAACGCTTTGCACAACTCAACACATATATCTGGATTCCAGATGAATTCGGGTTAGCTGATCTCTCCTTTGGCTCTTGATTTAAATGACTGTATTTCCCCCCTCACTTATCTTAACTAATTCCTTCATTTATAGTTCTCTGCAGGTGATAGAAAGAGTTCCAGATTTAGAGTCAGAAAATTTGGGGTTTGAATCTTTGGACACTGCCCCAGCATTAGCTGGGCGACTGTGGGCAGGTATCATCACTCCCCTGAGTTCAACAGGTCTTTTTACCTGTAAAGGGGGTCTGGGGATTACTAGCACCATTATGAAGAATGAAAGAGAAAATGGGTCAGAATGAGCTTTTCAAAGATGGAGGTGATTATTTTTCCAGCTTTACTGAGGTGTAACTGACAAAATTGTTACATTTCAAGTCTATGATGCAATGATTTGATATACATACACCCTGTATGAAAGGATTCTCTCTACTACTCCCATCTGTCAAGTGGGTGTTATTGACTTCAAGCTTCATAGACATTTTTCGGAGCAACTTAACAAAAGGCCATCAACAATTCATATGGAAAATAAGTCTTACAGCCAGGAAAATTCTGAAAATAAAAATAGTGCAGGGAAGAAGCGTGACTGGGTATCAAAAAAATATTTTAAAAGTGCAATAATTAAAACAGTGTGGTCCTGGAGCAGAGCCATGTGGGCGGGTCAGTGAGAGAGAATTAAAAGAAGTCAAGCCAGGAGCACCCGGCTGGCTCAGTTGCTAGAGCGTGCAACTCTTGATCTGTTATGAGTTCCAGCCTCATGCTGGGTGCGGAGTCTACTTGGAAAAAAAAAAAAAAAAAAAAAGTCATCACCAAAAGAGGTCAAACTAAAGATATACATTATACGTATAAAAGTGCCATTTCAAACTAATGGAGAAGCTACAGCTTATTCAACAGATAGCACTGAGAAACTGGCTAAATTTTGGAGAAAATGAAATTAATCATTAACGCACTTTTTACAACTATTATAGAAGTTTCAAATATTTAGCTACAAAATGTGAAACCATAATAGAACTGAAAGGAGGGCGCCTGGGTAGCTCAGTTGGTTAAGCATCGAACTCTTGGCTTGGCCTCAGGTCATGATCTTGGTGTCCTGGGATCAAGACCTATGACAGCTCGGAGCTCAGTGGGGAGTCTGTTTGAGATTTTCTCTCTCTCGCATTGCCCCTCCCCCTGCTCCATGCTCTCTCTCTCTCTCTCTTCCTTAAATAGATAAATCTTTAAAAAAATAAAATAAAATAAAAAACCTGAAAGATAGTTTAAATAATTTTGTTTTACCAAAAGGGCATTAGAAGGCCGTTCTACACATGGCACACCACCCAGAAACAACTAAGTAAAAGATGGGTAAATTCAACTACGTAAAAATATTTTATATGGCAAAACAAGAAGACAAACTGCGAAAATGTGAAGAAAGGAGTCAAAAACAGAACTATTTCGTGTTTTTAAGAAGAAATGCTAATGGAAAATCAAACTATGAATAGCTGTTTAAATTTACTGGCCATTTAGAAAATGTAAAGAATAGAGGACCACTTTTCGCTCCCTGTGTCGGCAAAAACGAAAGGTTGGCTAATGCCCAGGCTTATTGCCTTTGAAATGCACTAGACATTCCCACATTCTGCTGGAAGAATATGTATTTGTTGCACCTGATTTGGAGTTTCCAGTCACAGTTATCACCTTCGGAGCCAGTCATTTCCATCCCAGGAAATTTTTTCTCATGCATAAACTCAGAAAACTGTACAAATGTATTTATATGAGCTTATTGTTTGAAGCAGCAAAAAAAGTGGAAATAACCTACATAAAAGGGAAGTTACTTAAATGTATTTTAGTTCACTTATAAATTGGAATAGTAGGTAACAAAAAAGAAAGTGAGAAAATGATCTGATACAGAAAAAACACACGCTGCCTCCTGTGTAAAGTTCAATTTACAGAATGCTCACGAAGTCCTAGGAGACAGGTACTATCACTCTGTTCCCATTTTACAGATTAGGAAACTGAGTCATCGGGGACTATCTTGTCCAAGGTTATACTGCTGGCACGTTGATGAACCAAGACAGTCTGGCTCCAGAATGATGCTTCTAAATGCCAGGTGTTTATACATATAAACAAATGAATAAATAAATAACAATTAAAAATAATTTTTAAAAAATGACTCTCTGTCTGCTCTAGGTTTTGAGAAAAGAATCTTAAAAAGAGCTCTCTAATGGGTTCCCTAGCCATGACAGCTAACAGGGTGTTGCCACTAAGACGTGAATATTGTTAGGGAGCATAAAGACGCAGCAAAATGGGAGAGGGTCCTATCACTTGACCAGTGTGAATGAAGTGCTGGTTTTTCAAGGAGCACTGTGCGGAAGTCTGGAAATCTGAGTGTGAATTTAGCACCAACACTTAGTAGGAGGAGTAAATTTAAAACATAGAATCTCAGGGGCGCCTGGATGGCTCAGTCGGTTAAGCATCTGCCTTGGGCTGGGGTGGACCTGCTCAGTGGGGCGTCTGCTTCTCCCTCTGTCGCTCCCACTCCCCTTGTGCTCTCTTGTGCATACGCGCTCTCTCTCTCTCTCTCTCACACACACACACACAAATAAATAAATAAATAAAATCTTTAAAAAAAAATCTCAGAGCCTCAGTCCCATTGTATATATAATGAGTATAATGGGAGACAATGAAATGTGCTCTGTCTGACCTACTAGGAGGCTGCCATGATCGAACGAGATCATATACGGTGGTATCATTTCTCTTTTGAAGTAAGAGGATGGTTTTAGAATAAATGCTCATTGAACAAAACAAGGAAGCTCCTCAGTGCAGTTTGTAAAAACCTTTACTAGAATCTATCCAATCCAAGACCACGGATGATGTAGGGTTTTCCTCGCTTTTTGGCATTCATGACTTAGAGTTAGGTCTTTTTGGTGGGGGGGGGGGATTCATTGTGAGGTTGTGATCATAGGGTATATACAATTTTGCATCTTATTTTCTTTTTTTTAAAAAGAGTTTATTTATTTATTTGAGAGAGATCACAAGTAGACAGAGAGGCAGGCAGGTAGAGAGAGGAGGAAGCAGGCTCCCCACTGAGCAGAGAGCCTAACGTGGGGCTCGATCCCAGGACCCTGGGATCATGACCCGAGCCAAAGGCAGAGTCTTAAACCCACTGAGCCACCCAGGCACGCCTGCATCTTATTTTCTATTTAATTCTACCACGAGAATTTTTGCACCGTTGAAATGGCTTCATGAAACTATCATTTACATCAAGAATCCCCTATGGTTGGACCTTAGCACTGTTAAGAACCTTGCACGGTTATAAAACTCCATGTCACGAACTTCTTTGTGTTTTAATATCTTAAAATACATTTTTTACTATTTTTTTAAGTCATTCCCAGGGAATGTGGCATTACTGAATCAGTGGCACACAACTCTGATTTGTAAAATGCTTTTTAAAAGCAGAAAACATAACACAAATGTAGGAACTGTTTTCAGCTCCAGTTCACCAAGTTCTGTTTGTGGCAGGCACGGGACAGTACTAAGTACCCAGGGAATAACTTACCAAACAGCCAGGAATCCTTATATCCATCGTAAGGACACTAATAAGTTAATAGGGATAACAGAGATGGAATCAGCAGAAACCCAGCCCCCCAGGAGCTCTCCCTACAGAGAGAACACCGTCTCCATAAATTACCCCACCAAATAAAACCTCTGCTAAACCATTTACAAGCTGTGCTCCCTAAGGCAAGATGCTTTCCTTCTCTGGGCCTCTACTACCACCTCAAAATGAGAGCCTCCATCCCGAAGATCTTTGAGATCTTTCTAGCTAGGGAAATCCTGATTCTGCCCCAGCTGTGGTCCCTGTCTGCTGGCAAGGATTCCAAATACCTCAGTGCTGGATAGACGCAGGGTTCGCAACTGGAGCATGGGTGGGAATGGTGTTCACACGGTGTGGTGGGCAGCACAGGCAGGGTGACCTGGCTGCCACTCCAGACTTGGGACAAGCTGCTGTACCCTGTGGAGGAAGGGAAGCTCTGCCTGGTGAGGATACACTCGATCTTCAAACTCTGGGTCCAAGGCTTTTCTCCGGCAAAGGAGACCTCAGTATTTGGCGTTTCTTTTTTCATGAAAATGCTGCCTTCTTTTCCAGCTTTGGACTCAGCGAATCCCACCAAAGTGACATCAACTGCATGTCATCAAGGAAAGAAAAAGAAAACCCCATCAAGGCCTAAAATGATAACGTCTCTATGTCTTGAGTGTCACATATTTGAAATGACATGAGGTACACGATTTCACTAATGCTTTTGCTTTTCCAACACTTTAAGGCAGTACAAAACAATCACCGAAATCCCTAGCTTAATTGTAAGCCTGTGTTCATTGGTAACATCTAATTTCAGTTCTAATCAAGGGATGGATCCAAAATATCACTATAGTAACTTCTTTAAATATTTTTATTGTTTTAACTCAAATAAGATAACTTGTTCTCCGTGGAGTTCAATAACTCCCGTGTTTCCTTGAAACAAAGTATCAAGAAAATCTCACTGATTCTGACCCCATTGGTTTTGCAGAGCAGAAGGTGTGCCAGGCAGGCAGGAGTGGGGAGATCTTGGTCTGCTCCCTACCCTGCCACTCATTCATTCTTTGACCTGGAAAAGGCATTTGTCCCTCCTTGGACTTTTCTTTCCTTGGGTTTCTTCACGATAGAAAGCAACAGAGCTGCATTAAAATCTCAGGAACTTCCACCTTTCTTGTCTCGATAGTCTTGCAACTAAATGGGGGCTGGACTGAGATACTTCCGGTATTTAAAAAGATAAAGACGTAGCTATAAAGCTATAACAATAAACAAGAGGGGGATATACTCTTGTACTCTTAAAAAGAGGGAGATTTTGCATCATTGGCCTGATTCATCCCCCCTCCCCATATCCTCGCCCTTCGTCATGTATTGGTTGCATAGTCCCCTGCTCCGTGACTTTGGGTTCAGCCCTGTGACTTGCTTTGGCCCATGACTGTTCTTAGCCATGGGTTTGCATGCCTGTGCTTGCAAAGAGAGACCTGCTCTTTTGCGCCATACCCTAGTAAGCCTGCTGGTGCCAGGGGAAAGGATGAGAGACATGTGGAGCAGAGTCGGCTTGGCAGATTCTTGCCAGCAGACTCACAGATGCAGGAGCCATGAGAAAGGATTGCTGTTTCCAGCCACCGAGCACCAGGCTGGCTTGTTACATAGTATCATTGGGCAACAACTAACCAATACAAAAGGCCAGATGTTTTTCTAGAAGGGAACACATATTGGTCTACAAACTCAATACCAAATATAAACAAGGTTATTTATTGCAAAACATAGACCCTAGGACCTCCTATGTTGTACGCAGCCTATATCAGGCTGTCACCTGTGTGACTTGGGGCACCGTGAACTTCTCGGTTTCCGCACCTGTAATGCGGGATGCCCGTGTAATTAGATTTCGTGTGAGGGTTCAATACGAGGACCCGTGAGAAGCATTTCGCACTGTGCCTGCACTTAACAAGCACTCAATAAATCGTAGCTGTTAATTAACTCTTCTAAATTCCTATGGAACTTAGATGCATACTACAAAATTCAGTACATATCTAGAGAAATAATATAGATATAGACAGGAGAGGGATTTTTTCACCCAGCAGACATAGGCCTCTGAAGGCTAAGACTGGTCACCCGTTCCAGCCCAGAGAAATGGAGCCACTGCGGGCACTTTGAGTCAAATAGGTTCGTCCTTCTTCACTGCTCTTTACAGCCTTCTGATTATCAAAGAGATATTCTCCACCGGCACTAGCCCGTTTTAACACCTTTCTGACACAGGAGCCTCTCCTTTTTAATAAAGAGAAGGTCTGAGGCTCAGGGAATCCTAGGCCAGCAACGATTATTTTAAAGGTTGTTTTGTATAGGGGGTAACTGATGTTGTGGTTTTTTGCAGTCTTTTTTTTTTCTTCCACTCCTGGCAGTGATATAAACTTTCTTTTTAAAAACAAATGTATTTAATTTAAAAAGTAAGTCTGTAGGAGCATTGGGGTGGCTCAGTTGGTTAAGCATTTGCCTTCGGCTCAGGTGATGATCCCGGGGTCCTGAGATAGAGCCCCACGTCGGGCTCCCTGCTCAGCGGGGAGTCTGCTTCTCCCTCTCCCTCTGCCCCTCTCCTCTGCTCATGTGCTCTCTCTCAAACAAATAGATAAAATATGTTTTAAATTTATTAAAAAAATAAATAAAAAGTCTGTTTAAGCAGAAAAAAAGGGAAATAACAGTGCAAGAGGCACTTAGATATACCAAAAGAATCATACCCGTGTGATGTTTGGGAATCACTGAGTTCATAAACAAATATTTAACTGATTAAAGGAGAAGTTCTGTTGACAGGTAGAAATCAGAAATTACATCTGCTCTGCTAAAGCATTTCATTAATTCCAACTTGATTCCTCTACTGATAGGTTCTATTTTCCCATCCCTGAATTGAGCCCAAAGAACTAGGTTTTGGGGGTTGCTGGTCTTCCAGCATAAAAAACACTTCTAAAAAATCAGCATAACATTTCTCATTTCAACACCCAGGGCACTGACAACTAGACCCTTTCAGTAGTCTGAGGGGAAAAAAAAAATTACGGAGTTTGGGTTTTCCAATTTGATTGAACCTGGCAGGAACCATCTGCACACACAGAGACATGTGGGGTGACACCCAAGACTCCAATAGACTGACACATTAGGCCAAGTGTATCTTTATGTCCACAATTATCAATTTCAAATCCTAGAAAGATGTCTACGGAACAGAATCAGAGGGAAATGGGACACTGTCACACATCTCAGCGCCAACAGCCATTGTTCAAGACCAATTAGCATTACTGGTGGTCCCCTCTTCCCGAAGCTTCCACTCTGGGCTGGGAGCATCTGCTGCACATTTTTCATTTCTTTCCCATTTTGAACAATTTGGTTCATAAGCTCCATTTCCTTGCGGCTTCCTGGGGTTCTCATGACAAACCACCACACTTTGTTCCTGTCCTTTAAGATCTGAAAGGCACTGGAGAACACACGAAATTTGTTTCTAATTTTGCGTCTACCAAAGCATTCCTGGGGTAACAATACAAGTCTATAAAAATAGGAGGCACCATCCCTCTAATTCCACAAAATAAACAAATCCGAAAGGAAATCAAACACAGTCCTCGAAAATGCAACATAAATATTTTTACACCCACCCCCTTCTTTTCTTTAGCTGGTGAAAACTTGTTTCTGAATTGATTTGAGATGCCATATTTATCTGTTTATGTTTACAACAAATAATCACGACATCAGCGAATGAAAAGAAATGCTAGGGCTCTCTTCTTATTCCTGGCTTCCTGTTTTATGAAATGAATGTCCCAGAAGACAATTTAAGAGAATGTGGAATCCAATTTCCCCACTGGTGTTAAGAGTTTTATTTTTAACTCGACTGCTCAAAATAATAGGTGTTCTTATCCGCGGTTGGAGTACACGTAGACACAAAGCAGAATCATCTTTCCATTTTCGTTTTCAGATAATTCAGAGTAACTTAGAGTTCTGAATTCCTGAATCTTGGCCAAGGTGATGTCATTAAATCTATAATGAAAACAGTGTCACTGAGAGAATTAATTCATTATGGTGGAATTAAGTTAAATCCTTTATGATATGCCATTAAGCACCCCTACTAACATGCTTGCATCAACCTAAATGAAGCACATTCAAATCCAAAAAAAGAAAAACAGGTTCCAGTCTCCAACTTCATAGAATACTGGGCAACTTTCAAAGTTAAATTCATTTAACTACTAAAAATATTTCTAAATCTCACAGTATTTAAGTGTCTTAAGATGTTTTCAATGTTGCAGTGGCCAAATACTTGGTGGTTTATATAACATCTTTGCCTGAGGGGGTGTAACTTACCGCATATATCATTATTACCTATTTTAGAAATGTTTTTGCCGTGTTGCTCTGTGGAGACTGAGCATTTCAATAATCTTCTCCAACATTTCAATAATCTTCAAAATACTATTACACTCGGTCCAGCTACGATGAACAGCAATGCCAGAGTTTGAAGTAACTTGGTCAAGATTTTAAGAACATTTCTCATCCCCGAATTACTATGTAATTGACAAATGTTTATTTTGTTAGGTCCTGCAGAGAGAAATAAACAAATGCAATCTATTCCCTGTCCTCTAGGATTTTACAGTTCGGCCCAGAGCCATAACATCATCCTATAAAAATCTATCCCCTAGAACCTGGGCAGAGAAGGAGGAACTACATAACTATTAGCCAGGCACTTACAAGGGGCTATTTCTGCGTCTGACACCAAATTTCTGCTGAGTCCAGGGAAACTTCCAGCTTCCTCTCCACATCCTGGCTTGCCATATACTTATCTAGAATAATGACTGCTCATGAAGGGGGTTGGGTTTCTTAGAGGGAGAGAAAAAAAATTAAGATGCTATTCAATGTGAAAACTTGGATGTTAATGTTTTTTTAAAAATAAATGTTAAAAACTTAGGTCATTTCATACTAGTGAAAGGACATGCATTTTTAGAAGAGAACTGAAAAAAAAAATCACAATTCATGTTCAAAGCATTTTGCTTCTGACACATGGCTGTTAAGTGACAAATGGAAATTTCCTGAGCTCAGTAAAATGACTTGACAATAGACTGTATATAGTTCCTACCGAAGCTGCCTGTCAAAAAAGTTGTAGCAATCATGCTCCATCGTTAATGATGACCAGCCAAGCTCTTTGTCTGCAAAGACCATGGACCAAATTTTGTCATTGCCCGTCACTGGCTGTGCAAACCTTTTTTTCTTACCACCTGGCAAAAAAAAAAAAAAGAAATTTTATTTTTACAGATCGGCTCTCATGACAACAAGTATCACCCCAAACCCTTAAAATAACAGAAAGAATCCCAAGGCCTAGCCAATGACCTGCTTGCTTTATACAATATTGATAGGACAACCCCTAGGCAACAAAGAAATTCTGATGGTGCCTTGGTTCTCTTTGTAATGGGATTTGGCCAGGATCAGGGAAAGCATGTATTTATTGTTTATTTATTTATACTCTGTATACCCTGACTGCTTCTCAAAAGATTTAGGATGGCTTGCAAAAAAACAAGAACCAAAACAGAACCGGAAAACTATATGCATTATGACTGGTACATATAGAAAAAGAGAGAATTTTTCAAAAGCAAAAAAGAAAGGAAGGAAGGAAAGAAACAAAGAAACAAAGAAAGAAAGAAAGAAAGAAAAAAGAAAAAACATGATGAGCCCAGGCAAATACAGCTCCCATAAATGGGCATTAAATGGATTTAGATAGAGCATTTCCTATTCAAGAAACAAGCAGGACAGAAACTCAGCCAGTATACCAGCAAGACTCACCAGCTGTTTTGGTTTTGGCTGACATCCACTCTAACTGGTTGATGTTCATGCTGTATTAGTTGCTAAATATTTTTACCATCACCCAGGAGTCACACAGCAAGTAGGCACTCATTAAATGGCAGCAGTTTTCAATATGTTGTCCTTCCTCTCCAACACTCATATCACCAGCAGCATTCAGTTAACATATACTGTGTTTGAACTCTGCAGAAAATATGTTCCTGTTTTGCCTTTAAGCACCTGCATGCTAAGTGCCCTCTGCCAGCCAAAGGCGGCGAGGACTTGATCTCTCTCTGGGCTCTATTTTCCTCAATAAGAGAAACGACTACAAGAGGCCACAGCTCAATTGATGTTTGCCAAAAATCGGATTCTTGTTCCCAACAGAGACTTCACAACCACATTATAAATAAATTGAATACCACACTGGGGTGCCCCAATTCTGGTCTATTGCTGAAGAGTAGGCACTCTATAGAGTTTCTCTTAACTTTGCAAAAAAAAATTAAAAATAAAGTGGTGGGGGGCATTTCTCTCCTTTTCTCTAATTTTTTTTTACCCCTATTTATAAGCCTTTGGAAGGGTTCGTGTAGCGAATTGTGCATTTTCCCTTGCATGAGTAAAAGACAAGGTGTCTGCTTTCATTTCAGATTGCTGGGCCCTCAATCAACATCACTATAAATGTGACATATGAATATTAAATCCAAATATTTTATTGGTGCAGATAAATATGATTTGTAAAAAGAGTCAAATTAACAATCCATTACATACTAATGGGTTCTAATCAATAAGTTTAATTTGACTAAAAGGAGAAGGGAAGAGGGGGGAGGGAACCCAATTATACCCAAATGGTGTAATTTAAAATTATAAAGGTGATTGCCTTCTACAACTTTTGAGTCATCGTCTGACTTGGGGCTTATGGACCCAAGGCCTAAACCATTGAAAGTGAATTTCCATCTGTGATTGACACATGCAAGTTTCCAGTTATTTTTCTTAAAAAAAAAAAAATTGTTTTAAATACAGGAAGGTACAAATAGTATTTAAAAAAAAAAAAAAACCTACCTTCCACAACCCAGAAAGAACAAGTATTTTTTTTAATGTATTTGCTTCGCATTACTTGAATAAAAATAAAACAATGCCCATAAAACTGATGTCTCTTGTCTCCTCGTCCTGTCTCCCCGTCTCCTTCCCGATCACCTTCTCCAGCGACTGGACTGAACGTTGTCCGTCTCCTTCTGGCCCTCCTTTCCGACGTTCTGTGTGTCTACAGAGACCCCAGGCATAGAGACCCCAGGCATAGAGACCCCAGGCACCAGGCGTAACATCACTAGGTGTGTTTGTAAAATCTGCAACTTGCTTTGTCTACTTGACCATCTCATTCATGTCTTTTAATAGTCCCCTTTAGGATGTTATTTTTACTCTCTGGTTCCCTAGGTTATTCATGGCTCCTTTATTTCCCTGCTGGGTCCCCTACCCATTAGGATCGGCTGGCTTAACTACGGTTATTCTGATCTCCGGCAGGGAAAAGCTTCCCTGGGGTCCTTTGATTATGGAAGTAGATCCCAGGTACTTTGGATCGGCCCCAGCCTCACTTATGGGAAGATCTACAGCCTCTCCTCCAGGGCTCAGCCACGGGAAGAACCAAAGTAGGGAAGGGAAAAAAAAAAAAAAAAACCTCTTCCTCCTTGGCGGTGGCTCTTGCATCTTATATGAGGTCCCTGTTCCCGGCCGAGCTCTCTGAGCGAGAAACACGTCCCCTAGCCCTGCGCCCTGCGTTCGCTTCAGCTTCTCCCGCTCTTTGGCAACATACAGAGCTCAATAGAGAAGGAAACAGACAAGGCTTCCGTTTGCAGGGGCTTCCGCCTCTGCAGCACGGGGTGTCTGCCGCGCACCCACGATCTTTGGTGTCAGTCTGCTCCCTAGCGTCGCGGCCGGGTCCAGCATCTGACAGAGGCGAATCCCAGGCTGCGGAGCGGGAGCGCGCGGGGCTCCAGCCGCCCTCCCTGCAGAAGAGGAACAAAGCCCAGCGGACTATCTCCCTATCTTCTGGGTGGCAAGGAAATCTCAATTATACACCCAAGGGATGTGGTTTATGAAAAACTAGAAAGAATGTTTAAATTGTATACGTAAATTGTTTGGTTTTACAAGCTGGGGTAAATCAGCACATTTGCAGCCCATATTTATCTGATCCACTCCATAAGACTTTTTGAATGTGTGCCATTGATGTGGGGTGAATACCTCTGCGAAACATAACCGACCCCGAAATTCAATTAGGGCATGGGGGTGGTGGAGGGAGATGGAAATTTTGCTTTGGGGTTAGTCAGGACTGCTGAGAACTTCTCGGAATAGTTCCTTGGCTGTAACCGAAGACTGAAATCGAAGGATAAAATTTCCAACGGATGCCGAGTAGTCAGAACATTGGCTCGGGCTCGCCCTTTTAAGAAAATGATGGCAAACAAAATGCCCTTCTTTGGCCCTATTTCTAATTCATTAAAAAAAGAAAAAATACTATCTTCTTCGTACCCCAACATAGCATAGTCCACATTTATTGAGCTGGATAGAGGCTTAATTAACATCCTTGATCCCGATAGTAATAAGTGACAGAAGATGGGAATATGTAAATCCACAGGGAATACCTAATTCCAATATCAACTGGAAAAAAAAAATACCCCAAGGAAAAAAATATTTGAAAACAGCGTTTTATTTCTACAAAACTCTGAGCAGCAGAGCGCACACCCCAGGGATGTGGTTGATGGGAACATTTGGAGTGTTTAAACTGTATATGTAAACTGTTTTGTTTTGCACACTGGGGTGAATCACAGATAGAGGTCAGAGCGGTGAGAAAAGTTTGAGGCGGCATGCACCCTAAGCGGGAATAATTTCTTGGCTTTGACCTTGGGTTGCCAAACCCTAATCACTGATAACAGCCAAGAAGCTCTACTTCATACAGATGCAGCATCTACTTCTCCAGAAAGTTCCCCCACTCGGGCCAGCACTTATGGCAAGATAATTAATAGTCCCCTGAGTTATAGATTCTGAGCTAAAGGTAACAGTACATAATAGAAGTCAAGGTCACCCATAATACAGTAGCTTCTATAACAAAGGGGATTATTACTGCAATTACCGCCCTGTTGGAAAGATTTTATAAGTTTTCATCATTTTAATTCTTAAATCTTCCTCTTGCCAGTGAAGTTTAAACTCTCCTATTTATGGGGGAGGAATAAAAGCCTCTCCCATACTTCCACAAAAGCTTTCTCTTCCAAGCATGCAAGGGGCTTCTAGCAGGGTCAAGAGACCGGGAATGGCGACCCTTTTTAGCAGCAAGGCCTTGAAAGACTCCTTACAGATCTAACTTGTCTTCCTGGCATTGTCCCTTCCGAGGCCGTATCAAGCAAAAATATGTTCACATCCCACGTGAGATGTTAAGTTTGGGGTGGTTTGTTTTTGGATTGTGTTGTTTTTTGTTTTTGTTTTTGTTTTTGTTTTTGTTTTCTGTACATAATGGAAAAGAATTTTCTGGTTTTGTTTATCACATTATTGTTTATTTTCAGGTGATCATGTTCCTTTTCTCTTTTTGGAGCCAGTGACTTCTTTCCACACACACACCACCGCCTACCTTCCCCCCCGCCCCGACCCCTTGCCCAGTCCCAGCCATTTTTGAAGAGCCTTGAAAAGTTTGAGCTTCTGGCCCTTTGCCTGTTGTGTCCAACGAAGGCAACGGCTCCATTTGCCAAATTCTAAACGGGAGCTGAACGCCGAGAGCACATTTCCCACCCAAACGAGTTAGTGTCTAAATTTGCTGCTGTCTGGAAAAACTCCAGTTCCTGTCGGTTAAACCAGAAACAAAACAAAACACAATCTGTTTTAAAAGCTTCTTAAAAAAAAAAAAAAAGGCGGGGGTGGGTGGGGGGAGCTTGGGTCTAAAAATTGTAACTAATTTAATAAGACATCCTGCCCGGAGTAGATCTGAAGCTACGTGTGCCATTTGGATGAGCCTTGGGGACAGTGTCCTCCTAGTGCTTCCCAAAATGGTTTCTAACTAATACAGCACTCATATCTATGACCCGGACGGTGTTGCTGTCTTTCTGCTCTGGACAAAAGAGCGAGCAGACACAATCATCTTTTGAGAATGATGGCATCGTCATTGTCTACATAGCAGGACTGTAATTAAGCACCAGAAATAGGACAGCTGAGAATGGACAAAAGGAGGGGAAGGGAGGGACTGTGAAACAGCGTTGTGGGGCAAAGATAGTAGCTAAGGTCCAGTAGACACAGGAATGAGGTCATCCTGAGAAAGAGTGTGTGTCCAGATGGAAAAAATGTGAAGCAGGCCAGAGGAAGGGAGGCCCAGCAAGCTGCTTAGTGTTCTGGACTTGACTCACATGCCCCCTCCTCCAGGCAGACCTTGGGGATGTCTCCTGGAAGAAATTTTCATGTCTCAAAAGTTTACCAAGGGTCTGCTATGGACCAAGTATTGTTTTAGGTGTTGGGGACCCTCACTGGAGACAAAGCAAGCCCCTTGCAGAAAGGACAGCAGTGGCCAAAGTCAGAGAGTGAGAATAGGACTGCTTGGCTCTTGTTGTCTAAAGAAGGTCAGGGCACTGGAGCTGAAAATTCTGGAGAGGGGAGTCAGGGGACATAAGATATGTGGGCAGGACTTTACATTGTGGAGTCTGTGGGCCTCAGAAGAGGAGTCTGAATTTTAGCCCAAATTCCCAGGGCTGCTGTTGGAGGGTTTTACGCATGGGGCTTACATGCTCCTTCACTCGCATGGGGTTAAGTGTGCTCACAGGGGACCATCTTTCCAGGCTTCTCCCCTGCACCCCCAACTTATGTACAATGTAGGCCCATAGCAGCCGCCTCATCAGGGAGCACGCAGCAGAACAGCAGGGTTAGAACGCGGCCAAATGCACGCATAGACCGCTGATGCCAGCTGACTCCGGGTGCTACCCCCAGACCTCAGTTGCACTCAGCAGGTCGGGGCATGAAGGCAAATTAAACAACAGCTGACTCTGAAACTCAGCTCACCAGGAGGGTTTAAAAGGGACACCAACAAAACCTTCATTGTCTTTGATTTTTCTCATCTTGTGGCAGATGAAGCTACCTAAAACCGTACCTCCTTCTCAAAATCAGAAGGTCTATAAAGACTTATTTCATACACTCCCAGTCAGGACAGCCCTGTGGATTAAAGACAAACGTATGCGTGAAAGGGACACACAGGTGTTCGTTGTATGATTGAGCAGATGAATGAATGGATTTCATAAATTGTGTCTTGGAAGGCTCCAAGGGTCTGGGGCCTGAAGAAAGAAAACTGGCGTATTTCATCTCCTACCAATCCCCCTGAGTTTTTGTTTGTTTTGTTTTTTTTTGTTTTGTTTTGTTTTTAAGATTTTATTTATTTATTTATTTGACAGACGGAGATCAGAAGTAGGCAGAGAAGCAGGCAGAGAGAGAGGGGGAAGCAGGCTCCCTGCTGAGCAGAGAGCCGGATGTGGGGCTCGATCCCAGAACCCTGAGACCATGACCTGAGCCTAAGGCAGAGGCTTTAACTCACTGAGCCACCCAGGTGCCCCTTATTTTGCTTTTTAATAGATTCTCTTTGCTGAGTAGTGTCACTGAACATAAAGCAGGAACTTTAACCCCAGTTGGAAACTCTGAGGCTCAGAGAGAAGAAGTGACTTGCCCAAGGTCACACAGCCAAAGTAGGGCTGGAATTCTACATGGTGCTTCCTTCATTATGCTCTGCTTCTTTCTTTAAGGATAAAGAGGAGCAGGGGAAGAAGGCTCAGAATTCATACCAAGTGAATGTTAGCTAATAAAGAAGGACCAGGATGACAGATAGAGATCTCGCCCTCTGTCCTCACAGGCCTGCTCTGTAGGCTCGCCCACAACAGGGCCTTTTGGCAGGGAAAGCCAGGCTCCTGAGTTTCCAGAGCACAGACTAGAAGATGGACATGGGCCTTGAGTGGGCACATCCTCTTAGTTTCCTCATCTGTAAAATGGGTATAGTTATGAGACCTTTCTCATAAGGTACTAGGTATAGTAAATTAATCAATGAAGAGTTTATCCCAATGTCCAGCATGTGATAAGTCCTCAATAAATAGAAGCCGTTGTCAACATTTTTGTTTTTTATGATAGGAAATACAGAAAAATACACACAAAAATATCACCCAGCATTCCAAATCTAGAGATAAGCTTAGTTAAGATTCTGGACATAATCCTTCCAATCTTTGTCCTAGATACACACACACGTATACACACATAAACATTTCCCATGCCTCCAAATTCTTCCAAAATATGATTTTTGTGGCTCTTTTAACCAATCTCTCAGTACTGGAGATTTAAGTTTGTTAATTTTTTGCCACCGCAAATAAGGCTTCAGGGATTATGCATATACATAAAGCTTTATAACTGTGTCTGATAACTGCTTCAGGATAATTCCTAAGTGTCGACTTGCCAGGTCACAGGGCATGCCTATTTTTGAAGCTTTTTGCAGAAATTGCCAAAGCAGCCTCCAAAAGAGTTGGACCATCCCATACCCTTCTGAGCAGAATACAGGAGGAGTACAGGCTCCCATTTTCACCAGCCCTGGGCATTATCGCTTTCGATCCCTTTAGCTTTTAGATAGGCCCAAAACATTGCATCATGTTGTCTTAAATCCCTTGATTGTTAGGAAGGTTCAATCTCCAACCACATTTGCTCATTAATGACCTGCCTGGTTAAGTCTCTTACTTTTTTTTTTCTCCTGGGGTATTTGTCTCGGTCAAACAAGCTTGGAAGAAGGTGATGTCTGTGTACCTGGGATGTTTTGTCCCTGTATTCACTGAAACCCCTTCCCTGTCTCGTGCTTGTTGTCTTGTAGTATTTTAATCAAAACATTAGAATAACACGAATTTGGAGCGAGAGTCAACCTTGCTCTGGCCCTCGGTCACTGGGGACTGGACGACCTCATTGCTGTGCTCCCCGACCCTGTCCCCAAAAGTGTTGTTCAGGTAGGGAAGAGGCCAGCCCAGTGGGTTTTCACTTTTATGACCATGGGAGCTCTTTTTACTTCTAGCACAGCCCTACGCAGTGCCCGGGCACCGCCCAGCTTCTGATAGCAGCATTCTTTGGGAAAATGCTGGTATCACCCCTTGGACTCAGTTCCTATCCTCATGAAATGCACCCAAAGTCTCTCGTGGGTCCCAGAGAAGGAATATTGTCTTCAAACAAAGTGAGGAGGGGGTGGGAAAAGGAAGAGTAGTTGGTGTTATGTTTTTTTTTTTCTTAAAGTAACCTAATTTAGGTGTAAAAATCAACTTTCTTTCTGAACAACGTGGCAACAACCCGAAAGCTGTGAATGATGGTGCTAACGCTGAGTTGTTGGTGAGGAAAAGCTTTTATCAGAAGCCCCGGGGGAGAGTCTGGCTGTATCGTGCTCACAGAGGACCTTCCCAACCCGCACAGATAACCTGCCAAGGCTCTTCCCTAACTCTTCGAGAATCTTTTCTTTGTCACCATCAGTGACCCCTGAATAGGAGCTGCCCGTCTTCAGGTAGAATAATGGACGTTCATGCCCCCAGCTTCCCTTCTCCCTCCTTCTGGTAAACTGGACTCTTATTCTGGCAAACCCCATCCTGGGTTCATGGGTTTGGAGGGAAGGAAGTTGACTCCAACACCAGTTCCAGGGGTGGGGGGTTGAATCACACCCAACCAGTCAGAGTTCCATGATATTGTGGACTCCATTATTGGTACTGGGATGGGCATAGGATCCAGTTCAGTCCAGTGACGGTCAGACCCAGAACGTTGCCCCAAGCCATGAGCAAAGCCCTCTCCTTGGCCAGGCTCAGAGCCGGGAAAGCCCAAGTCTGGAGCTGCAGGTGGCCATCTTGCCACTATGGCTACCCACAGAGAGAAGCCCAGGGGATGGATGAGGATAATGAGCCTGAGCCTTGAGGACATTTGTGGGCTCATAGATCAAGCCATACCTGAGACCCACTCTTGGAATGAGTCCATCAACTCCCTATTTTGGCATAAGCCCTGTTGAGCCAGGTTGCTGTCACTTACAACAGAAGGAGTCCTGATCTAATGCAATCTATGCCATCAGTTGCCTTGAACATCTGAATTGTAGACACCCATTAGCAGTTCTGGGGTTCTCCACTAAGGCAGGGTGGAGGGAGGTGGGGCAAGCAGGGCGTGGGGCAGTGAGCTCACAGAAAAGGGACTTAGAAAAACACATATGAGGAATAGTTGAAGAAACACAGAGGGGGACTCCAGGGAGATGTGACAGCCTGTTGTCATGGAAACCCCACCACATAGACCACTGGCTGAAGGATTTTTAGAGCTGGATTTTAACTCAGTAGGAGGAAAAGTTACCGAGACTCAGGGCTGTGAGGAGGTAATGCGTTCCCCTCCCCTGTGGGTGTGTAAGAGGAAAGTGTCTAACAGAATGTCATCTGGGAGACTCAAGCATCAGGTGCAGGTTGAACTAGATACCCTTGACATTCCTGCTAACCCTGAGCCACGATGAATCCGTTTCCAGGATGAAGAGGTTGGCGTTTGAATCAGGTCTTTCTCATTTGTGACCCAGCTTTTCCAGCAGAGTAATTATGTTTATGAGGGTAGAGTTGCTATGGAGACGATTAAAATGACAGAGCCAATGCTTAAAGCAAAGAAACAGAGATACTGCCTTTAAGAGTATGACCCCCACAGCCCCACCCCAAAGCCCTTACCTACTTCTCCTGTTACCCAGCACTCACACATGAACTGGGAGGCTCCTCGAATGGGAACTTAGCTCCCGAAGGCCCAGAGTTGCAGGCTACATAGAGCCGGGGCAGAGTGATGCCACCCCCGAGGTTTGCTTTATGTGGGTATTAGAAGGCCCAGCTGGGGGTTCTGGCTGAGGACTCCTCTCGGTCAGTTCCCACTCAGTTCAGAGTCCTTGACTCTGGGGTCTGTCTCTCGCCTCCTCTCAACCCAAAATCACCCTTCCTTCTACAACATGGGCAGAGTCCGCTGCTTTCCCACACTCTCAACATAAATGGCATTGCTGCGTCCTCTTGGCTTTTGTGATTTTTTGGAAATGTTATCAATCACCATCGTATTCATATGCATTCATATTTGGGGCATTATTTCAAGAATCATTTAATGTTAAAAGAAGTTTCCTCCAGTCGACGGTGTTTTGTTTTTCCATTTTGATGCTTTTAACATTGCATGGACATGTGTGCTTTGTTGTTGGTGGTGAAGTTAAAATTCACGGAAAACAATTTCCAAAATATGGATTAGCTGTTTATGGGCTCTTTCATTTTTTTGAAGGAATCTGTGTATTATGCCATGTCAACCATTCCCGAAGCACAGGTGTTTTTATGGCATTTTTGTAGGTCTAATGGAGCCATTGGGAGGCAGCTGTATTTTTACTGAACTTCCTTTAAAGCAAACATTAGAAGCTTTGTCCGTATCTCAATGGCTTTCACGCCTCCTTTTCCTGTTAGTGACTTCTCCCCTCTCCCTCCTTTGGGTAAATACTTACCATGCCTGGGACTCTGATGATCCATAATCCACCAAAATAAAATGTACAGATGTTTCTTTAAATGGGCCAGAATGGACACTTTTCACATGTCCCTCCTTGGAGTATTTCATGGTTGATTTTTATTTAGGGGGAAAGGATGTATGTATCATCCTTTTTGGCAACAAAACCGGAGTTCTCCCCCGTCTTTAAAAGCTATGGCCCTATAACCCAGCCACGAACACCTTGTGTAAGGGGACCTGGTTAATTGGGACACGTTTCTTTAAAAAAAAAAAAAAAAAAAAAGACAAAGGGGCCCAAAATGCCAACAGCGTCCTCTCTGGCGTAGAAGAAATAAGGTAAATTTTTCTTTTCATTTTTATGCTTTTCTTTGGCTTCTGGATGATTTATGGCAATCACGTGCTGGTTTCACACTAATTAATTAATATGTCACCACATGTTCTTAGGGAAATAATTAAACATAGAAGTACAAGAATAAAAAACATATAAGGTTGAAGTCTCCTTTGACCCACCTCCTTCCAATCCTCTTTCCCTTGGAAGAGGTAACCACTCTTACCAATCTGGTCTATATCCTTCCAGATCTTTCCTTTAGTAACACACACATACACACACAGACACAAACACACGTGCATGTGCATACGTAGACATCCATGTATTTCTTTAAAAATCAAGGGAGAAAACAAACAATGGATTTGGTGGAAGTGTAGCCAGAGGTACTCAGGAACGTTAGAACAAGAAAGAGTCTTAAAGACTCCGCAGTCCGCGTCGCTCATCGAACAGACGTGGCGCTGGGTTCCCGAGCGCCTTCCTTCCCATGAAACCGCGCTGTGATGTGAGCCACATTTTGATATGTGGGGCTTCAGATGAGCAAGCAGATGTGTAAATACTCGTCTCCCAGGCCTGAGTATGATTTTTAATAATCGAATATGGAGCTCGAGCCAACATTTTATTCAGGCACTAAATTTAAAAGTGGAGCCAAGAGACCTTAAAAAATTTATGATTCCACAAACGCAGGGAGTTTTCCCCCACGATCGCTATCTTAGAACTAAAAGCGTAAAACCGGCCCTGTGTGGCTTGGCTCTCTTTCCGGAGCTCCAGCTCAGGGGTGCTTCTGAGTCTCAAGTGAGCTGCCCAGGCTGGGGTCGCTCCAGAAGGGCAGGGGGCTGGTGCCCTGGGCCCTGTCCCACCCCCATCCCTGCCCCAGGCCCCGGAAGGCCCTGTTATCACCCTCTTCCCTCCCTAGGACCCTCGGAGGGAGCGAGCGAGCCCCTGAGTGCCCTATGATAAAGATAGTGTTTCAACTTGAAAGAGTAATTGCTGACACATATTACTGTTTCCCCAGAGAAAATCAGTCCAGACAAATCCTCTACAAACCGAGGATAGCAAACTGGGCAGTTTATGATGGCAGCCTGCTTAGATGGCTTTTGGTCTCCCTTGTGAAGTTGTTCGGCTTCCTATGCAAGACCCTGTGCGGCCAACAATACCCCCAGTCTTTCTGTCCTGTCAGGTCCATCACTGGGATCTGAACCTCCAAGCCTTGGGGACAGCTCTGCATTCCCCCCTGCACCCCTTGGGGGGACCTCAGGGGGCACAGAAAACCATTCCGTGGAAGGCGCCGTTGACTGGGAGCTGGGGGATGGCCTTCTGCCCCAGAAAGAGGATCCCCATTGGACAGGTGCTGCTTTCATTAGAATCTGTGCTTTTGCCAGGCTTCCTTCATTCGCTCACACATCCGTTCAAAATGGATTTACAAGCACCTGTTATGTATCTTCACAAACACAAAGATATCGGGTAGTGATAAGCTCAAGAAAGAAATATAAAACAAGGCAGAAAGGATAGCAAAGGTAGGGCATGGATTTGTTCCTGTATCAGTGGGGGTCAGGGAGGTCCTCATGGACTGGGTGGCTTTTGAACGGAGACCAGAAATGGGTAAGGATGTGCATCATGCAGGTACCTGAGGAAACAACAGCTCGGACGTGAGAACAGCAAGTGCAAAAGTCCTAAGGCAAGAAGAACAAAAAGGCAATGCTGCTGAAGCAGAATGCACGAATGAGAGATTATGTGGGAGATGATGGAGATCATGCACAGCCTGTAGGCCCTTGAAAGGGTGTGACTTTTCCTCCAAGTAAGAGGAGAAGCCATTGGAGGGCTTTCAGCAGAAAAATGACAGGATCAGATTCAGATTTTGACAGAATCATTCAGACTCCCAGTGTTAAAAAGACTATGACAAGATTGGAAGGAAGGAGACCAGGTAGGAGGCCATTGCTGTCATCTACCCAAGAGACAATGGTGGCTTGGACCAGGTTGGTCGCAGTGGGCAGAAGTCCTGACCTATGGAAGGTACAGTCGATAGGAATTTGGCTTCAGTGGCTGAGAAAATAAAGGTATTTTCTGAGATGGGGCAATTGCAGGAAGACCACCAACGGGTCCTGGGTTCAGAAATTTGATTTTGGACTTGGTAAGTTTGAGATGCCTTTTAGATACCCAAGGGGATCTATGAACCTGAAGTTCAAGGGAGAGGTCTCATCCAAAGGTATGTTTTAAGATGCGATTTACATCCATAAGCCTGGATGAGTAGCCAGAAGGAGAACATCAACAAAGGCATGATTATGAACAGAGAAGACAAGGGAAGGGGAGAGAAGAGGAAGGGAGAGGAAGGGAGAGGAGGGGGAGAGGGGAGGGGAGGGGAGGGGAGGGGAGGGGAGGGGAGGGGGAAGGACTCCGAGAGAGGATGGAAGGAAAGAGGGGAAGAGCAGGGATGGGAGAGGGAGGGAAGGAATCGGAGTTCAGGGTTGCTGCAACGTTTAACAGTTGAGGGGCTAATGGAAGATCTCCAATGAAGAAAGCATTTCTGCGGACGGAAGGTGAGATCCAGGGAAGTGTGGTATCCTAGAGGCCAAGAAAAAAAATGGCTTCCTGAAAGTAAAGGATGATCAACTATGTCACACCCTGCAGAGGACTGGAGAAAGATGAGGTCTGAGACTTGGCCATGGGCTTCAACCTTTAATACCACCTTGAAAGGAGCTTTCTCGGTGGATATGAACCTGATTGGATCGGACTCAAAGAGAATAGGAAAAGGTACACGTGAAGATGATGAGAAGAGATAATTACTTTGATGAGTTTAGTGTGAACTCTGTAACATCAAGTCTTGGTATGGCCAAAAGGCCTCTCAATGCCACCATGGATTTCTATGGAAATGCAAGACCCAAGGCACTGCATTTCTGTGGGCCTACACTGGAGATTTTCCCAAGTGCCAATACTTTACTCAAGCATTTTTTAAAAAATAGAAACAGCATTTCTGTAAGGTAGGGCATCTCTACTGCCCTCTTGTCTTTTCTGTAGAAAAAAATCCTACCATGCAAATGAAACTAGCCATTTGGCTGCCTAGTGAATGGCTTTTTCCAGGCTCATTCTTCCTTGTTGGGGTTTGGAGGGGTCTGTAACTCTTGTTTAAAGTTTTAGAGACTTTTTAACAATCTAACTCCTTTCCAATAATGAAAGAAAAAAATCTCTATAAAGAATCGTGATCCAGGGGCACCTGGATCAGTCAAACTTCTGCCCTGGGCTCAGGTTATGGTCCTGGAGTTCAGGGATAGAGTCTTGCATTGGGCTCCCCACTCAGCAGGGAGTCTGCCTCTCCCTTTCCCTCTGCCCCCTCTCCATTCATTCATGAACGCTTGCTCTTTCTCTCTCTCACTCTTTCTCTGTCAAAAATTAATAAATAAATAATCTTGGAAAAAAAGAATCGTGGTTCAGGTGTAGTGCTTATAACTATCATCTGTTTAAGTGTTTAAAGGCTACAAAGTATTGTGTTTCCACATGCATCATCTTACTGGATCTTCCCAGCTGAGATGTGAGATGGCAGGAACAATTATTTCGTTTTACAGAGGAAGACACGGAAGGTTACAGAGATCAGAGACTTGTCCAAAGTTACTCAGAAGGTGGCCCTTCATGGAGCGCGACTTCGGGCTCCAAACTCCAAGTGTCTCTCAAAGCTTCCCAGGGCATACCTGTTTGGGGATGAAGGAACAACAGCCCTGAGGTGAGGCAGACAGCCAGAGAATTTCTCACTGGATGTTTTCCCTGCACTGAGTGGATTTTTCCACTGATGGATTTCCAGTGATAGCAACATGGCTTCCTCCGCCCAAATCTGTATCAAGGGGTGACATTGGGTGAACATGGGAACCCTGCGGGCTCTCGGAAGCTCCCCACATTCTTAGCACTCCACCTGACCCTTATCTTTTACAAATGTTTCATGATGGTTGCCAAGACTTCCCACCAACCATTTGGACAATGAGTCAAATGACTAATTGGCAAACAATCTTTCCAGAGCCTTGATATACCTCGGCACTATTCTGATGGAAGTCTGCCAGGGCATGCAAAGTCCTAATGGTAATGGGTGCATGTTGTCTTTGACCTCACATCCAAAGTTCTCGGTTTGAGTATTATTAATGTGCAGACCTTGGATATGGATTTATTTTGATCAACGAGGAACAACCATTGTGGTATTGAAACAGGAGTAGACAGACGCCCACAGAGGAAGAGAAAGTTCAGAAACAAACTCAGATTTACATATTCATTCGTTTGATAAAGGAGGTATTTCCAATAAGTTAGGAAATTAATAATGGTTTAATGAAATTGTGCCAAGGAAATTGATTAACTATTTAGAAAATACAAGGTTAGCGCCTCACCTCACTTCCTGTGCTCAAATAAATTCCAGTCCAATTAAAGACATAAATGTAAAACTAAAACAAAGCAAGAAATAGACCAGATGATAAGGAGATTTTTATCTGACCTTGGACTGGGGATCTTTGTAAATATCCCCACAAGGAAGGGAGCTGTGTATGAAAATGTTAATGGTTTAACAACTTAGAATATTTTTCTGTTTTTATTAAAATAGATCTCTACTCCCTGGGGCCTTCTCCCACTCTTCCTGCAGAAATCCCTTTCCACTCCTCTCTTCTGTCCCTGAGACCTTCCGGGATCCAAGGAGCATAGGGAGAAACCTATTCACTCATCTTAAGAAAGGGAACCCAGAGACCCAGAGAGGAAAAGCAGCTTACCACAGAACAAACAGCTTGAGAATAGTATAGAGCTAGATGGTTTGGGTTTGAACCTCACCTCTACCACTTACTCGCTGTGTGACCCTGGGCAAATCACCTTCCCTCTCTGAACTTCAATGTCCTCACCTGTAAGACAAGTGGAAATAATATTGTCATAGTGGTTTGTTATGAGGATTAAATGAGTTAACCAGCAACGGGCCAGGAGTTCGGGCCAACTCATGAGAAGTGTTCAAAAAATGTTAAGTTCATTGTTAGGGTAAGGCTAGCCTTACCTTATCCTGGAGGACAGGACTTAGCCCATACATGTCTTCAGAGTAGTAGGTGCCACTGCGGGCATCGAGCCCTCAACAAATATGTATTTTTTTTAAAAAGATTTTATTTATTTATTTGACAGAGAGAGATCACAAGTAGGCAGAGAGGCAGGCAGAGAGAGAGGGGGAAGCGGGCTCCCCACTGAGCAGAGAGCACAATGGATCCTGTGATCATGACCTGAGCCGAAGGCAGCTACTTAACCAACTGAGCCACCCAGGTGCCCTAACAAATATATATTTTAGATAGAAGCTGAGTAATTGTGCACAGTGCCATTCCTTTCAGATCTAGTCTTTCCTGTCAGCCTCACAACAGGGCGAATGGGACTGTACCCATTTCAAAGATGATAAGAGTGAGATGTGAAAGGCCTTGCCTACAGCCAGAGTTGGGACTAGACCCAAATATCCCAGTTTCTCCACCACAGTTTCACACTGAAACCTTCAACCTGTCCCCCTGCCCCAAAACGGACAATAGCCCTGGTATGCTTATTGACATCATCAAAAGCCTCCATTTATAGAGCTTCTCATACACCCAACCCAGCTCTAATGCTGTGCCTGTATCATCCTCCCCTGATCTTCAGAACAACCCTATGGAATAGACATTACTGTGCACATTTTACACATAAGACAACCAAAGCCTACAAGGGTTAGGGGAGTAGCCCAAAGTCACACAAGGTATACAGAATGAAACTCCTCTTCAGTTGAAGACCCATGTGATAGCGAAACCCTGATTCTTTACCCCTCTATGAAACCAGGAGAGAAACAGGGAAGCATAAGGCTCAGATCTTGCCTTAGGGTCGTCTATAAACCTCCTCAGGGAGGTATCAGGGCTTCAAATAGGCAGCACCTGGATTCAGACCCAGGGCTGTCTGATTGGGGTTCCCATATTGTCTTGCCAGTTGGTCTGAAAACAATACTAGTAAAATACTACATGATATTAAAATGCTTAAATACTAACACAGAAAGAAATCACTATGCGCTTACTAAAACAAAAGCCCCAGGCCATGCTATGTGGGGACCACAGAGATGGAGGCATTAAGAACACACCAGTGGACTCAGGCAGCTGAAGCTGGGCACTTCCCGTGTGCCAAGCACTCTTCTGAAGGCTCTGGTGACGTAAGACACGTCTTACCAAAGGTTTTGCCAAAAAACTTGGGGAGAAGAGACACAGGCAACTAGACAAATAGTAACTAAAGATGAAAGTTCTTATTCAGGGAAAGAGTTGTGGCATCCTGGTTCTAAGACGACGGACGGGTGGTCTCTGCCCTTCCAACACCCAAGACCTTTCTGAGGAGACAAGACACACCAGTCGCCAAGAGGAGAGTTCAGAGATAAAGCTCAGTAGCGTTGACGACTCTAGGAAGGCAGCAAATGAATTGCCAAGGAAAGAATTTGAACAACACACGATTCTGGAAGGGTTAGCCAAACTTGCCTAGCTGGGGAGGTCTGGGGCGGGCTTTGAAGCCTGAGCTGGCAAAGCTGTGGCTGAGATCCATGGCGAGTTGTTATCTTCCCAAGTCTAAAATGAAAAAATAAAAGCAAATAAAAGGAAGTTGGCAAGATGCTGTCCTCTTTCCCCTTCCTTCCCTTCCTCCCCTAGTCCCCATCTTGAACGTTGTCTACCCCTTCACATTGCCTGTTCCGGAGCTCCCCGTGTCTGACGGAAACGGAGGCAGAGAAACATGGTGAGGACATGGCGCCTTTGCCTTGCTTGCCCCGTCCCCAAGTCACTCCTTGACCCCACTGTGAGGAGACAATATTGAAAATAGTCCAAAATAATCCCACTAAAAACATGAATCAAAAAGTCGCGGCTCCTGAACATGTTTTTAAAATTGCTTAGTTGCATGCAAGTCCCTTTAGTGCTCGGAGGACTTTAATAAAATTGATTTTCTGAGTATAGCCTTTTAGCAGCTACTGTATAAGCTTGAAATATGAACCCTTCATTGTTGAAAGTGTTTCATTTTTGCCCTGTTGCTAATGATGAAGGGAAAGTGTGGGTTTGGAATTCTCCATGGCTGACATTCTCATAATTAAATAGTGTTCATAATAAAGCTTTGCAGATTTTAAACAAACCGGCACGGAAGTGGCCCAGTTTGCCATATTTCATTTAGAGACCACAGCAATTAGCCCTTAATGAATAGTACACAGCGGCCTATGAGGGAGTTATTTCTACACGTCGTTTATTTGCCAAATCACAAAAGGCAACATTTTCATTCTGCTGATTGAAAATGATTCTCGGGATTTCTTCGGAAGGCCTCTTAAGTAATTGCTTTGTGAAACTTGGAAATAAATAAATAAAACTAAAGAGAAGAACATTAATTGCTTTTAATATCTGCAGTCTAATTTCGGCAAAGCTTAGCACACCAATAGCTCCTGCGTATCAAGCCATACAACAATAGAGCAAAAATAGAAGGCTCATCATGGATGGTATATTTAGAGCTGATTTTTTTCTTTTATAATTTTAGGAGAGATTTGTTCCCAGGCACGTTGTTACTCCTCCCTGTGAACGGCTACGGAGGAGGGGTTTATAAGAGGACTCGCGGGTGGGGCGACTAGGAAGTCATTGCCAGAGGAAAATACGCTTGTCCCAAAGGAGAGACAAGAGAAAGAGCCGTCCAACTGTCAAGGTTGTGAGCGACAAAGAAATTATGATCCTGTTATGGTCTTCCTCCAAGCTTTCCAGTTGAAGGATACGTGATTTTTTTTTTTAAATGGGGCGGGTCCTAGAACAATTTTTATGCCCTTGAAAATATTACTTCTTTCTTACCTTTGGGGCTCAGTTTTCTTATTTTAGGAGGATAGGAAAGATAGGACATATTGGTGTAGCTAAACAACGTCTAAAAGGTGCTGGATCAAACATTAGAGTCTCAGTTTCTGCATGGCATCTACTGAAACAGAGTTTCCAAGGAAAGGGTTAGGAATCCCACCCTTTGTGAAAAGCCTGGCAGACCACCCTGAGTGTCTGGTAAGTTTGGCCAGCAGGTGCTCAGGAATCTGTGGGCCCTTCCATTCCCCAGCTGTTACCAGACCGAGGGTTGGCCATGCTGCAGTGCATTGTGGGAGAGGGCAGGGGCTGCCTGTGTGGGGCTGCTTGAGGAAATCCCAGGTCCCAGCCTGAGAAAGCCCTTCCATCCAGTCTACAATGTCCCTACCGAGGACACAGGTGACCCTTCCATGTGACTCAGAATGAGCCAATGGTTATATTGAGGGAAACCACCAGGCCCAATATGGAGTTGCTTCTGTCCACGTCCCACAGGAGCAGACCGAGACTTACATAACTTTCATGTCCCTGTAAATGCTCCACTTGACGGGAAACCCAGTAGATCCAGTCAGCCAGCCCCCAGACACCACACCAGTTCTGGGCTCTATACTTACTTTCTTTGTTCCCTGTTCATTTTCTTTCTTCTCTTCCCGGTTCCCTATTCTTTACCCTATATACGCTTCCTGCTTTCTGTCCCACTGGGCGGTTCACTGGACTCTTGGGAGTGGAGACTGCCCACTTCATGACGTGTTAAAGTTTGTTTTTATCACCCAAATTGTCTTCTTTAATCATTCATAACAGTTACAAGGAACAGGATTAAGGAAAAGTCAGTTTTCACAAGGACCAGAGGGGAGGTCAGCTGAGAACGGGGGAGGCAGAGGCTCCCGGGGTGGGGGAGGGGGAGGAAGAGGTGTTCAGCAGAGTATGGTACAAAGACAGCTGAGCAGGCTATTAGAATATCATGAGACAATTCTGGGCCACACTTTCCCTAGCCACAGAATGAAACGGGTGAACCAGACCCCCAGCACCCCTTTAGGTCCTGACATTACAGCTGGTAACACTTGGCAGCTCAGATAGTCCAGCCGAATTCCTCCTTGCACTGAGGGCCTAGGTAAAGAGCCTTGGTTTGGCCTTCTGGCAAATTCCAGATGAATGTAACAGAAGCAGGCCTAATCCAGGTGGTCAATGCTCAATGCACTTCCAGGTGTTCTAGGAATTAGATACAGTCTAAAAAACTAAGAAATAGGGTAGTTTGGGTATGGGTTCCCCCCCCCCTTCAATATCTTGATCTTTCTAAATAAAGAAAAGTTAAGAACAATTCAATATAAGTACCTGTCATCCGACACGAACCCTGCTTTTAAACATTTTCATCTTTTAATATCATTTTACCTCCTCCCACACCCAGGCCTCTTGCAAGCTCACTGGTAGGACCTGGTTCCTCTAACCCAGAGCATTATCACGGAGCGTCTTACCAGCATACAGCAGGAGCTCAATATGTGTCAGGTGAACTTAATGACATCTTAGTCATTGATTTAATGTTTCATTGTGCTAAATATTTTCCATGTATGTTGTCATTCAGTCTTTATCACCATCATTTGAAGTAGGTGGGTAGGTGTGAAATGATATCTCATCGTGAGTTTAATTGGAGCTTCCGCCACGAGGAGGGGTGTGGAACATCTTTCCATGTGCTTATTTGGGGTTTCTGTATCTTCTTTCGAGAAAGAGCTATTCAAGTCCTTTTCTCATTTTTGAATCGGTTACTTGGCTCTCTGTTTGGAATTGTGGGAATTCTTTATAACTCCTGGATATTAATTCCTTATTAGGCACATGACCGCAGTCCCATTCTGAGGGATGCCTGCCTGGTGATAGTGTCTTTTGATGCAAAGAAGCTTTTAAGTTTGATATTCCAATTTTTTTTTTTTTTTTCCTGCTGCTGCCTGTGCTCTTGGGGTTATATTCAAGAAATTATGGCCTTTGTGATTCTGATGTAGCCAAATTTGGGAACTATGAACCTGAACCATAGTCTAAACTTTTTTTTTAAATAGTGTAAGCCTCCCCTCTTGCTTTTTTTTTTCCCCCCCAAACAAAAGGTCAAGTCAGAAAACCTAACTGTAAGAGAAAGAACTGCTCTGATGACTAGTTCTCCCCTAAATGAATAATCGATCCCTGGTCCACCAATGCCCCCCAATAATTATTCCTCAACAACCTCCACAGGTTTTAAAAGCATTGCTCTAGTGATCTAACCCCACACCTCTTTAAATGGGGACCCTAATCCTAGGGAGGGAAAAGGAGTTTCTAGAAGTGAATGGTCCCTCTGGTGTCTGTCCCTTAGTCCTCTGTCGGGAGGCAGCTGAGGGGATCTGTGGGGTCAGCCGGAGGCCATGAGAGCACCTTGGTTCCCCACTGATCAAGATGACCAGAGGGTGTTAAGATCAGTAAAGAAAACAATTTTGTGCATAGGGTGAGGTTTGGAATAAAAGCACAAGGCTGAGGTGAAATAAGATAAGTTTTCTCTCTTTTAAAGAAAATACCACTCAAGTTTAGCAGTGTAATTAATTAATTCACAAGTAGGTCCAGAGTGGGAGCGATTCCCGAACAATGGCTAATGATAAAGAATAAACCCTAAGGTAAGTGATATTCAAGAAGATGAAACAGTTTTAGTTTGGAATCCTATTACAGTTCTATTTCAATATAAATAAGCTGACACCAGAAGCAAACGATTAACCCCAAAGCCGCCGGCTGTTCATTAGCCAAGGAATAATTTTACATTTCATTATTATTCATGCTGGCTAAATTTCCATTAAAACCAATTTCGTAAACTGGCCCGCTGATGGGCTGGAAATTAAAAAAGAGGTAGAGAAGGCAGGGAGGGGACAAAACAGAGGCCATCCTCTGAGCGTCTAGGGATGGGAAACTCATGGGGGGGGGCAGATTGCCACTTTAATTAAAGATAATGTCTCAATTCACTTTCAAAATGAGTCTCCGGAAAGTGCCTGGGAAATTTTCCCTGGCCAGAGCGTCTGGCTCATTCACGGAGGGGCGATTTCTGTTGCCGGGATTTCTGATTGAAAGGAGGAATGGCCGGTTCATTCCCAGATCAGCTAGCTTCCCGGGTCTCTGGCTCTCTGCTGAGCCATCTCCAGCGGGGGAGAAAGGGCTCCGGAGCTCCTCAAAGAGCTCTCCCAGAGCCTGGGCAGGGAAGTCGCTGCTTCCTTCTCCGGGCCATTACGCAGGCTTAAGGGCTTTTATTTAACATATAAATGTGACCAAAATACCAAAGACCGGCTTAGCTCACACTTAGGGAGCATTCACTTTGGCCGAGCCCTGAACTAAGTACTTCCACGAATTAACTCATTTAATGCTTTTAATCTCTCTAATGAGGTAGATTCTATTATTGCTCCCATTTTACAAATGAGAAAGCTGAGACACAGGGGTGAGGAACGATGGCGTTCAGCCAAGATGGCACAGAGCTAGAGTTCAAGCCTGTGTCCTTTGACCCTAGATCTGGGTGCTTCACTGCTAGGCCCTACTGCCTCTGGGCAGATGAACGAAACAACTTTGTGTTTTGTGGGTACTCGGTCAACAGAGCACAAGGTACGGAGTGAGTTGTCAGTGGGAGCAAATGGGCAAAGGTGGGTGGGGGACACTTGGAGGGGATTTTGAAGGCCAGGCCAAGTGGTTTGAACGTGACTCTTTTTTTTGGGGGGGGGGAGCTCCCCAGAGTGCAATGCCCAGTCCACTGGGAGTCCACGGACAGAATTTTTTTTAAAATATTTAGCAGTTACATGTTTTTTTGTTTTTGTTTTTTGTTTTTTGTTTTTCGTCTTTTGTTTTTTTAAGATGATAAGATATAAGGGACACCTGAGTGGCTCAGCAGGTTTAGCATCTGACTCTTGATCTCGGCTCAGGTCTCGATGCCAGTGTCTTGAATTCAAGCCCTGCATTGGGTTCTGTGCTGGGTGTGGCTCCTACTTTAAAAAATAAAAAAATAAAAAAGGAAAAAAGGAAATAAATTTAGGTTGCCTATACAATTGAGTGAAAAAGACAATCCCTATTTAAGAAAAAAGGGCTAATTTGTTTAATGCGTCCCATGTACGCTTCCTATTTACCAGGCATTGTTCCAAGCGCTTCGCATTTTAACTTAATTCTTGCAACCGTATAAGGCAGGGACACTACAAATAGCATCAGGTTCATGACACTACAGATGAGGAAACCAAAGTGAACAGAGGTGAACTTATCCTAGGTCTCATAGCCCGCGAAGGGCAGAGCAGGGATTCGAACCCAGACACTTGCAGACTCTGTGCTTTTCACAATTCTTCTCCGAGATTAAGAGTATAGGAGGACGGAATATAAAGATCGTGAAGGTAGCTGTCTGCTGATGGGCACCTGCTCCAGGTGATGGGCTCAGAAATGCAATCTTCCTGAGGACTGCCGGGAATGTCGCTGAGAAGCTAGGTCACCTGCGGCAGGGGTGTGGAGGCAGGGGTGGGGGTCGCTGGAAGCAAACCTGTGGTTCTCAGCCAACAGGGCAGGATTCCCAGCACATTTCAAGGATCAGGTGTCCACATCAGAAACCAGCCCAGCTCTAGGAGCCCAAAATCGCTTTGGGGGAGGGGAGAGTGAGGCTTTTTCTTTTTTGTGCCTGGACTAGTATGTCACCCACTCCAGAAGCCAGAGCCTCTGCCCCACAACCCTTCCCTAAGACTGCAGAGCCCAGCTGCTCTGGAACATAGCACAAGACAGAACAGGAGTCTGGTTTGGGGGCGGGGGCACTGAGGCAGCAAGTATTACGTACCCACAGGAGAAACAGCCATGCCGCCTCCCCTGGCCTAGGAGAGTTCTAGAAGTCTAGCCCATCCACGAGCCTTGGAGCAGGACGGGTGGTGGCCCTCCGCCTCCCATCAGTGGATAGTCCCTGTATCCAGTATCCATCAGTGGATAGTCCCTGTCCGCCGGAAACTCTGTGACTGGTGAGCTTCCTCCTTGGATCACCCTCACGAAGTCTCCCTACTACCACTTGGCCTTGCCTACTCTCACCTAAGCCGCGCTGAGTTAGAGGCTTGTCTCGTGCCCCTTCCCAGTCCTGCGTGGTCACTGGAGGCATCTGATGCCTGACCCAGAAGAGCCGGGTGGTCTCCGAGCCTGGCTCGGCCTCCAGCTGCTCCTCCACCTGCTAACTCAATGGCCATAGGCAAGTCGTGTAAACAACGGTGCCCATTCTCTTCACTGGGAAAAGATACTGACAGACAGCAGGCCCACTCCATGGGGCTGTGTTATGAGGGTTACTGAGATAATGAATCTGAAATATTTAACCCTGTCCTGGGCACATATTAAATATGAGATAAATAATGACCACGACTGGTGTGATAATATTAATGCAAGGGTCAAGTGTGATGGCCAAGATCTGGGTTTTGGAAGCATGCAAGCCTCATTGACAAGTCTACCCCTCGTGCCTGGGCTGGGTCAAAGGACCCACCTTAACCTCCCAGACTTGACCCCTTCTTCCTTTTAATCAATCCACTTTCCCTCCGGGCCTGGACAAGCCCTCACTTCTTTACCTAATGGGAGAAGCAATTCTTTGCCCGAAGAGGGGGAGACATCTTTAGAAAGGCATCTAAAAGGCTGCCATTTACGGGGCAGAGAGAAGGCCACAGCTACTCTTTCAATGACACACGCACAAAAGCTCTTGTTGTGGACACAAATAAGAAAAGTTGAACCCTTCGCCCGGTGTAATTCACTTCATTTATTGACCGGGGTTCTCTCCCCCCAACCCCTGGTTCCTTTGCATTTGTCAGCGGTTCAGAGACCCCTGGCATTCAGCATGATTTGTAATGTAAATTATATAATTGTACTTTCACATATTTTAACATCAAATGAAATGATTGACTACAGAATAGGAGCTGTCTACAGGTGGGGGTCAATTACCATCTGAATAATCACAGAGCCACACATAGCATAGCTATGAATAGCATAGCTGCTGAGCGTGACATATTTTTATCTCTATGCATTTCAATGAAGTCAGGCCGGTACATAAAAGGTTATCACCTAGGAAACATATTTTCCTAAGCACAAGTTAAACATGCAAGTGAGATCAGCAAAGATATTCAATTTAGCCAGTCAACCCTAACCTATTAATATTTTAACAAAATCCAGTGAGGATAATTTTTTTCTTTGATCCCATTTCATGTGAACAGCCGGGAAAGGGAAGAAAAATTAAAAACAAAATAGTCAAGCATACAAAATGAGGTTATGCATTAAGTGGGCTATTTAATGTTTCTGGCATTTCATAGCCCAGGGGAAAGTGTGGATGGATTTAACAGTCAAGAGCTGTGTTCCCTTGGCCACAAAGTTCGAGAAACATAAAATAATCTATACTTCCGAGCTGACAAATCGTACCTGACACCCAGCTTCATCTCGCCGGGACTCCGGAGATCAGCATTAATCATATGTTACAGGGAGTAAAAAGAAAAGTAAATCACGCCAGGCTGAAAAGTGAGATAGAAGGTCTTCGGGCAAGGATTTTAATCAATAATATGTGGGATGATCACCAGAAGCTATTGTTGTAATCTTCCCCTATGAAAAGAAACGAATGCAAAACACAAAACTACCAAGAGCCAGCTCCGCTTGCTAGATGACTTCTAAGAACCAGAACCCATCCGGCGGCTCCGCTTTCCTTTCTGACTCATGACACACACAAACCATTTCTCTTCAACGGGATCGAGTCAAGCCTGTGCCTTCAGTTGCCTGTTTCTGGAGACTCGGCTGTGGCCCGGGCCCTGGGCCGTGGCTTCTGGCTTGCTCTGATTTCCTCGGGCTGTCAAGGTCCACTGGTTTTGCGTGATCGGCGTCCATTCATGCTTCTTCTAAGGGCACCTTCGTTGTCTACAAGTGGCTCCACCCTCCCTGGCTCTCAGCCCCCATGGTTTGGGTTGTGTTGGCTTCACCGCTGGCTCTAGGGAAAGACTTGTGTCCATCCCGACATCACAGCCGTGAACTGGTTCAGCCATGGGTGTGTGTGATTCATCAGAAACCCACAAATCACAGCCTGAGAGTCCTTGGTCATACTATGTTGGAAGAGGATACAGAGGCTAGAACCGTGTCCTCCCCACACCAAATCCACATGTTGAAGTCCTAACTCCACAAGATAACTCTACCCCCCTCGATCCCCAACTTCCACCCCCTCACTCCCATTAATTACTTAAAAGGTTTTACTGAAGGGCCTGGTCCAGAAGGAGACTATCACCAGAAATAACGGCAGAGAACACAGGCTGAGTATGGTTAGGCTGTGGGGAAGCCTGGCGAGGCCCAGACCCCAAACACCTCTCTTTCCTCTTCCCATTTTCCTGTCAGTTGTCCTCCCCCTCTTGGAAGCCCCAGACCCCTAACCTCCTTCTCCTTAGTTCAGAAGGGCAATAGGAGCCTCAGTGAGGCCTGAAGGGCTCCACTTCTTCTGGGGCTTGCATAAATAAGGAAATAAATTAGATTTTTCCCCCCTGTTAATCTGTTTTATGTCAATTTAATGAATAGACCAGCCAAAAGAACCTAGAAGGGTAGTGTAAAAACTTTTCTCCAGCACCAATCCTGGCAACACTTTGATCTCAGACTTCTAGTCTCCAAAACCGTGAAACCATCCTTTCTGTTGTTTGAGCCGCTCTGAGTGTTGTACCTTGTAACAGTGGCCCTACCAAATGAATCCAGAGGCCAGCTCTCTTTTATTCCCATGTATTGGGAACTTCAGAAAAATGAGGTTTGGCATGTGCCGGGGTCTGAATGTGTTCTCCGAAAATTCATCCATTAGAATCCTAATGTGCACAGATGGTGGCATTCGGAGGTGGGGCCTTTGGGAAGTACTTAAGAAATGTGGGTGGCGGCTTCATGAACAGGGTTAGTTTCTTATAAAAGACGCTCTTGAGAGCTCCCATCAGTGGTGTGAGGACACAAGGAGAAGTCTGCAATCTGGAAAACAGTGCTTGCCCTACCACGAGGGCACACTGATGCCAGACTTCCCACCTCCAGAATTATGAGAAATGAATTTCTGTTGTTTATTAAACTCCTCAGTCTTGTTATAGCAACAGCAACAGCTTGGCTGGCATTTATCTTGCCTGGCCATGGAACCAACCATTGGAAAAGCTGAGCCATTCTTACAGAGAGACCTACCTTAGGCAAATGTTGCCCAAGCCCCTGGATCCATCCATACCTGAAGTCCAACTCTGATTCTGTGGTTACATGAGCTGTTAAGCTCCCATTTTTATTTAAGCTGCTTAGAATTGAATTTTCCTCACCTACAACCAAAGAGCCCTAAATGATTTATGCTGGAAAGTGGTCAGTGTGATCTTAGGATGAATTAATAGATGTGAAATCTTTAGAACAAAGGACATAATCATGTTCATTAGACCACAGGAAGGTTGCATTATGTTTGAGGCATCATACTTCTGAGAGGGAGGCAGACAGATGCAACTGGGTGGTGAGAGAAATGGACAGTGACTCTCAGGAGGCCTAAGAGATGCTTGTCCTAGGGCAAGAAAAGAGATTTATAGAAAACATGATAGATGGCCTCAAATATCCACCATACTGGCAATTAAAGGAAAGATTGAGATTTATTCATGTGTCCCCTAGGATAGAACTGGGAAACTGCAGGAAGACAAATAAAATAGTGAATTTCCAATGCTTCCAGCTATCGGAAAAGGAGATGAGATGCCCTGATAACAGTGAGTGTCCCATCACAGGAAGCATTCCAGCAGCAGAGGGGAATTCCGGCACCTGGTGGGTACCCATTGTATGGGAGGATTGGCTGGATGACCTTGAAGCCCTCCCAGCTTGGACTTTCAGTTCTATAATCCTTTCACCAAAACCCAAGTGAACTGGGACACGTTCTTCCCCATTTTGGACCTCAGTTTCCCCGTCTGTAAATAAGGAAGTTGACACCGGTAGTCTCTAAACATTCTTCTGACTGGGACATGCGATGATTTCAGGATTCCAAGTCACTTGTTTCCACCTCAGCTTCCATCCAGACCCTGGGGAAGTCCTGGGCTCACTCCAATCACAAAACGTCACACCACTAACCTTTGATTAAAGCAACAGCTGACTCGTCGATGTGGAATCGTTGGTGGCAGAATGCAAAGTAGGGATCATTTCACATTCTTTCCCCCATGCTGTAATTAAATTACCCACTCTACAGCTGAGAACTGAGGGATAGATTGTTGTGTTTTTTTCTACATGGCCCGTATTAAGCACACTGAACACTTGAAATCAATGGGCCAGTTAAGTCACAGACTGGCTTGGGAAGATTCTGGAGCTGAGGAGCAGGCAGTGGGACATTCAACTGATCTCATGGCCCAAGGTTGCTACCTTCATTTCTATTGTTAACCCTTTGCAGCCCCTGCCCAGATTGCCAGACACCCAATTGCCAACCCAGCCCAACCTTTGGGTTTGAAATTGCAAAAGAGCCTGGAAATGTAAGAGAAAACATTCTTCCTAGTTTTGCCCAGCATGGATGTGGGCTGAGCCAACAGGGAAAAGTAATGTCTGTTTATCATCAAGAAAGAAATCAAGAGCTGATTACGGGACAGTTCCGTCCACTGCACTAGAGAAGAAGTCTTGAGAGAGCTCAGTGTGTCAAATCTTAGCCATTTTGAAGAGACCCCGTGGTGTTCTCCATGATTTTAACATCTGCTTATCACCTTGGTCGAATATGCTCTCCCTTGATGCTGAATTATTTTTTGAGTCAATAATCTTTTCTTTGAACAGACTATTTCAACCAACCCCCCAACCCACATGAGCAAGAGTGTGATCCGTTAAGACCATCTACAGAGGGGCACCTGGGTGGCTCAGTGGGTTGAGGCCTCTGCTTTCAGCTCAGGTCATGATCCCGGGGTCCTGGGATCGAGCCCCACATCGGGCTCTTTGCTCAGCGGGGAGCCTGCTTCCTCCTCTCTCTCTGCTGGCCTCTCTGCCTACTTGTGATTTTTGTCTGTCAAATAAATATATAAAATCTTAAAAAAAAAAAAAAAAAAAAAGACCATCTACAGAGTTGCCATTATTTTGAGAGCTTTGCCTACTTCTGTTAAGTGAACCCATTTCTCAGGCTGGAAAAGGGTTCTTGGACACTGAGAAAGTCACAGTGTTTTGTTTTGTTTTCTCAGTAAAGATTCATTCATCATGAAAATGAACCTTACAATCTCAAATTCTGAGGCTCTTTCACCTTAAAAGTCTCCCAACAGAGGGCTTACGCACCAAAACACACACGAGGACTGGAATCCAAGCCCCTGAGGGCCTACAGCCTCAACAAGAGTCTTTCCTGCCTGCATCCAGGGTCTTGAGCACGTGTCC
This sequence comes from Mustela lutreola, assembly GCF_030435805.1. NCBI lineage: Eukaryota > Metazoa > Chordata > Mammalia > Carnivora > Mustelidae > Mustela > Mustela lutreola. The sequence continues at coordinate 28,144,855 of NC_081305.1, read as the reverse complement.
GCCTGAGGTCACTGGCAACTCCCCACACACCTGTCGGAGAAGGAAAGCCGCAATTACTATTCTCAGCTTCCAGTGGTATGGGGGGATGGGGGGATGGAGCCTGAGATTCAGAGAAGGCAAGTGTCTTATCCAAGGCCACAGAGCTGATAATGCAGGGTCAGGGTTGGAATCTCCATGTCCTGATTTGATTTCCACCAGACTGGGAGCTTCTAAGTATCATTGAGAGCAACCCGTATTTTAAAAGCAGGCACTCCTGACTTTTTAAATGTTTCTTAAAGATTTTATTTATTTATTTGACAGAGAGAGATCACAAGTAGGCAGACAGGCAGGCAGAGAGAGAGGAGGAAGTAGGCTCCCCACTGAGCAGAGAGCCCAATGCGGGGCTCCATCCCAGGGCCCTGGGATCATGACCTGAGCCAAAGGCAGAGGCTTAACCCACTGAGCCACCCAGGCACCTTGCATTCCTAACTTTTTAGAAACCTGTTTGCTGGGGTGCCTGGGTGGTTCAGTTGGTGAAGCGTCTGCCTTCAGCTCAGGGCATGATTTCGGGTCCTGGGATTGAGCCCTGCATCAGGCCCTCTGCTTCTCCCTCTCCCTCTGCCTCTCCTCCTGCTCATGCTCTCACTCTCTCTCTCTCTCAAACAAATAAATAAAATCAGGAAGGAAGGAAGGAAAACCTTTTGCCAATTCCTTAAAACAGTGTTTCTTGGAGTAGGGTCCCGGACCAGCAGCACAGACATCACCTGGGGAACTTGCCAGAAATGCAAATTTCTTGGGTCCTATCCTAGACCTTCTGAACCCAAATCTGGAGAGGGCAGGGGATCCAGAAACCTGTGTTCTCAAGCCCTCCAGGTGCTTCCGAAGCACTCTCAACTTTCAGAGCCTCAACCTTAGAAGGCAGGGGAGACTTGTGAGTTTACTTGAAGGGCTTCTTTGAAATACAGGCACCAAAAAATGTAAACTCATCCCCTCTGAATTCCATTTGGTGGAGGCTAGAGCTCAAAGCCCCGAAAATCTTGTTACGGTTCAGAGACGCCTTCGTTGGCTCTGAGAACACAGGAATAAAGATTCAATCCCACTCAGATGTAGGGCTGGCCCCAGGTTCTTTGCCGGTCACTCACCAGTGGTGTGGACTGGAGCCCAGCTCAGCCGTGCGGCTGATTGTGGTTTGGGACGGGACAACCAGTTACTCTAATCCTGTAGTCTTCGGGAAACAAAGAGCCAAAGTCTCCTGGATGTCTGGGGTAAGAGGAGGAGACCCAAGGGGTTCCAGTTTCATCCGTATTATGCCAGACGGACTATGAATGGGTCTGTATGTTCCTGGTACTCCCCAAGCTTGCTCCCTTTTGGATTTAAGTGTTCTGCTGAGGGACACATTAATATGCAAGGAAAGCAAACATCCCCAGAAAGATGGAAAGGACAAAGAGGCAGTGATTACTGGTTGGTTATTTTCCCCACGCTCAGATGGACTCCAAGGCCCACCGAAAAGCAGGCTTGCTTCAGAGCAGTGGGGCGGACTCAGTGTCCAAGCATACAAGACTTTCCAGAACCACGGTTCTGCATGCAAAAGCTACTCACAGGGCCTGCTGTCACCAATGATGCCAGGAGAAGAGACAGTTAATACGAAGAAAATCAGTGTCTCCCAAAGACAGGACAGTTTCGAACAAAGATGCAAGTTGCGCCCAATGATATAAACCAAGGATCTTTGCATACAGGTGGTTCTTGGGCTGAAGTTGGCCTGCAGGAGCATTTAGTTTCATCCACACTTGGTCCAGTCCAATGGCTTCATCTTAAAAGTGAATTCGTTGCCTCCATGTTATACAAAAATTCTAGATTGCTCCAGTTTTGAAAAACACCTGAAAATCTGGTCACACTGGATCCCCTTCACCGTGTGACAGTGACCTCCCAGTCCCAGGTATGGCCAGCTGCCTTTTTTTTATGTGACTCACCGGACCCCAGCAAACATTTGAGTTTGCCAGCCCTAATTTTTTTTTCTAAGATTTTATTCATTTGACAGAGAGAGAGAGAGATCACAAGCAGGCAGAGAGGCAGGCAGAGAGAGAGAGAGGGAAGCAGGCTTCCCGCTGAGCAGAGAGCCTGATGCAGGGATCCATCCCAGGACCCCGGGATCATGACCTGAGCCGGAGGCAGAGGCTTTAACCCACTGAGCCACCCAGGCGCCTCTGCCAGCCCTAATTTAAGCAAACTCTGAGTTTCTGCTGTATAGTGCTGAAACCCAAACTGGTTCAGTTCCAGACTATAGCAGGACTGTTGTCTCCTGGCACTTGCTTTCCAGTGAGTGATCGGCAATGAGACATCGACAATAAAATTGGGATCTTTAGAAGCCAAGTCATGCAGAAATTTAAAATCAATGACCCAATGAGTGTTCACATCCTCTGCCAATAAAATCAAATGAAAAATATCATCATCTATAAAATGCTGGTTATTAAGAAAGGCTAGCCAAATTACCTAAGAGTGTTCCTATCATTTAGGGGTTTATTACCGGCCTCCCTATTGGACGAGAAGCCCCATGAGGGCGGGGATTTTGTTTTGATCATTGCTGGATGCCCAGTGCCTGAAACAATGCATGATACACTGTGGGCACTTAGCAAAGATTTGTCGGGCAAACGAACAGTAGGATTTATGGACATTTTACTGATGCTAGGCTTCATTCTGTGCATGTTACGAGGATCAAGACTTCAGAGGTGCTCTTAAGCAAATAAAGAAATGGAGACAGAAGGTACCAATGTGCCACTGTTGCCCACGTGGGTCAAGGATGCAACGCAATGAAGGGGCAGGTGTCCCACATCTCATCTCCAGCCACTGGGCTATCCTGCTTCTTCCCTACACTCAAACTGTGGCTCCATTTCTTGGGCAGGAACTAATAAGCTAAGGTTCCCCCAGCCAGTCCAGGCCTTTGAATCTCCTTCCAGAGCAAAGTAGCTACTCACTAAAAGCGTGCTAGGTTTGAGTCGTTAAAATTATGGTTTCTCTAAAAATGAGAACAGAAGGGCTATTAACAAGACCCTGTAATCAAATGAAAAAAAAAATCAAATGAAATTATGACATTAGGGCACCTGGGTGGTTCAGTGGGTTAAGATTCTGCCTACAGCTCAGGTCATGATCCCAGGGTCCTGGGATTGAGCCCCACATCGGGCTCTCTGCTCAGCAGGGAGCCTACTTCCTCCTATATCTCTTTCTGCCTGCCTCTCTGCCTACTTGTGCTCTCTGTCAAATAAATAAATAAAATCTTTAAAAAAAAATTATGACATTAAAGACACTCCTGGGGCTCTGCTTCTATTTTTGTGTCTTCCTTAAGTCAGTCACTCTGTCTTTATAAGTTTCCGTTTTCCCATCTATAAAAATTGGGAGCATACTTTACTCCTACATCCTTTCCCTGGGAACATTTGAAGGGCAAGATATGATGGAGGAAAATTTAAAACGTGTAAATATTTATAATCACACAACTCCGATGAGTTTAAAACACTGCTTGCAATTCGTTGTTTCATTTTCTGCCCCTCCCCCCCCTTGCCATCAAGAGCTCTCTTAGCAGGACAAGGATCCTTAGCTCCAGCCAAATGGGGAAAGTGAGACCTGCAAGCATTGCCTCACCTGCCAAAAATCACAAAGTCTGCCAAGGGTAGATCTAGAACCCAGACTTTTCCTCTAGGCCAAGTGTAGTAGCTGAACAAAGACTAGAGGAAAATGGCTTATTGTTGTAGACAGGCTCTGCGAAGTCTGGGCAGGGAGAGGGGGTGGCTCAGATAGTCGGAAGAGGACACAGCAGGGATTCCAGAGCTGTGACAGACCGTGAGCAAGATAAGAGAGGAAAGCAGAGGCTCCCAGGTAAAGGGCATTTGCCAGGTGCTTCAAAGAACATTCCAGAAATGGTTAAATGGGAAGTCTAGAGCAGAGTTGCTGACAGATATAAAAAGGGATGGGTGGGCTGAGACACAGAAGTCCCGGGAGGTTTTCTCAGCAGGAAGAATTTGGGTACCGGTGGTAGCCAGTCCTGAATTCAAATCCTGAAGCTGCTTCTTTCTGTTTCCAAACAAGCATCCCCTTCTCCTCACCAGTCTGGCTGATATGAGGTCGGAAAGAGAGAAGGTCTGCAAGCTTCCAGAGCCTGGCACTCAACAGACAAGAGCTCCTTCTCTGATCCTCCCGAGGCTGGCTGGACAGGAGGCGAGGAGAGACAGGCAGGGGAGATGAGAGGCTCTCAGATGCCAGGCTGGGACTTCATTAGGGATGTGAGACCCAGCGTCATTTCCCCCTCAAGCTCCTGCTGCAGGCAGAACGCATCTCAATCCGGCAGTGCGGGGGGCTGCGGGGGCTCAGGTGTGGGTTTTCGCCGCAGTGTAGATTTTATACAAAAAGCTCTCTCTGCCGTCAGACTTGCACCGGTTCCGTAACTGGGGAGACACGGCTGATTGTTTCCTCCTTCACATCATCTTTCAAGTGTGTCTTTGAGGCTTCTCTTCCTGGATTGTTCAGGGGAGTCGTGTGGAAATAGATAATCACCTCCCTGCTCCGTGCTGACCGGCTTTACCCTTTCCAGAGCTTTGCCGCCTCTGTGAACCCCGCCAAGCCTCCTCCAGAATCATCTTAACCTGGGAAGGCTGGCTTTCCTGTTATTATTATTTTTTGAGAGCACTTGAGTCTAAGGAAACAGATTCATTCAAGGGGAAACAGGCAGCTGCTCACCATTAGCAGGAAGGAGATAAATAATTGCTTTTTAATACATTATTTATTGCTCGTTCCATTCTCACATCTTTCTTGCGGAGCTCGGAAACCCAGCCGTGCTGAAGGAGGCTTATTTGCCCGCCGCTGTATAAATGTAGACAATAAAAGTGTGTTGATACTGGCGGCAAAGGCTGGGGTTCATTGAGAAATTTTTGTCCTGCTGTACCGGTTTTCCATAACACTCTGATTTGAACCTTATTTTTTTTTTCCCCTGTGTCAAGTCATTTCACAGGTGGTGGGAAATAACTTCTTTCTGGGCTCAAGCCCAGCTCTTGATTACACAGCCTTTCCGTTCTAGTGTGTCTGAGGGATGTGTGAGGAACATGGGGAAGTGTGTCTCACCATCCACCGAGGGTTTGTGAATTTGCTGGGGTCATGTTGGGATTTCTGGGGGGGAATGCAAATTTTACTCAAGGTCCCATGAGCACAGGGCAGGAAGGAAATTCACCAGGAGACCTGAAGCAGTGTTGTACCCACATGCCGTCATTTTTCAAAGCACTCAGCTCTTTATTTGATTTTCACAACCCTGACGGGGCAAGATAGTGGCTGTCCCCATTTCACAGATGAGAAAAACCAAGGTTGAATGTCTCAGACCAAGCATCCCATGCTTACGAATGCCTAGGTCTTTTCCTGTTTACTGGGGCTGCTGGCTCGGAGATATCACTGGGTCCTACGGGCATGGCCACCATCCGCAGAATTGTACGTGCAGTGGCTGAAAGTGTCCCAAGTGGGTAAAGTTGAAAGGCCAATTGAAAGTCGCCTTACACAGCAGTCACAAACTGGACACAGGCAGGAACAAATATTGGCCTCGGGCTTTTTGGACCCGCAGTGCTTTGTTTGGTTTTATAACCGTGTAAGTCTGTTGCAAATACTTCTGCCTCAGAAGAGTTTATATTACCATGTGAATTTCTATTTCTCTTGAGAAGTCAGGTCTGGCCACACTGATGGCCGCCCCCCCCACCCTTCATGGGTCATGGCCCCCATTGAGCTGACCGAGTGACCGCTGTCCCTTTACATAGACTTGAACCAACATCCCAGCTGCTCCCTGATGTCTTATACTCAGCCCATTTCGGTCTGTGAGGTTGCCTAGCTGGTTCGGCAAGCATTTAAAATATTCCAGAATTTAATTTAATGTATTGATTTAATCATGCCTGTGGGGAAGACTTCACGGGCGTACCAAGGGAATAAATATACCATGAAAAGGAAACCTCCCTTCCACTTGGTCCTGGAGGTTCCCAGGACAACCACTGCTACTAGATCCCCTGTGTCTCTTTCTAGAGAGGCCATATGCATCTGCAAGTACGTTATAGCATCACCTTTTTTAAAAACACAAATGCACTCAACATTCGCCATTTGATGCAACTGTATTTTTGGTATATTTTCACTATCGTACCTTATCTACAGAGAGATCTGTCTTGTTCTTTCCAAAGTCTGCATAATATTCCTTTGTGTGGATGCACTGAAATTTACGTAACCAGTTGTATACTGATGGTCATTTAGGTTGCTTGCAATCAATCACACATGGTGCTAAAGTGAATATCTTTGCGCCTGCTTCTCTGGGCAAGCGTGAGTGCATCTGGAGAAAGGTTCCTAGAGCTGGAACTGCTGCATCAGAGAATGTGACTTTAAAATTGCAATATTGTCGGGGCGCCTGGGTTGCTCAGTTGGTTGGACATCTGTCTTTGACTCAGGTCATGATCCCAGGGTTCTGGGATTGAGCTCCACATCCAGCTCCCTGCTCAGCAGGGAGTCTGCTTCTCCCTGCTTATGGTCTCTCTCTCTCTCTCTTTCTATCTCTATCTCTGTCTGTCTGTCTCAAATAAATAAATAAAATCTTTAAAAAACTAAGTAAAAATAAAACCGTGACATGGTCACATGACCCTTTAAGAAGGGGTGCCATTGACACCCCCATGTGATGGCATGTGGGTACAACACTGCTGACACCCCCAATAAGAATGCCTCCTAAGTCTAGGGGCTCTTATTCCACCATTTGACGGGTGAGCGAACAGAGGCCCCGAGAGGGGAAGCAACATCACTGATAAATAGCACAGCCCAGACTTGAAATGACCCAGGACCCATGATGCTGTTCGCCGCCTCCCTCCGCTGGGCCCCAGCTGTTCTGCTGTTCCTATCTGCTCCCCCTCTACATAGAAAACTAAAACAAGGGGCCCTGGGATTAGCTCTGGGGGTTTGGCAACTAAACCCAGGCCAGCTCTGGGGGAGCAGATGTTCAGCTAACAAACACTTCCATCGTGACTGGCGCACACTGCCACCTTGGTGGGTTTTCACAGCAGCCAAGGCCAAAGCGTAAATGGACCATGGAAGCTGAATTACCAGCCCAGCCCTCAGTGGTTTTTAAATTATAGATTTTTAAACAAAGCTAAATATAGAGCAATTAAGAAATGGCTCCACGTTCTACCCCAAAAAACAAAACAGCTGAACTAGAGCTAACACAGCCCATGCATATGCATGTGAAATCGGAGATGAACTGAGCTTGCTGCTTAGAGGAAAATCCAAGCCCCTTCCCTCGGTTTCTCTGGTTTAGCCACACATACCTGCCCCAGGGCCTTTGTACACGCTGTTCCCACTACCTGCTAGGACCCCTCTCCTCTCCATTCTTCTCTTAGCTGACTCCTTCTCTTTTTTTCCAATACAGACCTCAGGTTTTCTATCTCTCCCAATTCCTAGCCCAGACTTGTTTATCGTTTCTTGTGGCTTTTAGGACAACTGACCGTTTTTTCACTTATTTGCTTTCTCTTTTTTCCTTTGGTCTGATTCCCCCCACTAGAGCCCAAAGTCTCCGTTTCTTTCTCTGTACCACTATAATAATAGTTCCACTCTGCCTGTTACTTGGAGGACAGTTGAGAGCCTGAAGGCCAACCCACACATGGAGATCTCTTCTCCTTCGAACTCAGTAGGACTTCTAGTCTGTGGCCGGAAATTTAAATCTGCATTTCATACTATGGCAATTCTCTAAGCACACAGCTCTACCACAGAAAGCCTATAACACAATGTCAGGTGGGATGGGGAGAAACTTCAACCACCTTTTTAATGGCACCTGCCTTCCACTGCCACCCTGCTCTAACGCGCATAATTCCTATCTTCTCACTGATAGTCCTACCTGCGTACCTTGCTTCTTCTAGTCTCTTCTATACTCTGGAGCCAGAGGGGTCCTGTTAAAGAAGCCTGATTATGTTACCCCTCTGCTCAGGACCTTCCATGGCTCCCATCTTCCTCAGAGGAAAATTTCAAGTCTTGACCATGACGTAAGTGACCTGCACAAGCAGCCCCATCCCATGTCCCCCACCTCCTGGATGTCACCTACTGTTCTATGCCCCTCCACCCCGGGTTCACCCATCTCTAGGCACATTGATATCTTCAAATATGCCACACGCTCTTGTCTCAGTATCAGTGCATCTTTTGTTCATGAGCCTGGAAGCTTCTCTCCCACGTGTTTTGCATGGTTTGTATTCTTAGCTCCTACAAGTCTTCAGTTAACTGTCAGCTTTTTGCACAGGCTTCCCCAACCGCCTCAGTTAAAATGGCTGCCAACCCATCTCCCCATCCCTGTCTCTTTTGTCGACTTCCTTTTTCTCCAACACACTGACCCCCTCCCTGTGTCCCATCGATCTTCCTTATTTCTCTCCCACGTGGTCTGTCTCCCTTACCGAAAGTAAGCTCCAAGAAGACAGGACATTTTTGTTTTGTTCACAGCTGTATTACTCATGCCTTGAACAGTACGTTTGTAGGAGTGCGATCATTCTCATCAGATGAAAGAATGATTCTGGGTTACTGAGGGTGAGCAACAGAAACAGACTCTGGGTGGCAGAAGCAGGAGCTGCTCATTTCCTGGTAGGTTGGGGAAGCCCCAGCCAGGGCCACAACCAGCAGGAATCCAGCAATCTCAGGAGAGCCGGGCTGCAGAATCATAGCCGAGCTGATGGAACAGCTAGCACCACTGCTACTTGTGACAAATGACCTCCCGATTTGCAGCCACCTGCCCACATTTCAGGGTCCAGGGAGCGATGCCTGACCGCTCGTGACTGCTGCCATCGTGGTCTGGGTTTGGGAAGGCGGACTCGGCCATTGCAGCCTCCACAAATGACTCCTTTCCTGAAAAGGGAGATTGTGATGCTTTAAGAAGGGAAAAACTCGGATGCTGGGCAGAAAAATAAATAAATTAATTAATAATAACAAGATAACAATAATAAATAGTTCCTTTCTCTAGAGCAAGTATGGTTGTCAAGAATGGGATCTCCGCACTGAAAGTTGAGGGAAAAGAAAAAGAAAATCCCCAAATGGGTAAATCTATTTTGTTACTCTCAACCAAAGGTGTTCAAATGATCTTCAGACATGTGAAAAGATGCTCAATTGAACTTAACATAATAGAAACGCTAATTAGAACCAGACCTGAGACACTCTCTCTCACCCATCACATTGGCAAAAACCCAAAAACTTATCAACACACTTTGCTGGAGATGCTGCAGGGAAACAGGTAAATTCACGGATGGCTGGCAGGTGTGCTAGAAGGCATGCCTCCCATGGAGGGCATTTGGCAGCACCTCGGAAAACTGTGTATGCCTCCACTCTGTGTCACAGCCATCCCACAAACTGGAATTTACTGAGAAAATACACTTCCACAAATAAAAATCACATATGGAAGAGGTTATTCACTGTGACATTTTTTTGTTACAGTAAAATATTGAAAACAACCTAAGTGCCCATCCATAGAAGACTGGCTGAATAAATTATCCTAGAACCATACAACTGAGTACTATGCAACCACAAAAACGAATACAGAGTGACTTCCTGCAAGTGCTAAGTCACAAAGCAAGGTACAAACAGATGTCTGTAGAACCTCAAGGAGGGTATGCTAAGTCAAATAAGCCAGTCATAAAAAGAGAGATGCTGTGTGATTCCACTACCTAAAGCAGGCAAATTCATAGAAACGAAGTACGGTGGTGACCAGGGGCTGGAAGGAGAGGGGAGAAGAGTTGTTGTTCAATGGCTATAGAGTTTTAGTTTGGCAGGATGGAAGGTTCGAGAGCTCTGTCACACGACAGGACTGAGCCCTTAAGATGGTTAAATGATAAGTTTATGTAATGTATTTTTTACCATAATTTTCTAAAATGTTTAACTATACATAGTATGCCTTTGTGTAACAAACATGAGGAAAGAGGAACATATAGAGTATTTGTGTCTTTTTCTAAAAGGGAAGATAAACCAGAAATGAATGAAAACATTTTCCTGGGGCAGGTGAGCTGAGAAGGGGAAGGAAGGAGATGGGATGGAGACTTGCCTTTATATATCCTCTTCACAAAAAGGCTCCAGCACTTGAAACTTATGAATGTTTTAAAAGAATAAAATAAATTTAGAAGGATCTAGAAGGCAAATCCTAACTTTGAACTCAAACAGAAATGGATGCACTAGGCTGTATACCATAGTGATAGTATAACCGTACACACACACACACACACACACACACACACACGAAGTAATTCTGGCAACTTTTGAACATAATATTCTGACTGTCCATCTCTAGTGGGATATATATGGTCTGGGATCCAAAAAAGAATGAAGAAAATGTCACCTGCTTTGGAGGGCTTTCTGTCCATAGGGGTACAATGTAACAATTCTGAACCTATTTTGTAGGCTTGTATAGCAGGCTGGGCTGAATGAGTTATGTATCATTATCTAATGTATCATTATCATTGGGACCCAATGTCCTCAAGGTGAGAAGTGGGAATGGGGGAGGGAGAAGAAAGTCCTGTTGAGTTTTGAGTGAAATGGAAGGCATTCTATAAACTTGGGAATTGTCCTGTGGAACAGAAATGACATGACATCAAAACTGATTGGAACTATTCTCCCTAAATAGGGCTCCCAGAAGAAGCATCCCATGGGCTCCTACTACTTGAACTTCCAGAACAGTCCCTGGTCCTTTCAGTGTGGCTTTTCCTTGATTCTTGGGGCTACTTCATGAAGGTTCATTGTATGTGTTAACTCGGCTAGCCTATAGTCCCCAGGCATTTAATCAAATCTGGATGTCACAGTGAAGGTTTTCTGTAGAAGTGATTAAAGCCCCTAATCAGTTGACTTTAAGTAAGAGAGCTTATTCTAGGTCACCTGGGTGGGCCTGACCCAATCAGGTGAAAGGCCTTAAAAACAGAATGGAGGATTTCCACAAGAGAATAAATTCTGCCCATGGACACAGCTAGAGTCCGTGCCTCAGAATGCCAGCCTGCCTTCCCGACAGCCTGGCCCTCAGATTTAGGCCTTCCCTAGCCAGCCCCACTGGCATGTAAGCCAATTCCTTGTGATAAAACTCTGAATATATATCTTCTACTGGCTGTTTCTTGGATTGAACCCTGAATGATAACACCTTCTAATAAACGTCTTTGATTTCTCCCTTGATGTAGTTAGTTTCTGTTGCTTACCATCACGGAGTAGAACCCCGCATAAACTACGGTATTGGGAACGTCCCCATCATGCTTCCTGTAGAAACTTTTCGGCATGGAGAAGGTCAGCCCCAGCCATGATCCTTGTCGGCCATGGGTTCCATGTTTACCAAACTCTGCGCCTTCTGGATTCAGGGAGGACCTGGCGGGGGGCCTCGCTAGGATTCGATGAATGAATAACTATTTCTATTAGCAACAGGGCCTAAGGTCAGGCAGTTCTGGGTTCCTTTCTCTGTGCCTTGCTAATCAGGCTCTGGATTTGTCAGAGGCCCTGAAATATTCATGAACAACTGCTCCAGTGATTTTAACAGCTGCACAAATAGAGAGGGGCCCAGAGGTGTAGCAAGGAGGCAGGGGACCTGGGCTCGTCATGTCATCTTCTCACCTGTTCTCAATCCCATTAGACGAAGAAAGAATCTGGGAATTGCCAAGGATCTCTGAGAGCCAGATAGGGCCAGGCCTGAGGCAGGAAACCACAGGAGCCCAGGGGCCCCGGCATCAGTATCTCTTGGAGGGGGCCTGTTAAGATATGGGGCACTGGTAATAGACTGAGGTCATCTGCATCAGTAGGTGTGGGCTGGGGCCCTGGACTTGACATTTTGAACAGGAGATCCTGATGCCACTGGTCTGGGGACCTCACTGTTCTACGGTATTAAAGCAAAGGCTGGAAAAGAGAAAAGTGCAGACAGACAACACTTTATCTGTCTACAGAAGCCAGCCAGAGTCTTATGCGCATCCGGGTCTCTTCTCTGCACCGCAGGCTTGGCGCCGACCTGCGGCAGCTACTTGGCTATTCTGGGATGTGTTCAGAGGCCCCCGAGCCACCAGTCTGAGCAAGACCCACCTTACTATCCCCAGAGTCCCATCACTCTGACGCCCTAGCTGTGAGACGGCCTACCTGTGCATCTCGGCAGACAACGTAAAGTCTCTCTCTTCGGTTTGTGCATCTGTGAAATGGGGACAGCAACAGGTACGGCCTCGTCCGTGGACGTCAGGACTCCAGGAGGTGACATGCACAAGAGCACTGGCCCCTAGCAAGCAGTCGCCTCCATCAGGATCCTGGCAGGAGGCAAGATTTCATTCCACTAGAGGACCCTCTAGTGAGCAATGCAGGTGCTGCTCACAGAGGTGTGGGGAGGGTTGTGGGAGCCAAGGAGGGATCCAGAGGCACCTGGAGATTTTGCAATTGAGAACAGCCGATTTCATCCTCCGCTGCTGAAGAGGCAAGGAGAGGAACTGGGCTACCAGTGACCAGAGAGGGCTGGGGCTTGGAGGAGGACCAGCCCAGCGGGCGCTGAGCCATGGAAGGGGGAAACCCCTGCCAGAGACGCTACAGCAGTGTAGGGGGGTAGCCGGGAAGAAATACTCAGACTTCTCACTGCTCCAGCCTTCTGATCTCCTGCAAGGCTTCCCATTGGAAAGGAGCCAGGGATGAGGTACATACAGATCCATTGGTACATGATGTGGTACATACAGATACATTTGCTGGAGCAGGGGGCAGGCAGGGGGGGAAGGGCAGAGAAGGACTGGGTTAAAATCAGGCACCCAGCACTTCGCACACATGTACTGTGGTCATCGGCAGGGTGAGCATGCGTCCTAGCTTCCTGGGACAATTCCAGCTTTAATGCCCGTTGTACATTTTCATCCCCAAAGTTGTCCCCAAGGGGATAAATTGCACAGTCACCCTCCTTCTTAGCTATTATCAAAGCAAGAGAAAATCTGATCTGCCATGGGAAGCATTCCAAAGAAAGCACCTGATCCTTGGGCTACAACGTGTCCAAACTCGAGTTTTCCTCATTGATGCAAGTGGGAGTGACTTGGGTGTGTTTCACTGGTGAGCACAACCATACACAAGACACAGATAGAGTGCACACTACGGCTTATAGAAAATGCTCTTCTGTATTTGTCTTCTACATCAACAGATAAGGTTATTGTGTTTAAGCACCTAAGCTGCACTACTTTGGGAAACTCTCAGTTTAGGGGTCGAGAGCACAGAGAATGACTACTCCCCTAGAGCCCTCTCTAGAACCCCCAGGTGAGGGGCAGCAGGTGCACTGGGCTCGCGCACAAGAAATCCCCCAAGCAGCCAGGACAGAGTGAGATCTCTGGGTCCAGAGAATCTGCCGCCCATCTCCTACCCGCTTGCTTGATCTATTTAGCAAACTCACTCCACATCTCGCCTCTTCTTTGAGCCTGACATCTAGCAGGATCTTTGAAATTTATTTTCTCCTTTTAGCCTGCTGTATATTTAATGTCTGAGTGAAAGAACAAAGGAAGGCGAACACAAGACAAGATCGTTTCATTCCTTCAACGGGCTGTTGTGTAGCCCAACTCGAGCTCAGCCAACATAAATGTTTTAAAATTCTGCCTTTGCACAGAATAAGTGCTGGTGTAGTCATCCGCTCCCAAGCCAGGCCCTATTTCTGCCTTTCATTTGGTGACTTAAAAGGCCCCCGCATCAATCATTAACAACCTATTAACACAAGCCGCCCAGAGAAGTTTTTCCTGGTCTGGTCAACCACAATGGAAGAAACTCCTGTCGCCCAGCTGGCTGGCCATCCGCGTGCGCGGCCCGTGCAGACTGTTTTCAGCTTTGAAAAGGGCCTGCTGATTCCTCTTTCATCTCTCTCCGAGTAACAGATACCTGGTCGGCCTGCTCTCCTCCTCCCCCACTGCAAAGTTATCCACCTGCTTCCCCGACTTCTGGCGTTCAGAGCTGCTTGCACAAACATCCATGGTATTGATCGCGTGTAACTGACATGCAGGGCGGCAAGATGTCCACTCGGCATGTGGGCCAGAGCTCACATCTGTGTTCTCCATGCATGTCAGACCAAGGAGCGTCTCGAGGTGTCTTGAGAAGGCACTTTTCTGCCTGGTGTTTCTGACTCTTGTATTTAATTGGTTTTGATTTGAAGCAAAAACAATCAACACCAAGAGGCTTTTGCTAGTCAGCTTGAACCTGGTTTTTGTTTTTGTTTTGTTTTGTTGGTTTTTGTTGTTGTTGTTGTTGTTGTTTGTTTGTTTGTTTTGTTTTGTTTCTGTTTTAAAGTCCATGGGATTTGGACAAAGACACATCCTGGAACTTGGCCAACCTGGAGAATTGGACTCACGGCTTGATGTTGACACTGATTCACCAAATGACCTTGAGGAAGTCACTGGTCCGCACTGGACTGGTTTCTTTGCCTCAGAATGAGAAGTTTGGTCTCCTCTGATTCTAGAAACTCTGACCACAAGGTTTTCGTGCCAGCTCTGGTACTGAGTCTGGCTGAGTGTCTTACTGTTGTTTCCCCGTCTTGCGAGTGGGAACAATAAGATTGGTCTGTCCTCCTTCCAAGAGCTATGTGCTGGCCAAGGATGGGGAAGCAATATAAGGGACTTTGGAGGACTAAGGAATGAAAGCACCAAGGACTTGAGCAAAATGTGTGGTTACTCACGCATGTGTTAGTGGATCCCTCCAAGGACCTTGGCTGTGGGAGTGACAGCACTCACATTAGCCTGTTTCCCTCGGCACTTGTGAGTTTCTTGAGAAGAGATCATGTCGTATCCATTCTGTACCTAACCCAGAACCTGGCACCTTGTGACTACTCCCAATATCTACCAGCCAAGTGACTGGAAGAATGTATGAATGGATAAGAACAGCAGGCAGCAGATAAATTAGCACTTAAAGCCATGAGAAAGGAGAAATAGGGGAAAAGTACTACACACACCACCTGCTGATTCCTCTGCCTCATTTTATCTCTGCTGTCAAGGGTTCATTCTCTCTTTCTGCCTTTTTTTTTTTTTTTTAAACTACCAGGGCACTGCTAAAGTCAATACCCTAAGAGTGATATTTTAAATTCTAAACCTGCCAATGAAGCCGAGTTGAACAGGCACCAGTGTTCCTGTTTGGTAACTAGACCATCTACTTCTATATCCAAACTACCCTTAACTCTGTCTTTATTCCCACCCTCACTTGCTTCCTACTCAGTTGACTTACATGACATCTGCTCCTTTCGAAGGTAAGAGAGTCTGTCTTCACTCATTCGTTAATTCGGTAAATAATTATTAAGAGCCCACGAGAGAGAAATCAGGCACCATACTGAATTCAGGAGCCAAATAGGTGACTGAGACTTGGCTTCCCGTCAGGAGAGGCTGGATCATGCTGCAAAACCAAGCCAATTTCACAATCTCAGAAACCTACAGTGTTGAGTCCACCTCATGCTCATGTTGCTTGTCCGTCACCCGTCACTAGGGGGCGCTGCTCCTCCAAGTCCTTGAGACCAAGGCTGGGCAGGAGCTTCCACATTCCTGCGGCAGTGGGAAAAGGACCTAGTAAATTATGCCACTTGCTCTTTAAGCTTCCTCCTGGAGGTGACATACATCACTTCTACTCACATGTCATCGCCCGTGCCTGGCTTTACAGACAGCTAGAAAATGCAATCTAAGAATTGGCATGTTTGTGGTCGGCACTAACGACCACTCCCGACACCACTCCTGCCCTCTGGGAGGTTAGAGCTAGGGAGAGACTCAGGTGTGTAAGCCACCAAACACTGGAGTCTGATCAGCAGTGGCTCTGGCAGAAGACCACCCAGGGGGCTGTGGGAGGATAGAGAAGAAAGGTCCTGTCCATGTCTCTGCAGCATCAGAGAATTTATCTTTATCTTGCTCTGTTCAACAGAGATCTCTAATGTCAAATTGGTTAGAGCCTATGATAGTCGGTGAGAACAAAAGGAAATAGTGTTTGGCTCTCTAGCTCTCTCTTTCTCTTTCCCCCTCCCACAGTTTAGAGCAGAAGCATGGGGAAGAGAGTCTTAGCTCAATAGGTATGAACAGAATTGCAAGAAGCCTTGAAGGGTAGAGAATGTGGCCGAGGAGAAAGCAAAAATATTCCAGGCCCAGAAACAACCTGAGTAGATGTTTAGGTGCAGGAAAGCATTCTTCGCCTAGCCACGTGGCAAAGACATCCCTTTTGGCCAAGGAGAGGCTACTCTCAGCACACGTCCTGGCCAGCTACAGGTGCACACACATGCAGGTATGCACACGTGCACAGCCACCACTGGGGCCCCGTCTTCCCAGAACCCTCCCCCACCCATCACACTCTTCCCCCTGCCTATGTCTGAAGTCTCTTTTGTCCCCACTGGGCTCATCCCCTCTCTCCCTTTGTGCTATCTGTGTGCACAGGACCTCAGCAAGCTGGAGCAGGTGACTGGTCCCTAGGTGACCCGCTGTGCCATGAATTAACACTTTAGATGCTGGATCCCGGGGAGCTTCATAGAGTCCAAGGGAGAAGACAAGAATGCCAGGGCAACAAAAGCCTATGGGGGTGCTGTGTGTTGGATAATGCCCCCGCCTAAATTCATGCCCCCCCCAACCTCAGAAAGCTGACTTTATTTGGAAACAGGACCTTCAAAGATGTCATTGGTTAAGGACCTCAAGATTAAGGATGCAGCCTAACTCCCATGACCGGAGTCCTTATAAGAAAGGAAGAGCACACAGAGAGCCACACACAGAGAAGGAGGCCATGTGGAGACAGAGGCAGAGATTGGTGTGATGTGGTCACGAGCCAGGGAATATCCGGGACCACCAGAAGATGGAAGAGGCAAGGAAGGACTGTCTCCGAAAGCCTTCAGAGTGAACGTGACCTTGCTACCATCTAGACTCCAGAACAGCGAGAGAATAAACTTCCACGGTGCTAAGCCACTCCACCTGTGGTTATTTGTTCCCCCAGCTTCCAGAAACTTCTTATCCTACAGAATTTCAGCAACTAATGATTCCTGCAGTAGAAACACAGCCTATCCGTCCAATCTGGTCCAACCTTCTCATATTCTAGGTACCGGATGGCTGGGAAGAAGAAGCCCGCCATTAACAATGGGTGTCAGACCAAGTTGGACCTAGAAGTCAGGCCTATATTCCTTCCCTGGCATTCTCTAGCTGTGGCAATGGAACTGGGAAGGCATGGAGTATGTCCCTTCTCTGTCCCCTTCTGGTCTCCTTCCCCATGCCCCCTCCTCTGGTCCATTTATGCCTCCCCGGCCACCCCAGGCCACCCTGCCTTGTTTGGCCGCTGGAACCTTTGCCAAAACCTATATTTAGTTGTTGAAAGAACCTTGCCTGAGTGCCTCTGAAGTTAATGATGGGATCTTTGAAAACGACATTAGAAGCAAAACATAAGCAACTGAAGACATGAAACCACCTCGAGTCCATCTGTTCGAGCACGATCCACCTCAGAGCTCCCATTTCTCATGTAAAACAGAAGATATGATTTATAATTTATATCTCACCGGTACAACCCTGATTGAAGCAAGCCACTTTGATGAAATGTTGGTTTTCATGCTAGTGGAACACCACTCCAAATCAGAGAATACTTAGAACTCTAACTCCTCTCCTGCCACTTTGAAGTAGAAAGATTTGTATTTTATGTGCTTTTCTTAAAAAAAAAAAAAAAAAAAGAAAGAAAGAAAGAAAGAAAACTATGTACCCTCCAACATGCATGTGGTGGAAATATAAAACATTTACGTGCGAATCAGCACCGAAATGTAATTACCGCTTTAAGCATTGAGAATATTTATAGACTCGTATCTCGTGTTGAAGACCTGGTTCCAATAATTCTCAGAAAATTGCAAAATTCATACTTTGTTTTCTTGGGACTAACTTAATTTATTTGAAATCTACAACACATGAAGAACAAAATCAAAGCGCGTCAACTTTCCATCACCTCAACTAATGATCTAATAAAGTTGTTCCGAGGAAATGTATGTGTATATGTATATGTGACTTTGATTGGTCGAGAAAGTGAGAGACGGAGTCAGAAAGACAGGCAGAAAGGGAAAGAAAAAGAGGCCGAAATTTGGAAGACAGTCTCTCCTATTCTTAGGGGAACATCTAGAAAATACCAGTTACCATACAGCTAAAATATCAATCAAGTTAAATCTCTTATTTTTTCTTCGAGATTTTATTTATTTATTTGACAGACAGAGATCACAAGTAGACAGAGAGGTAGGCAGAGAGAGGGGGGAAGCAGGCTCCCTGTGAGCAGAGAGCCCGATGTGGGGGCTCGATCCCAGGACCTGGAGACCACGACCTGAGCTGAAGGCAGAGGCTTAACCCACTGAGCCACCCAGGCACCCCAATCAAGTTAAACCTCTTAATTATGTCCCCAAGTGACACAACTAGCCAGTGAGTCAACATCATAAAAATCCTTCCTTCACAGGTGTTCACTGCTCCCTCCTGGGCCAGGGATCATTCTAGAGGTTGAAGAGACTGAGGATTCTGTGATAAGCAAGACAGGTGACTCCTCCCCTTGGAGAACATACATACCTTCCAGTGAAGGACCAGAAAATAAACAAATTAATATATGGCCTGCCTTTATGAAAGCTATAATAAACAATTTAAAAAGCAGCAAGCTATTTTTAAGTAAAAGGAAAAGAGGGTGTGTCATTTTTGATGGGGAAGGGTTTTCTGGAGAGGTGACATTTAAGCGGTTCCTGGAATTAAGTGCAGGAGACAGTCGTGCAAAGACCTGGGGATATGGATTCTGGCGAGGAGCAGACAGTGAGTGCAAAGGGCTTGCGGTTGGAACAAGGTTGTGTTACTTGAGGAAGAGCCAGGAGGTTTGCTGTGGCTAGGCAGGGGTGAATGGGGCAAAGAGGAAGTGAGGAGGGTGTGCTGAGGAAGTTGGGCAGAGCCACACCCCATGAAGTACGACATGGAGGCCGTGCAGACTTTGTCCTGCATCAAAACCAGAAAGGGTGGGTTTAGCTACTCAGTCTCAGTCGAACAACCACAGGCTAAGTGTCAGGAAATAGGCAAGGCTCTGAAGGTACCAGGCACTGTGGGGAAGAAAAGACATTCACAATGATTGTAGAATCAGAAAATGTAGAATCAGGACAAGGAAGCTATGCTCAAAGGGCATTGCCTTTGACCTGAGCCCTGAGATAAGGTGGATATTTGGGCAGATAGAAAAGGGAGAACTTGAAATTCATTCATTCATTCATTCCATCAATATTTACGGAGTGGCCAAGCACTATGCAGTTAGACCGTGAGAGGACACAGCTGAAGATGAACAAAACAAGATCAATGCCCTTGCGGAACTTAGGGTCCACGAGTCATCCACACAAATACAGTTCTGACTGCAGGGCGTCCTGGACAAGAGAGGTTCATAGCCCTTGGTGGACTCACCAAGGGTTATCAGGGAGACTTCTCTGGAGAAGTCCTGCCTGGCTGGGAGCGACCTGGGGGAAGGGGTTGGGGTCAGGAGCTTTCTAAGGGAAGATGACATCCATGCAAAGAACCTGTGGTTCAAGGACTCAGAAGGACAGTGATGGGAATCACAGCCGAGATGAGGTTGGTGGAAGTAGTCCAGGGTCCAGCCATGATGCAGAGCAATGGAAGGGCCATGAAAGGGTTGAACATGAGGTAAGGGTCATGACATAGAGTCGCATACTGAAAAACCCGCTCTTGAGTACGGAGAGCAGCTGAAGGGAGAGAAGCCGGGTAAAATTATGGAAATCAGATGATGGCTGCTGCAGAAATCTAGGGAGGAGAGAAGTTGCTAGTGGAGGAGACAGTAGAAACGGAGGGGAAGAGAAGCCATCAGGTTCAAGAGAGAGATTTAGGAGGTTGTGTTAGGTCTCAGGCTTGTGCATGGCATGCCAATGGAACTTGTTGGCTGCCTTGTGAGCAGAAGTGACAGGTGACACTTCCAGGTTGAAGCGTTAAGAGCCAGTCGCGGTGGGACTGCCTACGCTCTGTCTTTCCCTTTGAATGACATTTGTCATCATTTCGAATGGGGACCACTTACACATCCTGGGTCCCTTGTGTGGAGGAAACATGGAGCAGAGCCCAGGTGACCCTGTGGATACGTAGCATGAGTTGGACTTCAACTTCTGCCAACTTAAGCCTCTGAGATGGGGGGATTGTTTGTTACTGCAATGTAACCCAGCCTACGCCGCCCAGAAAAAGAAATAAGAAGGCATGACGGGGACGCAATTACAAGGAATGAGAATGGAAGCAACAGTTATCCTGAGCTCTCCAATGCATATTTTCAGGTTGCTTTCAAGCACTCCTCAGCCCTCTGAGGGAGTCCACCGTATTCCTTGTCCTCTCCAAATTCAATCTGAAGTGATCCGGCATGACACAGAGGAAAGCAAATCTCTCTTCGGCAAATGTGGTCTTTAATGGTAGCAAAGTGCTTTGATGATGAAAAGTTCTCTGCGAGTGCCAAGCATTATTATCCTGCATCACATGTCAGTATGCACTTTAAAAAAAAAAAAAAAAAAAAAGATTCAATTAAACTGCCTTGCCATTGTTTTATGATAAAACCATCAGACATTTTCAAAAGGGTCAAGTCATGACAGGAATATTTAACTCCTAGGAGAAGCAGAGGGTAATTGGAGTGGACTGGAGAAAAAAACCGTTCAGTTGGCCTGAATTCGTGGGCGAGAGAGGCCACATAAGAGAATAAGGGTTAAGAGTGGTCGGTTAAGGAGCCCAAGGGTACAGAACCTGTGGGGGTGCTGACTAAAAGGATCTGGGTCCCCAGCGTCTCTGTGTGGGCAGGTGAGGCAGAGACAACCCAGCTGGGGCATAAGGAAGCAGGGAGGGAGGCGGACTCACTCACGGTCATTGCCGTTTTCTGTGCATCAGTCTCAGATGAAAGAGCCTGGGAGCTAGGAAGCTGAGCCCTGGCCCCATTACCCCCACTTCCTGTTTGCTAACTATGATAATCTTCAGCGGTGGGAATCTCCATTACGAAAGAGATGGAAGAAGATGCAGCGGAGGACAGCCTGGAGGAGGAGGAGGCATCTTCAGGATAGTAGGGGGGCTGGAACGGCTCCAACGGGCAGGCATCTTACGGCGTAATATTCAGCGGTCTGATTCTAAGGTGCTACCCTATGTGGAGAGGACACGTGACAATTTCAATCAGACCACCCCTGAGTCGTACAAAGAAAACGTCACTTTTCTTTTCGATAATTGGTCTCACTATCTCCCCAAACCTCTTGCCACTGGTTGTGTGTGTGAGGCGGTAGGTTTGGGAATGGGTATTGTAAGCTTGCTTGTAAAGATGACTCCGTTTCCTCAGTTGGAAGCATGTCCCCTGAGTTCAGGTCATCTCTTCTGGTGCTCATGTGTGTGACACCGGAGGGAAGGGACCTCTTAGCCACACCAGGCTTTCTGAGGTTACTTGCTGGCACCTGCTGACGTCGGCTCTGCTTGCAGGACCAGAGCCCCACCATGGCGATCCACCCCATCTGGACCGTCGAGATGCTGCTGACGTGGAGAATGTGGCCCTGGCATTTCCAGCTGAGGACGGCCATGCGAGCTTCCCTTCCTGGCCATGCCTTGCATTTTCCTCTCACGGCTCCCCTGCCAGGAAGGGGCTTCCCGCTTCCTCTTCTTGTCCGCAGGGACATCTCCTCTCTTCTATCACCTTCCTTCCCAAGGTGGCATTCACCGTTCACTGGAGCAGGCAGGGCGGAAAGGCTGCAGACAGGGTGATTCATAGAGGCCTTGGATGAAAACCACAGGCATTTAATATTTTTAAAATATTTTCTCCATCAAAAGAGGTGCATTCCTTTAGCCTAAGGTTTATTTCGTCTCATAAAATGCAGATACGCCTAGAAGGTGGCAAGCAAAACGACTTCTTTCTAAAACCCTGTTGGAAAACACGAGTTGGTGGTTGGTTCATCCGCCCCGGAGAGGACGTGAGCCTTGCCATCTGCCCGTCCGTCCATCCGTGCATTCGTCCATTCATTCACTCATTCACTCATTCATTCATTCAGGCCTAGACACCAGGAATCACCAACTACCCAGAGGCATAGAAAAGGACAAGGACAGTAACTAACCACAGGTGTGAGCAAGGCCAGCTGGGGACGGTACAGGATGTTCCGGGAATGAAGGACTTAGAGAAGGGGATCCGGGAAGGTGACCTGAACACGTGACAGGTGACACATTAAGGACAAGAAGGACTCGTAGGGCTGTTGAGAGGCACTCACAACAAAGCCAATGTGTGCAGAGGCCTTGAGGTAGGAAGGAGCCGGACGGGTCCCCTCCAGAGTGGCCTCTGGAAATAGGCTCTAGAGAGGACGGCTGAGCGAGCGGAGCCAGTATGGGACGGAACTGAGGCCGTCCAAAGTCACCTTGAGAATCTGACAGCTAAAACCAGGGGCCACTCTCACAGATCATTGTCAAAACCCGACAGATTTTTGAAGTTCTATCCTCTTGGCTTCCTAACTGAATTTCGACGTCCCTCCACCTTGGCCAGCTTGGTGTGTTTTCAGGTTCTCTCTTGACTCCCCGGAGGAGGTCTGCCTTGAAGGGACCTCGATGGCACCCTGACCTAGCGCCTGTCCTAACCAACCAGGTCATGAGGCAGTCACCTTCATGGAGCTTGTTCCCATAACTCCCAGCAGGGGGAAGAGTCAAGGCTTCCTCCTTCCGGCTGGCACCCTGCCCTGCCTTCATCAGGGGGCACAAATCCCAAATCTACAAATCCCAAAACTCAGAGGGGTTTTGATGCCTTTTTGTGTCTATATCTCAAGGCTAATGACCTGTATGTCCTCCTAATACTACCGGCAAAAGACTTCCAGGCCCCTCCCACCTCCCTCGGGCCTCCCTGCCTCCACTCGTATCAAACTTTAAGTTTTCAGCCTGATAAACTGTCATGATCTCTTCATAGGGGACCCCATATCCAGTCTGATCCCCCCACCATGGGGCCAGCCAAAGTGATCTTGTCCAGTTGCATATCTAATCACGTGGCTCTCTGCTTCGCCCACTTGAGTGGCTTCCTTGCTCGCAGAGGAGAGGAAGACCCCTGCCCAGCGCACAGGGTGTGGGGAGACCCAGCCGGTCCCCCTCCTCCAGCTTCATGCAGCCACCATGCCCGCCATCTCTCTCCACCTCCCAGCCACACCGACCTTCTCAGAGCTCCTAGAGGGGACCATGCTGCCACCCACCAAATGGCCAGTCTCTCCTCCGTAGTTCCTTCTTTGGGGCAGTTTTCCCCAGTTGCCAGAGTCAGTTTCCCCTCTGGCCTCCCACTCCATTACCCTTCAGAGCACTGGTCTTATTCCTGTATCTTTACTGAATTCATAGCTGTCTACCCCTGCTTGATTTTGAACTCTTTGAAAGCAGAGACGATGGTGTGTGACTATGACATAGAGTGAGTGCTAGCTACATGGATATGAGTTGGAAGAAAAAAGAATTTTCAATAGGAATGAGTGAAGAATCTGGCCGTATCCCCAGCATCCCTGTACATGAAAGACCGCAGAACAGCCTGCAAGGCCTTACATGGTCGGCACCCTTTACCTAGCCCCCCTCCTTTACTGACTCCTGTTCGCCACCTCCCCTGGAGCACTTAGCTCTGGCCTCACGGGTGTTCCTGGTGTCCCGGCTTCTTCAGTGTTCCTGCAATGGACCAAACACGTTCCAGCCACAGGGCCTTTGCATATGCTGCTCCTGGAATTCTTTCAATATTCATGTGGCTGATTCCCTCTTTTCATTCCAATCTCTGCTCTCCTTCCCAGTGAGGACTTCTCTGATCTCCACACAAAAAAAATAAGCCTTCCCTCGCCGCACTTGCTAACCCTCTCTGCTCTGCTTCATTTTCTTCTCATACCCTTATCACTTCCTGGATCCTGTGCTCAAAGACTCGTTTTCCCTGGATCCTGTGGCAAGACAAATGAAGCTCTATCCTCAGCTGAGCTCTTGAATATGGGTGGGCTCCAAATTCCCAGTTGCTGATTAATAAATAGCATTCGTGATAATCACTAAGTACTAACTGTATCCCAGATATTCTGCTTGGTTATATCTGTGTGTATAACTCCTACAGTACCACTATGGAAAAGGGAGTTAGAAGCCCCACTTGGTAGTGAAGGAAAATGGTATTCAGAGGGGTTAAGTGACTCGCCACACATCCCACAGCTGGGATCTGTACGCGCGCCGTCAAATTTCGAGAGCAGAATAGTTGGCAAACACGGGCCCTTGGCCAACCCCAACCCACTACATGGTTCTGTGCCACCATCAAGCTGAGAATAACCATTTCCATTTTTAAATAGTTGGGGGGGACCACACCCAGTCCACAAAGCCTAAAATGTGTACTAGAGCAAACGTACAGAATTACGAATCCCCTGTATGTTCCCCATGCATACAGAGGGGATGCGGAGAATGGGTGCATGTGTAAGTGACATTTATTGGGTCGCCCTTATGCTCCAGACACCCGCTAAGCCCCTTTGTGGCTTTTCTCCTACCTCGTCCCCTAGAAGATTGGCTGTAGCTCGGAGGGAACGGAGTCCTGGAGAGGAAGGGACGGGAACCAGGTCAGATGTTAAGAGACAGAAGAGGATGCGGAATCATGAACTAATTAATGGCTGGTGAGGCCTCTAACATTCATCTGTTACCAGCACCTTGTTTTATGGATTCAAAACAGAAAGCGGCCCCGAGTCCCCCAGGGAGGCGCAGAGAGGCCAGGCGCAGCGGGCTAACACTGCAACCCTACTGCGATCCCTTGACCAGCCGTTTACCCCGGTGCTGTCGGTCCTTCCCTCCCCCCTCTCCCCCCTCGTTTCCAACCCCTGGGGCGTCTTCCCCAGCTTACATCCGGTCCCTTTCCTCTCCCGTCCTGACCTTCCTCCTCACCCACCGCTGCCCGCCTGCCAGGACGACTCCAACGACAAATTAAGCAAAAGGAAAAACTGAATTGATAGGATCTGAGCGAGGGAAGCACAAAGGCCCCCGTTTCCTCTGCACATTATACAGGAAGATCTGGGCCACGTGGGGAGCGGGCACCGGGCCCTTTGATGTTTGCCTTGCTGCAAGTAACAAGCAGAGGGACATGGGAAGCCTCCACCTCCTCCATCCAAACTCACAACAGCAGGTTTCCAACCATGCTTGAAACAAATCCAGAGATGAAAAAAAAAAAAAAGAAAAAGAAAAGAAAGAAAGAAAGAGAAGAAAGGAAGCCTAGGAAGAGGAGAGAGACAATTGTTGTTTAGAGAGCTTTCAGGACGAGACCCTTCAAAACTGACTATAGGACACATTAAAGAGCTTAAGGACACCCTCAACACAGCGCTGGGCTGAACTCCCAAGGGGTCATCTGCAGGAACATGGGCCTGAACTGAGGCTGTTCCTGGTGGGCCCTCCTCTGCACACGTAAGCTGGGATTTCTGACAGCCTGGCCCAGGACGCTGCCACCTTGCCAACTGCCGTGCTCACTTTCATCAGTCAGGGCACCTGGTCTGTAAATGTAAAAATCCAGAGACCTTCAAGCCCAGCTCTGGTATTCATGGTTCAGTGCGTGACATGGGCCACATGACCGCAGTTAGGTACTAAGGGGAGGCACTAGTCGATTGATTCTCTCTCATTCTGCCCAAATTTTTATTGTAGTGAGGTGGGAGGCTAATGTGTGGCTCCCAAATCACCTTGGGCTTATTCTGTAGCATTAGAAGTTCTAGAATATTCCAAGGTGCCGACTGGAGATCAAAGCTCTTGTACCATTACAACACCTTCCTGCTTTCATTCACCATGTTGGCCAAAAATATTATTTAGGAATTAGAGAAGAAATAGATATAGGCAAGAAATTTTCCTTCCAGGAGGTGGGGGGATTGAGTAAGATGCATTACTCTTTTCTCTTTGTGGAATTATTTGTGGCATGACTTTTTTTTTTTTTTTTAATCTTAATATGCCAACAACTCTACTGTCGTTATTCTACAGGTGGCAGGACTAAGGCTCAGCAAAGGTAATCAAGTTGCCCAGAGATCGTAGAGTTTTAAGCGTTGGAGCCAGACATCCAGCCCAGAGCTCTCTGATTTTAAAACCTGAGCTCCTTCAGAAATATCCATTTGTATTCATCTTAAAATGGCCGTGTGGGGGCGCCTGGGTGGCTCAGTGGGTTAAACATCCAATTTTTTATTTTGACTCCGGTCATGATTTCAGGGTCATGAAATTGAGCCCTGTGTAGGATTCTGCACTCAATAGGGAGTCTGCTTGGGATTCTCTCTCTTCCTTCCCCTCTGCCTCTCCTCTCTCTCTCCCCCCAATAAATAAATAAAATCTTTTTAAAAAATGTTCCTGTGACTCCCTCATTAACAGCCTGTGCATTGGAAGGGTTCAGTTGATGTTCTTTGAAAATGAGACCAAAGTAACTTGGACTTGGCACCAGCCTGGGCTTGGACATATCCACATTGTCCACTCTGCCAGCAAAGTTGGAAGGTGAAGGTCTTCTGCTGTTGACATACATAAGTACCAGCATGCTCTGTACTCAGATTTATTTCCCCATCCTTGACCCCAACCCTCAACTTGTATTTCCACCTGACGACAACCATTTAACTTGAATCTCAAACTCAGCATGGCCAGATCTATAATCTTGACATTTCCCCTCTAAGCCTTCTCCCTGATCATTGCCCAGGTCTTTCTTATCCCAACAGCAGCACCACCATTCATCTGGTAAACCCAGCCAAATGCTTTGGAGGTATCTATTTGATGAGTCCAGGAATTTGAGCCCAGATCCTGCCCCAAGGGACCAACAGATCTAAACCCATGGGTTCAGCGTGAGCATCTGGAAAGAATGGGTTGGTGGGATGGCTCTCCTGAGAGCAATCATACAGAGAAGAGGCTGCACAAGAGAGTAGAATATGGATCTCTAGGAAAGAATGCCTCAGTAGAACCACTTAAGCATCTAGGAGGGAAGAAAACTTCCAAGGAACCATTTGGGCCTCTCAGTCAAAGCAATCTCCCTTGGCAGAAGCTCTAGAGTCCAAACTTACATGGCATTTTCTCCGTGCCTGACCCTGCTTACTTGTTCTAACCACTATCCATCTATTAACTCATTGAGTCCTCACAATAACACAGGGAGGGGGGAGATATATTTCTCTCCCATCTAAAACTTCCAGGGTTGGTGGTCTGGGTTAGAATTTGTTCTCCTCCCCAGTGGAGACCCTTGTGTTTTCTATCTTGTTACCTTGCCTCATTTGAGGTGGCTGCTGGAGCTCCAGCCTTTACGCACAATTCCAGCCTGCAGGAAAGAAGAAGCTATAAAGAAAGGAAGACATGAGACAGTGTCTCTAGTGAGGATACCTTCCAGAAGTTGCATGTCCTCCCTTCCTATACGACCACTAACCAGAACGTGGTCATGTAATCACACTTAGGTTCTAGGGAAGCTGGACAGGACCTCTTCCAGGCAGCCAAGGAGCCATTTAAAAGCCAGTGGTCTCTCTTGGGGAGGAAAAACGGAAAATACCCATTTGGGGACAGTAAGGGAACTCTGCCACACAAACTGAGTAAGCTGACCTGGAGCAGCCCAGAGAGCCTTGGGGCTAGTTCACCAGTATATCAGCTATCTGTTTCTGCATAACAACTTATTCCCAACCTTCACAGCTTTAAACAAAGCACGCATTATATCACGCAGTCCCTGAGGGTCAGGATCCACAAGCAGGTAGGCCGGTTAGCTCTGGGTCTCTCAGGGGCTCTCACACCAGTGGGGGCTGCTGTCATCTGAAGGTTCAGCCTGGGTTGGCATACCCACTTCTGGGCTCCCTCACATGGTTTTTGGCAGGCCTCAGCCTCAATTGGAGGCTTCAGTTCTTGGCAGGGTGGGTGTCTTGGGTGGCTTCTGGCAACACAGAAGCTTGTTTTCTGCAGAGCCGGACATCCAAGGGAGGGAGGCAGAAGAGAGAAAAAGAGAGAGAGAGAGAGAGCATCCAACATAGAAGCCAGTCTTTTATGACACATTCTCAAATGACATGCACCATTACTTCCGCCATTTTTTTTGATCACACAGCCCCACCTTGGTGCAAAGCCAGGAGGACTAAGCAAGGATGTGAATGTCAAGAGTTGGGATCTGTTGGCCAAGTTGACACCTGACTACCAACCATGGGTAGATAAGCGAGAGGCAGGGGATAGACAAAGGCTCAGGAAGGCTCACTGGCCCCAGACAGCAGCAGGTCAAAGGGTAAGGAATTCAATAGAATATTCCTTGGGTCTGCCCCCTGATACCTACCCAATCACCCCTAAGGAATAAACCTTTTGTCCAGTTCAGGGAGAAAGACAGTCTTAATAGCAAAGAATGAGCAGCACTGGTATCCACACTATCTGCCCCTCAAGCGTCCCAAGGAGCAAAGATAAGACCACTGCATGGGTAAACATCTTAGCTAAGTAGGGACGCAGGGCACCATCGAGAAGTGAGCTCACAGAGTGCTTCGCCAGCTCTCGAAAGACCGCTGCTCACCATTGGAACTCGCTAGTATGGACGAGCCGGTCATTCCCAGGACTGACAGTCTCCACCAGCTCATTACCTGGAACTGGGGACCCAATACCTTGTAGAAGGTATAAATGATCATGGAGGCAATGAAATGCTCACCTCCCTAGCCAAATGCCAACATGGAGGCCTTTGTGCATGGATATCTTAACTCTTTCAGCGGGGGAAAAATATCTTTAGTCTTATTTTCTCCCAAGCCCAGGGGTTACTCAGGAAGCCAGCATCCGTGACTTGTACACGGAGGCTAATTTGTACAGCTGTTGCCTAAGAGTGGGGAACAAGGCAGGGTGGGGAGGACAATGGCAGGCAAAGCACATTGCTGGAGACAGTCCGCCATTGAACTCGACCTTAATATTCTAGTCCATGAGCCAGCACTTGCACTAGAGCCTGTTTTTTTTTTTTTTTTTTTTTAAAAGGGGGGGGCAGGAAAAACCCACACACATTCTTTCAATTTCTAAAGGGAAATTTGACTCGCGTTGCAGAACAAAGGATGAAGAAATAGAAGTAAAAGAAAATCAAAGAAAAAGTGATTTGGATTCAAGGGGATCAGATGTTTCATTTACTGCAGGTTGGAGACCTTCAATCAGTCAAATGAAAGGAACATTTGTATTAAAATACCTACGAGGCAGAGAGAAAAGCCTTGATCGGGCGCGGGAGAGTAAAGTTACAGCAATCTTGCTGAGAGATATGAACCCACCTTCGAAGCTATCTGTTCCCAATATTGGAGGTTTTTGGTGTTACGAACCTGAGATGAAAGGTAGTCGTTTTAACGTCTGGGTCTGGAAGCCAGACGCTGAAATTAGCAGCATTCTCAAAGTGCATGCTGGAGGGCCAGGGAGCCCAGAAGGGGGTAAAAATATAGTTGCTTGATGAAGATGAAAAAATATTAATGTAACACTGAGGGTTTGTCACCTCTGCAAGCAGGTGGTGGACAGGAAGTATGAAAACACCTTCTACTAGATGAGAAAGGGCAGGGAAGGAGCACTAGACTGGGAGTCGGGGGACCTGGGATATAGCGTTAAGATGGTAGCTCCATGGTGATGGGACTTGGCGGGTCTGGTTCACAGTGTCAAGCATATAGGGGGTGTCCCATGGATAGACATCAAATGAATGTATGAACAATTAAGTGAATGTGACCTTAGGTAAACCTAAGGGGTATAAGTCTTGCAAACAAGAGAAGGTTTGACTAGCTGTGGGTTTTCCCAGTGGGATGGGTACCATCTGGTTGGGATTGGGTGATAGACATGAATGTGACATTGAATCATATTGACAAACAGATAAGGGGATCGCTATTGAACTATCCCTCGAACTTTGTGAGTTCCTGGAGGAGAAAGTCTCAGTCCAAAGGTACTGAGATTTTAACACCGCTCTTCTGTTTCTAAACCCCTTTTCATCATTATAAGAGGGAGGCCTCAGGCAGGGCATCCAGCTAAGGTTAATAACACGATTTCTTTCCTTTGTATTTATTTTTATAGTTACTTATTTATGGCGAGCGATAATAGTTTTCCTTTTACAGGACTGATTTTTTTTTAAGGTTTCTTTGTCAGACAAAATTATAGTTCAATAATAGAAATAAATGGTTCAAGAGGGTTGTAGATAAGGCATACATCTTTTTTTTCCCATTTTATTTTATTTTATTTCTTTTCAGTGTTCCAAAATTCATTGTTGATGCACCACACCCAGGGCTCCATGCAATATGTGCCCTCCTTAACACCCTCCACCAGGCTCACACATCTCTCCACCCCCACTCCTCTCCAAAATCCTCAGTTTGTTTCTCAGAGTCCATTGTGATGGGGAGACTTGAATAGGCTTGGGAAAAACTGTCTCAGCTGACCTCCAAGGTCCCTTCTTGGCAACATCAACCATGGGACAAGTAGAACTACACACCTCTGGTTTGTGAAAACAGAACCAGCTGTCTCCAGCAGAGGCACGTGTAGCCTAAACTTTAGGAGGATAGGTCCATCTATTCAGTAAATATTTATATGGGAGCCTGGTTGACTCAATTGGTTAAGCGACTGCCTTCAACTCTGGTCATGATCCCAGGGTCCTGGGACCTTCTCCCTCTCCCTGCTTGTTCTCTCTCTCTCTCTCTCTCTCTCTCTCTCTCTCTCTCTCTCTCCCTGCCAAATAAATAAATAAAACCTTTAAAAATATATTTATCAAGGGCATTCTATGAGTTCACTGCTGTCCTAGGTACTGGAGATACAGCAGGGGGAGAAAATAAACCAAAGAATCCTTGTCTTTGTGGAATATCTATTCTAGAGTTTTGAGACAGGATGGGGTCGAGCCCATGAATCACACCAGGGTACAAAGTTTAAGAAGGTAGTCACTGCCAAGGTCATGCACACCCAGACTGAGCTTGAGCATGGTGTTCAACTTGACATAGTTGATCATTATGAGGACTGCGGACTCTGCCCCTGGAGGCTCTGCTGTTTGATCTTGGGTGGGCCCCCGAATCAGTATTTTGCCGTGCTTTTCCAAATCATTCCATGAGTGGTTCATGAGAACCACTGAGCTATAGCTCATTCTTATAGTCTGGCAGTTTTTCAATGGCATCTACTTCCTAAAGTCAATCAATATTTATCAAACAATTTAACTAAGTATTGAAAAAGTCAGTGAGTTGCCACTCACCACAATGACAAAAATACCTCCTTTCCTTTATGTGTTGATCAGGTATCAGGGCTGTTCTGAGCTTATTACACTTGTTGCCTTACAGAGTCTGGCAATCCCCTACAGGATAAGTATGATTCCCATCATGGCCCCATTGTGCAGATGATGAAACAGAGGCAAAGAGAGTTTAAAGAACGTGCCCAAGGTCACCAGAAGAGCCACGCTCCTAACCACGGTGCCCTACCACCTCTATGGGATGACCTTGGTGTCTGAGCCCTTGGGCACAGGGGTGACAGTGAAAGTGAGTGAAGGAGGGGGTGATTTGTACCTTAAAGCTAGCACAGAGAAGTAGTCTTTACTTCTACCAAAATATGTCCTCTCTCTTCCTCCCAACATCAGGCCCATTCCAGCTTCATTTTGCTTAAAGTCACATGTTAAAGCCATGACTATGTAATAACGTTTCTCTCTGAGGGAAAAAAAAAAACAATAATGCATGCCCAAGAATCTATAACAACGGTCCTCCCACCTTAGTGCTGGGCTTACCTTGGGGAATGGTGGGGCGTGCAGTCAACGGAGATTCAGATCTGATTTAGCAGAAGAAACAAGAAATTCAAACTTAGCATCAAGGCCCTCAATTTCTATGTGGGCTTTCACTTACATATACCTGTGAGGGGCAGATATATGCTTTGTAAAATATGCAAGGCAAAGCTGGAGGGGAAAAAAAAATCCCTCAGGGTCTGGTCTAAGATCTTTGCATGATCTAGGACAAGCGCTTGGGTTTCTCTGGGCCTTGAATCTAAAGCCTAAGAACATAAAAAGCATCATTTATTCTTTCTTCAACTTTCAGTGACCATTTCTACATATTAATTCTAGTCAATACATTGCTATTTCCAAAACCCAGATCTGACAGCATCCTCTGTGGTTTAAAACCTGCAATGGGCCTCAGGCCAAAATGGAGCAGGGTGTCCTGGGTCCTTGGCACTCTGGCCCTGCCTACCGTTCATTCCTCACCATCCCTAAAACAGATGCTCCCCAACATCTTTTTCTCCTGCTGCCCCCCCCCACTCTCCCCCAACATTCCCGGGGGGGGGGGGGCTACCACAGGCTCTTCTAGCTTTCTTGTGTGATCTACCTGCAGCCTTTATCTATGGACCCATGGCCAGGCTCAAGCTTTCCCCTCTGGGAAGGGCTTCTCCTGCTGTCTTGCAGCTTGGGGCCCAGCAAACGGAGAGGCAGAGCTAACAGTTAACCCCATGAGGTAGGCAGGGAGGTCTTGAAAGTCAAAGAAAAGCCTTTCTGAAAAGTCACTTTTGCAAAAGCCTCCAGCCGGAGGACTCTTTCGCCAAGCATGGAACCCACCCGCAGAAAGAACGAGAAAGCAATTTCACATGTTGGAAAAAGGCCCAGGGCAGAAGAAATGAAAAGCCACCAGTTGGCAGGAGGTGTGACAGAAGTTGAGCAGAAAACCCAGAGCAAATGGGAGGCTGAACGTTTCTAGGCCACATATGGGCCCCAGCCCTCAGCAGGCTGACACTCGCTTCTAAAGGGCTCAGACAGCCCCTGCACCCCCCCCCCCCACACACACACAAGCACACACAGGGCCTCCTTCTTGGCCAACAGGCAGGGAGAGGGGCGCATGCACAAGGCTGGCTCTGGGCTCCAGGCTCCGGGGGACAGGGTGATCCTTTCAAGGCAGAGCAAGGTCCTGGCTGTGTCTCCATCAGTCACCGGAGTGGAGACCAACACCTCCACCAGGAACATCCCCCTTTTCTGCTCTGAATATCCAGACCTTCTCCCTGGAAAGCAGAGTCTCAGACACCAAAATGTCACCCCGCAGGGACAGGACGAGAACACCGTGCCCAGCGCAGCCTGGCACTCTCCTGCTCAGCCCCAGCTGGCTTCAGCCAGATCTGGATTGTCCCTGACATATCAGATACTGGCACTTTCATGGGAAATCTTTGGTGGGTTATGAAGATGATGCTTGGTTTTTCGAAAATACTGTATGGCACAAAATAAAGAAGGTCTCCCGTGTCTGAGCTCTGATGCATGGGCTCAGATTAAGCTCATTGAATTCAGACCAAATAAATATGGCCCTTAAGTCTGCATCACTCTCTCTCTTTGGCTGAGAATTAAAATTCTGTCATTGAATTGGATTTTTCTTAAGATCAAGATGTTTGGCTTTGTGGGAGACAGGCCTTCAGTAAGCAAGATATTATTGCCTACTGAAAGTGTTATCCGTAGACCTATTGGCTACTGTGTCCTGATAACAGGCCTATCGGTAGTATATTAACTATCAGGCAATCAGTAGTACACAGGCAATAGTAATCAATAGTCGTATATTATCAATATATTATCATGATTGCTTTTCTGGGAGTTCTCGGGCTTCTGTATTTTTATCTCCGTAGCATTATCTGTTTTAATTTTAAGAACAAGAAACTTTCTGCACCCTCATAGGTTGGACTCCGTGCCACAATTTTACAGTTTGGGGAACTGAGGCCCAGAGAGGAGACAGGCTTCTGGGGCTCACGGAGCTGGTTAGACGCCCTGCTCCCGGGCTCCCCTTCTATTCATCGGGACTTCGTACCCCTCGGCATATTTGTCTAGCCCGCACACCCACACCCGCTGTGTTTGTGTTTTCCCTGGTCCTGAAAGGGAAGCCCACCAGGTTGCCAGATGTCCCGGGCTCCAGGGAGCGCGCGCGGAAGTGGTCTGCCCTCGATGAGAAGCAGGCCCGGGCCGGGGTGTAATCTGGCCTTCTCATCAGGCCCAACTTTCCGCCCGCAGCAGATAAGAAGCCGGCGTGGTGGGGACTGACGCACGGTCACGCACCCAGGGCCCCTCCTGCGTTCTTTCATCTGGGCTCTGTGGCGGGCCTGCCCTCCCCCTCTTAGGCACCAGCGAAGCCCCGAGACCCCTCAGCCCATGTGCGAGGGCGAGGCATCTCTGTCTTTGCTGGGTCCTGAGCTTTCCCCGTTCCTTCCCTTTCTCGGGGCCCTCTGGTTTCTGGGGGATCTGTTGAACCAAAGCACCTGAAACCAGAATTTTCTGCTTTATAGTGGGCTCCTGCATCACCCTAGGGAGCCTGCAGAAGCTGCACAAAGCCAAACTCAGGTTCTCATGGGGAGATCGCAGGCTGCTTGGCTGAGAGGGACTTCCTGGTTCATGTCAGAGGGAACCTCTTCAGGGAGCCCTTGCTCCAGCTTCCGGAAAGTGGCCTTGAGGCTTGAGGGACTCTGGCTCACTGAGCCCAGCAAGGAGCCTGGTGCAGGGCCTGATCTCACAACCCTGAGCCGAAAGCAAGAGTCGGATGCTTGGAAGCTTAACCAGACTGAGCCACCCAGGCACCCTCATTATGTCTTTGAACCCTCCTAGTTACATCACAAAAGTCTCTGTTTGAAGGTAGTGTGTCTTCAACACCCAACACAGGCTGAGTATTTTTGTTGTTTCCTTCGTGTTTTAGCAAAGAGAGAGTACGCTTCAGCCTCCAGGCTGCCAAGAGAAGGTAGAATTTAAGAAACAGTTTCTTTTAATTGAAGTGATTTGCATGGTTCCTAACTACAAGTCTATTGACAGCAGTGACATGGACTTTGCTCTGTAGATAAATTGACGGGTAATTCTGAAAAGCACGTCCATTGAAAGGGGGAAAAAATCACTAAGTCATTAAGTTTTGATGACACTCAGATATGGCCAAATTTATAAAGGGAGCCACAAGGGAAGGAAGTTCTGGAATCACCAAGATAATCCACATTGTGGGGGGGCAGGGGGCTTGGCTATCAGCGTGATTACAATTGCTGTTTTTCGGTGTCAGTTCAAGAGATGCCACAAATCCTGAGAGGCCGGATGGGTTCCAAGCCCAGACCCCCTCCCCTATCCCTCCATCACCAGGACTCAGGCTGAAGAAGAAACCAGAAAATACTCAGGCCGGCGCCAGGACACTAAGACGCAGCCCAGTGGGCTCCGAGATCCTGTAAAACAGGTGGGACAAGTTGGATGGCCTTTCCCGTTCTGAGGATCAGACAATCCTTGCTTGCTGGGTCCCTCATTTTTCTCTGCTGGGTTCAAAGCCAGGTTCGCCAATGAGACGTGATCTTTCTATAATGCAGCCCTGGGCTTCCACTGAGAAACTGCATGGCAGAAAGATGTTTGGTGCAGAAGATCTCTGGGGTCAGGCAGATTCACCTTTCTGAGCCTCTGTTCCTCATCACAAAATGCTGTTCCCGTCACAGGGATTATAGAATCGCTAAGATTAGAGAGAGAGAGTCTCACCAAGTGTGGGAACATTACTCTGAGATTAGGTGAGTGATGTGTGGACAAAGCATTAAGTAATTAATATTCACTTGAGTTTCTCCGTCGCACCAAGGGGAAGGTCTCGGTGTGGAACTAACATGGCTTAACCACACTCCTCCGATGCTTGCCAAGTTAACCCTCCCCCGAGGCGGAGAGCGAGGCCCTGGGCGAGGTCCAACTGGGATCCTAGGAGCTTGCTGGAGGGATGTGAAGACTATGCCCTCAGGTGAGCCCTGGGAACAGAACAGAAGCCACGGGGACAGCGCCAGTTTGAGCTGGACCCTGAAGAAGGAATATTCCTCGGACCAAGCAGGCTTGGAAGAGCATACAGGCTTGAGGCAGGACAACCCCTGCAGAATGGGGATGAGGGGCGTAGTCTCAGCCTAGTTTGTGACATGCAGCCCTCCAGTGAGGCCAAGGAACCCCCTTTATAGGGTTTATCTTTTTAAAAATGTGACAGGGAAAAAATTCTGTATTGTTACCACAGATTTTAAAAAATTGTGATAAAATGTACATAATGTAAAATGTACCATTCTAGCCATTTTTAAGCATAGGGTTAGTGGCATTAGGTACACAATGTGGTAAACCGCGACCACCATCCATCTCTAGGACTTCTTTCATCTTCCCAAGCTGAAACTCTGTTCCCATTAGATAATACCTCCCTCGCCCCTCCTCCCCCAGCCCCAGCACCATCCTGCTGTCTTCCTCCATGAATTTGACTCTTGGTACCTCATCTGAGTGGAATCACACAGTACATGTCTTTTTTTTTTTTTTTTTATGTTTCTTTCTACGATTTATTTATTTATTTTTTTGAGAAACAGAGAGAGCAAGCAGGAGGAGCAGCAGACAGAGGGAGAGGGAGAAGCAGGCTCCCCGCTGAGCAGGGAGCCCGATGCAGGACTCGATCCCCGGACCCTGAGATCATGACCCAAGCTGAAGGCAGAGGCTTAACCCACTGAGCCACCCGGGCACCCAGTATTTGTCCTTTTGTGCCTGGCTCATGTCATTCAACATCACATTCTCACGTTTTATTACAGAGTAACAGTTTCCCAAGGATACAGAAAAAAAAAAAAAAAAAAAAAAAGGACTACAAAGAAAATAAATTCAAGGGAATGACCGTTGTGTGAATAATCTTAAAACATACAGTAATTCCTGTGCGTTTATCAACCTTTACATAACGTGATATAGAAGTGGGTCTCATAGTTATTTCAGGATAGTAATGATTCTCTTTCAAGATATCCCATAAGAACTATCACGTGGCATGAAATATCTGTGATATCGACGAGTGACAAAGATGTACAAGTCGGAAGTGATAGGGCCGATATATTCGTGGTTTGTTATCCGAAGGAACTTTCCTTTGAGACTGAAGGAAATGCTAACTTTCAGATAGAAATTCACACCCCCCAAAATGTGTGTGTGCCCATGGGTGTATGCAGGTGTGCGTGTGCATAAATTTCCCCCATGTAACCTCATCCACTTCCTGAATCCTTCTCATGGGCCTTCCAGGGGTTTTCTGCTCCATGAGAGCCAAGTTAATGAGTCCCACCCAAGAATGGGCATTTTTTTTTGTTGTTGTTCTCCACTGGCTATTTATTTTTTAAAGATTTATTTGTTCACTTTAAAGATTTTATTTATTTATATATTTGACAGAGAGAGATCACAAGTAGGCAGAGAGGCAGGCAGAGAGAGAGCGGGAAGCAGGCTACCTGCTGAGCAGAGAGCCCGATGCGGGGCTCCATCCCAGGACCCTGGGATCATGACCTGAGGCCCAACCCACTGAGCCACCCGGGTGCCCCTATTTGTTCATTTTAGAGAGAACATGCAGGAGCAGAGGGAGAGGGAGAAGCGGACTCCATCCACACTGAGCGGGGCGCCCCATGCAGGGCTTGATCCCAGGACGCTGACCCAGGGCATGACCTGAGCAGAAATCAACAGTTCAAATCTCAACCCACTGAGCTCCTCTCCGAAAGTTTATTTCAGTCTTGGCTCTAAGGTGGGGCTGAGCAAGAGTCTCTCCAATTCCACCTGACCCCAGAAACTGGCATGGACAGTGGGCTGGTCTCTGAACCCCAAACAACCTTTCTTAAGCCCCCACCCGCCCTCCGGATGGCCTAAGAAAGGGAGCGATTCAGATCCAGGACAAGCCCGTCATCCTTGCTCTGAAAACCCTTCCTCTTAAGCCTCGTGAAAACCCTTCCTCTTAAGCCTCGTGGCTCATTTCTATTCGTCTCCCCGAGATGCACTCCACACTCGGATGAAGCCGGGGGTGGCTGAAACAGAGGAGACCCTACCCCAAGTGTAGACGGCAGTGATCCCACCAATGGAGGAGGCACACTGCCTGCTTCATAGCGTCGTTTCATTTTTCTCATCTGCAAACAGGCTTTGGATGGCCAACCTTTAATTAAGATGCCGTTTTCTTGTCAAAAGCAATGTGTTCTAATAAATACCATCTGAGCTGGGGTGGGGGTACCACAGAAATTATAGCTGTAGCTGAAAAACCATGAAGGCCTTCTGGAAGGGAATAGTTTCCATGTGCTTCGGAGAGGAGGACACGCCCCGCGAACCGTGTTCCCAGCTTCAGAGCCAAGCCACGGGGCTGGGGTCCTACTTTCTCCAGTGGAGAGAGGGCAGAGAGAGAGAGGGCCAAGAGACGCAGAGCTTTGGCTTAAATGATCCCTACTCCGGTGCTTTGACTTTAGAATCAAGAAGGTATAGGGCAAGCGATGACTGTGGACGAGACCCGTGGGCTTTGGAGGAGGGAGTTTCTAGAAAAGAAAATGTTTCTGCAGCCTGACCTATCTCAGCATCCTTGTGACCACCCCTCACCCCCAGCACCTAGAGCTGCCAGATAAAATCCAAGATGTCCAGTGACATCTGAATTTCAGGTGAATAATGAATAGGTTTCTTTTTTTTTTTTTTTTTTTTAGGATTTTATTAATTTGACAAAGACACAGTGAGAGAGGAAACACAAGCAGGGGGAGTGGGAGAGGGAAAAGCAGGCTTCCCGCAGAGCAGAGAGACCAATGTGGGACTCGAACCCAGGACCCTGGGATCATGACCTGAGCCAAAGGCAGACGCTCAACCACTGAGTCACCCAGGCACCCCAATGAATAGGTTTCTTTAGTGTTAAGTGTGTCCTTTGCAATGTGCTAAAAATATACAAAAACATGATCATTGTTTTCCTGAAATTTAGAGTTAATGGAGTGTCCTGTATTTACTAAATCAGGCAGCTCTACCACCCCTCTAACAGGATTTGGGAGCCTCTCCTTATAAAGAAACGCTGGGCCAGCCTGGGACATATTGAGGTCAGCTTAGAGAGATCTTCACAGTCAGCACAGTGGTTAAGAATGTGAACCTGGGAGTCTTAAAGGCTCAAAGTGGCTCCCAATCCAGGGCAGTCGCTGCCTAGAGGGTTGACCTTGAGACGGTTCCCTGGCCCCCCAGATCCTCACGTTTGTCCTCTGCAGCATGGGGAGACTGAAATTCAGGGCCGATATTCGCCAATATCCAGGGCGACCGCCTTGTACTGGTTGTTTAAAAATGAGAGCACTTCCCAGGCCAGTTGTTAAACAGCTTTCCATCCCTACCTCCGCCGAGCTCCAGCCCTTCTCCTACTCAGTGAGCATCTGGCACAGACAGATCATCCGGGGCTCGGCCAGGTGTCTCTTCTGATGGGCAGGTGTCATGATTTAGGGGCCGCTATGCAGGCTGACTATCACTCCTGTAAGGAAAACCCCTCTTGGAAGTGTAAGGGTTAAATGAAATGATGTGGAAGAACTATGTGTTTCAGGACCTGGCCCAAAGATATCTCTCTCTCTCTCTCTCACACACACACACACACATGCACACACGCACACGCACACACACACACATGTGGTGGAAGAATGAATCTATATTCTACTTAAAAGGAAGAGCCTTGGGGTGCCTGGGTGGCTCAGTGGGTTAAAGCCTCTGCCTTTGGCTCAAGTCATGATCCCAGCATCCTGGGATAGAGCCCTGAATCGGACTCTCTGCTCAGTGGGGAGCCTGCTTCCTCCTCTCTCTCTCTCTCTCTCTCTGCCTGCCTCTCTGTCAAATAAATAACTAAAATCTTTAAAAAAAAAAAAAACAAACAAACAAAAAGGAAGAGCTTGTTTTTCTTGTTTCCTTTGCACATAACAAAGTTTTCTCTCTCCGTGTATATGAATGTACATACACACACATATATACATATATAGACACATATATGTGATGTGTGTGCTAGAATTGCAAATCAATTTTAACAAATCGTAAAGATCATTCCAGTTCTAGTTCCATTCCTTCCCTTTAACACAGTAGAAAACTGAGATCTGGCTTTATTTACTGACTTACTTAAACATGGCTCTATACATTGGAGGAGAATAGTTTTAAAGAATCATCAGAAAGATGGTTTGCTCAAAAACGTCCCTTTCATCCAACGGCCACAAAACTTGAAATTCCACCATTAGTATTTTATGCATCTTTTAAAATCAAACAGGTGTATCAAGGTGTTTCTCAAAGCTCCCTCTGTTCAAGCCTGCAATGACCCAGGGTTATCCTGAGACACTTGAGTGCTGGGCAGACGGGGAGAGGGGGTGGTAGGAAGGAGATTCTAAAGAAGCTGAAAGACACATGTGACCAACTTGAAAACTTTGTGACAGGCTGGCTAGGCACGAAATTGTCCCACTGTGACAGTTGTCTGTTTCGGCCGTTGCATGATACAGAAGACAAAAATGCATAAATACTAACCGATCATTTCATTCAAAAGAACTCCAACTAGAAAGCTGGACCCCTTGATGCTGTCTTATGCTAAACAGAGCTAAAAGCCTCTCTTATTTTGTTGGCCAAGGATTTTTCGACTGGGTGGACAGAAATGTTTTTCACGGATCTACAAAGCTTCGATGGTAAAACAAAGCCTCGAAATGTCCAGAGGCAAAAGTATAGCCAGGACCGTATCTATTCATAAACTGGTTCTCCCACTTGGGTGAGAGCTCTAACTGTTGGAGATCAATGTCCCTTGCATTTGAATGTGTCCTTCTCTGTCAGTGAAAGTCAGCCCACCTGTGTGTTATTTGGGGGACAGTTGTCGAGACCTAACCAGTTGCTGGGATCAACTGGTTGATATTTTCTCTACAACCAAGGAAACACAACCCCTTCCAATAACTTGGTTGGTTTGGAAGATCGGCATCTAAGGAAAAGGAAGGAAACTTCTAGAGAACTGGGGGGATTAAAATTTTGGCCATTTCTTCTAATACCAATATTTGTGACTTATTAATTACCAATGGGTGATCACCAAACGCAGAGAGGTTTTCCCATCAGAATCTAATTAGTTTCATTGTCTTCTCTCTGAGTTCTATTGTATTTTGCTCTACCCATTGTCTGCCTGTTTTAATTAATTTTGCACTGCATTCAAAGCTTTTGCTTTTGTGCCTCTCCGTTTGATTTAAATTCCTTTTTGCAGATAAATAAATAAATAAATATCAAAGCTAATGAGACTCTGAAGATTGGAGATGTAAATATCATATGCAAATGCCTTTTTGGGTCCCAGCTCGGCGGAAGACCAAAAATAACACTTGGAAGTTTGATTAAGAAATCTCAGGCTCCCCTTTCCAGACCTCCCTCCAGACAATCTTTCTGCTGGCAAATTCGGTTATTTGACAAAAAAAACGTGCCCCACACAAGCAAAAACCCCAGAAGCGAGTTCCTTTCAAGAAGAGCTCAAACGGGCCTCAGATTGTGCTGAGCTACGGAAGAGCCGTCTCCAACGGACTGATTCGGGTCTGTCCTGAGAGGTTTCCCGTGTCTGTGTGTGTGTGTGTTTGCGTGTTTGTGTGTTTGTGTGTGTAGGCACATGTTCACATGCTCACACATCTTTCACACACATGCGGACTCACGAACACCAAGACCACAGACATGTGCATACACAAGTTCATGCAGACACACCGACAGATTCCACATACACACTCACACATACCTACACCAAATGCACACACACACACACACACACACACTCATGCAACTTCACACACATGCACAAAATCACACACACCAACACTCACACAAACGCACACATATTCGCGACACACATTTTCACACTCACACGCACACAAGCTCGCACTCCTATCCATGCACACACACAGGTGCATCATCCCCTCACACACGCACCCTCATTCACCTACAAATTCACACACATGCACGCGCACGCGCACCCACGTTCTCCCACACAGCGGGACACGTGTATCCTGCCTCGGCTGGTCCAGCTTTCCCGTTTCGAACCTCTGTCTCCAGCGTCCTCCCAAGGGACACCTCTGTCAGATAGACCAGGACCCCCTCCACCCCCCCAAATTCTCACCTCCCCACTTCCCCACCTCCATAGCACCCCCCCACCCTGCGAGGTGCAGGGCGGGCTACACAGTTATTAAACTGTATCCAAAGCGCTCTGACATTGTGCAATCTGCTTTTACCCGGACTATTTGTATCCTTTCCCGAGAAAGTCTGATTCATTTCCCAGAAAGGTTCATCTGCTATTAATCTTTCAGGATATAGTTAGTGTTGTGATATTTTCAGATATTGTTTTCGGGTGGCAGGGGGAGGGGAGGGCGGATTTCACATGGCTGTCCCCTGGCAGATTCCGAGCTTACACAGTGCCTGTAAGCAGCTCAGAATTGTGTGACAACATTTCCATGCAAGGGACTTACAATCATGTTTCATTAATTCGACGTGAATGAAGCCTCATTTCTGGCCTTGAGGAGCTTAAGACTTATGTGAAATTAATAACAGAACAGATGTCTTCACAATTTGGTTCCTCTGGAAAAAAAAAAAAAAAAAAAAAGAACCTGATTACTTTGAAAACTTCAATGCTTTAAAATGCAGACCCAGGGAGTTTTTACTCTGGGGTAAAGAGTGATGCCTTGATATCGTCCACATTGCAGAACTAAGTGGAATTTAAATGTCAGATTTATATTAAATAGTCGTATTCCCCATTATGACATATAATAAACAACAGCTTATTACTTTCATTAATAAGATGTGTTGGACATTTAAACTAAAGCTTCCAAGATAGAGCTGGCACCTCGTATGCCGGAGACACTGGGGAGGTGTGGGAAATATGCAAGCAGCCTGTTTTTTAGCTTGGTTTCTGATAATTTAATCACTGATTCCTCCCAGGAAAACAAAATGCATCTGTGCTCACACAAAACTCACCCCTTTATAAAGGACTTGAGTCATCTCCTGCAGACATGTGTGCCGAGGGCTCTCCATTTCACAGGACATTTTAAGTCTTGCCTCTTTATTTTATTTTTCCCTCTTGCCTGAAATCCTTCCCCTTCATCTAGGCTTCTGTAGCACTAGGTGCCTCTCCAGCTGAATTTTAACACTCCTCCGGGTTCCAGTGTGGCTACGCAGCAGTGGGGGCTGGGTTTTTAATTCCCGAAGTCCAAAGAGGGCAAGAGCGATGGAATTCTCCCTCCATGGGGATGGGTTGTTCTGGAAGTGGGAGAGAGAGAGCTGAGACAACCCCCCCCGCCCCCACTCACCACCCCACCAAGGCATCAGGCAGTTCCCTTTCCTCTGGCAACACAAGTTAATGAGGGTTGCAGAGGGTGGGAATTGTGAAATGGCAAAGCCCAGAGTTAACTACTAGCTTCCAGAATCCATTCCCTAAAACCACTGTGATGGTTCTCTCTTCCAATCCAACCATGGGGGCTGGACATGGAACCTTCCCCCCTTTCCCCATGAGAGAGCAAGAACAGGGAACCAAGTAATCTGAAAGCCCCTGACTTTAACAGGCTCCGTGTCCTCTAGTTGTTGCCTTCCCTGTCCCTTGTTCTCTTATTTCTCTCCTTTCCCTCCCTTCTTCCTCACCTGGACCGGGCTGAGGGTCCCAAGGTCCAGTCATCTCTGCTGACTGACCCACCGAAGGTGGTCTGGAGAAGCTCCAAGGGGAAGTGACCGGTCCCAGCACTTCCTAAGGGAGTGTGGCCTTGGGCAAGACACAGAGTAGTTGGAGCCCCTGTCCCCCTCATTTGAAAGGGGACAGAAGCAGCCCCATCCAGGGCTCTCGTGATGATGCTAAGAGCCTGGAAAGTGCTTGGCAAGAGGTTCTCCACCAGTTGAGCTACTGGAGGGGTGATAAGCCCTTCAGAAATGTGCAGGTTTGAAAAGATTATACAACGCATCTGCCATCTATTCCCGGACATCCCTGAGTGGGGCTCTGGAGCAACGGGACACAGTCAAACTCTTTGATATCTCTGTATCACAGGACCGGTCACCACTTCCTTCTCCCCATGGGGCACCGCGGCTGGCAGGCCCTCACCACACTGGCTTCTGGCAAAGCGGGGCATCCGCGGTGGATGTCCTGTGACCCAGTTTCCTACAGCTGGCTCCGCTCACCTTAGAGAGGCTTGCAGGAGCCATGAACCTTTGGGATTCCTGAGCTGAGAGATGCCTGATGATTGTGGCACGAGTCACTCAGCTCTAAGTGAAAACCCAAGTCAGATAGGGTTCGGCAAACAATGGTAGTAACGAACCGTTTACTAGTTTATGCAATGGAAGAGTACAGGGGTGGATCGAGGTACTCTGACAAGGTCCCTAGGACTCAGTTTCTCCTAACGCCCTTCTTCACTTTCACTTTGTGTTGGCCCCAACCTCAAGCAAATGCATCCCTCATGGTGACAAAATGGCTGCCAACAGTGCCAGCTACACATTTCTGAGGTTGGGCCCCATGAAAAACAGCACATACTTCTGTCCCGAAATCTAAACAACAGCCATTGGGCATCACCTTGGCTCTGATGGAGTCACTTGTCCATCATGAAACCAATCAATGCCCAAGGTCACACGTTCACCTGGATCTGGGGATGGATTCCTCTTGGCCCAACCTGCCCAAACTTGAGAGTAGGGAATTCTAAATGGAGGCCAAGGCTGGGGGCAAAACCACAGATGCCTGTTACCATGGTGACCTCTTTTTTCACGCTGAAGGGACAACAACCCTCCCATTTCAGCAGAAAGGGTATCTAAACTAAGGGAGGAAACACCTGGCCAATCAGCCATCAAAGGTGCTGGCAAAGCCAAGACTCTGACCCAGATGTCTCAGTTCAGGACTCCTTTTGCCACACCAATGCTCCAATCCTA
Source organism: Mustela lutreola (assembly GCF_030435805.1). Taxonomy (NCBI): domain Eukaryota; kingdom Metazoa; phylum Chordata; class Mammalia; order Carnivora; family Mustelidae; genus Mustela; species Mustela lutreola. Next base: position 28,100,404 of record NC_081305.1, on the reverse strand, counting down.
GGCTGCTCAACAGAGCCTGCTCCAAAGCCTTGTAGGAGATTGTTTTTAAAGTTCCCGCATATTTCCTTCCAATCCATTTATGCATTATTGAATGTCTACAAACATGGATTCATCTGGAATTTATTTGGATATAAGTTGTGAGGTAGGGGTCTAATTATATATATATATATATATTTTTTTTTTCCGCAATGACTGTTTAGTTATTCCAAAGACATTTATTCAGTAAGTCATACCCCCTTCCCCACTTCTTTGAAATTCCCAAACCTTGGAATATTTCAGCATTCTACATTTAACTCATTGTCTGGAGGCTATGCAATTATTCCACAAGGCCAAGATCACTCCTGGGCTCGTGGGAGCCATCTTGCACACAAGGTAGGCGATACAGGTACAATAATTCTGATAAGGAACCAGGGCTGTGAGCAGGCACCCACCAGAGAACTACACTGACCCATGCCATCAATAAAAGCACGGTGGGAATACTTCTCACCGTGAACCTCTGCTTGTGTGCAGGTTTCAGCCACGAAGTGGAAAAATTTGAACACCAAAACAAGACATAAAAGTACACAGCTCTGTAAACAAAAACTTGCAGCGCAAAGATTGAGGAGGTTCTCCTGTCAGCGTCAATTCCCAGGACACGAGGATTCACCCCCAGCTAGGACAGCTTCTGGAACACGCTGTTAGGTTTGTGACTCTGTAGACATAACCAGACAATTACCTTCTCACCAGCAGGTGAGAAGTTAACAAACTCCTGGAAATTTCCTTGAGCTCGAGGTGATCCTGGGACCTCCCTCCCACAGGGGAAGACCTGGGCACCCTTTAATCTTCTTAGAGCAAAATCCACTGGGTAAAATTATAATTTGATATGGATGCACTCAGCCAATAGAAACTCATAAACCGTCTTAACATCATAATGCATTGTGAAAAAGAATCGCTAAGTACCAGGAAACATATGAGAACCCCAGGCTTCCATTCATCTCATCTCTAGCTTTATACGAGGGCAGCATATTAAAGTGATTTCAACTTCAGAGCACAGCTCCCCGAAGAGTGCTCCAGTCTTAATTAAAATGTCAATGAAATACAAAAGTGCATAGGGGACATTCTCAGAAATCATTCCCTTTTAACTTCCTTCTGGCTGGCCACTCCTTCCTTCGAGCCTGCTAGCTTGGTCACTCAGTACAGGTACTCAACCCACCCTTGTATTCTGCCATGGGGGAGCCCTGGTCCAGGCGTTCCCATCCCCCGCGGGGAGACCAGAGGGAGGTGGCCCGCAGATTCTGCTTGAGGCTTCCCTGGATCTTGAGCTGCCCCCGCGTGGAAAGCATGGAGGAGCCTTACTTGGGTGCAGAGCTCAGAGCTGCAGAATAAGGGTGGGCTGGAAAGGTGGGGGAAATAAGAGAAAACATCAGCCTCAGACCAGCTGGGTGCGGCGTCAGTGAACTGAGAGAAACAAGAGGGACGTGGGGATTTTTTTTTTTTAAACTCAGGAATTGAAAATGCAGATATCTATGGTGACATAAGGGAGGCTGTAGAGAAGGGGCAGGGGAGGAGGAAGGGGTAGAGATGGCCACGAGCTAGCAATCACTGTCCTCTCAAAAGGGGTCCCTACTCAGCTTCAAGACGTTTACGTGTGGAAGTGCTAACCTGATATCACTATACCTTCTGAGTTTTTTTTTTTTTTTTCAGGAAAAATCCAGAAGTCTGCATTTTGCAAATGTGAAATCTCATGATTTTGTATTGGCTACTTATTAAATATTTAAATAATATTTATATTTGTTAATATTATTCAGAATTTAAAATCTTTGCATGGATCAACGTATGACCAAAAGGAAACACGTGTGGAGGACTTTCTGTCCTGGGAGTGAGCTATTAGGTCCCAGGGATGTCCCTTCCTTAATCTCTGTGCCCATCCATCCATCCATGTATCCGTCCTCCAGTGAACAGTCACCCATGCCTCCAAGTTCAAGTGTACACAATAAAACAGAAATGATTCTAACCACAAATTCAGTCTTCTCTCCAGTCCCATTCTGATCCTGTCTTGGCTTGAGAAAGGGAGGTAGCCAGATATCGTATTTAAATAATATTGTGTGTGTTTTAAGCACAGACCAGGAATTAAAAGGCAAACTTTTTTGATATACCTGTCTTGACTTCTAAGTCGCCTATGACCTTGGATTCATGCCTTCCTTTCTTTCTCACAGCACAAGCTGAAGAATCTTTTATAAGACTTTTCCAGTGTCAGAGCGACCGTTCCTGGTCTGGCTCATGACCTCACTTCAGGCTCCAAGCCGATGGTCACTTTTCTGTTGACTTCCCCTCTGGCAAGCTGGCCTTCAGAGGCTTGCATGTCTGAATCATGACTTCCATGTCCCCGCGGGTCCTTGTGCATGGTGAGGGAGGGGCAAGGGTGGGGTTCTTAATAGCAGGAGTAAGGCAAGCCCTTCTCTGTAGGTGGTGGCCTTCCTTTTGGTTGAGGTGAGGGCTTTGGGAAGAAGCCTGTCCTAATTATCCCCCTAATTATCCCGCACCTGATGTCACTGGTGCCTTTCGAGGGCAGGGACCTCCACTTCTAGGGACCTCACTTCTACAACCCCAGTGCCCAGCACAGAGACTGCACAAAGCAGGTGTGTCCTTGGCAGGGGAACTGGCTCACTGGGGTGGGGCGGGGGAGAATACCATTTTGCTGAAGGGGAATTAAAGATCAGAGAAGACAAGGGACTTGCCTGAAGCCCGTTCCTCTCTTGTCCCTCACACCTCTGTCAAAGGAACCCAGATCGTGCTAAAGACTTAACTGTCATTCGACTGCCCCTTTGGGAAAAGAATCCCTGTTTAGCACGATCTCTACCTGGAAAGACAGTTGCACTGACTGAGGGCAAGGGAGAGGAGGGGGATTCCAGTCATTCCTGAAGTCCCACCTTTAAGGAAGCATTTAACTTCCCTTGAGGCACAAGGAGGGAGCCCAACCAGCCTTGACCTTGGCTGTCTAATAATGCATCAGCTCAAATATGTCTGGGGTTGCAAAACCGCAACAACGCTTCTGGGCTATTCTGTAGGAAGAGCTCAGAAAGCTGCTGCTAGGTCATGGACGCCTGCTTTCTCTGTGCCTGGTTTGCTGAGTCCAAAGTTCCTGCTCTCCTTATCTGCTTGTCTTTTCCTGTGTAGCAGGGACTGGGGGTCCACATATTCTCCTGCGCGTATTCAGGGGGCTGGAGCCTTTCAGGCTGTGTTTTCCGATCGCCCAGCCTGGGATCTTTATTCAAGTGTTTTTCCAAATGTGTGGGTCTGCCTCTTCTTCAGCGGGTAACTTGGCCGTAATTGAATGTGTGTGTTCTTTCCACTGTGTCAAACGCTCTCCTTTTATGGGGCCAGCCGTGCTTTTGGAGAGGCAGGGATGGGGACAGAGGCTTGGGTTCACTCTCCTTCGTATGTGTCAGTTGCTGAGAACTAATGTATATTTTCTTCATCTTATCTGTCTTTCCAGCTTTTGATTGATAGGAGTGGGTATGTTTCTTCTGTAAGAGCAAACCACATTTATTCAACAGATTACACTTTAATTTCACTGCCAGGACATCGTATGAACAGATAATCTCCAAAAAAAAAAAAAAAAAAGAAGTTGTGGATTTCTTAAAAAGTGAATTTAATTATAAGTAGTAACGTGTGCTGGAGAATTATAATTATGAGAAGTCATGTTCTGTAAGTCTGAAATGACAGATTATGTTTCAACGACTTATTGGGGAGGAATTAAAGGACCCCATTTATTAGTTGTAAATGTATGATTATTACGGCTTTGCTTGAACACGCACGTGCGCGCACACACACACACACACACACATCACTCACAGCATATTCTATCTGGATTTAGCATGCCTAATCCTTTCGACAAGAATCATATTTTGCACCAAAAGCTGCCACTCCGTTAATTTGTTTGTGAGACAGAAGCAGGCAAGTAATCTTTGTCTTCTGATCCCTGAATGGCAATAATTTCAAGTCCTTTGTGGGCATGTTTTTCGGTGTTCCTCCCTCCCTCCTTGCAAAGTGATTACAAAGTTGACATGGGTCAGAGAACAGAAATGCTGTTGTTACAGAGGAAATGAAGAGGGTTTTGTGGGTATTGGTGGGGAGGATGGGGGTGGGGTATTGGCGGGGGAGGAGGCACGTGGCAGAGGCTGCAAAGGGCCTGGGACGGAGCTGTGCTTCTTCCCAACCGCAAAATATTTACTGAGCATCTACTACACTCCAGGCAGCATACCAGGCACATTTGAGGGGTTATCTCAATTAAGCCTCTCGGAACAACCCCCCACGGTAGATATCTGGTGAATTTATTTTACAGGTGGGGGAAAACTAAGGTTTAGAGAGATCATCGAGCAACTAGTCCAAGGTAACTGAGTTTAGGGAGCAAGCAGGCATTAGAAGGGCCAAATTCTACATGGTCGGCACAGCTCCCCGTTCCCCGCCCCGGGTGAGACACAGGCTCACTGGGGAGGGAAGGAGAGTTGTGGGCAGTGGTATAAGCTGAGGGTCTGTGTGTATAGTGCTCTGGGAGACAGGAAGAGAAGGAGAGATTCGTGGTGCTGGGTCAAGACGGGGAGAGTGGTGGGGGGCTGGGGAGATCCAAGATGTTCAGGCAGGACTCTGGAGACCATGACATCCAGCCAACCCCTGAAGGATGAGAAGGCTTCTCTGGGCAAGGAACACCCCATGCAGTAGACAAATTCTTTTTTTTTTTTTTTTTTAAGATTTTATTTATTTATTTGAGAGAGAGAGAGCACAAGCAGAAGGAGAAGCGGGCTCCCTGCTGAGCAAGGAGCCCAATGCGGGACTCGATCCCAGGACCCTGGGGTCATGACCTGAGCCAAAGGCAGACACTCCACAGACCAAGCCACGCAGGCATCCTGAAATAGACAAATTCTGAAGTGTGCAAAGAAAGGGGCGTGTGTTTGCAAACGTGTGAGGAGGGCTTATGGTACAAGGAAAAGCAGGGGAGGAGGAAGGAGAGGCAGAGACAGGACGTAAGTCTGGAAGAGTCACAAAAAAGGGCCTCTTAGCACCCAGCTAAGGGGCTTAGACCTCCTGTAGACGGTGGGAAACCATCGGTGGTTCACGAACATGAGCTGGTCTTGGGGAAAGATGTAGGCAGCTCTTTCGCCTACAAGCGGGTAACATAGGCCCGGGAAGGCTGTAGAAGCCAGAGAAAGCCCACGCCATCCAAAGGGGCAGCCACTCCTTGGGCCCGATCCACTGTGCACCGAGAACCCGGAGCTCCCAACTTGTTACCGGAAGCTAGAGACGCAGTAGCTGGATTGCAGAAATAGTCCCTCCTTTTTGTAGGTTCGTGCCTTGCACAGTGTGACTTGGTCCCTCTTCCCACCGCACGTTGGAACCTTCCTCCCCAACCCTGGAGCTGCTCACCGACGTCTCCTCGGCCATAACAGAGCCTGGCTTCTGGGCGGCCTCACACACCTCCACTGTCTCCCGCCAGCCCGCCACCCACACACACATCGAGGGACCAGAGACTCAGTAAACGTTTCTGGCTCACCAAACATCCGAAAGGGTTCCGTTCTAAGTTGCTGGGGTCTGGGAAGGGGAGGAAGCCCAAGAACAGGTCACACCCTGTCACAGCCGCCCTGTCCTTGCTGCAGGAGGCGTGGTCCACCCCCAAGGCCGCTGTGGCCTCAGCCCTCAGTGCCCCCAACTCATGCACAACCACAGGCCCCAATGCCGCCATGTCTCCCTCAGCCCCAGCCCCCAGGGCCATAGCTGGGGCTGTGACACCCAAGGGCTCTGAGCCCCAAGCATTTGAATCTAAAATCTCTCCCTTTGGGGTGCCACCTTGTTTGAACACTCTGTGGACCGAACAAGCCCTCGGGCAGGCCGCAGGCCGCCCTCCAGCCTCCAGTGGGCCTACGAAGTTCTTACTCCAGGGCCTGCATCCTGGGTCAGTGAAGCCCAGGGGCCCAGGGCAGGCTCTCAAGCCAGATCCTACAGCTAGATCTTTCTCTGTCCCCAAGGTCGTGCTGTTGCGTGAATTGGAAATACTCTCTCTGGGCAGAGGCCCCTCCAGCAGCCGCGGACAGACACAGCAGGTCAGGGCTGGTCTTAGCGGGAGATAAGCCCCACTCAACCCCCAGCCAGGGTCTATGGTTTAAGGCGCCATGTGACATACATCAGAACTTGAATCAGCCCAAGGTTCCTTCCCCCTCTTCAGCTTTCAAGACCCCACTCCAGTGATGCCTCCTCTGGGAAGTCCTCCCTGATGTCCTCCCTTGACTGAGATTGCTCCTTCGGAAACTCTTAAAGCCCTGGGAGCCCCCTTCTTCAGCTTCTGCCTTGTCCTGGGGGGTCCCTCATCAGCTCCCAGTCACCCCCCCACACCACGTGACCAAGGAGGGATGCCCAGCTGCCACCCACATGGGTGTCCACAGGAGTGGGGGGAGGGGCGGTCTTGCCTCTGAAGGAAAGAGGGGATGCATGGAGGGGTCCTCTGGGAATCTGAATCAAGGGGAACCTAAAGGCGTCCAAGGAGGCTGGCCTCTCTCTCTCCTGCTCTGCTTTGCTGCAGGTGGCGTGCCTCGCAAAGGTTCCCCAGGGAGACAGGCATCGCCAACAAGGTGCATGGTGGACACCCCCCACCCCATCCCTTTCCTAGGTCTCCCTCGTAGCTGCTCATCTGCATTCCCACCATAAATCCTCCTCAGAGTCTGGCCTAGAGGCACATACTCCAGCGAACCTCCACCAGGTGAAGGAAGGGGCTTGTCAACCCCTTCCTGCTGGTCACCGAGCAGGGAGGCAAGGACTAGGCGAGTTTGACGAGCTGGAACCGCACCTGGAGAAAGTTCCAGACTTGGAGACTGACTTGGGCATCCTGGATGGGTCTGTGGGTCTCTGGGCTGTGGCGGGGAGGACAGGGGACTGAAGTCAAGCTAAGGGGGCGGAGGGCGCTGAAGCCCTGGGGAGCAGAGGGGAGCCAAGTGGCATCTGTGGCCAACCTGGGGGAGGGGGAGGTCGGGGTGATACTTACAGCAGAGGGATTTTCTGGATTCTTAGAAAAACAATAGCCAGGGCTTGTTGCTGGGACAGAAGGATTGGGGTCACCAGCTGGCTGTTAGGTACCGTGATTGGTTCCTGATGCTTCGGAATTCAAGGACAGGAGGCCCTTGGGGACTCCGGCTGACCCTCAGTCTCCCTAGCCTTCTCCCCAGCCCCCACCCGGGGCCCCACAGTATGTAGGATGTCCTGATTGTCCATTCTCCTCTCCTCACTTTGCTCTTCTTCCCCTGGGGCGTGTGGTGGGGATGAAGTCTTAGAGGTGTTTCTCTGAGACCACACAGGCACAGGAAGCAGACAAATCATCTCAAAGCCATGGGCCTCTTGTACTTTGCCTGGGCACCTGCTGAAGGCAATTGCTTGCTAGGCATAGAGTGGGGTACAGGCCTGGGCTTGGGTGAGGAAGGGGGACATTCTGGGTGGGGGCTGGTGTAATAAGGCCATCCCTGAAGGTAAGGGGCCAACAACCCTGAGTCCTGGGATCTCAGAAAGGTGTGACAGAGGCATCCCCGGGTTCCCATTGTCCTCGGGGCACAATCCAACTCTTAGCTCAGCCAAACAGCATCATCTGGCCCCACAAGCCCCCCCCCCCCAACTTCATCTTCCTTTATTTCCACAATGAACCCTTCCAGCCATTGGGGTGCTAGCAACAGGAAGATACCCTGACTAACTTAAGGCAATGGGGGTCATTGGGAGTAACACCAAGCAAGAGCCTCACAAGCGAAGCAGGGGTCAAGATGGGGATACCAGTCCATGAGGCCCCACAGCCAGCATGCTTGGGCTGCCAGAATTCTCTATATTTTTCTGTCACTCAAGATTTCATGGGCATCTCATTGGCTGAGCCTAGATCACAGCCCAGCTATAGGGTAGCCAGAGGAAGGATCTGGCCCAAGAAGGCGTCAAGGACTCTCTTGGCTGTTGAAGAGAGAAGACAAGTGCCCCAGTTTACCGTCTCAGCAGCAGTCCTCAGTGGGAAGGACAGAATTCCCCCAGAGGAAGAGGGGACACGTGTTTGGTGATCAAACCCACAAATGTCCGTTGTGCCTTTCACTCGCTTTGCAGCAGCCCCAGTGCCCTGCTTTTTGTTCCTCAAATACAAGAAGCTTGCTCCTACCACAGGGCCTTTGCACTTGGCATGTTCTCTACCTAGAACACTCTTCCATCTGTTCTGTACATGTCTGGTTCTGTTTCTTTCTTTCTTTCTTGGAACTCAGATCTAAAGTCTGTTCCCCTCAAAGTCTCCCACCCCACCACCCCTTCTCAAGATTTCCCCATCAGATCATCTCGAGACCATCGTCCAAATATCTTCCCACCAGCCCAAATCACTTTATCTATGGCCATGTCTGCGTTGTGTTGCCTGTCTCCTTCCACTAGAATGCAGGCACCATGAAAGCAGTGACTGTAGTTAGTCATTAAGCCTTTACCATGTAAATAAGCAAATAGGAACAAGGAGACCCAGACAAGGGATGGGCAGCCTGGCCAAGGAGGCCCAGAGAGGAGACCGTGATGGCATTCAGGGTGCAGAGGCCAAACTTCGTCCATGCTGGGACACTGAGTATAGGCTGGCTAGGAGGATGGGCTCCACATCAGATTGCCTGGGTTGGTGCTTACTGATTGTGCCTCAGTTTCCTCATCTTGGAAATGAGAATCCCAGACGTGAACTGGGTGACTATTTTATTGCTGAACAAGCCGGGAGAGGCTACAAAAAAAAAAAAAAAAAAAAAAAAAAAAAAAAAAAAAAACAAAAAACGAGGACTTCCACGGAAGTCCCTTTAAAGGCATGCTTCTCCAACTTCACCCTTACCAGAATTATAATAACCTGGAATGTCGTCAAAAGGTCCTCAGGAAGCATCCCTCCTACCCCAAAACTCTGATTCAGTAGCTCTCAAGTGGAATCCTGGAACATTTCCAGGAACAGCCTCCCACGATTTTCAAGTTGAAACCAAGAGTTTGTAATTGCGCCTTAATGACACTAGATGGAGCAACGAGCCCAGAGAAATGGTCCGACCCAAGCCGCGCAGAGCTCTGTGGCTGCTTCCCCAAGAGAGGCCACCAGATGGCGTAGGCTGCCTACAGAAGGAGCCGCACTGTGTGCCACGGGGAGAAAAAGTTTCCCATGCCTTATAGAATGAGATGCAGGAGGGGGACACACACACACCCTTCCCTGCTAAGGTGGGTTTTAGCCGCAGGGAGGAGCCCTGATAATAAATAAACTCGTCTGTTTATTTCAGGGTGATGGATTTCACCCCTGTCCCGATCAGATCAGTGTCCCATCGGCCAATAATCTCTGCAGTTCTTCCCAGGGCAAAGGCTTTGCATTCAGTAGGTGCTCAACAAAGACCTGATCACTTAAACAGATACACACACATGCACACAGGCCTGCTTGGTGAGCCCCGTGGAAAACAATTAGGTAGTGATCATTTCATTATTAAGTGCCTACTGCATGCAGGCCAAGCACTGTGTTAAGTGTTTAATACACACTAACAGATCCTTCCCCATAGCCCTGAGAGGCAGCTGTTATGATTACTGGACACAGAAGGGGAATGAGGCTCCACGGGGTTAATCACAGTCAGAAAGCCATAGGCAACCCTCAAGTGACGTTGCAGAGCAAGGGCTCTGAACCAAGGAGGGCTTCTGGGGGTGAGTTGGGAGCAGGCTCCAAAGTAGGAGAGAGTCAGGGACTAGCAAAGGGAGGGCCTTAAAGGGAACACCCCTGATCAAAGGGGAAACCATTGGGCTAAGAGAGGTGGAGAGGCAGGTGTTTGGCTGCAGAGGTGCTGGAAGGGGGTGGAAGCCAGCGGGGTGGGGAGCTGGCTGATAGAGGACCCAGTGGCTAGGGAGGTAGCCGCTGCTACAGGGGAAAGAGTCAATAGACTCAGGTTCCAGTGCTGTGTGTCCTCAGTCAAGTTTCCTAACTTCCCTGGGTTCCCTTTCCCTCCTATTCACAGCCCAGTCACAGGTTCACTGGGAAGACTGAGTGTAGCAACCTATGAGAAGGTGCCTGCCACAGTTCCCTGTTCAAAGTGAGCACCCTGGGGTTGCTGCTTTTCTTTCCCTTATCATGTGACCTAAGCAAATCTTTCTCTGTGCCTCAGTTTCCCCCATCTCTCCAGGGTGGCCTGGTTGGGTGCAAGGGCTCTGGTGTCAGAGAGCCCCAGGGGTCTCCTGGTGCTGATGTTGGGTGTATGACCTCAGAGGCATCCAGCTGGGGCATGGGGATGGAGACTATATGCTCGAGCATCAGCCAGTTGTGAATGCTGTTCCAGGGGGAGGACATGGCCTTGGGAGGGCAAGGATGGGGTAATGAACTTCTGCTAAGCCAGTTCCCAAAGTGTTGACCGCTGGCTCCCAGCATATCAGCAGCTGGCGGCACAGGCCCTCTGGTCCAAGGCGGATGCAAGCAGCACATCAGCCTACCCATTGCAGAGGACAGATTACAGGAGTCCTCTCTGCGGCCTCCCTGACACCAAGATCCCTGGACTTCTCGAATGCCTCCAAGCACAGGGAGCTTACTACCTCCTGGTATTCTGTGCTTCTCTTTGCCTGCTCAAGCAATGGCAGGAATGGGGCCCCTTCCTTGCTGATGCCCTCGTGAGGTGTAAATAAAGAGTCAGGCGGACAGACCAGCACCATCAAGTCCATAATCCGCATAGTCTCATCCACTGAGGATGTGAACCCCACCCCCCCCAACCCCCGGCAGGATCCTGCCTGCATTAGCAGGCTGGTGGCGGACCCTTCCCAGGTACCACATGCATCACCCAGGACGATTTAAGGTACAAATAACAGAAATGCTACTCAAATTGGATTAAGTCTAAAAGGACTCATCAAATGGAAAAATCCAAGACAAGATTGGTTTCAGGTAAAGCTAGATCTGGGGGTCTCAACAAGTGTCCCCAAGTCTGTGTCTCCTGCTTCCCTTTCCACTCTCAGGAAGCCACTACCCCTCAGATAGAAACTGCCAAGTGGCTCCCGCACCTCGAGGGAACTCGAGGCTCCTCAGGCCTGGCCTGTACCACAGGGGAGGGAGAAGCCCTATCCCGAGCCAAGCTCAGCACGCTGTGAACTCAAGAACAGAGCAGAGTGCTGAGCAGGCACAAAGAGTACCACGTTCCGTCCTGATCATCCCAGCCAGAGACCACACATCTGGACAAAGACAAAGGCCGAGGCTAGAGCTAATGGAACAGGGGAGAGCCGGGGAGGTGTCGTGGCCGGCACGACAAATCGACCAGGAACGTGAGAGTAAGAGGATGGTGAAAAGAAATTAAGAGACAAAGAGATGGGGGCAGGAGGAGCACCAAGGAGGGTGTCCAACAGTGCCCATTTTATTCAAGGCTGTGAGGCATTACATAGCTAACAGAAACAATCATAAGAAAAGTATCTATTTTCAGCTGATTTCTAAAGAGTTTGCAACATGCACAGAAAATCCTTCAAGCTTTCCCATCACCTATTTCCCAAGCACCAATAGCAGACCTTCTAGCGCCAGATGTACTAACTTCAAAGCCACTCAAGACCTAGTTTGTGCAAGCACAGCACCGTCTTACCGTGATGTAGTCTATGGCCCGTGCAAGGGCAGCAGGGACCAGCCAAGAACTTCTGACCCCGGCCAAATCGTCTCTATCTGACTAGCAAACGTGTGGGAAGTCACGTAGGTGAGCGCGCAATACAGAGCACAGACCCTTTCTCAGTGCTACTCGACTTGATCGACCTAAGCCTTTGGTTCAGCTATTCAGCCTTTAAAGGAGGCATAGGTCAGGGCCTGGTTTGGTCCTCATCTCAAGCCTTATCGGCCTCCCATATCTCCCCTTTCCTTTGTAAATAAATCAAGCATATGAATTTGTGCTTGAGTGTGCAGTCGTTGTTGTCCTGCACGAATCTGTACAATGTACCATATTAAAACAAAAGCAAGTGGGGCGCCTGAGTGGCTCAGTGGGTTAAAGCCTCTGCCTTTGGCCCAGGTCATGATCCCAGGGTCCTGGGATCGAGCCCCGCATCGGGCTCTCTGCTCAGCGGGGAGCCTGCTTCCTCCTCTCTCTGCCTGCCTCTCTGCCTACTTGTGATCTCTGCCTGTCAAATAAATAAAATTAAAAAAAAATTAAAACAAAAGCAAGTAATAAAATGAGGAGTCCAGTAAACAACCAGAAAGAGTGTTACTCGTGCTGCTATTCCTGCTATCAACAGACCCAAAAAACGTTTGACTTGTTTGAGCTGTAGCTGCATTTTAAGGGCAAACTGGTAACCATAATTAGCATACCAAGGTCCTTCTACTTCCACAGGTAATAACATATATGGAGGTTGTATAGTTATAAACACTATCATGGGACCTGTGCCTGACGAAAGCAGGGACATAGGTAGACAATTTATTAACACACAATGGTCACAATGGGTATTATACAATAGACATCCCCCTCGGAAAGAGGTGAGAACTATTGATCCCGAGCCCACTATCAGTAAAAAAGGTCTAGGAACATAGGTCCGCAAAGTCAGATAGAAGTCTTTTGTGGCAGTATAACCATTTCTGGCTATTTGCACTCCAGCTGGTCCCAGGGCAGCCATCAGTTTCCAGAGTTCTGCATGAAACATCCCTCTGGCTGTAAGGGGGGAGACGTCTTCTTCTCCTCCGCTGATTTCTCTGACTCAGGGTCAGTGTTGCAATTCGTTCCCCCAGGGGCGAGGAGTCGGCACCATCTCTCTGGTATCCAGCGTGCGGTGTCCTCATCCTGTGGAAAAACACAAACCAAACCGTGTCCTCTGCGGAGAACAGGGTCAGGACCCTTCCAAGTGCCCATCAGGGGGGTCTTTCCACCTAGCCTAAGGAAGAGGAGAAAAGTCTGGATGCCAAAAGCGTTCAGCTGCTGTGCGACCTATATCATTGACATTCAAAAAATTTAAAACATAAAGAGTTCAAATTAAATGCATATGAGGAGAGTATTTCATTGTTCCCTGTAGCATCTCCCCCTCTTTTAATTTTTTGAGGTAAGATTTAAGGGTATCATTAGCTTTTTCGACAATGGCTTGTCCTTGTGAATTATAGGGGATGTCCACTGAATGTTCTGATTTGTTTGTAAATAAATATTTTTACATTTTGTAAGTAACAGACATCTTAAGAAAAAAAATATCCCTAGTCTGGAAGAGCAAACATTAGAGACTCAGCAATGTTTAAAATAAGACAAAGTATTAAGAGACACAACACTATAATCTTTTAGTTTATTTAGTTCCATGTTACTAAATCTGGTTTAGTCCGAATGTAGTAGCCCTTACTTCTGTAAATTTTTACCCATTTTAGTTCCCAGGATTTTAACATATCAAAGACTTGTATTTGTCCTGAAATTTTTCCCATATGAATTTTTTTTAAGGCGGAATGTATCTTACAAGAGAACTAAAACAATTATAAATGACAAAATTCAGAATAGATATGGTTAAATTATCAGGTGATGACTTTATCAAAATATTGAAACTTTAGGAAATGTATAGAACTCTTAGAGCAGTTACAGCATTTATCCAAATGTAACCCAAGGTTTATCATTGGTTTAGTAGTACTTACTGAGTATTTTAGTATACCAAGGGAAAGCCTTATGAGTCAAAGAGATCTTATAATTTAAATCTTGTCGGCAATTGTTAAAACCTTAGAAAGTTTTAAAATGCATGCCTAAATATAATTAGGGATGTTAAACATCTGATAAAACAAAACATAGAAACTGGGTTTTTTGGGCAGGCAAAGAGAAAACCATAACAGATTAATTAACCTAAGAAAACTTTGCCCTTCTAAACAGAGAGACAACCAGCTTTTCTATATCAGTGTCTTTTCTTTTATTATTATTAAGCATGTAGTCCTAAGAGAGTGGGTTTACTGGGCTTCCCTCCCATCATGAATGTTGTCCTGACCATACCCGAAGTTCCTTTCCCGAAGATTTCCCCTCACAAACCTTTTACAACTTGCTTTTGTATTCAGGCTTTGTCCCAAGTCATTTTCTTCCAAACAACCTTTCATTTAAGACAAAATTACCTTCTTTTACTTTTAACAAAATGCGATCTCATTCCTTAAATCATTCTTACATATTTCTTACTTTCTACATATAGGGTTGCTTTCCTCATTTCCACCAGCCTTACAGTTAGCAGAATTTTGCACTCTTAGAAATATCTTAATCTTTAGTGAAGACAAAATATAAACCAATTGTGAACAGTTACAACAGAATTTTTTAGAAGGCAAATTATGAAACAGTTAAGTATTAAAAATGTTTATTCTTAGTTTCTTTGTAGTAAGAAGTCAAAAGCATAAACCTATATCAAGTGCTTAATGCTTTAGTATTTTATTTTATTTGGTTAAGGCCTAGATGTTCATAATTTAATTCTATTTGTTACCCAAAGGCACTCCATCCTCAGGGGCGTTTAGAGGGTCTGATTGTGAACCAGTGAGACCAGTGATTAACTTAGGAGAGGGAGGAGGAATATCTGTGTCCCAGGGCTCATTTATATCCTCATGCTCATCTACTACCAAATCACAGGGGGAATCCCGAGAGGCTATAGATATTAAATCTATAGAGTGTTGCGGATCTAAAGCCTCCCAAATATCCTCCCAAATTTTCATTGTTCCTTTAGGGCAAGCACATGACCCCCTAATTTTTAATTGATTTTTAATCTTTTGCCCCACTTCTTGCCATGCATCTAAACTTAAAATTCCTTCCTTTGGGAACCACGGACATAACACTGAAACAGTGTCAAAGAACTGCTGCAAGTTTCGTTTAGTCACCTTGGACCCCTGCTTTTTCATTAGGGCCTGCAATGCTGTCAAAAAGAAAGTTTGTTGCGCTGATGGACCTTGCCCCATGTTATTTTATTCCTGTTGTGGCCCTGAAAAAACAGGCTCCTCTTAACCTGGCTTTGGTAACTACTTACCTATAAGCGTGCACCTCCTGAAGGTGCTCAAGTCCCTGTTTGGGCGCCACTTGTCATGGCCGGCGCGACAAATCGACCAGAACGAGAGGGTAAGAGGATAGTGAAAAGAAATTAAGAGACAAAGAGATGGGGGCAGGAGGAGCACCAAGGAGGGTGTCCAACAGTGCCCATTTTATTCAAGGCTGTGAGGCATTATACAGCTAACAGAAACAATCATAAGAAAAGTATCTATTTTCAGCTGATTACTAAACAGTTTGCAACATGCACAGAAAATCCTTCAAGCTTTCCCATCACCTATTTCCCAAGCACCAATAGCAGACCTTCTAGCGCCAGATGTACTGACTTCAAAGCCACTCAAGACCTAGTTTGTGCAAGCACAGCATCGTCTTACCGTCTATGGCCCGTGCAAGGGCAGCAGGGGCCATCCTAGAACTTCTGACCCCGGCCAAATCGTCTCTATCTGACTAGCTCACCTACTAGTCACATAGGTGAGCGCGCAATAGAGCACAGACCCTTTCTCAGTGCTACTCGACTTGATCGACCTAAGCCTTTGGTTCGGCTATTCAGCCTTTAAAGGAGGCATAGGTCAGGGCCTGGTTTGGTCCTCATCTCAAGCCTTATCGTGGCCTCCCACGGGGGGGTGGGCAGGGAGGGAGCCCCAGAGGAGGCAATGACTCAGAGACTTAGAGACCTCAAAGTCGGCGTGGTAGGGAGAGAACCAAGGGACTACGGGCGGGGGTGGGGGGGGGCGTAAGGAAGGAAGCCAAAGGCCCATTTGTCTGTCCCTGCCCAGACAGGATCTTTAAGCCGTCTGAAGACCTTTATGTCCACCCGACTAGTCCACGAAAGGTCAAACCCGTCTTGCCTGTCTTCTGCGTTGGCCGGTTAAGGAGGCCACTGTCTCAGTCTACCTCGTGGACACTTTAAGGTCTCATTCCATTTTTTCCCTCCTGTTGGGAAGTTCTACCTGATGTCTACCCTAACTTTCTCCTGCTCTTGGTCACAAATGAACAACTCTGCCCTCAGACTCCCTAAAGTCTAAAGTGGTCTGTCCTCACCTCACTCCACGTGGCAGGAAGGGAAAACACAGGACGCAGTCCTGGCCTTTCTACCACAAGAGAAGCCGCAGAGGTTTGAGTTATCCTAAATGACTTCGAGACAACCCAGTTCAGAGCCCTCATGTGCTCCTTCTGGCCTCTACTTTTACTCCAGGGACACCCCATCACTGTCTCCCATGGTTACTGAACCTTTTTTCCCATGTCCCCACATCTAGGGGAAAATAATTAATTAATTCAACCGTTTATTTGACACATAGAGTACCTTCTTTGTGAAAAACCCTATTCCAGTGCAGGAGTCAAGAGACAAATGAGAAATTAAAGTAACACCTTTGCTTCAAGGCTATTGTAACTTCCAGGAAGGAAATAACATGGGTGGGGGGTAGTATCCTTCTGGGGGATGGTCAGTCCAGGAAGGCTTCATAGAGGAGGCAGCATTTGAGCTGAGACCTGATAGAAAAGAAGTGTGCAGGCCAAGAGGGATGGGTGTGTCAGTTGGGTAGTCCAGGAAGTACATTCTAAGATGGAGTTGGGAGTTCTGTTTGCCCCTGCAGAAGGCGCTCCAACCGCCCACCCCTACGCGCCACCCCTTCCCAGAATGCATGGCCCAAGCTCTGTGACCTTGGCTTTGGGCTGCGGGAGCCCAGCTAAGGGCTGGAAGGAAGAGAACAAGATCAGGGAATTCGTTCCTGGGTCCCTCCTCTCCCCAACACCAGAGAGGTTTTTGGGCACCTGTTCTGTGCAGTTCTCTCTCCTGTTGGTTTCCTGTGACACCCCCCCCACCCCGCCCCCGTCCTGTCACCCCTCTGGGCCTGCAGTGGCCACAGTCCTGGAGCTTCTGGCCCAGGTTGCTGTACCTGGGCTGGCTTCCCCAGCACCCCGCCCACAGGCTTTGGATTTAATCCCTTCGTCAATAAGCTTTCCTAGAATTATCCTCCTTCAGGAGGGCCATCTGCCCCCTCCCGAGTCCCTGACTCCAGGGGAGAGGCCATGGCGGGTCAGGGAGTGTTCCCCAGGCCGTGGCAAGGAAGTGGGTTTTTTTCCTAGTGGGTTTCAGTCGGCAAAGAGTTTTAAGCAGAGCATAGCCAAACCTTCCGAGCCTGGCAACCACAGGCCTGGGTCTGTTGACCGAAGGCTTACTGATAACATAAACAGCAAGTGAAGCTCTTTTGTATGTATGATATGCTATAGTCTTACAACAAAAGAAGCTAGAGACAAGAAAACGCTATTAAGAAAATCATAAAGGAGGGGCGCCTGGGTGGCTCAGTGGGTTGAAACCTCTGCCTTTGGCTCAGGTCATGATCCTGGGGTCCTGGGATTGAGACCCGCATCAGGCTCTCTGCTCAGCAGGGAGCCTGCTTCCTCCTTTCTCTCTCTGCCTGCTTCTCTGCCTACTTGTAATCTCTGCCTGTCAAATAATAAATAAAATCTTAAAAAAAAAAAGAAAGAAAATCATAAAGGAGAGAAAACACATTTATAGTCTTGAATTGTATTTATGGAAAAAAAAGTCTGCATACAAGTGGACCCACACAGTTCAAGCAAGGGTCATGCTGTTCATGGACCAGCTGGATTTCCCAAGGAGGACACACTGACTACAGATCCTGGGGGTTAGGGTTTGATCGTATCCTGTTGGTAGAGGGTGGGTCACAGTTCTCTCCACTATACAACCCCTTTACGCTAACCTGTATTAGGATTGCCTAAAAGATGCTGCGGTCCCAAACATAGCTCCAAATCTTGGCGGCTCTCATGCAAAAGTTTGTCTGGTTGCTTTTGTTTTGTGGTTCCACCGCACCAACATGGGGCTACCAGGATTAGCACGGTGAAAGGGGTACACAGGGAGCTCATGTGGTCACCGACAAGTTCATTACCACCAGACCCAGCCTGTGATCTCCAGGCGCCTTAGGCCCGAGTCGCTGTGGGGCACGGCCACCTCCCTCATTTCTGCAGCTGATGCCATCTCTAAATGGGCACCAGCCGCCTAAACTGAACACCTTGGAATGCCAAAGCCACAGAGGGGTCAAAGGCACATTCATGGCACCTGGGTGGCTCAGTTGCTTAAGCGACTTTTAGATCAGGCCATGATCCCAGAGTTCTGGGACTGAGCCCTGCGTGGGGCTCCCTGCTCGGTGGGGAGCCTGCTTCTCCCTCTACCCCTCCCCATTGTCTATCTTACTCAAATAATATTTTTTTTTTTTTAAAGAGGCACAGTCAAAGCTACTCTCTGCAGAGGAGCCCCAAAGCTATGTTGTTTAGGCCCCCGTGTCTTAAAAAGCCTTCTAAGAAATGATCAAATCCTGAATGGTGCCTGCGATGTAAATGAGCACAGCTGAGCACGCGGAGCCCCACGTGAGGCAACAGAGAATGGTGGGGACTGTGGCAAACCAAAGGCCACACCTCATCTAAACCCGGCAGCTGTGATTGAGCTCCAGCTACTGGCTGCCATGCGAAAGTTGGCACCAAGGACTGCCAGATCTTGGGGCATTTTTAAAAGAAAGCCAGAAAGTCAGATTTCTACATGAAGTTACCCAAGTTTCAAAATGCTGTTCAGGCTGGATTCAGCCCACAGGCCACGAGCTTGCAAGCCGGCTTTAGTGAGACAAGTTTTTCCATCTCCCCAGCTCTCCACTCTACAGCCTGGCTCTCTGACTATCCACAGGACATGGACCTGTGTCAAACAGGGGCAGAGCCAGCAACAATCCCCTCCCCTGCTGACCTCAGACTCACCCTCCCTCAAATAGCCAGGGCCTCTCCCGGTGGGTCAGGCAGATGGGTTCAACTCCCCCTCCCCCAACTCTGGGACTAAGTCCCTCCCCAGGGCCTCCTTTCAGAATGAGAACTGGCAGGCTCGCAGCAGCACCGGGCCTCCAGGCAAGCCTGTGCATGTCCGAAGTCCACTGGCTTTTCTGGTTCTCAAGAGAAAGTCCAGACTCGTCACCATGACCCCAGAAGGCTCTCACTGGCAGATGGTTCCTGACTCTTGCAGCCTGTGACTTTGTCCCTCAAACGAGTCCCTGCTGACCCCAGTGCCATTTCTTCACCCTGCCCCCCAACCCCAACCCCCAACCGTACCCGTTTGGGATAGAGGGAACTTCTTGCTGTCTGTCTTCCCTCTGGACCTTTGCAGGACTGTGCCTGAAACATGCCTCCCACCACAACCTCCACCCAACACTCCTGTGTTTCTGTAGGTAGTAGCTCAGAAGCCACATGTCCCTTCTTCCAGGACGCTTCTTCGACCATGTGTACTAGTTTAGGGGCAGAGGACAGATGTTCCCACAGCCTGCTGGAGTTTCCCCTGAGGGCTTAATTCTCTTCCCTGAGACAGGGACAGTAACTGCTGTGTTTCCAAGTCTCTTCCAGCATCACGCTGGAGGCCGAGCAAATGCTTCAGTATCTGCAGTAGGAAGAAAGGAAGGAAGGAAAGAGGAAAGGAAAGGCGGGAGGGAAGAGGAGAGGGAGCGACTGTCGCTGTTTCATCTCTGTCCCGTTCCTTTTCTGTCCATCTCTCTCCCTGCTCTCTGTCCTCATCTCTGAAGTTCTGAAATCTCCCCTGACAATGCAGCGGATCATCTGTTTCTGAGTGGGCCTCCCCATCTTGGCCCAGCAGGCCGCGTCTTGCCCTCGCCACCCCCACCCCACCAAGGCGTCCCACCGGGAACGCTGCTCTTCAGCCTCAGGACCGCCCCCAGGTCCCCCAGGTCGTGTCCTGCGCTTTCTGCTCCAGGTGAGGTCGCTGCGCGGTGTCACTTTAGCTGTGCGAAGAGGGTGGTCCGGGAAGCCTTGGGGCGGGGAGGGGCAGCAGGCAGCAGGAGCGGGACAGTATTTGCAGTATTTGAGGGCGTCTGGGTGGCTCAGTGGGTTATGCAGTATTTGAGTGTCTAGGGGGGGGTCGCTCCAGATGTTTCCCCGCAGGGGGTCCTGAGGCTGGACCGCAGGGGTGCCGAGGTCGCGCAGGGGACGGGGCACGCCACGGCCCCCGGAGCGGCGGGGCTGGCGGCGGGCGGTGGGGCTCAGAGGCGGGGGGAGGAGAGAGGGGAGGGAGGGCGGGGCGGCGCGGGGCGGGCCTGAGCTCGGCCCCCTCCCTGCGCAGCCCGCGCCCTCCCACCCCAGCAGGCCACATCTGGCGGCTGCCCCCTCCTTGTTTCCGCTGCATCCAGACTTCCTCCGGCGGTGGCTGGAAGCTGCGCATCTGGGGCTAGAAACATACAAAGGGGGCTGCCAGGACCGGCGGGAACGGGCTGCGGCGGCGGCGCGGGCTGGAGACTCGGGGGCCGGACCATGCGCCGCTGAGCCGGGCCAACCCCAGGCCACCGAGTCGAGCGGCCCCTCGGAGCGCAGCGCCGCGCGGCGGAGCAGGCGCCAGCCAGGCGGCGAAGCGGCCACACGCACCGAGCCAGCGACCCCCCGGGCGACGCTCGGGGCCCGAGAGCGCAATGACCGAGGCGCGAGGGGCCCGGGGCGCGCTCGCCGGCCCGCTGCGGGTGCTCTGCCTGTTGAGCTGCCTGTGGAGCCGCGCCGCCGCCGCGCCGTCGCCCATCATCAAGTTCCCTGGAGATGTCGCCCCCAAAACGGACAAAGAGCTGGCTGTGGTGAGTCGCAGCGCCCGCCGGCGGGAGCCAAGTTCTGAGAGACTTCGGAGGACAGGGGTCTCCCGAGCGGCCGTCCCCGCGGTGGGCACGCGGCGTGGGGAGGAGCTTCGGGAAATGGCTTGGTGGGGGGGGGCTTTCTTTGGGCTGGCTGAGGGAGGGATCTCTGGCAAACTGTAGGGGAGCCTTAGTAACTGGAGAAGGCCTTTGATAAACAACTTGGCAACTGCGGAGACCGGCAGGGTGGGCTTCTCCCTGGTGGTGGTAGGCAGGGGACGCTTTGGCAAACAGCTGGAAGGGAGCTCCTCAGTAAATAACGGCGGCATTGTCTGGTATCTGGGGGATCTGGCACGGGAGCCGCTCCGTAAACAACTTTTGGACACATCTGGGAGGTTGGCTAACAGGCCCTTAGCAAGCATCTTCCTAGGCCTTTGGCCAAAGGCCTGAAAGGGGTCTCTTTTGAAAACGGAGGATCCTTTGAACCCCTGTGAGATTTTGGGAAGAGGGTCCTTTGGCACACAATTTAGGTTAACTTTTGCACACGTGTGGCTGGGAACTCAGGGCAGAGCAGAGCTTGGCCAACGTCAAGGCACCTTTGGCATACATCTGGAGAGAGGCCCTGAAGCGGATCTTTTGGCAAGTTTGGGAGGCAGGAGGGAAGCAGAGAGCGCATCTTTTTCACCTGGCTCAATGGACCAGTTGGCCAGAAGGGTCAAGGGTTGCACCTCGGAAAGTTTCCTCGAACTTCTGCAGCGGGGGTTGGAGAACCAGAGGACTGAACTGGCCACTGGCCGGCCAGGCGCCGGGAGGGGCGGGTGCACAAGGGCCCTGGCGCGTGGGGCGGGGGCGGATGGAGCCCCGAGCTCTGGAGCTCTGGTCGGAGCGCCGCCAGCCCGCCCTCCCTCCTGGCGGGGCTCCTAGCTGTGGCTCAGAGGTTGTTTTGCCGCAAGCTGGGATGCAGGCCGGCTGGCTGGAGGAGCTCCCCACTGCCCTGCAACAGACCGCAGAGATACACAAGGGAGCTGGGGGCATCAGAGGCGCACTTCCTCTCACCCTGTGAGCGCCTCAGGGGCAGGGACCCCTCCAGATGTGCCTTCCAGCCCTCGAGACATCTACTTCCTTACTCCTTCAGCCACCAGAGAAATCTATTCTCCTGCATCCTTGTCCCCAACCAGCCTAGGACAGGACTTTTATACTCTCTGGTCACCCAAGGAACCCCTTCTTTTTTTTTTTTTTAAGATTTTATTTATTTATTTTGTCAGAGAGAGAGAGAGAGTGAGCACAGGCAGACAGAGTGGCAGGCAGAGTCAGAGGGAGAAGCAGGCTCCCCGCAGAGCAAGAGGAGTAATGGTGTCACATCCCAAGAAGGGGTTCCTTGGGGACGCCTGGGTGGCTCAGATGGTTAAGCAGCTGCCTTCGGCTCAGGTCATGATCCCTGCGTCCTGAGCCGAAGGCAGCTGCTTAACCATCTGAGCCACCCAGGCGTCCCCAAGGAACCCCTTCTTGGGATGTGACACCATCACTCCTCTTGCTTGCATACAGGGTTCTGTCCCTGCTGGGCAAATGGGTGGGGAGACCTTACATTTTTAGGGGGCTCCTTATTTCAGGGGCCTGAAGCTGGCCTGCGCAATGAGATGGCTGTTGGTAGAGGGTGAGCTCTGGAGCCTTGAAAAATCTTGGTGGGTCCCCACATCTCCTACAGCATGGGGAAGTTGGTGTATCCTGGAGGCCATGCAGGAGGAGGTTTGAGGAGCCTTTTCTGGACTTACATTGCCTGGCTTCACGTCGGGGAATCACGAACAACTGGCCTCCTTGGGGAATGCACTTCACTTCTCCTCAGCTGCTTCTGCAAACAGCATGATGGTGGGGTCTCGGGGTTAAGGGGAAGGTCATCCGGGACACCTTGAAGGGTACCTGGGTCATGGTAGACACTCAGCAAGAGATATATTTGTCATCATTCTCATTGTCGCTATTATTATGGTCTCTATTCCCTTTTCCTAACTCCTCCCCCCCCCAAAAAAAAAGGTTAGGACCCCTGTAATAAAGTCTCTGGGTTCTTTTCATTATTCCGACATGGCACACATCACACATCCCATTTTCCATTGACTGTGGTCCATCTGCCTCCCCACACGGGGGTCTGAACCCTGGAGACTAGAGACTTCTGCCACGTTCACCAGTCTCTCCCCAGTACTGGCACAGGGCTTGACACACGGTAGGAGCCAAAAAGCATTTGTTGAACAGATAAATGAGCTCGTTCATCCCTGAAACTCCCTAGAGGCCTGTTTGCTTTAGACCTCAGTGAGCACAGAGGACGGGAAATTTTCTTTTTAGAAAGGACCTCTCCAGGATTTGAACCCAGGTCTGTCTGCTCCTGGAGTCCAGACACTTAAGTCTTGAATCTCTTTATAAGGAAAGTGAGGGAACCAGTCCCGCCGTCATCAGCAGTGGGGTGAATTAAAAGAGTGGGCAGAGGTAAAGAAGAGAGGCAGAGAGTTAGGAGTTCCCAGCATGGGCTCCAGAACTGGATGGCTTGGGTCCTAATCCCCTTCTGCCATAGGTGAGCTGTGGGTTCTTAGGCAAGTTTCTTAACCTCTCTGTGCTTTAATGTCTTTCTCTGTATGAGGGAGGTAGTAGGAGTAACGCATTATGGAGTTGCTAGATGGGGCATACAGTAAGCACCCACTCCGTGCCCTGTGTTACAGCTTTTCTGTCACTCAACTGGTGGGCGACAGAGCGGGTTTGGGATCCCGGGAGGCTACCCAGGACCGCTGGGTCCCAGACCACTTGGGTCTGGGGGCGTCCTCACCCATCTGCTGGCCTCGTGTGTTCATTTCTTCCAGCAATATCTGAACACCTTCTATGGCTGCCCCAAGGAGAGTTGCAACCTGTTTGTGCTGAAGGACACACTGAAGAAGATGCAGAAGTTCTTCGGGCTGCCGCAGACGGGGGAGCTCGACCAGAACACCATCGAGACCATGCGGAAGCCACGCTGTGGCAACCCCGACGTGGCCAACTACAACTTCTTCCCCCGCAAGCCCAAGTGGGACAAGAACCAGATCACATACAGGTGCCAAGGCTGGGCAGCTGGAAACAGGGCACTGGGGCTGCGGGACACTGGGTCTCTTTGTGCCTTGACTTCTCCCTTCTTGGGGTCCTGGGGAGTAGTTGGTGAGGGCCTGGCCCCTTAAGTTCTGTCAATAAAGTTCTTAGGAAGTGGCGTCAGACCAGAGCTTGAATCTCACGCTCTTGCTGGCTTTGGGGCAGCGGGCTCCTTAGGTTGCGGTGCATTGAGCCTTGACTTTCCAGTCAACAGAATGGGGCTAAAACCTAACCTTTTTTGTAGGTTCTCTGGGAACTGAGCTTGGTCCCATGTATAGTGGGATATCAAGACAGACATCAGCATCCAGCATACAGTGAGAGCATAAGGAATGCTAGTCTCTCTTGTTCTTAGACAGGCTCGCTAGGGCAGGGTGGAGGGAGATGACTGGCTGCCGACTGAATTTTATATTCTGTCATTGAGTTGTTACCACGGGTCGTTGGTTGGGCTGAGAGCTCTGTTCTGTATGGCTCATGCTGGATTCCAGGGGTGAGCTGTCTGTCCTGTAGCCTCCCTGCCCATCAGCCAGAGGTAAGAAAGGAGACTCTTGAGCTGGGGGCATGGGGTTGCGGGCTGGTCTAGGGCTCCACAAAAGCTCAAGGCATTCTGGGCGGGCTGCTCTCCCAGTGAGTTCTGCTCCACACGCCCACATACACCTGCCCACGTGTACACACACACTCATGCACTCAGACTTGCACACAGCAACTTGTGCACTCCTCACATACTCAGGAACATAGGAGCGGCACGTGGGCATGCACATTCACACCCGTTCCTGCATGGTCACACAGCGGCACACACATGTTTGGTCACGTACGTGCATGCTTATGTGCATGTGCACACTCCCATTCCCCTGTACACACAGACACACTCGCATGAATTTCTACGCCCTGCAGGATCATTGGCTACACACCGGACCTGGACCCCGAGACGGTGGATGACGCCTTTGCCCGTGCCTTCCAAGTCTGGAGCGATGTAACTCCGCTACGGTTTTCTCGTATCCACGATGGGGAGGCGGACATTATGATCAACTTCGGCCGCTGGGGTAGGCAGAAGAGGGGTGCAGAGACAGAGGGGCAGTCTGGCCATCTGGGGGGCCTAGGATACTGAGCAGAGCTTAGACAGGAGGGTAGAAGGCGTAGACACTGGGCAGCCACACTGATATGGGGTCAGGTGACGTGACAGTGGGTACAGAGGGTGTAATCCTGAAGGCAGGCAGTCTGTCTGCCCCGCCCAGCATGGTGGCCACTAGGGGCACAGGGCCATTCACATTTAAATTAGTTAGAATTAAACTGAACTGGAAATTCCACTTCTCCATCACACTAGCCACATTTTGGTTTCTCAGTGGCCACATGAGATCAGTGGCTCTTGAACTGAACGGCACAAAGAATACCCCATCATCACAGGAAGTTCTCTTGGCGAATGCTGGAGGACATTGAGGCATTCTAGATGCAAGAGTGAGTCAGGAAGAGTGGAGCAGTGTAGACTCGGGAGGAAGTGGGGCTAGATGCAAGGACCAAGGATGCCATGTGGGGCGGTCCTGTGAACGCTGGCGGCAGTGTGGACCTGAAGGTGGGTGGTGTGGACATTGTGAGTGGTGGTAGCGTGATGTGGGTAAATGACATGGGCACAGGCAACAGTGTTGACACGCGGGTGGGTGGCGTGCTCCTGGGTGGCAAAGCAGAG
The DNA here is from genome assembly GCF_030435805.1 of Mustela lutreola. Taxonomy (NCBI): domain Eukaryota; kingdom Metazoa; phylum Chordata; class Mammalia; order Carnivora; family Mustelidae; genus Mustela; species Mustela lutreola. The sequence continues at coordinate 28,075,055 of NC_081305.1, read as the reverse complement.
CTGAAAGTTTACATTGTGGATTTTGGCGATGTGATGACTTGAGGGTAAGTGACAGGGCTGGATGGGCAGTGTGGGTGTGGGGTAGGTGATACAGACAACGGTACAGATGAGGGACAGTGGAGAGTGGCGAGGACATGGGTGGGCGTATTAGTCTGTGGGTAGGTATGATGTCGCCGGCCGTCGTGTGGTCAGTGAAGGTCAGTGGTAGGGATAACGGGGAGCCATATAGACTTGAGGGGACAGCACAGACCATCGGATGGTAACAGTCAAGTCAGGAACAGAGATGCTCTGTTCTCGGGATTGAATAACCACACCAGACAGGGCAGCTAAGGGCCCATGGACGGAAGTGTGGCCGGGTTTCAGGGCCCAGCTGGGGCAGTTGGAAGCCGACACCCTGTGTGTTGCAGAACATGGAGACGGATACCCTTTCGATGGCAAGGACGGGCTCCTGGCTCATGCCTTTGCCCCTGGTCCCGGCGTTGGGGGAGACTCCCACTTTGACGACGATGAGCTGTGGACCCTGGGAGAAGGGCAAGGTAAGAGAGTGAATATCCGGGTCACGCCCGGGTCTCCTCTCTGGTCCCCCGCATGCCTCGCTGTCCCTTGGCCACAAGGACTGTGGCTTCCCTGGCCACCTCGGAGCCCTCTGTCTGCTCTGATGGGACCAGGGAACCAGCCGTGGGAGGGAGGTCCCATAACCCGGCTGAGTCAGAATCCCAGTCTCCAAAGAAGCGCCCGGAGGGGCTGACCGCCCACCCTGTGTCGCCCTCAGTGGTCCGAGTGAAGTATGGGAATGCCGACGGCGAGTACTGCAAGTTCCCCTTCCTGTTCAACGGCCGGGAGTACACCAGCTGCACAGACACGGGCCGCTCCGACGGCTTCCTCTGGTGCTCCACCACCTACAATTTTGAAAAGGACGGCAAGTACGGCTTCTGCCCCCACGAAGGTGAGCGACCGCCTGGCCCCAGGCTTTCCTCCTCAGCCTCCACCTCCCTGGGTCGCCCCTGACTCCCGTGCCCACTCCTCCATAGGCTTGATGCTGCCCATCAGCCAGCACCCCCCGCCACTGCCTCATTCACGCAGCTCCCCCCCACCACACGAGCCACAGCTGCGTCCTTCTTGTCCCCGCATTTACGTGATGCTGTCATTAAACCAGTTGGTTCGTTGGTTTGTTTTGCCGTTAGCAGTAATAGTTGTGAAATCACAGATTTGATGTGCTAATTATGTTTTTTCTAGTATGTGTGAGAATGAACTTGGAACTATTCAAATGCCCGGTGGTTCTCTGTAGAATCACTTTCTACCCCCAGACCAGGATTGGGGGGTGGGGTGGGTGGGGGGGTGTGTGCCTCAAGGACATGAGGAGAGGCTGGGGGATGGATTGAAAGCCCAGCAGTGGGAGTGAGAGGCAAGACTCAGACACGAGGCTGGTACCCAACCCGGCTTGGGGACTCTGGCCCTGGGAATGTCAGTGATTGTTCCTGGTCCTGATGCTGACTCTTCTAGTGTGTGTGTGTGCATGTGTGTGTGACACACACACACATGCACACACACACACACATTTGAGTGTGGGAGCGGTTTCATATTTGTCTGAGTCTTTGTCTTTGCTTGTGTCTGCATCTCTGTGTCTTGGCAAAGGAAGTAGGCCTGACTCAGTATTCTTGTACGTGTTTTTGCCAATGCTCGGGACACGACATTTTCAGATATTTTGAAACCATATAGAGGGAGAAGTTTTTTTAAAGGGGTAAGGTACAGACCTACACACTCAATCCTTTTTTAATATATTCTTCACAGTGAGACACACTCCGTAACCAGACAGCATGTACATCTTCATACGTGGTCACGTTATTAGATTGGATGATTCTAGAGGTCAAAAGCCCTGAAAACTGGGGGGGGGGGGGACCCAAAAATTAATTTTGTGGATATGTGTTTCTTCTCCATCCTGTAAAGACTCTTTGATCTATCTATGCCTCTGTCTTTTCAGCTGTAATTTGACGAGTTTGTGACTCTCTCTGACCCCATTGCAACTGAACGCTGAGCACCAGCCGTCTTAACAGAAGGGAGGGAACAAAGAGCTAGTTAATTGTGTTCCTGTTTACACTTTTAATACCACATCTCGCACAATACTTTGTATTAAGTAAGAGGTCAAGCCATTGACCATTCATGAGTCAGAAACTTTTAAACAAAAGTAGTTTATGTATGTGGCTTTTCCCTGGAGGGATTCAAGCAGCCTTAACCCTGCCATGTGTCAGTCCCTGTGATTAGAACAGAATGCCTTGATCGTGCAAGTGGAAACAGCTGTAATTCATAAGTCTGGTTTTTCCCTGCACTGGCCATTAGCCATTTACTTGGTCTTTAGCCAGATGCAAATACGTAGAACACGCACGGGTTTGGGTCTTGGGATAGATGTTCTGGTTACTCAGGCCCTCCTGACTGCTGAGTCAGTGGCTGTTTGTCTTTCTCCTTGTTGGGGGCTGGATCTGAAAGGAGTGGGGGGTTTCTTGGGGGGTAGACCTGCAGCTGTCGGGAGGCCAAGGGCAGAGGCTGGCCTCTGTGGAGGTTAACACTTTGCCTTTCCTTCTCTGAGGCCACCAAGGCATCTGGCTTCAGTTTGGGCTCTCCCCGGCGTCTCATTGTTTCTGGCCTTGTGGGGGAAGGTCTCCTGGTTGGGATGAGGGGAGTAGTGAGGATATGGAGCCCTGATCCTGTGATCCCTGGCCCCCATTTTGGTCATAGTGGAGTTAACGGGGGCCGATGAGGTCACTTCTGGCGCCTTTGCGCACAGACTGTCCTTGTTACACACTTGTGGTTTTGCTCATTGGCAATTCCGGAGACACATCATTTTGTAGCTTTGGGGTGGATGAAGGCATGGGGGAGTGGGGGGAAAACCCACGCAGATGAGCCCAGGCTCTGAACGCAACTCTCCCCCCAATTCTCCAGTCCTAGCCTCTGTCCTGGGGAGAACAGAGAGGGAGCTCAGAGGGCGTGTTAAAAGGTTTCTGAAGATACCACCTCCCTTCCGTTCCCTCTGTCCTCCTCTGCTCCTCCTCCTCTGTGTCCTGCAGGACCACAGCAGGCCATCCAGGAAAGCCCCTGGGTTTGAAAGGGAGGGGAAGCTTCGTGTGCGCGCGCACGCGCGTGCCCGACGCACCCGCGCACTCACATGTGCACATGTGTGCACGAGTGTGTGGTAAAGACTGTGATCAAGTGAGAGGGGAGGACCAGGAGCCTTCTCAGAACTGTTTTCCTATCTCTCCAATGGAAAGACTCTTATGGTCCTGCCAACCGCAATCTGCATGGCGTGGGCACGGCCAGTTATCTTGGACCGTGACCTTGAGGTGTGGGCCGGGCTCTGCAGACCCTGTGCTGTGTGCCAGGTTTTAACCTTTTCATTGTTGGGAGGAGGGGGTTTGGGTGCATTGAGGCAGGCGTCCCTAAGGTCTCTGGGAAGGGATGGAGCCAGCCAGGGAGGCAGGGATGCTCTCCAGGAGCCCGGAGAAGCATCAAGTCCCCCACCACTGGAGATGGTTTTGAATATTCTCACGATACTGTAATCTCGCTGGTGTGACCTGGCCGCCAGCGCCATCCCCATGCAGGCGCCCAGCTGATCCCCAGCCAGGCAGACGGGTGGCCTCTCACATTCGCACCCTTCCCCTCTCTCTCCCTGCCTCCCCAGCCCTGTTCACCATGGGTGGCAACGCTGACGGACAGCCCTGCAAGTTCCCGTTCCGCTTCCAGGGTACATCTTACAACAGCTGCACCACCGAGGGCCGCACGGACGGCTACCGCTGGTGCGGCACCACCGAGGACTACGACCGTGACAAGAAGTATGGCTTCTGCCCCGAGACCGGTGGGTGTCGTTGCCTCTTCCTGCCCCTCGGGGCCGGCAGCCTGCCCTGTGAGAGAAAACCTACCAGAGCCTCTTCCCCATCCCGACCACCTTTCCCCAGGACTGGGGTGCCAGCCAGAGTGCTTAGCGGTTGGGACAGCATGGGCACCCACATCGGGACAGACAATGCATGGGCACCAGTAGCCTGTTGAGCTGAGTTGGGGATGCCTAACGTCCGTCCAGCTCAGAACCTTGCCTGAATGGTCCACATTCCCTCAGCTTCCCGGGTAATCCTCTCTCTCTCTCTCTCTCTCTCATTCTTTCTCCAGCTCATCTTCAAGTTTTTCTTTCCTGCCTTTCTTTGCTCTCATCCGCATCTCTAGCCTTCAGTTTCTGTTTTGCAGCAAGGACTCCCTGCTTCCTTTCTTCCTCCCTCTTTTCCTTGCTTCTTTCTGCTTCTTCCAGCAGATCTTTACCGAGCACCTGCTTTCTGCAGGAGACCCAGGTAGGTCCTCCCCAGGACCCTGCATGAGGGCGCTCACGGTCGAAGGAAGTATGTGGGCACTGTTAGCTCTGCCCGGCCCCTTCTGCCTCGGGTCCCTCTGGCCCCATCCATGGGAGGCTGAATAAAGCTCTGGAATCTGGCTGTGTGGGTTGAGTCTTAGCCCTCACACTTCTGGCAATAACTGCTCAGGCAAGTTTCTCTACTTCTCCGAGCTCCATTTTCCCATCCATGAAATGGGGGTCATGAATGGTCCCTACTGCCCAGGGTTGTCGAGACATGTATAAAGTGCTTGCTTCAGGGCCCAGGGCTGAGCGAGTACCCCAGTCTCGTGACTCTTTGAAGTCCGCATTGCGTCATTTTCTGGTGGTGGCCACAGATGCCTTACTGCCCCCTGACCCATGTCCCTCCCTCCACAGCCATGTCCACCATTGGCGGGAACTCAGAAGGCGCCCCCTGTGTCTTCCCCTTCACCTTCTTGGGCAACAAGCACGAGAGCTGTACCAGCGCGGGCCGCAGCGACGGCAAACTGTGGTGTGCGACCACGGCCAACTATGACGATGACCGCAAATGGGGCTTCTGCCCCGACCAAGGTACAAGGCTCTGGCCACTGGGCAGAAACACCAGACACCGCCCCGCCCCTGCACCAGAAACCTTCCAGGGCACCCCCACCACTTATGGCATAGACTTGTGCTCTTCGAGACACGGTGGTGGCGGAGGTCCTGCCCAACCACGGAGATGCTGTCTTTCCCCTCCGGTCTTGACCACCCTTCCAGTGGGGTTCTTACTACCCCACACATTCAGCACTGGGCACAGGGTACCCTATACCAGAGAATGATTCCCCTATGGGGCATCCCCACTTTCAAGGGGCTGGGTGGGCAGGAGAAGGGAAGAAAATGGAAGTAACCTCATTCTCCAATGCCACTGTCCATACAACACAAGAGAGCCCTCCGACCCTTCCTTGCTCCCAAGACACCATCCTTGGCCAAGTTGTGAATGGGGGTTCTCTGACAGTGCTGAGTGCTAAGGATAGAGCCACCTGAGACAGCTCTCAGCCCTCCAGGGCACACAGGCTGAGGCAAGAGAGTGACCAGGAGGTAGGCCATGACCTTACCATGTGGTCAGCTCGGTGAGGAGGCTGCCTGGGGGTCCGATCTGATGGTCCCGATGGCCAGGTGAGAGGGTTGGTCCGTGGCTGGTCAGAATTCGATCAGCCTCCTTTTCTGTGACTTTTCTTCTGTTTTTACTCACAGTGAGGTGGAGTTTGGATCATGCTAACTGAGAGAGGCTGGACAAAGTAGCTTTTTTTTAACCCCTGTCAAACAGCATGCTGGGGCCTAGCATTACCCGCTCTGCCCTGGTTTCTCCTTAGAGGCGGGAGTCTCCCTCTGCTGGTAAATGGCGTGAGACTCTGGAGCTGGTGTGACACCTTGGGGTGTACGTTAGTTTCCCAGGGCTGCCATAGCCCAGTGCCACAACCTGGGTGTCTTAAAACGATAGGAATTATTCTCGTGCATTTTAGAGGCTACATGTCCAACGTCGAGGCACTGGTAGGGCTAAGTTCTCCCGGAGGGCTGCCTCTCTTGTCATATGGCCTTCTATGTATCTTCTCTTTGTAAAACGGCATGGTCATTTTGGATTAAGGACTCACCGTACCCCAGAATAACCTCATTTTCACTGAATTTATCTGCAAAGAAGCTATTTCCAAATAAGTTCCCATTCCTAGGTGCTCAGGGTTAGGCACCCCACAATTTGGGCTGCCTTCTCTCTTTTGGGGGAGACTCAATTCATCCCACAGCAGGGTATGAAATGGGGTTTGCTCTCTGTGGCTGAGCCTGGGCAGCCACTCCAAGGGAGAATGGTTTTTACTGCTTCCTGGGGGAGATATGGCAGACCGACTCTCTTACCTCTTTGGAGACCCAGCATGCAAGGTTTGCCCCTCCTCTTTGTAGAGAAACACATAGAGCCAGAGAACGGGGTTTTTAACAAACGGGACTTGAAGTCGAGGATTTGCAGCTGCTTCTTGCTCTCCTTCATAGCTCCCAGGAATCCCACCCTGGAAGGGGACAAAGGGACTTTGGCTGACCTTACTTGAAGGCAATGGGCATAGTCTCTTGGTCCCGGAACTCTTAGGAGAAAGAAGAATGGATATGAGCCAGCCGCAGAGCTCTCAGCCCCGCTAAGGTCCCCATCGCTGGGGCCAAGGCCTCCAGCTCTCTCAGCTCTCTCCCTGTCTCTCTGCTCCCCCCCCTCCTGCGGCCCTCAGGGTACAGCTTGTTCCTGGTGGCAGCCCATGAGTTTGGCCACGCAATGGGGCTGGAGCACTCGGAGGACCCTGGAGCCTTGATGGCGCCCATTTACACCTTCACCAAGAACTTCCGCCTGTCCCAGGACGACATCAAGGGCATTCAAGAGCTCTACGGTAACCGTCAGCATGGGGGCCTCTGGATGGGGGTCTGGGGCGGTCATGCAGCCTGGGATGGAGGCCCAGGGATCTCCAGGACTGCAGGAGACAAAGGCAGGCGGCAGGAGCGTTGGTCTGGCCTGGGAGTAGCAGAGCTACTCCCCCCACCGGGTCCCCAAGGGTTAGCCCCTTTCCTTTGGATGGTCCTTTTCCTTTCCAAATAACACCAGCGTTCACGCCCCTCTTGGCTTCCCAGAGCCACTACGTGAGGTTGGCAGGGGAGAAACTGGTTCCCCATTTTCTAGGTGAGTAAACTGAGGCCCAAGGAAAGTGACCCTTCTGGGTCAGGGTCACCAGATTTAGAATCCAGGACAACGAGCTAAACACAGGGCAGAATTGCCCAATGTATAGAAAGACCCTGATGATACCGGGAATCAAAGTGCCTGGTTTTCATGCCGATTTTCTTCTCTTTTAAGATTTTATTTATTTATGTGAGAGAAAGAGACAGAGATAGCAAGAGAGAGCATGAGCCAGGAGAAAAGGGGGAAGCAGGCTCTCCACTGAGCAGGAAGTCTGACTCGGGGTTTGATCCCAGGATCCTGGGATCATGACCTGAGCTGAAGGCAGACACTTAACTGACTGAGCCACCCAGGCGCTTCTGATTGTTTTTTGTTTTAATGTGTAGTAGGCACAGTTCCACCAGAGCTTGAAACCAGTGCTAAATTTACTAACACTTACAGGTTAGAGTGGGCCCATTTAAAAAAAAAGAAGGTAGCTATAAAATGGTCCTGGACCAAGTCACAGCAGCAGGAGCGGTGCTGGATAACAAGGCTGGGGGCACATGGATTTGGGAATGAACACCAGATCCAGGGATAGACGCCGGGTTCGCATACGTCCACCACTCACCAGCAGCAAGAGAGGGAGCAAGTCTTTACCTCCCTGGACTTGTTTTCCTCATCTCTAAACCGTGGCCCATTGCCATGAGGGGCAAAGGGATGAATCCTGGAGAAAGTTCCACACATCCAATGCTGGACACAGAGGTGGCCACAGATGTCCCTGACTGTCTTGCGGGCTTGAGAACCTGAGCATGGGGTTTGAATGGTTGGGCGAGTTACTCAACCTCTGTGGGCCTCAGTTTCCCCATCTATAAAGCAGAAGTAATAACGGTAGTAATAACGGTGGTGGCGACTGGTCAGGGTGACATCCGCAAACTGCCTCTGTCAAGACTCAGGTTTCTCTTTACTGTCCTCCCCGTGCCACGTCCAGGCGTCCTCTCTGTGTCTTCCTCACGCTCACTCCAAGGCCAGAATACTATTTTTTCTGACCTTTCGCAGGCAGGGGTGGATGGTCTTGGGAGCTCAGCCTGGTGGGGATAGTTGCTAGACCTGGGAGGGTCTGAAGTCACGTCCTCCTTCTCCAGGGGCCTCCCCTGACATCGACACGGGCACCGGCCCCACTCCAACTCTGGGACCCGTCACTCCTGAGATCTGCAAGCAGGACATCGTCTTCGATGGCATCTCTCAGATCCGTGGGGAGATCTTCTTCTTTAAGGACCGGTGAGTGCGGGAGCATGCTCCTTGTCCTCGCCCTCTGCCCATTCCCTGAACAGATTCTTGCCTCCCCAACGCTCGGTCAGGGAGCCTATTGGGGTCTTCATAGAATGCCCTGTAGAGACACTTTGTCCCATGTTATCAGACAGCCCCCAGATGTCTGTGGCTTACGGCAACAGACACCTCTTTCGCTCTCTCCTAGTCTCTGGGTCTGCTCTGTTTGCTTTGGTTGTCTGGGTTTCAGTCTGCGGTTTGGGTTGAGGGATGTTCAGCACGTCCCTCATTCTCCTGGGGTTAGCAGCTGCTCGTGGCAGATGACGAGCACAAGAGGCCGAATCAAACCACGTGAGCACATTTAAAGCCTCCACTCACATCACGTCTGAGAATTTTCCATTGACTGAAGCAGATCACACGGCCAGCCCCAACCCCTGCTGTCGAGGGTGGTGCTGTGAGGTCACATGGCAAACGCACATGGATGTAGAATTTTGAAATAGGGGTGGAGGGAAGAATGGGGAACAACAATCCAAGCTCCCAAAGGCTTTCTCCTGGAATGGCCTTGACCCCAGACAGCCAGATTGTTCCTTGGAGGGGGAGCAAGTAACCACAGGGGAGATGTGGTCTCCTTTGTGCTAGAGATAAAGGCCCTAGCTCAATCAGCCAAAAGCTGAGACTCACCCAGCCGCCCTAGTCCTCCCAGAGAATGGCAGACATAATGTAGGACTGCATTAAGGCGTCTGTCCATCATCCATCTGTACATACGTACATGCATACATACACCATCGTTCATCTATTTGCCCATCCTCTATCCATCCATCATCTTTTTATCTATTACCCATTGGTCTGTCATCATCCATCCATCATCCATCCACCCATCCATCCACACACCCAGCCAGCCAGCCATCCACTCATCCATCCATCCACCCATCCATCCACTCATCCATCCATCCACTCATCCATCCATCCACTCATCCATCCATCCACTCATCCATCCACTCATCCATCCATCCATCCACTCATCCATCCATCCATCCACCCATCCATCCATCCACTCATCCATCCATCCATCCATCCACTCATCCATCCATCCACCCATCCATCCACTCATCCATCCATCCACTCTCCATCCATCCATCCATCCATCCACTCATCCATCCATCCATCCATCCACTCATCTATCCATCCATCCACCCACCCATCCACTCATCCATCCATCCATCCACCCATCCATCCACTCATCCATCCATCCACTCATCCATGCATCCAGTGTGTGGTAATTGACAGAATGGGCTCTGGACCCAGATTGCCGATCTGGGTTGGAATCCAGGATCTGCGGCTTACTGGTTGCGTGAATATAGGCAAGTTAATTATGAGTCTTCTGTGTACCTCAATTTCTTCATCTATAAAATGGGACTAGTATTCTTACCTATTTCATGGGGCTGTTTTTGGGATTCAAGGCTGTAAGATTAAATGCTTAGAATAATGCCTGGCGCGGGGTAACTGTATGCAATCACACTAGCTAAGATTGTCAGCAATGAGCCATCTGGGACCTACGGTGCCAGCTACTTTGCTTTAAGAACTGGGGTGGAGGTGCTGTGCTGGGAGCGGATGGGACGCCTAATTAGGGGACACCTAATGCCTAGAGGAACGTTCTCAAAGAGAGGTCCAGAGATCTCCTATGGCAGAGCTCCCTAGTGAGTGTGGGTTGCTGCCCCTGCCCACAAGCCCTCTGGCTGAAATCTCTAGGAGTGAGCCTGAGCATCTCCATTTTTGCAAATTCCCCATGAGTCTTAGGCACACTGAAGTGTGAGTAGCAGCGGTCAAGTCTGGGAAACAAAGGCAGGGAGAGCTGACTGCAGTCCGTAGCCGAGTGAAAGGATGGAATTGCAGAAGCATTTGGGAAATGCTTGCCTGGACAACCTCGAGTCAGGAAAGGCTCTGAGTAGGAAGCAGCACCTTAGCAGGCCTTTAAACTAGAAGCAGATCCAGGGGGAGTGATGAGCTCACAGGTTGGGAGGGTGTTTGGGTCAGGGGGCCCTGCAGGACCAGAGCCGCAGAGATGTGAGAATTCCTGGCTTGGGGGAGGTAGAGAGGGAGCCTGATGAGGCTAGAAGGTGTTCTGCAAACTTTAGTGAAGGACCTCCTCCTCTGGTCCAGGCCCTGGGCTAGGTGCTGGGGGACAAGTGCCCTGCTTTTTCCAGAGTCTTCTGGCCCACAGGGAGATGGCCAGGATGCAGAGAGAGAGACAGGGGAGAGACTCAAAATGCAGTGAGAAGTCAGGTACCATCGGGCCCCCCACCCCAACAGACTCCTTTAACCTGGAGCCCTTCCCACCTGGGAGGCCCTGACCACATTCAGAACTGAGACATGCAGACCTGGGAAAGCGTGCAGAGCACAGGCCTGGGTTTGGAGCCATCCCTGGCTTGACAAAGCGTCATTTCATAAGGAAGTTGATGCATGTTTGATGGGTTTATTGAATTAGCCAGTAAATACGTAAGTACCGCCCATGTGCAGAACGAGTGGTAGGCACTGAATTGGGGACGGGGTCAGAGGAGGGGATGAGAAGGGTAATAGGCAAGAAAATTAAATTCAAATCTTGGAGTCAGATCTGGGTTTGAATCCTGGCAATACCATAATCTCTCTGCGTTTCATTTGTCGGGTAAAGATGGTGATACCTTCTTACGGTATCAGGGTGCCAGGAAGAGGGAACCCCAACTCAAACCAACTTACACAGCAGAGAGAAACTGCTCTCATGTGGTATGAAGTCCAGAGGTAGGGCTGCCTCGCAGGATGGAAAATGTTTTCAGTGATTCAGTGATGCCTTTGTCCACTGCTATCCTCTGCATTGATTTTCCCTGAGGGCTGGTCCCTCGTGGTCACACAGTGACTGCCAGGGGCCGGAGTGGGGGTGCATAGAAGGGGCCGCAGGCTTCCTTGGCCACATCCAGCAGGAAAGAGTGAGAGGTTCCCCAGCTGTGAATTCCAAGTCTGTTCAATCTCGTGGGCCCACATGAATCATACAATCACTGCTGAATCAATGCCAGTTGCCAAGACATGCTGATAGGCTTAGACCAGCGGTTCTCAAACAACGGCATGAGTTAAAATCCTCTGGAAGGCATGTTAAGACAGATTGCTGGGCCCCAAGCCCAGAGAGTCTGGTGCATAGGTCCCGAGTGGGACCCAACAAAGTTGTGTTCCCCAGTTCCCAGATGATGCCCATGCTGCTGGTCTGGGGATCATACTTGGAGACCAGCGGCTTAAGCTCATCAGAATGGGGATGGGGTCCGAAGTTGGGCATGCTTGGATCATAAATATAGGAGTGGGGTGAGGAAGGTTGATAGGGAAATAAACGTATCACAGATGCTGGTAAACTACCAGCATCTTGTCGTGAAGATTGCATTTTACAAGACACACAAAGTGCTTGGCACTTAGTAGGCGCTCCATAAATAATAATAGCTCTCCCCCTTGCCAAAGTGCACGTTTCCATTCCACTGCAATTCAGGAAATATTTTGAGTACCACCTGCCCCTGCCTCAGTGGACTTCTGGTTCAGAAAGAGACATTTTAACAAACAAACTACTATTCCAAGGCACTCAGTGTTAAAAGCCTCAGAGGAGGAAGACTATGGTAGAGACAGAGGTAGTTAGGGAAGACTTCCTGGAGGAGGGAGCAAGATAGGGAGCAAAAATGTGGCTTCTCAGCCCTGGCATCTTGCAGAGGGGGCTCTGTCCATTCTCCAGTCCCTCTCAAATGTGCCTTTAACCTTGCCTCCCCCTCTGGAGATACCACCACTGGGAAGTTTTTGAGTGGGTTTGGGGAGGCGTATGTGGGACAGCTGCAGAGTGACGGAAGGTGTGGTTTCCTTTGTCCTCTGCCCCCCACCCCAGGTTCATTTGGCGGACGGTGACGCCACAGAACAAGCCCATGGGGCCCTTGCTGGTAGCCACATTCTGGCCTGAGCTCCCAGAGAAGATCGATGCCGTGTACGAGGCCCCACAGGAGGAGAAAGCTGTGTTCTTTGCAGGTGTGTGGGAAGGGCTCTGCCTCGCCCTCAGCTTCCCAGGGCTCTGCACCAGGGTTCCTGTGCACCTATGCATGCTCCCTGTCCTTTCTGGATCTGTTCTCTCAGTCATTAGTTCCGGAAGCATGGGCTTCAGGGAGAAGGGCTCAGACACCCAGCATCAAACAGCACTAGCCCACGGAGTGAATGTTCCATTACATTTTAATTTTCAATCCTTCCAACTCCTCTTCTAGAAGTAAAATCACTGTTCAGTGCAGCGTCTCTTACACTTTTCCAGTACTAGAGCCTTCGGCAGACAGCGATTTTAGCTGGAACTTTTTAAAAGGTCGTGTCATTTTTAACATTTAAAGTGAATTTATTTCCAAAAAATAAATGTCTTTCTATGGATTATAAGATAAATTCCTCGAAAGCAAAGAAGGAATAAATAATAGTACGGGAAATCTCTGTAAGTGGTAAAAACAACCAAGGTAGGGTCCCGTGGCCAACATTTAGGAAACCCTGCTCACCCGGGTCTCATCGGAACCTACCGTATTACAGGGGTCCAGGCCCTGACTTCACTGAGCTCATAAGCTAGCAGAGGAGAAGGAAAAGCAGGCTTTTAAGAGGAAATGCAGTAAGGCTGTGGCTGGGGAGGGAGAACCCACAGGAGCCTGCCCTGGTCTGAGACGTGGGCCCAAAGGCTCAGCAGCATGACAGGTACGCGTTCCCCCAGCCAGCTTCCCATGTCCTCCATCCCAGAGGGGTCCTGGACTGTGGTGCCAGTTAGGAGAAGGTCTCATGGCAGGGGTGACACTTAGGATACGTGGCTTGGTGCATGAGCGAGGGCTGGAGGCACCCCACTGCCCCCACTTACCTCCTCGGCCAGATAAGCAGTTTGTAAAACCATATATGGGAGACCAGATTCTGAGCACTGAACCGGAAGTGAGCAGGACCCTGTGTCCCCATTAAGAATGGCCACAGCGGGGCCCCCGGCAGTCAGACGACGGAAGGAACAGGCCAGGCTGAGGGATTGCAGCTCGAGGAACCAACACAACCTTTGCTTCCGCCCCAGGGAATGAATACTGGGTCTATTCAGCCAGTACCCTGGAGCGAGGGTACCCCAAGCCACTGACCAGCCTGGGGCTGCCCCCTGATGTTCAGCGTGTGGACGCAGCCTTTAACTGGAGCAAGAACAAGAAGACCTACATCTTCGCTGGAGACAAGTTCTGGAGGTGAGGGGTGGGCGGGGAGGGCGCCGAGGCAGGGGGCGGGGCAGTCGAAAGGAGGTCGGTGCGGCCAGTGTGCAGACCTGGAGAAGATGCTCTGTGGTTTTCAGCTTCCTGCGTTAGGGTCGGCGGTTTGGGGCCTCAGATACCCCCTCTCTGACCTCTAACTTGACAGGGCTGCAGGCCCTCTGAGAGGTCCCGGAAGGATGAACAGCACACTGCTGGTACGGGGCTGGTCGGAACCTCCTTTCCTTTTCCAAACACTTTGGATAGGGCCCACGTCTGCCTGGTCTGGAGCTTTCCATCTGGGGGTGACTCGCTGCAGAAAGGGATAATAAAAATAAGTCTAACAGCTGCTACTTCTGACTCTATATGCCAGATGCTATGTCAAGGGCTTTATGAGATCATTTATGGTATCGTTACTAATTATTATACTAATAGTATTGTTACTATTATTTCCATTTTGCAGTTGAGCCAACTGGAGTTCAGAGAGGTTAGGTGTCTAGCTTAAAGTCACCCAGCCACATCATGGCGGGCTGGGATTTGAACTTTGGAATTCTGGCTCCCAGAGAACATGCTATTTATTCTTTACTGTCCAATACTGTACCTAAGATAGCAGGGTCCTCTGAAATAGCGGTGGTGAAGGTGGGGGGAGGGCAGAGGACGATATACGATGAAGACAGAGATGGGTGCACCAGCTGCCTGCAGGAACATCCAAATTGGGCCCCCCTGGGAAGCAGCTGGTGTGTCTGGTGTGTCTGCCACAGCCGCAGTGTCTGTGGGCGCAGACTGGCAGGGGGGCCAGTTCAGAAGCAGGTAGCTCCCTGCTCTAGGTCATCAAAAGGGAAGGGTTCAATTCCAAGAGGCCACAGTCAGGGCTCCGGGTCAGGGAGCCCGATATCCAAGAAGGGTCAGTGAAAGGCCGCCCAGACTTCCGGAGTTTGATTATAATTCTTCACATTTCCCAGACAAGGAAACGGTGGCCCGAAGAAATTCAATAACATGGTCTATGTTACTTAAATGCAAGTGTGTTGACCCCAGAGCCAGGAGGATGACCGCATCTCCTGTGCCCTAACCCCACGCTCCTCCCCGGTACTCTCAGGGTCATTCGGTTAGTGGGAAGGGGTGGGGGGAGCAGGGGCTGGTTCCTGCATTCCTCCTGTGGCTGCCTCTGGTGGGCCCTTTGTCTGCCATTCCTGGAACAGTCCAGCTTCCCTCCCAGGCCTCTCTCTTCTCCCCCTTCCCTGCGCCCCTCCACCCCCGCCCCTAGCTGCCCTGCATTCAGAAGCTGTTTGCCGGTGTCAGAGAGGAATTCCAGACATATTGCTAAGACACTTAGCAACTCAAGCTGATGGATATCTCAAGCCTCAAGAAAGAACACAGTCAGCCAGGAAAGCTCGGAGCGGGCTTTCCGCCCACAGGCTCCGGAACAATCCTGAGCACAAGCACATACTACAAATGGCCTTTCTGCACGGTAGGCGCCCTGAATCCCCTCTCCAAATCTTAGAATGAGGACAGTGGGACACACAAAAACGTGGATCTCAGAATTCGATCATAAAGACGGGTGTCTATGGCTCATGGTGTTGGAAGGACTTCTCTAATCTCCCTCCAGTGCCTCCTGGGGGATTGGTAAACCACACAGGACAGATGGGGTCATGTGTGAACGCAAGGGTGTGCACGTACGTGGGCACTCGGGCTGTGCTGGTGCTTTGCTGGGTTTCGGGGAGAGTTACCTGCTTCCCGGTCCCTTTCTGCAACAAGCCCACCTTCCCAAGTCCTGGTGGCCCTGCTTTAGGTCAGCGACACTTACTTAAAAGCAGCCGAGCCGAAGGCCTTACTGGATGCTCTGGACTGGGTTTCCAGAAGAGGCAGATGTGTCTCCCAGAAGAGGTGGTTGATGAACTTGACACTGTTACTGGAGCTGAGTCTGCAGAGGGCCCAGAGGAGAAGGACAGAGAGCCCCCGATGACAGAAGACAAGCGTCTGTCTCCAGCCTGGCATCTCCCTTATGCCAGGGAGTACTCAGCTTCTGCTTCTGGAAGCTTCCACTAAACCCACCGACATCCACTCAGCATCCCCTTTGTCCCAGGCACTTAGCTGGGTGCCGGAAGGCAGTGGTCAAGACATAGTCACACTTTAACTTGTGGAGCTTAAGCGAGAATGCGGGAAATAGACATAGGTGCATTTCACCTTTATTTCTTATTTAAGGTAGATACTATTCTTAGCCCCGTTTTTCAGGTTTAGAAACTGAGGCTGAAGTGTCTCAAGGATACACACCTGTGGAAAAGTTGAGATGCAGGTGTCTGTGTTCTTAACACCTGCTCTACACTGCCAATTCCTGCAGCTGCAGGGAAATACAGGGTGTCACAGAGAAAGAATTTTTTTTTTTTTAAGATTTTATTTATTTATTTGAAAGAGAGAGTAGGAGAGCATGAGCAGGGGGAAGAAGGAGAAGCAGGCTCCCTGTTGAGCAAGGAGCCCAATGCTGGGCTCAATCCCAGGACCCTGAGATCATGACGTGAGCCAAAGGCAGACTCTTAACCGACTGAGCCATCCAGGCACCCCAAAAGAAACCCTTTAAAAGACAGCCAGCAGGAAACACTGTAGGAACCTGGGGACAGAGCTAAACGAAGAGCTCCAGATCCCTGCAAAGGCAGCACCTTCTGATGCCATGATGCTGTGTTCTTCCCCGAGAAACAGAACTTGGAACCAAATCAGTTCACTTCTCTAAGCCTTCGTTTCTGCATCTCTAAAATGGGATTGCTTCCTGCCTTGCCTGCCCTCTGCGGGCAGACTGGACACTAGCAGAAGACACATAGCTCCGAGCGGGGGCATCAGGGAAGGTGACGTGGGTGGAGTGCTGGGACTCTGAGATGCACACTTGAGTTTGGGATGCCAGGTCACGAGGAAGCATGTTAGGTTTTGCAAGCAGCCTAAATGATGCAGAAGGGAAGGCTTTTCTGGCCGTTCTCGGGGTGATGAGGAGAGGGGGAAGCAAAGCCCCCCTGTAGAAGGGAACCTACAGGGGACATTGTTGTTGGTGTCTCGGGTCAGGGTGATCGGGCTGGCCGTGGGGACGGGGACCCACTCTGAGGCACGGCCGAGGAAAGCCTGGCTGTCACCCGAGCATCATTCAAACACAGGTCCGTCTAGACAATGAGCTCCTCAAGGCCAGGACTTTATCTTGACTAATGCAGTAACCACAGGCAGACAGTGGGGGAGCTCATTAAATATTTAGCGAACAATGGATAGGTCCCTTTAGCAAAGGAACCAAAGGGACCCCAGCATTTAAAAAATTCTCCAAAATGAAAAAGGTGGCGGCATAGCCAGAAAGAAAACTCTGCCAGCTAATACTCAAGGTATTTAGCTGTGTAACAGGCACAGCCCAGCATAACTACTCACCCTGGTAGCTGCAGCAGGGACAGGGGTGGTGGGAGGCCCGCCCTGTGACTAACAGGGCTTAGGTTCCCGAACCACCTTGCCCTGTAACCACCCCTGGCCATCCCGGGTGAGATCATCTCCTGGGATGGGGACTGTCATCTCCACCTGATGGATAAAGCAGCAACAGTTTGTCCAAGCCTTCAGTCTCTCAGTGAAAGAATAATGAGGCTGGAACCCGTCCTTGGGCTCCTAGTCCAGTGCTCCTCATACTGCAGCAGGGATCAAGTTTGGAAAGGGACTAACATTTCCCAAATACCTACGAAGTACCAGACATGGAGACAGACATTTTGCCTATGTTCTCTCATTTGCTATGTTAATTAAATACATTAACTACAGCCCCATTTTACAGTTGGTAAAGTAGAGGTTCAGAGAGCAGCTCATAGCCCTGGAGTCAGCCAGGCCTGGGTTGGATCCCACTTGGAAGCTGGGTGCCCTTTCGAAGTCTCTGGTCTGTGAAATGGATATTACGGTAATAACTGTGTCCTGGGATTGTCACAGGATTGACTGAGAAAGTATATGGAAAGCGGTTAGCACATTGCTTTACACGTTAGCAATAATCACAAGACTGCTTTTATGGGACTGTTGAAGGTCATGTAATTAGTGAGTAGTGGAGTCGGGATCCAGACCCCAGTCTGACTCTCTGGCCTTCCACTGCAGCCGGCTGCCTCCCTGCAGGGCTAGGTCTGATTTCCCAGGCTCAACCAGGAACTGGCTGCTGGGCCCTCCCAGCCAGGTTTGGAGAAGGGCTGGCCTTTAGGGAGGCCCCATGGGTTCCTCATATCCGTTTCCTTGCAGATACAATGAAGTCAAGAAGAAGATGGATCCCGGCTTCCCCAAGCTCATCGCCGATGCCTGGAACGCCATCCCAGATAACCTGGACGCCGTGGTGGACCTGCAGGGCGGTGGTGAGTTGCCCGAGCCCCTGTCCGCTTTCTAGGACGTGCCTCCCTGCCCCCAGCCAGGGCCCAGCTCCTCCCAAGCACACACTCCCTCATTGTGCAGGGAGACAGGCGGTGCTCAGGGGGGAAAAACAAACCAGCCCCTTCAGCCCAGTGCTGGGAAGGCATCCAGACCCCTGACCTCCGCTCACTCAGCCGGCTCCAGGCAGTAAGACCCAGAAAGGCCCATCACAGCTGCAGGGCCTGGAGCCAGGAAAGGGAAAGGCAGGAGGCCTGCTGGAACAGGAAACGCGGGCTCTGTGCCCTGGATTCATTCTGGGGTTTGGTCCAGGCCCTTTCAGGTTCCATAGGAGGCCTTGTGACTGCTTCTCATTAGCAGAACGATGGCTCCATTTGAGATAGAACAGACTTTGTCGTGCCCTGCTGCTGATGTGGCAAAGATCTCCCACTCACCTCCATGTGCCCCTGGTCCCTCACTGAGTAAAACACAACCAGTATCGGCAAGGGATAGCATTTGGAGTTTGCAAAACATCTTCCTGGGGAGGCTTCTGTGAGGTCTGCAGGGGTCTGGAAAGGGGTCCCAGTTTGGCCTTCTTAGAAGAGGTTGCATTTAAATTCCTCAAGGATTTCTTTTGAGCCCCTCTGCTACGCGAAGCCCATGGCCCTAACTTCCGGTGGTAAAAGGTCTCACATGTTCGAGAAAGACCTGTGTATGATCTAGAGGGGGCTGGGTTAGGGATTATCTTCAAGAATAATAATTTAGGGAGCACCTACTAGGTACAGGGATTTTCAAGGAATTAAATGGGGTCATGTATGTCAGGGGTCCCACATTTTCAAGTCCGTGGGGGCCAGGCCAGTAGCGCCAATGAGCAAGGCAGGCAGGCAGACAGGGGTCTGCGGCAAACCAGAAGGCACATGGGTTATTTACAATCACCTGCATCTCCTGGTTGCTGCAGGAAAGGTGGGGATGTGGGGGGGGGGGGGGGGCGTGCCGTTAAGATATTCTAGCTGTTTTAAAAGGAGGTGAGAAATGTATATTTTCATGTAAAATTTCCAGATGTTTTTGGGTTGGCAGCTTACTCAGAATTCAGAACAAAACAAAACAAAAGCCTTTTGGTGTGAGCCAAATTCAACCCATCTGTAGGCCAGACCGAGCTAGAAGCCTCCTGGTGTTCCACATCTGGTCTCTGGGAAGTGCTTTGTCTGTGCCCGTGCTCGGTGGAGTGTTGTTATTTATATTTATAATAGCACATATTATCTCATTTAATCCTTGCCACAAGCTCGAAGAGGTTGGTATCTTTAGTCCCATCTTCAAGATGAAGAAACAGGGATTCCGAGCACTTACTTCCACAGCCGTTCCCCTTCTACTGCTCTCCAAGGGATCTTCTCTGGTTGAAAAGCTTGTTCCTTATGGCAGGTGACTCTCCAAGCTCCCGGGAACCTTCCATGTCTCAGGACACGGTGGTGACAGCCTCTCCTCTTTCTCCTGCCAGGTCACAGCTACTTCTTCAAGGGTGCCTATTACCTGAAGTTGGAGAACCAGAGTCTGAAGAGTGTGAAATTTGGAAGCATCAAAACCGACTGGCTGGGCTGCTGAGCAGGCTGTGTCTCCCTGCCCTGCCCCTCCAACATCTGCCGACCGAGCCCTGAAGCCAGGGAAGGACCCGGATGGCCTGGCAGCCTTCAGCTCTGTACTTAACCAGCGTGCTCACCCCTTCCTAGTAATTTAAGGTTCTGGAGAGTGGCTCTGCTCTGTGCCCAAGGAACGGTGCTGATTGTCCCCCTCCCAGCTGCCTTCACCTCCCCACTCCGTATCCCACCAGCCCTCCAAAGCCACCCCCAAAGAGATGCTTTGATGTTCTCAATGCAGCCCTGCCCTGGGCTGCCCTGGTGCTCCCACACTTCAGGCTCTCCCCCCCGGCCACGACTTTCTGTGGCTGACAGCACCCTCAGAGCCAACAGACAGAGACTGTCTCAAGAGGGCACTGGTGGCCCGACAGCCCGGCCTGGCAGTGGGGCAGTGGGATGGGGACATGGTCCCGCGGCCGCCCCACACACCTGGCTTCTCACTGCTGGCTGCCTTAGGAAACTCTCCTACCTTAGCAGATCGCTTTGTACGCACTTTGTTCTTTTCTTTCAGTTTTTATTTTTCCACTTTGACGTTGTATTTCTTGACAGAAGGACTCAGGTTGTCTGAAGTCACTCCACGAGGCATCTCAGCCCACTGTCGGGATGGTTCTCTCATTCGCTCTATTTAGTACGTCCCTAACCCATCACTTCCTCCACTGGCTGGAGGAAACCCCTCTCAGCCCCGTCCCCACTTCCCTTCAACAGTTCCCCATGGGAAATGTCAATGAGTATGAATAAAGACACCAACTGCGTGGCAGTGTTTGTGGGTTGTTTTGTTTTGCTTTGTTTTTTGCGGAGTCTAGAGAGGGTGGAGGATAACAGTGTAAAAAGTTTACATCTCTGCTCCCTCTGGAGCTCAGGTGATCTTTGCTGCAAAGGCCAGAGCTGCCAGAATAAATAGCAAGAGACCCTACGAGTGGGGTAGCTAGAGTCCCTCTGTCCTGTAGAAAGAGCCTTGAGATAGGGGTTCTGTCACTTTGTCTCGTTCAAGGCTCCCTGCCTTTTTGAGTCTCTGTTTCTTTGCTGACAAGAACGCCAGTTCTAACACTGCTACTACTAACAGTGAACAATAGTAACATCCCTTCCATCAATAGAACGCTTACTCTGTGCCAGGCCCTTGATGTGCCTCACTTGGTTTAATCTTTATGACAACCTAAAGAGGGGGAAGCTATGATCCCCTTCTCTGGAAATCCCGGAGCTGCTGGGATAACAAGTTGAAGGCCCAGGATTATTTCAGAGCCCCCTTCTGGCTTTAATTAGACTTATTGCTTCAGGCCTCTCATGGTGGGGCTGGTGGGGAAGGGGACAAGGAGTAGACACGACTCTCTGCGGGTGACCTTAGTGGGCCAAGAGTTGTCTTTTCTCCTCCCTGTGGCTTGCCCCATGGCTCAGGTCCTTGAGGGTCTCAAAGAAATAGTCTTCGGTGCAAGTTTCTGGCTAAAGAGCCATATGGGGCTGCCAGCCCCTATTTGAAGACCCCCAAGGCTTATATTGTGACTGTAATACGCTATTATTAATCTATTAATACACAATTATTAACAATTAAAAAAATTGCTTCTGCAGCCCTGTGGCATAGACATTAATCTTGCCCCATGCTTCGATGAGAGTACAGGCTCGGAGAGGTTAATCAAGGAGCTGCAAGCCACACATTTCTCTGGTGGGGTTGGAAGATTTTGAGATTCTGCAGTAGCTGAGTATGAAGCATCGCTGAGCCAGGGCCCAGATTCCGATTCTCACCATGCCCTCCATCCTGATGTGAGCAGTTGACCTGTAACTGTAAATCATTCCCCATCTTCAGCCTCTGCTTCTCAGCACTCAGGGCTTGACCTGCTGACCTCGGGCTTATCTTACCCAGCCCCCTCCCCCCATCCATCTACTTCCAGATAGGCTCCTGAACTTCCTCAGGGTGAAATGGAGTCACAGCCCAAATCATTTCCCTTTTTGGGGCCAGGTTCCTCATCAAATGTGGAAGGCAAAAGTTGTTTCTGCCTTTTTCTAGTAACAGCATTGGGAAAGCTCAGTTTTCCTTTGGACAGCCAGGATCAGTCCATGTTTTGAGGGGAAGATTCCACCCCAGGTACCAATCTCTCCGTTGTCAAGGCTCTTTCAGCTGTAAATCTGAGTTCTGTATATCCCCATGTTACAGAAGGGGCCAATTGAGGCTCATGGAGACATCGATTTAGCCAAGGCAGCCACAGAGCCCAGAAAAGGGATTGGTACTCTAGGTGAGCATGACCCTCAAGCAGAGAACTCTGCCTAAACTGTCACTGGGGGTGCCCTGCTCTGAGGGAGAAAGTCACCTCCAGGGGGCGGAGCTATATGACCAAAGAGGAAGAGCCCATACCTTAAGGGGTGTGGCTAGCGCTCAGAGGGTGGAGCCAGGCCGGAGCGCCCGGAGTCAGAAGGGTGGGGCGAGACCGGACTGTGTCTAGGTGACTCGCGCCTGCGCGGAGCGCCCGCAGCACCGCCGCGGGCTGGGACTCGGGAGAAGCTTCCCCTGGGTCTCCCGGGGCGCTAACTCCCGTGTTTCGCATCCGTCGCTGGGTCCGGTCGGACGGCCCGGCTGGGCCATGAGCCAGTGTGCGGAGGCGGCGGCGGTGGCGGCCACCGTGCCGGGCGCGGGCATGGGGAAAGCCGGGCTGCGGCCGCCTATGGTGCCCCGCCAGGCGTCCTTCTTCCCGCCGCCTGTGCCCAACCCTTTCGTGCAGGAGACGCGGATGGGCGCCGCGAGATGTCTCCAGGTGAGAGCGTGGGCTAGGGGAGGGGCGTGAGTCTGACGGTGGAGGCGGACGCAGGTGAGAGATGTGGGACCGAAAGAGGAGGGAGATCCGGAGAGGGATGTGGGTCTGAAAGAGGAGGCAGATCCAGGGGAGGGGTGCGGGTCTGAGAGGGGAGGCGGAGCCAGGTGAGAGAGGTGAGGGATGTGGGTCTGAGAGAGGAGGCAGGTCCGGGGGCGGGGCCTGGATGGGCGGGGAGCTGTTGTCTGAGGGGCGTGTGGATAGGGTGGGGAGGTATCTGGGGTGGGGGGCGCAAGTCTGAGAAGCAAAGGCCCTGAGGAATAGAGATGTGGATCTGCAAGGTGAAGGCTTCTGAAAACCATAAGTCTGGAAGGGGCAGAGATGTGCGTATGAGAATTGAGGGCACTTGGAGGATGGTCCAAGGATGTGTGAGAGGAGAAAATGCAAAGAACATGTGGGTCTGAGAGGCAGGTCCTAAACAGGAGAAAGCTGAGCCAGTGGCAGAGGAGACATTCCATGCGAGAAGGGAGATCAGTCTGTGACAAGAGCTTCAACTTGAGTTTGTTAGAGTGGAGGGCTGGGCAATCTACAGGAGAGTGGGCTTGGGAAAGTTTGTTTCTTTCTTTCTTTCTTTCTTTCTTTCTTTCTTTCTTCTTCTGCCTTAGGGAAGGAGTGGAGTCAGTCTAGGAGGTGAAGAGTCTAGGAGGTGGAGGTCTGGAATTAGAACAGGTAAGGCTGGGATGATCTAGCTGAGAAGGAAATCAGAGTCTAGGAAAAGGGATAATGTGGGTCAACTTAAGGTGTTCAGAAGTCTTCATCCTGATTCGGTCCTGAATCAGTCTTCACTCAAATGCTTCTAGATTCAACACTTCTCCAAACTTTCTTCCACTGTTAAAAACTGCTGAATACAAAAAGGAAGTTTCCTTTTCTTTCCTTTTTCTTGTAAAACGTTCTTTTACCATTAACAGTTACAATTGGGTCTGTGGACTTCCTCTTTGGTGCAGTTAGCGATCAAAGAACAAGATAGAGTGTGCAAGCTACGTTTGTCCTGTGTGCTCTGCATGAAAAAAGAGGTTTTGATGTTGTCCTGTCCATCTCAGGTATTTCTTTACTTTAGATTGGAAATCGTGTTATTTTTGCATAGCCCACTTATATGCACTGAGACTTGTCCCCCGCAGTGGGTTACAGTAATGTTAAATGGGTGTCTGTTGCAGAAGAGTGTGAGAGAGGAAGAGGAAGATAATGTAGTAATACCTCTTTGTAAAGAAACTAAATGTTTAAAAATTTAATCTTCATGTCTTTAAATGGACAGATGCCCCCTTTGTATCTTAAAACTTCTGAAAGATTTGTAAAGACATGGACTATCACTCAAGATTAATTTTAGTCTAATTTGGTTAAAGTAATCATTCTTAAATGTAAATATGTCTATTTGGCTTCATATTTTGGAGAGAGGACCAAAGTGGTATATTTATAAAGAGACTAATTGTTGGTGTTGGTTTTCTTTTTCTTTTCTTTCTTTCTTTTTTTTTTTTTTTATAGCATGGCCTGTTACTATTTGGAGAGCACTTTCGCATAGCTTTACGAGAGCTATAGTATAATGGAAAGATCACTAGTCATAAGTCAGGAAACCTGCTCAGGCTGTGCTGTTTATCAGTTCGTTATATGACTTTGGCCAAGTCACTTAACTTCTTTGAACTTCACTTTTCTTATTTATTAAATTGAAATAGTCTTACACCAAAAAGGGGTTAAAATTAAGTGAGAAAATGTGAGAAAGAATCTGGACTGTTCGGTGATTTTAATATTGATAGTTATGCTATACTATGTTGCCTACAAATCTTAAACTGTATTTAAAATTTACAATTTGTATTAAATGGAATTGAATAGGTCTAGGTTTTTTTTGTTTTGTGTTGTTTTGTTTTTAATTAAAAATGTAGACCAGAGATGGCTACAACAATGGCTTGAACATCTACGCAAAGGGAAGATTTAACCAGACATGATTGAAAAACAGTATTGTCTGTATTATCAAGTTTAAAAGATCGATATGCTTTCACTTAAGTAAGACTTACTGTGATCAATTCAGACTAAATTTAACCTTGAATAATGATCAATATCTTGCTTAAGGGCTTTTGTCACTTTTGTATCTCCTTGTAGGACTTAGCTTTGCCCTTCCCCTTCTCTTTTTGACAATTTAAGGTCCTGCTGCTTAGTAGCATGGAAACAAGTAGCCTAGCTTTCATTTCCTCAATAGAATATGGAATTGAAATAAGTGTTTGGTAGTAATTGTGGGTCATTTATCATACCAAAAGTATTTGTTAAATATCATTGTGTACCAGGCACAATGCTAATTTCTGGAGATACAGCAGTGGATAAGAGAAACAAGAACTCTGCCTAAGAAGAAAATCCAGAGAAGAAGATTACATTAACAGAGTGTTGAAAGAAGGCCTCCCTCCAAAGATGATGCATTACCAAATGAGAATATGATGGGGAATCCTCTTATTTTGTCAAAGAGTTAATCAAAGTTGGTTTATTTACTGTTAAATACTATTATTTGTTGCAGACCTGGAAATGGCACACAAAAAATTAGCCCAATATTTGACAACTTAATTAAGGTGTTCATTCACATTTTGAATGTGAGTTAGCTTATGTGAATATACTATAACCTCATTCTAACTCTATCTTCAGGATCTATGCTATGGCCCTTTCTTACAGTAAAGATTATTTCTAGGTCATTTGCAAGGCTGTTTGCAATGCTTATTTGACCTGCCTTGGAGGGCACCCACTGCAGTCTTTTCTCTGGGGGTGTTTGCCAAAACAATCAGAGGCAATTGCTGAACGTGACAGCTACCTGAGGCAGTGACTAATGATTGGAGCAAACAATAGGCTTAACCAAACAGCTTGCAAGAAGAAGTAAGGGAATGAGATGCCCATAAGGGTTTGACATATTCATGGGAATCTAGAAGGGTATCTACATGTATAGGTCTGTGTGTATTCCCAACAACAACAACAGACTATCCTAAGCTCTCATCTCTACCTAACCATCAGGCTTTGTACAAAGAGGAGGTAAAAGCTAAGGCAGAGCTGTGGACTTCCACTTGGCGTGTGTTGAAGGTGTGTTCCAACATGTGCACAGAGACTCTTCACAAACATTGAGGAACTTACTGATTCCAGGCACTGAAGGAAATCTTATTTAATATTAGCTGACTCCCAAACTAATTGGTCAGAGACTTCAGTAGCCACACAGGACACATGACAAAGAATACATCCTTTATAGAATTACATCATAACAGTTAATGAACAAGCAAATAACAACAACAGATAGCAATAACAATGCACCTTGGTGATGGAAGAGAATCTGATTTTCAGAGTTGTTACATTATTTTTTTTTTAAAGATTTTATTTATTAATTTGACAGAGAGAAATCACAAGTAGATGGAGAGGCAGCCAGAGAGAGAGGGAAGCAGGCTCTCCATTGAGCAGAGAGCCCGATGCGGGACTCGATCCCAGGACTCTGAGATCATGACCTGAGCCGAAGGCAGCGGCTCAACCCACTGAGCCACCCAGGCGCCACATTATTTTAAATGTTTGGTTTTCAACAAAAAAATTGCAAAATATGCAACAAACAATAAAGTATGTCCCATAATAGCAGTCAATAAAAACTGTCTCCAAGGGATCCCAGATGTTGGACCTACTATCCAAAAATTTTAAGTCAAATATTTTAAATATGTTCAAATAACGAAAGGAAAAAAAAAACATGTGAAAAGAACTAAAGGAAAATATGAGACAGTGAATCACCAAATAGAGATGATCAGTAGAGATAGAAATTATTTAAATTATTTTAAAAAGAACCAAAAAGAAGTACAATAACTGAAATGAAAAATTCACTAGAGGGACTCAACAGCAGACTTGAGCAAACAGAAGAATCAGAAAATTTAAAGATAGTTCAATTGAGATTAATTGATCTGAGGAACAGAAAGAAAAAAGGTTGAAGAAAAGTGAAAACAGAACCTCAGAGACCTGTAAGATATTATCAAGTGTATCCACATAAGCAGAATGGGAGCCACAGAAGGAGGCAAAGAATTTTTGAAGAAAAAATGGCTGAAAACTTGCCAAATTTAGTGAAAAATATTAACACAATCAAAAAGCTTAATGATTTCTAAGTATAATAAACTCAAAGATATCCATACCTATACATATCATAATCAAACTGTTAAAAGGCAAAGAAGGAAAGAGACTCTTGAAAGCAGAAAGAGAGAAGTAATTCATCATACAGAAAGGGATCCTGAATAAGAGTGATGTCTGATTGTTCATCAGGAACCATGGAGGCTAGAAGGCAATAGGATGATATACTCAAAGTGCTGAAAGTAGAATACTGTCAACCAGGATTTATATAGTCAGAAAAACTATCCTTCAAAAATAGAGGAGAAATTAACAAAAACAGAATTTGTCACTGGTACACACGCTCTGAAAGAGATACTGCAGGGAGACCTTTGGTTGAAATGACACTAGAGAGTAACTCCAATCCACATGAAGAAATTAAAATACTGGTAAAGATAACTACATGTACAAGACACCATAAATATAATTTTTATTTGTAAATCTTTTTTATGTCTTCTATGTGATCTTCTTAAAAATTAATTAATTAATTAATTTGACAGAGATCACAAGTAGGCAGGGGGAGGGGAGGAGCAGGCTCTCTGCTGAGCAAAGAGCCCGATATGGGGCTCAATTCCAGGACCCTGGGATCATGACCCAAGCTGAAGGCAGAGTCTTTAACCCACTGAACCAACCAGGCACCCCTGTCTTCCATGATTAAAGGACAACTACATAGGGGTACCTAGGTGGCTCAGTTAAGCATCCAACTCTTGATTTCAGCTCAGGCCATGATTTCAGGATTCTTGGATCAAGTTCTGTATTGGGCTCCACACTCTGTGGGGAATCTGCTTCTCTCCTCTCCCTCTGTCCCTCCCCTGACTCATGTGCACACATATGCTCTCTCTCTAAAATAAATAAATCTTTTTTAAAAAGACAATTACACAAAGCAATGTTTAGAAGTCTGTGTTGATAGATATACAATGTATAAGATGTAATTTATATGACAAAATTAGCAAACAGGAGGAAGGAGGAAATAGAGTAGAGCTATTAGAGCACAATTTTTATATCCTATTATAATTAAGTTGGTATTAATCCAAGATCGGTTACTGTAAATGAAGTTGGGAACACTTAGGGCAACCACTAAGAAAATTAATTTTAGAAGAAGTGACAAGGGAATTAAGATGGTACACTAGAAAATATTACTTAACATAAAAGAAGGTAATAATGGAGAAATAGAGAAATGAAAAAGACATAGATATGTAGAAAGCAAGTAGCAAAAGAGCAGATGTAAATCTTACCAGTAATTACATTAAATATAAATGGAAGTGAGAGATGGAAGAATTGATAAAAATATACAATCCAACTCTATACTATATAAAAAGACACACTTCAGATTCAAAGACCCAAATAGGTTGAAAGTAAAAGAATAGAAAAGATACACCATGCAAACAATAACCAAGAGAGAACTGGAAGGGCCATATTAATATTAAATAAAAAAGACCTTAAGACAGACATTGTTACTAGAGGTAAAGGAAGACACGTTACAATGATAAAAGGGTTACATCATCAAGAAAACAATTAGAATCATATACGCACCTAACAGCAGAACACCAAATACACAAAGCAAAACAAATTGAAGCAGAAAATACACAATTCAACAATAGTAGTTAGAGACTTCCGTTCCCCACTGTGAGTAGTGGTAGAACAATGAAACAAAATATAAACAAGAAAAAGTCTTGAACAACACTCAACTAAGAAATATATAAAGAGAGCAGTCCATCCAGCAATAGCAGAAAACACATTTTCTCAAGTGCCCAAGGAATATTCTCTAAGACAATTATAGTAGGCTATAAAACAGGTTTCAATAAATGTAGGAGGATTATAATAATGTATGTCATCCAACCACAATGGATTGCAATTAGGAAAAAATAAGAAATTGGGACACCTGGGTGGCTCAGTGGGTTAAAGCCTCTGCCTTCGGCTCAGGTCATGATCCCGGGGTCCTGGGATCAGGCCCCACATCAGGCTCTCTGCTCGACAGGGGGCCTGCTTCCTCCTCTCTCTCTGCCTGCCTCTCTGCCTACCTGTGATCTCTGTCTATCAAATAAATAAATAAAATCTTTAAAAAAATAAGAAATTTAGGAAATTCACAAATAAGTGGAAATTTAAATTACTGCTAAATAATCAGTAATTCAAAGAAGAAATCATAAGAAATATTTGTAAGTACTTTGAGATGAATGAAAATGAAGACAGTGTGTAAAAAATATGTGGCTAGCATTACCTTGATAACAGCATCTGAAAAAATATAAGAAAGGGTTCCACTTCTGTTCAACATTAAACTGGGGGTGCAAGCCAGTGCAATGAAATACGAGAAGAATGACAAGACAGAGAGATGAGAAAAGAAAGTGAATTTTCTCAGTCAGAGAAAATCAAATACCTTGTGATTTCTCTCATATGTGTAAATTAAGAAACAGACAAATAACAAAATAAGCAAAGGGGGAAAGAGAGAGACAAACTGAGAAACAGACTCAGAACCATAGAGAACAAACCGATAGTTGTTACCAAAGGGGAAGTGGGTGGGAGGATTGGTAAAACAGGTGATGGGGAGTAAGGAAGGCACTCTTCCTGATGAGCACTGGGTGATGCATGGAATTGTTGAATCACTATATTGCACATCTGAAACTAGGAGGACACTGTAATGTTCCCCTAACTAGAATTTAAAATAAAATTTAAAAAAATTAAAAATACAAAAAGAAAGGAAAAATTCTATTTATTTCACAGATGTCATGTTTGTATATGTAGAACATTCTAAAGAACCTACAAAGTGGCTAACACCTAGAACTAGTAACTGAACTTGGCTAGGTTGTAGGACATAAGATTAAAACTCAAAACCAGTTACATGTCTGTATACTAGTACCAAACAATTGCCATGTGAAATTAAATTATCTTGTTTATAATAGCAATAAAATAACATTAAACAATTAGGAATATATTTAACCAAACCATTGAAAACAACAAGACACTGTTGTGAGGAATTAATGAAACTTTACATAAGTGGAGAGATACGTTATGTTTGTAAATTGGAAGAGTCAATATTATCATGGTGATAATTCCTCCCAAATTGACCTATAGATTCAATGAAACCCTAATAAAAATCCCAATAGACTTTTTTGTTGGGGTAGAAACTGGCAAATTAATTCTGAAATATATGTGAAAATGCAAAGGAACTAGAGTAGCCCAAAAAAAGTTTGAAGAAGAAAACGCTGCAGAACACAGTACCTGAATTCAAGACTTATTAAAAAAAAAAAAAAACACACACACACATACAAAAAACTGCAGAGTTGAGAGAATCGGGTATAGACAGAAGAGCAGATGAACCAAGCAACAAAACATAACAGAGAGCCCACACATATGTGTTTGATCGATTTTTGATAAAGTTGTCAGGAAAATTCATTATCGAGTATCAAGTCTTTTCAACAAATGGTGTTGGGACAACCAGATAGAGGTTATGGATGAAAACTAACCTCGATCCCTAGCACATACCACACACAGAAAGTAATTTAACATGGATCATGGACTGAAAAAAGCTAACACCATACAGCTTCTAGAAGAAGAGAATATAAAATATCATCATGGCCTAGAGGTAAGTAAAGATTTCTTAGAAGCGACACAGAAAACTAAAACTAAATATTGATAAATTAGTCTACATCAGAATTAAAATTCTTCTCATCAAAAGATACCATTAAGAAAATGAAAAGGCGGGGCGTCTGGGTGGCTCAGTGGGTTAAGCCTCTGCCTTCGGCTCAGGTCATGATCCTAGGATCCTGGGATCAAGCCCCGCATCAGGCTCTCTGCTCAGTAGGGAGGCTGCTCCCCCGCCTCCTGCCCCCGCCTGCTGCTCTGCCTACTTGTGAACTCTCTTTGTCAAATTAATAAATAAAATCTTAAAAAAAAAAAAAAAAAAGAAAATGAAAAGGCAAGACATGGGCTGGGAGAAAATATTTCAGTACATATAACGACAAAGGTCTTGTATGTGAAACATATAAAGAACTCCTACAAATTGATAAGGAAACAATGAACAAACCTGTAAAAATGGGCCAAAGACTTGAACAGACACTTCTAAAGAGTTAGGGGAGTGACCAATAAGCACACGAAGAATGTGTGCAAACACACTGTTCATCAAGGAAATGTGCATGAAGGCCACATGAGATATTATTTATACCCACGTGAATGGCTACAGACTGACAACACCAAATGTTGATGAGGACGTGGAGCAACAAAAACTTTTTATACTTTGTTGGTGAGGTAAGATGATACAACCATTGGAAAAACAATGGGGCAGTTTCTTATAAAGTTAATCGTACCCTGGGGCGCCTGGGTGGCTCAGTTGGTCACGAGTCTACCTTCGGCTCAGGTCATAATCCCAGGGTGCTGGGATTGAGCCCCACATAGGACTCCCTGCTCAGTGGAGAGTCTGCTCTCTCCATCTGCCACTCCCCCTGCTCATGCTCTCTCTCTCTCTTTCAAATAAATAAAATCTTAAAAAAAAAAAATAAGTTAACCATACCCTGACCCAACAGTTTCACTCCTGATGAAGTCAAAATCTATGTCCACACACAGAGACTTGAACATTAATGTCCATGAGAGCTATATTCATAATAGCTAAATGTCCATACAAAGAAGAATGGATAAATGAATCATGATATATTCATACAGTGGAATAGTAACTCTGCCATTGAAAAGGGTTCACTACTGGTACATAATGACGACGAGGGAGAATCTCAATGATTTGAAGGGAAAGAAGCCAGACATAAAAAGAACACCTACTGAGTGATTTCTATATGATAATCTAGAACAGGCAAAACGAGGGTGAAAAGGAGCCTGTCACCAGCTGCCAAAGGCCAGGGAGGGTGTCCGACTGCTGAGAGGCAAAAAGGAACTTTTTTGGGTGATCGGACTGTTCTGTATCTTGACTGCCGTGGTGTTTGCTTAGGGAAATATATTTGAAGAACTCATAATCTGGGGCGCTGAGGTGGCTCAGAGGGTTAAGCCTCTGCCTTCAGCTCCGGTCATGGTCTCGGGGTCCTGGGATCGAGCCCTGCATCAGGCTCTCTGCTCAGTGGAGAACCTGCTTCTGCCTCTCTCTCTACCTGCCTCTCTGCCTACTCGTGATCTCTCTCTCTGTGTCAAATAAATAAATAAAATCTTAAAAAAAAAAACCTTCATAATCTGCACACTTAAAGTAGATGCATTTTTATTTTTTATAAATTATGTCTTGATAAAGTTGATTTTTTAAAAAAGCATCCTAAGACCAAATGTTGGCAAGTGACCAAAATTCTCCTACATTGCCAGTAACACTTGCAACTATTACAACCACTGTGGAGAGTACTTTGGCAGTTTCTTATCAAGTTGAACTGTCTGTAACCCAGCAATTCCCCTCCCACGATGAGAAAGGAAAACACGTATCTGCGAAAAGGTTTGTACAAGAATGTTCATAGGGGCTTCAATCATAAGAGCCCTCGACGGGAAACAAGCCAAAGATTGATCAACAGAAGACTAAATAAATTGCCCCATATGCATACAGTGGAATCATATTCTGCAATCAAAAATAATGAATTACTCATTTGCAAAAGCACATACTTGAATTACAAAAACAATACGTTAAGCGAAAGAAGCTTAGACACATAAGAATGCATAATGTATGATTCCTCCATATGACGTTCAAGAACCATTTCTATCTCTGGTGATAGAAATCTCGCATTGGTTGCCTAAGAGGGTAGGAAGAGACCCGAGGTGACTGGAGGACAGGCATCGTCTGTGTCTTGATTGCGGTGGTGGTAGGTACAAGAGCACACATTTATGAAAACTCACGAAGTTGGGCACCTGGGTGGCTCAGTGGGTTAAAGCCTCTGCCTTCAGCTCAGGTCATGATCCCAGAGTCCTGGGATCGCGTCCCGCATTGGGCCCTTGCTCAGCAGGGAGCCTGCTTTTCCCCTCTGCCTCTGCCTCTCCCCCTGCTTGTGTGTGCTCTCTCTCTGACAAATGAATTTTTAAATCTTTTAGGAAAAAAAAAAGTCAATATGGTATAGGATTAAGAGCAAAGGCTTTGTAACCAAGCTGCATTCAACCCTTTCCCCCACTTAGTAAGTATGATCTTAAGTAGCATCACCTAAGTTCCTTTGTGCCGTTCTTTTCCCATATATGATAGAGCCTAAGGTTATAGGAATCAAATGGGTCCCTATATGCCAAGTGCTTCTTGCGCCCACTATATAATAAGCATTCATGTATTATTGGCCATTCTTACTAACTTTCATTCTTATTCTTACTTGTTTTTTATTTTATTTTTTCCTTCTCTATCTTCTTACTGTCGTTAGTTATAAAGGACTGGCAGGTCTCTAAAATAACACACTTACTCGTTCACACTCTATACCTTCATTAACACTCTTCCTTCTATTGATAGCTCTCAAAAACCAATTTCCCCTCTTACCTTGCTAGCTTCTGCTTGTCTTTCAAGACCATTCAGCCTTCAACTCCTCCAGGAAGCTTTCCCTGACTGCGTAGTGAGATACTGCGTTTCCCCAACATCCTCTAGTCACTTTCCTTAACAAACAGATCAGGTGTTCTTATAGTGCCTGGTTTTCTTCACTGTTGCTTTTGCTATATTGTAGGTGGTGTACAGCAGGATATAGTACATTATTTTTCTTTGAGCTGAGATTCATGTCTGGCGCGGGGTAATATTCATTTCATCCTTTAATGAACACATGAATGACACAAAACGTTGCTCTTCTGTGTTTCTGGTTGATAGCCAGAACATTAAAATACTGTCCATTCATCTATTTTTTTTTTAACTTTGTGCTTTCAGATTTTCTTTCTTGGAATTATCCTGCTTCCAATCCGCGTCTTGTTGGTCGCATTAATTGTATTACTCGCCTGGCCATTTGCCGCCCTTTCAACTGTATGCTGTCCCGAAAAGCTGACCCATCCAATAACTGGTTGGAGGAGGTAAGAAAGAATAATGTCTAAATGTTAAGTAAATCAAATAAAGAAGAGTTTACCATAGTTCAGTCATCGATCGATAGCTTTAGCTACTGCTGCCAACTCAGTAGTCACCATTTATTTCCATTTCTCAGATGAAACAGTTATTAATTCATCGTTTGGAGAAATTGCTGCCTGAGCACCTCGGGATAATCTGGTGAAGCTGTAATTTCCTATATTAAAATATGGTTTTCTGAGTTATTGCTGAAAAGCGATAGATCCCTTGTTCTGGAAGACCCAGGTAGTAGGCCTGAAACTATTACAGCTGAAAAATGCCTTTCTTCTGCTCTCCCTCAGTCTTGACATTTGCTTTTGTCCCTTCATAGTAACTACATATTTTCTGCAGTGGCATAATTAAGCAGGTCAGTTACAGTGTATTGAATACTTCAGTGATTATTGTTAATCACAGTTTAATTCTTAATCAGTAGAGCCTAGCCTTTTTAAAACATCAGCGTAGAAGCAGAATGGAATTGCTTCTCAAGCATTATCTCATTAGGGGGGTGTTAGAGAAGAGACTTATCACAAATTAACAAAGTTACTGGTCAAAGTTCACTCCCCTGGGACAGAGCCAACTTGTTGCCTTATGTTTATCCTGAGAGTGAAGCCTTTTAAAATGTGCATTCCTTGGAATGGGAAGCCATTGCTGAGTTTTAGGGCACTGTCGAACTTTCTAAAATTGTGCACATTTTTTTTTCTTTGTCCACAGGGTCCATTCCTTCCATCCAAATCTCAAAGGAGAATGTCCTCCAAAAATTTTTGAAAACCACTGTTCTAGAAACTTTTAAAAATATGCAATTCACCATCCAGTTCATGTTCTAGTAAATAAATGTCAACATTCAGCCCAAGGCTGGTTACTGAATCCAAGGCTGGCAGTGTCCCCAGAGAACTAATACCACCTCAATCCTTGGAAATTGCACTGCTTTGTTTTAGAGCTCAAGGTTGTATGTCACTAAAAATTACTTTATGAGAGGTTCGTTTTTTGGGTTTTGTTTTTTGGTTTGGGTTTTTTGTTTTTTCCATGATGTGCCCATCCCTTTCAATTACTCCTTTGGTTTCTATCATTAATGGCTTATGGAGCCCTATAATGATGGAGGGAATAGTCCAAGAATCCAGAAAACGGATTTAATAAATGTTAGGGGGAAAAAAAGTTCTATTTTTGCCTATTAAGCAAGTATCTCTACTTATTCTCAAACAGGTAACATTGACGTTAATTATGCAGCACCCAACTTTTAGCCTTTTTGAAATCATTTGAGTGGAAGTGTCCAACAGCTTTGAACATGGGATATTTCAGAATGCAGTTGTCAGAATTTACATCACTGTAAATCAAAAATAGTAGGTGTGGAAATTTGGTTAACGGGGTGAGCTTTTTATTCTTAGGTAAATAGACATCTGAACTGGAAAGAGCAAGAAGGAGAGATACAGTCTTTTCCCCGTGCCCTCTGGAAAAGTGTTTTGGTTCTCTGTGTCTTACTTTCTCCTTACAGCGAAACTTCCTCAGTGGCCGGTTGCTTCCTAGCCCCTCGCTGCATCTGACAAGACTGTTGAGAGAGTTAGACAGGAAGCGTATTTTTTTTTTTAAGATTTTATTTATTTATTTATTTGTCAGAGAGAGAGAGAGAGCACACAGGCAGAGTGGCAGAGGGAGAAGCAGGCTCCCCACTGAGCAAGGAGCCCAATGTGGGACTCGATCCCAGGACGCTGGGATCATGACCTGAGCCGAAGGCAGTCCCTTAACCAACTGAGCCACACAGGCATCCCAAGAAGCCTATTTTTTAAGCCTCCCATTAGCTGTGTTATGGGAAATGCACATGTTTTGCTTTCCATGAAAAGCTGTATGCTTATTCACAATCTCAGATGCCTATTCTGTGTTTGCATTTCTAGAAGTGGGTTTTTGTCTTCCTACTCAGTTGAGCTACTCAAGGACAAAGACTGGGTCTTATTTGTCTCGTGTGTCTAGTGCAGGTCACCTGGGCACAGTTCGATGAATTATTTTCTAATGACAGAAATTCTTTTTAAAAAGGAAGCAATTCGATATCTGAAATTAAGTGCATCTATGTTCCAAGGAAGTGAGATGGCGAATTTACCTTTTAAAATATTTGATGATGTCTAAGAATTATAATGGTCTAGGTAATAAGGCTTTAAAAAAAAAATTACTCCGAGGACAGATTCAGCACGAGAGTTCCAAAAGTCTTTGGGGGAGATAGTAGCATCTTTATTACCCAAATGTACATTCCCAAGGTGTCTGCTCTGAAGGACTGTACTCACGTGGGCTTCTCAGTGGGAGATGTGTGTTGTCAGTGGAGTCACTTATTAGCCATACATCCTTGGGAAATTTCGCTTCGCTCTGCCTCAGTTTCCCAGCTGCAAAATAAGGGTGTTAATAAATAATACCTATTTCATAAAATTGGACTGAGGATTAAAGAAATCTAAAGTCCGTAGAATAGTGCCTGGTGGAAAGAATGTTTCGTATAACTGCAAGCTATTCTTAGCTCATATTTTAAAATGAAGTATTCTGACACATTTGGGTTTTTGTATTGTGTTTTAGAGCAAAGCCCTGCTGTTACCTGAGATTAGCAAGACTAATTGTGTCTTTTCTTTTCTTCCTTTCTTTCTGTCTTTTTTTTTTTTTTTTTTTTTTTTTATTTCTTTCCAAAGGAAAATCAGTCAACCAGTTTTGAAGATTCTGGGTCATGCCATGTTCTTTTCAATGGGGTTCATAGTTACTGTGAAGGGAAAGGTGGCGAGACCCATGGAGGCCCCGATTTTTGTCGCTGCCCCCCATTCCACATTCTTTGATGGGATCGCCTGTGTCGTAGCCGGGTTGCCCTCGATGGTCTCTCGAAACGAGAATGCACAGGTTCCTCTGATTGGCAGTAAGTACTTGTAAGACAACATAGATATTTTCATGCTCATGGTTCGCCTTAAAACAAACACCAAACTATCGTTTATCAGTGGGCTTTTTAAAAACTCTCAAATAATGAAACACTTCAAAACGATTTCCTTACTTCTAGTGAGGAACTATATGGAAGGAAGGAATTTATGGTAGAGGTTAAAGACCTCCCTGTCTGTACCCTTAGAATTCTTTCAAATTCTTATTTTTGTCACCGTACCATCACTGCTTAGTGTTTGTATACCTAGCTAGAAAGACCAGCTTTCAAGTCCCAAACGTGTTTGGTTTTTCGAGAGAGAGAATGTAACTGAAGAATTTGTGAAAACACTGGTTACATGCTATTTCACGAATTTCTCTTTGGGGTATTAGGCTGATAGACACATGAAGTCTTTCCTCTTAACTCTGTTTGCTTATTATTGCCCCAGAGTCTCCATGAGGGACCAACGTGAAACTCTTTGAAAATTATGATGTGGAATGATAAGTGCCTCCTGCCATAAAAAATAATGAAGTCAGTGAGATGTGTATCCCACCAGATGCTTTGGTCCCTCCCTAGGGTGCGGGTCTCTAAGCAACCGCTCCCAGTCGTCCCAAGGTTATTTCAAGCATCCAGTGGCGAGAGAGTAGGTGCGGAATTTGCCTGATGTTACCTTGGCACTCTGGAGAAATAGCATAGTTCCTGCTACTTTGTCACTCAGCTAAGAAAAACGCACATACACACTCTTTCTCTTCTTTCCCTCTCTCTGTCTCTCTTTTTTTTCCCATTGTAAGCACCTTGCTTTGTATAATATGGCATTTTCATCAAAAACTGTTTAGCAGTAGATTTTCAATAAATTGGGGCACTTGAGTGACTCAGTCTTTAAGCATCTGCCTTCAGCTCGTGTTGTGATCCTGGGGTCCTGAGTCCTGGAATCAAGCCCCGCATTGGGTGCCCTGCTCCCCCTGCTTGTGTCCCCTCTCTCGCTGTCTCTCTCTCTGTGTCAAATAAACAAATAAATAAATAAACATGTTAAAAAAAAAAAAGATGTTCAGTAAACTGAGGTTTATTATGCATGTATGAGAAAGCTCCCCACTTAGAAGACTGGCGTGCTGAAAATGTTAATAAAATTAATCATTGCTCCCTACCTGTGTGTACTCTGAATTCACATAGTCAGTTGTCAGGCTATTCCTAAAATAAAACAAGATAATCTTGTAGTATATATTCCAAAGGTTGATTGTCAGTTGAGGAAGAAGACCTTCAGGGAGAAAACTGCATTTGTTTCCTTTCATATTCTTGCTGCTAACTTCTGTTATACCAATGATATCCTTGTATGTATATAAAAAAACGCAAAACCCTTCTTATAAACTGTGAATTAAAACAGATTTTTTTAAAGTTCTCTTTGATTTGCTATATTTTAACTTTTTTTTTTTTAAAGATTTTATTTATTTACTTGACAGACAGAGATCACAAATAGGCAGAGAGGCAGGCAGAGAGAGAGAGAGAGAGAGAGAGGGGGAAGCAGGCTTCCTGCGGAGCAGAGAGCCCAATGCAGGGCTCGATCCCAGGACACTGAAATCATGACCCGAGCCGAAGGCAGCAGCCCAAACCACTGAGCCACCCAGGCACCCCGCTATATTTTAACTTTACATAAAAATCGTTTTATGATTTATCCAGTATCATTGCTCTAATAGCTTTAGCCAAATAAATAAATAAATAAATAAAAGGCTTGGCTCTGACCTTTTGTTTGTCTTAAAGGACTGTTAAGAGCTCTGCAGCCAGTGTTGGTGTCCCGGGTGGATCCGGACTCTCGAAAAAACACAATAAATGAAATAGTAAGGCGAGCAACATCAGGAGGGCAATGGCCACAGGTAAATGTCCATTTAGATATATTGAGAGTTTACTTACTGCATATGTGGAAATCATTTAGACCCACAGATGGCAGCATCTGGGGACACCCGTGCTGGGTGTCTTCAGCATAAGAGAAACAGAACAAATGAGTAAGTATTAAAAAGTCCTCTTCCCTATGAGAAACTCCATGGGATTAAATATATCATTCTCTCTTATCCTCCAAACTCTGAAACAATTTTTTTGCTTTATGTCATAAAAAGTAATTCTCTACCTCTGAATTTATTTATTATCTTAAAGACAAAATATCAAAGCTCAATTCTGCTCAATAATATGGTAGGTTTATTTATTTATTTTTTAAAAGCGATTATCATCTTAATCTTGTCCAAAGTTTATTTAGGCAGGGTTTTTCACTTCAGGGGGTACATCAGAATCACTTATAGAACTTTTTCAGACTTTCAGACCATCTTACTAACCCCATCACCTAGAATGCCTTTTGAAGTTGAGAGGGGGCGATATTTTCTGGATAAAGGGAGCCTCCTGGGTAATTCTGGTCAGTAACACTCTACCTTGTCCTCGGTATAAGCAGGGGACTCTAGCAGGACTCATGATCTGCAGTGATCTGGCCACCCATGATGATGAGTAGATGTTAAAATACCAAGAGGAATATGTGGGTTTCTAAATCCACCAGGAGGTTTAGAAACCAGGGCATGTGAGGAATGATTTTTAAAAAGTGACCAGGAAGAAACAGCACTTGGAATAGAGGGTTCGGTTTTTCTCTTTGGATCCAGGGACTCTATCTAGGACTGGTAGGCCAAAGTTAACAAATTGGTAAGACTTCAGCTCATCTCAAGGAACTTTCTGTCCAGATGTACAATGATCTGATCTGAAATAGTAAGAATTTTCAGGCACTGACTAAGCAACCACTTGGGGGGGATATTGTAGAAAGAATTCAAGCATTGGCATACTGGATGGCTTTTAATGCCCCCTTCCAGGTCGGAGATGTTATGATTTCCACTGTATCCACTCATTAATAGAGTAGCTATAGAGTTTCCACTGAAGGAGCCATATTTGATATTGTAACCAGTTGTGATAGGAAACCCATTTTTGTTTTTAAATTGGGGGGTAAAATTGCATACACTTATCATTTTTATTTTATAAATAACCCAATGTGGTAGCACTTTTGCCTGATAATGTTTTCCCTTTCTAATTATCATTTAAAAAAATACCAAATAATTATACATACTAACTACTGTGGGTACAGGAACTTTCTGTTTTTATTTTATGTACTTATGATTCAATCATTGCCAAATTCTAAAAGCTTCAGAAAATCCAGCTGGTTCACTTAATGGGGAAACTAACTGTACTGTGTGACTTTCACATGAAGAACAGAAAAGACTATGTTAAAAGCTAAAAATACTTTCTCAAAAAAGATACTGAATTGTATTCCATATGTCTACTAACCCAAGTAAGCATAAAGCGTGTTGTAAGTATTTTCTCCCTTTTCCCTCCTCCAAATATTCCTGAACTGTATGTTGTAGGAGTGAAGATCCTTGAATGGGAAAACAGAAACAAGGAAGTAGTAATGATTCGGTTAAGGATGAATAGCAGGACAGGAAAGAATTTAAAGTCCTCTTTGGCCATGACCTAGGGCGTGCATCTTCTTTTAAGTTTATCCAAATCATTAGCATCGTCATTAAGAAACATTTATTAAATGTATTTTCTATTCAGAGATTTAATCCATTTACTAATTATCCCAATTGGTCAGACAATAGTGATTTTAGAGGAAAACTGGATAATCCGATTCTAACTTTCCATAGCATCAAATATTAGCCTTTTATTTCACTTTTGTATTATAAGAATTGGCAGCTCTTTGTGAATTCATAAGAATGAGTAAAGAGATAATCTATTAATTAGACTGAAATATTAAATCTACGTATTCCTTTTCTCCCAAGATACTAGTTTTCCCAGAAGGTACTTGTACTAATCGTTCCTGTTTGATTACTTTTAAACCAGGTGAGATCAATTAAATTATGTACTATAACAAAATATGAACGGTTTCTCAAATGATTTGATACTAATACACAAAACAGCTTGTTTGTGCTGGGCGTTTCCCAGTAGAAAGTTTTTAACATTGCAAATCCTCAAAACTCACTCCTTTACTTTCTGTTTTAGTTTCATAACCCCTTCCTCCTTGGATTGTTGTGCATATTTGCGTGTGCGTGTGTGTGTGTGTATACGTGTGAACCATGTTTGATACTGTATCCAGTTGTGTATGTGTGTGCACACACATGTACACACACAGAAACCACTGACAGATTTTTCTTTTCCTCCAAGGATACTCTTATAGGCACTCCAGTTCCTGCATTATCCAGTACAAAACTATTTTGGTGATCATTATAAAGCCTTCAGATGCATTCTTTGCTTTACTCCTTTTTTTTATAAAAAATTATAAAGTCACTAATTTCATAGTAATGTGTAATTTCATACATAATCTCCAGTAACTGGTAATGCTTTAACATGTTTTTGTATTAGCTACTAGAATGCCCAGAGCCAAAGTTAGAACTCACTTCTAGTAAGTGGGATAGTCTTTGCTTCCAGGTATTTGCTTTTATTTACTTTTTATTTTATTTGTATTTTATTTTATTTATTTGTTCTCCTCAGTTTCTCTTGGTCTTGTAAAATAATGAGTATTTTTTTGAATAATGATTTTTATAAAAAATTTAAAAAATTATATTTTTATTATTAAAAATAATTTAATAATTTTTTTGAATAATGAGTATTTGGAAAATGAGAACACATGGAGATGTAAATAAATATTTTCAGCAACTTGGGCATAACATAAATATTTCGGTTTCATAACTCTGAATTTTAGAGTGCTTTCGTTTTGGTAAACACCAGGGATTTACCAACCTTTAGCAAATAGTTTATGTGTACTCTTAAACCAGTAAGGAAAGGTATATCGCTTATTATTAATTTTCTTCACTGTAAACTGTATAGTCCTATAAGGAAGATGCTATAATATTTCACTGTGGTTATAGGAGCCTTCATTCCCGGAGTTCCGGTGCAGCCGATCCTCCTCAGGTACCCAAACAAGCTGGTAAGCATAGAGTGACTCACATACAGTGGCAAAAATCTCAGACGTTCCCAACAGCACAAATTTTCTAGCAAATCTTTTAACAAATTTTCTTTTAATCTTTGAATAAAGTCCTGAATAGACTTATTGTGGATGAACATGGGCACACCCCCTTCCCCTTGCCATGTGAAGGATTTAGAAGTTTGCAAGATAGGCATGTACTTGGGACACCAATATTATATTCTGTCTCTGCTATTACTAAGCTCCAGGAGAGCATTTCCTTAGCTTATACTCTGTTGTCAAGGTAATGGTAACAGTAAGTCTCAGATTCAAGGTCTTCTTAGACTGGGTAGCAGAAGACTTGCATATAGTTTGTGATTTTCACTAAGCCCCAAAGGAGACTTTTCCTGATTCAGTGGTTATTGCTGAAAGGATAACTGGTGTAGCAGGATAAATTTAGGATTGGCTTGGTGTTTCATTTCTGGCTCAATACTGACTAGCCGTGTGACTCTTAGCAAGTAACTTAAATACGAAGATAGATAGGGAAAGAACCTGTCATCCTACAGAAAGTGCATAGTTGGCTTAGGAGACAGTCTCTCTGCTCCAGCCAGGTACACTTTCGTCCTCTGGATATGGACAGTGCCACCATTTCGCTAAAGAAAGATTTTCTGGAATCTGTTTTGGTTTTTAGAGGAACTTTCCCTACTAGAGACTTTACATTAAAAGGCAGGCTATAATTAGCTACCTGTGTTATTTAAGGTCAAGAGTTCTTGCTCAAGTCAGCTTTTCTTTTAGTGGCTTCTCAAACTTTTGATATCCGTGGTTAAAAAAATTAGAATCCATCAAAATTTACTTATACTTCTGCCTATTTGACACCTACTGAAATTCTTTCACTATGTATTAGTTTAATCTGTTCCAAATACCTGCCTCCCCCACCGCCTTTGGTTGAGAACGGTTATATTCTGGGTTTTGTTAGCAAATTAATTACCTAGCTATGTTCATATTAGGAGAAAGATAGCTAACATGCACCTAGTTTTTTATTAAAAATTAAGAGCAACTTAATTCCGTAAAAAGATAGGTGTTTACATATGGAAAACGGATTTTGGTATGTCGATATATAATCCAAGAATTCACAGAGTAATGCCCTGCTGATAATAGTCTCGTTTTACATTTCAACATAACTGCTTTTAATTCAGAAGGAAAGTATGTGAATACCAATATTAAAATAAGATTTTTTTTTAAAGATTTGGCTTTTATTTGGCATTTTTTCACTGAACTAACAGTCTAAATACTTCTGTTATTGTAGGATACCGTGACTTGGACATGGCAAGGATATACATTGTAAGTCACTTCTCTTTATTATTGGTTTATTGGAATTTTATTCAAGTGAAGAAAAAAAAAGATCATTTATTCCTTTTTTTAAAAATAAGCCTTGTTTTTTTGTAAAAGTAAAGATTTCTCTTTTTTTAAGCTTCAATTTATTTATGTATTTATTTGAGAGAGAGAGTGTGTGTGGAACCGAGGGGTAGGGAGAGGGACAAGTAGACTTCACCCACTGAGCTAGAGCCGGAGCCTGATGCAGGACTCGATCTCACAACCCTGAGAACAGGACTTGAGCTGAAATCAAGAGTCAGACTCCCAATGGACTGAGCCACTCAGGTGCCCCTAAAAGTAAAGATTTCTAATCAGCTCCTAAAATCTTGTCACCGAGAAGTCTCTGTAGAGAGCATCACTCTCTTGCCCGTTAAACCCCCAATCCCTCCCATGTGCAGAATTTTGTCTGCCATGTCTTATGGGTCTCAAGCATGTATCTACCAATTCTTAAGAACCAGTCCAGTGACCTGGTTTGCATCCTACTTAGCTTTAATCTTGTAGTTTTATTTCCATTGCTGGCTTGACATGTTAGCTGGTGTCTCCATTGTTGTTTTACTCTATCGGTTTAAGCAGTCCAGGGCCATTGCGTCATAGGGCCTGAAATAGCCTTGATGTGTCTGATCTGAGCTGAGAAAATAGCTAAGCTTTCAG
Source organism: Mustela lutreola (assembly GCF_030435805.1). Classification (NCBI taxonomy): domain Eukaryota; kingdom Metazoa; phylum Chordata; class Mammalia; order Carnivora; family Mustelidae; genus Mustela; species Mustela lutreola. The sequence continues at coordinate 28,031,904 of NC_081305.1, read as the reverse complement.
TTCCGTTCTTGGATTCTAAAAGCATGGGGATCAGCAGTTTCTATAAACATTTAAGAGAGGAGAGAAACAGCTCACCAGTAAGCCAGCTGAAGTGAAACAGGCCTTTAGAAAGAACAGAACATGTAGAAACTTACTTTCCCTCAAGACCTTTGAGGGACTTCCCCCTGGATTAAGTCTGAGCCCATCCACACTGCGGTGAGAGCCTTGGATAAAATGCCTGGATTGGAGGGCTTTGCCTTGGGCCTTCCCCAGCAGTGCCTTTTGATACTGAGCACAGAGTTTACATAACATTGTTCATGCACAGACAACCACTTGGACATATTTAAAAGGAATCCTCATTTGCCTTGTGTAAGTACCTTGTGATTCCTTAGATCATCCCAATAACATATGAAAGTCTGATTTTTTTTTTTTTTTTACTGCATACCGATTTTCCCCATGTGTGAATTGCAATGAAATAATAAGTTTAAATCAGAGTAGGTAACTGACAGGCCAGTTATATGCATTAGTGGTTATTAACACGTGAGGCACATATGTTCCTATTACGCTTGGGTCCTTCATAGTCAAAGTAAGTGACACTCCAAATAAAGACCATCGATTGCAAAGGACATCTAGGCATTATGTGATCTTTAACTCCTCTGGAAATTGGTTTATTCCTTTGGCCAGAATACATGTTTCGTGTCACTGTTGATCTTGAGTTCCTGGTTTTCAGCTTTTTAGACAAGGGCCAGTGAGGAGGAGCAAACTGTATGAGAGCAATATAGAAAAGGAAGCGCCTAAAATCTGGGTGTCCTGAGGTGTGTGCCCTGAGGTATGTTGTCTTCGTGGCCTTTACAGTTTAAGCTCCTTACGGCCACAGTGACCTGTGTGGTCAGTGTGCCTTGGTTATCTTGTGTGGCAGCACAAATACAGGAAGGCCTTCCTGGAAGGGGAATCAGGATAGAAAATGGAGTGGCTGGGTTAATCCAGCCTTCTAACCTGGGACGTGTGTGATAAAGGGAAAAAGAAAATAGAAGCGGGCGATCAAAAAAGAGAGGGAAAACATTTTTCCAGAGGTGAAGATTTCTTAGGACCGATAAACACAAAATCCTCAAAAGGCACGATTTTCTTTTGTCCAGATGCCACATGGTGCCTGCCCGGGGTGACTCTCATTTCCACTTCTATCTTCCAGTGGGTTTCAGGGCGTATTTAACACTGGGCTGTTACTGTCAAGTCCGTTTCCTCAGTTGCCCTCGCTCTAAGGGCAAGTCTAGACTGAGATTCTAAGGAAGAGAGTCTGTACTAAGGCAAATAGCCTAAGGGAGAGGGGTAGTAAACTTAGGGAGTACACTTAGAGAAGGGGAAGCTATGGAAAAGCTTTTTTGTGGGGGTCCAAGAGGTGTTTAGTTTGTGTGTAGTGTAGACAACACAGGTTGAATGAGGTCTTGTGCCTGACTCCTTCCTCCACCCCTGCCCCCCATCTCTCCCATCCACCCTGCCTTCCTTCCTGTCTTTGTCTGTCTTTCTTTCTTACAGCAGTCAGAATTTTCCAAACAGATTTATCTGTTTGAATCGCTAAATTCCAAATCTCAATTTAGATAATTTAAGAATAATTTACTTCATGGTAAATAATGTGGATTGATTTTGCTTGCTTGTGGTTGATAGTAAAAGATCGTTTTCCTCTCAGATGGAAAATTTGAGAACTGATACTTACATTCACAATTTAGAATTATATATGGAATTGGTACATCTACCTAAATTCCTTCTTTTAACTAAATTCCTTGTTTAAATTTCTGAATCTCTTCTCTGAAGTAAGTCCTTTAAGTAATTTTTTATAGATAAATCATATTTTAGTTTCTTTCTTTCTTTCTTTTTTTTTTTTTCTAAAAAAGAGAGAGATGATAGAGCACAGGAGTGGGGAGAGGCAGAGGGAGAGAGAGAATCTCAAACAGACTCCCCAATGAATGGAGAGCCTAACATAGGGCTCCATCTCAGGAACCTGAGATCGTGATCTGAGCCAAAATCAAGAGTTAGATGCCTTCAGGGAAATACAAATCAAAACCACAATGAGATACTACCTCACACCGGTCAGAATGGCTAAAATTAACAAGTCAGGAAATGACAGATGCTGGCGAGGATGCAGAGAAAGGGGAACCCTCCTACACTGTTGGTGGGAATGCAAGCTGGTGCAGCCACTCTGGAAAACAGCATGGAGCTTCCTCAAAATGTTGAAAATAGAACTAACCTATGACCCAGCAATTGCACTACTGGATATTTTCCCTAAAGATACAAATGTAGTGATCCGAAGGGGCACATGCACCCGAATATTTATAGCAGCAATGTCCACAATAGCCAAACCATGGAAAGAACCTAGATGTCCATCAACAGATGAATGGATAAAGAAGATGTGGTATCTATACACAATGGAATACTATGCAGCCATCAAACGAAATGAAATCTTGCCATTTGCAACAATGTGGATGGAACTAGAGGGTATCATGCTTAGCGAAATAAGTCAATCGGAGAAAGACAACTATCATATGATCTCCCTGATATGAGGAAGTGGAGATGCAACATGGGGGGTTAAGGGGGTAGGAGAAGAATCAATGAAACAAGATAGGATCAGGAGGGAGACAAACCATAAGAGACTCTTAATCTCACAAAACATACTGAGGGTTGCCAACGGTAAGGGGGTGGGGATAGGGTGGTGGGGTTATGGACATTGGGGAGGGTATGTGCTAAGGTGAGTGCTGTGAAGTGTGTAAACCTGGTGATTCACAGACCTGTACCCCTTGGGCTAATAATACATTATATGTTTATAAAAAAATTTTTAAATTAAAAAAAAAGTAAGATGCTTCACCAACTGAGCCACCCAGGTGCCCCAATTTTAGTTTCTTAAGAGCAAAAACAGGTTGGCTGTTTTCTTAAACATGTAGATGAAGCCATTCAGCCACCTCATCTGTCTAAATGAGGTGAAATAAAAATCCCATTGATGTCGCATCCCAATAGTCTAAAGATGTATTAGGAAACCACACATAGAAACAACTGTCCCAGAAATGTTCCTTGAGAGGGTTGGTTATAATCACTTTAAAGCCTTTGTCTTTTGTCTAGCTTTGCAGTGAAAGAAAATTTCTCCATAACTAAAACACTGACTATTAATTGGGAAATTATGATAAAGTTTCTGCTGTTAGGGAAAGGCCCTCTGATGTCTTTTTTCTTTTTCTTTTTCTTATTCATATCAGAAAAGAGTTTAGAAATGTAATGTTCTACTCATAACACATTCACATAACTTAAAATGTGGCCTCGGTAGTTCCTCTAGGGTCTGGGCCTACGAGCCCGAGTTGTCAAGGAGACCTCAAATTTGGGGGTTAGTGTGCTGAGCCGCAGCTCTGACTCACAAGGACATATTTGCTATTGCATTTGGTGATTTGACTTTTGAACATCACAAACACTTGCTCAAGCCCATGCTACAGCGGCCTGGTGACACACATAAATGTGGAATATATATGAAGTGTGACATGACGGTGCTCGTGTACAAAGAAAGGAAAGTTGAGTAGTAATATTAGTTAATACTTGTCTTACCACATAAAGATGGCCTGCTCTTTTTCTCTCTTCAGCATTCAGCTTTGTATGCTTACTTTCTGCCAGCCCTTCACAAAGGTGGAAGTTGAGGTAAGTCTGTCAACACGCAGCCTCGGAACCGGACATTTGGCCTTCCCTTTTCTTTCGAACGTCTAGTCTAGGGACCCCAGCTGTACAGAGAGGTTGAAAGTTAAACCCACCCCCTAAAATGAGCTCTGGTCTTTTACATATTGTCCACCTGGCTCTCAGATCCAGCCCTGAATACCAGGAAGTACTGCTAACTTCTGGGACCTTCCGCCCTTAGCCGCCCTTGGCTGACTAGATTTGCATAATTGTTCTCTCTCTTATTCTTTTCAATGCTGACCTCTACCCTGGGGATTGGTAGGCTTCACTTCCTCACAGACGAGCTCTTTCAGTTGATGGAGTCCTAGCTCTAGCTCCTGGAAGAGTATGTTCTGTCAAAGCAGAAGCCCTCACTTTGTGAATCCTTGTACACGCAGAAGGCCTAGGGAAATTCTATCTGGGAGGCCGCTCATATCATCATGAACAAGGCAGTCTTTTAGGTGGAGTTGCAGCGGCAGGCAGTGGGTGGGGGAGTAATTCGATCTTCCTGAAAATTCTGACCAGATTTTTAAGACTCTGAAGGTTGATTCCAGAACCATTCTCAGATTCTAGGAATGACGCAGACCGGACATCTCAACGCAGAATTGAGTTGGTTTTGGTCATGCTCTCAGGTCGCCTTTGAAGAGAGAGGTCAGAGGGTGGGGCAGACTCTTAATTTCATTTTCCAGTTGCATCCATAGATTGTGTAATGAGAACGTGAAGTTTGCTATGTAATTCAGAATCCTGAGTGGGGGTCCACATTCAGGACTTGGAATTTAAGTCACGAGAATACTCTTCTTACTTTGTTTTATAGCTTAGGCATTTAGCCATGTAGAGGCTGTCAGTAATACCAAATGGCACAGGAGGGCAAATTATATCTCAAAATGAGTCTCGCCATGGTTGAAATTTTTCTTGAGACTTGCAGGTTGCCTGCCTGCCAGGAAAAGATGTTTCTTAATTATATGCCACACTTCCCCACATTTAAAACCAACTTAGTATCTATCAGGGTAACCAAAAAACATTCGTTCTTGAAATGTGCATAGATGTTTCTAGAGAAAAACACTAATCTGTACCCTAATAATTAGTTTAAGAAGTACCAGGGTAAACACAATGAATCAGATTTCTTTTCTCAAGAGCTGTCATTATCTTTGAGGTGGTTTGACTACAGTACCCCTTTTTCTCTGGATACCTCCTGAAACAGGTATTCCAGAGGAAACATTCTGGGGGACCCTATCAAGAAGTAATATTGTATTATTTCTAAGTACTCCAAGCAGGCTTTTCCTTCTTTAACAGCTGTTCAGATCAACTAGCCCTGTGTTCTTTCTCTAAAAAAAAAAAAAGAAAAGAAAAGAAGAAAAGAAAACTCATACTTGAAACAGCCACGCTGTCTTCTGTGCAAATTTGAAAGATACTGTATATATAGTATATATGCTCCTCCTAACCACATACCCCTCCCCAGCTAAAACAAGATCTAGCAACAGATATGGAAATACACATACGTACTTCTTTTTTTTTTTTTTTTTAAGATTTTATTTATCCATCTGACAGAGAGATCACAAGTAGGCAGAGAGGCAGGCAGAGAGAGGGGGAAGCAGGTTCCCTGCCAAGCAGAGAGCCCGATGCGGGGCTTGATCCCAGGATCCCGAGATCATGACCTGAGCTGAAGGCAGAGGCTTAACCCACTGAGCCACCCGGGTGCCCCAGAACTGTACTTCTTTTGTCTACATGTGTCAGTGGTCAAATTGTTACAACAGAGGTAGGCAAAGTGCTCTTCTCTTTTTGCCCTGAACATTATTATCACATTTCCTTTCTGTGTCATGGCCGGCCTGCCTACCTTCCTACCTTTCCTTCCTACTTTCTTTCTTCTTTTCTCTTTCTTCCTTCCTTAGGCCTTCCTTCCTTTCTTTCTTATTACAATATCTGCTTTTTCCACCCAGTTCTTAGACCAGTCTGTGTAATATTTCCTGGCAAAGAATATATCCCTTGATAACATCACAAACAAAATGGCTACCAGCCTGTGTAGAATAGAAGAATCGGTGAGATTCAATGTATTAGAATTGTGGCACATGGCAAGAGGATGGGAATGGGTGGCCTTTCAGTTCCATCTTCTTAGTTTAATTATATTTATTTTAGATTTACGGTGCAACCTTTCACTCTGGGCACTCCTTGCTACTTTATGACTTTAGAATATTTTTATTCCTCCCAGGTTGGGTTCAACTGAAAAATGCATCCCACAGCCTGTCAGGGGCTGGGTGTATCCACACCCAGCTCAGAACTCTGGAGATCTAGGCATGGCCTCCAGGCTTTTTGTACTATGTCCAAGGAGGCCTGGCCTGAGCTGCCACACTTGGAGATTACATGGAAGGCTCAGTGCATTTAGTTGCACCAATGTCAGGTGACTTGGTTACTCAGAATCCCCCTCCCCTGCCCACCACCACCTCCATGTACTTTAAAACTATTGGAAATCGGGGCCCCTGGGTGACTCAGTTGGTTAAGTATCTGACTCTTGATCTCAGCTCAGGTCTTATACTCCAGATCATGAGCTCAAGCCCCACACTGGGGCTCCACACTGGGCATGGAGCCCACTTTAAAAAGAAAACAAAACTTGGTGGAAATCCTAGTTTTGTTTTGTTTTTTTTTTTTTTTTTTTGCATATTTTTTAGAACTTCGTGAATATTAGGTAAGCCTGGTTGAAGATGTGTCGTTCAAGAATATGGTCTTAGTTTCGTGGTTTTTTTAAATGACCTTTGAGTGGATCATTTGGTGTCCTTTTAGACTCTGTCCTGGTGAGTCTCAGGATGCAGAAGGCCTTATTCTTTGATTTTTTACAAGTCGTCCCTCACTGATGACCATTTCCAACTCTGTAGTCCCCAGAATCACTGGATCATTAAAATCTACGGAGTGTAATATTGAGGGGTGTTTTCTCATCTCCTCTCCCCACTCCCTCTCTGCTTCCTCGACAGAGAGTTATTTTCAAAAAGATCATCATTTTCTTGACTCTTGAATGTTAAAAGTATAATCACTTCCAAACTGCGTGCCCTCTGTAATAGATCTTCCGGCATCCTTGAACAATGGGGTCACGTGTATCCACAGAAGGTTCTACTGAAAGTTATCCTCTGGGTCATAGTGGACTAGTGGGTGTGTTTAAAGTGTCTTTTTTTTTTTTTAAAGATTTTATTAATTTATTTGACAGAGAGAAAGATCACAAGTAGGCGGAGAGTCAGGCAGAGAGAGAGGAGGAAGCAGGCTCCCGCTGAGCAAAGAGCCCGATGCGGGGCTCGATCCCAGGACACTGAGATCATGACCTGAGCCGAAGGCAGCGGCTTAATCCACTGAGCCACCCAGGCGCCCCGTTTAAAGTGTCTTTTAGTGGTTTCTTTTATTGGCCAGCTCCTTCCCAAGGACACCTTTATAAGCAGGTGGCTTAGGGGCATAAGGAAGAAAGGAGATAGCTACCAGGAAACATCCCAAAATGTGACAGAAATCAACAGCCTGCTAGTTGTATCTCATGAGAGAGGATCCACACAAAACTGGACTATCAGGCATTATGTGAGCAGCAACTGGTTTAATGAATGGGAACAGGGCGTTCACGGCGACCATCAGTCTGTTTCCTCCTTCTTAGGCTGTGTCTCCATTGTACTCAGAGCCACCACATGAAAATGATTTGTCTTAGAGTTTTGAATTTAAAATGAATGGACGTTTTAGAAAACCTTTATTACATGAACACACACACACACACACACACACACACACACACACACAACCCATATATGCCCATTTATGTACTTGTTCTAACAAAACTAATTTCTTCTGGAACTTGGTAGAATTCTGAAATTTCTAAGTAGTACCAGAGAAATGGAGCGTTATATCTATATTTTTATTTTCTTTGAGAGACTGCATGATTGGGGTGGGGGAGGAGGGGTAGAGGGAGAGGGAGAGAGAGGATCTCAAGCAGACTCCGCACTGAGCACGGAACCCATCCTGGGACTCGGTCCCACTACCCTGAGATCATGACCTGAGCCGAAATCAAGAGTTGGATGCTTAACCCACTGAACCACACAGGCACCCCGAGAAATGGAGTGTTGTAAAAAAAAAAAAAGAGAGTACTAGCTAGGGTTTTGTTCCAATTCTGCTGCTACCGATCTGTATGTGCTTGAGTAAATGAGCCTGTGTTCTCACGGAGAAAATCGGATGTGACACGTCTTTTCTAGGGTGGCTAGCATTTAATAAGGCGACGTAAGTGGGAGCATGGGGTAGGTGTTCAATAAGCATGCACTTCTGTTTCCCTCACCATCTCAATTGTTTTGTCCTCTTGGGAAGAAAGCAGCAAATCTTAGTTCCCAAATACCTTCCTTCGTTCGCATTTGCTCTTTTGAAGCCTTCACAGAAGAATCATGGGAAGATCCAGAAAGGCACATCTGTGGAGACCGACTCATGAAATCCTTTTCTGTTACTTGGAGAAAGGAAAGGCTGTTGGTAGTAACATCATTCATCAGTCCTTCTCCTTTTTTTACAAGCATTTATTTAGTAGAAAGGAATGTGCTCAGTGTGGTCAGGAAACAATGAATAAAGCAGCTTTTCTGGTCCCAAGTGTTCATGTGAAGGTTTGGCTCTGGATATCTGAGCGCCTTCAAAACAGGCTGAAGAATTCTGACTTTTTCTTGTGCGTAGCCTATGGCCCGAGAGATGGTGGAGCACTATGGGACCAGAAGGGCAGAAGGGGGTGTTCCTATGGGCAACACATCCGTTAGCCGCCTTCTTATATGGGACACGATGGTGCAGAGCCGGCAGGCAGAGGACCAGCCCACCCTCGAGTGAAGAGGGCAGAGGCACTGGGGGCCAGTCTCAGGAGAGATGGAAAAGAATTAGAGACATTCACGTGGGCCTTTGTGGGGAAGGCGAGCCTTTCCTCTACCCACCTAGGCGCCATAGCTGGATCTGTAAAACGATCTCACCTCAGGCAGATTCGTATACAGATTTATCCATTTTTAATATGTACACAAAGGCATCCAAGGGGATAAAAAGTGAATGCCCCAGAAAGTGGTGAGGAAGGGGAAGGAGATGTTGACCGCTCAGGGGAGAGTCTGTGACCATCAGGAAGGACAGATGGACCCTGGGAAGAATAGCTTGGGAGCTATGATAGTGCATGGTAAAGCTTGTCTTGGTGTGATGTCGCCTTCCAGCCCCATCTCCTGGGATAAGAGTCCATCCTCCCTGTTTGATGAAAGTCCCCTAGGAAGGAATTTATGACAACCGAGTTCCTTTTGGAGGAGCTGACTTGAGGCAGGTAAGGGAAGTTCAGAGAAAACCTGTCTCCGCATTTGCCATTGTTCAAGTGCCTTTACCTCAAAATAATCAGTGCACCAAAGTGGTACGTTATGAGATAGCTTGTCCTGAACTCTTTCACAATTTTCTTTCTAAAGTTGAGCGTGAAGTGCCATTAAGGGGAAAGGAGAATCGGGCCCCTAGAAGCATGAACTGTGTCCGAAACATTAAACTATGATGGCAGCAAGTCCCAAAGGCACACCACAAGCAGCCGCGAGGGTCAGGTCAAGTCACGTGATCCTCACGTGTCACGGAGACATAAAGGAAACAGACTCAGGATTAAGATCCCATCTGAGGGCACATGGGCATGAGTGAGAAGATAAAGGAAGACCTTCCGCAAAACAAACAACCACTTTTGAATCTGGAGGCAGTATGGTCGTCTTGGGAAAATAATGTAATTTTTAAGCAGCCGTGAAGACCCTGTGGAACATGACATGAATTTGTGGTAGACTCAACCCATGAGACCATGGCCCTTCGTTTTAGCACCCCTCAGTGGTCTCTCACGGTGTGGGAAGGAAGGAGCAGGAGAGGTGATCACCCGCTTGCGGCGGCGCCATGAATGTGGCAGAAGGGAGAGATCCTAGGTGACAGAAAGTTGACAAGGAAATCCAGTGAAGACAGGAAGCAGCTGTTACCAGGAGGGAGTGGAGGAAGAGGGACAGGCCTGGTCCTGAGAGTGACCAGCAGGTTCTCACAACTGTGTGGGACCGGGTTAGAGAAGTGAACAAGAACTCGTCAGAGGAGATGGCCGCCATCGTCATTGTTATTGTCTCTGTGTCCCAGGCAAAGCTGAGAACCCATGTGGCCAGGTGAAGGGGCTGTGAGAGCAACAGGTCAGATGAACCATCTGTGTGGACACTCGGGATAATGAGAGAAGAGGAAGGTGGGAAGGAAAATTGGGGGTCCTGAAGTGACTAGGGTATCGAGCTATGTGTTAGGGGACAGTAGTAGACAATGGCAATCATGTTCCTCTGCCTTCGGCCGATCTTCCTTCCCAAATAAAAGATGTGGTTTTGCTGTGAGCCTTAAATGACCACATATGAAATAGAAATGTGAAAAAGAAGGCAAGACCTGCTCTGAGAAGTGACTTTTTATGAGAATTTCCATTGTATGGCTTCTCAGGAGGCATGGGGGGCCTCCAAGGCCCGTGAGGGTCAAATCCAGGTTTTTAATTATTTTGTACTCTCCGTGGAATTTTCTTCGAGAACAAAATGCCGTACAATATGAGAGTTATTAAAAACCATTTTATGGAAAATATTACCTGCACTAAAAGGAATGAAACCCACAGCTCATTGTATTGGTTAACAGTTGTAGCAGCAATTTATTTTTCAGGGTTTTCTGGGTATGCTTTTATAACCTACAAATGAAGCATGTTACAAACAATCATGTGGCTTTTTTTTAAATGAAGAATTATATGGTGGCTTAAAACTATCATTTTATGTTGTTAGAGACTTTATGAATGTTGATTTTAACGTGCCATTTTCTTCCTTGGATTTCATATGAAGCAAATACAAGAGAGGAAAATCTAGAACAGTATTTCATATGAAGCAAATACAAGAGATGAAAATCTAGAACAGGATGGAGGGCATTTTGAGAAATACTGATTTGCAAAGATCTGTTGTTGCCCTGGATAGAGAGGTATTGTGGGGACCTCTGGTGGCTTAGTTTATTTTTCCATCTTGAAGAGTAGATCCTGAGTGAAAAGCTAGATGCAGAATTCCAGTTGGAGAGGGACTTTGAAATCATCGAGCCAAACTTTTGGATCCGGCAAGAGAGGGCACTGAGTGACCTCAGTGATTCAGACCTGGATCTTATGGCAGAGCCAAGGCCACAGCCAGGCTGAGTGCTTTTTCTGCAGCATCCCTCCAATCCCGTGGGAGAGAATGTTCATCGCGGTACATGTCACACAGCAAGCTGTCCCGTGATTCAGATCCATGTCATCCTAAAATGCCACTTGCCTTCTTGCTGTCCTCTGCGTCCGCACGCCCTCTCTTCTCTCACCGAGTGGTTGCGGTAACTTCCCGGGCTACTCCCTGCTCTTAGCCTTTTCCTCTTTGGCTCAGCCATTCCCTACCACGGAGATTTCCGCTCAAAAGCTTGGCCTTGATCACCACACTCCCTTATTCAAACTTCATCTCCAAATCGCCCTTGCCCAGAGGCGTCTTAACGTGACTAACGAGATCTGAAAACAGGTCCACATGAGTCCAGAAGTGGTGTTATTTATATAGATCTTTCTTTTTCTTTCAAATCACAGTCCTGCCACTGGGGTGTGGCCTTGGCTACATGGAGTAGCCTCTTCAAGCCCTTCTCCACCCAAGTGATGAAAGTGGTAAAGCTGGCCTCCAGGAATTGTGGAGAATTAATCTTATAAATAACCCAACACACAGTAGGTGCCTAATGGATGATAGCTTTTACTGGTGGACTTGACTCATTTGTCATGACTTCTTACCCCACCTCCCGGAGGGCTCCTTGATGGTAGGGGCTTCCTTTTCCTGCCTTTGGGGCTTAGTGCAGCATCTGGTATACAGTAGGTGCCAAAGCAATATTTGTTGAATGTAAGTGGGCCATGAAAACTTGAGCAAAGCATTTGATCTTTGTGAACCCCAATCCTAAGGACAAAAATTGGGAGGACTGATGAAATGAAATAAGGCATGTAAAGTGCCTAGCACAGTGCCTGGTTCGTGGTTAGAATTCAATGAACAGTAGCTACTGGCAAGGTCAAGTACTAGCTCTTCTGTAAAGCCTCTTTGGCTGTTTTTCCCTGCCCCCCAGCCAAATTAATCATTTCTTATCCCTCGCTCTCATATTCCAGGAAGGATCGGGTTAGTGGGGAAAACAAAGGTTTTAGAATCTGACCGAACTTGGGCTGAGCCCTGGCCATGTGACCTGTATAACACTAAGCTCACGTAATGAAACTTCTGAGCCCTGTCCTTGAGGGTAATGATCCTTAGCACATGCTGTGTTGGTCTGTCTTTTAAAGTATGGGTCTTTTTTGGGAGCAGGAATACAGTCCTGTTAATCTTGCCTGGCTTAATGGTAGGTGCTCAAAAACGATGTCGGAACTTAAATATAGCACCACAATCTCATTAATGCTCAAAAACTATAAATAAAACAAGGATGGCACCAATGAGGCACCACCAAATATCAAGTAGAGAAAAAAAAAAAAGTAAGATTTAAAACGATAAAGCAAAACACAGTGTTGGGCCAAAGCTAGACAGCCCATACTAAGGGTTAAAAGAAAGCTGAAGAAATGACAAAACATGACACTTGAACAAACAATAAACTGCCGCCTGCACGGGAGTGGGTAGGGAAGATAAACCATAAGTGACAAGCTACTACCTGTACTGACGTTTTCACACAGAGGGCTAGGAAATGCAGTGTGGAAAAGAAGGTCTTCCTACCTACAGCTTTACAGCTTCCAAAATTCTGGGCCGTGGCTCAGTTCGTCCTCATCACAACCTGGGCAAGTGGATGATCATCACCCTCTCGTCAAAGTCCAGGCGACAGTGAAGAAGACCAGGGACAGCCTCGTGAACACACAGAAAGACCCAGGGCTTGGCTGCAGAGCCCCTGAATCCAAGCACAGTGTTCTTTCCACGATAGCATATTACCTATGGGCCGGAACAGCGGCGGGGCGGGGGTGGGTGGGTGGAGTTACTATAATGATAGCTAGCTTATAAATTAATATATGTAGCATGTAGCATCCTAGGCCTCACTGTTGTAATGGAAAGGAATGCTTGTCTTTCAGTTTCTGCCTGTTCAGGTACCAAACGATGAAGAAAAAAGTGATCCTATCCTTTTTGCTGGTAGAGTCCGGAATTTAATGGCAGAGTAAGTGTCTCTATGTAATCGCCATCAGTAAATTGTTTTTAAATGATTGGTCAATGGCATTTCATGTAGTTTTAGGATTTGGGTGTTCTGTTTTGTTTTGTTTCATTTCATCCTGACGGCCTCATTCCCTACCTCATTCTGGTAAGTAAAATAACGTGCCTGGGCTATGTGGTCAGAAAGACAATCTACAAACATTTTCCCCAGATGCAGCCCCAAACTCCAAGCCCCGGTCTTTGCCAGAAGGGGAGCAGGGAGGCTTCAATAAGCAGGAGAGACCAGCCAGTGACTTCCGCAGGGTGGGTTCTTCTAAGCTGGCCTGTCTCTGTCACACATTCGTGGCTCGCCTTCTGGGCCCCAGGCTCCAGAGAGCTGCCAAGGCCGGGTGTTTCAAAGGCATTAGTGATTATAGCCACACAAAGGAGAAAGTTTGCAAGGAAAGGCAATAGATGCACAGAAAAGGGAGGAAAGTCACCCCCATTAAGGGACGCCTGTAAATTTAGAATTTGTAAATTGTAAACATCAAGCAAATATGAAAGGAGTTTTAGCTGGCCATGATCCTGATTAGATAAATCACCTTTCATCCTGTAATGAAAGAATGAGTGTTGTACCGACCTACCACCCAGACAGCCCTAAGAGCCTTCCCAGTGTGCATCTGACACCAGGCAGCAGCTCCCCCTTCTCATTGCAGTTAGTGAGCTCGGCACGGGTAGGCCAGTAGTATGTATTCCTAGTAAAAATCCAGATGAGAAATCTGAATCTAGCTTCCAAGCGGAATTCGGTTTTATAAGCAAGATAGTATATACATAAATTCATATTTCACAGCAGAATGACTATATGTTCACAACAGTCTAAGTGTTCAAATGCTCAAAACCTTTTTTTTACTACATGTACTTGATTTTCCCAGCTTCTAGACTGGCTACAAAATTTGTTTTGAGTTGCTTTTCTTCCCTTTCTTCTTCTCTTTCCATACCAGCTTATGTCCAAAAGTTAGGGACTAAGATCGATTTTAGGAATTGAGAGAATTCATACCAGAAAGTTGGACTTCCCAAAAGATGTCTATGAAACAGAGTGGCGGGTTGATTAGGCAGACTTTTTCTGAATTTGGAGGCATGGAGGCCAAAAGGGCCTTGAATAAAGAGGAAGAAAGACCTCGATGAGCTCCACAACCATGGACAAGGCCGTCTGTGGCTCCTTTTGCTAGTATTTAAAGTCGGAGTTAAAGTCTTTGCCTTGCCTTTCTCCTAGTTTTGGTGATCATGAGTCTCACGGAGGAAAAGTATATGACAGAAGCATTTGAAAATAGAAAGATGCAAATCAGCAGTGTTATGTGACTCATCATGAATATTTACCCAATAGTGTGCCAGGCCATTTACTCAGGATATCTAACAAAATCTTCACAGCAACTCTTGGAGCCAAGCAAGGAAAGTGAGACTCAGAGGGAGATACCGTTTGCCCAAGATCATAGCAGGTAGTGAGGGTCTGGGCTGGGACTCAAATCCACGTTCCCTATTACCCAAACCCCAAGCTCTTAAAGGGCATCTCTACTGTCTAGGATTATAAATTATAAATTCCTGAAATATTTAAAATGTTTATTTTCCCAAATAAAAATATTCATATACCAAAATATTTTTAAATCAAAAACAGCCTATAGTTGTAGATAGAAAAAAAAATTGTTCTTACTGCATCTGTTGAAAATGTAACATTCTTAACAGTGATTCAACAAAATCAACAAAAATAGTTTAAGACAGAACTTTAGGATTCACACTGAATATCTGTGAATAAAAGTTCTGTGAAAAGGAACCTTCAGGAAATTATTTTGGGTACCGCTCAGGCTTTTTTCTTAGGACTTAGTGTTTTTTCAAGTGTTGTTAATATCTGTTTTTTTCAAATCAAGTTATTAGACCTCTGAGCCGGAGAGATCATGCCCTCCTTTGAGGATGGACGATGTTTAGGTTTGGAAGAACTAATGAGCTTATTCTCAGTTCTCTTTCATATTTTCAGAAGACTGTTATGTAGCAAGTAATGATCTCCAGGTTTGAGAGATGAAAAAGCTAGCGATTGAAGCTAGTTTCAAGCTGAAGTCAGCTAGTATCACAGTCCCAGTTAAAACACAAAACAAAATGACCAGCCGACCAAAGCTTGCAGACAGAATGGAATTAACTCGGCCACAGGAAGTCTGTGCAGAAGAGAAGTATGTCTCTTTGGCAATAATAAGCCAAAGCTACTGCCTTGAAAAGTAGTAACTACTTTCCATTTACTGTTGTTTGTTGACCAGTTTAGGCCTGATGAAAAAAATCATTGCCTTTAAAAAAAAAAAAAAATGAATTTGTTTGCTCTTGAATGCTTCTTAGAGCTTTGGGAATTCCAGTAACAGACCATACCTACGAAGACTGCAGATTAATGATCTCAGCAGGACAGCTGACATTGCCTATGGAGGCTGGATTGGTGGAATTTACCAAAATAAGCCAGAAATTGAAGTAAGTATGTTTTTAAATTGCTACACTTTCATAAAGGCGCCCCCCAGAGATTTGACGTCTTGTTTCTTTTCTCTGGTTTCATTCATGCTCAGCTCTAGAGCATTTATTTTAGACTCTGTGGCTCTAGAACCCACGGGTTTTTTTATTAAGGAAACCAGGACTGTGATTTCATCTCCCATGTAGTTCACCTAGTTGTGTTTTTTTTTTCAAGAACAGTTAATTCAGGGGGTGCCTGGGTGACTCAGTGGGTTAAGCCTCTGCCTTCGGCTCAGGTAATGATCCCAGGGTCCTGGGATCAAGCCCCACATCGGGCTCTCTGCTCAGCGGGAAGCCTGCTTCTCACTCTCTCTGCTTACTTGTGATCTCTCTCTCTGTGTCAAATAAATAAGTAAAAATCTTTTAAAAAAATAAAAAAGAGTGGTTAACTCAGAAGCATGGGTGCTGGTCATAGGAGGAGCCCAAGAGATAGTCGGTGTGGACCAGCACAGATCTGCCCTTCTCAGAAGTGTCTCAGAGCAGTCAGTCTGTCCTGCTGCCCCCTTTCAAAAAGGATGACTTAATTAGATGGTCCTGCCAGGTGGCGGTCAGACCTCGTGTGAAGTCTCAATTGATTTGTGGGGGAGCAATTCTGACCCTCCGGCCCCTTAAATACTTACCCTCAATCTCCTTTCTCTTCAGGGTGCATTTTTTTTTATGGCAAAACCCCTTCTTTGTACCTTTATAAACAACCCCTTTGAACCATCTGCTATTGAAAGGTATCACGACTGATTTCCTTATTACTGTTCATTCTGTTTTCAGAATATATGGATTTGCAGAATATATTGATTCAGTAGGCTTTGGCATCCTCCCAAGGAGAGAGCTACAGAACTGGTTATTATATTAAAGGTCAATATTGGGAGATAATATTTTGATAACCGATAGAGCAAATAGGATTCATATCTTCTAAGTAACAAGCATGGTTGATATTATATTTACAATATTCGTGTAATTTGATTCATTTGAAAAGTTTAGGTAGTTACTGAAATCAGATACAGAAGAGTGCAGCATGTGTTAGGTCACCTGTTTAATTGGACAAGACAAAGACAGGATGTGATGTGAGCTATGGTACGTTTTCTGGCGTTATGGTGTTTCAGTGTTCTAGAACTTCGCTTGGAGGAAATGCGTGTCATCTAATGAATCTCCCTATCCCAACATTTTGCGCAATGTGAATTCATCATCAGCCTAGAAACTTTTAAAAGCAAGAATTGTCTATCTTTTTTTTTTAAGATTTTATTTATTTATTTGACAGACAGAGATCTCAAGTAGGCTGAGAGGCAGGCAGAGAGAGAGAAGGGGAAGCAGGCTCCTCGCTAAGCAGAGAGCCTGATGCAGGGCTCAATCCCAGGACCCCGGGATCATGACCTGAGCCAAAGGCAGAGGCTTAACCCACTGAGCCACCCAGGCACCCCTAGAATGGCATCTTTTTTTTTAAACAACCCAATAAGTACTAAGTAATATTTAGATTCAAATACGATTTCTTATTTTCTTTTCACAAGTCATTTCTTATTTCCCCACACTGCTCCTGTTCTCAGTTACTTTCCTCTTCCTTAGGTCTTTGAGAAAACTACAGTCTCACTAATATCCTTCAAAAAAATCAGAAGCCTGTGTACACATTCCATAAGTACTCTAAAATACCCATTTTATTCTCATTTCCAGATGTAACACTTAAGATATCGTTCCTTCAGACGGTGACTCAAACACCATTCTTAAAATGTCCATGTGGGTGGTAAAGGGCTGACTACACATGTTCATGAGTCTTTGTTTGTCTAGGTTAGACTGGGATGGTGTTCGTAAGCAGTTGGACGAGTATGCAGTAATCGCAAGTTCTTCAAAAGGAGGACGAATCGGAATTGAAGAATTTGCGGAGTATTTGAAGCTGCCTGTTTCAGATGTCCTGAGACAGCTCTTTGCACTCTTTGACAGGGTACGTTACAATGTCATCTCTAGCGCCCAAACATCTTTACTCTGCTGGTCTCCAGGGAGCATAAATCAGTAGGTCATTAGAAAAACTCGGCAGGTGACTGTTAGAGGAAGCAAGACTGAGCCCAAGTTTAATTTCATGATCTGGTTTTCCCTCTTAAGTTGTAGTAGCGGTAGTAATATAAGTGTGTGTGTGTGTGTGTGTGTGTGTGTGTGTGTGTGTTGCAACAATTATGATGGTATCTAGTTATTTTAAACACCAGGTCAGAAATAAATAGTGTGACCATAAAACTACATTTATAATATAGAATTGGAAAGGCTTCTATAACTAGCAAGAACCTGTCTTTTTTTTAAAGATTTTATTTATTTATTTGACAGACAGAGATCACAAGTAGGCATAGAGTCAGGTAGAGGGAGAGGGGGAAGCAGGCTCCCTGTTGAGCATAGAGCCCAATGCAGGACTTGATCCCAGGACCCCGGAATCATGACCTGAACCGAAGGCAGAGGCTTTAACCCACTGAACCACCAAGGTGCCCCAAGAACCTAAGTCTTTATGTCAGAATTCATTCATGGACAACAGAGGTGGTATTAGCCTATCCTGAAGGCTTCTGGACTGCCCCCAAGACATGTGAGGACCAAATGGATTTTATTTTCAAGTAACATTTTATGACAAAGGTTGCAAGTAAAGCTTGACCATTCGCCATTATATTAGAGGTATGATTTTCTGCTTATGAGAATGTAAGTATGAGCAGTTAGATAACTGAATTGTCAGAAAGTTTCCATGAGAAAGCTGTATCAAGATTTCAAGCTCTCAATTTTTAATGTGTTTTTTTAACGTATAAAGTTGACAATGAAGTTTACCTTTTTGGTGACAGTATTACGAGTGTTCGTAAATGAACTGAGGCATGTAACTCCATTCAAGATACAGAACACCTGCAAGAAACAGCTGTAGCCACCCCCTTTGTAGTGAGATCCTTGCCCTCCCCTTTACCCCCAGCAATCACTTCCCCTCTGTAGCTTTGCCTTTTGTAGATGCCATCCATGTAAATGGAATCAGATAGTGTAGACCTTTCTGAGTCTGGCTTCTTTCACTCGGCATAATGCATCTGAAATTGGGCCATGCAGTTGCACATATTAACAATGTGTCCCCTTTCCTTGCTGAGTGGCCTTCTGTTGTATGGACGCCTCATTCTCGGAGTCCCCAGTCCCCAATGGAGGAGCATTTCAGTTTGTTTCCAGTTTAGGGTAATGATGAATACAAACTATGAATATTCTTCTATAGGTTTTTTTTTTTCTTTATAAATCTAGGCCTTCGTTTCCCTGGGGGTACAGACTTAGGATTGTGATCTTGTTACTGTCTTATCTGAGAGTGACTTGACTTTGCATGCATTCCTAAAGGATATTTCTTTTATTTATTTATTTATTTATTTGACAGAGAGATCGCAAGTAGGCAGAGAGGCAGGCAGAGAGAGAGAGGGGGAAGCAGGCTCCCTGCTGAGCTGAGAGCCCAATTCGAGGCTCGATCCCTGGACCTTGAGATCATGACCTGAGCCAAAGGCAGAGACTTAACCCACTGAGCCACCCAGGTGCCCCCTTAAAGGATATTTCTGTTGTGAATAGCATTGACTCGAGAGTCTTTCCCTTTCAACAGGTTAGCAATGAGGTCCTGCTGCCTTCAGTCCTCCGTGGTTATCTGTCTTACTGACTTTTCTTTAGTTTTGGCTCTCCTCACCAATCCTCCTTTTACGGCAGTTTGTCCACAGGTGGTTGCCTTTTGTATTTTGACTAGAATTTCTAATTGTAATCGAAAGGAGAGATGGGCTCGCCCGGGCTTTTTCCATCCTGGCTGGCTCCAGAAGTCTCGATTCTCTGTGGACCACTGGGAAAAGATTTTGCAAAGAAATCATAGCTTGATGACAGAAACCAGGACACTTTTTTTTTTTTTTCTCTCTTTACCCAGAGCACTGGGTACTCATGATCCTAATGACTCATTCTCTGACCTCTGAGACGAACCATCCTTCAACCTGATGCAGGGGAGCAATCTTCTTCTCTCTGGAGTGCCTGGTCCCCTGTTCTTGGCTTGCTTGCAGCACACAGACCATCTTCCCTTGTCCCGGAAACAGTCGTGTGCCACTGCAGTTGAGCTCCTAGAAAGTGTAATGAAGGTTTAGAAGAAAGGAGAAGTAAGTTATTGGCTATAACCGCGCAAGTTGGGGAAATAGAAGCACTTCTTACTGGTACTATTACCAGTCTCTCTGTGAGCTTCATGTTGTCTCATCTTCCTTTTTGGCTCCAGAAACCAGGCAAGTAATTTTATACGAAGCTTCTATAAATATGAACTTGGTGACAGGAAGGAATATGACAGGGATCAACAAACAGGACAGGAGATAGGGGAATGGGACATGAAACGAAGGCTAAGGAGGAAACGCAGAGCCGATCTCAGACGTCCGCTTCATCAGGATTTTCCATCAAAACTGGAAATTGTATCTGTGGAGGTTGCCGTCCCTTTTCAGGTGTCACAGTGTCATTGCTGGCAATTCCATGAACGTTAGGACACCTGTTCTGTCTTTCAGTGGCTGATGATCCCTGTCGTTTCTCTGGTGATCTTAAGGATGGGGAGATTTGGGGGTAGGGAAGGGAGGGCACAAGGATTAAAATAACCCCCAGTTAGCCTGGTTGACTCACTCGGAACTAGAGCATACAGCGAGCCTTGGCCGCGCAGTTGGCCAATCACATTTCTGCATGGACAGCTTCCACCGGCGCACACGCCACTTACAACCATGAGTGTGACTTTGTATAGTGTGACTTGGCTCTCACCGGAGACCGCGAGATGGTCTTTTGCAGCAACTTTTCTTTTGATCTCCAACATACCAGAACGTTGAGAAAATGGGCTGGAGAATGAGGGACTCGCGCGTGGGACCTTCCTTCCTCTCCTTTCCTTTTCTCCTTTCTTTTTTCCTCTTTCCCTTTTCTGTCTTTGTCTGTCTGTCTTTCCTTTTCCGTCTCTAACCTTTCTGCATGTCTGTGCCTGTGAAGATGTGCTTTGTTTTGAGAAGGCAAATTATGCAATTGTTGCCACGCCCTGGGCACATACCCACAGAACTCCCAGGCTAGGCTTGTTTTCTCGGTCTCTTGAAGTCATCTAGCTGGGGAATGTTCCACGGGAAAGATGAGAAGTCCAGTAATGCCAGTTTGTTTCTCTCCGAGTAGCTTATCTTGCTAAACGCTATGCTTAATGAGGGGTGGGGGGGGGGGGTCAGACGGGAGGAAGGGTGGGAACGAGAAAGGGCGGGGTGTTCCTGTGGGTCTTCCAACAGCTGTAAATGTTTGCAGTGCCGACAGCTGCCCTCAGCCTCTCTGTCTTCCCCCAAGACTAATGAGGTTGTGTTGGGATTTGGGGGGATGGGACAAACACCTGAAAATCTCTCCACATTCCCTAGCTCCTTCTTCCCATGTACAGTCTTGGCTGGTCTAGAAAGACTTCATAATGGTCTTATCTCAGTTTGTCCCCTAAAAAATACACTGTCTCTTCGGCGCCTGCTGACATCCTGACATGTCCTTTCAGGTTCTTGGGGGAATCTGATGACAAGTAAGGTCCCACAAAAACATGACATTCGCCATCCCAAGCATGGCGTAGTTCCCTAGTTTTTAGAATCATTGCCTTTGGAGAGAGCCTATCTCTCTGAAAAAGATAAACGAATGTTTTTATCTTTGTGTTGAATTTTGCTGCTTTATTTTTTATGGACGTAGCCTGAACTCTCCGCATTGGATGGGTCAGATGTCCAGATGAGTCAGAGCTGAAGGCTAAGACAGTGGTTTAAAACAGCAGTGTCTTGACATTTTTTATATTCATTAATTCAGTTTTAAATACGAGACTTTTCGCCAGCACTCCGGAAGGGATTGAAGCTTCTTTAATGGGATTAAGAAACATCGCTAACTAACCTGAAGTCATTATAACACAGTCATTTTTCTGGTTCTAACCATGTCTCAGGATGTTTGTGACAGCAAGCCTGTCCCCTGATCCCTCCTTCAGAGCTGTGTTCCTGAGTCAGCAGTCTCCGATGTACCTGTAAGACAGAGTCCTCAAATGCTTTGGGATGCAGCTTGCCCCTGGTGCTGTCTTGACTAGGCACCGTGTTATCTGCCTCTCACCTCTTACTAGCGGCAAGTTCCATCTCCTCTAACTGTACCTCCTGATAGACTCAGTTTAACATTTCATCAACACCCGTATGCCCACGCGCTGATGACCAAGCCACATTTAGGGGTCAGCACACTCTTCCTGTAAAGAGCCAGATAGTAAATATTTTTTTACTTTATAGCACTTATGGTCCAAAACTTTCAGGGCAGCTTGTACAATCGAAGAGAAAAGTTCATCATAGCCCACTCAGAAAGATCTCTCCATTTTCCCGCAGTCACCTAAGCCACGAAAATACCCTGTCCCAACTCTCAGCACAAGCAGAAAATCTGCACGCTATAGCACCCTGCCCTCTCCAACAGGAAGGGGCAAGCAAAGATGCTTGTTATTCTTGGCACTCAGGACTTCATGCTGGAACTAATACCAAGAACTAGGCAGGCAGGAAAGAACTTAGGATAAAGAGACGCATTCATTCCACATAATGTGAAACGGTAGTAAAAGATTTACAGAAGTTTACGATAGCCGAAAATGCTGGATTATCAAAGTGCTAAGGCACACACACTTTTCCTGCCTAAAAGTTAAACAAAGGATGTAGTAAATGCCAGAAGAACTAAGTACACGTTAGAAGGCCGAGAGAGGGAGAATCATGATGGTTTTCAAAATTATTTTACAAAATGGAGAGAACAACCACTTATCTAAATTTTATCAGGTGATGGTCTGTTTTTCAATGTTATTGGTAAAAAAGGCATGAGCTCGTGCTAGACTATATGTAGCTGAGGAGTTAGAAAGGAGTCTGTCTAGTCGGTGAAGACAGATAGTATGAGACCAGTAGAAACGAGGGAGGGTATCGGCCAAAGGCAGAGAGAGAAGACAAGAAGAAAGAGTTAGAGAAGTACTTTTAAATCAGATGGGAGGTTCCCTACCAATTAAACGGTGGTCACTCTAAGGACTGACCATACAGTCCATCTATCAGTCCTTAAACTTTACCAACCTGCTTTGTTTTCATCAGCTTCGGAAGCAGAGCAGCAGTCTGCAAACTACAGCGGACTGGGCCAGATACCTGTTGCCTGATGCCTGTTTTGCTAATAAAGTTTTATTGAGACACACCCATGCCCATTTGTCTATGTCTTGCCTGTGGCTGCTTTCTGTCTTCAGTGGCAGAGGTGAACAGTAACCAACAGTTAAGTCTTCTATCCTTTAAGTTTCCAGTTCAGGTTTGATTTGTAATATAGTATTTCATAGTTCATGTGAAAAGAAATATTGGTTGCAATCTCAGTTCATCAACATTTGTTATGTGAAATCTACCCATAACTTACATGAAGCAATTGACAGAAAAAGGCTATACTCGTCTTTCTATGTTGTTGTATGCGTTGTCCTAAATATTCGGTGGTCCTGTGTGTCTGACCATTTCCCTGTCCATGTCCCAGGTTGACTTAGCTACTCCATTCTGCCCATTACAGTATTTTCTTTCACCGAGTGTTGTTACATGAGAAATCTCCCTCTTGAGGTAAAAATTGGGAGATGCTTAGAAGGAACAGGAAGGAGCCTGCAGGAGTTAAAGCTTAACTTTTTCTTCATAAGCACAAGTGAGCAATGTCTGTCCTCCATGAGCACAAGGGAGGAAAAAACAGAGCTTTGTAAAGACCAAATTGTGTCAGACCAATTTAATTTCCTCCTATGATAGAGTGATGGTCAAAGATGATAAAGAAGAAGAAATCGATATTATCTGTATGGGCTCGAGAAAGGCTTTTGATTTCATCCAACATGACATCCTCATCAATAAATTAGGAAGGTCTGGTCCAGATCATGCCACAGTTGGGCGAAAGCCCCTCTTGACAGAAAGGCTTTGCAGCAAGTGGGAGCTGTATGTCCTTCTGGGTTCAGTGCTGCCCCCGCCTTGGCATTCTGTTTGGAGGGGTACCATACTTGATAGGATGCCACCCAGAAGAGTTGTGAAAAGAGACTCAACCAGACGATAAGTCAAAGCGGGGATAAGAGTATATCTTTAAAAGGGGTGAAAGCATACCCAAGAAAAAGGAAGGTTAAATTCATTGAACGTACAGCATGAGAACACTTGGGCTGGAGAAGGAAAGGAAATGCCACCGCCACCATTTCAGGACATGTAAGGATCTAGACTCCCCGAATTCTAGAGCTAAAGGGACCTTTCACATCCAACTGCCCATCTTCCTCATTTTGCAGAAGGCAGCCAGCCTGAGAGAGGAAGTGAGTGCTCGAGGCTACACAGCTGGTTAGTTGTAGGACTGAGACTAGAACGGCTGGTCTGTGTCCTTTTTACTTCAACCTGCACTGTTGGCTGATACACACACACACACACACATACGGGTTCGTGGGGCATTTTTTATACTTCCTATCGCTCACCCATTTCAAACCTACAGTTCTATGATTTTTTTCAGTAAATGTGCCAAGTTGTGCAACCATCCCCATAAATCAACTTGAGAACATTTCCAGCACCCCACTGAGTCCCCTGGTGGCATTAAGGGTTAGATCCTGCCACCAGCTTTCTTCCAGCCCAAGGCAACCACAGCAGGGTTGTAAGTCCTTTGGTGTGATTCGAGACCTGGTCTAGAAGAGAGACTTTCGGTCTCTGTGGATTTGCCTTTTCCAGACGTTTCATGTAATGGAATCGTACAGTAGATGGTCTCCTGTGTCTGGATTCTGACTACTTTGCCTAAAGTTTTTACCGTTCACCCATGCTGTACATGTATAGGTGATCTGTCCTCTTTACTTGCCAAAAAGTATTCTGTTATATGGACACATTGTATTTTTTTTTTAAGATTTCATTTTATATTTGACAGAGAAAGAGATCACAAGTAGGCAGAGAAGCAGAGCAGAGAGCAGGGAGAGGGTGGGGAAGCAGGCTCCCTGCTGAGCAGAGAGCCCAATGCAGAACTCAATCCCAAGACGCTGGGATCATGACCTGAGCCGAAGGCAGAGGCTTAACCCGCTGAGCCACCCAGGCGCCCTGACATGTTGTGTTTTATTTATGCACCAGGTGGTGGACATTCAGGTTGTTTCTGACTTGAGGCCTTTATGAGGAATGTGGCTACTAGCGTTCATGTTTCTCTCTTTACTTTTTTATATTCAGTAACTTTCCCCCTTCACATCCATCAGATGTGTCCTCTTCACCTACTCTTTTTCCATCCTCATATGGACAGTAGAGTTCCCCCCGTTGGCAACCCAAGATGTTATTAATGTTCTAATAAATAGCCTCGGGGGATTCGATGGTCCAGAGAAGAAAAGGTTTGTTAATCTAATAAGAGTCTTTTATTCCAAGATGGCTTATGAGAAACTATTAGCCAAATGCCCTCCATCTTCATAGGAAATAAGTGAGAGGAATTGAATTTAAACCTCAGGGAAAACCACTTCAGCTGGGCGCGAGGAGGCTTGTTTTATGTGGCAGTGGTTGCTATCAAGTTAATTTGCAATATTATAAAAACAAAACCCATGTAATGTCCTCCGAGAGCAGCTCCTGTGAATGGGTTTACATCTGTCTGAGGCCTGATGGCCTTGTGATCCCCTAAAAGGAGGACAGTCCTCTTGGGGTGCTTTCTTCTGTGTGCTGAAGGAAGACATTTGGCCTTTGGTGTTCACAGAGGCCATTTCATTGTGCCCAGGAGACCAGATATTGGAGTCATTGTGTCATAAAACGAGTGGTTGGAGAGTTTTACACAAACCACAGGGTGTGGTGGAAGGACACATTGCTCCCGTGCCCTGAACAGAGCAAGGTCTCCCAGCTGCTGCTCCCTCCCTAACGATAGCTACTACAAGAGTGGTTGTTCAGTTCTAGAAATTCTACAGCTTACAGTGTAATTTCACATCTTCTCTCCTTTTGACTTTACATTCGAGCCTAGACAGCTCCCACTGAGAGACCGACCATCACGCGGCCGTTAGTTCAAAGCCCTTTCCAGCCCAAGTCTGTTCTGCAGATCTGCCCCTCTCTGCTCTTGAGCCCAGAATGGACCGTCATCACGTTGCAGTGTTTCTTAAAGACCACACATCCTTTAGCTCCTCTGCATTTTTGCTGTGCTCTCCCTTCACATCCCTTGTCTGTTCAGAAAGCTCTGGCTTGGCTCATAATCAGGCCTGCACGTTATCTCTTGTGTAGGTCAGTGTTCTCCTTGGCAGAATTCATCACTCCTTTTTTGGGTACCCACAGTCCTGGATAATAGAGCACACCACTTATCCTCAGTAGCTCATCTTCCCTGACTCTTTCTTTCCTTATCACAAATACTTTGTCTTTCAGTGGAATTCTGTGAAACTTAAATACCGAAGAATACTATATACAAATGTAATAGTTTGGTATTAATAGAAACGTGGGAGACTCCTGGGTCGCTCAGTCAGTTAAGTGTCTGCCTTTGGCTTAGGTCGTGATCCCAGAGTCCTGGGATCGAGTCCCACATCAGGCTCCTTGCTCAGTGGGGAGCCTGCTTCTCCCTCTCCCTAGTGCTCCCCCTGCTTGTGTTCTTTCTCCCTCTCTCTCTGACAAGTGGATGGATAAAATCTTTTTAAAAAAATAGTAGAAATGTGAATATAGATATTAGGTTATAATTACAACTAGTTTTTGGTGGGTGTTCCCAACCCTTGAGCACAGCAACCCTAATAATGTATTTGCCTTCATCTCCTAAACACTGAATCCAAGTCCTCATACTTAACAAGTGAGATTGAGTTAGTGTGAAGTGGGCATAATGAGATATTACCACCTCGTACACATTCCAGTCAGGAAGGGAGGGAGGGGTGAGAGGAAGGAAGGAAGGAAGGAAGGGCTGTTGGCTGGGCTGTAGAGAAATTGGAACCCCTGTGCACTATTCATAGGAATATATAATATCTACTGTGGAAAACAGTATGGTGGTTCTTCAAAAACTTAAAAACCAAATTACTCTATATGATCTGAGAGTTCTGGTAGAAGCAACCCAAGCATCCACCAATAGACAAGTGGATAAACCAAATGTTTCTTATACATACAGTGGAATATTGTTTAGCTCTGAAAAAGGAAATAAATCCCGACACCTGCTATAACATGGATGGACCCAGAACACATTACATTAGGTGAAAGAAGCGCATCATAAAGGGACAAATCCTATGTGCTTCCACTGATGTGAGGTCCCTAGAGCAGTCAGATTCATAGAGTCAGAAAGTAGAACGGGGCTTGCCAGGTCCTAGCAGGAGGAGGGAACAGGGAGTTCCTGTTTAATGGCGACAGAGCTTCAGTTGGGAAGATGAAAAAGCTTCTGGGGATGGACAGTGGTGACAGTTGCACAATGATATGAATGTACCTAATGCCACTCAACTGAACTCTTACAGTTAGGGCGGTGAATTTCCACGTTACGTGTACTTCACCACAGTTCCTAGACATTTTATTTATTTATTTATTTATTTATTTATTTGTAAAAATCATTTATTTATTTATTTGACAAAAGAAATCACAAGTAGGCAGAGAGGCAGGCAGAGAGAGAGAAAGGGAAGAAGGCTCCCTCCTGAGCAGAGAGCCAGACATGGCGCTCGATCCCAGGACCCTAGGATCATGACCTGAGCCAAAGGCAGAGGCTTGAACCCACTAAACCACCCAGGTGCCCCTGTTTCTAGACATTTAAATTCAAAACATTTAAATTTTTAAAAACAAGACACAGAGAAGTCTCTACTGGTTGGTTCCATTTGTTCAGGGCACGGCCATCAGTTGATGGTGTTTGATGTTGAGATAATGGTTACCCTGGGGAAGGAAGAGTAACTAGAAAGCAGGAGGAGGTTCTAGCGTATGGCCATATTCTATCTTTTGATCTGGCTGTTATCACATAGGTGTGTATGGTATGTGAACTTCTCCGAGCTCTCCAGTTGTGACTTGTAAGGTTTTCTATGTGTCTGTTATACTCCAAAAATAATTCCAGAAATGGAGATCCTTAGAGCCACAGCAGACTATAGAGTCAGACTCTGTGAGGCTGGGACCGGGGGACCCTGCATCTTAAAACCTTCCCTTCCAGGTTTTTCTTAAGAGCATTGGATTTGGGGAATCTTCACTAAAAGAAAGGGATCGGAGAAACAGCCTCCAATGCCCAAGAACCCCATTCTGCACTAATAATAAATATTCCTTAGAAAAGAAATTCTTGATATCTTGGAGTCACTTAGCTTCCCCAGTTGGGAAAACACCTATCATCTTTCAGGTGCTGAGAAATCAGTGATGTAGAGAAAGGTGTGAATGTGTATTTTAATATATTACATTTAAAATAGTATTTCTTATAATTTGTCATACGCACAATGACTCGCGAATATTTTGAGGCCCTCTAAAAACAGGCAGGTGCTAGGACCTAATGGAAGTCAGGCTTTCAGTAGGAGGGGAGACAGCACTATGGGGTGTGGTCCCCTGGAAGCAGGTACAGAAAAGCCAGTTCTTCCACCTGGAAGCTAATGAGACTCCATTTCAACTCTCTCCACACCACCTCCGAGACACCAGCAGCTTTCACACTTGCTTGTCAAACCAAAAGCATGTTTCTTGCAAAGGCTTTATTGGAAGGGGCCGATCGAGGTCTTGGGGAAGCTCTCGGAGGCCTTCTTAGAGGAGGTGGTCAGAGAAGAGGAGGAGGAGGAGGAGGAGGAAATATCGGAGGGATAGTTGGAGGAATCGTGAATTTCATCAGCGAGGCTGCAGCAGCTCAGTACACCCCAGAACCGCCTCCCACTCAGCAGCATTTCACGACCGTGGAGGCCAATGAAAGTGAGGAAGTTCGTCGGTTTCGACAGCAGTTTGCCCAGCTGGCGGGACCGGACATGGAGGTGGGTGCCACCGACCTAATGAATATTCTCAACAAAGTCCTTTCCAAGCACAAGGACCTGAAGACCGACGGCTTTAGCCTTGACACCTGCCGGAGCATCGTGTCCGTGATGGACAGTGACACAACCGGCAAGCTGGGTTTCGAAGAATTTAAATACCTCTGGAACAACATCAAGAAGTGGCAGTGTGTTTATAGGCAGTATGACAGGGACCGCTCTGGGTTCCTGGGACGTTCCCAGCTGCGTGAGGCCCTGCAGGCAGCGGGTTTCCAGCTAAACGAGCAGCTTTACCAAATGATCGTCCGCCGCTATGCCGATGAGGACGGCAGCATGGATTTCAACAACTTCATCAGCTGCCTGGTCCGCCTGGATGCCATGTTCCGTGCCTTCAGATCCCTGGATAGGGACGCAGACGGTCTGGTTCAAGTGTCGCTCCAAGACTGGCTGCAACTGACCATGTATTCCTGAAGCCGGCCCCTCCCCGAGGACGGGACTCCTGACAGCCTCGCCCTCCCGTCCCCACAGCGGCTGATGCCCTGTCCCAGAGTTGTCATTTCCTGCGAGCTCATATATCTCCCTGCATGCTTCTGAACTGGGACTGCCCCTTGGTGCTCAATTAAAATAGTTTTTTTTTTTTGTTTTGTTTTGTTTTTTTTTTTTTAATGAGAAATGTTCTGAGTGGTTTGTATGTCAGCTCTGTGAGATACTGGATGTGTAGGGATGTATGTATGGGGTTGGGGGGCGTGGGGCATAGCCCCCTTGGAATAGATTTTGATAGGGCATTGCTTATTTGGTGAGCGAATTCCAAGGAGCAGGAAACTTGTTGTCATTGAGAATGAAATCTTGAAAAAAGAAAACCCTGGAGTAAATCAAGAAAGCCTTCAAGAGACCTATTTTTCCCTTTAAAAAAGGTGAGGAGGAGTGAAGTTCAGAATCTGTTTTTCTCTTAATTTCACATCTGGTCTTTCCATTATGAAAAAAAGAGAGAGAAAAAAAGAGAAAGAAAAAGTGTTTTCCTGGAAGCCTATTTAACTGTATAGAAACAGGTTCAGAAATGAGAAAAGAAGCAGTTTCACGTAAGGGAAGTATATATAAGTTTTTAACAATAGAGCGACTGTCTGAAATTCCAGAATTCTTTAGTCCTGTTTCTCTAGTAAAATAAGCACGCAGCAAATTTGTTTTGTTTTGATGTATTTGTAAAGAGGGTCAGGGCATCGGGGAAGGAAGGGTGGACCCGTAGCCCAATATGTCAGTCTCAATCATTCTTCCACGCGCTTCATACAAAATCGGGCTTGCCCAACACATGTTGGCCTGCTCCTGTCGTGTCTTGCCCTGCCTCAGAGCTAGGAATGTTTTGTTGTTGTTCCTTTTGCGAAACTGTGGACAGAAGAAACATAAGTGAAGGAGCAAAAATAGGTGTTGGGGGGAGCATAGAGTGATCGGTTATTTGGTATATAAAGGAATATAAAGATGTTTAAGTACTGCTGAGTGTCACAGGGGTTCTCAGTCCGGACCATGATTCAGAATCACAGGGAGAGCTCTTGAGGAATACTGACGGCTGAGTCCCACTCCGGATGCATTGAAGAACAATCTTTCGAGGTGGGGCTTGGAGACGAGTATTTTTAAAGCTCCCCGGGTGATTCCAGTAAGCAGCCAAGGTCACCAGCCTGGGCAGTCGTCCCTTGCTTGTGTATGTATGGCCCTTGGTTTGGCTCTGTCATTTTGATTCAGGCGGTGATGATGGGGCGGGCAGAATCCAGAATGCCCAGCTAGGCAAGTAGACAGAACCACGGCGGCTGTGTATGCAAGGACTCAGTAACCCTCCCCTCTCCCCACCCCACCCCTGCCCTGCTATTGAATTGGTTCCCACCACTCCCGCTTCTTTGGCCCTCAGTGCATTCCCTCCCTCTCCAAAGGCTAGTTTAGAGGGTCCTCCTGAGTTTGAAGATCAATTCTTCCTTCCTCTTTTGACCCATTTCAAGGAAAGTTTTAACTCTGGAACTGATGTCATTCTCCTGTTAACAGTCCGCAGCGGCAGGTGAGAAATCCCCAGGGCCAGTTGGGAGAGGTTGGCTTTCGGTCTCCGTGCTCACCATCGTCACCATCGTCACTCTCATGGGATATTTATACAACACTATGTGCGTATCCTTCTGCGCAGAGTCAGGCCCAGGGACCGCGTCTGCCTTCCGCGAGGGACCTGTATGTGTAAGCTCGCTCCAGTGGGCTGCCCAGCCAGCTCTGCTCATACCAGAAGGAGGCTGCTGCCAACATCCACACGTATTGATTTCAGGATCCCCATGTTAGAATCAGCCCATTCATATGTCAGGCGCGAGCATAGGCATCTAGCCAAGAAAGGGGAGAGCTGCCAAGGTGCCTTTTAAGGCCTCAGAACATTAGGTTTATTATTTAACCTTTCCACATGATGGCTGCAGAAAGGGCAACTGAGCCTTACCCTGGTGGTCCTCAGTTATTTCTAAATATTTTATGAAAGTTAAGGCAGTTGCGTCGTGCTGGGGGGTGGTAGTAAGTATTTTTCGTGCTCCTCGGGTCAGGGGATTTTCTGCCCTTACAATTCCCTTCTTGCCCGCCCAGGGCAAAAACATCCTGAAGTCACCTCCATGTCCCTTCTGTTTTCTTCTGGATTTGTATAACGTTTGTATGGGTCACCCCAGACATTAGAGAAAATGCTAGAAAATCCAGTCTAAACTCCAGACTTTGTCAAGTACTCAAAACTTTGGCATTGCCGAGAACCGAGAGCCTGATGAGTAATTGAACTTCTTAGTATGTTTTTTTTTTTTTTTGATGAACATTTTTTAAAATTTATTTATTTTCAGCATAGCAGTATCAGTATCATTATTTTTTACCACACCCAGTGCTCCATGCAATCTGTGCCCTCTATAATACCCACCACCTGGTACCCCGACCTCCTACCCCCCCGCCACTTCAAACACCTCAGATTGTTTTTCAGAGTCCATAGTCTCTGTCTGATAGCCATTTGTATGTATTTTTTTAAAATTAATTTATTTATTTTCAGAAAAACAGTATTCATTATTTTTTGCACCACACCCAGTGCTCCATGCAATCCGTGCCCTCTATAATACCCACCACCTGGTACCCCAACCTCCCACCCGCCGCCCCTTCAAACCCCTCAGATTGTTAGGGGAGGTGAATCATGAGAGACTATGGACTCTGAACTTCTTAGTTTTTATCCAGTAGTTGACATTTTCAAGATAAGGGGGAAGAGTATTTACCTGATGATTTTTTTTTTTAAATTTTGTCATTTCTACATGGAAGCCTCCTTATAGGCTGAGACAAGGGTCTTTGATTCGTATCATTCCATCCCATGATCTTTGAGTTTCTAACATGAAGCAATACCATCGATGTAGTAAGTTGAAAATAATACTCAGCGATTTTAAAAAGCATGTGAAGTTGCACAGTCTCCATCTTTTAAATTTCAAAATACCCCATATGATTTCAAAAAACACCTTTATCTTAATGTGATCCACAGGATTCTGTAACCTGTAACAGCAGGAAAAAGAACGTAGGTCTGTACTTAACGCACGTATGCTGTGTACCTAAGAAAAGCAGATCTCCAAGAATATTCTAAATGTGTACATCATCTTAAAGGTCACATTTTAAATGTCTTGAGAAGTGGTGCATGTGTTTTTCAGAACTGCTTTTTTTTTTTTTTTTTTTAAGCCAGAAATTTCATCAGTAATATTGCACAGCTAACCTATGCTGGGGCCTTGAAAAAATATTCACGGATACACCTGCAGGGCCCTGATATTTAACACGTCTATTGATCTTGAGGTGCTTTCAGAATTACTTCTTAAAAGTGTCTGTGTTTAATGCTAAGTGGATTAAAGCAATTTAATTCTGAGAAAATTGGTAATGCAATTATGTATGTGGGTGGAAATACGCTCTTAATAAGCGTATTTGAGTAAACAGAATACCTCTTCCCAGACTCCTCTGGAAAACTGCAGAATTTACTGGATTTTGATAATAGTACTCTTTGGGATTTGTAGTCATCTTCAAAGACTCAAAGTTTTTTTCTGTTGGCTACTGCATAGTAGCTTCTGTTTTTAGGTGAACATCCCTGAATTGTTTTGATGGCATTGATTTTCTCTCCTTTGCAGGGATGATATCAATTATAACACACCAAAGACAAAATAGACCTATTCCTTGGGAGTTTACCATCTCTCAGTATATTCAGAACCGCATCCTTACGTGTTGCTGGACTTGGAAGCTTGTAAACTATATCCAGTTCAGTAAGAATGAAAATGTTGACTCAATCCAACTAGGAAAGGCCTCAAGGAATGGCTACCTGAGAATCAAACACAGGAACACCACCATTTGTTCCTTCTGAACCTTTAAATGGACCATGTCTGAACACGTGGTCTGCCTTCCCACTGGTCTGAGAAGCCAGCGTCGTGTGGTTATGGGGATAGCATGGTGCGGGGGCACTGGGAGATCACGGTGACCCCCAGCTTTCACTTCTGTGCTTTTCCAATCTGCTGACCACTAGGGAAGGCGTGGGCCCCACCATCTAGAGTTCCAGCCAGGCTCAATCATCCTTTCTCTTTGCAGTGACCCAAAACAAATCCGTAGTTGCTACTCAGGGCTGTCCTGGCTTCCAGATTAGGACAGATAATGGAGGGATTAGAGTCTCCTTCCAGAAAGCTGGGCTCCTCCTTTGAAATGTGGCCCTGCAATATTTTCAAGTCTAGATTTTTTTTTAAGTTTATGACTCTTCCTGAAAAGTTTAGTAGGTTTTTAAAGAAAAGAACCACAGATCTGAAGGATAATTTTTATCATGGAACTGATTTGAAATTATTTTTTTTTTAAAGATTTTATTTATTTATTTGTAAGAGAGAGTGAGAGCGAGCACAGGCAGACAGAGTGGAAGGCAGAGTCAGAGGGAGAAGCAGGCTCCCTGCGGAGCAAGGAGCCCAATGTGGGACTCGATCCCAGGACGCTGGGATCATGACCTGAGCTGAAGGCAGCTGCTTAACCAACTGAGCCACCCAGGCGTCCCCTGATTTGAAATTAAAGGAGTGTGTTTTGTTGTGTACTTTTAAATTATCTGTTTTTGAATGGATTTTATTAAGCTACTTGCTTTAATTTGAATGATTTAGAGTCCAATTATCTAAATTTTCATTGGAGTTCATGGTAATAGCAAGTTTCGTGACCTCAAATAAAGCTTATGACTCATTCTTTTTATTTAAAGTCAATTAATTAACATATAGTGTACTATTAGTTTCAGAAGGAAAGTTTAGTCATCAGTAACATATAAGACCCAGTGCTCATTCTATCACGTGCCCTCCTTAATGCTCATCACCCAGTTACCCCCTCGCCCTCGCCCCCCAACCCCCATCAACCCTCAGTTTATTGCCTATAGTTGAGTCTTTTATGGTTTGTCCCCCTCTCTGATTTCATCTTACTTTATTTTTCCTTCCCTTCCTGTATGTTCATCTGTTTTGTTTCTTAAAGTCCACATACGAGGGGCGCCTGGGTGGCTCAGTGGGTTAAGCCGCTGCCTTCGGCTCAGGTCATGATCTCAGGGTCCTGGGATCGAGTCCTGCATCAGGCTCTCTGCTCAGCAGGGGGCCTGCTTCCCTTCCTCTCTCTCTGTGATCTCTTCCCTTCTTCTCTCCTACTGTGATCTCTCTCTGTCAAATAAATAAATAAAATCTTTAAAAAAAAAAAAAAAGTCCACATACAAGTAAAATCACACAGTATTTGTCTTCCTCTAGCTGACATATTTCGTTTAGCATAGTTCCCTCTAGTTCCATCCACATCATTGCAAATGGTAAGATTCCATTTTTTGGATGGCTGAGTAATATTCCATTGTGTATGTGTATGTATGTATATATCCAGTAATATTCCATTGTGTGGTATGTATATAAAGCTATACACACATGCAACATCTTCTTTATCCATTAATCTGTTGATGGACATCTGGGCTCTTCCCATAGTTTGTGGACATTGCTGCTATAAACATTGGAGCTCAGGTGCCCCTTCAGATCACTACGTTTGTATCCTTTGAATTAATACCTAGCAGTGCAATTGCTGGACCATAGGGCTCTCATTTTTTTTTTATTAGTTAAAATGAATTAGTTGAATGGATTATTTCTAAGATTCCTTCCAGTTCAAAGTTTTATTATTCTGAATTGGGGAACTTAACAATGTATTATTGTATTGATCCAATAATAAAATACCTGAGAATAATTTCCATGCTGCTTTTTCCCCTTCCCATTACTAAGATGAAAACTTACCTATAATTTCCCGTGGGATTGACAAGGGTCTGCTTTTTGTCAGTCAAAACCATTCAGAGATAAGACTGTTAATGAGTATTAGAGGTCCAGAATATTACCTTGTTTTGTGAATAGTGGTGCTATGAAGGGTTCTTTACACTTCTCTTTCTCCATCTGCAAAATGAGTCATGGTGCTTGACCTCTGTGTCAGTGGTATAGATGAAAATTGTACGTCTCACCATAGACAACATAAATTCAGAAAAGTATTTACAATCATACAATTATGATTGCGTCCTCGTTGTCCATTGACCATTCTTCTACTCCTTCTTCAGACCTTCCATTCAAGACTTCTGTGTTGCCTCATAGAGGAAGCCAATTGAGGAACTAGTGCGTCTATTGGGAGTAGTAGTGTCTGTGGTTCAGTGAGCTGCTGGGGCATCTCAGCCCTCGATGGTGTGTAAGGAAATGAATGACAGTGTCCCAAGAAGGAATGATGTTCTCCTAAAACTCCACCGCCTCTAAAGTTGCTGGGGTCATGAAAATGTAGCTATTGGCTGTGCTGGTGATCACCCTGTGAATACATTTGTCGAAACAGATGAACTGTACCCTGAAGATGGGTGCTTTTCATTGATGTGAATGATACTTTTTTTTTTTAATTATCTTCCTCCCCCACCCCCAAAAAAAGTGTTTCAAGAAAAGGAAGAGAGGCGCCTGGGTGGTTCAATGGGTTAAGCATATGACTCTTGATTTTGGCTCAAGTCATGATCTCAGGGTTGTGAGATCGATCCCTGCATTGGGCTCCATGCTTAGTGGGGAACCTGCTTGAGATCTCTCCCTCTCCCTCTGTCCCCACTTTGTGTGCTGTCTCTCTCTCTCTCTCTCTCTCTTATATAAATAAATATTTTTTTTTAAGGGGAAGGAGGGGGCACCTGGGTGGCTCAGTGGATTAAGGCCTCTGCCTTCAGCTCGGGTCACGATCCCAGGGTCCTGGGATCAAGCCCCGCATCGGGCTCTCTGCTCAGCAGGAAGTTTGCCTCCCCACCCACCCACCTGCCTCTCTGCCTACTTGTGGTCTCTCTCTCTCTCTCTCTCTCTCTGTGTCAAATAAATAAATACAACTTTTTAAAAAAAGTTGGTGGTGGGGGGAGAAAAGGAAGAAAACAGCTCCTTTGTAGATAACCAGACAAAAATAGAAGTCAGTTGACCTGAGTTGTTGTTTCAGGAATAAACCCTGTTCCTTAAGGCCCTTAAGGGAAATCTTTAAAATATCTTTGTTTCTAAGGTCTCCGGTCGGAAAGGGAAGTTAAATTGTTCCTCCTTTTAGTTCCCACCCGCCGTAAGATAAAGGAATAATATAAAAGCGACTCTTAATCTTTTGAGTCTTGGTTGCTTTGAGGAGCATGGCCAGAGCTTCAATTTTTCTTCCCTAAAAACATGTACACACCAAAACTACACACCTTGTCAGGGGCTTCATGGCCTCCCCTTTCCCCAGGCTCATCTGTGAAACCACAGTGAAGAACATTTGCCTTAGTTTTAAAGTGAACCCAACGTAGTGTGCTAAGCAGTGGAAACACGCCGCCACACAAAGAAACCAGTCCTTGCCCTGAAGGAACTCCTGATGGTGGAGATGCCGATCCTTAGTCACAGTTAAAGATTACGCTCTTATTGACGCCAAACATCATTTGTTCATCTGTCAAGTGCTGCGCTAGCTTTGTTGTTCCTAGTTGACACTTGATCTTGGAATTCATCACTTGAAGATTTGGCTGCCAAAAGGCTTCTGACACCTGGGATTATCATCACAGGGCTTGTGTGCAGGTCTCTTTCCTTCTCCCCACTTCGTCCTCAGGGTTCCTGTCTAGGGAGTGGTTCATGCGTAGGACACCCTGCTTTCGGTCAGCTTGACTTAGAATCATCAATGCCTTCTTCGTTGCAGTTGTGAAATACCTTCTGCGGTATATAGATAAGTTCAGGGTCTCCTGGGTCTAAATGCTTCTGTTCATTACTAAGCAGAAATATATCTTTCTTCCTTCTGAATTGGGAACAGGTGGACCCCTGGCTTGCTGTTTGCTCTCAGTGCAGAGTTTTTCCCAAGCAGGCTCAGAGCGTAATGACATTGAGCTGTGTGACATGCCTGGGTTTCACCTTTGGGGCTGTGATTAGTAGTAATTCAACTAGTGGGCCCGCTAATTGATTTCTCCCCTCCTTCCACAGAATCATGACGGCAGTATCGACTTCCGCGAGTACGTGATCGGCCTGGCTGTCTTGTGCCACCCTGCCAACACAGAGGACATCATTCAGGTGGCATTTAAGGTATTGTCAACCCCCCCTGAAAGCCTCTCGGTCTGCCTCATGAACAAGCGTTGACGCGAAGCATATTCTTTGAAAATTAGTGAAATCTGATAGTCGAGTTTATAGATCCACTGTGCCGTGTACACGGGAGTAATGTGATGACGACCGTAGCTCCCAA
The DNA here is from genome assembly GCF_030435805.1 of Mustela lutreola. Taxonomy (NCBI): domain Eukaryota; kingdom Metazoa; phylum Chordata; class Mammalia; order Carnivora; family Mustelidae; genus Mustela; species Mustela lutreola. The sequence goes on along the minus strand of NC_081305.1, from coordinate 27,995,013 downwards.
GAATAAAGAAAACACAGCATAGGGAAAGCATCAAGGGAAGGCATTGAGACTGGAGAGCAGGTGATTTCACAAATTAGCTTTTAAAATGATTTCTGTCCAGCCTCTCCATTTTGGAGCCCCAAAGTTCAGTTTATAAATAAATACCACCTGTCACCAGCCAGCCTAATTCACCATCTGGAAAGTTCCCATCTATCCTGATTTTCTCACTCTGTGTGCCAGAGATATTTTAAGTGCTCTTTTCCAGGTGTAGTTGATGGTGTGGTGATGGGGTCCCATGAGCTTCCTAATACACGTCCCGGGTCCCCACCCTGTGTGTTTTCCCGTAGTATCACGTGTATTTCCACAGCGGCATCGGGGAAGGGGGTGGCCGATGAATAAGACCCCGTCCCCAGCAGGACTGGTTGGAGGGCTGAACTTTGAGGACTCAGATGCCTGTTTATCCTGCCCACGCCCAAGAGATAGGGGGAAGAGACACTCCCAAAATGTGTTTTTCATTTTTCTGTGATAAATGGGGCTTCTAATTAGTCTTGGAACTAATTAGAATTAATTAGGTGTCTAATTAATATTTAGGGAGGATGTTCCTAAGGTTGTGTAGCCTGATCTCAAGTGAAACAAGACTTGATTTCCCTGCTTGTCTGTGTACCGAGTCGTAGGTACAGACCCATCCTGACTTGGCTGTCTCTCCGCTTCCATCCGCCATGACACCCGAGGGCCTTCCCTCTTCCTGTTTCCTACTCTCCTCTCTTCTTGGTTTCTGAGAAGAATATCCCACTGTGATTCTGACAGGTTTTCTTTCCCCTCTATCATCTAGAAAAACCCTCTTTCTCCAAGAGTCCTTTGTCACGTTTTAGAGGCCGCTGGAGCCCGCCTCAGGAATGTTCCCGCATTCTGCCATTGACGGAGGAGTCCCCGGGCTTTCTTTTTATTTCAGATTGGTTTAAACTGAGTTCACTGCGAGGCCCGTAAAGAACTAAGTGGTTGATGCTTAGCAGATGGTCATAAGGCAAGGGCCAGAACTTTTTCCAAGTTTAAAACGTTTGGCTTTTACAGACTTATTCATCATAAAACCTAAAATTATACACATAGCTAACTTATTCCAATCCAGATATTTCTGTCTGTGTTTTGGGATTGTATTCGTAATTATAAGTTGAGCTGAGCAAACGGTCAGTTTGGGTTTACCGATGAAAGATCCGATAGAAAATTTGGCCCTCGAGCCCAGTAATTATTGTTTTTAAAGACGTCGTGAGATTTTTCTCTAGCCTAGACCTTGGTCTGGTGTGGAGGAGGGAAGCAAGAAGGACTTAAAACTATAATTAGCCCTTTTTCCAGTAAGACAAGGATCGTGCTCTACGTTGCTTCTTTTTGCCACGTTCTCGGTCAGGGGTGTTGGATGTTTTTGAAACTATTTTGGCACACTTGTATTTTTTAATGGAGTGTTGTCCTTTTCTATGCACAGGACCCTGTCACTTCCTTTAATCTGGGAAGGCCTTCACAGTGAACTCGCAATCCCTGAGCCTATTTCGTCGTCACAGAGACCTGCAGAGCTAAAGGATTAGCTAGAGTTCTTCAGCCATGAGCAACGGACATGCGCCATGGCCGAGACACCTGTCCTAAGGCCGGGGAGGGGGTTCCAACCAGGGTCAGCTTGGAGGCAGCGAGTCCACAGGGCCCGTGTGTGAGTGTGAGCACCTCCGCCTCTGCCCTCAGTCACACTCCAGGGAGGGTCCCGTGCTTGCTGGACAGACAGGATGTCTGGGCTGAGGGTCCCGCCGTATTCCAAGCAACGGACAGATCTCATTCCTCAAAGGAAACTGGGTTCTTGAGCTTCCTACCAGGGCCCAGAGCATGGGATTTACCTTAGATCTGGGAACCCTGTAGCCAAGAGACTATCGGGAGTGATGAGTGATGCATAACAGAGGGAAAGTGGGCATTTCTCTGAGGGGCCCAGGCTGGGGCAGTCATGACGAGGCCAGAGGGAGAGAAAGAAAAAGCACCCAGTATGGACACGCAAAGGGACTTTCCACAGAAAGGAGAGCCACCAGAGCACCAGACGTGACAGACAGAGTGCAGAGGATCGTGTCAGAATGGATGGCCTCTCAGGAAAGCTTAGCACCCGTGAGGAGTGGGCGAGGCTGGCTCGGGGAGCGGGGGGATCTCCTGGCAGTTACTGCTGGAAGTCCAAGCCCGTAGAGAGCCCTGGGCTGCACTTTGTGCAAACAAATGCTAAGCCACTTTTCACTCTGTGGCTGTCTTGTTCCTCATATGGGGGCTGGGGGACAGAAAATAAGCAAGCCCCTGCTTTCTCAGCTGGGGCAGCAAATCAACAATGTCAAGTGCTAGAGTTTTCTCCCACTCTGGTGGACAGTTAAAACACTAGTCAGTTTGTGCTTGTGGTTCTTTTTGTGATGATCACACCTTATCTAATGCCTCTGGTCGTGTGTTTGGTCAGAAGCAGAGGCCTTAATGGCCAGCGCTCTAGATGTTGCCTGCCAGCTCCACCACCGACCAGTTGGTGACCTTGGGAAAGGGACCCCACTGTCTTGGGCTTCAGCTTTCTTGTTGGGAAGCCAGGGCTAATGACAGTACCTGCCCAGCATAAGACTGTGGTGAGGATGTCATCGGGTAATACAAGGACAGTGACTTGAACACTTCCGGTCAGGGCCTGCTGGGAATCGGAGCTGGCATCATTTAAAACCATGAATGCCCAGGAGAAGATTTTGAATATGGGATAGTAATGATCTAACAACGATCAGAGTTTTGCTGCTTGACTTTCGATCCGTCGCACCCACTGCCTTTTCCTTTCGGCCTATAAACATGTTCAGACTCTCCCTTCCTAAAGACAGCCTCCTTCTGTGCTTGGCCAATGCCCCCCCTTCCCTCCTTCCTGTTATTCCAGGAGCCCATGCTGGTTGTCTCCACCGCTCACCTCTCTCCGTTCCCGGCCTCCCATGACTACCTGGCCTCCCGTTCCCTGAAGCCGCGCTTCCCCAAGGCACCCGGACCTCCTAACTGCCATACCGGCAACTCTCTTTGCTTCTAGCCCGGACTCACTGTGGTGTTTTGCTCAGTGGGCCTCCACCGCCCTCAGAGCGTCTCCCTCTTTCCAGAAAGCCCTCCTGAGTCCCAGTGGCACACGATCCTCCTTTCCGGTTCTCTCTGAGGACTTCTTCTGAATCTTTTTCTTTTTTGTTGGCCAGCTCCTCTTCCCTACACACACTTGAACCCTTGCTGCTCCCGGGCTTCCTGTCGCTTTGCGCATTCTCTGCAGATAAGATAAGCTCTAGTCCCCCCCCCCCCCCCCCCGCCGAGTTGGCAATACTTACCGGAAGTCATGGTTCGAGCCTCGACCGCTCTCCTGGGTTGAGGTGCTCCCTCTCGTACCTCCCCCTGGCACCTCTGACTCAAGTCTAACCTCTCCAGGTCCAGCTTTCAATCTCCCTCTCTGGGGAGCGGACCCCCACGTCCCCCCAGGGGCCCAAGCCAGAGCACCGCAGGCCACTCTCGCCCCTTCTTGCCGTCCCCACAGGGCCCCGACTGCTAGCCAACCCCCACCTTTGCGTCCTCGTGAATTCTGCCCCTTCCCATCCTTCCTGCTTCTCCACCCCCACACTGTTCATTGCTTTCCCTGCCTCTAGACTTTCCAAACTCCTGACTCTAATCCATCCTCCACACTCTCAGTGCCACACTGTCATAATCCCACAGGGTGAGGTGAGGCGTCCTGCCGCCATCATGGCCTGATTCCTGCTTGTCCATCCACCCCCCGGTCTGAGCCCCCGGCAGTCACTACCAGCCCTCGTCGGTTCCAGGAGTATCTCTTGGTGTTCTAAGACCCAACTCAACCTGTCAAATGGGTAGAGCTTTCCCTGACCTCTTTCAGGGGATTCATCTTGTTCTCCCCAGGACTCCCACGCCCTTGGGTCTCACTGTTGTTGAACCCCGTGCTTTCCTTCTGTCTCTTCCCACGACCAAGCCAGGTGTTTGCGAGGGCAGCAAAGACCACTCTTCCTTCAGATACTTCTCCCTCACTCCTGGCACAACCGATCTGCGAATTACTAGACTTTATTTTCCGAGATGATTCCGTACCATATTGCTCTGCTCATCATTATGTGTTATTTTCTCTTTCCTTCAGCTCTTTGACGTCGATGAGGACGGCTACATATCAGAGGAAGAGTTTACCACCATTTTGCAGGCTGCCCTCGGGGTGCCCGACCTGGATGTTTCTGGTCTCTTCAAGGAGATAGCCCAGGGGGATTCTGTGTCCTACGGTGAGTAGGCAGTCTGGTTTCTACGTTAGTTGACTAGGAGGGGAACCAGACTACGCATAGACCCTCACGCAGGAGTGTGGTTTCCCTCCCCTAATAGAATCAACCATAGAAATAGCAGGAATGCTGATGACAACAGCAGCAGTAGCAGTAGTGGGGTAAGAGAAGCTAATTACTGAGAACTTACACGCTGAGTACTCTTCTAACATTTTTAAATAAATCTTTACAGCAAGTTTGTTTAATCAGCACATTTAATATTATTTTATTGAATTTATGGAATTTGACTTATCATCAGCTAGAGAATGTCAGAGCCAGGATCCAGAAACCAAGAGTCACTGTGGTCAAGCAAAACGGAGCAAGTGAACTAGAATGTTTGTAACTCCACTAGAGGGGGACAGACTGGGACACCAACAGTCACTACAGCGGCAAACCTGTCTGTCACCATGTTTGTCGTTAGCAGCTTAAGTAAGCTTTCACGTAGGCTCGTTTTCTCCTGCCCCTTGGATAGCACTCCTGTGAGGTCAGGACCATCATGGCGGACGAAGACCCCATGGCCAAATGGCAGGTCTGTGCGTCAGGGATCAAGCTTTCTCCAGATGGCTTGCTTGGTCCACATGTCAGTTTCCATGTATTTCCTGGTACAGTCGTTGAGAAAACCACACCTGAGTGGAGACGCCTAGCTGACTGTTTCCCTGTCTTAGCTCTGATGTGGTCATTCATGTCAGGTTGGCTTCTCTTCCCCCAGCCTTTGCCCTCACCCCCTCCCATAGGCTGTCGGGGGATTCCTCTGGAACGCCTCTTTCCTCATGGTGTTCAGAGAGTTTTCGCTGTTAACTTTCATGGAATGGGGGAATTAGATCACACACTTTTCTTACTCTCTGTTGTTTTTTTGGTTTTTTGTTATGTTTTGTTTTGTTGTTTTTTTGTTTTTACTATCATTCTGCATGCCCTTTATTCTATTTGAGGTAATTAAATGCCTAGGGCACTTACTCTCCTGAGTTCATAGAAGGAAGGAAGGAAGGAAGGAAGGAAGGAAGGAAGGAAGGAAGGGGAAAGGAGGGGAGGAGAAAGAAAATGGGAAGTACACACTGAGAGAAAACGCAAGAGTCATAAACCCCATGTGTACTAATTCTCTGTCCATTTTCCTTTCACAAGTAAGACTCTTTATTGATCTGAGCTGCCAAATATGGAACACTTATTTGAAGTGACTGTTTCAAATAATGTGGAAGTTACACCACAAATGATTTGTTAGGTAGGCATAACTTTACCTGTTGATTATAACAAATTTTTAGGGAAATCTGCTTTGTTTTTTGGAATTCAATCTTTTAGTTTTAGTATACACACGGTATCTCCCTTTCCCCAATATCATGCCAGTTTCCTTTTTCGCAGCAATGCTTAGAGGTGTGTAAGTAAGATTTTATGAAAGAATAACTATTGAAATGTGTCAGAATATGACCATCTAAATTGTTTTCCTTCTCAATTTTCCATTTAGATAAATTAATTGATTTCCACAATTCCACACATTAGCCAATTCACAGCACTTCTTCTAGAAATGAGTTACCTTTTTTTGGAAATGAATTACTTCTTAATGCCACTGACATCCCAAAAAAGACAGAGACCTTGATCTTTTGAACAGATCCCAAGTCTTGAAAGACAGACTTTGGTTTCAGCAGATCAACTCTCATGTGTCATTTCCACAAAAGTCCTCTGTGCTTCCATCACTGAAACAGACTCATGCAGGTGAACCTTTATTTTGGATGTTAAGAAAAAAATATCTAAAGACCATGTTTGTAGCTTGCCTGATTTGGAAACATAAAATGGTCTTTGAATGCAAAATTACGTTGCAGTTGCAAAGAATGATTCGGACTCAGTCCAATGGCTTCCTTATTACTGAGACCTACTTCTGTCTTGAAGAGTTGTTAGTGTAACATGCTGTGAAGTAGACTCTGGGTTATCAGAGGATTTAAAAAAAAATAAATAGAAATAGATCATGGGGTTAAAAATCCTTTTATTAGAGAGCCAAATAGGTTGCGGATTCAAAGTCTAGGCTCCTTTTGCTGTATAAGCTCAATAAAGTTTTCTCCATCCAAACAGAAGAGGAGAGAGGGATTTCAGAGTGGAGGGGAGCAGCACGTTTCAGAAACTCCAAGGTATTGGAGGCTCGACATTCAAACTCTGCTGGTTAACTTAGTTAGCCTTCTATAGCTCTACCCTAGTTCCTAAACCTAGAACACCCAAGACATAAAGGGGCCCACCACTCCACATTCCCGTGATATGATCATTATATATTGTATGTTTTACTTGCCTTTATTGCTCAGAAGTCAGGGCTCAGCTTTTCAAGACTGTGTATTTGTATACCAGAATGAAGGGTGAAAATAGTTTTAAAAACCAGTACAAAAAAGTCACAGGCAATAGCATTTTTAAACATTTTGTATTATAAAAACTGGTAACCATTCAGTAAACTAAATGAAACATAAACACAGAGGGTAACAGGCTTTCATAAAGCAAGCAGTTGTGTTATACTCCTGCTCAGGTCAAGAAATAGAGCTTTTCAAGAACTCTGGACGCCCCCGGGCTCCCTTTCCCAGCGACAGCCCCTTCCTCTCTCCTACAGGGAGGCATGGCTGATCTGACTTTAAAAAGAATACTGTCCCTTGCTTACTTTTCAGCACATCACCGCAAAGTCTTTAAGTATTGTATGTTCGTTTTGCCTGAGTTTTTGAACTTCACAGAAGGGACTCCCATAGTGTATGTTGTTTGGTTTTGGGCTGTTTTCACTCAACATTATGGCTTTAAGGTGTATCCATAGTGTTACAACACAGCTGTTCCTTCCTCTTCATTGCTATAAAGCCCTTATGTCCCATGAACATGCTACAAGTCTCCATTTCCGCTGTTGACAGACACCTGAGTGGTTTCATTTCTCACCTGTCATAAGTAACTGTGGCTGTGAACTTTCCTGGGCATGTCCCCCAGTCACAGCGGGCACACATTTCTCTAGGTTATACACTTTGGAATAGAATGTACGGGTCATGGAGTATGTGAGTCCTCAGCTTTTCTAGATAATGGAAAAGTCATCTTGCAAAGTGGCTGCACAGTTTCTAAGAGTGGAGTGAGAAGATTTGGCGATAATTGTATTATTAAGGTCATATATGAATCTGTCTCATGTCAAAAGAAGATTCACCTCTGTTTATTGGAGTTTGTTTGTTTTTCCCTCCCTTTCAGAGGAATTTAAAAGTTTTGCCCTAAAGCATCCAGAATACGCTAAAATATTTACAACCTACCTAGACCTCCAGACATGCCATGTGTTTTCATTACCGAAGGACGTCCCACCAACTCCCTTGTTCGCCAGCAATAAAGTCAGCCCCGAAAATCATGACGAGAGCCCCTCAGACAAAAAAGATGACTGAAAGCAAATATTCACAAGAAGGGAAGGATTTTTCCTTGAAATTGCGAAGGCATTTGTTGATAGTGTTTTCAAAGTGATTTCTGAGTAATGGTGTTTAAAATGAAGAGCTTTTTTAAAAAAAAATAAAAATGGTAGCTTTTCTTATTAAAACGCTTTTATCCACGTATGTGTATTATTAAGTAATATTCCCTTTCTTTTATGTTCTCTTGTGTTGTACCAAGGGGTTTCCTGGTGACAATGATGTTTTTATGGATTTTCCAGTTTAATTTGCAAATGCAAATGAATGAAATGATCTCATTTATTTACTGATGAACATTAATCAATGCTGCAGAGAGTTTTAAAAAGTGCGAACACTCTTTAATCTACTTCCCTCTGAGGACATAATTGAGAGTGTTATCTCAAACCCCTTCCCATTCCGGAAATAGGAACGCTGCAGGATCTTATGCCTCTAACTTCCCAGATGCATTCTTTCATTTCTAGTTCAGTTTCTTGGATCACGGAATATGACGGATTGGAAGGGAGAGCTCCCGTTAATTCGATGAGACTTCTTAGAACTCATGTCCTCTTAATTGCAGATTTCCTTACCCACCTGCGAAGGAAATCATATCGTTCTACAGTTTAGATCTTTGTGTTAAAGAGCAAGGCTCTGGCCAAAGGCTAAGTGGGAATTGCCTTATTGCAGGTAACCATGACTGCCTGCCTGGTGAGAACATGAATCACTTGCCACAAAGTTTAGTTTGAGGAGGGGTAATTCAGAATGCAGGGCTTCCCGAGGAAGGTGAAGCAACAGCTTAACCCCCTGGCAAGAAGCCAGGCAGTGACCCCTTTCCTTCAGGTGACACAGTAATCTCCCCCAAGTGCCGTTTTTATTGGATGTCACGCATCATACCTATTGTTAATGTCACCCGCATTTGAAATTTTGGGAACAGAGTATCAATTTATATAATGCGATGTACAAAAAAGAATAGTTGGTTCATTTCCGAATTCTGTCATTGAATTCGGTCTCCTTGTATTGGTGGTGTTTCTGAATTTATTGCCGATTTACCCCCAAACTCATTTTTTAAAGCCATTTGTGAAGCAGAGGGGGGACTCGTCACAAGGGGTGAGCCATCATTTCAAACTAGTTTTACACATTAAGCTATGAGTGTTCTAATTTAATGAATGAATTTGGATGTTAAATGTGTTATCCTTCCGTGTACAGGGCTGTTTGCTTTTTCTCTGTCTTAAAGCTGTGTAGACAGAATATTGAATGAGCTGAAAACAGTTGCTTCAGTAATTAGAAAAATACCTCTTGATAGTAGTGTCTGCATATGCAGTGAGAAGGATGTACTACTCAGGTACCCTGATTGCTTTTTATCATAGAAAAGCCACACATTACTCCTGTGACTTATGAAAAAGTAGCATTCTAAACCAAAAGTTTTCTATGAGGCTCTTGAAAACGATCCCTTTGTTTTACTGTCTTAAAATAATATCTTATGCTCTTGAAGTCCACTTCTGCCAATGTAATATTCCTATTTTATTATGTTACTTGAATAAACAAACTTGCTACATAAAATTCTTGGCAATTAAAAAATTCTGTTTTTGCCATTTTGTCACAAAGGTAATATTACCTTTTTAATATCATGGTTTGAACGTGTTTGCATATTTATGACTGTGATTCATCATTCTTGTTTGCATTTAAGCTTTATGAAATGTCAGGCATGATATGACTGTAATGAAAAACTCAAATTTTAGCCAAAGTTGTAATAGTTAGTATCCTTAAGGCAGCTGACTTTCAGCTGGTGGGGCGTGTGTGATAACACAGTCAAAATCATCAAGGTCCCTGTAGCTCAGGCCTCTCCTTTAGGTTTCCTTCCAAGAGGCTTTTTTCTCCTTTAATTAGGAATCAAATTTCATTAAATCAGGTCAGTACACTATGGTTTCCTCTCATCGCTTAAAAAAAAAATAGGTTACTCTTTGAAATGAGAAATACTAGATCCTAAGTCCTATACACCATAAAAATTTCAATCAGAACAGTCCTGTTGCAGAGTAATGACGTGCTACATGCTTATGGACCCAACGGCTAGCATTATGTGTATTTCATACTCCTCTGCCACTGTTTCTAGAGTTTTGGAAGGCTGGCTATGACCGCTAGCAGTGGTCTCTATCACGGATACGGAAAAGAGATGCCTCCCTTTTAGAATTCAGGTGGGCTGCCGTCTGCGGGAACACTGGCTCCCAGACTGGGAAACTCTCCCCTTCACACTACTGCAAATGCAAGGTGGGAAGTTGGCACTCCAGGCAGGGTGGACAGGCGGGCTCCCTACCAGAAAAATCCTTGTGTAGGGGCGCCTGTAGGGTGGCTCAGTCGGTTAAACTTCCGCCTCTTGATCTTGGCTCGGGTCATGATCTCAGGGTCGTGAGATTGAGCCCCGGGTTGGGTTCCGTATTCGGCACAGTTTGCTTAAGATTTTCCTTCTCCCTCTCCCCCTCCCCCCATGTGCTCTCTCTCCCTCTCTATAAAATAAAATAAAATAAAATAAAATAAAATAAAATAATAAAAATTTTTTTTCAATCCTTGTGCGTTTGTTTATATTTAGCAATCGCCAAAGAGGATTAAAAAAATCCTGAGTCAGAAACCATTCCCTAGGAAAGGAGACATAGTTAGAGTCTCCCCTGCCCCGGGGCCATTTCTGATCTCTTAGATAAAGTTCCATTTTTTTGTTGTTGAAATGTTATACGAGGGGGTAAGTCGGCGCTGCTTGTGATCTGATAGAGGTGAAAGCCCACAGAGTTCTTGATCCAGTATATAGCTCGCAGACTTGAGCAAATACGGTCATACCCCCCAGACCTCGTGTCCCTTCTGGCCCTTTTTATGTAGAGCTTGTTTCCAGGTGATCCATAAACCTCTTGAGTGTGTGTGTGTGTTGGGGGGGAACGTGCTCTAACAAGTGTCTCCCCTACACTGGGATGCCAGCTTGCTATTTTTTCTAACATGGGAACCTCAGCACGTTCTTCTCATGCTGATGAAAGAGTCTGTGTGCAATAGAAAAGATAACAAAGAAAAGAACAAACAAAAGAATCGTGGTTACTTCTACTGCCCCAAATCTACAATTACTAATTTTTTGCAATGTTTCATTGCACCCTTTTTTCTAGACACTCTTACATTATCAAGATAACGATATGCCTGTTACTTTATGCTCTGCTTGTTCACCTTTTACGAGGTCATTAAAAGGTCCCATAAAGGTACATTTTACACTGTCCCTAATATTCCATCAGATAGCTAGAAGATAATACGTGTGTGATATTCTCCTCAGACTGAACATGAGAGTTTGGTTTTCATTTGGGGATATTACAAAGATCCGACTCAGTACTCCATAATGGTTCATAATGAGAAATAGTTTGTCAATGGATTTATTTATGATTTCCAAATTCTAAAACGAAGATTTCACTAAAGATATTATAATTATTAAATTTCATCTTAAGCTAATTTTATTGCAGGAAAACAATTGATATTGTTATCCCAGATTACATAGAGTTTGGTCATTTTGACGTCATGTAGGGGTTCACAAGTTCATGTCTTTCAAAGGTAAGTACAGGGGTGTCTGGGTGTCTCAGTGGGTTAAGCAGCCTACTCTTGATCTCAACTCAGGTCGTGATCTCAGGGTCATGGGATCAAGCCCCACTTGGGCTCTGTGCTGGGTGTGGAGGCTGCTTAAGAGTCTCTCTTTCCCTGTCGTTTTGCCCCCACTCCCCAAAAGGTAAGTACATTTCATCTTTTAAAAAATATTTATTTTTCCCTTTGCAAAAGTAACAGACTTACTAATTATTGTAATAAGTAATAACAACAATGGCCACCAGTCTGGAGTGCTTACCATGTATTAGGCATTGTGCTAAACGATTTACAAGTATAATTCATTTAAAGACTTAATGAAATATTGGTACTGAACAAAATTTAGAGCAATCTTTAAGTCACTCATTTAATGGCAGAGCTTGGAATTAAAGCTGATTTTGTCGGACTACGAAGGCCATGATTCTAATCATTTACATATAGCATCACCGTTGCCATATCTATAGAATTTATAGATTAGTATCTGCTATATACATTTTCCTCCTTGTGGTCCTAGATACCAAATTTTGACTGAGTACTTAAAGGGAAGAGCGACAGAGGTGGTTCCAAATGGCTCTGGGCAATGGTTGATATTGGAAAAGATGGGTAAACTGAGGCCCACGATAGGGCAGCTGAAAATCCAGAAACCTTCCCATATGAATAATCCAAGTTGCTGTAAATCAATGGAGAGGTCAACTTCAGGATCCTATGGTCATCTTTTCCTTTGTGGATAGTGAAGGAGCATGGGTGCTTTCCTTCTTATGGGTCCCTCTGTTGTGGGTCACTTTTTAGTCATGTCTCTGCTCTCAGAACAATGTTACATGACCAGTAAGGTCACGTTGGAGGGAACTGAAGACCAAGTCAAAATAAGAATACCTTCATCCTCGTTGTTCTGGAGGCTCCCCTTTGCTGTTCTCCTCACTTATACCTTTGCCCTCCTATAAATTCCCTTGCCAGACCGAGAGCACCATGATTGTCCCAAAGCATAAACCAATTACCACTTCTCCGGTAAATGTTTTCAAAAGCCGCCCATTGCAGTTTGGACACAATCCCAAATATTCAACATGGCCCTCAAGGCCCTACATGGTCTGGCCTCCCTTCTCTGGAGGTCTAGATCTTGACCGTCTTCTGTCTCTCCCTCACTGAAACCCTACTACCCGCTCTTTCCTTTCCTCAAACTGACTAAAATCCCTTCCAGCCTTAGGGGTCTGTGTAACTGGTTTTCTTTCTAGTTACAAGGCTGCTCACCTGCCTTTTTTTTTTTTTCACCCAGATTAAAACAAAACAAAACAAAAAAAGCTTCATTGAGATAATTCACACATACAATTCACCCACTTAAAGTGTGCGATGCAGTGCTTTTTTCTACGTTCCCAGACTCGTGCTGTCATCACATCTGATTTTTAAAATAAATTCAGATTCCAAATCAAACATCATGTCCTCAAACAGGAATCCCCCACTGCCTGATCAAAACAGCCCATCCTGTCTCAGACATTCTCAGTCCATTACCCTTGTGACTGGGCTTTACACCCCTGGGAAATTATTTGTTTATATATTTATTATCTGTTACCCCTACCACTTCGGAGGCGCGCCCAACATGGAGCAAACACTATTTGGTGAATGAACAATGATAATGTTAGGTTTTCTTGACTGTGCCTCGCATCGCATGAGAGCAAAGATCATCTTTCCAACAAAGTTGAAAACCTGTCATTATGACATCCCTAACATTCATGGAGAAATGGGCTGGGAGAGGTTCTGTCACTTAGGCCAGAGTTATATAACTGGCGAGTACCAGGGCTGGAATTCAAACCCAAGGCTGTCTGGCTTTGAATGAGGGGACTTCTGATTAGGCGAGGTAACTTGAACCCATAAAATAACGAAAGGATATTATATGACAGGTTTTAGTTTCCAGAAACATGGATACTAGATATGGCCACAAAACCCATAGAATGCTGAGCAAAATGTCACAAACATTTGAAATGTTAGCTGAGCATGCAAAACACCAAGGGAAACCATCCCTGGGCAAAAATGAAAAGAGAGTTGGAAACTGGAACTGAATGAAGGCATAAAAGTTCTAAGGGACACGTGGATTATTTGTTTGTCTCAGTAACAAAGGGGCTCAGTATTTTACAGCTCTATAAGGCAAAGCACAAGGTTTTTGTTTGAGGTGGGGATCTGGGACCGAGATCTCCAGGGAGAAAAACAGACATAGGAAGGGCTATGCTCTCGGGAAAAGAGTAAACCAGAAACATTCAACTTCTAGCAAAGGACGACAGAGAAAATGTTTCTGTCTTGGCCTGGATTCTAGGCTGGGGTTGAAAAGCCTTCCCTCTGATCTTTTAAAAAAAATGTTTTCATATCTGTTCTTTTCAATGTTTTAGAACTCATGTTATAGCCCAGCCAATGGTGTGTCTTGGTGAAGAGTCTCATGGGTTCTTGTAAAGAGAACGAGTGTTCAGCAATTGCTGGGTGTAATGTTCCATGAATATAAGTCAGACCCGGCTCGTGGATCACTCAAGAAGTCCTCTTCTACCTTACTAGTTTTGTATCCCTTTCTTCTAGCAGTTATTGGGAAGAGGGCTATGGAAATCTCCAACGATGTAGTTTTATCAACTGTCATTTGTCTGCAGCTTTGCCATTTGGCTCATAATCGTTTTTGATTGTTACGTCGTTTTGATTAACTGACCCTTTTGTCGTGATGAGTATTTATTTCTTCCAGTAATACCACTTGTCCTGTTATTAAGCAACTGCTCAGCCTTGCCAGCTTTCTTACACTAGTGTTTGCCTGCTTTATCTCTTCCCTTCCTTGCTCCTTTTAACCCATCTGTGTCTTTATACTCACAATGCATCTCTTAAATGACTATTTTGTGATCCATTCGGCTCTTCCTTTTTATCTTGTCTGGCAATTCCTGCCTTTTCATTGGAGCATTTGGTCTACTTCTAGTTAACGTAGTTATTGATATGATTGGATGTGAGTCTACGTCTTGCTTTTTGTTTTCTATGTTCCATATGTTTTTTGATCTTTTCTCCTTTCTGACTTCTTCTGAACTAATTTTTTTTTTTTTTTTTTTAGTATTTGTCACTTGGTGTTTTCTTTTGGCTTATTAATTATATTTATTTTACTTACTTTTAGTGGTTCCTCCAGGGCCTACAATATAAACCTTTCCTTTAATATCATCTACTTTCAAATACTAATATGCTTTTTTACTTATAATATAGGAAGCTTATAATATGCTTCTGTTTTCTCCTATCCTATCATTTGTACTATTGTCATGTATCTTCTATGTGTCTTCAACCACACAAGACACACTTATCATTTTTGTTCTAAAGAGTCAAGTGAAATTTTGAGGAAAAAAAAAGTTCTATTTATCAACACATTTACTATTTCCAACTCTCTCTTTTTCAATTTCTTCATAAAATTTCACCTTTCCATCATTTTTCCTCAGCCTGAAGAATGTCCTGGAACAATTCTTAGAGTACAAAACTCCTGACAATAAATTCTCTCTGCTTTCTTTTGTCTGAATATGTCTTTATTTTGCCTTCATCAAAGACGTATTTTAGCCAGATACAGAATTCTGTGTTGACTTCTTTTTTCCTGTCAGCAATGTCAAGATTCCATTGGGCTATTTTGTTTTTTCTTAACATTTTTTTCTTTATTACTAGTGTTGAGAAATTTTATTATGATTTTCCCTCAATTCTAACCACTGTAGAATATCACAGCTGGGATAATGACACGGATACAGTCAAGACACAGAACATTTCCACCAGCACAAGAATTCGTCATTGGGCTCTTTATAGCCCCTGCCCCTGCCCTCTGATTCCCGCCTAACCCACTTTAGTCTCCGACAACCACTCGTCTACTCACCATGTCTGTAGTTCTGTCATTTCAAGAATGTATCAATGGAATCATAGAGTATGTAATGTTGGAGAGACCTGTTCTTTTCACTCAGCGTTTTTCTCTGGAGATTCATTCAGTTGCTGATTCTATCAAGACTTTGTTCCTTTCTTGTCGATGACATGAGCGTACCATAATTTATTTCACCCTTCACCCACTGATGGACATCTGGGCTGGAAAACGGGAACAGAAAGAAACTTCTTTAACCTGACTATCTGCCAGGAATCTCTAGCTAAAAGCGCACTGAATTATGAAAGTATTCCTTCAAAATCCGAAAGAAGGCAAGAATGTCTGCTGTCGCTGCTTCTAGTTCCTGTTGTAACGGAGGTCTTTGCAAGCACAGACAAATGGGGAGAAGATCAAGGAATGAGAGGACAATGTAAGGTATAAACAATGTAAGAAACTCTACAAATAAATTATTAGAATTAATAAGAGACACAGATACCATAAATTGCATTTTTACATACAAGTAATCATTAGAAATGGAAATACTGAAAAGGAAGATATCCGAAAATAAATTAGAAATACATTTGTAAGAACTTGTGGATGAAATTATGAAATACGAGTAAAAATATGTTAAATGAGGGCCAGATAGAAAGCATAGGAAGATCTAATTAAACTTACAGGCTGACTTGACATGATAAACGTTTATTTTCCACCAATATTTCCATCAATTTGAGCAATTACAATCAAGAGCCTTCTGTGGTATGGGGTGTGTGTGTGTGTGTATGTGTGTGTGTAAAAGACAAGCTGATTCTAAAAAGCTATTGTAAAATGTAGACAAAAGTACAAAGAGTCACCTATAACAAGTTCCGAAGACAAAGAAACCAAATTACATGTGCTTGCTATGGGGTCCTGCCACCTCTGATATAAAACAGGATTGTAAAGCTATGGTAATGAATGCAAAGTGAAATCACGCCCTTGTAAAGTAGACCGTGGACTCATAGCAAGCCTGGAGAAAGATCTCTCCTTTACTCGTCTTACTTTCTCCATTCATTTACCTTCAGTAATAACTATGTATCGAGCAGGTAATTAGTGCCAGGTCCTGATATAGATCCCCGGCATACAATGGTGAACAAAACAGCAGTCCTTGTCCTCCTGGGATACAGTCTTGTAGAGACAGATCATTCAAAAGTAGAAACGAACCTGCAATGGGCTTACGAAACAGGAAAGTACAGTTGCTTTGTGAAGATATCGAAGGGTACCGGTACCCAACATTGAGGGAGGAAGTCCTTCCTGTATCAGGAAGGAGGACCAGAAGTTAGAGAGTGGAGGAGGGAGAGTTTCTTCCAGCAAGAGCAAAAGGTGCAGGGGAAAGCCAGGCTTATTCACGGAATTCTCAGAAATCTAGTTTGTTTGGGAGGTGGAAAGATGCCGGGGAGACCGACCTCTTCGGATTAATTGCGTTGCTTTCGAAGAGACCTCTTCCTCAGGTATATTCCCTATACTTGACAGGAAAAACAAGACATGCCTCTCACCTCGTCTGAATCTTAAAATCCCACCTTACTCCGGGGATGTGAAAATCCCCTGGACATGGAACAAGGCACCCGCTGGAGTATGGATAGAGGCATTAAGAAAATGAACGGGAGGGCACCTGGGTGGCTCAGTTCTGATCCCAGACTTTCAGGATCGAGTCCTGCATCAGGCTCCCAGTTCCTTGGGGAGTCTGCTTCTCCCTCTGACCTTCTCCTCTCTCATGCTCTCTCTCACTCATTCTCTCTCAAATAAATAAATAAAATCTTAAAAAAAAAAAAAAAGGGAAAGGGAAACTAATCGGTTAAAAAATACTTGGTGGTGTTATTTAACTCATGTATGTGCGTCTTTAACACCAATGGTTTTCATTATTTGCTTTCAGTGAAACTGAAGGTGGACCAATCAACTTGTGAGTCTGTGGATCATTACATATAATCTTTGATTGTAGATACGTGATTTTTGGTAAATATCTTGAAAGTAGTTTAACTATTGCTCTATAACAAATCCCTCCATTCCTACCACTGACATATATGTAAATAAGCTTTTTCAGGGCTTTCATCCATAAAAAAAAAAAAAATGGGGATAGTACTGATGGGGAATCATGAATGCTTGTAGCAGTAAGCAATACTCATGAACAGACACAAGAGGTAGAGAGAAATCTTACCCATCTTATTAAAATGCATTTCCAATGCGTTTTGTATCTGATACTAATTTCCTCTGTATTTGATAGCAGGAAGAATGTGTAATACATTCCATTCAATACATTCAAAACAGAAGATCTAAGACACACATAAAGATTAAGAGAATTGGGTGCACCTGGGTGGCTCAGTGGGTTAAAGCCTCTGCTTTGGGATCGAGCCCCATATCAGGCTCTCTGCTCAGCAGGGAGCCTGCTTCCCTTCCTCTCTCTCTGCCTACTTGTGATCTCTGTCTGTCAAATAAATAAATAAATAATCTTTAAAAAAATTAAGAGAATTGTGGTAAGTGATCAATCAAAGGTTATTGAGCTTTAACTTGTAACACAGAAACACAAAGAGTGAAAGGAATATTATAAAACGACCAAATCTTTAGGGAAAACTCGCTCATGTATGTTATTGTTATTTTTGTAGTTATTTTATTTTTTAAAAAAAGATTTTATTTATTTATTTGTCAGAGAATATGAGAGCATGCGTGAGCTGGGGGAAAGGCAGAGAGAGGGAGAAGGAGACTCCCAGCTGAGCAGGGAGCCCAACCTGGGGCTCGATCCCAGAACCCCAGGGTCATGGCCTGAGCCGAAGGCAGACGCTTAACCAACTGAGCCACTCAGGAGCCCCTTTGTAGTTATTTTAAATAAAATATACACACGCTGAAATGCATAGATCTAACTGGATACACTCATGTGAACCATCCCCTTATCTCGGAAAGTTCCCATAAATCTCTTTACATTCAGTCAACCCACCACCACAGAGATGACCACTATTTTAATTTCTATCACTACAGATTAGCCTGCCTGTTCTAAAAATCCTATAAATGAACTAATCAGATGCATACTTTAAGTACATAAATTATGTGTTCCTTTTGCAGAATGTAACTGAGATTCATCTGTATCGGTGAATACTATTACACAGTAGGATTCTGTTGTAAGAATTAGCTCAATTTCCTTATCCATTCTTCTGTTGACAGACACTTGAGGAGCCTGAAATTTCCCCTAAATATTTATCTCTCTCTCTCTCTCTCACACACACACACAGAGTTTTCTTCAGTGAGAAAACACCCACAATATACACTTGCGCATTTTTCCACATTTCTAGGATCAGTCCTCTCCTTGTCAGGGCTTTCAGTTAGAAAGTGCTCCAAATTCATTTGAGTTAATTGAAGCAAAAAGAGCAGGAAAGAGTCAGGAAAAGCCATTTCCCTTGAATGGTAAACACAGGCCCTCGAGGGGCACTGAGGGGCCCGCTGAGGTCACTTTTCACTCCCTTCTGGGCTACATTGAGACAAGTGGGCTGACAAATGATTTGCCAGAGCTCAAATAAAATGGACCAGGAAAAGCCTGGAAGGCTAAGAGGGTTTTCTGATGGAGCTAATTTACCTGAACCCAGGCGTTGTCTCGGAAGATTGAGCTGACGCGCCATCAAACGCAATGCTGCTGACACGCCATCAAACGCAATGCTTGTTCACTAAACTCTCAGCCTTTTTCTTTCCATGTTACGTTTCCCTCTGTCCAAATTCCACCACGGATGGAGGCCTAGCATTCCCTCCTCCACTCTGCCCTATTTCTAGATACACCAGTAGCCTAGTACTCTCAGCCTAAGTGTTCCCTAGTTAAAGAAAAAACAAAAAACGCAGAGATCCCAAAAGAGAAGCGCTGTCACCTTCGCGGGTGACAGCTTGGCTCTTGGTTTAAACTGTACCCAAACAGAAACCCATCCTTCTAGAAGGCACCTTTAAAACCTGCCCAAACTGCCTGTTGCCCCGTCATCACCCTGCCAGGCCTGCATCATGGACATTGCGAACAACTTTGGCAAATGGAGAAGAGTTGTGGGAACATGTAGACACAACCCGTACATGGCCCGGAAGAGAAGGAACAGGATAATTGGTCCCATGGACACTTGTATGGCTCTCTAATCCTCAGAGGACATTTTTGGAGAATGACTGTGTTCTTAGCTTGAGCTCACACAGGACAGCCACAAATCGACCTCAGCTGTGTCTCCACTCACTCAGCCAAGGATTCTGTAGGTCATTTCAGTAATGGGGCCAAAAAGTGATGTGTGATCTATGTTTTTTTAATCATTCTCAAAGTACTGTCAAATAAAGCTACCTCCTTGGACTCAAGCAGAGTCTCAAAAGAAGCAATAGCTCAATTTGGCAAAAAAAAGAAGCTGGGACCCTGAGAGATGAGGTCTCAGCTAGGTCCGCTCTGGGGGGGGGGGAGGGCAGAGCTGACCTAGGCTTCCAAGTCCCCTAACCCCCAGGTCAGTTCCGAGTCCCCCACGACACCCCTGAACTGCTTCAGTCTGCCTCTCCAAGACTCAAGTCTCTGCATCTCTACAAGGAAACCCTTATCGGGGCTTTGTCTGCCGCAGAGACCCCGTGGAAAGGGACATTGAGACAATATGGCTCGAGCCAGGCCACAGGTGAAGGGTAGGAGTGGTAATCTGACCTCGGATGGAGACCTCCTTTGCTCGGATGGCCTACAGGGCAGCCCCTGAGCCACATGAAAGGCCCACACTTCCTCGGCCATTGTCTGAGTTTATGGATGAATTCCTGCTGTGGTCACCCAGCCCCGGAGTGTTGACAGCAATGACGCATGGCTCCCCGGGGTGGGGTCAGCACGAGAGAAGAGATTGAGTGTTCTGGGGGTGGGAGGAAAGCCTTGTTTGTTCCCAGAGAGCTTGATCACCTGGCTTGGGGCCAGGGCTCCTGCACTCGTTTGAGGGAGGGGGAAACCTGCTCATGGCAAGAGGCTGCAGAGGACAGTGGCCTGAGACAGAGCCCGGGAGACACCTGCATGGGGGCTCAGACCTTCCCCGTCCCAACCCCCGTGTCTGCCGCAGCTCACCATTTTCCAAAGTGGGTCCGTTATGCAGAGAAAGGAAAGCCAAGGTCAGGGTACTTAGGTTCTAGTCCCTGTGTTCATGCACTGGCTTATTGCCACATCTCTTACCCTCCTAGGACTCAGTGTCCTCATCTATAAAATGGGGATATTACTTCAACTACATGTTGTTGTTGCTGAATTTTAGTGAGTCAGTTCAGACCAAATCCCTGTGTGTGTGTGTACATACCTATGAGACCTCAACAAAGTCAGGGACTGAGAGAATGAAAGAAAACTTTTCAAAGAAGAACATCCTAGGTAGAGTATTTCCTTGAAAGCTGGCATTATTGTCTGAGCTTTGGAAAATCGGGGGACTCCAATGGATATAATCTGAGATTTTTCCTCCAAGGACCTCCTAGCTCAGCAGAGATCTTGTCGAGGTTGTCCTTCTAATACCCTGGGACACCCATTTTACAGATATATGGAGAGAGGCAGAAGTGAGGCCAGGGAGGCTGGGAGAGAGACAGGGAGCTCAGTCTTCTCGCCACTTCCAAACGGGAGCCAACGAGATACCCAATGAAGGGCCGCTTTGGACGAGCCCAGGTGTCGTCAAGCAATAGCTTGGGTGGAATGGATGGCCGTGGGGAGGGGGGAGAGGGGAGAGGGGGTTGCCCCCAGTACCAGGTGCTGGGTACTCCACACCCTGTTGACAGTGTCTGACGAATATAAATCGCCTTCCTCAGAACAAGTATGTGTTTCAGTCTTGTCAAATGGGATGTGACATGAACCACAGCTCCAAACTATAGCAGGAAAAAAAAAAAAAAAAAAAAAAAAGATCAAGCTCATTTTCTAAAGCTCAAGTCAAACCAATTATTTTTTTCCCCTTAATTTCAAAGGAAAGCTCAGTTATAGCTTCTTGCTTATCCCCAACATCTACTAATAAATCCATTCCGGGAGGAATCCATTTTTTCTTTTTTTTTTTTTTTTCTGTAACTAATATACTAGGGGAAAAAAAAAAATCCAAAGGTTAGTATATTATTTGAACGGAGTGGATTTAGTCTGAGACTGAGGTCGTTTCATGTAAGTAAAAAAGACTACTCCCGGTTAGGGTACGCCTAGAGGTCCTCAGTTTTGGATCTGAGCTCAGTCGGGAAAAGCCACTGGAAAGCCCCCAGCCCACTCCCAGAACAACTCACAACACTGACTTCTCGAGGGAAGACAAAGTAAATGGCCACTGTCAGGGTCCTCAGTCTGGGGACCCCTAAGTGGCCAGATAGGCTGGTCTGTTCCAGCAAGAGCATACGGGCTAAGCGGACCAAGGAAACACCAGCCAGCATCCACCTCTGCCCCTTCGTGGACCTCTGGGTGGACCGGAGCAGGCTGAGGAGCCCTGTTATTGGGTCATTATCCGAACTGATTTTGTCACTGAGGTCTCCCCGACGTCATCTTTTGACCATCAGCTGGGAGACAGCAAAGCCTGGACATGAAGGAGGTTCTGGTATTTGCTGCCAGCTGGGGACACCTTTGATGCTTAGCATCACAGCCCCTGAACCCACCTCTGATTTCAGCCTCAGGGGCAGAGGAGAACGTTCTCAGTGGGCTTAGAGTCGCCTCCTGCAAGCAGTGCGTGACCTCAAGAGGGCGCAGGGCAACTTCTGCTTTCTGCTCAGGGGCTCCCGGGATGCCTGGCAGGAAACCCTCCTGACCTGTGTGCAGGGGGTGCTGATGCCCTTAGCCGCGCCACCCAAGAGGGGTGGATGGTGGGTGGGAGCTGCTGGGCTCGCGTCCCACCTTCCATCCTTCTGGGGACAATGCTGTGGGCAGGGTACTCTGTGCAAGGAGCTTCTGGGAGGAACTGGCAGAACCGAACCCCCGTTACTCACAGCACAACCCTGAGAACACCCACTTATGTTGGTCTTTCTTCCTTCCCTGGGTCACTTGTCCTCTTCCTTCCCTCCTGCTGCCTGCGGTCACCTCCCAGATATAACCACCTGGGGCCAAATCTGTGTCACAGGCTGGGAAAGCCTTGATCTTCGGCAACTATGAAAAACCCACGTTTCTTGGGAGGTTGGAGCCACGGTCTTTCTTTTTTCTTTTTTACGATTTTATTTATTTATTAGACAGAGATCACAAGTAGGCAGAGAGGCAGGCAGAGAGAGAGAGGAGGAAGAAGGTCCCCTGCTGAGCAGAGAGCCCGATGCGGGGCTCGATCCCAGGACCCCGGGATCATGACCTGAGCCGAAGGCAGAAGCTTTAACCCACTGAGCCACCCAGGGGCCCCAGCCACAGTCTTTCTGAGAAACCCCGAGGTGGGGGTACACATCCCACCCATCTATCCTTCCTGTCCCCTGTCACCCCTCCCTTCTGGCCACCACCCTGCTCCTTCATTCCCCAGAGCTACTGCCCTGTGTCTAGGCCCTTCACCCAGAAGTGGACACCACCATTCTCCGGTTCCTCAAAGCATGCTTCATGCCAAGATGCAGTGTTTGACCAGACATGGTGAGATCTTGAGGCTTTGAGGAGGGAATCCAAGTGCAGAAAACCAACACTTCAAACTGGCATCCATGCTTCTTCTCTCAGGAGGTCCTTCTGCACTTATGGAACTTTCTGGGCACAGGTGCCGCAGTGGGCTGGTTCTCTCCCTCTCAGGGGGGCGAGCAACTCCCGGCATTCTCCTCGAGAGCCCGGAGGGAGGAGGAGCACTCCCCCTCCTCGCTGAAAGTCACCAGGGCTGCCGATGGGAGCCGCTGGCTCATTTAGGAGTTCATCCCTCGCAGCCTGGGCCAGACCATCCCATGAGTCCCCACAGTTCCCCCAAACCTGGCTCTTGTCCTTTAGAGAAGGTCAGGGAACGCTGCTCCCAGCTGAGTGTCGTTCCTTCCAGAGGCCCTCCTCCAGCACGAGGGAGAGACAAGACGTGGCCAGCAGACTCTTGATGTGTGTGCTTGGAGAAGGGGCTGCTGCACGGGGAAGCCTTCTGCTCCTGTAATCTTGTGAGAAAATACCTAAAAGCAAGAGTCAGCAACTTCACTTCTTCCATATTTAGGGGGAAGACAGTCAGTCTACCAGGGCGAGATCTTGTCGGGCAACACCCGTTTCTGTGGATCTCTCTCAACCGTGAGCCTCTGTGTTTGTGTTTCCTCACTGGTTCATCCTAAGAACAACGGGGCTCACTTTGCATCGGTAAGATCAGGAATAGCCAAAATGCGGAAGACGCCTGGGTGGCTCAGTCAGTTAAGTATCTGTCTTCGGCTCAAATCATGACCTCAGTGCCCTGGGATCGAGCCCCGCGTTGGGCTCCTTGCTCAGCAAGGGGTCTGCTTCTCCCTCTCCCTCTGCCCTCCCCCCATCCATGCCCTCGCTCTCTCTCGCTCTCACTCAAAAAAAAAAAAAAAAAAAAAAGAATAGTTCATGTGCTCCCACTTAGAGCAAAGAGTGGGTCAGGCCCCAAGAGAAGGGCCACCCCCCTCGCAGCCTCAGCTCACAGAAACTGCTGTTTTCCCCCAAAATGGTAAAGGCCACACTTCCATGACACACCTTCCTCCTCTGGCAGCATAAAGAGCCTGCTGGCAGATCTGGGTTTGTCCCCCGTCCCCAGCTTACAAATGTGGAGAATCTACCTGTTGCCAAGTACTCCCAAGGTTGGCCTGGGTTGCTCTGGGCATCCCCCGACCCGGGGCAGAGGCCCCAGCCTGGGAGATGGACATGCATGGACAGCCATGGGTCCACTTGCAAAGGAAAACACAACCACCACAGAGGCCGCATGGGGACCAGAGAGGCAGAACTGCCAGGACAGGGGCTGCAAACTCGGCTGAAAGCTAAGTGAGCAGGGCTGACAAGAAGGTCTGGGGTCGACTGGAAAGCTCATGCCTTCTCCAGAACTCAGAGTGGCCAGACAGAGCTCCCTGAAACAGGTAGCTCCTCCCACCATGGACCCTGACCTGGCCGGTCGATGCCACAGCTGCTTTAGTGACCCTCGGCACCTGTGTGAGTGATCACAACCGGTTAGAGCCTGTCCTCCGCTGGAGATGACAGGCGGGTCTCCCCGGGGCAGTGAAGCTGTGCGAATGCAATCGATACAAACCAGATCAACGCGACCTGAGAAAGTCAATGACTGGGGAGGGGAAGAGCTGTGTCCCCACGGCCTCGTGGGCAATTAGCCTTGATGTCCCTGGCAGCCGCTGAATTCCAAAGGCAATTCTGGGAGTTGTGATTTGGAATCAAGTCTCTTAATACTTAAAGGCAGCTGGGCTGGATGCTTGGCCCCGAGAACAGAGAATCCAAGGTGGGGGTGGGGGGTGGGGAGAGGGTGGTGTTGGGGGTGGGGAGGCAGACTCATTATCCCCGTCCTCTGACATCTGCTGGGTTGTTGTCTAGAAGCATGGAGTCACCTTCCTTTGTGTGGCTCCATGGGCTAAATCCAGGACCTTAACCAAAGCTTAACCAAAGGACTCCTGAAGAACCAGCGTGGTCTGAAGGGGGAGTTCGTTGCCTTTGCAAGAAGTAAGCACTCCATCATGGGAGGCATGCAAGCACGCTAAATGGCCAGAGCTTAGGGATGACACAGTGGAAAGGGAATGCTGCTTTTGGATGAACTCTGGAGTCCCCCCCCACCCCGCCCCATCCTAGAAATCTTGTGATTTATCTTATGACATTCAGCTGATCTGCTTTATTTGGAGGTCTTGGTGTTATTTTAGAAAATATGCAGCAACTTCAGAATTCTCTTTCTACTCTGGAAATGGGGCTTGGAGCCGTCGGCTCAGGAAGTGTGACAAGTGGAAGGCAACCTGCAGAAGCATGGCACTTGGGAGAAGAAGGGAGCAGGGGGTCATCGACAGCCTTCTGGGCCCGCGAAGAGCCAAAGCGTAAGCCGGGCTCCTAAGAGACAGGACGGGGAACGGGCAGCCTGGACACGGGAGCCTGGAATTCATAAGAAGTCAAATGACTGAGTCACTGAGCTAATTTCAATGTCTGAACAGGAAAAAAAATTAAAAGAAAATAAAAAAGGAAAAGTAGACAATGGAAAAATAATGAAGTTTTGCAAAGACCCCAGGTGACCAAAACAACAGAAGAAGTTGGGAAAATGTAATTACACACTGACATGAAGCCCTCGGTAGCAGTCAGCCCATCCTGCTCCCGGCCTGCCCTGCTCATCTGATTCTTACCCGGTCCCGGGCAGCCCCCCGCCCTATCCCAGGACATGACTAGATGGGCAGAGGGCTCCCCATTTGCTCAAAATTGTCCACTTGCTCCCGGTTGCAGCGCCCCTCATTTCACCTCACACCCCTCCCTCTCAGTGAGGACGGAGATATCAGACACGAGTGAATATTGGCAATCATTTCACCCATTATACAGAAGGGAAAACTGAGGCCTGAGGAACAGACCCTGTGCCAAGTGCGATGGGGAGGACTGACGTGTGCAAGAGTCCATTCTTTCTCCTTCCTGAATTCACAGAGAAAGAAGTTCATGCCACTCAAGTTCCAGCGTGTCCTTTTGCTTTAAAGGACATTTTTCTCTGGGAATTAGTACAGGATTCTCTCCCACTCAATAACGGGCTTTGAGGAACAGAGATCTCTCCTGTTCCACAAACTGAAAGGCACCTTTTCATTAACAGACGACGTACTTCAGAGCAGTCAGCATCTGTGTTCTGCCCTGTGCACCGGCCTGCCCAGAGCTCGGGCTCTCCCCACCCCAGACCCCCCAGGGCTCCAAGGGTCCGCAGCCTTTGAAGCTGACCCTGTTTGTCCCACTTTGAAAGACAGAGAAGAGCCCCAAGATGGTTTCCCAGCAGGACTGGGCAAGGTAGGCAGTTCTCTGGGCCAGGACAGTCATATCTCTAAAGAACTAGAGAGAAGGTAGTCTCTAAGGGTCTCTTCATGTTTTTTTCAGAATCGGACGATGATGTCTCCAGACTGTTCTTGCCTGAATTCCTCAGCCTTCTCCTGCCTGGGTGGGGGTCTCAGCTGTTCTTCTTTACAGACCCTCGTCTCCCCTGGTGACTCCAGAACTTCTGGCCAGGTTCCACTTTGCACACGCTGGCCGGACAGACCCTTTGAATACAACCTCAGTCGTGCACTCCCCCTTTTCAGCCATCGGCAGTGGCTTCCTCCGTACATGCCGTCCTCTCCATGGTGGACAACAGGTGCCTTAAAACCAGGCCATTGCCTGACTCCTCCCTTCCTCCCCCACCATCTCCTCTGGAAGGCATTGCCTTTCCTGCTGTTCTGCCACTCAGACCTCTGCCGGTTCTTCCTCGGCCTGTCTCCCCTCCCTGCTCTCTGGAGGGCTGAGCCCGTCTCATCCTCCATTCTCCCTTGGGAGGCCCTGGAGAGGCTTCCCTGAGAGCCTTCCCAGCCCACGGCCCTCCCCAGGCTTTCTGAGTTAGCCCACACTCTGGTGTGGTTTTCAAGCCCTTGTCAGGATCCCCTGATATCTAATTTATTTGCTTAGCTAATGTGTTTTAGCCTTCAGCTTCTCCTTGATTTTAAGCAGGAGACGTTGCTGTCTCGTTTACCGCTGTAGTCCCGTGTCGTAGCTCTGTCCCTGACATACAGTAGTTGCTCAGGAAGGGAGGGAGGGAGGTGGAGAGAAATAAAAAAAGGGCCGGTTGGTGGGTGACATAGAGGAAACCATCCATAATACGAAAAGGCAGCTTACAGAGTAGGAGAAAGTATTTGCAAATGATGTACCTTATAAAGCGTTAGTATCCAAAATATATAAAGAAATGGTACAACTCAACACCAAAAATGCAAATAATCCAGTTAAAAATGGGCAGAAGACATGTAGAGACATTTTTCCAAAGAAGACTTCCAGATCATCAACAGACACATGAAAAAATGCTCAACATCACTCATCATCAGGGAAAGGCCGATCAAAACCACATCGAGATACATCTCCCACCTGTCAGGATGGCTAACATCAACAACGCAAGAAACAGCAGGGGCTGGCCAGGATGCGGAGAAAGGGGAGCCCTCCCGCACTGCTGGTGCACGTTGGTGCGGCCGCTCTAGAAAACAGTGCGGAGGGTCCTCCAAAAGTTAAAAATAGGGCTACCCTATTATGACCCAGTATTTCCACTTCACATATTTACCCAACAGATAAGAAAACACTAATCTGAAAAACACACGTACCCCATGTCTATAGCAGCACAGTGTACAATAGCCAAGATACGGAAGAAGCCCGATAAAGAAGTCGTGGCACACACACACCATGGACTATGACTCAGCCGTCAGAAAGAGGGGAATCTTGCCATTTGCAACATGGGGGGAGCTAGAGAGTAATTGGGCTAAGTGAAATAAGTCAGTCAGCTGAAGACAAATATCGTATGATTTCACTCGTATGTGGAATCCAAGAAAGAGAACAAAGGGAAAAAAAAGACCAAAAAATAATAATAATAATAACCTACCAATAAAACAAAACATCAGATGCTTAAGTACAGGGAACAAACTGGTGGTTTCAGAGGGTGATGGGGTCAAGGACACATTTATGATGATGGGCATTGAGTCCTGTATAGAAGTGCTGAATCCCTATATTTTATAGCTGCAACTAATGTAACACATGATGTCAACCGGCATTTTTTTAAATTAAAGGGTCAACTATGGGCTTGAAGGCATTAGATGCAGCCATATTTGGGGGGAGGTTGTATGGGTTCCCTGGAGGTCAGCCTTGGGTCTTCTGCCGTCGTACAAATGCACTGCCCCCACTTGAGATCTGGTGACACATAACTATGCATGGCAAATGACGGCACGGGAGGGGTGGGACCTTACTCCCAAAGATCAGGATAGACCAGGGGGCAGGACTCATGGGGGGTGGGCACAAGCTACCCCAAAGCAGCTGACCAGCCACCTGCAGAGTCATGTCTTCTAATCAAGAGTGACAATGACACTGGACAGCCTGCTTAAGGGATGGGGAGCAAGAGTTCTCCTCCACCTCACCCCACCGCACCCCCATCCTGACCCTGGGGGTGCTGGAAAGAGCTAGAAGGGCTCATGTGTTAGGTAGAGGCTGGTAAGGACAGCGCTGGGCTGTCCCTGCCAAACCTCAGATTCTAGGATGCTCAGACGGGGTCCAGTCCCTGCTAACTCCCCAGCAGACTCTCAAAGCCATCCAGAGGGTGTTCAGCCTAGTCAGGAAAAAGTCAATTCCCTGGGGCTTTCACGTCTAACTTTGTTTGCAGATAGCGAGCCTTTTCCGTCCGGCTCCTCATCTCGATCCTTTCTGCCTGTAACAATCACATTATTTAATTTAGACGAGTGAAGTTACCTTAGATCAATTATACTTATTTTTCCTGTGTAATTTCTAAAGCTTAATCTCTCCATTCAGGCCCAGCCTGGGGGACAGGTTGTCTAGCAGAGTCCTAAACAATTTCAGCCCTTAATTCAATTGTACTTTTACCGAGGCCCCGGCAGGCGAGCATAATTCTTTTATCCTTAAAATGTCTCATTAGCAATAATCTAATAGCACATATTAAAATATAGGTCACCGAGGTGGGCTGCCAAGTAGAAGACTTGTCATAACTTTGAAGGCTGGACAGCTGCCGTGTCCCCACAATACCATACCACTCACATCCCAGGCTTCGCCCTAAAACAATTCAATGAAAACAGTTTACTTTCTGCAGTTCAAAGTCAAGAACTAACCTTGGCTAGGAAACGCAGTTGCTATCTGTCGCAGTGGGGCTGGGTGGAGGGAGATGTTTCTTGCCAGCTTGACATAGTGTAAAAGATCTCTGGCCTCAGGCATTTTGAAGCCAAGGCCCTTGTCCCAGCTGGAACTTGAACTCGCAGACTGACCCGGTGTGGGGAGGGGAGGCCTGGCTCTTAGCTCCCCGGCCTCAGTGTTCATACCTGTAAAAGGGGAAGAGAGTGGAGTCAGAACCCATGTTTTCTCAACGCTGACACCCGTGCTCAGCTTGTCCTAGGATGCCCTCAGGGTTTTCCTTGAAATCAACTCACTCTTCTTAATTAAATACATTTGTTTTTAAAAGGAAGCTCAAGTATCAACATGGAAAAATCTCAAGAACATTTGCAGAAAGATTCGTGCAGAATGATGCCATTTGTATAAACTTGAAACATGCACAAAATGATATTTTCTATTGTTTAGACAGGCCCAGGGATTCTGGGCTATTAGAGGTCAAGGGAGTGGCTACTTTGGGAGGAGGGAGGAGACAGATAGTAACTAAGGGAGGGACAGGGGGATTTCTGGGGCGCTGGTCATTTTTTGTAGTGGTCTGAGTAATGATTTTATGGATGTATTTATGAGGATTGATGCGTTTTTCTCAGTGTGTTAAGCCTTGCAGGCACACACAGAAAGACGGTTGATCTTGACCAACACTAATAGCCAAGCATGGATGAGAAGCATTACTGATCCCGTCAACAGTTGACTAAGACATGTTTTGTATGGTATAGGTTTTCTAGATTGTATTCTTACAATAAAGCAAGCTAGAGAAAATAATGTGATTTTAAGAAAATTCTAAGGAAGAAAAAACTGTACTACAGAACTGTACTACAGTTCTGTACTATACTACACAGAACTGTACTACAAAATATCTGCAGGACGAGGCATCTGGGTGGCTCAGTCGGTTAAGTGTCTGCATTTGGCTCAGATCATGATGGGGTCCTGAGATCAGCCCCGAATCAGGCTCCCTGCTTAGCGGGAAGCCTGCTTCTCCCTCTCCAACTCCCCCTGCTTGTGTTCCTTCTCTTGCTGTGTCTCCTTCTGTCAAATAAATAAAATCTTAAAAAAAAAAAAAAAAAAAACGAGGCTCAGAAATGTTTTAAAAGCATCTGCAGGTATTGCACTACTGGGGATTTACCCCAATGATACAGATGTACTGAAAAGAAGGGCCATCTGTACCCCAATGTTCATAGCAGCAATGGCCACGGGCGCCAAACTATGGAAAGAACCAAGATGCCCTTCAACGGACGAATGGATAAGGAAGATGTGGTCCATATACCCTATGGAGTATGATGCCTCCATCAGAAAGGATAAATACCCAACTTTTGTAGCAACATGGACGGGACTGGAAGAGATTATGCTGAGTGAAATAAGTCAAGCAGAGAGAGTCAATTATCATATGGTTTCACTTATTTGCAGAGCATAACAAATAACACAGAGGACATGGGGAGTTAGAGAGGAGAAGGAAGTTTAGGGAAATTGGAAGGGGAGGTGAACCCTGGGAGACTATGGACTCTGAAAAACAATCTGAGGGTTTTGAAGGGGCAGGGGGTGGGAGGTTGGGGGAACCAGGTGGTGGGTATTAGAGAGGGCACGGATTGCATGGAACACTGGGTGTGGTGCAAAAACAATGAATTCTGTTATGCTGAAAAGAAATTTTTTAAAAAATCTGCAGGTAACTGGACCTGATAATACAAATTTGTATTGTTAGACATTCAGCTATCGAGACACAACATTTTAGGAATACACATTTATAATTTTAGGCATATATGTGTATCTCTTTGTGTATAGACCCATATGTATCTCTGTATCTCTGTATCTGTCTGTCTACCCAGTGAAAGCACAGATCCATGCTTGGGAATAATCAACACTATGTGAGGACAGCGGTTGGCCAGGGAGGAGGGAGGACAGAGACACACCTGGGGAGGAGTGCACAGGGACCTCAATCATATTGCTTGTGTTTTTGTTTCTTAAGCTAGTGAGCTGTTTGTTAGGCGATGTCTATCTTTTTATGAAAGGCTGAACTATTCCACAGTTTTGAAAATCTTTGAGTTAAGAGTCATGAATAATTCGAGAAACTTGAGATCATGGTCATAAATGGAAAACCAAGGTCAGTGTTATAATTAGATGGTAAATGCAAAAGTAAAGTGAGAAGAAAATGCTGTCCTTCAATTGTATTGGACACTTTTTGAGCAAGTGGATGACCCCCCCTCTCTTGCCCCCCCCCAGAGCCCCCCCCTCCCGCCAAGCCAGTTTCCCTCTGGTGAAAGGGGGATCAGACCTATGAGACCAGACTGAAACTTTCTTCTTCAACAGTCAGGGTTAAAGGGACAGGGAAATCGAGGCAGACTCTCCCTCTATCTGATTCTAGGTCCCTTAAAGCGGGGCTGGTGTAGGCCTCAAGCACAGGCCCTCTCATGGACTAGCCCCGCTGCTCCACTTCAGGAAGGGGTGGGGAGGCCCCTCTAAGCTCTAGCCTCTAAGTGTTTTGGGGATCTGGGGAGGGGGAGGGGAGGTCCTGTTAGGAGTGGGGTGGAGGACAGGGAAAAAAACAGGAGGACCTATTATTAGCAAAATGATTAGCCAGGATTGGCGGAATTTGGAAAACCTTGAGGAAGAGCGCCCTCTGCTCCCGTGGCCCCTTGCCCAGCCTCGTGACTGCTTGCAAAGCTGTCAGGCTGACAGGCTCCACACTGGGATTTGTTGCCACAGACCAGGGTAGCACTGACTCAGGCCTCAGAGGGTGGCGGAGTCCATCCCTGACACGGCTCTCCACACTCCCCTGTGCCTCTGTGAGCTGGATTGGAGGCCCCGCAGCAGGTGTTTGGGGCTCGGCCCTGCCCTTGAACTACACAGAAGTACAGGCTTCCCTCTCCCGTGGATGTCCCCCCTTGAGGCCAGCGGCTCAGGCCCTCGCAAGTCCCTTCCCCGTCACCTCGGCTCACCCCCGACGCACACGCACACGGAAGGGGTTCAGTGGGAGGGGTGGGGCAGAGTCGGGGCTGAACGGAGCCACAGCCCACTCCTATCTGTGGGCAGTGTGGACGGGCCACGGAGTCACCTCACCGGGAGAGTGGCACATTGTAGGGTTAGCAGGTATGTTCTTGTGTCCCTTGGAACAAGAAAGAATGGCCTAATGCTGACCTCCCTTGGACTCTGTCAGCACCCGGATCCAGCCGGTCTGGACCTTCTTGGCCAGCGTCCCCATCGCAGCTTCCCTGTCCCCTGTCGCAAGCCCTCAGGGTGTGTCTGGTCTGATCAACACTCCACAGAGGGGCTGTGGGCTGTGAGAAGAGCCCTGGACCCTGTGTCAGGACCCAGGGTCTGGGTTCTTGTTCTGCCACCAACCTGTGTGACTTGGGAAGTAGGAGAGGGGGCACGGAGGCAGCAAAGGGAGGGTTCTCCTTTGAGCCTCAGGAAGAGGGGGGGTAAGCAGGCTACAGTGCTAAGGAGGGGTAGCTTGGACAGGTGGGAAGGGCATGGGGTGGGGGCGGAGACAGGGTGGGAGTCGGGGACTGGGGTGGGAAGAAGGACTGGAGAAGACAGTGGCTATGACGGACAGTGCTGGGGTGCAGACTGCGTCTCGAAGGGGGCAAGGCCCTGCTGAGATGGGGAGCCCACATGGGGAGGGGGCAGCCAGGAGGTGGGGAGGACGAAGAAGATGGGGGACCAGAGAGAGAGAGAGGCTGAGCCACCAGAGAGAACAGTGATCCAGAGCGTTGCCTTGGAGCCAGCCCAGACCTGGGTTCAAATCCCATTTTCGGTCTCATCCTCCCCATGTGGCCATGCACAAGACCTCTAACCATGGGGGGCATTAAAAATGGGGATAATGATGGCAAGTATTATACGAACTAGTATGTGCTACTTAGGACCAGTACATGCCTGGGGAAGGAAGGATTGTCAAATTGGAGCAAGTACCCATGTGTCTTCAGTCTGTGCAGACACTGCTGACTGACTTTACCGTCCTGATGCTGTCATGCCTTTCAACTACCCTGTGGTGTAAATACTATGGTGGCCTCCATTGTAGAAGAGAAGACAGGTGCATGTCAGCCCATGGGGACACAGCGAGGGGGCAACAGGGCCAGGATCTGAAGCCCTACTCAGTTAGTGTGAAAGTTGAGTGTCTCTGTGCTGGTTTATTGTATTTCGGAGGCCAGGGATTGGCCGTCTCCTAAAAAACTAGAAGGTGGGGCACCTGGGTGGCTCAGTTGTTCAAGGTCAGGTCATGATCTCAGTATTCTGGGACTCAGGGCGTTGTTGGGCTCCCTGCTCAGCAGGGCGTCTGCTTGTCCCTCTGCTTCTGTCCCTCCCTGACTCATGGGCTCTCTTTCTCTCTCTCTCTCTCTCTCTCAAATAAGTAAATAAAATCTTTAAAAAAGAAAAAGAAGAAGGGGCATTTACCATGAAGAGGGGGAGAAAGTCACCGCCCTGAGCCAGGCTCCCTAGTTCCCCTGCCCTTTCCCTAAGACCGTCCATCTCTCACCTTGGGGGTAGAGGGTAGAGAAAGAGGAGGACAGGTGTGCTCTGTGCGTGGACTATGGCCTGCACTGCCAACACGAACTGCCTTCAGGTTCCTGGGCACAAACGCAGAGAAGGACCAGAGCCCTTAGCTTCGCTGTGGACAACCCCACGATGAGGCCTTACAATGACCACTTTGACAAGGGTGCTGCTCCCACCTCTGTCCCGTTGCCCATCCCTATCCCACCTGCTCTGGGGGCTTTGTGGCCATTCCCAGTAATTCCACAATTGTCACCCCAAAGCTGAGCATGAAGCACATGAAGCAGCTTTTCTCCCTTCCATCCCTAGAGGGCGCCCGTTCACCCCTCCCGGGGAACAGGCAGCTCCGCCTGGAAGCAGCTGTGCGCTGTTTGCTAAGTGCGGCCGGTCCTTTGCCAGAGCAAAAGGACGGTGTACCAGTGTGAGACAAAGAAGGCACTCGGGCCAGGCAAATTGCGTGTGTATGGCTCTGGTCACACTCAGCCTGGGACGGTGGTCATGAAGCAAGCCACTGGCGCTGGGATTCTATTTTTTTTTTTAAATAGGAATTAAACACGCTATAAACATGCAGATCCTGGGTCCCCACTGTAGATGGACTGAATCCAAATTTCTGGGATGGGACCAAGGAATCTGCCCTTTGAGCAATCGGCTAGACTAGTGTGATCTGCGATCTGGGAAAGGGGGCAGAGAGGATCAACCTCTAGGAAGAAGCAGTGAACTTTGGGGACCTGGCTACAGCTGGCATCACGGAATCCTGATGAACAAGTCTCTTCCAATAGCGTTCTCAAAGGGCTTGTTGTTGGTTCTCTTACTGTACAGGTGTGTCCCCTCCATTTTACAGATGGAAAAACTGAGGCTCAGAAACCAAAGTCCCTCAGCACGCATGGGGTGAGGCCAGGCTTTGAACCCACCCAACTCTTCCTAAAAACAATTTCCCACTCTGTACTCATAATTGTTATATCAACTTGTATCTGCTCTGCCATCCCAGTCCTGGAATGGGAAGTCTGATAAACTTAACTTAAAATTCTGGAGAAGAACCTTACCTCCGACAGACATAGAGAAATTAAACTTTTTGGAACAACAGCAAGAAGAGATTACCCATTATGCAGTAATCTCTGCTCTAAGTGCTCTGCATATATCTATTCCTTTGATCTCCTTGACAATTCTGTTGGCAGGCACTGTTGCCATCACCAACGTACCCATTTTACAGATGAAGAAACTGAGACACACAGAGAAGCGGGGGAACGTGGCCAAGATTTCACAGACAGTAAGTGGTGGAACCAGGATTAGAGCTCATGTCGTGGGGCCCTAAATCAATGCATTTAGAGAGTTTACTATTTGGCATCTCCAGGCTGCTGAAAAAGCTGAACTTGGTCAGTTTCCCAGGAATGGATATCAGAGGGCCAGAAGGAGGAGTGGGAGGGAGGTGGTAGGTAGCCTCGAGATTGGGCTCTTATGTATTACTGGAAAACAGAGCAGAGAGGCCAACAGGCAGTAATGTTTGAGGGATTCTGGGATAGGTTTCATGCAGGAATCTGCAAATCCCCCTATGCTCTATTTAAAATGCTGTGTCTACTAAAGATGGAAAATATAAGGAGCTATGTGCTGTGTTCTTGGATAGAAAGACTGAATACAGTAGAAGTGTCAGTTCTCCTTAAACTGATCTGTAGATGTAGTGTAATCACAGCTGAAATTCCAATGGGATTTTTCAAGGAACCCAGCACGCTGATTCTGAAATTTGTAAGGAATAACATTGCCAAGACACTCCTTTCTCTTTTTTTCTTTTTTTAAAGATTTAATTTATTTATTTCAGAGAAAGAGAGTAAGAGAGAACATAAGCGGGGAAGAGTGAGAAGCAGACTCCCCACTGAGCAGGGTGCCCGACATGGGGCTCGAGCCCAGAACCCTGAGATCATGACCTAAGCCGAAGGCAGAGGCTTAACCCACTGAGCCACCCAGGTGCCCCCACCAAGACACTCCTGAAGAAAAGGATCTGGAGAATCTTGCCCCATCAGTTAGAAAAACACGTTTTAAATCAACGCTATTTGTTTTCCCAGCTTTGTTGAAGTATAATAGACAAAACTGTATATATTGAAAGTGTATAATGTGTTCATTTGATATACATACACATCCCAATAAGATTATCATAATTAGGTTAATTAACATATCCATCACCTCACATAGGCTTTCCTTTTTGTGTGAGAACAAGATCTACTCCCTTAGCAAATTTCAAATATGTATTACACAGTTGTTAATGCTGGCCACCCGTTTGTACTTTGGACCCCCAGAACTTATTCATCTAATAACTGAAAGTTGGGATCTAGAAAGCAACATTAGTTAAAACACTGAAGGGATATATGAAGGCAAAAACTGTCAAGTTTTAAGTTATAATTTAGAAAAGTATCAGGTAGGGAAGGATTTCTTAAACAAAGCATAAATACATATGCCAAATAAAAGTTAAAGTAAGATCACACTAAATCACATGAAAATGAATAACCTTTATTCATATATATAGAGAAAAGACATAATACTACCAATTAAAGATATTTGCAATATAACTGACAAATAGTCATGCCCAGAATATTAAGAAATTCTGGGCAATAAGAAAAGTTGAACAAGGGGCTCCTGGGTGGCTCAGTCAGTGAAGTGTCTGCCTTTGGTTCAGATCATGATCCCAGGGTCCTAGGATCGCGTCCTGCATCAGGCTCCTTGCTCAGCAGGGGGTCTGAGTCTCCCTCTCCCTCTGCCCCTCCCACTTGCTCCTGCTCTCTCTCTCTCTGCCCCCCTCAAATAAATAAAATCTTTAAAAAATTAAAATTAAAAAAAATTTTTTAAATTACACAAACAACACATTACCATTTTACAGGAGATAAAGAAATACAATTGGCCAATATGTATATGAAAAGACGCTCCATGTCACAAGAAGTCAGGAAAAACCACCTTAAAGTCACAACCAAAGGAGCAGCAAAAATTAAAAGTTTAAATAACACCAAGAATTAGGGAAGATGTAAAGATCTAAAGAAATTGGAAGTGAAGAAATAACTCTATGGGGGAGATTTTTAATTGGTTCGACCATCTTAGAAAAGAGCTTGATATTCCTTAATAAAGCTAACCAAACACATACCCTACAAACCAGCAATTTGTTAAGCACAGAAGCTCTAGAAACTCTTGCCTACATGCAGAGGAACTATCTGCATGCAATTTTATAGGCGGTGTTGTTCAAATATAAAATAACTGGAAATAATCCAAATGTTCAACCATTGAATAAATACATGAATTAGTTATTACTCATAAAATAGAAAGAATATATGCAGCCATGAAAATGAGTGAATGCCACCATCATGGGTGGGTCCCCAAAACATCATATGCAGACAAAGAAGTTGCAAAACTATCCATAGTGTGTTTCCTTTTATATAAAGTTCAAAGAAGGACAAAATCATGTATTGTTAGGGAAGTATTGATAGGTGGTAAAGGAAGACAAAGAAATGATTATTTGCTGAGCACAGGGTAGTGGTAACCTTGGAGTTGGGGAGAGCGGTGAAGGGGTGTGTTGAGAGAGGGAGACCCAAGGGCTGATAAGGTACAGGAAATGCTCTATTTCTTACCCCACAAGGTGGGTTCTTATACGTTCATGTCATTAATATTATTTAAACTGGAAACTGGTCCTACCTGCTTACTACACTTTTCTTTAAGCATGATAAATTTCGGGGCACCTGGGTGGCTCAGTGGGTTAAAATCTCTGCCTTTGGCTCAGGTCATGATCCCAGGGTCCTGGGATCGAGCCCCGCATCAGGCTCTCTGCTCAGTGGGGAGCCTGCTTCCTCCTGTCTCTCTGCCTGCCTCTCTGCCTACTTGTGATCTGTCAAATAAATAAATAAAAATCTTTTTAAAAAAAAAAGCATGATAAATTTCACATGAAATTAAAAATGCAACATGTATGTGCCTATTTCTGGGAGAATCCAGGTTTCATCAGATTATCTAAGGAGTGCCTGGTTTTCCATCAGACGGCACCTGAGCATACAGGTTTCTTGGGGGGAATCCCCCCTGCTCTGATATTCCCCAGAGAAGCAGAGTCCTTGGGCCAACCCGACGATGGTTCTTCTGGTCAGCTGCTCCCTAGTCCCCTCTGCCCCAGAGACAGACACAAACTAAGTGTGAGTGCCCTCCTACTGTACCTCACGTGACCACCTTAAGGCCGAAGGATGTATTAAGGTGCTCCTACAGTGGAGGGAGGGCCCTAGTTCCTCCTAAGAGACTGAATCCCTTCATCGTGTACCCCTCCTTCCATTTCTCCCTCCCCAGCTCCTCTCCTGATCTGCCTTCTTCTTCCTGGGGTCCATCCCCATGTCACCATTGAACTTGCCCATGATTCCAAAGCCTGAAACCAGCACAGCAGGGGTCAGGACCCTGGGTGCTGACTCCCAGCCAAGGGCTGTTTCGGCCACACCACTTGCCCCTCCTGTTCTCACCCAGCCCCTCTGTCCTTGCCTGATTCCCATCTCCCGGGGGCCACAAGGCTTTGCTGGGCTTGCGTAGGCAAGTCCAGAAAAGGATGCATGTATTCGGTTTTATGCTGAATGAGATAGGAACACGAGAGAGAGGGACTGGATCTAAACTCATTCCCAAAAGTTCTAGCAGTTGCATAGAGCTTGACCTTCAGAGGCAAGGGGAGAGTTTGGGACGACCCTCAGAGACTGTGCAGTGATCCAGGTGAGAGATGGTAGCAGGCCAGGCCCCGTGGAGATGGGGAGAGGTGAGGTGGCTCCGACCCACAGAGTTTGCAGTAGCACTGGACATGAAAGTATGAAAAAGAGGAGTCGAGGTCAACTCCAAGGTTTCTGGCTTGAGGAGCTAGAAAGAAGATGCCATCACTCGGAATGAGGGAGAACTAGGAGGAGTCCGTTTGTGGGGAGGTCAGGAAGGGGAGCTTAAGAAGTCTGTTTTGGACACAGTAAGTTCCAGATGCCTTTTATCACTGGGTAGAGACGTGCAGTGTGTGGATGGACCCAGGATGTGAATGTGCAGGTCAGTGAAGGTTGGATGCCCTTAATGCCGGAGCCTGATTTGTGGCTTGCTAGGGCAGGAGCTCAGCAGAGAGGACTCTAAGGCCTGAGCTACCTCTGGGTAAGCTGGTAGCCTCAAGGACCAGGGGGCTTTTACAGGGGGAGTTCAGCCTATGAGGGTCTTTTATTGAGGGGACGGTTATGCTATTTGTAAATGCAATAGAAGTTATACCAGGTCAGCTTCAAGGTCGTAGGTCTAATCCCTGGAAATAGAGAAAAGAAAAGAAAAGAACAAGGGGAGGGAGGAAGGGAGGGAGGAAGGAAAGCTATAGACAAACCTCTCCTCTTCTCTGACCTTAGTTCCCCCATCAGGGCAACATAGCACAGGTTCAGGTAGTATCCTCAAGACCCCCTCGGTACCCAGCCCTTTGGATTCCAAATGTCCCCCAGCGTATCCTTTGCGTGTCAGGGTCTTGGCGTCGGCCGGGAGACGTCCAGAGCTGGACTGAGAGCACCAGCCATCACCTTGTGCCCATGGCCTGTGTCACCAAGTGCCATGGTAAGTGGAAGTGACGCCTCCCCAGAGATCCAGTTAGCTCTGATAATGCTCCAGCCGTCTGCCCACCCACTTGCCCTCAGGCCACCTGGAAGGGCAGAATGCAGGGTATGGAGAGAAGCCACATGGCCCCATGGCTCTTGGAGCCAGGGGCAGGGAGTCTGGGCCAGAAAGGGAGGGAGACGCCGTGCCCTTCAGTCCAGGCCCAGCCTGGTGTTTCCACTGCTGTTCCCCAGAAGTCCCGGAAAGCTCCCGGCGGAACTCTCGGGGCTTGCTGATTGGTACTCTGATGGCGTGCAGGAGTTGGGGGATGCCTCCCTCCATCCCTGTAGCAGACACTTCCAATGCCCCGCCCACACTGTTCCTGCCAATGCAGGCCCCACCACCAGCTTCCTACTGCCAGTACCTGGGATGCTGCTAGAAGCCTTTTCCTGGCAACGGGAGCATGCTCAGCCCACACACCAGGCAGGCTGGAAATGCTGGCAAGTTAGCACCCCCGGCACAGACTTAATGGATAAATATTCTAACCTCCTTGCCCAGGAGTGGGACAACAGAGGCGGGCTCTATGCAGTCTCCCAGAGGTCCCCGGCAGGGCTGAACACCAACTGCCCACAGCTGTAACTGCTCCTTCACGTCCCCTCTGCTGGTTCCTTTTCCTTTCTTGCCTCCTGCCCCACTCCTATATAATTCCTCCAGGAATTACCTCCTAAATAAACTACTTGAATTCGAATCTTTCTTTCAGATTCTGCTTCTGGAGGAATTCAACATTAACAACCCCAACCAAAGACAGCAAACCCAGCCAATGACTGAGATCTGTTCTAGTTCTGTTTTGTACACATTTCTAGAGCATAACCTATGTGACAGGATCTACTGGGTTCTGTCCTTGTCCCTAGAAGGGAAATCACACAGGTAACTGTACTAGACAAATATACAAAGCAATATAAAGAAGAGGAGGTGGGGAGGCGGTGGTTATCAGGGAATTTTACAATGGAGGTGACATCTGAGGTTTTGAAGGATGAATAGGAGTTCTCCAGGTAGACAAGCAGACTATGGGGACAGCATAGTTAAAAATCCAGAGATGTGAAAATGCACAAGATATCAAGGATACCACTAGTTGTTGAGTATCTCCCATGTTGCTAGAGAACAAAGTATATTTTTGTATCAAGTAAAGGGTTTGTAGGGAGAATGAGGAGAGAATTAGAATAGCAAGAGATGTGATTGAATAGACAGGCAGAATCTTGTCCGTACTGCTAAAGGTGTTTAGATATTATCCTGAAAAGATCGGGGGTTTTAAGAAATTGTGCATTATCTTTTTCTGATTGTTTAATATCAAATGCTCATTGTAGACAAGTTGGCCGATAAAGAGAAGTATAAAGAAGAAAATAAAATTACCTTAAATCCAGGGTTAATGAAATCACGTCGGTGTGTTGTCTCTTGGGGGAGACAGAAGAGGAGGCCGAGGAGTGAGGTGATCAGTCTGGAGTTTTAGAAAGAGCTCTGGCAGCTGGTGACCATCACGCGGCTGGAAAGATACTGGACGTGAGAGGAAAGTTGTTGCAGTGAGGGGCTGGGGATGCTGCGATGGCGGGGGTGGGGGGTGGAGGGAGGCGCGGCAGAGAAGGCTGGGGCTTCCTGCGGTGTTCAGAGGTGGGAGACTTGGGGCCAGTTGGGTGGGGTTAAAGCAGAGGAGGGAATCATGATCCCTAGAGAGATTCTGAGTGTCTTGACTCGCCAATTGGTGGAAGGGGCAGGAGCTGGGAGCTGGGAGACCTGGGTTGTCATTTCAACTTTGTCATTTCCAACCTGTGGGACCTCTCGCAGGTCCCCTGAATCCTCAGAGCCACGGTTCCCTGACCTGAAAAATGGAAAGATGATTTCATTTCTGTTCTCTTAGAGGCTTGTCAAAATAGCCCGGGGGCGGGGGGGGGGTGCTGCTGGTCAAAGGAAATTGACAACCTTGATGGATGGGAATCCATGGCTCCAGGCTCTCCTGAAACTTAGCCCAATCCTTCCCCTGACTTCTGCCTCTCCTCATCAACCCCCAGAAAGCCAGGGCAGACTCATCATCCACTAATTTT
Organism: Mustela lutreola; assembly: GCF_030435805.1. Classification (NCBI taxonomy): domain Eukaryota; kingdom Metazoa; phylum Chordata; class Mammalia; order Carnivora; family Mustelidae; genus Mustela; species Mustela lutreola. Next base: position 27,954,070 of record NC_081305.1, on the reverse strand, counting down.
CCCTTCTTCTCTATATCGTTCACAGAAGATATTTGTCATGCTGGTCCTTCTGGCAAAAATGATCTCAATGCCCCCATACACCAGCATGAATGCATTCAGTGTCCCTACTAATTGGTGCCTTAGTATGTTCCAGGTGTTAGGAACACAGAGGTGTTTAGGACATTCAGGGTTCCTGCACTCACAGAGCTCATACACTACCTCCAAGATGAGACATATAATAAACAAATAATTGCATTTGTATACTGGTGTAATGAAGGGAATAAAATAGGGTGATGTGTTAGACAATAGGGGTGTATTTTAGATTTGAGTGGTCAGAAAGGAACCACTAAACTAAGATCTGAACAACTCAGGCAGAGGAACCAGGAAGTGTCAAGGTCCTGGAGCGGGTTTGAGCTTGGACTGTTTAAAGAACAGAAAGGTCAGCATGTCTGGGTTTGTCAAAATTTCTGCCCATCCCCTTTACCTGTTGTCTCCTCTGTGATGCCTTCTTAGATTACCTCTTCACCCCCATCCTTTATCTGCTGATTCAGCTCCAACCAGTTTCCATACCCCTGTAGTTGCAACCAATCCTGACCACACTGGGTGGTGATGGTCTCTTTACACACCGGACCACTAACTCTTTGATGGCAGGAACTATCTCCTTGGCTCCAGGAGCCAGCACTGTTTCCGCACACAGCAGGTGATCATTTGATGAATGAAGAAATTAACCAACAGACAAACAAGTGAAGAAATGCATGAATACCAGGCCCAAATGGCTCACTCCTTTACTTGCTTAAATGCTGCCTTCTCAAATTCCCTGACCAAACTGCTTCCCCCTTTCCCCGCAACACACCACCCCCCAACACCTTCCCAGGCTCACTTTTCTCTTTGCCCATATCCCTGTCCCACACACCCTACAATGTGTTTATTTATTATGCTTCTTGTTTTCCCGCAGGACGGAACGCAGAGTCCATCCTGCCAGGGATTTTTCCATAAGTTGTGCGGAAATTCTCCTAAGAGCCTAGAGCAGTGGCTGGCACATAGCAGGCATATGGACACATGGGGAAATTAGTAAAGTTCTCAGCCTCATGGAACAGGAGTCACACCTGCAAATCTGTGTAACAAACAGAGGAGGTCAGAGCTGGGGTGTGACCTTCCAGTCCCCAGCCAGCCAAGGGGCCCCCAGCAGGTTTGCCGACCTAGGTAGGCACCGAGCAGAACATGCCCACTTTGTTGATGGAGAAACTCCGCAGGGTAGTTTAAGTGGCCGGTGGCAGATGACAGAGCTGGCACCGACTCCGGTCATTTGCTCTCCCTGGTCTTTTCCCGGGCCCCTCTCAGACGCGACTCTGACCCCAGTTCTGGGCGTCTCGCTCTCTTCCCGTTTTGGGAAGTCAGAGCCCGGTGCCCCCGGGAGCTGTGTCTGGCGCGCGGGTGCGTGTTGGGAAGACAGCGGGCGCCCGGGTCCCCGAGTCGCCCCCTGAGCCCGCGCCGCGCCCCCGCCCCTGCCCAGCCCCGGCCGCGCTGTCAGTCCGCATTAGCGCTAACAGGCTCCAGACGGAGCGGACTCCGCGCGGGCTTAATGCAATCGGCGCGTTACCTGGGGCGCAGGCTACATTACCAGCCCGGCCCCCGCCCGGCGCGGACAGAACCAGCCAGCCCGCGCCCCGCCGGCCGCCCCGTGCCTCCCGCGCTACCCGGGCCGCGCCCGAGCGCCACGCGGCGGAGCCCAGCCCCGGCCCGCGCCCCACAGCCCGCGGCGGCCAGGCGGGGCACCCGGGATCGCGGCGCTGCCGGACACGTGAGTGAGCCCTGCGCGCCGCCCGGCCGAAGTGTTCCTGGGAGGCCCCGGCTGCGTGCGCAGAGCGAGAGCGCCCGCGAGTTTGACGTGCAGAAAGGTGAGTGTCCGGGGAGGCTCCTGGGGCTGCTGGAGGCGGCACCCATCCGAGCTGGGGGACAGGAAGCAGCAAATGGCACTGGTAGGGTCCCCGCCCCTGGGAAACCTCAGCCTCCACGTGTCCCAGCCCCACCATTTGGGGGCGAGAGGGAGCGGGCGAATGAGGGAAGCGCTGCGGGGTCCTGGGCCGGACCCACGGGGCGGACAGGGTCAGTCTCCACCTCTCAGTACCGTCTCAGGTCCTCGCACCACTCCCACTGTTTCAATTTTTTCCCCAACAGACGCGCTCCCGTTTTGGAGAACCCCGCGTCCGCCCAGTGTGCACTGGCCGCTGTGTCTCCGCGCTCCCGGGAGGTCTCAGGAGGCGCAAGCAGGGCGGGATGGTCTAGTGACCGCATCTTTTCCTTTCATCCGCGCAGAACCTCGGCGTGCTCCCAGTGCCGGTGACGTTTCCCTCGCCAACCGCACTCATGCTTTTGGCGCGGATGAAGCCGCAGGTGCAGCCCGAGAGCAGCGGGGCGGACCCGGGGTCCGAGCAGCCCACGCAAGGGCGCAAAGCCGCGGAGCTGCTGGTGGTGAAAGAGCGCAACGGCGTCCAGTGTCTCCTGGCGTCCCGCGCTGGCGACGAGCAGCCCCGGGAGACCTGGGGCAAGAAGATCGACTTCCTGCTGTCGGTGATAGGCTTCGCGGTGGACCTCGCCAACGTGTGGCGCTTCCCCTACCTCTGCTACAAGAACGGTGGTGGTGAGCCCCTTGATGGGCTGGGAGTGTGGACTTGGGAGGCTCCCTGTCCTCAGCGGTGGCTGGGAGAGGGGCTGGGATGGAGGAGCTGGGACGCGCGGGTAGAGGCAGCACGCGAGCGAGCCTGGAGCGCAGCAAGGGCCTGGTCAGGGTTCCTGGAAAAAGGAGTGCAGTTCCCGGTTGAAAAGGGAAGTGGAGGCTTGCTGCTGGACAGTAATAGACGCATGGGTGGAAGGACAGAAACCGGGACCCTACGTTGGGTGAGAAGCATTGATCTTTTGATGGGTCACAGGAAGAGAGGCAGAGATCTGGAGAGCTCTGGAAGGGGCACCAGAAGTGCCCGGAATGTGACAACCAGGCACACAGGGACCCTAATTCCAGCACTCTGAGCCTTGGGGCAGGGACCTCTGGGCCAAAAAGGAAGAGAGGATGTGGGCTCTCTGAAGGCGCCTGGGGGGCCCTGCCCTCTTGGGGACAAAGACTCTGGAACAGAGACACACATAGAGAAGCTAGTGTCAGAAGGAACTCCTCTCTCAGGATGGGGGTTGTGTTGCTGGAGGCACCAGAGTGCATAGACTAGGTAGTGTGGCCTGATCCTCGAGGCAGGATGTCCCGTTGATAGGGATGAAACCTTTACCTCCTGGAGTCCTGGCCATGATTGAAGGATGGAGTGGAAGAGGGGCCTGGAGAAAACTCCAGTGGAAACAGCCAGGCTCTCTCCCCATCCTCAGCCCAGTGACAGATAACCTACCTGCCTGGGATGCGAGTCAAGATGGCCCAGTCCAAGGGCAGAGCCCTGGAAAAGGGGGACTGGGGGGGCAGGACACAAGGTCTTAAGACCCCAGCTCCTTCTTAGTGCCCAAACCACCCCAGTCCTGTGCCCCTTGCTAGAATGAGTTCAGGGGTTCCCTGGGAAAATGATAGGGAGGAAGAAGTTGGCAAAGAGGGTCCTGCTCTGGAAACTTCTCTCTATCCACGGTTCATCCTGCCTGGCGGGGGCTCTAGCTCATGACTCTGAATGGTCAGAGGCAGGCAGGGGGAGGGTTTGGAACCAGGTAGAGGGAAAGCTCGGGACCGGTCCCATTGAGTCTGGGAGCTAGCTGTTGGCTTCAGCGTTTGCTCTGGACCCTCACTCTGGTGGAGACGTGGGAAAGGGTAACGCTTTTCCATGGTTGGCTGCTGTAGCCTTTCCAGAATCTCTGGTTGGCTAAAAGAATTCAGGCCCAGGGAGGGAGGAAAGGCAGATTCCGTGTGTTTTTTAGTGGGTGGGGAGATGACGAATGAAAGATGGACTCCGAGATGAACCATCCGGCATGTCCTCAGGGGCCGTCCAAGACTGTGTGTCCCTACACAGCAGGAGGCCCTCTCATGCATCAGCAATAATTCTTGGCTTCTTCCCGACGTGAAGCACAATGCTCGATTCCGGAGGGACCCCCTACGTGTATTCCTCACCACTTCTGCCTGCCAGGGGCTTTTGTTATCTAAAGTGTCACGCCACTACACGCCATTTCCCATTATAAGTGTTGGTTGAAACTAAAAGTCCCCCAAATGGTCAGTTGGACACATCGGCTAGATGAATATTCTTGAACTTCCACTGACACTGCACTCCCGCAGCCATTGCCACCAGCCGTGAACGCCTGCTGCATGCACGGTGATACATGGGGAGCGGGGGCGCACAAACTCAGCCACTTTGCCACAGGTTCCAATTTTTAGACAAACTGGGTGGGAATCTCCTTGGTCCGCTAACCCTGCATATCACGCACCTGAGCTGTTCGGTTATTTATCGCTTTGTGTGGTCGTTACCCAAACAGGTGGGGGCAGGGCACATCGAAAGCATAGACTGGCTTTTTCCTGCTTCTATTCCAAAGGCTCAAAATAAGGTCCAGATCCTAGAAATGTGGTAGAAGGTATCCAACAGACTTCTACCGAATGAGTAAATGAATGGAATGATCAGACAGCGGGAACCCCCGGCAGTAACTGACCAAGAGAGGGAGCTCATGCTTGTTGGATGGGGCCGGCAGGCTAGATAGAGGTCCAGGGACCTTGACTGTGGAGTCCCAGGTTCCAACTTCTGCCAGCCGGACTCGGGGTGACTTCTCCTGCCTCAGTGTCTTCATCTGTCAAGTGGAAAGAATGGTTTTCACCTCAGAGGGTGAGGATGGGATCGTGTGATATAAGGCTCGTGGAAAGCCAGACAGGGAGGATGGCCCCAGCTTCTGCTGTTCCTTAACCACAGTTTGATGATGTGGGAAACAGATGGGAGAGGTGGCAGGTGCTCTAAAGGCCTGAGGAGGGACTGCTTGGGAAAGACAGGGAGGTGGACAGTCCTCAGAGCTCAGCCCCTCAGGATGGGAAGTGCATGGATAAGCCTTGAGACAGTAGGAGGCATCCTTGTTGTTCGAGAATGCACATGAGATCATCTCAGAGACTAGGAGTGCGGGCTGGCGGGAGGGCAAGCCAGCAGAGATAAGGGCAGAGAGGCATGCCAGGGCCCAGCCCTGGAGACCTTGAATGCCAGATTAAGAGGTGGGAAAGTTGTACCAGTGAATTTCCATTACTGGCCACCATGTCCATGGTTGACCCAAGGAAGCCGTGCAGCCTCTCCCTCCATTTCAGACTCGAAGGCAGCTCCTCTTCTAAACTACCCCCTAGCCCTTTGGGGGGAGCTCAGCTTGGCCCCTTTGGAGTTTCATCCCTTCTGAGCTCTCCTGGCTGCTCCTTGGGCATCCGTTCTTAACCATAATTCAGAGATGGGCCAACAGGTTGGCAGGTGGGTCTCCTATAATTGTGGAAGCAGCCCAAAGACCCAAGTTTGAATCCCAGCTCTGTTTCCTGGGTGTGGCCCAGCCCCTCTCTCAGCCCAAGTTCCCCATTACAGTGGGAGAGGAGCTTCGATGACCACCCCCCCCAAGACCTATACTTCTGCGATGACCTGGCTCAGCATTACGCCCAAGCCAGGATGCCCCCTGCCCTGTTATTTACTAGCCCGGGTGATCTTCTGGTGCCAGTCTGAACATGGTAACCTCCACATTTGGCTGTGCACGCTGGCGTACACTGGAGCATATTGTGAAATGACAAAGGTGCCAATTGTTTCGGCCCCCGGCTAATACTTTCTGAATAAATTCCTGGGAACGATCAGCCTGTCTGAACATCTTCCCAGAGGCCAGCTGCAGGGACGCACACGTGTGGGAGACTACCAACAGGGGAAGCCAGTCTTGGAAATTCTCAAACAGAGAGACAGTGCGAGGACATGGGGGCTATTTTCAGGGGGCTGGAATCTCCCCTGCACCTGTGGTCTTGGGCCTGGCCTGGGCTGGTCCCCGGAGAGGTGTGGGCAGACTGTCTGGGTCTCTGTGTCAGCCTCCCTTGCCAGGAAAGGGGTCTTGCAAAGGCTGCTTCTGTTTGAGATGAGTCCTGTGCTGTCAGACCCATGGTCTCTGGGCTCAGACACACCCAGGTTTGAATCTGAGCCCAACACCTCCTGGAAATGGAGCCCTGGACTCATCCTCTGCAGGCCTCAGTTTCCTTGTGCAGAGAAGGAGAAAGCGTCTCCCTTCCGGCAGGATGATGGTGTCCATGACATAAGCAAAACTCTCAAAATAGTGTCTGGCACATAGAAGGGACCAGTAAAATGGACCTCTTCCTGTTGTTGTTAGTGTTTGTTGATTTTTAACCACAGGCTAGACCCGGGAGTCCGGTATGGTCCTGAGTTTTGAAGGAACAGAATCGATTCTAGGAGGAGATTAAGGAAGGGGAGTCAGGCTGGACAGCAGGCACACCTCGGCCCAGGGAATCAAGAATCAAGAGCCAGGCTCTGCTCTGGGTTCTGAGAGTGTACCCTCCCCCGACTGCTCTTTGCTCACCTGCAAGATGGGGATTAACATTCCTGCACCGGACATGTTGTTCTGGTCCCGAATAGGGTTCTTCTCCCTTCCTTAGTACACTGAGGGTCTCAGGTACCCATAGCTTATATGGGAGTGGGAACCCTCTTGGCCAAAATATCTGGGCTTCTGGAGGCTGACTGTGAAATGGTGGCTGGTGCTGAGGTCAGAGGTTTGTAAACTCGGTGGCCTCACATCCAGCCTGCCTACAGGAGTCCACCTACACCCTGGGCTTGCCAAGCCTGGCACGGATCGTTCAGCTCAAGTGCACAGGGCCTCCCACAGATAAGTCTGCAGGAACTAGTTGGTGCTCATTAGGGACTAGAGCTGAGTCTGGAACCTGGGGTCATCAGCATGAATGAGGCTCATTGCTCTGATCTAGCCAAAAAGGTCTAAAGAAGCTGTTTCTAGCAAGATGGGATTTCACGGGGATAAATGTTACACCCTTTGCTGTGGTCCCAGACCCAACTGCCCAAGTAAGGATTAGGTCACAGTACAAGGGGAGGAAGGCCCTGGGGCTTTCATTAGCTGCACCCTCCACATGAGTCACCGCTGGGAGCCACTTTCTGCACGAGAAAGCATTTCCAACATGCCCACCATATGCCAGGAACACAGAGATGAGCGAAAGACAATTCCCCATAGTCTAGGGCAGCTATCCTAGAAGTTAACGTCATCTTGGATTCTGTTATTGGAAGTCTTATATCCCAAATGGGGGAGATGAGTTCCACTGTTCTTTGTGGGCAGCATTTCCTTCCAGATTGTAGTTCTCAGCATCCAGCATCCTTTTTTGTTCATTTTCAAGAGACCAGGACCAAGATTGGGAAACCCCAACCTTCAAGGAGCTCTAGGGAAAGCCCAGCTTCATTAATAAAAACCAGGTCAGATCCTGCAAAGGTGATAGCGGAAGGAGAATTTTCACATGGGGAGGAGTAGCCCCAACTCCAGGTTTCCTGAATTGCACCCCCCAGAGCCTTCCTGAAAGGGGCCAGTGGTGTCCATCTATCAGGATGTGGGCATGTTTCCTTGCTGGGGGTGTCCCCTGATCTCAGAGCCAAAGTCAGCTCAGAGGACAGCTGGAATGTGTTGATCGCTCTGCAGGGAGCCCACTCCTGGAGCAGCAGGAACATCGGCAGGTGTGTGCACCCATGCTCCCGCCTGAAAGGCAGGAGTCCAGGGCTGCAAGACTCCACTGGGGGATCCTGAGGCCAGTGGGAAGGGGCCTATAGTGGTCCTTAAGGCCCCTAAAGAGAAGATCAGTCTGGGGAAGAAGGAACCACAAGGCATCGCCCCATGGTTCCAATACCCTACCCTGGACAGTGTCTGTGTTGACAAACTTGAAGATCTGGGCTTGGTTTAGTATAAGAACTGGAGGTTTTCCTTAGAGGAGTGACCACACGAAGCCAGCTGTTTAGCTGGCAAAGGCTCAGAGGGGATGTTCAGGCGAACACCCGGTGCACAAAGCATCGCTTTAGACCAGACCGATCTGTTTTGTTCTCGGTGGCTCTCAGGCCAGAAGGAAGGCGGAAAGGGGAGGCTGTGGGGTAGGGATTGAGGGAAAGGGAAAAAGCAGTGCTGGCCAGATGGAGAGGTTGACCACCAGGTTCAGCTGACCGTGGGGGAACTCGGAGACCAGGATGGCCCCCCCAGACTTGTCCTGAGTTGAGGTGAGGAGGCCAGGACTATGCCCCAATGGCAGCTGGTTAGTGGATACAGGTGCTTTGGGAAGGGGACATGGCCTTGGGTACCGTGGCTGTCTTCAACTGAGGCAGTTGCCAGGGGCCTGATGCCTGAGGGCTGAGCAGTGCTAGCCGTGGGGGAGTAGGTCCTTCATTTCTGAGGGGCTTCTGTGGGAGCCCTTTGTGGTCATGGGCTGGCGGTGGCCTAGGAGAACCCTTGACCCCATTCCTGCTTGTGGACCACACTCTTGTTTGGGTGCAGGGGAGTAGCCAGCCTCCCTTGGGACCGGGACACGAGGCGCTAAGGGCCTGCCTCAAAGCCCTTCCGTGCTGGGGAGCCTCCAGCAGGCATTCAAGGTTGTGCTCTGGGAAGGACCCTCAATTCCCACGGGTGATGGTCGACGCGATTTCCAGTTTGCAGAGGGGTGTTGCACATGCGCAGCCCTGAGTGATGGCAGGGCACGATTCGCATGCTCAGAGCACCCCCTAAGTGCCAGGTACTGGCTTCTCCTCCATCATCGCCAGTTATCCCAGCAAACCGGTGACACGTAGCCTGTCCTCCATACTTTCCCATATGGGCCAGGGCTCCAACTCTCCAGACCCCAGCTGGGGGCCCACCTGGAGTTAGCAGACCCCCCGGGTTCAGGCTCAGTCCCGCAAGACCCCTCCCACTTCCGATGCCTGGCGAGGTGTCCCGCTGTCACCTGGTTCTCTGGTCAGGTGCAGTCATCGGCTACGGCAGCTCCTAGAACTCTGGGAAGCAATGACATACATTCTCCAGCCTGTGACAACGGGTATGCGGAGAGGGTGCCAGGGAGAAGCCCGATGAGGAGGTCCGAGGGGTGAGGTCTGGAAGAGTTTCCAGGAGCTTCCACCCTCCCCGAGTTGGGCCATCCTCCTGGCACGTGCGTGTGTTCATCAACCTGCAGGTTTTCCGAGTTCTGTAGCTCAGAAATCTTTATGGAAACTCCATCACATGGGCGTCATTGATATCAGCTTTATCTCCAGCCTGGCTTTCTGTCCCAGAGGTTGGAGGCTGAGGGAGGCTGAAAGTTCCAAGCTTGTAATCAGAGTCTGGCCTTTCTGGGGACTCCCCCCAAAATTGTCTCATTAGAACCAAAGGTCCTCCTATCACCCGGAAAAATTCCAAGGGATTTAGGAGCTCCGTGTAAGACACTCCTGTCATTCTCCCCCCCCACGACCCCCCCCCATCCCCCGCAGAAAACCGAGAGGTTTTTAAGAGCTCTGTGTCAGGAACCTGGAGCAGAGACCAAATATCCAGTGTCACTGTCACCAGCTACCGCCATCAGCATCACCGCCCCCACTGGGATTGTTGTCCCACCGTGGACAGACATGAGCTCAGGTGCTAGATCAACCCTGTCTGTGTGGGAGAGGGGCAGGGGTGGAGTTCGACAGTAGGGACTGAGCAGGGCACGAGAGAGGTGGGCATCTGGGCATTGCAGGGAAGTCAGGCGTGGAGCAGGGGATAGAGGGTGGGTATGACCAACAGACTAGATGGTCTAAGCTGGCTCCAGACCCCCAGGGTCAGAACACAGAACACTCCCCTCTAAGACCCTGTTCAGTCTCATGGTCTTCACTGAGGCTGGAATATTCTGGAATCTGCAAAATATCTTGGGAATGGCTCTGGAGCTCTGAAAGCAGGCAGACCTTGACCCGAACCCCAGATCCACCCCTGACTGGCTGGGTGACTTTGGTCAAGTCACTTGATTTCCCCAAGCCTTCATTCTCTCCTCTGAAAAATGGGTCTATCAGGTGCCACCTCAGATTTTTCTGGGTAAGGTAGATGGGATCCCATATGTCCAATGCCCAGTGCCGACTCGATACATAGGAGGTACTCACTTTCTGGCAGTTTCTTTCCTATGCCCACCATGCTGGGCCATCTCTTGCTACAGCACTTCGTGCTTTGTCCTCTAGAGCCCTGGGCTTCCTCAGGAGAAACCCTGGGAAGAAAATGGAGAATGACGGTCTGAGTCGCTGGGCGCGTTTGACCTGGGGTGCCATGTGACTTCGCCGTAATCCTCTGTAAAATCGAGATGGTAATCATCTCTGCAGCTTAGCGCTGGTGTGAAGATGGAATGAGACCTTGCCTGGAAAGTGCCTGGAACGCAGCCCAGGACGTTCTAGTCCTAATGCTACCATCAGGAAATATTTCCCAGTTTCTGCACTTTGCTGGTGTGGGTGGGCCAGAGAGCGTTTCGTTTCCAAGGTTATGGCATCTCAGCCAAAGGCCAGAGGCCGAGATGAGTGTGGATCTGGCCCGGCCACCTCCAGCTGCGTCAGGAAAAGGAGTTGGCATTTTGCATCGGTCCCGCTTGTAGCTGGGGCTGACACGGCGCATATCCCGGTGAGTCACCTCACGGCGTCAGAGCCCCGTGAGCTCACCTCGTGGAGGGTCATCTCTGAAACTCGACCGTGGCTCATCCCACTGGGAACTCTCCCAGGGATGAGTCGCTGCCCTTTCCTTGCCAGGGGCCCCCCTCTAGTTTCTGCTGTGCCCCAGGTGGGCTCCTTCCCTGGTCAGAGACTTGCTCCGGGGTTTGGGTCCCCTCAGCTGCCTGTCACAGGGAGAGTGAGCCTCATGGGTCCGAAAGACCTGAATGTGAATCCTGCTTCTGTCACTGACCAGCAACGCCAACAAGACCTGTTTCAACTCTGCCCTCAGTTTCGTCTGACATAGTGACATAGTGACCCTGTCTGATGATGTCTCGTAGTGAAACTAAGAATCCAGTGAGATTGTGTTTGGGAAAGCCCCCTGGGAACTGAAAATGAGACAAATTAGAAACTCAGTCATAGGTGGGCACATCTCTCCCCCTCTCTGATCACCATTTTCTGACCTCTCCCAGGAGGCTTTGGGGCGATTGGCTTCCCCCAGAGCGACAGTTTGGGCAAGGAAGTGTTCTGCGGTTGCAGGAATTGGGTAAAGGCTGTACCTCTTAGCATCCTCATGGCATACTCTCTGCCTGGGTATCAAAGGCTGGAAGAATCCTGCAAGAAACTAGCCTGTTCTGCTTTGATGAAGCCAGATTTTACTGCTTGGCCCACAGAACCTCATTAGCATGACTGATGGTTCTTCTTGGTGCCCCCACAGTTGCCATCAGTGTGACGATGATCTGTATTCGTGGCTTTGTGTCACTGTATTTATGTGCCAAGCACCCCTGGGGAAGTGGCCAGGGACCTGGGAAACAAGGACCCTGAGGTTCTGGAAATGTGGATCCAGGCACCCTGAGGGGCAGGCGCAAGGCTGGGCAGGGCTCCGGGGAGGTCATGTGCTGCCTCTGTGTCCTCCAGGTGCCTTTCTGATTCCATACACACTGTTCCTCATCATCGCCGGGATGCCTCTGTTCTACATGGAACTGGCCCTAGGCCAGTACAACCGAGAAGGAGCGGCCACGGTGTGGAAAATATGCCCATTCTTCAAAGGTAAAGCGTGGGTCTGGGGAGTTCAAGATCACCCACAAGTTTGCCCTGGAGGCCCTTGGAGAAAGTGCTCCAGAGGTGGGATCTGAAGTAGAGCGGCTCTCTGAGGCCGGTATGGGGGGAATGTCAAGGGCACCCTCTGTTCAGTGTCATAGGGAGAGCCCTGAGTGTGTCAGGAAGAGCTTAGCCTAGAAAATCTAGACTCTTGGGGACCAGTCCTACTTCTACTGCTGAGTGAGCAGGGGGTGTCTCTTTTCCATGTGGGAAATTTTTATGGAAAGTCACAAGTACCCAGCTCCTCTCCACTCATGCTCTCATGGCAGAGATGTGTGGTAAGCTGCTCGTGGGCCTTTCCAGCCTCAGCTAGAAACCGGTCACACCATCTTGGATCCAGCAGCCACCACTGACTGATCACAGCTGGGAGAGGTGATGAGGCCTGCTTGCATTTGGGACTTGGAGCACATCTGGAGAAAGTAGCCATAGTAACTGGCCTTTCTTGGCTCCTGTACCTTCATGAGAAGGGCATGGAGTCAGAACTCGCGCCTCCCAAGCACTGGTTAGTGACCAGGGCCCAGATGACACTGAGGGCCAGTATGATTTCCATGCACCTCTTCTCAGTTTATATGTGTCTTGAACCCCCTTCTCTGTACTCAGCCCTGAGATAGACACAGGCTGGTGCAAGAGGCTTGTAAGACATGTGTATTGGTTAGTATTGTTTAGTTTCCAGAAATCCCACTCAAAATGACTTTAATGTAGAAGAGAACTCATTGGCTTATGATACAGTAAAGAGTAAAGTCCAAGAGTTTTGTGCCAGCTTCAGGTGCAGCTTGATCCAAGTGCTTGAATAAGATTACCTGGAATTTCTCTCCACCTCTGTCCATCTGAAGTCAGCATTAGCATCCATCTCAGGCATATTCTTCTCAGGTACCGGCAAAACTGGCCATCAGCAACAATTTGACCTCCTACCAAGTTTAACAGTGACACAATAAATAAAAAACACCTTCTATCGTCTTTAAAGTTCCCAGAGAGGACTCTCATTGGTTTTACTTGAGTCATAGACCCATCTATCAACTGATCCTTGTGGCTCTGGGCTAGCAGAACTCTAAATGGCCAGGTCTGAAGCATGTGCCTATAGCTAAGTCAAGGACGTGAGGGATTAGCCTCAACCCAAACCTCACATACTAAGAATGCTTAAGGCAACTTTCTTAAAGCAATGCTGCACAGACAGAAAAAGAAACTCTACCCTAGGCAAAAGCCTAGAACTAGCTAGCCCACGGGGAGCTTCTTATACATTCAGGAGGGTGGCATTGGCACATGCACAAAGCAGATGGTTGAAAGTAGGGCCAGTGCTAATCAGGGAGTTTGTTTGGGGTTCCCCAGAAGCAGGTCCTGAGACAAGGATTTGTGTGGGGAGTTATTTTGGGAGGTGATTCTAGGAAGGACTGTTAGGGCACAGAGAAGGCGAGTCAGCCAATAAAGGGTGTGTCATCAAGCCCGTTCCACTGTGCACCAGCGGCTCACCCCACGGGGAGAGAGTATTAGTGGACCTCACTGTTACTCTGCCCCAGGGGTGAGGGACCTGGGGTACTCACACTCCAATACCTCTGTCCACTCCAGTACTTACACTCTGGCTGCTCCCTTGGGGCAGTGAGGGCCTAGCACTCCTGGCCGGCCTGATGAGGAAACCGAGGGACCCTAGGGGCGAGAGAGAGCACTCGGGCAAAGGGCTGGTGGGTTCCCAGGGTGTATGGGTGGGGGACTGCCAAGAAGGAGAGGCAGAGGGGTTGGGTCATGCCATGGTTGGAGCTGGCTCCCCAGGAGATGTGAGTGGCTCTGGGACGGGGCCGGGGGCAGCCCCCTCCTGACCTCGCTGTGCCCCCCACACAGGAGTGGGCTATGCCGTGATCCTCATCGCCATCTACGTCGGTTTCTACTACAACGTCATCATCGCTTGGTCGCTCTACTACCTCTTCTCCTCCTTCACACTCAAGCTGCCCTGGACTGACTGTGGCCATTCCTGGAACAGCCCCAACTGCACCGACCCCAAGCTCCTCAACGGCTCCGTGCTGGGCAACCACACCAAGTACTCCAAGTACAAGTTCACGCCCGCAGCAGAGTTCTATGAGTAAGTCATCGGCCGCGTGTCCTACTCACACGGGCACACCAACCCCTGTGCTGGGCCTGACCTGGGCCCAAGGCTAAGGAAACACCCCGAGACAGAAGGGGACACCCCAGCCATGGTGTCTGGGATATGTTGGGCAGCCAGCACCTGCTAGGAGCTGAGGATCCGGCCATGGACAGTGACGGACCCTGGGTTCTGGCAGGGGACAGCAGGGCTGGGGAGAAGTGCCCAAGTCGGCAGGCAGGAAAGCAAGAAAGTTTGAGAGAGTCGATGTGCCCTTCAGGAAATGAAATATATTTTCGGGAGTGTAAGTGCTCTTAAGGAACCAAAACCAGGTATGTGGTAGATAGAGATGGTTGGGGAGGTGAAGGGGAAGGAGCATTTGCTCCTGTGGTCTGGGAGGGCTTCTCTGAGGAGGTGACAAGAGAACAGATGAAGCCAGCCAAGGGAACATCTAAAAAGGCTCAGCCGATGGTGCTGTAGCTCGAACCCCAGTGGAACGGATCCCGAAGCTGTCACTTGGGGATTCCGGCGGGGCAAGGAGCTGGAGTTGGTGTGTGAAATTTGGGAGGCGGGAGGCAAGTCAACCGTGAGCAGCTCGGGGGAAGCATTTGGACCGTGTGTGCATGAGAGTCACTGACTGGTGATAGAAGACAGAACATCTTTTTTAAAAATTCACTTTAGATACTGACATCATTTTATTTTTTTTTTAAGATTTTATTTATTTATTTCACAGACAGAGATAGGCAGAGAGGCAGGCAGAGGGAGGGAAGCAGGCTCCCTGCTGAGCAAAGAGCCCAATGCGGGGCTCAGTCCCAGGACCCTGGGATCATGACCCGAAGGCAGAGGCTTTAACCCACTGAGCCACCCAGGTGCTCCCTGACATCATTTTAGACACAGAAAGTTATAAAAGTAACCCCTGAAACTCTCATATGCCCTCCACCCACCTGACACCTTATAGAACCAGAATGCCGGGAGTGAAATCAGAAAATGAATGTTCCTGTGCTGTTAATTCATCTGCTACAGAACTTTTTTTTTTTTTTAATTCATCAGTTTTCCCACTCGTGTCCTTTTCTAGCCCAGGATCTGCTTCCCCTTAGTCTCCAGACTGTGGGAATTCTTTGGTCTTTCCTTGAGTGTTGTGACCTTGACCCTTGTGAAGAGTAGCGGTCAGTGATTCTATAAAGGCGCCCTCCGTGTAGACTGGTTTGCTGTTTTCTCCTGGTTCAACTGAGCTTAGGCATTTTGGACGAGAATCCTGGAGGGAAGATGCTGCATCCTTCCCAGAGGTCCATGCTGGGGCGCCGTGGGGGTACGTGATGCCAGTCTCTCATTACCAGGGGCATTAACTGTGATTGCTTGGCTAAGATGGGAGCAGCCAGCTCCCTTCTGGGTGGAGACAACATTATTTCTTTTGTCATTCACAAGTGTCTTCCCCAAGCCACTTGAGGTTATCCAAATATCTTGTTTCTTGTCATCCTCCGACCCACAATTCTCGAGCACCCCTCAGTGATTCTTGCAAGCAAAGATGGTTATGATAGCGTTGGTCTCATTGCGATTTTTCTATTCCCATCATCCCGTCTAGATTAATGGGTTGGAATTCTTCTGTAAGGAAGACTTATCCCTTTTCCCCTCTGTATTCATTCATTAGATCACTTACAAATTCTTTTTTTTTTGAGATACCATGAACATAAAACATTATGTGAATTTCAGGTGTATAGCAATTTGAAACATGTATACATTGCAAAACGATGACTACAGTAAGTTCAATGGACATCCATCACCACACATAATTACAATTTTTTTTTTCCTTTATGATGAGAACCTGTTAAGATCTACTCTCTTGACAACTTTCAAATTTACAGGACAGTGTTGTTAATTGGATTCCCCAGGCTGTGTGTGGCATTCCCAGGACTTACTTAGAGTTGGAACTTTGTCTCTTTTGACTCCCCTCACCCTGTTTGCCCCCCCCCGCCCCCCGCCTCTGGCAACTACTAGTTCATCTTCTTTATCTATGGGTTTGGGTGTGTGTGTGTGTGTTTTAAGATTTTATTTATTTATTTGTCAGTGAGAGCAACCAGAAGCACACAGAGTGGCAGGCAGAGGCAGAGAGAGAAGCAGGCTCCCTGTTGGACAAGGAGCAGGATGCAGGACTCGATTCTAGGATCCTGGGATCATGACCTGAGCCGAAGGCAGTGGCTTAACCAACTCAGCCATCCAGGCATCCCTGTATTTTTTGTTTTTTAATGTAGGTCCCACATATAAGTGG
Source organism: Mustela lutreola (assembly GCF_030435805.1). Taxonomy (NCBI): domain Eukaryota; kingdom Metazoa; phylum Chordata; class Mammalia; order Carnivora; family Mustelidae; genus Mustela; species Mustela lutreola. The sequence goes on along the minus strand of NC_081305.1, from coordinate 27,938,067 downwards.
GATCATATGGCATTTGTCTTTCTCTGCCTGACTTATTTCTCTTTTTTAAAAAAAATACTTTATTTATTTATTTGACAGACAGAGATCACAAGTAGGCAGAGAGGCAGGCAGAGAGAGGGGGAAGCAGGCTCCCCGCTGAGCAGAGAACCCGATATGGGACTCCATCCCAGGATCCTGGGATCATGATCTGAGCTGAAGGCAGAGGCTTTAACCCACTGAGGCACTCAGGTGCCCCCTGACTTATTTCACTTAGCAGAATGCCCTCAAGGTCTGTCCACATTGTCCCAAATGGTAGGATTTCCTTCCTTTTCATGGCTGAATATTGTGTATAGAGATACCATAGTGTGTGTGTGTGTGTGTGTGTGTGTGCACGCACGTGCACATGCATGTGTGACTTTCCCTGCCCCCGCACGTGGACACACACACACACATACACTCCATCATTCTTACACATTCACATGTCCGTGGATGTCTTGTTTCCATGTCTTGACTCTCATAAACAGAGCTGCAGTGAGCATAGGGTTGCAGGTATCTTTCTGACTTAGTGTTTCCACTGCCTCCAGATAAGTACCCAGCAGTGGAATTGCTGGGTCACAGGATAGTTCTATTTTTAGCTTTTTATAAAAAAAGATTTTATTTATTTGACAGAGAGAGACAGAGCATGAGCAGAGGGAGGGTCAAAGGGAGACCATCCAGGACTCCAGAATCATGACCCAAGCCGAAGCCAGATGCTTCACCAACCGAGCCACCGAGGCACCCCTGTTTTTAACTTTTTGAGGAGTCTCCGTACTATTTCTCACAGTGGCGGCACCGGTTTGTGTCCCCTCCCGCAGGGCACAAGGGCTTCCTTGTCTCCAGGCTCACCAGCTCTTGTAACGTCTTATTTTTTGATAGTGGTCACTCCAGCAGGAATGAGGTTCTGAGAGCTCGTGGTGGGTTGGATCTGCGTGTCCTCATTCACTCATTTCTGTCCGTATGGACTCATGGGTGGTTATTTTATTTTTTATTATTTTTTCATTTTATTTTATATCCAGAACCGTCGACATTTATCTTGTGGTTCCCTTGAATCCTGTAATCCTCTCATCCATCCTTTTACGTCTTGAGGCCTGTCTTAGGCCACCCAGTGGACAATGTTTGCATGGCGGGCTCTTGGGAATGGAGCACATGGACCGTGTTTATTCCTGGGCAGGGAGCTGGGAGGGAGGCCTGCTTTAGCAATCTCGACACGAAAGTCAGCAGGTAGGTGGGAAATCCTGTTACAGGCCATGGCGTGGGATAGGGAAATGCCACTGGGATCTCACTCAGGGTGTATGTGCTCTGGAATAGGTGTGGCAAACTGTTCTATGAAAGACCAGATGGCAAATATTTGGGACTTTGAGGGCCTTCTATGTCTCTTGCCTATTCTGCTTTGCTTCCTTTTAGCCTTTCAAAAGATAAAAACCATTTTTAACTCTCAGGCCACAGTCTGGATTCGGCTTGAGGGCTGTGGTTTGCTGACTCCTGGTCTAGAGAGGTTCTCTATCTATGTAATTCAGTGAAGGAGCCACTTGTGGCCAGAGGAGCCGTGGAAATGTGACCAGTGTGACCGAAAAGTTACATTTTTAAATGCTATGTAAGTTTCGTCAACTTACCTTTAAAGAGCTGCATGAGGCTGGTGGCTATCCCCTTGGGCAGTTGAGGTCCAGAGGATGAGAAAAGATAGCTTCATAAAAGACAAAACACTAGGACCAGCATCTGTCAGTCTGACGGATTCTCTACCCCAAGGACCTGGGAGTGAGTCCCGTTTATCTGGAGACTGGGATCCCTTTGGGCCAGTTTCCATCCCTGCGATCTCAGGACGGTGACGCCAAGGAGATACAGTTTGGTTAAAAGGGGCCTCTGGAAAGTCTGCTGCCTTCTGGGGCTCAGGAGAATTAGGGGCTCGGGACCCAAACTGACCCTCCATGAGTTCTCACAGCAAATTTGCTAAGCGTCCCTGCCCTGCATCCTCCCTCCCTCTGTGTTTCCTATGGATTTCCAGCTGGTACATGCAAAACTATATAGGTTTCAGAATTTGGGGGGATAGAGTCCATCATGGTCATCAGATTCAAAGCCTTGCTGCTACATCCTTCCTGTCTCCCTCAATGTCCCATGAGCAGCTCATTGCTCCCCACACACGTTCAGCTTTCTGCTGACTTCCTTGTATGCATGACTTCGGTGGAAGCCTCACCTCCACCCCATGAGGTTTCTGTGACTCTTTCCCTCAGTGCACCCCAGCCCCAACCTTGCCAGTCAGTCAAACCCACGGCCCGCCATTCTCCTCATCGCGGGTTTGTTCTGCATTCTCGCCATTATCAATGGTCGTTTTCATTCAGAAACGTTGTCCTAGTCACAACTCACATTTGTCTGGTTTCAATTATGCCCCCCGTTGTTGCATGCTGTGGCTTTTCATCCGGAGCACTGTGGTCTGGAATTGTTCTTGTTCTACACATGAGGGAACGGGCCCACGCAGGAAATGACTTGGCCAGGGTCATGCACATTACAGCTGGCATCCGAAGTGGAAGGAAAGGCCAAGTTCCCCATCCAGAACAGTGATTCAGAACCCACGGGGAGAGCTTTAAAACACACAGATGCCTTGACCTTGCACCCAGAGGCCCTGATTTCGTGGGTCTGGGTGCAGCCAGGGCCTGGGGACTCTTATGAACAGCTCCCGGGGAGCCTCTGATATCAGAGCCACTCTGCCTTCCTGTCTCAGACAGAGCAAGATTCTCCCCGGTTCAGGCTGATATCCCAACAGTGTCCTATCATGCAACATCGAGGACCTCCTTTGGACTTCTTCTGAGGAGTGGGGCCTCAGAAAATTCCAGAACCTTCCGGAAGCTTGCGGGTGGAGGTGTTAGGCGCCTGTAGTTCATGAGTGCGGTTTGGACCAGGAGGCAGCTGAGGAGGATGGGCTGAGGATGCTGCAGATACAGGCCACCGGCTCCTCGCTCTGCCCATTGCCATCTCGTGCGAAGAGAAAGGCATGATTTTTCTTTTTGCTCTTGGCCATCCTCCTCCTTGTAAATTAAAATGGAAAAGGTAGTGTCGGTGGGCTCCAATCTAGTCATTATTTGGTTCCTCTGCGGTGTGCGTCTAAGTGGCCAGCACGTCAGCCCCAGTGGAGACCCCACCCCCACCCCGGCCCAGCAGGAGGGAGAGAGGCCAGTTGGGTTTTGAGACCCAGATCACTTCAGCCACAGCTCTAGACTTCTTCCAGGCGTGGCTCAGCTGTGAACAGGTTACCGTGGAGGAAGATGGTGTTCTTCCATGAGCGGGGCTTGGGGACAGGAGACCTGCAGTAGGGAGCAGCCTCTGGGACTCTTTTGGCAGCTCTGTGCTCTGCAGGACTCACCCCCGGGTCCTACCCCTGCAAGCTTCCCTGCACAGTGCATACCAGGCTTTCTTCCCACCCAAGCCCCACTTGGTTTGCAGACACTGTGGAGGTGGAAATTACACCTGTCTCACAGATAAGAAGGTGCCAGGTCAGGTTTTTAGGGAAGCGGCAGAGCTGGGATCCCAGCCCATGGGGTCTGGGCCAAGGCTCTCCTGTCTTCCTCCTCCATCCGTTCAGGATGTGCGTGCGGGAGTCTCTCCGGACAAAACACGAGACAGTGGCGTCTAGAACTCAGGGAACTCACTGTCTCAAGTTCCAAGGCTCACTTTTCTCACCTCGAGCTGTCTTCTGTGCACCTCGAAGTCACTGAGGCAGGAGCTACTACTGGATTTTTTTTTTTTAATGGCACATGGCCCTTTTGTCTCAGTGTTTCTGCTTCGTAAGAGTTGGCCCATCTCAGTCTGGAGAGGCAGCGAGGACTCCCAGTGCCAACGCTGAGGAGGCCAGGTCCTTTTTTTCTCTTTCCCCAGAGCCTGCTGGCCGATTTGGTTGTCATTTTGCACTCATTTAGGCTGATGGATTGAAAACACCATCCAAGGGAACAAAACCGATACTTTCCCCAGGCCCCAGGCCTGAAGCCAAGCATCTGGCTAAAAAGAAAGCCCGATGCTCTAACTTTATCTGTAAAAGGGCACTCCTGGTGAACGTGCTCTGGGAGACAGAAAATGTCTACCCCCTGCCTGTTCCAGGTGGGGCAGAAAAGTCCCCGTGGGCCCCCGGGGCTAACCCTCTGGGCTCAAATGTCAAGGAAGAAACTATGCCCATTTGGCCCACTGACTTCGGAAAGCCTGGACCATATACTTTATGATGATTCATTTTCATTAAACTGCTGGAAAAGTATAATAAACCCCAGTTCCTTGTGCTAAGCCCTGAGGCTTGGGCCTGCTGGGGAGAGCCTAGGTTCACATTTCCTTTCCTGGGAATCAGCTCAAGAGTCTGGCCTTTTCCCTGGCAAATATCTAAACAAGCCCCGAAAACCTGAATGTGGACTTCACATGCACTGGGGGCCTTCCGACGGGACGCTGTCCCTCCAGCTGGACACTGACATCATTTTAGCACATTTCAGACCAAGTAGAGTTGCTCCAGTCCCTTTTATCATCATTTTTTTTTTACAATATTTTATTTATTTTTTTATTTGACAGACAGAGATCACAAGTAGGTGGAGAGGCAGGCAGAGAGAGAGAGGAAGCAGGCTCCCCGCTGAGCAGAGAACCGATGCGGGGCTCGATCCCAGGACCCTGAGATCATAACCTGAGCTGAAGACAAAGGCTTTAACTCACTGAGCCACCCAGGCACCCCTTTTTATCACTATTTTAATAGTCGAATGGGCCAAATGGTTTGTGCCACCCTTGAACCCTCAGCCCATAAAACAATGAAAAAGCAGAATGAAGAGTTGGGCGGGTTCATCACCTGGTCTAGGTTCTCTGTCTTTTTGGATAGGCCCACCCTCTGTTCAACTCCTCCTCCTCCTTCTCTTCCCCCTCCCCCAGCTCTTCCTCCTCCTCCCCCTCGCCCTGCTCCTCCCCTCCTCCTTCCCTTCCTTCTCCCCCTCCTTCTCCCCCCCTCCCACTTCTATCTTTCTGTCTTTCTCTCAGAGCATAGGATAAGAGCCTGTCAGGGCATCATTTTGAGCTAACACTAGCCAGGAAGACAAATTGGGTCAGGAAGTGTGTTCTAGATGAAAGGGAACAGAAAGTTCCAAGCCCCAGAGCAACAAGAGCTTCAAATGACGGAGAAATGACAGTGACTGGCCATGGCCAGGAGCCCAGGGCAGGGTGTGGTGAGACAGGGGGTGTGCTAGGCAGGGGACAATTAGGAAAGGCCTCAGGTTCTGCAAGGCTTTTGTTTTTATCCTTTGGACCAGGATTTCATAACCACCACAGTTTTAGCATTACGGGCTAGGAAATTCTCTGTTGGGGCAGAGCTTCCCTGTGCACTTGGGATGTTTGGTAACATCTCTGGCCTCTGCCCATGAGACAGGAGCAGCATCTCCCTCCACTCCAGATGGCACAACCCAGACATTGCCCAGCAGCCCTGGGGAGGCGGGGCCAAAACTGCCCCCTGGGGAGGCGGGGCCAAAACTGCCCCCAGCGAGGACAATCGCTGTTGGAGGTGATAGGGACCGTTTGAGGACTCAGGGGTTGGGCGAGTGACAGATTAGAAGGACACATCTGACCGATGGTTCTATAGCAGCCCAGACTGTATTAAGGGGTCGCAGAGAGACTGGGTAGTGGGGAGGCGGGGAGACATCTGTACCAGTCCAGGGGGAAGAGACCGTGCGTCTGGTCTGGGACACGGCTGCAAGGGTGGGGATGTTGGTAACAGACCAGGAGGCAGGATTTGGGGGGGCCACACACAGAAGCTGATTGCATGGGGCAGCTGATGTGGAGGAGTTTAAAGCCACAGCGTCTGGCCTGGGGGCCTCAGGGATGGGAGCCTTTTGGGGCGGGGGTACGTGGGCCTTTGTGGGTCACACAGCTGTGCTCACTCACTCACACTTGCTCGTCTACAGACTCTTGAGCCCATGCATGCCCCCTCTGTCCCTCTCTCCCTCTGCTGCAGCTCTGCCCCTCCTCTCAGCTCACCTGCTCCCCCACGCCCAGCAGAGAAGGTACCAGCCATGCCCACAGCAGAGGGGAGCCGCCGCCTGCTGACTCCCTAAGGCTAGCTCCCTCAGCCAGTTTGGGGGCACCCCTTAGCTCCTTTGCCACTCCTTGAAGGCTGGGACGGTCTCATGATAGTTATACTTACCATTCGTGGAGCATTTCCTGAGTTCCCTGAGTTCTAGACGCCACTGTCTCATCTGTGATTTCATCCCCATGAGAAGCACTTTCCTGAGAAGGGAAAGGGCTCAAGGTGGGGAATGTTTGCACCAGCTCCTGCGCCCACCCCCCAGCCCCATGGGAGCGCCATGTGGTGGGAGCCAACACCTGCTTGTCCACAGCCGTGTCCCCAGATCCTGACACTGCCTGCCTCACCGCAAATGTACAGAATGAGTTTGCACAATCAGAGGACAGATTCAGGCCACCTGTCGCTGGCGGCAGGACCAGGGTGGGAGCCCAGGTCTCTCTGACCCCCGTTCTGGGCCCCGGTCTGTTTGCCTTCAGGTTCTTGCAAATAATAGACATCAGTTTGGAAGGGATGAATAAATGAATGCGTGAGTTCACGCACAGGGACAGTGGTGGCCTCCTCAAATGCAGTCTCCTGCCCAAGGACAAGCTAATGAAGTTTCCAGACTCGGGTGCATTTTCCCCACAAGTGCAGCACCTTCAGGGTCTAATGCACTGGTCCCAGCGAGCCCAGCCATCTGCCTCTGATTCTGTGGGCCCCTCTGACACTCAAGCATACCAAATATTCCAAGCTCACATTTTCTGAACTTCTCTGAGCCTTCCCTCCACCCCCCCGTAGGTGCAGAAAGCCAGTTTTGTTTTGCCAGGAAAGTAAAGACAGTTTCTAGAAGACTCAAGCTTGCTCTAAAGAAAACCTATAATTTAGACAGACCTCTTTGCGGGGTGGGGGCGGGGGGTGGTCTCAGCTTTGGCTGCCCAGGAGAATCTCCTGGGGAATTTAAAAGATGCTGGTGCCCAGGCCCATTCCCCCATGGGTTCTGAGTTAATTGGTTGAGAGCAGGGCCCAGACATCAGGACTCGTTAAAAAGATCTCTGCCTGATTCAAATGTGCGGGGTAAGAATTTGCTAGGCCTCCAAGTGACATTCTCCATACCTTGAATTTCTCTTTTGGGGGGAGTGGAGGGAGTAGAGGCGAAAGAGGAGGGAAGGAAGAAGGGGAAAGAGAGACAGAGATGCAGACAGGCACAGAGACAATTGACACCCCCCACCCCCCCCATTTATCCACTGTGGTTGTGCAAACTTTTGCCTCTAGTGTGTCCTCCTTTTCAGTTAAAGCACTCCTCTAGGGAAGGACAATATATCAAGATACTTTTAGCTTTTAACATGAGTGGCCCTGGACGGTGTAAGGGACCTGGACAGAGGGGGAGGAGCTGCCGAGAGAAGTGAGGGCCTGTGGGAGGCTGACCCTCTGGGCTCCCTGGTTCCTCTTGGTTGGGTCCTGGGTCTCATTTTTTAGAAGATGGGTTATTGGATTTAGCAAGAAAGGTTGTAAGCAGTTGTTCTTGATCCAATAATATTCTCTGAGTTAACAGGTCTACCTGTGAGGCCAGGGTTTAGCACCAGGGACCCAGAGATGGCCCATCCACCTCCTCACCCCAGGGAGAGCCTTGTAGGCAGCCAGCCCTGCTGTGGTAAGAGCAGGCATGGCTTGGGAAATGAACCAAGAGCCATGGGAACTGGAAGGATCGAAAGATCCATGCCAGGGGTGATCATGGAGGCCTCCCAGAGGAGGTGACATTGGAGAAGGCCTTGAAGGGTATTGGTGGTTTGTAGCCTCTGAGTGTGGAGTGCAGTGGAGGACGGCAGGGACGAGTTCTGGGTACCCTTGAAGCTCTCTCAGCTCCCAACCCTGGTCACACTTTATTGTGACTGTGCTTGTAATCCTGTCACTGGTGCTAGAATGTAAGTCCCCCGACACACACACACACACAAGGCATCGTGTGCTGGTGAGGCCCAGGATGAACCTGCTCCCAGAGGACCCTCACTGAGGGACAAATGATCTGGGTGCAGGAAGAACATCTTCCCAAGCTGTCCCCTCTTCCATGGAAATAGTTTTGCCTTCTTTGTCTTATAAGGATGTGGAATTGGGGGCAGGGAACCTCCATCCCCTGGGACCTGGTCTACTATGTTTTCATTTGGTCTAACTTGACCTTCAGGTAGATCCTAATGACTTAGATTAGATTCTAATTAGCAGTTGGTCATTTTCTGTGCAATTCTATTTATTGTTTCTTCATGGTTGATCGAAGAAGGAATGCCAGTAGTCTCCAACCTCATTTTTCTTGTAGTTGTTTGTTTTCCTTACTTTCAAACACCTCACTTCTTATTGAAGGACACCACATTGTAAAGAAGTGCATATCACTGAGGGGTGGTTCCAGAATGCCACAGATGGATCGCAGCCATATTACCAGCGCCGAGATCTAGAAACGTGACTGACTAGTGTCCCAGAAATTCCCATAGCGTCCCTTCCCATTCTCCCCCACCTAGGGAGCACCTGCCTTTCCTGACTTCTAACTCCTGGGGTTAGTTTTGCCTGTTGTAGTTTATATGAGAGGCATTAGACAGAAGGTACCAACTTCTTTGGATTTGCTTTTGAGTTCTCACAGAATTTTGTGTGCGCGGTCCATTCATAGAGAACTGGTTGCTTCATGATATCTCATTTTATGAATGTGTCATGATTTATCCATTCTACTGTGGATGGGTATTTGAGTATTTTTTCAGTTTGAGGTGATCGTGATTCATGCTGCTAGGAACATTCTAGAATATGTGTTTTGGTGAGCATATGTACACATTCCTGTTAAGTGAATATCCAGGAATGGAGTGGCCAGGGCACGGGATATGCCTACCTTTAGCTTTAGTGGTTCTTCCCAAAGAGAAGGAACGTTTGTTCTCATCTTCGTCCCTAGACAGTTTAAACTCAACAACATGAACATTTGGGATTGGATGATTCCTTGCTGTTAGAGACTGTCCTGTGCGTTGTAGGATGATACCGGTCACAATCCTCCAGATGCCAGGAGCACAGCATTGTCCCCCGGGTTGTAAGTTCAGAGTTACCCCATTGCTCCTATTGAGAACCACTGCTCCAAGCTGTGAGTTCTTGAAAGGCCGGAACTTTCCTGTTATTTCCCACCATCTCCCCAGGACCAACATGCTGGTGGCACTCAAGAGATTTGTGTTACTGTTTTGAAAACAGAGGTGTGCAGGAAGAATTTGACAGATGATCTGTTGACCCAGGGAAGGCCCATCCCCAGCACTGGCCACCGCTGTGCAGGACAGGCCCACACAACGCGGGGCAGTGGCTGGTGCAGCCCAAGGCCAGTCTCCATCAGTGAGAGCTTGGGGGGGACTGGCCAGTGGTGCCACAGCCTCGGTCATCCTGCCTGACGCCACCATCTCCCCGGCCCCTCCCCTCTCCTCCGGGCAGGCGTGGCGTCCTGCACCTGCATGAGAGCAGTGGGATCCATGACATTGGCCTCCCCCAGTGGCAGCTGTCGCTCTGTCTGATGGTCGTCGTGGTCATCCTGTTTTTCAGCCTCTGGAAAGGTGTGAAGACATCAGGAAAGGTAATGTCTTTGTTTCTATTTAAGTTGGAACGTTGGCCTGAAAAAGAAGTTCTTTTTTTTGTCTAACTGTCACTAGATAATTGGTAAAAAGCCAGGTTGGGAGTGGAGGTATAGAGCCTGGCTTTGCCTCGTCCCCACCCCCCATGCCCAGCTTGGCCATTGTCTGACTGGGAGGCCTGCAACAAGTCCCTTCACTTCCCAAAGCCCAAGGCTCCCCAACATCGGGGGTAGGGGGTGCAGCAGGGTTCCATACTTCTCTACCAAAGCTTGTGGGGATTGGGACATCCCAAGGGTCTTGGGGAAAAGCTAAAGTGACTTATTGACATGTATTTGACAAATTACAAATTCTGGCCTAAAATCTGATGCCCATTTGCATCCTTCTCTGGGATATAACCATTTCCTTCACTATCAAATCCATGTGCTTCAGCTGGCACAGTTCTGAGTGACTGCGAAGGTCTAGGTTTCCTGGGAGGAGGGGCACAGGGAGGGGAGGGGCGGGGCCACCAGAGTCTGCATTCTGACCTGGGTGACACTTCCCCCTGCCCCTGGATTCGGTCCCTCGAGGGAGAGTATATGCATCTCATGACCCATATTGATTCTGAGCCCAGGAATGTCAGAACAACCCCATTTGGACCCTATGGGGTCCATGGGGGGTTTGATTGTCCTCAAGAGGCTGTAGTTGAGAAATGCTCTTTCAGTGCTGTGATTAGCTACTGCCGTGTAACAAAATACCCAAGACATAGTGATATTAAAGAACCATTTTGTTACCTCTTGTGATGCTGGGGTTGACTGAGATCCAATAGGCCTTCTGCTCCATGTGATGTGGCTTGGCTCCCTATCTGGGGGCTTGGCTGAGCTGGAATGTCCAAGATGGCGCACACTCAGGGATGGTAGTTGGTGCTGGCTGGGAGCCCAGCTGCAGCCGTCAACCAGAGCGTCTTGGGTCATTTCCACAAAACCTGTCCAAATGGCTTGGGCTTCTCACAGCATGGCGGCTGAGTTCCAAGAGCAGTTCCAAGCAGACAAGCCCCAGTGTGCAAGTAGCTCTTCCCGTCTATGGTTGCGTCATGCTTGCTGTTGGCCCAACGGCCAAGATAAATCTTGTGGTAAAGCCCAGAGTCCATGTGGGTGGGGACTAACCCAGGTGCAGATTCACTGGGGGTCACGAGGCAACAGTCTACCATAATCAGGGAGGTGTGACTTTGTGAGAAGCCCCACTGGACAAATGATGGGACAAGTGGCTTGTGTCAGGGTGATCCCTGGTATTCCTAGAGTCCTTGGCCATGCCTTTGAGAAAAAAGATAGTGGCAGGAGACCAGCAGCCAGTATGTCAAGAAAGACTTGACATGGAACTTCCTCTCGGCATGATGAAGACACAGTGTCTGCCCCAAGAAGGACCCCACCACCAAAATTGCAGACCAGGGCTGTGAGCAATTCTGAGATAGGGCAAAACTAGGTGAGGACTGCTACCGTCCCAGCACCTTGCACGTAGTAGGTCTTCGGTAAGTATTTAGTGAAGGATTCATGAGAAAAGGAGGGAAGGTACAAAGAAAGGAAAGAGGTGCATGGATCATAAGTTGGGGAGCCTCCCTGAGTGTTCTTTTGAATTCAGTGCAACACGTTTAGTGTCTGTGTACACCTACTATGTGCAAGGCTTGATGCTAGTACTAGTGGCATAGGAATAGATGAGACAGGGTCCTTCCATGGCTTATCCTCTTCTGGGCATTACAGACAGGCGTGGGTCACCCAGTGGGACTAGTTTCTTGAGTCTTCATCTAGAGACACGTATGCCTCCCTCAACATAAACAGTGATGGTCACAAGCTGTACACACACTAGTCTATGTCTTGCTTTTTTTTTTTTTTAATTTTTTGACCTTCCCTTAGAGGTCATTTCTCATCAGGTACTTGGGTTGCGTTTTAACTGAAGCACAAACTGGATGTTTCAACGGTCCTTAAATCAATTTAGCCGATCGCCACCATTTTTTGACAAGGAGACGGATTGGACGCATCTAGTCAAGGCAGAGCTGGCTTGTGGAGTTTGGATTTTAGCTCTAGCAATCCGCGTGTTTGCATGTGTTTTGTGTTAGTGTGCAAGGGGTTTATTACCATGAGTTGTCGTGGTGAAAAAAGTGAGAGATCCTGCATCAGCATTTGCTCTTGGAGCTAAGGACCATGGAGAAGGTGGCATTTGGCCCAGGTCGCTAAGGACAGGAGTATATAGAGACAAGGCAGAAGGAGAGGGTTTTTGGTAGGAGGAACTAACTGCCTAAGTAAAGCCACAGAGGAGCTGAAGCCCCGGGCCAGCCTAGTCCAGCCCCTCTGCGCCTTTCCTGGGTATCAGGAGCAGGTGGCAGAATGGCAGAAGGGCTTCTGGCCTGGGCATGAGGCCCCCACAGCTCCTGATACTCTGTTTCAAGATGAAATGCCCTGTAGCCATCGCCAGAGTTGGTACAGCCGGTCCCACTGTAGCCCTTCCTCGGGAGCAGAGCCGGAGTTCTCTGCTGGGAGACGAAGGCGCAGGGCTGAGCATGCTCAGCTCCTCTGCGCAAATGCTCCTTCAGGGAGTCACGCCTTCCTCTTCGGGGTGTAAGGAGGGGCAGGTGTCGGGAAGGTTGCCCTGGGAACCCCCCCAGGTGGAAACGCGTCAAACTGCAGCCACAGCCTACATTTCCCGTAAAACCCCCCCAAAGGAAGCCACGGTCCACATTTTGCGTAAATCTCCCAGCGTTCTGGCAGCTGAACGGGGAAGGGCCCCTGGCATCCCCTGGGGAGGGAGCTTTCCAGAATGCGGGACCTCACTCAGGACATTCCGCTGCCCTGTCTTGAATTGTTTTTATAAACTGGCTCACGAGAAACTCGAGAGCGTTGCTTCTTTCTGTCTAGGCTGTATCTGGAACGGGACGGAGTTTTTCTTAGCTGGCTTCCACAGCCTCCTCGGAGCAGCCCGAAATGAATTGCAAATGTTCACACTTCCCGTCTTGGAAAGTGGAGGCTCCCTGCCTAGGAGGAGATGTGACTCCACCTCCGCAGCTGGGAGGGGGGGGGGGCGGGGCACAGTCTGAATCAGGGAAAGGGGTGACCCCACACCGCACACGCTGACCTCAGCTCACTGACCACCTCCAGGTTGAGGGCAGAGGTCTGAGTGGGGAGTTAGTTACCCCCGTCAGCACGCACACTGAGGCTTGCAATCCTGGAGTCCTGTCTGCCTCCCCCATCTCCGGAGTCCTTGGCTGAACTTGGCTCTTGGATGATAAGCCCGGTCACCGAGCCCCTAAATGTCAGACTGGAAGGCACACAGAGGCCATCTATTCCACGTGGCTTGTACACACCGGGAGGCCGAGGCCTGGAGGGACACAGGGTGTCAACTACAGTCTTGAACACGGCCAGGACTTGGCCTTGGCTCCTAGATCTACAGTGGAATGAGCTATTAAGAACATGGCTTTGTGGCCAGACACCTGGGTTGGAGTCCAGGCACCACTCTTTCCTGCTGAATGACCTTGGAATTAAGGCTGCTCCCTACCGAGGGCTGTTAATAATTATGGCCACTGGCAGGATGGAGGAGAGGTCCTTGGTGCAGGGCTGACAGGTGGAAATTGCTCAATAAAGGATCCTCATCCTGCCTTTGACTCCTCCTGCGGCCCCCACTTCCAGGGTTCTGTCCCCGCCTCAGAAGTTTGCAGACTCCGCTGCCCGCTCTGTGTAACTGGGGGAGGGGTGGGCCCGGGCTCCTACCTGCTCTGTTTACATATTGGACTAAATTTTCAGAAATCTTGAGCTCCCCTCTGCCTGCAGATAAATCAAGACAACAGAACGGGCTGGGAGCTGGGCCACCGTGTTCTGCCTGCGGCACAGCCAGGCTCTGGGCTGTTGGGGGAATGGGAAAAGGCAGAACATCCCTCAGATTTTAGCAAAGAGGGGTGGGGTTGGGGAGAAAGCTGGACCAATTTAAAAAAAAAAAAAAACCCTCAAGTTTTAGAATTTTTAAATAGAAAGGTCATTTTGTTCCTTGTGAGTTTCAAGTTGTAATTCTATCCAAGTCTTCCCCCTGATGGCTCCATGGGAGCTGGTCTGCCTGTCTTTAATGACTGAATCAGACCCAGTTATGGTGAAGCCTATCATCTTCTTATGAGCAGTGAAGAGGCTAAAATATTTACAGCTTGGTGGTTTTTTTTTTTTTTAATGTAACATCTGTACATACCCCTCACCCCACAAATCTTGTATGTCTTCATTATTTGTGCAAATGTCCCTAAAACCCAGTTTGGAGGATCACACATTCTGAGTCATTAGAGGTTAAATCAGTGCAGTTTTGAAGGGATAAAGCACGGACATTTTTCATGCCTGTGTCGGAGGAGACCTTAGCGGTGACCCCAAGCAGTGCTTCTCAACCTTTTTTAACACACATGAGAATCACAGGGAAGCCTTGTCAAAACTCAAGATTGCTGCGTCTCACCTTGATAGTCCGATTCCATAGGGGTGGAGTGGGAGTTTGCCTTTCTGACAGGCTCCTAGGTGATGCTGATGTCTCTGGTCCATGGGCCTCCCCTAGATCTGGGTAATCCTTTGCTTAATGAATGGATCTCTGGTGAGATTTGCACACCTTCAGTGGCAGGGACCTCACCATCTCCCCATCTCCCTGGGAAACTGATTCTGTCTTCAGGGAGCTCTGTTCATTAGATCTTCTTTGTTGTGATTATCAGCCATTGGTTTGAGTTTGGCACCCTGGAACCAAGCACTTCTTAGCCTTTATCCATAGAAACAGGAAATGGGTGAGAAATTGGATTTGAGGTGATGGAAAGCACTGGCCTCCCTTAAAGACTGAGGACACTTGACTAAACAGTGGGCTGCTCGTCCCTCCTTTTATGTCCTGCTAAGAGACTGGCCAAGTCTGGCTTCTTGTGGCCAGAGATGCAATGAAATTTAAAATTTTGAGAGCAGAAAAGCCTGGGGTGGAGATGACAAGAGCCCAAGCGTCCCTTCTCTTTGTCCAGTGTGCATACTGGGCATGCGTTTGTAGGAGCTAGTGACTGGCCAAGGATCCAGGGGCCTTCCTTTTTGCACAAGATTTTAGGCAGCTGAACTCACTTCTGTCAACAATTTCGAGAACTTTCCATAAGACCCAGATGGTTTCACTTTCAGTACATGTGCATAGACAAGACAAGCTCCCCTTTCTTGATGCTTTGCTGCCTCAGAGTCAACTCAGTCATGTCCTGATATTTCTTGTGTCCTGATATGTTCCCAGTTAAATCCACATTCGAGCCTCAGACATGGCTAATGAGTGCTGCCTGTGGATCCCTTGGGAGATTCCTTGGAGTCAGACCTGAGGATGCTTTTTGATGGGTGGAGTATGGTCTCACCTGGCCTGTGGGGCTGGCCATGGGGCCTGCAGCTGGTGCCAGGAGTTGCAGGGGAACACAGCAGTTAGGACCCACTGCAAAGGTACATGAGGGCTCCTCCCATGCCTTTCACCAAGGAGTTAGACCTATTGGTCCCAGTTTAGGAGAATAAATCCAGGATTAATGTGAGGCCAATCAACCAGATGCAATGGCTGTGCTTTTCAAGGCATGTTTTCCTCCTTACTTGCTTTTGACAGTTTGTCCTCCCATTCCTGCACTTCTGAAAGAAAACAGACCAACAAAGCCTCCACCCCCTCCTGCATAGAGCAGGGGAAGGATGGAGGAACAACTGGATAACATGAAACAGAGGAACCTGATTCCTCTTCTGGTTCCCTCAGAAGACCTGAGCAACCACTGACACATTTAATTATTCCTGAATCATTTTCTCATTCATTCACTTGCTCATTCTTTCATTTGTTCTTGGACTAACATGGTCATCCACTAATCCTCGAATATCACTGACTCACTTATATGTCTACCCATCCATATACTCAACAATTTACTTACCCAACCATCTATCTACATTTAACTATCTACCCAACTGTATATCTAGCCATCCAATCATCCATCCATCCAATAATTTATCTATACAACTGTTCAATCATCCATCTATCCATCCATCTACCCAATCATTCATCTGTGTAACTGTCCAATTATCCATCCATCCACCTACCCACCCAACCCTACATGCAATTATTCATCCATACAACTCTCC
This sequence comes from Mustela lutreola, assembly GCF_030435805.1. Lineage (NCBI taxonomy): Eukaryota > Metazoa > Chordata > Mammalia > Carnivora > Mustelidae > Mustela > Mustela lutreola. Next base: position 27,922,354 of record NC_081305.1, on the reverse strand, counting down.
AGTCATCCATCCCTCCATCCATCTACCCAATCATTCATCTGTGTAACTGTCCAAACATTCATCCATCCATCTACCCCTCCAACCATCCATCCAATCATTCATCTATACAACTGTCCAGTCATCCATCCATCCATCCATCCATCCATCCATCCATCCCTCCATCCATCTACCCAATCATTCATCTGTGTAACTGTTCAATAATCCATCCATCCATCTACCCATGCAACCATCCATCCAATCATTCATCTATACAACTGTCCAGTCATCCATCTATCCATCCATCCAACCATCCAGTCATTCATCTATGCATCTGTCCAATTATCTAGCCCTCTATCTAACAAATGTTTTATAAACACTCATGTATGTCATGTGCATGATACAAGTTTGAAAAATATTGGGATATTGCTTCCAAGGAGCCCCTGGTTTAATGGGAAAGACAGACAATGAGGATAATCCCAGTCCTTCCATGTAAATATGGAAAACAGAACTTTGTTTTTCACATTTCATTTTTTGTATTGAGCCGATATCTTTCTGGCCCAGGAAAGAATTTTACCCTTGGTCATGTTTCAGGGCTTCCATATTCTCCCCAGGGATGTGTGAAGATTCTAGAGGCTGCCTAGTGCCAGGGCTTTGAGAAGAGGGACCCTCTGGTCCTTAAGTCCTGTGTCCTCTTCTTTTTTGGCTGAGGCTTCTTCAGTCTAGCTAACCCAGGCCCGAGCAGATTTTTTGCTGGAGGCGCAGCCTCCTTTCCACAAGGCTCTCCAGGGCTGCAGCTGTCTAGAGCAGTGATGTTTGACCTTGACCTTGACCAGTTGCATCACCAGGGAAGGGGGAAGCTTTCAAAACCTACCAAAGTACAGGCCTCACAACAGATTGATTAAATTAGAAACCCAGAGACTAGGAGCTGAACTTTGACATTCTAAACTATAAATTTGCCCAGAGTACTCTAATGTGTAGTCAGGAGTGAGCAGGGACAGCGACAGAGCCCATACAACCTTCCTCTCTCCCTCCTTTTGGTCTCTGTTTTTCCACTTTCGGCAAGGGGGTAAGAAAAATGTCGCTTTTAAGTCTGGGGCTAATCTCTTTCGGTAGGGGTTTCTGGAAGAGACGGTCTGTCTTTGTCCTAAATCCGACCCAAGATAAAGAACAGTCAGAGACTCTGCTTCCTGCCCCACCACAGCCCTTCTTGGACAACGAATTCCTTCTTGGGCAATGAGTTGGGAGGATATGTATGAAGGAAGGTACAGGAGGTAGAGAGAGGAGTCGGGGGAGGGAGTGCGGGTGGAGAAATCAAGGTGGGCGTGCTTAGATCTGCCTGGGGCAACCTGAGGGTGTCAGTAGAGGCAGCTCAGAGAAGAGGAGGGGTTGGGAGCCGTGAGAACCTCATCCCTGTCCTGGCTACCCTTCACTTCTGGAGCAGGGCCACCTGTGTGAGCGGTCCCACCTGTTCTGGGCTGCCTGAGAGAGTGGCCTGGCCAAGAGATGGAGCCTGGGGCTTGCACATGGGGTGAAGGAAAGTTTGGGGAGGGCACACCTGGCTCCCTGGGCAAGGACCTGACCCTACGGCCCTGCCCTCTGTCCACTGCCAGGTGGTGTGGATCACAGCCACGCTGCCCTACCTCGTGCTCTTCGTGCTCCTGGTCCACGGCATCACGCTGCCTGGCGCCTCGAACGGCATCAATGCCTACCTGCACATCGACTTCTACCGCCTGAAAGAGGCCACGGTCAGTGCCTGGGACTGTCCACCTTCAGGCCGGGGTTGGGGAGGGTTCTTGGGGCAAGCAATGGCAGGAAATCTGATCCTAGATTGGCCACAAATCGGTGGCAGCGCCTGGGACAGAGGACAGAGTGTTCCCTCTCTGGGCCACAACTTCACAGTCTGACCAATGCTGTTTGATTTGCACCTGATGATCTCCCAGCTCAGATGACCCAGGACTCTGTGGCCAGACACATGGTGTCCTCTGCAGACCCCTCTTTCCAAGGGGAGCAGCACTCTGTCCTGGGTCCTGATGCCTGCCATGGCCTCTCAGTTCCCCCTACCCCAGCCACCCCAGCCCTAATTCCACATCTGGTCCCCAACTCTATCCTCTGCTGCCATCCCATGATGTGAGCAGAAGCAGCAACAGCCACCACAGGGCGATCTGGACCCTGCTGACTACGCCCCCAGTGCTGCCCCAGCCTCTTCCAGCCCACTGTCCTGTGAGAGACACAGACAAAATGCAGGTGGGATGAATATGGAGGGGACCCCAAGGCAGCGGGATGAGGTTGGGATCAGAGACAGCCGCGGAGGTACCCGGTGCCTTGAGCATCTTCCAACCATGGCTGAGGTCATTTCCGCATCCTCCCTGAAGCCCGCATCCCTGACGACAGCTCAGCAATTCCCCTCACTCTTCCCAAAGGCTTCTTCACACTCTCTGAACACACAGCAATCCCGGCAGCGGGAACAACATGGGCTTAGGAGGGAGGCGTCCCCGTACGCACCTCCCATAGCTACGATGTCCCAACACACTGCGGTGTTCTCATCCAATAACTGAGGGGAAAACCTGTTTCCTTAGGAACTGTCAGAAAGATAATGGAGCTCAGGACTCGCACAGTCTTGTAAATCGTGAAACAAGTCGGAGTTCTATTTGTTCCCCACCTGTTCAAACACCCTGTCTTTCGGATGAATAGAAATTGAGCCTGCGTGATGCCTCAGGGAGCAGACCCCTCCTCCCCCATCAGATTGCTTCTCTTTTTCCACCTTCTGCTCGCAGCATAGGGAAGCCGAGGATAACATGAGCCAGGTGATGCAAAACTTGAAAATTCAACTCAGTCCAAGTGGGCGGGGTATAACTGTGCCCCCCTCGCAGATGTGCACACACGTGAAATTGACCAGGGCTAGGAATCCGGTGGGGGCAGTGCTCAGAGCTCCGGGCCTCAGACGTGTGCCTTCATCACCCAGAAGATGGAATAAGTAACCCCCGTGCCCTCCCTCCTCCCCCGAGGAGTCAGCACTGTGGGCTGGTGGAAGCTGCTGGGAATCCGCATCCCTTTTCCGAAGCTGCAGTCTGTGAAACTCCAGAGATGGTCCTACCCTTTGCCCTCAGTCCATCCACATCCTAACCTAGGCACCGTGAGTTTCATAACTTTCATTGAAAATCTGGTCGTCAGACTGAGCCTGTGAGTTTGTCCAGCCTGAGCTCATTCCAGGTCACCAAAGCCAGGGGCTTCTAGAGGGGTCTCTCTCCACCGAAGCTTCGAGCAGGCTTCTGGGGAGGGATTATGTGGCTGCCCATCGCCGGTTCGGACCTCACTTCCTCAGATCTCAGACATCCCCGGGGCTCCCCTTCCTTCCTGGAGCAGCCTTCCCGACCTCGAGGAAGCAGAGGTTGATGGCCCTTGTGTGCCTGTTTCAGGTCTGGATCGATGCGGCAACTCAGATATTTTTTTCCTTGGGGGCTGGATTTGGAGTCCTGATTGCCTTTGCCAGTTACAACAAATTTGACAACAACTGCTACAGGTGAGATCCTTATGAGGGCTCTGGAAAGCTGTGGATCCTGGGGCCTGAACCCTGGAGAGTAGGAGAGCGGGTTCTGGTCTGGAGCAAGTCAACCCCTCTTGGCTTTCTTCTTCTGTGAAATGAGGCAGAGCGGACCTTCTGTGAACTCCAGAGGGGGTGTTCTGTGAACTCTGACAAGACCTCTAGGGGGGTGGAGGGGTCCTAACCAATGTATCTCAGTGCAGGACAGCCCTTAAACATGCAAGGTCGTCACCTGGAAAAGTCGAGGCCACTGGAGGTGGCTGGAAGCTCATGGGGATGGGCTACTGGTGCAGAGGAGGGCTATGTACAGGCTTTCAAGAGCAGACAGCACTGTCTGTCTGTCTGTCTGTCTAATGTTCTACAGGCAAAGGCTGGTCGCACAAGAGGTGAGGGCCTGGCAGGGTCAGAGGGGAGACCGCAGTGTGGGCCGAGGAGTCTGCACAGAGCAGCAGAGCCAGAAGATCACGTTGTAGCTCGGGCCTCACTCAGCACATGACACTGCCCCACTGTGGGCCCTGAGCTGTGCAGCCGTCAGACTGGGACACACCTGCGGCCCACTCCCTCTGAAGCTTCAGGCAGAATCATGCTGCCTCTAGAGTGAGACAGAGGGGGAGGGACACATGCCACGGGGCCAGGCTGGAGAAGCGGGGTGATCAGCCAGTAGCAGGGGCTCAGCAGAAACAGGGAGGGAAGTTAGGGGAGAGCCTCGGAGGATCGCTGGTAGTCGGATCGGTGGACCCGGGGCAGCCAGCACGCACGGCGGGGAGAAATCTGAGAGGAGCCAGGGAGGTGGGCCTTTGGTGGGCCGGCAAGCTGACCGATCTGGAATGTTCCAAGACTGCGTGTTGGGGAGTCATGGAAAGGAAGCCAGGAAGGAAGGTTGGGTCATCTCAACAAAGCTCCTAAAGGCCAGGTTGAGATGCCGAGAAGTGCTAGGGAGCTACGGGCAGTTTGCTGAAGAAGGAGGCCAGTTGGGTGAATCCCCAATAAGAGCTGGACACCAGTCCTTGATCTCCAAGTGGCCCCAACCCAGTGGGGCACTGGGGTCCCTGCAGCAGCAGGAGGGGCTGGTGTTGGAGGTGGCTGTCCCATAGATGGTGCAAGGGCTCGGGGAGCAGGCCGGGGGAGTCTGGCCACTTGACCCCACAGTGCTCCTCTCCCCCAGGGACGCCCTGCTCACCAGCACCATCAACTGTGTCACCAGCTTCATCTCTGGGTTCGCCATCTTCTCCATCCTCGGTTACATGGCCCACGAACACAAGGTCAACATTGAGGACGTGGCCACTGAAGGTGGGTGGGCAGATGTGGGAGGGGCTGAGAAAACCATCGTGCCCTTGGCCAGCGGCTTTCCTGTGGGTGGCTAAGGGAACAAGAGGGCTGGGCCTGGAACCTTCCACATGGTCCATGTCATGGGCTTTCTCTGTGGCCGTGAGTGGGCGTTCCTGGCCCTCCTGGCTTCTGCCTGTGCCGCAGAACCTTCCCGTGGGTCAGGCTAGGTGGCTATTGTGAACCCCTATGCTGAGCTGTTGACATACCCTCATTAGTTCTCATGGGACTGCAAGACAAAGGGTAAATGACCCACTTTACAGGTGAGAAAGCAGAGACTCCGGCCATGGGAGTGGTCCTGGGTCAGCCAGTTCGTGAGCTGCCGTGCCAGCATTCAAAGCCTGAGCAGCCTGACCTTGAACCTGCCCTCCCCTACTGCTGCTCCTGCTCTGGCCAGGAGCTGGGGCCTGGGAGGGAACTCGCATGGGCCCTGAGGATCACGGACTTTTGAGAGTAAGAGGTTCTCTGAGGGCGTGTGAGGCGTGGGATCTGCAGCCTGTGGCCTGCTGCCGCCCGGGTTGGAGGTCTGCCCCCTCCAGGCATAACGGACGGCGAGCTGGGGCCAGCATCACCTGTCATCGCAGAACCTGGAATTGCTTGGCCCCAGGGGACCAGCCAAATATCGCAGCGGGGTCGGCCGGGCGAATGGGGCCTCCGCTACGCTTCCGCCATCGGCCTCCCAAACAGCTGGCCCAGCCCTTGAGGATGTCCTCCCTGCTTCTTCCAGGAGCTGGCCTGGTTTTCATCTTGTACCCAGAAGCCATTTCCACCCTGTCGGGATCCACATTCTGGGCGGTCGTGTTCTTCATCATGCTCCTGGCTCTGGGAATTGACAGCTCGGTGAGTGACCCTGTTCGGGAGACAGCGCCGCACACACCGGGAGGGCGGGAGTGGGGGACACCCTGGGCCTGTCCTTCCCGGCCCCCCAATGACTCAACCTGAAGTGCCCACCTGATTGCTAGTGATTTTCAGGAAGTCCTAATTAAAGGCAGACCAGGAAGTGAGCTCCTCTAGGTCCAGGCTAAGGACCAGTAGAAACCCCAGGGACATCACAGAAATCCACAAACACTCAGGGTCCTGTTGGTTTCTTAGAACCTTTTATTTTACGTAGGCCACATTCGATTTACCAACTTCTAGGTCTGCTCCCACCTCTGGCCTGTCACTTCCTCAAGTTTGCCAGAGTCTCAGGGTAGGGCTGGCGAAAGAGGGTCCCCTCGCTGTCTCTTCCTTTCAGTCGGTAGGTCTGCCGGGGGCACTGTGTTAAGAAGGATTCTGAGGCCACTTTTAGGCTCACAGGAAGGAATCCCAATCGTGGTTAACACGGTCTGCCGGGGGCCCGGGGGTGTGTAGAGGAAGAGAGGGAAGCCATGTGTGCTTCTCACCTGCCATCCCAGGCTTGAGGTGTCCCTTAAGTGAGCACATGATTAGTACTCACTGGAGAGCCTTTCAGACTCTGAGAGGGGACGTGCAAGGTGACCCCTGGCTTGACAGTTGGAAAGGCAGCCAGAAATCCTTGTCACAAACCGCTGCCTCAGGCTCCAACCGCTGGCAGCTCTACTCTGAGAGTTGCTTCCAGAAAGACTCTTACTCCTACACAAATAGGCGAGATGCGCGAGCAGTTTGGCATTTCATCGCCGCACCCTCCTGGGCTCATGGGCCCCGCTCAGGCGAGTGTGTGGGACAGCAGACGGAGACTTGCTGTCCAGAGGGAAACTGGGGTTTTCTCTTCAGCTTCTCCCACATAGTTCCGAGTTCTGAGCCGGGTTGAGAGCAGGGCCGAGCCGGGTGGGCGGGCCGACCCTCCTACCTGCTTCTCACCCCACCTGGCTCTGTGCAGATGGGAGGCATGGAGGCTGTCATCACCGGCCTGGCGGACGACTTCCAGGTCCTGAAGAGACACCGGAAACTCTTCACGTTTGGGGTCACCTTTGGAACCTTCCTTCTGGCCCTGTTTTGCATCACCAAGGTGAGGAGGGGCTGGGCTCTGGGTCACCTGGAGCTCTGGAGGCTGCATTTCAATCCAGTCTGGTCAGGAATTCCCAGCCAATGGCAGTGCGATGGGGTAGGGATTGGGGGTGGGGATGGGGGGGGTGCCGGGGTGAGCTCAGGGGAACCACAGTGGGACAGGCATCAGCCCTGCAGCCTGATCTCCCCAGGGCGACACCCCAATGTTCTCAGTCTCCCACCTCTGAGCCTGAGGGATTCCAGGCGACTTTTCCAAACTGCTAATTTATTTGAGGGGAAGCCAAAGTCCCTTTGGAAGTCAGCTCACTTGTGACCGGCTCGAACACCCACCCTTGGCCCTCTGGAAGAGCACAAATATGCGACATTAAGACAATAAGCCCAGGACACTGACACCTGCCTTCACAAACAGGGTTCTGAGCCAGTGCGACAGGGGACGGGGGGCTGGGACGGATGTGGTAGTCGGTGGCCATTTCTGGGCAGGATGGTCTCAGACTTTCTCCCTCCACACCCAGGGCGGGATGTATGTGCTGACCCTACTGGACACCTTCGCGGCGGGGACATCCATTCTGTTTGCTGTGCTCATGGAAGCCATCGGCGTCTCCTGGTTCTATGGTATGTCGGCGGGCCCAGAGCACAAAGGAAAGCCTCAGACACCACCCAGATATGCAAAGGGTTCTCCATTTCCAGGACAGCCGCTGCTGATTCTAGAACAGAGCAGACAGCTTCTTAGGCACAGCCCCGCTGCCCTGCCAGTTCATTTTTGCCTTTGCACAGGAAGCTGCAAGGACCCCCCCCCCCCAGGGCCGCACAGTGCCAGCTTTTACTGGGGAACACAGATTCCCCCAAGCCATAAAATTCCTTCCAGAGTAAGGTGGCCACATTTAGCAAACAGAATACAAGACACCCAGTTACACTTGAACCTCAGATAAACGATGAGTAACTATTTTAGTAAAAGTACATCCCAAATGTGGGATGTAGTTGTAGTTCAACTAAAATCACTTCCGTTGTGTCTCTGAAACCCAGATGGGACCGGGCATCTCGCGTTCTCTCTGACAGCCTTATTCTGCAGCTGAACGGGGAGAAGGTGTCACAAAGTGTCACATGAGTTCCAACTGCTCCTTTCTTTCCCCACGAGTCACATCAAAGAGTCGATCCGTGTGAGGCTGGGCTCTTCCACACCATGACGTCACTGTTCTAGGAGCCCAGCTGCCTGGCTGTGTCACTCGGGGCTGGTCCTCTCCACTTCTGGAGCATGGCTTTCCCTCTGCAAAAATAAATCGGAGTGGCACATAAGTCAATACTATATATATATATATATATATATATATATATATATATATATATAAAATTTTTCGTTGACAAGTAGTTGACATGCAGTGTTGTTTTAGCTTCAGGTGTATAACATAGCGATGGGACGCTCTGTACCTTCCTTGGTGCTCGCCACCCACAGTGTCATTACCACTGGGCCCTGAACACTATTCCTACAGTATTGTTCCCTCTCCTCCCTGGGCTCTAAGACCTATTTACTTACAAGCTGGAAACATGTACCTCTTACCCTCCTTTCTCAGTCTCCCGCACCCCCCCCCCCCCCGCCCAGGTCTGTTCTGGCCACCACATGTGTTCTGTGTCTTGAAGTGTCTGGTTTTTTGCTTGTCTCTTTTTTGCTTTGTTCCTTTGGTTTGTTTTTTGAGATCCGGCCGATGAGCGAAGCGGTATTGGTATCTCTGAGACTGCCTGACTTCACTGAGCACAGTGCCCTCTGGGGCCACCCGTGTCGTCGGCACACACGGCACCTACAGGGCATGTCTTCGGCACCAACTCAGTGCCCGCGGCCAGATCTCCCAAGTGCCACAGTGCCCGCCTCTTGCCTGACTGCCTGGCCACCCCTCCTGGGGCCTGACTCTCAGGGGTGGACTGAGAGGGGCGGCCAGGGGCTCTTCGGTGGGGGGTAGTGTGACTGGCCTGCCCTGTGTGTGCCCAGGTGTGGACAGGTTCAGCAACGACATCCAACAGATGATGGGGTTCAAGCCAGGCCTCTACTGGAGACTGTGCTGGAAGTTTGTCAGCCCCGCCTTCCTCCTGGTGTGTACAGGGTGTCTGTCTGGGGCTTCCAGGGCCTAGGGGGCTGGGTTGGGGAGCCCGGGGTGGGGGGGCTGGGCTCAAGCAGACAGGATGCTGGGATGCCCAGCTCTGTTCAGAGCACGGGAGGCTTCCACGATGGCGGGTCTCCAGCTGGGGCTGGGTCCCCAGGGGAATGTGTGTCACCTTCCCATGCCTCTTCTGTGTCTCTTGCTCCCTCTGTCTCCTTTCTTGTCACCATTTGCTTCTTGAACACTTCCTGCCTCTCAACCTTCTCCTCTCTTTTTTTTTCTCTCCTGCTGCTGCATCCCTCCCACCTGCTCCCCTCCGTCCCTCCCTGGTGTCCCCGCAGTTTGTGGTGGTGGTGAGTGTCATCAACTTCAAGCCGCTCAACTACGACGACTACGTCTTCCCGCTCTGGGCCAACTGGGTCGGGTGGGGAATCGCGCTCTCCTCCATGGTGCTGGTGCCGGCCTACAGCGTCTACAAGTTCTTCAGCATACGGGGCTCCCTTCGGGAGGTGAGGTCGGGGTGTGGGCCGGGCTGGACCAGCGGGGTCGGGGGAGGCAGGGATGGCGGGGGTATCTCTAGGCATCGCTGATGGGCCGAAAGAGGGCAGACACGAGGGCGCGTACACCAGAGCCACCGCGATGGCCCAGTCATGACCACAACCCAGCCCGAGTTTTCACGCTCAGCAATAGGGACCTTGGAAAGGTAAAAGTAGCGCTTAGCCCGGTGCCCGGCTCCAGGAGGCGGTCCGCGCGCGCCCCCTGCTGTCCGGTTGTGTGCGGCAGGCGTCTCCGCTCCCTGTCCCTGTGGTTATTATTAACATGAACCTGGTGTCCCCTTCTGAGTTCTGTCCTGTCCCCGATGTCCCCATCTTCCAGTCTGCGCTGACCGTGACCTAGCCACCTCAGCTTTTACCTGCCTCTTTCCCGAACCTGACACCCACCAGCCAAACCCAGAGATTTCCAGAATACATCTTCTTCTTTTACCGGGGTGCGTTGTACATGCAGATACCCGGAGAAGGGTTTAGGAAACAGGGCCTTTCCTCTCAGAGAAAGTCTATCCTCATTGGTTATTCAAAAGCGCTTTCTTTTATGTATCATGGTGACAGCCTCTGCCTCAAGTCCTTCCTTTGCGAGATGAAGCTTCCATTCCTTTATCCCCTCATGGTCTCGCTTCCCTGCTGTGAGGTTGCCTGGCCCCGGCAGGCTGCTGGCACTAGATATAACTCCCCAGAGCTCACATTCTAAGCCGGAGACAGAAATACAGATGAGGGAGGCAGGAAGTGAGGGAGGGCTTAGGGAACAGGGTCCCAGGCTGGGCTGTGTCCCCCCCCCCACCCCCACCCCAGGTCCTTGTGATGCATTTCCTGTCCTTGAAATCCCACGTCCCAGAGCCTCTGGGTCACTGCGAGGACCTGTGTTCCGTGAGCTTAACCTGGATCTGCTTGGAGCTTTTCATGTTTCACACTTAGGGAGCAGCAAGGGCTCCGCACCATGCAGTGATCCATCATGGACCCCAGTGAGCCCCCCCAAGTCCCTGCCCTGTGTCTGCACCCCAGGGGGCCTCCCCAGTGTCTGACCGCAGTAGTCAGCCCAGATAACTCAAAGTGAACAGACCCACTCTATAAACAAGGACAGGGGGTGTCTTGTATGGACCTCACACGCCGTTTCTGTGGATCTTCGGGGTCAACCAGGAGGTGGTCTGTGACTGGGGGTGGCTGCTGGGCTGGTGTCCCTCGGTCTGGCTGAAACACACACACACACACACACACACACACACCCCACCCCACACACCCCCACCTCCTGTGTCTGTCTTCTTACAGAGACTGGCCTACGGCATCACCCCGGAGAATGAGCACCACCTGGTGGCCCAGAGGGACGTCAGGCAGTTCCAAGTACGTACAGGCTGGAATGTTCCGGGCGGGGGCCAGGCCCTAATTACTCCCCACATGCTGGCTGCAGGCCTACACGCCACAAAGTCTCAGGCAGCTGTGGGCTGGAGTCCCAGGGCTATGGTGTCAGGAAGGGAGGAGAGGGGCCTCTCCTCTGCATCTGCCAGCTTCTGCCTGGCCTTCTGCTCCTCAGTCCTGGGAAGCCAAATGTCCAGTCTTCCCTAAGCTTTAGTCTCTCTCTCTCTGAGGGGTCATCACACTAGGCTGGGGATCTCTTATCTTGGAGGAAGAGTGGCAGGTGCATCAATACCATGTTGACCTAAGTCCTTTTCCCTGAAAAACCTTGGGGTTGGGGTATGGGAGAGGGTCCTGGTGGGCCCCCTGTTTTCAGACTTGCTGTGTGACTTTGGGAAGCTTCTTCACCTTTTCTGGGCCTAAGTGACAAGCAGGTAATCAGCCTGCCTGTTCTCCGGGATCTTTGGAGGGAGGGGTGTGTTCTCTGCACTCCACTCCCCCGTGCTTCCTGCTGCCCTTCCCGACTGGCCCTTGGCGCTCTCCATCCCCACCTGCCCCCGGCCTGGCCTAAACACCTGCCGTCTTCCTCCGCAGCTGCAGCACTGGCTGGCCATCTGACCGCAGCCCCAGGGAGGAGCCCTGCCGCACCCACGTCCAGGTCCAAGGCTTCGCTACCACTCCAGACACAGTCTTGAAAATCCTCTCCTGAAAGATATGTCTTTCTATCCCTCTTCCTCTTTTCCCAGTTACAAATGGTTTAGCGACCTGGTTTTTACTCACCTTCTGTCCATCTGGCCCCAGGGTGGGGGGCGGGTGGGCTTTGAGTTTAGATTGGAAAGCGACACGGGACAAGAAGAGGGGAGGGAACAGGAAGAATGACTTCTGTTGAACCTCTTTTGTTTGGGGGAAGGTCTCACGCAGCTTGGGATCTGGCCCAAGCCAAGCTCCGTGGCTCGGGCAGAATTCCCCAAAACTCTTGCTTGTAGTTTGGGTCTTGGAAGAAATCCTGTCAGCCAAATCAGAGAGGGGATGTTCCTTTTGGTCATACACCATGAAACCAAACCCAAACAAAAAGCCCACCTGGGTCTGGGGCGGGGTTCCTCTTGCCACCCGGTCAGCGTTGTGGTATCTGAACCTTGGTCAGGGAGCTTGGGTTGGTTTGTCTCTGTCTTGGGTCTGCGGATAGACGCTTTGGGGGATCGTGAGCAGAAACCATCACAGTTTTCACTCTGGCTACATTGAGTCTGATGTGCGTGTGTGTTCTGGAACATTCTTCCTGGGGAATCCCACCCAAGCACGGTCCTAGGGCTCTTCAAGTGATTGGGGGGGTTGGCCCCGAAAACCCCCTCTGTCTCTCTTCATGGTCTGGACTTAGCACCTGAGGGCAAAGTGGGACCAAGTACAGAGCAACCTAGTCACTCAAGTTGAAGGGAGAATATTCTGAGTTGACGGAGCCCTTGGCAGTTTTAGAGAATGTCCTGCTTGAGTTCTGTTACACGTTTGTGCTTGGCGCCCCCTGGTGGTGTTGGTTAGTTCCAGCTCCTTCAGAGAACGGATTCGTAGTTTGGTTAAGTTGGTGACATCTGTTTGGGGTTTCTGTTTATGGTTTGAGTCTCTTCTTATGCCCTCACTGGAATTCGAGATTTAGAAGTTCTTGTTGTGACTTTGGAAGTCCCTGATGAAGAATCTTGGGCCAGAAGTCAATAAATACAGGGGTCATTCCTACTGGGAGGGTAGGATGACACACATCCGGAAGGCGCTTTGCCTAACACTGGGGTGTCCCCTGAGCCTGACAATGGATCGTGCAGTTTGCAGAAGATGGTTCTGTGGGGGCCTGCTGGGCACAGCGGGATGGTTTTCTCTCTCAGGGTCCTGAGATTTCCTTGCTAAGTCAGTGTCCGTGGGTCATTTTTTGGAGGCAGGAGGGAAAATCAGAAGCCCTTTGATCTTTCCGTGTAAAAAGTCTGGCTCAAAGTGTAGGACAGCCCAGGTGGCAGGTGTCTTGAACCACGGTGGAAGGCGGGGCCTGGGAGCGGAGCATCCCATGGAGTGGAACAGTAGAGTGGGGATTCAAGAAGATGAGGGCGGATGACCCATCACGGGTGGGATCTGGTCCCATGAAGGATAATCCCTCCCTCAGGGTGATGCTCCTTCTCCACAAAGTGCATGCATCCTCATCACCTCCTGTCCTCCCAGCTCGGACCACAGGGCTGGTTTCTGTCCCCATTTCCCAGATGGGAACACCAAGGCCCAGCATTTCGGGCACTCTGGTTCAAGTGTTGTCAGCTACCGAGGGACCCAGTCAGACCCTCAGGTCAGATCACCTGACTCTCAGCCCAGAGCTCTCCGAAATGCCCGGCACACTAGGGTCTCCCCCACCCAGGGCTGTCATGAAAAATAAACAAAACCCAGTGGAGCGGCCAGGGAGGGTCTCTTAGCAAAAGAACAGTGTGTTGGAAGAAGGGAAAGGGGAGAGGATGTCACCTGTTCTCAACTAGCTGGTTGGCAGAGGCGATCATGGAGCGGTGCCCTTCCTGATGATCACGGTCGCCCTGGGGAACAGCGAGGGGTGACAGCTGAGGCCAGCTGGCTGAAATGAGGGTGAGCAGGAGAGCCTGTGCGTATCAGAACAGGGACCCTACAGAGGGAACCTGCCAGCTGCATGTGGCCTTTCTGCCTCCAGACATTTGTCTCAAGGGTGAGTCGGAGATGTGGTGCTAGCTGACCCGTTGCCAGACCAAAGCCATGGTGCAGCCTTGTGGCAGGATGGGGTTGCTGAGTCTGGGGGGAGGGGCGAGGGAGGGGGGCAAGCCCAGGGACCCCCCTCCCTCCCCGGGGTCGGGTGGTGGGGGTGGGCGGGGAACCCTGGGAGCCTTTGGAAGCTCTCGTGGAAGTGCTGGCAGAGCTCTGGGCTCACCTCCCACCTACACTTAAGGGACGGGGGTGTATGTCCTTTGTCCTGAGTCATGTTTGACTTCTTTTTCGTGGCCTTTTTTTGATAGCAGAGGTTCCCCAACGTGAGGGTGCTCCTGTGTACTGTATAGGATGCTTTTGCCTTTTCCCAGATTTTTAAAGGATTATTCTTGTCCATGAAATGTACACTATCTGTTTAACACCCGCCCCCCCCCCCACGTTAACATCTGCTCTGAGTCCAGTGGTTCCGTGTCCCCCTGTGGGTGGGGGGGGAGGGTCCTTATTCTAGATGCAAGGGAGACAAAGGAGAAAGGGGAGCTGCCAATTCTTGCCAAACGTCCTGCTGAATGCAAGTCCCCAAAGCTGCCTTAATTCTCGGCTGGCGGCCCCACCTGAGGGGTGGGGGTGGTTGGCTGTCTCGTGGTATAGGACCTATTTCGCAGCCATGGTGATGTGCGACAGAAACATGCTCACCAAAGAGGTCATTTCTTAGTAGAGAAGCCTGCTGAGCTCATTTCACTTATTTCTTTTGGAAGCCAGGGAATGGGGAAGAACAGAGAAAAGCAAGTGCCATTCAGCATTTCGAGTCGCAGGGGACCTGGGTCTACGGATGCCTCACCGGGCTCCTGAGGACAGGGGAGATTTTTCTCTCTGGGTTTCAGGGCTCTTTGTCTGCAAGCAAGGGTTGGATCCCATAATCAAAGGTCCTGTCCAGTTAAAAAATGTTCCTGTCTCCATGAAGATATTCTTGTGCTAGATGTACCTTGAGGGAAGCACGCTGTTTCCTGTAGGACTTTCCAGAACCATCTGGCGACTTGTAACCTGTGGAGTAGAGCGATGTCTGATGTCTGGCCTCCAGAACTCAGATTTTTCTGGACATTCGGTAGTTCCTCCTTTTCTGGTATGTCTTCAACAGATGTCGGAAACACTGGGTATTTAAAAAAAAAAAAAAAATCCAACCCTTTTGTTTCAAGGATGTCAAGGGTGACGTGTTACGCCCTTGTGAGCCCCGGGATCCACAGCTGTGCGGGCGCTGGTGTCCTTACTGCCACCAAAGACACTGGTGAATGTGAAGTTGTTTTTGGGGTACCCGCCCTCATCCCTCTGCTTCTCTACTTCTGTGTAAATAAGGATTGTTCCAGTGGTGCCCTCTCTGTGTCATGGACCATTCCGATGTCATGCAGGTTTCTTTGTCTGGTGTGGATTTATTTCCAAAGCTGTTCTCTTCATGGAAAAATAAGTGTGCAGAGTAATAAAGGATATTTCCTGTGCCACGTGTCTGGCAGTTGGATTCTTTCTGTCATGAAAGTAAAATGCTACAAATAACGAAAGGCAAAGGAGGGTGACTGCAATCAACCTCCAGCTGGTGAAGAAAAGCTTCTGGTCATAGTGGTCCATCTCTCACCCAAATAACTCTTTGTATAACCCATGGAACAGGAGCGTGGAAGGGGTGAAATCTGTAATCCCAGCTCTAAGAATGACACACTTTAAAAAATTTGTTTGTTAATTTTTTGACATTCAAGCTACTTACTAAAATAGCTACATTGGTTTTATTTCTTAAGACGTATTTTTATTTAAATAGAAAATGGATAACAAGTAACACCAAGTTAGGTATCTAGCTTTGCTTTTTCATTTCTGGGGCTGAAGTTCAAAGGAATCAGAATCTTCAGTTGGAAAAAAAAAAAAAAAAGAACCTTCAGTTGGGTTACATTCAGTGCACAATTAATTGTGTGTTAATGCATGTGTGCATTTTTCTAGGGAAAGAAGGATACATTAACACAAAGCCCTTGTGGCTAAGTACTAATGTTATTACTTTTAATAACTATTGTTATTATTTTTATTGTTATTAGTTTTAATTTTTCATTATTTTTAAAGTGACATCAATATAAACAAGGTATTGCTATCAGGGACTGGGTGGTGAACCCAAAGGCTGAATTGAAACCAATAATAGGAAGTCCAAGAAGAGAGCTTATAAGGTTAGACCAGACAAGAAAATAGGCTAGAAGTGGTGAGCTTCCCATCACTGGAGATATGCAAGCAGTTAGCCCACAGTGTCTCTTGGGTAGGTTATGGAGGGGACTCAGTGCCCTACAGGGGTGGGGGAGAGAGGTTGCACAACCTCTAAAGTCCTTTCCATGAAGCTCCTTTGTGGAGAGCCATGAGCCCAACCCCCTTGCAGCAGCCTCGGGAGAAGCAGATATACTTGTGGCAACGATCTTGAGGTGGGGAGTGATGTGGCCTGTCGAGCTGCCATTGGGCAGACATCCCAGGGAGGGGATTAGGATTCCAATCGTTCTGTTTGAAGTCCAAAATTGGAGTTAGGGTTTATTATAATGGATCAAAAGAAAGGCAGCCCCTTCTAACCATTTCCAGCCTTCCCTTTGTGTGTGCTGACATTTCATGAGTAAGCCGCCCGGCGGGTGTAGAGGAGAGAGGCTGGACCAGAAGCAGAAAGGGCAGCAATTCTGGGGACGATGGGTTGCTGGCTGCCGCCTGGTGCCCTCGACTGACAAATATGGCAGGAGAAGCCCGCACAGGTGAGCCTTGCTTGAGGCGACCGGCAGGTTTTTCCCTGTTCCCGCACTGAATCACACCCCTGGCCTATTTGTGGAGAACTATAACTTCGTTTCTGTCCCCTTCCACAGGCGCCGATAGGTGTGAGGTGCTCTCTATGGGCCTCAATTTATTCATCTGTATAATGGGTCAGGGGTTATGAAAACTTATTTATGGATGGACTTCAAAGACTTCCAGAACCTTCTGAATTTTGGCTTTGATGAGTTTGTGTCTACTTCTGTGGGGGAGAGAATGCACGTGTTCATCAGATTCTCAGGGGTTTGAGACTCATGGAGATACACACACACACACACACAGCCTTGGGGGCCCTCTTTCTACAAGTGATCCATGGTGTCGGTCTCTGTTCTCCAACCCCAACCAAACGACGATGACAACAGAGCTTATTTCTGAAAGTCTGTCACCTCATTCATGCTGAGTTTCCATTGGATCCATCCCACATCCAACATGGCCTTGGTTTTCCCGACAGCGACTAAATGCTCACATCGTGTTCAGAGCAGTGCCTGTCCCTCCGAAGTTCGTTGTTACGTGTTTAGAGCAGATCAGCTCTGCGACGAATGTCCATCTCCTCCCCCTCCTCTGCCCATGTCAAAGGCAGCCCAGTCATTGCTGTGTTTTCCTGCAGCCGAAATGGTCTCTGTTCCTTTGTCCCCTCCTTTGGCTGGTGCCGCTGAGGTTTGAACTGGGGTCTGGGTGGCCACATCCCAGTCTCCCTGTGCCCCAGTGCACATGACCACCTGGGCAGGGAGTTTAAGCTTCAGGAAATACCAGAGCCCATGTGCTTTGCTAGGCAACAGCCAGCCTTCTGCTGGACCGGCCGGCCCCACAAGCCCTCCGCTGTCAGCCCCCATTAGGCTGCGGTATGGGAGAGGCTCCCCGAGCTGGGCAGCAACTCAGGCATTACTTGACCTCAGCTCCAGCTCAGAGGAGGAGCAGACAGGAGTGTGGCAACCGGAGACTCCCAGATGATCTGGCCACTAAGTGGCTTAACAGCTGGTAGCCATGTCGGCCTCAGGCGTGGGAGGGGCTGAGCTGGGCCCGACCAACAGGGCCAGAAGGCTCCAGGAAATCAAGGAAGACCATCTCTGTCTCCAGAGGAGGCCCAAGCCAAGTCCATTGCCTGGACATACCCAGGAGCCGTAAAAGGATTGTTGGTGAGCAGAGCAAGTCTTCCTGGGAGGGACAGCCCCCACCTCCCATCCCCCCAACCCCTGTAGCTTCAGGATCCGGTCCAGGGGAACAGTTGAGGATGGGCAGACTTGGAATCAGAAGAGGTGGGGCCTGAAGCAAGCCCAGCCCCTGGCCACAGGAAGTCGGATGCCGACCTGGAGGCCATGACCAGCCCAATATCGCGGCCCCTACCTGCTGCTCACCTGACTTATTCCCAGGTCCCTGCTAAGTTTCTGTTCTTGCATGACAGGCCCCCAGACTCCCCTGACCCCCATCTCCAGCCACATGCAGTAATACCTTATCAGTAGAGAAGAATAAGGGGGTGGGGCGGTATCTGAGGCCTTCCCACTTCCCAGGTAAGGACGGGCAAGGCAACTCTGACATTTCAAATTAGCCATAGAGTCAGATCAGGGAGCATGGGAGCCAAGATTAGAACCGTTGACTAGACTATTACACTTAGAGAGGACCCCACTGGAGGTTTGGAACAAGAAGGGAAAGACAAGGGGTTCCTGGCTTTCTTAAAGAGAGAATGGAGCCTTTCAGGTCTCAACAGCCATGATGGATTCATTCCCAGGGGGACTGAGACCTTAGGAGTATAAACACCTTGGACAAGGCCAGACGCACTGCGCTGACATTTAATGAGCCAACGCAGTGGCTTACCCAGTGCCAGTTACTGTTCCAAGTGCTTTGCAAATTTCATCTCACTGAATTCTCCTGATGAAACCATGAGGCAGTGTTATTATCCCCCGTGCACAAATGGCGGACACTGAGACACAGAGTTGAAACAATGTACTCGTTGGCGACACTGGGGTTTGAACCCAGGGAGTCTGTGTTCTTAAGCGCTCTGATCTGCCATCGTCCCTGGTCCCTGGCCATGGTCCCATGGTCCCTGGCCATGCAGGCATAACTCTGTCCAGCTGGTAGGATCGTGGGTCCTCAACTAGTTCCAACACTCTCTTCATCACAAACAATCTATAATCCGTACACCCATAGATAGTTTACATGCATGTGTTACATATGTTTGTATACAAACTAACATACTTAAATATGTATGCATTTTCATGCATACTTAAATGTATACATGTATTTACATGTAACATGCATGTAACACAAACATGCATGTGAATATATACATATTTAAGTGCCTCCAGTGTGCTCAGAAACAAATGACTTGCACTAGGACACCACCGTGAGAAAGTTCACCTTGAACAGAGGTTCCCTATCTCCCAGAGAAGCTAGCTATACCCTAACCTCATGCTCTTTGTTTCTTTATGTCAGATACAGGTTCCCTTGGGCTCCCTATCCATCTCCTCTAAAGGTTAGGATAACAAGTGTAACAGGCATCTAACTATGGTCCCTGAACAGATGAGGTTTTATCATTCTCTTGTGTCCAGTAGGCAGTGGGCCAGGGAGAGGTGTGTTCCTCAGCAGGAAGAAGACGAGAAGCATCTTTGGTCGCAGAGAAGAGCTTCTGAGCGGGTCTCTGCCTGGACGTGCCCAGAAGCCTGCGGTAGCTCTGAAGACACTTAAGAAAGCCATCAAGGATTTGGACTGCTTCTAGTTTTCTATTCCATCCGTAGCGTATGGTTCTCATGCTCCTGGAGAGAGAGAGAGAGAGAAAAGAAAGCTAATCCACCTGCATTTGCCTATCTTTCAGGCAGGAAGAAGGGAAACACAGAGAAAGGACAAAAGGCAGAGGCCAACTGCATCTGCAACCCTTTACTCTGGAGAAAAGTGGGTCTCCCGGATCCCCGCCAGGATGTCAGTCTGTGTCTCACTGGCCAGACCCATGTATCAGGGCAACTTCTAGCTGTCAGGAGAATGGAATTTGTCGCTGGGTACATTGCGGCCCTGCACAAAATCAGGGTTCTTTTAGGAGGAGGGCAAGAAGGATATTAGGACGACCCTGATCACTGCCTTCTTTCCTCCGGCTCCTTCCCCCAGGATTCCACCGTCTGCTGAGAACGGCGGGGGCCTTTGTGAAAAGCACCCTGATCGGAGCAGCCATCATGAAGGGCTTCTTTGTGCCATAGGCTGAGATCAGTTCCTATCCTGGGTGGGGGGCGGTGGGACTAAAGGCTCAGGTCTTGCAGCGTGAGGACAGGCAGACCTCGGTTGGCATCCACAGAGACCCCTGAAGCTGGCCGAGCGAGTGGGGATGTGTGTATGCTGAGCTGAACTGTTTCCGCCTGCTCCAGCTTCCTTCTCACTTTCTCTAACCTGAGGGCCCGTTCTTCCAGAACGGAAGAAGCTGATTAACGCCGAATATGGCCGTGGCCACCAGATGGCGCCAACGCACACTCCTGTTGCATCACAGAGGCCGAGGAAGAGGGCGGCAGGAACCAGGGGTCTTTGTTCTCCGGACCCTCCTCAGCGCCTGTGGGAACCTCCTCAACACCTTCCCGAACCAGGGGAGTGAAAGGTCATTCTTGGCTGGATGAAAAGGTCCATTTGGTTTGTTTTTTTATATGTTGGGTGGATGTATTTACTCATTAACTCATTCATTCTTTGATGAGAACCATATCTAGTCCTAGTACATACCAGAAAGGAACTGGGGTGGACAAAGAAGGAGTAACTTGTCCCTGAAGAACTCTTAGTCTAATGGAGGACGCAGATAGTATGCTGACAAGGAAACGTATATTGAGCACTTACTGCATGCTTATTTGTAACCCACAGATGTCTCCCCAAGACCTTCAAAGTAAATCCAGACTCCTTCTTCATTTCATGCCCCTTCTCTGCTCCAGTCATGCCATACTAGCTGCAGATGTGTCCCCAAGGACACCCCGTGGCCCTGGTCCTCGCCCCTTGGGCCTCATCCCTTGGCCTTTCCCCATCTCTCTGAAACCGACACTCTTATCTGTCCCTCGTGTCCCCCTAAAAAAATAATAATAATAAAAAGCCTTTCCTAACCTACCCATCTCACCAACCTTGCCACAAGTTGTTGAAATGATCTTTCAGGAGACCACTGGCCTGGGGACAGAAGGCAGCCACCACTTCTATTTCTCTCTCCTGTATCTAGATGAGCTTCTGGCACATGGCTGGTCCTCAGTAGATAGTTGCATTGACAGAGGGGACTGAGACAAGGCCATCTCAGAACCTGACAGAGAAATCATGCATGGAACCCCACCTGGGAGATCGGAGAGGGGCTCCCATGAGAGGTGGCACCTGAGCTGAGTCGGGAAAATTCCAGGTCATGAGACTAGCGAAAGTGACAGCGTGGACGCAAGGAAAACTCCAGAGATATGCGGTAGAAATTTCCACGTGGAAGGGCCGCTGCAAAAAGTAAAATATAGATGAGGAGGGCCCTCCCAAGCTGGAGAGGGGGATGGAACTTTTTCCAGAGGGCAATGAGGAGCTATTGAAAAGGTTGAAGTCGGTGGAGTGATGCGATCATACTTGGGTGTTACGTGTTGTATCTGGAGGTAATTGCTGGGTGACACACCACCCGCAAAATGTAAAACAATAGCCATGTATCTGGTTGATGAGTCTGTGGACCACCTGGGAAGTCCCGCCAACCTGGGCGGTCTCAGCTGAACTTGATCGGGCTCACCCACGTGTCGGCAGCTGAGGGTCAGGTGGGCTGGTCCTCGTTGGCCTTGGCCGGCTTGGCTCCCCTCTGTGGGGTGTCTCATTCCCAGCAGACTGGCCTGGGCTCATTCCCATGGCAGTGATGGGGGTTCAGCACGTAGGCACGGTCTCTAGAAACACAACATCACTTCTGCCATATTTTAGTGGCAAAGCAAGTGAAGAGGCCAGCCCAGATTCTTTAATGAGTAGAGCTTCAAAATCAGATGCCAAGGCTGTCTCCAGCAAAGTGAACACGAGGGTGGCCATTCGGATGGATCACTCTGGCTCCGTGGCACGGAGGCTAAGGGGAAGAGAGGCCAACTGGGAATTGTTCACCCGTCCAGGTGGGAGGCAAAGCGCAGATCCTTTACAGAGAAGTGTCACATGAGTGGAGTTTCCTGAATGTTTCTGAGGTGCCAGGAGCTGGGTTAGTTCCTGTTGGAGGCTGGGGAGACCACCAGGGCCAGGAATCACTTCATCTTAGGGTTAAGTAGGAGGAGGACATGGGAAGGGCCTACCCAAGCTGCCGCTGCATGATTAGGATTCTCGAGGCTGCAAGAGACCAATCTGAATGCTGAATGCTGACCCCTGGAAGGGTCAGCTCTGGCACAGTCACCGCCCCCCCCCGCCCCCCCCCCCCCCCCCCCCCCCCGGGAACATTGCCAGGGTCCCTTCCAGGGGTTATGGTCCTGGATCCAGCCCTGAAGCACGTGTGGCTATATGGACACTTCCCACTAGAGGGCAGCAGAGAACAGCCAGTTAAATAGGTGCCTTTGGCAGGAAGCCTATGACTCAGGATGTTTAAAGTGTTCCATTTAGGAAGGAAGGATTGCTCCGTGGGCTCAAGTTCTAGAACCAGACTGCTAAGGTTTCTATCCCAGGTCTTTCGGCAAGGTGGGCTTCATGGGTGTGAGACCCAAAGCCCCAGGCTCATGGTTGCTTTAACGCTCTGCTGTTGCCGTCTTGAAATTCTTAATAATTTTTTAAGATAAAGGCTTATTTCAGGGGCACCTGGGTGGCTCAGTCATTAAGCGTCTGCCTTCAAGCTCAGGCCCTAAGATCGAGCCCCACATCAGGCTCCCTGCTCAGTGGGAAGCCTGCTTCTCCTTCTCCCACTCCCCCTGCTTGTATTCTCTCTCTCTCTCAGATAAATAAAATCTTTTTTAAAAAATAATAAAGGCTTATTTTTATTTTACACAGAAAATTATGTACTTGGTCCTGTCTGCCACTTCCTTGTTGAGTTTTCTTGGGCCCCATGTTAACGTTCATGAGGTTGATAGCAAGTCTTCACCTCAAAGTATGACTGTGAAGATGATATGAATAGGAAAAGTACTTTATTATGAAGATACATAGAAAATATTTGGTAACTTTTAGTTACTGTTCTTCTTATAGAAGTCAAAGGTATAATCAATGAATCACTGAAGGCCGAAGAGCACTTTGACCTTGTAAAGTTCCATCTGACCACCACCTATCAGTCTGTCCATCTCATCACCTGAGAAGGCCTACATTTTTTGCGATCTCCAGGAACCTAGCAACACTCCTTTCCTCCCTGCTTATGCATCCTACCATCCGTCTGTATTTAGCGCACACATTGTGCAGGGCCCCAAAGTCCCAGAGACCTATAGAAAGGGTTCCTGCCTTCAGGAACGCATGGACTAGGTCAGTGGTTCTCAATGCTGGCTACATACCAGCTAAACAAAGGGAGTTTTTTAAAAAATCCTAATGCCCAGGCTACAGAAAGGACCCAGTCAAGTTGCTTGGAAGGAATGGCCTCAGGGAAGGGCCCAGCAGGCTGCTGTGTCCTTTGAAGAAAAGCTCTGGGCCTGGGGAAGAGTTCGTAAGGGCCACATCACAGTGCCCCAGGGGTGCGGCGCCACCTCCCCTCGCGGCCACCTCGAGTGCGCACACAGACGATGCCCCTTCCCTGCCTACAGGTATCTCCTCATGGAGGGGAGGGACAGGGCACTCTGGCCACCCACATCCGGTAGTTGGAAGCTGTTGAGGACCAGAGGCGGAGTCCTCCTTGGCAGCTCCCAGGGCCAAGCCGTCTTCACCAGAGGCGACTTCCAGACAATGGTGCCCACCAAGCCCAAGACACCAACACTGACTTGGTCTCCGAAAGAATTTATTCCCCAAATGGAAGCCACAGTTCCCCTCCCTGACCTCCACCCTCCTCCACCAATAATCCCTAGCCTCCACAGTAAGATTGCTCTTTGGCTCATTAACACCACCTGTAGAATACCCCGGTCTGAGCTCCCCGGACCCCAAGGTCAGGCAGGCTTCCCATTCACAGCTCCACGTGTTCTGTGCGAGGTGGCATTTCTGCCGCCCCCTTGGCCAGGAGCTCAGTCCAGAAATCCACTTCCTCATCCTTCAGCTTCTCGGCTGGCTGAGTGGTGGCTCCAATCTGCAGGTACCCTTCCTTCTGGTCGTAAGCTGGCCAAGAGGGCAGCCCCTTCCCATTGGGGTTCCTGGGAACAGAATCAAGTGAGAATTACCCAAAGCTACCGTGGGGTCCCCCAACAACACTGTGAGATTTGCAAGACCTCTTGGTTTCATTTCTGCCAGGAGGCTCATTCACCCCCAGAGGCAGAGAGCTCACCAAATCCTCGGCAGCCTGCCCACTCTCAGAGAACTCTCATTGTCAGGGTCATAGGGCTGGGAACTACCTGTCCCAGCCCACACGGCCGGCCCTCCCCCAGCCTTGCTCCATCTCTGTCACCCAGCTCACCCAGTCCGGGCGAAGTTGGCCCAGTATTTCATCATCATCTTGCTGAGCCCGATCTCCTCTTCTGAGGCACCACCTGCGCAGAGGAAGAAATAAAGGCCACGGTCAACAGCCCTGGACAGCTTGTGGGAAATTCAGAATCTGAGTCCTTACTCCAGGCCTACTGCATCAAAACCCGCATTGCAGGAAGATGTGGGTAATTTGTGTGCAATTAAGCTTCGGGGATCCTGATAGAGGATGCAGGGGAGGGCTGTGGTCAGTCTGTCAGCTGGCCACCTCTGTCGACGATGCCTATATATCCTGTCCCCCCGGCTGTTGCAGGCCCAGCACCACACCCAGGGGGGGCCTCCACAGCAACCCCACCTCAGGACTGTGCTCCCCGGGGTCTTTGCTCAGTCTTCTTCGCCCACCCACACTTGCACAGAATCTGAAAAATAACCCAAGTAGTTCACGCCCAGAGGCGCTGGCGTATCACAAACAGCCCTGAGGCGGGTCGCATGTATGTCATCTGTCACTGCTAGTTAGGACACTGAGGATATTGGCAAGAGGTCGTCTCTAAAGCATTATTAAATATATTAAGTTTAGAGACATGAGTTTTAAGTAGATACACAGTTGAATGGACAGACACACAGACGTACACTAGCCCTGATTCAAGGTCACCAGCCATTCTGACCTTGTTCTCACTCACATTCTGATATGCTCTGGTGAGTGGGCAGTGAGTGGTGGCTTTCTGGCCCTGCACGTGACCCACCAGGTGTCTTATAGTCAGCCAGGTCCCAATTCTCAGAGACACTACCAATGGGGACACATGGCTACACCTTCTCCATCATGTGTGTGGGAGTCAGAGAAAGGCTGGCAATCTTTGGAGCTCAGCCCTACTCTGGTGTATTTGGGTAAGAACTAGAGAGAAAGGGGAACCTGCCCAAGGCCACCTCAAACCCAGATCTCCTAACTACAAGTCTGTAGTCACCAAAGGACCATCACCTTTCAAAAACGGGGCCCCGAAGACAGAGAAGAGCTCATCCCCGTGGTCCCCTTCCACCGTCTTGGGTTTCATGTTTGACGAGAAGCTTGGATGATACCGGAACTCATACATGTAGGTGGGGGCTCCGGCATCTGGGGAAAGATGGAGCACGCACAGGTCATTTTACCAGACACCCACCTGGGTGGTGCCGAGGTCGCCAGGGGCCCTGAGCGCTCAGGGACCAGGAGGGCCACCCGGGTATGGAGTACAAACACCAGCAACATTAATAGCAATTGCCCAGTGTCGGGGCTGGCTGTGCGCTGGGCCCCGTGTGAACCTGCAGAAAACCCCTGGAGCTTCGGGAAAGGTCCGTATTCGCTTGAAGGCACACCGTCGGTGGAGGCGAAAGTGGTTTTGAGCCAGGTATTGAGTGACTCAGTGAGCGCAGGTCGAATGAGCGGCTATTGGACCCGGGGGCGTAGACCCATTCAGAAGGACCATCACTGCAGGGGCCTGGGGTCCTACAGATGCTGCCATCTACACACGACATCTGTGCTCGTCCCGCTGACTCCGCCGCATTCCACTGCCGACAGCCCGGGTCTGATTCCTTCACAGGCCCTCTGCAGCCCAACAGGGGCCTTCTATCCTGCCCAGTTTGGGCAGTTTGCAGTGTTTTCCTCACCTAAGCTCTAGGGAGGAGTGACATGAATCTGAGGTTGCATTTAAGTATCTGACAGCTCCGATATTTTAGTAGGAACACGGGGAAAGGGCACAATCCGTCTCTTGCATCACAAGAAACCAAAACCTCAGCATTTTCTATTTCTCCATCATCTATCTTGCTTCCTGACAGCAGAGGGGGGGTGGCAGCAGAGAGAAGGGGGTCTCTAAGGGAGGACAAAGGTGGCTGCTCTTGCTTTCCTGGTCCCGCTCTCGGAATCCTCTCTCTGAGCCCCCAGAGGGGGTCAGCTTTCCTGAAGACGGCTTCACCCAGAGTTGTTTCTCCCACTCCTTCAGGGCTGCCACCCCGGGGAGCTCAGTGCTGTGCACAGACCCGAACACCCACAACGGACTGACTCTGATGGGGGAATGGCCAGGCCCCCAGTGGAGCTGGCGGAGACATCGCACAGCTTTTCCCTCCTTATGTACAAGAACAAACTCGGGAAGTGCAGAAACAACCGATGAACAAAAAGATCACTTATGGGGCGCCTGGGTGGCTCAGTGGGTTAAGCCACTGCCTTTGGCTCGGGTCCTGATCTCAGGGTCCTGGGATCGAGCCCCGCATCAGGCTCTCTGCTCAGCGGGGAGCCTGCTTCCTCCTCTCTCTCTCTGCCTGCCTCTCTGCCTACTTGTGATCTCTCTCTGTCAAGTAAATAAATAAAATCTTTAAAAAAAAAAGAAAAGATCACTTACAATGCCACCACTTGAAGACACACATGTTCATTTTCTAGCATATATCCCTTCTATGAATATAAAAATGGGATGATGTTGTAGATGTCATTATGAAATAGACAATAATATTTCTCCCTATCATTAAATATTTGTCCAAAGATGACTTAGCCATATACGCCATCCCCACATGAGGATGTAGAATAATTTATTGAGTTACCTCTCTCACCCCCGTCAATGTGCCCTTGGTTTAGCAAGAGGTCCTGTCTGGAAGAAGCAACCGTCAACGGGTCTGAAATCTGCCTGTTAGCAGCTGCTTCAAGGTCAAGCAGAACTCACCGAGAGAAGGATCTGTCACTTTGCCCCTTAAGACGTTTTGCGAAGGAGAGATCTTCTTTGGGCAGTGCATCGCACAAAAGATAATTCCCCCCCCCCTTTCTTTAGCTTTCTGCCTAAAACCATGGAGGTGCATAAAATTCCTACAAACACAAGTGTCCAAAGGAAAGTAGGGGCACAGGTTAGGATAACAGGAAAATAGAGGCAGAGAGGACAGAGTTAGTTATCTAAGTACACCATTGTAAACACAGGGATGGTCTTTCTTTCTTTCTTTCTTTCTTTCTTTCTTTTGGTGGGGGGGGACAAGGAAAAGCTTATGACATTTGGCAGCATTATCTTTCCTTTTAAATCTGAGTTTCCTAAGTAAGAGAATTAAGAAATCCTACTCATACAGTGGAAAGAAATTTCACAACATCTATCAAGAATTTTAAAATGCTCTTAGGGTCCTGCCTGGGAATTTCACTTCTAGCAACCAATCCTCAGAAAACTTTTAGAGACTTGACTGAAGATTTATGCACATAAGGCTAAGCATGAAGACTTTTCACAGATCTTGAACAAAGGCTTACAATATAGCGTTTATGAACACTGTTGATATATCGAACATGTGATTATTGAACACAGGATACAACATTAATTTCTAAGTTATATGTTAGGCATGGAAAGATTATTCAAAAAATATATCAAAAATTTAGAGCAGATGTTTCTTGGTGGAGGAATTCAGAGTAGTATCAAATTCCCTCTTCACGTGTTTCCACATAATATCCCAGTGCAGGATATTAACTTTATATTCAGAGAAGTTCTTTCAAAAAGAAAGTGGGACAAATACAGAATGAAGACTATCATTGGTAAAATCTGTGCAGTCCTGGGAAAAGACTGTGAATTCAAAGTCACAGGATACTAAATTCTGATTAAAAAAACACAAGTCCAAGTATGGCTGGGACCAGCAGACAAAGCAGAGTAAGATATCACGAATCAGACACGTATCCAGAGGCAAGACCAAATTTATGAAAGAGCAAATTTGACCCCCCGTGGCCCCTGGCTGACGAGTTTCATCGGGACCCTTGGGAGGAGGAAGGAGCGCCTGTACTCATTATACTGAGGGCTTGGGAACAGAATAGGTCAGCTCAGCTGCTTTTTCTCATGCCTAGAAAGTCCTGAACTTTAAAACCCTCCCAGCACGGTTAGAGAAGAGACATATGTACCAAGAGCCATTTCCTGGCCTGCAGACCAGGTGAAGGAGGGGTCCTGTGAGGACCTCATACAGATGCTCAGAAGGGGTGCACCCTCTCTAGATGAGCTTAGCCATCCTTGACCTCGTGCTATACCTGCACAGCCTGGGATCAATGTTGGATGGGCCTGTGGTAGACCCACCACACACCAGGATGGACAGAAGCCATCAATAGAATGGACACTCTCTAGAACAGCTGCCTCCACACCTCCCATTGCTCGCTTCTCTTGTTTTTTTGTTTTGGTTTTGGGTTTTTTTGGTCTTGGACCAGCCTGATTTTATGCTTGGCTTCAGTCTACCCCAGCTCCACTAGTTAACAAACTGGTTTGCCCCAGCTCTGATCTTGGAAACCTTCCAAGACATATCTTCTAAGCCTTGCACTCTGGCCTCAAAGACCACAGTAACATCGGGGGAGAAGCCCCTGTGATAGATGCTGCTGGTCCCTCATCGCCTCCCCCAGCTTCTGGGTGCACCAGCTGGACTTCCACTTCTGGCATCTGGAGCTCTTTGTCTGGAGGCTTTGGCCACCAAGTGACCATTCTGCCCATGTGTGTGGCAAGTCAGAGCTCCTGGAAATTAACAGCCCCTTGGGAACAGGCTTCAACCCATGACTCCCAGGAGTGGGAGGCTAAATACCGAAGCTCCCTTGCCAGTCGCACAGAATCACCCTGAGACATGACAGGGGACGTGATGTGACTGGCTCCAGGTGTCCACGGTGCCCACCCACTTCCTATGCAGCTCCAGTGGCTTCCTACTCCTTTCTGTGCCGCTTCTCCGCTGCTCTGCTGGTGTATTCTGGGATCCCCTCCCTAACAAGCTATTTGCATTCAAGTCCTCCTCTCAGAGTTGCCTTCTGGTGGACCCAAAGTGAGACAGTGTCCCTATCCCCGGCCATATGGGATCGGTCCTGGAAGCCTGACCCTTGGTGGCTTCCCTCTGTCTATGCTGAGAAGTGGGCAGGACAAACAGAGAAGCTGGTGGGGTGGTGTCTCTCTCCTGTCCAACCTCTGGGACTTACCTCTGTGATGACGGGCCACAGTCACAGATGGGACACCAAATACCAAATCTGCTATCATGTCCAAGAACAGGTCCTTCTTTTGGGCGGGGTCGTCTGTCCCTCCTAAATACTTCTCAGTGGCCAGTGGCGTCAGCTCCTCAGGGACCCCCTGAAATGGAGCAGAAGTAAAAGTAACCCTCTGTCCCTCCTCCCCCCTGGGAATGATGTGGCTTCTAGAGCCTGGGGTGGCTTGTGAGAATGGTGACTCTCTCCAGCCCTATGCAACCACCCCCGCTGTGTGTTGAGGGGGGGAGGGCAGAAAAGCGGGGCCAGAACCCTCCATCTCTGGGCTTCACCCTGCCATTTAGGTGCTCAGCAATTTGGGGCCAGTGTCTGTCCCTCTTGGGGTTTCAGCCAGTTCCTGTGGTTCCCTGGCCTCTTACAGCGATGGAGTAGGACCTCCACAAGAGTGATGCAGCCGTCTTCTGGTCCAGCTTTCCCTCGGAGAGTGGGTAACCCATCATCTGTTAGAACAACAGTCACACACTTGTAACGCATCAACAACTAGCAGAAGACACCAACCCTACCAACCAACCAGACCGATGCAGGCTGAAGGTCACTTCGTCATGACTTAGACAAGCCTGGGTCCTTGATGCATTGGGCAAAATCAATGAAACAAATGGGCTTATTTTCACCAGAAACTCAAGCCATGCAAAAGGATACAGTCAATGTAGAGAGAAGCTGTCCCAGGCCTTTGCAGTGTGTGTGTATGTGTGTGTGTGCATGTGTGTGTGTGTATCAGGCAAGAATCCCCACCCTGGACATGGCGACACCCAGGAAAGGTTTAAGCCTGGCTAGTGTTGAAGCAGAGGGCAGAGGACACAGACCTGACAGATACTCCCACCTGTCTCAGTGGCCCAGGAAGGCCCAGATCCTGCCA
Source organism: Mustela lutreola (assembly GCF_030435805.1). Lineage (NCBI taxonomy): Eukaryota > Metazoa > Chordata > Mammalia > Carnivora > Mustelidae > Mustela > Mustela lutreola. The sequence goes on along the minus strand of NC_081305.1, from coordinate 27,892,749 downwards.
TTATAGCTTTGGTCTGTCAGTGACCTCTGCAGTTCCGTGAAGTGAGAACGCAGGACTGTGACAAAACACCCCACCCAAGCCTCCACGTTAAGGGACTTGACCAAACGATAGCTTGGCTGCCAGAAGCGTAAGGCCTTGTCCCTAGGATGGATGGGGAGGATGTCCCAGTGTCCTTTAAAATGCTTGCCTAAGAAAGCGCCTGGAACCAGGGGAATTTACTGTTTGTTCTGGCCAAATCCTGGCAATAGCTTGATAGGTCCCTGAGCCCCCTACCTTAGAGAGCATGCAATCCCTAATCCTTCTCCCCCTCTGAGATGTAATCTACCACCCAAACCATTTCCTCCAGGACCTGAGAGCCACTCCTTGAAATGCAGACATTCAGCCAGGAAGCCTCCTTCCTCTCCCGGTTCTGTGGGAGCGGGGAGGCCTGACTCTGGGGTCGCTGTGTCGCACCCTGTCCCACCACCCCCTGTCACAGAGACAGAAATGTGTCTGCCTGGCGATCATCCCCGCAGGCCCTCCTGGCACCCACATGTCAGGGATTTAGATCGGAAGACAATAGAGAATGTGGGGACGGGGTCCCCAGGTGACACTTGGGCCATCTTAGAGAAGCTCCCCTTTGAAATGTCAACTCGCGTGAAGGGGACAGCTGCTCTGGATTCAGGGGGAGCTCTGGAGAAGGAGGAGCCCTGCAAGCAGAGATGAGGGGGTGACGCAGTGGGCGCAGGAGGAGGATGGAGGGGACCCCACGTTCTCACCATTGGAAGAAGCCAGCCAAACTCATGCTTGTTGATTCCGATGATGTAGGGGACGGAGTTGAATTTCTTTTCAGCCAGAATCTCTTCAGGCATCTTTGGCAGCAGCACGCCATCAACGACCGTGGGCAGGAAGGGATGGCTCTGGGGAGGACGGCATCATGGTGTCGCGGCTTCCCCTCTAGGGGCCGCACCCAGGTCCCCTTCTCCAGTCTGAGCTGGAAGTTGACGCCCCAGACCTGCAGGGCCACAGGTGGTGGCCACAGAACTCTAGCTCCCGAACAAAGGGGGCCAAGTGCACATGACCCAGAGGGCAGAACACTGACTCAGGAACTAGCAGCGGTAAGGTGATGGGGGCAAAACTCACTCAAATTGAAACACACAGGGGAGTCTGGGTGGCTCAGTCCGTTGGGCATTGGACTCCTGATTTCAGCTCAGGTCATGATCTCAGGGTGGTGAGATCAAGCCCCGCATTGGGCTCTGCACTGGGCATGGAGCTTGCTTAAGATTCTTTCTTTCTCCCTCTCCTTCTGCCCCTCCCCACCACCTCCTTCCTTGTGTGCTCCCTCTCTAAAAAAAAAAAATATATATATATATATATATATATATATATATATATACACACATATATACATGTTTTCATATGTAAATATTTTTAAAGATTTTATTTATTTATTTGACAGAGAGAGCATACAAGCAGGGGGAGCAGCAGAGGGAGAGAGAGAAGCAGACTCCCCATGGAGCAGGGAGCCTGATGCGGGGCTCGATCCCAGGACCCTGGATCATGACTCGAGCCAAAGGCAGATACTTAACTGACTGAGCTACCCAGGTGCCCTTATTTCCATATATTTATATACATATAAGTATACATTAAGTTAAATATAAATGTATAAAATTTATAAATATATAAAATATATAATTATATGTATATATTTTAGTATTGAAATTTATAAACATATACATTTTATATGATTTTAATATAAAAACATAAAATATATATATGTTCATATTTCTATATCTCAATTTGAAGTACATGTTTGCCTGTATGATCTCTGTATCTATAGTCAGCTCTGGTGTCCATGCTAGTTCATTTCTATAAAAGCTGCCGTGAACTCTGAATTAGCAGGTGCTGAGCCACGGCTCCTGGAGGACATACAATGTCAGATTCCTGCAAACACCTGGTCACGTTTTTGTGAATCCTGTTTTATGCGTGTTTAAAGACACCTGATACAACATGCATTGCTCACAAACAATGAATTCTGTGCAGTGTTTATTCATAAGACACCAGCTGAGAAGGGCTCACCATTTTCCTGGGGCCTGGGTAACGTGAACAGAGCCTCCTTGACCTTCAGCCTCGCGACCGTGTTATCCGTGATCCGCTGTCATCTCACAAACCCCAAGTGTAGCTGATCTCCTGCAGCTTCCTCACACACTAGATGTTACTCTAGCCCTTGCCTAAGCAGCCTCAGACTGGCAAGTTGCCCCTTCTTTTTCCTGCATGGCGGCCTCACCGACCCATTACCACTGAGCTCACGGCCCAGGGCCCTGTGAGCTACCCTGAATAAGGCTGATCTAACACATGACTTTTCTCCACGAGGCACACCACAGCCTTGCTGCAGGGAATAGCACCTCAGTGCTGTGCCCACGGGCCATCTTCAACAGTGAAACCATCAAGAGAAAGCGTAAAAGTGCAGAAAATGGGGCTCTACATAGACTGTGAAAAGGACACGAGTTAATAGTGGAGATGGGAGACAACAGAGGGTAGCCGTGTTTGATCTTGATCAAGAGCCTATGCTCTTTGTCACTATGCTTTTTGTCACTCCCTGCGTGTCCATGAATGATGGCAAAAACTCCACAAGCATTGATTTTGGGGTTACACATACATTTAGGAGAGCTGATAAACTCACCAGTTCAGAATTCACCATCAATAAGGATTGACTCTATTTAGTCATCTCTATTTAAACAGAAGCTGCTACTGGGCGCACCTGGGTGGCTCAGCGGGTTAAGCGTCTGACTCTCTATTTCAGCTCAAGCCAATTGGGTCCTGGGATTGAGCCCCAAAGCCAGGCTCCACAGTCAGCATGGAATCCGCTTGTCCTTCTCCCTCTGCTCCTCCCCGTCCTTGCTCTCTCTCTTTCTATCTCTAAGATAAATAAATAAATAAATAAAATCTTTAAACATAACCTGCTACTGATTAACAACAGTTCGCATCGAGGAGGTAGTGAGTTCCCCATCACTCATGAATAAAAGCATCAGGGATAGTCTCGCCTTACGCTGCAAAAGTCCTCATTTTGGTGAAATTCGATGAAAATCACTCACATGGGGCCAGAGTCAGTGGCACCTGACTCCTGTGACAGCGTCTGGGACACAGGCTCTGGGTGTGGTTACACTGCGTTCTGGGTCACTCGCGTAGTTATTAAGAGCATGGGTTTGGGAGCCGCCTGTCTGGACTCGAATCCTGGCTCTGACACCGACTAGCTGGTAACTTGGGACCTTATTTCACCTGTCTGTGCTTCAGTTTCATCCTCTGTAAGGTGGGTTGTTGTGGGGATGAAGAGCCTGGACCCACAGAGAACGCTCAGCTTAGTACCTGGGCCCCGGAGGTCGCCCTGTGCACATCAGATAGGACCCGTGGGCAGTGCTGCCCAGCCCTCACTTAGACACCAGCTCCACGAGCCATGTTCCCAGCTCCACACACCATGAGCCTTATTTCCCACCACCAGATGGCAGGTAGAACCCTACGACACCCAGGCTTGGAGCCCCTGTGGCTTCAGGGACTTGCGTCCACTCTGCAAGGGTCAATGAATGACGGGCCATTTCTGGTGGCCACAGGAAAAGCTCTATCAAGTGAATTTGACTCGAAGCCTCCTCCAGTCTAGGCGTGGCCTAGGGGGATCAGGCAGTGCAGGACATTTTCTGCACGATGCCCGGCACACAGCAGCCGCGCAGCTGGGCTCTGGGGGCGAGGGCACTGGTCTTGTAAGGAAGACCAGCCTTTCGAGGAGGTGACGTGCCCTGACCTATGCTTACAAGGGTCCAGTCTGGCAGCATCATGAGGCAAGGATGGGAAGGAGAAGAGAGTCCAAGTGCAGAAGCGAGACCACAGGCCCCGAGATGACCCAGTGGGGCTGACTGGCCCTCGTGAGATGCAGAGCAACACCACAGCTGCCTTCCACGGTGCTCACGAGGGGCTACCCTGGGGGGCGGACCTCAGGCACCACCAGGCTGAAATCAAAACCCCGGGGGCCATGCTCCATCCTTCCGTTTCTCTTCCGCCCCTCATCCTGTCCATTAGCAAACTCCCCCAGCCATGACTTCGAAATTACCCAGATTCTGGCCCCATCTCCCCATCCCCCCTGCTATGCGCCCAGCATAGGCTGCCCCGGCCCATCTGCCACAGCTCAGGGGCCTCACAGCTGGTCTCCCTGGGCCTACCCCACTCTTCCCTACCTTCAATCTCGAGCAGCAATCAAAAGCCCTTTTGTAAACCCACGGTCAACTCCCTCCTCTGTTCAAAACCCTCCCAAGACTCCCCATCTCACTTGAAATCAAACTCTGAGTCCTTTAAAGGGACCACCCATACCTCTCTTTCCTTTTCATTCCCAGGCCTGTTCCCTCCCCCAACTCCTTCCACACCACCCACAATGACCTCCTGCCACAGGACTTTTGCAACTGCTGTTCCCTCTACCTGGAACACTCTTCCTCTAGTTTTCCTGACAGCTGCCTTCCCCCCTACCTCCAGAACGTGGTCCCAGTGTCACCTTCTTGTTTGAGCCACTTCCTGATCTCACTATGCAAATCCAAACCACTGCAAACCCCATCCCCATTCCTTTCTCTTTCTCCGCATCGAGGACCATCACCAAACACACGACATATCTCGTTTGTCACTGTACCCTCCTTTCACTCCGAGAGGGCAGGGCGTTATCTTTGTTTTTGCCTATTTTATTGCTATTTCCCCAGCTTCTGAATCAGGTCCCCACACAGTAGGTGCTAATGAAATCTTTGCTGAATGAATCTCGGTGAATTGTCATGACACCCTTTAAGGTAGATGCCAGTATCCCCAGGACAGAGCAGAGAGCACAGAACTGTGAGGTGTGGCAGAGATAACGTCTCGGAATCTGTCAAGGTGTTGGAAGGCACGAGAGGAGGAGAAAGGAGATAGGGAGGCTCCTGGGGTTCTGGGTGTGGCTGCAGGGGGGTGGTGTCCTCAGGACTGAGATTCTCAGCTCTTTCCAGAGGGCCCTCCAAATCATGTAGCTTGCACAGCTCGTCAACCCTGCAGTCTCCCGGGAAAGTCCTAGGCTCCTCAGGGAAGGTTCCTGAAGAAACTCCTCATCAGCTATCACCACCACCCCATAGTGGAAGTTTCTAGTCCAGTCCTTTCCCGAGGGACTTTTTTGGGAATGGGAAATGTAAATAAGAAGTAGGGTGTAGGCTGGACCCAAGGGACATAGAGTTGATAACTGGAAGCCCTGGGCTGAGTCAAGAGAATCCATTCCAGTCTCACATCTGGTCACCCTGGCTGTGTTATCCCAGCAAGTCGCCAGCCCTCTCTGGGCCTCAGTATAGTAAACACAAGGAGTCATCATGAGCGCAACAGAAGATTTTTTTTTCATTCCTATTTAACTGGAGCATAAATGTGTCAAGACTTAAAACCTGTAATCAAGAAACCCAATGTCCTTACCTCTCTGGGGTCTCCAAACATATCAAGGGCAAAAAATTTCTGTGAAGACAAAGGGAGAGTATATGTGAGAAGGCTTCCAGGGACGAAAGCCAGTCTTTGTGAGCGGAGTGCCAAAGGTGTCAGGTTCTCCCTCTCGGTGCCACCCTGGCTGGGCCAAGAGGAAGTGGGCAGGATACTGGCTCCCCTGGGCTGGGGCACAGGTGGAGGTCTGGGACAGGGGCGGGGTTGCTGGAGAAGCCATCTGTCTGCTGTTCCTGCCTGTGCTGCCCTCCATCCGCTTCCCCTTCTTGTCCCCCTGGGTGACACTAGTCACCCTTTGGGGCACTTCCCTTTTCCCCAGTCTCACTCACAAATCCAGGCATCTATATGTGACCTGTGGTGCCCCATCTCCCTGACCACAGGGATTTAGTTCAGGTATTGGCATACACCCACATGAATCCAATAGACTTTACCCCAAAATTTGTGCTGGAATTATTGTGAACAGTGTCTAAACAGATAGGAGGTAAGTCTAGATGCTGTCACTGACTTTACCCTCCCTCAGGAAAAAATTTGCCCAAGAGTGAAGCCAACACTGAGAGGAAAAAAAAAAAGCCGAGGGATGGAGTAGATACATTCTTAATAATAGCATATGTGCACCTGGATCCAGCCATACCTAAAACCATATTCTCCTGAACCACAGTTTTGTTTTCAGTTAGTTACCTAAAGATTTTGTTACATTTCTTTTTGCACTCAAGGTAGTTTGAGATGAGTTTCCTCATCCTGCATCAGTAAGTCCTGACTTACACAAGATCACTGAAACTCACCCAGTCCCATGGTTCTCTTATATATCGGCTGAAGAGTGCACTGATTGTAACATTGCACTGTAGCTACTAGGTCTGGCCGGTATGCATCCAGGGATCAGTCGGGCACTCCTTGTTATGGGTTATGGCCCTAAGTCCTCTGGCTTTCGTCAATATCACCAACTCTTCTAAGCTGGTCCTCTTAAACCAATGGAGAATTGATTAAATAAACCTGCCTCTTTCAAGGAATCAGATGTGGTTGTATTTTCATTCTTTACATGCACTACTCACCTTATTTGAGCCCAAGAAAACAAGATCCAAGCCCAAGTCCACATTGGAATCCAACCAGGAAACAGAGCAGAGACTAATGCCAGAGGCCTGGCCTCAGGGTCCAGGAGTCTCTCCAGGAGCTGAGGGCCCCGACAGAGTGTCCAGGGGCTCAGGATATGTCTGAACTCACAGTCACACCCTTTCCCCACAGAAGGAAAAATTCCCATTGGGCCTTCCTGCTGTATTCTCTGGGTGTTCTTGTGATGACACACTGTCGTAACCATCCATCAGTCCTCAAATGTCGCCTCCTCTAGGAAGCACCCCTGCTGACTGTTATGGGAATTTCCTCTCTCTATACTCCCACCACCCTTAGTCCACGAAGTCTGTGAGTGCATTCTTCCTTGAATATTTCCTTGTCCACAGAAATTACATCTGATTAATGTCAGGATGGATGGAGGGATGGAGGGAGGGATGGAGGATGGATAGAGGGTTGGATGGATGGGTGACTGGGTGGATGGGTGGAGGGATGAGGGAGGGATGGAGAGAGGGTTGGATGGATGGGTGACTGGGTGGGTGGATGGAGGGATGGATGAATGGAGGAAGGGAGGGATGGATGGATGGATGGATGGAGGGATGGATAGATGAGGGATGGATGGATGAATGGAAGGAAGAATGGATGGATGGATGAATGGAGGAAGGGAGGAATGGATGGATGAATGGAAGGATGGAGGGATGGATGGAGGGATGGATGGATGAGGGATGGATGGATGGATGGAAGGAAGAATGGATGGATGGATGGATGGAAGGATGAGGGGATGGATGGAGGGATGGATGGATGAGGGATGGAAGAATGGATGGATGGATGGATGGATGGATGGAAGAATGGATGGATGGATGGATGGAGGAAGGGATGGATGGATGGATGGATGGATGGATGGATGGAAGAATGGATGGATGGATGGATGGATGGAGGAAGGGAGGGATGGATGGATGGATGGAAGGATGGAGGGATGGATGGAGGGATGGATGGATGGAAGGAAGAATGGATGGATGGATGGATGAATGGAAGGATGGATGGATGGATGGATGGAAGGATAGATGGATGGATGGATGGATGGATGGATGAGTGGATGGATGGCTAGATGATGGATGGAGTTGGTCAATACACAGAGTGTGAATGAACTGGATGGACTGGTAGACAGATGAATAATAACTAGCTGACCGGGTGATGGATGGATCATTGATTCTGGACAGTTGAATAATGGGGTGAAGATATATGGTGGTTGGATGACACCCAGATGATGGAAATGAATGGAAGTTATGGCTGAATAAAAGTTATGGATGGATGGATGGATGGATATTAAACTGATTAAAGAATACTGATAAACTGGATAGACTGGCAGATGAACAGATGGATAATAAGATGATGAGTGGATTGATGGCTGACTGGCTGGCTGGGTGGGTGCATGTATAGTTATTCTAGAACCACAACTGAGGCCGTCTCAGAAAAAGTTAGATAAATGGACCACCACTGGGTTATCACTGAGGTAGTTTCTAAATTAAGCAAGATATATTATGACAATCTTCCTTAGAATCTTTGTTCTTAATATCCTATCCTCAAAATTCAGAATAGTATGTACCTCTGGGACTATGTAATACTTAATTTCTTTAACATACATTTGGAAACAAGAATGGGAAAATAGTAAGTTTCAGTTGAGGTGAGAGATTATTATACGATTTGTTCATTGTGTTGTTTCACAACTTCACAAATGTTTGTGATACTTCATATAAAAAAAAAGAAAAAGAAATTCCTATTCAGATCCAAAGGCTGACACTGTTCCCCGGGGGTCAGAAACACTGTCCCAGACAGTTTTCTAGGGCAGGGGCAAAGGGACAGCCAAATAATGGAGCCTGGGCCCAAGTGCAGAGGGTGGGGGGCTTGTGTGGTCACGAGAGTGGATATGCCTACCAACTTCAGCGACGTCTCCAAGAGCTCATCTTCTGTCTTCTGGCGCAAGCAGTGAACAAGGACAGCCGAGGTGGTGGCTTTACACCCAGCAAAGACAGCAATTTGCTGTAGAGATCACAAGCAAGAGCAGAACTCAAGAGCCACGCCCCTTCCCTCCAATCAATACCCTAACCTTCACTTCTAAGGGCAGCAGAGGGGAGCAGAACATACTCTAGACCAGCAGGTGGGAGTCCTACGTCCCAGGCATGCCAAATTAAACAAGGTCTGTCTCTGTGACTGTATCTCCGTAAAATGGACAAAATGATCTCAGAGCTGAGAGTGAAAAGGGAGGGAGAGTGGGGTGGGGTTTAAGAGCACAGAATCCAGAACACACTGCCTGTTTGCACATTTCCTTTCAGGAAGCCTTCCACGATAACCTCCTGCTCACATTAAGATTAAGTGCTCCTTTTGGATTCCCTTACGGTATCAGATATCTCTGCTTTATTGCTCTTGTCACTTGAGATTTTATAATCTGTGTGATTATGAAATGATTAATTTGTCTCCTCCAATGGAATGGAAACTTCATGAGGATACTAGATGTCTGGCTTTATCAAAATTACGTGATGAATGAATGAATTCCCGGAACCAACCCCAGCCATGAGGCACTTAAGTGGGGGGCCACTGCAGGCCCACATACTGTAAGTGGGTTAACCAGAACTCAGACCCTGAGAGAGACCAGTCACGGTGACAGCCTGCTGCCCACTATGTGGCCTGGTGCCCCCCACCCACCACCCTGCCCCCGGTTGCACTTTGGGTAGAATGCTCAGGGGACAGTGCACTGCACTGGCAGTCCAGAGTCACGTGTTCAAGTCCCAGCTCTGGTAAAACTGGGAGACTGGCTGAGGTGTCTCCTTCCCCTTCCACTCCACTGCTGTCACTTCCATGATTCCTTGAGGATGCCTGCCGGATCCCATGGCAAGAAAGACCCCTGAAGATTCCAGAACAGCAGAGCCAAGGGTGTGGCAGTGGTCCTGCGTGAGACCTACCTGAGCTGTTTCCTTCATGTCTTTCCTAACCAGGGCAGCCGTGAGGGCCACGCCGCTCTCCGAGATGGCCCGGTGGAAAAGGTTCTTGGCCAGGGGAGACAGCACCTGGCAGGACAGTGGACAGGAAGAGAGTTTATGCTCATGGGGAGGGGTTTCAAGAATCATCTCATCCTTAACTCTAGCCTGGACTGTCCCCCTGGAGACCCGGGCACCCAGGGAATGTGGCAGATCCTCACCAGGGCCTCACCCTATTCCCAGGCTGACGCTAGGGCCCGGCTCCTCCAAGAGAAGCTGAGCTGGAGGGCACCAGCAGCACAGAGTGAGGGAAGCACGGGAAGCGTGGCACGTGTGCCCACTGTGACAATCAGAGGTCTCGAGACAGGGCGGCAACTGTCAGCCGCCCTTTAAAGACACAGTTCTGATTCCCCATCTCTACTATTCAGGATTTATCCTAAGAGTGATCATGGAGATGAATGATGATTTCCAAGAATGCTCATAATGTTTATAATATAATTGGAAATAACCCAAGGTTCCAATATTACAAGATTGAGGAAATGAAGGATTTTCATTTTTACTGTGGAATACCATGCAGATCTCTACCACGGAATACCACAGAATCTACAACAAAATGATAGTAATGGAAGAGTAATGTTTAGGTAAATATTTCTGTTATAGGATATACTAAGAAAGGTTTTTAAAAAAATCTTAAGACAGGTGGGGCGCCTGGGGGGCTCAGTCATTAAAGCGTCTGCTTTCGGCTCAGGTCATGAGCCCAGAGTCCGGGGATGGAGTCTCACATTGGGCTCCCCACTCAGCGTGGAGTCTGCTTCTCCCTCTGCTCCTCACCCCACTGTCAATCTCTCTCTGACTCTCTCCCTCTCTCAAATAAATAAAATCATTTTTTAAAAAATCTCAAAACAGATGACAGATGGATAAAGAGACAGAAGTGAGTCATGGGGAAAACACTAGAAAAATAAGTCTCAAAATGTCTGTGGTGAGCTTCCCTGGGTAATGGGACTATGGAGGACTCTTTTCATCTTTGGGCTTATCTGAACTTTTCCTTTTTCTCCACTTGATAAACTATCAAAACTTTTTCCTCTGAGTATTGGACATGGAAACCAATACATACGTTAAAAGCAGTAATAGTACTGACCGTCTGCTCAAAAGTGAGGGAGCTGGAGAGCTTCTGGCTTCCAGCACTTCCTCATCTCATTCCCATCTCTGCTGCCCTCAGTGGCTCCCCCAGCCGCACTCCCCACACCAGGCCCCCAGGAGCCCCAGGTGCTCACAGCACCACTGCTGTCCCAGGCCTCCCTGTCCCTCCCAGCCCAGCCCCACATCTCAGTCCCAGAGGCAGCTGTCCTCACAGGAGGCCCCTGACCTGTTCTTGGTGCCGATGTCCCTTGACTTGCAGATCTGGCTTCCAGCTGAACAATGACCCTTTGTCCAACTCTTTCTCATAATCTATACCCACCCTACTCGCTAGGAGAAGTGAAGCGAGTTCTAATGCTAAAACGATGGGAAGGAGAGAGAGCGAGTGCGAGCGAGAGAGCATGCACTCAACCATGGTAGAGGAGGTGTGTCATTGCTGGAGCTGTGGCTGGAGATTCTCAAGGCCCTAGGATGCTACCCTGGGATCTGAGCTTCCTGGGGGCCAAGGAGAGCTCCGCCATTAGCTCTCCACCAACTGATGCTGTGCAGACCGGGTCAGCCCTGAGTCCAGGTCTTGTAAATCAAGCTGCCAACTGGTCCAAAGGCTCCAAGGGGTCCCATCAGCAGATATATCAGGGCAGGAATACTTACAAGAACAGAGACGCTTTCACCTCCTGCTGACTCTCCAAATATGGTTACAGAACCTGGATTCCCTCCAAAGTTGGCAATGTTCTCCTGGACCCAGCGAAGTGCAGCCAACTGGTCCAAGTGACCCCAGTTTCCTCGGCTGTGTTCGTCCCCTGTGCTGTAGGAATGGGGAAGGGGTGGGAGCATAGACCACATGGCAGGGCTGTCAGGACCACAGATGGGGCTGGGGGACTCTAGGTGAGCCTTCTAGAAAAAGACCAGCCTTCTATAGCCCTAACACAAGGGTCTTCTTCTGTCTTCCATTCTGGTGGCATTGTTCTGTTGTAGGGTTCTACATTTACTCAATTGGCATCTATTTACTGAGCATCTACTTTGTGCAAAACACTGTTCTAAGAGCGAGGAGCACATCTGAGAACTAAACATGCCAAATCTCTGACTATACAGAGGTTCACACTACAGATTACAAACAAATGGATAAATACAGAAAATAATATCAGGTAGTGAAAGTACTTCCAGGAAAAATAAAATCAGGTAAGGGAAAAGACTAGGGTCCTATTTCAGATCACAAGACCAAGAAAGGCTTCTTGGAGGTGGTAGTATTTGAATAGAGACCTGAATGAACAAGCACATGAGCCTTGCAAATATCCAAAGAAGGGAATTCCAGGCTGAAGAAACAGCCAGTGCAAAGGTCCTGTGGTCCAGTGGACAAAAGTGAGTGTAGTACAGCAGCTAAAGGACTCTGTGGGCCTTGGTAAGAACTTTGATGTCATTGCTAGTAAGGTGGGAAGTCATTTCACGGCCTATGACAAAATTCATTTTATGTCTTAAGTGGTCATTCTGGCTGCTGTGTAGATGAGACCCAGCATCAAATTAGCAGATTATAAAAGTAGGTGGTTTTTACAATCATCTGGGAGAGAGGCACAGAGGGCTTTGATTAGGGGGGCATAAGGGAGGAGGTGAGAAGTGGTTGGATTCTGAATATATTTTAAAGGTGGAACCAAGAGGATTTGCTGACCCTGATGTGACCAGGTGAGAAAAAGAAGTCAAGGCTGACCACAAGTCTATCCAGAGCAGTTGGAAGCAGGCGCGAGGGGCCTGCCAGCAGCCAGCAGGAGGCGCTGTTGGCAAAGTAGGAAAGTTGGGGAAGGAGCAGTGGGAGTCAAAGGTTAAATCTGTCCCCCTGGAGGGTGAGGTACCCTTCAGACGTTCAGTTGAGGTAGCAACAGGTACAAGGTGGTAGTTAATGAGGTACCTCTGGGTTTCAAAGGCGAATCAGGGGCTGAAATAGGGAGCTTGGAATGTGGCTCCTGAGGTCACCCAAGGAACCCGTGGAGGTGGAGAAAGAGATGCACACAGAGGCCAGAGGACCACGCGTGAGGAATGGTGTGCAGCTGCTCCCAAGGTTGGCCCAAAAGCTGTTGGGACACTGGGCAGAGGACAAACTGGGAGCAGGAGCCACAGGAAGCACCCATATAGCATTTTGACCTTAATGGGGAGCAGAGAGATGGATTGCGGTGGGAGAGAAGAGATGTCTCCACTAAGTCACCACACCCTAGGACAGGACTTGCTTGGGATAATCCTCCTCTAGCCCGGGGCCGGAGGGGAGGGGCTCTTTCTTGTGAGAAGTCCACCCCCTCCCCCAATCCAGCCCAGCAGCCATCTCAGGGTCAGGGGGCACTGCGGCTGGTGCCCAGGAGGGCTGTCCACTGGACAGTCTTCAGCTCCAGACACCCAGTTCCTTTACCCAGAAAAACGCACCAAACACCTGCCCCGAGTGTGCTCTTTCCTTCCCTTCCTGCCATGTCGGATGCGTAAGTCTCTAAGTGCTGCTATAGGCTGTCTCCACAAAGGTGTGTGATGTGCTGGAACAGCACAAGTGAAGAAGAGGGGGCATTTCAGAGGGGGTGACATTTGGGTTGGGCCTTGCAGAATGCATAGGAGTTCGTCAGGTAGAATGGGCATTCCAGGTAGAAGGAAGAGGACCTGCAAAAGCTCCGAAGCAAATGGCCCAATGCAGCTGGGGATGGAGAAGATAAGTAGAGCCCAGTGAGGAAAGGGCTTGGGTGCTTTCCTAGGGAACCTGGCAAAGATCCCTTTGAGGGCTGACCTGGCCAGAGCTGAATACCTAGCACCCTCACTTTGGTTGGGGGGGGGGGTGGGGCAAGGTGCAGTGAGGACTGTGCAGAATCTTACCTGAAGAATCCCCAGATGCCCAGGCGGTACTGAATGACCACCACCACCACGTTTTCATGGGCAGAGAGGGCCAGCCCATCATAGGTTGATGCTCCGCCCACCACCAGACCCCCTCCGTGGATCCACACCATCACCTGGGCAAGAAGGAAGCAACCGTACTGGTGAGGGGAAGCAGCGCTGGGCAGGACCTCAAGAGGTTGTCTGGTTTGGTCGCCGACCTCTTGGCCGTGGCTCAAGGAGGCCATTACCAGAAGTGACCTGTCCCCAGCAAAGTTAGAACAGGCATTTGCTCTTCTCCCCGCTCCTCCCAACTGGGGCCCAGGCCACTGCTCCAGCTCATGCTTCAGAACTTCATCATGGAAACAGTCACGGCTAAGAGTGCCATCTTCTCCCCAACACACCCATCCCCCTCATGCCTGAGCCCGTCCCGCAGCCCAGCCTCCTCCGCTGCCAAAGCCCCGTGTTTCGGCTTCATCTTAGTGATACCTTGTATGGTGAATTGAACTGCTCGCCTGCCACAGGGACTGTCTTGAGAAGCACACGTGCCCCCCGTGGGATCGCTTTTGAACATGCCGTCCTTTCTGCCTCCTCTGCACCCCCAAATCCCACCCGTCCTCCAAAGCCCAGCCTAAAAGCCACCTCCTCCAATAAGTCTTCAGTCATCTCACTAATAGGATCTGAGACCTACTCTATGCCAAGGACAGTGTTTAGAATCGAGGACGAGGGTAGATATAGGAATTCATCACGCTTGGCTCTGGCATTGTAAGAGCTCATGTAGCCAGGAGGGAAGAGCAGCTAAAATAATTATGTTGTAATCATTTTATTCATTTAAAAAAAAGGAATTTGTAACACAAACTATGTGCCAAGTAGCATTCCACGCCATAGGGACTAATACGGCCCCGTTAACAGACAAGAAACCTGCCTGAGGCCACGCAGCTTAATAAGCCGCGGAAGCAGGACTTGAATCCATGCGGTCTGTTTCTGGAGTCCACCCACTGAGGCACTCAGCCCACTGCAGCCATTGGCCAGGGTGCAATGGAACTGCTGTTAGGAGAGGAGTAAGATCTTCCCTTTGACTCTAACTAATGCCTCGGGAGTACTTGCTTTGTGCCCTCGCCAGCCACTGAGACAAAGCCCGATGAGCATCACTGGTACTCATGCGTGATTAGCCCCATTCTGGAAACAGAGCCAGGCCCCTCTGCTGGTAAAAGGCAGAACCGGGATGTAAGCCCAGCCGACTCTGTAGATCCAGAGCCTGTGACATATGGAGAGGTTCTCGCCTTGTTCCTCCTCCGCCTCTGGTCCCTGCCTCTGTCTGGGTGGAAGGACCGAGTTAGCAGTCATCTGAGTGAAGGCTGAGATGAGCGTTGGTCAGCAGTGACTTCCTGAAGAAAGCATCCCAGATGGTAGGGCCCTCCAAAGCCAAGGGTATCTGATGATGGGTTTTTTTTGTTGTTTTTTTTGTGGATTTTGTTCTTGTTTTGTTTTGTGGTGGTTTTTTTAAGTCCCTCCTTTGCCTTGACCCCCAAGTACAGCTCTGCACACAGAGGCAGGGAGTATGTAACAGAAGAACGTGAGAACAGAGGACTGAATGCTCACAGATTCACAGATGCCCTCCCCCACTCCTGGGCATCCTGCCAGGAGATGGCTGGGTGCAAACATCCCCCCCACCTCTCCACCCCGGGGATCACCTCCTTTTCCTGGACATCTCCAAGCCCCAGCTTGAGTCTAGAATTTGCCCCATCTCTGGGCTTCCTTTATTCTAGAAATGCTGACTCATGGGGTCATCAGTCGTGCCAAAGACAATTAGGGAAGGAAATTAGCTACGATAAATTCCCAAGTATTTGGCCGGAGGCAAAAGAATGAACTTCTCGGATTGCCCCAGGCTCTGCCCCTAACATCTCTCAGGCGACCCTGAAGCTTGTGAGAGAAGCATCTTACTGTGCTGAGGAAAGGCCTCGCCTCCTGGTCTGTGTCAAAGGGCACTGGTCTGAAATTCAGAAGACCTCGGCCCTGGTCCTGCCAATCCCACTGTGGGATCTCACTTCCCCCTTTCTGGGCCTCAGTCTCTCTACCTGTAAAGGAAGGATGACTTATCTCTAAAGTCACCATTTTGGTCCTCCTATTAACAAGAAACGATTTGGAAAAATTACAATGGGCATGACCGTGGTACAGCAAATTCCCCCGGAGGTCCGTCCCTAGGGGAAACTGAGGTATGGAAAGCTTGTGTTTCTTGTAGTCCTAAGGTCTGGCTGTGGTGGGAACAGGAAGCACTGAGGTCTCTGAAATGACGCCCCACCCAAGCTGTCTTCACCCCCTTCTAGTCTACACCAGAAGACTCTCAGTGCTAGAACCTTCTACTTACCGGCAGTCGGCTTTTCTTTGTCAAGTCAGCGGGAGTGTAAATATTTAGATAAAGGCAGTCTTCAGAAAACTTGAGAGCAATATTCTCCTTTCTGTTGGTAAAGAGCTCTGAGAGCACCTGCCCCCCCATTGCATCCTGGGAGCACCTGGGGAGGGGAGCAAAGAAGAAGTTCTGAGTTTGGCTCAGAGCTGAGCAAGATGCCTCCTGGGGTGCCCTGGGCCTTGGACTGGCAGGCTCAGGCTGATAAATAGAGTTGTTCCTACCAGGCTGGAGATACTGGGATGGTTAAGAGGTTTTTTAGGTGCATAGGTGGGGTTTGGAGGGGGGGAACCCTGAGGCTCACTAAGGTCTCCCACGGCTGTGTCTAGATAGTAAGAAGGCTTGGTACCTGTCCCCTTCCCTGAGCCTTTGAGATGCCCTGGGTCAAGGATAGGAGACCGCCCATAAGCTAACCACCTGGGCGAGGCCTATCTCCTGCATACCCTGGATACATGCGAGCTCTCTGTTCCAGGCAAATGTGTCCTCCACCAGGTCAGCATATTCTAGTCCATGGCAGACTTCCATAATCCCTGGGAAGTCACTCAAACGACAGACATTTAGGCACTACAAAAGGTCAGGGATGAAATATTTTGTTGGGCAGTATCAGGAGAATTGTGTTCTAGTCCTATCACACTCGCTAATCTTCTGGGTGACCTTGGGTGAATTCCCTGCCTGATTTGGTTTGAATCTGCCAGGTCAGTGTGAGGGAAGTGATTTTTATAAGGGTCATATAGTCCTGACATGCTAAGAATCTACCCATCCCAGGCAAACACTATTGGTTTTCCCAATAACAGACCTTAAAGACCCGACACAGATTAAAACTGGTAAGGTTGGGGCGCCTGGGTGGCTCAGGGGGTTAAGGCCTCTGCCTTCTGCTTGGGTCATGATCCCGGGGTCCTGGGATCAAGCCCCGAGTCGGGCTCTTTGCTCAGCGGGGAGCCTGTTTCCCTTCCTCTCTCTGCCTTCTTCTCTGCCTACTTGTGATCTCTATCAAATAAATAAATAATAATTTTAAAAAAATTGGTAAGATTTATGAACCTCCCAACATGCCAGGTACTCTATGTACTAACTTACTTAATCATCACATGGCACGCTCCCTAATATAGAATCTATAATTATCCCCATTTTTACTAAGGTACCGAGAGGTTAGAGAACCTACCCAAGGTCACACAGCCAGAAAGATCTATACTATGTAGTGCATGATATTTCTAAGGACACTATAAGGAACATTTCTGGATCTCAAGGTACCAGAATGCAGGTATCACTGCCCCCAGTTTGTAAATGAGGTCACTGAGTCACTCTGCTGGCAAGTGGCAGAATCAGAGTCTCCAGTAATGACTCCTTAATTTCCATCCTAAGGGAACTTTCCCCTGATCACCAGGGCAAGGAGCCTAACAGTCTTAAAAGAAGAAAATCAAATGTCAAGAAAGGGGAAAAGAGTAAAGGTCACTAGTGTTTAAATAAATGCGGAATAAATAGCAAAATTACAGACAATTATAATGATAATTATTATTGTTTTGCCTATCCAATAGCCAAAAAGCATTTTTTTTTTTTTAAAGATTTCATCTATTTATTTGACAGGGAGAGAGAGATCACAAGTAGGCAGAGAGGCAGGCCGAGAGAGCGGAAAGCAGGCTCCCCACTAAGCAGAGAGCCTGATGTAGGGCTTGATCCCAGGACCCTGAAACCATGACCTGAGCTGAAAGCAGAGGCTTAACCCACCGAGCCACTCAGGTGCCCCCAAAAAGCATTTTTTAATAACCCCAAGCATTGCCAAAGATCTGGGGAGTGAAGGTTTTCAGATATCAATGGAAGGAGTGTCGCTGGAACATTTCTGGAGGGAAATGTAAACAGAAGGTGCATATTCATGGCATTTCTTCAAACTTGCCCCAAAATATTCATGGGCATACATAAATATTTAACTACAGGATATTCATCAAAGTGTATCTGTACTATCAAAAACATCAAGAACTTAATGAACCCAAATAAGAGATGGGGTAAATAAATTATAAACCAAGACTCAATGTAATACAGCCATTACAAGTCCAGCTGTGATATCTAATGACATAGAATAATATTCCTGCTAGATTTACAAATGAGCAAAGCAGGCATCCAAACTATCTGTATGATGTGATACTGTGATTTATAATAAATACATATTCGGCCTCCATTCCATTTCAGCCACAGGATCCCTAAAATCCGTGGAATTTCCTATGTGAAGGAAACAATAAAGATATCTTTATTATGTTAATAAGGTGACTTTTGATCACACTTAAGGCTAGGGGCTGGTTGTCACATGAACCGTCCAGTAAACTTTCAGTTCTGCCTCCCTGACCTCTGGGGAGCAAGATGGGGCTGGGGGTTGAATGGTGGCCAATGCCCCTGGTTTCATCAATCATGGCTACATAACAAAGCCTCCTTAAAAAACCACAGGACAGGATACTGCGAGTTTCCAAGTTGGTGAACCAGAAAGCTTTTATGGCCACTGTGCAGGACCCCCAACTCCAGGACAGAAGCTCCTTTATTCAGGACCTCACCCCATGGATCTCTTCATCTGGCTCTTGATTCATATGCCCTAATAACCTTTGTAATGAACTGGTGATGTAGTGAATAAACCAGTTTTCTGAGTTCTGTGACTCAGCAAATTAATGGAACCCAAGGAGGGAGTCATAGGAACCTTTGACTTATAGCCAAAGTCAAGCATAGATAGCAACTTGAACTTGTAATTGGCATCAGATGCAGAAAGTGTCTTGTGGGGCCGAGTCCTTAACCTGGAGGATCTGACACTATCTCCAGGCAGAGCAGTGTAGGGATTAGTTGAATTGTAAGACACACAGCTGGTGTTGAGATTTTTTTCTCTGTGTTGGTTGGTGGTGGTTATTGAGAGGGGGGGGACCCACACACTGAAATTGAGTGCAAAATCTCATGGATTCTATTTTTAAGGAAGAAAATATCCAACAGATAAAAGACTGGAAAAACAGAATCTAAAATATGAACAGCAGTTCTCTCTGTCGGTGGAGGAATTGTATGTGATTTTCATTTTCTTATCTTTCCTTACCCGTACTTCCTCCTTTTCTGCAATATGTATGTATTACATTGGCGGTCAGGAAATAAAAAGAGCAAACACAATTTTTTAAAACAAAAGGAAGGAAGGAAGGGAGGGAGGAGGAAGAAAAGAAGGGAAGGCAGCAAGGAGTAAGACCTTAGAAATTTCCAGAATGCCTTGCTGAGGTGAATAAGGTCATATGGATATATGTAGGCTTCTGAGGTATCTGGAGGAGGTAGATATTGGCTACTTTGTCCGACTTGGTCAGGGTGATTGGGACACACCAGCCATTGCTCTGCTCATGACTAGGTACTTTGACACACTTGGGAGCTAAGAACTTTTGAGTCAACTCCCCAAAGCTCTCCCCACTTACACAACTCTAGGTCTACCCCCGCTCCCCAGCTTTGGCAAAGGTCCAGACAGGAGAATTGTTACTTCTACGTCCCTCACTTGGTCAACTTCTAATTTTCTCCCACTTATCATGGTCTAACGTATTGCATAATTTATTGACTGATTTGCATATTTTTTCTTTGTCATCCATCTCCCTGCTAGAATGCAAGCTCCGTGAAGGTAGGGATACTTTTCTGATCGTTCGTGGATCCTAGGAAACCTAGAACGTGCTCAGTAAATGTTTGTTGAATAGAGCTCTAGAATGCTCTATTCTAGAAGGTATTAAAAGATTTATGGGGCGCCTGGGTGGCTCAGTGGGTTAAAGCCTCTGCCTTCAGCTCAGGTCATAGTCCCAGGGTCCTGGGATCGAGTCCCGCATCAGGCTCTCTGCTCAGAGGGGAACCTGCCTCTCCCTCTCTCTCTCTGCCTGCCTCTCTGCCTACTTGTGATCTCTGTCAAATAAATAAATAAATAAAATCTTAAAAAAAAAAAAAAAGATTTACAACAGCTTGGAAATTTTGGAACAAAGCCACTCAGCAAGTTGCCCTGGACGCTTCCTGCATCACTTTGAGGCCAGCATCCCCCCGAGAGACGCCAACTTACATGGGAGGGTAAGCGGTGGTGTTCTTCACGTAGTTCCATGGCTCTGCAGGCTGTGGCGGAGCAAATCTCAGGGACCCCAGAGGAGGCCTGGCAAAAGGGACTCCCAGGAAGACGGCCACAGGCTGTGCAAATCCTTCTAAGCTGACGTACTTGCCCAAGACCTTGCCTTGCACGGTGTCCACCACAGGCAGCGAGGATGGGTGCCCCCCTGGACATCCAGAGGAAAGAGGACACATCAGCCCAAAAGGTCTGACCTGGACTCCCAGTGGGTCTCCACCTTGAACAGGGACCTTGAATGAGTCACCTAAACCCTCAGGACCTCAGTTAAGCTTGAGGTTAACTGTCATTCCTTACTTGGGGCTATCTAGAGGAGCCAATTGGAAATGGAGGTATAATAGCATCAAGTTAAAAAGAAATGCAAGAAGGAGAGCTGCTGAGGGGAATAAGGCATTTGGTTGTCACTCCTAGAAGCTTCTGGAAATAACTGGCCAGTAGGCCTCAGGTGCTAAGCTGCACACTGGTGTAGAACATGAATAAGAGGCTGTCCCTCCTCTCAGAATTTCTGAACCATGTAGGGAACATGAGCTACAAACACACTTGCCCCTACTGGGTGGGAAGGCAGGTGCCGGAGTCCCCAGAGAGGTACCAGTACCACAAGGGTCAGAAGAGGCAGGGAGGCCTCCGTATTGGTGGCATGGTGGAGGTGGTGCCCTTGGAGCTGGGACTGGCAGTGGGAGGGAGGAGGGGGCTGACAGCAGGAGGTAGAAGGCGGGGGGTTGGGGGATAAAGGTGTGAGGCAGAGCAGAGGCTAGGCTCTGGGAGCAAAATGCAAGGCTGGCCTGAGGAAGAGTGAAGGGCCCACAGAAGCCAGAGGGAGTCAACAGGGAGCGGACAGCAGCCTGTATTGTGAAAGAGGTTCAAGCCTGGGAGGGGCCTCAGTACCAGGCTAGGGTCTGGGGCTTTCTTTGGGGGTACACATATAGCAGTCAACAGTCCTAGAGTATGCAAGAGTGACATGTATCATCTCATATGGGATTCTGAGCAGGGGCTTCCGGGGCAGGGGAGAGAGCCTGGGGTCTGGTTCCTACCTGTCCCGTCCTTGTGGGGCTGGTGGTCCTTCCCCACTGAGCTGTCCCTTCCTCCCGGGCTGTCCCTTCCACCCCAGTCCTGGCTCCACCTGCTGTGCAAGTGGGCCCTCAGACTCTCGATCATGGCCCTCCTCCAAGTCTTCCCTCATCCTGCCCTGGCAGCCTCTGTGTGTATGGTTCCTCATCTGAAATGGTTTCTAGCCTGGCATCACGCCAGCTGCTCCCTTGTGGACACAGACAAAAGGTCAACCTCTTCCCCAGAGTGTGCGGGCGGAACAAGAAAGGGTGATCCAGATTTAGTCTTACAGAAGGAAATGGAATGGTAACCTGCAGGAGAGGCGAAGTGGACAGGAGCCCAAGGGGCCAGGGTGAGGAAGCGGGTGGTCGGGGTGAGAGGCAGAGCAGTTATGGCTCCAGGAGCAGTCCACACTTGTTGTGTTACATAAGTACACACGTGATGTTTATGCTACATGACATCCGTACACAGGTAAGCTTTGAATGCTGAGCACTGACTATGCGCCAGATTTGCATTCTGGCTCACTTAAATTCAACTTCACAAGATGCCCATTTTATAGATGAGAAAGCTGAGGAAATGGAGAGAGCCAGCGTGGACTTTCTACAGCGGGAAATGGGATGGCCTTGCCAGCAGGTAATCGGTAGTAAGGGAATAACCCACTCCTCCTTTGGTTCTTCCTCTGGCCTCACATTCAGTCCCAGGTTTCTGACAAAGTCACCATCAGAAAGAAGGTGAAGTGCACATGTGGCCTGGGCCTTCCCAGTTCTGAGGGTCCCAGCCCTGGCTGTCCATTCACAAGCCACAGACAGATTCCAGAGTATGATTTTAGTGGACCTTGGGCAAGTCCATTTCCCTCTCTGAGTCCGTTTGCCTGCCTGTAAACGGGCATAGATGCATTCTGGGGCCCCTTGCTACGCTCTTGTAGTAATCATGGGCTTTATTTTGTGTACACTTGACGCTTGACCTCTGGGGCCTTGATGACCCTGGAGGGACTGCCCTCTTGGAGTTAGCCAATTCCAGTGATAGGCATCAACTTCCCTTCCAGTGTGCAGAGCCTGTACCCCAATCACCTTCTTTACCAGGCCGTCCCAGGCCAAGCCACTACCATCCTGCCCTAATCACTCCAGGGCCAGAGATCCAAAAACTGTGAGAAGCCTTCGTGCCCTAGAACTCACTGAAATTGGTTAGTTTGCCAGTCCTGAGCCTGCATATCCTGTCTCACCTCTTCCTTCCCCAGGTAACCACAATAAGGGCTCTTGCACGAAATTCCTCCCTCCTCCCTCCTCTTCTAACCCACCTTGAGCATCACCTCAGTGTGCAGGACCGTGGTGGGTATGCGTTCTCCTCCCGGGAGCTGTGAGTAACAAGTCCTGGCCATTGGCTCCTGATCTGTTGGCCTCACCGCACACCAAGTCTTCTACTACTACCTTTTAAAACGACTCCTACATTTATAAATTCTTTATTTACACTTTCCATACTAGGTGCTCTTTAGAAATAACCTGTTTTATCCTTACAACAGCCCAATGACAACTGCCGTCATTCCCATGTTCGAGAGGGGGACCCCAAGGCACAGAAACCTTAGGCACAATGCCTAAGGACAGCTGGCCAGTAAGTGCTGGGCTGGGATTCAAACCTACACTCTCTGGGTCCACAGTTCGTCCAGGTCTCCTGCCTGACATCCGAATGGGGAGCATTCCTACGACACTTTTCCTAAGCCGAAATGGCACAAAGCAACATATCCTGGGCTTTCTGCAAGTTGCATTAAGCCACTTTGCTTTTAGGAAAGACCTCCCCATTAGTCCCTGTTATTGTAGCCCAAACAAATTGGAGGACTTTCGCTTTTCCGTTACTATAGTAATACAGGATTTCCCTAAAGGTGAAGAGGCCCGATGCCACTTGCAGAAAGCCTGGGATACTCCTGTTAATATTCTGCAAAGCCACTCTCCCTGATTTGGCCATGCACAGACGAATAATCAGGCAGAAAACAAACTGAGCTCTCTGGAATCCCCATCCAGGAGGCATGAGGTTAGCTGTCTGCCCTGCTCTGGGAGCACGCAGCTGCAGTCTGGGAGTGTTCCTGCTCCCCCCGCTCTCAGGTTGTCAGGGACTGGCTGGGCACCAAGCGGGTGAAGTCCAGAGGGCACTGGCTGCAGCAGAACTGGACCCGCCATACCCTTCCTCTCCACGCATCTCCCCCACCTCGTTCCCGTCCACCTCCCACCTCGCACCTGGGCAAGGATTTCCAAACACACCCCACTGTTTTATTTCAGAAGGACTCACCCCAAGCTATGGAAGTGGCAAAGGAGGTCAGGACCAGAGCGGAGAGCCACATCGTGGACAGGCTGCAGCTCCAGCGCTTCAAGCTGTTTACACCACTTAAAAGAGTCTGTTGGGTCCCGCCCCATTGCCCTACTCCGCCGGCCACCGCCCCAGAGCTCTTGGCCACGCCCACCCAGAGTTTACCCTCTTTTCTCCAAAGCCAGGACAGAGTTTCTGATTACGGAGAGCCCCAGACTGATCCAGCAGCGTATTACATAAGGGCTTCTCCCTTGCAGAACTCTAGCCTGAGAGCCCTATGAATTTCCCAAGGCAGGCAGGAGCAGACAGATGCCTTTCAGGAGGGGGAGGCTTTGGTCCAGGGTTCTCAGAACAAGCTTGAAAATTAGAACAACCGCCAGCTGCTGGGGAACTCAGGACAAATCTGTCTCAGCTGTTTGGGCTTCTTTTCCATATAGTTCTGTGTTCTCAAGTTTGGAAACACCTTAAATTCATCCAGGTCCCCCCACCTCCCTTTTAAAAAAAAATTAATTTATTTTGGGGAAAGAGAGAGAGAGAGAAAATGAGTGAGGGGAGGGACAGAGGGAGAGAATCTTCAAGCCCCATGTGGGGCTCGATCCCATGAACCAAAAGATCATGACCTGAGCCAAAACCAAGAGTCAGACACTTAACTGACTGAGCCACCCAGGTGCCCTATCCGGTTGCCTTTTGATGCCTAAATTAACCTTACAATATTCCTGCCAAGCCACTCAGCCTCTTGTCACACACCTCCAGGTTCAGGGAATGCATTCTTTCTCTAGGCAGGGATCTTTGGGCAGAATATTTTCACAAAAAATGAACTCCAGATCTCCACAGTCCCTAGCTCTAATCATCCATCCATCATTCCACGTACTCAATATTCCATTTATTCATTCATTCTCCATTTACCAGTGTCTGACGAGATGCTACATAGTATGGATACAGAGATGAACTCAAGGGATATTCCTTCTGCTTACAGAGCTCAGCATGTAGTAGACAGGTGGTGGGCCACTGCGCAATGCAAAACCCCAAAACAGAGGGATACAAAGTGCTCTGGGTATACCTGAGAAAGTGTCATGTGTCTGCTGGAGGCACAAGAACGATGAAGCTGCTCAAAGCCTGTTTCATAGAATCACTGAATGTCCAACAGAAGGGAATTCCTTCAACACAGTCTGGTACAGCTGGCTAAGAGAATACTCTGCATTCATTCAGACTACTGATGAGCACCCCATTCATTGACAAGGACAGACAGTCATGATCTCTTGTGAAGGGAGAAAAGGAGGCTCTAAAATACTTGAGGTCGCTTTATAGGAGATGTTTCCTCAAAAATCAAACACAGAGTTACTATATTCTCAGCAATTCCACTCTTGGGTATATACCCGAGGTCACCAAGAACAGAGCCATACAAAAACAAGACACAAATAACAGCATTATTCCTAATACCCCAAAGTGGGAACAACCCAAATGACCATCAACTGATGAATGGATAAAGTGTGATCTAGCTACCCAATGGAATATTATTCAGCCATGAAAAGAAACAAAGTATGGACCCTTGCTACAACATGGATGGGCCAGGAAAACCGGTCACTAATGAGAGAAACCCGACACAGAAGGCTACTTGCTATAGGATTTTATTTACATGAAAAGCCCAGAATAAGCAAATGCATGGAGACAAAAAGATCAGAGGTTGCTTGGGGCAGAGGAGAGGGGCATGAGGAATGACTAATAATGGGTAGGAGGCTTCCTACCTAGGTGACAATGAGTGATGCGTGATGAGAGTGGTGGGATGTTCTGGGTTTAGATTGCACTGATGGTTATGCAATTATGTGAATATATTACAAAAAACACTGAATTGTACACTTAAAAATTTCAAGTTAAATTTTAACTTAATAATTTAACTTAGAAAAATATATTTAGCTTAATAAAAACTTAAAAAATGAATTTATGGTATGTGCATTATCTTTAAGATTTTATTTATTTATTTATTTATTGGTGGGAGGGAGAGGTTGAGGGGGAGGGAGAGGGACAAGCGGTCTCTGCCCTGATCCTGGAGCCTGATGGGGGCCTCACTCCCAACACCCTGAGAACAGGACCTGAGCCAAAACTGAGCGTTGGACAATTAATTGACTGAGCCCCCCCAGGAGCCCCATGAATTAACTTTCAATAAAATAAATACTTAAAAATCCAGTCATGTATAATATCCCATTTTAGTAAAAACATATCTTTGTGTAGAAAAAAAAAAAATCCTGGAAGGTGATACATCTATTTTATGTTACAACCATTTTCTGGCTGTCGTAGTGTGTTTTTACTTATTTATATTTTCCACCTCTACTCATTCAAGCATTCGTGTAATGAATATTTATTGAGGGCTCACTGTGTGGCAAACAAGGGGCAGAGTGCTTTGTATGCAGTCCCTCCCTTCCGTTCTCAAAGGAACCCTGTGAACTGATACCTCTATCTCCTGGGACTCACTCAGGCAAAAAACATAAGTTTAGGAAGAGCTGGGAATTGAACAAATGCTGTGTAACATTGCAGACCATACTCTTTTTTTTTTTTTTTAAGTATTTATTTGACAGAGAGCGATCACAAGCAGGCAGACAGAAATAGAGGAGGAAGCAGGCTCCCTGCTGAGCAGGGAGCCCGATGCGGGACTCGAACCCAGGACCCTGAGATCATAACCCGAGCTGAAGGCAGAGGCTTTAACCCACTGAGCCACCCAGGTGCCCTCCAGACCACACTCTTAACCAGTTTGCTGTGCTGTCCAAACCTTATTGACAAACCGACTTTGTCAGTGCCCTAAATGCATGCTCGATTTACCTGTGAGTGAGCGCCTACGGTTTCTCTCCCTAAGTGCCTCTCCATCTCCACCCTTCAAAGCAGCCACACCTCCCAGCTGACCCCTCCCGGACCCTTCCTTGGGCTGCGTGGGAGGATGAATAGAAATGGGAGTACTAGGATTCCTGGGACAGGGAGTGACTGGACATGCTGCTGGCTCAGCCTTCATGGTGGCCCTCTCCCAGCAGAGACAGACTTGTGGCAGAGAAGTCACTGGCTGGCCGGGTATCACAGGCCCCAAGCCTTCTACCTTTAACTGGAGACATGAGATGTATTTTTGTCAGTGGAGAGGAAGTAGATGTGAAGCAGGGTGGCAGGTCAGGTCTCCAGGCTGGTGCAATCAAAGGGCAGCTATGCCTTCTCTACGCTTGAACTACTCTCCTGGGGTCCTTTGGCAAGACTGCACTTGTCTGGTCAGAGCAATGTCAACATTCAAGAGAACTGAGCAATTAGCAGCCACAAAGCACATGACACTCAGAAAAGCTCATGGGTTCTTGGCCAAGGCCATGCGTTAGAGCTGAAATGAAATGAAACGAATCTGGAGACCTTATTTCAAAAAAGGATAATTTGCACTCATTTGCACTGTGGTAGGCCAGTAAGGGGAGCACTGGGATTAGGCGTGAGGTCTTAGTGACAGTGCTAGAGTCAGTCCCCAGAGGTGACCGCTTGGTTGAATGACATGGGCTGGGGCTCTTCCCTTCCACCTGGGAAAGAAACAGGAGTCTTTCTTAGGACTACCCTAAGAAAGAAGACCCCTATCTCTATCTTCACGGGACAATCTGGCTTGTCTTCCTAAGCAGACGAGACTGTTTCTAATCACTTAGCACACCACATCTCTCTCTCACACACACACACATACAACCATTATACCTGTTGCCCTGACGAGCTCATCTTTGCAGCCTGGGAACAAAGCCCTGGTTCTCTGCCTAAAGAAACCTGGAGAATGCTGTCTTTGCAAAATATAAAACGAGGAAGGGATTATTCTCCCGATCCCACTATTTAATCACATGCCTGCTCGAGACATTAGCCAGTTGTGCAAACAGAGGCAGCCACTCCCAGACCTTGCCATGTCTGGCTGCAGCCTGGAAACCCATTACTGGCTCATGATGATTGCGCAGAGTAATAGGTGAGGTTCGAGCTCACCATGCCATTAGATCACGCCATCACACCTCAGTTTTGCTTAACGTATATGGTCTGCTTGCATCCCATCAGCTCTGTACATAACACAGCTCTTCTTGCTTCGGTGGTGGTTGACTGCGTTAACTGCTTTTCCCTTGGGAAACTCCCTATGGTTTCTCACGTGGAGCTAGACGGTCTGAAGGGTAAAATCCTAGAAACTGGCCTTTGCTCTCAAGCGTTTAGACAGATCTTAGGGGAGAAGACACCTCTGAGACCTCCAAGTTATCCCCTACCACACCTCCCCAACAAAGTCCTCAACAGACACACGGAGAGCACCTACTAGAACAAACCCTCAGAGAACTATAAGCCATATCCTAGGATTGACTGAGGCAGAGCACCTGTGGGAAAGTTTGACCTGGGGGAGGCTTCACTCGCCATGGACATAGGGGTCATTGCACAAAGCACAAACCACTGGAGATGTCTCATCTCCTGCTGGCAACATTCATGCCATCCCCATCAGGCAATCCCATGGGACTGCCTACTTTAGCTTCTGCTGAGGTAGAATACATGGTAAGAGTTGGGTAACCCATGGTAGCAAACAGTCCCAGAATGTCAGGGGCTTATTTCGGCTGATGTAAAGATAAGTGGTGCTGCGCCTCCAATGATCTTCAACAAGGGGTAAGTCAAGGTTTTCTGTAAAGGGCCAGGTAGTAAATACTTGAGGCTTTGTGGGTCATATGGTCTCTGTGGCAACTGTTCAATCAGCTATTGTAGCAAAAGCAGCCATAGATAACACCTGGGCAAATGGACACGGCTGTGTTTCAATAAAACTTTATTTAAAAAACAGGTGGCCCGCTGGATTTGGCCCATGGGCCAGTTTGCTGACTCCTGATCTAGAACATGGCAGCTTTACCATCTTTAACTCATAGTTTCTCATGTTGTCCTGGGTGCCAATTCTAGTCAGCTGGAATTAGCACAGAGGAGTGAACGGGGTGGGGTGGGGGGGTTGGGCCAGGCCTGGCTGTGGACCTCCTCATCTCTACTCACAGTCCATTGGAAAGAACGTAGCAGCCTGGACAATATAATTGTAAGGAAAGCCAGGAGATAGGGTCTGGTTGTGCGCCGAAGGAGGCTGGACAGATTTTAATGGCAATGCCTACCACAAATAATAATATCCATTAAATCATCAATTAGATACTAGGGATTTTTTTCCCTAACACACAGCAAAATGAAGACATAACCATCATATAATGCTTTAAAGTTTATTTGTGCACCATCTGAAATCATCTTGCAGAACTCCGGGAATAAGTGTACTATACTTTGGTAAACAATAGCATCTGTATTTCTTTTATTTAAATTCTGATAGCCTGATTGTAAACCTAGTTCCTGCTTGCTTGGGCTACTCTATAAAGGTTTCCTTCAGCCCCTTAAGAGTAAAGAAAGAGAAAGGGTGAATCAGAAAGATACATAAAAATGGAAGCCCCAGGAAGTTAAGATTAAATTATATTCTGAAAACGGTCCAGCAAACTGAAATCATTACAGATTGTATTATAGACATCTGGGTGATACAGTAACCTTGAACGAGAGAAGTGTTTTGTGTGTTTTCTTATGCTGAGCATTGTTGGGGTTTATGTCTATGAATGTCCAAACCGTCCATGACTTCTGATTAGGCAAGGCGTTACGAGGTGAGCACGATTTGAAACAGCAAAGAAGAGAGCATGTCAGCACTGGGGCAAGGTAGTTCTGGAGGCTTCTAGAGGAGGTCACTTGGGCCAGAAGGGCAAATGGAGGACAGAAGGCTTGAATGGTAATCTAAGGGGAGCTGGCTTTCACCCTGGACAATAGGGAGCCCTTGAAAGTCTTTAATCCTGGGAGTGACAAGAGAGAAAGGGTGTTTCCGAAAGTAGAATCTGACAGAAGCAGGCAAGCCACTGGAGAGGTCAAGAGGGTTCCTCCTAAATCCTCACTGGGAGGTGGGAGGTGAGTTCTCTCCAGAGAAAGCTAAGATCTCTGCCTGAGGAAGCTTGCCCACCAGGCTCCCACAGGCCTCTCAGCAAGAACAGTGACATCAGCTTCTCTGAAATGCTGGACTGCACAAAGCTTTGCCCAGATCGAAGACCTATCAAGGCTGATTCTCGGTTCTCACTTTAGAAGGTCCTGAGGGGCCATGAAGCCTTCAGAGTGCCTAACAAGCTGGTTGACAGCTGGGGGTGGGGCATCGCAACCTCATCCCCAAGTCACTATCCTTCCTGTGCCTACATGTCTTTCTATGGAGCAAATCAGGGGTGAACACCAGGGAGCGGTAGAGGGAAGGATGAGTCAGTCAACCCCCTTCGCTGTGGCACCTAAGTTCCAGCGGCCTCTCATATAAAATGTCATTTCAACATACCATATGTTTCAACATACCATATGAAACATATGTTTCCACATACCAAGAAAATGTCATTTCAACATGCTAAGAAACACGAACCTCAAGACATGCAAATTACAGGCCGACTCTCAAATGGTCCTGATCAAAATGGCAAGGACTTCTACTACTGCTGTGTTCGTAGTTGTGCCAAGTATGGACAAGAGTATGGGAGAAATGAGAACAATCGCTATGAGTGAGAAACTACGACAAGCTTTCTTGGGGCCAATTTTGGCAGAATCCATCCAAACACTGCCAAACGGCATACCTCCTGTCCACACTATTCTCTAATCAGGAATAATTCTGAATGAGCCCGAAGTTGTGTGCATCAGAACGTCTGCCTCTGTGACACTGACAGTAGTAAAAACTGTGATGTAATTGGAGAGACCAGCTATAGTGACTGCCCAAATACTTCATCAAGTATTCCAACTATGGAAAGCTATGTTGTTGTCAAACATGGAGAAACATATATATTTTTCATTTATTCACCTAAAAAGCATGTTTGCCACTTCCTATGACAGAGGGACCAGAAATTGCATTTCTTTCCACCCTCTCCCCCACAAAAGCTCATAAAATAAACTCTTGGAAGGCACAAGCATGTGTACATACAGAATGGAAGAGGAGATGATAATGACATCAGTATTTTAGAAGTGAGAAGGTGGGACAGAGGAGTGACAACTGCCTTTAGAGCAGAGAAAGGGAAAAATCTATGCATGAGGAGGGAAACCCCCCCCCCCGCCCCCGCCACACACACACTCAGACTAATACATTCACAGTGGAGGCAGCAGAAAACCCTCTGGATTTAGAACTACTGGGTACCTGTGAAATTGGGGTGCATCTACCCTCCCTTATGCACATGGGAGTGCAGCTCTCCCTTCTGAGATCTATCCCCCAAACCAAAGTTCCCACATGTGCTCTGCCTCTGCTAGTCCCAGAACTGGTTGAATCTGTGGAATCCAATCACTTGATTACAACAGAGCCTCCAAAGAGCCTTGCTAATATCAGCATAGTGTGATTTCTGTCCAGAGATCTGAGTGTCAAAAGGAAAATGTTCCCTGAAGTTCAAGGAAATGGTGCAGTCACAGTGACCCTCGATGAAGCCAATGCCGGTCACCTAACCCTGCCCTTCTATTACTAACTGACCATCAGTGGTCCACAGGAATACAACTTTTGGAAATCAATTGTTACTTTATAGAAAATAAAGCAAGGAATTTCTGTAAAGCAAGGAAACATAAAGAATAAGGATAAAAGTGAAACGAATCCTTTAGAAAAATACCAAGTGTCAACAACAACACGGAAGAACTAGAAATTTCTTACTCTGCTGGTACGACAAGTCTGCACGACCACTTCAGAAAACTCGTGGAGTGCCTACCAAAGTTGACATGTGCTGGTGACCTAGCAAAGCCACTCCCAGGTAAATATCCAAGAGCAATGCATGCACATAGTCATTAAAAGACACGATCTAAAGTATTCGAGGCAACTCTTTTCATAATAACCTGAAACAGGAAATTCTCCAAATGCCCAGCACCAGTAGAATGGATAGATTTTTGGCATATTCACACAAATAATGACTATGCAGCAGCGATAGAAACCTGTCACCACCTGCACCACCACGATGCAGATACACCTCCTCTCCCACCTCTGCCCACCTGGGACCTGCAGCCAGGGCCAAAGGGCAGGGAGCTGGGCTTTGTGGTTGGCCAGAAAGGTCAGAGTGTCAAGGGTCCTCGAGGGGAGGGGAGCAGTAACAGGGAGTCACCAGGGAAGGGACCCTTTCCTGCCCATCTCAGGCGGGCTCCTCGGGCCCCAATTGGGAAGTACAAAAATTAGGAAAGAAAAAAGCCTGTAGGTCCCAACCTCTGCTCTGCCTGCGAGTGTAGTCATTGGAGTCAGACTTTGCAGGTAATGGGCTGGAATTGGCCCTTTTCCAAGTGTTACAGAGAAAAGCAATGATGATAAGTAGTATTGGTTTATAATTTAACCATTTTGTTGTTGTTTTTGTTTTTAACCTTCGAAGTTGTACAGTATCAGGTCACCCGCATCTCAGGAGCCTCAGAGGGGAGGAGAGCAGTTTTTCCCCTTTTATAATGCTGCCCTCTGCTGCACAGTAGGGAATTCACAGACAAAGATTTGGTTTGTCTCCAGAGTTTTGTTGGATTTGATTTGATTTAGGGATTCAGGTCCAAGATTGTAAGGGGGGTGGGGATGGGAAGGAAGCATGGAAAAAAGGAAGTTGTTTAATTTACAATAAGAAAGTATATAAGTATTTTCTGTTTTTACAGTGGTGAGATAACAGGTGAGTGGGAAATGCATGCATCTGTGTTGTTGATGAGAAGGAAGTGAAGGGACCCTTTGGGGAAGTGAATTTGTAGAACATAAGAAGAGCAATTTAGGGGCCCCTGGGTGGCTCTGTCAGTTAAGCGTCTGCCTTCGGCTCAGGTCATGATTGGGAAGTCCTGGGATCAAGCCCTGCGTTGGGCTTTCTACTCAGTACGGAGTCTGCTTCTCCCTCTCCCTCTGTGTGTGTGTGCATGCTCGCTCTCTCGCGCGCGCGCGTGTAAATAAATATTTTTAAGGGCAATTTGAAAAGGGCATGGTCTGTGACTGGGCCCATCTTCTGCAGATCCAGATGGCAGGAATAATTTTACAAAGTAAAAGTACTCATTCCCAAAGCTGCTCATCAAATTCTATCCATAAATGTTCCAGGAGCAGGCTACTGGCTGGAGATGGGGATACATCCACATCAGACTGATATGAAAAGCTGATTCTCTGAAGATCCTCCAGCAACTTGGAATGCATATATCATGCTGTGACTACTCAGCACTTCTTAATCAGGGGGGGAGCATCTAATGCCTAAAAGGGAAAACATATGTTTCTTGGTCCCATCCAAAAAGTTTCTGGTTTGGTTGGACTGGGGAGCGGCTTGAGCAGTGGAATTTTGGAAAAGCCCTTTGGGGTGATTCCTCTACTTACACCTCTGATAAGAAACCCTGAATTAAATGGAAAAAAAAAAAAAGCAGGATGCCAAATAGCATTTATATTTCAGCTTTAACCCAATACAACATCTGATGGCACGTGGACAGGAATAAGGCAAGAGGGCCCTGTATCTAGATGCGTTGGAAATATGCTCCCTCTTGCAAGACACCTACCAAAATTAGAACTGTATTTGAGGATGCCGGGACTGCGTGCAGTATATAAATAAGTGTAATGTCATTTAATATGATAGTATTTTAAAAAATGAGTTGAGTGGTGTTTTCTAACTGTTAGTTTAGCCAAATATCAGTGTAGAAATTAGCCTTCTGCAGCTGCAGAGGCAACTGAATTTCCAGCTTGCTTGTGTGTGGCTTGGTTCCTCTTCCTAGAGCCAGAAAATGCCCCAAGTACTGTTGATCAGCCCTTCCGCAACCACCAAAGCCAGAGACACTCCAACAGATTTGGACCCTACGCTGAGGGAGACAGGGAGCATGGCAGAAAGAGTCCTGATCTGGAAAGACAGAGATTCGAGGTCTGGTTTTGACTTGCTACTAATTCACTGAGTGATTTTCAGTGAATTCTTTCACATCTCCATAGGTTTCCATAAAATGAGAGGCCAGGGGTCCAAAGCTTAACATCTTTGGGAGTCAGGTAATATCAATGAGTGAAATGGACCCAGGCACAAGACAAATTAAATAACTTCACTTTTAAAGAAAATCTTCCACCCACCCTTACAATCTTAGACCTGAATCACTAAATCAAATCAAATCCAACAAAACTCTGGAGACAAACCAAATCTTTCCCACAAAGGGGAATAGTGAGACTGTGAAAAAAGGTAAAGGGGTGGCCACTACTCCGTTCCTACAGGTTGTTCCATCAGGGTCGCTGAGAAAAATTGTGCAGGTTGTGTACTGCACAAGAGCACTAGTCCAGAGGAGGTACTGTTCACATCACAGATGTAGATCTCTATCAATGATGAGATGATGATTTCCTGGAAGATGCCTATAGAAGGTTTTGAAGAAAGGATACTTTCTAATTTGTACGAAGGTGATGTATGGGCTATCAGAAGCCCTGGTTACCAGGCTGGAACGCAGCTCCAGTGTTGCCAGAATTCTTCTTCCCCCTTCTCCTCTTCCTCTTCCCCTTTTCGTTCTTTTTCTCTGGAGGGGCTAGAAACATGGCTTCTAAAGTGAAATTCCCCTGATTTCATATTAATTGGAAACTAAATCCAAAACATTTTTGACACCTGTGGGCTAAACAAAACATTTCTGGGGGCCACATTGAGGCTAGGAGTTGGAGATCTCTGACCCAGAAAAACACAACATTACTGACATTTCAGAAACTCTCCTACTCCATGCACTTCGCATGTAATCCTGAAGCAATCACAAAGAAAAACTAATTACCCTGGTAAATTACATGGATAGAATAGGGATTATGTAGTTATCATATGAATTAAATTAAATATCAGATTATATTAAATATATTACCATTTTAAATAAATATTATAAATGAATAGATAATTCTATAAACATTAACTTAAATATTAAATTTTAATATGATATAAAAAGTAAAAGTACGGGACGGCTGGGTGGCTCAGTCCATTAAGTGTCTGCCTTCAACTCTGGGATTAAGCCCAGAATTGGGCTCCTTGTTCAGTGGGGAAGCTGCTTGTCCCTCTCCCTCTGCCTGCTTCTCTGCCTACTTGAGCTCTCTCTCTCACTATGCTCTCTCTCTCTCTCAATTAAATAAACAAATATATATATATATATATGTACATAAACAAATCTATCTATCTACCTATCTATCTATATAAATTCTTTTAAAAAAAGTAAAAGTGCCTCCTTCAAATGATGTATCACAATACTCTCCCTACCTATCATCTGGTTAACTTCAATCCATCCTTTCTCCAGAGAAAATCTCCTAAGATACGCATCTCAGTTAGGTTCCCCTGTTGTACTTACATGAAACACCTGACTCTCCCTAAGTGAGATTTTCAGATTTGTCACCAACTACACACTTGTGTGGATGTCGGCTTATGGTGTATCTGCTTACCACTGGTGGAGGGCGTGTCTCGCTCAACACTCTAGCCCCAGTGGGGATATGCCTGGCACATATCAGGCACCCAGTGTAGGTTTATGGAGGGTTGGATCAGTCTATGTCCCATCAGGCAAACATCTTTTCTCCTTGGTGTCCTCCCTGACCTGACTTTGTCATCAGGTGTCTGACTCCTTGGCTCCTGACCTTGGAGGACCTCTGGTTTTAATTGCTGAGAAGGAGGCTCTCTGGCCACCCCACAGGCTCTCTGGCCACCCCACCCCTCCTCCGCCTCATATCTCCTGAGCTGGAGAAAAGGCCCAGTTTAAGCCATCGAGGTTGAGGACATCCATGCTTGGCTTGTGGCAGAAACCTGCCTGGATAGGAGTTGGAGCACTCAGATTTCAGGTAACATACACCTCTGATAGGAAGTGCACTTCACCTTGGATGCTGGGGGTTGGGGGAGAGTTTTGAGTACAGAATTAAATTCTGCTCCCCGTACATACTTCATGTTCTGATTTTGTTTCCTCTTAGTAACAAGATCATTATGATGCCAACTAATAGGCCGGCCCTCCTACAGATTTATTGAAGAGATCTGGTAGTGTTCCAAGGCAAGCAGCTTTGTTTGATATCGAAAAGAAGTCCCCTAGGGATCATCCCCACGTCCATAAAACATCAGTAAAAGCAGCTGATTTCACAAAGTAGCTAAACACAAAAATGGAGCTAATGATCGTGGGGGAAACTGCAGAAGGAAAATCAAAAATCACACACAATTCCTCGGGGAGCAGAGAAGAAGAAAGGTAGGAGCAGAGAAAGGGAGAGTAATGGGGGAGGAGGACCCGGGAGGGCTGTGGAAGGGGACATGATCAGAGGGAGGGTATCTGACCAAAACTCCACCTCCCGTTCCTTCAGTTTCTGTCCCACGCTCACATTCAAGTCCAGCTTCAGGTACTGCTCGCTCTGACTGTAGGCTGGCCACAGGGGCAGGCCTTCCCCGTTAGGGTCCCTGGAAGTGAAGGCAGAGACGAGGATGAGATTTCCATCCTCCAGCACCTGACTGTGGGGGAGCTTGAGCGGGGGTGTGTGGGGGTGTGGGGAGGGTATACTAAGGGGAGGCGGGGGACAGGGCTCACTTACCCGGTCCGCGCAAAGTTGGCCCAGTACCTCATCATCTTCCTGCTCAGCAATTTCTCCTTCTCCGTGGCTCCTTCTGGAGGAGACAATCACAAAACCCAGCTCTCACACGGATTCACCAGAAGGCCAAGGTGACTCAGGTGTGCTGAATGGCATTCCCATCTCCCTTCCCGCGGGATCCGCTCACCAGCCCACCAATCAATGTACTCCTTTTGCAGCCTCATGTACAAAGGCCCAGAGCAGCAGGGGCTCGCCCAAGGAATCATGGCTTCTGAATGCTCAAGGAGGCCCAACACCTAGTTTCCCCTTCTAGCCAGTGCTCTTCCATACATTCCTGCAAGGCTGCAAGCTCCCTGGGGACAGAGACCAACACCCCCCCCCCCACCCCTCCGTCTCTTTCCACCACTCCCCGCCTCAGTTAATTATTGCATTTCTTTATTGGAGAAAGTAATATTTGCTAAAAGTACAAAATGCAACATGCAGGAAGGGCATCTAATGACAATAAGGTTCCCTCCCATCCCTTCCCTCCAGACCCCCAGTGCCCAGCCTCAGAGGTAACCATAGCTACCAGCTCCTCGAGCGCCCTCCAACGGCAGGCTGGACACGTACAAGGGTTTAAGCGGACACCTTGCTACACATTCAGTATGACAGGAACACATATTCTGCGTCTTTTTCTTTTTACAAAATCGTATCCAGGAGATAGTTCCACACTGTCGCTTAAAAACCTTCCATTTATTGCCGTTTATTATTCTCTAAATGTATAATGCATGAATATTTATATATGCAATCCTATGTAAATATATAATTCATGCACCCAGTACTCTCTTGGTGGATCTTCACAGCGTTTTCAGTCTTTTGCTGATAAAAGCAATGCAGCAGCACATGCCTATCGTTTTGCCTGTGCGCAAGTATAATTGCACAAAAAAATTCTAGACATTGGATTGCTTGGGGAAAGACTATCTGCATTTTAAATTTGGAAGTTTTGCATTAATATATGAAATTGTCTGTCTCCCCACACCTGCTCAAATACATTATGTAAAATGCATTGCTCTTCCCAACCTTGATAGATGAAAAAGGCTTCCTTAGTCAAGGTTAGTGTGCAATCTTCTTGTTATGGGTGAGGTCATGCGGATTTTGATGCTTAGAAGTCACTCACGTTTCCTTTTCCATAAACTGTCTCTTTGTATCTGTTAGCCACTTTTCCACTGGGCTGTTCTTTTCCCACTGACTTTAGGAGCTCTTTAGATATTAAGGAATTGAAACTTTGATACACATGTGGTTCATTTTCTCCCATTTGGAGAGTCCTGTGCCCGTCCCACAGTATGAGCTCAGTGATGGCTGCTCGTAGTACAGTGACATTTATTAAGCACTCACTGTGTGCCTTGTGAAAATTGTCTCACTGGGTCTTTATCACAACCCAAGAGGCAGCTGTGTTATTATCTGTATTATTAGAATGGGCACAAATAAATGATGTAACGAATAAACC
Source organism: Mustela lutreola (assembly GCF_030435805.1). Taxonomy (NCBI): domain Eukaryota; kingdom Metazoa; phylum Chordata; class Mammalia; order Carnivora; family Mustelidae; genus Mustela; species Mustela lutreola. The sequence continues at coordinate 27,855,444 of NC_081305.1, read as the reverse complement.
GCAGCCCACAAACATACTTGTGCGGAGCACAAGAGGCCAGCATGACCTGGTCAAGGGCCTGGGTCGTGCAATTTCTTTAACGAAATATTTTAGTGATATCTGTTGTGTGTAGTTGCTATAAATTTTTTTGGTGGATAACCTCATCTGATTGGCTTCTTATTTTAGGCTCTGAATAGGTCATAAGTTCAGGAACAGATGAGTGAACCTTGCTAGTAGCAGTGCACAACATCTACATTAGATCACCTAGGTCCAGAGGACTTCGGGAGTTATGAAAAACATGGGTTGTTGGGTTTTGTTGTTTTGTGGGTTTTGTTGTTTTGTTTTTGTTTTTGGGTTTTTTGTTTTTTGTTTTTGGGGGTTTTTTTTGCCTTTTAAAGCCCTGGGTGGTAATCTCATCGATGGCTCTGGAAAGGGCAGGGAGGGTAAGATCGGTGGTCAGAGACAAGAAAGTGGTTCTAATTAAAAATAAAATTAGATTGCATGAGTGCCCCCAGTGGTCCAGCCTTTTAGGCTTTAGCACAAAGAGAAACATTTATCAAGCAAATGCTGACAACTCCTTTTCATCTCGGTTTCTAAAAATAAGAGTGGGGGCATTTTCCAGGGAATGGCTGGGTCTGTAAACTGTAGATTACATTCCAATGCACCAATACCAGGGGGCTCTTGCATCACGTCAGGTGGACCAAGGGCTTTTCCCCAGCTTATCCCAAGCTCAAGGCCCCACAAGAGCAGAAGCCCGCCCCCCCATGCCCCCCCGCCCGACTCCTTACCGAACATGACGACGTCGCCTTTGAGGAAGGCACCTCCAAAGACGAAGCGGATTTCATCAGAGTGATCGGCTTTGACGAAAGCTGGCCTTCTGTCCTTTAAGCACTGGGGCCCGTGTTGAAACTCGTAGAAGTAGACAGGTGCGCCAGCATCTGCACAGAGGAAGGAGGGGGCCTGTGGCCAGCGCCCAACGCGGTGGAGCAGGGGCTGACCCTGTGTTCCCATTCAGAGGGCCTGCCACACCCGTGGATGGGATGGCTCAGAGACAATGCGGACTTGAACCCTGCTAACTTCCCTCTTACTTATTAGAGGCTAGTGCTTGCTACCACAGCAGCCCCTTCCCCCGTGGTGACAGGAGCTCACTAGCCCTCAGGGCAGACCGATTGGGCAAAGAGGTCTTGGCTATAAGCCTTTCCTCCTGAGCAAAGAACTACCTCCCACCGATCCTGCCTCAACTGTCCCAAGACAAACCAAACAAAGTTATTCCCTGCTTCCAACATTCCTTCTCCTCACTTCTGCTAAAGGTCTTTGCTTTTAACTCCTCCTCACCCCACCTTTCCCTGCATCATCCATGTTTCTCTCCTGGACCACTGCCATCAGCAGAGTCTCTGTTAACGCACACACACGTGCATGCACATGTGCGCACACACACAGAGACACCCACAAACACACATACTCTTGGTCTCAGCTTCCCCTCTAGCTACTGACTTATATTTCTAAATCCCTTCTAGCAAGAACCCCCAATACTCATTATGTCTGCTCCCTCCCCTCACTCTCTCTCTCTTAATTGAAGTGTCACTTACGGACAATAAAAAGTGCAGATTTTAATTACATGGTTTGATGAGTTTTTGCAAATGTATACACATTCCTGTAACCACCATGCAAGGGTATACAGAGCATTTCTATCACCCTGGAAAATTTCCTTGTGTGTTTTTGTAGTCACTCTATCAAGGGACAATCAACGCTTTTATGGCTCATCACCACAGATTAATTTTGCCTGCCCTTGACCTCCACATAAATGGGAGCAACAAAATATATATACTTCTGTGTGTCTGGATTCTTCTCCTGGGTGTGGTGTTTTTGAGACTCTTCCATGTTATCTCATGTATCAGTCATTGATTCCTTTCAACCACCAAGGATACGCTATTACTTGAATATACCACAGTGCATTTATCCACTCGTCTGATGATAGACTTTTGGGTTCTTTCTAGTTTGGTGCTATTATGATTAAAGCTGCTATGGATGTCCATACACCAGCAAGGACATATGCTTTCATTTCTCTTCAGTGAATGCCTAGGAGTAGAATGGTTGAGTAATAGGGTAGGTATGCACTTAATTTTATAAAAAGGGACAGTTTTCCAGAATGGTTGTACCATTTTATGTTCCTTCCAGAAATACATGATACTTCTGAATATTCCACACCCTTGAAAGTACTGGTGGGCGTGGTTTGTGTTTTCAGTATTAGCCATTCTAGTAGGTGTCCATGGTTTCCTCATTTGGGGTTTATTTTGCATTTTCCTGATGACTAATAATTTTGAGAACCTTTTCATGAGCCAAAAAAGGCTTTCCTGTATCTTGTTTTGTGAAGTGTCTTTTCAAGCCTTTTATCCATTTGCAATTGGATTATTTGTCCTTTCATTATTGACTTGTAAGAGTTCTCATATGCTAGATATGAATTTTTTGTCAGATAATTATGTTGTGAATATTTTCTTCCAGTCTGAGGCTTGCCTTCTCATTTTCAGAGCAGCACTGGGTTTTTGGTTGGTTGGTAGTTTTAGGTAAAATACACATAACAGGGGCGCCTGGGTGGCTCAGAGGGTTAAGCCTCTGCCTTCAGCTCAGGTCATGATCTCAGGGTCCTGGGATCGAGCCCCGCATGAGGCTCTCTGCTCAGCAGGGGGCCTGCTTCCCCCGCAGCCCACCCCCCCCCGCTCTCTCTCTGCCTGCCTCTCTGCCTACTCTTGTCTCTCTGTGTCTCATAAATAAATAAAATCTTTTTAAAAAATACACATAACATAAAATTCACCACTTGAACCATTTCTAAGTATGGTAAATCAGTAGTTTTTAGCACATTCAGAATGTTGTACAACCATCACCACTATTAAGACCTAGAACATTTTCAGCTCCCCAAGCAGAAACCCCGCACCCATTAAGTAGTCACTCCCTATTTGCCCTTCCTTCCTGTCCTTTGGAAACTGCTTTCTGTCTCCATGGATTTGCCTATTCTGGACATTTCATATAAATGGAATCACACACGTGGCCTTTTGTATCTGGCTGCTTTCACTGAGCATAATGTTCTCCCGATTCAGCCATATTGTAGCAGGTGGTGGTCTTATAGCCAAATGATAACCCATCATATGTGTATACTATGTATATACTATGTGTATGCCATTTTTCAGCTGATGGATCTTTGGGTTGTTACCACTTTTTGGCCTCTCCAAATAAGGCTGCTATGAACATGCATGTACAATTTTTGCTTGGCCATCTGGTATTCAATTATCTTAGGTCTATGCCTAGGAGTGGAGTTGCTGAGTGATATGGTGATTTTATGTTCAATTTTGTGAGGAACAGCCAAACCACTTTCCACATCACATGGACCATTTACCAGTTCCACCAGCAGCTCATGAGAGTTCCAGTTTCTCCACATTCTCAGTAACACTGTTATTTTCAGGTTTTTGTTTGTTGTTGTTTTTTGTTTTTTTTTCTTAAATTATAGCCACTTTAGTAGGTATGAAGAGGTGTGTCACTGTGGTTTTGACTTGCATTTCCCTGATGGCTAATAATATTGCTCACTTTTTCATGTGCTTATTAGTCATTCATATATCTATTTTGGAGAGATGTCCACTCACTCCTTTGCCCATTTTTGAATCGACTTGTTTGTTTTTTTGCTGAGTTATAAGGGTCCTTTTATTTTTCAAATAATAAACACTTATCATGTAAATGATTTGCAAATATTTTCTCCCATTCTATGGGTTGTCTTTTTACTTTCTTTATATTGCCCTTTGATGCAAATTTTTCATTTTAATAAAGTCCAATTTATCTGTTTTTTTTTCTTTTTTGATGATACTTTTGTTGTTAGAGCTAAGAATTCACTGTAATTTTCAACCTCTTTGTGTCTTTGGTTCTAGAATGAGTCTCTTGTAGACAGCACACAGTTGGACTGTTTTTATAATCCACTCATTCTGCAATCTCTGCCTTTTGGGAGAATCCATTTACATTTAGTATAATTACCGACTATGAAGGACTTACTTCTGCCATTTTACTATTTGTCCCCCATATGTCTTATATTCTTCTTCAATTCTCCCATCACCATAATATTTTCCAGGGTACCACTTTGATCCCCTTGTTTCTTTTATCATACATACATATTTTTTGTTATTTTCTAGGTGGTTGCCCTGGGGATTACAATTAACTTCCTAATTCATAATAATCTATTTCAAACTAATACCAACTTCATTTCAATAGTAAACAAAACTTTCCCCCTTTATAGCTCTGTTTCTTTATATTGTTATTGTCACAAATGGCATCTTGATGCATTGAATGTGAAAACAGATTTATAATTATTATTTTCTACAGTTGTTTTTAAATGATGTAGGAAAACAAAGAGACATTAGAGAATCAAAAATAAAACAATACTGACTTCTGTAAGTAAACATAAGTAGTGTAAGCACCATGAGAAGTGTTTTCTTTCTTCTTATGGATTTGAGATACTGTCTAGTGTCCTCTTGTTTCAGCCTTAAGGACTCCCTTTAGCATCTGTCAGGCAGGTTTACTAGTGACAAACTCTCAATTTTTGTTTATCTGGAAATGTCTTGATTATCCCTTCATTTCTGAAGATAGCTTTGATAGACATGGAAATCCTGGTTGGCAGGCCTTTTTTTTTCCCCCTGCACTTTGAGTATGTTATTCTGTTGTCCCTGGCTTCTGTGGTTTCTGTGAAGAAATCAGCTGTTAATGTTATTGAAGCTACTTTGTACATGATTAGTCTATTCACTTTAACTGCTTTCAGGAATTTCTCTGTTTTTGGTGTTTGATTGATTATAATATGTCTCTACATGGATCTCTTTGAGTTTTTCCTACTTGTGATTCAGTGAAATTCATGGACATGAATATTTACATATTTCATCAAATTTGAGACATTTTGATCATTATTTCTTTAAATATTATTTTTACCTATTTTTTCTTTCTTCTCTTCTGGTAGTCCTATCATGTATATGTTGGGATATTTTATGGTGTCCCACAGGTCTCCTGGGCTCTGTTCATTTTCCTTCATTCTTTTATCTTTCTGATGCTCACAATGAGTAATCTCTATGGATTTATGTTCAAGTTCTCTGTTTCTTTCTTCTCCATGCTCAAATCTGCCACTGAGTCCCTCTAGTGAATTCTCCATTCCAGTTGCTGTATTTTGCAATGCCAGAATATCTGGTTCTTTTTTATAATTTTATAAATTCTCTATTGCTCCTCTATGTGGTGAGACATTATTTTCATGGTTTCCTTTAATTTTTTATATGTGGTTTCCTTTATAGCAATTTGAGTATATTTAATAGTTGGTTTAAAGTAGTTAGAAAATCCATTGTCTGGGGTTCTTCGGGGACAGTTTCTATTCATTTCTTTTTTCCCTGTCTGGGGCCATACTTTCCCATCTCTTTGCATGGCTGTTGAACAGTGGAGATTTTGAATATTATAATGTGGCAACTCTGAACATCAGATTCTACCCCTTTGCCACGGTTTACTGTTACTGCTTTTTGTGGTTGCTGTTGTTTGTTTGTTGAGAAATGTTTCTGTACTAATTTTGACTATTCTTCATCCTGTGCGGCCACCAAATTCTTTTTTCTCTTGTTATCTTCATGGTCAACTAATAATTTTATGGGTCAGCTGAGATTTTCATAAGTGCCTAAAACAGACAAAATCTCCCAATCTTTGAAGACAGGCATTATGTGTGTGTCAGAGCACACCCTCAACACTCAGCCAGACAGTCTACAATTCTTATTTAGCTTCCAGTTTCTGTATGAGAAGAGCCTTCAGGTCAGCCAGATATAACAGCTTAGGGCCATCTCAGGTCTTTTCTAAGCATGTTGCCCACTCTAGACAAACACAAAGCCTTCTAAATTCCCAGGGCTATGAGGGAGCTCCTCAAGCCTTTATTCCCAGAACATTCTATTGCCCAGCTTTTCCTCCCTAAGTATTGTCTATTATTTATTCCAACTGTTATCCCTTGTGTTTGGGGGCAGCAGCAAATACATTTATTTATTTTCATTTTTCAGAGAGAGCATGCACACATGTGCACATGTGAGTGTGGGTGGGGAGAGACAGAGGGAGAGGGAGAGAGAATCTTAAGCAGGCTTCATGCCTAGTGCAGAACCTGACACAGGGCTTGATCTCACCCCCCAGAGATCAGAACCTGAGCTGCAATCAAGAGTTGGACGCTTAACCAACTGAGCCACCCAGGTGCCCCAGCAAATGCATTTACTTTTAAATGTTGGTGGGAAATGCCCTCCAGGTAGGTGCCTAATGCCTGAGAGAGTTCTGGATTAGGTGAAATGAAAGCAAACCCTTTGAGCTTAGTTGTTTAGGGAGCCACCAGATAGATCAAAGAAAAAAAAAAAAAAAAAAAAAAAACCAAAACACAATTCTTTGAGTGTGAGATCCTTTTTTCTCCTTCCAGTACTAGAAACCTATTCTATAAATGTGGGCTGCTGTCTTTAAGGCCACTGCCTAACTGGTATCAAGAAATGGGGCAGAGTAAGTTGAAATGCCATACTCTCTCACTGAGACCTTATCTTAATTAAATGTTCACTTGCTTGCGATAAACCCTTGATATGTTTCCAGGTTCTGATCAAATTGATTCTGACAGTACTTACCAGTTTATTCACTGCTTTTGGGGTGGAACAGATTTTTGGAATTCCCTCCTCCACCATTTTTGCTAACATTGTTAACAGTGTTTTTTGATGAGCAAAAAAATATGTATTAATTTTTCTTCAGTGCAATTTTAGATTTTACATTTGGATCTACAACTCAATTCACACTGATTTTTGTATATAGTGTGAGGTAGCGGGTTGAGGTTTACTTTTTCTACATAAATATCCAGTTATTCCAGCTCTGTTTGTTGAATGGAATTTTCTTTTTCCACTAAATTATCTCAGCACCTCTGTCAAAAATGGGCTAATTATCTTCTGGACTCTCTCTACTCTATCCTTCAGTCAATACCAGACTTTTTAAATTCCTGCATCTTGAAAATTGTACTTGAAATCAGATGACTTGTAAGCCCTCTAACGTTGTCATTCTTTTTCAACACTGTTTCAGCCATCCTTGCATTTCCATGTAAAGTTTTAAAATCAATTCATTCCTTTTTTTCAAAACCACTGGCTGAGATTTTGAGATTGTGATTATTTTCTGAAGATCAGCTTGCTTTTTTCTCATGAATCCCATTTTAACCAGACTTTGACATATATCATCTCATCACAATAGTTCCCATCAAGGTCACCAGTGACTCCTGTGTTCCCAAATTCAAGAGTCAATTCTTGGTCCTCATTCTCTTGTCTCCTCCATAGACTTTATGATACAGAATCCCAGAGCTCCCTGAAACTGCTATCCCCTACCCCGGTTTATCTTACTTATATTACCACCTAACACATATACATTCTATCTTTACTTCTTTGTTATCAGTCTCCCCAGCTAGAATCTGAGTTTCATGTAGGCAGGGTCTTTGTTTGGTTCACTGCTGTATCTCTAGGGCCGATGATACTCTTAGGCACATGGTAGGTTCTGGATTAAAAACAAAACAAAGCAAAACAAAAAACTGGATGGGGCACCTGGGTGGCTCACTGGGTTAAAGCCTCCGCCTTCGACTCAGGTCATGATCTCACGGTCCTGGGATCAAGCCCCACATAGGGCTCTCTGCTCAGCAGGGAGTCTGCTTCCCCACTCCACCCCCCTCTGCCTGCCTCTCTGTCTACTTGTGATCTCTGTCTGTCAAATAAATAAATTTTTTTAAAAAAGAATAAAAGCTTGAAAAAAAAAACTGTGGAAAGAGGAGGAAAAGGGGAATGGAAGAAAAAGAGAGAGAGGGAGAAAGGAGGAGAGAGAGAGAAGGAATTAGGGCAGGGAGGGAGGGAGACGAGGTTTGTATCCCCACAAATAATACTCTTTTTCTGATTGTTCCACTACTCCTTAGAGCTAAAATGCTTGGGAAGACAAGACTCCCAGAAAGGAGTCTGGGAAATGAGTTCTCTCAAGTCATGGGGAGATGAGAATTTTCTGCACAGTCCTGAAGGAGAAAGAGAAGAAACAATAGAACTGGCCAACATCCCTGAACACTGAAAGGCACGGGAATTGCAAAAGTCAGAGTGCAAAGTTATATCCCACGCATTCTTGGGAACTCCCTCTCACTGAGCGAACAAAAGGTAGAGCAGGTGGCCAGTTATCAGGCCACAAGACTCTTGGCAGTCACTGGCGTTACTGGACTGTGACCCTGCTGTACGGTGGGGGGTGTTGGTACTCAGAGACTCACCTCTGTGATATCGAGCTGTGACCAGCCCAGGGACCACAAAGAACACATCTCCAAGCAAGTCCAGAAAACTATCTCGTATCTCAGCTGGGGAGTGCTTGTTGGAGAAGTATTGATCAGCCACAAGGTATAAATACTGGTTGGGGATGCGCTGTAAAAAAAAAAATCATGGTCACAGGAGACTCAGGTCAACAATAGCAAACACGATGAGCATTTGCTTGGGTGGAAATGATTCTGGGGTCTTTATGTGCAATGTTTCATCTAATCCACACAGTGACCCTATGGTGCAAATATCAAAATTAGCCCCATTCACAGATGAGGGAACTGAGGCTTTGAGAGAGTAAGTGGTTATCCAAACTGGTGCAACCATTATTCTTCCACAAGTCTATATATGCAGCCGGAATGCATGCTCCTAATTAGAGTACTTCCCTGAGATGTTTCAGAAACACCCATCCCTGGCAACCAAGGGTGGGACTCTTCTAAGCGTATGCCTTCGCAGCTACTACTGGGGCCCTGCTTCTGGAAACAGTGCTGCCTCCAGTCCATTGCTCTTAGATTTGAACTAGTCTTTGGTTGGAGTTCCCTCATCCATAAAAAATGGGTTGTTTGGAGGATTACATGAGATCTGAAGAAAGAAAGGTGCTGGCTGGCACAGAGCCTATCTTCAGTTCCATCAGTCCCCCCTGAGACCCACTGCTAAATCCCTGAACAGGACCTTCTGTGCTTTCCTGACTCAGCACGGGCTGCCTCCCAGGCTTCCATCTCTCAACTCGCCCCGAGCAAAAATGTCAGCTGTTGCAAAGTAAACTTCATAAAAATGCAGGGTCTGCCACACTGGTGAGGTTCTTGGGGACCTGGGGGTCTGAGAAGTGCTGGCACAAGTCATGGCACCTCTACCATCACCCTCTCACCCGCCACATGACAACAGGCATAGCCAGGCAGAAATTTCTTTAGAATTTGGGGACAGTATAGAGCACACCAGGGAGCACTGCTTAGACCACTCAGCGGGTCCTCTGAAGGCTGCGTGTTTTTAATCAGACCCAAAGCAACTCCAGGCTCTGGTGCAAGTGAGTGCCCCTGATTTGGACCATATGACCAGCAGACCCCTATGAGCTCAAGTTGTCCAAGGTGGGTACAGTGCTCTGTGGAGCCTTCGGCGAGCCCTAGTGGGACAGTCACCCTGCACTCCACTGGGATTCTAGAACAAGGCTCTGTCTTCTGCATCTGAGAATAACTTAAACCTTTGAAAAGTATTTCTTGCTCTGCCACCTAGGACACACTGCACGCCCCTCCCGTCCTTCCTGGGACCTGCCTCAAGATCCCTTCTCCTCTTGAAGTAGCCTCTGCTTGAATTTTCCCCTTTTCTAAGGCCAAGATCAATGAGGCCATCCTCCATGAGGTCATCTCCAATCCAGCCTGAAAGGTCCCGCTGTCTGACTTGCAATTTAAGTATCTCTCAAACCTTAGTCCTGATTCTCATCATTGGACAGCCCAAACTCATCAAACATCCCCTCTGAGCCTTGAGGCCTGAGATATCCCCTGCCTCCAATCTGGCTCACTCTGTGTCCAGAAGGCTCTTTCCAAAATGGGAATCAATCACGTCACTCTTCTGCTCCCAGCCCCCGGGATGAGCTTCACATTCCTTTCAGAGCATATAGAAGCTGGAAGCTTCCTTCTTGAATGGCAGCCAACCCCAGTAGCTGATCTCACCACACTCCTCTGCTCCTAACTGCACATGCTGGGCCCTCCGGCTCCCCAGCCCATTGCTCCAGGAGCTGGACAAACCTAACTCATTCTTCAAGGCCCTTCTCCCCAAGAGAGCTACCTGCTCCCTTCTGCGGGTACCAGAGGGCATTGGACATTCCTCTGCTCTGGTTTGTTAAGACACTGTACCGAAGTGCCTCCTCCTTCCGGCCACCCGTGGTCTGCAGATCCTGTAAGCAGAAAGGGAGAGCCTGCTTCTCACTGCTCTCAGGGCATGGGGAAGCTCTGGGGCATGTGGGCTCTCAACAAACATCCATTCCATGAATAGATGACGGAAAGGAACCTGGCACAGGTTCACGTTGGAGAAATGTTTAAGGCAAGAAGGAGGGAAGAAGAGAAAGGAATCCATCCCTACCTCTAGCGGTTGGCTAAGACCTAATACTGGTATATCTGTGCAGGGAGTCCATGAGTAGATGATTGAGTAATGGTCCTTGGTCTGGCTGGAACCTAATACGGTGCCCGGCTGGTGTCTAGAGAATACAGGTCCCTAGTCCCGGGTGTGTTTCAGAATTTAGAACTTTTCGGACTGTATCTAGATAATTCAGTACCAAGGCTGCATATGATGTGACATGCTCTGGAGGGGGGCATCCCCACCCCTACAGTACCATCTCCGCAGAGAAGCACGTGAATAGGGGGACAAATGACGTGAATGGGAATGATAAGGAACAGCAGCCACCTTCCGGCTGAGGCGGCTGTGGCTGCCCTGTGGGCTGGTTTTCAAAGCTCCTTGGATTTGGAGACTGAATAAGGGACTGTGGAACTCTGCTTAGCAAAGATTCACTGAATGAGTGAATGGGGAACGTCTATAGCCCCAAACCTTTGTCCCAAGTGTGGTCCAAGGAGGCTTGTTAAACAGATGACTCTGAAAACTCAGTTGTCCAAGCTCACTTACCAGGACTGTGTGCAGCAAGTGCAGGGCGAGAGACTTGTTGGAGCCCCCGAGGATCTCGGGAAATTCCTTCTGTGGAGAGAAGTAGGGCGTCCTCCATGAGCACCTCAGGTCACCTGAAGGGAAAGCGTTCTCTCTGAGAGCCAAAGTGTCTGCCTTCTAGAAGAGAGGCTGGGGAGAGCAGGAATCTGTTCAGCCCCCAGGGGGCGACATGTAGGAGAACCTCCATAGGTTGGTGAAGCAATGATGTTTCTTCCCACATTTGCTAAAATGCAGCCATTCCCTGCCACACCTGTGGTCTTATGGGGCCTGAGTGGCTGCTCTGTGGAAAGACAAGGTTATGAGCTGACATGTCCCCTACCACCAAATTCCCATGTTGAAGCCCTAACCCCCACTACCTCAGAATGTGACCGTGTGGAGATAGGGTTTGTCGGGAAGTGATTAAATGAGAGGGAGGACATTAGCAGGGCCCTCATCCAATCTGACTGGTGGCCATGCGAAGAGCAAATTCTGACACACAAGAGAGACACCGGGGATGTGAGTACACAGAGGGAAGATCATTCTGGGACACAGACAGAAGGCCGCCATGGACAAGCCAGGGAGGGACTCCCCAGAAGAAACTGGACCTGCCGACACCTTGATCTTGGATTTCCAGCCTCCAGAACTGTGAGAAACTAGGTTTCTGTTGTTTAAACCGTCCGGTCTGTGGTATTTTGTTCTGGCGGCCCTGGCAAACTGGTACAGGCTATAGCTTGGTTCTGGCATCAAGTCTGAAGAGAGGCCAGAAAATCTCGAAGCTAGTGACTTACTATTCTCTTTCTCGAGACCTTTGCAGTCAGGGCCTCTGAGAAGCCAGCATTTCGCTGACAGCCAGCAAGGCTGCAAGGGTGGGGGTTAAGAACCCAGGCTCTGCATGGGGCCTAGTACAAGCTGTGGGTAATTATTTGCTAACTGACGCCTGCCTGGCTAGTACTACAGCTTAAACACATGAGAGGGTACAAGTACTCTCCACGTGTCAAATGAATTTCCCTTTGACATTTTCTGCTGAAAATCTTGGGATAATAAATCGCCAGGGTAAATATTTAAACGTCTCTGTCTCCTGGCATCTGTGGGAACCCCCAGAGTCATTCAATTTATCCGCAAGTATATTTCAACTACTAAGAACCTCTCTGTATGTTCAGAAGCTGAGATTTGTTTTTGGAGGACTACCCATGGTCACCAACGGCCATATAACTGGAAGGTCACCTGAACAAACAGCCCTGACCCAGGCTCCTGAGCTACGCAGACCTGAGCACCACATCCCATAGTGCCGCTTGAACAATTCCAATATCTAACATTTATTGAGCACTTGCTATATGCCAGGCTATTTGATGGGTGCATGTGAAACAGGTAGTAAGATCAGCCCTATTTCACAGGTTAAAGGAATAAAGGTTCAGAGAGGTTGGGCAGTTCACTTGAGGTCACAGAGCAGGTTAACAGAGAACCCAACATTTAATGGCAGAGCCTAAGTGCATGAAAAAAATTATACACCACTGTCTCCTCCCCAGCTGGGAGACTGGAAAGGAACTTCGCCCTTTCTGAGGCTAAGTTTCTTTAACCAGAAAACAGGACTAATAGTGCTTCACATTGATTCACAAGCTGTTGCGCCAATGGCATAAACCTAGCACATGGAAGGCACTCGAAACTGGTCACAGTGGTTCCAGTGGTGGTGGCTGTCATCAGGAGCACCTGCCTTCTTTCTGGCGCAGACCCAGAAGCACTGAAGAGCCCTCCTTAAGCCACAGTCTGTGACTCAGTTGCCTCATTCACAACATGAGGAGAAAGATCCCCACTGCCACTTACCCAAAATCATTGCTCTATAGGTCAAATTAATCATGGCAGAACATGCCCTTGGCAAACCTCTGTATTTCATTATCTCCTCTCCCTCAGCTTAAAAGGAGGGGGTTGGTCTCTATAATTGAGTTATGGTGATATTATGAATTTGAGCATTCCTCCCCTTCTGAGGACAGATGCAAAGTTTATTTCAAATCAGGAAGGGCTTCTTACATGTCAGGGTCAAGGAAGTACAGCTCCTTCTCAGCATTCAGCCTGAGCACAAACGATCCCTCCCAGAGAAGCCTTTCCTCTCTACCCCTTCTCCTCCCTAAAGATCTTCTCCTACCAGCTTGTGTCCTTTGTAGCACCTGTCCCTTCCCGAAACCAGCTATTCAACATTGCATTCCACCTGCTCTCCCCAGTCAGATGGCAGCTTGCAGAAAGCTGGAGCCGGGGGACTTGTTTACTACCGAATGCTTGGTTTTTGCAAGAGTGCAGAGCAGGTAGCAAACATTCCGTGCATACTTGTTGAATGACTAGAGGGATTCCATAATTTTGCAACTTGGACAAACCTCGAGAGCCCTCTTGGAAGTTAAAATGCCAGAACCAAGGCTGGACGTGAAAATGGAAAGGCCTGAGATTTTCCAAACCTGCGTGAATTTCATCTTCAAAGCAGTAACCATGCTAATTTGAAACAATCATTTATAATGTTTTGAAGAAAGCCTCCTCCCTTACTTCTTTATAGAGTTGTTTCTTTCTCCCTAAGCCTTCTATGAGGAGCAGAGCAGACATCGGCTAAGACTGCTCCTAGTCCTCAGTTACCCTCTGCCAGCGTGGGGAAGGGGCATCTCTGTGTCCTTGGCCGCTGGGCTCTCCCTCACAGTGCTTGGCGTCATGGACAGGAGCACTCAGCGTGGAAGCACACAGCGGCCTCACTGCTGAGGGAGCCATAGGGAGCACAGTTGGGATTGTTACCTTGGGCAGCAGGAAGCCACACTCGTGGTTATTGACTCCGATGACAGAAGGAATTGGATTAAATGTTTTTTCAGTCAGTAGGTCTAGAGGCTCATCAGGAAAGAAAAAACCATCAACCACTCGAGTGAAAGACTTTGTTTTCTGGAATAAGGAAGAGAAAAATCAGCATCTGTTTCTGTTCATAAAACCCGCTGTCCCCAAATCCCTAGTCCAACAGATCCAACCCACTCCAGAAGTGGTCAAATTGCATTTTGGAAGGAAATGAAAGGAAAACTAAGCCACCTTTGGCCCATCCCAAGGCCCGAGTGCTGCCTGGCCAGCCCTGCCACTTACTTGGGCAAAGGGGCTCAGCTTCCCGCCTTGAATTCCTCATCTGCTAAATAAGGATAATAAATAGTATCTACCTAAAGAACACAAAAGCCTACAACAGTTGATCTCAAAGTGTGGGTCCTGCACAGCAGCAGTAGGAGCATATCACCTGGGAACTTATTAGAAACAAATTCTCAGGGCCCAGCCCAGGCCTATTGCATATGAAACTCTGGGGATGCATTCCAGCCAACTTGTTTTGACAAGCCTCCAGGTGATTTTGATGCATGCTGAAGTTTGTGAATCACTGGCCAAATGCCATGGACAGAGTGGTTGACTGGGGGTGGGCAAAGGGTGCGGGTGGAGGTGGCCAGAGAAGTGGTGGGGGTCGGTGTGTCTTTGCCTTTCATCTGGCTGGATATTTCTTGGGTCTCAGGAAGTAACACCTGGCTCTGTCCATGGTGTTTTGGGGTCTCTGTTTGGGAGTGGGGATGGAAGCGAGTACACAAAAGACTTTTTACACAGTATCAGGTCAAGGTCAAATAGCTCCCACATTCCAGCACAGCTCACAGCAGACCCTTCATCTATGCTAAATAACTACCCAACAAATGTTGGAATCTGAAAAGTTAATGACCTTGCTCTTCCAAGGGCCATCAGAAGCTCTCAAGTTTGGAAGGGACATAAAAGTTCATTTGCTCTGATGAATCACCCAGTGATTGAAATTTGTCAGCTGTCATCTAGCTTCTGCTTGCATCCCTACAGAGGTGGGTGTCTCACTACCTTTTCTAGGAGCTGGCCTTGCGCAGACCACTGAGTTTTTAGAAAATTCATGGTTCTATCAAGCCAATATGGCTTCCTAACAGAACTCCTGCTCTTGGCATTGAGTTAACTTCTGGCAGCACGTGGAACAGGTGTGGTCCCTCTTCTCAGAGACTTAGAGACAACCTTCATATTTTCCTGGCTTTTCTCCAGGCTCAACAGCATCCCTGGCCCACAGGTTCCTTCATTACCAATCAGGGTTCTGGATATTCCACCTTGTGTTTCTACACCATGACTATGAATCCCAGCCTCCATCTTCCCAAAGTCCCAAATCAAAGTAAGTGAGTGATGGGATTTGTGTGCCCCTAGAGCCTCCTGTCCCTCCCCACCTTGTTGATGTCCAGCAGCTCCGTGGGGGATTTTGCCCTCAGGCACTGCAGCAAGGCCTCCGAGTCCATCGCGTTGGAGCCACAGATGCGTGCGACCACCTGCAACTATTTCCAGAGAAGGACTGGGTCAGAGCACAGCCCTGGAAGCCGCCAAGAAAATGACAATTGAAAAGAGTCCTTGATCCAACCCCCGGCAGGTCCTTCATATATGAAGCCTGCCCAACCCCCACTCCACCCCCATGAACGTGTAACAGAATGGGCACACTGAGGTCAGGCTGGCCCTGGACCTCTTTATGCTCCTGTCTGACCCTCTTGGCCATCTTTAGCGACTGCTGGAGCTGGGGGAGGGGGTGTGGCACTCCGTAGCTACAAGGGACAGAGTCAAGCTTCCTGGTCACGGGAACACCAGTGCTATGATGTCGGCTCCACTAGCACGAGGCACCCCCCCGAGCCCAGAAGCCCAACTCAGGAGCCCCGAGAGTGAGGAGCAGCTTTGCAAGCATGACTTATCTACCCTGAGACATGACTCCGGCTCAGTCTCAGCCCGTCAGCTCTGCTCAGCCTCACCCCTAGCGCAGCCTGGAAAACCCCCCAACATCTTTTTCTGTCTCTCACCAATTCCACTCATCCCCACTTCCTCTGGGATGTCCTTTCATGAACTCCTTCCTCTGCTAATTTCCCATCACTTCCAGGATTCCCACCTTTTCTTCCTAGCCTTTTCCTAAACACTGTCTTGCCCGGTCATTGGGCGCTTACCCCTTGAAAGTGGTGGTCCCTCAGTGTCTGGGAGTCACAAAGGCTTTGAGAAGCCAATGAAAGCTACAAACCCTCTCCCTAGGAAAATGCACAAACCTACAAAACCTGCCTACAACTGTAGGAGCTCAAGGACCACCATCCAGACTTTTCCTTGTCATAAAAAGATGATGGTCTTCTCAAGTCAGTGTGGCGTGTCTCCATTTATAAACCCACAGGTCCTACCATAGATCTGGGGAGACAAGGGACACTCAGTAGACGCGCACCAAATGAAAAAGGATGTGTACAAACTGAAAGCTGATTTATCGTGTTCCCCAAATCAGTATGTCCTGTGTTTTGGGAGCACGTTCACAATACTCTATCTCTAGGCCTCTGCTCCTGGCGTATATTGTTCTTTTCTCTAAGGTGTTTAAGCAGATGTACCACTAAAACGCACAGTCCCCAGGAGATGGCTCCACAACCCCGTGCTAATGTTCATCGACGGAATCAGCTCAGTAGTTAACTCATTCATTCGGCAAACACCGATAGTCACCTACCAGACTGGGACATGAAAGATACAACCCTGGCCTCCAGGTCCTCACTGCCTGGTAGAGCACTAAAGCAAGAGGACAGATGACAGAAGCCTTGGGCATATGACTCACTGTCCCCTCACAATGCCAGGCAACATGCTTCATTCACAGTGTTCTTTTCCACTGAACTGGAAACAGCTTCAGGCTCTTTCTTAACATGGTCCTCTAGGTGGAATGGAGCAGTTATGGGAGATGAGGTGCATACAACACAGGGGACTGAGTAATATATCCCAGACAAAGAACAACGAATAAGATGTAAGAACTCTCACCTACACACTCACATACATGCACGCATGCACACACACACATTTGTGCACACCAGCCGTATTGCAATGGAGATCTACTTCCTGAACCAGGTCTTCCACAGAGCAGTAACGTTCACTTTGATCAGCCCTGGAGTCTTTGACCATGGTCAGTAAGGACAGCCAAGCACACGGTCTATCAACACCTGCCCAAGTTCTCCTGTGACCAAGCAGAGGAAGCTAAAGAGGTGTTAACAAGATACCTACATCTTCATTCCTCTCATCGTCGGGGGCCCTCAGGAAAGGGATGATGGCCACCCCACTCTCCATGATGGCTCTGTGGAATAAGCCATTGGCCATGGGGGACAGAATCTGGAAAGAGAGCACAGGAGATCAGGACAAGTTATGCAGGGGACCCCCCATCCATCATATATACCACCCATCCTTCTTTAAACAAACCTTCCCAGGAAGTCCTTTAAAAGCTCTACATATACAGGGTGGGGGGTGAGGGGGGTGGAGCCCTGGTTTGGGAATTCAAGGATGAGTCACAAAGGTTCCGGCAAGTCATTTAACGTCTCTGAGCCCCAGACTCCTCAGGAGCTTTGAGGTCAAACATTCAGGTGTGAGTCCTAACTCCCTCACTTCCCGGCTGGAGAACCTCAGGCAAGTTGCTTTCTGTATTTCTGAGTATCAGTATACTCCCTATAAAACTGGGAGGAAAAATGGAGCCCATCTCACAGAATTGTGCAGAGCAGAAGTACCGAATATAGAAGGCTTTGCACGATCCCTGGTCAAATACTACACACTCAGGAAATGGAGGCTATTAGCATATATGTAAAAGTTGGTTTACTCTAATTCACCTTATCGAGTTATCTTGAAGATAGAAAAATAACTTGTATATTGTCAAGTTCTATACAGCAGAAGCTCTCTTAACCCACTCCCATGTTAACTGCCTTCTGTGATTAACCTGTTGGCTGAGGCCCAGGAGAGGCCGACCACTCGGAGCCAGTGGGCTGTTTTCTAGCACCACATACGTTTCTATTCCCACCAGTTTCTGGCCAAGGGTAAAGTGTGTTTGCTCCCAGATTTGCTTTTGTAAGTTACACTTGCTACTATAATCAACTAATCGATGAGATATCGTGGGAACCAATGAAGTACATGTATAGAAAGAAAACAAAATTATCTTTGGGGAAAGAAACTTTGATGAAAGCAAGTAGCTGAAAAATAGCGCCATCAGATTAATTTGGTGTGAACAAGGTAAGAGTGTAAGCTATGTGGGGAGTCAGTGGGAGATTCCATGAATACGCCACACTCAGACTACAATGCAGGCATCTCAAGTTCATGATCGCTGTAAAGAAGCTAAAGCAGCTGTAGAGGGCATGAATCTGGGGGCAGGGGGTTATACCCAGAGACCAACCCTGAAAAGATACAACACTGTATCAAATCATTGGCAGAGAAATGCACACTTTATGTTGGAAGTTGAAATAAAACGTTATATGCATCCTTTGTTGCTTTAGTTTTAGCTACATTTTTCTATTAAATGAGTAATTATCTGTCCTGGTAATTAGACACCAAGGTTCATTCGTTCAAGCCCCGCAGAGAGAAGAACTCACAAGGCTGGAAACACTTATGGCTCCCGCTGACTCGCCAAAGAGGGTCACAGAGCGTGGGTCCCCACCGAAGAACTCGATATTCTCCTGGACCCAGGTTAAGGCGGCCATCTGGTCCAGGAAGGCCCAGTTCCCTGGAGCATGCTGGTCCCCTGTGCTGGGGCAAGAGGCATGGTGAGAAAACTCAGTGGACCTCAGTCTGTTTCCTGAAGCCCAGAGAGTTTGAGGTGGAACTCTGGGAGGATGTCAGGGCATTGCCACTCCGGCTGGTGCAGAAGGGTAGGAGGCTGCAGGCACAGGGCAGTAGGGAAAGCCATACTTGTTTCTCACTCTGTTGGGATTTGGTTTTGTTTTTGGTTTTTTTGACAATCCGATGAAAGCTACACACCCCAGAAAAATGCACAATCTCGTAAGTGCAATATGAGGGTATTCATAGGCTCCCCTGAACCCACGGATTCCAGAAAGTTCCCGTTCCTGAGAGCTGGTCTGCACCAGGGAGCTAGATGTCCTGGGCACAGAGGTTCCAGGAAATGACTACATGAATAATAATGGTAATAAGAGCGAAACACCTATCAAAATATCCATGTGGTCCACACCATATGTGAGTAGACCTGGGATCACATTCTACTCCCCTCCATTCTCCAGCCCCCTCATGGCTCCTCCTGCTGGTTCCCTGCGCCGGTCCATGAGCGCTGCCTTCTCTCTCCTGGCAGCCCCACATCTGGTCAGGAGCCAAGCCCTGCCGATTTCACCTCCAACCCACTGTGGTTTTCATATGGGTTCCCATTCTTCCATTTCCATTTATCCAGATTCACAATCTGATCACTTAAGATCTGGGTGCCCTTGGGCAAGTCACTTAACCTGCTTCCTGTCAATGTTCTCAGGCCTAAAACAGGGCTAGTTGTGATGCCTGTGTCACATGTGGTTATGAAGACTGGCTGTGCAGGCCTACGGTAAGCGCTGTGTACGTGCCTGCAATCACTCTGGTTACTCAACTACCACCCCACTTTGTCCCGACAGCCGGCCTCAAAGCTGTGCAGTAGCCTCCCAACCAGACTCCTGCCCAGCCCCCGCTTGCTCTGGAGTGACCGTCCTGATAGGCTGCTCTGAGAATGGCATGGCTGAATCCCTCAGGCCCCATGTTGGCCTGGCCTTCGAGGCCTTTCCACACCCATCTCCTGCCACATCCTTATCTACCTGCCTACCAGGACCCATATCTTAGGAACAACTTTCGGAACACTTTGTGCCAGAGGAATCCCCATGTACAGAGTAGGTGACAGTGTAATCGCTCTGGGTCCTCTCAGCCCTTCCTGCCCCCATGGCAGCCCCAGAGCCCCAGCCCAGGGCCACGGGCCCCTAGCACAGCTTGCAAATATCATTCCCGGCCACTGTGCAAGTCCACTTCCTTCCAACTTCCCAGCTTTTGCTCGGGCGGCTCCTTTGCCAAGGACACTCTTCCCCAGCCTCTCCTCTCAAATCCAACCTCGTCTTGGAGGTGCGATTCCAATGCCGCCTCTCTCGTGATGCCGCCCTGATTCCTCACAGATCCCTCCCGTGTGCACCGCCCTCCCACCTGGCACTCTCGGGGCCTTAATCACATCCTGCCTGGTGGCATGGATATTTGTGTGCCTGTGGTATCTCCCCCACAACACTGAGAGTCCCCAAAGGGTGGAATCACACTCGGCTCCCTGCCACCTTCCCTGAAGTGCTGGCTGGTATTTTCTCACTGCCCCCTGGCCAGGGCTTAGGGTCTGCTGTGTTCTAAGCAGGATAACAGAAGTGGTCACGCTCTGCTCTGTGAGCCCTGGGAAGTTGCTTCACCTCTCTGTGCCTCCACTTTTCAACTGCAGGATGGGAATGACGACAATACTTCTCCCATAGGATTACTCTGGGGGCAAGCTGAAGCAATGTATGGCTGGTACACAGCACTGTGCCTGGCTCACAGTGAGTGTCTGACGCAGGGTGGCCATTACTGTGGAGAGGGAAGGAGTGATCCTCCCAGGGGAGTATCTGAGGAGGCCGACGTGAGGCCCTATAACCGCTCACCCACCATGCCTCCTCAAATTCCAGGGCACGTGTTGGGTCTACACTCCTCCACCTCCCAGGGCGGTTGGGTGAGGCCATGAGCTGAGCTCTGCCAATGATATATGAACAAGAGTGACAAGCGCCAACTCCAGGCTGACCCAGAAAGAACTCCCTTGCATGATAGCTGTTTGTCTATCTGCCGGTCAAATGCAGAGGGTCTGCGCCATAAAGGAGGGCAGAGGCATGAGACGGAAGGACCCCAGTCCCTGATGGACCACATAGAAAGACCGTTTTCAGTCAGGATCACTCAGCTGGACCTTACTTGAATGAGAAAGAGATTTTGGTTTGGTTTGGTTTGGTTTGAAGTCACCAAGACTTGGGGGTTTATCTGTTATAGCAGTTTATCTGTTTATCTGTTTATCTATTACAGCAGTTTATCTGTTACCTAACTCCTTTGGCTCGCATTTGTTCAACATCACTGAAAGCTCATTCCTCCTTAGGTGGCTGGGCACTGAATCCCCTGTGGCTGTCAAACAGCTGTGCCTTGGGGACCCAGGGTGTTGGTCACATGGGGACACTCACTTGAAGAAACCCAATATTCCTAGCCGGTACTGGGTCGTCACAATTAGCACGTCCTCGTAGGCAGCCAGGGCGGACCCGTCAAAGATGGAGGCTGAGCCAGTCTCGAAGGCGCCCCCAGGGAGCCACACCATGACCTGCGGAAGGGACAAGACCTCTGCAGTCAACCTGCCAGGCATTCACATCCCCTCCCCATGCATTTTGGGACTTTCTTTATTTAGGGAAATATAATAGAAAGCTTTCCTTTCTAAGTAGCATCAGAGGCTTTGTCTTTTGAAGAAGGCCCAGGGGCAAGCTTGTGGGTTCTGGCACCAAAGTACCTGGGTTGGATTCCCAGCTCTGCCACCAACGAGCTGTGTAATGTTGGGAAGATTACTTAACCTCCCTGAGGCTCATTTTTGCCATAGGTAAGCTCTGAAGAATGAAAGTATCTCACTGATGGGTTATCACGATATTTAAACAAGATCCTGCATCTAAAGTTCTTAGAACAATTTCAAGTGCCCAGAAAGCATTAACTAAATATCACTGAACTTGTGACCCACAGGAAGATGGAAATCATTGTAAGTCATGAAGGAGAGCCAAACCACTTAAGCTATTTTAACTTAACTCCTTCCCCTACCTACAGAAAGGAGAGAAGCAAGGAGAGATGACAGGGAGGAGAAGTATGAAAACTTTCCTCTATTGATTAGAAAAATTCGGACCAAGGAACATAAAACATTCACATGGTACTATTGGGATTGATATACTTCTTTAAAAAAAAAAAAAAGATTTTATTTATTTATTTGACAGACAGAGATCACAAGTAGGCAGAGAGGTAGGCAGAGAGCAAGGGGGAAGCAGGCTCCCTGCGGAGCAGAGAGCCCGATGTGTGGCTTGATCCCAGCACCCTGGGATCATGACCTGAGCCGAAGGCAGAGGCTTTACCCACTGAGCCACCCAGGGGCCCCGGGATTGATATACTTCTTAATAAATCCTTTCCATTCTCTCTTTTTAAAAAAGATTTATTTATTTATTTATTTATTTGAGAGAGAGTGAGTGTGTGTGCAGGTTGGCAGGGAGGGGAGCAGATGGAGAGAATCTTAAGCAGACTCCACACTGAGCACAGGGCCCGATCTCATGACCCTGTGATCACGACCTGAGCAGAAACCAAAAGTCCAATGCTTCACCGACTATGCCACCCAGGTGCCCTGCCCTTCATTTCCCAGGAATGCCTGAGTGGCTCAGTCATTAAGCGTCTGCCTTCGGCTCCTGTCATGATCCCAGGGTCCTGGGATGGAGCCCCGTGTAGGGATCCCTGCACAGCAAGAAGCCTGCTTCTCCCTCTCCCTCTCCCCCTGTTTGTGTTCCCTTTTCTTGCTGTCTCTCTGTCAAATAAAGAAATAAAATCTTAAAAAAATAAAAAAGGATTTCCCAAACAAGCAAACAGAAAATCAGGGTCCTTTTAAGCAGTTGTCTTTCTAAACGTTTACAGACCATTAAATACTCAACAGAGGGGAAAAACAAAACAAACTAAAAATCAAAGTTCAAGTCAAGCCACTGCCAACAAAGAAGCAATCAGAAAGGAAGATAAAGTAAATCTGTCATTAAATGACTTTTTAAGAGTTACTGATGCATCAAGTGATTACATTTCCCTTTTACCCAAGAGGGGGTAGGTTTGATTCTAGACGCCCAGCCCCTCTGCATGGGACCCTGGAGCCCTGGGCACGGTGGGCAGCCTTACAGGGAGCTTGGAGCCCTTGTTCGCATGGGCTGGCGCATAGATGTTAAGGTACAAGCAGTCTTCAGACACTTCCAATTTGGGGTAATGCACCTTGAGAAAGTGTTGATCTGAGAGCAGCCACTCTGAGTTCTGGAGGCACCTTGGAGGAAGGAAGGAGAGATCTCAGAGTTGCTATCAGGGAACATGCCTGGGAGGGGCCAGGTCTTGTGACAGCAGAGAGGCCAGATGGCCTCCCGTGTCTGAGCGGAAGAAGCCTATGGGAGCTATTGGTACAAAAACTAATCACCTCCCCTGCCCCCACCATGGTGGCACAAACAGAGAAACATGCTATAATTCTTTTAGATCTGGTTTTTGGGTAGGAAAGCAGTTTGTGCAGAATAACTGTATCATTAACTTCCAGCACCCACGCATGTGTATAGCCACTACCACAATTCAGACACATACACATCAAGATTCAACATGGCTCAACAATTCCCCAAACTGGAGGGCAAGACACTGGGTTACATATCAAGGGCTTTGCTCTAGCAGCTCCCTTTTCTGCCCCCAGAGGGACAAAAGGACATCTCTAGGCCTTTTCTCCAGGACACAATGGAGGTAGATGAATAGGGAGATTCCTGCATCCAAGCCTTTGTTCAGGCTGGTCCCTATGCCCAGAGTGCTCTCAACTCATATCTGTTTGCTCATGTTCTTCCCTTTCTTTCAGATTCAGTAAAAGTGCCACCTCCTCCAAGAAGCCTTCTGAGATCCCCCTAGTTAGACCACAGCTCTTTAGAAACACCTATATACATTGTGTTCTTTCCTTAAAGTTCTCTTAGGTTTGCACATGAGTGTTGCCATCTTCCCCCACTCAAATGTGACCAGCCAAAAGCTGTTTTGGTCACCTTGGTACCTCATAGTCCCTAGCACTGAGGCTATGACACAGTAAGATTGAATTAGACCAATATATGATTCCTAGGCTGGATGGGTGGTTCCTTCTCAGCATCCTTCTCTGATCCCCTAAAAGGCTGCCCTCGTCACTTTATATTTTAATCATTGTTATGATTTGCACCCCCTAGCACCCCTAGCACCCTAGCACCCCCATCAGCCCACAAAGTCATTCAGGGCAACTGTGACCAGCCCACCATATGTCCCCTAGGACATTATAGAGAGGCAATGACTGAGCTGGCTCTCAATGAATCTTAGCTGAATGAATACATGAAGGAAGGAACAGATGAGTTTCAGCTTCGTGTCTTGAGTCCCTGGGCCCCATGGGGTCTTCTTCTGCGACTTATGGAGCTTCCTGGCATCAGGGTACTCCTTACTCCTGGGACCCCAAGGCCAAGAACCAAGAACCAACTTGAGGACTGGACAGAATCTGAGCATCAGAAGATTCTCGGGGATCACTTCTCGGCCTTTGGCTAAGATCAAGTGCAGAAGATTCTTGGGGATTTTCAAGTCTCACCTTCCAACCTATGCTCATCATGATTCACCCACCCCAGCTTGAAGATCGGCAATGACGGGGGCTCCTGACCCAGAACACATGCATCTACTCCACAGGTGTTTGCGGATTTCCCTGCATCAGGCAGAGAGCACTAGAGCTGAGATCCCTCTGGCGTGGTTCTTCACCTCAAAGCCCTCAGCCAGTTTGGACCTTGGGTGGGGATTGACATGGAAACACCTGGACCAAGACTCAGTAAGTCTGCCACAGCCGTTCCCAAATCTGATCGGTCCTCAGATCCCTAGACACCTTTCAATGCAGCCAGCTTCCTGGGCCCGGCTCTGGAGATTCTGATTCAGGAAGTCCAAGAGGGGAGCCCAAGGTACCCGTGTGCTCTGAACACCACTGCCAGTGGTCCCGCTGATCAGCCAGCTGGGGGGCCATGGTCAACCCTCCTCCTCCTTGGTGCCACCACCTTTCCCAGGGAGCTGCACGACCTTTACTCCCCTGCAGTGCTCCGCCCCCACGCCCAGGCCACTTTCCACCACGGGACTGAGACTGCTCTTACAATTTAGGGTAGGACGTGGCATCTCGGAAGTCATTCCAGGGCAAGGCAGGCTTTGGTTTCTTAAATCGCAGGGGTCCTACAGGGGGCACAGCATAGGGGATCCCGAGGAACACGTTCACAGGCATGGTGCTTCCCAGCACAGTGGCTTGCTTCCCCCGGACCCACCCCAGCCTGGTGCTCCTCACTGGTGCGTCCGCGGCTGGCCCTGAGGGAACACACAGGGCAGAATCAGGAGTGGCTGGGTGGAGAACTGGAACGAGCCCAGCTAGGACGCCCCTCAATGGGGGCACTCTCTCTTGGCCCAGAGGCCATGCAGCAGGAAGTACCTAGACTCCCCATCAATAAACCACTGTCCCTGGCTTCTTTTAAGATTGCCTTAGAAGCCACCTGCATCACAGCGCTGACTTCGTTTCTCCTAGGAGCACAGCACCAAGTCACAAAATTTGCCCCAGTCCTCTTGGGGAACAAGGAAACTCTCCCTTCAACAGCGCGGATTTCCCTTACTCTCCAACTGATAGATGCCAGGATCTGCAGATCCTATGGTCCCACAAAGTCATCTGGCCCAGGGTCAGCACACCCGCTGGCATGTCTGTGCCTTCCCTACCTATGAGCTTTTTGATTTTTCTTAAAATTAAATTAAAAAAAACTTTAAAAAATCCTTCCTAGGGCAATCCTAAGCAGTAACAGCTATGGAATTGTGCTCTTTGATGAGTTAAGTCTATGTTTTTGAATATACATGGAAATAAATATACATCAATAAAAACAAAAAGTTCTCATGGGGATGCCACCTGACATCAGCGCCCCCGCCCCCAGGGACAGGAGGATGATATTTTTGGAAACCCGAGAGTGCAAGCTTCTCGGTTTTCACATAGAATACAGAGTGTTGAGAAGCCCACTGCCCAGCTGTTTACTTATTAGGACTCGGGCGTCTTGGTGGTACCTGTTCTAATGTCATTTTAATAGAGAAAGTCCTGTCCAGGCAGGCACTAGTACAAAGCATGGGCTCCATTCTATGACCCTCCCCAGTGCCTGGACAGAGAGCTCTCCAAACTCCGACAAGGTGTGAGCAACCCAAGGGCAGGACCGAGCTCTACCCACTCCCACAAAGGAGACTCTGCGGAGGATGGTTTTCAGTTAACACCAGGACGCTGCTCAGGGGCCCTGAGGTTACTTACATAGCCTTTTATGAGCCTTCAGACCTCCGAGAAATAGGTTTGTTTGCACTAGTGGTAAGGAAATTCCCCTACCCCATCTTCTGAGGCCCCTCCTCTCCCACGGGGTGTCTCACCCTTGGTGGCAGCTGTAAGGACCCAAACAACCCAGATCAGGGTCTGGCCCCGGTGCCCCCACTCCCCAGTCATCCGGCTGGCCTGCCTGAATGCCCTGCACCTTCACGGCCGCAGCTGGCCTCAGAGAGCTTCGGTCAGGGGCAAGAAAGGGCTTCCTGTTGGCAAACAAATGTTGAGCAGGCAAACACAGAACACCAGCTGGTGAAGAGGGGCAGCAGACCAAGATTTTCGGAGGAATTGGCCAAGCAAGACTTTCCTGTTCTGATTTACATAAGGAGAAGCTGATGATTAACTTGTAAGCTGGGGAAGGATAGTGCGGCAGGCTCTGGGCATGCGGGATGGAACAAATACAAGGGACACTGGGCATCAAGGAAGGCAAAGACCTTAACTGCAGTGTCTGCAGGGGCCAGGAAAGCAGCAAACAAACAGTGAATGAAGCTGGCCAAGAGAGCTTGATAGGATGTGGTGGGGACTGTGGGACAGAGCGCATGCCCTCTCTTAAAGAGGCAAGACTTCTCAACTCCAATGAACGTTTGGCTTACGGCAATGTAGGTACACCAAACCAGAAGTCAGTGATCTCTCTCTATTTTTGTAAGTGGTTTCAAATTTGAAGAAATCATGTTATGAGTCCAGTGCAGTATTTCTACTGGCTTGAGCTGTGTCTGTAGTTC
The DNA here is from genome assembly GCF_030435805.1 of Mustela lutreola. Lineage (NCBI taxonomy): Eukaryota > Metazoa > Chordata > Mammalia > Carnivora > Mustelidae > Mustela > Mustela lutreola. The sequence goes on along the minus strand of NC_081305.1, from coordinate 27,828,832 downwards.
TGATCTAGACCCAGCTCCCCTGCGTAAATATGAGGAGACAAGTCCAAAGAGGTTCTTTGGAAGTTCCTATACGTGGTTCTGTTGGAGCCTGTCCTTACATTCAGGTGGGTCATTGATGATCTGGCTTAGGACCCAGGAACATCACCATCTGGCTCCTGCCATGGTCTACACTGCCCTCGGGGTAAAGGTGTAGCCCCAGGATGGGGCTTCCCAAGTGCTTGGAGTAGGTGGGTGCAATCGGGGTATGTGTCGAAATTCTGTCCTTCTGCTTAGCCGCCCTGGAGATCTAGAGGCAGGACTTGAACAACGTGAATGGTGGGTTTGGGAAGCATTAATCTAACGCACAGGTCTCGCAGAGGAGTCACCTTCTGAGAGAGGCAGGGTTGTTACGAGCAGATATTATGTGCCTGCTGGATACAGAACTCTACACAAGCAGGCAGGGAAAGCCTTCCTCAAGGTCAGAGCAAGGGGCTGTCGGGTGTATTTTGCTAAAGGCCTGTGCTCTGTAAATCTCTACAGATTAGTAGAAGTCCTCCGGTAAATATCTTTCTCCCCAGCTCTAAGTCCCTTTCTGACAAGCCACTGACCGCACCAGGAATTATGGAAATAGGACTTGGGTGGAGTCCTTTCTGAAGATTTGATTCTTAATTCAGCAAAAGTTACTTATGGTTCAAATAGAACCTTGACATTGTCCCCTGAAATCTAGCGAACAGCGGTAGACAGCAGTCCCTAGGTATGATGACAAGGAGTGAGGAAGACAGGGGCTGCCCGTATCAGATGTCTAGATGTTCAGACTGCCCACCTTTGATGTGACCACAAATCCCAGCAGATGAATGGGAGATGGGGTGGGAATTTCTAAAATGTTCCCGGTATGCCCTGCAGACTTTGTTGGGTGTGGGTTAAACATTGAGCATACCCAAATCCCAGCGCGTGTGTATACACAGGTTGGTTGCTGCTAGGTTCAAGTACTTAGGGCTTTTCAGACATCAAAGACCTTAGCTTGGGTCTGGGCCATAGAGTGGGTGGTCAGTGGTGTTTGCTAGATTGCAACCTGACCCTAGCTTGTTGAGACGCACCCACACATGATTCTTTAAAATGCCTTCAGAACAAAGGCAAGTTGTTTTCTTGCCTTTCCCAGCAGGCCCTTCCTGGCATGGCTGACCTAAGCAGCTGCAAGCTCTTGCCCACAGCCTTGAGACCATTTACAGAGACCTGGGTTCTCTCTTGATTCTTCCTCAGAATCAAGGGTGTCCTTGAACAAATCCTTTGTTTCTTCTGGGCCTCAGTGTTTCCATCTTCTGTTGACATCTGTGCACGCATTTTAGGATTATAAATTCCGGAGACCCAAGCATGAGTGAGTTTCCAGAAATGCCTAGGGGGCCAGAAGAACCCAGAGAAGGGTGGAGAAGTAGACAAGTTTCTGAGCAGAGGAAGAAGGCTGCTGGCAGGGCCAGGCCAAGTGACTCTGAAAGCACAAATTTGCCAGCTCAAAATGGCATCTTCATGGGCCCTGTCAAATGAAGGTCTACAATACCCATTCTGTCTACAGCCTTGAAACTCAGACTGTCTCCCTGCTCTGGCCCTTCTTAGTTGCCGCCAGAAAGGTCCTCCCTGCCCTATAACTCTATCAGAAATACGTGGTGTTTCCCCAAACTCAGCCATGGACCTAGAGCTTCACAGTTTGTACCATTCCCACTCCTAACCTGATTATCAGTTTACTGGAAATTGTTCTTTAAATCAACCTTTAAAAAAAAACCTGTTGATTATCAAGAAATTTTTATATACCTAATGCAGTAGAGATAGTGTTTTGAAAAGAGTAAACCAGTGTATTTTGCATTTCTATATGGTGAAATCATCCCCCACCTCTAGCAACTGTTCTAATAACAGTTGAAGACCCCAAAACAGGAAGTGTGGAGGATCTGGCCCTCCTGCTCCACAGATTGTGGGAAGAAGAAGGGAACAGTGGTGGGGAAAACAGGGAGTGATACCAGGTGACCTGAATCTCCCTCTTAGACTGAAACCCCAAGTGGGAGATGTGTTAGGGAAGCTGACGGCAGCTTTGGTTCTCCAGAAGAAGACTGCCATAGGGGTGCTCCAAATCCCTAAATCAGCCTGTGGCAGCCACAACCAAGTTGAAGAGGTTGGGCAAAGACAGATCTCAAGTGATGCTCTTGCTTATCCCGGATCAGCTGTTCTTGGAAGGGCCTGAAATATGGCCTTGAAGGGAACTCAGAAGTAATTGAGACTATGGTTGAGAGCTAGATAGGGAGAGGTCAGGGGACCCACAGAGGTGCTTCCTGGGCTTGAGGATAAAGTGGAGGCCTGACCTGGGTAGAGCACAGTGATGAGAGCTGGTAGAGCTGGTCAGAGCCAAGGTGAGGGCACTGAGTCTCTAAGGAGGGATCCATGGGCTTTGACCAAGACAAAAGGACAGACCGTGAGCTCACCATGTTAGAATTCACCATCCTCCCAGGAACTCGGTGCACAGGGAAGTTGCTGTAGACAGCCCAACAACACCAGGACCTCTGCAAGTGGGTTTAAGCTACCTCTACCCCTCTAAGGGTGTGGTCGTATTAGCTTCTCCCAGTTCATGCATCCAGATGCCATCTTGGAGAGGATGGGAAGCAAATCTGAGCAGAGGCTATGCATTTATTTGAAAAAGCTATAAAGAGATTATTCAAGTTATTAAATAGGACTGAGTTTACCTGATGGAGCTCCATGTAAGTATCTACTATGAACTACAGGGTTGGGGTGGGGTGAAGGAATTGTTCTCTTCTGGTTAAAAAGAAAAGTTAATAATTATTATAGATACATATATATAAGAAACACGCTATGGCCAAACTGGGTCTCTTACCTACAAACCCAGCCTGAAAGAGAACCCTGGAGAGTGTGACTTCCTAACTGCTTATCTCGCATTTTCTTTTCTGTCAAGGTGCCACCTCTGCTTATCTCACTGTTCCCTAATGGACAGAGCGGACCCTCAGGGAAACTGACATGGCAGGAAATAATGATACTAGTTTTCATTTACCGAATGCCTTGTAGGTATCACAGCCTGGGCTAAATGTTTTACAGCCATGACCCTGTGTAATGCCATTATTCCCATTTTGCAGAGCAGGAAACCCTGCAAGGTAGGATGAATCGTCAGATATCACAGGACTGAATCGTCAAATATCACAGGACTGAGGAGCCAGCACAGCTGGGACTTGAGCCCAGACTTCCTGCCTCCAAGCTGCAGCCTTTGCCATTTAGGGAAAAGGAGCGGGAATGAGGAGCAATAGGAAGGTCGGGGAGCATGGGCTGACTTCTGCAGTTCTTGGGCCATTAAAGATCATTTAATCTTGTAGGAAGCAGAGGATCCACCTGACATCACCTCCTTGGACCTTGCTGTTCCCAGCAAGCCAGTGGCCTTGAGGGCCCCCAAGACAAGAGCTCTTCTGATGAGCTCTCTCTGTTCTCCCAGGCTGCTCTGCTGAAACCCTGAGGGAGAAACCAGAATGGGAGAGGACCTCAGTCCCAGGCCTGGCTTCGGCTTAGAACATATGCTAATCTGCCCTGCTGCCAGTGGCCTCAGGGTGGAGGCCGGCCTGCAGGGGGACAGAACAAAGGGAGGATGCTCTGGGGCTGGACTCGTGTTACCGGGCACTGCACCTCTCACTCTAGGGGCCTGGGGCTGGGCACCCTAGAGCTTCCTTCTTTCTTCAGACCCACCTCACACTGCTATTTAATTCAAACACTTCAGCAGGTTGTTCAGATCTTTTCCCATTTGGCTCTGTCCTGTCCAGATGGATGCTTCACTGTACCCCATCAGTGCACCTGCATCACTGCACCTCCTCACTATGCTCCCATCACCAAGCCCCTATCCCTCTAGCCCCATCGCTGTACCCCATCCCTCTAAGCACATCACTGCATGCACATAACTGTTCTCCAATCACTGCACCCCCCTCATTATATTCCCACCACTGTACCCCATCCCTATAGCCCCATCACTGTACTCCCATCCCTGCACCCCATTCCTACAACCTCATCATCACACCACCATCATTTATGCCCATCAGTATGGGTACCATCCCTGCACCCCTATAACTAGACCTATCACTGCACCCCACCTGCATCCAATCTTTTAGTTAATCACATTTTCCTTTCCTGGAATGTTTTGCCTTGACTTCTTCACCTGGTAAAATCCTTCTGGTTTTTCAAGATCCCACAGAAATACCATCTCCTCCAGGCAGACCTCCTTATTCTCAAGTGCTAAAATCATTTTCTCGTTTCATCCTGAGTGCTTTGTTGATGTTTCTATTATACCATTTCCAATGCTCCATCCCAGTTCAATGGCTGGTTTCGCCACAGATGATGATGATGGCGATGACCATGTTGATATCGCAATCTCCTGGTCACATAACGTGAGCCCACTTCTGCCTTAAGTCATACCTGTAGTGGACAGTCCTGTGCAGACCAGCCTCACCTGTCAGGTGACAGCACGCCACCTGAAGCATGGGTGGGCCATGTGACTCTCTATTTTCTGCCCCAGGGCCTTCACCCCATCACAAATATCCTCTCTCACTTTGCTTAAGCAAGATTGGAATTAGAGTAACCCAGGAGTAATCCTCAAGAAAGGGGGCATGAGGCCTGGGAGTAACACTCCAGCCTCTGGAGGCATTCTGTGTGCTGCTCAAGAGGCAGAGGGTTCTAGAAAAACCGGGCTCTCTTTCCTCACAGAAGCAGTCTCAGTAATACACCTTATCTTGTCTTTTCTCTCTGCCCTCCCCGCCCCAAGCTCCACTCTTATGGAACCAAAGTAAGTCAGTGGACACCAGGAGGAGACCTTGAAAGTGGACCATCAGTGGGATCCTATGACTGGATCACTCACCATTCAGACAGCATCATGTGGCAAAGACTCTCAGGGGTGGGCTGGGATGTGGTCCAGCTGGAGGGGCACCAGTCAGGAATGTCTTCACCCCAGCCTCTTGAAGGTATAGAGGTAATGGTAATTACAAGGGTTGTGGTGTTGGCTGGATTTCATGAACTGCCTTGAAGCCTTGAAAAAAAAAAAAAAAATGACAGGCTCTGGTCAATGAGCTATTAACACAGCATGAAAATTAGAGGCCTTCCTGGCAGCTTTTAAAGATAGCTTTATCTCCTTGAACCACAGTGAGACCATGCTAAAGATGAGACCCAGGATTTGACCATACGAGTGAAGGAGCTGCAAAGGAGGTTGTTTGTATAGCCGTGGAAGAGCTCCTATGCTTAAGTCAACCCCTAAGTAAGATGGTTGGGACCCAGAGTCGTGTGAATGGAGACATTTGAGAACAATGAATACTCGATTCTCCTAAACTTTCCAAACTAACAGGAGGTGCCTTCTCCCTCTTACTAGAAGGGAGCAGACTTGGTTTGTGTTGTGTGCTCCCTATGAAAATGTTTTTCCTCATCAAGATCACCCTATTTCATGCATTCCCCCTGGTCAATCATGGGAGCCAGGCTTCAGCCTAGCCAGAGCAAGGGAAGATATTTCCCTCTCCAGGAAGAAATGGCTTTCTCACTGAATTAACTGCATATCATGCCAATATGTCCTGGTAGCAACTGAGAAAAACATGTGTGGGAGTGAATCCTGAGGGCGGTGGACCTGAGGGGTGGGGCAGAAGATAAGATTGGGTAGGAGAGAATTTATAAACACAAGAGCACATTGCCACGACTCAGGATTTATTGTCCTGAAAGAATGCCTCGAGCTGGTCTAAGAGGCCACAGGAATGGCTCTTTGAAGCATGCACATGAAGACAGCCTGCCGTGGATGAGATGGAGCTGCTAGAATTGCCATGGCCGAGAACTAAGAAATAAATCAGAAGGTGCAGGACATGGGTCTATTAGAATGAATTTATTTCCTAGAAGGAGGGAATTCATGACCTGGTGATGTTTACTAGGAGTGCCCACGAACTCTCTTCTCTAGGGTGGTGAGGAACATACCAGTGTAGAGAGCACCTGCCTCTTTGAGAAGCCCAGTGCTGACAATTCTCGGTAAGTCAGTGTTGACGGTAGGCGATGCCACCGTGAAAATGTGCTTTGTTCAGATTCAGTCAATGTGAATGAATCTGGAATAGCAGAAGCCAGGCGGTGCTATTTAACCACCAGAGTAATGTAGAAATAACTGCCCCAATGGATGGCAAAGACAGAGTGGCAACAAGGGTGCCTTGTCCACTGAGATCTATGACAGTGACTAACAGACCACGGTATTCCTAGAAGTAAGGTAGGTAAGCAGCCACCTTGAACATTGTTTCACTTGTAAAACCAGAAAAAGTCAAGAGCTGGTGAGCAGAAGTTTCATGCCAGCCATAACAATGAAAAATCACAAGGCCTTACCAGATGTTTCCAGATGTAAACCATTTCTCAAGCATACTGAGCCTATTGATTAGGAGATGCTGGGTCCTCTTAAAGAAGAATTATGCAATGCCACTATAAATAAATAAACTATATACATTTCCTCAATCCTTCCCTAAAGGAATTTATAGACAGAACCCATCTCATCATGCGAAATTCCATATGCATGCTCATCTGGTGCCCATGATCCAGCATTTCTTCTCAACCAGAACCCAATAACACTCCAGGAGATCGTCTCAAAGGGCTTGTAATTCTCTGCTATAGTTAGCAAAGCCTTACTCCAGAATTCCAGAGACCTATATCATGATTCTCTCACTGGAGTTTGCCATACACTCCACACTGCATCTTTTCCCATCCCTGACACCTCCAGTATCATAGGGCCTGCCAGATCCTATCACTCAGATAGCTGGGATGATAGATCCACAGGTGCCGTCTACTCTCCAGACCCTACTCAAAGCTGGAAGCCTTCCATGTCCCCTGGCATTTAGGCCAGCTGAATACCATGTACAAACACCCTTATCAATTATACAGTGATTGAAGGGGGCCATATTTCAAAGGTCACGATGTATAAGACTGGGCAAAAATCTAAGACATTGAATGGAAATTTCATCGCCCCTATAACCTGCAAACAGCAGGGTTGATAGAAAGAATGGAATATTAAAGCAGTAAATTATATTACTAACAGGTTAATCACATTGGTCAGGTGGACTAATGTGGCTTTAATACATTTAAATGATCAACCAGTAGGGCCTGTTGCTCCAGATGCCAGGTTGCAGACTCTCGTCCAGACACCCAACACTGTAAAGGTATGGGAAGGATGGGGGACAGCCATTGCCCTGACTTTCACCAAGACTCAGTGTGCTATGCTGCTAAGAACACCAAGTCCCATCATTTCTGAGAAAGGTGTCATCTACTAGAACTTTCAATGGGACATCCCACAGGGATGGGCAAGTTACTTCACACCCATGGGGTGACGGGGAACTACTCAATCTCCACTAGGATCCTATTGTCCTGATGTAAGCCAGACCTGCTGGAAAGCACTAGACTGCAGTAGGACACACACTATTGAAAAGAGAAAGGGTGGCAGTTGTGATCTGGCATATCCTGCCCCCAGTCCAGTCCCTCATGCCTGACATGCTCTCTCCCCCAGCCAATAGGTATGGTACACACAGCCTGGTGAAGTGAGCAAGTTGTTTTCCACTGGTATGATCACTTGGTCACCATCTTTGTTTTCTCCCATTGGGCTTCAAGAACGCACATTAAAAGCCCCCTACTAAATTCACCCAACAAGCCTTAAACAATAGACAACAAAGCATTTCCTTATCCTGAACCCTGAAATGTCTCTCATAAGAAAAGGTGTCTTGGGGTGCCTGGGTGGCTGAGTCAGTTGAGTGTCTGACCCTTGATTTCAGCTCAGGTTGTGATCTGAGGGTCCTGAGATTAAGCTCTGTCTCAGGCTCTGTGCTCAGTGGGGAGTCTGCTTGAGTTTCTCTCTCCCTCTCAATGTGCCCTCCCCCAATTCGCATGTGTGCACACTCTCTTTTTTAAATAAATAAATAAATCTTTAAAAAAAAAAAAGAAAAGAAAAGCTGTCTTCTAAGATAGGATGACCTTGGATATTACTGCCTCCCAAGGAGGGACCTGTGCTATCATCCAAATAGAATGTTGTGTGTTCACACCTGATGAGTCTGTTAATGTGTCATCTTCATGAAATCACATGAGGACACATGTGAATGCTCTGAGTGATCAACCCTCTAGTCTAGGGAACTTAATAAATCAGGGGTTTGGATGGATCATGGGCTCTTGGAGAAAAAAAAATTGTACTTATTTTGGGAATTATCTTGATCTGTGTTTCTCTGGCATGTGCTTCTATTGTTGTGATGGTATCTGCCTCCAGTGCAGCCAGACAGTCACCAAATCAACAGCCTCCATGCTGGTGAAACTCCTTGGTGACTGCTCACAGCACGTTCAAGGAAGAGGGATGTGCATAAGAGTGTAAGAGCCTGTCACGAGGGCTGGAATGTTGGCGATGCGGGGGGGGGGGGGGGGGGGGGCTTCATTGAGACAATGTGACCACCGGTTGACCCAGAAACTGGATTTGGACAACTGGGAGACTCCTCCCTCCCTCCGTTGTCCTTCAAATGCATATTCATCCCACTGTTCCCACAGTGGAAGCCATTTTAAAGGACAGAGCCTTGAGAGAGTCAGGTGTTGTGGAGACCATCAGGATGGTGTACATGGCTGAATCCAGTTAAGGCCTAGGTGTAAACCTGTAAGATTCTGGTGAGGGGTTGTTGAGACCTTCTCATTTTGCTGATGCCTAACAAAAGCCTTCTAAGTAAGCTCCCTTGTTTATCAAACCTGCCACCCACCAATCTGGAGTGGTTTACCTCTTTCTTTGGTCTTCCCTCGCCTTCTGTGTTCAAGAGCCAGCTTGCAAACCAACACCAACTAGACCTAACAGACATGCACAGCATGCTATACCCAACAACAACAGAATACATATTCTTCTCCAGGGCACATGGAACATTCTCCAAGGCATACCATATGTTAGACCGCAAAACAAGTCACAATAGATTTGTGAAAGTTTGAAATCATATGTGGTCTCTTCTCCTACCACAATGGAATGAAAGCAGAAATCAATGACAACAGGAAATGCAGAAAATTCACAAATATATGAAATTTAAATAAGACGTTCAGACAACCAACAGGTCAAAGAAGAATTCACAAGGGAATTCAAAATATTTTGAGATGTTCTTTGGAAGTACATACTCGTGGCTTAAAAAAAATACTTTGAGGGGAATGAAATCAAGGTACAACATAGCAGAACTAATGAGATGCTGGGAGAGCGGTGCTGTAAATGCCTACATTTAAAAAAAGAGAGAGAGATCTTAAATAAATAATCGAAACTTCCCCTTTAAGGACTTGATAAAGAAGGGAAGAATCTTCCCTTATCACTCGGCATCAGGGAAATACAAATCAAAACCACAATGAGATATCACCTCACACCAGTCAGAATGGCTAAAATCAACAAGTCAGGAAATGACAGATGCTGGCGAGGATGCGGAGAAAGGGGAACCCTCCTACACTGTTGGTGGGAATGCAAGCTGGTGCAGCCACTCTGGAAAACAGCATGGAAGTTCCTCAAAATGTTGAAAATAGAACTGCCCTATGACCCAGCAATTGCACTATTGGGTATTTACCCTAAAGATACAAATGTAGTGATCCAAAGGGGCACATGCACCCGAATGTTTATAGCAGCAATGTCCACAATAGCCAAACTATGGAAAGAACCTAGATGTCCATCAACAGATGAATGGATCAAGAAGATGTGGTATATATACACAATGGAATACTATGCAGCCATCAAAAGAAATGAAATCTTGCCATTTGCAACAACATGGATGGAACTAGAGCGTATCATGCTTAGCGAAATAAGTCAAGCAGAGAAAGACAACTATCATATGATCTCCTTGATATGAGGAAGTGGTGATGCAACATGGAGGCTTAAGTGGGTAGAAGAAGAATAAATGAAACAAGATGGGATTGGGAGGGAGACAAACCATAAGTGACTCTTAATCTCACAAAACAAACTGAGGGTTGCCGGGGGGAGGGGGTTTGGGAGAAGGGGGTGGGATTATGGACATTGGGGAGGGTATGTGATTTGGTGAGTGCTGTGAAGTGTGTAAACCTGGTGATTCACAGACCTGTACCCCTGGGGATAAAAATATATGTTTATAAAAAGTAAAAAATTAAAAAAAAAAAACTGGAAACCTAAAAAAACAAGGGAATGAGCCTTTAAAAATTCAATAAATATGTAAAAAAAAAGTTTTATTAAAAAAAAAAAAAAGAAGGGAAGAATCATTCCAAGGCAAGTGGAAGTGAGGAAGCAACAAATTTGGGAGTATAAGTAAAACAGAGACTAAAAAAACAAAAGAATCAATGAACCCCAAAGCTGGTTCTTTGAAAAGATTAACAAAATTGAAAACAAAACTTTTTTCTAGATTGACTAAAACAAAAAGAGAAAAGATTCAAATACTAAGGTCAGTAATGAAAGTGGGAATGTTACTGCCAGCTTTAAGGAATGTTTTTCAGGCTGAAAAAAAAATGATAAATCAAATATAATGCAAATGCATCATGGGGCTCTAAGACACACAGAAGTAAAATCTATGACATGGGAGGAGGGGGTAAAGGGGATTGTATCATATTAAGTTCCTTATATTATGTAGCCAAAATATTCAATAGCAGAGATAAAAAACAGAGAAACATGGAAGGGTTCAATTAATCTAAAAGAAAATAGAAAAGAAGGGACAAGAAAGTGTACAAAAGAGGGGCACCTATGTGGCTCAGTGGGTTAAGTGTCCGACTCCTGATTTCAGCTCATGACCTGACATGAGATCTCATCTCATGTCATGAGATCGAGCTTCACGTCCAGCCCCACATTGGACTCTGTGCTGGCATGAAGCTTGCTTCAGATTATTTCTTTGCCTCTTGCTCTCTCCCTCTCTAAAAGCAAAACAAAACAATACACTAAAAAGTACAAAAGAACTGATGGAAAGAAATAGAAAAGTCACAGCCAGATGATAAACTTTATCCTACCCATATTAGTAAACACATTTAATAAAAATGGATTAAATGCTACAAGTTAATACAGATTTTCAGTGAGTTCAGTATAGTAGACATCAAGGTAAAAAATATTACTAGAGGCAAACAAGAGCATTTTTAAGGGACAAAAAGAAAATACAGTGTTCAGAAAGATAAAACAATCCTAATTGTGTTACACCTAACAACAAGCCTCAGGATACATCAAGAAAAAAATCAAACTATAAGAAGAAATGGAAAATGGTTACAATCATGGATAGAAATTTTAATATAGTTCTCTCCATATAACTAATAGAATAAGGAGGAAAAAATGAGTAAAGATAGAGACTTGAACAACATATTAATAATCAATTTGATCTGACTTATGCTAGACTAACAACTATAGATTACACATTCTTTTCAAATCCACATTGACATTTACTAACAGAGACCATATGCTGGGCCCTAAAGCAAGTTTTAATAGATTGCAAAGTGTTAAAATAATGAAAATAAGTATTTTCTCTGTATAGGCACAATGCAGAAGTTGATATGTAGAAAAATTCCAGACACTTGGAAATCAAGTGACATGCTTCCATGTAACAAGGTAAATTTGACACTGGAGTTCACAAATTGGTGAATTTTTAGATATCATAAGTAAATTGACATCATCTGTGGAAGCAGTCTCACTCAGGTAAGACTGCTATTGACCAGTTGCCCCTTGGAAGTGTGTTTATTGAAGTGAGTTTGTCCCTGATGGCTAATTTTCAAAAGTGAGCAGATAATGATGATTTGTGATTTGCTTTTTAAAAGCATGTTCACTGAAGCAAGTTGTCATTGATCAATTGACCAAGTTTAAAATCAGTTCTGGTGGCTACTTGTTACCATGGCTACAGAAGAATCAGTCTTTAAGTAAGTTTTTGAGAAGATGTTTATTTTCAAAATGAAAAATCAATCTTTTCTACTATCAGAAAGTTAGAAAATGAAATTATAATAGTATAAAATAGCACATACTAAGTAATTTATTTAATAAAAGATTTGAAAGACCTCTAACTTAAAACTACAGAGCAATGATAAGAGGAATACATAAAAAAAATGGGGAGATAAACCATGTTCATGGATTCGAGGACTCGGTATTATTAAGATGTCATTTCAACACAAATTGATCTGCAGAGTGAATTCAACCTAAACAAAAACTCCAGTAGGCCTTTTTTGGGGAGGAGGGGGTAGGAGGTAGAATAAATTGAAAAGCTGATTCTAAACTGTAAAACCTTGCCAAATTTTGGAGGACTTACACTACCAGACATTGAGACTTACTATAAAAGTAACTTGACTCCTACCTCACCATACACAGAAATTAATTTAGGACACATCAAAACCTAAATGTGAAAACACTGGAGAACATTTTTATAATATTAGAATAGGCAAAGTTTTCTGAGAGAGGTACTAATTGGGAGAAGAAAAAAAAAACTGATAAATTGGACTTCATTAAAATTTAAAACTCCTGCTTGTCAAGAGATACCCTTAAGAGCACAAAAAGACGAGACACAGACTGAATGAAAACATTCATTACACATTACCTGACAAAGGAGTCATACCCAGAAAAAATAAGAATTCCCATACCTCTACAATAAAAGACAAAGAAGCTAATTAAAAATGGGCAAAAAACGAGTTGGGGGTGGACAAAATGGATGAAGAAGGTCAAAAGGTACAAACTTTCAGTTATAAAATAAGTAAGTCCTAGAGATGTAATGTACAGCACGGTGACTGTAGTTAACCATATGTATTACATATCTGCAAGATGCTAACAGGGTAAATCTTAAAAACTCTCATCACAAGAAAAAAAATGTTGTAACCATGGATAGTGATGGATGGTTTCTCAGCTTAACATGACTGTCATTTCACAGTGTACACTAATTGAATCATTATGTTGTACACCTGAAGCTAGTATAATGTTCTATGATAATCATACGTCAGTTTTTAAAAAAACAGGCAAAAAGCTTGAGCAGCCATTTTACAAAAGAAACTATCCAAGTAGTTAATAAGCACATGGAAAGTGTGTTATGTATCATTAGCCATCAGGGTAATGTGATTAAAACATAGTGAGTATGATGATACACCCATCATATAGTTAAAAATAATTAACTATATCATGTATTAGCAAGGATACAGAGTGTCCATTGCTGGGAGAAGTTACAATGATAAAACCACTTTGATTGCATAGCAGTTTCTAACATGTTAATTCTTCACCAACCCTGTGACTGGGCAGTTCTATTCCTAAGAGAAACAAATGTATATGTCCATGAAAAGACTTGTGCAAGAATGCTTACAGTGGCTTTATTCATAGCAGCCCCAAACTAGAGACCAATGTTCATCGATAAGAGAATGAATAAATTGTGATATGTTCATACAGTTGAATACGACTAAGCCATAACATAAACAAAGGTACTAAAATGCACAACAATGTGAATAAATCTCAGGAACATTCTCTTGATTAAAAGAAGCCAGGCACCAACAGGCAAAACTAATCTTTGGTGACAGAAGTCAGAAGAGTGGTTACATGAGAGGGGAGAATGAAGTAGAAAGGGGCCCAGGAATTTGGGGGGTTTATGCCAATATCTTGTGTCTTAGTCTGAGATCACATGGATGTCAACGTATATAAAAATGTATGAAGCTGGACAGTTATGCATTGTGTCACTCTAGGTAAATGATCTTTCAACAGCTTGCTGGGAGATGAATCAATGAAGTCCCAATTTCTAAGGGTTTTTCTGGGTGTTGGAAGTAAAGGCCATTATTGGATTCCCTCACTGCCGAGCCTGGGTCACTGTTTCTTTTGTTTTTGTTTGTTTGTTTGTTCTTGTTTTTAAAGATTTATTTATTTATTTTAGAGATAAAGAGTCTGTGTGGGCACAAGCAGGAGGGGCAGAGGGAGAGGGAGAGAATCTCAAGCAGACTCCCCACTGAGCACGGAGCCAGACACAGGGCTCGATCTCACGACCCTGAGATCATGATCTGAGCTGAAACTAAAAGTCAGATGCTCAAATGCTCAACCAACTGAGCTACCCAAGCAGCCCTGGGTCACTAAATTATAGCTCATACACAGGTACCTGGGCTGGACAGGATACAGTGCTGACTTCCACAACTGCCCCCTACCCCAGATGTGCTCTAAAAGCCAACCACTGGATTTCGTCTGCTTTTTGTCCTTATATCCTGTGGCCAAACTCTTAGCTCAGGCCACAGCTCTGGAAACACGCTGGGCATTTCCTGCAGTGGTGCAGTTCTCTGCCAACAGTATAAGCCCATTCACCAGTCCAGGTGAGGTCTCTCTGGTTCCACCAGAAGGACTCAGTAAGCATCCAGGTGTTCTTTACCATCTGCTCGTAGGGATTGTGTGTGAGTCCCGGTGCACAAACTTAGGAGCATAATACGCGGACTCTGATCTTCTCTAACTCAACTGAATTTTTACTTTGAGTGCCCATCATCACCCTGAAGAGTGGAATATCCTGCCACTACTGCCGTGTTCAGATCCAAGACCACAGCTCCATCCCTGCTCACTGTTCTGTGTCTCTGCTCCTTTTCTGGTCTGGAGTTTGAGCAGAGCTTCACCGAGGTCCCCTTTGTGTGTTGTCTATCACTGCAGCGGCTTTGGACCAACGAAGGGTGTTAAGGCACAAATAAGCTCCTACCATATGCTGACCGAGAAATTGCAAACTTAATGATGTTCATGAGCGTGCGTCTTGTCCATTCTCCTGAATGGACTTTTGAACCTCAGAAGTCCAGAGCTGATTCCCATTTGGGCTGCTTTATCCTATGTTATCCTTTCTTGAGGCCATGAATTGCAGAATGGCCTTACTACTGATTGGAGAAAGGGCCAAATAGGTACAAGGAATGAGAGGGTAATATTCAAAATATTTTCCCTCCACACATCCTTGGAGAGTGTTGGGACCTCCTGTGAAGTTTTCTGGGAAACTAATTTGTGCAAGACTCTGTGGGCAGGAGGGTAGGTGAAAAATAAGGCCTACATTTCACCTTTGCGAGCCCAGATCCAGGTGAGGGAATTACTGTGTAAATGCAGGTAACTCCAATAGCAGATAGAACATGGTCACTGCCCCAACTGAGATTTGGACCAGGATGGTGTACAGAGAAGGAAGCTGATTCATGGAAAACAACCTGGCACATAGCCACTTAGCTTTTACCCTTGCACTCATGGCTGTTGAGCAACGGCTTCAGGTCTCTTCATCAGGGAGCTCCCTGCTGCTAGCCTGGTCCTTCCACAGCCTTGAGGGTAGCTCTCACCCTACCATCCCTCCTTGAGCTTATAACTGGGACATCTAATCCCAGATTTCAGGACTGTGTCAAGAAAGAAAGAGTGTTCAACCCCTATCAGAAGGAGAAGGTAAGGAGCCAAAAGGAATTCTGGAAGATTGTTGCAGGAAAGGCTCAAATTTGTCCACATCTACCTATATATACACCCTTGGCATTAACCCTTCTTCTACATTGATGCTGAGCTTGGTCATTGGACTTGCTTTAGGCCATGAAACAACGCAAATACACACAAACCAATAATTGAAAAGTGCTTGGATAATGGGTTTGGCTTGTCTTGCTGCCCTTTGGAACCCTGCAATCATCATGTGTGAACCAGTCTGGGTAGCCTGCTGGCTGATGGGAGTCAGCGAGTCAAGCCCAGTGCTCTGTCCCTCCAGCTGACAGCCATTCAGTCCACACAGGCAGGGTCTCCCAGCTGACTGGCAGCAGACCACAGATGCATGAGTCTAGTGAAAACCAACAGAACTGCCCAAGTAAGCCCAACCCAAAATGCTGACCCATAGAAACTTGACCTGAATAAATGGCTATTTTTTAAGCCACTATGTTCTGGGATGGTTTGTTGCACAGCAATATATAACCGAGACAGAAGTTGGTATGTAGATGTTAGATGCTGCCTAAAAAAAAACCCTCAAACTCTTAAGACAGAATGTTTTATCTTTAGTGTGCTCTTAGCTGCTTATGATGAGATAGAAAGCATGTAACAAGGCAGAAAAAGAATTGAAGCCTGGCAAACATTTTGGTCCCACACTGCTGTTTCCAGAAGGCCATGCTCCTCCACAGGGGGCAGAGACGTGTGGAGGAGCGTGGAGAGAAGAAACTCGTGAGTTCTTAACAGAGGAAATCTGCATCATGCTTTCTGGCTGGAAAGGGGGTGAGTCCTGCACCCCAAGTTGGAATGGTTATGTATACCTAGGCACAAGACCCTATAAGCCATCACACAAATGGCCAAGTTGCATTAACCAGATGTAACCCACAAAAGGCATGGAACTTCTGGGCCTGAAGGACCACTGGATGATAGATGTTGGACCCCATGTGGACTAATGATTGAGAAGGAGATGGCCCTGCAAGCTTCTTGCCCCTCACCCATGCCATGGCACTGAAATCTGGGAATTATAGACCCAATCTCCAGACTGGAGAGGGGGTTAGGGAACCCAGAAAAAGGTCAGGCTAAGCTTTCCCACCATTTATGTGGAGCAAGAGCTCTGCATCCTAACTTAGCATTATAAATGATCAAGAATATTATACTTTCCGGGGTGCCTGGGTGGCTCAGTGGGTCAAAGCCTCTGTCTTCGGCTCAGATCATGATCCCAGGGTCCTGGGATTGAGCCCCACATCGGGCTCTCTGCTCAGCAGGGAGCCTGCTTCCCCCTCTCTCTCTACCTGCCTCTCTGCCTACTTGTGATATCTGTCTGTCAAATAAATAAATACATAAAATCTTTAATTAAAAAAAAGAATATTATACTTTCATACTAAGTTTGGGGTAGCAACATTGCAATACACTTCTTTGCTCTCTATGATTGCCATCAGAGTCAAGGTTTAAAAATTCAACTCCTTGTAACTGGAGGAAATACTTAAATTATTTATGAGTAATATTGATATGACACAATTATTATGTAATATTTACTGTTCCGTTATTATTACCATGACTTCTGCTGTGCTAAGTGCTTTATATATGTTACTTTATTTATTCTTCCTATGACTGTATGAATCAGGTGTTATTACTACTCCATTTTATAGGTAAAAGAATTAAGGCTTACGGGAACTAAGTAGTTAGTTCCTCAACTTCTAAATCTGTTTCACGCACTCCCCAACACTGCAAATTTGTCTTTGGAGGCAGCAAACATGTCTCCTGACAGAATCACAAGTAGGAGGGGTCCAGAGATGACCAAAGTCAGCCTGTTCACCAGAGTGATGGGGACGCTGAGTGTTAGAGGGGGTAGGGCTCACACCAGGACCATGGTTCCTGACTCCTGACCACTCTTCTGTACACAGATGATAAACGATTCTCACTTTCCCCCTGCACGGTGTTGATCTGACAAGGTGTAAGCAGTGTGGACCAAAAGGGTAACATGGATTGTCTCATTTCATCCTCCTGACAACTCTGGGAGATAGGGTTTATCCTCATTTTAAATATGACAAAACTGTGGTTTTAAGAAATTATTATTTGAATAGCAGAGTCAGCATTTGAAAATGAAATTATTAAGGAAGTCTGTTTTTTTAACTCCTGATCTGGTTCAGGGCCTCGGGACCATTCCCACCTGCCTCCACTAGCCTCCACCTCTCCAGGCCTCACTTGCTCACTTGTGCACAAAGAGCTCTCATTCTGCTTTCCTCTAGCTTATGTCTCCAGGGGACTGTTGAGTGTTCTGCTTGCCTAGGCCCATGCCAAGAGCATCTAACCGCCAGGGACCACTTCCTGCTGTCCTCAGTGGGAAACAAAGCACTTTGTCTGGGGGTGAGGGAGGGGAGAGCCAAGAAGAAGTGGAGAGGATGGGGGCAGGGGCTATTATCTACTCATTAGTCTGACCAAAAGCCCAAGACACGTTCAGGGCTGGGAGTGGGGGTAGGGGGTTTCAGGAAGGGGAAGAAATTGTCCTGAGACTCTTGTGAACCAGGGTAAGAAAGCGGCCAAGATGATGGTTTGCTTTGTTTTACTTAGGAGATGTGGGTCAATACCATATTGTCCACTCAGACAAGGTCCTAAGTGAGCTGGCTGGGATGGTTAATTTTATGTGTCAACTTGAAGGAATGAAAAGATGCCCAGATAGCTAGTAAGACATTATTTCTGAGTGTGTCTGTGAGGGTGTTTCTGAAAGAGATTAGCATTTTAATTAGTAGACTGTGTAAAAAGATTGCCCTCACCAGTGTGGGTGGCCATCATCCAATCTGTTGAGGGCCTGAATAGAACAAAAAAGTGGAGGATGGGCAAATTCGCTTTTCGCTTTTAGCTAAGACATGTACCTTCTCCTGCCCTCCTAGCCTTCAGACTCAGACTGGGACAAGCCACTGGCTGTCCCAGTTCTGAGGCCTGTGGACCTAGACTGAGTCACGCCATGGATTTTCCTAGTTCTCCAGCTTACAGACAGCAGATCATGGGTCTTCGAGGCCTCCATAACCAGGTGAGCCCCTTCCCAAAATCATCTTCCTCATATATATATATGTATATCCTATTGGTTCTGTTCTTCTGGAGAACCCTCACTAAGACATCTACCTTCGAGTAGAGAAGAACCAAGCCTGTGTCTAGATTCTCCAAATCCCCTCATGTTCCTGGTGGAGGAACCTTGACAGAGCATTTCCTCGAAGCCTCTAAATATACCAGAGTGAAACCAGAATCCTGCACAGGGCAGATATTCCCAGGTTTCCTTTTTGCTTAAGGGGCACTTACAGATGACAAATTGTCTTTACCATCAGTGTTTAGAAAACTGATTTACCATGCAGAGCAGTATTGGTTGGTTAATAGTCAAAACCTGGGACCAACTCAAATGTCCAGCGTTAATAGAATAAATAAATGTATTAGCAGGATAAATAAATGTGATATATCCACATGTATTCCATAATAAATGTGGAATGCTACTGAAAAAGAATGATGCGCTACTATAGGCCATGAAATGAATGAACCTCCCAATGTCAAACTTAAAAAAACCAAGACACAGGGCACCCTCGGTAGCTGAGTCGGTGAAGCATCTGACTCTTGATTTTTGGCTCAAGGTCATGATCTCAGGGTCATGGGATGGAGCCCCCTGTTGGGCTCCATGCTCAAAGCAAAGTCTGCTTAAGGTTCTCTCTTTCTCCCTTTGCCCCTCTCCACACTGTGCACACGTGCTCTCTAAATAAATAAACAGAATCTTTTTTCTTTTTAAAGCTAGACACAAAATGGGTATGTACTGCATAAGCCCCATAATGGAGAGTTCAAAAACAGGTTAATGTATGCTGACAGAAGTCAAAATAGTGGGGGGATAGGTAATGACCACAAGACCTCTGGGGTTCTGGGAAATGCTCTGTATTTTGATCTGTGTTGTGCATCTGCATGAGCAAAAATTTGTAAAGATTTGATTTGTACATTAAGGATTTGTGCACTTTTTCTATGTGCATGTTACTCATTGTACTTAAATAAGAAGAGCAAAGCCAGTAGCGAATATTCCTTGAGGGCACGCATGTGAAATCATGTGTAGGGGCGTCCAAAGACTCTGAAAGGCAGGCCCCAAGATGTCAAGAGTGGGAAGATGTTTGAGGCAAAAATTAGTCATTTTTACTTTTCTCTTACTTTTCTGTATTGTTTGAAACCATATATTTTTTTAAAGATTTTATTTATTTACTTGACAGAAATCACAAGTAGGCAGAGAGGCAGGCCGAGTAAGAGGGAAGCAGGCTCCCTGCTGAGCAGAGAGCCCAATGCAGGTTCAATCCCAGGACCCTGAGATCATGAACTGAGCCGAAGGCAGAGGCTTTAATCCACTGAGCCAACCAGGTGCCCCTGAAGCCATACTTACTATGAGCATGTACTATTTTTGTAATTAGAAAAAAATGATTATTTTTATTTGGGGAAAGACATAATTAAAGCAAAATAAAAGCAAATAACCCTGAAGAATAAAGGAGGAAGGCCCCAGATCAAGTATAATGCCGCCTCATTAGCACTCAGTAAACACCTACAGAAGGGATGTATGACTCCCTAAGGTTATTTCACTAAACCAGGACACTGAGATCCAGTGGGCAGAAGTCCTTTGAACACTCATCTCCAATTATGGAAGGAAGGGTTTGTCCTCACGTAGGGATGTGTCCTGGGGGGCCACCTAGAGCCCAGGAATCACTGCCCCAGTCTGGCCAGCTCTCTGTCACCATGACAGAAGCTGGGGGCTTCCTGGGATGACAGCCTGACTGGGGAGACTGGGCTGTGGTGCCAACACCAAGATCTTCACAGGAATCACACACTCATGATTGTTTTCCAGGAGACTGCTGTGTGCCTGGCACTGGGTAGGTATTTAAATAGGTAATCTAAATTTACTCTTCTCAGTCATCATGTAAAAGGACTCTTGATGGCTGCATTTTGCTGATGAGGAAGCAGGGGTTCATCCAAGGTCCCCCAGCTGGTGTGGCAGAATAAAGTGGAGGTTGAGACGAAGGTCCTGTTGTAAGGGTTTGAGAGGCAAGGCTTATGACTCAGCGTGGATCCAAATACACCATGGATTTTTTTCCTGCCAAGCCCCAAGCCCAGGCAAGCACATCAATGGCCTGGCCTGCCTTTCTGGACATTCTAAGGCTCAAGTGCCTGTCCTAGGTCCCAAGGCCAACATCTCAAAGAGCCTCTCTCCCTGAGCCTATAGAAGGGCAGCTCAGTTTGGTGGAACAGAATGGACAAGTAGCAGGAGTCAAGAGCATGTTCCTTCATTGTTGTTATGCTGGAAGGCTTCCTGGAGAAGGTGTCCAAATAAGGATGCCTAGGAAAAGCAGTTTGTAGCACTGAGGATGTTGCTGGCTATCCCTGAAGAGCTCCCTCCTCTGCCTTTCCAGTTAAAACTCTCACTTGGAAAGAGGATCCTAGATTCATCTGGGAGTTTGGAGCTGAGAGACAGGGCTTTAGCAGTTTTTTAAAGTTTGTCTCCTAAAACACTGGTGTGTCAGTGACTCTAGAGCCACAGAGAATGCATCTGGGTAACACTCCTTCCCACCCCACCTTCAAAGGAGACTCTCACCTCTTAAATGTTCTATTAGATTAAAATAATGGGTCTCAAGCAGGAGCAATTCCCTGCCCCCAACCCCAGGAAACATTCGGAGATGTCTACTAAACTTGGGGAGTGCTACTGGTATCCAGTGAGTAGGGGGCAAAGAATGCTACTGACCACTCCACTAAGGACAGCCTTTCCTAATTATCCATACCCAAGGTCAATAGTGTCAAGGTTAAGAAACGCTGGGATGGGGTGCCTGGGTGATTCAGTCAGTTAAGCATCCAATTCTTGCTTTTGGCTCAGACCATGATTGCAGGGTTATGAGATCAAGCCCTGTATCAGGCTCTATGCTGTGTGTGGAGCCTGCTTAAGATTCTTTCTCTCTCTCTCTCTCTCTCCCCTTGTGCCCTCCGCCCCCAAAAAGAAAGAAACCATGGGATATGATACACTTGACATTTTTGCCATAGAAAAGCAGTGATTTCACATGATTCCTATTGGACTTCTATAGCTTTCAATTCAAAAGAGATTTTCAATGTAGTCTTAAACATTGTAAACCAAATCAAATCCAAATTTCTCATTGCAAGAGAGTCAGAATGTGGCCCACAGAGGAAAAGGGGATTTCCCAAGGTCAAGCACAATAAATGAGCGTGGATCCAGACCTGAACATGGGTCCCCTTCACTCTCCTCTTGTTAACACAGGACCCTGACCGCCATTGCAGGCCAGCCACAAGAAATGGCTTCTTCCCTGTTTGCTGCCCTAATGCTCTGCCCCGGAGAAGTTGTTTCTGAGAGGCCCACTTGCCACCAAAAACTTGGGATGACATTCATCCAGAACTCAAAAGAAAATCTGTTTGTCTAAGAAAAAAGAAATGGGGAACAAAAGAACCTTATCCCCAAACAGCCATGCAAAGTGAGGCCAGCTGCAGGGAATTAAATGAGATTAATACCCGCTCACGTTGGTGAAGAGAGAAAAGGCTTATGAGGAGCACATCGAGAATGACAAGGCTTTCCTCTCAAGGAATAATAAGCTTTGCTTCAGATGGACAGGGAGACTTTCACTGGGGAAGAATGAGCCTGGTGCCATCCCATTATAAAGCCTATGCTAGGGCCGGTAGGAGAGGGAGAGAACTCTTCGTCCAGGAAAAATGCGATTGTTTGTGCTGCCACAGCCACTTCCAGAGAATGAGGACACAGAATCTCAGATCTCTGCTCTTCGGAGCTGGGAAGAATCCTGGAGATGGTCTGAGGGAAGCAGATTTGGGGTGAGGAACAAGAGTCAAGTGGCCAAAAGCCGGGGAGCTGTATGGCAGCTTCTGTCAACTTGACTTTAACCTGCACATGCTTGTTGTCATCCTAGGACACTTCAACCCCATCCACTCAGTGCCTTGCCCAAGTTGTTCACTTTTCTAAAAAAGTGCAACCAGGAAGCACTCATCGCCTCTCAGGGCTTCGCGGTATGATGGGGAAACTGAGGCACAAAGAGGGGAGGGGTTTGTCCGAGTCAGGGGGAAGAGCGGCTCACCTCAGCCATACCCAAGCTGGGGTTCTTTCTCAGACAATAAGGGAAAATAAAACTAGCAAGCAAATGCCTGTGGGCATCCTATTCAAAGTTTTGGTTTACTGTAAGAAAAAAAAAAGTACAATATAAAGTTAAAATAAACTCCTACAAACATAAAATATCCTAAGCTACCCATCGGCAGTTTGGGAAGCAGATTCCCCACCTTCAGTGAGGAAGACATCCCCTTACAAATGCACTGAGGCTCAGGTACAGCCTTTCTAGATTTCTTATTTATCAAGGCCTCAAGCATCTCCCTGCTGGGGCAACGAGGACTGAAAACACCCTCCAAGACCTGAATTCCCTCATCCTCCCTCTGAAGGTTTCCATGGCAAACGCTTCCACTTTCCGTTTTATACACAGGATTTAGGCCAGCCCAGGGGCTCTTGAAAATGGTTTTTCTGACCTTACTAGTGTTGACCCTCTTTCCGTGTTATAAATCAGTGGATTTTATTTTAATTTTAAGGCTTACAATTAAACTGCAGCTGTTCCAGGACTGTCTGTCAGCACGTGGCTTCAGCAGCCAGCCGCAGCCCAAACTCCTCATCCTTGTTCCTTTCAACAGAGAATGATAGAAGCCTTGGCAAGGACTGTAATGAGGAACAGAAGAGTTCACTCTCAAATGAAGCCTTTTCCCTTTGATCTTGGCCTTTTTGATTGTGCCTTTGGTTGCTAAACACTGCTTTGATCCTTCGCCTGCCAGAAGCCACCAAAGATTTTCCACATCCTCTGCTCCCTTTAGAATGAAACAGAAACTATGCCACCTGGCAGGTCAGGGGAGCCCGTGGTAGGGAGTGAGAACATGAACACTCACCCTCTAACAGTGGCTGGACCTCTGAAGGGCTATCATCAATGAGGTATAGAATGGACAGCAGAAATTTTCTTACATGCTGCCTTCTGTCCAGTTTGGCCAAGCCCTCAAGGAAGGCTGTCTTCCACACTCAGGCAGAAAGAACTAGTACATCTTCTTCACTGACCATTAGGACAGACCTCCTAAGGATCTGACCACAGAAAACACAAAGCAAATGAAAGAAGAGATCACTATGGTCTCTTCTCTCAGTCCTGACCAACATCCTGTGAAATCACCGTCTATTCAAACCTTCCCAAGAAGATATTCACAATGATACAGGGTTATCAGAGACACAATCCGCAGCTATCAGAGTCCTTGGCTCAGCTCAGTTTGAAGGGGACCCAGAGGATACAAAAGTGGGGTCCCTGCTGATACAACCTTAGGCCCCTGCATTTATATAAAAACATGAAGAGTATGACCCAAATTCCCATCGCTACCTGTTACCTGAAGTGTCACTACTGGTGATTTTTTCTTTATAACACAAATACCTTGGAGGGGAGTGAGGGGTGGTGAAGTTCAAGGCCCTCTGATGAAGGAGATGAGTTCTCCATTTTTGGACCAGAAGAGTCCAGGTCAATAAAGAAGTAGTGGAAGGGGACAGGAAATGAGAGGGGAAAGATGAAAGAAAGACGTAAGAAGGAGGATGCAACAAAGACTAACGCTGCTTCTTTCACAATTCTGACCAAAGGTCAGTCTGGGGGAGACCATTTTACTCCTTCTAGTCATCAGTCTTAATCAAGACCCCTTTAAATATAGATCCCTAAGAAGAACTTATTTTAAAGGTATGCAGAGAAAGAGAGAGAGAGAAAATAAAGTCATGCAGAGAAGTTGCAGACCTGTTGTACTCCCAGACCTGAAATAGGCAGCAAGTTCAACTCCTGAAGACTAAGAGGGGCAAGGATCTCCTCAAGCAAGATAGGAGGCCACATCCAGGCTCCAAGTCCTGTATCTGAGCTAGAGAAAGCTATTCTTTCTGCCTGGGTAACCTGTTATAAGCTATTTGTCTGAAATGGGTCGGGACAGGCACAGAAACCCTAGCAACATGGATTTGTCTAAGTGATTTGCTGGCTCAGTCACTTAGTTTGTAATATTCATGTAGAATAAGAACACACACACACACACACACACACACACACACACACACACACACAAACACACACACACACACACACACACCAATGTAAGGCCTGAAGCTGAAGGCCAAGAAAGCTGAACGGTAGCAACACACACCTGCACACCCACACCCGATTAGGGGTTAATAAGCACAGACAGAAGAAGAAATCAAAAGCTCTCACCAAAAAATGTGAAATCACAAAACAATATCAATGTAGCTACGAACAATGTAGCTAAGAAACTAGAGAAGTTATACTAGCAGGGGAAGGAAAAAGGAGAAAACAACAACAAAAAATCATTAACAAAAAAAGGCAGTAAAAAAAAGGAAAAAGAAGAGCAGTTAAAGTAGGAAATAACAAGATTGTAAAAATAAAACCAAATATAATGGTAATTACAATAGACATGAATGGTTTAAACCCACTTATTAAAAGTTGGAGGTCATTCAATCATATAAAAAAATGGGCAGAAGATATGAGCAGACACTTCTCCAATGAAGACATACAAATGGCTATCAGACACATGAAAAAATGTTCATCATCACTAGCCATCAGGGAGATTCAAATTAAAAAACCACATTGAGATAGCACCTTACACCAGTTAGAAGGGCCAAAATTAGCAAGACAGGAAACAACATGTGTTGGAGGGGATGTGGAGAAAGGGGAACCCTCTGACACTATTGGTGGGAATGCAAGTTGGTGCAGCCACTTTGAAGAACAGTGTGGAGATTCCTCAAGAAATTAAAAATAGAGCTTCCCTATGACCCTGCCATTGCACCACTGGGTATTTACCCCAAAGATACAGATGGAGTGAAAAGAAGGGCCATCTGTACCCCAATGTTTATAGCAGCAATGGCCACGATCGCCAAACTGTGGAAAGAACCAAGATGCCCTTCAATGGACGAGTGGATAAGGAAGATGTGGTTCATATACACTATGGGGTATTATGCCTCCATCAGAAAGGATGAATACCCAACTTTTGTAGCAACATGGATAGGACTGGAAGAGATTATGCTAAGTGAAATAAGTCAAGCAGAGAGAGTCAATTATTATATGTTTTCACTTATTTGTGGAGCATAACAAATAGCACGGAGGACAAGGGGAGTTAGAGAGGAGAAGGAAGTTGAGGGAAATTGAAGGGGAGGTGAACCATGAGAGACTATGGACTCTGAAAAACAATCTGAGGGTTTTGAAGGGGCAGGGGGTGGGAGGTTGGGGGAACCAGGTGGTGGGTATTGGAGAGGGCACGTATTGCATGGAGCACTTGGAGTGGTGCAAAAACAATGAATACTGTTGTGCTGAAAATAAACTTAAAAAATTTTTTTTAAAAGTTGGAGGTCATTAAAAAATGTTAGTGACCTATATATTTGCATATACATTACAATGGGCTATTATTCAACCATAAGAGAGGAGGATATTTTGCCATTTGCAACAACATGGATGGACTTTGAGACATTATGCTAAGTGACTTAAGTCAGACAGAGAAAGACAAATGCTGTATAATACACTTATTTGTGGAATCTAAAAAAGTCAGACTTGTAAAAAACATCGAGCAAGGGATGCCTGGGTGGCTCAGTCGGTTAAGCATCTGCCTTCAGCTCAGGTCATGATCCCACGGTCCTGGAATCAAACCCCATGTTGGGCTCCCTGCTAAGTGGGGAATCTGTTTTTCCCTGTCCCTCTGCTCTTCCCCCAGCTCATTCTTTCTCTCTTTATCTCTCTCTCTCACTTGCTCTCTCTCAAATAAATAAATAAAAACTTAAAAAAAAAAAAAAAAACAGAGAGCAAAATGGTGGTTGCCAAGGAATGGGGAGTTGGAGGATACGACTGCTGTTGTTTAAGGGGAAAATCTTGCAGTCAATAATAAATAAGGTTATAGAGATATAATTCATTGTATAAGGAATGGAGACAACGATATTGTACTACCATTAACAAACTTGCTAAGAGACTAAAACTTAATTATCCCAACCACTAAAAAGAAAATATAATTATGTAACATGATAGAGGTGCAACATATTGCTATAATGACAATCATGTTACAATATATAAATGTATCAAATTGAAACACATTGTACACCTTAAATTTACCTATTACATGTCAAATATATGCAATTTAAAGAAGTTGGAGGTCACCAGATTGAACTTAAATCTACTGTATGTAGTTTACAAAAAACACACCTGAAATAAAATACGAGGGTTGAAAATGAAAAGATAGAAGAATATATTTCACAATACTGAATCAGACAAAATGGAATTTAAGTTGAAAAACATGACTAAAGATAAGGATGGACACTCTATGACCAAAAAAAAAAAAAAAAAAAAAAAAAATCTACTAAGAATTTAATGCAATCAAGAACTTGTAGGCACCCACTAACAAGCTTCAAAATATATAAAGCATAAAGCATAACCTGACAGAAAAATAAGGGGGAAAAACAATGAGTGAACTGACAGAAAAATATAAGGAAGTTGAAAAAGTCCATACTCATAGTAAAATGATTTGAACAACATAGCACCTGCTACAGAAGGAACCCAGACTACACTTGGTCACCTCAGAGAGAAACCTATCATGGCAGGAACTGAGAGAAATAAAAAACTGAGAAATAGGAGGCGTCTGGACTTTAGTTTCTCTGTGGAGAAGGAAGACTTGATCCTGAGAGTCCAGTCCAACTCACTGTGGCTTCATTGGAATTTGGGGCCAAAGTCCAAGTGAACAATCAAATCTGTCTGCATTTGTGTTTGTTCTCAATGACTCTTCTTCTTACTATACCTGCCAGGTATGAGCACTAGGATGATGGAAAATCTGAACTGAATTGTGGTAGAGCCAGCCAGTTCTTGATAGCAGAGGGGGAAGAGAATTTATGAGCCTCATAGAAAATAACAGAAACCCAAGGGAAAACAGATCATAAACACCCTATACATTCATTTTGAGATTCTGGTCCTCCCCAGCTTCTCTGGATAAAATCATCACCACCATCACCACCAGCAGCTGTTGGGTGATTACACAGGCACTGTGTAAGTGTGTCATATGCATTGCCTCTATTAATCTTCACAAAAACCATTTCAAGTAGGAGTTTTTATCAATATTCTCATTATACAGAAAAGAAGAGGCTCAGAAAAGTTCAGTGACTTGCCTATAGTAACAGAGCTAATAAATGACAGACTTGGGATTGAACCCAGTTTTGTGTGACTGCTCTTAAGCACTATATGACCTGGTTTTTTGGCTGATGAACTGAAAACACGTGGCACATAATAATGGCAACAGGTCACACATCCTTCAAATCTGAGGTCAGGTGTCCCTTGCCCCCAGGCAGAAATCAGTACTCAAGCTTCTAGTTTATACCTTCCCACAGACCACTCTAGAAGGTAATCTGTCTTTCCTGGATCCCCAAATCTTACCACTAAATCTGACCCAAAGAGAGTATCAGGATATTTTATTAAATTGAATTGAATAGATTAGCAAAAAGAAGCTAAATTCTGACACCCGATCACCACCATTTAAACAGTTACTTGGCCAATTGAATGTTAAATTTTAGAAACTCTTTTTTTTTTTTTTTTTTTTTTTTTTCCCAAAACAGGTCACTAGGTGAGCCAGTGACCCAGGACAAGTTCCTCCTGCAGCATGGCGCCCCCAGGCCCACCTTCCAGGCCTCTATCACATAGGTGACTTACTCTGCAGACAAATCATGGATGGTTCTGAAGGTGGTATTGTCACGTGAGGAGAGTTTTGTGGTTGGGTCTTCTAATGCCCTGGGTTTTCTTTCCTCCAGAATACCCTGGTACCCCACAGAAGATCTATACATTTTATTTTAAACAGGATTCTTCCTCCCATTTCCCGGTCAAGTCCCTATTTCTCGAGGAAAGTTTCTCTACACTGGTTACTCTGCGTTCTGGGAGGTTGGGAACGTAGATAGGGTTGGTACTTAATATTTAGCTGGTGATGCAAAGTCCTTGTGCTTACAGAACCATACTGCCAATAAAGAATTAAGAATGCAATGATTAATTAAGAAGTGGGAGGAAAGGAAAGTTTTTATTTATTAATCGCCTGGGAAATCTTCTGATGCTTTAACAGCACTATCTCACTTGATAATTGTAACACATTCCCAGGATGTACTATTGACTCCATGTTACCTGTAAGAACACTGAAACTCAGAGAAGGTAAGCCCCTTGTGAAATTCACAGAGACCTACAGTGACTGGCAGGATTTGAAATCAGATCCCTCTGCCTCCAGGGGCCTGGAATCTCAAAGAATACAGACAATATATTCTACGGACTCTGTTACAGGTGATCAGCGTTGGTGACCCTCCAAGTATCATACACTCCCTGGGCACAAGAAAGATCCTTAAGCTTAAACAAGAAATCATCTTACTGAGATCCCCTGTTTCCTGGTGAGAGCATTTGAGGAGAGTGATGCTGATTGATGCGGGTTGTAATAATACTTATTTGTCTGCAATTACTCCTTGAATCCCAGCCAACATGGGCCACACTGAGCTGCAGCTGTACAAGATGTCTGGATTCTCCCACACAGCTTAGAGTTGGGAACAGGGTGGTCAGGAAAGGAGCTGAGTGGGGGCAGAAAGACATCTCCATTCAATGAATATTTATTGCAGCCCAGCTCGACACCAGACCTTGGCAGGGAAGGGAGAGGAAAGGCATGAACTTAAGCAAAATTGCAGTTCCTTTATATGTCAATGAAATGTTTACTTACAAAATGCAAAAATACAAAGTGTGGTTTCTTCCTCTGAGGGAAATAACAAGCCCAGGAACAAAACCCAGCAGCATGATGTGATCGACACTATAATCAGGGTGCGCTGGGAGAGCTTAGAGAAAGTTGTGCCCCAGAGGGCTGGGGAAGACTGCAGAAGAGCCGACTTTTCAACTAGGTCTTGCAGGCTAGGTTTTGTGTGACTGTGCATCAGGTGGATGAGACGTGCGAAGGCAGTCCAGGAGTCGGGGAGGATGGGGACAACCAGAAAGGCTGGGGGCATGAGTGTGCATGACACACAAGAAGCTCTGGGGTCTGATATAGCCAATGCCCTGCCACAGGCTGGCTTAGAGACCTTGGGCCAGTTCCTTTCTCTGTGACTTTGCTGTCTCTTTTGCCATTTGTGAGATGGAGACAGTAGTTCCTACCCACTGGGTTGTCATAAAGATGAAATGTAACACTATGTTTAATGCTTTAAAAAGTTCCCGGCATATGTAGATACCCAATAAAAGCTAGTTAGTTTTAATTTTGTTATTAACATGATGATGTTTATATTAATGTGATGATGGTGATGGTGATGGTGATGGTGATGATGGTGGTCGTGGTGATGAGGGTGAGGATGATGATGTTGGGACAGTAAAATGAGGCCAGAGCCAAGGTATTGAGAGCTTCAAATGCTATGGGAAGGAATGGAGAATTTCATTCTCCTGTTCCAGAATGAAAGTGCAGCAGACAGAAGAGTTTTCGACTCAGCATAAAGTGATTCCACACCTGTTACTCTCAGGGCTCCCCTGAAGATACTCCTCCTGGATATGGCAAGGCCAACTCCCTCATCTCACAGGTTCTTGGGGCAGGGTGGAGAGAAATGAGCTCATCTTGGCAGGACAAGGCCCCCTTGCCACCCTATGCCCTGTCACTGCCCCTCATGTACATGCTGCGCGGGACTTGTGAGGACATCTTCAGGCCTGCTAGGATTTGAGACACATCATAATCCAAAAGGAACTGTCCATCTTCCTTCCTGCTGCCCTACCCACTGTGTTCCTCCATCCCACTCACCCCAGAAAGCTCCTGGGGCGTGGACATGGATATTCCCAGCCCATGAAGATGTTCCAGGCCATCGAACAGATCTGGTCCTGACCAAACGGTCTCCTGTCTGGGCTTGGAATTGGATAACTGGCCTCTCCCTCCCTTGCCCTGCCTGGTTCTTTGCTAATTTGCTCCCTCCCTCAGCAGGCTCCCATGCACCCCTGGGATTAGCTTAACTCTCCTGTTCTGTTTCTATTTCTTCAAAGCACAGGGCCTCTGCTTTCTTCCCTGTTCCCCCCGAACACTCGAGCTTCTCATTCCTGTTTTTTTGGTTCATCCTACCTGAATCCTACAGGTCAGCATCCCACGAACACTACTTGTTCATAGTGCCCTCTCTAGCTCCTATAGTCCCCACTAAGCTTTATTTTCTTGCTTCTAGGATATTCAGATGGGCCTCTACCCCTCCCCAGCTCCCTAGTTTAGTCCATCTTACGTCTTGTATTGGCATAAATACCTTGACCCATAGGTCTGATTCTCCAGAGATGGGGTGCCTCATGGAGGCCTCTCTACTTCTTCACTTGCACTGGGCACAGGGAATTAGCACTAGCTACACATGGACCCCCCTTCTCCCCTCTATGCTTAAGGCCGCAGCCACTCTTCTTTTCTCTCCATTCCGTACGTATTTCCCAAAGAGAACAAAGAAAGCTGCTCATATATTCCCAAAGAGAACAAGACACAAAGAAAATGTAGAACAGAGGAGAAATGCTCCATATTTGTAGACACAAGTTGTGGAGAGAGGTGGTAGGATTTGCAGCAAGGTTGGCAAGCATGATTTTTAGTTACCTGGGTTGGAGTCAAGGCTGTACAACCCACTGGCCTCTGAGAGACACTGCCCCTCCACCCTTCCTCCCAGTCTTGGGGGTGACTGAGTCCCAGAGAACTTGGGTGGACAGCCACATTCTTTCCTATTTGTCCTCAGTCCATGAGGGTAGGCGTGGAGGGCTGGAGCTTTCCCCTTGCCTTTTCCCTTAAAAGCTGGAGCTTTTAAGCCCCCTTTCCCATAGAGAATGAGGGCGATGTTAATTTAATTATTTTAGCCAACTCCTCACAATCATCACCAAAACCAACCTCTGCCTAGAAGTTAAAATAAAACCAAAAGTAAAGCAAGAATGACTGCAGTTGGACACCAGGAAGAACTGGCCAACCAGTGTGGTAGAGGTGGCAGAGAAGAACTTTGGGTATCTGAAGGACAGGGAAAGGCCACCTTAAGCCAGCAGGCATGGGCTGAGGATGCCCACATGCCTGGAGCCAGAGGAACCGATCTGATTATCTCTTGAGTTCTGTTCTAGTTCTGAGCTTCCATGAATCAATGAAAGGGGCCTAGAGGTGGAGCAAATGGCCTGAGGTGGCTGGTAGCAGATGTGAGGGTGGCAGCTCAGCTACTTTCCAAGTCAGCTGCACCAGCCTCCCAGGAAGTGAAGAAATCTCGATTCAGGTTCCTCTGCTGACCTTGGGGGTTCATTCCCTTCTCTGGGTTTAGTGCGATTATCCTTAAAATGTGGAGGCTCATCCAGATGTGGGACCAGCTCTGCCTTCCTGAAACTGTTGGAGGCATTGCCAACCTGAGCACCAGCCCCGGCCGGTCATCCAGCCCCAGGGCACTCCAGGACAGTCACCACTGCTTCCAGGGTGCTGAGCCTTGGGAAACCCTGACATATTACTTAGACATCAGTGGCTTCAAGGGTGCAATGAGGGGCCCCAGTGTCCCCACCTCAGAACACAGGGAACAAGGGCGATGCGCCCTGTGGCTGGACTCAGTCCACCGAGTCTCCCCCAGCTGAGAAGCATCCCGAAGCCCACTCCTTACATGCACAATGCAGCAAAACCCAGCATCCATGGGCCTGAGACTACTAGGAGCCAGGTACCTTTCTGCCCCAAACCTTGCAGGGGAACTGCCCGTGGCTCAGCAGGGCCGTCCTCCACCCCATCCCTCCCAGTCCTGTCCGGCTCAGCTCTGGTCCATACTCACCTGCCCTTCTCTGAGGGCCTACGTCATTTATTCTCCAAGCCCCAGCAGGGCCATGTGACGCCTGCTCTCTTTGAGACGCTTCTGCTCCTCAGCATTAACCTTGCTTTCCCAACCATGACGTCACCTCCACGAATGTCACCTGGAGTCTAGGAGCTTGGAGGGATTACATAAAACCGAGACTTCCAAATATGCATAGCATTTGGAAATTGAATTGGTTAAGGTAAAAGTTGAGCTAAAAAAAAAAAAAAAAAAAAAAAAAGCCTTAGTGTAGGGCCTGATGAACACAGGAGTTCATTTCTTTGTGCAGAACCGTGGCTGCTGTGATCGCCGTGCACACATCCACTCGGACGCCCTCACCATGTGCGTGCACACCGGCCTGGCTTCCCATGGCCAGCACCTGCGCCTCTGGCGGAGGGCCACCCTCGGGCTGCTGGTGGCCACTCTGCCCACGAGCACAAGGAAGACTGGAATGTCTGGGAACTGGCGGTCCATAGGGACCCATGGGTATGGTCCCTCAACCTAGGCTAGCTCTGAAGCTCACGCTCTGCTCTGTTCTTCTCCATGGAATTAAGCTCTTACCAGCTGCTGTGGTGGCTGGGCTTTACTGGCTGCCTTTCCTTCCTTTGGTCATCGCCCCACTACACTCACCTGCCAGCGCTCTTGCCCTCCTCCCAGCAAGCCACACGCATGCAGTCCTCTTCTTAGAACAGGGACCCAGGGTCCCTTCATTTTATCGCCCTGCCTGGCTCCCCTACCCCAAGCAGCTCATCCTGCTCCTGTTCATGCCCTGGCCTCCAGAAAGGAAAGGAAGAAGGACATCTTCAAAGGGAGTGAGGCAGGAAGCGCAGCCATCCCTTGCTTTCATGTGTCCTTGTGGAGAACTTAGCTGCAAGGGAGGCTGGAAACATGCCCAGCGGGAAGCAGTAATACAGATGAAGGGACATTATGGTGATGGATGCTGCGGAAATGGAATCGCCCTCCCCATTTACCGGGCCCCAGAGTGAGGTGCCCTGCAACACACCTTCCAGGTCCTGCCTTGCTGGATGCCCACAACACAGGATAAGACCATTACTGCTGCGGTTTGCCGACTGAGACAGGACTAAGTCATATATGAGCCATAAGGGGCAGAGTCAGATCCCAAATGCATGTCTGGCCCATGGGTCTCCTCTGTGGTGCTTCTGCTTTTTATCCCTAGATGTGACTTATAATCTGGTTCAATACCTGTGCTTTGAGAGTAACAAAACTGGGAGCCAGAGAAGGGCAGGGACTCAACCCAAATCACCCAGAGAGCAAAAACCTGGGGCTACTTGGCCACTGGTTGGCGACTTGGTCCATGGCTCCTTCTCTAGGCTGACAGCCTCCAAACAGCTTTTGCTCTGACTCAGACTGGTGCCTATGGGGCTGCTGGGAAGAGAGATATACATCCTCTGGACTCACAGCCCGAATTCACAATAGCATCTAAATTTCTAAACAGCAAATCTACTAGTCAAGGTGCCAGGGATGGCCCAGAGTCTATGTTACCTCTGTAGCGGCCCCTGCGTCAGCCCACAGACCTTGAATCAGCTCCCTGGCTTCTCCCAGAAGGCAAGGAGAGCTTATTCCCTTGGGCCTGGCTGTTTGCAGGCAGGAATTAGTGGAGAGGGATGGTGCCACCAAGGCCCCCAGATCCTCCATGAAGTCATCCCCTTGCTGTCGTCAGTGTCAGTTGCCTAGCAACTGCCTTTGGCAGATGGTGGCACTGAGAGCATGCCAATCTCTCCCACAGCTAAAAATACATGCCAACGACAACGGGTCTATTTTAAAAGATACAATGCGCTCCCAATGTCTTCCTTGAATGTGAGGAACTGTGCTGTGCCGGGTCTCTCTGGGCTTCTGATTTCATCTGATGGGGTGGAAGGGAGCATTCGAGGAAAGGAACCCAAGACCAGCACTGTGGGGGGCTTAGAAAAATTGTCGTGGAGGCGGAGGAAGGAGAGGAAGAAGAGGAGAGAGAAGAACTAATGAGCTGGGAATTAAATATAGTCGGCAGCACATCCTCTTATCTGGCCACATTTTTTTTTTTTTTAATCTACACAGGAGGGTGGGGTTAGGAAGCAAAAATCATAGAATCACAGAAGCCTAGACCTGGAAGAGACCCAATCTCATTTCCCCGTTGGGAAAGCAGAGGCCCTGAGAGCTGGAGATGAGAAAACTCAGCTCTTTGTCCTTGTTCAGGGTGCAAAGGCTGGGGTTCTAGGTGTGGACATGAGGCCTTGGACCCTCTCTAACTCCTCTTTTGCACTTCTTTTGTTTGCTTTTTAAAATTTTATTTATTCATTTTAGAGACAGAAAGCAGGGAGAGGAGCAGAGGGAGAGGGACCAGCAGATTCCATGTTGAGCACTGAGCACAGCTTGGGGTTCGATCCCATTACCCTGAGATCATGACCCAAGCCCAAACCAAGAGTCAGACGTTCAACTGACTGAACCACCCAAGGGCCCTCCTGCACTTCTCGTAGCAAGTTGACCACATGACACGTCACCACCTTAGCTTTCTGTCAATCACCATTATCTGCAATCACACTTCTGTTGGTACAAAGAGAATAGAGATTCTATTCATGCATGCATTTACCCATTCATGTATACGGTAAATATTTATTAAGCACCTACTGCTACACCGTGCCATGCCCTAGAGATAGAGCAGGGAACAAATACATATGGTCCCCATGTCCTGTTGCTTGTGGTCCTACAGCTGAGGCGGGTACTACACAGGTAAGCACAGGGCACCACAGGCTAAAAGCAGACACTAAAGCCAGACCCAAGTCGATGCCCACTAACCAGCTCTGTAACCAAAGGTTACAAATGCTAGCACTTAGTAGGGCTGCAAGATAAAATACAGGAGACCCAGTTACATCTGAATTTCAGATGAACTACAACTTTTAAAAATATAAGTAGAAACCCAGTATTACATTATCTGAGGTTCAAATGTAACTGGGTCTTCTGCATTTTTATATGCTACATCTGGCACCCTTACACTTCATATCATGGTTGCTTGATTTCCTCATCTATAAAATAGGAAAAAATAATATCTACTTATAGGGGTTATGTTGTGGATTAAATGAGAAAAACTTGTCTATCTGAGACTCTCCTCTCGTCTCCCTTGTGACTTGCCTGGGGTTTTGCCCTGGCTGGCATGTTAGCCCTCCTCCCCCAGGATCTGCATAGGGGTGGCCCTGCTCTGTCCTAGGGCTGAGTCGGGGGGTGAGGGAAATATGCAGGTTGACACCTGCATTGCCCAAGGAACCAGGAACCAACCCAACTTTACTTGGAGTGCTGGTCAGAGCCCACAGCCCTCTGTTAGACTGGGGTGCTTGTTCAAAAATATAGATGTCGGGGTTCTCTGCAAGCTTTAACAAACCAGAAAGTCTAGGGGAAAACGTGCCTTTTATTTTTTAATTTTTTATGTTTCAAGATTTTATTTGTTTGAAAGAGAGAGAATAGAGAACTCTAGAGAGAGCAAGCACGAGTAGGAGGTGAAGGGCAGAGG
This sequence comes from Mustela lutreola, assembly GCF_030435805.1. Taxonomy (NCBI): domain Eukaryota; kingdom Metazoa; phylum Chordata; class Mammalia; order Carnivora; family Mustelidae; genus Mustela; species Mustela lutreola. Next base: position 27,793,102 of record NC_081305.1, on the reverse strand, counting down.
GAGAGGGAGAAGCAAACTCTCTCTAGGGAGCCCCCTGTGGGGCTCGATCCCAAGACCCTGGGGCTGTCACCTGAGCCAAAGGCAGATGTTAACCAACCGAGCTGCCCAGGTGCCCCAAGAATGTGCCTGTTGAACAAAATCCCAGGTAACTCCCTGGACTCAGAGATTTGAGAACTACTGGCCTGGGACGTGGAGAGGGACACCTGTCCCTGCTGAGAGGCAATCCCCGAAGCCTGCATTGACCCGTGGGATCCTGCAGTGGATCCTGGAACGGAAAAAGGACATGAGAGGGAAACCGGGCGAAATCTGAAGAAACATCATAGTTCAGTTAATGGTATCGTACCCATGTTAATCATTGTACCACAGTTACATAAGACGGTAACATTAGGGAGAACACAGCGAGGGATATATGGGAACTCTCTGTACTATCATCGCAACTCTTGTGTAAATCTCATATTATTTCCAAGTTAAAAAAAAAAAAAGCTTATTTTGACTCAAAGCCTGCCCTGCGCCTTTCCCCAGTGCGGTGGTGCATCAGAAGGCCCAACCCCCAGGCTGCCTGGACTCAGCTTGCGTTGGTTAAGCAAGTGCAGGTAGCTGAGCGCCTCCCCATCCCCCACCCCCAAACACAAGGATTCTGGGGAAGCACTGCTTCTCTTTCCTGCCACTCACACTGGGGCTTAAATGTCAACCTCAATGAATTACATTTTAATCTATGTTATCAACCTGGCCAAGGCCCTAATTGGATGCCAGGCACACCCGCTGAAGGGCATGCATAATTCATCAGCTGAGAGGCCAAGAAAGCCTTTCATCATGGGCCAGGGAAGGAGGAGAGAGAGAAGGAGAGGCGGGGGGGGCAGGGGTATGAGCTGGAAAAAGAGGGCAAGCAGGTAGGTTGGACGGGAGGCAAGAGAAGGGACCTGGAATAATAAAGTCTTCAAGAGTAGTCTCTAAGCTTCCGCTTAGGGTCACCTCCTCCAGGAAGTCTTCATTCACTGTCCCCTTACCCCCACCATCCCCCCTGCATGCTCCAGGTCCTCCTTCCCCTACCCTCCTGTAGCACAGGACATATCTCCTGGGATAATGTCTAACCGAATGACAGGTCACTCCCTCCTGGCAGAGTCTGCACATGGTATGGGTTTGTCAAGTGACTGGCTCTCCCTCGGATTTCTAGCTCAGACTATACAAAGAAATGCTCCAAACGAACGAGTGCTTGCACTTGAGCTCGCTGGCTCTGCCACCAAACTTGCTCCTGTTCCTCAGGGCCACCCTCCATTCTGCCCAACCTCTGCCATCTTCTTCTGCCTGCCAGCTCCTGAAGCCAAGAACCACACAGGGAAGCCAACACAGTTACAGTGGAATTGGAAAGGGAAGTCCGTATTTCTCTGGGCAGGCCCCCTGCTGCCTGGCCAGGCCCGGAATGTCCCCCACAACACCTTTCTCAGGCCTCTCTACGTGGCCTCCCACTCCACTCAAACTGCCTTGTCCAGGTCACTATCCAAATCCATATGAGCTTTGACAGTTTCTTAACAGGTCTTCAACTTGACTGACCTGCAGTAGCACTGAGCGCCCCCTCCGCCTTGACACATGACCTTCTCTTGACTCTGGACACTGCACCCTTCTGCTTTTCCTCCTTCCACTTGAGCCACTTGGGTGTCCGCTGGCTTTGCTGAATGTCTCACTTTTGTGGGACTGTGGAATGGTGGGAAGCCCCAAGGGTCATTCCTCAGAACTCAGCTCTTCTCCAGCTGTTTCTACCTAACATGATTCAGCTCCTTGGCTCTAAACGCCATCAAACACCAATGGTTCCTAAACAAACACATCCACCCTTGACCTCTCCCTTAAGCTTCCAGCATAAATATCCACTTTGGATGCCTACAGTTATCTTTGGCTGCATAATACCTCCAAATGCAGCAGTTTAAAACAATAAACGTGTTCTCTTGCAGTTTCTGCGAGTGACGGATCTGGATGCCATTTACCTGAGGGCCTCTGGCTGAGGTTCTCAAGCTGCCAGGTGGAGCTCTAGTCTCATCAGAAGGTGTGATGCGGGAGGGTCTATTTCCAAACTCACTTCCATGGCTGTTCCATGGGAGTTTTTCCATAGACTCACAATAAGGCAGCGGCCTTGTTTCAGAGACAGTGAGCAAGGGCACAAGGAAGAGGACCCCAGGCAGAAGCAGTGGTCTTTTTGTAACTTGATCTCAGAAGTGACACTCCACCACCTTTGCCCTATTCTGTTGGCCAGAAGTGAGTCACTAAATCCAGCTCACCTCAAGATGAAAAGACCACACAGGGCGTGAACAGCAGGACACAGGGATCATTGAGGGCATCTTAAATAGGCATCTTCAACTAAACACGCCCAGGAAAGAACTCCTAAAATTTCCCGTCCCAAACTTGTTCCTCTCCACATTTTCTCTATCTTAGTAGCTAGTGTACCAGCAGCAGAATGGAGTGGCCTATCAACTTGGATAAGCTGGAACTACATCTCCCAGAATCTCCCTATTGCATGGTTCTGGGACAGAGTTGGCCAAAGTGGGAGCTGGCACAGGATCTGGGAGAAGGAAGTGAAGGATCAGTCATTATTCATGGAAGATCATGGCAGCCACATACCCTGCTGGGCAGACATAGAGCTCCCTGGAGCCTTGCAGCTTGTCCTCACTCTTCTCTGCTCTGTGTCTAGCTTATCTTTCTAACTACTGATCCACAGTTGACCAAGAGCTACCCCAGACCCACCTCCAGATGGGTGGCTGTGTGCCCAGAGAAGTGGCAGACACACAGAGACATCAGAGCCCCAGAGCCCTCTCCATGAGCCTCCTCATGGCCTCGCCTTGCTGGCTAGATGTGCTAGATTTTTTGGAGGTCCCTACTGGTCCAACTTATTCACTTACACAGGGATTCAGGACCATTATTGGCTCTTTCTCTGATCTCTAAATTCACCCTTTCCCTTCCAAACTTCACTGTCCTGGTTTCTCCCACAGTAAGACAATGAATTCCCATAGTGAATTCTTTCTCCCATACTGCTGCCTCCTTTTTGCCACAGCTGAAGTGGCACCTGCTCAGAGAGGCCTTTCCTGAATTCACCAGCCAGGCCCATGTTCTGATCCCATAAACCATCAGATTCTGAATCATTGTTAACCAACTTTGCCTCCTTATTCTGTCCCATCTACTGCACAGTGTTCTGCAATTGTGCTACTATGGATGAGTTTAAAATCAGGCCTGCAAAATGGGCACATTCATGCCTACTTTTTTGATGGGGAAATGAACGCACAAAGAAGTAAAGTGATTCACCCATGATCTCATGGAGCAAGTGATGAAACAGACGGTAGGAGGGGAGATCAGAGCCCAGTTCTGCCTGATCTCTGGCCCATTCACTTTATCATCTATAATGCCTCCCCGTGCCTGAGGCTGGCTTTGGGAGAGTTACTCAACATCTCAGTCTCAATGTCTTCATCACAGGTACCCACGGATTGGGAGCCCTGAGAGTACTTAGTGAATTCTAAGTACTATGACTTGTCCCTCTACCGCCAGCAGATCCCAAAAGCCATCTCCCCTGGGATGGATCCTCAGAGTGGAATCGAAAATACTCGGGGCTATTTTGAGCAGAAGATCCATGTGTCCTCTTCAAGATTGTGGCAGATTTCATCCTGGATCCCAGGCACTGCCCTGCTGGAGTCTCTTTTTGCCCCATCCCTCTCTCAGCTCACAGTCTCAGGTGGGCTGGTGGCCCATCGCCCAACCCCACATGAAACAAATAACAAAAAGCCCCAGGCCACAGACCAAGCCAGCAACTGGGCAGTGTTAATCACAGAGATACACAGAAGCCTGGGAGGCACCTGGCCTCCCCTCTTTCGGGCCTTCACTAGCTTCCAGGCCACTATCCGCTGTGTTCCCTTGCAGTAGGGCTGGGCTGTGCCAGGTCTTCAAGGAGCGTCACTTGGAGCTCTTCTGAGGTTTATGCAACTTGAAAGTCACACAGTGACTTCTCCTTACTTCTTCACTGGGCTCATACCTTTGCCCAAAGGTACAGGTGCACTTGTGAATTATCTCCTTTTAAGATTTAGAAAAATCACTACTTTTTCATCAGTTTATACATCCCAGACATGTTTTCCCATCTGCTGTTCAACCATCAAAAGTTATTAGGTGGGTTGAACATAAAGCAGATCCACTGGAGAGCTCTGGAAATAACCATACCTAGCACATTCTGAGCTCTTCTTCATTGCCTAGCAGTGTGCCCAGTACTTCCTGTGAGTTAAATGCACAGACACCTTTCAAAAATCCTGGGAGGTAGCGACTGTTATTATTCCTTCTCCAGAAAAGGAACTGAGGCTCAGAGATATTTAAAATATGCCTGCTTGTTGCCCCTCAACATCCAAGGAGCAAAGCCAAGATCTGAATCCTGGTGGACACCTCCAGTCAGTTGCTAAACTGCACCCAGCCACAGAGGAGGGCCCAGGGAGGCGGAGAGGCTTGTCCTGCTCCTCTGTGCAAATGCTTCTCAGATTTTAATTAGCAATAATCGCGCCTCAGATAAACCTCATTGGCTACGATATTGCCACTGCGCAAAGCTTACTTCTCAGATTTTAATGCACCCGTGAATCACCTGGGGTTCTAGTTAAAAGATATTAAAATGAAGATTTTGATGCTGCAGGTCTGGGGAGAGGCCCAAGATTCTGCATCTCTAACAAGCTCCTAAGTGATGCTAACGCTGCTGATCCAAGAACCACACTTTGAAGGATGAGGCTCCATACCACACTGCACCTGGGCAGTACCTGCCCCTTTCTGTCATGTGGGATCCCCCTGGGTAGCTAAGTTCTTGCATTGAGCACAGACTGCTCCTGCTGTTGGAAGGAACAGAAAACCCACTTCAAACATTGGTTTAAGACAAAGGAGGAGTCTTGTAGATGAGAAGGCTTGGGTTCAGGCAATGCTGTATCTAGGTGCTCTGCTGATGTATCAGGACCTGATACTGTTCAGCTCTGCTCTTCACAGTGGGCTTCATTCCCGGCTCCACATATTGATACAAATGCTGCCAGAGGAATGAAGACACAGTGGGATGGTCTTGACAAGCTGAAGCTCTCTCCGTTATGGGAGCCTCCGAGTGTCTCATCACCCCACACCTGACCTGGTATCCTTAAAGTCTCAGCTGGCTAGAGATGCCAATGCCACCAAGCCGATTTGCTAAGGGGCACATAAAGGTCAACTGGCCATACTCTGGTATGTAGCACCTTCTCAAATTCTCTGGGTTATTCTGGTCTTCCTCAACTGTGGCAGGGTGAATTGTGGGTCCTGACTCTTCATTCTCCTAAGTGTTAAACATTCACGTCTTTGCCATAGCTGCTGGTGGGTGGAGTGAATTCCCCCACCTCATGATTTGGGGGTTGGCCATGTGAGCTGCTTTGGTTGACAGACATTTAAAAGTGTGAGTGAGCAGCAAGAGGCTGCTTGCCCAGTGTGGTTTCCTGTCTTGTGCCATGGTGCCCATGGAGCGAAGCACATATCCTGAGCATGTACTCAAGGGCTGGTGGCCCACGGAGGATGAGAGACATGTGAAACAATTTTGTACTAAGTCTGCGGCCAAGAGCCTGGGGCCCAGCCTAGCCCAGCTACGCAGCAGCTCACCTGAGAGACTGAGAAAGAGAATGAGTGATTGCTGTCCTAAGGCCCCAAGACTGAGCTGTTCTGTCACATGGCATCACTGTGGCAGGAGCTTATATGCCGGCTTAATAATTCAGACTCAAGAACTGGACAATAACTTCTCTTTTTGAGCTCCCCATATAGTACCTAGTATACACTCAGGTATTGGAAACAATAGGACTCTGCCAGCCTAATTTCTCAATATGACAGATAGGGAAACTGAGGCTCAGAGAACTGGGGATTTGTTTACGATCACACTGAGTGCATGGCTCAGCAGGCAGAGCTAGAACTGCCTGCTGACTTCTGAGTCTGGCTTTTCCCCGTCTCCTCTTATTTCTTTGTTTAGAGCCTGAAGACGACATTCCCCTGACCTGCACCATCTTGACAAGAATGGCCTCGAGATGCAGAGGTCCTACTTGACTTTGACCTTGCATCTTGGGATGACCTTTGAAGGCCCCTGTACTCAAGGCTCCATAGGGATTTCTGAGGTCTGCTTTCCAGGCACAGCCTGCAGGACCACAGACATAGGCTATGTTCACTGTGTGGGCACAGAGACGTCAGTGATACAGGCTGGTCCATGTGTCCATGAGGTCTCAGGGTCCCTGGGCGGAAGGTTCTACATAGATCACCTAAGAAAAGTCACAGCTGAGACCAGGGCTCACATGAGCTGTGATTGAAAAGGAGAGTGAGAGTGGGACTAGAAGGAAGCAGATACGGGTCCATCAGCTCCTGGGGACCACCTGGGATGGACCCCAACGCAAGGCCAAGTCCAACCATAAGGTACTTCTTACTTTCTGAGAAAATGGTTCCCCAGCAGCCTTGCTGAGGGAAGTGGGCGCTTGGCTCACAAGCCTGGTTGGCAGGCATACAGCACAGATGGGCTGCTGACAGCATCCCCCTCGTGCCCCCTCCTCAGAATATTCTGAAGGGGGAGCGAGCAGCAGGCCTGCCTGCACATCTCCTCCCGCCCCATGTTCACACAATCTGGCAGCATCTCTCACGTGCACCCCACCTCCACTGATCTTTTCCATCTCTGCTGGCCCCATAGGCCTCTACCCTAACCAGCCAGAGTTACCACCCCAAAACCAGGGCCAGGATGAGGTAAGCTGGGTGAGGTACAAAATTTATGGAGATGCCCAAATTACTCAGCAATCAAGATAAATAATATTTCTGTGCAATGGTTTTTAAAAGTAAAATTAATGCAAAAAAAAAATCCATGATGAGCAACTATCATAAACTTAAGCAAAGACAGACTCAGAGAGGATGGGGTTTGGGTTGAGGCAAATAAGGCCATGGCCTATAAGTACAGGGTTAGATGTCGTCATGAAAAAAATGGTGGCATGGAATGCCTGGGTGGCTCAGTCAGTTAAATGTCTGACTCTGGATTTTGGTCAGGTCATGATCTCAGCGTCCTGGGATCGAGCCCGGAGTCATTCTCAGCACTCAGTGGGTAATCTACTTGAGATTTTCCCTCTCTTCCCCTTCCCCTACTCATGTGTGCACGGGCATGCATGATCTCCCTCTCTCTCTCTCAAATAAATAAATAAATAAATAAATCTTTTTAAAAAATTTGATATTTCATTCATAGTGGATTTTTTGCATTACTTTAAAAAATTTAAAATACTGCATTAAAATATTTATTCTTTTTTTAAAGAGAAAGCCAGCAAGCAGAGGGAGGAGCAGAGGGAGAGACAGAATCTCAAGCAGATTCCCTGTTGACTATGGAGTCTGATTGCAGGGCTTGATCCCAAGACCCTAAGATCATGACCTGTGCTGAAATCAAAAGTCAGACACTTAACGGACTGAGCCACTCAGGGGCTCCTTATTGATTTTAATCACTGATTTTTGGCTCCCAGTTAAATTCTTCAACCAAGACAAGCACCTCAATTTCCTCATCCAGATCCCAGTCCTATAAAATGTGGTCTTGTCACCCACCCTCCTCATTCCTAGCAATGCCTCCCCAATATTGTCAGGATACAGGAAAAACTTTGTAGGTGCCTTTTATGTCCTCACGGTCAGATCCCTGCCCACTTCACCATAACCACCAGTAGTCATCTGGAACACACACATATGTTGGGTTGTTAAAATACTGGAACACTTCCCAATCTCAAACACCAGCACCCCACTCCAAGAGTCCCATGTCATCCTAGCTCCTCTCCCAGGACGCTGTCAGAACTCCCCATAATCCAGGAACCAAAGGACTAATGGCTGACCAACTCAGGACTCCCAGATACTACCTGAACAATATTCTCAATAGCCACCTGTCTGGCCTCATCCTTTGTCATGTTTAATAAACTTAGTGAGGCTAATTACTCAAATTAGAGTTCCCTCCTCACACTATAAACAAACATGAATTCCAGCCAATGTAGAGAACTAAATAGACACCTAAACAAAAATCAAATAAACCAAGACCCGAAAAACTTATGCAAATAGATTTAAGAAGTTTTCCAAAATCAAGTGTTGGGAAAAGTCTTCCTGAGCAAAATATAATGCCAGATTAGAAAATTCAGAGAAAGTGTTTGCAAGAAATAACAAACAACACCCATAATATGTAAAGAGCTCTTATCAATCAATAAAATGACAAAGAACACAAAAGAAAAATGGACAAACATATGAATGAGCAATACACAGAAGAGGAAATAAAAATGGTCAATAAACATAAGCAAAGGTATTTAATTTTGGTAGAACTCAAGGAATATAATTAAAATAACAATGAAATCATTGTAACTCACTCAGTTCCCCTAAATGTAAGAGACTGTGAATAGGCAGCATTGGTAAAGATGTAGTAAAACAGGTACTCTGTTGGTGTGAGTAAAAGTGATTAAAAAAAAATTTTTTTAGGGGGGCCAGGGTAGTTCAATTGGTTAAGCATCTGCCTTCGGCTCAGGTCATGATCCCAGGGTCCTGGCATCAAGGTCCAAATTGGGGTCCCTGCTCAGCAGAAGTCTCCTTCTCCTTCTCTTCCCCACTTGTGCTCTGTCTCTCAAATAAATAAATAAAATCTTTAAATAAGTTATTTGGTGGGATAATTTGGTAATATTTAAGGGTTTTAGAGGAGGATGGAGCACTGGCTATATCTTTATCCTATCTGTAAATTCCCTTAGCCCTGGAAATGGAGAAAGGCCATAGTCACTAGTGTAGATACCCCATAAAGAAAAGATCAGACAGCCACAGGGAAGAGAAATCCATGAAGCCAGTGGGTAGCAAATGCAAAGCCTTTAACCAGAGGTCCTCTACCTCACCATGATGCCTAAAATGAGTTCGCCCAAGCCTATGAGACACTTGGAGTCACTCAGTGACTGCCTGCAGCTTCTAGGTCAAGTCTCAGCTCCTTAGCATGACATACCAGGCCTTTTATGAACAAGCTCCTGCTGTCTACCCCCCCTCCCCATTTCCTACTGCTCCAACTCATACTCCACATTATGGCCATTTCCAGACTGAGCATGCCATATTCCACCCTGCTGGTCCCTCATACATGCCCCCTCTATCCCCTAAAATTCCCTTTTCTTCATCTGTGTCAGACCAGCAGCCCCCAGTCCTTCAGGGCCTGCCTCAGGCCTCCCCTCTTCCAGGAAGTCCTTCTAGCTTCTCTTCAGACTGGGCTAGGAGCTTATTCTTTGCAATCCTGTGACACACTGTACCCTGGCCTCTCACTCAGAGTTCTTAGTGACCTGCTTCCTTACTCAGCCATGAGATTCTGGAGGACAGTGAGCTCACCCCGGGCACCTCTGATCTCTGACGCTGAATCACAGGGCGGTGATGGAGCAGTTACCACTGGTCAAACACGTACCAGACCCAGGCAGTGCAGTGGTGAGTAGAGGTCCCTGTTCTGGAGCTTACTTCAAGTGGGAGAGACAGAATAGATGTGTTAATTAGTTCATTAAAGGATGGATTATTAGTGTTTGAAGTAGACAAAGAATAGCAGGGAGGACAGGTGGGCAGCTGTAGGTAGAGTCATCAGGGAGGCCTCTCTGAGAAGTTGAGACCTGAGGGGTGAGGAGCCAGGGGCGGGGAGAGCCAGGCAGAGGAAATGAGGGCAAAGACCCTGCAATGGAAGTCACATATTGACTGGAGGACAAGTGTGACCATGACGGGATGCCATCGAGGAGCTCTGGCCATTTTTATTTATTTATTTATTTATTTATTTATTTATTTGAGAGATAGAGAGTGTGCACACACATGAAGGGGTGGGGAGAGAGGGAGAGGCAGAAGGAGAAGGAGAGAGAGAATCTTAAGCAGGCTCCATGCTGAGCGTGGAGCCCAACATGGGGCTTGACCTCAGGACCCTGAGATCGTGATCTGAGCTGAAGTCAAGAGTCAGACACTTAACTGACTGAGTCACTCAGGCACCCCCAAAGAGCTCTAACTTTCAGTCTCTCGAGCTGCTATGTGAGAAGTGAACTTGGACATGCAAGGGTAGAAGCCGGGACACTAATTAGATGGCTATTCCACCAAGTGCAGTAATGATGATGGGTGCTCAGAGAGAAATAGAGAAGTAAAACTGCATTAGGAAAAGACCTGAAGTCTCAGTGGTTAATTACATTCAAAACATGTATAGTTTATTTCTTGCCCACATAAAAGTCCAGTGTGGGTTGGGCAGCCCTCACGCTGGAGCTCTGCCATCTGGAACGCGTGGTCTCTAAGGTACCATGTCAGGGAAAGAGACAGTCAAGGAGGCACACTGGTTCTTTACTGCCTTGGCCAGGGAGTGCCCTGTGTCACCTCTGCTCACAATTCATGGGCCAGAACCAGTCACATGACTCTATCTGCAAAATGGGAAATGCAGGGGAGGGCATGAGCCATCTCCATGGACTCCAGAAATAGATTTCTTTCCAGAAACAGAAGTGATCTGACTTGATGGGTCAGGTGCAGAGGCTGGAGGTTGGGGTGGGGAGGCAATGGCAAGAGTCAGGGATAAATCCCAGGTTTCTGGCCTTGGCACGTGATGTAGAGTTATCACATCCAAAACAACACTGCTCTTCCCCTCCCATGCACCTATTTCTTCCTCCATCTTAGTTGGCAAGTCCATGTTTCTGGTTGCCAGCTCAAAAAACTTTGCTTCTTTCTTGAATTGTATACTTTAAGTGGATGGATTATATGGTCTATTATATTGCAATATAGCTGTTGATAGATAGGTAGAGAGATGGATGGATGGATGGATGGATGGACAGATGACATATTCAGAATCTGGTCACATCTCTCACCTTCACTGCTGCTACTCTGGTCCAAGCCCCCACCATCTCTCACCTGAACCACGAAAACACGGTGGCCAGACTGATTCTGCTAGAACTTAAAGCAGACTAAGTCATTCTTCTGCTGTCTCCTGTCTCAGCATTAAAGCCATATTCCTTACATGGCCTACAAAGCCCAACATACTCTGACCTCGCCTTCCTCCTGACTTGGCCTGACCTCCTCCTTTTCACATACTCCTGGCCAGCCACATCAGTCTCCTTACCATTCCTCAAAGGAACCAGACCTATTCTCACCTCAGGATCTTTGCACATTGTCCAGCCTGGTCTGTGGTCCCCCAGACACCTGCATGGCTCCCTCCTTGACCTCCTCCTCCTCTCTGCTCAAATTTTGCCTTCATAGTAAGGCCTCACTGACAGCCATAGTTAAAATTGTAACCCTCCCCCAGTAGGTTTAATCCTTCATTACCCTCAACATTTTTATGGAATTTGTTATCTACCATGTTATCCAGTCAACTTATTGGTTGTATCTATTGTTTATTGTTCTGCTTCCCCCAACTAAAATGTAAACTTCAAGAGGACAGGGATGACTACTTTGTACTCTGATGCATTCCAACCATTTAGTGCACATTAAAAGGAAAGGACTGTTGATTAAGTAAATAAATATACGAAATGGGTCACCAGGTGGGGTGGAAAAAACTCCCATCCATGGTAGGTGTTCAATAAACATTTGGTAATTACGTATTGACACAAGACTGATCCACAGGCCAGACTTAGGAATGTGTTCCAGAGATCCCAGAGAGTAACAAGCACAATGTCTCAGCCATACTAGAGTTTCAGCAAGTTTTCATTTAGGGCAACTTTGCTTCATGAATTCTATTTCCCATCATGGAATACCATCTCTTCTCCTTCATGTATCCTAATTCCACCCATCCTTCAAGACCCAGTCGAGAACCATCCAGCTCATTCTTTTCCAGCTCTGACTTCTACATTTTGTTTTGTTTTTGTTTTTTTAACAAACTGAGGTAACCTCAGTTTCTCTCTGGGTAGATGTCTGTGTGTAACTGCTCTGTCAGTGCACCTGTCCATGAAATCTCCTGGTGATCTGATTCAATGATGAATGCCTTTTTTGGCATATCGTCCCTTCTGCTCACAGTCTACTTAGTCTTCCTGGGACCATATGAACTATGAGACAGGCACGCCTGCCAACACTCTCATCAAAAGTTATCAGGAATAGAATTTAATAAACAGGAAGCAACATATAAAAACATTGAGTCAGAGAAATGACACACAAAGGCTGAAATTGCCTTTGCTGCCAAAGTTCCAATCTGTAGATGGGTCCTTCACGGTCGCCAAAGAAGAGAGCCCAGGTTCTCAGGTAGCTCCTGACTTCAGCATTCTCTCAAGGGACATCTCTACTCTCATACCTCCCTGGAGCCTCTGCCATCTCCAGTCTACTGCCCAGGACTCCAGGAGCCGTGCTCATCCTCAGCAGCATTCCTGACTGCCCACTTCCCGCGATAATTGGAACTCTACTTCCCATGCCTCAGAGAATAAGTGGAAAAGAACAAGGAAAGAGAGGCTGGTGTTTATGATTCACAATGACATCTTTGCAGCTCTGTGGGCCAATATCTCCCGTTCTTAGTTCATCTGTTTGGAGCGCTTGCTGGAGAATCCATTTGAGAATCCACTAGGATCTCTGTGCCCAGTCAGATAGGTCCCCAATGCCCACCTTCCCAGTGTTGAAGCTAGGATGTGAAAGCACCTACAAGCCTGAAAGCCAGGTCACTCGGGGGTGGGGGAGTCTCCTTAGGGCTGGGCCCACCTATACATTTCTCCAGCTGATCCCTAAGTCTTAGAGGCAGACCTGAGAGTTTTTCCTTCACGTCTTGCTCTCTTTGACTTTTAGTAGGTATTCCCTCAGGCCTGGCTGATCGCTGAGCAACACCAATTGGGATCAGAGAATTAGCTCATTCAGAGGAGGCATGCCCTTTGAGGACTGAGGCTACGAGGGGCTCCCAACAGCCAGAATAAGGATTTTGTTTTAGATAAGGTGTTACTGAAGATAAGAATCACTATAACGAGGAGAATGTTTTTTGAGCATGTATCATCTATAAAGTATGGCACTTTAACTTTTACTGAGTGCTTCCTATATACGAGGCACTCCCCTGTATGCTTCATACTTATTCATACATATTGAACAATTTAATCCTCAAAACAGCTCTAATAAGGCAGCACTGTTATTATCTTTATAGATGAGGAAACAGAGGCCCAAAGATGTGAAATGCAGCAGCACGTGGGCTGCAGGAGACAGCCATACACACGAGTAGTACCAAGACGGGCCGAGTAAGGTCTCTGCCACGAGAGACGAGAGTCTGGAGAGGCTACCTCCTTCGCCAGAATACCCTTATGTGCCTTGCCTACCTCAAGAATTTTAAGCATCCTTCAAGAGTCAGTTCACGGTCTGTGTTTTCTGGTAGAGCCTTCTCTAACCTCTCCCACCACAACCACCCCCCTGCTGCCCCCATCAGACCAACAGAAATGCACTCCCTTTGCTGAGCCATCTTGCCTGGGACACAGCATTGGCCCAGCCTGATCACCCTGTGTGACAATGGCTCCCATACCTGCTGTGAGCAGGTACTGGGCTGTGAGTCCCTGGAGAGCAGAGGCAGACAGTGCTCCCAGGGCCTTCCCAGCACAGAGCATGGCCCAGAATAGGGGCTTAGTAACCCTTAGCTGAATGACCCAGCAGGGAGTCAGGCTTACTTGAAGGCCTCCATCCTGAAGTGACATGTCACTTCTACTCCTCTTCCATTGCCCAAAGCAAGTCACACGCTTCTGGTCAGCCTTACCACACCTCAGGCCCTGCCTAGTAAAACTCAGCTATGCCAAACAGACCCCATCCCCATGGGCACCACCAGAAAGATCAGCTGACAGACAGGTCGGGGGGAAAAAAGCCAGGTCATACCTTGGGAACCGTCCCCTCCAAAAGGGGTACTTCTAGAAATGTGGGAAAGTTGTAAATGAGGTCTGTACTGTGTGGGCTATTAAAAGGAAGGCTTTGGGATGTGTGGAGGAGTCTACACTGCCACGTAATGCCTACTCCACTACGAATTTTCCACGTGACTTTGAGCATCTCCTTTACCCTCAATGGTTCTCTTTCTCTCCATCAGTAAAATCTTGGGCTACGAACTCATGGTCTCCATGGCTCTAAGGCTGCACAGTCCTGACAACCAAGACTGGCTCACCGACATGCCAAATATATTACCTACCCCATTGCTTGGAAAGCTGATGAATCTTAACACATGCAACAAGCCACTACAGAGAAACCAGTAATACTCCTTTCCCATCTTTAAAAAGACTGTCTTTTTTCCAACCTCACATGTTTTTTTTTTTTTTTTCTTCTTGAATATGGAGTCTCAGGGGTGAGTAAGCTATGTCATCATCTCCCAATGCTCAGAAATTTGGGTTCCACGGGGGTGAAAAAAAGAAGGGGTGAACGACCTTTTCCCTTTCGTCACAGGAAACCGCAGCACGCTGCAAAAGAAAGATGGGCTCCTGATTATTAAAAATAAACCCTGGCCCACAGCCTGCCTTGCACATTAGTCTTGCCAGCAGATGCAGACTTGCACACACACTCTCTGGCTCCGTGCTGAGACCCAGCTTCTCTGGCCAGTTTTCATGCTGAGATTCTCTAAGGACAACCATTTGTGTTTGGACAACTATGAAATCAGCTATTTGCTTGCTCAAGGAAGGGAATGCTACCCTAGGGCTGAAGGGGACAATGAGTCCCTAGAATCTTGACAAGGAATCTCAGTGGTTTGAAAGGAAACGTAAGATATGCATTGAGATTCTTCTGGTATTAAATGATAGAAACATAAACTAATATTGATTAATGCACAGAAGGTACCTTTTTTTTATTTTATTTTTTTGGCTCATATACCTGCAAAGTCCAGAATGTGGAGATGCCTATTAGCTTCAAGAATGGCCATATCTAGGTTCCTGAGCAAGCTCATTGGGCATTTGTCTCTCTCCCTCTCTATGTGCTCTTTCACTTTCAGGCAAACTCTTCCCAAGCTTAACAAGATTATCTCCTAGCAGTTAACTCCAGTGGAAAGAGATTCTGGTTACCACTGGTTTCAACAAAATAACTCTTGTTGTCTAATTTGAATTACATACCCAGTCCTCAATCAATCCTTGTAAACTTTAGGATAGAAAACATTAACTGGCCAGAATAGGACACTTGGAATTGCGGATGAGGCAGGCCCCCCATTCCCACTTGATGAACTGAGAGTGCAGAAGGGTAGTTCACAACCCCCCCCAAAAGTCAGTTTTAAAACCTGGACAGAATGCGCAGAACATTCTGAGAACTCAGTAAGAGAGAGTGTAAGACCAGAATTCAAAATACCACTGATACCTTTCCCCACTCTGGTCCCCTGGATCTGAATGCCACATAGTCTGAAACCATGAAGGGGGCATTAGAGAGGCTCTGGGGTTCTGGCTCAAGGTGTGAGAAGGAAAAACAGATGAACTGAACACCACCAACAACAAATTAGATCTTAGTGACATTACCAATTTCTTGTCTTTACCAAAAAGAAGCAACATACTCATCCTTTTCAAGTGCACATTAAATACTCACCAAGAGAGACCATATCCCAAATCAAAAAATAAACTTTAACAAATTTAAAATAATTGAAATCATACAAAATGTATCTTCAAACAATGGAATTAAGGTAGAAATCAATGAAAGAAAGAGAAGAGGAAAATCTCAAACACTACCATATTAAACAGCATGCTTCTAAACAATCCATGGGTCCAAAAAGAAGTCTCAAAGTAAATTAGGAAATATTTGAACTGAATGAAAATGAAAATACAACATACCAAAAGATGTGGGATGCATCTAAAGCAGTGCTCAGAGGGAAATTCACAATACAGATAGTCCACAACTTATAATGGTTTGACTTCATGATTTTTTGACTTTGTGATGGTGGGAAAGTGATCTGCATTCAATACAAACTGTACTTCAGATTCTGAATTTTGATCTTTCCCCAGGCTAGCAGCACTCCCTGTGAGCCACAGCTCTCAGCCAGCCACATGATCATGAGGGTAAGCAACGGATACACTTATAACCATTCTATACCCATACAACAATTCTGTTTTTCATTTTTTAGCTCTAGTACATTTAGTTGAAATATTCAATACTTTCTTATAAAATAGGCTTTGTGTGAGATAATTTACCCACCTATAGGCTAATGTGAGTGTTCTGTGCACATTGAAGGTAGGCTAGGCTAAGCAATAATGTTCAGTAAATTAGACATATTAACTGCATTTTGACTTATGATTTTTTTCAACCTACAGTGGGCTTATCAGAACATAACCTCATTGTAAGCCAAGGAAAAACTGTATTAAGTACTTACATTAGTAAAGAAGAAAGGTCTCAAATCAGTAGTCTAAACTTTCGCAAGAAACTAGTAAAAGAAAAACAAAATAAAACCAAAGCAATCAGAAGAAAGAAAACAAGGGGCACCTGGATGGCTCAGTCAGTTGGGCATCTGTCTTTCACTCAGGTCATGATCCCAGGGTCCTGGGATGGAGCCCCACATCAAGCTCCCTGTCAGCAGCAGGGAGCCTGCTTCTCCCTCTCCCTCTGCCTTCCCCACCATCCACTCATTTTTTTTTTCTCACTCAAAATAAATATTTTTTTCTAAATGGAAGAAAGAAAACAATAAGGTAATGCAGAGTGAAGAAAATTGAAAACAGAAAGAAAAAAGAGAAAATGAATCAAGCCAAAAGTTGTTCTTTCCTTAAATAATCAATAAAACTGAGGTGTGTGCAGCAAGACTCACAAAAAAGACAAAAGACACAAATTATTATCAAAAGTGAAAGAGGAAATATCACTACAGATCCTGTAGTCAGTAGTCATAAGGAAATACTACAAACACAACAATACATGTAAATTCCACAACTTAGATGAAACTGAACAATTCCTAGAAAAGTAAAAACAACTAAAAATCACCCAAGATGAAAAAGACAACCTAAATAGTCCTATAAAGATTTTTTAAAAAATGAATCTGTAGTTTAAAATCTTTCAAGAAAGAAGTTTCCTGGCACAATGGTCTTATTGACAAATTCTACAAAATAAAGACCTAACACCAACTCTACACAATCTCTTCCAGAAAAAAATGAAGTGAAGAGAACATATCTTCGTTTGTTTTGTGAATTCAACAATACACTGAGTGAGACCAAGAACTTACAAAGATAGTAACAGAAAGAAAATGACCAATATCTTTCATGAACATAGAAGCACAATTTCTTGGCAAAGTAATGGCCACCAAATCCAGGTTTTTACACACACACACACACACACACACACACAAAGAATAAAACACAACCAAGTTAAGGCAGAAATACAAGGCTGGTTAAATATTAGAAAATCCATCAATGTTATCACCATATTCAAACTTTAAAGGGAAAAAAACTCTACATGATTATACTAATTCATGCAGAAAAAGTATGTAACAAAATTCAACACCAATTCATGATAAAACTCTTAGTGAAACTGAGATGGAAGGAATCTTCTTCAATGTAAGAAAGGGTATCTATTAAAAAAAAAAAAAGCTACAGCTCACATTACACTTGCTAGCAAAGGACTGCATGCTTTCCCCTTAGATTGAGAAAGAGGCATGTTTGCCCATCAGAATGGTTATAATTAGAGTCTGATAACACCACAGGCAGAGTCTATTAACTAATTGGAACTTTGTCATACTGCTGTTGGGTATGTGAAGGGGTATAGATATCTGCATGGAAATCTCTAATTAACATTTATCATATGCTCCAACATTCCACTCCCATTTCAACAGAAATGTATACATATATGCACTTAAAATACATACAAGACTGCTTTGTTGCAGGCGTAATCATCATACCCCCAAACCAGAAACAATTCAAATGAAGAGATAAACAGTGGTATGTCCATACAGTAGAATACTATTTAGCAGTGAAGGAAAGAACTCTCGGGTGCAACTCAACAACTTTATGGTGGGCAAAAGCAGCCAGGCACAAAAGAGTACATACTGTGCGATTTCATCCATACCAAGTTCTAGAACAGGCACGACTAAGCTAAGATGATAGAAATCACAACAGTGGTTGCCTGAGGGAAAGGTTGTCTGGAAACAGGCCCAAGGGAACTTTCTGAGGTGATGTAAATGTTTTCTGTCTTGTTTTGCGTAATGTTTTCACAGCTGATTACAATTATCCAAGCTCACAGAACTGAACGCTTTGAGTTGTGCATTTCTTTTATTTTAAAAAAAAAAAGGTTTTTAAAAATTTATTTTATTTTAGAGATGAGTAGAATGGGGGAGGGGGAACCAGAAATAAAGGGAGAAGGAGTGAGAAGGAATGTCAAGCAGTTTTCCCATTGAGCATGCAGCCCAACATGAGGCTCGATCTCACCACCCTGAGATCAGGACCTGAGCTCAAACCAAGAGTCAGACCCTTAACTCACTGAGTCACCCAGGTGCCCTAAGACCTGTGCATTTCTATATGACCTCAATTTAGTACAAAGAAAAGAAACCCTTGATGAATAATGCACTTGACTTTCTATGAAAGAGTCTCATACGCATTCCCCCTGTTCCCTGCATTTGATCTCAGCATCCCTGAGTGGCAGAGGGATGGGACATTTTATGAATGAGGAAACAGGGAGAGGAGCAGAGTGAGAAAGGGACTCCCAAGAGCACACAGCCTGTGCCAGGACTAGAGCCGAGGGTTTGGGACTCCACAGCCAGTGCTCCTTACACATGTCTTGGCTGTCCTTCTGTGTTCTCCTACACCACCAGGCACCACGGAGATGCCCGCAGGGTGATGATGCGCTCCCACAACTTTTTCCCCATTTATCCCCTCCACAGACTCAAGTCCTGCCTGCAATTTTCTGTGAAAAGTCTGAGAACTGCTGATGTTACAGATGCTAAAACAAATGTAAATGTCCAGGGGCTCCTCTCTTCTTTTGCGTCCTTTGTAGGAGGACACGCAAGACACTGGAGTCTGATTTTCACTCTGGGCTTAATTGGTTCTATCTGCCTAGAACGGTACGATTTCCAGGTCCCAGCTCTTACATCAGAGAATGTAAAACCGGAGGAGCTGCTGGAGAGGAAGTCCTTAACCGCGGTTCTGCCTCTGTGTGATGTCAGCCTCCTGTGCCTTGGTTTCCCTATCTCTGAGACAAGGGACCTGGACTAGATAAGATCTAGATGTCCTGCACGAGGGTCAGGAGCTGGAGTGGCAATAGTCATCTTTTTTTTTCCAAACCTCCCATGTGAACACTGTCAGCCCAGACATCCCCCTGAGGATGCTCATTCCGGAGAAAAGTCTCAGAAGTCACTGAGATGAAGAGGACCCGCACATCCCCACTCCCCACTGCTCCATGCAAAGAAGCACCTGAGACCTCCAGGAGGAATTATCTTCTGTTCCCCTGTCCAAAGAAATTTCAGGAAACCTGACAGCCTCTGTGTGTCACTTCTGGGCCAAGATATTGGATTTGTGAAAACCTGGTTCCTGGTCCTAGTTCCATTTACAGCTGACCACTTGCAGCTCCTCAGAAAGACCCCTTCTCCGTAGGGACTTGTTGCTTTGTCCAAAAAATGTACTTAATGATCCCTGTCTACTCCCCAGGATGGTTAAGAAGACTTAATGAAGTGAAGATTACTGGATGTGCTTTGAGCAGGTGAAGCTCCCTACTGAGATACGGGGTTCTTATCTTCCAGGGAGGTCAGAGGATACTATCTTAAATCCTTGCGGTTTAGAGCTAACCTTTCTTTCCCGGTGCCTGTGTAGTGCCGCTCACACCACTAGATGGCGATAGCTGTCACTTGCAGATTCAGAAAGAAGGGTGTGGGAGAGCCAGGGGGCCGCCTGCTTTAAGAAAACTAGGCCAAAGCCGGCGCGTTACATCACTTCTAATGGAAGCAGCCAGTTCAGTCTGGATTTTTCTCTATTGCAGGAGACAATGCAAGGAAACTTCCTGGCTCCTTGCGCATTTCAGTGTTAATTATTTGGCTAGAGATCAGTCTTTATCTCCCAGGAATTGGTTCTGGAGCCCCTGCCCCACCTTCTGGGAGTACAGGCCTTTCTCCCCTAAGGCTTCCGGACCCCTTTCTCCATTTGGCTCAGGCCCCACCCTCAAGCAGGCTCAAAGTGCATTTCTTGTCCTGCGTTTTAAATCTCAGCTGAGTTCAACAAGCACTTCTGTCTACTTACACCAGGGGCTCTACTGTGAAAACAAGTGCAGACTGCTTGAGCTCAGATGCGCCTCTGACCCTCACCTGCTATATGCAGGCTTTTGAGCGAGGCATTCTAATTCTGTGTTCTTCCCTTTCCTTACTTTTAAAATGGGATTAATAAAAAAAAAAAAGTTATTATTAAATGAGTTAATGTTGGTTGTTATGGAGCTTGGAGCTTGGAATGGGCTCTGGCACTTTGTAGCCACTAGTAATTATTTACTGAGCGCCTGTGATGTATATTATCTCATTTAATGACCATACCCATGACTCCAAGAAATTAAACAATGTGCCCAAGGCTGCACCGCAGTCAGAAGTAAAGGTAGGATTTGAACAGGATTCTGGCTCCACAACCCCTGCTTCAGCTGCTCTTAGTGAGGAAAATGAGCAGCAGAAGGCAGAGAATCAAAAGACTAGCAAAACTGCAGACCACACTGTCAGTCCCAGAATGCCTGCAAATGGGCCATCCTAAACCACGCTATTCAGGTCTCCGAGATCTTGCCCTAGATCAACGCTAGCACTCACTGGGCCTTTGGGATCTGGGGAAAGAGCCTTCCTTGAGCCTCAACTTAAGATTCGTTTATGAAACAGGGTATCTTGATAGATCACTATTAAGGCTTAGTTGTCAAAATCACCTGGGGTCCTTCTTAAAAGTGGATATTTGGACCCCACTTCTGAGCTGCTAAAATAGAATCTCCAGGGGAGGGATTTGGACATCTGTATTTTTAACAAGTGACTCATGATTCTCAGGACCAGAAAAGTTAGCAAAACGCCCTAGGTCCAAATGATCTTAGAGGTTCTCCCAGTTCTGTTCATCTTGATCCCACTGCTCTTCAACCCAGCTCCCGATCGGCCTCCGTAGAGACACGGACATCAACAGACCCTGTCCGGGTGCCCTGCAGTCCGACCCCCTAAGGCCCGCCCCAATCCACATGGATTTGATCTCTTCTTCCTTCCTGTAAGGCACTCAGCTTCTCAAGGGAGCTAAAGCTGTATAAATAATAAATGAAATTTACAGTAGCATTTGGAATTCACTTAAGCACTAGAAACGTAGCTGCTATAGAGTCTCTTTAAAACTCATCTTTTCATTGGGTAAGAAGAAAAAGAAAAGCAGCTTCTCCAATTGACTCTCCTAATATGCAAATTGGATATTTTGAAAAGACTTGATTCTAAATGTTCACAGTGTCCATTTAGAAGGCATAGTTTCCATTGCCAGAAGAGCAGTGCCCTGCTGCCCCAGTTTAAAATACCCAGGAGAGCTAGGTCAGACTACCTTTCAGACCACAGGCAGGGTTACTAGCCCTGTGACCTGGAGGCAGGCCCTGTGGAAGGAACGGGAAAGAAGCCCCAAGGCACAAAGCTAATACTAGACTCATCATTTCAGCTTCTCCTATAAACCCTTTCAATCCTTGCTCTTCCTGTTTGCAGATTCACCAAATGGTACAACTGAGCAATATTGGCTGCCTCCATTGCCCTCTTTTGGCTATAGTTCCTCTCTCAGTCCCCACAAACCAGGGACCCCACTGACTTGAAACAGACCTGAAATTCTTCCTGTTGGCCAAGTCTGGGTTGAGGGAAAGTTTTCTGGAAGTGTGTACCCTGGGCTGGGATTTTTTTTTTTTTTTTTAAGACTGGTATCAGTCAGCTATTGTCACAATAATGCTATGTAACAAAGCACCCTACCACTCAGTGATTTATAACAATAATTCATGCTCATTCGTGCATGTGTGGGTTGGCTGGGGCAACTCTGCTGACCTCCCTCAGCTGATCTCAGTTCAAATGACTTTGGTTTCAGCCTTGGGTTTGGTTCAGGTCTGCTCTAGGTATCCCTCAATACTTCCCAGATCACTAGGCTAGCCAGGGCATGTTTCTCTAATGTTGATGGAAGAAGCTCAGAAAGACAGGTCATAGCCCAAGCTTCTTCCAAGCCACTGATGGTGCCATATCTGCTCGCATCCTGTTGACCAGAGCAAAAGGCAAGGACATATAATCTGCCCAACATGAAGCCAAAACAAGTCACAGAACATATGTGGGGTGGGGGAGGAGGGCAGGAAGGTTAAATAGAAAAAAACAGGAGTTAAGCACCCTGGAGCTACTCCCTTAGGTAGGATGACACAGAGAAGGATCCTGCAGAAGCTAGAGCCAGGCTTCATGTTGAACTCATTCAAGCAATAGAAACATGGCTGCAGTAATATCTCCGTGGGGAGTGTGGGAAGGTAGGGAAGGAGAAAATGTAAATCAGGAACAAATAGAACATCAAACAACTATCTCCAACTACATAGTACATACCATTGCCTGGACCCCAACCTTCTCAATGCTCCATCTCCCCATCAGCAAGTGAGAAAAACCACACGAGAGGAACCTGACCTCTTCTCTGCCACAGCTGGTTGTTTTCTTTAAACAAATCACAGCTTTAAAAAAGATCAGCCCGGGAAGGGACTCTGGATGACCCTCGTATCCCGCCCCCTCATCTTTCAGAGAGGAAATGGGGCTTATGGAAGGTCCTGAGGCAAGTAAACAGCAGAACAAGGAGTTCTATTTGTGCTTCTGCGGTTTTCCCACCTGAGACATCTCCAAAGAGCCAGGTAATTAAGATTTCCTTTATTTGACAAGCACTCTGTGCCAAGCACTGCCGTAGGTGTCAGGGATAAAGAAGTGAACAAACACCTCTCATGAAGCTTCCATTCTACTGAGGGAATGGATAGATGGTAAATAAGTAAACCAGTGAATTAATCCCATGGCAATAAATGCTATGAGAAAAACAAGTAGGACAGGGGGGATGGTTAGGATAAATTGAGGCTGTATACTGATGGCCAAGGGAGGTCTCACAGAGAAGATGACATTTGATCAGTGCTCTGGTCTGATTATTTCTGTGCACCCCACCTTCCCCCCACCACTAAATTCATATGTTGAAACCCTAACCTCGAAATAATGGTATTAGGAGGTGTGGCCTCTGGAAGTACTGGGAGGCCCCACAGAGCTCCCTTGCCCTTCTGCCAGGCAAGGAAGACAAGTCTACGACCTGGAAGAGGGCCCTCACCTGACCAGGCTGACACCCTGATCTCCGACTTCCAGCCTCCACAAGCATGACAAGTAAGTTTCTGTTGCTTATAAGCTACCCAGTCTGCAGTATTCTGCTAGAGCTGCCTGAACGGGCTAAGACAATCAAGGAAGTGAAAGAAGTAAGCAAGGAGCCGTGAAAAAAAATATCTGGGTCTTTCCAGCAGAGGAAACTGTAAGTGCAAAGGCCCTGAGTCAGGGACAGGCTTGGCATGGAACAGAGCAAGCAGAGGAGGTATGGCTGAAAATGGCAGCAAGACAGTGTGGTGGTATGGCCAGATCATGAAAGGTCTTGAGGGCTATGACGATGAATTTTGTGTGCGTCAATTTGACAGGGCTAAGGAATATGCAGATAGCTGGCAAAGCAGTATTTCTGAGTGTGTCTGTGAAGGTGTTTCTGTAAGAGATTAGCACTTGATTCAGTAGACTAAGTAAAAAAGACCTGCCATCACCAGCGAGGGTGGGCACCATCCAATCCATGGAGGGCCCAAATAGAACAACATGATGAAGTTAGGGTGAATTTCCTTTCTCTCTTCTTGAGCTGGGACGGCCAACTTCTCTTGCTCTCAGACGGTGAAGCTCCTGGAACATCGCAGCTCCTTGTTCTCAGGCCTTTGGGACTTAACACCAGTGGTCCCCTGACTTCAGGCCTTCAATCTTGGATTAACCATACTCCAGGCTTTCCTGGGTCTCCAGCTTGCACATGGCAGATTGTGGACTTCTTAGCTTCTATAACCACATGAGCCAAATCCTATAATCAATCTCCTCTTTTTATCCATATGGGATCTATCTGGATCCTACTGATTCTGTTTTTCAGGTGAACACTGACAGGCACAATGGAAGAACTTAGGGTTTTGCTTCAAATGAAACAGAAAGCACTGGAGGGCTTTGAGTTAAAGAAACACATGATTGGACTTTTTTGGTTTGAAAGATCTCTTTGGAGGGGGAGATACCTGGGTGGCTCAATGGTTAAGCATCTTCCTTTGGGTCAGGTCATGATCTCAGGGTCCTGGGATGGAGCGCCACATCTGGCTTCCAGCTCAGTGGGGAGTCTGCCTCTCCCTCTTCTTCTGCCCCTTTGGCTATTGTGTGGAGAACTAACTGCAAAGGACAGAAACTAGGGTCACATTGGGAGGCAACTGCAGTACTCCGAAGTAGAGGTGGCTTGGCATCCCAGGTGGGAAGGAAGAGTCAAATTTGGGATCAGATGTGGTAAAGCTGAGAGATTTTCCTGATGGCCATGCATGTGGCGGTAGAGATCAAAATCAGAAAAGAACCCAATGTTGTAAGAAAAGAAGATCATCTTGAGCACCTGGAAAGATGGAATCACCATTTTCTGCATTGGTGCAAGTTGTAGAAGGAACAGGTCTGGGGGGGTAAATCAGGCAGCTTTAGAAGCAGCTGCTTCCTTGCTTTCTGATTGCCTGTTTTTCCTGAGACAACTCATCTACCTAAGCCCAGGGCAGATTAAAGTGTTTCTGTAGCTAAACATCTGCTTTCTCCAATAGATGTAGTCATTTCCACTAAATTCTTGGTCCTAGGTCAGAATCCCCAAAAAGCAGACTCTGATGTGAAGTTTAGCATGCGGGAGGTTTATTAGAGTGTCACTAAGATCAACACCCATGGGATGAAGGGAAGGAGGCAGACTGGGCACAGCGAGACACCAAGCTGTGATGCAGTATGAGTGCTAAACGTGGAGAGTCCTGAAAATGAGATGATCCTTCAGAACCACCTAAGTTGGGACAAGGCGGCTGGGCAACAGGGTCACCAGCTTCTCATGGAAACATGTGACATGACGCAAAGTCACTTTCTTTATCTGAGACATTCCCTAAAGGGCTGACAGCTGACCTCTGTCTTCCAGAGACCTGGCCATCAGCGAGAGAAACCGGTTCTTTATTCTGGAAGGGGAAACTGGATGGTGCATCACAACATTTACCATATTCCCTCATGCCAGACAAAAGGAAGGCTAATTTCTTCAAGTCCAGTCCTTCCCCCACACTCATTATTCATGGCTGGCCAGCAAATGAAAACCTTGTCCGACTCCACAGATTTTCCAGCCAGAGGCGGAAAATTAGGTCCATCCTAACAATGGACCACAGAGGAAATTCCTAATGGAAGAATACCAGTGTGGACCCTGACCTTGTCAGAGCAGCTGTTAGCTAGACCCAGAGGGCAGACCCAGCCCTGGTTAAACCTAGCTGCACAACTCACCTTCACCTTTGGAGTCTTGATTTAAAACATCAGCCTTCAACACATAAAAAGCTCAGGAGAGAGGTGCCTGGATGTCTCAATCCATTAACCGTCGGACTCTTGATCTTAGCTCAGTTCTTGATCTCAGGGTCAAGCCCCACATCAGGGTCCATGTGGGGTGCGGAACCTACATTAAATAAATAAATAAATAAATAAATAAAATAAAAAGCTCAGGAGATCAGGTAACAGTTGTAAACTACGCAGAATCTCTATGTTCTCCTTCCTACCCCAGGCTCCTACAAAAAACAGTAAATAAATAATAATAACAGCAGAAGACAACAATATAAATAAAATATAAATAAATAATATATAATAATATAATAAGAAAGAATAATAAAAATCCATAACAATGTTGTAACAAAAGAAGAGGTATTCCCAACAGACCAAAAATTATCAAAAATCCCTGAAAAGAGTAAGACAGAGAGGGAAGATTGAAGAAGAAAAACACATCCCAGTTGCACAAAGGAAAGAAGTGCTGCAAACGAGTTAGAGAAAGCAGTTCTGGGCACAGAAGTCGCAGGAGAGCCCAAGGATGATTGATAGGGTGATTGGTCCTGAAAAAAATCAACATGACAAAAGAAAAGTACCAAATCTAACCACCTGAGGAATTAAATTTAACATGAAGAACTAAGGTTAACAACCTGAAGAGCTAAAGCCCATGGGAAGAATCAACAGAACAAATAAAAATGCCTTTAGAAAATTCCAAGTAGTATTTTCATGTGGGGGGTATTATATACATACAAGATCATCAACTAGAGGTCTGGAAATGACAATTTGCAAAGTAACAGCTTCAATATGTAGGTTGAGAATCAGAAGAGATATAACTAAAGAGCAAATTAGTAAAGTAGGAGATTGGACCAAGGACTTCCCCCAAGAGAAAAGCACAGAAAGCAACAGATATGAAAGAGAGGCACAAAGTTAAGGGAAATGGAGAATGAATCAAACAGTGACAAAATCCTTTGATAGGAGCCTAGAAAGGCATAATAGTGAGAATGGAAAAGAAACGCTCAAGTAAGACGTGGGGAAATAACTCCTGAAAGAAACATGAAAATCTCCAGATTTAAAATGTCCATCAAATGCTGAGCAAGTTAAATTTAAAAAGATCTACATTTAGGTATCATATGGAAAATTTTACAAAGAGAAAATTCCTCCATACAGAAAGAACTGATTTCCTTGCAAAGAAATGAGACTCAAGTATCATCAAAATTCCTACTGGAACCATTGAAGACAACAGGCAACAGAACAATAATAATCTCAGATATCTAAAGTAATTTATTTTTAATCTAGAATTTATTTGATGCCCAGTAAAACTATCTTTGAAGTAAAAGAGGAAACCAAAGATATTGTCATATAATATGTCAGAAAGAATCTCTAGACAGGATAGAACCAGATAAAATGAAGAAAGGAATAAAAGAGGAAAATGTAGGCTATAAGAAGTAATGTTAAGCAAAACAAAACAAAAACAAAACAAAAAAAAAACTAAAGAAATTAAGACTTTACTACTGAAATACATAATTATATTTAAACAAAATCTTTAATATTTTGTACCTAAAATCCCAAGTCATACCAACATGGTTAAGTGTTGGGAAGAAAAAAAGAAATAATAGGAGAAATCAAGTAGTGAAAAAAGCAAAAGGTTTTACTATTTTTCACTGGCAGGATCTAGGTAATGATTGATTTCCAGACTCAGTATGTCTCTTAAAAATGCACGGGTCTATTACAACTGATTGGAAGTACAGAAATAAAATGAGCAGCTTCAAACCATTACAGTAGGAAAATAAAACAAAAAGTCATTCAATAAACTCCGCTCCCCCCAAATATCAGAGAGATAAAGAAGAAAAAAACATGAATTTATAAGTTTTTTTAAAAATGACAGGTGTAAGTCCAATTATATCAGGAATATCAATAAGTATAAGTAGTTTAAATCCCTATCAGATAAAAGAAGCTCTTAAATTAGGCTTAAAAAATAGAAGCCCAGGGGCGCCTGGGTGGCTCAGTGGGTTAAAGCTTCTGTCTTCAGCTCAGGTCATGATCTCGGGGTCCTGGGATGGAGCCCCGCATCAGGCTCTCTGCTCTTCTAAAAATAGAAGCACAGTATATG
Source organism: Mustela lutreola (assembly GCF_030435805.1). Taxonomy (NCBI): domain Eukaryota; kingdom Metazoa; phylum Chordata; class Mammalia; order Carnivora; family Mustelidae; genus Mustela; species Mustela lutreola. The sequence continues at coordinate 27,765,596 of NC_081305.1, read as the reverse complement.
CTTCTCCTAACATACACAAAAGCAAAATGATAAGTGGAGGTTAAAAATAAGAGAATGGAAATAGCTATGCCATGCAAATACTAATAAAAAAATGTGGGCAGAGTAGTAACAATACCAAACACAATAAAAATCAAGGCAAAGCACAATGAAAGGGACTGAGATAAGAGACATTTCACATAGATAAACTATAAGTTCTATAGAAAAGACTTATCAGGGGCATCTGGGTGGCTCAGTGGGTTAAAGCCTCTGCCTTTGGCTCAGGTCATGACCCCAGGGTCCTGGGATCAAGTCCTGAATTGGGCTCCTTGCTCAGCGGGGAGCCTGCTTCCCCTTCTCTCTCTGCCTGCCTCTCTGCCTACCTGTGATTTCTCTCTGTCAGATAAATAAAATCTTAAAAAAAAAAAAAAAGAGTTGGACACAGAAACCACCAGATTAAGTAGCTGTACGAAGGGAGTACAAAATACAAAGTATCTCTAAGTACAAAGAGAGAGGATATGAATAGTATATATACTATAATTTTAAAATGTGATGTAATAGCTATAGATGTTAATAAAAGACAGCTCATTATTTTCGGTTACACATGAAATATTAAAAAAAATAACTTATGTGTTTGTATAAATTTGTAATAAATTATGTATTAGGCCCTAAAAGAAATCTCAACAAATTCTCATAACAAAGGAGTCCAACCAGTTACTTCTAGGCCCAAATACAATAAAATTCAAAATCAATAACAAATAAAATGGCCAAAAAGTCCTACACATCTGGGAGTGTTTAACATCTTTTAAATAATTCTTAGGTTAAAAGAAAAATTAATATTACCTTTTAGAAATTAATGACAAGGAGAGTCCATATATCAAAAATCTGAGGCACACACCTAACTCAGGAAAATTTAGTCTTGAAGTTCTCAGAAAAGAGAAAAAACAGTAAAAACAAAGTAAGCTTTTCAAGATTAAAAAAAAAATAAAAACAATGAAACTTCAGGGAAGACAAAGTGCAAAAAATAATAAACTAGGAAATAAACCAATAGTGTCAATTAATAAAACTAAAAGTTGGTTCTTTGAAAAGACCAGTAAACTAGAATCACCTGTGGCAAGATTGAGAGACTAGGGGAGGGATGAGGAAGCAGGACAGAAAAATACAGTGTTAGGAATGATAAATGAGATAGAATAGACAACACATATTCTAAAGTAAAGAGAATTTTATACCAAAGCATTTGAACATCTAGATGGATTGGATAGTTTTCTGGGGGGGGGGGGGGGGACAATAAATCACAATAATTGGCTCCAAAAAAAAATCATGAAAGAACAATAATCATCCGGGAAACTGAAATAGTCATTCAAGCTCTACCCTGCTAAGATGCACAAAGTAAGAAAGTTTACTGTCTTGAATGTTCTACCAAACATTCAGGAAACCCAGAATTGCACACAATACACACTCTAGGGCATTGACGATAGAAACTACCCAACTCATTGATGTGGCTAGCATAACCCAGTTCCAAAACCGGACAGGGAAAACACAGACAAAAGGGGAAAAAAAAACATATGCCAATACCATTTATGAGCAAAAATCCTAAGCAAAGGATTAGAAATCAAAACCAGTACCTCATTGTGAACAGAAATATAAGAATGGTTCAACATCTAAACACCATCTATGTTTCTGACTTGACTGAAATCCTCTCAACAGATCGTTTCAATGATGTTAAAATTTAATAAAATTCAGTACCCATTTCTTTTTTTTTTTTAAAGATTTTATTTATTTATTTGACAGACAGAAATCACAAGTAGGCAGAGAGGCAGGCAGAGAGAGAGGAGGAAGCAGACTCCCTGCGGAGCAGAGAGCCGGATACAGGGCTCAATCCCAGGACCCTGGGATCATGACCTGAGCCGAAGGCAGAGGCTTTAACCCGCTGAGCCACCCAGGCGCCCCTCAGTACCCATTTCTGATGAAAAAAAAAAAAAAAATCCCAACTAGGTAATGCGTTCTACTATAGACCCAGAGCACACATCATAGTTAATGGTAAATTACCAGTTAATGGTAAATAGTCAGGATCAAAGCAAGGATGCCTATGACCTCTGCTACTTTTCAATACTGTATTGAGGGCTTGCCCACGGAGAAAGACAAGAGAAGGAATCAAATTGAACAGAGAGAGATGAAACTATTTGCTGCCCATATAACCATTTACCTAGAAAATCCACAGAAACCAAAGGGCAATTATAATCAAATACAAATTCATCCAGGTGACAGATACAAAAATCCATGCACAAAATTAATAACTTTCATATTACACAACAGTAATGAACTAGAATATACTTTTTTAAAAATGATTTAATTTATTTATTTGACAGAGATTACAAGTAGGCAGAGAGGCAGGCAGAGAGAGAGGAGGAAGTAGGCTCCCCGTGAATGCAGGGCTCCATCCCAGGACCCTGGGATCATGACCTGAGCCGAAGTCAGAGGCTTTAAACCACGGAGCCACCCAGGTGCCCTAGAATATACATTTTATAACCCTATCCACAAGAGGAGAAGAGTAACCTGAAAAATGCTTCAGACAAACTTGATAAGAAATACCAGCCGGAGAAAAGCATAAAACTTTAGGACACGAAGGAAAACCCGAGTAAATACAAAGATTGCAGTATTTTGAGGTGGAGAAGAGCTTAAATGCCTGTCTTTTAAAATCCCATATCTCTACACCAGAACCGGACTCACACAGCAAAAGGCCAAAACCAGAAACCTGCCTTTTGAGTCCCATCATTAGGGTTTTGGCAAAGGGTAGACCTCGTTAGCAATTGGGGAAATTAAGAAAATGTCTTTTCAGGAAGCAGGATTGAGGACCTGCATTAGGCACAGAAGGGAACAAAAAGAAGGGAGCACAGAAAACAAACCTTGCCGACTTGATCAAGTTTCTTGTCTTGAGCCCTGACCGTGGAAAGACCCAGCAGTGGGAGAGGGGAAGGTTTCTGTCCCCCCACACACACCCCAAAAAATCACCGTGGTCAAACAGATGGCGTTGCACATTTTTAAACCACTTTTTAACACAGTGACTTTTTTTGCCTGCTTGCTCTTTATGCCTTTAGTCAAAAGTCCCACCAGCTGTCACCATCTCAAAGAAAATGTCAGGGGGCTGTGGCTGCCTATGCTTCTCCTCAGCTCAGTGGGAGAGACAAGCCCAGGGACTTCAGCCAGCTGTGGTCCTGGCTGTAGAATGTCTGGAACGCCTGAAGAGTGGTTCCTTCACCAAAATGAACCATCACAGAGGTTCTCAGCCAATCCCTTCCCCAGAGTAGCCCCTTCCAGGTACTAAACATATAGAGTTCCCACAGCACTTTCCCTCCTGCTTCCTTGTCTCCTTCCAGATAGCCCTGTGAGGTCAGACTTATGATCCCATCACACAGACAGACCAATGGGGAACTCTGGCTTTTAGCCTTGCAATCTATGAGCTGTGTGATCTTTGCCAAGTCACTGTCCCTCTCTGGGCCTCAGCTTCTCCATCTGCACAGTGAAACTGACCAAGGTCCTCCAAAGTTCTTCCAGTTCTAAGGCTCGGCACCATTGTCTAGTAACAGGAAGACATCCCCGACCTTTCTCTTTGCATGACAGTTCCTACTGGCTCCCTGACTTCCTTTCATTCCAGGGTAAACCCACTTACTCATCAAGGAGATTGAAACCTGGCAACTCCAGGAAATTACCAAACTAGGTCCCACTCCCTTAGCTTTTTCCCCCACTTCTCCAAACACCAATCAGTAACCTCTTTAAATGGCAGCCAAATAGGGCAATTGGTTCCTGTGGAATTAAAAAAAGGAAAAAAAAAAAAAAAAACCTGATGAGTAATTTGCTGAAACTGATCCCCCCACCTTCTAAAATCATGCATTTAAACTGATTTAGAGAACTTTAAAGACGTATTTAAAATTTCTTTCCTCCTTGTTTAACTATATAATTGTTTTCACTCATAGTAATCGTCTCTTGGAGGCGTATGCTTGACTTATTTAATAAATCCTTCTCCACATTTGAAATCATCCATTAGCAATAAGGAGCTTGACACTCCATTACCCACAATAAATTTCACTGCCATTAAATCGCCACATGCTGCGGAGAGGAATGGAGACTCCAGGATGGCCTCCGCGAGCCAGGGCAAGGTCAGAGCCCAGCCGCAGAGCCTGTCTGAAGCCTGGCTCTGGGTTCCTTACTCTAGGCCTGGATCCTCCTGGAAGTCAAGGTATTTATCTAGCCTACCAAGGGGGTTGACACAGAAAGACAAAGTAGGGTGGGAAAATTCGCATCAGCTCTCAGGCTCATCTTTCTCTTTCAAGTGGATTTGGGGCTGGCATGTAGGCCTAAGTAGCTGCCTGGAACTTATACCCACCTCGGGGGCCAAAGCAAGGAGCATGCAAAGAGAGCAGGGCCCAGGCCTGCCCTTGGTCCTAACCCAAGGCCTCAGATGGCCTTGACACAGAGACCCCGTCCTTCCGTACATCATGTTCGTGGCACGGCTGATAAAGAGAATCCAAATGTGTTTATCGTTTTTCTCCACTGTTGCCAGCTGGCCGCGTTCTCAGGGGGCACTGGAGCTTTGCTTACAAGCTGATGACGCCTCGATGCCAGCTCAGGAAGGAAGCCCAGAATCACTGAGTCGGGGGACCTCAGAGTCAGAGCTGAAAGAGACCTCCAAGGCCATTGATTCTGGCAGTTCTCAGGCTTTGTTGTATGTTAGCATCACCTTGGAAGCTGGTTAAACGTACTCATGCCCGTCTGTGGGGCCCCCCACACTGGGAAATTCTGACTCCGAAGCACTGGGTGGGCCTGGGCATCTGAATTCTCAGGGAGCGCCCAGGTAATGTTCATGCATTCCGATGTTTGAGAAGCAGGGATCTGCCGTCTCGGTTCGTAACACTGGCTATACACTGTAATAGCCTGGGAAGTCTGTGTGTGTTCGTGTGTGTGTGTGTGTGTGTGGCCTGGAAAGTTGAAATAGCTCCCATTCCTGGGCCTCACCCAGTACCTGTGAAATCAGAACTTCTGGCTGTAGGCCCTGGACATCAGAATTATTTTAAAACTCCCCAGATGATAACAGAGGCCGTCAGGATGGAAAACAACTGATGTGGGCATTTTCCAGAAGAGAAACAAGCTGAGGTCCAGAGAGGGTTTAGAACTTGCCCCAAGCCACAGGACAAGTGAGGGAGAAAGCTGCACAGAACCCAGGCATCTGCCAGTCTGATGTGAGCTCCCTGTGCTTGCTGAGATATGGATGGGCACTGAGCTTCTAAGGAAAAGCAGGGGAAGTGGCCTCCAAGGAAGAGCAGAATGCCCGGGAATGACAGTCACATCACAGGGGATGGCCCTTCAAATGACCGTGCACCTGGATGGTGTCCGTGCTGCTAATGTGGGGACACCACTTTAAGTAGCAAGAGTCCATACCCCTTTTAGAATGCCTCTTCCTCCTTTTTGAATCCCAGCATGTACCCATCAGGCACCAGCCCCCAGTTTTTTTTTTTCCAGTCTCTGCATAGAACAAAGTCACGGAAATGAGCACACTTTGTCTTCTACACCTTAACAAGGGGTCCGAAGTGTCAAAAGTAAACGGCATGTTGGGTAAATCTGCCTTCTGCCCCGACTACACATGTTATGAGGGCAGTTGTGAGCTCCCTCTCTCGTTATCCCTTGGTCTGGGGCTAAGAACAGCGAGCCAGACAGGAAGTGGGGAATGCTCAAGGCTCTGCATGGCCTTGGGCAAGTCACTGCCTGGTGGGGAGTCTCATCTGTAGAATGTGAATTCTGATGCTCATCTCCTAGGACATCGTTTGGACTAAGTGAGACATGAGCAACAAAGTGCCGGTTCCAGAAGAGATGTATAAAACGTAGCTTACTGTCTCAGTTTCCACACAGGGATGGCACCACAGGCCAGATGCTGAACCCGATGGCTTGGGTTCCCAATCTAGGCTATGTCACTTCTTAGACCTTAGGCAAATTATTTATCCTTTCTGGCCTTGATTTCCCCTTCTGTATGATAGCAATATGTGCCACAAAGGGCTAATTTGAAGGTCATATTAGAAAGTGCCTCTGCCTAGTCTTCTTGGGGTGGGGACCATGCCATTATCAAATTCATATCCCCAGCAGCTGATGCAAACTTGCTCCCTAGTCCATAGACTCCGTAGTGCATAGTCCTAGTCCTTTTCACTTTTCCATAGTAAGTGCTCAAACTTGTTTGATGAGTATCCAGGATGGAGTAGAAATGATTCATAATTGAAAGACTGTTTTGGGCTTCTGGGTGGTTCAGTTGGTTAAGTGTCTGCCTTCAGCTCAGTTCATGATCTCAGGGTCGTGGGATCAAGCCCCGCATCGGGTTCCCTGCTAAGTGGGGAGCCTGCTTCTCCCTCTCCTTCTGCCTGCCGTTCTGCCTACTTGTGCTCTCTGTTCTCTTTCATACTCCCTCTCTCAAACAAATGGAAAGAAAGGAAGGAAGGAAGGCAGGCAGGCTGACTGTCTTGAGGAAGAGGAGGAAGCTTTGCTAGGAGCCATCAAACTATATAGCCTGCAGAAAAAAATCAGCTCCAACCTGTTTCTGTAGAGCCCACAAGATAAGAACACTTTTCATGTACTTAAATAGTTGGGGGGGAAATCAAAAGAAGAGTAATATTTTCTGCAAGGTAAAAATCTAATGAAATTCAAATGCCTGTGTCTCTAAATAGAGTTTTATTGGAACACAGCCATGCCCTCTCATTTACGTATTGTTGATGACTGCTTTCACTTGCTACAATGGCAGGGTGACAGAGACCAAATGGCCCACAAAGCCTAGGATATTTACTATTAGGCCCTTACAGAAAAGGTTTGCTGACTCCAGCTCTAAGCCTTCAAATACATGAAGAGAATGAGGAATGAGAATAAGAAAGAAAGAGATCAGCTTGGTAGGAGAAAGAACTGCTTGACGACTGGAGTATCTTTGTCCATTTGGGCCGCTATAACAAATTACTGAGACTGAGGGGATTAGACAAAAAACATTTATTTTTCACAGTTCTGGAAGCTGGGGGGCCCGAGATCAAGGTGCTGATAGATCTGGCATCTGGTGAGAGCCCACTTCCTGGTTTGCAGGCGGCCATTTTCTTCTTGTATCCTCATATGGTGAAGCCAGAGGAGAGGGAGCAAGATCTCTCCTGTCTCTTCTTCCATAGGTACTAATCCCATCCTGAGGGCCCCATCCTCATGACCTCATTTAAACCTTATTATCTCCAAAGGCCCCATCTCCAAATACCACATAGGAGATTAGCGTTTTACTATGAATTTTAGAGGGAAACAAACATTCATTCCATAGCACAGAGTTATCTAAACATGATATATGTAGCCTTGACAAGGGATATGTTTTTCTCACTGCAATGGATAACTACTTCTCCTAGATGTTTTTCGGTATTTTAAGCATCAGGACAGGGAGTTGGCAGATGATCTTTAAGCCCCTTCCAGCTCTGAGATGCCCAGGATTTATGACTCAGTTGTCCGGGAGACCAGAGAATTCCAAGGTGACTCTGGTCCAGGGATCACTGATGCCTTCAGGCTGTCACATTAGATTCTCCCTTTACTGCCAGTCCTCTGGGAAGCTTTCTGGTACCAGTAAGTTACAGGACCTGCTAAGATTCATTCATCTATCTATCAAGTCAGCACAGCTAGACATACAGGGACTGGAGATTCAAATCTCATTGTTTAAACCAATAGCTGATGGCAACTGCTGACAAGAGGAAAGTTATTTCCTGATTCACCCAGACTCAAAGCTTTTGATCAGAGTCCTTCTTCAAGCACCAAGGTGACATTGCAGTTGTAGATTATTTTCTGTGGTCTTTCTTTATTAGACTGCCTTGATCTATTTCTTGTTTGAAGTCATAAGGGCCTGATATATAGTTGCAGTCTGGCCTTCCATCTCAAATGTTCTATTAGTCATCTTAACTTTACAGCTCTTACTTTGGTATCAACATGGGCCCAATTCTAGTTGAGATGCTGTCCTGGGAACTGGTATGGAATCTGCTCTTTAAAACTATTCTAGGGGTGCCTGGGTGGCTCAGTGGGTTAAGCCGCTGCCTTCGGCTCAGGTCATGATCTCAGAGTCCTGGGATCGAGCCCCGCATCGGGCTCTCTGCTCAGCGGGGAGCCTGCTTCCTCCCCTCTCTCTGCCTGCCTCTCTGCCCGCTTGTGATCTCTTGTCTGTCAACTAAATAAATAAAATCTTTAAAAAAAAAAAACTATTCTACCCAGTAAATGTTCATTGACTTGAATAAATAAGGTAAAGCCACAGAAGCCTAAGAAGCTTCTCACATAGCTTAGAGTAACCTCATGGAATCAAAATAGCTTGAGAACAGACTAATGTGATTCACAAGTTTTCTGTCACCTCAAAATATATAATAATGCTATATATCAAACAATCCCAGAAAGCTTACCAGGTTTTGAAGATAAGCATTTATTTTTTACTCATGGGTCAACTATAGTTGGCTGTTCTCAGTAGGTTTAGCTGGGCTCAATAAACTAGACCGGATCCAGACTTTGAGATGTTTCAGATTTGCTCTGTGTGTCCTCCTGCAGGACAAGGGCATGTTATTCTCAAAATGCAGAGCAGAAGCTCCAAGAGGGCTGGGAGAAACTTGCCATGCCTCTCAAAGTCTCAGCTTGAAAGCTGTATAACAATCCATCCACATCTCACTGGCCAGAGAGAGTCACATGACCAAGCCCCACATTGAAGGGGTGGGGAAGCATACTAGAACCATGCAGAAGCCATGGCCGAAACACAGAGAAGGAAGAATGATGAGCAAATAACAAGTTCTAACAGGGCTTAGAGGGCTGACCTAAAGTCCCTTTCCTTTCCAAGCTTTCCTGAAACTCTGTAAGATAAAGTCAAGAACCCATTCCTTCCTCACTTAGCAGAGCTCAGGGATTGTAAAGGAAACCTGGTTTGACAATGGAGGACATGGGTGGTGCAAACCTTTGTTCTGAACACCACTGATTCCATCTACCTCTGGAGACAGGGAGGTTCTGGGGAGTTGGGGCTGAATTCTCTAAAACTTAAAGAAAATCTACCAAACTCCCATGAGCACACTTTTTCCTATCTCCACGTTCTTGAAAGACTGTTTAACTAGTTAGTTTGCTTCAATGAGATCATAACACATAAGTATTTTCACCACCCAGTTAACATGTGATAAGGCTATTTCTGAATAGTCAGGATAGAGGTAAACAAAAGACAACAGTCCTTTTCCTGTGCTTACTTCTTAATGTTTATAAAATGCATAAGCTCACATTAGCTCCTTTGACACTAACAACCATCCCACAGAGTAAAAAACAAAGAGAAGACTAATTTTAAGAGTGCTGAAATGAAGGCTCAGAAATGCTGAGTGTTTCGTCCGAATTCACCAACTAGGCATAAAAGGGCTGGAACAGAGTTACGATGTTCTAATCCCTTGCCTGGTACTCCTTCCTCCCGCCATGAGGAAAAACAAAGGGAGCACAAGAAGGTGGGAAACCACTGATTCTCTCCTGCCCAATCTAGGGAGGTTTCAGGGAAGAGGTCGGTGTCAAAAGCTATTGGAAGGAAGCTGTCAGGATGGAGCAGGGAAAATGTTTTTATACCTTCAAACAAAACAAGATGCTCCAAATATCTTATAACCACTTCTACTCATGCAGCCACTAGCTCACAGGATGCCTTCAGAGCCTCCTAGACTGATGCCCCATTTCTCATCTTGCCTCCAGAGGTCTCTTTTCTATTTTAGAGCCAGAGAATCTGCTCAAAATCCTCTAACTGCTCCCCATCTTGTTCACAATAAGGCTGTGCTTCTGCCCTTCTCTCCTACTGCCTCTCTCCCAGCTTCCTTCTCTGCAGCCACATGTACGCCTGTGCTTTTCCTTGGCACAGTGAACATCTCTCCGTGTCTTTGCACCTTCAGTTTGCTGTGCCTAGAATGCCATTCCCCCAAATATACCTACAGTTTGTTTTCTCACTTGATTCAGTTCTCTGATCATGTCCTCTTCAAAGCTGTCTGAACATCCCATCTAAAACCGTACATCTCATTGTCTACTTTCACTGTATTTTGCTTTTCTTCATAGCATCTACCACTTTTGATAATATAGTGTGCATAAAGATGTTTGCTTACTTTCTGTCCCCCTTTTATATGGGGAGCTCCATGATAGCAGGGACCTTGTCTGTCTACTGCAGTTATCTTGAAGCATGAACGGCATATGGCAAACACTCAGTAAACATTTGTTGGATGGATAATCAAATAAGTGAATAGATGGGTGTCAGCTCTTTGTCCAGTTATAACCCATCTCAACACCTCAGTGAGGGTAAGTAGCAAGCAAACCTTCCCAGACCTGTCCATGGGCTTACCCCCATTTCAGCCCTCCCAGTGGTTGTTCTGGCAACCCTGTATGATCACCAGATTAGATCAGAGGCTTGAGAGAGCCAAACCAGAAGTTGGAAGGAGGCACAATCTTGTGTCCCTGGAGCAGAAGTCTTGGGAAAAGCCCTGGCAACTGGTTTCTGGACCAAGAGCATGATACAACTGGAATTTCTCATAATGCTCTAGGGTCTCATGAGGATGGCTTCTTGAGCTAGCTGCCTACTTGGCTTGGGTCCCCCATTGTCTCCTGCTAAGGGACCCATTAACCCTGAGAGTTTCTCTGAGCACATCGACAATCCCGTTGAGAGCCAATGAATGACCCATTTTAACCACATCAGGAAGTGGGAAGAAAACTACCTCAGAGCCAGCTAGGTCCCCTTGCCACTGAGTTTTATTATGCCCCTACTCATCAAGAGAAGACCAACCCACCACAGCACTTTAAAGTAAAAAAGAAAACACATGTTAAATAGTTTCTATTCAGCTGTTAAGATGTCTCAAGAACCAAGCATGGTCCACTTCACATATATAGAGATATCAGTCATATGATCCTGGCCAATTAAGCTCTCACTTCTCAAGAGCCTCAGCATCTTCATTTGCAAAATGGAATCCATCTCACTAGGCTGTTGGGAAGATGCCCGGTGATCTGAGTTTGAGTTGCCAATCAATTTCCATTTGTGTAACAAGTTAGTTTAGCTCTTTCTACTTTGGTTTCCTCTATCGTAAAGATGACAGAAGCCTAGTTAATTACTAAAGTTCCTGCCGGCTCTAAACATCCATGAAATGTCATCAAATGGTTCAATGAACTTGATAAACTTGCCAAATATTTTAACTCTTGCACAATAAAGTATACAGTATATTGCAACCATCCATTTTAATTAGTAGACCATAGTGTGTAATTTATATTATGTATATTGCCTTTTTAAAAATACATGTGTGCTAATAAAACTGAAAATTATATGACATTGTATGTGCCACATAATAAAAATAATGATTCCCTCCAGTACCCATATCAGATATTTAATTTGATTTGGGGATAAATAAAATATTGAGGTTGCCAATCTCTTGTCTTTACAGTATTTTGAATACCAGTTGCCTTGTGAAATGGATTTTAGGACAATTACAGCAATTCAGGCTGATCAGAGGGGAGGAAGGTGCCATTTCTGGTCTTTTCCTTGCCTGACACCTGCATCAGTCTAGATGTGAAAATAAGATGGCCCAGACTCAAAGAGAGTGTTGTGGGGTTCACCACCACAATCCCAACCTAGCTAGACCAAGAACAGGCTTGCTTTGGTGGCATATCAGGAGCCAGCAAAGGAAAAGTTTTCCCATATCAAATCTCCACTGAAATATAAGCTCCAAGGAGGCAAGGAATGAGTCTGTTTGTTCACAGCATAGAACTGGGCACCCACGTAATCAGTGAACATTTGCTGAAAGGAAGGAGGGAGACAGAAGGAGCAATATGACATTACAAAGATCCCAGAAGGGCCCAAACAGGGTAATCTCTTGCTGGGGATATTGCTGAGAGAAGTCAGGTATTCCATGGGGAACAGGGATCTTGAAGGTCTGTATAACCCCAAGATTCTACCTAAAGCTGCAAGAATGAGTGCAAAATGGGGAGCAGAGTGGAGACAAGACAGTCCCTCTTTTCATTTATGTTCAAAGGACCATGATATGGTATCAACGGGTCCACAGGCAACTGTGTGTCTTTCTCCACTGGAAGAGGGATTTGGGGGGCAAATTTAGATCCATCTGAGATACCTGTGAAATGAATCGGAGTTAGCAGCAAGTGGGAGAAGCATGGGTTAAAGCTATAGTCAGGGTCACAAGAAGAATCAAAGCTTGGACTCTGTATTAGTGTCCCAGAACTTGCCATAACAAAGCACCACAGACTGGGTGGCTTACAACAGAAATGTACTCTCTCACATTTCTAAAGGCTAAAAGTCCAAAATCAAGGTGTTGACAGGGCCATGCTCCCTCTGAAGGATCTAGGGAAGAATCCTTCCTTGCCTCTTCCTAGCTTCTTGTGGTTGCCAGCAATCCTTGACATAACTTGGTTTAGAGCTGCAACACTCCAGTCTCTGACACGATCTTCACATGGCCTTCTTCCCTGTGTCTCTATGTTTTCCTCCGTCCAAACTTCCCTTTTCTTAAAAGACCCCAGTCGTGAGATTAATCCAGTATAAATTTATCTTAACTAATTACATCTACAAAAACATTATTTCCAAATAAGGTCACACTCTAAAGATCCAGGTGGACATGAAGTTTTAGAGGACACTATTCAAGTCAGCAGAACCTCAAAAGACTCTGATGGGACACTTTCCGTGAGGGAGCATGGCTGGGCCTCAACCGCCTAGGGGCTCTCTCTGACCTTTCTGCAACCAACATGCTGGCCTCAGGGGGGCGCTGTGCATCCTTTAAAACACCACACACACACACACACACACACACACACACACACACAGTCAGACAATCTGATGGTCCCAAGTTTAGAGGGAGGGTCCTACCTTGCTCCTGGCCATCTCCCCAGGGCAAAGACCATATAAGACTACTACCACCAAGAGTGACCACAAGGAAATGGATATGCCTGTAGTCCTATGAACCCAAGAGGAGACTCCTTCCTTCCCAGGTGCCTGATAGTTGTAGAAACTTTCTATTAGGAGTCCTTTGTCCCTCCCCATAGGGGCATAACTTTGGTCTTCACGATCTTCACAGACAACTCAGTAAACTTCAGACGTTATGTATGTGCCTGTGTGTGTGTGTTGTGTGTGTGTGTGTGTGTGTATAGAGGATAGGGATCATTTTCTTACAGTCTTCTGTGGAGCTGGGTACCACTGACCAGAACTACTCTCTAAGCTACTTAGGCCTGTGCTGCCTGAGCACTGAAAGAGGAGAGAATGGGTGGACCTCTCCCCCCTCTGGAAGCCAGTGGAATGCTGCTCTGCTGGCTCCATGTGATGAATTTGAATTGCCTCTTCACTGAGGAATGAAAAGACCTTAAAAAGGCAGCTAATGCAAGATAATGGTTTCTACAAAATGCAGCCTATCAAAGGGACCATAAAAAAAGGCAGGGTTAATGGTTATGCTGCTGAGAATCTGGGGAAGAACTCTCAAGCCCAATACATTTAATACTCAGAAAACCTCCCAGGCACCTACCACATGTGAGTCCCCTTGCCTCTCCCAACAACCTAATAAACAGACAAGAATCATTCTCCCCACTTCACAGATGGAGACATGGATCCTTGGAGATCACAATATGAACTAGCAGAAAGTAGATCCTCTGAAGGCATCCAAACAGCCCCTTCAGTTTACAGATAAGGAAAAAGATCTAGAAACCCTGACACATCAGGCCAAGGTCACGCAGCTGCTAAGACGCCCAGTCAGAATTCAAACCCAAGTTTGTGTGGCTCAAAGTTTACTGCTTTTTCCATGACATGGCTACCATGTTAGTTATTGGAAAGGACTTCAACAAGGGTCCTCCAGCTTCTGGTCTATCCTCCTTCCAATCACTTCCCTTGGGGCCTCAGTGGGAACTTTCATGCAGGCACCAGCTCTGTCTTCCCCTCTTGTTTGACCTCACAGATGGTCACTCCAGACACGTTCCCAGGGTCTGGGAGGTGGCATGTCCATATAGGATGGGAAGCCCCATGACTAAGCACTCACTGGAATGACAAAGTCTGGTCTTTTTACTACACGACCAGGCTGTGTTCTCAAACTGGGCCAGGGCATTTGTTATTTTGCATCAACTCTGAACACTGAATAGGAGAGAAAAAGTGGGACACTTAGGAACTGGCTTTCCTTTGTGCCAACAAAGTGCCATTATTTTAACTTCATTTGTGTGGTACAAATGAGAAGGAGATAAATGTCGTGTTCCAGCCAGAGTCTATTAGTGAGTATCAACTGCAACATGGAAAGATTGTGCAATCTGGCTGTGTTAGGAAAAGGGAAGAGCTGTACCCAAGGACCTCAGCTCTTTAATTCCTTATGCCTGGGACTTCTGAACTGGGAAGCAATATTAAAAAGCATCCAGTGAGTTATACACCTATAGCCAGTTGCCTATAATTTGTTTAATTACATACGAATTCTAGCTAGGTAACCTTGGATATTTCTCTCAACCTCTCTGAGTCTTAATTTTGCCTCCTGTAAAATTGAGATTATTTTTGGCCTTCCTGTTACACTATTTTTACATGAGAATTTAATAAGAAAATCAATGGGAAATTGCAACTGTTTCACAAGTGTTATTAATTATGTGTGATACATTGTATACACAAAATAGTTTTGTACCTAAGTAATCTGGATGCATGATATAAGTGTGTAATTCAAACTAGAATATATTGTCCTTTCACATCCCTGAAGTAACTAATCCTGTGATGTCTGATAGAAGAAATGAAGAAATGTTTAAACCCTTGTTCTTTTGTTTTAATAAATATTTGTAATTTTAAATTTTCACTAAGGTATAGAATGTTGTGCAGAAAGTGCTTGAATTTTTCCAAAGAGAACACACTCATACCACCCAGCTCAACAAATTAAAGTATTAACAGCCGCTCAGAAACCTCCATCACAGTCCCTCATGCTCATTACTACCACATTTTCCCCCAAAAGTAGCTTTTATTCTGATTTATTATAGAGTAAGTTTGACTGTGTTTGAACTTCACTCAGTAGAATCATATAGTATGTACTCTTGGGTCTGGCCTCTTTCAATGTCGTGTTGGTGGAATTCATTCACACTGTTCTGTGTAGTAGTCACTTACTCATTTTCATTAGTGTATAGTTTCCCATTATATGAAAATACCTTAATTTATTTACCCATTTTACTGTTGATGGACATGTGGGTTGTTCTCATTTGGGGGTTAATACAAATAATGGTTCACATGTATACAGATTTCTGTTAATATATAACTGGGACAGGAATGCTGGGTCAGAAAATAGTGAATGCGCAGCATTATCAGATATCCATTTTCCAAAGTCATGGTTCTCAAAGTTGCGGTTCTAATTTGTAGTCGAACCGGAGTATGTGAGAGTCCAGTTCTCTGCATTCTTGCCAAAACTTGATTTTCTAAGTCTTTCTAAGCCATGTTGATGTGTGTGGAATAGTACCTCGTATTTTTAATTGCCCTCTCCTGATAATTGATGAGGCTAAGCACCTTGTGTTTTTTAGCCATGTGAATATCCTCTTTCATGATGTGCCTGTTCAAGTCTTTTGCACATTTTTGTATGGTTTATCTATTTTTCAATATGGCAGGAGTTCTTTATATATTTTGGATATTGTTCTGTAAGTACACTCTTCCTCTCTGTGTTTTGCATTTTACTCTCTTACTCCTCTGCCTTTTTAAGAGATGAGATATCCAAGGCCCCAAATGGGAAGGCAACTTGACCAAATTTTCTCAACAAGTTGATCATATAATATGGTGGGGAAGCTCATGACTTGGATCCCAAGATTTAGCTTTATGTAATAATAAACTATTTCAAGTTAAACGGGAGAATCAGGAGTAATCAAATCCATTTTTTTCATAAAGTGAGAACAAAAATGAGAATTGTATCACACATGTACATGCAAAGAAAGGTGAGCCAGCTATTGGGACAATTGTCTAAATCCATGCAAGCCAAATTGCTTTGGTTCTTCATATTTTAATATTTAAATCTATGTCAATTTATTTTCTCCAACTTTCTATTCTGAAAAATGTTAAACTACAGGAAGATGAAAAAAATAGCACATTCACATAAACGTATGAACACATGTACACCTATCACCTATTAACAGATTCACTGTTTAACATTTTGTCCCTTTTGCTGTATACATGTATGTGTGCATATATGACATACATGTATAAATGTATTTATGTATATATGGGGGGGTTTTGCTGAGCCACTTTAAATTAAGTGGAAGACATCATCACATTTTAGTCATTACTAGTTAGCTATACTTTTACTAAGAATGAGGACATTATCTTATATACTAATAATACCATTATCACATAAAAGGAATTGATACTGTTATATATTAAGTCCATATTAAAATTTCCTCAATTTCCCCAAAAATATCTTTATGATTTTTTAAAAAAATCTATGATCCATTCAAGGATTATACATTGAATTTAGTTGTAACAGTTATTTTAGCTCTTTTATTTAAAACAATAGCTTTTTTTTTTTTTTTAAACCACTGATGACATTGCTCTTTCTGCAGAACCTAGGTGTGCTGTCCAATAGAAAGTCCACATTCTGGATTTGTCTGATGGTCTCCTCATAATTAGATTCAGGTTAAACAGTTGTTTTAAGTATACCCCATGATGTTTTCTTAGGTATTCAATATTTTTCAAACAGTAGGGTGTATATCAGTATATCACCAGTGATACATGTGGGGTGGGTTAGTGGCACCAAAATGATTTTGGATGGCACCATGAATAAGGCTTTTTTTGGTAACATAACAACTTTAATTTCTGTATTATAGTTGTGTTTTATTGAGATGTAATTCACTACCATATAATCCACACACTTAAACATATAATTCCACTTTTTTAGTATATTCAGACTTATGCAACCATAACCACAATCAATTTTAGAACATTTTCATTACCCCCAAAATAAACTTCATACTTTTTGGCCATCAGCCTCTATCAATCCACCATCCCCCAATTTCCCCCAACTTCCATTTTGGTCCCAGGCAGCCACTCATCTACTCCTTGCTTTCTGTATTTGCCTATTCAGGATATAAATGAACCATATAATGAATCATGCTACATGTGGCCTTAGTGACGAGCTGCTTGAACTTAGCATAATGTCTTCTAGGTTCATCCATGTTGCAGCATGTGTTAATACTTTATTTCCTTTGATTGTTGAATAATATTGCATTGTATGGATATACCACATTTTATTTATCTATTCATCAGCTGATGGATGTTTGGGGTGTTGTCAATTCTGGTGTCAATGTATGTTTTCAGATCTCTCAAATATACACCAAGGAGTGGAACTTTTGGGTCATAGAGTAACTCTGTGTTTCATCTTCATAGGAACTATCAGACAGTTTTCCGAAGTGGCCGAACCATTTTACATTCCCATTCACATTGCATAAGGGTTGCAATTTCTCCATATCCTCACCAACACTTATCATCTTTTTTACTACAGTCATCTTAATTGGTATGAGGTGGTATCTCAATGTGGTCATTTGCATTCATTTGCATTTCCCTGGTGGTTAATAATATTGAGCATTTTTTCATGTGCTTTTTAGTCATTTGTATGTCTTCTTTAGAGAAATGTCTATTTAGATCCTTTGCTCACATTTTGTCTCTTTATTACTAAGTTTTAAGAGGAATAAGGCTTTTAAAAATAACTGAAATCACCACTATATCTTTATTAAGAGTTGCAAATACTTTTTCCCAGTTTGCTGTTTCCTTATTCTTTGTCCATGCAGAGTTTTTATGAGTTTTTAATGAAATTTAATTTATCAATCTTTATGCTTCTAGATTTTGAATCAGTTAGAAAGGCCTCTTCCTCTCCAATGCTATAAAGGTATTCTTCATGGTTTTTTGTGTACTTTTATGGTTTACATTTAGCATTCAAACCTTTTATACCTTTGAAATTTTTCCAAATGGCTATTCAATTATCTCAACACCATTTACTGAATTGTTCATTCTTTCCCCTATAGTTTAGAATATCTTCTTTATCATAATCTAAATTGCCATAGTATTTATATATCTTTCTGGATTTTCTGTTTGTTTCATGGGCATGCTTCATTTGCTACAACTACCTTGCTTTAATTTTTAAAGATTTTATTTATTTATTTGACAGAGAGAAATCACAAGTAGATGGAGAGGCAGGCAGAGAGAGAGAGAGAGGGAAGCAGGCTCTCAGCAGAGAGCCCGATGTGGGACTCGATCCCAGGACTCTGAGATCATGACCTGAGCCGAAGGCAGCGGCTTAACCCACTGAGCCACCCAGGCGCCCCCCTTGCTTTAATTTTTGAAGGTTTATAATATGTTTTTGTATCTGGTAAGGCTAGTCATTTCTCAGAAAGTATTTTTTTTTTCATTTTCTAACTTATTTTTTCAAGTGAACTTTTAAATAAGCTCATCTGATTAAAAATAAAGCCCTGTATATCTTATTATGATCATATTAAATGTATATGTTAAACTAGGAAAAATTTACATTTTATTTTAAGTTTTCCTATCCCTTTTAGGTTCTCATTTAGGATATTTGTATACTGATCCTTCTTTCTCAGTTATCTAATGATCTTATCTATTTTATTGGTTCAAAGAACTACTTTTTTTTTATTTTAAGATTTTATTTATTTATTTATTTGACAGAGATTACAAGTAGGCAGAGAGGCAGGCAGAGAGAGAGAGAGGAGGAGAGAGAGCTGAGCAGAAAGCCTGATGAGGGGCTCAATCCCAGGACCCTGGGATCATGACCTGAGCCGAAGGCAGAGGCTTTAACCCACTGAGCCAGCCAGGCGCCCCTCAAAGAACTACTTTTAAGATTTATTTATTAGTACTGTTTATCTGTTTTCTGATTCATCAAGTTCTACTTTTATCATTATTAATGACTTCTTTCTGGTATCCTTTAGTTAATTTTGGTATATTTTTCCTAGCTTTTTTAGAACAATGTTTAATTCACTTGATTTTTATTCTTTCTTTTGTTATTTAAGGCTATGATTTTTTTTTCCTCTGTACATCGCTCTGCTGTGTGTTAATTTCCTAGGGCTGCTGTTAACAAAATACCATTAGCTGGGGAACTTAAATGACAGAAATAATTGTCTCACAGTTCTGCAGGCTAGAAGTCCAAGATCAAGGTGTCAGTAGGATTGGTTGCTTCTGAGAACTATGAGGAAGAGCATATTCTATGCTTCTCGCCGAGCTTCTGGTGGCTTGCTGGCAATGTTTTGTATTCCTTGCCTTAGAGAAGTATCACCCCACTCTATGCCTTCATCTTGACAGTATTCTCCCTGTGTGTGTCTCTGTGTCCAAATTTCTCCTTCTTATGAGGACATCATATTGGCCCACTCTAATGACTTAATTTCAACATGATTACCTCTATAGAGACCCCATCTCCAAATAAGGTCACACTCTGAGGTACTTGGGAATTAGGACTTCAACATATGAATATTTGTGGAACACAATTCAACCAATAACAAACTGCATCCCACAAACTCTGATTAAAAAGTGCTTTCATTACTGTTTCCTAAGACTATCTTCCATTCCAGTTTTTACTTCCTCTTTAAGAGTTATTTAAGAGAGCCTTTAAAATTTCCAGATGGAAGGAGTTTTTGTTTTCTTTTTTGTTATCAGTGTTCAGTTTAATGAATTATAGTTATAAAATGTTATCCATACATCTAATTTTTAGAATTTATTGAAGATTTATGTATTGGCTAATGTATGATCAGTTTCTATAAAGATTCTCATGGTTTTTGGAGGAAAAAAGCTTATTTGTTATTCTTTGGTTACCTGGCTTAATCAGGTCTATCTCATCAATTAGTTAAGGTTTCTATACTCTTACCTATTTTTGTCCTGTTGGTGTATTATAAACCTAGAGAAGTGAATTAAATTCCCCTTCTACTAGTGTACATCTACCTATTTCTCTAGTCTCTTGTACTTTCTGCTTTATAAATGTGGATGCCCTATTATTTGGTGTGCAAATATTTATAATTTTTTTTAAAAAGTAAAAGTCATAGAAACAGAAAGTATTGGTGGTTACTAGGAGTTGAGGGGTAAGGGAAATGGGGAGACATTGGTCAAAGGGTACAAACTTTCAGTTCTAAGATGAGTAAGTTCTGGGTGTCTAATGTAAAACATAGTGACTACAGTTGACAATACTGTATTGTAAACTTGAAATTGCTGACAATACATCCTAAATGTTTTCACACACACAGAAAGGTAACTATGTAAAGGGATGGATGTGTTAACTAATCTTATTATAATCATTTCACAATATGTATGTATATCAAATCATCACATTGTGTAACTTTATACAATATTATGTCAGTGTATCTCAATTAAGCTAAAAAAAAAAAAGTTATCCTTACTGAATTATACCCCTTACATTACAATGTACTCTTTCCCCCTCACTTAATGATCTTTGTCCTATAACCCACCTTATCTGATATTAGGATAACAACCCCTGCTTTCTTTGTGTTTTTCCCTGTGTATATCTGTCTATCCTTTAAGGCTCAAAATCTCTGAATCTTTATGTTGTACATGTGTCTCTTGTATATGACATAGAGTTATGTTTGCTTTGGCTCATTCTGAAATTATTTTATCTTAATAAAAATTTACTTTTGTTAACAAGTCAAATATGTTTCATCTTCGTTCTTCCATATGGTTTGTATCATGTTGCTGTTGAATAGTGCTATTTTTAGTCTTTTAAAATGTAACCTATAGTTCTTTTTATGTGGAGTTATTCTGATATCAGAAGATTTATATGTTTATTCTAATACTTGCTTTCATAAACAGTATTGTTTTAATGACCTTAACACTGCATTTCCTTAGTTAGTTTCCTACCATAAATAGAAAAATTATATTTTCCCTTCTTCCCCTGTCATGTTTCTTCATTTTCCCACATAGCTCAGAGATGAGGATACTGTTATAATCAATAACTATTGATTAACTGTTACTCTTTTCTAAAACACAATAAAAGACACACAATGTCATGAAAAAAGTTCATTCTCTTCTCTATTCTATCTAGATATCCTAAATTAGGTAGTCTAGAACCAATCACCACATCTGTTTGAAAACATTCCCCAGGACCTAAAGACAGGAATCCTAACACTCTGTAAAGAAAGAATGGTTTTGTCAATGTAGGAGCACATGCTACACCAATATTCTTCTCTTAGGTCCAATTCCTGATTTTGCTATTGTCCAGGCTCTGGATGTGGCATAAAACCAGTGATCAGAAAAAACAAAAAGCAGTGATCAGTGGGAGAAACCAAGACTGGATCTCTACTAAGAAGCTGTTCCAGAGGCCTGGCCCTTGTCAACTGCAAAAAATACAAGATCCACAGGACTGGAGGTAGAAGTAAATTTTAGAGATATACCTCATTATCACAATGAATCCAAAGGTCTATGTGCCTACTGCACCTGCTTAATCAGTATAAAAGGTGATGTATGTCTCTCCACAGTTTTGCTTTATGGTTGTTGAGCCAGAGTATTTCAGTCTAGATTACAAATTATAGAGTCTCACCCCACCTATAAACCATACACGTTTGATTGACAAAGATGCCAAGTAGCCTTGCCTTCATTATCACCATAACTAGAAAGCACATGCTTGCATCTGCCATTGATTAGTTGCCTTCCCTGCTAAGCCTCAGTTTCCTCCTCTGTAAAATAAAAGACCAAAAAAGGGACGTGAGTTCATCACTCTCAAAAGTTCTTTTTTTGTTGCTGTATCAGAATTGTATTTCTATGTAGTTTCACCATTTTGCGTTACAATCACATTCTCTGTATCATAGTTAAGGGTCAGAATAAAAAATGGACAGAAAAGTGCTTCCTAAGTTATACAGTACTGTGCAAACAACAAGCACCATTATTACTTCAAGAGACTTCTTGGCACTTTCTTTTGGGGGGAAAAAAAAAGAAAGGAAATGAGACACTCTTGTTGATTTTTAGGGTTGGGTTCATGAAAAGGTCTTTTTCTACCAACTCAGGGACATGTACAAAGTATGTGGTGTCCCCCAGGACAGCAGGACTCGCTTTACAGGAACCAGGATTGAGAGGAATGGCTCACGTGCTCACAGAAATATCCAGCACATGAGAGTTTCAGGTGAAAGCCAATATGTGGGAGGTTCTGAGGCTCTTAATTAAAAGGTCAATCAAATTTTTCCAAGGCAATTTTATAGTGTGCATTAAAAGAATTCATGGTCTGTTTTCTCCAGTTGGGTGGAGTTCAAAGCTACTGAAGCATGCAGTTCTGGGACTAAGGAACAACAAGTAACACAAGACCTTCATTAGACAAACGTAACTAAAGCTGACAAACATCCCAATCCTCTCCCACCCCCAACCTCTTTTATAGAATCTGTCTTTAAAGGGGAAAAGCCCAGTGATAAGTCTCAGCACTTTGGTACTCCTGTTACTTTGGGAAATCTTACTAAATATCTCAAGTAGATATCCTTTCTCTTTCTCTTACCTAGAATGAATTGTTCATTTCCCTAACCCTTCTCCAAACTCCACTCTTCTAGATCAGGAGTTGGCAAACTTTTTCTGTAAAGGGCCAGGTAGCAAATATCTCGGGTTTCATGGGCCAAATGGTATCTGTTGCCATGATTTAACTTTGCAGTTGTAGTACAAGACTGTCACAGACAATACATCAGCAAATGGACATGGCTGTGTTCCAATATAATTGTATGGATGAACACTAAAACTTGAATTTGAATTTCAACAGCTCACAAAATACTATTTTTCTTTTGATTTTTCTCCCAACCATTTGAAAATGTTAAAAAAAAAAATCTTAGCTTGCAGGTTGCACAAAAAAAGGCAGTGGGCCAAATTTGGCCCATTGGCCATAGTTTGCCAACACCTCCTCTAGATCATGAACAACTTGCAGTCAGGGACTGACTCATAATCAAGTTTTTCCTAATACTTGCTTTGGTGATTGACACCTATGAGAGACCCAAATGCAAAACCTTGAAGGAAAAAGCAAGAGAGGGAGACCATGGGAAGGACAGCAGATGCATCCATCACATACAACAAAATAAGCCTTTCATGTTCTGTTTGGGTATTTGAAGGGAGAAAAGAGTAGAAGCCAACAGTATCACTTTGGAGTCAGAAAGATCCGAATTTGAATCTCAGCTCTACTATTGCCTGGCTTGGCCCCAAGTGAAAAACTGAACATGTGGACACATTTGCCGCAAGTGACAGAAAAATCAACCAGTGGTGGTTAAACATGGCAGATATTTATTGTCTCACTTATCAAGAAAGCTGGATATAGTGGTTCCAAGGCTAATTCAGTGGCTCAGTGATATCACTGAGGTCACACACTCCTTCTGGCTCCTGCTCTGATATCCTGAGCCACTGGCTTTTCATCTTCATGTGTGTCATCTGTGGTTACAAGGAGCTGTCCCAGCTTTAAGCATCGCATCCAGCATGGTCAAGCCAGGAAGGAAGGAAAAGAGGAAGTGCCAGCTCTATTTCCTTTCAGCTGCTATCTTCTACCAGCAAGCTAATGTCCAACCTAGAACTCTCCAAGCAGATGCTATCTAAGTTCCTGTTGTCTAGATGTGGGTTATGTGGCCACCTCGGCTGCAAGGGAGGCCAGTCTTTACCATGGGAACCAAGAGAAGATAGAGTCAGGGGGACTGGCTTGGGAAGACCTTACTAGTGCCCATCTCAGGGAACCTGGGTGGTTTAGTTAGTGGAGCACCTGACTCTCGGTTTCCACTCAGGTCATGATCTCAGGGTTGTGAGATCAAGTCCTGCATCAGACTTGGGATTCTCTCTCCCTCTGCCTTTCCCATTCATGTGCGTATGCATGTGCTCTCTCTCTCTCTCCCTCTTTCCAAAATAAATAAATCTTTAAAAAAATATAGTGTCCATCTCACAGACTGTCATGAGGACAAGTGATATGATGTGTGAAAAACATGGGCACATAAATACTTAGTCAATTACAGCTACTATGATCAGTAGGACTAGCTTAGATACTTTCAGGATTCTAGACTATGACCCCTACACTGTCAGTATGAAAACTTATTTCTCAGATGAAATCAGAAAGTCTCATACCCCTTGGCACAACATTCTAATTACATACAATTAAAGAGAATGAAGATGGATATTCAATAGAGTGAGTGAGTGAGTGAGTGTGTGTGTGTGTGTAAGATATTAGGCTACTGATTTACTTTATACTGCTCAAGATGTACACAAAGCTATATATGCAGATACACATGCATTATGAATAAATGAGAAAAGCCTGGTGACGATAGATATGCTTCACATCCTGTATGTTAAATTAGGTAACTTACACACTTTACCCAAGCTTAAAACCTGAGTTATCCTTCCCTCTCTCTTTGCCTTTCCTGGTCAGTCAATGAGTCCTGTGGATTTTGTACTGCAATATGTTTCATATTTTTCCAGGACCCAAGCATAACCTTTATCATTTCCTGTCCAGACAACTGCAACGGACTCCTAAGTATTCTCCCACCTCTAGTTGCAAGCCATTCCCATCTTCTGGCCAGGGTTATCTACGTGAAGCAAAGCTCTGACCAAGCCCTTTTTGTACTCAAAAACTTTCAATGGCTCCCTAGTGCCTATGAAGTTCAAACTCCTCATGTTATTCAAGGTGTTCCTGACTTGCCCCCAACCTCTTTTACCCATTCTACTCCCTACTGGTTCACTGACCAGCTCACTTAGAAACTTCTCTCTGTTCTGTGAACACACCCACCCCACTTTCTGCAACATCTCAGCTCACGCTACTCCATCTCTGCTCTTCTAGACCCTACTGCATAGGGCTGATGGGCAGTTTCCATTTTATATTCCACTGAAACTCAGCTTGCAGAGGACTTCAGGGAACCCAGAATTTTATGAACCATGATTTGTGCAAAACTACTTGATTAAATCAATAAAATGGTCAATAACTGCCTGCGATGTTTTCTTGGTCCTGGGACATCTAAACGAGCTGACAACTGACAATTTTAAATTGAAATGTCCCATCAAGCAAGTTGGGATGGAGACAGCTGATTCAGACAGCAGATTCAGCATCTGGACTGGAGGGAGGGGCCCACTGGAGTTCAGCATGGTTTTCTTCTCCCTCTTTATAGAGATGTCAGAAGAGCTTTCATATGGCAGAAGGGTAATGTGCTCTGCACTGTGCCAAAGCTGGAAGGGAGATACCACATTTGGTGACAGGCGTGGCGCAGGCCGTGCCATTTTGTCATCCAGTTAATTCTGGATCCAGTTAATTCCAGTGTCTCTGTGAGGAAGGCATTCTCATTACCTGTATTTTCTAGTGGAGGTCAGAGACCCAGGGGATGAGCAAGTTCTTAAGGCCACAGTGCCAAGATTCTGAACCAAGTCTGTCTGACTCCAAAGTTTCCCCAGTCTATGCACTTACCCATGATTAAACAGCAGGTGTGAGTTATTAAATTTGGATCAGCTTCTGTCAGGGATGCTGCAGAATACATTTGTGCAGGGGACAAGAGACTGGGCTAGATGAACTCTGGACGTCTCTCCCAGTGGAGAGATTCTAAGAGTCCATGTATGGAACAAGCAGTCAGAAGAAGACCAGTCCTCACTCTGGCTATTGGAGGACTTCAGATCTTTCAGATCTGGAAACAGAATTCAAACAGGGGAGCTCAGCCATCACCCTTAAGGTGACTTGAATTTCAATACATTTTTTTCATCAACCCCACTCCCATATTTCAACAATACCACCCTTCCAATTTTCCCCATCATGTATTATTTGCTATTGTTTCATGTTTCTATGATTAGTCTTCAAAGCTAGTCTACAAAAGGTAGATGGTAGCAATCAGTTCTTCTCTTCAGTTATACATATAACTCAGCCTTTCCTATGTAAGTGACCACCACATGACTTAGTTGGCTGGAGATCAGCCAGAGTTTGCTTGATTTCTACTGGGTTCAACTAGGCTTGACTCCAAGCCATGTGCTAGATTCAGCAACTTCTCATTCTTCTGGGACCAGCCTCCAGTGCATGTCTTCTTTATGGCAACAGAAGAAGCACCGGAGTGTAAACCAAATCACACAAGACATTTCAAACCCCCTGAATCATATTTTCTAATATCCGAGCGGTCAAAAATTTATGTGGATAATTTCAATGTCAAGAAATGGGGAATTTCACTCTGTATATCATAAGCCCATGACAAGGGTATGGATATCTACTATAGTAGCCCATGTTGGGCTCCTTGCTCAGTGGGGAGCCTGTTTCTCCCTCTCCCTCTGCCTGTTACTCTGCCAGCTTGTCCTCTCTCTACCTCTCTCTGTCAAATTACTAAATAAAACTTTAAAGAAAAAATTTTTTTAAATACAGGTCCATCTTCCTCCCCCTTCTCTAAATACACCCCCACACACCACACACACAAGTGTATGTATACACACACACACACATCTATATGTATGTATATATGTACATATGTGCATACCCATATGCATATATACACCAATCCTGGCACACAGCTGCTGCCAGCACTACGGCCATGGAGAACGACCTGTGTCTGAGAGTCGCACGGATACCCAGGTCCTGTGGGCTTCCTCACGCTCTCACACATTCTCTTTGTGTGAGAGGAGCCATTTTTAAAACCTGAGGTCAAATATCAGCCCTCTTCTCTAGACTTTTTCCCTTTCCTTGGCATCCAAGACCCCAAAATTGTCTCCTGGAAGCTGGCCAGGGAACTGGGCTGTGCAGCTTCAGTCTCCAACAGCTAGGGATGGACTCTGGAGGTTTGACCCCCCCCCCAAAGTACAAGACACAAAAGAGAGGGAACACCTCCAGATGGCTCAGTAGTAATTTAGTAGCCAAATCCCTCAGCCCTGGTGTTAAGGGTTTTAACTACCACTCATCATCTGCTATATCTCCCTGCCATTTGAAGGGAAGGGCTGGGACCTCTTCCTCTCCCTGACCCCTTTTCAAGTTTTCTGTGACTAGCTCCCTGCGTGCAAAATGTCTGCTCTGCCTCACAGCCTCAGCTGCTCATCTACTGTTTGATTTTCTCCTACTGCCTCCTATTGCCAATTCTTCGCCCTGGAAGCTACAAATACCTGTAGGCAGTTTCTTAATTATTTAACACTTTTACAGTCAATTTCCCAGACCTGACAAGGGAGCCATCCAGGATGCTGCGGCCTCTAAGTGTGCTCTCTTCAGGAAGCCGAGGCCTCTTGCTCTACCCACGGGCCCTGGCCCTCAAGGGGTCTGACATCAAATGGGTCTCTTATCACCTTCAAATTCACCAGCCTGGTCTGTCATACTTGGCTGAGGGCCTAGGACTTAGTTCAGAAAAGGCTTCTAATTGTATACCTTGTAGCTCAATGGCTGTAGCTCAACAGCACTTGCCAATAGACAGATCGGTCCAGGACTCAGTATATACTTACCATATATAAGATTCTAGTCCGGAGCAGGGGTGGGCAAACTATGGCCCATAAACAGGCCCATAAACCTGTTATAAAGTTTTACTGGAACACAATTATACCATTTATTTATGTATTATCTATGGCAGCTTTTGAGCCAAGATGCCAGAGTCAAATACTTGGCAGCAGAGTTCATGGGGCTTGCAAAGCCTGAAACTATTTGCCCTCATCTAGACAACAGGCACGCAGCTGAAAGTTGTCTGAAGAATCTTACTGGTTCTCATGGCCTTCACAGCAAGCATTTGTGACTGCCAAATCTATAGCTCTATTTGGACCTCTCTTCCAAGTGCCAGAGTCATCATGTGCAGCACTTTGGGGCATTTTCAACCGCAATCCCTAAATTCTGCTGGATTCTCAAACCTGACCTCCCTGTAAGAGCCTCTCTTCCCAGTGTGTCTCCTATTTCCCTAACGGCATCACTGCCCACAGATCCTGTGTCTCAGTCATCTGAGAGACACCCCTGGATCCTCCCTTTCCCTCAGCTCTTGTAACTACATGTACCTGTACCTGTAACTACCATGTAACTGCCATGGCTCCTCATATAGATCTCCAGATCTGTCCTGTCTGTTCCAAACTCACTGCCACCGCTCACTTTGTCTCCTGCCTGTAGGGCTACAGAAGTTTCCCCTTTCCACCTCCAAGTTCACCTTGGTGCAGAGGGATGAAGGTCAGCCAAGCTCAGGCACCAAAGAAGCACGTGATTCACAGCTTTTCATATGCTTCAAGAGAACAGCCCTTATTGTTCAAAAATAACCATGGCCAACACTTAACAGAGCACTTACTATGTTCTAGGCGTGGTTCTGGGTAATCTATGCACATTAACACCTCTGATCGTCCTAACAGCCTCATGAGATAGACAAGCTTATTATCACATCCCCATATGACAGACGGGGAAACTAAGATTCAATGAAACTGAATAATTTTCCCAAAGTCACCAGCAAGGAAAGGGAGGAGCTGGGATGCAAGCCCAGGGACCCTGGCTCCAGAGTCTATTCTCTTAACCACGGTGAGACACTGCTTCTCTTTAGCCCAGAGATTAATTTCACTTGCCAGGGTCACCAACATGGAACCCAAGGTCAGTTTGGATAATAGCTTCTTTGCAGTCTGGAACATTCCTAAGGAGAATACAGATAATTCTTGCCCAAAGGATTACTGTGATGCACCAGGAGAGGTGCTGCCCAACCACCAGGCTTCCCCTTGCAGGAGGGAGGTCCAGGGGCTCAGGACAAAACATGAGACCCAGAAATCCCAGAGCCGCATGAGTGAGAGAACAGGATTCCAGAGTGGGGCTGAAGCAGGGCAATTTTAACCCTTGAGCAGTCTTTCTCCTGTATTTGTCTCAGATGAAAACCATTACCAAGTTATCTTTCTTCTCCCTGATTTGTCACTCTCCAAGCTTTTATCATGAATAGCAACATGCTTAAATATTCAGCAAGTGCCCTGCAGAGCACTGAATAACAAAAGCACACAGGAAAGGTCACAGTCTCAACCCCCTTCCCACTCCCGGGAATTTACAATTTTAATGGCAAGACCCCAAAGCTGAACTCTATATAATGTGACTTAAAAATGTAGAAGAAATCATTTCCTCCCCTGTTTTCTCAATGTTGACTTTCTCTTGTCTTCATTGGGTATGACCAAGAGGAAAATGTATGTAAAATGAGATAGTTAATGCATCTGAACAAAATATATTAAGAATCTACTCTGTTCAAAGCTCTCTCCTTGGCAAGAAAAGTGGTGATAAACATGAGTGCCAAATAATTTCTACCTTCGTAAAGTTTTCTATTTAGCAGGGGAATAAAGTTCTTTTTTTTTTTTTAAGATTTTTTTATTTATTTGGCACACAGAGAGAGAAATCATAAGTAGGCAGAGAGGCAGGCAGAGAGAGAGGAGAAAGCAGGCTCCCCTAAGAGCAGAGAGCCTGATGCAGGGCTCCATCCCAGGACCCTGGGATCATGACCTGAGCTGAAGGCAGAGGCTTAACCCACTGAGCCACCCAGGTGCCCCAACAGGGGGATAAAGTTCTATGTCTATATTCATAGTGCACTGTGTTACTGCCCCAAGGAAAGGTCCACATATGGGAACTAATGGTTAATGCCACTCATTAAGCCCCAACTCTCTGTGAAGCTCTGTGTTCAGTGCTGCAAGCCTTCTGCCATCTCCTATTATCTTTAAACAGCCCTGCGAGACATATTTTTATTAGCCCCATTTTACAAATGAGAAAATTGAGGCTAAGAGAAGCTAAGTAATTTGACCTAGAAGTAAAAGAGCTGGCATTTTAACTCAAGCAATTCAGATCCCAAAGCCCATAGTAGAAGCATCATTTGAGCTCCTTTTCGCCCCCCAAATGAATAAAATGTTAATAGGAGTGATATGAGTCAGTGCATTCCAAGCAGAGGAAAGAGAGTGAGGAAGAGCCCGGAGGCAAAGAAATGTAAGGTGTCTGCCTTGGGTGGAAGAATGAGGGAAAGTGGTAGAAAGAAGTCTTAAGGGTGGGTTGTGCTTCTGGCTGGATACTGAGGAGGTCCTATCACTTGGTGACCACTGGCTAGCCAGAATGGAGAACATCACATTTTAAGACATAAAAAACCACCTTAGAAAGCTCTGGCTTTCTCCAATTTTAAGCCAAACTGTGTCTATGTCCTTTGAACCTCAACACGGTTCCTATAATCTTTTTTTAAAAGCATAACTAGGGGTGCCTGGGTGGCTCAGTGGGTTGAGCCGCTGCCTTCGGCTCGGGTCATGGTCTCAGGGTCCTGGGATCGAGTCCCGCATCGGGCTCTCTGCTCAGCGGGGAGCCTGCTTCCCTCTCTCTCTTTCTGCCTGCCTCTCCATCTACTTGTGATTTCTCTCTGTCAAATAAATAAATAAAAATCTTTAAAAAAAAAAAAAAAATAAAAGCATAACTAAATCTTTAGCAATTTTGAGTCAAGCAAACATGGACTACCAGGACAGACTGCTTGTCCTTGCAATGGGCGTTCATGCTCTGGTGACAGAGATAGCAGGGGCTCAGCTGCCCTCCAGCTAATCACTTCTCCTTCTGAGAGGAATAGCTATGCAAGGCAGTAGCTATTGCCTTGCATCTCTGCCTCATCAAAGGAGAATCAAATTGGTTTGTGGGGCATACTATTGGGATTCATATGTGACATGTTACATTAATAGAGTGTTTGAAGTATGGCCTTCAGAAAGCATGCTTCCATTTGTTGTACTTTATCATAATCAAGAGACTCAGGGCTTTAACTGAAAAAAGAGAACAGGGTCTGGAGTCTACTTACTGGATGAATAGAAGCAGATAAACAGAGGGCAGGAGGCAGACTATTACTGAAAAACACGCCAGTCCATGTTTTCAATAAAAATACGCATTTCGGCACTGCCCAGATGAGGTCTTATGAGCAGGAAGCCTCAGAGTCTTTGGGGAGCATGAGCATGACCAACTTTCTGCAGTGTCTGGAGTGTACGAGAGGGGCCCCAGAGATTAAAGGACTCCAATCATAAAATTAGAGCTGGAAGCAACAATGGAGATCGGTCCATCATTTTAAAATTGGAGAAGCTAAAGCCCAAGGAGAGCAAAGACTTAGCCAAGGTCACATAGATGGTTAGCAATGGGATGTGAGTTGAAGTATCTTGATCTCCAGTCCAGGGTCCGTTTATGACATCATTCTGCCCTCTAGGAGAAAGTCACTATGAGCAAATGGTAAATGTTCTCAGATGTCAGAAATCCAAGTGTGGATACAAAAGGTCAAGGGCGACTTCAAGGAGGACACAGAACGATGTGAAGTGGGGTTTAACCAGGCAGAAAGTAGAGGGCATTGCAGCTGCAGGGGGATGCCCTCCACCTGCCCAGAATGTGCCAAGCTTGGCATCTCAGTATCAGGAAAAGAAGTAAGCAGATTCTTGTGGTAAAAAAAATTGCTACAGCAGTAAAATTAAATCTCCTTTCCGGAAGAAATGTAAACTCATAAGAGATGAGAAACCTAAACCTTTGTGCCCTAGTTTAACTGTTTTAAGAAACCAACAGCTCCTTGGAAGGTTGAAGAGAGAGGGAAGAAAAAACCTGGCTTGCCTCCCCGCTTAAAGGAAGAGTATTTCTTACAGCAGCTATAAACATTTATGAAGCATCTGAAAGGCTTCATCCCCAGTAGGACAACCAGGACAGGGACAGTCCCCCAAAAGCATGGAGGAACCAGGTTCACCTTCCCCAGAGCCTTTCCCATTCACCAATGGGTGACAGGATCCCAGGAGACCTCAGTCTCCCTTGAGAATAACACGCTCAGTTCATTGGCCCATAACAAATGTCCACCAGCCAGAATGGGATGCAGTCTCTAAAATGATGCAGGTAAAGACAACAGCTAACATGGAGAAGGGTTTATAAAATAAATCTGAGGGCACCTGGGTGGCTCAGAGGGTTAAGCCTCTGCCTTCAGCTCAGGTCATGATCTCAGGGTCCTGGAATCGAGCCCCACATTGGGCTCTCTGTTGAGCGCAGAGAGCCTGCTTCCCCCTCTCTATCTGTCAAATAAATAAATAAAATCTTTTTTAAAAAATGAGTCTGGTGAACAGTAGAGAACCTGTGCCTAAAGCAGGATGATGGTAGAGATGTAAAATATACCTAGGATGAATTAAGACTGAAAAGATAAATGAACATAATTGTAACCAGTTGGTGGGATTATGGGTGCTTTTTACATCTTTAAAAATAATCTTCATTATAATCATATGTGATTAAAATAATAAATACAGTCTGCAATCCTTTTATCAACTGTACTTGCTTTTTTCTCCTGCCCACTCCCAACATACACTGAGCCAATAAAGCAAGGAGGTAGTTTTTTTTTTTTGTACTCACCTTCCCACACCCTCTCTGTAATATCATTTTATACCCTGTATTATCTCTCTAAGACCTAATTCCTTAACTGTCATCTCCAACTACTGACTTCTCACTCTCCTTCTCCCTGCTAGCTGCCTTCCCAAAATATTTCCTAGCATTAAAGCCATCCCCAGAGATCAGCAGTGCATAGCTAATCTGGTGCAGGAAGGGGCCTACAGAGGTAGGGTGTTCTCTAGGATAATATACTTGCTTGACAGCTGGATGGTCTCCAGAGAGCTGATAATGACTTCCCTCTCTGTTCATATATGTCTCTCCCTTTCCTTAAAAATTGGGCTGGCCTTAGTGACCCGCTTGACCAACACAGTGTAAGGGGAAGACACATTCTGGAGCTTCTGAGTCCAGGTCATAGGAAACCTTGTGCCTTCCTCCCAGCAGTCCTGGAATACTTACTCTTGGGATGCTGTCTTCAAGAACCCAGTTACGATGCTGTGAGAGGCCCAGGCCACATGGAGAAACTAAGTGTAAGTGAACCAGTCTAGTCAGCACATGTGGTGACTAGCCCCATCGCTGGCATCGACTTCCAGCCATATGAGTGTGCTATCATGACCAGCCAGCCCCACTGAGCTCTCCGATGACTGCCACTGCAGCCTCCACATGATTCAAACTGTGTGAGAGACCTCAAGTGAAAAATATCTAGATGAACTAACTCAGTTCACAGAACCCAGAAAGATAATAATGTGGCATTTTAAGACACAGGATTTTGGGATGTTTTGCAATGAAACAATAAAAGCATTAAAAAAGAAATTTTTTTTAGTTGGATCCCAAAACTTCAATTTCTGTGGTCCTTGGTTTGGTGAAAGATTCTAGGAAGGACTGCATTTCTGTTCAATCATTTCTTTAATCGTTCATTCATTCATTCACTCATTCATCCAACTTAAATATAACAAAGAATACCTCTGTATAAGGTACTGTGGCAGATGCCAAGAGGCTTAGCAAAGTAGATCAGAAACAACCCATGCAAAAACTGTATTTCATCAAAGGTATTGATATATTACATATAAGTGGAAAAATGACTTGAATTTGGATGGGCCACATGGGTAGGATTTGAGTATATGCACATTTAGGCAGAAAGGCATTGAAGAAAATGAGACTAGGATGATCAAGGAAAGACCGGTGGAGCAAGACAGCAGGGAGAAGGCAAGGGGAGCAACAGGAAGGCCTCCAGAATGACTTAAAGTAAGGAGCTCCAAAGAGAATGGTGGGGAGTAGGTCTGGCTGGGAAGGTTGAGACCTGGCCCTTGAGCAGGTCTCCTTGGGTAGCAGCTCTCTGAGCTGTGCTGTGAATCTGTCTCTGAAGGCCATGATCAACATGATCTGTGTCCTCTGCCACAGACCAGTCACTAATTGTTCCCAGATGCAAGGTCATTGTTTCGCCAAAACCTGAGATTAAAGAATACAAGGATCAAATCTAAATAAATCTCCAAAGAATTCAAATAGCATATCTTTCTGTGCATAAAGGACAGCTCCCATTGCATTTATGAGCTCTAGCAAATTCCATACATTTACCTCCCATTAATATTGATGGGCCCATGAAGATGCTATTAGGTGGGAGAGCATGATCACAGCCCAGAGTTAATGGGTGAAAGAATTGATCCCATTTCAACCTCTAGGGAAATGCTGAAGATGGAGTTGGACAAAGCTTACAGGCATTGTTCCCAAAGTATTATCTGACCTGGATTCCTAACCGTGCTGATAACTTGTAGTATGAACTTGGGCAAACTCTCCCTCACTGATCCCCAGTTTCAGAACAATGAAGAGTATCTCTGAGATTGCTTTAAGCTCTGACACCTTGTGATTCTACAGGGGTGAGGTAGGACCTGACTCTTACACATCCGCCATCAACTTCAAATGTATCCATGGAATTCTAAATCCTAATGGCATCAGTGTTTGGCTAGTGCTGTGTATGAGCTGGTGCTAGGCTGAGAGTAAGATCGAATCTCAAATTCCCAATATTTGACTTTTCCCCAGAGCATCTAGAAACCACAATCCCAGTTTCTCCCTGCACATCTCACCCCTGGGGTCAAACTTCATTACTGTATGCCTAAATGTAATAATACATTTAGATTTGGCTCATGCATAAAACACTGTTAGGATTCACTCAGAAAGGGGAAATTCTCTTCATCAGATTTTTTTTCTCACCCTTCTTAGGGGTATAACATAATTTCATCTCACCACACCACAAATTTACATCAACGATTTGGAAAAACAATATTCAGCTTCTCGTTAATACTTAAATATCTTATCAAGAGCTTGTAATTTTTTTTTTTAAGATTTATTTATTTTGACAGACAGAGATCACAAGTACGCAGAGAGGCAGGCAGAGAGAGAGAGGAAGGGAAGCAGGCTCCCTGCTGAGCAGAGAGCCAGATGTGGGGCTAGATCCCAGGACTCTGGGATCATGACCTGAGCTGAAGGCAGAGGCTTTAACCCACTGAACCACCCAGGCGCCCCAAGGGCTTGTAATTTACTATAAACAAGAAGTGATGTTTATGCTAAAGTGAATTATCAGCTCATGGACTTATAAACTGAGTGCTCTTGGTTCTTTGGAGGAGACAGTAGCAGCTTTATTTAAGAACACATGAAACTTCACAATAATGCAGGCCCCAGTATCCCCAGTTTTGAGTACCGAGATGAGTGTTCCCATACACCAACAAGGGCTCCCTATCTCAGGGGTTGTGGTCCACATAGAATGGCACCATTTGCTAGTACTAAAATGTGCTTCAAATATGATGCTCCTTCTTTCATCTCTATAGGTTGCTATGCTCACCTGTGTCAGTTGATTCAGCATCATGAACCACCCTTCTCTCTTGCTGAACAACCAGGTAGCATTCAGAGGAGAAAATAGGGGATGTCAGTAGGAGTTCCCTCATTAGTTCTGACTTGCGGGAAGTAATGTTAAAATGGACCACCCAAGCACATTTTATTTTGGACCCCTCAGTCTGATGTGTTCCCTGATGTATGCCCAAAATTTTCCCCTCCATTTTCCTTTAAGCAGGTGAGGGGTTGGGTAAGAAAGGATGAGAGTTTGTTTTGAGGAAAGACAACCATGTAGAAAAAGGATAGTCTCATGCCTTGTTCCAAGAATCAAGAAACAATTCCAAGAATCAAGAAATGGTGGCTAAGAGCCAAGGAACAGTAGATAAAACACTGGAGCCTAATTGTCTGGGTTTGAAATCCAGCTCTGCTGCTCACTCTTAGTGTGATGTTAGGCATATGACTTAACCTCTCTGTTCACAGGAGTCAACCCATAATATAGGGAGAGTAACAGTGCTTACAACCCCATGGGGCAGTTGGGATGATTAAATGACATCACACACAGGAAACCCTAGAGCAGTTTGCTATTTTATTGCTCTGGGAGCTTCTGAAGCTACTAAGATAGCCCTAAAACTGAGCTGGTTCCACACCAGCTGGTCTTGTAGACTGTGGCTAGTCAATAAGGAACACCTTTTCCAGGTCCTTCCCACCACATGTCATGAACAGCTCCTGCCTCTTTCCCTCTGAGTTAGAGAAAGGTAAGAAGTAGAGTAGTTGAGAATAAGACCTAAAAAATTCAGGGCAGTTATAACAGTAACAACTGGACAGTCCAGACGCTTGGTTCCAACCCCAGTTCTGGTTCAGATTATGCATGTGATCCTTGTGGAGGTTGATCTAGATGGCCTCCATGATCCCTCCCAGTTCTAAGACTCTGACACCCAAGAGCCCAGCATCCTTGCCCAACACCACTGTCTTTGGAATGGAGGCGCTGATCACCATGGCTGCCGTGCCTTTGTAAATCCTGGTGCAGCTCTCCTGTCTGCTTCTTCACATAGGACTGAACTCATTCCAGGTCACAGCTGCCTCCCACTTATACCTGCCTCTGTTCTAAGATGAAGTGATGGTGCTGAAGGGCTTGGGTCCTTTACAACTCCCACATCTGTGGAATCCCCACCTTCATAGGTACCCAAAAGCTTCTGGAACCCCATGGATCACAGTCTACTAATCACATCCTCTTATGCCTTCAGTAAGGTCTTTTCAGGGGAAGCTCTGAGATAACTAAACTATACTTGTTTTTCTGCCCTGCCCAAAATAACAGTATATGTTTTCTGGGTTATGTCAGCTCACTGAGCTGTCAAAGACACTTGAGAAAAATCAAATATTCTCTGTAGATGGTGTTGCCACACACCTTATACACACACACACACACACACACACACACACACACACACACACACGCTCTTTAAATCACCATACAGAGTCAGGAAATTATGGAGGACTGACATGCAGGAAGAGGAGAATTTTATATGCACTCACCCATTCTTCCCCCAAGTTGAATCTGTGGGCTTTAAAAATCCAAATGACTCCTGAATCCTATCTGCATTAAGCTGAAAAGTAAAATATTTGGCAATCAGAGTTTGGTAAGCAACTTTGCTGAGTGGGCAAAAGGAGAGTGGGCCACACTTGGCATTTCCCCTGCTGTCTTGTGTCAGCTATGTTAATGGGCCACTTGGTGATAAATGGAGACACAGAGTGACCTCCAGCATTTGTACTAGAATGTAAATGTCTTACGTAGGAAGATTTATTGAATTTTAGCAGGTGAGTGATAGCCTTCCCACATCGTGAGCTCTCATCAAATATTTCCTGAATGATTGATGTTTTCTTTCACTTTATAGACTCCCTCAAGGAATAAATCCAATTGAAAAGAACAGCACAGAATTTCTACTTAATTAGATGTGTTTCCTATAAACTAGAACTCTTTACTAAAATATAAAAGTATAAGCACTAATTTGAATTAGCATAGTGTCATACTTAAATGGGCTGCTTATTTCAAACCCAGATATATAAATATGTAGGTATAATTAGAAGCTTTGCTCACTGAGGCTTAACTTTCTGGAGTGACTATTTAAACCAGGGGCTCTTTACTTTATGGATATTCCTGGACATTTGAGACTCTCTTGGAAGTTATCAATCTCTTCCTGCAAAAAAAAAAAAAAATGCATCCATAAATAACATTTTGTCACATTTTGAAGGTTTACATAGATCTCGTGGAGCCCTTTCATGACCCTTCCTTCTTACCCCAACCCCCTGGGTCTATGAATCCAGATCTAGAATCTCTGACTTTGTTCTTAGCCCTAGTCCTAGCTTAAATACTATGCTTCTCCCCTTGAGTTTTTGCAAACTAGAGTTTGAGAAGAACGTCTTCCCTAACCTCAATACTGTTTCAGGTTCAAGATTCAGAAATGTTTGGCAATAAAAGCTCATGCGCATTTTCCTTTATTGTGGTTTCAATCGCCCTAGCAAAGACTTCTTTCAATTTAATGAAGGATGAGGCTTTATCTGCCCTCTACTTTGTCTGTCTTGGCACCTATTATTTTTTCACCTTATACTCAGGGGAAAAAAATTGTCAAAGAGTAACAAGGTCTTGCTAATCTTCACACACACACACACAGAGATTTGCTTTCTCCTAATTAGGAGGGGCTGACTTTTCTTTCTCTTTTGGAAAGCATGCTTCAAGCTTCTGTACTCCTTTCTAGTGAATAGGCTAAAATATGGTTATACATGCTTAATCTTTCTCATTAAATTTAGACTTCCCTGTGACATAACTCTGTTACTTTTGGTGTAGAGCTCCCCCACCACCATCTCTGAAAGGAACAAGATCTCTTTACACAGATCAGAGAAAGTTTGTTAAACAGATATCCTCTCTTTGTTAAGCTGGAAGTCCTCAAATATGATGTCTGAAGAAGTTGTTCAGGCTATTTACATTGGATGAGGCAGAAAGTGAAGCTCAGAGTACCAGTTTCTTCATCTGTTTAAACAAGGTAGCTGATTACAATATTAACCTTGCAGGGTTGCCATGAGGATTAAAGGACACAATGTAGGTAAAGTACCTGGCACAGCACCTGTCATAGCAGCTAATAACAGAAGCTGTCCAATGGGCTCAAGCAAGGGTAACTACAGCACCATGGACAGCTCCTGCAGTCAACCACTTCACTGGTCCTACTGGATACCTCACCAGGTAGCCCTACTTTATGGAGAAGGACTATGTGGTTCTGAAAAGGACCTTGACCACTTAAGTTAACCTCTGGCTTTCTGTGGCAAGGAAATCATATTCTCTATCCCTACCTGAAGCTACACTCCACTGTATGTGAAGTTTATCAAAAGGGTATCAGTGCTCAGAGGTCTTGCTGGATTAGATAGTTGAGTTTTTATTCAGTGTCCTGTGGCTAAGTCCCCAGTTGACCATTCTTCAGAGATCTTCTTTCCAGGTAAGTACAGGGACTCTTTATTTTGGCTCTGTTTCTAAAGAGTGTATTTCTTGACTAACACTCATTTCTCAGGGAAAATAATCCGGCCCTAACCTCTACCTTTCTTGGCCTGCTGTGTGGGTTTCGGGGCAATTTCCTACTGCATTTAGGACAGCCAGCTCTTACAAGTGAAAATACCAGCCAAGGCACTGTCTTTCTAAATAGAACACTGACTAAATGTTAGCAGCCTTCTTCGTCAGAATGGGGCAGGAGCTGTGAGGGGGGCTGAAAAAACATGTGTACGTGCTCTTTGATGACTGTCGTCAGCTTCTCGAGCTCCTGCCACATGCTGTTACATGTGGCTGCCCACATAAGAGAATGTGTATCTATGGCCCATTTCCCCACTCTGTCTTCAAGCCATGGTTCTTGACTCCTCAGTGCCAGTACCACTTGGTGGCAATACAGGTGAACTCTGTAGCTTTGCTCCTAAAAACTCTATGTTAAAATAGAATCTTGTAAAGTGTTTGTCACTTTATCATTGATGGACATCGGTTTTAAGTGCCTGCTTTGAATTCCAATTGTCCTCTGACTGAATGGTTCTAAATACTTCGTTTTCTAGCTGCCCTGCCTCCTGCCAAATTGGTTCTCTTAGGCATTAGGAGTTTGATCCCCATTT
This sequence comes from Mustela lutreola, assembly GCF_030435805.1. Taxonomy (NCBI): domain Eukaryota; kingdom Metazoa; phylum Chordata; class Mammalia; order Carnivora; family Mustelidae; genus Mustela; species Mustela lutreola. The sequence continues at coordinate 27,726,408 of NC_081305.1, read as the reverse complement.
ATCAACTTTTCCCTAAAGCAGGTCTTGTTACTATTTCCCTGGACAATAGTAATACCTCATGGCTGCTTTTATACCATTTCCCCCCACCTTCAACCCAGTTTATACAAAGCTGCCCAGATTAATTTTCTAAAAGTTTACTTAAGCATACATAGCCTTGCTTAAATTCCTTGCTTGCAATTACATACAAACCCCTCACCCAGTAATTCGGCGTCCTCTTTGATATGTTTCAACCAGCTTTTCCTGCTCTTTTCTCTAATGGATATCTTCTCATATAACAGATGGACTGATTAATAATTCTTTAACAAGTTTACCCTTGTACCTTTATCCATTTTTCTCTGTCCTCCTAGAAGGAGCTCCCTCTTCTTATAAAATCCTCCCATTCTTCCAGGCTGCCACAAGCCACATTCTTTGCACAAATTTTGCTAAGTAACAATAAAAGCTAACATTTAGTAAGCACTTAAGATACACCAGACACTGCGCTAAGCACATTACAGGCATTATATGTCATTTATTCCTAGGGGGGAAAAAACTATTATAGCCATACTTTGCAGATTAGGAAAACAAAGTCCAAGAAGCTGCAAGGTGTTAGAATTATTGAAAAATGAAGCAGGATTTGAACTCAAGAGAGGCTGAATTTGGGGCTCTTGTCTTTAAACTCTCCTGGGTGCTAGACCCAATGCCCAGCACTTGGCTAACTCAGTGTTCCATAATGTATTATAATTACCTTCAATGCATTTGTCTTCTTTTCCTTCACTCTGGATAGTGAATGCATTATCAACTTTTCCCTATTCATCTATATCTATAGCCAGCAGTTTCTGGAATGTTGGTGGAGGGAACTTCAATGAGGGGGGAAACGGGCTGCACAATGTGAGTATTCTGGATGAAGGAGCAGTCTGTGATCATGAGAGGGAATAGGATAAATCGTCTTCTAAACACTCTAAAAGCCTTGAAGAAATGCCTACTTCCTTGGGGCAAGTAGTCAAGTAACAAACATCACCTCAGCCAGACAGAGCCCAGAGCCCAGTTGCAGAGGGCTCCATTTTCCACCTAGCTCTTCTACCACTGTCCAAAGGGACTGTGATGGGATAATAGCAAGCCCACTCAGAGAGCAAAAATCATGATGTGGTTCACCTCAGAGAAAGAATGTATGGCCTGAGGGAAGTCAGCCAAGCCTCTGGCTGAGGCAGAGCTATCTGGAAATGGAGCAAGGGGAGTGAGAATGCAAAAGGAGGAGTGGACAGATGACCCATGGATGAGGTCCTTCCATACTCTGGTTGTAACAGAGTACCAGAAAATTTAGAGATTTGAGGCAAGTGTAATAAAGGGACCCTTCTTAGGAGTGTGGTAGGGTATAGGAAAACCATAAGGGAGGTGCTGTGTCCAGGGGTGGATAACAGTAGGGACATTACTACCAGTAATGGCCAGGAAAACACTGGGGAACATGGAGTCAGGGAAACTGTCTGACAAAAGCAGTGATCATCAGACAAGGAACACAGCTAGCTCATAGCAAATTTGCAGCAAGGTTGCTGGGGGTAGAGGGCAAAGTACCCCAGCTTCATCCTCTTATCTCTCTAATCTACTTCTTAGCCTCCTCATTAACTGAACCTAACCAGAGCCAGAGAGCAAGGATGCTCACTGATACCATCAATAGAGGTCAGCCTCCCCAGGTAGAGGGCAGGGTAGAATGGGGTGGAGGGCAGATCTGGAGGGATAAAGGGAAGACAGATGTCAGAGCCATGGTCTAGCCTCAGTGATCTTGTTAATGAAGTACACACTCACAGAGCATGTTATGGACTGAACTGTGTCTCCCCACCTCCAAACTCGTATGTTGAAGCTTTAACCCTCAGTGGGACTGTGTTTGGAGATAGGGCCTAGAGAGATGTAATTAAGATTAAATGCGTCATATGGGTGGGGGCCCTGATCCAGTAGGGCTGATGGTGGCCTTATAAGAAGAATAAAAGACACCAGTAATGCATGTGCCCCCAAGGAAATGCCATGTGAGGATGTGAGGAGACAGTGGAAAGGTGCCCACCTGCAAGCCAAGAAGAAAAACTTCAGGAGAAACCAAACCTGCCAACACCTGATCTTGGACTTTCAGCCTCCAGAACTGTGAGGAAATAAATTTCTGTTGTTTAAACCACCCAGTCTGTGGTGCTTTGTCATGGCAGCCCTGGCTGACTAATGCAGAGCAGGAGGGAACCTTAGAGAGATTGTCCAACTTGACACTCTTAAATCACAGAGAAGTCTTAGCAGCAAGAGCTCATACTGATTTAGAGGCAGGGTTTGGACTAAAACTCAATGAGGCACACTCCCAGGCCAGGACCTCCCATGACACCCAGAAACTCCAAGATGGTAACCATGGGCCAATCCTCCTTGGTTATGTATTTTATTAGGCTTGTCTCAGAGCTGAGTTTTAACTGAATTAGTTTCCAACTCTGAAAAATCAGGAGATTCTACATTAATGTCCAGATGTTCAACTTCTCTTTAAACATCAAAAGATCTGGCAACTCTCGGCCCACATTCTAGCATGGTTCTGAAGAGCCTCATCTAAGCTCCAGTGGCCTACTTCTAAGGCTTCCACATCAACCAGCCCACCATCATGTCTGCTTCATTCATTTAGTTACTCTCTGGCCCCAATAAGCTCTTCTATCATCAGCCTCTGACCACACTAAGCTATTTCTCAATCTGCTAATCAATATGTTAGCCCCTGCAGGAAATACATGCAGTGAGGGAAGACTCTGGAAGCAAGGGAAATACAACTGTCCTCTAAGAGTTAAACAGTGAAGTCAACCCACAGTTGTGAAGAGCAGAAGGAGGCTAAGTTGTCTCAAAGAGATAATGTCCCCTAGGTGTGTGATACAGGACAGAAACCTCATTGTACATGTGACATAACTGAAGAAAGAATATGTCAATAGGTGTGGGTTCAGAAAACAGGGTCAAATGCAAAAACGAGATAACCACCCAATCATGATTCGTGAAAAGAGGACTATTGTTAAAACAGGACCAGAATATTCCTAGAAAAATTAAGATCTACTGTGCTGTGAGTGCATGGCCCCATCAGCCATTTGAAACATCTTATGGTATCTACTTTGAGTCCATGCTCACCAAACCACCTCTTCTGCAGACCCCAGTTTCCATACAGAAAACTACCAGCCCCTCTAAAACCCCAAGGGATAGATGGGTACTCCTTTCCTTGCACTTCCATGTGCTAGCTTCCTGATTGATTGTATCCGTTTTGGGAGCTTTATTAAAAGGCTCACAACACTGAAGATCAATTTGATTCTCTGTGCCCTGAAAAATCCAGTTTCTGAGCCTGCAAGAATGAGAGCCAGATGTTCTCCTAGAGGCCTCTTGGGAGCCAGCAAGCTGGCCTTCCTTGTAAGTTTCCCCTCTTTTTCCCCTCCCTTGTCCCCATGCACATGCCAGAACCTCACTTTGGCCATATGGCCTCACTTAAAAATAATGATCATACACAAGCAATTTAACAAGGGTCTTCTGGATACAATGTTTTAATGAAAAGGAGAAACACTGTATCTGAACATCCATGTCCATGTGTGGCTATTTAAATTAATTAAAATTAAATAAATGTAAAATTCAATTCCTTGGTCATGCTAACCACATTCCAAGGATTCTATAGCTACATGTGGTTAGTGGTTGCTGCCATCTGACAGTCAGTTACAGAACATTCCCGTCATCTCAGAAAGGTCTTTATCTGAGGTTCAGCAAAATGCTGAACCTCAGATAAACCAAGCTCCCAACACCTCTTCATGAGAACCTGACACCCACTAGAACCCCAGAGACAGATAAAGATCGAGCCCTTTCATCCAGAAGGCTCTGGCATTTAGCTTGTTCATTCTATACCAGAACTTGTGTAGATTGGCAGGACAGGATCACTAAACCCATTCTACAGGTGAGGAAAGCAAAGCTCTTTGGTAAATTACTCTTGGTAAAGGCTGAGAAATTTCAGGTGAAGCCAGGATTTGAGTCCTGATTTCCCAACTCCTGGCTTAGTGCTCCTCCCACCTACACTATGTTGCCTCTTCAGTAAGAGCTCTCAAGGTTGCTGACTATTTGCCCAAGTGATATAGCATTGGGACACATGGTTTGGAATCTGGAAAAAGGAAGGATGTGTCCCTACCACTGTGTTTTTTTATGGTAAGGCAATGGATGAAGAGGCCCAGCTTGAATGGGGGCAGGGAGAGGGAGGAAGGTGGAGAAGTGCCTGGGAAACACACTGCGCTTATGACAAGAGTTCTGCTTTCCAATCCATAGTGTGGGGGTGACACTGTTTCTTTCCAGCCACAGAGGCAGGTAGAACAATAGACTGAAATCATGGATGAGAAAATGACTGGGAAGGTGGTAAGAAGCTCAGAGGATTATAAGCCTCCTGCTTCTCAGAACCCAAACAAAAGTAAAGCTATAATAAACAGACTCCCCACCCCCTTAGCCTTTTACTGTCATGAAAGAGATAAATGTCAAAGAATCAAGCTTACATCAGACAGATTATATATAAATTTTCCCTTGGGAGTCCACATGTCAGCAAAGGGTCAGCTCAGCCTCCTCTATTTGCCCAGTTGGAGTTTTAAATAATGAGAATTACTCATAATGATGTAAAAAGGCTCTACCGGACTGTGATGGGTCTTCTGAATTGCCAGAAGTAGTCCTTAGGTTTTTATACAGCAAATTTTACTGTAGTACAATTATTTGGACATTGGCAATCTGTGCGTAATTTACATGACAGTCATCATTTAACAGTATGTTACACTTAAAAATTATTCTGGATGATGAGAATTTTATTCTATTACTAAAGAATGATTTGGTTTTGTCATTGACTTTTTCAAAAGCATGGAGGGAAAAATTCAGTTTTTCCTGAGTCTTAACTTTTGGTCTAGTTTTGTGTTTCAATGTGATATGGGCTTTCATGGATAATTCCTTACCAAAATGTGGTGTGCCACAAGTCTCACCTAACGATAGGCTTCCAGGGATGAGAGGGAAGGACGGAAAGGGGGAGAAAGAGAGAGACAGAGACAGGAAGATATACAGAGAAAGACAAGATGACAGACACACAAAGAGAAGAAAACCGAGCCAACAGTAATACCTCTTACCGTCAAGTTCCCACCTGTAAGTGAAAGGATTTCTAAGCCCTCCAGAGAGTTTACAGGGCTTGATCCAATTCTCACAAAGCAAAATTCTACATGCATCGAGAAGCCTTCCCCAGCCATGCCAATTCCAATCTAAGAAAGAGTCTTCCTGAAGCAAAGGCAGGGCAAGTAGCTGACAAGACCAAACTTTATTGAGTGTAATGCTGTCTAATGCAATTCTCCAGGCAATATTTCTTGGCTTTTCAGATGGTTCTCATTTCAGCTGGAGCCTATTGATCTCCTGCCAGATGACTGGGGCAGCTGTATGTGCTGTTTACTGAGGTGTTTGGATCAGTGCCCTAAATTAACCACCCTTCGGCTAAATAGGGGTCCTTTTCTTTCTCACCTCTCTGTTTCCCCATTATCTTGTCATTAGAACAGGATGTATACCTGGAGGTTTGTATTACACTTCCAGGGAAGTGACTCTTGCCTTAAATTACCTTGTTCTGGTCTAATGTTTATGTCCTTTTCAAACCGATATGTTTATACCTACCTCCCAAGGTGATGGTATTAGGAGGTGGGCCCTTTGGGAGGTCGTTAGGTCATGAGGATTGAGCCCTTATGAATGAGACTAGCATGCAAGTATAAGTTATATTCTGTAAATAAACAGGAGAAAGGGGTGTCTGGGTGGCTCAGTCATTGAGTGTCTGCCTTGGGCTCAGGTCATGATGTCAAGGTCCTGGGATGAATCCTGCATCAGACTCCCTGCTCAGCAGAGAGCCTGCTTCTCTCTCTCCCACTCCCCTTGCTTGTGTTCCCTCTCTCCACTGTGTCTCTGTCAAATAAATAAATAAAATCTTTAAAAAAAATAAATAAGTAGGAGAATAGTCCTTGTGAATATCTAAATTTTTTCTATATTCTAAATGTGCACATTACAATCTATCTGGACTCTAACAAATACTCTTTTCTTTTGGGGCCCTCCATAGGATTTTTCATCTGAGCCTGACAAGAATGGAACCCTATAGAAACCAGGGCCATAAGATAAGGAGGCATTTGCCCCAGGTGGAAGCTGGGGCTTCTGCAGGGCTCATGAGTTGGAGGACACAGTTAGAGAAAATGGGGAATACAAATGCCACACAAATGAAATGCATCAACCAACATCCCATCATGGACAGAATAAAGCCTGAGAGCCAAAGGGTCTGGGCTCAACTCCCATGGCTGTCATTTACCTTCTGATCTTCCCTGAAGATACCCAACCTCTCTGAGCCTCAGACTTTCATTTGAAAAACCGATGAGAAATGCCCATGTCTCTCCCACAAAGAAATGAGGTTGTGCCCATGAAAGTACTTCCCACTGTATTGTTCCAGTCAGGCTTCCCTTTGGTGTACCATAGTAACAAGCAATCACCAAAATCTCATGAGGAGCACAAAAGTCTATTTCCCTCATTCTCAATGGCAGTGGAGCTCAACTCTTCATACTCCCTGGGACCCAAGTTGGGAGGGCTCTGTGCTATCAGCTGCTTCTGCAGTCCCCCTGCCAGTGGAAAAGGGATGTGATGAATCCTGATGGACCCTTAAGTCTTCCACCCAGAAGGAGGACGTATTGCTTCTGCTCAGATTTCCTTCACTACATCAAGTCATATGACCACAATGAGATGAAGAAGTACAATCTTTCCATGAACCTGGAACCATGAAAGGTGGATGTACCATGAAACTAATGAAGCTTAGCTCCTGTCCCCTCACTCCCACAGGCCCCTTTCAAGTCCCCAAGAGAGCCCAATATGATGCGTTTGCAGGTCACATTCTTTGTAAAATTTGCAACATCATGTATGTTTTAGTCTGGTATAAGCTTTAGGCTCCACAAAACCTGAATGTGCCCTGGACAGGGAGGAGGGCTGGGATCTTTGTGAGTAGCTGAGATGAACAGTCAGGATAGCCTAAATAAAAATAGTTTTTCAAGCATGTGACTCTGTTCTTCCAAAGTGATGTAGAACCTGGGAAAAGATAGCATCTGACCCTCAGAATAAGACTGAGGGACAAGTAAAATGGGGGCTACTACAGCCCCACCACTGTTCTTCCCTTGGTCCCAATCCCACCTCTTGCTTTATAGGAATCTGTCTGACCTTCCTGTGAGATCACACACTACTTGAGAATATAGATTTTGTATTATGGGCTTCTACGGTTTTAGATTTGGAAGTGGCCTTAAAGATTATGTTGTATTATTTACTCCAAGCCAAGAACCTAAAGAAGAAAAAGACTTGACAAGTTCACACACCTATACTGGCAGGAATCTAGCCTGCAAACCTTGAGTCACTACACTCTTCCTTGTAACTCCCACATGAAATCATTCAATAATTATTCTTCTTTCTGGCCCCAGTACTAGTTGGGATCAGAAGTGGTGCCATTTTCCCCATTGAGATGTCATCACTTCTTGGCTCAGCATTATCAAGAAATATCCCAGTTGCACACCAAATACATCTTTTCCACACTGAGTTTTCTGCACCATTCTTTACCTCAGTTACTAGACCTAAGCTTAGGCAAAGTCCTTACACACCACCCTCTCTAGTCCTCCCACTCATACACCACACTCCCCAGTCTTCCCTGTTCACATGCTATACTCCTCATTCCTACCCACCCACACACCACACTATATCCTCCCCTCCACTTCCTCATAATCAGGGAGACTATTAGAGCTAAAAGAGAGTTTAAGAATTATTTGCCCAGTTTCTCTATTTTATAAATGTGTAGAAGATTGAGAGAAATTAAGCATCCTATTTGCCCAGGAACACATATGTCAAGGCAAAGCTCAGTGGTCCTGATTCTAGAGTAGTGCTACTTCCAGTCTTCTAAACTCCCCTAACTATGGGGGACATCCTTATCACTCTCCTTACTGTTGACTATTGCTAAACACTGTAAGTGTTTAGGGGTGATAAAGATAGCTCTTCATTTTTTATTTATGATCTGATTACTAGCACCTTGATGATGAAGTCAGATAACTGCGATAAAGGACATTATACTCTGCCTTCCTGAAGTGTCTTCTCCAGAAGTTCTCAGCTTCAGAAAGGGAAAAGCGTTAGACTTACTTTGTAGTAGGTGATACCCCTTACTACAAGGGCCATCCTTTCTAATACAATAACTGAGAATTTTCACCTAGTTGGATGGGTCTATCAGCTGGATTAACACACATGTCATGTTAAGTTGAGGATAGCTTGATAAAGGAAATATTTACATAGTTGTGACCAAGGTGTAGAGAAACCACAAGAGATAGTGCAGTACCTCAGGGCCAGTAATAGTGGGGCAATTACTACCCTCAGGACTTCAGTGGTAGGAGAGGAAACAGTCATGGATCCACAAACAAGAACCATCGTGTGGAGAGGACCACCTGATAGGAACTAGGATTTTCACAGGAAGGCAGCAGCCAGTCTATACAGTGAAACCCTAAGGAGACAATAGATACTCTGACTTTGCTTTTTCTCCCTCCCTCAACATTTCCCACCAGGGCTTCCCCACTGGCCAGAGGACAAGACAGCTCTTAGATTTGCTGCCATGCACGTTGGATTTATTCTATTTGTGGTTTACTCAGCTCCTTAAATCTGAAGGATTACATCTCTTACCAAAATTGAGAAGTTTTCAGCCTTTATTCTTTCAGTCTTTCATCAGCCTGTCTCTTTCTTTCCTCTTCTGGGATTCAGATGATACGAATGTGAGATAGCTTATCATGGTCTCACAGGTCACCAAGGTTCTGTTGTTCTGGATTTTTCTTTTTCCAGTCTATTTTCTTTGCTGTTCAGATTGGTTTTCTCTATTATTCTATCTTCTGGTTCACTAATTCTTTTCTCTGTCTTCTTTCTTCTGCTATTGAACGCATACACTGAGCTTTTTTTTTCCTTCAGTTATTTTTTTTTTTTCATTTTCCATTTGGTTCTTCTTTATATCTTCTATTTCTTTCCTGAGACCTCTTAATTTTTTCATTTGTTTCGAGTGTGCTGTGCTCATCATTGCTCACTGAAGCATTATTATCATGGCCGTTTAAAAACTGTGCTCTGATAATTCTAAACATCTTTATCGTTTCAGTGTTGGCAACCACTGATTGCCTTTTTATCATTCAATTTGAGATCTTTCCAGCTCTTGGTATGACAAGGATTTTTCTATTGAAACCTGGACATTTTTGTATTAAGTTATGAGATCCTGCACCTTATGTAAACCTTCCATTCTATTGCTTTTCTCTGACACCACTTCAGAAGGGGTAAGTGTAGCACCTGCTTATTACTGCCAGATGGAAGGTAAAAGGCTAGGTTTCCCACTCAGCCTTTGTTGACATCCAAAGGGGTAGGGGTCGTGAGGGGAGCTCCTTGTTACTGATGGTCTCCATCAACACCATGGTGGTGTGGCCTTGTTACTGACTGGTAATGGCGAAAGTCCTGACTTACCATTAAAACTCCTCAGATACTACTCCAGTGAGGAGGGAAGGGGAGCCCCATAATTGTCAGGTAGTAGTTGAAACCCAAACTCTCAATGTCCCCAAGAGTTCTCCACTGTCATCATGGTTACAGAAGGAAAGAGGGGGAAGAGCTGGTGACCCGACCACAGGAAAGAAAGTTCCAGTCTACTTGGCTTTCTCTTTGTACCACCCCGGTAGGTGCGTCACTACCACCTCATGAGGGTTGTAGTCAAGGCTCCTCACTGGCTTGTGTTACACCTGTGGGGGTGGGACCACAGTTGTGTTTCCATAGTGTCTGGCTGAAGTGCAGATTGGTTATTATCTAAAAGTATTCTGTCTTGCTAGGTTGTCCCTTTCCCGTTACTTTAGCCAGAGAGAGAGCAGGCTTTTGTTGGGGCTTTGTTTTTGCTCATTGGTGTTTGGGTTGCTGAATTCTTTAATTCCAAACCTGCGATATATGACATACAAAGAAAACCCAGGGAACTCATCATTGTGATGCTCCAATCTTGGGCCCCAAGATGCCTAGCCAGTCTGTGTTCTTCTCTCTACTTTTCAGAGTCATCTCATTTTTATGTTATATATAGTGTCCAGGTTTTCAGTTGTACTTAGCAAGAGTAATAGAGAAAAGTATGTCTACTTCATCTTCCCACAGGCGAGAGTCATCCACAGTGTATCTTTAAAATCTGAATGTATTGCCAACATTTAAAAATCCAAAGATTTCAAACAAGAATCTGGAGATCTGGCTTCTCTTTAAAAAGCTGGAATATGTAGCAATATTGGACCCACACTCCAGAATAGAAAGCAGCAGCCAGAACTGCACTGTCTGGTATGGTAGCCCAATAGCCACATGTGGCTATTTAATTTTATATTTAATAAAACTCAAATAAATTAAAAACTCACTTCCTCAGTTACACTAGCCGCATAGGACTAGAGGCCTCTGTATTGGACAGTACAGTACAGACATGTCCATCATTCCAAAAAATTCTATTATACAGCACTGGTCTATACATGATGGGTCACGCCTGTTCCAGTTTGCCAACCCCCCACTGCTTGACAATATATCAGGCCATGTCTTTCCTTTTCCTCACCTGCTGATAAATTTGTGTTTACAATCCTTGGCTTCAGGGTCAGGAGGATTTTTGACTTGTGGAGATATGGAGGCAAGTGAAACAGGTGGAGAGCACAGCAGGAGTAACGACACAGGAGAAGCTATGGTCCTGGAAAATCAAGGCAATTAGGTTTGGCTAGAGAGTAGGAAAAGAATCAGAGGAGAAAAGAAAGGTAGAGATTAAAGCCTTGGCAGAAAGGAGACACAATTATAGGCCCCACTTTGCTTTTGACTAGCTGTGGAACTGGGCTCAAAGAATAACCTCTATGCCATAGGCTTCACCGGGGACCTCTCTCCCCTTTGCTGTCTGTGTGTTAGTTTAGTTGGCTTTTTCACAGGTCCTTGGATATCCCAAGCAATTCTTTTACCAGGAACTTCACTCTGCCTGGACCACTCTGCACCTGAAGTTCACACACACACACACACACACACACACATGCTGGGCCAATTCCAATTAACCATCTGATTTTAAGGAAGCTTCCCCATACCTCAACTAGGTGCGATCTCCAGCCACTTGCGCTCATAGTGCCCTGTTCAATGTCATGGCCCTTATCATACGTACATCTACCATCCATTGTAGTACGTATTTATCTGTTTGTCTCCCTCCAAACTTGACTGTGCCTTCCATGGGACCCACAACCATGCCCATGATGTTAACTGTAATCTCTGAACTGCGGAGTGACTGGTACAGAGTAAATACCCACACAAATGTTGATTCCATGAAGGTTTGAAAGTTCTTCAGACCTTAGTTTCTTTATCAGCAAATTGGGAGTAATAGTAATTACTGCCCCTAATTACAAAAGCAACATTACTTTAAAAGTTAAGACTGGGGTGCCTAAGCAGCACAGTTATTTAAACATCCAACTCTTGGCTTTGGCTCAGGTCATGATCTCAGGGTCATGACGTAAAGTCCTGTTGAGCGCAGTCAGCTTGGGACTTTCTCTCCCTCTGCCCCTCCCCACTGCACTCTCTCTCACTAAAATAATACATAAATCTTTTTTTTTTTTAAGTTAAGACCAAAAGCTATAAACATTTTAATTATTGAACGGAAAGCTATCAAGCTGTTAGCTTAACAAGACATCCTAGTGACCCTGTTAAAAATGGACACTCTGGAACTCAGGGGCTAAGCTATAAAGTGAGTTTCCAGAGTTGATGCAAAGCAATTAGACAGCACTGCTGTGAATTCTCCCCTTGTAATGCCTGAGTGATTACTGTGTGTTTTGCTTGGCATTAACTACCTTATATATTAATTTATATTAATCTAAAGACTGATATATTTAATTCCAGCTGCAGTTACACTTTATCTCCTATCTAAAATTCAAGACAACCGAAGAGTGGCAAACCTTTTGGACCTCAGTTTCCCCATCCATTAAAAGAGAATAGTAATTGCTGCTCTGTTCAATACACAAGTTGGTGAAGATTAACCAAGACAGCTAATAGGAACACAGTTGACAAATCATAGTGCACCATGCAACTGTGGGGTATACTTATCTGAAATAGTGCACGGTGCAACTATGGGGTATACTTATCTGAAAGCAATACTTAGGCTTCATCCCCCACGGTGCAATTCTTGCAGAATTAAGGGGTTGGCCCAAGGCCAATGGGGCTTTACTTTTAAAGGATATTCAGTCTGAGTATCACTGGAAAAATCATGAATGTTGACCCCAATGGGGCCAAGAGGGTAAGAAATGCAATGCAACTTTGCTAGAATCATCCCCGCATCTTCAGACCCTGCCTGGGGAAAGCTTGGGGACTATCGGCTGAACTTCATGATGGGGCCCAGCCTCTTATTTCACCCCCTCCATATCCCTGCCCCACCTGGGACAAGGTGAGGAAGGCATGCCAGCTATATTCACCTCTTGATACAACAGAGGGCAGTGGTGCCCTCACTGGGGTCCACACCCAAGCCAGTCTGGAGGGGTGGGGCATGTCCTTCTGGGTATGTCCTCAGGAGCACAGGCCTGACTCTCTGATACTTGGGATTGGCCCAGCTGATCCTCCTTTCCCCCAACCACAGGAACACCACCACCACCCCACAGGGCAAAAGACACACTCACACAGGCACAGCGACACACACATATACAGACATACATCGCCACATGCATATACACGCAAGCACACAGTTACAATGGAGATTTTCCAAATGAATCCCTATAAACTCCTGGAGTTTAAGCCACTTAACGTCTACATTGAGACTCTTCCCCTCAAAATAAGATTACTATTTAAGGTTAAGAAGCCTGGAGTTGGTTTTTTGTTTTGTTGGTTTTGGGTTTTTTTTTTTTTAATTATTATTTTAAAATATTTTTATTTATTTATTTGACAGACAGAGATCACAAGTAGGCAGAGAGGCAGGCAGAGAGAGAAGGAGGAAGCAGGCTCCCTGCTGAGCAGAGAGCCCGATGTGGGGCTTGATCCCAGGACCCTGAGATCATGACCTGAGCTGAAGGCAGAGGCTTAACCCACTGAGCCACCAAGGCGCCTCTTATTGTTATTTTTAACAAAGGCAAGAGGCCCATTCCACCAGCCAGCCAGGAGTCAGGGTGGTCAAATGACCCGGCCGCTGTTATGCAAGTGACAAAAAACCCTGTTCTAGCCCCAGCCCTGCCACTGTCTGACATAAAAGAAGCCTATCAGTTCTCTCCCTGTGTCCCAGTTGCCCCTAATGGGAAATGAGGACGCTGGTCTCCTTCCACGCACACTTCAACCTCCATGGCTCTGCGCTGCCCCTGCTTCCTTCGCCTTCCTAAGGGCAGACAGGGAGATGCCCCTTCTCCAGTCCCTGCGAAACAAAGGTGCTCCCGTACAGGAAGCCGGGTGGGCTGGGGGAGCTCCCTCCCTCCCTTCCAAAGGTACTTAAAATGAGTTTGGCACCTGTGGGGGGCAGGGCATGGTTTTAAGGTATATGGGTTTATTTGACTAAATTAGAAATCAGGAAAGAGGTCAAAAGGAAATCAGATGATGATTTTAAAGGAAACTGAATTCATTCTGTCTCTACCTCTGGTAGGCGGGATCCCTTAGGAGCCTGGGTTTATCGAGGGATTTGGAGTGGGGTATTAAACCTGCAGTTTTTTGCTCTAGGAAATAGGCTTTAGAAGGATGGGCTGAGGGAAGCAGGGCCAGATTTCAACAAAATTATGAGGCCGGTGACATTTCTGTTCTATGCTTCTCCCTCCCATCGAGGGCACCTTCATGACCCATTTTTGGGACAGCCATCCAATGGCTTTGTGACAGACACAACTCCCTCCTGACTGCTCCCAGGCACTCTCTTCCCGTCCCCACAAAACTGCCCTGGTTAAGTCTAGTTCTCTAGATGTCACCTGGTTTCAATGTAGGGAAATGCCTTTGGGTCCCTAAAAGCCACTTCATTTCAACAAAGGTATCCCTACCTACAAGGAACCAGGACTGTGCTAGAGGGCAAAATAGGACATGGACCTGTCCACAAGGGGCGGCTCCAAGCCTGGCACCTAAGAATGCCCCTCCCCACCTGCGTTCCCAAACAATTCGCAGCCACCACTTCAGGTGGACTTGCGATCCAAGCTGGCTTTGAGCCTGCCCTTCCCGCTCTCTGCAGTCATCCAGAGGGAGCGAGCATACTGCCAGTGCCCGTTCTTCGTCATCCCCTTTGCATAGTGAATTGAACATCTGAACCCAAAAGCTCACTGTGTCTTCTCCATTTCCGATCACAGACAGAGTCCAAATGTCCTGCTTACTGATAATGCATTTGGAAATCTGTTTTCTTCCTTCTCTAACGGAACTGTGTCCATTTCCTCAAACCAAAGCATTTCCAAGAGAATTAGCCAGTTTGTTGACTTATTAAAAATAACAGCATGATATGGGAAGAGATGGCTTGGACTTTACAGGAGACAATCAGAAAATTAATGCTTCAAAAATTTTAGATTTCAGAGCACAGTATCCTCTTGTGATGCAGCAATGATATGTGCCTCCCCCTCCCATTTTACAGTGGAAGCAAATGAAGTTCCCCTTCTGGGAACTTCACAGACATCTGGACACTCTCCATCATTTAATGAAGGTTCAATAATGGAGCTCCCCTAAGACAGCTCAGGTCTTTGAGTGTTACCATTGTTCAGGTCTCCATATATAGGGTGTGGCTGCGAGGATAGAGCAGACATGCCCAGCGGCTCGCCCCTTGTATGTTAAGCAGGAGGCACCCAGAAAGCCAGGCTTTCCATCAGAACCTTGGAGAGGAGACGTGCCCAGATATCAGGAGAGTGGTTTTCTAGTCCCAGCCCTGCTGCTGCCTTGGCGGGAACCTGAGCCAGGTAGGCTCCATTCTCTAGGTCTCAAAATCCTCATGTATAAAATTATGACTTTGGCTTGGAAACAGGCTGCTCTTGAACCTACCCTGGTCATAGCCAAATCCTCACTGAAATGAGAAAAGATGAGGACCACAGAATGAGTTCCTCTTTAAAACCAAATGTATTCTGTCTAAAGGACTGTCTGTGACTTTGACCTTGGGTCTTTTCTACATGTAAAGTTAAAACTTCATTTAAAAAAATTAAATGACAGTGCAAATGAATGATAGTTGAGTTTTGTTTGGCTTTTTTTTCTTTTAATTATCTTAATTTGGCAAACAAGACAAAACAAACCTACAACTGTCAGTCCTCAAAATATCGTCTGAATTATACTGGTCCACCAAATCGAGAGGACTGGAAACCACTGGATTGGATGATCTGTAAGTCCCCTTGTGGCCTGGATGACATCTGTGTCTGATGGCCACACCTGGTGTCCAAGCTCAGCACTACTCTAAGAAAAGGAGTTGTCTAATTTATTTTGAAGGCTCTCAACTATTGCTGCACCTAGATTCACAAGGCAGCCTTTAAAAAAAAAAAAAAAAGAATCCTCAGGGCCTCCTACCCCCCACAAATCAGTTGAATCAGAGACTCTGGGAGTGAGCCCCAGGCAACAGGACTTTGTGAAAAGCTCCCCAGGCAGTGCTGTTAATGTGCATCCAAGAATGAGAACCGTGGACTGAGGCATTCACACATCTGACCATATAATATAATTCTTGGGAGAAATATTCATAAAATTTAGATCCCTAAGCTGTTCCAGATTTACTAAATCAGAAACTTTAGGGTCCAAGGAATCTGTTTTCAAAAACTTCCGAAGTAAATCCACAGCAGTTGTATCCCAGACTGATAATTAGGAATCACAGGTACCTGTTACATGTTAAAAGTTGTAGGGTCTCAGGAAGGCTCATTGCCTCTCTGCGCATCTTTCTTGTATAAGGATCACACAGGAAATGTCAACATTTTGGGTCCATTCATTACCCCACAGCATCCTCCTTTGGAAGGCCTCTGTCCAGGAGACCAATGACTTCATCTGTCCCTTTCATCTCAAACATCTCTGAATTCATGGAATTAGAGGACAGATGGGCAGGCAGGTGATTCAGAGAAAGACGAGAAAGTACCAGAAACATAGGTTTCTCTGCCCACTCCTCGTTTGCCCTGCCTGGCCCTGTGTATGCTATATATCCGAGCTGCTCTTCACAGTGGTTGCTGTGATCCTGACCATCCATACATGCTCCTGCACAGACCCCTGCCCCCCCTTCACCCAAGTCCATGAGCAAAATGCAGCAAGGTCGCCAACCATCACGGGTCAAGGTAACTTCCGAATGACAGCATTTGTGCTAGACCAGTTGCTCTGCATACGCAGAAGTGAAATGTTCAGCAAAGCTCTGGTTGTCTATAATTCACATTTTTATCAGTTTAAGCCTCCCTTTGAGACACTGAGAACTTTGTTTGCTACGTTCCCAAGAAAAGTCCAAAGGACTTAGAAACCTTCACAAAATTATATAAGGCATCCAAAGGCTTTTGCATGAATGAAATGGTTGAGATAAGATCTACTATGAAACAGATTGGTGATAAATGAAAGCAAAGAAACACATCCAGATCTCAAAGACTGTGCTTCTGTCTCCAACTCCCTATGAAATCCTCATGAAAGTTTTCACGGTTAGACTAACATCCAAGAGAGAGTTGTTACACTCCAAAGGCTTCCAACCAAAAACTTCAGCCCCACAGATCTGTCCTGCTTTAGCCCAGCCTCCTAGCCCAGGTTTAAGACACGGTTGTTTAGGAAAGGGAGTAACAGATTGGAAAACACTGAGCTGATCCCTGAGGAGATCAGCAGAGAATTATTCGTTCAATAAAACTAGTAAGAGCCAACATTTATTGAGCCCCTACTCTGTAAGACACCATTCTGAGATACAAACAGCTACGTCAGGTACACAGGTATTACCTGTCAGAGACAGGATTCAAACCCAGAAAACCCAGCTCCAGAAACATGTGCCAGGCATTAAGCTAGACAGTTGGGAATGAAATGATGGACAGATGGACACCAAAGAGTCTCAGGACAGGGAAGGGTTAAGTCTGAGGCCAGAGAGGCAGTGGGAACAGTTAGGGGCAGTAGATCTCTCATTGATCCACTTTTGTGCTTGAAAAAAGTCCCTCCCTCTTTCCAGCTTCAGTCATCTATAAAATGAGAGGATGGTCTAAAAATTCTCCAAGATCTTCCCAGGTCAAAAAAGGTGAAAAACATAAAGTAGTAAGCAGGGCAGCAGATCACAGTGGGTAGGAGTTTTTATATGTTCAGGGAAGGGGTGGTTTCAGAGGCAAAAGCAAAGCCCAAAGAAAAATAGAAAAAAACATTTTGTCCTTCTCTGTAATGTGAGGGGACCCATACCTAGTGCTCTTCTTTAAAATCTGGGAGGGTGGGGCACCTGGGTGGCCCAGTGGGTTAAAGCCTCTGCCTTCAGCTCAGGTCATGATCCCAGGGTGCTGGGATCGAGTCCCGCATCAGGCTCTCCGCTCAGCGGGAAGCCTGCTTCTCTTTCTCTCTCTCTCTCTGCCTGCCTCTCTGCCTACTTGTGATCTCTGTCTGTTAAATAAATAAATAATAAAATCTGGGAGGGAGTTTGTGTAGCACCCTTGCAAGAGGCAAAGGAGAAGACAAAACAAAACAAAAAGGCTGGAGGAGCTTTCCCTCTGCTCCCTGACGAGTTTCGTTTAAATGATGTATCAGCTGTCACTATAAAAGGAATTAGAAACACAGGGAGTCTGAGACAGGGACTTTGCTGGTCATTTCAGTGTACATGTCCCCAACAGCCAACAGCATCAAATATTCATCCCTATCTGAGAGTAACCCTGCCAAGGCATCAGAAAAGTGCATTTGCTAAATACCTAAACATCTGGACAGCAGCCTTTCCAGAGGAATCAGAGCCAGAGAGAGCAGAGCCAGAGCTCCAAGTGACAGTGTAGCTAGCTTAAGCAGATGAAGGGACAAAGATGGCCAGAACACATTAGCCCAGCCAGGCCTGCCATGGATTGAGGAGTGCTGGTACGCGGAGAGCCTTGGCGACGAGCCCCTTGTTTACAGCCATCTCCTCAGCTAACAAACAAAATGTGTTGGTCTCCCCATCTCACTCCGAGGTCAAAAATGAACCTTCTGTTCCATCTTTATTCCAATAAAAAGATCTAATTCTAGGCCACTCTTTTTGCTTGGCAAAGCACAACCAACACCCCTCGAGATGTGCTGTACTCCTGTGGATTAATTTGGATTGGTTCCCATGACAGCAATCAGCCCGGGACCTGGTGCTCTGGGCTGAGCATCCTCTACAGCACCCCGAGGCCCCACAGCCAAGAACATCCCTCCCCGCTCTCTTCTCTGTTTCCCTCTCATAAACCTCTAATGCAATCCCTTAAAACGAATATACTGAAGAGAGTTTGAAAGTCCCTCAAAAAGGTAAAGATAGTATTGCCATGTGTCCCAGCAGCAATCCAACCCCTAGGTTATCTACCCAGAAGAACTGAGAACACGTGGCCACACGAACACTTGCATGTGAGTGTCCCTCGCACTCACATTCAAATAGCCAAAAAGTGGAAATAACCCAAATAACCCAAATAACCATTGATGGATGAATGCGTAAACAAAATGTGCTAAGTCTACATGATGGAATATTATTTGGCTAGAAAAAAGGAATGAGGTACTTAGACACTACAATGTGGATGAGCCTTGAAAACATTATGCTAAATGAAAGAAGCTAGTTACCAAAGAGCATACAGTGTGTTATTCCATTTACATGAAATGTCCAAAACAGGGAAATCTCTAGGGGGAAAAGTGGTTAGTGTTTGCCTAGGGTTGAGGTGAGAAGATAAGGGGCTGACTGCTAATGAGTAGTTTCTTTTAAACGAGATAAAATGTTCTAAAATTAGTTTGTGGTAGTGATTGCTCAACTCTGTGAATATACAAAAAAGCAAAAACAAAAGCCATATACTTTAAATGGGTGAATTGTATGGTACATGAATCACAGCTCAATAAAACGGTCTTTAAAACAAATATATTACTTAAATACACCTTAAAATGCATTATAATAAAGTTTTCAGGGCAGTTAAAGGGATTAAATTTTTGCACAGCCTTAGAGTAAATGGAAATGAAAGTTTCTATTACTTCCTTCCTTTTCTCATTGCAGAGTTCTGTTCTCACAAAAATGGGAAATAATTGCCTTTCACCCCAAACTTCAGTCTCAAACAGATTTAAATCAGATATTTTTATGGCTATATAACCACCTAAAAGGGATATGGGTTTAGTCAAAAATAGAATAATAGAAATTGGCTATATTAAAGGATTTTATATGATATGATAAAATGGAAAATTAAGTTGGCTTTGGTATTCTGCCTCAAAGAAAAGTAGAAAACAGAAGACAATCTTCTATTCTGTATTGGTAGCTATTTGTGTGCCAGGAAGCAGAGTGAGTGTCCTAGAACTTCGGGATTCTTCTATTTGTACTTTCCTGAGGCAGGGACAAAGTGTTAATTTGCCTTTCAGACCACTGAGATGACAGCACAGGAGACAACAGAAGGTTCTCAGGTCCTGCCTTCATTATGGCTGCTGATTGCTTGGCAGGATTGCTTTTAGACCAAAATTGCTATTTGGTGCCATTGATACTATAAAACTGTGGCTGCATGACCTTGGGCAAGATGTTTGACTTTGATGGAGCTCAACTTCTCTGCAGAAAAATAGTTCCTGCCATGCCACCTCAAAAACTTGATCTGATAATCAGGTGAGATCACAGGTGGGAAATGCTCTGAAAATTATAAAATATTTTTCACATGAGAAGGCTTGTTTTAATCAATCTCCATCTTGAAATAATGGCAGCATAGGCTGTAGGGCATGAGATTTCAGGCCTGGGATTTTATGGAGGCCATCAACCACTGCAACATGGGGAAGACCCATCAGTACTCAGAAAACCATAGCCTCTTGGAATCAAAGTATCTTGAAATTAAGAGGAACTTAAAGAGTATCTAGTTAGTAGAAGATCTCACTGATATTTAAGTCTTCACCATCACTATACTGACAAATAATTCACAGTCACATCCATTCACTTCATGTTCTGATCAACCTACTATTTTTCTACATATTTGAGAGATTCAACTAAATTCAACTCAATAAATCTTTTGTGCCCAAATTTGGGTGAGAAATTATGGATGGATGACCTGCCCTCTTGGAACCTTCAATATATTTGAAAAGTAATACTTGAGTTAATCAAAAGAAAATGCAAGGCAGTACTGAAGCCAAACACCAGAAGGTAAGTAGTCTTTGCATTAATTTTCTATAGCTATTGTGACAAACTGCCATAAGCTTGGTGGTTTAAAACAACATAAATTTATTCTTTTACAGTTTAAGATGCCAGAAGTCCTAAATATGTTTCACTAGGCTAAAGTCAAGGTGTGAGCGGGGCTGGTTTCCTCTGTAGACTTCAAGAGAGAAAATCTGTTCCTTGCCTCTTCCAGTCTCTGGTGGCTGCCAGCATTCCTTGGCTTGTGGCCACATTACCCCAATCTCTGCTTCCCTGATCATAGAACTAGCTCTTCTGTAGTCAAGTCTCCCTCCATCTCTCTCTTATAAGGACATTTGTAATTACATTTAGGGTCCACCTCAATAATCCAGGATAATCTTACCATCTCAAGATACTTAATCACATTTGCAAAGTGTCTTTTACCATATAGGTAACATTCACAGGTTTGGGGAATTAAGACATTGATTTTGGGGGATGCCATTATTTGGCCTACCACAGTCCTCAACAGCATCAATGGTCTAGAAGGGGACTGACTGATCAACTTTACCCAGAAGGGATATCTCAAGAAGAAGAGACTTAGGATAAGTTTAAACAATGAATAGAGAATTTGATCAAGAAGAAAGAAATGGAACATTAAATGGATCAATAATGAGAATGAAAATAATCAGTTAAGCCTGTACTAAGATCATTTATGAGCTCATATTTGTACTAGGTTCTTCCACCTGTAGGGAGATCAAATTCCTCAACATTTGTGTCTGTTTCAGGAAGCCCATAATGCATTAGAAGAAACATGTATCCATAAGATGGTGAATATATGGCTCAGTGTTTTCTGCTGAGAAAGCAAAGTTCACCATGAGCTATGACCATGGCAATCTTACTGGGAGAAGCAGGCCTGGAGTGAGTTACCCATCCACTATTTCAGTCAAGTGGAAGTAGGGGAGGGGTGAGTATAAAGATGAGGAAAAGGATAGCAGGCTTGGTAAGATGGAACTCGATGGAAACCTTACCCAGAGCCATTATAATAAAGCCATGGGACTAAAGCCAGGTTTCAGCAAGTTGTGAGAGAATGGATGAATAAGAGTTGGGAGGCACAGTAAGAGAGAAAGGAAGAAAATGAAAAGGGATGGCCACCAGGGAGAGTGACTGGTCAGCAAAGGAGTGAGGAATTGTTTCGTTTTAGGAAAAGAGAAACCTGATCATATGTGAAAGAGGAAAAAAAAATTCAGAAGAAAGGGCAAACCTAGTAGAACTTCTGGAGAACAAGGTGATGCTCATGAACCACAACTTGTAAAAATGTCTTTGGTTTAGAAGTCTGTCCTTAGGATTAGGGAAGTGGCAGAAAACACAACTCCAGGATCAGCCCCGAGACCATTCCTGCAATCCCCATCAGTCCCCTTGGTGAGGGCGAGGAGGCTGCATCCTGCTGGCTCACTTGGACATTTCCCTAAAGTTGGCAAGGCTTGTTTAGAAACGCTTTCCAACTGGTGATAGGTAAGAGAGGTAAGAGTTGTCCCTCTAACCATCTGGGCTCCATTTCTGTTATAAGTTGTCAAGCTCATTAACATGTGGAGAAGCCTGTTAGTCTTGGCTTCCGAGTTTTTATAGATAGTAAAATGCTATTTTTTAATAGTTCTGGCTCATTCATTAGCAATGTCCACCCTGTTGAATTCTTTGTAGGATATAATGAGGGCACAGTCTCAGAGGTAGGAAAAATACTAAGTGAGGCTGGGGGCAAACAGGTAAGTAGGTGCTCTACCATTTCTGCTTAAAGGATATAATTCAGACCTAGAACCCCTGAACTTCCAGCTCTCAGGTTGTGTGAATATCCCAACTCAACTAGCATTGATGAGGATTTACTGTGCCTACCACTCTGCTCGGTGTTAAAGACACAATAATGGTTAGCGTTTAGCTCCTGGGCCCTTTTGGATGAAGCTGAAATGAAAACAACGCATCCATCTGAACTGCATTCATCATCATGCAACAGAACCCTGCAAAATGTGGAGAGGCATTCAGGGCTAGCTGGGAACACTGCCCCCCTGAGCAAAATCAGGATTTGTAGCATTAAGGAAGATGGGAGGAATACAGATTTGGGTGGGCAACTAGCTAGTCTACCACAACCACCTACTTTTCTCTAATACAGTATTTGGGAGCAATACCAAAAATAAAAGTCAAGTGACATGGGTTAATTACTGAATGAGGGTGGAAAAGGGACACCTAATATGGTTGACAGGGAAATATTTTTACAGTGAAAATGACAATGAGCTAGGCTTATGGAATGACCAAGATTTCATCAGGTGGAGAAGAGAATAATTTGGAGATCTGTAGAGAGAATGGGCCATGATGTGGGGAAGTGCTTGACAGACTTGGTGAATAGCCATATAGGGTGAGAAGAGGGGGCAGGTGAAGGCGGAGGCAGACGAGGATGGAGCAGGCAATGCCATGCTGAGAGGTTTTTAACTTTATGCTGCCTACAGTAAGGAATTCTAAAAGATTTTCTTTTAAAAAAAATTTTTTTTAAATTTATTTTTTATTTATTTTCAGCATAACAGTATTCATTATTTTTTCACCACACCCAGTGCTCCATGCAATCCGTGCCCTCCATAATACCCACCACCTGGCTCCCCCAACCTCCCACCCCCCCACCACTTCAAACCCCTCAGATTGTTTTTCAGAGTCCATAGTCTCTCATGGTTCACCTCCCCTTCCAATTTCCCCCAAGATTTTCTAAGTAAGATGATAAGATAGTAAGTTACCAGTTAGCCATTGCTGCATAACCAACCACCCCAAAATCTCAGTAGCTGAAAGCAAAAATAATTTGTATCTACTCGAATCTGCAGGGCTCTGTTGTAGGCTACATTTGCTGATCTGATCTTGGCTGGGTTCATTCATGTATATGCAGTCTGGCTGGGACTCTTCTAGGCCAGACTTAGTTGAGGGATCTTAGAGATGTTCTGCTCCATATGCCTCTGATCATTTTCCTGGACCCAGTGGGCTAGCCAGGGAATGTCCCTCTCATGGTAATGGTAGGAGCATAAGTAAGCAAGAGGAAGTGCCCCAAGCTTCTTTAATCCTAGGCTGAAAACTAGCACATCATTACTTTCACTCCATTCTTTTGGCTCTAACAACCACATGGTTGAACCCAGAGTCGAGGTGTGGAAAATATTCTCCTCTCTTTTTTTGTGTGGGAGGAACTATAGGTCTGAGGCTAAGGGTATAGAAGCAGGGAGGAGAGAGAAGTTGGGGACATTAAATGCAATCTCCCACACTAAGAGGCATCTTAAGAAGATAACTGTCAACAATGTAAAGAGCAAATGGAAAGAAGAAAGTGTGGATTATGGTTATGGTTGTAATTCATTCACAAGAGGACAACAGCACTAAAGCAGCAGCAGTTGCAATGGAGAGAACAGATGGAGGATGTCTTAACCACTTCTCTGTTAGACGAGCTTTGACTCTGCGAAATAACTAGATGAAAACCCATCAATGGCTATTGCAAGGTGATATCGATTGAGCCGTGCTGAGCTATCAATTCCTAACATTTCTTCCTTGGGTTAGAAGACATGGCTATTTATCTTCTGTCTTCAATCCTAAGCAGGATGATCCTTTGCTAGAAAAGAAAAGTCTAAAAGATAAATGAGGCCTGCAGGTGGCCCCACAGCAAGAACGAAGACAGTGTTACCGCTGAGGCCACAGTGTTCAATTTAGTTCTTTTATTTCTTCCTTGATAGCTATGACACACAGAGAGCACAGCCCCTGCAGCACCTACAGTCCCTGCCATACTCTGGGATACTGACAATATTCTGTGCTATTATTCTTTCACCATTGGGTGGGTTAATCTGGTCTCATTCAGCATCTTAGATTTCTCTCTAACACAGGTTTTAGCTTCTCTGGTTGGATACACATTATAAGTCCAATGAAGCTTTCTTGCCTCAATTATTTTCTGTTCCAGTTACCTTGACTGGATCATGAGGTCAAATGTTATTTACCAATTTCTCCCACCTACGGGGCACTTCTTGGGAATTAGATTCTGTAGCAAGAGTGCAGTGCCTTGGGGAAAACAACAGACTTGATGTCATTCTCACAGGAACACCACGTCAGTCAGGCTGCCTCAGTGCTTCTGAGCCCAGGTGTTTAATTAACTAACTACCTTAGAGGGATGGGGAAGACCTAAAATTAATAGGTCCACTCCCTACAACTGTTGTTATACCTTTCTAAATGTACTGTGATAAATTTGGCATCACAGAAAAAACAGAAATTTTGGAGACTGCTTCAAATCCTCACCATATCAATTTCTAGCAATGATACTGAAGGCACTTACTGAACCATATCATGAGTATCATTGTCTTGTGTGTAAAATGAAGATACTGACAAGATTTACACTACCCGGGGCAGTGAGATGAAATAAAATAAAGAAGATGAAAATATTTGGTAAATAGAAAGGTACGCCAGTCAAATCGGACCCCACAGGGAGTAAGGAATTCTAGAGGATTTTCTAAGTAAGATCTTTCAGATGACATCACTGGACCCTCAGCGGCTCCTTGGAAAGTCAGAGGCCATACCCTATCCAGAGCCCACATAGGAAATACCAGGAGTAACCCAACACTCTAGATGCATAACTGGCTGGCCACGCTGCATAGTAACAGTCAAGGAAGAGGGGGCGGATGGTGTACTGGGCAAGACATTGGTGGATGCCAGGGAATGAAACCACATGGACCCAAGCTGACTCAGTAGCTGTAGTGGCAGAACTGCGAGTGGCCTCTCAGATAAAGGAAGAACATGGTGTTGCTGAAGAGAACAAGCAGCTGAGAGTTTAGATCAGGGCACCAAGGGAATCGGAAGAGGTATATAAAAGCTATTCTCTATAGCCTCCCTTACTCAGTATCTTTTGGTGTCTACCAAGTACCAGGCACCCGCTAGAGTCCGAGTACACAGAAACAAATAAACAAACAACCAAAAACAAAAACCCACATGTTAGGGCCACTTTCCGAAAGGCATTCACAGTCCTGTAAAATGCAACAGATACATGAGCACAAGACTGCAATATAAAATGTATATGTACTATGTAGATATACACACAAGGTACAGTGGGGGCATAATATATAGAACTTACAAAAAGAACACTACTGGTCGGGGCACCTGGGTGGCTCAGCTGGTTGAGCAACTGCCTTCGGCTCAGGTCATGATCCCGGACTTCCAGGATCGAGTCCTGCACCGAGCTCCCAGGTCTTTGGGGAGTCTGCTTCTCCCTCTGACCTTCTCCTCTCTCATGCTCTCTCTCACTCATTCTCTCTCAAATAAATAAATAAAATCTTTAAAAGAAAAAAAAAAAAAAAAAAAAGAACACTACTGGTCAAATAGAAGGCAAGAGCACCAAGAGGGCTGAGGAATGTAGATAGGGCTGTTCAACCAAGTAAAACATTTCCTTCTCCTGAAGCATTCAAGCTGGGCAGCCACTGAGCTAATATTCCACGGACAGGATGAGAGCATCCAGTGGGTGAATTAGATAACTCTTTGTGCTGCTCCAGCTCTGGAGCTCTGTACTCTTATGATGGACTCAGACTTGGCATCCATAACCAGATAGTTCAGTGGTTGGAAACTTTCACTAAATGTCTGTGTTTGAGGGCTCCATACAAGCTGGCGGGTTTGTTCCAGTTTTGTTCAGACCATACTCTGAATCCTGTCCTACCACAAAGGGGGAAAAATTTAAAAAGTGTGACTGACTATCTTACTGCTGCTACTTTAAGAAACAGAGTTCACCTTGGCAACAGCGAACTAGAAACTTAGAAAATAAGAGATCCAAAAAAAAAAAAAAAAAAAAAGAAAATAAGAGATCCACCAAAGCAGCACCAAAACTATAAATATCTCTCAATCAACCTTACAAACAATGGATATAATTTTTATGTGCTCAAAAAATCAAAACAATTAAAGGGCATCAAATAAGATAGAAAAAAGGTGAAAGAGATATACCTTGTTACAAGGTGAGACAACTTAGTGTAAAAATATCAATTCTCACTTAAGTTAATCTATAAATTCAGTAGGATTCCAATATGGAATATTTTCCCTTCCCAAACCATACCTTACCACCATATTCCTAAAGGCCTATTTATAACAGTTCCTTCTGCCCAGCACATCATGTCTGGTTATCAAGAAAAAACTACAAGGCATACTAAAAGGCAAAAAAGCAAAATTTGGAGAGAGAGTGCAAGCATGAGAGCCCGAAGTGGCAGAGATGTTGGAATTATCAGAATAAGAATCTAAAACAACTGTGACTGCTGTGCTAAGGATCTTCATGGATAAAGAAGACAGCATGCAGAAACACATGGGCAACTTAAGCCGAGAGATGAGAATCCTATGAAAGGGAACAAAAAGAAATGCTGGAAATGAAAATTGCTGTAACAGAAATGAAGAATGTCTTTGATAGGCTTAACAGTAGACTGGACATGTCTGAGGAAAAATAAATCTCTGGGCCTGAGGCTATCTCTGTAGAAACCTCCAAAACTGAAAAGCAAAGAGAACAAAGACTGGGGGAAAAAAACCAAACAAACCCAGAATAGAATATCAGGGGCTGTGGGGCAACTACAAAAGGTAGTTGTAGGGTAACATAAGTTGTAAGGTAATGGGAATACAAGGAGAAGAAAGAAAGGAACAGAAGAAATATCTAACGCAGCAATAACTGAGAATTTTCCTAAATTAATCTCAGGCACCAAACCTCAGATCCAGGAAGCTCAGAGAACAGCAGGCAGATTAATGAAACGAACACAAAAAAATTCTATATCAAAGCTTATCATTTTCAAACTTCAGAAAATCAATGATAAAGAAAAAAATCCTGAAAGAAGCCAGGGAGGAAATACACCTCACCTATAGAGAAACAAACATAAGAATTATATCCAACTTCTCAGAAACCATAGAAGCAAGAAGAGAGTGGAGTGAAAATATTTAAAGTATTGAAACAAAATTCCACCAGTCTAGAATTCTCTACTCTGTAAAACCATCCTTCAAACGTGAAGGAGAAATAAAAATTTTCTCAAATAAAAGTTGAGGGAATATGTTGTCAGCAGACCTGTCTTGCAAGAAATATTAAACAAAGCTCTTTAAAGAGAAGGAAAAGAATATAGGTCATAAATTTGTATCTACATAAAGGAAGACTACTGAAGAAGGAATAAGTGAAGATAAAATGAAAACGTTTATTTTTCTTATTCTTCATTTATCTAATAGATAACAGGTTTGTTCAAAATAATGATTGCAACAATGTATTTGATTATATGTGCTTATGTATACATCTTATATATACTGATGCATTATATATACATATATATGCTTATATACAAGTGAAATGAATGACAGCATTAATAGAAGGAATAGGAGGGAGGAATCAGGCTTATTTTATTATTATAAGATAGTTACACTACCTGTGAAATGGTAAAATGCAATCTGAACATGAATTTGAATTTGTTGCAAATGTATACTGCAAACTCAAGGACAACCGTGAAAATGAGTAAAAACAAAACAAAACAAAACATAATTGATGTGCTAAGACAGAAGAGAAAATGGAACCATGTAAAATGTTCAAATGGGGCACCTGGGTGGCTTAGTCAGTTGAGTCTCTGACTCTCGATCTCAGCTTAAGTCTTGATCTCACAATTTTGGGGCTCCATATTGGGCATGGAGTCTACTTAAAAATCAAAACAAAACAACCATAAAAGGCAGAAAAATAGTGGAATGCAATAATAGGAACAAAGAACAAGAACAATAAGTAGAAAAGAGTAACAAATATGGTAGCTATTAATCTGACCACATCAATAATCACTTTGAATGTCAATGGTCTAAATGTACCAATTAAAAGAGGTTGTCAGAATGTATATTTAAAAAAAAGATTTAGCTAATATACTGACTACCAGAAACCCACTTTAAATATGAAGACACATATAGAGTAAAAGGTAATACATGTTAGACTTCATGCAGCTGGCACTAAGAATCAGAGGACCCTGACTGCAGGCCACAGCCCTGGTCAGGGAAAAGATACTGACCAAACCCTTCTTTGCCTTTGTCTTCCCTGGCTCCTGAAAGTGCCTCTTCAGCTGGCCCCAGCTTTGGGCCCCGGATGGCTGCATTCCTTCATTTAACACACAGCATCTGAGTACCTGCCGTGTGCCAGCCCCTGTGCTGGGCTCTGGGCCTAGGCTGGTTCCTAAAGCACAGATCTCACCATAGCAATAGCACTTTGGTGGCCTTCACCGACCACTCAGTGGGAACGTCCACCAATGCTTCCTCACCGGCTACCCAGTGGGAACTCCATAGTTTCAGGAAGCCTCTAGAACTACACTTCTCCTTGCCTCCCACTAACTCCCTAAACTGGGCTGCTCAGGAGCCTGGAATTCTGATGAACTTCCTACTCCATTGTCTTAGTTGGTTGTCTTAGTCTGTCCAGGTCAAGCTAAATGCCACAGGCTGGGTAGCCTATAAACAACAGAAACCTCTTTCCCACAGTTCTGGAGGCTGGAAGTGTAAGATCAAAGGAAGCAGCTCAGGTGAGGGCCCTCTCAGAGGTTGTATACTTCTTACTGCAGCCTTGCATAACAAAAGGAAGGAGGAGAGGTTCACTGTCTGGGGCCTCTTTTAAAAGGGCATTAATCCCATTCAGGAGGGCTCTGTCCTTATGACCTAATCACCTCCCAAAGGCCCTGCTTTCTAATATTATCAGCTTTTGTAGTGAGTTTCCAATATACAAATTTTGAGGAGGTACAAACAGTCAGACCATAGCAGTGACCTGACCTTTCCCCAGTCTCCTCTAGGATGACAGTTCTTAATCTGGAGTGTAGAAACCCAGAGCATAAACAAAGGCTGTACCTTTATTCTCACTACTCTTGAGCTCAGGGGTTGGCCCACTATGGCCCGCAGGCTAACATCTAGCTTACCACATCTAGCTTACCACCTGCTTTCTCACAGCCTGTGAGCTAAGAATTTTTTTTTTTCTTTTTTACATTTTCAAATGGTTGGAAAACACAATCAAAAGAGGCATCGTATTTCATGACTTGTAAAAATGATATGAAATTCAGCTTTCACTGTCTATAAATAAAGTTTTATTGGAACACAGCCACACACATTCATTTACATATTGTCTGTGGCTACTTTCATGCTACAGCCACAGAGCTGAATAGCCGCAGCATAGACCATATGGCCTGCAAAGTCTAAAATATTTACTATCTGGCCCTTTACAGAAAAAGAGTTTGCTGACTTCTGCTCTAGCTAAAAGTTAGCATTCCCTTTGATTATGAATAGAAGGTGACAAACCAGAGTGGTATACACAGTATGTACCTGTGACTGTCACCAACAGAGATCACAGATATTTTCATAATATATTATAGTTGTTATATGCCTTGAAATATGATTTATTTTCATCATCATTTTAAAATTAAGACATTAGATGCACCATTTTATTTTATTTTATTTTAAACACATTACAAAGGAAGCACACATGTCATCACATGGCTTATTTTTAGGGTTTTAAAAAATATTTTGATAATTATATTTCAATAGAATTGTGATCCTATGTATTCTGGTTTAGGCATTTCAAAACAGGATTCTAGGAAGGGGTTCACAGGCCTCACCAAACTGCCAAAAGGCTGATGGCACTAGAAGGATAAAAAGCCTAAGTCTATGAGAATCCATTTGCCAGAGTCCTGATTCCTCGATCAGGTTTGGTCATTTCTCTGGTGCAAACGTCTAGAACCACCTTCCTGCATTCCCCAGCTACCCACTGGAAATGAAAAGCTCACCTACAAATGCAAATTTGTGTTACTCTGTTGACCCCAAGTTATCACTTCACTTTTATTCCATATCCCCTGTTCCCCTGGGGCTCCCGGAATTGCTTGGGCAACAGCTGCCTTTGCTATGCCCCTAGTACCCTAAACCTTGAACTTCCCAGCTGCCCTTAGCCAGCCAGCCTTAGGAGGATTTGGACATTGGGCCCTGGGACACTGTATTAGGGACATCACAAGCTCACTTCCAGGATGGAGGTTGAGAGGGATGGCAATGCCAAGGTTCAGGGACAAATAAACTAAGAGGACCCTTTTGCCCTTCCCCTAATCGCCTTCCCACAAGAACTTCACCTTTAGTTAGTCGTATACATTTTCCTTGCATACCAAAGGAAGAAGAGGGGCTTGGTTTGCTTTACGCAGGAAGTGCCACATTGGACTTCATATGAGGGGCCTCATGACTGCCCCAAAGGCCCCTCCATCTATAATGCAGATTGGACCTCAAATTCCCACTTGTGACCACAGAAGTCAAAAATATTACCCTCAAGTGGTCACATGACTTTGGACTAAGCCATATACACATGGATATCTCTAGAATAAATATGGAGGACACCAACTGTATACTATACTCAAATTGGCAATGTAGTTAAGATCCTAAATATTTACTTTTCTACTTATAAGGTACCTGAACTTTCCTAGTGAGAGAACATGAACACATAATTATGTGTGTATGGCCCAGATGGATTTTCAGAGCCAGCGTAGATGTGACAGGGCTAGGGTCCTGAAGTAGGTCTGTGAAGGCAGAGACTGACAACCTGAGGAAAGCAGGTCATTACTGAGGGTGAACTCCCTGACCCCCTCATTCCTCAGGACTTCTCCTCACAGAGGTTATTAAGTTCTCTTCCTCTATGAAAAGCAGCAGCTCCCAGGATGGTCTTGGTGATGGGAAGATGAGCTCAATAACTACTAAAGATTCTGACATTCAGGCATTACCCACTACATACTGACCAAGAATCTTCTGTCCTCCCCTTGGGGAAACTGTACATGAGAAAGCTGGCCATCTTTCCCTTGGACCTACTCAGTCTAAAGAGAATACAGACATGGGGCTTCCCTCAGAGATGGGTGACCAGCCATCCTGGTTTCCTGAGAAAGCCAGGGGAAAACTGGGGTGAGTTGGTTACCTTTCAAGAGACCTCTGACTCTACCTTCTAGACCTTGCCAGTTCTCCCAATGGGTGACTTGAAGCAAGTCTTAACTTCTTTATCTTTGACATGGGCCATCTTAGACATGTGACTGAACCCCTTGAGTACTCTGGGACCCAAATATTTACAAAGAACAAGGTGGTTGATATCATTGCTTTGATACACACCATCATTATCATTACATACCTCTTGTATTTCTCTACTGCACTTTTTCCCCAAGCATATTCCCAGCTATGGTCTCATTTTACTCTAACAACTCTGTGAAAGAGAAAAGAGAAGTTGGAGGAGAGATGGGAATCACTCTGATCTCCATTCTACAGATGCACAAAAAGAATCCCAGCAAGAAGATGCCTTCCCAAGGTCACTGAGTGAGTGGGCAGGTGGTTCTGGCCTCTGGGTCTCTGCCCAACACCTGTTACTCAGAATCTTCATACTTGAGTAACCCTGATTGCTGATAAAAATCAGCCCCATGGCTCCAGCTTTTCTTGGGAGAGCAGATCCAGCGTTTCACAGGTAACACAGACTCACAATCATGAAATGAGGTATTGCTTTGACAGGACATTGATGAGACTTTAAAGATGAAGTAATTGGGCTGATAAGATAATGAGCCCTAAAGTGGATAATAATATTGAGCTCTAAAAGGGATAATAGTATTGATCTGCCTTCTCAGGCCTGTTGGGAGGATTAGCTCATTGGCAATTGTGGAGAATTCTGCAATGAAGGAACATAAATGATAGCATGTTTGAGAGTCCCCTTGTTCCCTTTGGGATGACTCTCCCTGGAGTGATCTAAGTGGTCATCTGGATTCCATAGTAATCAAGGCCTGCCTGATGGAAACCCTTGGCCCTATATTCTATACTCCTTACCTCAACCCTAAGATGAAGACTTGCCCCTCTATAAAAATCAAAGTGCAATGAGAAAGCTTTTGACTTTCAGGCTCCAGATAGAAAGCAGAGGCATGGAAGAAATGCAGGATGCTTTCATCGCAACAACATTGTCTGCGGTCACAAAAGCCATGGGTGCAAAACTGACTCTTACAGGGGCAACAAGACATCGCTAGAGGGACTCTGCCAAGTGGGGGCTTGAGAGAGGCCATGTAGGAAGCACTGTGCTTATGATTCTGATCTGGAGTTCCTATTTACAGCCACCAAGGAAACATGAACTTTCTCTTACCCACTTTCATAGCCAACACAGCTGTGGAAAAGCTGTGTTGTTTTCACCATGTCATTAATATAGTAATAGTCATTTCAGAGTAGGTGTTTAATAAATGCTGATTGATGGATGTTTTGGTATTTGTATGTGTATCATGTGCTTACTCACAAGCAAGCTTTTCTAATTTTGGCAATGTTTTGTACTGATTCATATACTCTCTGTCCCAAGCCCCTTGTGAAAAATACATGAATGAATGAAGCAATTTGCCTAGAATCACACAGCTTGAAAGTGGCAGGACCAAGATGGACCAGAGCTTCCAATATCTAGAACTTCCAAGCCTAGAGCTCCCTTGTCTCTGTCATCCTGTCCCCCATAACTATGCTGCAACCCAATCACATGCATTCAAGGGGAATGCAATAGAAAACCACATTCCTGTGTTTCTCTTCCGCTTTCAAACTACTACCACACTTGTAGCACTCCTAACACCAGAATAGAAGGGGTGCCCTACACCAAGCAATTTTGGTGTAGGGAGAGCTAAATGTTCCAAATTTTGTATCATGGTTTGGTCTTTCTGGTGACCAGCCTCCACCCAGGGGCCCACCAAGAATCCCTTATTACAACAAAAGACAATCTTATCACCCAGGAAATCCCAAGGGATTTAAGAGCTTATTGTTAGGCGCTTCTATCACTCAGGAAATTACAAAGGTCTCAGGAACTCTGCATCAGGAGCCAGGGTCAAAGACTCAATGTTAGAATAAAAGATTCTCCTAGCATCCCTATTTGGAAGGGTTTTAGAAGCTTTGTGTCAGGAACTAGGAGCTGAGACCAAGAAATACATCTGTATATATTTCTTTTTCTTTTCTTTTTTTTTAAGATTTTATTTATTTATTTGACAGACAGAGATCACAAGTAGGCAGAAAGACAGGCAGAGAGAGGGGGGAAGCAGGCTCCCCACTGAGCAGAGAGCTGGATATGGGGCTGGATCCTGAGATCATGACCTGAGCCGAAGGCAGAGGCCTTAATCCACTGAGCCACCCAGGTGCTCCTGTATATATTTCTTATTATTGCACAGGGACTTATCCTCCATGTTACTTTCTATTTCCTCTGTGCTAAGTACACATGGACCCACCCAAGGGAGGCCATCATACAAGAAGCAACTGTAACTTATCCCAGCCTCCCCAGCACCCCAAGAGTACTCTAGTGGACACCTGCATGCCTCTGTTTGCCCAGAAAAGTAGTGAGGTTTACCTTTTTATTCTAGTTGCTTGCATTATCCTCTCATCCCTCGCAGTTTCTGCCTTCTCAAAGACATTTTAGAGAAAAGATTTTTAAAATTGCTTGGAAATTGAGGCATGATTGCCCAGTTATTGATTCAAATTCTGGCAAGTCTGACTCTGAGCTGTCTCTGTCATTCCTGCCTCTGACTCTGATGGCTAAAGAGGGATTCCAAGGAATTCGACTGTAATCAAATGACCCAAGAATCCCCACGCCCTCCGCATGCAGGAGAATTTAATATTTCCATTCTAGCTGAGGTCCTCATTGCCAGGATGTTATTTGAGATTTCAGTTTGCCTGACTCCATTCTAAGATTTTGCTTGAACTAGTATTTTTTGGTTCTTTGCTCCTGTATCTTACAGCAGACAACAAACAACCTCTGAATATTCACAGAATGGCAAGCGCTGGGTTTAGGCAGCAATTTGGCAGATAAACATAATAACAGTAGCCTCAGAAGCATTCCTATTGGGGATGTGATAGAGAATGTTCCATGGCAAAGAAATCCTGTGCTTTGTGTCATCCTTTGCATAGGAAGAGTCTGGGTCTATTGCATCTTACAAGAAGAAAAGATACTCAAGAGACAATAAGATAATAGTAATGAGTCTGCTGTGTGTTAAAGGGTTTGAAACATGATCATACAGACCTGAATCTACTTCTTTCCCAGGCTTCCTTTAGCAAATTTCCTTCGCTTGGTTTCTATGGCAACTGGAAACTGCACATGAACTAGAGACACTCAATAGTCTTCCCTGGCAGGCGTGTCCATTTCAGATCTTTCTGCTTTAAGTGATGTCATATTGCAACCACTAAGAATAAAATAATAATAATAATAATAATAATAATAATAATCTATATACTGTATTCTCAGAATCATTGCTGAGAAGATCACATTGATAGCTAACATAGCTATTTTCCAGGGCATAGACTTAAAAATTATGGACCTTTAACTCAATCCTCCTGATAGCCCTGTGCATTTGCTATCTGTAAATATCAGGGTCCATCTAGAAAAACGGAAACCACTCTAGGTCTTTCAAATGGAAGGAGTTGAATGCAGGGAATTAGTTACGCATGTAACAGAATCACTGAGAGGCCAAATGGGGGGCTGTGAAAGGCTGCCCACAGAGTAGCAAAAAGGGGAAACTGCCAACAGCCCTGGGGCTAGAGAGACAACAGGATGGGCTAGTGCTTCTGAAAGTGCCCAGAAGTTGAGGCCAAATGGCAAGAACTAGAACTATCATGAGGACCGCATATAGGAGCTGAGACCATGGATGGAGGAACTATCCGGTGGGCACTGAAGCCACAGAGGAGACACAACTGCTACCAGCTCTTCCCAGAAAGCTGAGAGAGAATGGGTGAGTAATACATCGACCTCTCTCTTCCCTCTGGTTTCATTACCAAACATGTTTCTGTCAAGGCCACCTACTGAAGGAAACTGCATGGAAGGCAGAGGGCAAAGGATCCTTGGAAACAAGGTCCCCTGTGAGACAGAGGAGAGCAAAGGAAATACAGGATGGATCTGAGAACAAACTAGCAGATGACTGGTGGAGTAGCATATACCCATTTCATGGATGAGAAAACTGAGTCACAGAAACAGAAGATCTTAAGACAACACTAGAAACTTAAATGACTGGTTATCTGGTTAAGAGTCCATGCTCTTAACCACCTTATGATGCCTCCTGTAGAGAGAAAAGGTGCTTCTTTACACACATGGCATTTCTAAAGCACACATAGCATTTCTAAAGCACATGCCCTTCACCTAAGTGGGCCCAGGTGATTATGCAAACCTTTAGCTGTGGGGGTCTATCTACCTGAAACTTGCCTATTTGGAGGGGTTCTGGATATTTGTTTGATATGTACTAAGATGATTGAGCCTGACCACATACAGTCATAAAATTATAAAAGAGATAATCTATTCACTGGTGACATGGACCTGGAAGTGAGGGGAAGACAGGACAGATGAGAAATCTTGTCTTCCTCATATTTGCTAGAGAACTAGCTTGTGGTTCCAATTGGTCAGAGTATAACAATGAGCTAAAAACAAGAAAGATGAGGGAAAAGAGGCAAAAATGCCCAGTTCCCATTTTCTATTTTAATGTTTGACCATTTGCCATTCTTAAACTTGTAAGAGAAATTTATCAAGATAAAGCTAAGACTTCTGTCAGCTTCTTTTCTCTGAATTGTGGGAAGACCATCTAACAGCCCACGTATATGTCTCTTAGAAAAGCTCATGTTTTAGAAGAGTTTACTTAAAAACAAAGAAAACTTCTAATATAACAATTTTCAACGACTGGTAATGGGGAGGGAAGCACATCTTGGGATAAATTTTTCTACCGTTTCCTTTAAGTTCTGTGAGCAGGAACCTCTGTATTTGTAAGGCCAGCCTTATTTACATCCGTAGACAATTGCGTGAGTTGCCTACTGTGTGGATGCTCTGTCTTCCTTGCCAAAGGCTCCAAGTGCTTCCCTAGTCAGTAACTGATGAAGGGGAAGGCTTCTCTCCCACTGAAACCCTGAAGCCTTCTAGGACAGATGGTACACTCTCCTTCCTGCAGGCATGGGACACTGCTCAACAGCACCCATGCTTGATGCCACAGAATAAGCAACTTGTGAACTACTGGAGCAGGCAGAGTATGATCTCTCCTAGCTGCCCAAAATTTTTCTAGATTTTTCTAGAAACTTACCATTAAAAATAGCTTTGCTATTCACAATAATGGATATTTGATGACTAGGAAGTCTTTTTTTAAAAAAATATTTTATTTATTTATTTGACACAGAGAGAGAGAGCGTGCACGCACAAGCAGGGGGAGTGGCAGGCAGAGGGAGAGGGAGAAACAGACTCCCCACAGAGCAGAGAGCCCGACATGGGGCTCGATGCCAGGACCCTGGGATCATGACCCAGCCAAAGGCAGATGCTTAACCAACTGAGCCACCCGGGCGCCCAACCAGAAAGTCTTAATACCACTTTCTTACCACTGATATGACATAGAATACATGTGAGGACCAAAGAATAGCTGTTGATTTGCTAGACAAAGAAGAGAAATCCCTTATCTCTGACTTCCCTCAGTTTTCTCCA
Organism: Mustela lutreola; assembly: GCF_030435805.1. Classification (NCBI taxonomy): domain Eukaryota; kingdom Metazoa; phylum Chordata; class Mammalia; order Carnivora; family Mustelidae; genus Mustela; species Mustela lutreola. The sequence goes on along the minus strand of NC_081305.1, from coordinate 27,689,737 downwards.
GGGGTGGGTCCAGCCTTTATGTGGACTGATACTTATATCATTCTAGGTTCTCTCTTTAAGAAAAATAAAATGCAGAATGATGAATACGAACTTAGGAATGACAATGATTATTTAGAACGATAAAAGAAATCACAACAAATTATAAAACTGTAAAAAGCAGACAAATATCAAAACCATTACAAAATCTAGAGTATGATATTTGGTTAGTTAGCTGCCTGACACACCTTCAGAGTATTTTTTCCTATATTTTTCATACTTTTCAATCATGCCCTCATTCAACAAAAACTTTGTGATATTTTCTATTGAAAGGCTGGAAAGCTAAAATTCAGCCATTGCTCTAACACAATTGAAGAAATTTTCTTTTTTCTTTTTGATAGTTCAGAAAAGTTTCTTTCAGCTTTCCAACTTCTTATTCATAGTGATATGTCAAATTTTAGGACTGTGATCCAACATAGAAAAACCTCGAATAAGTCCCTTCTATGTAGGAGCATTTTAGGTTTCCTTGTGAAGTGACTCATCTCAAATATCTTTGAAAAGTTTACATTCATAATTACTTATCCTCAATATCTTTGTTTCTTTACACTGGGTGACTTGGCTCAGAAGACAGTGGGAGTATTATTGGATGCCACAACTCGAGTAGATTGTGAATTAACTGAACACCTCTTAAATATACCCACTGAACCCAAGTTAATGCATTCCAAACTCAACTTCCACTGAGGTGCATTCTAAACATGACCATGGCTACTAAAGAGCCACTCAGCACAAGGGGTTGGTGACAGAGGAGACGCTGGCATGAAAACAGCAGTGTTAACTGACTGCAGTTAAAAGATTTTACTTTCTAAAATTTACAAAACACATGACCATGTAAACATTGTTGGGACTTCTTCAGGGCCCTTGATTGGGAGGAAACTTAAAACTTAAAATTTAAGCTTTCTTAGCTTCATGTTAAGTCTACTTCTAATAGAAATTTCCCAAAATCCTAGAGGAAAACATGGGCAACAACCTCTTTGACCTCAGCCACAGCAACTTCTGGCTAGACACGTCTCCAAAGTCAAGCGAAACAAAATAAAAAATGAACTATTAGGACTTCATCAGGATGAAAAGCAGTTGCATAACAAAGGAAACAGTTGACAAAACTAAAAGGCAACCTATTGAATGGGAGACTATAGTCATAAATGACAACCAGATAAAGGGCTAGTATCCAAAATCTATAAAGGACGTACCAATTTCAAGACCCATAAAACAAAAAATCCAGTCAAGAAATGAGCAGAAGACATAAACAGACATTTCTCCAAAGAAGACACACAAATGGCCAACAGACACATGAAAAAAATGCTCAATATCACTCAGGGAAATACATTTCAAAACCACAATGAGATACCACCTCACACCAATCAGAATGACTAAAATGAACAACTCAGGAAACAACAGATGTTGGTGAGGATGTGGAGAAAGGGGAACTCTATTCTGTTGGTGGGAATGCAAGCTGGTGTAGCCACGAAAACAGTGCGGAGGTGCCTCAAAAGTTAAAAATAGAACTGCCCTACAACCTAGCAACTTCACTACTAAGCATTTATTCAAGGGATATAAACATAGTGATTTGAAGGGGCACATGCACTCTGATGTTCACAGCAGCAATGGACACAATAGCCAAAATATGGAAAGAGCCCAGGTGCCCACTGACAGATGAAAAAAAAAAATATATATATATATATACACATATGTATATATGACTCATTCATCAAAAAGATTGAAATCTTGCCATTTGCAATGATGTGGATGAAACTAGAGGGTATTACACTAGGTGAAAGAATTTAGTCAGAGAAAGACAAAGACAACATGATTTCACTCATATGCGGAATTTAAGAAATAAAACGAAGTAACACAGGTGAGGAAAGGAAAAATACAATAAATAAAAACAGAGAGAAGGGGGCGCCTGGGTGGCTCAGTGGGTTAAGCCGCTGCCTTCAGCTCAGGTCATGATCTCAGGGTCCTGGGATCGAGCCCCGCATCGAGCTCTCTGCTCGGCGGAGAGCCTGCTTCCTCCTCTCTCTCTTCCTGCCTCTCTGCCTGCTTGTCATCTCTCTCTGTCGAATAAATAAATAAAATCTTTAAAAAAAAAAAAAACAGAGAGAAAGGCAAACCATAAGAGACTCTTAACTATAGTAAACAAACTGAGGATTGCTGTAGGGGAGGTGCATTGAGGTGGGGTCGGTCACTGGGCATTAAGGAGGGCATGTGATGTGATGAGCACTGGGTATTATATGCAACTGATGAATTACTAAATTCTACGTCTGAAACCAATAATTCACTATATATTAATGAAACTGAATTTAAATTTTAAAAAATCTACCTCTAGTTCTGTCATTATTAGCATCATCATGTCGTGACCATCATTATCATTATTATTACTGCTGCATCACGGGGTCTTTGTGGAGATTACCATGGGATAATACACACAGAACTCCTGGACCATCAATCAGTTATTATCAAGCAATTGCATTTACTGCTACCACCACAACCACCACCATCATCATCATCATCATCATCACTACCATCATCGCACTCGATTCCCAAGAAGAGGTGAAGGAAGACTGGCATGGTCAAAAAGCTTCCTGAAGAAGATAGATCTTCTGCTATATGCCAAAGGCACTCCTTTTACTTTTAACACATACAAGTGTCTCTAGTTTTCCCAGGCAAGGACATACAGTAATTGATTTCCAGGACTTGGAAATCCAGATGGGGGTAGAGGGTATTTGGCAGGTTCATATTTGCTACAGTTACAGTCTGGACTGAAGGAAAAGGGTTTGATCATCCACCTTATCTTAAAACTGACTTAATTATCCTGTTGAAACTCTAAGAGTAATGGAAATTAAAAAAAAAAAAAAAAAAAGAACAACGAACCTCAATACTCTGTTCAGGATGGTTTAATTTCAAGAGATGTTGGTTAAGTGATATGATCTACCTACATCAAATTATTCTACAGAAAAAAGCTTTCTGGAGAGATCCACACACATGTGCACACATGCACACACACATGCATGCACAGAGAGAATAGGTTGAATCTTTCCTCCCTAGAGCCAGCTAAAAATATAGTTCTCTTCCTCATCTCAATAGAAGCCAATCCACCTCAGCCCACTGAATTGGTAGCAAGAAATGGTATCAATGGGGGAAAGCCATGTTTCCATCTTCCCATGGAAAATTCCAGTTGGAGGGAGAGAAGGGGCAGAAGGCAGATTCCTGCCCAGGAAGGCAGGTGAGCTACCAATCACCTTCTTCAGCAGCCAGTGCCTCGCTGCCCTCACCCAGACCCAGGCAAGCACAGACATAGAGGCAGTGCCAGTCTTGCTGTGGAAGGAGGACTGTGCACTGTGAACTCTCCTGGGTTCCCAAGGCAACAAGCTCGCCCATCTCCCCAGGCCTGAAATGATTGCCTTAACCAATCCGTTGGGTAGAGGATTGAAGTCTCCTCATACCACCAAAATGCCAAAGCACAGAGCCTTCCTCCAGGAATTAACACTCAAGCTCGAAGTAGACTATCCAATGGCCTAACTGGACAGCAGGGGTGTGAAAGGATGGGCTGCCCCAGTGCCTTGTTAAAGCCTCCCCATAGCACTATGCAAGTCCAGCCTTCTGCTATGATTGGGCCTCTTTCTTCTGGAGCTTCCACACCCTCCACTGAGCTCACACAATTTCCTTCAATTTCACTGCCCCAGTCCCGCCTCTCAGCCCATCTACAACACCCATGGAGCCTCTCCAGACCCCACCTGTATTGGTTACTACTTCTGCTGATCTCCCATAGCTTTTGATTTAAGAAATGAATTACTTTTTGCATGGATTCTTAGTTAGATGTGGTTTTATTTCCTTTCTACTGGTTGCTGGGCTTCCCCCACATTTATGCGCAATAAACACTCGCTGAATAAATGAACAAATGATGATTTGCAATCAGAGGCGATGGCCAGGGCATAGCTCTGTGCAGTGTGACTGAGGAGGACCCCAGGAAGGACGTTGGGAGATTCAGAGGGTGCCTGAGGGTGTTGTGTGCTCTCAAGCAGCAGAGGCCTCTCCAGGGAGACAGAGGGGTTCTATAAGCAAATCCTGACACTCAACAATGCCCACAGGACCCTGATGGCTAGTTAGGACCCTTTGGGTTGCAAGTCACAAAGAAAGTCAACTCAAATTGCCTTAAGCAAGAAGGGAGGTATTGGCGTTCGTTCGTGGGTGGGAAAGATACTGGAGGGACTTACAGCATGAAGAGTCCCAGAAACAAAAAGCCCAGGAAAGAAAGTGCAAATCCCCTAGAAACCTAGAAGATGCTTCTTTTATCTTTTCCCCTCCCTTCCCTCCCCTCCCTCTCCTCTTTCTATCTGAATCCCAGACATGTTCATCTCACATCACACCCTCTCTCTTCTCTCTCTCCTCAATCTCACTATCTCTATTTTAATCTCATTCTCTTTTACATCAGAAAATTTCTCTCCACATATCAGAAAAAATAGCTCCTAGCAACTCCAGACACAAGCCCTTAATGATTTAAAACTAAGAAAAACTAGCCTTCCACCGCCAATCACAAGATTCCTTAGGAAGCCCCCGATCAGCCTGGGCTCTATTTCCCTTGGACGGGTCGCTGTGTCCAGGGATGCGACACCCTTCTTGGCCCAATGGTGTGGTGAGGGAAGCCTGGCGCCATGACTGACAGCTGCTCCAGGGCCACCACATTGAGGGGGAGAAACAGGAAGATCGACAGCTTGCTTCCCCAGCAAAGACAAGACCTCCTGGCCAAGATAAGAAGGGGAGGATTTGGAAATAACTTCAGGCGCAGGGGCGACGTCAAGACTAGGGATGTACTTCCAGGCAGCAAATGGGAGGCCCTCTGAAACTGTCTGGGCTTTGTCTCCCAGGGACACCCTGTCTAAAGTGTGCTCAGCCCGGCAGCTCCCATCACACTGATACAAAGAGCTGGAAATAGTATGTATTTCCAGCTAACTCAAAATTACAGTAGTCCACCTCTAGATCTTGTGTTTCATGTGCTCATAAAGAGTACATATATTACTAAATCACCATTTCACTTTCTAACATTTTGACAACTGTATTCAAATGTAACTGGCTTTCTTTGTAGTCCGGTGCATTTCATACACTTTAAAACATTATTCTGAGAAGGAGCCACAAGGCCTCACCATATTGCCAGGCGGTGTCCATAGCAGAAAAATGGCTAGCAACCCCCTGTGTAGTTGACAGCCCGATGCTAACCCTCCTGGTGCAATCGTCCAATCTTTGCATCATTTTCTCTATTTTCTGTATTTCTGCCATTTTTGTTCTACTCTCTGTACAAATTCCTCAATTTGCTCTTCTGACCCCATACTCTATTTTATTTCTGTTGCATTGCCTTTGAGCTTGGGCTTATTCCATTGTTGCTCTGTCTTCTCATCCCTCTTAGGCTACCAATTCCAGGGTGTGATTTATTCCTGCTGATCTTTGGCTGTCTGCTCACATGTGGAAAAAGCACTCCATAGTGACTGGGATTTCTGTACCCAAGAGCAGGGGTCACTGGGTGGTGGCTTCACTGCGGGGTTGTAAGCAAAGCATCAGCCATTTCATTGTGGAATTTCCCACAGAATCTGTGACTTCCCTCTTGGGGATCTTTACCTGAGGAATGCCCTAATCCCCAGCTTGGAGGGAGTGGGCACATACAGGTCAGCGTCCTAGGAACCCCCCAGTAAGGACCCTTAGATCTTATCCCCTGTTTTCCATCCAACTTAGAGCTGTTCCCTGCTATTCCCTCAATCTGAATTCTCTCTGGTTCAATTACCCAAGGATTAAATCTCCTCCTTCCAGCCAGAGAGGAGAGGAACAGTGGGTCTGGATATTTGGATTGGGAAAAGAGACCTCCTGAGATAACTCTTCTGCCTGTCCTCTATTCCTTCCTACCCTCTCCCAGCTTTGAGAGTTGGTTGGTGCCACCAATTTCTGAGCCTTTGCACTTTTCCTGGATGCTACCTGACTTGCTTCTTCTTAGCTTTCTCCCCTGCCGGCATAACTCTCCACTCTGCCATTTTTCATGTCCCAAAGTATTATGTGTCTTTTTTGTTCAGTGTCATTTTCTTTCCATTTTTCTTTGCCTTTACAGGTTTATTCCTTTGCTTTGCCATTGCTTTAGTGGAGCTTGGGAAGAGAGCGAGGTTACAGGACACACTCAATCTTCCACATTTTATCCACATATCTTCTGCCTTCCAGTTTCTCACTTTAGCCCCCTCAATAATAAAAAGACACCATCAGCCTTGCATTGACACTTGTTGGATATCCAACTCAGTGTGGATGCAACAGAACCTGGCAGTGGAAACAGCTGTCTGGCTGCCAGCCAGTAATGGAGATGCCAGCCCCCAGCCCAACAATGATTAATCTGAAACAACAGAACTTGAACTACAAGACAGTAAAGGAAGGAGAGAAGCCTAGTGTCTGATATGGTGATCTTCAGGAGGAGTCAGGAATACCTACCTCCTCCAGGCAGACTGCCCGGGCTGAGGGAACAAAGGTAGGAATCCCCTCTCTGCCCCAAGCACTATACACACCCGACATGTCACCTAATACCCTCATGATTGCTTCCAAAAGGGTACTTCCCTGTACTTCAATGTGACAGTAGGGTTTCCCCATTTCTTTTCATGTATTGGTTCTGTGATTGTTATTCTGCTCCATGGTTGTGCTCTATAGCTGCTATTCTGTTGACAATGTATCCACTTGGGGCAGTTCCTGTGTCTTCTGAATGGCTATCCAAGTTGTCCCTATTTAAGCACAAACTCCTGTGGTACCAGATTTAAAATAAAAAGGGAGCAGAAATGGTTTTTTGATAAGGAGATCAAATTAAGTTGAAAAAGAAATCTGACTTCCTGTTTTAAAGAGAAAGAAAAAGAGCAAGCATCTGAAAGAATGGGTCTGGAATCTTGTATGTATTTCCTTGCAGTGAGAGGAAAGACTTGAATTTCTATAGCACTTTGCTTCAGGGGATATCAAAGCTTTGCTTTTTTTTTTAATTACACAAAAGAAAGCAAAGGCACCAGATATGAATGTTTCAGAGCCAGAGAACCCAGCCCATGCAGCTGAGCTGTTATTTAAAGACACGAAAATGCAGATCCCTGGATAAACCAGAGCTGAGTTGCCTTCAAAAGCTGGGGCGCAGTGGTTACTGAGGGTCTCTTCCAAAGCCCCGTGGTCCCAGCGCAGGGCTGCACAGCTTGGAACTGCCAGCCCCCACAGTGGCTGCCACAAACCTCCTCAGCCCCCACCTGATGCTGGGGGTTTACAGGAAAGACAGATCCAGCCAAAGAAGGTGAGAGGGATGGCACCTCAAAGTAGTTCCCATTCTGACAGAAGGAAACAAGAGTATTTGGAATTTGCCAGAACTCACATTGAATGGGTTTTCCATAACAAGCATCACAGTAATGAGGGCTATTTTTTGGGAAGATGTGAGTTTTTGGTTTGAGGACATTTTTATGAATAATAGCCTAATAGCCTAAGGTCTAAGATTAAAAAAAAAAGAAAAGAAAAGAAATATGCTGGCAGCAGCTTCTTACTCTGCTGATGAGAAAGTCCAGAGCTGACCAAATTTCATCTGAGCCACAGGCCTACCACACAGCTGAAGCAAAATTAAGGAGAACTGGCCACACCACCACAGAGAGGCCACACTGAGTTACTAGACCAGAGGCTATCTCCTCAGGGCCATTCCAAGACTGCTGGGTCCCAACAGCAAAGAGGTCCAAATGAAGAAAATTCCAGAACCCTGGTGAGGGAAATGAATGGAAAGAATAAGCACTGTGGAGAAAACAATGGCCGAAGGCTGAAATTTCCACAAGGGTAAGGTATCTCACTTGAGATATCAATTATATGCTAAATGACTATAAAATCCCACCACCCAAGAAATTAATTCTAAATGCAAACTACACAAATAGTTGATTACCACTCATTGATGTGAACAGAAGGTTGCTTTTGGTAAATTTCATAATCCTTCTGAAGAGGGAGGGGAAATTATGAGTGTTATACTTCTCTTTTCTATACTTAGCTTTAATTTATTAACTCTCCATCCAAACACAGGAAGAATCTCCTATAGGATCAGGGCCCACCACGTAAGGATGTGCAGGTTGTACACGGAACAGCTCCAAGGTTTCCTCACATTGTAGGCAGTAGCCATCGATGAAGCATGATCAAGATGTTTCCCAATGCCAGAGGCCGTGGTCACAATGCACCATATAAAACTTCTACAGTGAATGAACATATCCTACCAACTGATGTTAGCACAAACTAGAGTCTGAGGCTCCATTCCCTGGGTCTCCAAACGACCATCATTTTAGACTAGGCTCTATTGCCAGAACTAAGGGCTTGAGTGCAGGCTCTTCTCATGTCAGGTCTATTTCCATGCAAGCCTCCACTTCTTCCTAAGGTCTGCAGCTTGCCAGAGCTTCTTTGGAGACAGCTGAGTGGCCAGAAGCTAAAAGCTTCCTTCCTGATCTGGCTAGGACATTTTCCAACCCCCACACGGGGGGTATAGTTTTCTCCTCCAGGTGCAAGGAATGTGGCTCTCTGGCTTCTCAGAGATGGCTGCCTTCCTGGTATCCCCTCTACAAAGATGCATCCAACCACACTCAGGTTCTGAAGACCCTAAAAGAAGAGTCTCAGAAATCTTTCCTATCCGTTGGCTGAGGTCAGCCAGCACTTCTGTCTCCATGAATTAAATACACGGACTAATCCTGTCCCCCCTGATACCCATCTTGGCCTGTCAGCAAGTCTATGGGAAACGTGACATCAAAGGACCACATAACAGACTCCTCATGCTGCTCTCCAACCCTCTCCTTTGGACTTTATGGACACTGAGTGCCCACAGACCCAGACACTGCCTGCAGATGTGACATGATGACCACTAAAACATATATTTACATTGACAGCAAATCATCACATAGCAGCCATTTACCCAAGCCTTAAAGGCACCAGGACATGTGAGTTTGAGGTTCCAACCTCGGTTCTTCTGGGTCATAACCGCTCTCCAGCAATGTGACTTGTGGTATTCCACTTTCCTTCTCCCATATTTTGTGTTTGTGAGGTTAAAGGCAGTTTGGAAGAGTTGAAATTACCTACAGGTAGAGCACTCCACTACAAGCTGAGCTATCTCTGCTTTTCTTCTGATTTTCTCTGTGTTAGGATGGCTGTGTTCGAAAGAGCTGTCAAAGATAACGGTGACATTTCCCCCAAAAGACTAGTGAAGATGAAGGCATCAGCATCATGTATGTCTGAGCACAGTGAGCCTTTGTATCACTTTGGCCAGTCCTATCCAGTGTGTGGTAAACTCCTCTCAGGTAGCTATAAGTCCCGAAACCTGCCTAGTCCCGGTCCCCTAAGTCTACCCGTCACAGCCACACTGTGGAGTGAGACTGTATTTTATTATTAAAGTAATAATGACAGCAGCAACTCGCTTGTTTAAGTGCAGGCTTTGTGCCGAACACCATTCTTAACAGTTTCCGGTTTCCATGTATTATTCCACTGGATCCTCCTGCAATCCCCCCGTGGTACATACGGTATCATCAACGTCCCCATCTGAAAGATGAAGAAGCAGAAGCACGAGAGACTGAGACGTCTACCTCAGGTCACACGGCTGGTAAGGATTTGGACCTACGCAGTCTGGCTCAGGAGCCCTCGGGCTGAGCTCTGGCACTCTGCTACTTCAGGAAACTCTATCCTAGCCAGAGCTCAGCCAAACTGGAGGCAAAGCCATGCACATGTCTTCACGGTTTACCCACAGATCCCTCTTTAGGAGATGTAGGATCTGGAAAGATAAAAGAGTCTTAAACTTCCCTGGGCCCTCCCTGCCATGGTGGCACTCGGCCGCTAGCCATGCCAGCAGCCCCAGGAACCTTCCGCTGACTCTCCAGGGAAGTGTCCTTCTGGCCTGCCCTGGTGCCCTGCGCATGTGCAATGCCCCCCCCCCCCCCCCGCCACCCATTCACGTTTGAAACTCATGTGTATGTGCGACACAGTGCCTGCAGGCAGCTCCGCGGGTTCCAACAACCCGTTCTTTCCTTCTCCTCCCCACCCCACACTCCCCACATTCTCAACGAGTCTACATGTCCCGTGCTAATTGCCCTTTCCAATGGTTAGCATTTCCAAATGGCAAGATAAGTTCAGAGTCATTTAAAGGAAAAATGGGCGTGCTTGAGACAGCCATGAAAACATGGAGCTTTTTCTTTTTTTTTCTTTTTAAATATCCTCCTTACCCTTCCTGCAGAGACGGTGAGCTCAAGTGGCCTCCTGCTTATTGTTTTTCCCAGGGAAGCCAATTTCAGCCGAGTTCCCACTGTGTCATAACATGAGAGCTCAACTTACACACTTCCAGAGGGGATAGGTGCTTGGTTTTGTTTTCTTCTTCCCTCAAGAAAAAGCCTCAATCTCAGTTGCAGGCTTAAACAGACTTACCAGCCATAAGCCCCATAAGCGCTGGCATGCCATAAATAGTCCTTTTCATCAAAAGCTGCAAATCACAATTCTACGGTACAACCCAGAGCTACTCAGATAGCTGCCTGTGGCCCTGAGTATGGGGCCTTGCATTCAGCAGCATTTAATAAAGATTTGTTGATGGACTGATTGATCCGAGTCTCCCATATCAGGTTGTAGCCTAAGTCTCTTAGACTTTTTTTTTTAAGGGATTTGAACTAAGATTTAAAACCACCCCTTAATGCACCAACCTCTCCAGTCTCTCAGTCCTTTGGGCCCAGAAACTTAGAACCTATTTATAATGCATCCATTTCAAAGCCCTTGTGGGGACCAGAAGGCAAGAAGGAAGGCAGAACCATCCAATCCAGGAAGAGCCCCTACACCATCTGGGCCGTGGCAAAGTCCTAAATGGTGCTTCTCAGGACGGCCTGGAGCAACTGAGAGGGGCCCTCTAGATCACCAGAGAAAGGAGACCAAGGTTTCCATCGCGATGGGTTACAGCTTTGGAGTCAGGAATCCTGGGTCCCCTACTCCTAGTCCTGTGGCCTTGACCAGGCGACTTAGCATCTGCATGCAGCAGGCTGCTCAGAGAAACCAGTTCATGGGATTTTTGTCAGGGTTCAATGGGGTAACACTTGTTAAGCCCTTGAGACAGTATCTGGCATGGAGAAAGCATCATTTGTGTTTTAAATGATTACCTTAGCCATACAGGGAAAGGCATTTTATGGTGCTTTTAATTTTATGAAAATTAGGGGGTCCTTATATACCAAACAGTAACTCGGCTAACCAGAATATTCAATTAAACAGAACAACCTATTCTCCCCAAATGCCAGGCAGATTGGAGCTCATGGTACGAAGAAAGCGCAGGCAGGAACAGAAACAAAACAGGGATCAGTAATAACTGACCTGAATAGGGATTGCAAAACACTGGTGGCGCTAAAAAGAGTCACATTATTAATTTTTAAAATGTCATTATAACGTCAGGAACAGGTATACCATATGAGCTCTTCCAACTTTTTTTTTTTAAAGATTTTATTTATTTATTTGACAGAGAGAGATCACAAGTAGGCAGAGAGGCAGGCAGAGAGAAAGGGAGGAGGAAGCAAGCTCCCTGCCAAGCAGAGAGCCTGATGCAGGACTCGATCCCAGGACCCTGAGATCATGACCTGAGCCGAAGGTAGAAGCTTAACCCACTGAGCCACCCAGGCACCCTCTTCCAAGTTTTTCAAAGCCCTTTCCATAGCGATGGGGAAGAGAGGGGGCTGAGTATGCTCCCGCGTTCTTGCTTTAGTCATCAGACTTCAGCAAGAAAAAAAGAGGGTGAGCAATGGATATATACAATTAGGAAGTAATTAAGGCCATGTAAACACAGCTGTTGATAAAAACACAGGTAAGGGAATTCTTAGAAAAATTAAATGTAACAAATCAGCAGGCAGAATGAAATGGATCCCCAGGCAGCGAAGAAACTTAATAAACTTCCTGAACAGCCACCAACTCAGAAAAGTAACAGTGAGTGAGGACACAGAAATTTTGCATTGTGTCTGGAAGGGAACCGGGGAGAGAGAAGACCTTGGGATGGCTAGTAACCTCCAGGGCAAGAGGAACAGTAACATGACAACGCGGAAAGCGGCGGAGTTTCCCTTGCTCATCCTCCATCTGGTTACAACATGATGTTTTGAGGACAGATCATTGTCTGGGTTAGAATGACCTGGATGGTATAAAAAAAATCAATTCTGCAAGTATATATTGAGTGCCTCCCATGTCCAAGGCACCATGCCAAGTGAGAGATAAAAGGTGAGCAAAACTGGTGCTGGATGTCTGGAAACACCCGGGCCACCAGGACACTAGCTATGATCATGGTAACACAAGGTAAAAGGCAATTGGTGCTGTGGCAGAGTTATACACAGAGCTTAGGGACGCGAAAGGGAGGTGAAGTTTCACCGAGAGTATCAGGGAAGACTTCCTGTAGGAGGTGGCATTTGAACTGATCTTGACAGACAGGAAAAATGCTTCAGACAGGGAAAAGGCATACAAGCATGCATCCATCCATCCAACTATCCAACTATCTACCCGATTAACAAATAGTTACTGAGCACTTACTTTCTAGGAGACACTGTGCTAGTTGCTGAAAACAAATTGTTCAGTAAAAAGAGACAGAATCCCTGTCCTTGGGGAACTACTGGGAAGGCAAATATTAATTAAAGCATCAAACCTTTGGACATAAATTGCAGTGTGGCACTGCCATGAGGAGTGGTGCAGGGATGTCTGAAGCTCTTGCAGGAGTGTCTAACAGAGCAGAGAAGTTGGGGAAGGCCTTGCTAAGGAAGTGGTGGTAGAAATGAGATCCGAGGGGGGGTAGTCAGAAACATCCAGGCAGAGGAAGGAGCCTGCAGCATTCCCATTTAAGGGAGTAGCATGCTTCAAAGTGGAAAAGAAAAGCAATGAGAAGAGGCACCTGGAACAATCCAGGGGGGCCAGATCATGGTGGGGTAGCAGGTGGGGGGAATCCTGTGTGGAGACTGAGCCAGAAAAGCCAGCAGGGGCATGTGGGGTTTTGCTGAGAAGCTCCCACTCTTTCTTCTAAGAACAATGGAAAGTCTTAGAAATCCTTTAACTGGTGTCATCCTATGGAGGGGAGGAAGGTGGTGGCATGGTGAGAGTTTTATCTTGGAAAGAGGACTTGGCTGAAGAGTAGGGCCAGAGAGGATGAACCAGTGGTCCAGCAGGAGAGATGGTGGTGGCCAGGACTGGGCAGGGAGCAGTGGGGATGGGGAGAAATGATCTTAAGGGATACTCTAAGTGTAAGTCCACAGGAATGGCAGGTGAACTATGGGATTTTGGTAAGGGAGAGGGAGGTGTCCAGCACTCCTCTGGCTGTAGAGCGGATCCCCCAGATATGACAACAGGACAGGGCTGATGTGGCAGAGAGATGAGTTGGGGGGGATCAGGGGTGTGAGGGTGTGGTCAATATGTGTCTCCCCCATAGGCTACAAGCCCCCTTCAAGGGCTCTGTCTCCTTTTACTGCAAATTGTGTCCTTGGCAACTAGGAGGGCCTCTGACAGATAGTGAGTGTTCAGCAACTGCTTGTTAACTGAGGGCACAGTTGGATGAGTGGATGGTTTAGGTTTGGGACAGGTGAAGTCTGAGGTGCTTTAAGACATCTGAGAGGAGATGTCAGGTAAGCAGTGGACAGATGGATGGGCTGTGGCTCAGAGAGTTCAGGATGGGAGCTACAGATGCAGGATCGCCCAAAAAGACGAGGGAGAAGGTAAACGGGCCCTGGCTTCAGCCTTTAGCAATTCCAACAGGTCGGGGCCCGGTAGTGGACAGAAGGTGCACAGAGCAGGAAGAGAAAGGGCAGCCAGAGTCAGAGAGAGTATTTTCAAGAAGGAGAGAACAGTCAACCGCGTCAACTGCAAGTAAGATGAGAACTGAAGAATGTCCTTTGGATTTAGCAACACTGAGGTCATCGGTGACCTTTGTGGGAGCTGTTTTTGTGGTGCAATGGGGTGGAAGCCAGATTGGAGGGGGTGCAGAGTGCGGAGTGGGAGGTGATGAAACAGCCACAGGGAGTAGACGCAAGTCTTCAGAGAAGTTTGCAGCGGAGAGAAGAGGGGTGGGATGGAAGCCCGGGAAAGGCAGGAATGGGCCTGGAGGGTGTGAGAAGCTACAACAGCCCAGCACGGTTACAACAGTGGCTCTTCTGCCTTTTCTTCTGTCCCACCATTTCCAGAGGAACAGAAACCAGAATATGACTTGACTTGACTGGAGCGATGAGCTTGATTTTTTTGGAGATGTGATTTGGTGTGGGGGAGCTTATGGGGCAGGCACAGGGAGAAAGCGGTCTGTAGGGTAGCTGGAAAGTTGGTCCAGAGCAGCCCTGGCAAACTGGAACCCCCAGATCCAGCTCCCCACCTGTTTATCTCTGGCCGGCCCATGGGCTGAGGATGGTTTACTACATTTTTAAATGGTAGACAAACTCAAAAGGAGAATCATACTCTGTGACATGTAAAAAGTATATGAAGTTCAAATTTCAGCGTGCACAGATAAAATTTTATTGGAACACAGTCACACTCACTCATGTACATACCGTCCGTGGCTGCTTTTGCCCCATGGAGGTAGGCTGCAGAGCTCCAACAACAGGCTGTCCAGACTGCAAAGCCTAGAATATTTACTCTCTGGCCCTTTCCAGAAAATGTCTGCCGGTCCTTGGTTAAGGACATAGGAAAGCAGTTGGGGTAACTTCCTGATAATCAACGTTATGGAAAAGAGTCAAGTGAAAGGGGACCAGATCACACTGTGCATTATGGGAAACAGGTGGCTGGCCACTTGCGGAGTACAGAGGGGATGGCACCAGCCTGACATCTCTGGATCTGTCAGAGACATTTATCCCCCCACTTCAAAGCTCTCCCCTACTCCGCTTCCCCTTGCTGATGTCACAAAGTGCAGTGGAACATTTCTCTTCCCTTTCCCTGTGTCTCCCGCCATCTTATGGCACTTACCACCATGGTAATTCAATAATTATTTGTAGAACTGATGGTTCACTGTATATCTCTGCCTCTGGACTGGAAGGCACCCTGGTGTCAGTGCTTCTAGCACAGTACCTAGCACATAGTAGGTACTCAATAAATATTTATTGAAAGAGTAAATGAAGTGATGAAGAAAAGGAGAGAGGCATACATGGTAAATTGAGGAGATAATTATACCTATCTGCTTGTCTCAGAGGGTCCAGTAGAAAAGACATAATGCTTTTTAAGGACAGTGCACTAGAGATATAGAGGCGGACGGTTATTAAAATATCTGAGATGGAGCATTTTATGTGCAACTTGACTGGGCTAAGGGATGCCCAGAGAGCTGGTAACATACTATTTCTGAATGTCAGTCAGATGACTTCAAGGAGAGATTAGCATTTGAATTGGAAAACTAAGTAAAGACAATTTCCCTTACCATTGTGGCTGGGCATCATCCAATCCACGGAAGACCTGAATTAGAACAAAAAGGCCGGGGAAGGACAAATTTGCCCTTTGCTTGAGCTAGGACGTCCATCTCCTCCTGCCCTCCACTGTGGGTCTCTTGATTCCTGGGTCTCTAGACTTGAATCAGGACTTATACTGCCATCTCCCCTGGTTCCCAGGTCTTTGGGTTTGGACTAGAACTACACCACCAGCTTTCATGGGCCTAAGTTTACAGATGGCAGAATGTGGGACTTCACAGCCACCATGATGGTGTGAGCCAGCCCTCATGATAAACCTCTTTCTATGTATCTATATTTCTCCTGTTCATCCCATTTCTCTGGAGAACCCTAACACAGCATCCTGAGGCACAACTGCCTCAAAGGCCTGCTAGTAGTTGAATCCAAGTTGCTAGTGAATGCCTCTCCCTGATTCACCTGCATCACCTGAGAAGCACAGAGAAAGTAGAGTGTGCGGTCTCCCTGCTCCTTCTCCCTCCAGCAAGAATCTTCTCTCCTGAGTCCGTTAGGCGCTGAGGGGACAAACCATAGAAGAATGGAACCTCTGGATATCTACATATTCTGCATCTAGCAATGGGCCCTTTTTACCTTCCTCTTTTGACTTTCCTATCAACTCTGAGAGGCAAAATATTGGCAGTTTATAGATGAGGAATCTGGGGCCTGGAGAAAGGAGGTAACTTATCTGAGATCACACAGCTAATAAGTAGCAGAGGGGGGACTCAAAAACAGAAATGTCTATGTGGTTCCTAAGCTATACTAGTCAGGGTTTCCCAGAGAAAGAGAACCAATAGGGTATGCGTGCGCACACATGCGTGTGTGTGTGTGTACAATTATGAAGGCTGAGAAGTTGTGTATGTGTGTGTATGTGTGTACTATTATGAAGGCTGAGAAGTCCCAAGATCTTCAGGCTGAGCAAACAAGCTGGACTAGGAGAGTCAGTGGATCCAAAGACCACTTTCTAGTCTAAAGACCAGCGGACTGATCTGAGATCCAGGAAGAGCCTATGTTTTAGTTTGAGTTCAAAGGCAACAAGAAAACTGATGCTCTAGCTCAAAGCAGGAGGATGGGGGTATGGCCAGCCTTTTGGCTCAGTTCAAGCCTTCAACTGATTTGAATGAGGCCCACGCACATGAGGAAGGGCAATTTGCTTTGCTCAGATTGTCGATTTAAAACTCACCCAAAACTACCCTCACAGAGACACCCAGAATTTGACCAAATATCTGGGCACCCCATGACCCAGTCAAATTGACACATAAAATTAATCAGCAGACAAGCCCATGGACCTTTCACTATATCACACTCAGCTATGCTTGGGTCTAAAAAGTCCTCCCCAGTGATATCATAAAATGTTACTGGCCCCCAGAGATCTCTCTCAAAAAGCAACAACCAGTATCTTAGGAATAAATTTTTTCTGCCAGTTAAATAGAAACAGACTAAACTAGCTGCTGTAATTACTTCCTTGATTCAATCCAACTTCTCCCCACGTAACCCAACATACTTCCACTATTTCTAGAGAGGCAAATGAAAATCTCAGATGTTCAGATCATTCAGATCACAGGAAGAAGCAGAGTGGGAATAGGAAAATGAAACTCACCACAATGCAAAGAGAGAATGGAATTCAGCCATGGAATCTACAAAGGCAAGGAGGATTTCTTGATTCCTTTGCTAATTACAGTGATGTGTCTCAACAGATATTTCAGTGAAGACACTAAATTCTCAATGCCTGATACACTACAGGCACTTAAAACATTTAAGAATGGATCAGTATGTTCACCCTCCCTTTATTTCTCTCTCTTATCCCCTCTAAATGTTAGAGATTATCCCTGTTTTCATACACTTGAGGGAAATCATGATGGTACTGCCTTGTCCAAGTCTCTCTTCTTTGACTGTTTAGTTCTGAGGTTTTTTGGGGTTTGGCAGTCACCCCCCACTTCCTGGGCCTCCTCTTCCCTTATCTTTCTAAATCCAATATATTTCACTATATTGGTTCAGTTAACTCCATGAAGGTCTCTTGCTGCACTTTCTGCTGCACTGCTGGGCCATGTGTGATCTGTAGATAGAATAATTTCATAGGCTGCACAATCACCACTTACTCCTGGGAAGTACACATGGCAGTGACTGGATTCCTCATTAACTTGGCCTTGTGTGAATCTGTTATGATGGTTCCTAGACACAATACTGAGTTTGCCTGTGGAAATCACAAGGAAAGGAAGAATGATGTCCAATACCTTATAGCTATGACATTCTGTTCCCAAAAGGCTTGGATCCTTTAAGAAACTCCTGTCCTAGTGTCATGTTCTGGCTCAGAACATGAGCAAAACATTCCAGGTGGGCAGACCCATTCAATTTCTCTAATACTGTTTGGTGTTCGGCACTTAATCAACTCTGTGATAACTAAAGAAGTTTATGAGGTGGTCCCTTGGTCATGATGGAATGTACAAACTAGCCTTGCCATTACATGCTTTTATAATACTGGACAAATGTATTGAATAATTCTTCAGATACTGGACAATCGGTGCACAAAACTGTGATGTCTAAGAGCAAGGAAACAATTGAGGTGAGTCCTGTGATTATCCTGGCTTTCTGCCTAGACTCTTAAACTAGGAGGAGGAAAACAATTAGGGGATGGGAGCTTCCCTGAACCTAAGAGACAGGGATTACAGTTAAGGGAGGTTGAGGTGGCTGAAAATGGAGCACCAGAGCACCAAAGAAGAAATACCTACAAGGAAGAGCTCCAGGTTCACTGGAGGCCCTTGTTTGTATAAATAATAAATTCCACATGTAAGGTGTGATTCCATAAGACCACACAGAGAACAACTACCAGAGACAGAGCAACTGTTGGAGAACTACTAGCTGAATAGCTCTCACAAGTTACACGTGGCTGGGAAGCACTCAAGTTCCAACCAACTAGAATGAAGATTATTTGTTGAACACCAGAGAATTCAGTAGAGACCCTATAAAAACCAAGCCTTAAAAGTAGTTAAACTGGGGCACCTCTGTGGCTCAGTGGGTTAAAGCGTCTGCCTTTGGCTCAGGTCATGGTCCTGGAGTCCTGGGATCGAGCCCCACATCGGGCTCTCTGCTCAGTGGGGAGTCTGCTTTCTCCTCTCTCTCTCTCTGCCTGTCTCTCTGCCTACTTGTGATCTCTGTCTGTCAAATAAATAGATAAAATCTTAAAAAAAAAAAAGTAGTTAAACTAGCATTACTAACAAACCTAAATGGGTATTCAACTAGTAACAGTAAATTAACTACCTGCAAGAAAACTCAACACTTCTTAAAAGAACATAACAAAATTCAAACAACAATTTAACATTTACAGTGTTCTGTCTTCAGTTAAAAAAATATATTAGGGGCACCTGGGTAGCTCTGTAGTTAAGCCTCTGCTTTTGGCTCAGGTCATGATCTCAGGGTCCTGGGATCAAGCCCCACATCGGGCTCTCTGCTCAGAAGGGAGCCTGCTTCCCCGTCTCTCTCTGCCTGCCTTCTTGTGACCTCTCTCACTCTGTCAAATAAATAAATAAAATCTTTTTAAAAATATTAGACATGAAAAAAGCTAGGCAAATGTGAACTGTAACTGAAATATCAGTCTATGGAAATAGACCGGAAATGAGAGAGATGATGGAATTAGCAGACAAGCAATTGAAAACAGCTATAATATCTTTAAGGTGTTAGATGGAAACATGAACCATATATGAAGAGAAATCGAAACTATTTTTTTTCAAATCCAAATAGAATTTCTAGAGCCCAAAATGAAATAGCTGCAATAAAAAAATTAAGTAGATGGGATTAAGACCAGCTTTGACACTGTGGAAGGAAAGATAGGGTAATGAAAACTACAGATTAGGGGAAAGAAAAAGGCTGAAAAAAGGAAGACAGCCAAAGTAACTTGTGAGAAAATATCAAGCAGTCTAACATACATATAATTGGTATCCTAGAAGTGGAGAAGGCAGATAAATATTTGAAAAAATACTGGATGAAAGATTTATAATTTTTTGATGAAAATTATATACCTACAGATTCTGGATGTTCCACTGACATCAAGCATGATAAACATAAAGAACACTCTACCAATACACAACATAAACAAATTGCTAAAAATGAATCATGAAGGGGAAATCTTCAAAGCAGCCAGAAAAAGATACATTATATATTATATATCTGGGGGAAAGATGAGAAGTATCTCTGAGTTTTTATCATAGATTATGCAAGTAAGAAGATAATGGAATGATATTTTTTAAATGCTGAAATAAAAAAGTGACAACACAGATTTCTATGGCCAGTGAAAATATTCTTCAAAAATTAAGATCATGGGGCGCCTGGGTGGCTCGGTGGGTTGGGGCTTCTGCCTTCGGCTCCGGTCATGGTTCCAGGGTCCTGGGATCGAGCCCCACATCGGGCTCTCTACTCGGCAGGGAGCCTGCTTCCTTCTCTCTCTCCTTCTCTCTCTCTCTCTATCTCTCTCTCTCTGCCTACCTGTGATCTCTGTCTGTCAAACAAATAAATAAAAAAATCTTAAAAAAAAAATTAAGATCATTAACGAGAGATTTCATTGCCAGCAAACCAGTACTACACTTAACAAAAGTTAAATAAATGTTTTCTGGCTGAAAGAAAATGATTACAAATGAAAACTCAACTCTAACCAAAACAATGGAGAACACAGGGAGGGACAAATATGTAGGTAAATATAAAATATTTTTTTCTCATTTGAGAAATTCTAAAAGATAATCACCTAAAGCAAAAATAATAAGCAAAAGTTGATGTTCATAACAAATGTAGAAATCAAATGTATGACAATGACAGGACAGAACACTAAAAGGGGAATGATATACACTGTTATAAAAGTCTTACATTGTATGTGAAGTGGTATATATTGAAGGTGCTGTTAGGTAGTTAAAATCTCATATTGCAATTTCTATTGCAACCACACACAAAGAAAAAGAAAACATAAAATGGATTAATAATAATAAAACACAATTAACAAAATTGAATACAAAAAATAATTAGTTAATCCAAGAAAAGGCAAAAAAAGAGCAAAATACAAATGAGACAAAGAGCTAGATGGTAGACTTAAACCAACAATTTCAGTAAGTGTATTTTAAATGTAAACAGACTAAAAACAGCAATTATAATGCAGAAATCGTCAAATTAGACAAAAAACTAAGAAAGTTATTCTTCAAGAAATTCACCCTACATATATAAAAAATACATAGTTTAAAAGTTGAAGTATGAGGAAATGACAGGCCATGTAAACATATAGCAGGAGTAGCAATATTCCTAACAGATGAAATAGAGTTTAGAGCAAGGAATAGTACAAGAGATAAAGAAACACATTTCACAATGATAAAAGAGTCCATTTAGTAAGGCCACAAGATATAACCAACCCAAAGGGGTATTCACCTAATAAGAGAGTTTTACCATACATGCAACAAAATTTGACAGAAATGAAAGGAGAAACAAACAAATTAAAATTATAGTTGGAGTCTTCAACATTCCTCTCTCAATAATTCATAGAATAAGCAGGCAGAAAAATCAATAAAAATATAAATGACTTGCACAGCCAGGTGCCATGGAGACCTAAGGAGAGGTAGGTGGGTAAGGCTGGCTACAGTACACCTTTCAGGGGGAAGCTCTCCCAGCATCTGAAGGGAGAGGGAGAATCTGGGGAGTGGAAAGAAGGCTTGGGGTCTCCCAAGGATAGAGTCAGAATACTGAAGTGGAAGTGTGGATGGTCTCCGTGTGAGCCACGCAGAAGACTGTGGCTAATTCAGATCAAGTGAGATATGGGGAAGAATAGAATACAGAATGAAAGCAAGACAAAGGATATATAAGGCTGAAAATGGCCATCCCTGTGGTTCCTGAGTAGGGCAATGGAAGCATGGCAGGATCAGGCTGTGGGTGAGGAATCCAAGTCCAGGAATTCATGCAGGAGGCTCTAGCAGGGGTGTAGACATGGATAGATGGGAGCCTGATCTAGTGAGATGACCTGGGAACACAAAGATCTAAGAACCATTCTGATGAGCACAAACCTTTGGGAACAGCTGACTCTGTCTTTCAGAACTCTCTGAACCTCGAAGAAGCCTGTGGATAGAGCTCAGATTCAAGTTCAAAACCCTAGCTCTAAGCCTGACTCCATCACAAACAACTGGGAACATTTTTAAAGGACTCCAAACCTTAGTTTTCTCATTTTCAATATGGGAATAATAATTCTAAATTTGTGGGGTTAGTGAGAGGATTACGGGTGAGGTCGGTGAAGCGTAAGGAAGATAATAAATGATAGACATTATAATTAGTCCCATGGTCGAGCAGAGGTTCCTGGGACTACTCCAGGAGGTGTCTCCTCCCTTTGGGTTTCAAGAGTGGGGTCACAACTACACTGCATGAGTGAAAAAAGAAAAATTAATGTACACATATATCCAGCAACACTGGGAATAAACATTACTCATATATGTGCCATGTATGGGCCACAAAAAGAGAGTGAGGCAGGTCCTTTTCACTAAATAAAAGGTCAAGGGGCCTGATTATGAAAATTTGGGCCAAGGGGTTCATAATTTGCAGTTTCTCCATTGGGAGAAGGATGCCTTTTTAATTTGAGAATTGACTGAGCGTAGCCTACTTACCCAACATCTCTGTCATTAAGTGGCCCCCTTGACGCTTTGACGCAGTAACTGTGGCTCTCAGGGAATCCTAGGAGACCACTGCTCCAGAATCTGCTCTCCAGGTAGGGACATGGGTTGGGGACATCGGGCAAGCACAAACTTAATACAGGTGCTCAAATCTGGGAACTGTTAATTTCTCTATTTTGAAAGAGACAAGAAACAGGCATTTACTGAACATCAACTGTTTATAAGGCAGGCACTTGAGCAGAGGCTTTACCTGGCTCATCTGGGATAGCCAACTGCTCCCCTATTCAGCAATCACTTATTGAGTTCCAACAGGCACTGTGCAAAAATGCTAGGGATGCACTAGGATCAGAAGGATGGATAAACAGATCACAACTATAGAGAGACAAGTACCAGCCAAGAGTAGATCCAGGACAGAGGGCCAGCACCTAACCAGGCCCTAGTGGTGGAAGCTCTGTGTGTGTGTGTGTGTGTGTGTACGCACGCGCATGTGCAGAGCACTCGAGGCAGAGGAAAGAGCATGCACTAAGGCCTGGCAGTGAGAGAGATAGAGAGGAGTTCAACAGAGGAATTTCCAGCAGTTCTAAGGCTGGAGCAGAAAAAGTCTGCAGCAGTAAGCCAGTAAGAAATCTAAATCTTTCTGTCTTTTGGTCATGAAGGACTCATCAGCCTGGAACAGTAACCAGATTTAGCAAATGAAAATACAGGATGCTAAACCTGATGGACCCCTGCTTCAGCCAGGCGGTCCCAGTCAATGCCAACAGTGATCGGTCTTGTGCACAGTACATACCAGCAACGTGACTGAATGAGAATGGACTTCGCCTTCGTGAGCCTCCTCCCCAAAACACACTAATCTAATCATGAGAAAAACATGAAACAGACCCACGTCAAGGGACATCCTACAAAACACCTGATTGGTGCTCCTCAAAACTGTCAAGCTCATCAAAAACAAGGAATGTCTGTGAAACTGTCACAGCCAGGAGGAGCCTAAGGGAACAAGAGGACTAAATGCGATGTGCTATCCTGGTTGGAGTCTTAGGACAGAAAACCAAGGAAATCTGATATAGTTGGGCTGACTTTAGTTAATGTTAATATATCAATATTTGTTCGTTAATGGTGATAGTTGTCACACTCACATAAGATGTGAATGTATAAGGGCACCTGGGTGGCTCACTGGGTTAAGCCTCTGCCTTTGGCTCAGGTCATGATCTCAGGGTCCTGGGATCTAGCCCCAAGTTGGGCTCTCTGCTCAGCAAGGAGCCTGCTTCCTCCTCTCTCTGCCTGCCTCTCTGCCTACTTGTGATTTTTCTCTTTCAAATAAATAAATAAAATCTTTAAAAATTAAAAAAAAAAAAAAAGATGTGAATGTATACAGGAACTCTCTGTACTGGCCTCATAATTTGTCAAGAAATCTAAAACAATCCTAAAAAGTTTATTTCAAAATACAGGATTCACAGTTAAATCTGAGTTTCAGATAAACAGCCTTTTTTTTTTAGTATTTGAAGCATAATTACACTAAAAAATTATTTGTTATTTGTCTGAAAGTCAAATCTTACTGGGAGTCCTAGAAATACGTCTGGGAAGGAGTGCACCCTGAGAACAGCAAGGAGCAGTGGGGAGCTAGGGAAGGGCTGCATGATGTACAATGTATATAATAGATACACAGATAAGGAAACTGAGGCTCAATAAGCTATACCTGTCTCCTGGATAGCTTTGTGGGGACCCAGGGATCTGAACATAGGCCTGCCTCACTGCATGCCCCCATCTATCCATTACACTCTGATGTCTCACAAAATTCCTTCTAGAAACATCCACAAGAATTCACTCTGGTTGGTAAAGAATAAAGGAGGATCCAGAGCAGACACTGTATCTGGAAGACTCCTGCAAAAGCAGGTGAGTACTTCAGAGCCCCAGAACTCAGAGGCTCCCCAAAACAAAAGACTACATGCTGTGTACCAGATCTCCACTGATGTCCACCCTTCTCCTCACGATCACAGTCAAAACAGACACACTCAGAGCCACAAACTGAAAGGCTGAAAGGGACCTTCCAAGCTAATCCATCCAACATCCCCCTTTGAGCAGGACTCCCATCCACAATTGTCCTCCCAGATGTCCAATCCTTGGTCTAGCTCTTAACTCTTGGCTCCAGCTTTCCCCCATCTTTCATTCCCACTACCAGTCTGCTTGGATGCCAGAAAGCAGCCTCCTGAGCTAATTAGGGCTATGCGTTAAGTAAGAGTCAATGGTCTCTGAGCCAGGGCCCAAAAGGTTCTTGTGTGTGGAAAGAGAAACATTGTAATGCAGATTCCAGCTGCTCTGGGACCTGTCTGTCTTACTCCTCCCTGACCTGTTCCGAAGAGGTGATGCTGTTTTATCCCTGGGCTCTGCACACACGAGGTTAAACAACGGCATTCGCGGGAGCACAGCCTGAGGGTTGCTTCAGTTTTTATTTTAGCAGCGCATGAGAGACGACAGAGGGGCAACAGCAGGGTGACGCGGACAGGCCGGCAAAATCTCCTACAGGAAATTACTGACGTCAGCCAGCTGCTCCAGGCCCCTGCTGGGCCACTGCTCCTCCTCTCCTATCTCTCAGGGGACGGCCATCCCGCTGTGGCTTGCCAGCTCTGGAAGGCAAAGAGGGCAAAGCTCCCCGCCTGCTGCGTGCCCACCTCCAACACATGTCCCCACCCCCAGCCCACCCTGCAAGACCACAGACAGGGTCCCGCCAGGGGTGGGGGTGGGAGGAAGTGTCTGGCAATCCTCTTTTCTCTAGAAATAGGATTGGAAATGGGGTAATCGTCTAAATGGGCAGTCCTGATGAGTTGATAAACATAACTCCCATTTTTATTACAGTGATGAGGTTGCCTGAGCGAGCGTAATCCCTCTCCCAGGCTCCAGGAGATTGCCAGGCAGCCAACACCCCCCATCCCCGCCCCTGCCTTCCACCAAGGCTGCATTAGTCTGATGGCAAAAGGCACTGAGCTCTAGATGGACTGCATTTCATAATGGCATTTAAAAGCACAGATCCTGGGGTCAAGCCAGGGTCCAAGGACACCACTGACTAAGCTCCCTGTTCCCTCGACATGGCCCTCAGTCACATAAGACAGAAAAGATGTGGGGAACGACCCCAACTCAAATGACTGGAGGAAGCATAACATAATGGAAAAATCCAGGCCAGCCTCAGCAGAACTACTAACTCTTGAGGCCTCTGTTTCCTCATCTGCATTATGTGATTGGTGTGGTCCTTCTCTGCTCTTCTGCATAAAAGAGCCTGCAAATTCATGACTCTCCCAGTTAGCCAGCAATCCTATCCTTCCACAGAGTAACTCCTTTCTGCTCTAGAGACCGTTTTCTTTTTGTAGTTCCCTACTGAAATTTTAACCTTCCACTTTATTAATGAACACTTTATGGGAGAGGATGACCTAGTAGCAGCTGGAAGCAAGGCCGGGAGGGAACAGGACAGGCAGGGGTGGTGGGGCCTTGGGTACCAAAAGATAAAAGGGGTTCAGGATGAGAGGTAGGAAAACAGGAGAGTCACGTCATCTGGGGCCCACCATGGAGGGAAAATGCCCAGTGAGAATGGATGAGGTCCAGGCAGAGCAGGGCAAGCATTCAGGGACCCTCAGAGCAAGCCACGACCCTGCATGGGCTCCTGATCGAGGCTTCATCTTTCTCCAGTTACTCACTGACTCAAGCAGTGATTAGCCGGGAGCTGCAGCAAAATTAAAAGTGGATTTAGATTCAGAAGCTGGACCCTAGCTGCAGTAACAGCACTTACTTGTCACATGACACTGAACAAGGCATGCCACCATTCTGAGCCATCAAAATAAGGCTAGTGCTAGTGCCTGCTTTGCACACTTACAGGTGTTGCCATTCCCGTGGGAATCTCCACAAGTTGCGCTGGCCAGAATTGGACAATGCACAAGTGGTATATCGCAGCCCTGCTTATAGTTAGAAAATGTCCAGTGACATAAGATACATTAGGCATGAACACTATCAGCGCACTAGCATTATTATCTTGGACACATTCTAGAAGGGGATGCTAGACCCATAAACAATATTTGCAAAGAGCTAAAATGTAGTGGCGTCGAGCTTTGCATTCTAGCCCCCTCAACCGTGGTGAAACAGTAAAGCAATCTGTTATAGAACTCTAGTGCTGTCACTGAGATTCAGATGACAAGAATCCTAAAAAAAGAATAAGCAAAATAGGACATGTGGTCCCATGCTCAGGGTGAGGCAAATACCCTTCATTATGGGTCTCCCTGGTCCCAAGACTACTCTGCCCCCAAACTCTACCCCTCTCAAAATACCCTCTGTTATGACTCTCATGGAGTCTTGGTTAAGACAGGTTGCTGTGACAGACTTCACAGGTCAGGACAGGAAGACAGGGATCAAGTCTGCCTGGCCCAGAAGAAGGCTCCCTGGATCTTCCTGGACCTCACACATCATCTCAGGGCAGCAGGTTCTGAGAGTGGCCTTTCCATGGGCCACTCTTGCCTGGGAAAGAAGAAAGACCTACAGATTCAGGACTCTGTCACACTGCCTACCATCCCACCAGTTCCAAGCCCCTTCTCCCTCTTCCCCACATGCCAGCGACGTTCAGGTCAAGTAAATTAAGCCTGTGGAAATCATGTAAACCCCTTTGATCTACTCCTGCTTTTGGGGGGCAGGGGATGGAAAAGGCAAACACTGAAAGCATTTGTGCCCACCTGTCCATTTCTCATTCCACTGCTTGAATTCCAGCCATCTTCATCAGGGGCATCCTAACACACCTCCCTGGTTCCAAGAGCCTTTGCCCTCCATGCAAGGTCTCCCTGTCCTATCTCTGTGTTACAGGCTGCACAGCACTTCCACGCCAGAGGACAAGAGCTTGTTCCCAGCCTCACTTCCGGCTACTTCCTCCTGGGTAGCCCACAGTGCAGCCCCACGGGCTGGCCCCCATTCCTGCACCACCTTCATGCATTTATTCACCGGTGTGTGACTAACTGAGAGTGCAAGCTGTGTCGGGCAGTGCACTGGGCACCGGTGATGGAGGCCAAATCCCACCAGGCACCGTAGAGCTCACCACCTTCCGGGGAGAATGGATATCAATCAAAAAACCGCAAAATATAGGATCACAAACTGTGATGTCTGATAAGGAAAAGCGGTCAAAGATGTGCAAGGCCAAAGGGAGAAAGTGGCCCAGGGGTCGTAGAAGGCTTCCTTGAGGAAGTGATACTTGAGCTGATATGTGGAAAATGAGAAGGGAGGAATTAGGCAAACGGGGTGGGCACAGCAGCCTTCACAGGAGAGAGGATTCCTGGAAGAGGGAGCTGCCTGGGCCTGGAGTAGGGGAGGAACAGGGAGAAGGTCCACACACTAAGGGCAGAGCCGGGGGTGCCAGTGCTAGATGGAGCTGGAGAAGTTGTCAAGGGTCAGATTAGAAGGGCTCCTAGAAGCACTATTTAGGACATATGGGTCTTCATCCTATGAGAAATGAGAAGGCATTAAGAGGTTTTGAGCAGGGAAGGAGGGTGATTTGGGGAGCACGAGACATAATCAGATTTGCATTTTGAAATGCTCATTCCAGCTGCTGTGCAGAGAAGGGGCTAGAGTGTCCAGAGTGGATGTGGAGGCCCAGTGAGGTGGGAACAGCCTCAATCTCAGGCAAGAGACATGGATATAATAAGCCAGAAACGGGGAGCTAGGAGTGAAGAGGGAGTCGAGCAAATGAATTTGCCAAACCGGGGTTTACCAAACCAGACGATGGAAGACGGGACACTGGAAGATGATTAGATTTGGGTAAAATGATCCTGACATCAGTTTGGGACCTAATGGCTTTAGGGAGCTTTGGGGGCCTCCAAGTGGGAAGACCAGTGATAGATGGGACTGAGATGGGGATGTACGTGTCCAGAGCCATCTGCACACAGACGGACTGATGGATGATGGATGGACGTGAATGAGATGGCTTTACGTCACCACTCAGGGTCACCTCTCCCCAGTCACTGCACCTGGGCCTGTCCCCATGCAAGGAGAGCAGGTCTCCACTGCCTCATAGAACTCCTCAGGCCTCGGGACCCACTCCTGCTGCTCTAGGGCCTCTTGTATCATTGGAGGGCCACTTTCATACATGTCTTCCCCAGTAAAGGTCTAGGAACAACTTGGGGGCAGACATGTGGCTCTCCTCGTGAAGTCCTCGGCACATGCAGGAGAGCCTGGCTCCTGAATGAGCAGGCAGATACAGGCCCGCTTTTCTATCCCCCGGCAAAGCCCGAGTACACTGCTGCTCTGCAGAGAAGAAGGCAGGCCCAGATCCAACAGCTCCAGCTAAAAACCATTCTCAGATTCCTCAGAGGAAAAGGGTTCCATTCCTACTTTTGCTTCTAATAAACCAAGACAGGTGTTGACAAGTTCTTAAAAGACAGTGGTATGGATGTTTTTCCACTGTTACTATAAATAAGTGAGCAATTGGGTTTATTTCTCTTTTGTTAAAGACTTCTCATGTGAAAGGCGTTGATAGGTAAAGAAATGAGTAAGCTCTGTCCTTAAAGAACTTTTAACACAGCCTCTTATTCAGAACCCAGTGCTCTGGTTATAATTCAGGACAAAGTTGTGCATTATTTCCTGTGATTATCTACAAGAAAATCAAAGCCTGACTCTGCAAGGAGCTTATAAGCTCAAGAAAATATCGGACAAAGATAGAAGAAAAGTTACCTCTATTAGTACAAACAAAGCCACCCTACTTTCTCCAGTGCCTTTTTTCAACTGGAAAAAGGTACCCCTCATCTAAAGAGACAAGGCTCCTGGGTGGGTCAAATGACTTGGTGGGATGTAAGCCTCTGTCCCCCCCCCCCCCGCCCTGGCCAGATGTTCCTGCACAGCACACACCATGCTCGACCCATACATAACAATAGTAACAGGTGTTATTCACAAGGAGCAGTCAAGAGAGGATGGGTGAACCAGGGAATAGGTAAAATATGACTGGGCATGAGAAGGAGGAGCACTGCAAGGAAGGCTAGAGGTATGTCCAGCAACAAATGAGGTTTGACTAAGGTAAAGGGTATACCTGATGGAGAAAAAGAAATGAGATTGAGAAGTTTGGTTGGCGAGTAATTATGGAAGGCCCAAAATACTAGGCTAGGAGTTTGTACTTGACCTTGGAAGGGCTGGTCATGGCCCCGGGGATATCACCGCCCCTCCCTCCCCTGTGCTGGTTAATTTTAGGTATCAGTCTGAGAGTGGCCCTCAGGGTGCCCAGATTAAACATCAGTTCTGGGTGCATCTGTGAGGGTTTCTGGGTGAGATTAGCATTGGAATCAGTAAACCACCCTCCGCAGGGTGAGTGGACATCATCCAATCCACTGAGCCCCTGAACAGAACAAAGAGTAAAGGAGGAATTTGCCCTTTTTTTCTACCTCACTGCTCAAACTAGTGTACCTTACTTCCTCTTCCCTGCCCTGGGACTGGGATTTACATCATTGACTCGCCTGGTTCTCAGACCTTCAGACTCAGTCTCAACCAGCCCACTGGCTCTCCGGGGTCTCCCACTTGCAGATGGCAGATCACGGAACTTTTCAGCTTCTATTATTGTCACAGGAGCAAAATTCCTCAAAATGGATCTCATTCTAGATAGATGGCTAGATAGATAGAAAGATAGATAGATAACCTCTTGGTTCTTTTTCTCTGGAGAAGCCTATTATACTCTCTCTTCCCCAGAACAATGCCAGGGAGAGTTGGCTACCAGCACCAATGCTCACCAGAGTGCCCACTTGCACCGGGAAAGCAAGCCCATGGAGGATACCACTGGAGGAAAAACAACTATCTTTGTGCTGAGAGAGAACTCTAAATGCTATCTAATCACTTGCATTTGTAGCCCGCCTAAAAGTTATGTGTTTTATGACCAATATGTTTATTTTTTACAATAGTCTCATTTGATCAGTAGCATGAGAAAACAGCAGGTAAGGGCCTTGGCAAAGGTTGAAGAGAAAATCCACAGTGGCGCGGCTGGGACTGGAACCCAGGTCCCTTACCAAGGATCTAGTGCTCAAGGGTGCTGAGCCTCCCTGCACTTGGCTTGGCAGGCTCCCTCTTCCACCAGTCACCACACTGACTGCCTGAATCTGCCAGTCCCGGGTCCTTTCCAAGAAAAGACAAAGCTTCCAAACAAGCAGTAATGACATTGATTATGCCAAGCCAGAGGCAGGGGATTCTGGATCGTTTCCATAAATGATCCAAAATACTTGCTCAGCAGTGCCTGTGCCCTCACCCCCCAACCCTTCATCCCAAGAAAGAGACGTCCGGTACTTTGTAAGCGTGAAGAAGAAATAATTCCCTGTGGATTTCTGCAGCCTCGTTTCCCTAGCTTGTCAACTGCCAGCAGCAAGCCAGACTGGCTGCACTGTCAGCTTGGCTCGATCTGATTCCGTCGGGGTTTGCAGACTGCCGCAGCCTTCCTCCGCCAGGGCTCCCCCGCCCACCCCACCCCAACCAGACAAAAGCGAATCACCTTCGGGGCTTCCTGGTATATCATTCAAAAGATTTCCCCGTTCAGCTCGGACTTCATAATATAGTATTCTCTCCTGCTTCCACCAGCTGTACATTTTCTCCAAGAAAGAACACTAAAGTTATTTTTAACACTGTACTACAAGCTATGTGATCGAAATATAATTTTAAAGAGCAAACAAATAAACGGGAGACTTTCCGATAAGTCGTGCAAAGCCAAAGAAGAATGTCATCCAAAAGCTAATTTTCAGTTATCCTAGCTCTGTCCCCGACCCCCTTTTCCTGTTTCACCCTTTCGTTACTAAGGAAGTTGGAGTGAAAGGGTATTCGCCTTTTTTCTCAAAGACCCATCTCTGGCAGCTGAGCAGCTCCACACCTGAATTCACACATCTCCCGCGTCATGACAATTACCTCCATGGTAACCACTCATGACATCATAAACACGATGTGATAGCTGAAGAAACAAGAGCTACAGAGACCCTGTGGGATGCAAAAGCCCTGTGTGATCGGAGGGGTTCATGGGGAACAAAGGGAATTTTGTCTTGAGATTTTAGCAGGAAAGCAATTCTTGGAATCTATTCTTGTGTCTCAGTATTTCTCGAATTTCAAAGCCTCTTGCTATACAGAAGTCAGTGAATACACACAAAGGGGTCAGGACATTTCTAGAATGGCACCGCAGCACCTGCACCTGGAAGCAAACTAGTGAAATCAACCGATTTCCCCCTAAGGACATCAATCCTTAAGGACAGTGAGATCTCATAAGCACATGTGATTGTCAAAAGAGGGGCTCCTGGACCAGTTCCAGGGTTTGTACACAACAGTGTGTTCCTGGAAAGCCCTTTATCTCTTCCTACCTTTTCTTACCCAAAATAAATGCCCAAAACCTCAAGCCAAGGTTAGCAGCTATTAATAATTTTGTGGACGGCAGCCAAAAGAAGAGTGGACGCGCCATGAGTGTGTGACAGGCGCACCACACCAGCTCCCCAGAGAGGGGGCGGAGGTGCTTTGTTGCAAGGCCGTGGTGAGATGTGAGGCGAATGTTAACATCCACTTTACACAGGCACTTCCGTCTGCAAACGGCCCCAGCTTTGGGACTTAAAATTTCATTCCAAATAGTATTAGATACACCGGGGCTCTCAAGATATGGACTTCAAGTTGGAGACATCAAAGTGCATTATTTACTAAAACCACCGTGGATCTCCCCACCTCTTCTCGCACAAGATGCTATTGTAAAACTCAGGCTGCTTTAATCTCTGTGATGGAAGAAAGAAAGGAAGAAAGGGAGGGAGGGAGGAGGGGGGAGGAAGGGAGGGAGGAAGGAAAAGAAAGGGAGAGAGAAAGAGAGAAGAAAGAGAGAGAGGAAGGGAAGAAAAAAGGGAGGGAGAGAGGGAGGAATGGAAAGCAAAGGAAAAGAATGAAAAAAGAAAAAGAGAAAAAAAAAGTGCAGCTTGAAGAGAACTGAAGTCTCACAATCTGGGAGAGTAAACATCGCCCAGTGAGCTCTTCAGTGTAATTACCGGCCTTAGAATTTCAATTTACATGTGTCTTCATTATCCGCTGAAGGACTCAGCTATTGTTCTCTGAATAAAAAACTTCAAACGCAAACAGAAAATGGGGGAGGAAAGGCTTATTGAAGGGCCTCCAAGGATTAATCTTTGCATTCTTCTCATTTTTTCCCCGAATTTGAGGATAAAATCTGTCACGGAATATTTGATCTTAGGGAAACACTGAGTTTGGTTTTGAGAACACAAACTGCTTCGGACCATTATTTTAGCAAACAGAACTTGAGAGGCACAGGGCTCTAGTAGAGGGTTACATTGAATTTTGCATAAACAAAGTAACTCAACCTTGTTTCCTCCTGGGTGGTAGAAAGTTCAGCTGTGTGCATCCCCTTGCTGGCCTGGCTGATCAAGTGCCTGTCTGTGTGTGTGAGTGTAAATTTCAGGGCTCTTTTCAAGCATCACACCCTTTGATGCCCTCAAACTTTCACTCGCCTTTTCCAAGTATTTAATTCGGTTTGCTTGTCCATCTTGGATTGTCAGTTTCTGCCAACAGAAACAGGAGAGCAAAATTAATTTTAACTGACTTTAATTTAAAAAAATGTGTCACTCCAGATCTCTAAAAAGTAGAATTCTCAAAATGACTGGGCATTGCCAAAGCTTCAAGGAGCCTTCGAATAGCTATAACTGACTTATCGTGGGCTTATCAAGACACCTGGGGAGAAAGCGTGTTTGATTATGAAGGACTAACCTTTTTATTAAGGCTGGACGCCTTTCCACCAACCTTACTAGCCAGTTGACAATTGTTCAAGCAGGTCTAACTGAAGGCCCACATTGGGCAAGGAATTCTGCTCAACACTTTGGAGGATAAAAAAATGTCAGTACGTGGTTCTTAAAGAGCTTGTTAAGGGAGAGAGGACCTCTGTAGATATGTAGAAATCATCCGTTACAATTAAGATGTGCTTTGAAAGCTCTAAGGAGCAGGGACCACTTCTGGGGGGGGGGGGATGGTTACGGTGGGCTTCATTGAAATGTCATAGTTAATCTGAGAGAATTCAACGAGTATCAGTGGAGAGACATAACATAGCGACAACCCAGAGCCGGAAACCTGAGATATATTTAGAATAATGAGCAGAGGACTGGCTTTATTGAGTGTCTGTTATGGCTAGGATGCAGAACAGAAAGAGGATTTTGCAGGTGAAAGCCCTTTATCCAGGAGGGGATAATATGGCCAACCTCTAATCTCAGGATCTGAGTGGGTGTCAGAAGAGAGAAGGAAAGGAATGCCAAGGGCCTCTAGTGAGAGCTCAGAAGAAGACCTCCACGGCTTCAGAGAGAGACAATCAATGCTTCATTTCTCCTGCAGAAGCTGAAAAAGGGAAAGGAAACGCATGGTCGGTTATTAAGCTGGGGGACTATGAGTGCCCTGTCGGCCTGGCATGAGTTTTCGGAGCCCTCCACAGTGCAGCAACGTTCACCCCGTAGCACCTTGAAGGCATCAGTCTGCTTCTGACACTCAGACTGACCATGATACAGATGTCATGGCGGCTACTTCTGGAATGGCCACCATCCAAAGACCACTTGCCTGTTAGGAACCACTTCTGCCAACTAGAAGTCCTCAGGTGTTCAGCAAGGTTGGGGACATTTGGTAAGGTCCTCTGTCCCCAGAGTCACAACAGGAAGAGCTCTGGGCCGGAACTCAGAAGGATGGGTACTGGCCCATCCTGGTGTGGATATGATGAACTCCCTGAGGACTTTGGAGGAGTGTCTTCCTCTCTCAAGGTCCAATTTCACTCAGAAAATGAGCAGCTTGGACCAAATACCTGGTCCCATGTCTTGCATTCTGTGATTTGGGATTGAGGATCTCAAGTTCATATACCTATGTGAAGGTGAAAGCCTGCACCCCACCCTATGTCTCCTGACCCCACGGATCCAGTGCTCTTTCCCCAGCACTGGTTTCCTCTAGTGGGACATTTTAACAGTCACCGCCCACACCCACAGGGTAGCTGCTGTATGCCAGTGTGCCTCTACTCTGTCTAGTTAGTCCTCATATCAATCACCTGACTGAGATAAAGCTATCAAATCAACGTACAGAAAAATGGAGTTGCTTGCCCATAATCACAAAATTAGGAAATGAGAAACCAGAATTTAAAGTTAGACAGCCCTGTTCCCGGACACATTATCCTCATCTCTACTCCCCACACTACACAGCAGAATAAGAAGGAGCAGCAGAGCAACATAAGGGACATAGAACCTTAAAATAGAAACCATGGCAGTCTTCCAATGGTGAATTCACATTGTAAGTATGAGAGCTTTCAGAAGAAATATTTTGTTCAGTGTTGTTTGCCTGCCTAACCTCCACGTTCACTCCCCACAGATGACCACATGAACCGTCCCTGGGGGACCATTCACTATCCAGTGGTCTTAACTGTGGTCTGAATGGAGTATGGATAATGACCACATAGAAAATCAGGAGACAGTGGCCTCCTGGCTGACTCCCCCGGCTCACAAGACAAGGAAAACCAAAACCACCAAGAGATTGTTTTTACTACAAAATAAAACCCAAGAGGAGGAATCCTCTCAAAATCTTCAGGGAGCCACGCTGATACCAACCCTAGGCACAGAGTTGCACCTGCAGGCTTATCCCGTAGAACACATCTCAGACTCATCGCTGTGTCAGGCTGGATGTTAGTTTAAAGGAAGGGAAAGGGTACCCAAAAACTTGAAAAGTTCTTTCAGAGGGCCATACTACAGAATCTCTATATCCTTTTTCACCTATGACATATAAGATCTCTATTCTAGGAGATTTAGGAGGTGTTTTTGAGCAGATTTTCCTACCGCTGATAAAAATGTGTTAAGGTGGGTACAAGAACCCTGGACAAAAACTGGTAAGCCTCCTTCTAGTCTAGTGCTTTCACCAACTGGCCAGTTGACCTTGGCTGGTCATTTGACCTTCCCAAGCTCTGGTTCCTCATCCGTAGTGAGAGGGCTGATCTTCCAGAGTTCTGTGAGCCAACCAAGGACCAAGAGCCCTCGAATCATGTGTTTTGCTAGATGGATCCACAGAACAAAATTATGATCCAGGGAGGGATTAAATTTAAATACGAAACAAGAGGCGATGAATGCTCTTCTGAAAGAGGAATTAACTGCAGATAAAAATCTACACCTCTGTCTGCTTCTGGAAGCTTGGGTTGGCCCTGACCTGCTGCCAAGCCTTGGGGGCTCCTCAATCTATCCACACAGCAGGGAGAGTGAAGGCTCCTTCCCTGGGGGGATGTTGACATGAAGCAAAGCATTGCAATCTTCGGTGACCTCCCTAGAGGGAAGATTTGCCTCCTTCCCAGAGAGTTTCTGCAGCGCAGATAGCAGAGTATCTGAGGCAGTGAACGGGATGGACATGGCTGAGCGAAAAGCCAGATAGGAAACCACTAACCTTTCTGGGCTGGGGACAGGAGCCCCCCACCCCCAACCCACTTCACACTTCATGATTCTGCCTCAGCAGACTAGGGGTTTTCCCCTAGTTCTGCTAGAAAAACCTTGTCACATTCTTGATGGCCGCACACCTGCATGATCTCTGACTGTTTCTCCTTACCCTTCTAATGCTGGATTGTATTTACCAAAATTTGTATTCCTCTGAGTCTCTATGATCTTTCTAATGCTGTTCTATGGAAGTAGATTAGCTTTGTTCAGAATTCAGTATTATCTTCAATGTGTAGGGTTATACTTAGGTACTTTAAAAAGAACTTGACATTTCTAGCTGCCCAAGAGTGAAAGGCACTGCTCCTTCATTAGCTCATTATGCACTTTCCCTAGACACATAAAAACAGAGGATGGAGGGCCAGCATTCAGTGCATTGTAGCAGGGTTCCTGCATGTGATAAGAGGGGGACCAGATGGCCCAGTTTCTGCCAATAAAACATACAGTTCATGAGGGTAGTAATATTATAGTTACTCCATAGAGCCAACAATTAGAACAGGTTTTGGCACATGGTATGTGCTCAGTAAATCTTTACAGAATGGGTGGGTAGATGGGTGGATGGGTGGATAGATGGATGAATTCCACCTCCAAAACCTTGAGATACTCTGGTTCTTCACCCTATGTCAATAATACTCTCAACTATCTGATTCTCACCAGTCAACTATCTCCTAATGCCTCCTCTTGTCATCCCATCTCCATATTTATCTGGTCCCAGGGGCCTCCATACTGGTGTACTGGCTGTTTTGTTTCTTAATAAGATTAATTTTAAGATAATAAAATTTCTTTTGTTGAATGCTTAAATATATTAATCACTATGCTAGGGACTTTAAATGTATCAATTCTTTCCATCTACAAAACAACCCAAGGAGTGGACGCCTGGGTGGCTCAGTTGGTTAAGCTGCTGCCTTTGGCTCAGGTCATAATCCCGGGATCCTGGGATCGAGTCCCACACCGGGTTCCTTGCTCGGTGGGGAGCCTGCTTCTTTCTCTGCCTCTGCCTGCCACTCTGCCTGCTTATGCTCTCTCTCTCTCTATCTGACAAATAAATACGTAAAAATCTTAAAAGAAAAAAAAAACAAGGAGATCATGTTATTACTTCCATTCAACAGATGGGGAAACTGAGGCAGAAATAGTATATGTTTTGCCTAAGATTACCCACCTGATAAGTGGGGGGAGGAAGCTTGGATTCAAATTTAGTTTCAAATTTCAAACTCAGGCAGTGTGGGTCCAGAAGTAATGCCCTTAAACCCCACACGTGCTGTGTAAGGTTCAGCTGTGCTCATAACTAGAGCATTCATCACAGATCTCTCAACCAGAGAAAAGAATGCTCCAGGTCCATATGCCTTAAGAATTACCTGAAGCACTTCACACTCCACTAGGTTCTCAAGGCCCTACTGGCTTCCTGTGTTAGTTTTCTTTTTTCTTTCTTTCTTTTTTTTTTTTTTTTAAACTCTTGCAATCAAGATCTTTTTTTTTTTTTAAGATTTTATTTATTTATTGGACAGAGAGATCACAAGTAGGCAGAGAGGCAGGCAGAGAGAGAGGAGGAAGCAGGCTCCCCGCTGAACAGAGAGCCCGATGTGGGGCTCAATCCAGCACCCTGGGATCATGACCTGAGCCGAAGGCAGAGGCTTAACCCACTGAGCCACCCAGGGGCCCCCTTCCTGTGTTAGTTTTCATCTGAGTCCCTGAAGAGTGTTCTTCAAGGTAGAAGAGTTGCAAGTGACTGTGTAAAGTCTATTCAGGTACCAAACTTTGTACCTGGTAGAGACCAACAGGTAGAGAGAGTTCAACCTGAGTAGATATTTATATAAGCCTTTCATCACTACTGTACACCAGGGCCTGTTATGTTTGATCTGTAATGGATGCTTAATGCCTCTTGAGCTTATGAACAATTTGCTAGTTATTAACAAACTAATGGCTAACAGAAAAGCAGAACTTAAGAATTTTAAAGACAACTTAATAGGAAAATTCAAGTTAAAACACTATTTCTTGTTAGACAACAAGACGTCATTTTTCTTTCAAAACATGTGTCTTCATCAGACACATGAAAAAATGTTCATCATCACTAGCCATCAGGGAGATTCAAATTAAAACCATATTGAGATACCAGCTTACACCAGTTAGAATGACCAAAATGAGCAAGACGGGAAACAACATGTGTTGGAGAGGATGTGGAGAAAGGGGAACCCTCTTACACTGTTAGTGGAAATGCAAGTTGGTGCAGCCACTTTGGAGAACAGTGTGGAGATTCCTCAAGAAATTAAAAATAGAGCTTCCCTATGACCCTGCAATTACACTACTGGGTATTTACCCCAAAGATACAGAGGGAGTGAAAAGAAGGGCCATCCGTACCCCAATGTTTCTAGCAGCAATGGCCACGGTCACCAAACTGTGGAAAGAACCAAGATGCCCTTCAACGGACGAATGGATAAGGAAGATGTGGTCCATATACACTATAGAGTATTATGCTGCCTTCAGAAAGGATGAATACCCAACTTTTGTAGCAACATGGACGGGACTGGAAGAGATTATGCTGAGTGAAATAAGTCAAGCAGAGAGAGTCAATTATCATATGGTTTCACTTATTTGTGGAGCATAACAAATAACATGGAGGACATGGGAAGATAGAGAGGAGAAGGGAGTTGAGGGGAATTGGAAGGGGAGGTGAACCATGAGAGACTATGGACTCTGAAAAACAATCTGAGGGTTTTGAAGGGGCGGGGGGTGGGAGGTTGGGGGAACCAGATGGTGGGTATTAGGGCACGGATTGCATGGAGCACTGGGTGTGGTGCAAAAACAATGAATACTGTTACGCTGGAAAGAAATAAAAAATTTAAAATAAAATGTGTCTTCAGTGTCTGCTGTGCTCCTGGCACTATGCCGGTCATGGTGGGGGACAAATGGAAACTATTACTAGAGACCCCACGGTCAGGAGTCATCACTGAAGTGGGAAATAAGATTAAAAACTGGAAACAACTAGACTGCAATATATTCTAAATTCATAAAAAGCATTTGACACTATCCTGTGTCTCAAATGTGTTCTAGGTTTTTTCCGATGCATTTACTTGAGTTAGGTTAAAATGGTCAAATCCATTGTAGAGTTGAGAAAATGAAGCACAGAAAGGAAGGTCATTTGCCTATAATCAGACATGTAGTAACTGTCATGCCAGGATTTAAAGGCAGTCAGTCTGACACCAGAACCCCTTTCCTAACCTGTACAGTCAACAGTAGACATATACAGTATGAGTAAGAGTGGCATAGGAACATTAGGTGACATAGGGACATGACAAATTTACTTACAAATATATTAGCATATATAGGTATGGTTTTTGTTTCATTTCTGTGTATGTGTTTTATCAAAAAGGAGATCATTCATTCTGTGCTGCTTCATGAATTGCTTTTTCTTACAGCATATGTCTTGAAGGTATTTCCATGCACTTGCAGAATACATCAACTTTATTTGTTTCTAGCAGTGTATTCTATGGTATAGATATTTAACTTTCTTCCTCCTGATGGAAAATTAAGGTTGTTCATAGTTTTTCAATTATAATGCTTCAGTTAACATTTGTGGTTGCAAGCACATATATGAGTATTTCTTTTTTTCTTAAATATTTTATTTATTTGAGAGATAGAGAGCATGAGGAGGGAGGAGAGGGTACGGAATTTCATCCCAGGACCCTGGGATCATGACCTGAGCTGAAGACAGACACTTAACCAACTGGGCCACCCAGGTGCCCATGTATGAATATTACTGATGTATATATTTAGAGTAGTAAAATTGTTTGTTCAAGATAAATCAACATTTTTGCAGTGGATATGTCATAGGGTCTTGCCACATCGGTCAAGGACAAAGTTAAAGTCACTACAATGATGTGGACCCCAGAGATAGGCACTATGGATGAGTATCCACAGAACTCAGAATTATATAGCGTACGTCATACTTTCCACACATCATCTCATTTATCTTTATAATAGTTATGAGAGAATACTATTTTCACTTTACAGATAGGGAAACTGAGACGTAGCAAAATTAAGAGGTTTTTTCCAGGGTCGTAATTTAATTCCATAAATTAAAACCAGAGTTGCAACTAGAAAAGAAAATCTCATTTGTAATTTGGGGTTGTTTCCTTTCAAACCACACAGATACAATAAACTGTATATAATAAAATGGGTTTGTGTTCAGTAGTTAACAAACCCATGTATACAAGTTTTTAAAAACTGGGCAACACAAACATAGTTATGGATGACAAGTTTTGAGGACAGAAATGAGTAAGAGAGGATGGAAAGTGTTTTCCAGCCCCAACATACCATAATCTTGTGATCTTAGAGAAATAAAAATAAACTAAAAGGAAGAGACGAGTTCGTTGCTGGAAAAAATGGAAATTAAAAGTAAAAAGAGTCCAGAAAGGGTGGCTGGAATGGGAGACTTCTACAAAAAGTGGTCCCAGGAGTCCTTATAAAGATTTGCAAAAAAGCAGCCTTCTAACCATCCTTGCTCTCTTGTGGTAGCTAGGGTAACCCAGACTCAACTTTCTCACCTAAGGATAGTATTCAGCTTAGAAATTCCTTCTCTAAACTGAAAGGTGGAAGTGACAATTACTTGATGAATAGAGAATCCCAAGTTATATTCTTCTCAAAGATAATTTATTCCAAGCAAACGATTCTTCTGTTAAATATTACTTATGTTTGAACAATAGGTATCATTAGGTAAGAGAATTTTGAAGAGGAATGAGTAAGCTTCTCGGAAATGAATGCAGAAATCTGTTCTTGATCATCTTGATCAGAGTAAGGACAGAAGGAGGAGGAAACCTATAATGATATTTTGATAAACTTGCTCAGTCAGATGCCCTAACATTTACATGTAAGTTTCAACTAAGGATGCTGCCAGAGCTTGAGATATCCCCTCTCAACAGCTGTCAAAGACAGAAGGCCCCTGTCTCAGCTCCTTTCACTTGGCTAGTATGTAATTTATCTATAAATTGTTACTATCCTCCAGTTCCAACTGTATAAATTACAAGATGAGAAAAAGTTGGACAGGAACTCATGCTGAATAGTGTCTGCGAAAATGGCTGTCTCAGAAGAGGGCTTTTGAAAACATGTAAGCTTTCACTACCAGCCTACAGTTAAGTGGGAATTTAAAAAATTGAAACTGTCCCTTCAAGACACATATTTCTGCAAACTATATGGTTCTGGAGGAGAAGGTCTTGGACTATGAAAAACAGTTGGCAACAGACTGCACCCTGTTATTGCCTGCCACCGGGAGTTTGCACTAGAATTTACAATTTTGGCTTTAAGCAGGACACTGAGTGTCCTGGCAACCCTGTATAAAAGATTGGCTGTGAACTTTGCCAAGGACTTATTTACATTTCAGCTGACCAAGACTTTTAATAATCGTCTGACTTCCAAAGCACCTATTCTGAGGTCTTCTGCAGTAGCCCATGGGAAACAAAAGGCTTCGTTCTCATTTAGAGTTCTCCCGGGGCCCCAGCAAAGAGTCTCTTCTCTCTCTAAGGATTCCTGATAAATATATTGCTTGTAAGGAGAGCAAGCATGGGGTTCAATCTGTGACAGGAAAGAGAGAAAACTATGATACCTTCATAGGACTCTCAACAGATGCTCCATGCACACAGGGCTTGAAGGAACTACAAGATTGTTGTTGCTGTGGCAACCATGCATGCCTAAAATGAACAACAAAATTAATAGTCCTAACAGGCTTTGGTGGCGTCAACAGGATGACAACACGTCCCTTTACTGGGGAATGCGTATGCTCAATTGTGACCCTACTTAGATATGGTTCTCATGTAAAGAAAAATAGTGTCTGATAATAGCAAACCAACAAAATAATGGTCACGTACTTGCCACATAAACTTCTCCAAGCCAAGGCCAAGGGCTGTGTTATTCTGCCTCCCTGCTGAAGTTAAGAGGCACCTTTCAAACTCCCAGGCTTTTTTGTGACATTCTATTTAATTTTATCACGCTATTGCTAGCCTCCTATCGAGCTTTTGTTGTAAGCAGATAAAGGTAAGGGGGAGCTGAGGGGAAGCAGAATGAGATACAAAAAGGAAAAAGTAAAATTAGCTATAGCATACAATTGGACCCTGCTTGACCTTGAGGAAGGCACAATATGTGTTAATTAAGCAGATTAATATGTTGCTTGCTAAAGGGGATATTCTAGACAGCAGGAAGTTTAAAACAGGTAAGGCCTTCCCCCCACACCAGACTAAGGTTAGTTGAGCCATTGCTCTGAATAATTGGATGAATTTTATCCTTGGGTAGAGATAGGGAATGGGGGAGAAAAGCTTT
Source organism: Mustela lutreola (assembly GCF_030435805.1). Taxonomy (NCBI): domain Eukaryota; kingdom Metazoa; phylum Chordata; class Mammalia; order Carnivora; family Mustelidae; genus Mustela; species Mustela lutreola. Next base: position 27,647,911 of record NC_081305.1, on the reverse strand, counting down.
TTTAGGATGTTAGATGTTATTAAAAATCCATTGGGCTAAGCAACTTTTAGATCATGAGAGATTTTCAAGAAATTGCCCAGTCACCATCAATTAATTGAACTGTACAATGCAGTGTTCATGTGATATAATAGCCTTTCAGATAAGGGTAACATTCAGACCAATTTTAGGCAGAAGGTTCGTTCCCCAAATGTTTGTTATAATTATGTGACAGAATCAGTTACTCCAGTAGCTGGAATGAAGAAAATATTTCAGGTTAAATAATTTGTCCAAACTTCTGGGCCTACATTGGAAATAAAGTTCTATGTTAGATAATATTGAATTGTATGTTTAAAGCCTGGTGTTAATGAGCCCAGTCACATGCCTGGGTCAGCTGGGAGAGTTAGGTCAGCTCTACAATCAGATGCCCGTCAGTTTGCTCAGAAATACATCCAAGTTAGCCAGAAACACATAATGAGCTCCATGCAAATCCATCATTGTTCAGAGTATACACATGGCTAACAACAGATTCAAGATTTCTTCTTCTTCTTCTTCTTTTTTTTTTTTTAATTTCAGAAGTAGAGTTCAGTGATTCCTCAGTTGCATATAACACCCCAGGACTCATTACATCAAGCGCCCTCCTTAGTGTCCATCACCCAGTGACCCCATCCCCCCCAAGACAACCTACAGAATGGAAGAAAATATTTGCAAATGTCTTACCTTCTTTTTTTAAGAAGAATGAGGCAGAACTTGTGATGAGCACCATGTGATAGAGGGACTCATTGAATCACTGTATGGTACACCTGGAGTTAATATAACTACATTGGAACTAAAATAAAATAAAATTTTTAATTAAGAAATAAAATAGCCTAACTCAGACAATATTCTTAGGAAAACATAAATATGGAAAATAATTTGCTGTTTAAGATATACAAGTTGTTCTGAAGTTATATATTTAAAACTTAAAAATTACTATTTATCTTTAAAAAAAAAAAGAATGATGCACACATATCTCTATGCATACAAATACCAAGTAACAAATCATTTTTAAAAATGCTCTAAGTAGGAATTTGAGCACTACAGAATGTAAGTTAGAGTCACAAGCATTGCTCTTTCTGACTTTACAATGGAAGCATGAACACACATTAATTTTGCAAAGAGGCAAATAAAATAGGTAAACCGCATCTTCATTACACAGAAGCAAAGGAATATATGGTTTCGATATTGTTTTAGGAAGTTGTGAGAGTCCCACATGATGATGAATTGTCGTCTTAAGTGTTCCTTTCCCTCTCCACCCATGCCCCGTAAGGACGTCCTGTGTTTTATAAGACTATTATATATTTTATGGAACATAGGTGACAACATACAAGCAATCATATATTATAGTAAAAATCTGCCATTGTTGAGGTCCCATTGCTTGATCTGACTGCTGGCTACATGGATGTATTCACTTTTATGAAAGTTCAGCAAGCTCTATACAATTTTCCGAATGTATATTAAATTTCAACAAAGTTCTTTGAAAGCCTTTTCTTGCGTCTGCACTGCTGAAGTCTCTACAAATACTTATAGGCTGTTTTATAGCCGACACATTTATTCCTATAAAAGTGAAGGTTAAAAATTCTTTATCACATAATCCTATTCTAAGGGTTCCAAATAAATTCATTATTTAAATAAAAGGAGTGGATTATAGCTCTGGCTTGGCCACTAACTAGTGTTTGAATCTGAGCCTCTCTGTGCCTCCTTTTCTCTCCCGATTAAAAAGGGCTGGATGAACTACACTCCAGTGTCCCTTCCAGCTTCAGTGTTACTGGATACTGGGTAACAGGCCAAACGAGAAGTGAGAATCCTTTGGTGAATCTTTCTGTAAAGGAACAACCCACTTCCTGGTTTATGTCTTTTGTAAACAAGAATTTAATGGGGGGAGACAGCTGGAGTGAACAAAAACCCAATTGACCCACACGACTTGGCTGTAAACCATAAAAAACCGTGGTCTAGTCACATCACGTTGGAGCCCCAAAGAAAAGAGAAGCCGCTAAGCATTTCCCCCATTAAAGTCTGAAAAACAGTAAGAGGGGGATTAACCTCTTCCTGCCAAAAGAACGTACAGGGTTTTCAGTAGAGCTAAGTTTAGTCAAAGTATCACTCGTTCCATAAACATTTATTGAGCGCCTGCTGAACACCAAGTGCCTGATGAACTGTGAGGGATAAAGTAGCAAAAGAGGCAGATAGAACTCAGCGTAACGTGTCTCAGGAGCTTGTGGGGGCTACAGATAAGTAAACGATCAATTATAGGGGGATTTGTACATTCAGTGCTGTGAAGGGAGATGTGGAAAATACAGTATAAGCAAGCACAGGAAGGGCACATAACCCCATAGGGGACTGGGGTAGGGCCATCTTAGGGGTTCTTCTGGATCAAGAGATATCTAAACAATGAGTAGAGTTAGCCAAATAACCATGTGCAATTCTCATGCTGGGAGCCAGGACAGCCTCAGACAGGCTCAGGAGCCAGACTGCTTAGCTTCAACACTACTTCAGCTGGGAAAGCCTCCTACACTCTCACTAAGCCTCAGTTTCCTTATCCACAAAATGGGAATAAGGGGAGTACTCATGCATTCTTAAAAGGATTAAGTGAGAGGATGCACATAAGCCCTGCTAAGCACAAAGCCTAACTACTACCAGTGTCATTATTAATAGTGAGATAATAATAATAATAATAAACTATTATTAATAATGAGAACCACAGAACATCTCTGCACGGACTGGTCCCGAGGGGACAAAGAATATAGCCATTTGGTATCCTGAGAGTAGTCCAGTCCAGCTAGAGAGAAGGGAGGAGATGAGGCGGTCAGGCTGAAGCAGAAGACAAAAGGCCCTATACACTGTGTTAAGGAGTCTGGAATTCGTCCTGAAGGAATGAGGAGTACTGAAGTGTTCTAAAAGGAGAGGCTCACGATATCCACTATCCACATTTATCAGTAGGGGAGAAGCATACTGCCCACATTAAAAAAAAAAAAATGTTTTACCCCAAAGCATTTAAGATCACATCCACTACCCTTTTTCCTCTACGGAGGATGAGGTCCAGTTGGAACTCAACAGCCTGCCAACATCCCGGGATTCCCTTCCCTTGATGAGCTGGATACGCTGGAGCTCAAATAACTCCATGAATTCAGTGTAATTCCACCTAAGAGACCCAGTCAGAAAATTAACATAGTATATCTTCTCATGAGCCATGAGCTGCAATTTACAGCAAGCCTCTCTTGAGCCATTAAACTTGCTCTATTAGATCACAGAAAATCCCAGACAACTAGCCCTGCAGTGGCTGGATTTTTGTACAACACAGACCTCTTTTTTCTAGTGAAAGGAAAGTCAGCATGAGCCACAGCAAGCAGAGCCTTCCATAACATGTGTATAAGATATTTCTTCTCCCACACTTCTCATCTCTCAAACCTGGCCTCTAAAGGGAACTTAAATAAGAACCAAGGTTTCTCGGGATGAGTAAATATTAGAGAGAAGCCCATAGTGGATGGATGGAGGGACTGACATGAGTCAACGCTTACAAATGATCTGGAAGAAGGAAGCAATAAGTCTCTGAGGCAGAAACCTTTATGTGCTTCTAGGTAGTTTAATGCCAAGAGGCCGAGGACCACTTGTAGAGAGAGTAGGTAAGAGGGTGGCAGAGGTGATGCAGGAGTATTTGGAAGGGAACAATTCAAAGCCTCCTTGTCAAAGTATGAACTACCAGTCAGAACCCAAAAATGATACTTGGAATTAGGGTCGTGGCCCATGAGGCTATCGGAGCCAGAAAATGTGGGGTGTCATCAAGAAGAGCACAGAAAGCAAAAAAGGAAGCAAATCACCATTCTTCAGCCCTATCAGTCAATATGGAGGCACATCTGCTCCGGAGATGTTGTGTGGCTTCATGGCTGTGCTCCAAGAAATAGAAAACAGAACCTGCCCGCGTGTTCATACGTCTCCACCAGACTCAGTGAAATCACATACAGTGTTTTGCACACAGCAACAAGAATTAAATATCAGTAACACACACCATTTTGTTCTTGCGTTTAGTGAATATTTACTGCAAACTGGCTAAATTCAGGGCAGCATGCTAGCAGCTGGGGGCTACATCAAGGATGAGATAAGAGCACTCACCTCAAGCAGCTTACTGTCTAGTAGATGACATGAAATATTGACATTATCTAAACACAGGGTACAAAGTAATAAAAACCACAACGGAGGAGCAGATAAAGTGTTACAGAAAGAGCCTGCACATACTTAAAGGATATTATTATGGCAATAAATCATATATATATACATATATATATATATTTATATATGAGATGTATTTTTATTAACCTTATTCATTTTAAGGCTTAACCTGGACAGTGATAGTCACTGATTTTACTAACTACCAATTCCATTAATGTCCAGAACCGGCAGCTGATACTGATCAGGTCATGGTAGCAATAGGAAGATGAGAAGTTTCTGAATGATGATGAACTCTGGGGCTCCTATTAATAGTGGATATTCAGAAGATTTTTTTTTTTCCTAATGGCAAAAGATAGAAGGGAAACTGAGCTTTTGAGTGAAATCTGTCATCGTTTCTATTGCCTTTGCCCTCGGGGACTTGGTTTATCCTGCAAGATGCAAGAGCTGTGCCCTAAAACACTCTTTAATGGAGGGGAATAAAAATCAGGCTCATTGTCAGGACAAAGTAGCTAACATCCTGTTTCCAACTAAGTCAGCTTAGAGAAGCCATTTACTATATTACTACTCTGTCCTCCCCTGCCTTATCCCACACCAAAAGGTACACACTGGATTTAGGAGATTAATTCTGCTTGTGGAACTGCCAGCTCTCACCAACCCTCATAATCAGAGTTCAAGAGGGAAATCAGTGGTACTACAGAGCTTCCGAGAGAAACATGTTTGGGAGTATGAAATGTCTGTTTCCTTAAAAAAAAAAAAAAGAAAGAAAGAAAGAAAGAAAAGAAAAGAAATTTCTGTTTCCTCAAAGTAAGATACTCCAAGGAAATGGGCTATGGAAGGAGTTTTTAATTTTGCTACTGAGATACAAAGCCCTCTCTCTTCTGTGTGTGCTCTGCCACAGGAAATCTAAACACAGGGTACAAAGTAATAAAAACCTGGACTTACGCTGCTGGCTACCTGTGTAGTCAGCCATGTCTGCTTCTTCAAAGACCTCTTTAATCAATGCAAATGCACGCCCTTGCCCCATTCTCCGTCATTCCCACCATTATGTTTCCTTTTGCCTCTGTGTCTGCTGGGGTGGGGGGCATATTTACACAGGTGTCTCTTAATTAACAGAATGCATTTAACTCAGAATTGAGTTCCTAAATGTAATGAAATTACAGAATAGAGCAAACCTCTTAAGAGCATATATTTAAAGAGACTGAAGATCTTCAAGCATATGACATTATTGAAAATACTAGCAATGAAGTCAAGGAAGAAGTATCTATCTGTTGAGTTTCTAATATATTAAGGCATGCTACTAGATGCTATGTGAGAAGATCTTTTTAAAGTTGAATATATGGGGGAGCCTGGGTGGCCCAGTCAGTGAAGTGTCTGACTCTTGATTTCAGTTCAGGTCATGATCTCAGGCTCGTGAGACAGAGCCTGACATCAGGGTCTACATTCAGCCCAGAGTCTGCTTGAGATTTTCTCTCCCTTTCCCTCCCTCTACTGTCTCTTTCTCTCCAAATAAATAAATAAATAAATAAATAAATAAATAAATAAAATCTTTTTTTAAGTTGAATATATGGTCCCTTTTTTCTTTCTCGTTCTTTATTTCTTTATTTTTATTTTTTTATTACGTTAGTCACCATACAGCACATCATTAGTTTTTGATGTAGTGTTCCATGATTTGTTATTTGTGCAGAACACCCAGTGCTCACTACAACATGTGCCCTCCTTAATACCCATCACCAGGCTACCCTATCACCCTACCCCCTTTCCCTCTGAAACTCTCAGATTGTTTCCCAGAATCCATAGTCTCTCATAGTTCATCTCCCTGTTCAGTTTTTCCTTCCTTCCCCTAATATCCTCCATGCTATTCCCCAAGTTCCACATATGAATGAAACCATATGATACTTGTCTTTCTCTGCTTGACTTATTTCACTCAGCATAATCCCCTCTAGTTCCATCCATGTCGATGCAGATGGTGGGTATTCATCCTTCCTGATGGCTGAGGAATATTCTATTGTATGTATGAACCACATCTTCTTTATCCATTCATCTGTTGAAGGGCATCTTGGCTCCTTCCACAGTTTGGCTATTGTGGACATTGCCGCTATGAACACTGGGGTGAACATGCCCCTTCTTTTCACTACATCTGTAACTCTGGGGTAAATACCCAGTAGTATACCACCCCCTTTTTCAAGAAGCTTATCATCTAGTTGAGAAGATGAGTTTAAAAGTACACAGAAATGAGACAGAAGATTTACTCTTAGAGCAGTACATGTGTGCTAAGTTCAGGGAGTTTAAGGGTTAGAGGAGAATGAGAATAAATGTTAAATGTCATTTCAAAAGAGCTTGGAGTTGTTGGAAAATCACCAAGGCTTTAGGAACTCCTGCCTTTCAGGAAGAGAGACCCACTTTCTGAGACAAGGTGGAGGTGATGGCCTGGAGCTTCAGGTTTTGTGTTGTTTTGGGCTTCCTAATTTTAAGATTTGTGTTAAAATATAGCATGACATTTAACCTTGTAAATATGGTCCTCCATTCAGCCTCTAAAGATGATTATTTTAAAAAAGAGTTTCAATTAATTACAGGATATTTGCCTTATTCAAATCATATTCCATTTGCTTTTGTATTTTAAGGTTACTGTAGGTAAGTATTACTTCTCTAGATCCTCTAAAATCTATGCAGTAGGAGCTATAGAATCACAAACGCATTCTCTGCTTCGGAAGATAGGAATGCTGTTTTAGAAAAGTCCAGATTCTATGTTGTGGGTGTTTTCATAAACAATTGCACTTGTAACTTCAGCTCACACAAAACAGAAGTCTTAATTATCGACCAAAATAACTCTTAAACTTGAGCTTTAGAATGTCATATTTTGGGATTCTTAGTTCTCTCTCCCTATCTTCATCTCTAATATGCAAAGGGCCCAGAAAGGTGCAAAACTTAGAAGAGGCATCAAAATCAAAGCTGGATATTTGGATTCAAACTGCAAAGGAAGAAAGGGATATTTGGGAGAATCACAAGGGCTATGTCTGTCGTTACTTCTTTAATTTAGTTTCAGCACACACTGCATTTTAAATAAATGGTTTGCCTGGTCTGTGTTATTTTTAATAAATAAACATAAAACTAGAATCTTAAATGCATGGTGAGAATCTAGATAATTGCTTTTACTTTTATAATTGAGAGTCAGCTGCGTCTCCAAACATCGTGAGTCTGAAAGCTGCTGTGGGAATGACACTGTACGCATTCAAAATACTAAGGGTGGAGGACGTCCTGGGTAAAACAACATGGCACCTGTGGTCACTGCATCAGTCTAAGCTTTTATTTTGTCCTTCCAGAGTTCCCAGAAATACACACCAAGATGTTCATATGTTTAGAAAAAGGTAAAATCAATTACTTTGCTGCTAAATTACAACTAAACTATCCCCAAACTATCCAACTTCACATCCACAAACAGAAATTCTAACATCACAGTTCAAAGCTTCTAAGTCTAATTACTGTGCCAGTATTAGGATTATAATGCACCCCATTCTTGATTATTCAAAGACTAATTATCTAGGCCAGGCACTTAAGCTTGTTCTTATTCCCTTGGTTTTCTGCCATTTGGTTATTTTAAGGTTCACTGGCCTCTTCACATGCTGGGCAGAGGAAATAGAAGATGAGACTCAAATCAGCAAATTTTAACTTCTCATATGATCTGCCCAAAATTTGGGAATAGAGGAGGAGGAGCTAACAGGACAGCCGAGGTTCTCCATGCATTTGATTTATTCACTGTGTTGTCTTTTTCCAAAGAGAAGTTGGCCAGATGTCTTGAATTAAGTAAAATAACACTTGATTTTGACTCTTTGACCTTCCTATTGTTTCACTTTATTGATTAGTTTCGTCCCTTGGATCCCAGTTCTTCCTCCCTCTGTCCTTCCTTCTCCCTTTCTCACAGTCAGCAGGATTTACATTTATTTGCTAAACGACTCCTTTTATTTCTGACTTTGAAGGGGAATCCCTAGGATTTCCAGGCCTCTCTCATCATGCTTTTAACTCTACTACATTTGCTAAGCTAGACCCTCACCTCCATATGCTTACATGCTACCCCCAGCAGGGAACAGGGTACACTCCTGTAGCCCCTCCCTGGGCTGCAAGTTTTATTATGTCTTGTCACTTTAGATACTCATACAGATATTTAAGACGACTCACTATCCAGCCACATAGCTCTCTCTACTCCCACTATGTACCTTTGTAAGTGAAAAAGTCTTTAGCCAACAGATAGAAATTGAAGCAATACTTCTCTCAGTTCTGCCTCCCAACATCATGCCTTGTTTGCCAGCCAAAGCCACAACAGTTCCTTATAGCTCAAACTGTCAAAGATTCAATCAAAAGCTCAGGCCACAGGGAAGAAGGATTCCCCAGGGAAGAATATGCCTGTGAATAAGACTCCCCAGATTCAGAAGATTCATCTTCCATTTGTTCCATGGGGGTATCAAAACCCTTGTTAAGACTATAATTTTCTGTCCAACATTAGAAACCACAGGCCCTAGACGTAACCCCAAACCTGAAGGTTAATGACCAGCCATCCTCCATACTCCCAAAGCCTAAGGTCCATCATGGTTCTGGGATCATGAAAGAAAAGCAGGATTCAGGTTACAGGTCACAGGCTCCTATTCTGTTGTCTCATAGTCTATTCTAGTCTGGCCTACGTTACGTGATGAGATGACTCACATATCTATGTATTTATAGCTGCATCTATATCTATACCTACACCTATATCCATATGTCTATCTGTATCTATATCTATGCCTGTATCTATCTAACGGACACTAAGTGGTTTATGCACATCATATCTAATCCTCACAAAGACTGTGAAACAGGTATATTAACATCTGTCGTGAGAAACTAAGGCTCAACTTGCCAGAAAATGGCAGAGTTGGCTTCAAACCCATTGTCTGACTCCAGTCCATGTTCATTCTGTTACCTTAATATATACCTCAGGCCTGTATAAAGTTATATTCCCCCATTTCTCCCAGATCTTAAGCTGCTACCAGCTGAAGCTTATTAGCCAGTCTACAAACGAGTCCTCTTTTCTATGACAACTGACTACTTAAGACCTCCCACTTAAGACCACTCTAACTCCGCCCCAGTTTATAGATTATAGACCCTACCCAGGATTCCCCAAACCAGGCCAGGGTCCCCATTAAGAAGACTCTTTTCCAGGTGGCCTTTATACAAAGTTGACCATTAAGAGCTAAGGGATTCTGATATGAGGAAGTGGTGATGCAACATGGGGGCTTAAGTGGGTAGGAGAAGAATCAATGAAACAAGATAGGATTGGGAGGGAGACAAACCATTAGTGACTCCTAATCTCACAAAACAAACTGAGGGTTGCTGGGGGGAGGGGGTTGGGGAAGAGGGGTGGGGTTATGGACACTGGGGAGGGTATGTGCTTTGGTGAGTGCTGTGAAGTGTGTAAACTTGGCGATTCACAGACCTGTACCCCTGGGGATAAAAATATATGTTTATAAAAAATAAAAAATTTTTAAAAAAAAGAGCTAAGGGATAGGGATATAAAATGGTATAAACTACAGGTGTGTAAATGGTATATGGAACCATAGATGACAAAGAAATAGAAATAACCTAGAAAGTTGACACCAATAGAAAGATGCGAGTGAATAATAAAATATAGCAATAATTGATATAGTAATTAAAATAAACAAAATAAAATATTCTGGACACTCAAGATACAAGGTAGACTTGAACAAAATGAAACTTTCCTCTATCCTTGGGGGGATGATCCAACATCATAAATATGTTGGCTCTTCCTAAGTTTATTTATAAATTTAATTCACTATTAATAAAAATGCCAACAAGATTTTCTGTGTTATTGGGCAAGTTGAAACTAAAGTTCATATGGAAAAACAAACAGGCAAGAATAGTCAGGAAAATACAGAAAAAGAAAAACCATGAGGTTGTGGTGGGAGGGGGAACTAAGCCCTCACCAGACACTAAAACATGCCAGAGGAAGCTTGCAAATTCCTACTTCGTCTATAGGTTAGAAAAAAGCTTTTAATCATAGTTCAAAACCCAGAGACAAGTGAAAGGAGAGATTAATAAATTTGGCTACATAAAAATAAAAATTTTTGTATGGCTAAAGCAAACAAAGTCAAAAGGCTTTGATAAGCTAGAAGAAAATATCTGGAACACATACCACATACCACAAGCCGCTAATATCCTTAATACATAAAGAAATCTTAAAAATCCAAAGATAACAGCTTAAAATGGAAGAATGACATGAACACACACAATCTAAAGTGGTGCTTAAACAAATAAAAAGTGATCAAATTTTCTCATAATTAGAGAAATGCAAACTTAAACATGGAGATGCCATTTCTCATTTATTAAATTGATGAAAAATTTAAAGAATGACAACATAGTCTCTTGGCAAGATTGTAAGGAAACAAGCACTCACATACATCGCTAATGAGAAGGTAAACTGACGGACTCTTCTGGAAAGGAATTTGGCCATATCTAACAAAAGTACATATGCACGTACCTTTTGACTCAGCAATTCCACTTCTAGGATTCTAGCCTAAAGATATAACTCCAATAATACAAAAATACAGACTGACAAGATTACTCACTGCAATAATGTAATTGGAAAATATTAGAGACAATCTAAATGTCCATACACAGGAGAGTAATTGAAAAAACTGGTCATCCACATAATGGAGTACTGCATTACATGCAGTAGCAAACAAGGAAAAGGAAGATCTCCATGAAATGATATGGAAAGATTTTCAGGACATATTATTAAGTGGAGAAAAAGAGGAAAGTACAAAGGGAGTATCAACAGTATGTTACCCTTTATGTATGAAAGACAGGTATGGAGGAAAATACGTATCCACTCATCTGTGCAAAAGGGATACAGGAAGGAATAAAGCAGTAACCAATGAGCATGGTTACTTTCTGGTTGCTAGTGGAATAGGGAGGAAAACGGGGGGCATGGGAACAGGTAGTACAGAAGAGGGGAGCGACTTTCTCTGAATATACATTTTTATATAATTTGGACTCTTAGAACCATAGTAAAATTTCATGATGACATATATTTTGTGGATACTGAGAACTAGGTTTCCTACTGTCAGAGAAAGAAGCTACAAATCAGGAAAAGAAAAAGCCAAGAAAAGAGAAAGCCAGGAAAAGAGAAAGCCCAGTGTGGTAAAATTGGAATCAGGGGTATCAGTATAAACCCAAAGTTCTTAATATATATATATATATAGATGGATATATACAGGAATAAATTATACACACACACACACATATCTGAATACATGTGTGTTCATGTATGTACATATACTTCCTCATTCTGTACACAGAGAGAGCCTAGGAAAAAAATGACACTCGGTCATGTGGGCACAGACATCTAGTGCCCAGATCCTGGTTTCTAAATAATGTTCTCCAATGAAAGGGACCTGGGTTTCTTGGAGAAATGATCAGTTCTCCAGCTGGGAAAGGGAAAATACGAGATGAGCCTGGAATATCTTGTGTGTCAGAAACTAAAGAAGTGCTCAGAAAAGCAAAGGACCTGTGAAAGGAACATGGAAGTCGACCTTAAGGAGCTCCTAACAGCCAAAACTGGGACCATCTGAGCAACAAAAGAACAGTAATATTAATAGTAATGAATTATAATCCATGGAATATACAACAAATACCCATGAGACCATATTAATCTAAACAAATAAGCAGAATTTAAAATACACTAGTTACAAGAAGATAAACATTATGTTATTCCTCTTCTGCAACATTTTTGGAGGAGTTAAATTCACCGGAACAGCAAGTAGAATGGTAGAGGCAGAAACAGGGACTTAGTATTTAATGGGTAAAGAGTTTCAGCTGCGGAAGATGAAAAAATTCCTGGAGCTGGGTAGTGGAGACAGCCACACGACAGTGTTGGTGTCCTTACTGCTGCACAAGTGTACACTTACTCATAGTTCAAATGGTAAATTTTATGTTATATATATTTTACCAAAATAAAATCCTTTCATGTATTTAAAAAGCCAAAATAAAAATAAATAATGAACAGAGGAGAACGTCCAGCTTTTTCTTACAGTAGAATTCTAATAAATGCAGAAGGAATGAGGGAAAATAAGAAAATCTCCAGTAAGCAAGCACTAGTGAATTAATTGCTGCTGTTGATGGATGTTAAAATTATCAAGCAAAAGTGTGATAAGGGGCGTTTGGGTGGTGGACTCTGTTGAGCGCCTGACTCTTGGTTTTGGCTCAAGTCCTGATGTCAGGGTCATGAGATCAAGCCCTGAGTCCAGCTCTGCACTGAGCAGGGAGTCTGCTGGAGATTCGCTTTCTCCCTTTCCCTCTACCCCTCCCCCCTCCGATTCTCTTGCTCTCTCTCTTTCTCTCAAAATAAATAAATAAATAAACCTTTTTAAAAATATGTATGATGAGAAACAGGATATTTGCATAGTCAGAGTATCTCCCCAAAAGGTACTTAGTAATTACAAAGGGGAAGATATTAACTTCAAAGTGGAGAAACTTCGCAGACACCACTCTCGCTATGTGATCAAAGTACCACCATCACTACTAGTAAGACACATCAACATAAGAGATATGTCATCATTTCTGTGATATTCCTGCCAAAAATACATTATCGAAGCCCTATCATAAGGAAACACTAGGCAAACCCGAACTGAGGGACATTCTACAAGATAACTGGTCTCTAAATTTTCAGAAGAATTAAGATCTTTAACGTCAAGGAAAGACTGGGGAGCAGCTGGGGGACATGACAGCTAAACATAAACACTTTTCTGATTTGGAACAATTTCCTATAAAAGACACTATTGGCACAGCCGGAGAAAGTGGAACGGTGTTTGAGGATTGTAAGATAGTAATATATTGGTGTTAATTTCCCAATTTTGACAATTGCATTGCAGTTATATAGGAGACACACTTATGTAGGAAATATCCACTAAAGTATTAAAGGGCAACAGGACATCAGGTCAGCAATGTATTCTCAAGTTGGTGAAAAGAAAGTTACATGTACTTAACTTGCACACATAAAGTTAAGTTCTTGTATTAAAAGATAAAGGGCTGGAAAACATGAAAGAATGGGAGAAACTCCAGTGTTTCTCTCTGTAATTCCAAAAGCAGATAATTTAGAAAGGGGCAAAGAGGAGTCAAGAGGCAAAGGCACCACTGGAAGAAACAATAGCTGAGAAGGGCTTAGAATTTTCCAAGCTCGGGAAGTGAAGAAAGCCATCAGTCCTCAGAGTGAATGTTTACATCAATTGCTGAGACAGAACAACAAGAATAAATCCACAATTAAGCATACCATAGCGAAAATTCTGAACAGCAGGGATAAAGGGGAAATCCTAAATGCCACCAAGAGAGAAGACAGATTACCTACAAAAAAACAGTCATTAGACTGAAAGCAGGCTTCTTATGGGTGAAATGACACCAGTGGATGGTGGGAAAATAGCTTCCAAGCGATAAGCAAAAATCACGCAAAACCAGTGTTATTCTGAAGGCAGTAGGTCTTGAAAGGATATCCCTCAGCAAGAAGAAAACTGAACCCAGAAGAAAGGAGTGGGATATAAGGAACATACTTAGCAAAAATTAACAAAATGTATTGGTAAATCTATGTAAGTATTTGTTGCTAATGATAATCATGACAATAAGAATTAATTTTGTACCTTGAAAAACTGGTAAAACAATAAAATGATAGTTTGAAGAAAGGATTCTGTGGGTAATTAAGGCCTGGCAAATTCCTTGTCTTGTTCAGAAGGAGAACAGAACAACTGAAGCATTACAGACTTTTGGTAGAGAGCCTAAAGTGTATGTTAAAAACATTTAAAAAAAATTATTAAAAAATAGAATCTAAAATTTTCAAACTGCTGGGGCAGAGGTTGAGGAAAGAATAATAGAAATGTATAAATCCAAAATAATGCAAGAAATTATTTTTTAAGTAGGTAAAGGCTTGGTAGACAAAAAATAACAAAGTGGTAGAATTAAGTCCAATTATGTCATTAATCACAATCAATAGAAACTGATTAAGCTCAGCTAATCAAGAAAGCTACTATGTGGATAAAGAAATAAACATCAGCAATGAACTACTTTCAAGAGACATACCTAAAACAAAGGAAATAAAGAGATGAGGAAAGATAACCCTGGCAAATTCCAAGCAAAAGAATTTGAGTGAGCATTCCCGACAACAGATAAAACAGAATTTAAGGCTAAAGCATCAACAGAAATAAAGAGCTTCATTCTCAAATTATATTTTTAGGTCTAAAAAAATTATAACTATCATGAATTTGTATGCATCTACTAATACAGCATAGGTATATACATATATTTCATAAATATTTTTTCAATTTACATATACAAACTAAATATATATATTTCATAACATATTACAAATAATTTATATATGTATTATTTATTTAATATATATTTCATAAAATTTTTAAATTTATAATACAAACATATCTATTTCATAACATATAAAATATGTTATGTTATTTCATAAAGATTTTATTTTAAAGTCATCTCCACACCCAATGTAGGGCTGAAGTCACAACTCTGTGATCCAGAGTTGCAGGCTCCACTGACTGAGGCAACCAGGTGCCCCCGCATAGGTGTATTTAATGAAAAACAGAATTACAAAGAAAATTAGATAATCCATATTCGTAGTAGGAGATTTTAACACAACTCTCTCAGACACTGATGGATAAATCTGACAAAGGATCAAACAACACAATTACCAAACATCATAAACTGGACAGATACATTAAGAGAACAGTTCACCTAAAAAATAGAGAACACACATTTTTCTCTTTTTTAAAAGATTTTATATATTTGAGAGAGGGAGAGAGAGACAGCATGAGCAGAGGGGAGGAGCAGAAGGAGAAGCAGGCTCCCAGCAGAGCAGGGAGCCCGATGCAGGGCTCGATCCCCAGACCCTGAGATCATGACCTGAGCTGAAGGCAGATGCTTAACCAACTGAGCCACTCTGGAGCCCCATAACATATATTTTTCATGTATATGTGGCATATTTACAAAAAAATCAATAGTTAATCACAAAGGAAGTTCCAGCAAAGTTCAAAAAATCAATAGCATACAGTTTACATACTCTGACCACAGTACAATTAAATTAGAATCAAAAAGAAAACAGTAAAAATAAAAACATCCTTATACTATTTGGGAAATGAAAACTGAATTTTTAAATAATCAAAGATTAAAGAAATTACAGTGGGAATCGTAAAATATTTAGAACCAAAGGCAGTAAAAATATCTGCTCTTTGAAAGTGTTCTTTTGGGGCATCTGGGTGGCTCAGTTGGTTAAGCATCTGACTCTTGATTTCATCTCAGGTCATGATCTCAAGGTTGTGGGACTGAACCTCATGGCACTCTTGAGGAAAGGATTCTGTGGGTAATTAAAGCCTGATAAATTCTTTGTCTTGTTCAGAAGGAGAACAGAACAACTGAAGCATTAGAGACTTTTGATGGACTTTTGCCTACCTTAAGAATGCAAAAGGTGTGAAGTGTTTTCCAGTTTAATCACTGTATGGGTCCTAGACTTACCCGGCAGGTCTTGAATCCAGCTCCCCACCTTGCTGGGGACCTCAGCTTTCTCTCCTGTTCTCCATCAGGGATCTATTGAAACTGAAAGTCAAAGGATGAAAACAACAACGGAATCTAAGGATTCCCTTACCTTTTTTCCAGGTTCAAAATTCATCTTAATATTAAAAAATATATATTCAATATTTGTAGATGCTTGGATCAGGAGGGCTTCTTGGGATATCTAGTCTACCATTTTGCCCAAAATGGCATGCCATCATTTATCAAGTTACCAATCCCCTCTGTATCTTAGTTTCATCTTCTATAAAATGGGGTTAATAATAGAATCTACCTTATAGGTTTGGTGCGGGGAATCAGTGAGAGAGTACATGCAGAGGCCCTGATACTGGTAAGTGCTCAATAAATGCTGGCTATTAGCAGCAGCTGTTGTCCTGTGAACTTGGTACCTAAGAGTACAAAAGAAATCAATATGATAGAGCAATCTCATCTATGAATATACATGGGAAATTCCTCAGGGGGGGAAAAAGTCAGGCATGAAATCCAGTAGGGATATAAAAGAGTACACAATGGCCAGGTAGGTTTATCTCAGGTGGCTCCACATTTAGAATTTTTTTCAAAAAACTTAACTGAAGTAGCTGACCTTACTGAAAAGATTAAATGGAGAAAGAACATGATCATCCTAATGGATGTGGTCAAAGCCACAGAATTCAAGATTCATTCATTATAATCACCCTCCGCAAGTAGGGGTGGAAGAGCCTCCTCAATCTAACAAAGTAACGAAACGCCAAGGGCAAACCTTAGAAATAAAGGCAAATCTTCAGAAGGATGACCAGTGAGGTCACAAGTAAAACAAGGAAGTTTACTTTCACCATGATTGTTCAACACTGTCCTGTAGTTTCTACACCAGTGCTGACCAATACAAAGGTGCTGAGAGCTATACATGCAATTTAGATTTTCTAGTAGACACATTTAAAAAAAGTAAAAAGAAACAGGAGAAATTCACTTTAATAATACATTTTACTTAACCCACTTCCAAATTACCGTGTCAACATATAATCCATACAAAAAATTATCAATGAGGTATTTTACTTTTTTTCATAGTAAATCTTCAAAATCTGGTGAGGTTTTTTTGTTTGTTTGTTTGTTTGTTTCTTTTGTTTTGTTTACATGTATAGCATGATGGAGACCAGCCACATTTCAGGTGCTCAGTTGGCACATGTGAAAGGGTGCTAATCAGGGAAACTCATGAGGCTGCCAAAAATTTTAAAATCTGAAAATGACAAGTATTGGCAAGGATATGGACGTAGAAGCTTATTTATCACTGGTAGAAGTTCTCCTACCATTTGGAAAACAACATCTAATATTGGAAAATATATATAATATTCAGCCTAATAATTCTACTTCTAGATAGAAACTTTAGGAAAATTCTCCCCTATGTGTATAAATCAATACTCTTCAGCATTGCTTTTAACAAGAAAAAAAAAATAGAAAAACACTAAATAACCATAGGTAGAGAAAGGAGAGAAAATGGGTATATACTCACAGAAAGGAGTAATATACAACAAATAAAATGAGCTAGATGTAAATACAGTAAAATTGGCCAAGCTCAATTACAGACAGATAGATAGTATAAGAGTATTTATGTGGAATTTACAAAATGTATAAAAATAATACTGCATATATTTTGGGCAAATTCTATGTTTAGTAAAAATATAAACAATACAGGGGATGGCTATGGAGCAGAATCACAGTAGCGGTGCCTCTGGGAAGGAACAGAGAGAAGGAAATGAAAATGGCGAAAGAAGGATCAACAATTTATCTGTAAGACATGACTTCTTTGATTAAAAATAAAATCTGAAACAAATATAATAAATGTCATTTGTAAATTCTGCTTGATGGCTAGTGGGCATTACCCAGTGTCGCCCTCAGCAGTTTCCTGTATTTTTTGAAAGTTTTCCTGATAGTAATCTAGTAGACACATTACAAAAAAGTAAAAAGTAATAGTAAAAATAGTTAGTAGTAATATTAGTAATAAAAACAGATAGCAAAAATGCTTCTTGCTATTTATGTATCAAGGATGAAAAACACTTACTAGCTACACACGAGCAGAATAGCTGCTACCAGAAGGAAAGAAAGTTCTGCCCATGAAGTCCCATGCGTACACCCGCACAGCAGATGCACACATGCAGAGACGGTGACCTGCGTCTAGAACAGTGTCTTGCACAAAGCAGGCACTCCATCAGCACTGGCTCAGTGAAATGCGTGAAGTGTGATGTACTGGTGGGTGTGACCCTCAAGGGCCAATTTGCAAGCAAGGAGGTTTGTCATGATTGTTGTGCTGTGATTGTTTAAGAATGAGGACTTGGTTTTGCAGGTAACATTTGAGGGTTCACAATGGGGAATAAAATACGGTGCTTGATCTCATTATCGGTCTTCCATCCAACTGGGGTCTTTTTGCTTTATAAAAAGAGGAAGAAAGTGGGGTGCCTGGGTGGCTCAGTGGGTTAAAGCCTCCGCCTTCGGCTAAGGTCATGATCCCAGGGTCCTGGGATAGAGTCCTGCATCGGGCTTTCTGCTCGGCGGGGAGCCTGCTTCCTCCTCTCTCTCTGTCTGCCTCTCTGCCTACTTGTGGTCTCTCTCTGTCAAATAAAAACATAAAATCTTTAAAAATAAAAATAAATAAATAAATAAATAAATAAATAAAAAGAGGAAGAGAATCCAGGCTACAGGGGAAGTGACTTCACCCCCCAGGCTACTCTGAACACAGTAATCCTACTTTGGTAGCCAGGTGATATCACACATTGGATGAGCAGAAGAGAACTGGAAGGATATTTTCCCTACTTCCTCAGAACCCAGTGTGGTTTGGGCTCAGCGAGGACTCCAGGAGACTCTGACTTCCTTCAGAACCTCATGCTTTGCCTGGGAAAGCTATAGGTACATTCACTGATGGAGCCTCATGATAACTTGACTTACCATTACACAGTTTTCAGGTTCTCTAAATGAAACTAGTTGCCCACATAAAACATTTATGTGCCAGATATACTGGTCTAATAACCATCTCTGGAAAGAGAAATGAATAAGGGAAAAGATAGATGATAGAGATAACAGATAACTTTGCCCCTATTTGAGAAGGTATCACCTTTACTGGATAGAATTTAGCTGCTAAAAGATGGAGCAAATATGCCAAACTCTTGAGGTTTCTGTTAATAAAAAAAAAAAAAAAGTAACATCCTCAGGAATGTTTTGCAATTAACCATGCTCTGTGCCTAACAAACCTAAATATGAGAATTGGCAGTGAGACCTGTAGACAGTGAAAGGAAGGGGATTTTGAGTACTCCACGTTGTCTCTTTTGGCTCCAAGTTAAGAGAACCAGGATGTAGTTTCAATTTTGGATGTGCTAATTATGTTTGTCAATTGTGAGCTTTGCTTAATTAATGAGTCATGCAAATTTAACTTTAGTATTTTTTGCACATCTAAATCATTACTATGGCAATTAAAAAGCTGCTTTGATTAATCCCTTTCATAGTGTGTAGCACGGCTTACTTTTGTCAACTTCTTTTTGACAGTCTAGCATTTGGATACTGTTTGGAGAAAATATATTCTGTATGTTTGGGGAAAAGAAAATCCAACTCAGGTGACAAGAAAGGTGGTCTAGCAGCGGAAGCTAAGTCAGCAACTGCTGGCAACATAAACTCAGTGACTACAGACCGGAAATTGTAACAGTACATGTTTAGGAGGAATTCCCAAGGGTGGATAGAGTGGGTGCACTGAATAAACTGGGATCATGTTTCTTTTAGTAGATTAGGTGGGAAGAAGATTTATGTGTCTTTGGTCTGAAATCAATGTCAAAATCTATTAAAAAAAAAAAAAAAAACACCATGGGAACCAAGCTTGTCCCTATCTGGGAGACCTAGCCTAACTCTCATAATCATTAATAAATACTGTGGCCAGGTGAAGCCTGTGCCAAGTGAAGCTCTCCCCAGGGGCCATTTCATACTCTAACAAGCCCAACTGTCGGGAACATTTTATGATATTAGGTTAAACTTCCTCTTAATTGCTACATAAGTGTTGCATTCCCCCATGAACTACCTGCGGATGCTCTATTCCTCTCCTTTCTGCAGAGCAAGAATCTAACACACAGTGGGATTGAAGAGACTTCTCTCACTCCACAACAGAAATGAGTAGCCAGTTCAAGAACAAATATAGGCTTTCAGGCATGCCCCCCGCCCAGCCCTGTTCAGTGTTGTGTGTCCACCAAACTTTGCCTTCCCTTCCCCTCTGCACCAATCCTACAAGCAGGACAACAGCAAGTGACATAATAGGTTATTATAAATCCCTGATGTTCTTAAAGCACAAAACCAACAGCAACTATTTGGAGAGGATAATGTCGTTTCTCATTTTAAAGACATCCCCAAAGGCTAATAACTTTACACATCTGGTTTGACTCAGAGGGTCACCAGCATCTGTACTAGAATCCAGCTGTGGAAAAGAAAATACTATTTAATCTAAGAAGTAGATGACCCATAGGCAGCACATGAAAACCCACTGTCGAATGCTACAAGGTGTATTAACAGCGAGGGCGAAACAGCTTTGGATGACTCATAGAAAACTCAGAGCCAACAGGGATAAAGGCATAGAAAAAGGTGAAAGAGGGAAGGATTTCTTAAGTAGTCTCCAGTGATAAAAATGCATGTCTTTCCTGAGCACTCCAAAACAAATCATTAAGCTAGCAGTCAGGATTCAATAAAGGTGGCCTTGTTGTTCTAAAATTTGAATGTCCTAAATAGAGAAATTAATAACTAAAAAAAATTCTGGTTCCACAGTTCCTTGATACACCAAATCTTCCAGTGCCCTGATAAAACTGAAATTTATTTTCAAAATTCTACTCCATAAACTTGCTGCACCCCCCCCCCCACCAATCTCTCAAATATGTGAGATACGTGTACACAAATGTGCTGCATATACTCTTACTAAATTCTCAGACACTTACGGTTTCTCAATAAAGACCTATGCTGGAGACTAGTTTCCTCCCACCTGCTCAGGGACCTCCCTTAGTAATCACACACACACACACATACACACACACACACACACTCTCTCTCTCTCTCTCTCTCTCTCACACACACACACACAGAGAGAGAGAGAGAGAGAGAGAAAGCATTTATCTTCAATCTTCCACTCTTCTGGATTCCTCCACCATGCATACTGATAAACTCCTACCTCCCACCCCGGCATTTTCTCTGGCAATCATACTCTCTCTCTCCTTCTGCCTTTAAAACCATCCCCATGAAGATGTCTAGTCTCACTGTCTCTGCTGCCTTGCCACTTACTCACTTCTCAGCCCACTGCAATCTGGTTTCCACTGAAACTGATCCCATGGAAGTCTCCTAAGCCTCACCAGCCAACAAATCAAGAGAGGGTTTCTCAGTCTATCCCACGAGGTCTTCCTGAAACCCTGGATGCTGCCCATCCCTCCCCTCTTGAAATTCTGCCTCCAAGGTTTCCATGGGAGCACTCTTCCCTGACTCAACTTTCTCTCAATCTCTCTCCTCCCCACCTCCCTTCTCAGTCTCCTCCACTGGCTCTTCCAACATCTCCCTAGAAGTTGAAAGCCCAATAGACTTTCCTCAGTGCCCTTCTCATTCTCTTAGCCTCTCCATGGTAGACCTCTATAAGTCAGAAGCCTAGGGCTTGCCCTGACACAATGTCATCTCCCTCTCCAGACCTACTGATTTTATGCCTTCATTTTTTGGCCCAGCTTCTCTGCCTCTAACCTACTGTCCAAACTTCAACCAAAGTGAGGTTTATTTCTTTCTCTTTCTTTCTCTTCCTCTTTCTTCCTTTCTTTTGAGACAGAGAAAGCAGGTGCAGGGATAGGCAGAGGGAGAGAGAGAATCTCAAACAGGTTCCATCCCCAACACAGAGCTGGAAGCGGGGAGCAGGTGTCCATATCACAACCCTGAGATCATGATCTGAGCAGAAACCAAGATGCTTAACCGACTGAGCCACCCAAATGCCCTGAGAGTGAGAGTTCTCTCAATCTTTTTTAAGATTTATTTATTCATGAGAGAGAGAGAGAGAGAGAGCATGAGCATGAGTGGGGTGGAAGGGCAGAGCGTAAGAATTTCAAGCAGACTCCCTGCTGAGCACAGAGGCTGATGCGGGGCTTGATCTCATGACCCCTGAGATCATGACCTTCGCTGAAATCAAGAGTATGATGCTTAACCAACTGAGCCATCCAGGGGGCCCTCTTAATTATAAACCTCATCACACTCTAATCAATTCTTATTTATAGGTATAGCTCTTCTAGTGGGGCTATGAAGGCAAAGACTGTTTCTGATTTCTAAACCAGAGCCTAGCGAACTGCCTAGTACCCAAAAGGTACTCATTATATGTTTGTATAATGAACAAAATTCTACTGGAACAAATCATTCTTTTATCTCATTCTTTTTGTAATGAGGTGGAGAACAAACAATTTTTAATCCTTTCCATCATTTTGCAAGTCACACGGTGTCCCATGTTAAAAATTGGCCAGCTAATCTTCCACTATCTAGGTTTCAGCCGAAATGAATTTGGATTAAGCCTTGGGGATTCACCCAAATATTTAGAGAGAATGTTAGTCTTTTTAATTGAAATTGAGATAACTGGGATCTAATGGGTTATTATAGCTGTGCTTCTCTTGGGCAGTACTGAAATAATGTCTTGTGTCTTAGGTTTTATACAATTAGATAAATAAGAAAGGAAAAGCAAAGGGATCATGTTTGGTCAATGTGGACAAGACTGACAGAGCACAAGAATCTGATTCCTTAACGGATTCAGATGGGGGCCATCTCTTTAATGATATAAAATCGGAAATGAGAAACATCAAATGTAGATTAGTTAAAGAAAATTTGATGGCAACATTGAACTCAAACTAAGTAAACAAGGTTTTTCCCAGGCAATTATAAACTATCCTCTAATTCTCCCCCAATGGCCTCTAAAGTCAGCTTTTCTACATCAATTGTTGCATCAGTTTCCTTATGATTCTGAAACATTGTGTTGGTCTCCTGATAGATAATTTTATCTTCTACTTCTGGGGCAGTTTTGCAATTATGTAGCAGAGAATGCTATTCATCTTTCACATATATCACTCAGTCATGCTATGGTAACAAGTAGTTTATCTACCATCTTATTAACAAAACAAAATAAAACAAAACAAAACCATCTGGTGTAACTCAAGACTTCTGCACATACCAACATAATGTACTTCATGTTCACAAAGATGGCTTTGCAGGACCCTAAAATATCTTCTGAATCATGGAAGAGAGATGAAATAAATCCCTTGAGTCTCGTTTCAGATCCAAGTGTATTTCATTTATTCTAATTCCCTGAAAAAGCATGATTCCTGTAGAGCATATATGGAGAGTGTATGTGTGTATGTGTAGAATATTCCTTTTTTTAGAATTTGTGACACTGAGTTCACCAATCATGACCTGTAATAGGAAACTTACTGTAAATTAGGGATTCTCAAAGTATGCTCCAGAGATCTTAAAGCAACTGGATAATCTTTCTTAAGTTCTACAAGGTCAAAACTGTATTTGTAATAATACTACAACACAATTCATCTTTTTCATTCTCCTCTCACAAGGTGGAGTTTTCCAGAGGCTACATGATATGTGATATTAAAACAGATTGAATGCAGAAGCAGATATGAGAATCTAGCCTTTATCTATCAGGCCAGACATGAAAAATATTTGCAAAATGTAAAACAATCTCATGAATTTGGTCTTGGAAAATAGTTATATTTTGTAAAAATATGTTATCTATGCTAAAAAGCAGTGGAAGAATTAGGACTTCATTGTGCTTCCTGAATCTAATGAGTCATGTCTTTTATCTATTATGGAAAATTATCACCTATTATCTCTTCAAACACTTCCAATCCTCCCCCCATTCTCTTCCCCATCTAGAATGCCAATACAATGTATGTTTGTCCTTTTCGTGTTGCACATTCAGCATTTTTCATATTTTCCATCCTCACAACTTTGTGCTACACTTTGGTTACTTCCTTTAGATTTTTCCAGTTTGCTAAGTCTTTTTACAGCTAAGTCTAATCTTATATAGCCCTTCTATTCCATTCTAAAATTCAATTATTGTATTTTTTATTTTTAGAAGTTCTACTTTGTTTTTTAAAATCTGTTAGGTCATGGAGCGCCTGGGTGGCTCAGTGAGTTAAGCACCTGCCTTCAGCTTGGGTCATGATTCCAGAGTCCTGGGATTGAGCCCTTCATCAGGCTCCCTGTTTATCGGGGAGTCTGTTTCTCCTTCTCCCTCTGCTGCTCTCCCTGCTCCTTCTCTCTTGCTCACTCTCACTTACTCTCTCTCTCAAATAAATAAAATATTTAGAAAAATAAAAACAAAAATCTGTTAAGTCTTGTTTGTGCTGTGTGTATATTCTTAGTTCTATCTTCTGATATAATTTCCTTAAATCTTCAAAAAATATGAAATTCATGTTATATTCAGTTATCTGATGGCTCAATTATCTTAAAGATACAAAAGTTCTAATAACCACTTTTTTCTCTGCTTGTAACATATATGGAAATCCATTTCCTCCTGTACGGTGCAAGTTTGTCTTATCAGTTTATGTTCAATCAAGCCTTATGTCCATGGGAATCTTAGGCAGCCTGAGTAGAAGATGTGAGTTTTTACAGAAGATTTGCACTTGCTTTTGTTAGGCACCCAAGGTGCCCAAGATAGCACATATTAGAACACCTAATCAATTTGAGACCATGTCTCTGGTTATGAATTCTCAGGAGACACTGTATTACCCACTGTATTACCAGGTCAAGTCAGAGAATTTGCCTTATTATCTCTTTTGCTGGCTATTTTTTTTTTCTAGTCCATTTTTTTCGTGACAGATATGCTTGAAGATTCAGTTTCATATGAGGGTCCTCATTTCTCCACATGCTGGGCCCAAGGTCTAGTCTTCATGTAACTGTTAAAGATTGAGCATCTTGGTTACCTGGAACAGCAAATACCTTTGGGCATCAGAGGCTTCAAAGCCTTGTTCTTTCCTTGGTTTTCAGCTTCTTCTTCATTTTTGGTACCTGGGGATTTGCCTCACTTTTTTTTTTTTCAACCCTAGCTTTATAGATGGGCTATTTGTTATATGTTGTTTAATACTCCAGGTGTCTTTTTGGGGGGAATATATTCAGATTATCTAGTTTGTCATATTGTCCAGGAATATAACTTGGTACAACATTTCTGAAATATAAAATGCACATACCACTTGATTTCAAGGAATTTATTCTTTGAATGAAAATTTGGTATTTTCTATCAAAGTTCAAAATATATACAAATTGTCGGGACGCCTGAGCGGCTCAGTGGGGTAAGCCTCTGCCTTCAGATCAGGTCATGATCTCAGGGTCCTGGGATCAAGTCCCGCATCGGGCTCTCTGCTCGGAAGCAGGGAGCCTGCTTTCCCCTCTGTCTCTCTGCCTGCCTCTCTGCCTACTTGTCATCCCTCTCTCTCTCTGTCAAATTAAAAAAAAAAAAAATATATATATATATATATATATATATATATATACACAAATTGTAACCCAGCAATATCTACAAATATACTCACACTTGTATAAATGCAGCATGAATAATGTTAATTATTGTAGGCTTAGTGAAAGTTCAAGGATTATAATAACAAGGTAAATGTTCACTATTAGAAGACTAGTTGAATAAAGTATTTCCCACAACACTTTGCAACAGTTAAAGGAATTTAAAAGATCTATATGTCCTGATATGGAAAAATGCTTATGATGCAAGTTATATGATTTTTTTAGGTAAAAAAATACAAGATATGCTTATATGTGCTTACAGATTCATTAAAAGCTTCTGAAAAGAGGGGCACCTGGGTGGCTCAGTGGGTTAAAGCCTCTGCCTTCAGCTCAGGTCCCGCATCGGGCTCTCTGCTCAGCGGGAAGCCTGCTTCCTCGTCTGTCTCTGCCTGCCTCTCTGCCTACTTGTGATCTCTGTCTGTCAAATAAATAAATAAAATCTTTATTTTTTTTTAAAGATTGTATTTATTTATTTGACAGAGAACACAAGTAGGCAGAGAGACAGGCAGAGAGAGAGAGAGAAGCAGGCTCTGCACTGAGCAGAGAGCCCGATGCGGGGCTCGATCCAAGGACCCTGGGATCATGACCTGGGCCGAAGGCAGAGGCTTTAACCCGCTGAGCCACCCAGGCGCCCCATAAATAAAATCTTTTAAAAAAAAGATAAAAGAAAAAAGAAAGTGGTTTCTACCTTAAAAAAAAAAAAGCTTCTGAAAAGATACACAATTAACTGTTAACAGTAGTTAGCCCTACAAGTTGGAACTGAACCCCCATTATACAAATATTGTTTCTAAATGACAAATGTGCTAATTTGAAATGATTTTTTTTACCCATTTATTAACATCAGCTCCTTGCTTCTTTATTATGATTAGCAATGCCACTGGTGGCATTTACAAATAAAGTTCTATTCTACAAACTGTCTTACAACTCCTTGCATCTACTACCTGTTTGTTATTCCTTAACTGTCAATTATTATCCCAAGTAATCTGGTTGCCCTCTGCTGACTTTACTAGGACATTCATTGCCTAATGCTCCAAATATAATGGCTGAGACTGAAATAAGTAGATTTCTCACCCTCACCTTCTGAGATTCCTAATGGTTTACCATCTACATGAGTGTATATAAAGGAGCTGTTATGCCACTCCAGAGGGTTCAGTGAAGAAGCTAGGCCATAGCTTTGGCTTGTCACAGCCTAACCAGCAGGACATACCGATTTCAACATCTGAGCCTGGATGCAGCTTCTGACTGGAGCTTGACTTTTCAACAAGCTGTTTAACTGGTAAGGACTAGTAGCTGAATTAGGCATTTATGCATCTGGGAACATTTTCTGACATAAGCCTAAAGGTCTTCCTTGACCATCTTTATTCTTTCACAAGATGAACTCCTGGTGATGACTGTGTGCAGTTACAGAATTACTTAATTTCCCCTTAGATTTAGATGCACAAATATGACAGACCCCACATACTTTTATGGGAACTTTCACATACAAATACATGACTTTCTTTTTCATTCTCTTTGAAATAGGCTTCACGTTCATGCTATGATGAAAGATGGCCCAGATACTATTCTACATCTGGACTATAATTTTCACAATTGATGTGCTGCTATTGTGATGCTATGTCTTAGGTTATGATGTTTTTGTGGAAATAGGGTGTTTTAATTATGAGTTGTGTTTGTTTTAGTTTGAGGTTTTTTTGTTGTTTTGTTTTGGTTTGTTTTGAGAAAGAATGAAGAAAAAGATCAGAAGAAGAGAAAAGCTTTCCTTTTAGGGAGACGATTATTTGTTATGAGGGTTTTTTTAGTAGTATAATACTAATTATAGAGTTTAAAAAGAATACTGTACATTGTCTCTCGATGCCTGCAAGCATATCATGACAAAACTACACTTGCATATAAGCAGTACAAAATTGCAGGAGAGATGTGTCTTGGATTGCAGGCTCCCTAGTAAAGCCTTAGACCAGGACTTAAGTGCAGGGCATTTACTGAGGATGATCCAAGGGAACAGAGTGAAGGATCAGGTACAGGGAAACAAGAAAAAGAGAAAAGCAAGGGAAGAATGTATTATTGAGGTCACTGGAACCTCAGAGAATTGTCTCTCCCTAAGGGCATTAAACAAGGCTCTGTCCCTTTTGGTTGATGTGTCTCCTGAGAGTGTTAATTCTCTCATACCTTCTTTTTTTCTCCCCAGGTAATACTTTCTTTTTTTTTTTTTTTTTTTTTTCATTTTTTTCACCTTTACTGAGGTATAACCGACAAATAAAATTGTAATATATTTAAAGTATACAATGTGGTCATTTGATACATGTATACATGAAGGGATTGCCACCATAAAGTTAATTAACACATCTATCACCTCATATATTTACTCCCCCACCCTTTTCTGCTGAGAACATTTAGGTTCTATTCTCTTAGCACATTTCAATAATATATTATCAACTATAGTTACTACGTTATGCATTAGGTCCCAAGACCCTATTCTTTTCTTTTTTTTTTTTTAAGATTTTATTTATTTGAGAGAAAGAGAGTGCACGGGTGGGAGGAGAGGCAGAGGGAAAAGGAAGAAGGAGAAAGAGACAAACGCTGAGCAGGGATCCTCACACAGAGCTCAATCCCAGGACGCTAAGACCATGACCTGAGCCAGAGGCAGTGGTTCAACTGACTGAACCACCCAGCGTCCAAGACCTTATTCATCTTATAACTGAAAGTTATACCCTTTTACCAGCATCTCCCAAATTTTCCCGACCTCTAATTTTTCTAATCACTTCTCTACCTTGTTTCTATAAGTTTGACTTTTTAAAGAATTTCACATAAAAGTGATACCATGAAGGTTGTGCCTTATTCTGTTTAGCTTATGTCTCTTTCCAACAATAGTCCATTGTTATTGTATAAAAACACAACTTATTTTTGCATATTGATTTTGTATCCTAAAACTTTACTGAATTCATTTATTAGTTCTAACAGTTTTGTAGTAAAGTCTTTAGGTTTTCTACATATATGTAGAAACAGAGACAAACAGAGAGTTTGTCTACAAACAGAGACATTTTTTACTTCTTCTTCCTTTCTTATTTGAATGTCTTTTATTTCCTTTTCTTTCCTAATTGCTCTGGCTAGGACTTCTAGTACTATAAAATAATAAAATAAAAGTGGCAAGAGTGAACATCTTTGTCTTGTTTCTGATCTTTGAGGGAAAGCTTTCAGCCTTTCACCACTGAGTATAATATTAGCTGTGGCCTTGTCATCTATGGTTTTATTATGTTGAGGTATAATACCCAGCTTGTGAGAGCTTTTATCATAAATAAATGTTGAATTTTGTCAAATGCTTTTTCTGCATCTATTCAGAAGATCATATGATTTTTTTATTCTGCATTTTGTTGATGGGGTATATCTAATAAATTGATCTACATATGTTGAACCATCCTTGCATCACTGGGGTAAATATCATTTGACCTCAGTGTATGATCTTTTTAAGGTACTGTTGAATTTGGTTTGCAAATATTTTGTTGAGGATTTTTACATCTATGTTCATCAGGGATAACGGCCTGTAGTTTTCTTTTCTTGTAGTGTCCATGTCTGTCTTTTGGTACCAGATTAATGCTGGCCTTGTAATACAAGTTTGGAAATGTTCCCTCCTCTTGTATATTTTTGTAAGAGTTTGAGAAGGATTGGTATTAGTTCTTTAAATGTTTGGTAGAACTTACCAATGAAGGCATTTTTCATCCTGGACATTTCTTTGTTGAAAAGTTTGGATTACAAATGTCCTTATTAGTAACTGGTGTTCAGATTTTCTATTTCATCATGATTCAGTCTTGGTAAGTTGTATGTTTCTAGGAATGTATTTATTTCTTCTAGGTTATCTAATTTGTCAGCATATAATTGTTCATAGTAGTTTCTTATGGTATTTGGTATTTCTGTGTTATCAGTAGTAATGTCTCCTCTTTCATTTCTGATTTTATTTGAGTCTTCTTTCTCTTTTTCTTAGTCTACTTAAAGGTTTGTTGATTTTATTTTTCTGAAAAACCAGATATTAGTTTCATTGATCTTTCCTACTGTCTTTTTAGTCTCTGTTTCATTTATTTCCTCTCCATTCTTTGTTATCTCCTTTCTTCTATTAATTTGGGCTTAGTCTGTTCTTTTTCTAGTTCATTGAGGTGGAAAATTAGATTGCTTATTAGAGATTTTTTTTTCCTTAATGTTGGCATTTATTACTATAAACTTCACTCTTATGATGGCTTTTGCAGTACTGCATAAGTGTTGACATGTTGTGTTTCCATTTTCATTTATCTCAAGTTACTTGTTAAATTTCCCTTTTGATCTCTTCTTTAACCCAATGTCCAGCAGCATGCTGCTTAATCTCCATGTATTTGTAGATTTCCCAATCTTCTTATAATTTATTTCTAGTCTCATGACATTATGGTCATAAAAAATGCTTGATATGATTTCAATCTTCTTAAATTTATTAAGACCTGTTTTGTGGCCTAACATATGAGCCCTCTTGGAGAATACTCCATGTTCACTTGAGAAGAATGTGTATTCTGTTCCTGTTGGATGTAATGTTCTATATTTGTCTGTTAGATCCTTCTGGTCTAATGCATGTTTTAAGTGAAATGTTTCCTTATTGATTTTCCATCTGAATGACCTATACATTGTTGAGAGTGGGTACTGAAGTTCTCTACTATTTTTTTAAAGATGTATTTATTTATTTTAGACAGAGAGGGAGTGCACACTGTGAGGGAAGGGGGGAGGAGGGGCCGAGGGAGAGGGATAGAGAGAATCTCAGTCTCCCCACTGAGCATGGAGCCTGACTCGGGGCTCAATCCCAGGACGCAAGATCATGACCTGAGGCTGAAATCAAGAGTTGGCTGCTTAACTGACTGCGCCACCCAGGTGCCTCCCTACTATTCTATATATTTCTCCTTTGAGATCTGTTAGCATTTGCTTTATACATTTAGGTGTTTTGATGTTGAGTGCATAAATATTTACAATTATTATATACTCTTATTGAAATGGCCCTTTGCCATTATATAATCACCTTGTCTCTTGTTACAGTTTTTGTCTTAAAACTCATCTTCTTGGGGGCATCTGGGTGGCTCAGTAGGTTAAGCCTCTGCCTTCGGCTCAGGTCATGATCCTAGGGTCCGGGGATCGAGCCCCACATCAGCGGGGAGCCTGCTTCCTCCTCTCTCTCTCTGCCTGCCTCTCTGCCTACTTGTGATCTCTGTCTGTCAAGTAAGTAAATAAAATCCTTTAAAAAAAAAAAAACTCATCTTCTTGGAGTATATGGATGGCTCAGTTCGTGAAGTGTCTGCCTTTAGTTCAGCTCCCTCTCCCTCTGCCTGCTGCTCTGCCTACCTGTGTATGTGTTCTTTCTCTCTCAAATAAATAATTTTTTTAAAAAAATTTTCTCTGATGTATGGATAGCCATTCCTGTTTTCCCTGGCTTCCATTTGCATGTAATACCTTTTTCCATTCCTTTATTACCTTTGGTCTATGTGTTTGTTTAAGGCAGAAATGAGTCTATTTCCTTTGTCCCTTTCTTCCTCTCTTGCTCTCTTCTTTTCTTCTATTGTGATTTGACCACTTTCTACAGTGGTAGGTTTTGAATCCTTTCTCTTTATTTTGTGTATTTACTGTAAATTTTTACTTTGTGGTTATCAAGAGGCTTACATAAAACATAGCTGTGACAGTCTATTTTAAGTTGATAACTTAAATAAGCATTTAATTTTAAATACATATAAAAATAATATTTTTATACACCCCCACATTGTTTTAGATGTTACAATGTAAATAATTTTGTACTGTGTGTCCATTAACAAATTACTGCAGTTACATTTATTTTTAATACTTTTGTCTTTTAATGTTTAAACTATAGTTATAAGTGATTTATCCATCACCATTATTCCAAATATAACTATATACTTACCTTTACCAGCGAGTTTTATGTTTTCACACAAAATGCTTCATTTCAGCTTAAAAAACTCTCTTCAACATTTCTTATAAAGCTGGTCTAGTGGTGATGATCTCTTTCAGCTTTTGTCTGGAAAACTCTCTCCTTAAATTCTTCCTCTTTCCCTAAATTCTGAAGAACAATTTTGCCAGGTAGAATATTCTTGACTGGCAGTTCTTTCAGCACTTTGAATATATCATCCTACTCCCTTCTGGCATGCAAAGTTTCTGCTGAAAAATTTTGCTGGTAGTTTTATGGGAGCTCCCCTGTATGTTGCTTTTTTCATACTACTTATAAGATTCTCTGTCTTTAAGTTTTGACAAATTAATTATAATATGTATTGAGGTGGGTACTTAATCTTCATCTTATTTGGAATTATTTGGGCTTCCTGGATCTGGATGTTTGTTTCTCTTCCCAGGTTAGTAAAGTTTTCAGACTTTATTTCTTTAAATAAGCTTTCTACTCCTTTTTTTCCTCTCTCCTCCTTTTGGAACCCCTGTAATGCATATATTGGTCTGTTTCATGGTGTCCCATAAGTGCTTTAAGCTCTTTTCACTTTTTTTTTCCTTTTGCTCCTCTTATTGGATAAATCTGACTGCTCTGTTTTCAAGTTCACAAATATTTTCTTCTACTTGTCTAGTCTGTTGAACTCCTCTGTTGAATTTTCAATTCCATTACTGCACTCTTCAGCATTATGAATTCTGTTTGGTACTTTTTAATATTTTCTCTTTGTTGAAATTCTCTTTGCTCGTTCATTGCTTTCCTGTCCTTATTAAGTATCTTTATGACTGCTATTTGGACTCTGTACCAGATAAATCACTTATCTCCACTTTATTAAAATTGGTTTCCAGAGATTTTTATGTTATTTGTAACATATCCCTCTTTTTTCTTCATTTTCCCTAACTCTCTGTGTTGGTTTCTGCACATTAGATAAAACAGTCACCTCTCCTAGTCTTGACAGACTGGTCTTATGTAGAAGATGCATGTTGTCAATCAGCCTGGCCTGAGCTCCTGGTTTTTTCTAAAACTTTAGTGATTTTTCAAGATATTGTCTTTATTCTTGGTTGCTCTAGTAACTGAGGGTGTGCCAAGACCTGTCAGTGTCCCAAAGGGGAGGATGAGAATCGGCACATAAATATAGGCTGATTAGAAGATATTAGAATATCTCAGGCAGCAGCTGGGCAAGTATGTAGTTAAACCCCTCCAGAGAGAATCTGGGAGATGGGCATTTTTGTCTGCTCCCTGTAAACTGAGCCTAAGCATACAGCCATGAAGGGGTGCCCCTGAACTCATTTAAAAATGCTTCTTTGGGGGCACTTGGGTGGCTTAGTCAGTTAAGTGACTGCCTGCAGCTCAGGTCATGATCCTGGAGTCCTGATATCGAGTCCCGCATCGGGCTCTCTGCTTGGTGGGGAGTCTGCTTCTCCCTCTGACCCTCCCCCCTCTCTTGCTCTCTCTCTCTCTCTCTCTCATTCTCTCTCAAATAAATAAATAAAATTAAAAATGCTTCTTTGCCACAGTCCCATGGGATACATAAATGCAAGCCCTATTAGCTCAGAGAAAGGTAATTCCGGGGTCCAACTCTCAGGCTACAACTGCAAAAGCTGGAGTGACAGGCATGTGTACAAGATCCTTCAAAAGAGATGTTGGTGACCTGATTTTATCACTGAACTGATTGAGACAGAGAACAATGAAAGTGCCCACCAACGCCCCCCAGGCTCTGTGGAAGACTATAGCAGCTAGTCCCTTCTATGTATGCAAATTAGAAGCTAGAACCTCAGGCAGCAGAAGGTGAGGTATGCAGTCAATCCTATTCCAAAGGAAAGACAGGAAGATGAGCATTTTTGCCTACTCCATATTTGTTAAGACCTTGGGAGACAGCCACAGTAAGTGTTCACCCACCTGTTAAAAACTAATCCATTGTTTTCCATAGTCCTGAGAGTCTTGTGAATACAAGCCCTATTGGCTTTCAGAGCTAGGTATTTGGAGAACCCATCCCTTGAGTGGGAGCCTTATAATCTGGGACCTAGATGTGCAATTCAAACCCTGTGCTTCTGAAGGAGAAGCTGGGAGTTAAGGGTCCTACCCAATTATATGGCACTATGCCAGGGATGGGGTTTATGATCAGAGTATGTCATGGCCTTTCCTACTCACTTTGATGTAGGTGTTTTCTCCATTATCTGATGTACAGAAGTGATTTCTCTCAGAGGGAACTGTTCCATGTGTAGCAGTACATTAGGTGTATCTATGGGAGGAAGGATGTTTAGGAGCCATGTTGCTTTCTTGGTCCTGCCCCACTTTTGAGTTTCTATTTACATCAAAGTCCATGAGAGTTGATACTGAATTCTTTAGAGGATGAGATACATTTAAACAGAGATAGCAAAGAGAGCAGTTTGTGAGGCCACATGGTCTATGGGCACCAGAAGAGAATATTGGATTACTGGAACCCAAAATATCTCTCATGATAACCTTCTTCAATCCTCAAATCTACTCATTCTTTGTATTTCCCAGTACTCTATTAAGACACAGACACTTTCAGAAGGAGATATTTGGGGGGCCACAGTCAAATCACTTAAACCTAGGTTCACCGTATCACTTTTCAATGAGAGGAGCTGATGATTTAAAAACTACTCATGTAGTAAGAAGGTAGTGGGAAGGTATGCAAGAGAGAGCCAATGCGGCCTGGGGTAGGAAAAATTCTAGGCCATTAGCAAAAATGTATCAATATAGGCACATTGAAAAGGTGTTTCACTTGCAACATGGAGAAAAAAGTTAAAAAGTAAGTGTCCAACTATTTAATCTCCTAAATATGGCTAAAGATACAGTGTAACTGAAAATCATATTAAAGATAAAAACATACATGTTTGGAAAAGAACTTTAGGATTCAACATCTATGATCATGGTGTTCTAAATAGAAATAAAATTATTTCTCATTCCAAATGGATAGAACTGCTGGGTAAAATATTAGTAAAATAATAATAGTAGTAGTAGTAGTAGTAAAATAATAATAATAAATATTAGTAAAATAATAATAATAATTAGTAAAATAATAATAATAATAATAAAGCTTAAAAGAAAGTGAGAATTCCCCTCAGGTGAAAAGAATACAGTGGGAATATAAAGCCAGAGCAGCAGGAGACATTATGAAGAAGTGGTATTTAGTCTAAGAATGGGTCCTAGAGCCTGGAAGCTATAAGGCACAGACTCAGGAAATATAGTTTTGGGTTAGAAGTGGTAGAAAGCTGAAAGCTGGGCCTCCACATAAAGCCAACTCCCTTTAAGGATCGCTTTGACTGTGGCAACCGAACTGAGAAAACTCTACCCACCAGCTACACAAAGCAGTTAAGTTATTATCTGCCCAGAACACTGAGTAGAGGAAATTCTCCTGTGCGACAGCAAGTCACTGAGATACCCTTGCTGAAAGATTTACTTAAGGGTGTACTTTAGGAAAAAAAGGAAATTGAACCCCAAAAAGAAAGAATGGACTAAAAGAATCAAGAAGAGGTAAGAAACTGGTAAAACATCAACATCAGCAATAAACAATAATGTCACATTTCATGGATATTGAAACAAAAAGAATTTCAATATTGGACATGTGAGATTTCAATATTGGACAAGTGAGATTTAAATTTGGATTTAAAAATAAAATTCAGTTATCTGTTGGCTCTGAGAGCCACAACTATACCATAAGGACACAGAAAAGTTAAAAATACATGATGAGGAAACATACCAAGCAAATGCTAACAAAAAGATATTTATATCTAACAAAAATAATGTACAAAGAAAAACAGTATTACTAGGGATACATAAAAATAAAAAATTAATTCACTAAGGGACAAAATAATTCTGAACTTGTATAAACCTAACAACTTTAAAATATACAGGAAAATGGAATTATAATAATAAAGGAAAAGATTTACAGTCATGATTGATTTTTTAATGTGCCTCTGTAATCAAGACAAAAAACACTGTGGCTGTAAATGATATGATGACACAATTAAAAGACTTGCCATAATGACAATAATTACATAAAAGAACACATACAACAATTAGAAAACTTACATTCTTTTTGACATAAAAATGGAATATTTATATAAGCTGTCCATAGGGCACCTGAGTGGCTCAGCAGGTTAAGCCTATGCCTTCGGCTCAGGTCATGATCCCAGGGCCCTGGGATCAAGCCCCGAGTTATGCTCTCTGCTCAGCAAGGAGCCTGCTTCCCCTTCTCTCTGCCTGCCTCTCTGCCTACTTGTGATCTCTCTCTCTGTCAAATAAATAAATAAAAGTCTTTAAAAAAAAAAAAAAAGCTGTCCACATATCAGACAAAGGCAAATCTCAAAAAAATCTCTGAACACATACCACAATATCTACTCAAAATACATTAAGTTTAGAAATCAGTAACAAAAAAATCTAAAAATATTTCATGTATTTGGAAATTTTCAATGTACTCTTAAATAATTTATGACTAAAAGAAGAATTTACAATGAAAATTATAAAATATTTAAAACTGATGCACAAAGAAAAGAGTATTTCAAAATGTGTGGGGCATAGCTAAATGAACAAATTATAAAACATGAAAAATTAAAAAGTAATGACTCAAGATATTAGGAAGAAGTTGGTAGAATGAAAAGATAAATATAAAAGCAGAAGTTAATGAAATGGGAAACAAAGAAACAATAGAAACAAACCTCAAACTTGTTTTTTGAAAAGAAAAAAATAAATGAACTATTTTGTGATTAAGACTAAGCATGGGGGAAAACATGAAGATATAAATAAAACAGATATGAAAGTAAAGGGGGTCACAAATACAACAGACACTCCTAAAAATGGTAAGAAAATAGGTTGAGTAGCTTGATACCAGTAAATTTGGAAAGAACAAAATTTGAATCATTCTCTAGAAAAAGAGAACTTACCAAAATAGACTCATAGAAAATAAAAAAATTGAATAGATCTATATTAATTAAAGAACTGGAACTGATACATAAAAATATATACTCCCCCCACCAAAAAATATCACAAGCCAGCTGGCTTTATAGGGAACACAGTCGAACTTTCTGTGATCATTATGTTAAAATTTTCCAGAGAATACAAGAAACAGAAATGTTCCCAACCCATTTTATTGAGGATAGCATACCATGACACAAAAATTGAAAAAATACAGTATTAGAAAGGATGTAACTCAGCTCATTCATAAACATATTTTAAAAAATCCTGAGGAATGTATTAGTACCCCACAACCAACTATTTATACTTTGTATATAAACACACAAAGACAGACACATATACATGTAAGTACAAAGTAGAAATAATCTCTAGAATTCAAGGCTGGTTTAATACTAGAAAATCTTTTTGTGTGTTTTAACACTTTTGTAAACTAAAGGAGAAAAAAATTAATTACCTTACTATGTATAAAAAAGGCAATATTCAATTTAACAGATAGTTATCATAAAAAGAAAAACTCTCCAAAAACCAGAAATAAAAGGAAATTGTTTAAAACCTGACACAATATATTTTAAAACACTACAGAAAACATCATAATTAATAATATAACTTTAGAAGCATTCAGTGGCAGTATCGTAGCCAATGAGGTTTATCCGAGGCACAATTATTGCTAATTGAAAGAAAAAGAAGAGAAAAATAATGGGTATTACTATAACTGTTCAACATTCTTCTGTTGGTCCTAGCCAGTGTAATAAGACAGATTTTTTTAAAAAGAAGAAAAAAAGAAAACTTAAAATAATTACAACTAATCATTGTTAAATAGGCCTGTTCAAAATTTTTTGAAGGATTTTGGCTGATCTTGATATTTCTACACAGACTAAGTGTACCTTCCCAAACTAGAATCCATAAAGCCACATTTCCCAGACTGCTTCACTCTTAGGTGCAGATCTGTTAAATTACAAATCTTCCTAATTGTATTTTTCCAATCAGAGAGTCACAAGAGCCTTTGATCCAAAAACGGATGGTAAGTAGGGCATCGCAATTCTAATGCTCCCTTTCAGACTCAAAAGAGTTCTGAGTTAGATGATACATTGTACATTTACCTCAATTACATGGGCAAAAAGGCAACAGGTGGAGTTATTTGGCTAATGCAAGTCATGACAGAAATGGCATGGATCTGGAGGTCTTAGTTATGGAAGCCTGGATCTAGCAGGATCTGTATGATGGTGGAGGGAATACAGTTCCAGCGCCAGCAATCTGTGTTTTAATAAGCAAATGAGGTGATTTTGATGCACACAGTTTGAGAGTCACTGCTCTAGACAATTCCTGTCCATGTGCACAAGGAGAAATATGTAAGGATGTTTACTATGACACTATTTGTAATACCAGAGTAAGTGAAAACTGTCTTGGCATCTTTGGTAAGGGAAGAGATAAATAACTGACCTCGTTGTACTATAGATTCTATATCACAGTTCAAATGAATGAACTGTATCACCATGGATAAATCGCAGAAACCTAATGCTAAATGGGAAGTGCAAGCTGCAAAAGGATTTAGAAGGCATGATATCATTTATCTAACATTTTGAAGCACACAAAACCATGGAATATATTACTTATGATATTTATGGAATTTTTTTAAAACACAAAAACATGGAACGATTCAAACACACCAATTTCAGGACAGTGGTTATCTCTAAGGAGGAAAGGAAGATAAGAAAATATGACAGCATCTTAATAGTTATTAAATCTGATAATGGGTTCATTGGTTTTTGTTATATTCTCTGTATTTTTCTTCATATTTAAAAAACAAAACAAAACGAAACAACCTTGGGGCACCTAGATGGCTCAGTCAGTTAAGCATCTGACTCTTGGTTTCAGCTCAGGTCATAATCCCAGGGTTGTCAGCCTCATGCCAGTGTGGAGTTTTCTTGAGATTCTTTCTCTCCTTCTCCCTCTGCCCCACCCCTGCTCACCCACACAGACTCTCGCTTTCACGCTCTTTCTCTAAAATAAACAAATCTTAAAAAAAGAAAAAACTTCATTAAAATTTTAAAAATGTTTGTTTTTCAAGCAAACTTTCATTTGATAAAATGGTTTTATCAAATATGCAGTAATGTTGCCACGTTTCATTTCCCAGGACTTACTGTCAGATAGAAGCTCAGTGCACAAAGGTACAATGCTGTATCAACCACCTCAGTAAACACGTATTTTTAAATTCAGTTTGTATTCAACTTGATCCCGAATTGTTGGCAGTCAACAATTTAGGGAGGACAAAATATACCAATCCTAAAAGAAAACTACAGGAGTAACACATATACAGGACTGGTTAGCCTTGCATATTACAAGAAATCTAATGTTCCTTAAAGAAGGACTCTGGGTAAATTTTCTTGTAAACTAAATAATCATTCTTGAATCTCTTTGTAAGTTCCTATTTTCATGTTTTATTTTCCTAAAATATTACACACCTATAAAATGGTGTAGAGAACTCCATTTCCTAGCATTGTTAGCCTTCCAGATCACTGAATGGGTAACTCAAGAACACTCTGGGGGAAGAAAACCAAGACATCAGACTAATCTACATATTCATCTATTTAGTTATCTCTCTACAATTTTTTCCCCAGCCAGCCAGCCAGGCACCTGAAAATCTCGGATGGCTTTCACATGCTCATTCCAGACTGTGCCAGCATTCAGCAGTCAAGTGAAATTCCATGACTATTAATTTATAAATTTATAAATACTACATTGACAGGTAACAGGTAACTATAAGAATTGTATACATTCCTAGGATTTTATTCACTTAGTTTTACAGAATCAGCTTAGAATTTCTACCAGGTAACATTAAATTTTAGCACCCTTGTAAACCTAACAGAGTACACAGTAGTAGTTTTACTTCTCTTATGTGTATCAAAAATGAAGTATTGTTAATATTGAGCTACCTAATATTTAAAAAAAATTTTAAATTTTATTTAAAAATATTTTTAAAGTACTTAAAAATTCTGAAGGAATGCAAAAATTGCTAACATGTGAAGAACTCTGAGAAATTATAGGGAAAATGTTAATGAGACTAGGAGACCAAAATGAAGCTCTCGGATAAAAGAGAAGGCAGAGAAAGCTGACCAAAGGGAACTTCTAAAGATGACAAGAGTGAAGGCTTCTGGCAGGGATCTGCACAGAGCAGCACTGATACAAATCCGTAACTGGCTGTAAACAACAAGCACAAGCGGAACATAGAAGATGAGGGGGCTACTCCACAGATGGCAATTCATGACACCGGTACAGAAGTTAAGTGCATCGAGTCAGTGTGGGATATTGCACTGAAACATCTACTCAGTGATGATGGCTATTTTCGTTGTAAACATGAGAAGCGAAAAGAATCTAGACAACATATATACAAGGGGGCACTGAGACGGAATCACTGTATTTAGTCACAAACCATATGGCTTTCTCAAGTGCAACAATTATACCAACTAAGTATTGTATCTAAGATAATTAATTGTGTTTACCAGGCAATATAAGTAAATATGAATAAATAGATATAGTTTCTATTTTATCATCTACAATTAGGAACTGCTAGAACTACATATGTTTAGTAGTTTCTGTCATGAATCTTTGGAAATAGCAAGGATCATGATGCAGACTTCCACAAGGTGTCCCAGGTGTGAGGTAAAAAGAGAAAGACCTGGGGCACCTGGTGGCTCAGTTGGTTGAAGGTCTGCCTTCTGCTCAGGTCATGATCCCAGGGTCCTGGGATTGAGTCCCCCAGCGGGCTTCCTGCTCAGCTGGGAATCTGCTTCTCCCTCTCCCTCTGCCTCTCTCCTCATGCTCATGCTCTCTCTCTCTCCCCCAAATAAATAAATAAATAGATAAATAAGGGAAAGACCTAAAAGCAGGAAGAAAGTGGTATCATCAGAAGCTCATAATCACTATCAGTCATTGCTTTCAACCCTAGAAATGTTGGCATGTCAGTTTAACGGAGAGTGTGGATGATGCGCATATGAAAACTTCATGTCCCCCAAGTGCTTCCAAGATTAAGTGAGTTGTAGATCA
Source organism: Mustela lutreola (assembly GCF_030435805.1). Taxonomy (NCBI): domain Eukaryota; kingdom Metazoa; phylum Chordata; class Mammalia; order Carnivora; family Mustelidae; genus Mustela; species Mustela lutreola. The sequence continues at coordinate 27,607,653 of NC_081305.1, read as the reverse complement.
GGGATCTTAAACCAAGTGAAAAAATTGGGTTGTTTCAGGCACAATGTGAAGTATCTTGGTTTGTGTTTGGTTTTTTGCTAGTTTAAGCCTTTAAGTACACAATACATTAATTTCTAAACAAACTGATTTGTTAAATGGATTTTAGTTTTTGTTAGAGAGAGTATTATTGAAAAGAACCATAAAAAACTGGGGGTCATATTCTGTTCTCTAATAGCAAATATTTTCGGGGCGCCTGGGTGGCTCAGTGGGTTAAGCCTCTGCCTTCAGCTCAGGTCATGGTCTCAGGTTCTTGGGATGGAGCCCTGGATCAGGCTCTCTGCTCAGCGGGGAGCCTGTTTCCCCCACCTCTGCCTGGTAGAGAGCTACCTACTTGTGATTTCTCTCTCTCTCTCTGTCATATAAATAAATAAAATGTTTTTTAAAAAATTTTAAAAATAGCAAATATTTTCAAATGTTTTAGCTGTTTCTCTCTGTTGTCATCCTCCTGTATTTCTAACTAATGTGCTTAAATTTCTATGTCTTGATTCATGGACTTTGGACACTAATCATTGACTTACTACACTATTTTGGTGATATAGCTCACTTACATCCACATTCCTCTCCTCATTTTTCTAATATAAATGTTCTCTTTTACTCAAAGCAAGAGTCAGACTTTATTAAATATTTTTTATTGCAACTCTTTTTCTCTGAGGTCAATAACTGGTCTTCCTTAGAATTGGCTAAGATTTCCATTGTTGCTGTGTTGTTCTAGAAGCTAGATTTTTCCATACCCTTTAAGAACAACTGAATTCAACTTTTCACTTGGTGAAAGCAAGATGATGATCGTTTTTCCCTGGAGCCCTCCACCTTCCCTTCCAGGCTGGACCGGTTGCTTTCTAGGTGTAAACACACAGCTGTCATCCTGGGACCTTCCTTCGGTACCATCCTGAGAATCCCTTACCCAATTCTGCCAGCTTCCTGAATCCCAAACCTCCTCTTTCTTGGTTAGTCCCTCACTGTGGTGGAGCTCAACCTCCTGTAGCTTTCTGAGAGAATGTAAATGGCTAAGGAAGGAAGGAAGGAGGGGTCTCATCCATCAAAATGCACATTTCAACTTAATTGCCCTGCTTTCAGCCCAGCACCTCACTCCCTACCCCTCCTCTTCAGTTTTTAACTTCTGGATTTCATGATAGGTTCTTAAATAAAGGTTATTTTGGAGAAAACAAGAGTTAGAGTTACATCTTTATTTCATTTGCAAGAACCAGGATTTGTTGTAAAAAAAAAATTATTAATAAGTCCAAAACATGGAACATTCAGAGTAATGGGTTTTTACCATAAATCACAGAGTAGGGAGGATATAATTTATAATGCAAAGACATTTCCGAGTACATAAAGTGGAAGGAAAAGCCCTTTCTGGGCTGTGAGAAGGCACTGGGGCAGGGGTGGGAGGTGGTGCAAGAAAGTGAAGACTCAGGGACAGTGTATTTCCTGCCCTGCCATCTTGGAATGAAACCCCAAGGGATGATGGAGACTCCCAGACAGCCTTAGGATACGTGGGTGGACACCCTCACCTCTATTCCTCAGAACATAGCCCCAGGAAGCTACAATGTGAGCAGAAGGGCAAGACAAAATATGCTGAGAGGATAACCTTAATTTAAATCTGATTTCCCTTCTATCAAGTTAGATAGGGAAGACAGACAGTGATATGCCTTGGTTTCTATTTTTCCTAAGTAGTCCCAGGTTCCACACTACCTCAGAATAGCAGACTTAGCAGCGGTGCAGCCACGGTGATGTGGTTAAGCTGAGGCAGGGCAGGAAGGTGTGTCTGCTTGGTCAGTTAGAATTCCGAAAGCCTGCCGAGCTTTTGCAGGTTGAAGCGCAGGCTGATATGAGAATGTGGACGTTGAGCATGATGGAAGAGGACCCACAAAGGGCTATTCTCCTATTCAGATGATCCTTTTTTCCTCTATCTAGCTGAAATGAAAAGTTATTCTAGAACAAACCTGTCATCAGAACTTAGGTCAACAAACTTTTGGCATCCTCCTCAACAAGTCAGACCTCCTTTTTCTATTTCCAGAGTCCACATGAAAAGTCTGTGGCATCCAATGATCCTCTGATCGCAGAAACCACCACCTGAACGGGAGCTGGCGGGAGTAGCTTCTACCCTTGTGCACCACCGGCGGGAATGTAAACTGGGGCAGCCGCTCTGGAAGACAGGATGGAGGTTCCTCCAGTATGACCCAGCAATTCCACCTCTAGCATTATGTCCAACGAGAATGACATCATTATCTCAAAGAGGAATCTGCACTCCCCTGTTTGCTGTGCATTATTCACAATAGTCCATACATTGAAACAACCTAAGTATCTACCAACAGATGAACAGATAAAGAAAATATGATGCACACTCAGAATATTAGTCAGCCTTAAAAAAAGAAGGAAATGCTGCCATTTGCAATAATATGTATGAAACTGGAGGGCATTATACTAAATGAAATCCGCCAAACACAGAAAGACAAATACTGCATGATATGACTAAAAGAGTCATATTCGTAGAAGCAAGGGATAGAATGGTGGTTGTTAGGGGCTAAGGGGAGCAGGAAATGGGAAGATGTTGGTCAAAAGGTACAAAGTTTCAGTTCTGCAAGATGAATAAGTTCTGGGGATGTAATATACAGCATGGTAACTACAGTTAACAACACTGTATTTATTACATACTTGAAATCTGCTAAGAGGGTAAATCTTGAGTGTTCTCACCACACAAAAAAGACGGTAACTATGTGAGGTAATGAACATGTTAATTAGCTTGACTGTAGTGATCAGTTCACAATGTGTACATATATCAAAATATCACTGGGGAACCCGGCTGGCTCAGTTGGTGGAGCATGTGACTCTTGATCTCAAGGTTGCGAGTTTGAGTTTGGGCACAGAGATCACTTAAAAATGAAAATCTTTTAAAAAGTCACCTGCAAACCTTAAATATATGCAATTTTTATTTGTCACTTATACTTCAACAAACCTGGAAAAAAAAAAAAGTGGGTTCTAATCCATTCTTTTAGTAACTGGCTCTGTGACCTTGAATCAGTCACATCTCCTTTCTCAGCTTCAGTTAGCTCGTCTGTAATTGAAGGGGTTGAACTGTGTCTTTGTCCTATGGGTCATCTGAATGCTTCAGCAGGAAAGGCAGCTGAATAATTTTAGGTGGCTGAAATGAATAAAAATTAGATTTCAACCACACTGCTGTTATTATTAAATGGCTACCTAATCAAACCTCTCTTTCATCCCAAATTAATCTGTAATGATTTAAATTATAACTTACAGTTTTTGAAGTGCTTGCTTCTACATTTTCCCCCCTTTTCTTCCTTCAACCCATTTGAGGTAAATAGGGCAGGCGTTTATATCTCCATTATTTTCCTCCTTGGGGGAATATACAACTCCTAGCCCAGGATCCCTACACTCTATAGCAGCAACTCCCATGTCAAGATCCCTAGAGGGTACCTATTACAAATTCTTATTCCTGAACCCTGTTTTAGAGCCACTAAATCAGAATCTCTGAGACTGAGGTCCTGGGATTTGTTTGCATTTCTGACAAAACACCTCAAGGTGATTTCTATACACCTTAAATGTGAGAATCACTAGTTTACAGAACACAGGAAGCCCTATTATGTGTCAGGCACCATACTAGCTGCTTTATACATAGCCTTCCATTCCATCCTCATAATTGCTCAGTGAAGGATATATTGTCTTCAAATAAACTTATTCTGGAAAACTACAGATTTACGGAAAATTTACAAAGATAGCCATGACATTGTGGCCTCACCCAGTTTCTGTGGCTCTTACTGTTTTTATTCCCATTACTGTGGTTAGTTTGCCAAAATTAAGAAACCAACACTGGGAAATTAGTGTTAACTAAACTCTGAATTTTATTTGGATTTCCCCAGTTTCATCATTAATGTCTAATGACTAGGATCTAGTCCAGGAGACACTGCATTCAGGTGTCATGTGACTGACCGGTGACAACTTCTCTGGTCTGTGACGGTTTCTCAGTGTTTCTTTCCCTTTGGTGACCTTGGCAGTTTTGCGGAGTACTGATCAGGTATTTTGTAGAATGTTTCTCAAATTGGGTTTGTCTGATCATTTCTCTTATGGTTTTGTTTTTGTTTTTTGTTTTTTTTTCCCAAATACCACAAATAGGAAGTGTCTTTCTGATCACATGATATCAGGGGTACGTGATATTGGTACAACTTCACTTGGTGATGTTAATAATGATGTTTGTAATCCCAATTCAACTAATGAGGAAACAGAAGTTTATCAAGCCCAGTGTTCCACAGCTGCTAAGTAAAAGAACTTAGGTAAAGCTTCAATTCATTTTTCTGCCATTTTGGTTGCAAGGGATCATTCCAGCTTTATCCTCCCCCTCTCCCCCAGAACTCTCCCTTCAGCCTGACTTGGCCTTGCCCTACATTGTCTTATGCTTCATTCCATACCCAAATTTTCCAAGTCCGTCAGTATCAGCTGAAATTCAACCCCCTCTTTGAAACTCCCCGTGACTCCCAATATAGTCTTATTTGATGAAATCCTGAAGCGCTTACTATCTACCTCTAATTTTCCAAGTTGTGCATATTTTCTTAACTTCTGCCTTTCCAATTCCATTTTCCAATTCCAATTCCATGGAATGATAAGGGAGCGAGAGATCAACCTGCATAGGATTCCATTTTCCTCTGAACTGAATGACCTTGGTATTCAGAAGGATAAATCTTATCCTGTTCAATCCTCCACACTGTTGTCAGAGAAATGCTTCCAAACCACAAATCTAATTATACCATTACCTTGCTTAAAACTTTTCAGTATCTCCCCATTATCTGCAACGTAAAGTCCAAATGTCTGATCCTCACATATAAGGCTTTCATGATCTGACCCCTATCTACTCTTTCACCTCTAGCCATTACATCACTCTCCATTCCACAATACCCTGCATTTCAGTCATGATGAACCACTGGCAATTTCTAAGTGCCCTGTGGCTTCTCTGAGCCCCATGCCTTTGCATCTTCTCTATTATCAGTGAGGATGCCTGAGAGACTCCAGGTCAAATCAGGTTCCTCTGATCGAACGAGGACAATTGTAACATCATGTGACAGGAAGTTGAAAAGCAGGAACAGCTGTTCAACAACTCAACAGGGTCATCAAAGACCCTGGTCTTTTTCTCTTTTTGCTTTGCCATCCTCAAAAAATTCAATTTGCCCTTAGACTGGCTCCCTTCATAGTCAAAAACTGGCTGCAGTAGTTCTAAGCACCCCTTCTAAGCACAGAAATACCTAGAAATGAAAAGGGCAATCTCTTCCAGTGCTTCCCTCTTAAGAGCAAGAAACTTTTCCTAAAGCCCCCTAAACAGATGCCCTTTTATGTCCCATTGGCCCAAACTCGTTGGTATGCTTACCTCTAAGCTAATAAAACAAGAGAAATGGACCTACCATAATTGGCTAAACCAATCAGCACTTACCTCTAAAGGTAGGAACAGGTTCAAGCTGGGGAAAAGATTCCTGAGGAAAATGTCAGCTCTTCCAGAAAGAAAGAAGGTGATGGGTGTTGACTGGGCAGCCAACAGTGTCTGCAACACTGTTAATATTGACTTATCTTCCTTATCTATTAGATGAACTCCTCATCTTTTAACACTCAATTCAAATGTTACCTCTTCCAGGAAGCCTTCTCTGATATCACCAAGTATAATGGAATGTCCCATCCTCTAAATGCCTATATTACTGGGTTCATACCTCTACTATAGCTCTTTTACAGATCTATGATCCTGCTATCTTCAGAAAGAGTGAAACCCTGAAAGAAAGGAACCATATTCTACTAACCGTTTGAATTCAACCTCATTTGAAGAAAAAAGGGGGGAAAAAAGAAGAGGAAGAGAGGGGAGGGAGGGAGGGAAAAGCTTAGCTTTTCTGAGTCTCAGAATGTTCATCTGTTAAATAGGAATTGTTTTGATTCCTAATCATTGCTTTAAAGATTAAATGGTGTAAGATACAAAGAAAGCATGCAACATAGCTTCTAACACATAGCTTCTCATATATTTTTGGAGAACATGTACTCATTCTGTATTGTTTAAATACCATACTCCCGCCCTTCCAATCATTTCTTAGCACAATGCTTTGTATAAGTATACTCACTCAATAAATGTGTTGATAGCTTGCTTCAATCTAAAAAAAATATAGATTACTGAACAAATTAAACAATCAGTTCAGTTTGCCACGGCCTGATTTCCTTTATTAGCCTGGCTAAGAGGACTTTGAATAACATTTCCCCAATTCTCTATTAACAGAACTCTTAATTGAGGTTTCCTACAACCACCCAGAGCATGAGATCTGCACTCTCTGCTTCAGCGACTTTTCACTAGGCTCTCTTTTGCTTTTCCACTCCACTCTCCTCAGTATTCTGGGCTTCATTTCAGATCTGTCCTTCTGAGGTATGCTTTCCTCCCCTTCCTAACACTTCTTTGTTGCTAAAAATAGGTGATGTCCCTTCGGAGCAAAAATACTTGGCAAATCAGTGAGCTTTTATAGGTACAGCTTTTACTGGTCCCTGCAAGATTGGGGGATGGATTAAGTAAATGAAGGTGCTCATCACCACCTCTTTCCTTCTGGGTACCCCCTCTGTGTTCCTCAAAGGAGTTTACAAAACGTATGTAAAAATAGTAATACCATACTCATCAAAAATGCACAGGCTAAAGGATGCTAAGTGAGATTTTGCAGAATGCTGAAGAGTAAACAAAGCAGCTAGCTCAGAAGATCACCAGAAAGCATTTTGAGGAAACATTTCATTAGAGGGCCCCATGCCCAACCCAAGACAGTGGGACTGGAACTGTTGGTGATTATGATTTAACAATATACTAAGGAAAACTGGAGCATGTTGTATGGCCAATTTCCTTCAGATTATAATGGATATCATTAGGATTCTCTCACTTAGACTATCTCCTGGTATGAGACTGTCAGCTTGGGTTCTGCCTGTATGCAGTTCCTATACATCCTGTGTTTTGTGACATCCTGTGTTTTGTGACATTTTGAGACAACCCTGAAAGAGACATCAATCAGCACATTATATATTGTTCTCACCCACTGGATATGTGCTTGAAAACACTCTAATTCTCTGCAAGTGAAAATTTTCTATTTAGTCGTCCTCACATCTGGTATATGTGTGAATTAATGCTTCATGTGGCTAGAGCGGTACCCCCACGGGTACTGAGGCATGAACTTGTTATTGCACACATGTATGTATTATTCATGCGTGAATTTGCATATATACTTACTCGAAAATGAGTATGTTTTCACCACTTTGCACTTTTGAAGCTCATCTCTGGAGTTGCATTGTCCTAATTTCTCTGAATGAAAGTAGCAAAATTACAGCACAAACCGAAATGGCTCAGAGGCCTAAATTTAAAGGTAACTAGCCCAATTTAGTACTCAATTAAATCCTATTCTGTTTAATCTATTAGCAACTGTGTTGACCTGCTTGTCAACTGCTCTCTTCTGATTCTTCCATCCTCAACTCAAAAATCATTCCACCTTCTCTGTATTTTCTAGAGTTCATATCAAGTTCGCTGCCTGTTATTCGGTATTTCTCACATATTCTTAGGGTCATAGTTCTCATAGCTTGATTTGTAGGCCTCTGGTTATCTGTCAAAAAGATTCCTTAGGTATAAAAATAGTTCAAGTGAGTCACGCAAAAATGGATATGAGGGGTCAGAGGGAAGTGTGAAGAATTAGAAGTATTCTCTAATGAAAATTATTATCACAGAATAGAGCAGAAAGAGTAGATCAACATCCCAACAGTATTATCACTGATGGGTTACCCAGCTATTCACTGACCATCTCCGGTGCTAGGGAACCAGAGAGCCATCACCAAGCATGCCTTCTAACCATGACAACACTTTCTTGTATATCAAGGTCGTATCTGTCTTGAGTAGTCTCTACCATTAAAGTATTCTTCTAAACCCCATTAGAGTGATTATCCTCTAGTGGCTAGCCTTTGAGCCACTGACTGCCTTAAGAATCTCATGAAAATGACAGACCCTCTCCATAGAAAACTGCACATGCAAAAATAATTTTCACAGTTTCAGGGAGCTCACAAGTCCTATAAAGCCTCTTGGATTCCTGGGTAAAGAATTCCTCACTACTGCTTTGTACTTAATAGAGAAATAGAGGAAAAATAAGCCATGATTTCTTCCTTCAAGGAGCTTACCTTCCAATAACAAATGCTTATAAAACATTTAATAGCAATAAAGCAGTAGATGATAAAGTACTCATCATATATGGAGGGCCAGAAAATTCTGCTCTTGCGTAGACAGCAGAATGGAAGTCCCTGCAAACAGCCACCATGCACTCACATTCCATAAGGGAAATAAAAGCCTCCTGCTGCGTTCTCAGAAGCATCATCTAATAGCAAAGCACCAGAGGAAGAGAGGAGGGTGCTAGTCGTGGTCAGGTTCATGGTACTCAATAAATGTTTGGTGAATGAGTAAATGGTCCAAGAATAAAATGTTCCTTGATCCTCTAGAGAAGAAAGTTGAAAAGAACAATAAAAAATATTTCATTAGTTCCAAGCCTCCTTAAGCTTCAGTCCACCTCACCACTTAATCAAAAAATGTCAAAGTGGTTCTAAACCCAAACAAAACTCTAGGGGACATGCTTTAGATGAGTTTTAAAAGGTTAAGATGTGTTCAAGGTTGCCAAAGCCAAACTACAGAATAGAATGCAGAAGTTTCATCACTCCAGTCGAATCTTAGGAAGGGAGTACTGGCGCTCTCATTTTAATTTCTTAATGATGACACCTTCTAACAGATTAATTGGACAGCTTTCAGAAGAAGTGATTAATTTTCTTTGAAATCCAGATGTTAACTCTGCTTTCTTTATATGAGGGTGACCTTGAAGGTAGTAAAGAAACTTCATTAAACAAAGTAACTGGAAAAAACCTCTTGGCTGGTTCACAGTCATTTCTATTTTTGCTATAAAATTGCTCTGTAATGGAACACAAAATGCTTCCTTTCGGGTTAGGGTGTTGCTCTTCATTTCTTCATATGTACATGGGATACACATTTAATGAGTTGTTCTAAGGTCTAGTGGCAGAGTAAAAACAGCAAAATGGCGACTGAGTACACAGACTCCAGGGTGCCCAGCTTAATATGTTATTCAATAGCCAATTAGCAGTTACTAATGCATTCTAGAATGTATGTACATTTTTACCATAGTGTTGATAGACGAACGGGGAAACAGTCCTTGTTTTTTCAGTTAACATATACAGAGTCAGCGCGCTCAGTGTGATCCTGAACAGATGGCTCCTCTCCACATGCTATCTCCGAAGGGGATTTTTTTCAAGGTAAATAGACACAAATGTTTTGGCGCATTGTGGGCCAAAATATATATCTCACAAGCAGCATTTTCCAGCAGGAAACAAGTTTCTTATTAATCACATTATATGACAAAGACAAAAACTGGCCTGTGAGCTAGTTTAAGGCATACATTGCCATTCTGTCATTAAACGACTCTTATTGATAGACAATATGTTCAGTTATTTCTAAGGTATTTAAGTCATTTTAAATCTGCCTATTCTCTCTTCCTCATTCCTATACCTCCCCCCCCCTTCCCGTTAGTTCCTAATGACATTAGCCACAAAGGGAATGTCTCTCCTTAAAATGTTCCTCTTCTAAAAACAACATTTTTTTCAGTTAAATAAAATGATTATTTTCTATCTAACAAATTCATTTTCTGTCTGAGTGTGTTTAGGAGAATAGTATATATTGTTGTTTCATTAACTTATTTGTTCAACAAATTTATTTCAGGGAGCTACACTATGAAGGGGTAAAAGAAGTCCCAAGTCTGTCACTGATTATATGACATTAAAGACACTTCGTAACTCCCTACCTCAGTTCCACCATCAATGATATTTGACCTGCTTACCTGATAAGCCTTTGTGTAAACATGTTCATTCATTCATTCATTCATTCACTTACTCAACACATTTTCATTGACCCCCCCCCCTCCCACTCTGTGTTGGGCACTGGCGTGGTGCTATGGATATGGTAGAAAAGCAAACAGACCTGAGCCTGACCTCATGAGCTTAACCTGTAAGATTAAACAGAAGGAAACAGAAGTGAAAGGATGTATTTGAATAGGAAAGTAAGAGAAAGATATTCTAACTTGGGAGCTTTGGGACTGTGGCTTCCTTTTGCCCAGAGCTACAGGTAAGGCTCCAGAGAAATGGTATGGACTACAAGAGAAAAATATTACCAAATACACACAAAGGGACCACCTCATAACTATTTCAAAGATCTCATAACTATTTCAAAGGCTCAAAATATGACTTCAAATGCAATCTGAAGTGTTTCTTCTAGGTGTCCTTCCCCAACCTCATTGCTCGTGGTACCTTTTTTTGTTTTGTTTTGAAAGCAAGTTGCTACAATACAGATGTCAATATAGGACTTTAAACACAAATGCACAAACAAGAGCGGCATCCTCAACAACACGAGATGATGCACTATCTTCTCTAGCCCAACAGTCCCCACAACATGGTTGTGGAAGACATGAAACTATTTTAGATGGTACATAGATATTACTTTTTTAATGGCTATGTGATTACCTTAATGTGTACAGGAAAAAATAAAACCATCACATTAAAAACCATGATTTCACTGATCTGGAGCTTAGTATGAGGCTAAAGTAGATAGCCATGTAAAAGTCCACTTTATGTTGCCCACATGAATCCCAGGAGCAAGGCTCAGATGTGCCCATGAATGTTTCTGACCTTCCATCATAACTTTAGAGACAGGGGAATATAGGTGTTAATCATTAGCAATTGGATCTCCCATCCTGAACATCCAATCTGATCTTGCTGTCATCTTGTCTGAGATGGGCCATACTGTTACTTAAAGTAGCAACAGCTCCAGAAATAGTCTTGGGAAAATCTTCACTGGCTCAGCTTGAGTCACTTGCCCCTTAAAGCAAACACTGTAACCACTGAGAGAAGGTTCTCAAATTGGCCAGTTCTAAGCTTTGTTGTTCCCTCTGCACCCAGGGCTAGAGCATTCCCACCTACACCATATGGATTAACAATGGAGGAGATGTGATTCCACACAAACACACACACACACACACACACAAAACAAAAAAAACTGAGAGACTGTCCCATTATATACGAGGATAGCAACTCTTACATTATAGCACTGTGGTGAGAATGAAAATAAAGAATGGGGCGCCTGGGTGGCTCAGTGGGTTAAGCCGCTGCCTTCGGCTCAGGTCATGATCTCAGGGTCCTGGGATCGAGGCCCACATCGGGCTCTCTGCTCAGCAGGGAGCCTGCTTCCCTCCCTCTCTCTCTGCCTGCCTCTCTGCCTGCTTGTGATCTCTCTCTGTCAAATAAATAAATAAAATCTTTAAAAAAAAAAAAAAAAAAAAAAAAAAAAAAAGAAAATAAAGAATGTATTTTGCCTGACTGACCCAATGAATGGTTCAACAAATGGTGGTAATAGTAGCAGTAATAATTGTTATTATGGTTTGTTAACATGATGATTATCATTGTTATAGTAGTGGCTTCTAAAACAGTTTTAGGGCTCCATTTATTAACTTAATTATTTTATCAATCCACAAATGAAAGATAATTATTTGAATATAACCTCTGGAGAGCCATTAAATCAAGATAGCACTTCCTTCAATTATATCCTTAGTTTGTTTATCATCTTCATGCATAATCAAGATACTTGGAATTATCACAATCAAATGTTCAATGTCTCACCAAATAGATTTTGCTTCATTCTTAAGTGACATGTAGTTTTACCATAACATAATTTTATCTAAATGATTATACACCAATAGTGTCAGTGTTTATGGTAATGCTATATTTACAACTATAGACTGAAATGTATTTTTCATAGGGCCCATATGATTCTGTGAGCTAATTTCGTGTTTAGAGTTTCAAAATTAAAATTAGTAATAATAATGATAAAACAACAGTATTAGCAAGAGCTTGAAACATTGCTAGAATCTTGGCTTTTTTTTTTTTTTTTAGACTTTAATTTTTTATTTTTTATAAACATATATTTTTATCCCCAGGGGTACAGGTCTGTGAATCACCAGGTTTACACACTTCACAGCACTCACCAAATCACATACCCTCCCCAATGTCCATAATCCCACCCCCTTCTCCCAAACCCCCTCCCCCCGGCAACCCTCAGTTTGTTTTGTGAGAATCTTGGCTTTTTAAAAGCATATTATATGGTCACAGAGAAGGGTTAAAAACAAATGAGAAAATTAAAAAATAACAAAATAAAGCCAGTTATACCTGTGTGGACCAAGGATAGTATTGTATACACCCTTTAAATAACCCAATTAACTGATAGATTGGCATAAATTCAAAAGTTAACCAACATATTTCTGGTAAAACAATATATGAATAAAACATATTTGGTTCATCATTTTATGAGTAGACTTAAGATATCACCTGTTAAGATTATCATAAAAATATACATAATGAATATAAAGCATTAAATAATTTCTTTAGTATATTAGGCAATCACTAAAATATAAAAATAAACTTTTAAAATATAGAAACAGTATATTCATTTCACCTTTATTAAAACAAACCTTGACAAAATTGAGAAGAAGTGAGACAAAGATGGGTGAAATATTGTCTAAATATCATAAGCTCAAAATATTCTAGAATAAATCATAGTAATGAATTTTAAAATCTGGAACCATGTGTGCTAATTACAGACGATTTTTTGTAATGCAAAAAAATGATAGCCAAAAGAAAGAAAGAGTAAGCTCACCTTAAAATAAATTGTATCTGGACTGTCAAATAAATTAAATTATATATAAACAGAGGTGGCCAGTCTCCTGTCTTTACATAGTGAAAGCCACTATAAAGTTCTCCCAGAGGGCAAAACCATTTCTTTTTGTGGCTTTTTAATGTTCCAGTGCCTCTTCACACTGAAGAACTGGTAAACTAGTTTCTTAGGAACACGAAATACCAAAATGTACATCTATTGTATATACTTTATTACTTTATTAGAAATATAAATGCATGTAGCTGTCTATCAAAAACCTCAGCTGAATTAGGAGAGGCACTAGAGTTTTGCTTTTAGTAAAGAATTATTAATTTCCTTTTTCTTTAGAATGTTTGTATCTATGTTCATGAGGAATACTGATCAGTGATTTTTTTCTTACTGTAAAGTCTGTCTGTTTCTGTTATCAGGGCAATGCTGGCCTCATAGAGTGAGTTGGGAAGTATTCTCTTCTCTTTGATTTCCTGGAAATCTGTGAGAATTAGGATTTTTCCTTTCTTAAAAGTTTAGAACTCCCAAATGAAGCCATTTGGGCCTGCCATTTTCTTCATGGCAAATTCAGTTTCAGTAACACATAGGGTTATTCAGGGTATCTATTTCTTCTAGAGTAAGCTTTGGTAATTTGTGTATTTCAAAATAAATTTGTCTATTTCACCTAAGTTGTTGAACTTATTGGCACCTTAGTTGTTCATTGTATTCCCAAATTATCCTTACCAATATCAGCATAATCTACTGACATCAATTCTCTCATTCTTGATATTAGTAATTTGTGTCCTATATATTTTTTTCCTTATCAGTCTGACCAGAGTTTACCAGTTCTATTAATTTTCTCAAAGAACCAGCTCTGGGGTTTATCTCTTTTTTCTCTATTTTTTGTCTTATATTTCATTGATCTTTGTTCTGATCTTTACTATTTCCTTTCATTTGCATACTCTAGATTTAATTTTTTCTTCTAGTTTTAGAGTGAAATGTTAGGTTATTGATTTGAAACTTTCTTCTTTTCTCACTTAAATATTTTGTCCTACAAATTTCCCTCTAAGTATTGCCTTAGCAGCATCCCACAATTTGCGGTACGTTTTCATTTTCATTCAGTTCAAAATATTTTCTAAATTCCCTCTTCACTTCTTCTGACCCACAGTGATTCAGAAGTATGGCATTTAGTTTCCATATATTGGGGGATTTTTGAGACATCTTTTTGTTACTGATTTCTTATTTGATATGATTAGATATGGTTACAGAATATACTTTGCAGGGTTTGAATCTTTTTAAATGAATAAAAATGTATTTTATGGCCTAGAATATGTGCTTGAAAAGAATTTGCATCCAGTACTTGGGAAGGAAAGGCTGGTTGATAGTGGTTATAGAATCATTTGTATTTTTCTCAATCTTCTATATATCTTATGAATCACTTTGAATCTTATGAAAACTTCAACCATAATTGAGGATTTCTTTTTTAATTTCTATCAGTTTTTGTCTCATATATTTTAAAATTGTGTAATTATATGCATACAAGTTTGAATTCATATTTTTTCCTCCATGAATTGTCCCTTTATCCTTATGAAATGACATTCTTTTCTCCTGTTTGCTTTGAAATCTTTGTCTAATATTAGGTAGACCCTCCAGCTTTCTTCTGATTAGCATCAGCATGGTATATATTTTACCATCCTTTTAGACCTATTTGTGTCCTTATACTTCAGTTGTGTTTTTTATAAACACCATATCTAATTTGATCATTTTTAAAAATCTGATTTGACTATCTTTGCCTTTTAATTGGGGTGTTTAGGCCATTTACATTTAATGTGATTACTAATATGGTTCACTTTAAGTCTACCATCTTGCTATTTATTTTCTATTTCTCCCAATTATTCTTTTTCCCTTTTCCTTTTTCAATTTATTTTCAATTGAGTTTTTATTTTTCCATTTTATGTCTTTTGTTGGCTTATTTAGCTATAACTCTTACTTTACATTTTAGCAGTTGCTTCAGCGTTTATGGTATACATCCTTAACTAATCACATGTCACTTTCAATAATATTATATCAGTTTACATGGAAGAATCTTATTGCCCTAAAATGTGTATTTTTATTTCTCTCCTCCTACCTTTTTTGCCATTATACTATGAACCCCACAACATATTGTTAATATTTATATTTAGACAATAAATTCTTCCAAATAAATTTATATAATAAGAATAAATCTTATATACTTACTCATACAGTTACCAACTCTGATGCTAATTCTTTCTCTAAAATCTTTATTTTCACCTGGTGCCATTACCCTTCTGCCTGAACAACTTCCTACTGGAATTTCTAGTAGTGTGGGTCTACTGGTGATAAATATACCTTTTGTATTCTTGAGAAAGTAGTGGGGGTTTTGCCTCTATTTTTTAGAGACTTATTTTCTGTAGGTATATAATTCTATATTAGCAGTATTTTTCTTCTAGTACTTCAAAGATATCATTTCACTATCTTATTTCTCTCATTTCCTAAGAGAAATCACTCTCATCCTTATTTTTGTTCCTGTACACATAATGCATCTTTATTCTCTGATTGTCTTTAAGTTTTTTCTTTAATGACTGGTTTTGAGCAGTTTGATTATGATGAGACTTGGTATAGTTTTCTTCAAGTTTCTCATGTGTGGTGTTCACTGTGATCTTTAGATCTAAGGGTTTGAAGTTTATATCAAAATTTGAACATTTTTGGTCATTATTTCTTCAAATACTTTTTCTGCCTTTTTCTGGGATCTCAAATTACATATATGTTGGCTCTCCTACTTCACGGATGCTGTTCTCTTTTTAAAGCAATTTATGGAGACACATATGTTAAAATTCATCTGTTTAAAGTATACACATCAGCAATTTTTAGCATATTCAGAAAGTTGTCCAACCATCACCACTACATAATTTTAGAACATTTTCATCATCCTTAAAGGATATCCATTATATTAGTTTTCTATAGCTGCTACAATAAGTTACCACAAATTTGGTAGCTTAAGCAATACAAATTTATTATCTTAGAGTTCTGGAGTCAGAAATCTGAAATGGCCTCATTGGGTTAAAATTAAAATACTGGTAGGCCTGCATTCTGTTTTGGAAGGTTTAGGAAAAGGTGCATTTCCTTGCTTTTTCCAGCTTCTACAGAGCACCCACATTTCTGGTTTCATGGTCCCCTTCCTCTATCTAAAAAGCCAGCAACATTGCATGTCTCTGACTATTCATATCTCCTTCTCTCACTAAACATGGGAAAGCTTCTTCATTTTTAAAGATTCATGTGATTAGATATTTGTGTGGGTAACTCAGGATAATCTCACCATCTCAAGGTCTATATACTTACTTGATCACTTCTGCGAAGTCCCTTCTGTCATGTGAGGCAATATATTCACAAATTCTAAAGATTAAAGTATGGACATCTTTGGAGACCACTATTATGCCTGGCAATCCATTAACAGTAATTCCCCATCCTCTCCCTTGCCCACACTAAACAATCACTAATTAACTTTCTGTCTTTATAGATTTGCCTATTTGAGACATTTCATATAAACAGAATTTTATGATACCTGGTCTCCCATGCTTGATTTCTTTCACTTACCATAATGTTTTCAAGGTTCATCCATGTTGTAGTACATATAAGCACTTCATTCTTTTTTTATGGTTTAATAATATTCTATTATTGGATATGCCACATTTTGTTTATAATTTCATCAAATGATTGACAATTGGCATGTTTCCACTTCAGGGCTACTATGAATAATGCAGCTATGAGATTAAGTTTTTGTGTCCATGTATGTTTTCATTTTTCTTGGGAATAGGAATAGAATTGTTGGGTTGTGAGGTATATTTAATTTTTTAAGGAACTACCAAAGTGGATACACCATTTTACTTTCCCACCAGCAATCTGTGAGGGTTCCAATTTTTGCACACCCCCATGGCACTTTATTGTCC
Organism: Mustela lutreola; assembly: GCF_030435805.1. Taxonomy (NCBI): domain Eukaryota; kingdom Metazoa; phylum Chordata; class Mammalia; order Carnivora; family Mustelidae; genus Mustela; species Mustela lutreola. The sequence goes on along the minus strand of NC_081305.1, from coordinate 27,590,907 downwards.
TTTTATTAAAGCCATTTTAGTGAGTGTGAAGTGGTAATTCACTACCGTTTTGATTTTCATTTCTCTGGTAGCTAATGATGTTGAATATCTTTTTATGTGCTTATCGGCCATTTGTGTATCTTCTTGGGGGAAATCTCCCTTCAGATCTTGTATCTATTTTTAAACTAGATTATTGTCTTCTTTATTATTGATTTGTAAGAGTTCTTTATATTTTCTAAATATAAGCCTCTTAACATATATATGATATGCACATATTTTCACCCATCTCTCGGTTGTCTTGCACTTTCATGATGTCCTTTGAAGCATGAAAGGCTTTAATTTAGATGAAGTCTAATTTATTTATTTATCTTTTGTGCTTGTACTTTTGTGTTGTATCTAAGAAAGCATCTCCTCAATATTATGAAGATTTACTCCTATGGTTTCTTCTAAAGGCTTTATTATTTTAGCTCTTACATTTAGTCCTAGGGCCCATTTTGAGATAATTTCTGTGTTTGGTGTGAGGTGGAGACCAATTTTATTCTTTTTAACCTATCCAAACTGTTCTTTCTCTATTAGATTATCTCAGCACTCTTGTTGAAAATCAATTGACCATAAATATAAGAGTTTATTTCTGGACTCTTAATCCTTTTTTATTGATCTATATGTTTGTCCTTGTGCCAGTATGACACTGGCTTCCTTACTGCAGGTTTGTATTCAGCTTTAAAATCAAGAAGTATGAGTCCTCCAATTTTGTTCTTCCTTGGCAAAATTGTTTTAGCTATTCTGGGTCCCTTGCATTTCCACATGAATTTTAGGATCAGCTTGACAATTTCTTCAAAATAAGCCAACTAAGGGTGTGATAAGGAGTATGCTGAAACTGTAGATCAGGTTGGGAAGTATTTCCATCTTAATAATACTAAGTTTTCCAATCCATGAACATGGGATACCTTTACATTTATTTGGATCTTCTTTAAATTCTCTCAACAACACTATGTAGTTTTCAATGAGCAAGTCCTACTTCTTTTTTAAAAATTTATTGCAAGTATTTTTTTGTTTCTAATGCTATTGCAAATTAAATTTTCTTAATTTTTGTTTTCAGATTGTTTATTGCTAGTGTATCGAAAAATAATTGCCTTGTATATTGATCTTACATCCTGCAAGCCTGCTAGATCCTGTCATTTACAAATAGAGAGTTTTGTTTCCTTTCCAATCTGGATGTCTTTAATTTCTTTTTCTTGTCTAATTTCCCTGACCAGTATCTCCAGTAAAATATTAAAACAGAATGATAGCTGGCATCCTAACTTCAGGAGGTTAGGAAGAAAGCATTCAGTTTTTCACCATTAAATATAATGTTATCTGCAAGGTTTCCCTACATGTCTTTTATCATGTTGATATAGTTCTCTTCTATCTCTACTTTGTTGACTGCTGTTGCTAGGATCTGTCAAAAGCCTTTTCTGTGTCAACTGAGATGATCATATCTTTAACCCCTTATTCTATGAAGATGGTGCATTACATTGTTTTTCAGATATTATATCAACATTGTGTATATTTCTGAGATAAATCCTACTTTGTCATGGTGCATCTCTTTTGCATATGACTGGATTCAGTACTAGTATTTTGTTAAGGATTTTTACATCTATATCCACGACAGATATTTGTTTGAAGTTTTCTTGTGATATTTTTGGTTTTGGTATCACAGAAACACTGTTACCATAGATTGAGTTTAGAAGTGTTTCTTCCTCTTCTATTTTTTGAAAGGGTTTTAAAATGTTAGAACTCCTCTTCAAACGTTTGGTAGATTTCACTAGTGAGGCCATTTAGGCCTGGGAGTTGTAGGAAATTTTATTTCATTTTGTAAGATTTTATTTTTAAGTCATCTCTACACCCAACGTGGAGCTTGAATTCACAACCCCAAGGTCAAGAGTCACATGCTCTACCAACTGAGCCAGGCAGGTGTCCTGGGAAATTTTAAATAATTAATCCAAACTCTATTTGTTATAGGTCTACTCAGATCTTTTACTTCTTCTTGAGTCAGTTTCAGCAGTTTGTCCATTTCACTTATGTTATTTAGTTGTCATACAATTTTTCATAGCATTCCTTTGTAATATTTTTTGTTTCTCTAAGATTAGTGATAATTTCCTTCATTTCTGATTTTAGTAATTTGAAGCTTTTTTCTTTTTTTCTTGATCACTCTAAGTGACATTTTTATATTCTGTTGATCTTTTCGGACAACCAATTTTTGGCTTCATTGATGTTCTCCCTTTTACTATTCCTTACTTCTTCTATTTCCAATCTTATTATTTCCTTCCTCAGTTTATTTGCTGAAATTGTTTGCTTTTCTCGTTTAGTTTCTTATGGTAGAAGATGAGGATACTAATTTTTCTATTTTCTTTCCTAATATAAGCATTTTAGTTATAAATTCCCTCTGTAAGTACTGCATTAGCTGAAATCTCATACGTATTGGCATGTTGTGTTTTCACATTCATTTCTTTCAAAATATTTCCTAATTTCTCTTGTCATTTCCTCTTTGGCCTGTTGATTATTTAGAAATGTATCATTTATTTTCCACATAACTGTTAATTTTCCAAATTTCTTTGTTATTGGTTTATAATTTAATTCCATTGTGGCTGGAGATGCTCTTTTTTATTCCATCTATTTTATTTCAAGTTTGAGGCTTGTTTCATGACCTAATTAGCCTGGAGAACATTCCAATGTGGGCTTGAGAAGAATGAGAATCTTGCTGTTTTGGGGTGGAATATGCTACAGATGCCTGCTAGGCCTAGTTGACTTATATGTTGTTCAGATTTTCTATTTCCTTGCTGACCTTCTGTATAATTATTTTTTTCATTATTGAGTGTTGTATAATGAAGCATCTAACCATTATTACTGAATTATCTACTTTCCCCCTCAATTCTGTCTATGTTTGTTTATGTATTTTGAGACATTAAGTGTATTTCTGTTTATAATTGTTTTATACCCAAATGTTATAAATTGTTATATCTTCCTCTCATCATTATAAAATATCCCTCTTTGTTTCTAACAATTTTTGTCTTAAAGTCATTTTGTCTGATAAAAATGTAGCCACTGTAGCTCTTCTTTGATTATTATTTGCATGGCATATCTTTTTTTTCCATGCTCTTATTTGCAGTGTATTTGTGTCTTTGAATCTAAAGACTGTCTCTTGTAAACAGCATATATTTGGGTCATATTTATGCCTTTTGCTTGGAGTATTTAGTCCATTTACATTTAATATAATTATTGATAAGTTATGATTTATGTCTGCCTCATATTTTAAAACTCTTTTCTTCTTTGTGTGTTTCATTTGAATAGTTTGTATTTTACATTACCAAGTTCATGAATTTTTTTTTCTTAACACCTAATATGCTGCACATCCCATCTAGTGTATTTTTCATCTATGATAACTTTCACCTCAAGACATCTAATTTATACATTAAAAATATTCTAAGTCTCTACTTTCAGATAAGATGGAGTTCAATAACTTTTACTAACTTTCTCTGCTAATGTTAATATCTGTGTCAGTTCTAATTTGGTTTTGCTTGATGGCTTGTCCTCCATTTTATGGGTCAGATTTTTCTTGTTTATTTGAATGCATGGAAATATTTGTTTGGATGTCAGACATTCTGAGTATTTTTTGTAGTTCTTTAAATATTCTTGAGTTTTATTTCATAACAATAAAGTCTCCTGGAAACAGTTTGATCATGTTGGATCTTGCTTGTTGGGTAGGATCAATGCAACATTTAGTCTGAAACTGATTATTCTCCACTACTGAGGCAGGAACCTTCTGAGTACTCTCTCAAATATTCCATGAATTATGAGATATTTGTTCTAGCTAACAAGAACAGGCCCTATTTTTGGACCTGTGTGAGTGCTGCCACTATTCCTTCTAATTGTCTCTGATGGTTCTTTTCTGGTCTTAGGTAGTTTCCTCACATGCATGTGCCAGTTAGCAAGCTGAGTATCCAAGAAGGGCTCTGCAGATATCCAGAGTTCTCTATGCAGATCTCTCCCCTCCAGAGCTCTACCATGAGAACTCTACCATCCTTGGTCCTCCTGGATTTTCAACTCCATCTGCTGAACTCCCTTAGATTCTCCCTCCCTGTACCACAGTCTGAAAATTCCCTCAAGACAGTAAACTGTAGCAATCATAGGGTTACCTCATTTGTTTCCTGTCTCTCAGGAATCAGTGTCCTTCACTGCCTGATGTCCAAGGTCTTAAAATACATTCTCATGTATTTTGTCTGTTTTTTTCTAGTTGTTTCAGGTGGGAGGATAAACCTGTTACTCCAATCTGACTGGAAAAAGAACTATTTCTCTGGGATTCTTGATACCCCTGGGGGTCCCAAAGGACTCAGAATTTTCTCTGCACCACAGGGAGTGCCTTTTCACATACCTGATATAATGGTGTGGAAGGTACGCAATATGCCCTTTGAAGTATTCTTTCCAAAAATGTTTAACCTGAATCTGAGGAATATTGCATCTGGACCAGGGTGGGCCTCACATAAGCCACAACACTACAATAGAGACATTCTCTTGCACTTGTACTCTTTCTGTCTCCAGAGCTCCTGCGTCCAGCTCCTTTCTCTTTATGCCAATCTATACATGAGTTTATGTTACTCTTATGACATCATATATAGGCACAAGGGCAATATTTAAGCATGACTCCAGACCCAAGAAGAGGATGACACATTCTTCCAATGCCTTAAAATGCAGGCTGTTGACAGAGACATTGAGTCATGCATTTCTAAAACACTCAGTTATCTTTACCACAGAGAAGTCAGCACCCAAAGTATAAAGCAAAATCTGATGTCTTTAAATTGTAGTATGTTTAAATGACTTACTAGCCAGATTTGAGAGCTAAGAATTAGAACCTCTGTAAAGTTTCCAGTAAGCAGAAAAGTAGAAACAAAACAATATTCTAAAATGTCATAACAATTAGGATATTCAGGAAATCCTCATGGAAAAGTGATTTTCTCATGATCTGTCAAAATCAGATTTCGTTGGTGATGGGATGAACCTAACAATCAAGTTCCAGAGACTAGACCGAGTCTGTCAAAGTGTAGTTTTCATACTATCTACATCTCAAGATTATGTAGAGATATATGTTTAAATGCAGGTTTCTAAACCCTGTTTCAGAATAACTAAATCACAATTTCTAAAGGTAATGACCCAGAACCTGCACTTTTAAAAAGCACTCTTGGTGATTTTTATACACATTAAAGTTTGAAAATGACTATAGACAATCACAGTGGAACTGGGCAGGATAATGGATCCACTCAGGAAAATCTCTAAATATGCAGGCAAGACATGGTGTTAAGGGAATTTGGCAGCAAGCAGATTGTTCATATTGACCATTACGGGGGTGGGAGGACGGTCCTACAATATTAACAGATGGAAACCAAACTGGAGAGATGTATTAGGAGTTGGGGATTAGCAACAGGTAAAGTTTCAAACAGATGATGAACTTCAGAGATGTGGCAGCTTGTAGTAAGTCAGGCAGCCTTGGGTTTAAGAACTGGTTTCTAATTTCTACAAAGTTGAAAGGATCAAAGTAGAACTCCAATCCCAAAGCAGAGTCAGAAAGAACTTAGACATCCCATTACTGGAATCAGTCACATGGACCAAAGTAAGAGGCTACTCTGTAGGGTGAGTTAGCTCAAAGGAGGACCAGCATGGAGATTGATTTGATGCTCAGCTACCAAGCAGCACATCTAGGGGCTCTTGGACTTCCTTGCTCACAGACTGGATCAGTCCAGGATCCATTACAAGAGTTAGCTTGCTCCAGGGAACAAGACTGCAAAGGACCTATCTGACCCAACTTCCCATTCCCTACTTGAATTCTGCTCCAGATGTAAGCCTCAGGATGTTGCCACAGGGGTGACAGTGGTTCTTCTCAGCAGTTATAATGTAGGCAGCTAGCTGTGAAAGGGGTTGAGTCCTAAATAGAATAGCTCCCCAAGGGGAGTAAGGAGCAACTGGATCCTGGAGTCAACAACAATTGTCCTCACCCCAAGAAATTCTGAAACATCACAGCCTAGTCACTCCAGGGTAGAGAATCCAGGTGTTCTCTGTTCCGTCCACTTTTCTTTAAAATAGATTACCTTTGTAGTAAAAGAAAAACTTTAATTTTTATCGCACCATTAGATGAACCCATAAACCCTTGGTTCTTGTGAGCTTAGAGCTTGGTATCTCTAAAGTTGTGAAAGCATATGTTCAATTCCTCTAGTCCCTGGGTGAAACTCAGCAAACAGGCAGGGAGCAACTAGTATTCTCTAACAGAGTGCTTACTAATCTGGCAGATGTACTCTGGGGGTGTGGGAAGTAAGTGAAGCACTGGGAGAACTGTTAGAGCCAATGCCAGAGAATATCACAGTGGTAGTACTGAACAGATCTAGTGGAGGTTGTGGAGAAAAGGCTGACCACTTGGCAAGCGTTTCTGCCCCTTTGGTTACTTACCACTGGCTGTCTCACTCCTGGAATATGGGAATCCCTTGGCTATCCCTCTTCAGCCCTGTGAGATGTTCCCCACTCATTCCATTCACCCATGAAGAAATACTCTCAAAATCAATTGGGTGGTGATTATGAGCCATTATCTGCCTGCTGTGCTGAAAGGAATATGAGGCAATCTGTAGAAAACCTTTCACGATGGGTGATGGATGTAAAAAAAAAAAAAAAAATCTAGTGTATCTAGGAGTGGTGTCCCTTCTAAGATAAAAAATCAAACTCAAGCTAAGGTCCCTTCATAATACCGGCTTGTCTTGTTTACAGAGGTGTTCTATTTCTAAAGCAAATGACTTAAGAGGTATGGAAGATTCATTTTTGATCCAAAGAGAGGAAAAGAGAAAAGGGAACCATTTCAGAAGTGGAACAGGTGGGTTCATATTCAAGGACTGAATGGATTTGTAACATTTTCTCACTTTGCTCCATTGAAGGGGCCAACTGATCTGCCTTCTAGAGCCTCCCCAATGTTACTCTCCAGAATCTCTGTCCACTTAACTCAGATTTAGAATTACGTAGGTAGAATACAGTAGGTGCCTGAAATTCAGTTCCTTGATTGAGGAAATGAAGCCCTGGAAAAAGAACTGAATGTCCCAAAGTTGGCTGAACCAAGACTGAAAGTTCTGTCTCTTGATTCTCAGTGCAGTGCTCTTTATACTCTGCTGCCTTTCTTGCTGCCACTTCCTTTTAGTTTTCAAAATTACTTTCATTTATTATCTGTCCAAATCTATTGGGACTAAAGCTTTCTACTATCTTCCTTTAACAGCTATACATCATCTTCTCCCAGTTTCTAGTTGTTATCTTTATGAGAGAGGGGGTGCCCCCAAACATGGAGAGTATTCTGATAATTGTGCACTACAAAAATGATTTATTCTGTATTAAGAGCTAGGAATCATTTATTAGAATAAATATCATGGGATCACGAATTGCTTGGATAAGGTCCATTTATGATGATCAATAATATCTGAAAGTGCAGGGGAGGATTATTGAGTAAAGCAAAAACTAACCAAAATGTGAATAATACAATTGGTCTGGGTGCTATTTCACAGAGCAACTTTAGATATAATCTTTGAACCTTAGATTTCAGGGAAGTGGCATGATATGGCAGGGAGACCACTGTCTTAGAATGTAGAAAATTAGGGTGACCATCTGATCATAAAATTTACCAGCTGGTCTTGAGCAAATCACTTGAACTTCTCAAAGCTTAACTTCATTATACATGAAACGTAAATAGAAATCTTGGCTATTTCAAAGTTGTTGAAAAGATCAAATCAAATAATGTCAGAGAGATTGGTATAATTCAAAAATCAGAGACGACATGTACCATGATGCCAGGGGACCATGTGTGTTGTATTCCACAGTTTACTCGCCACACCTAGCACAGAGTCCGGCATGTGGTACAAGCACACTGAACACGTAGAAAATAAATAAAGCCAATGATGGGGGAAACGTCTTTCTTATCACTATTTTCTTGCTGGAGAAATGTTATGGGGGTAGGGGGAGTCAAGCTAAGTACAGGAGTGGAGCAGAAATGGGAAAGGCAAAATAGAAAGAGAAATGATTGGTGTCCCCTCTTTCCTAGAACAGGAGTAGAGGTGGTGGAATCAAAAGAAAGGACGATCAAACCAACCAATTCTTTCCATGCCCCATTCATCCCACCTCATAACCAGAGATCGCAACGTTGATTTTTTTTTTTTTTTTCTTTAAGATTGCTTTTGGGCGGGGCAGCTGGGTGGCTCAGTGGGTTAAGCCTCTGCCTTCAGCACAGGTCATGATCTCAGGGTCCTGGGATCGAGCCCTGGATCAGGCTCTCTTGCTCAGCAGGGAGCCTGCTTCCCCCTCCCCCTCCGCCTGCCACTCTGCCTACTTGTGCTCTCTCTGTCAAATAAATAAATAAAATCTTTAAAATTAAAAAAAAAAAAAAAGATTGCGTTTGGGCATTCACCTCATTAATTTTGGTCATTTTAAACTACTGCATTCAGTGTTTTTACTGAGATCTGTTATGTGCTCCCTCTTTGGTCATTAGGAACAGCACTGCTTTTTATTTAAAATGTATATAACTGGGGTGCCTGGGTGGCTCAGTGGGTTAAGCCACTGCCTTCGGCTCAGGTCATGATCTCAGGATCCTGGGATCGAGTCCCGCATCGGGCTCTCTGCTCAGCAGGGAGCCTGCTTCCCCCCCCCCCCTCTCTCTCTCTCTGCCTGCCTCTCCATCTACTTGTGATTTCTCTCTGTCAAATAAATAAATAAAATCTTTAAAAAAAAAAAGTATATAACTAATTCAGAGTCCTCTTCCTCCTTTTTCTTTCCTCTCCTTGTAGCCCTCTCTGAAAGCTACAGTGGCCATGGGGAGGGGTAGCAGACGACAGAGACAGCTTGAGAAGAAATCAGTTCAGTTCTTTTCTTTCTACTTGAAGCTCTGAATGATTCTAGCTCAAAGTCCTCTGGGATAGGTGTCTGGTTAAAAATGTGTCTCTTTGAATTGCCCTTCTTTAATTTTATAGATGTGTGCCTATCACACACATAGGAATTTCATTAAAATGTTTTTTCTCTGTCACAGAGGTCAGGGTTTTTCAGGCCTTTGGGGAACAGACAGCATGCCCAAATGTCTGCTCAACTGAAGACGATGTTACCCTACTGGAACAGCATGTTCTTGATATTTGGCAGGCCTTGGGAACACCCCAAATCACATGAAGAGGATGGAGAAGGGTCACAAAATTAAATCGGTCTAGTCCACCTACTTCTACCTTCAACCCACTTCTAATAGGTTTGAATTAATTAATGTCTCCCCAGTCATACTTGTTACAGCCAGTTCAAACTGGGATTAACTGGACAGAGATAAAAATTCTCCTACTTTTTGCTTTCACAAATACAACTGACAGGAACAAAGAGAAATATTTCTATTTGTAGAGAGCAATGTGATGATAATTCTTTGGACCTTGAAGCTTACAGAAGACTAATGAGATAATGTCTAAAACGTGCTGGAGCTGCATGCATGAAAGGCTCTATGGAGATAGAAAATATGATAAATAATGCAAGAAATCTTGGTGTCAGGAAATCTCCTGTCTTCTGGAGGACTTAGTAAATATTAAATTAATACTTTATAAACAAGTACCTGCTAATCTTATCTGTCAACTTCAGCCAAGGGAGGTTGAAAAGTACCATTATTCCCAGCATAAAAAAATAAGAATCTTGACTTCTAAAGAAAGATTTTCCAAGAAAATTCTAACACAGACCATGGCTGGTAGGTGATGCCTTTATATTAAGCCAAGCTTCCAACTTTAATTTCAGCTCTTGGTCAATCTTATCAATGTGAAAGCACCAGTCTTAGCCCCTCAAACTTTCCACTCAGTCTGAGCCAAATGCATCCCTGGGGGATTCTCCTGCTATCCTAAATTGAGAAAAATCATAAAGCACACCCTCTTTGGGGTTCTTGAACTATCAAAGTACACTCAACAAATAATGTTCTCAAGAGTGACCACATAATGGATTTCAATAACTTAAGAGCTCAATTCAATTACCTACAAGCCTTAATCTGCTCCTTCATGCAAGTCCCTTCATGTAAAAAAATACACAATACCTTCATTTCTTCCCATAGCATCTTTTATTTCTAACAATAGAAATAAAGAAACAACTGGTTTTTTTTTTCATGAACTCTACAAAATAACAAACAAGACACAAAATTTAGCAAAGAATTTTCTAATGGGGCTTCAAAAACATTTAGCATATGCTCTCTTCTCACCAGCTCCCAAATACCAATAAATCTCCCATTTATTTATTTAAACTCAGTATCATTTCAGTTTTTAGAACCTGACTTGAAAAAAAGCTACTACCTCTTTGAACTTAATCTTAAAAATCTTCCCAAATCATCAAGTCACAAAATTTCTACTCGAAAAATCAAAAAGTCTCAGAGCTGGGGAGAACTTTGATAAGTGATCTGATTTAACCCTTGCCTATAGATATGTGAATGTGATTTACAAGTATTAAGACTAACAACCTGTGGAGAGTGGGCCATGCTTGACCTTTTGGGACATACACAAAGTGATAGGACAACACCCTCACCTCAAAGGAGTTGCTGTGTTTCCAGTGATGTGGTTCCCGAAGTGCGTCAGTATTACTTGGGGGTAAGGTATGATTATAAAAATGAACATTCCAGGTCCCATCTCAGACCTACTGATTGATAAAGTTTGAGGACGGGACCCAGGAATCCACATTTTTTTAAAGCATCCCAGGTAACTCTTAGCACCATTTAACATTTGAGAACCCTTGTTCCAGTAGGTCTGAGAGATGTGTTCAAAATAATATCAGAAAAGTGTTGAATAGGGACTAAATCTGGGGGCCCGTCCTCTAGGGACATAAACAGAGATTTGATTTAAAAAAAAAAAAAAAAAAAGCATCTCCTTCATTCATGTCAGATATCCACCAGAAAACACTAAGTCATCTCTTAGCCCAACCCCAGACACTTTCCCAAATTATATTGACCACTAAGTTAAATTGTGAGTTATCAATTTCATAATAGAAACCCTTAGCGCACAAGATTAAAATCTCTAGTGATCTATGATTCTCCCTAAAATGCCTAATTCACCTGACATTTAGTATGGATTCATTTAGTTCATGAACCACACGTTTTAGCCTATTTTCTTCCCACAACAGTAGTGTTCATAAGGAAGAGCAATTTTTTTTAAAAGATTTTATTTATTTATTTGACAGACAGAGATCACAAGTAGGCAGAGAGAGAGGAGGAAGCAGGCTCCCTGCTGAGCAGAGAGCCCAATGCAGGACTTGATCCCAGGACTCTGGGATCATGACCTGAGCCGAAGGCAGAGGCTTTAACCCACTGAGCCACCCAGGCGCCACAGGAAGAGCAATTTTTATAATCCTTTCCTTTGGCAAAAAATATGAAAAACTAGTAAACATAAAGTTGAATTTGGAAACGTGAGATATTTGAACTTTAAAAAGTAAGCTCCTAGCAGAATTAATTGGCACATAGAGATTCTGTATAACGTACAAGATCTAGCACTTTCTGTACAGAAAAGGCACCTAGGGAGTGGCCATCAATGCAGATTGCAGAAGAGTCTGACTCCATAGAAGTAAGACGGGTAACTGAATTTTTAAGTAGCACCCCAGCGAATTCTGATGTGAATGGTTTTGAAAAAAACAGTCTTAGGGTTTCAAGAATCCAAGTTTATACCTACTTAAACTTTCTTTTGAATCTAAATCAACATACTAAACACAGAAGATTATCAATATATGTATATTTAATTAAGGTAATTACAAATGAGAAGAAATAGGGAAATTCAGCTCATCTAATCAGAGCCCGCATTCTATAAGTCAGATTGTATGTATCATAAATTCCTGTCCTCCAGCATTAGGAGCGCATGTAGTAAAAAGGCAACTCAATGTAGGCTTTTACTGTTGCCCCTTTTAGAGAGTATATAGAACATTCTAATTACCTACTTTTAAAACTTAAAATATGCTGAACAGTGTGTGTATATGGTAACAGAGAGAGCGGACTGAGGATTCGGTAAATGCGCATGATTCTTTGGCCAAAAGCAATAATCAGAGAAACATAATTCTGGGGATCATACAAAATAAAAGCAAATGGAATCTGTCCTTGATCATTCCTGATGTCAGGATTGTAATTTCCCCATTCCTACAGGAATTAATTGTGGACAAATTAAACACTTGCAGTATTATCTAATTACTAATAGCTCACAGAGAACTGGGATGTTGTCATCTTGACTCCCTTTGAGGGGGCAAATACGTGTGGGTTCTGGGGCTATTATATAACGTTTTATTGCCCAAATAGTCCACAAACCTATAAAAGGAGCTCTGGTTTATTACTTAATGATGGCCTACCTTAAACAAGTTATTCGCCCCTTCAGAGACTCAGTTTTCTCAACTGTAAAATGGATACCCGGGCTGATCTGCACTCATAACCCTGGCTCTTTCCACTCCTCCTTGCCATTCCCCACAGCACAATGCCTAACTGAGGTTTACATGGAAACATCCTAAGAGATAAGTTTTACAAAAGCGTTCTATGAGCTGTAAGGCACTATACAGATGAAGTGGATTATTCTTAGTTGTTGTATGAAGTCTAGTTATAAAGATGCAAAGTGACCCAGAAAAAGAAAACATGCAGACAAACCTGAAGTTACTACATCTGTGGTGCCTAGAACTTTACCTAGGGCAGGACAGATAGGTGCTTAGTAAGTACTGAGTAAATAAAGCACGCACACCAAAAAAGAAAGAAAGAAAAAGAAAAAAGAAAAGAAATACTGAGAAAGGATAAATAAAGCTAAAAGCAAGGATAGTTTGATTTAACCATTCCCCCAAAACTTGTAACAATTCCCTACAAGGCTAACATTTTAAGAACTATCTGATGTGAAAGAGTATTAAAATGTAGGACTGACCTGGCCCATCATCTTCAAAAAAATGATTATATACTTACCTCTTTGGCCTTTCAAATGCAGCCGTGTAGAAGCTGGGTGAAGTTGCTGAAATTTTTTCCCTTTATCAGATAGATCTGCATAATCATCCTAGCAACCTGTAGAGGAAATAATAAATTCTATAGAACGTTGGGTACCCAAGCTCTGTTTTGTATCTGAAAGGCTGATTTTTAGTGACATACTGATTTTTAAGCAAACCAGATTTATCTCTTAAGCTCCCCTCCCCAGACACACACCAAAAGAGGATGGAGTCAGGAGAGGTAGCGAAGAAGTTATTTATTTTATAAAACAAATTCTTTAGAAGCCCTTTGTAGGTTTCCTAGAATACATAAAATATGATTCGAATTTAAATATTCAAATTGCATTACAACAATTTGTAATTGCATTACAACAACTGTTGACATAGTTATTCATATAAAGAGACAAATAACTCATTAAAAAACTCTAGGGAAAAAAATGTTTTCTTCTGGGTGGGCCTTAACTAGTTCTCCCCCACCCAACTACTATTGCAAATATATTTTTATGCTGGGTAACATCTCCAAAAACAGGAATGCTTTTTTCTATTGTTGAAATGAAACAAACAAGTTTGCTTTCAGAGTCACAGAAGTGCCCAACTGTTAGAGAAAACGTTTTCCACTGGCCTCTTGCCTGTCCTATCCCCATGCAACCTTTCCTATTGGCCCCTTTCTCTAGGAGGGCCACTGGGGCTGTCTGCGGGAACTAACTGTAAAACCATTTTGTGCAGTGAAAACTAGTTTTTTCAAAATCTCAGAGACCGCCCAGAACATGCCTGATTTTTGGCAAATATGTACGTGTTTCCTCGGTATTTGATTAGCTGCATGCTAAATAACTGACCCCGGATTCTGGGTCTTCATTTGGAAAAAAGAAGAGGGGGGAAAGTGTTCTAAAAATTGACAAAAGGGAGAAAATCTCTTCTGTCACCAAAAATCTAAAATTTATTTTACGTATTTGTGTTTTGGGGAAGGGGCAGGACAAGGGAATTCAATGCAAAGACTCCAACCAAGCTAAACCGTTCAAAATGAGCAAAAGCGTTTAAACTCTACGTAGAGCATAAGCATGTGCTAGGAGCTCATGAAAACCTGTCCCTCCCGATCAGAAAGCTTCCCAGGGTGGGACTTGTGTGCTGGGCTGATACCTATGGCCGGGAATCTCGGAGCAAGGTCCACGACGGCACGGGGAGGAAGAGGCTCCTTGAGAACAGGCCCTGGCTTTGCCTCATCCTGATGTGTTCCTCTCCTCACAGCTTCCTGTCTCACATACTAGGTGCTCAGTTAATGTTGGTGGGTCGCAGGAAGCGGACAATCCGCATCTGCCCTCACGCCCCAGGCGAATTCTCGGGAACGCGGGTTTGCTCAGACTCCTCGCGTTTGCTGAGGTCACTTGGTCCCGGCTGCTACGGCCCCAGCAGCTGGAGAGTAACAAGAAGCCAAGCTACCGGAGCCAAGATGGAGCGGAAGCGGGAGAGCTAACTAGGCGGCGCAGGGCGCGAGCTGGGGGGCCCACCTGACCGCGTCACCGGCGGCCCAGTCCAGCGTTCCCATTGACCAGGAGGTCCACGCCGCCCGCGCGCCAGGCGGGGGCGGGGGCAGGGGCGGAGGCAGGGAGGGACGCCCCGGCGCGCGCCCGGCCCCAGGCTCCGCCCCCTTCCAGGCCCCGCACGCGCCCACTTAGGGGAGCCGCGGGCCGGGGGCCGCTGGGGGGAGGAGAGGCAGCGCCGCGCGCGCCGCCGCCAGCTGACGCGGTCCCCTGCGCGCGCGCCTCCCCTGGCCCCCGCCCCTCCCCGTCCCGGGGGCCCGGTGCGCGGCCCTGCTGACGTCAGCGGGCGGCTTGCGGTGCGGGGTGCGCAGAGCCGCTGGCGCACTCGCGCGCTGCGCTCGCCCCCTCCCCCGCCCGGGCTGTGGCGCGCGCACTCGCTTGCTCTCCCTTCATTTTTTTCTCCCCTCCCTTCCAGCCTCTCTCCCTCTCTCTCTCTCTCTCTCTCTCTCTCCCTCTCCCTCTCGAGCTCCCGCTGCCCGCGGCTCCCTCGCGCTCTCCCTCTATCTCCGGTAGCCTCCACCGAGCGATGCGAGCTTTGGGAGACAGCGACGCCGCCTCCCGTTAGAGACCTGCCCCCCGCCCCGGCCCGGCCCCCTGCCCAGCCCTGCTCTGCGCGCGGGGGTCGGCAAAGGCGCCGCGGACGCACCGTCGGCTGAGGACCCGCGATGCACATGCACTAGCAGCACCCCCTCACTCACTCCCTCCACACCCCGCGCCGCCGCCGCCTCCTCCTCCTCCTCCTCCGGCAGCAGCGGCAGAAGGACCCACCCTGCCCCCCACCCCACCCTCCGCCGGCTCCGGCTGCGGCTCCTGCCTCAACTATTATTTTATTTATTTTGGGTCGTGCACAAGCCTCAGTGCCTGCAGCCCGCGCCTCCTCGGACCGCGGGCGCCTCCTCCCTTGGCCCCGGAGCCCCAGACCCCGGCCACCTTCGTCTCGACACCCCTAGAGCCCGCCAGCTGCCGCGAGCCTCCGCGCTGGAATCTTGTTAGCGGCTGTCTTTTTGGGGGGTTCTGGTTTCCCGACATTTTTGTTTTCGGCCAAGGGAAGGATATCGTGGTTTTTTTCCCCTTTGAGCCCAGGCTCTGCTCTCTGGGGGGGGTGGGGGGCGCGCCGAGGCGGGGAGCCGTGCCAGCCGAGTCGTGCGGGCTGTGGCAGGGAAGGGGCCACCATGGGATGTACTCTGAGCGCAGAGGAGAGAGCCGCCCTCGAGCGGAGCAAGGCGATTGAGAAAAACCTCAAAGAGGATGGCATCAGCGCCGCCAAAGACGTGAAATTACTCCTGCTGGGTAAGGACCGGCGCTGCCACCCCCATCTCCCGACCCCGGCCACTCCGCACCCACCTCCACCTGCTCTCCCACCCTATTCGTGCCTGGGAAGACCTGGTCCCCGATTTGGCACCACTGTGTGCCTAGGATCGTCCACCCTCTCGCCTGCCTTGCCCCCATGCCCTCCCCCCCCCCCACTTCCCCTAAGCTGACACTCACCAGTTTTTCCCCCTGTCTGTCCCAACAGGGGCTGGAGAATCAGGAAAAAGCACCATTGTGAAGCAGATGAAGTAAGTCCCTGTGGTCTTGGGATTTGTACTTTTATTAATAATTTTTTGTCATTTGTATTACCTTGCTCATTCTACATTGCTCTCCAGGCCTGGTTTCTGATTCGCACATACATACACACACACACACACCCCTACCTGGATTTGACTCCCCTCCCCCCCGCCCTACGTTGGTTCTGGGTCCTCCACCCCAACTCCCAGGTGGGTGGGTTTTTTTTTTTTTTTTTTTTTTTTGCCGGTGGGGGGGGGAATGGAGCGCCTGTAGTTGTATGAATGACAGTGTCCGCCATATTGATCAGAACATCACACTATTGGCATGATTATGATCATTACTCTTCTTGGGTGTATCACTACCTTCATTTCTATCTCTGTCTCTGTTTCATTCTGTACTTCTCTCTCCTCCTCCCTCCACCCGCCCCCCCCCCCTCCATTTCCACGTCCTTAATCTCACTTCCCCCTGCTCTTCTACTGGGGCAGTGATTTTGAACTTGACTAAAAGATGGAGGGGACCCAGCCCTAGGCTGGGGTGGAGGATCAAGTGTCTGCTGTTCAGGGATTTGGTGCTGAATTGGAGGTTGTGGTTTCTCACCCCCCCCCCCCCGCCCCCCCCAAAAGGACTAGGGTTAGGAAGGGGTTTGTGGTAGGGAAAGGGGTATGTGGTAGGGAAGGAGATGGGTTTCCAAGCAGATGTGACTGGCACAGCTGTATCCAAGGCAGAGGTGGAAGAGGGATGCTGGTTGAGGCTGAATGCCAGTCCCTTACTTCCCCTCCCGGCCCCCTGCCCCCCTCCCCCCAGCGTTGGCTCTTCTGATAGGGGCAGTTTTCCTTCACTCAGTGGCCTTTATCAATGTATTCATTTACACTCTGCATAGGCCATTTTCCTTGTAATGTACCCACAATGCGGATTTCAGGCCCCACTTGGCCGCCCCCTTCTGCCTAAGATATCAGTTTCCCCTCCTAATTAACTGGGGGTGGATTTGAGTGATGGTTGAAAATTTAAACAAAATGGGATATTCCTTCCCTTCCACACTTTCTCAGTAAGGAGCCTCGCCCCTCCTTCCCACTCTCAGGCTTGCTTCTTGCCCCATCCACTCGGCGATTCCTGGTGAGCCCACAGGAAGCTTTGCTTGGGAGGGGGTGGCCTGCGGGGAAGGGGTGTGCGCCCTCACGGCCTCCTGGCCCTGCTGCTTCCGTTGGGCTGTCAGTTCGGGACTGAGGAGTTCGTTAAGACCGTTTAGCGAAGGATTCCACGTCGCTTTGCTGTGACACCTTCGTGCACACACAGCTCCTAATTAGGGGTTGCTGTGCAGTAAACAAAAATGATTATTTTTCAACTTGACAGAATAGCTGAAGTAATTGCATCCTGTAGGAAAACAATGGAAAATAAAAACCCCTTTCGCGGAAAGGTGGGTGGGAGACGAAGCATGCTTGCGGTTTCAGAACCAAGATGCAAAAAATCTTGCATGTGTAACAGGCATGACAAGCGGGTTCTAGGCGGCGCCATGATGGTAGGGAGTAGCGACTCAGAGACAATTTCCCCACGTCTGCCTGACATATTCTTATTTTCGTTCGAGAGCTCCCTGGGGCTTTCTTTGCAGAGGCCCCCTCGGCTCGCCGCACCCCTCTGAGCCACGGGTAATTTGGCCTGGGGCTTCTCTGGAGCTTGTGCAGCCCAAATGGATGGGGAGGCGGGGCCTGGGGAATTGCTCTTTGCAACAAGGTGCATGTTGCATCTTCCTGGAGCCCTTGCAGGTCGGTAAATGCGAGCAGCGCCACCCCTCTCTCCCAGAGGGGGATGTTTCAAAACTTCAGAAGTCTGTAATCTGCAGTGGCGGCCTCAAAACCGGGTAGAAGCCCCAGCCACCGGGGCTGGGTGAGGTTTCAGGCGTTGCGAGTGGTGGACAGCGCCCAGCTGAGGCCGGAAAAGTCGATGGGGCTCTGCTCGGTGGCGCTCGGCTAGGCTCGGTGCGGACTGGGCGCGGGGCTCGGAGGGATTCGGCAGTGTTCGGAAAGGAGTCGGGGCTCCGGCGGAGAGAACCGAGCCGCTTCGGAGGGGGCCGGAGGCATTCGGAAAGGCTCGGGGAAGGGGGTGGGGGTAGTCTGCAAATTAACTTTCCATCCAGCAAGGCAACTCCTTACCTGCTTTTTTTCCCCCGAATGTGTCCCATAAATTAGGTTGATTTAATAAGAAGTTTAAAAATACATACCGAGTCCCCCAAAGGGTACGTCGCCTTTTTTATTCAAAGAGAGCTGAGTTCTCTGAGGAAATAGGTGTGCCATTTTAGAATGAAAATTCCTAATTATATACTGGGGCAGGAAATCTTAAATGAAGGCTGCATGTAAGCTTTTCCGGGGAAAGTCTTATGTGTCTTATGTTTAGTTACACTGAGGAGGGGGAAAAAGTCAAGCCTTTGATGTTTGAGATGGTTAAATCAGATATCAGCATTTCTTCTCTTTCCCCTGTACCCCCTACTCCCCACTTGTCTTACTCCCACAGGACATATTTTTGGAGAAAAATGTCAGACAAAACTGAGATTTTATAAGTAAAACTATTAAATTTTTTAAAAAATACACCAACTCTTTAGGAAATAGGCTAGGTTTGTTCAAAAGGTCAGTGTAAAAGATTTCTGGCCGTGTAAATTTTGCTGCAAGGGACCCTGCCATCCTGTCCTCCTGAAGCATTCATGAATGGTAGCTTTTTCTGTGAGCCCTCCAGCTTGGCTCGAAATAAATCAGATCAGGGCCTTGTGCCAAGCTGGATGCAGGACTTGTTTTATTAACCACAAAATGTGGGATTGGTGTCACTGTATCCTAGTGACAAATTCTTTTGAGTCCTCCCTTGCAGAGATGATTTTCCCAATCGCCACTTGACTGAGAGTTACTTGAGTCAGGAGACCTGTACTGTGGGTGGGGTGAGGCCTAAAAATCTGGGTGACATTTGCAGAAAGCACTTCTGGACTTCCCTGTGTAGTGGGATTGGTGACCAAGCTATCAGGCCATATGTATGAATTAATTTAGATGCTGTTTTATTCACCTGGATAATGAAATTAGAGTTCTGCATGGGTGATTGCCCTGTGAGAATTTGATGATTTCCTAATGGGGTCTGGGGTTTAATAGCTCCTGTTGGATTGAGAGAAAGAATATTGATATTCAGATTTCTCCAGACCCTTTTAAATCAGCATTTCCAGAAGAGCAAAGAGCCATTCCTTTGAGCCTGTATTCTCAACTGTGTGTTGTGACGTACTGATTGGAAGGAATAGGCTTCCATATATAAATAGTAAGTGAAGTTATATGACAAAGGACTGAATAGTAGATGCTGCTCAGAACAAAGTATTAACACCCACTTCAGGCTAAGAACGTTGCAGGGAGACTGACCTTTGAAATTCTTTCGCTTGATGCATGTTATAGTGGGAAACCTCCATCCATTTAAGAGGTGCCACAGATTAAACCATCATTTTCAAAGCCCGATCCTTAATGCTTGATTAAAAGTTTCTTTTGAACATAGCTTGCTGGGGTGTTTTTGTTTTGTTTTGTTTTGTTTTCCTTTGCATAGGTGATCATGAGTTAGCCTTTGGGAGCTCTGTGTCAGACAACATTTCAGTACTGAGAAATAAACAACGATCATTGACACAGCACAAACAAAATTTTACACACACCATGAGTAATCAGTGACCTTTTTCAATACATGGTATTTACATAATTCTGCTCATTAGGAGGCCGGGACCTCACCTACGATATGGCCTCATCATTTTTGCAATCCGTGGGACACTTTATTCAGACTAATCAAAAATTTAAAAGGAGGTATTAATTTTATTTAATTACCAAAACACTTACAAAGAGCTCTCCTGAAGAATCATATTTTATGAAGTGTGGAAGGAACAGAAATATCATTTTAAGGGACTTCCCACTTTGTGCCGTGACAACTGTTAGGGCTACGTACCTGATGAAAACAAAAAAACGAAAGAACTCGTGGAGTTGCTGTAGGTACCACAGTTCACCCTCATTTGAGGTGTTGAGTTGTCTGTGATGTCACACTCAGGCTGTCTGCTTCTGGAGCAGTAAGTGGATTTTAGGAAGACAGAGAGTTGAAAGGTGGCACTGAGGCGTGGCCTGCAACCTGCTGGCTTTATATATAAATGGACACAGTAAAATGGGGTACTTGGGGTGTGTGCTTTTTCCCAAAATGCTTGCTCGGTGCCACTGTAAAATAAATGGCAGGATTTTCCAGGTGAAGATGTCCTTTCTCATACAAATATCCCAGCCCATACGGCAGGTTCTGATTCTGAGGACAGACCCCATCCTGCTGGGGCAGGGGGTCTTCAGTCATCACCTGCCACCAAAGGCTGGAGGTGTCCTCCCACCAGCTGACCCTGCCTTTGTAACTTGGGTGTCTCTGCCTTTGTAGCTTACGTTCACAGCAAGTCCGTGTTCATCCCGCACGCTGCCATGCAGCACCTGTATTAAGTGGCAGTCATGTGTGGAAGGGAATGACCACGTGCAGCCATTACTCTATAAAGGGCAGCTGTCTAAAAGGGCGTTTCCTGCACATCCCCGAAGGGTCCCACATGGTCCCACGTGGAGGCAGCACTCTGAAGAGCTACTCTTCTTAGAGCAGCTCTTCTTCCTACTTGTTAGTTCTGGAGTCCTCTCTTTGGCTGCTTTGCCCTTCCCCCTTCCTCCTATCTCCATGTTTATTCAAATGGATGCACCTTGCTCTCTGGAGACGGCGTGAGCGCAAACAGAATGTCAGATCAAGTAGCAGACGAGTTCTCCTTTGCTGATGGATGGTGCTTTCTCCCTGCTTACTGTTCACTGAGCTGTAAATACCAACAGACCTTCCTGCCAGAAGAGTAGTAAACGGTCCACCTGATCTCAGGAATCAGCCGCAGAACTCCTGAACCCCAGTTACCTGTTGGACTCTGAAGTAGAACGTGTCTGCTTGTCGAAAGGGTTGCTCCTGACTAGATTAAATGCATGAGGCTTCATTCTGGATCGACATGGTTCTCACAGATTCCGGAGTTGCTGTTCTCTCGGTGTGGGACTAGGTTAGATGCGCAATGCTCAGAGTCAGAGTACGGTCTTGTTTCTCTAGCACTTGGAACTCCCCAGATAGTGGCGTGCTCCTCAGAGTGCCACATCTGCTAAAGATAGGACAGGTCACTCGTGTTCTTCAGTGACTCACAGTACCCTATCTCTGTTCACACTGGAGATTCAATATGAGCAGAATACGGTCCTGGTTTTCTGACATGTGGTCAGTCCATCTGGATGCAGGGACTTGATTTCCTGTCTCCCAGGGTGTCTTCAGGCTCTCATTTCTTATGAAGCTAGACAGACCATTATCACAAGAGCCACATCGTGATCTGAAAGGCAATAGGCAAGCTGGGAAAAGGATGATTTCAAAATGAGAAAACATTTTGGAAAAGGTTACCCCCAGACTTGATACTGGCAAAGAAGAACTTTTGATGTTGACAAAAAACACCTCTGTGTGTGTCTGTACACATACTACATGAATTTAAGAACAGCGGGCACTATGGATAGGGCACTTTACCTTATGGACTGCATCACTGTAAACAGCTTAACGGTGCTCAGATGATCTCCATTCTAAGAATTTCTTTAAATTTGCATCACATTCTTATATTATCCTGTGCTTCTTGCTCATACACAATACTGGCTAGAAAAGAAACCATCTAACAAATCCGGCATTAGCATAGAGGGATAGGAGAGGAAGGAGCAGTGGCCTGTTACTGGTTCGAGCAAATAACTGGTTTCGTTTTTTAGAGAAGCCGTTTAGCATGCTTCTCTAAAACTGACAGGTGATTAGGAGCACGGACTCCGTAACCAGGCTACCTGGCTTCAAATCTTTGCTCTGCCACTAACTTGGTGTGTGACCTTAAACAAGTTGCTTAACTTTTTGTACTTCAGTTCTTTGCCTGTAAAATGGGGCTGATAATAAAAATACCTAATAGAGTTGTTGGGAGCAGTAAATAATGTAGTGTATGAAATGCCCATATAACAGTGTTCTAAAAATCATTATACAAATGTCAGCTCTAGTTTTTATTCCTTTGACTGATTAGTGGGTGTTCCTTTCCCATATGGAGTTCTCTTCTGAAGTATGTGGGCCTTACCTTCCTTGAGAGCCAGAAGGGGAGTGCTGCGGTTCATGCTCATGGCTTCTTCCCCTTGCCTGCTCTGCACGCCGTTATATAACACACTGTGTTGTCATAACTGATGTGACATTTTTGATGGTGCAGCTGCTTCAGCCCATGAGGCTGGAGTGATATTACAAAGAGTGGGAAAGAGCACTGGACCTGGAGTCAAGACAAGTGGCTCTCCCCCTGCCTCTCTGAGGGGGGGAATAGCTGCCCCCAGCTAGTTCCCTGTTCTGACCAGTCCGTGAAATTGGGAACTTTGATGAGAGGTTCTAAACATAAAAGCATCAATTACAGTTCCATCCTGCAGGGGTCGGGGGTACCTGTGAAAGCTCTTTGAAGGCCAAGAGAATTGCTGAATAGCAACCTCAACCACAAAGCTTTGTCAGCCAAGAAAGTCCTAGTCCTGAGAGGCATTTTGAGGAAACCACCTCTAACCAAACTTTTCATGCAGATGTGGTTCTCAAACCAAAGAGGAGGATCTGAAAGTATCCTGTTAGTAAAAAAAAGGATGTTTCTGGGAGGAGAGCCCCAGTGACATGTTAGAGGGAGAAGTGGTTTGTCTGTGGCTTCCAGGATTCTTAGAAATGGAGACAGCCTGGCTCTACCAGGGATGGCTGCAGGTAAAGGAACTTGCCTGGGGTCAGGTCCCTCAGATCCAGGGACTAGGAGATTTGCAGATCGGTAAAAGGGGAGGATAAGGAGAACTGTGTTTTAAATCTTGACTCATTTCTCTAATTTGACTTTGGACAGGTCATTTAGACCCTGTGGGCCTCAGTTTGTTCATCTCTTAAATAGAACGTGGGCTTTCACCACAGAATTTCTCAGGCCTCTTTCAGGTTTCTAGCTCTAAGATCCAGTAAATGCAAAGAGAAACCTAGAAGCCTGAAATGCAAGGGGGAATAGTGGGAGTATTTACCGCCCACAGCTTTTATCTGCTGAGCCATCTTTAGTTCTAATTTTCTTTACAGAGAAGAGGAAAAACATTGTGCTTTTCATAGCACAAAAAAAAATTAAAGTAAAATAAAATCCTCCAAGGCTAATAGTCAGTGCCCTGAATTTGTCCCCCTACTCACTTAATTTCTCAACCAAGAAGGAAGAAAGAGAAAGGGAATAGCATGTCAGGATAGTACATGGCTAAGAACTTACCCTGGATTCTCTGTCTACATCATAGCCAACTGAGAGGTTCTCTATGGAAAATTGTTACTTTATAGGGACAGCTTCCTTGTGCCATAAAATCAACCCTGGGTCACCTGCCTCCAGGATCTCAGAGCACTAACTATATATTGTCAATTAATTATGTATGTAATAGATCTGTCTTCTTTGCTGGCCTCAGTGCCCCTTCCTTACCACAGCTCCCTAAAGCAGGGATGGTGATTTATTTTTGCTCATAATACAGCCCTGAGCCCAATGTCTGACACACAGGAGGTGTTTCATAAATGCTTGATAAGTGAAGAGAAGAGAAAGAAATGAGGTTCACAATGAACTCAAACTCACTTGTACATAAGCCAGAATAATAAATAATATTGGAAGACTTTGATGATCATAGCATTCATAATTTTCAATGCAATCCATTATCCTCTCTTTTTTTTCCCCTCACATCAACCTATGAGGAAAAATAGCCATCAACTCCCAGCTTACAGATGAAGGAGTGAGGCTCAGAATTTGGGTGGCTTGCTCAAAGCCGCACAGCTTTGTAAGTGACAGTGATGTATTTAGACCATGATGTGGTTACTTCCAAAGCCCATGTCCTTTCCGTTCTAACCCTATGGGGTTCTTTCTAGACCACCACCAGTGTGGGCAGGCTCGAGCTGGCAGACGGGACCCAGTACCCATCAGCAGCTTTGGCTGAAGATAGGGGCTGAGAGAATAGCAGGTATTTGATTGGTGCTGAGTTCCTTTTGGAAATGGAGGTGGTGGCCGTCCTCACATTTGACACTGATTCTGACACCAGCTTGTTCCCCAGCCACCATCTGGACAGCTCCTGAAATCATTTGCTGGTGCTGCCTCGGAAGTGTGGGCTCTTTGTGGGTGGCAGGAGAGAGAAGCTACCACTGAAGACTTTGGCTTTGGTAGAAGCAGGTGGTTCGGAGGAGACTTGGGAAAGACAAAATAGTGTATATACAGCCTTTCAACCATCCATCCATCCATCTATCCTTCAGTCAATCTGTCTTTCCATCCATAAGTATTTACTGAGCATCTACTGATTCACTGGACATGTACAGGGTGTCATGGAAGTAGAGAGGAAGGTCTAGGTCCCTGCCCTTCAGGAACTTAGCCCAAAGGGAGTGACATGTAAAAGATTATTATACTTCAGATCAGGAAGCCCATGAGGATGAAGGGCACCATCTCTAGGCAGGAAGTTCAGGGAGAAAGTGGCCTATGGACTGAATCTTAAAAATGGAAGGTAGCTAGCTAGGTGGAAAAAAGGAATGCCAGGCAGAGGGACCAACATGTGAAAAAAGCTCTAAGATATGTCAGCACATGGAGCAGGATGGGAGTGTAAAATAAGTCAGTTTGATTAGAGCATAGCCTCTAAGAGGACTGTCAGAGATGAAGGAGGTAAGAGGAAACCGAGATAGACCATGAAGCTTCTTGTCGATGTGCTAAGGACTTCAGATTTTATTCTAAGTACAATAAGATGCCACCAGGATGGTTTTTTATTTGTTTGTTTTGTTTTGTTTTTTACTGAAGTGCAATTGACAACATTATATTACGTCCAAAGGTTCAATGTAGTGACTTGATATTTGCATAAATTGCAAGATGATCACCACAGTAAGCCCAGTTAACATCCATCACCACACATAGTTACAGATTTTTTTTTTCTTGTGATGAGAACTTTCGAGACCCATAAGGGTCTAAGGAAATGGGTGGCAGGGTCATTTCTTGCACTTGAAAAGGATCACATATGTGGACTAGAGAGAGAGTCATGCCCAGAGGTTAAAAGACCAGGCAGAAAGTTATTTTTGTGATCCAGGTGGGAAAAGTTTAAAAAGTAACTTGAAGCAGTGGAATGGGAAGAGGAAACAGACTAGAGATACTGGGGGAATGGGAAAATTGAACTTATTTGATAATCAGGTGGAAGTGCATTGGGGAGGAATTTCATTTTATTTATTTATTTTTAAAATTGTATTTACTTATTTAATAGAGAGTGAGCAAGCACAAACGGTGGGGAGGAGTGGGGGAGAAGGAGAAGCAGACTCCCCACTGAGCAGAGAGCCCAATGTGGGATTTGATCCCAGGACCATGAGATCATGACCCAAGCCAAAGGCAGACGCCTAACCAACTGAGCCACCCAGGCATCCTGAGGAATTTTATTTTAAAGGATATAGACAAGGGGGAGCCTGGTTGGCTCAGTCAGAAAAGATGTGACTCTTGATCTCAGGGTTGTGAGTTTGAGCCCCACACTGGGTGAAGTGATTACTTAGAAAATAAAATAAAATCTTTAAAAATAAATAAAGAATACAGATACAAATGAGTTCAGGATTCCTAGTTGGGCTACTGGTGGGGTGGTAGTGCCATTTCCTGAGATGAGCAATGCAAGAGGGAGAGGGAAGGCCTGCAGAGAAAAATGATGACTGACTTTGTTCATGGTGGTGATTCTTGTGGATCATCTAAGTGGAGATCCCTGGCAGGCTGTCAGATATGTGGGGTAGGACGTAGGACACATCTGGGGAGAAGGGTCCGTGTGGGATTTTGTGCTACTGTGAGCAGTGGGAGCCACGAAAGTTCATCACCTCACCAGGCTAAGCGAAAAGGCAGAAGATGCAGCCCCCACAACACACATGCGCCCCAGCTCCAGGATGTGATAGTCATTTGGGAAGAGGAGCCTGTGAGGGAAACCAAGAAGGTGATGAGCTAAAGGACAGAAAGAAAACTGAAGTGGAGCAGCAGCATGTAAGCCAAGGAAGGAAGGAATTTCCAGAAGGAGGAGGCTGAATCAGATACTGCAGTAGTCAAATAGGCTGAAGCCTAACAGGTACCCAGCGGATCTGGGAAATTGTTGGTGAACTTGGCAAGAGCAGTCCCAGTGGAGTGGCAGGAGGAAAGCCAGATTGCAGTGGGCATTAAGTAAGTGGGACTGAGCATGTGGTGGCCATGAATGGAGACCCCCAGAAAAGAAAATGGGTTCTCGAAGGAGAGGGACAAAAGAAGGGAGAGAGGGAATAAGGTTGAGCAGGGGCTTTATTTTAATAGTTTGTTTGGTTAACATGGTGGGACCTGGTTCTGTTGAGAAGCAGGAAGGAAAGGGCCCATGTGGAGGGAGATGTTGAAGGTATAGGAAAGAAGTAGTAGAAGGAGCAGAGGATGGGGCAGAGATGGGGTGCAGAGTATGGTTGGGCAAGCTGGTATTGACACGAATTTGTGTCATCTTCCCTGAGACTGCCAGAGGGCAGTGAGGCTAGTGAGTGCATGGAGAAATATTTGGAAGGGGGCATGATGGGGACAAGATGTTGAGGGGGTTCCTGCCTTCCCTATTATTATTGCTGAAGTGAGAAGAATTGAAAAAGCAATTGTGCTCCTTTACCGGGACACCAAAGCCTGGTAGTCTTTCTTTATTCAAACCTTTCATTTATTCATTTACCCAGTATATATCTAGCACCTGTTATGTGTTGGGCACCATTCTGGGTGCTTAGAGATTCAGTGGTGAACAAGTCAGGTGCCAGGGGACTCAGGCAATAACTTCATAAACAAATAGTCAGGCATTGTAATTGCAGACTGTGAAAATTTTTCTGGAGTCACACCTTTGAGTAAGACCTTATGCTGATCACCGAGGGATTCAATTCCTACCCTCAAGAGAATTGAGTCAGTTGAAGGAGACAAATTGGTGCCATGAAGGCCCAGAAGAGGCAACAGTGGAGTCTGATTTGGACAACAGCTTAGAATCACACGTGCCTCAAGACAGCTAGGTGGAGAGATGAGAGTTCAGTGGATACCCATTGTTTTACCTTTTCCAGGCTGTTCCAGTGAGGCTGCCGGTCACTGCCCCCCTGCCACTGGAAGATAAGAAGTGGGTGTGTGACCCAGGCCTTGCCATTCACAAAATCACATTTTCCTGGCCATAGTGACTGGGGGATGGGATAAGACTCAGTCTAGGCCAGTCAGAGTCCTTCTTTGGAATTTGAGCTTCTTTAAGCTCTTCTTCTGGGATCCCAGCAAGATCCTCCCTGGGTTGGAATGATGAATGCCTGGAGCTGTCCGGGGCCTTGTTTCCACGTCTCCTTTACTCTGTGAGGAGGAAGCTTGCTTATCATGGGAGAGACTGAGGGGTGAGGGAGGGAATGAAGAGAAGGCAGAATAAGACGAAGGAAGCCAGAAAGACATCTAATCTCTGAAGCTGGCTCTGTGAACCAGTAAATCCCTTTTTTTACGTAAACTAATTTCAGGTGGAATTGTTCCCTTGTCATCCAGGAAGAAGAAACAGTGTGAGCTAAGCCCAGAAGGAGGACTCAGACATGCAGGGCGCCATCAGGGAGCACTGGGCAATCATGTGACCAAAGGGCTTGTTGGGAATTTGAGGAACGGTGGTTAGAAAGGAAGAGCGAAGCTAGATTGTGGGGTTCCCAGACTGCCTTGCTAAGGTGCATATACTTAGAACATAGAGTAGTGTGCACTACCATTCATGGTAAGGTAGTAGGGTGCCAAGTCAGCAGAGCTTGAAGAGGAAGACCAGTAGAGACGCTGAAAAGCAGAGGGAGATTTTTGTAGTCTGAACTGGGAAATTGGAAGGAATCACAATGAGGAACTGGGTGGGGAAGAGATTGAGGGAGGCAGAATGGGTGAGACCTGGTGTCTAGTTGAGCATGGGGAGAAGAAAGGAGATCAGACAAGTTCTCCCGGTTTTGAACCTGGATGTTAGAGTTTAGTGATGCCATCAAGTCAGGAGGCGTAGGACCAGGGAGTGGGGTAGTAGACAGAAGAGGGCAAGTCAAAGCACAAGGGCGAATTTTGGGTCCTTCCAGGATGACTTTTGTATTATGCTCACATCATTCAGTGGTTGTGTTAGGAAGGCATTCTGGCATTTAGAAGAGAGGTCAGGGCTGGCAGGAGGATTGGGCCCAGCTGTCCTGCGTGGTGAGGCCGTGAGAGGGGGTGTAGCTCCCCTGGGATGAGTATGCAGATGGAGAGGAGAAGCCCCCCCCCACCCCGATGTGGAGGGAAGCAGGGACATCTGCCTTAGGTAGGCTCATAAGTAGCTCCCCCTGGGAAAAGAGGCTGGGAGTCAGAGGAGCAGGAGCAGTACCCTGCTGAGAACTCCAGGGAGGGAATGTGCTTCCGGAAGTTCTGTGTGGCTGCAGGGCTCTATTCCATGGCACTGCCAAGCTAGATAAGGACTGAGAAAGGGCCATTGTATTTGGTGACCATGGCTATTATTGGCCTTTGGAAGAGAAGTTTCAGATAGAAGCCATCCTCAAGATATTAGGGTGGCTAAGTCTGGGCTAGGAGTAAAGAAACCTGAGTGCTACCTCAGCTCTGTCTCTATTTAGCTTGGTGGCCCGAGGCAAGTTCCATACCTTCTCTAGGCCTTAGGAGCTTCCACCTACAAAATTAGGAAACCGGATTGAATGATCTGCACACTCCTGCTCAAGTCTTGAGGTCATAATTTAAATTTTGCTGTCCAGCAAAACAGATGTTTTTGTGGCAAAGGAATTCCCCACCTTCTCCCTTGGCCACCCCCAACTGAGATAATAAATTATAACAAAATTAAGCTTTCAGAAGTCTAGTGCTAATTGAGAAAGAAAACTGGGACATCAGCTCAGGGAATTGTGGACACCAGCGCGTGTGCATCCACGTGTCCTCTCCACAGAGCGTGTGGAGCCCTGTGAGGTAGGACTTTGTCTCCGCATGCTATCACAGTTTACAGGAGCAGGATTCTGTGCTCCTCTTGCTTGGGGAGGAGTGCTGATGATGATTCTGGAGTGCAAACACAAAACAACTTTAGGGGTCCTCTCTCTCTAAATTCACTGGCTAGGAGAAAGAAGGCTTATGAACCTGAGCTAGCTGTGTGAGGGAGCTCCAGCCAGGGTGGGCGGAAGAAGAGCCAGAGAGACCCATGCCTCAGGAGAGAAACAAGCCTGAGGTCACTAGAAGGCAAGGGCAGAGGAGGTGGCAGTTCTGTCTCTCAGGCACTCTGTGGCCCTGTCGATGCAGAACTTTGGGGAAGGGATGATAGAATGACATCTGTTCTGACCTGGATGTTAGAATGGCATCTGGTCTTACTACCCTTTTTTTTTTTTCCCGTGTGCAAAAAGGTCTGTTGTTTTTTAATCCTTTCCTAAAAGTTTCAATTACACAAAATTTCCTATTCCCTTCAATGGGTCCTGTTTGTTCACTCTGAATACTAGTGGAAGACCAATCATGTGTTCATTCTAAGTTTATAGGAACGGAGCTCTTAATAAGACTGACAGCTTCTCTACCCTCAAGGATCTTACAGTTTTAGAGAAGGGAGATAGACAAGTACATGAATGAGTAAGGTCATTTCATACAGTGACATGTTCTAAAGGAGGAAGTAAGATTTAAACAGAAGAGAGTGGTTGGCAGAAATAAGGGATAAGGAAGCAGGTTAAGAAAGATCTGAGGAAGGGGTGCCTGGGAGGCTCAGTCGGTTAAGTGTCTGCCTCTTGATTTCAGCTCAGGTCATGATCTCCAGGTTGTGAGATCAAGCCCCGTGTCGGGCTCCTAGCCCAACTGCTTAAGGTTCTCTCTCTCCCTGTCCCTCCACTCCTTTCACCCTCCCCTGTGCACATTTGTGCGTACTCTCTCTCTCTATCTCTCTCTCACCTAAAAAAAGAAGAAAAAAAGATCCCTGAAGCAGAAAGAAGGCTAGGGAAGCTGGACCTTAGGAAAGGAAAAGTGACACAAAATGGGATTAAAGAGGCCTGGTGGCCATGCAGAGAGAGGTATTTGGGTTTCATGCTGAATGCCATGGGTGGTTGAAATACAGGACAACTTGACCTGACTCGTGTATCAAAAAGATCCCTCTACACTCTGAAAAAGGCAAATCCATAGGAACAGAAATCACTTCACTGGTTTCTACGGTTGGTGGGAAAGAGAAATTGACTACAAAGGGGCATGAGGCAACTTTCAGAGTTGATAGAAAAAATCTGTCTCTTCATTGTATGTATGGTGGTCTCTCAACCCTGTATGTTTAACAAACCTCATCAAATCATACCTTAAAAGGGTGAATTTACTGTAATTAAATTATAATTCAGTAAATCTGACTTGTAAAAAGTACATCATTTAATCAAAAAAGAAAAAAAAAAAGAAAGAGAATTGCAGTAAGCCTTAACAAAATTCCT
The DNA here is from genome assembly GCF_030435805.1 of Mustela lutreola. Taxonomy (NCBI): domain Eukaryota; kingdom Metazoa; phylum Chordata; class Mammalia; order Carnivora; family Mustelidae; genus Mustela; species Mustela lutreola. Next base: position 27,560,401 of record NC_081305.1, on the reverse strand, counting down.
TTGGCTGCCAGGTGGAGGATGGAGGGAGTGCACAAGCCTTGTATGCCTGACGCAGTGCCCTCACCGCTGGTCTTAGAGTTGAGCTATATTATGTGCTTCTCCCGGTGGCTATCTTAGGGCAGTTTATTGATATGTGTTCCCAGTTTCTCCGTTTACTTAGCTCTCCTTTACAACTGACTTGAGAGCTCAACAGGGGTAGAAGCCATCTGCTTCCTTCATGTGGATCCATGGTAGATACTGTTACATATTACTGTCCTTACATCTGCATGGTGCTTGAGAGCTTACGTTCACTGTCACCTTTGGGCCTTAACAACAGTCCTGTCAGACCATATAATCAGTGCCTGTATCCCCATTTTAAAGACCAAGAAACTGAGGGGAAAAGAAGTAGCAGTATCAGAGAAGCATGCATCTTGGAGATCTTAGCTTTGCCATTTGTAGACTATCAGTGTGATTTGGGGAGCATTATTTAGTCTCTTGGAACTTGAATTTCTTAATCATGAGAAGGATGAATAGGAAACACGTTACAGACACAATGTGAGGATTAAACGAAGTTAACAGAGCTGAAAGCACTTAGCACATAGTTGAAATTCACTGTTACTATCAGAAAAAAGAGATCTATTCAGGGTGATATGGTCTGTACCAGTGATGGAGCTAGATCCCAGTTCTTCTACTCCAGGTGTGTCTCTCCTTCCGTCGTATCACTCAGTGCATCCTTACCAGTTGGCAGCGTACTGGTACTGGGCTAATTGATTATTCTTCACCAACACCAGTCAGATCCACCAACGCCATCATTGATTGATTCCACAAATACTTACTAAGCACTCACCATGTGCTCGACACTGTGTAGGATATGATGGTGAGCCAAGACGGGATCCATCTCTGCCCTTGAAAATGGAGATGCCCTTACAGTTAATAAGCATTATAGCCAGGTAAGAAGTGGAAAATGCTGAGGGAACACCTACATCAGTCTGGGGTGTTGGAAGACTTCCTGGAGGAGGTCACATTGGAAATATCTTTTTTTAAACAACAACAACAAAAGCGTTTTAATTGTGACATAAATTAGTATACGTCCAAAATGCTAATTTGTTTTAAAAAGCAAGCATTCATGTAACCATCACTAGGTTAAAAATAGGATGTTGCTAATGGCCAGGAAATTTCCTTAAATATCCCTTTTTGATCACAGCTCCCTCCTTTCCTCCCTACCTCCTGACTTTTGTGGTGTTTCCTTATCCTTCTGTAGAGTTTACCACCCACATATGTATCCTGTACTCATATAGTTCAGTTTTTCCTGGTTGGAATGTAATTGGACTCATACTGTATGTCTTTCCTTCAGTATTGCATTTGTATTATTCATCCACATCGTGCATGGCTGTATGTCATTTATTTTCATTGCTATAAGTATTCTATAGCATTCTCTTCTGAATGTTTATCATTTTTCTGTGAATTATTTACAAATATTTATGTACATTGATGAATATGCTATATATTATTGACTTCACAGTACACATCATTATTTACCAGCTATGATTATACTCTGATGTATTTATCCATTCTACTGTTGATACGCCTTGGGGTTATTTTGAGTTTTGGGCAGTTACAAAGAATACTGCTAGGAACACTCATATGGTCATAAGACACGTGCCTCTGTTGAAGTGGTCTTTGAAATGAAATTGCTGGGAATCTTCACCTATATTAGATAATGCCACATTGTTTTCCAAAGTGGTTATTCGATTTTGTACTGTGCTGGCAGACAGGATTCCTGTTATTCCAAATCCTTGCCAGTATTTTGTATTACCAGAATTTTACTTTTTTGCCAACTGTATAGGTGAACAGTAGTGTCTCACTATGCTTTTACTGTACGTATCCTTGTAAAACAGTACAGATTACTGATGAGATTGGTCATCTTTTTACATATATATTGGGCAGTTGATTTCCCCTTTTGTGAAGCACGTGTTCTTTTGTGACCTTGTAAATTAGGTTGTAATTTTATTATTAATCTGTAGGAGTTCTTTATATGTTCTGGAGACTAGTCCTTTTCCAGTTTATTCATTACAAATATTACCTCCCATTTGCTAGCTTGTTTTTTTGCTTTGTTAATGGTGAGCCATGATAAAAAGATGTTCTTATTTTTAATGTAGCCAGATTTTGCAGTCTTCCCCTTTTTGCTTATTGTTTCTTGTATCCTATTTAAGTAATCTTTCTTTCTCTTGAAGTGGTAAAAGCTACCCTCTTTTTTTTACCTTCTTAAAAAGCTTTGAAGCTTTTTTCCTTCCACATTTAGGTGTTTAATTCCCCTGTAATTCTTATATGTGGGGTAAGATGGTGGTCTAGTTTTCATTTTTTCCCTAAATGATACCTATTTGTGCCAGCATTGCTTATCCAAAAAGTCATTTTTTTTTTCAGGCGCTGTTCTGTAGAACTACCTCTATTTTAAGTCATGTGTTTATATATGCAAGGACCTGTTTCTTGTCTCTTTAGACCATTCCGCTGGACTTGGTTCCTATATTAGTACCACACTGTCTTGATTACTACAGCTTTCTAACATGTCTTGATGTTTGGTTTAGCAAATCCCTCCTCTTGGTGATCTTCATGGGTGTTTTGGTCTTGGCCCGTTGTGTTTGCATGTAAATGTTAGACTCCGTTTATGACACTAATCTGTTTGGATACAATTGACATCTTCAGATTGGTCTTTAAATCTCAAGTTTTTCTGGTCCATGTAGGTTATCATAATTTGTCTTAAAAATATTTATAACGGGGTGCCTGGGTGGCTCAGTGGGTTAAGCCGCTGCCTTCGGCTCAGGTCATGATCTCAGGGTCCTGGGATCGAGTCCCGCATAGGGCTCTCTGCTCAGCAGGGGGCCTGCTTCCCTTCCTCTCTCTCTGCCTGCCTCTCTGCCTACTTGTGATCTCTCTCTGTCAAATAAATAAATAAAATCTTTTTAAAAAAATATTTATAGTGTTTCCCGTAGAGGTCTTATGTACTTTCATTTAGATTTATAGCTGAATACTTGCTATTTACAGTGGTCTTGTAACCACTTCTCTTTTTGAATTGCATTTTGTATCTGTTGGTGGTATATGGAAATAACGATAGATTTTTGTATATTGATTTTGTATTCATGAAACTTACTTTTCTATAAATTCAAATGGCTAATCTGTAGATTGTAAGGCCCAGAGAAGGAAGTGACCTGTCTAGGTTCCCATGGCTAGGTAGTAACAGAGCAAGAATGAGTGTGGTCCCATTTCTCCCACTTCTACCTCCCAACAACTGTTCAGGAAAGGTTGGGGTAAGCCATCAGGGAAGAGGAAAAAAACATTTACTGAGCAGCTATTATTCATGACGCTTAGTACACATAATCAGCTTAACTGTCACTGGAGGCTGATTTTCGGTTATCCCCATTTTACAGATGAAGGAAGATTCAGAGGTTATTCAAAAAATATGTTGAGGATCACACCTTGGTTCATCACTGAGAGGACTTTCCAAAGTTGGAAGAGTCCTATTTCTCTTTCATGCATATACCAGTCTGCACACCTTCTCATTCAAGTTTAGACACCCACAGAAGTCTTTGGGCCTCCTAACTTCAACCAGGCAATCTCCCAGGGCCCCCGCCCTGGCCAGATTTGGGGCTGCCTCTAAAAAAGCTGTACTGTCATCTTCAGACTCACAGGAGCCCGCTTATGATCAACTCCTGGGTGGAGTTCCTACCCAAAGTCCTGAGATCACTTTCACCCTGCCCTTCCTCCATGGTTCCCTCCCAGCTAAGAGAATCAGTTCACAACTTGTTGGGTTCTAGGAACCAAATTAGGACTGGCCCTGGGCATCTTGTTTCAGTCCTCACTTGGAAATATGGTTGGTGTTTTATGACCCTGCTTTGTTATACAGTGGACTAGAGAGAATTTATGGTTGTAGTTCTTCCTGGTACCCCTTCCCCCAGTCTCGCTGATTGGCGGGAACTGCCTGCATGCAAAGAAGAGGTTTGCTGTTACTGGCTGTGCAAAGAAATTGTGAAATGCTCTGTTTGTGAACACAGCTCAGCAGTGCTCTATTCAGTGTGACAGCTTCCTACTCTGGAACACACGGCCCTTCACAGGCTGACTGTAAATTATGCAACCCTGGAGTTAAACAATGAGGACCAATGGGGGAAAGGAAGGGGCAAGCTGTGTATTTCGGCCTAGACCTACAGCGGTAGAGCGCACACTTCAGCTACTTGGCGATCGGATGGGAGGAAGGTCTTTAGCAACCGAGAAAAGCCAGGAAGTCCTGTCACAGGCCTACTTGTGAGAGTGGGTTTTAACTTTTTTTCAAAATGTAAATGTTCTTTTCAAACTCTGTTTATCAATTCAGAGAGAGTTCTAGAGACTAGGAGGGACATTTACAAAAGAAAGTAGTCATATGGTGTTACCAAAAGTAATTGAATGCCGTACACAGTATTTAACCTTTGTTCTGATGGCCCCAAGTCATCATTTTTTTTCTTATTGCTTTGTGCTAAAAGTCAGCAGTGCCCCGAAGGGCAATTGATGTACAGACCATTTCCCACCCCCGGTCCCCCCTGCGCTGCCCCCATGGACTTGGAATGCAATTAACTCCACTTTGATATGCTTTCCATAATTGTCCTGTCTCTTCACTTGCTGTCATCTGTCATGTCTTGATGCTTTCTGTGTTCCTACCTCGAGCCTCATTTCCCTTTTCTGGTTCCACTCTGAATCTGGAAGGGCCTGGGAAACTACATGACTGGGTGTGTTGCAATAGTGTGTAGGGCGAGACTAAGTAAGATAGAAGCGAGGACGTCTTCTACAAGTAGGCCGCTTGCGCTTTGGTGCCCGGACCTTTCTGCACTTCTGCCTGTTAATGCTGAGGCATTAATTGTGTAAAAACAAATCGGCTGCTATGAAATGCTCTATAAATGTGTGTGAGGGTGACACGGTTGCTGGTGTTGTGCACTCTGCTGCTCAGAGTTCTCTGTTGTCCTTCATAGCTCTTGGCAGGGTTTCGAGTCACAGAAATTGATGGACAAGTAGCTTCCAGACAAGGGTGATGCACTGTCGTTTGTTACAGAAGATGCTGGGCTAACTTTAGCAAGAGGGAGGCTTGTGTGTAGGATCTCTGTGGCAGAAGGGTTCTGCTGGGCCCTTTCTGTACAATGACATGGGCACACATGGGGTCATGCTGTGTGATCATCAGGGACATCTCCAGGAGCTCTCCACGGCAGTGGGCACCACGGACATCCCCTCACCTGCACGAGAACTGCAAGGTCACCCAGCAAAGCCAGGCCAGACCCAATTGCTACTCTTTGGTCAAGACCTACACTAGCAATTCTTCCAGGGAAGAAAGAATGTGGATTTGGCCATTTTCAGATGTTCGTAGCCCTCATCCTAGAGTGTTTGAAACCCCTTGGTCAAAATGCTCTTCACCAATATTGTCCATTCATTTTTTTTCAGTCTGCAGACATGTACTGAGTGCCTACTGAGGAGAGAAGGGGAAGAGGGAACGTGTTACCATTTTTAACAGTGGTCTTCTAAGGCCACCCTGGGCACCATGAGCTGAAATTAGACCTGATGGAGAAAAGGGAGCTTGCCACATACAGTTGGGGAAGAGGAAATGAAGAAGCAAGGGCTCTGAATCCTGGCTGGGCCACCTTGTAGCTTTGTGACTTTGGGCAAGTGGGGGTGAGGACCATATGAAACAGAGTGGGAAGTATTTAGCCCCGTACTAGGAACATAATAATAACCATGTTTGTTATTGTTCACCAATTGGCAAATACTTGGTATGTGTTAAGACTAGCCTCTTCATCTAGGCTGTAAGCCTCCTGTGGAGGGAATCCAAATTCATAATCATTTCTACCCCATGAGCCAGTTAGGTCTGATGTGCACAGTGAATATTCAGGGTAAATTTACATAATAGGTTGAGGAGCCCATTTATACTATTTTTTAAAAAATATTTTATTTATTTATTTGGCTGAGAGGCTGGCAGATGGACAGGGGAAGCAGGCACCCTGCTATAGAGAGAGCCCCATGCGGGGCTCAATCCTAGGACCCTGAGATCATGACCTGAGTCGAAGGCAGAGGCTTTAACCCACTGAGCCACCCAGGCACCCCCCATTTACGCTCTTGTGGGTTTTCCTGTAAATTGACTGTTGGGTGTAGAAGAAGTTTTTGCAATGCTAATTTGAAACTTCAGTATACATACATGGTGTGTATTATTGTATGTTTGGGTCCCCAGTGGGTTAAGAGTGAGCCTGCCACACCACAGCTCTTTATTGAGCACTTACTATATACAGGGAAAAGGAAGGGCTCTGCTGTCTGCACACCTATGGAGGGAGCTTCCTTCTGCGACTCCCCTGTCTCCCTTCTCCACAGCCTAGACCCGTGCCTCTGTTCCCTTGTCTTACAGATCTTCAGTTTTCAACTCCTTCCAGCAGGTGCTGGGGCCAGATGTGAGCAGCAGAGGCGTTTGTGGCAGGGCCTTCCCTTCCTATACATGTACTGCTGAGGGCAATAACCTAAAGGAAGTATCTTGATCGAGGCAGTGCTCGCACAGGCTACACACCCATACAAATCTGTTGAGTGACACCTAAAATACATATGTCTTACTCTATTTATTGTTCTATGTATTACGTGTGCCATTTCTCAGTCCTTTAAAGGGTGGTCAAGGTATTTTTTGTGAAACCAAGGGCCTAGGAAATTAAACATTGCCTCTCTGAATCTACCAGCCTTGGGAGAGTCTGATTCTGTGGGGATCAGGGAGGAGTGCTCAAAAGAGGAGGGCAGGCCCCAGACACCCCAGTTTTCCCTGCTCAACTGTTAGCATCAGCCATCTGTGAACTTCCTTCATACCCAACCTGGGAGTGAAGGACTGGGAGAAGATGCCCCAGCACCCACTTTAGATGCCCTGAACTGCCCAGCACCCAAGTTCATGGCCACAGCCCTCTCTGGCACAAACCCACCGGCCACCGCGGGGCCCAGGGATTCATGTCCTGCCTCTGCCACTTGTGGGCTAGGAATTAGCAAGTCCTTACCCTCTCTGAGCCTCGGAGGGGATGGGGAGGGAGTTAACCCCTGTAAGATGGTATTAAGACCTGCATTATTAGTCTCATGGTTGTCAGGAGTAGCAAATGAGATCATGGGTGTGAAGTCTCATAGGGATGGGAAATATAAACTGTCAGTTAAGTGCGCCCCCAGGCTCAGCGTAATTCCACCGTGTTTGAGAGCCCAGGTTTTGACGGCCAGTGTAATGCCCAGTGGTTAAGCGTGAAAGCTCTAGAAGCAGACTGCTTAGGTCCATTGGTCCTGGCCCTGCCACTTTACTGGCAGTATGACCTTAGCAAGCTGCTCACACTGATGATGCCTCAGTTTCCTTGGTTGTAAACTAGAGATATTGGCAGCACTTGCCCCACAGGGTTGTACTAAGGATTAGAAGAGTTAATCCAGGTAAAGAACTTTGCTCAGGGCTCAGTTACGCAGCTAATACTACCATGAGCAAAGATGTCTGCTAAGTGTCGAGAAGACATCTTTTTTGAGCAGAAACAGGGGTTAAAAAATTTTTCTTTAAAGATCTCATTTCAATATAGCTGCTTCGTGCACTAGCTATATTTTCCATGACTTGGGACTTGAGATTGATTATTTGCTGTATTTGGTAAGTTTTTTTCCATCCTAAAAACCTTTAATCTTTCGAGTTTGCCTAGTAGATAAAGGCCCCCTGTGACATGTCCTTGCCTTCAGAGTTTTGCTGCGGCATCAACTGTGAGCTCTCTGATTTACAATTCAGCGAAAAAGTGACAGACTGGGTCTTCTTATTCAATTCAAGGTGATTGCTGCATAGTCATTTTTAACAGGACACCAGATTTAGCTAAATGCTTGCAGTGAGGTAGTGTGCACATCAAATTCAGGATAGTAGTTCTTCTACAGGCTAAGCCTCTGCAACTTCCTGTTATGGGCCTGGATTCTAAGAAGTCCTAGCCAGCTGACCTCCTGGCTTCAGGGCTGCCAGCCTGAAGGAGACCCTAGCATTAGAGTTGAGTGTTGACCCTTCATCCAGTTTTTGAAGGAGTCTTTATGAAGCCCTTGGCCGTATACTATAGGGAATGCAGAAAATAAGAAGGCCACATCTGTTGAAGGTCGGCCAGGTGTCGGGTGTTTTACATGCAGTAAGATGATTTGGTCATCAGACATTACATCATGAGGTAGGTATTATGTCTCTCTTCTTACAGATGAGAAAATAAAATAAGGGTAGGTCTGTTGTCCAAGCTCACCATCGTGGGGTGTGGCCAGGATATGATTTCAAGAGCTTTCCTAGGACCCTGTGCTGCACTGTTCCAGGGTTCCAGGGTTAGTATTCCCACTGTGTTAATGTATTACGAATGAAAATCTTTTTTCGGAGCAGCTTAAAATCAAGTAGGAGAGATCAAAAGCATCAGTAGATAAACTGTAACACACAGTGAAGTCTAGTAAGGGGCAGAGAATGCACTGTGTATGTTCCCAGGAGGGCAGGGCTGCTGATTCAGGTGGAGGCAGGGGAGGTGCCAAACAGCACATAATCTGAAATCAGTTCTCTTGTGCTTTGCACTGCGATTCAAATGTCCAGTGTGTGTTTCTGATATTCTAGGGAATGCCAAAAGCAGTTATGAGGCTGTGCCTAGCCCTACATGGACTAGACAGTCCTCTCAAATGGCCCACTGATGCTTCCCTCTTCTTTCCCTTACTCCTCTTTGTAGGAGATGGAAAATGCCCCCTTGCATTGAGTAAAGCTGTTCTCTCCCCAGGCTGGAGGCTCGCCTGGCTCACACTGTCCAGCGTCAGGAGGTGATTTTGTCTGAGCCTCACATGCCTTTCCTGGTAGGTGGGGATAGACCATCATCCAGCCTTTCGGTTCTTGCTGGGGTGTGAGTTGTAGGGAGGAAGTGGGACAGGAGGTACCAGGGAGGTACCAGTGACAGTGGAGAAAACAAAGACAGAGCATTCATGTTCTGCTGTGGTATGTTTGGCAAGAAAGATTTCCAGCATCAAATATTCACGTAAAATGTGAGATGGTGAGACCTGACAGTGAACTTGGGGCCCAACCCAGCCATCCACCATGCTAACTGGCTCCACAGGCACTGAGAAGGGCATTTTTTTCTGTTCCCATGAGAGCTGGGCCGCGACTTGCTGACGCCCTGCTGCCTGCTTCCCTAGGACAGGCTCCAGGTTCCAACCACTCTGGCCCTGCCTGCCTCTCTGGCCTCTTCCCTCAACAGTCACCTTGCCTCCTTGTACGCTCGAACTGCACTCATCCTCCTTCGGTTTCTGACACAGACCCTGTGTGCTCTTGCGTACACCTCCCGGCCTTGGTCCACATTGTGCCGTATTCCTGGCACCCTTTCTACCCTCCTCTGCCTGTCCAAAGCTACTCACTCTCCAGGCCTCAGCCCAGACACTACTTCTCAGAAAACTTCTCTGAACCCACTGGCCACTGGGGTTCTCATCACACAGTGCTCAGACCTACCCACTACTCCTTCTATGATCTTTTCATTGTGGGTATACCTCCACACCTTCTTGAAAATATGAATAACACTACTTTGAGGAAAAGTGCTCAGTTGGAACCATTCCTTGCCTCCTAGCCACCCCCAAGCCCCAAGCTACATTTCTGAGTTGACGCATTTCAGAGAGAGGCCACTGTACCCTAAAGACACCTTTTTTTTTTTGAAATATATTTATGTTTTTATTTCACAACAGTCAAAATTTTGAAGTACTGTTTCAGTCCATATCACTTTGTATAAGCACGTTGGTCCTGCTCCCTCTCTTATCCAAATATACAGATATGAAATGTAGGAAATGTGCAATGTGCATCTTAGAAATAGCAGCATCCCCACTGGGGACCTTGTGAGACCTGAAGACTCAGCCCAAAATGGGCAGCCCATTCCTCCACTTCAGCACAGCTATGGTCCAAAAGCAAGTTACATCTTTCTGTTAAAATGTCAGAGATATTAAATTTCCTAATGTCTCAACTCAGTTGCTGGAGATGTTGATGAACTTAGGAAGCAGACTGGTACCCAACTATCATGACTTTTGGATCCCAGTAGGTCCTGGGTTGAAACCACCATACTGGGTTAAGGTCTGCTATGATTAACCCTGCCCTCTCTTGCAAGCCCCTAGCTTAGGGAGGAAGTTCTTGTGTGGCTGAGAAGTCAGCCAGACCTGGAAAGCTAAGGTGTCCCATAGAGTCTTCGCTCTTGGTTATGTCCTCTCAAAACAAAAGTCTTCTCAGGAGTCCCCTCAGTGGGTCAGATCATCACGATTGTAACTGCCTTCCAGGAAGCCAGAGGTCTTTGAAGATTTCTCTTTTGTAGCAGATAATTGGAGATCTTTCCTTCTCCCACCCTATGCCCCATCCCCCAGGTAAAGGTACTAACACAGAGAGAGGAATTTTAACTTTTTCTAGGTCACACAGCAAACGAGAAGTCAAGACTTGAACCCACATCTCTTTGACCCTTGATGCAGGCCGTTATCCATTGCCATGCTCTACTTTTTATGTGGCTCTGTCATGACTTCCTCTGTTCTCTGGAAGAGTCCTAAAACCCCTAACCTACAAAATAGCCCCTGAGAGAGAAGTATGTGGAGATGTATGCTAAAGGTTCCAGAGCAGAGGGGAAACCTGCCTCGTGGCTCCCATCAGTATGAAAAGACCCTGATTGCTTTGGACTCTCCAAGATCTGAGGATCTAAATTTCTAGAACTAGAGAAGGTCCTTGTCAGCCAAAACTCCAGCAAAGCAGAGGAATATGGTCTCTCTGCCTGATGCTGAGAAACAGTACTACTGGAATGGTAGCCACAGAAACCTGCCAAGAAGGGCAGGAGATGGCGGCACTCGCTGACGGAGCTCTTCCACACCTATTAGTTTTGTGAAACCTCCCCACAGCTCCTGGGACAGCTGTGTGGGACAGATGTCTCTGGCCTCTTCTTGCAGGTAGAGAAACAAGTTGGAGACTGGGCACCTGGGGTGAGGACTCAGACCTCACAGCGTGCGAGTCTGCCACTGTGCCCACCTGCCTGCGAATATTCACCCCCACCTCCTCCGTGCACGCTTTCCTCCCCGCATGAACACGGCAGCTTGGAGGGTCCTTTCAGAAATCTTCCTTTTAAAAATCATTTACTGAGAGGCCCACTACAACCAGGTTCCATGACAAGGCCCAGGCTTCTGGAACAGAGGGGTCTTGGAGTTTCTCCTGCAAGTGTCCCAAACCTCCTGGAGGAGGTTAGGGCCTAAAACTAAGGTTCTTAATGTCCCTCGGGTCATAGACCTCTTTGGGAAACTGATGAAGCTATTTAAGAGTCTCCTCAGAAAAATGTTCTTGCATTTTTGAATTTGAAGAAACAGTGCTTGTATACGGGGCTAACAGTCTCCCAAAGGCAGCACCCTGACCCGCCACGCCCTGCCTGGGGTGCTCCTGGATCATCGATAAAGAAACTCAGGACCAGACAATGAGGCCATGGCCTTGCTCTGTGAGAATAGTTGTTAATTCTCCAAAGGCAGTTGATTGCAGCAAAGAGAGGATAGGAGCATGGGTGTGTCTCTGTGGCCGTTGTCATCTTTTGAGCAAAGCTGTACCTGTGTCAGCATCCTGTAGAGTCTGATTTGTCATCTCAGGGTCGGGGAGGAGGCCAAAGCAGAGAGAAGGGTGACCAGCACCAGTGCCAGCAATGGCGGTCAGCGAGATGGAGCTGTGGGACCCAAGCACTCTGCTTCTGTGGGGGCGATGGCCAGAGGCCAGATGGGATGTGGGGGAGACTTAGGAAAGGAGCTGGGAGTCAACCACCAAAGTTTTGCAATGGGATTTCACAGGGTTTCTAAGAGCTCAACTTTGAGATGAACAGGAGGTTTAGAAAGCCTTTATAAGGTCTTCCTCAGTGCTGCTGACAGCTAAGAGTGGCGTGCCCCGGAGAGTCTATGATTATCTCACAGGAGAGATCTTTATGGGAGCCCTATTCAGAGCAGAGCATGTCAGTGGGAGGGAGGAAGGGAGCAGCAACGTGCTCACAGCTTTGCAGGGCAAGTGAGGCCGCCTCCTTGGTTTGCAACGTGCCTTGCAGTCCGTTTCATTCGCTCTGCAACAGACCCACAAGAGTAGCAGAGAACTCCCCCACACCCCAGAAATTGCAGGACACAAAGGTTGTCATAGCAGGAGGTGGTGGACTCCCTGTGTAAGGCATCCTTAAGAGGGGACCCGGGGTTTACCCCTCTCCAGCCAGGGTGATGTGACAGTCTTGGTTAGAATGTACCCCCAAAACCTGGAGCCCTAGGATTCCCTGGATTGGTGGCATTCCCCCCCACCCCCCAAAAAAGGATCAGAGCTGTTCCCTCATCGAGAGCTTCTCCTTCTCACGTGTGCTCCCAGGTGCAGGGAATTGCAGTCAGCCCCTCTGAAGACTTGAGGTGCACCCTGGAGCCTGGGAGCCTGACGTTCCAGCTCAGGTGGAAATGCAGGAAGGGAGTGAGCGAGGATAAACCCAGGACACCGATCCCGGGAGAGCATGCGGGCCAGCCCCTTCATTTGACACATGGGAAGGCAGTGTGACATCGCTTTGTTGCTAGATTTAGGAGAACTGCTGATGAGGGCGATTATAGTAGCTAACATATTTTGAGTGCTTGCTGGATGACAAGCACAGTGAATTGGTATCCTCTTACGCATTCTCTGTGAGCTGAGCGTCATAGCATGGTCGAGTGTCCGTGGCATGCACAAAGGCCCTGCACAGAACACGCGCCCTGGAACCCCAGCCCCCAGATCCAGTACCTTCTGGGTGGGTAGTAGCTGCATTAGTTTCCCATTTCTGCTGTTCCACGTTGTTACGGCCTAAAACAATACACATTTATTATCTTAGAGTTCTGTAGATCAGAGGTCTGGTACAGCTCTCGCCAGACTAAAATCAATGTGTTGATAGGTTTCATGCCTTTCTGGAATCACTAGGGGAGAATCCGTTTCCTGCTCTCTCGAATTGCTATTAGAATTCAGTTCCTGGTGTTTAAAGGAGTTCCCTTTTTCTTCCTGGGTGTAAGCTGAGGGCTGTTCCCAGTTTCTGGAGGCTTCCACCTTCTGTGGCTTGTAGCCTCTTCCCTCCATGGTCAGAGCCTGCAGGGCTGAGGGGAGTCCTCCTCCACGGCATCTCTCCGTCCCTCTTCTGTCGCCGCATCTCTCTCTGACCCAGTTGGGAAAGGATTCATGCGATTAGACTGGGCCTACCTGGATAATCCAAGATAATCTCCTCCTCTCAATGTCCCTAACCTTAATGACATCTGCAAAGCCCCTTTGGCCGGTAAGGTTGCAGGAGGGATTAGGGTGGGGGCATCCTTGCGAGGCCATCCATTATTCTCCTATCACAGTGACTGAGGGAAGTAGTGCTGAACTTCTCAGTTTTGTTAAGTGAGGAAGATGATGCTTCCTGCCCCTGGGCTATGAGCCCTGAACCTAAAGCCTAGCCCAGTAGGTCCTGGCTGGCGCGCGGTAAATGTTTACTCAGTGTTAACTGTGGGAATTATTATCAAACCTGTTCCATAGTCGAGGAAACTGAGACTAAGAGACATTACGTAACTTGCCTAAGGAATAACATTCAAAACCCCATGAGAGAAAGAGGACATTTATCTCTTTATCTCCGTGGCACCTAATACAGTGCCTACCTAGGAAAGATGCTCAGAGATGTATATGGAGTAAATGGCCGAGATCTGGAAAGAGGAAATGACCTGTCTGAGCACCATTAGACTCAGAGTGTCAGAGAAAGAGAGAGTCTCTTAGAGGTCAACAGCCCAAGCCTCTCATTTTGCAGCTGGAAATCAGCTTGGTGGAGAGGAATCCTGCCTCTGGTGACCAGTATGGGAGAGCCCCAGAATGTAGACTGTCCCTCCCTGGTCGGTACGTCTCTACAGCACGATGAATTCTCTTCTGGGGAGGTTTCTAGACCCTGCAGTACTGGCCAAGCCAGAGGCAGTCCAGCAGGATAGAGGAGTTGACTCTGGCCCTGGCCCCTGGCACAGCCTCGGAGAGAAGAACTAACACAGAAGAGAAAGCCCCCACCCTCTTCTCTTAGAGGTGGCCTTTGGCAAGACCTCACTGTAGCTTGTCCCTCAGGCTTCTGTAGATTTCTAGCAGCAGCTCCCTCGTAGAAGAGCAGTCAGAAGCCTGATGCCCTCTCATGCCTGCGGTCATGCTCCCCTGCTTCGACCCAAGCTGCGTGGCTGGCAATAGCAAGGCACCTGAGTAGGGCCGACCCATTTCACTTACAGCATTACGGGACCAAAGGCCATGTGGTTCCTTGGGACTCAGTTGCCTCATTTGTAACCCATCTGGACATCTCCACATTGCCAAGTGACCGCCTTGTATTTCAGGCCCCTTTCAGAGGGCTGATTTGAGAATGTTCGCATCAACCTCAGGGACAGAGATGTACTGTTGTCCCCAGGGCTCCCTGGCTCTGCTTAGACTGAACACAGCTTAGCAGCCAATGAGATCTTTCTGGACAGCTGGTAGTGTCCCCTATCTCCATGAAAGCCAGCTAAGGCGGGACGGAGTGGAGCCCAGTGTCTGTGGTCCCTGAGGCTGTGCCAGGCTGCCCCTGACACGAGGCTGCCACAGGGAAAGCCATTATATCTCTGTGGAGCCGAATGGGGCATTTTCCATGTCGCGTGGGAATTAGGGCCTCATTGCTATGTCTGGTTGTGTGAGGAGAGTTGAGCAAAGTCTGAATGGTTCCTTTCTCAGGAATGTCCAGTGTCACAATGACGGGGTACCAGGTGACTTATGGGAGGAACAGAAGATGCAGCGGGGGGCAGGTACCGTGCAAGTGGGATGAACATGTGCTCCTCCTGTATGCTTGCCCAGGGCCTGGCACTTCTGTATATTGCCTGCCTTGACGGACACCAGTCCCGCGAGGCAGGTAGAATTTTTTTCCCCCAGTTTTGCAGAGGAGGAAATGGAGGCTGGGTAGCAGTGATTCTCCCTGGTCACCCAAAGGGCACTTGTAGGAATTATTTGGGCTCTCCCTAATTGAATCTGAGCTTCATTCAGCTGTCAGGTGAGCCTGCAGGAGTGTGCATTCTGTGCAGATCTGGTGGGGCTGGAGCCTTCTTGCCTTCCTTCTGCTGGGACAGGGGGTTCATTCTAGCAGAGAGAGCATGGGTAAAACAGTGATGGAATGATGGTGGCCCCACCCATCAGTAAGACCGTCAGTGCTTACTGAGTGTCTGTTGTATGTGCTGTTCCAGGCATGGGCCATACAGCTGTGAAGGAGAGTCCAAGTCCCTGCCCAAGGGTGCAGCCATTCCAGTCTCAGGAGGTCACACAAACACTAATAATAGATGACAGGAACTGAATGCTGTGAAGAAAACAAGAGAGGCATATGGGGTAGAGGAGAGCTGGGGAGCAGCTTTAGCTAAGTGGTCAATGGGTATGGGGGGCTTCCTTATAGAATGAGATCTGAGCTTAGACCCAGTCATGAGAAGGGTTAGGAAAGAACTTCCCAAACTGGAGGAACAGCAGTAACACAAATTTAGAGTCAGTGGTGAGCTCGTGATGACCAGGCACATGAAGGCTAACAGAGTGGCTGAAGCCAAGTGGGGGGCTTGAGGGTGGGGTGGTTCCGGAGCTATAGGCGGGGCCTAGGGGCCTTTAGGGACCTCAAGAAAGTGTGTTGAGAAGCCCCTGGAGGGAGTGAATTAGGATTCCCTGGATTGGTGGCATCTGATTTCTACTTTGACGGCTCACTCTGGCTCTGGAGGACATATCTGGAGGGCCATAGAAGAGCAAGAGGGAGCAAGGAGATAGGGAGAAGGCCTCCAAGTCCTCCAGGTGGGTGAGAGATGGGGGCAACTGGGGAACCTGGGTTCTGGTCTTGGAGGTGAGAAGTTACTGGGATCGGGCAGTATTTGAGGCATGAGCAGGACGGTGGTGGTGGTGGTGTGGCCAGCCTTGGTGGTGGTGGTGATGTGCCCAGCCTGAGGTAGAAGGGAAGCCCTTACTTATACCATGCCAGTGTCTGTGGTGTCCTTTGCCCACCAGGGCTGCTTTCAGGCTACCAGTCCGACCGGGACAGTGAACGATGCAGCTAGCTCTTGCGAATTTGGGTGAGCCAGCTCCAGCACACTGCTGATTCAGCTGCAGAGGGTGGGGGGTCACCACCCACAAGAGGAACCCCCATCATTCTAAGGGGCCTGGTTCTGAGCAGCTCAGTGGGAGTGCTGACACCCGGGGAGTGAGGCGGGACAGGGACAAACATGGTTCTCTTCTGGCCACGTTCTTGTCCAGATGCATGTGGGACGTCTGCTTCCTAAGCCCTGGGCATGTGCATGCTTCATCTCATTAAATGCTAATCCTTCTGATACCAAAGCTTTTGGTGGTTTCTTCTCCACTGACGGAAGAGTAAGGTGCAGATAAAAGGGCTAATTAACTGAACCGAGGTTGGACAGCCAGTAGATGGCAAAGCTGAGTTTGAACTCAGTTGAATTTGATATCACCCCCAAGAGCCTAAGCATTGCACACACTGCCCCCTCCCCAACCGCCACCCAGAAACTGTGCCATCCTCAGCTCTACCCTACATTTCTTAGGATTTTAAAAGTGAGTCTTGAGAAAGTTCGGGAACAACTTTCAGAACAGAGGTTGCAGTACAGTTGCCTCAACATCACACGCCCCACCCTCAGATATTTTGTGTGGGGTATGGGGGGTGGGTTGATGAAGGGGAACTATTCTAATTTGTTTAATTTTGTTTTATTGGCCTCTATTGCATTTTTTAAAAGAACAAAGAAAGAGCCATCATTGTAGATGAGTGTGCATTCTCTGGCCGCCATCTCAGACTCCTCTGTCCCCTGCGTCACCACCTGCCTGCTGGACACACATGCGGCCCAGCAAGATTGATGGGAAGGTCCCATCCTGGAGTTGGCTTGACCTGGTGACCCTGAGCATGGCTCTGGAGCTAGTGGCGCTTTCCAGAGCCAGAGGAGGAGTCCCAGCTACCTCTGTCAGGACAGGTTCATGTATTCCCAGTGCCCCCAGAGAGGAAGGTTCCCCTAGGCCTAATCTGGGCCCAGCCAGGCTGGACTAGGATAGGTAGAGCCCACCTGGAGGGACAGCAGGGCTCCCCAGACATTATGGATTTTGTACCTCTTTTAGTACAAAACCTTTGGGTCTGTATCCTAAATATATGTAATTATATTATGTATATTAAAATGCCTAAGGACAAATAGAAAAATTATCATAACTAGAAAGGTCCACGTTTCTTTTAAGCCCCTGTGGATCATGGCGGCGTGCTCTATCTGGTTCCACCTCTGTCCTCAAGCCAGGCCTGCTGGCCTAGAGCTAGTGCCATGGGAAGAGCCCGGGGTGGCGGGGGCGGGGGGTCCTCGGAGTCCCAGGGCTGCTCATTAGTTTGCCATGTGCTGTGCAGTGAGCATGTCCTCGCCTCACTGCCTCAGGTCAACACACACGTCGCCTTCGTAGGGCTTTTCCAACCAGCTGCCCTGTGTCAACTAGTATCCCACACCACTATTTGCCACCCCTTCCCTTTCCCTGTCTTTTATTTCCTAAAAATGCCTACTGCACTCTGACATGTTTTTATACATTTTTTGCTCATTATCTGTCTTTCCCCACGTGTGTGAACGCAAGGATCAGCTGTTGCTCTCTGCTGTGTACCTGGCACGTAGAAGGAACTCAATAAATATTTGTTGATTGAATGAATTACCTCCTCTCTATATAACCTAACGCTGCTTAGTGAACCTTTGTGATGGAGGAGAAACAGAAACTGACTTGAAGGCTCAGAAGGAGGAGGGTAGAGGGTAGAGGGAGAGTCATTTTAAGGGGTGTCTGCTTTGTTGGAAGATACTACACTTGTCTTACCTATCGTCTGGGGATGGAAACTATGAGTAATGGGGTCTCTGCTGATTACCAGGCCCTGTTCTAGGAGGGGGTAGACAGACAAAAAGAAAGACTTTAACTTTCGCCATAACCGAGGTAAGTTTATTATCTCAGTTTTACAAAATAAAAGCAAACAACAAACAAACACTGTTAGGTTAGGTCCAACGTACCTAACTCCGCCGTGCCTCCAGCCCTGGTGGGTACACGGCAGCCCGCAGGGAGTATCTGTGCAGTGACAGAAAGCCCAGCTACTACCCTGAGCAAGTTCCTCAGGCCCTTCGACTGGGTCAGCCGCATGGAAGGGGAGTGTGTGCACAGGGAGGCCAAGGGCAGCCGCTGGAGCAGCCCACCGCAGGCCCAGAGTTTCTGGGACATCTGGCCTTTGATTCTAAAAACCCACGTGAGAGTCAGACCATAAAGGAAACTCCTCTTATCTATCTTACTGTGAAAATGATGCTTCTGATTATTTAGCTACTTACACGGCATAATTCTTTTAAAATTTCATGAGGGCTGCCGCTCGGCTTTGACCTTGTGTGTGGTATGCTCCTGGTGTGAGTTCCGTGCACCAGGAGTCGTCCAGCCCAGCGGGCGAAGGCTACAGTGGGGCCTGGTGTGGGGCCTGGTCCCTTCCATCCCCTGAGTGGCAGGATCTCATGCCTCTCGTCCCTGTGTAAACACGGCTTGTCCAGGGGAAACGGGATGTTCACTTCCAAGCCCGAGCCATCTGTTGTTTCAGACCTGGATGGTGGCTGCACCTGGGCGAATGGGGCCTTCAGCAAACAGTGCCTTGCCCGGCCTCCTGATAAGGGCTTGCCTCTCAAGCAGATTTTATAGCTCTGCCCTTCATCCCCAGTCAGAGAGTGGGTGGGGAGAGGATGAACTAGCCCCGAAGCTGTTGGTATAACCTTTATGGTTTGTTTTATATAAACCAGAAGTCCAGTGTGGTATGTGAAATGGACCGCAGAGACTCAGTCCACAAGACTTTGATGTCGGAAGAGCCGAGGGCCTTTCGGAAGGGACCTCTTTTCAGGTTAATGCCAGTGACGGAGTTTCCCATCACCTCTCGAAGGGGGGAGTGACGGCGCTCCACCGGCTCTCGGATGCGGGTTCTTTCCTCTGTGTGTCTCTGTTTGCCTCTTCCTGGAAACCATGTCTGTGCGTGTTCAGAGTCATACAGTGGTTGACAACTGGAAGGGCTCTTAGATTCCATCTAGCCCACACATTTCACAGACGGAAAACTGAGGCCCCCACCCTGCTGTGATGTGTTGTCTACAGCTTCCCAGTCCAGTGCTGTGTAGTTGGTGCCTGGGTGTCTGTCTCTGCTGGGAAAGAGCTGAGGCTTTGTTCACTCTTCCCCTCTGGTTAACCTCCATCCCATGGCTATATCCTAGGCCAGGACTCAAAGACACAGCAAGAGGCAAGGAGACTAAGGATGTCCAAGTCCAAAGGAGGATGCCGCCATTCCCTTGGCAGTTTGGCTTACTCTGTCTCTGATGGACTTGGTCGGTCCCTATTCAAACCCAGCCCGACCACGTCCCAACTCTCTGAAGCCTAGCGTGGCTGGCTTGGCGAGAATAGACTCGCTCCGCCCACCCGTTCAAATCTCTAACCAAATATCACCTCTTCCAGGAGGCCTTCTTTCAAAATGACACCCTGCCTTTTTTTTTTTTTTATGGTTTTTATTTATTTGATAGAGAGCACAAGTAGGCAAAGCAGCAGGCAGAAGAAGGAGAGGGAGAAGTAGGCTCTGCACTGAGCAGAAAGCCTGATGTGGGGCTCAATCCCAGGACCCTGGGATCGTGACCTGAGTTGAAGTCAGCTGCTTAATGACTGAGCCACCCAAGTGCCCTGACACCCTGCCATTTAAAATAGCACCCCTCAGGTCACCTGTGGCTCAGTCAGTTAACCATCTGACTCTTGGTTTCGAGCCCTCAGTGGGCTCTGGATTCAGCATGGAGTCTGCTACAGATTCTCTCTCCCTCTCACCCTCTCTCTCAAATAAATAAAATCTTAAAAAAAAAAAAAAAATAGCACCCTCATCGCTTCCTGTGCCCTTACTCTGCTTAACTCTTCACTAACTATGACCTCTCATGTATTTATTTGTTCATGTCTGTTCCCCTTTCCAGAACAGACATTCCCTGTGGGCCAAGGCCATAGAATGTCAGGTCTGCTCTGTTCACAGCTGTATCCCCAGAACCTAGATGAGTACCTGGCATGTTCTGTGTGCTTACTACGTATTTGTTGAATGAATAAAAGGAGGAATGATGGGGAGTTGTGGGGGAATGGAGGAACTGGGTACAGTGCAAAGGTACTGGGAGGAATTAGGCAGTTCTGGGGAAGACCAAGAGCTATGGAATGGGCGAGAAGGGCGTGTGTGGATTGGGGGCCTCTGCAGGATGTGGGGTACCTGGAGGTACTTTCAGACCAGCGGGTAGCAGTGGGAAGGAGAGGCAGAGATAGGATAGGATTGGAGAGATGGTAGTATTAGGGGGAACAATGGGGAGGGACTGGATCAAGGAAAGAGTAAATATCCTCCTGGTTTCTGACCCATTTTCGTAAATCTGAACAGACTGTGATTCTTTCAAAACTCACTAAGCTTGATACCAGGCACTGGCATCTGAAGACAAGGGTTTTTTGTTTTTGTTTTTGTTTTTAAGACCTTATTTATTTATTTGACAGAGAGATCACAAGTAGGCAGAGGGGCAGGCAGAGAGAGATGGGGAAGCAGGTTCCCCACCGAGCAGAGCCCAGTGCAGGGCTAGATCCCAGGGACCTTGAGACCATGACCTGAGCTGAGGGCAGAGGCTTAACCCACTGAGCCACCCAGGCACCCCTGAAGTCAAGGGGTTTTGATTCCCCGGTGGCCCAACTTGTTTTCTCTATGGGCCTCTGGTCCTTTGAGGCCCAATACCCTCCCCCAGAGCAGAGCAGGGCCCTCAGCAAGGTGAACCTAATCCCGGGAGGCACGTGTGTCTTTGTTACAGTCACCCCATGCTCCCTGTGCTGGGTGGCAGATCATAGTGTGAGAGAGACTATGGGAGCTAGAGAGTCCCCCAGGCCATGTAGTCCATCTGTTGCAGAAGGGTAAGTGAGGACCGATGCCCAGAGTGGGTAAAGGACCTATCTAAGGGCATGCAGCAAGACAGTGGCAGAGCCCAGATTGAAACCTGCTTTTTTTTTTTAATTCTTACTTTACCACTGTTTCTCTTTGATGTTTCCTTCCTCTTACAGCCCGCCCTACAAACAAACAAAAGCCTTCACAAGGCCCTCCAATGCCTGCTTTAATATGATTGACACATCCCTGTTAAACCTTTTAACTCTGAGGTAGTTACTGGAGAAATGCATACATAGTCAGAAATGTGCCCAGTGAGACAAATGTTTCAGTCTAAAGCAAGGAGTTCCAGTGAGTCAAGTGTTTCCCAGGTTCATAGCCCTCGGAATTCTGATTGCATGAACTTTTTTTAAAGACTTATTTATTTATTTTAGAGAAAGAGAGAACATGCATAGTCGGGAGGGGCCGGAGAGAGAGGGAGAGAGAAACTTTAGCAGACCCTGTGCTGAGCATGGAGCCTGATGCAAGGCTGGATCTCACCATCCTGAGATCAAGACCTGAGCTGAAAACAAGAGTCTCACACTAATGAGGCATCCCTGATTGCGTGAGCTTTTAACATGTGTTCTGTACCTCCCCACCAAATAGTTGTACAGCATGGAAGTCTAGAAAATGCTGCCAATTAAACCCCTGTCTTGGAGAAATACAGTTGTCGT
This sequence comes from Mustela lutreola, assembly GCF_030435805.1. Classification (NCBI taxonomy): domain Eukaryota; kingdom Metazoa; phylum Chordata; class Mammalia; order Carnivora; family Mustelidae; genus Mustela; species Mustela lutreola. Next base: position 27,538,776 of record NC_081305.1, on the reverse strand, counting down.
TAGCATATTAAAGGCTCTGAGAAGTTCTGTAGTTCAAAAAACTCTCAGCAGCTCTTTTTGTATTAATTCAGCATTCCCCATACTTGTTTGACCTCAGAACTCTCTGCATGAAAAACTGTCGGCCTCTCGGGCCTGGTCTCCTCCAGCCACAGACCAACTCCATCACTCACTCAAGTGAGTACCCAGTTTTTCTATTTTATACACTCCTGGGTTTCTTTGCTTGCTTTTTTTTTGTTTTTCTTTAATAGTAAAATATGTTGGGGGAAACTGAAAGTCCTCCTCAAAGGGGATGGAGGTAGAGTTTCCCCAGCTAGCCTTTTGCTTCTTACTAGAAGGATGAAAGAAAGACGGCTTCATGAGGACATCTCTTCTTTCTATCTTAGATTCTGTTTTTGTTGTCTTGAGACAGGGCATAGGCTCTTTGCATTTTTTGAGTATAGCAAAACAGCGTCTTCCTCACAAACGGCTTTCAAGACCAGCCGTCAGGAAGGTGCATCAGTGACGCTCACATGGCGTGGAAGGGAGAGTGTCATTGCGGTTAACTGGGTTTGAATCCTGCCATATCCAGCAGGTGATACTCAGCTCGGCTATAGTCTTAGTTCCTTCTCCTGTTAAGTGGAGTGCTCACGGTATCTGCCCAAGACTGGTTTAGGATGACACGAGATCCGTGTTTTGATCCATTTAGAATGGTGTGCGGGGCAGCGGCAATATTCACCCAGCACTTGCCTTTAATGTTATCATCGCTAGAATGAGAGCCCTAAGTAGGCAGCAGCTGTTTTCTTCACTCCTGTACCCCCAGTGTTTAGAACAGGGGCTGGCACATAGTAGATGCTTAGTAAAGATGTGTCAAATGAGTGAGAAAATGAATGGATGATCTTCTCTGTATGGACAGCAAAGCACATTTCGGAGACTCGGATTCCAGCAGAGCAGGCACCAGGTTAAAAATGAGCCGCTTTCTGCAGGGCAAGGTTTTGGCTTCCTTTGCCCTGTCTTCTCTGCGCATAAATGGGGAGCCAGCACCCAAGATGATGCAAGTCACGGTGTAGAACTCAGAAGCAGAGTGCGAGGCAATTTCCTGGAAGGTGACAGTGTCATCTGAATGCTTCGGGCCTCGAGGTTTCCGAGCCTTGTGGATTTCTATTCCTGGTTATCGCGTGTAGGTCTGTATTTGCCCCAGCCGGAGAGTTGCCAGCATGAGAACGCTTTACCTTTGCAGTGTCACAGGAGAGAGGCCACCTCTGCAGCTGCTTTCCAGAAGGAGAAGTGGCCCTTGCTATCAAAGCAGGACCAATAGCTCTTTGGCCACCTTGGCATTCTTGCCCCCCCACCCAGGCTCCACATTCCTTCCTCTGGGGTTTGAACCACAAAATGGCATGTGAACCGTTGGCCTGCCAATGTTGATTTAGTTTTCTCTTGAGGAAACAAAACCAAGGCACTAGACCAAAATAAGCAGCCAAGATGCTGTGCTGACCCCGCTCTGCCGGGAAGCCGTGATATTGATTTGCCCCTGGCCTCTCTTCGCCTCCGGTAACCTCAACCCTGCCTGGGGCACCTAAGCTAAGGGGTTGTTTCCACTTCATTTCATGGCAGTGTGGTCCCATGCTGTTTTATTCCTAAAGGAGCCAGGGTTTACCTAGACTTAGGTATTTTTAAGGACTGTGAGTGACCCAAACCCTCCCGGTCTCCGGTGACACCCCAGGGGGAATCTGTCCCACTCTCTCTGGCTGGAGAACCCAGTGGCAAACAGTCTAGGGAGTGACAAAGGTCTAAGCAAAACTTGTGTGACCCATCAGGCTCATGTCCTTGGCCCTCTGGCCCAGAATGTCCTTAGACTAGGGACACTTACGATTGGGGTAGGGTGCATATCAGACTGATCTCTAGAGCGGGGGCAGACAGAAATGCTTGAGTGCCGCAGTTGAACGCTATCTTTCAGGAAGTGCAGCTGGAAAAAGAGGTTAGCCAGATTCAGCCAGGCCTGAGATTCCTCAACTCTCCCAAGGGGTTCAAACAGCCAGTTTGGAGAGATCTCACCAAAGGCAGAAGCCTGCGTGAGCCTGTGAACTATTTCAGAGCTGACTCAGCTTCTCTCAGTTCTGAACTTTCCATTTCCCCTAGCCTCTGGGTCATTTGCTTCTCATATCTGGAGAGTCTTGTCTGAGAGCATCAGAGTTCTTGAGGGCACGTGGTTCAGAATAGGACCAGCACCACCACACCCCAACACTTGTTCTAGTGACTGCAGTGGGTGTGTAGATGGCCTTTTCCAACTCAAAGATTCCCAAGCGAGCACGTTCTAACCCTAGGAATTGAAGAAACCAGTCTGCCTCTCTCCCTATGGTCAATGGTCTGGGTTTCACTCAGGGTGACAAGTGCATGGCCATGTAAAGCTGCTCTGCACCTGGCCTGTGATGGTTCAGCCACCAGCTTCCCCTGCACATGTTATCCATATCGATCTTACCCCTGCTCCCCAGGGAGCTTAAACGTGGGACCAGGTGTTTGAGACCCACAGAGGACACGCATTCTCTGACCAAGCAGAGATGCTTAGCCGCAGCTCACAATGCTCTTAGGGTATGGCTGGAGACAGGGTAAAGGGTATCAGGTTTGTGCCATCTTGAGGGCTGACGATTGAGATGAATTATTTCTTCTAGGATATGAAATTCCAGGATTTCCCTGTGGTCGCATGTGCTATCGGGATGTTAACAAAAGGCTCAGTCCATGTAGCTCATCCAGAAACATTCTAAATGGATTTAGAATCAAAGAGAAGTCCAGAGTTAAAGAGAGCATGTATCCTACCTGGCCCTTTCACAAAGGAGGAAGCAGAGATGCCCACAGAGTCTACCGGGACACATGGCAGGTGAATGTCCAATGCTCTGGCAGCCGCTGCCATCAGTCATTTCCCCTCAACTCTCAGGGTGTGCCCTTAGAGGACACACCAATATAAAACTTGTCTCCAAATGTAGTGCTCATGGTAGAACGATGGCTAAGAAAGAACCTTCCAGTTTACGGCCATACCACCCTGAACGCGCCCAATCTCGTCTGATCTCGGAAGCTAAGCAGGGTTGGGCCTGGTTAGTACCTGGATGGGAGAAAGAACCTTCCACTTGAATGGGACTTTGATGGAGATGTGCAGCAGGCCCGGCCTCTTCAGGCCTCCCTGACTGCTCTGCTATGTGGGCTACAGTCTCTGCCCACCCTCTGGCCACGTCACTCACCTCTGTCCTGGGACTAAGAAAGCATAATCCCACCTTGCAGCTAGCCTGTGGGACCAAGATGAATGTGCATTAGTTCTGGCAGGAGGTAAGGTACTGATCTTCACCATTGGACCTGTGCACATCTCATGGCCATGTGTCAAACAGGAAGGGAAATGGATCTGTACTTTATGTACATGACTTGGGTAAGGCTTTGTCATTTGAAATCATCGCAGAGAGGGATCAGGACTCATCAGAGATGGAGAGTCTGAGTCATAGTGCATTCTGACATGGAGAAGCTAAGCATCGGTCTTAAGATAAAGACTTTGTCATCTGTCAGCCCAGGCTCCATTTGAGTCCAGGAAGTTGTGCTTGATTTGACGTCTTAGGTAAAGAGGAAACTTTGTTCTCCCATCATTGCTTCTCAGATCTTTCCTAAAGATGCTGAACTGGTTGACCTTTGCTGGAAAATCCATATTGCTCTCCTCTGAAGAGAAGAACTGAGTGGCAGGGGCATTTCTTGCAGTAGCTGATATTGGAAGACTCCAAACTTTTAGAACTGTTGGAGAGAAGGGAGCCTATGTTAAACTGTGCCTTTCCTGTCACACGTGCACACATGCACTCACATGGCAATCAGTTTGAATCTGTGGAATTAACTGTCAGAGGTAGACTGAAAGAGAGGAAGGGGAAGTAGAAATACCATTCTTAGGGACCTTAGAGATTCCCAGATTAAGTTTCCAATAGGTCTGAACCTCACTGCTCCAGACCAGTGCTGTCAGTTTCATTGGCCAAGCTCAGAGAGATGAAATACCAGTCTTTGGCCATCCTGCAAACAAAACTCCTGACTCCCAGTCCAGTGCTCCATTTCATTACACCTTGTTACTTCTTCCCTGGAGTGATCTTTCCTGGCTGGTCAATGACTTAGCAGAACAAACTGGCCTCCTGTCCTTATCATCAAACCAGCAGCTTTGTTCCCAATCTTCTATGATCATCAAATTCCTTATGACTTTGAATGACTTTTGTTTGTTTCACATGTTCAGACTCACCAATAGAGAATGAAGTTTTACCACCACTAAATATTTTTAGAGGCTGAGTACATTCCAGAAAGGGGAGTCAGAAATGCTTTCGCCAACGGCAGGCAGTGTCGGTGGACCGGAGGGGTTGGCACATTTGGATGTCTGTATTTAGTTCTACTACTAACTGCTGGGGGATCTTAGATAAGTTTATTTCACTTATCTGTTCCTCACATACCTCATCTGCAAGATGGGAATAATAATGGCAGCTAATGTATAAAGTCATGAGGACTGAGTGGGATGGAATGCTATCTATGAAGTGTCTAGCATGCTGGTGGCACTTAAAGTGTTCAGATATTTGCCATCGTCGTCCTTAATGTCACCATCACCATCATTTTATTCTTCTCTCTCATTTTTGTTTAGTTTCTCTTACAGTTGTAGTTCTTACCAAGCAACACAAATAAACATGAAGAATCCAAGAACTAAAGAGTAATAACATTAGCCTAGTGGGGTCTGTGCAGTCATCCAACAGGTATTTATTTTAAGCACTTACTATGTGCAAGCTGTATTTTTGGGTGATAAGACAGATACGGTGTTACCTCCATGAATCCTACCCTCTTGGAAGGGACACCTGCCTCTAATGGGTCAACACCAGTGTGCAGATTGTCACCACGGGGGGTGCCCTGTGTCGGAGAGAGAAGAAATCGTGCATTCTGGTGGCCACTCCACTGTTCCAACCATAAGAAAGCAACGATCTTCCTGGAAATTAGTCTGTGTAAATTTAACTCTAGGGGGAAAAGCACAGCCGTTCCATTTCCAAACTGGAATTCTCCCCCCATGTGTTTTTGGGAAGCACAGATGCCTTGGCGTTCTCCCTCTAACAATAACAGAGATTGTTCACAATTATGAATGGTTTTGGTTGACTTCAGCTCCAACAAAACCATGAATCATTTCATAACTTCTGAAATTGCAAAGAAATAACAAACATTCTGGCTCCAGGGGGAAAAAAAATGGACAAGTTATGGAGCACAAAGTCATCTAAATTAAAACACGAACCCTTTCTTGTTTATTTAGCAGCTGTGCACTGCAAGACCAGCTGGCAGGGGATTAAAAAGTTCAGTATCTAGGTACCTGGGGGTACCAATTGTACAGTTGCATCTGTATAAGCCATAACTGGCTGTGATAGAACCTCCTTTTTCAAGTTTTCCCAAAGCTTTGAGCCCAAAGCATTATTTCATACATTTTACCACGTCCTAAGGAAGTGAGAGGGGCAGGAGGTGCATGGGTTGAGTCTCAGATGACAGAGGGTCCCCATCACACATACCCCCATGCACGTGCATAGGGGAGGACACTTTTTGGATCCTTCTGTATTTGGCCACAAGATGAGGTTTTTCAAGGGTGGGGCTGAGAGGGTCAGGCTTCCCTGATCTGTGACAGCCTCTGTAGGAGGTGCCAGCAGAGCCCAGGGTTTGAGACAGAGGTCGAGATGCAGGTTGGCAGCTCCTTCTCTTCCATCTTAATCTAGAAAGGTGCATTTCTTTTCCTTAAGAAAAAGGTGCATCCTGGCCAAAGACATACCTGAACATCCTTGCCCATGTCTGCGTTCAGAGGCACAGCTGGGCTTTAACGTCTCAGAACTGAGACCAGGTTGAGAGTAGGGGCAAATAGACAATAACAGCTCCATAGTGTCTGCCTTTGCCTTCCATCTTATGACATTCTTGTTAATGTTGGTAATGTCAGTGTAACTATAAAAATTGGTCGTAACTGTCCTTCTTTTGGGAAACAGGTTCGGGAGAGCCATCGTTGCCCTCAACTCTGCTTCTGCTCTTTGTTTGTCTCCACTGTGTGGTGCGTGGAACAGACAGACAGTGGTAGACTCAGACCCATTACTCTGGCATGCCTTTCTCTACACACATGTGTTTTCAATAACATGTTTGTTCACAATTAACATTTGTTTGTTGTAGATAAATTAGAATATAATGACTTAAAAATGGAAGAAAATAAATATCACCTGCTTTCCCACCACTCAGGGAAACATTTTGGTGTATCTATTTTCAGATTTCTCTCAAAGCATGTGCGTGTTTTTAAACAAAAATTAGTATCTAACTGATCACTTTGATTAGTATCAAACTGAACACTTTGATAACCATCCTTATACTTAGTATGGACTCTGGACATTTACACATATCAAACAAATGCAGTTGCATATGACTTTGCATGCTGTGCAGACCTCTTGAAAGATCTTTTCCTTTTGGTTCTCTCTTCTTGCCTTTAGAGACAGAGACAACAGAAATTACACCTTACCATTGCATCACAGACTCACGTGATAAGCACCTCTGAAAGTTTTGTAGTGGCCTATCACAAATACGAGGCTGAGACCCTTCCCATGTGAATTGTAATTATGAGTACGCTCAGTGCCTCAGCCATGAGTCATGGCCAAGGTGAAGGCCAGCTCTGTAAAATGCACCATCAGCTACCATCACTATGGCTACCGTGGGAAATTGCCTTGATGCCACTCAGAAGCACTGAGTAGGTTGCCACAGCAAAGAAAATGTTTTAATAGAACTCTCATTAGTAATTAGATGCTTTAATAAAAAACAGCCAGGTCAGTGTCCCCTTCTCCAGTCTAGGCTTCCTGCAACTGGGGAAAAAAAAAAAAAAAAATCCTCCAGGGATAGTGAAGGTCTTGGGGACATACCGGAACAGCCTAGTCACCCCCAGCCACTGAGTCCACCAGGACTGGTAAGACACTACCAAATAATATCTGTCCCCTTTTGGAGCCACTATCCAGAGGTAATGAGGTATCCTATTCTTCTGGTTTTAATGAAGAATTGCTTTAGCAGTAAGTTCTAGAGGTAGTTGCTGAATATTAATTATTCTAGGGGAAAAGTTAAGAATTTTTGTATTCAGAACAGACTGGCAAATATGGGAGCCCACTACATATAATCCAGGTGCCACACCCTTCTGAATGCCACTGCTTTCACTGAAGCCTTTGGCCATGGATCTCTTTCCCAAGGTGGATAAATGAGATTGCTATGTATTCATTAAAAGATGGAAACAGATAGCATACAGCATCTTGGGGGGAGGCAACTTGGTAGAGACTGTGGTGATGCCTCTGGAGGAGAAGGGTCTCAGGAACTGCCCCTGGGCCATTCAGAAGGGGAGTCCTGTCTCCACAAAGGTAGATCAAGCTTTCATTGTCCCCTAGGACTGTAGAAGGTGACCCTGTGCTGGTCTGAAAAGTGAAGCAGGAGGCCTCATATAACAAATGCTGGGTTCAGGACAGGGGCTCAGGCAGCCCCTGATGGCTGAGGAAGAGATGGGAGATGCATCTCAAAGTATCCCCAGCATCCTCTGGAGAAGTGTCCACTCATCGGTGTCAGCTCAGTCTGTGCCAAGTGCAAGAGGGCTAAACGGCAGACGTGGAGACCCTTTGTCTTATGAACACCATTCCCTTGCCGTCTCTCTAGTTATGTGAATCCGAATTTTGTTTCGTTTATATACCCCAGACTCAAATTTAGTGGTGCCCAACACTGGTTGCCTTGCCTTCAGGTGTCTGGGGAAGAGGCAGATATGGACACTAGAGAAGCTTCACTCCCCAGGGTAATAGCAGTTTTCTACTATTTCCCTAAAATGGCTTCTTTTTTTGTCCCATCAGTCATGGCTTTGTTTAATTCTTTCATTGGGTGGGGGTCCCAGATGTGTATACTTTTGAACATGTCAGTCAGATGGCATTTCTTCTATTGTCTTCGACTTTTATCTGAATCTCATATCAGAATCTAATTTTTCCCATTTCTGTAGACCTTTGCCAGTTCCTCCATGAAATTCTATGCAACATGCTAAGTGAAGCTTTGACTTAATCTTGGTTTAATTGGTTGTCTGGATTGTGATTTCCTCTCTCTCTCCAGCTACAGGGTGCTGAGGGTGATAACAAAGCTGTGAGCTGTGAAGTGGGCCAAGGGGTTCTTCTCTAGTGGGGTCAGCCTTCAAAGCGCAGGTGTGAGAGGAGTATTTGGACAACTGTAATTGCACAAGTTCTCTGTGGGCTCTGGTTTGATTTGTCTGTGCTCAGGATGGCCACCCTTGTGCAGAGGGAGAAGGCAGGTGACAGCCAAGGCCAAGGTGCCTCCGCGGGGAAAAGCGCTCCTTCCTGGAAGGTGGCATCAGCACCATCCCTCTGCAGGGTTGTCCTCTGCACACTGCGTGCTTGGTGGCCCAGCCTCTTCTCTCTGCATCACGGAGCAGGGGCAGACCTTGAGAACAGAGCAGTCCGGCTCTGCAGCCCAAGAGGGGCCATGCAGTGCTCTGCCCCTGACCCTGCAGCACTCCTGTGGCATTTTTCTTGCTGAGTTCAGAGCACTGTGGATGGGGGATGATGCCCAGAGCTGGCGTGGGAATTCCCACCATCAGGGAATGCCACTTTGGTGGAGCAGCAAAGCTGGGGGCAGGGGGGATGGAGCCTCACTTCTCTAGCCCCTTTCTCAGCCTAGTGTGCAACTTTGGATACCACTCAGTCACTGAGTGGGGGAAATGAGCCCCTCTTCTGTTCTCTTCCAGTCCTGATCACGTCAAGGAGAGAGCTTCAGTTGGGCAATAAGATGTCTTTAACATCTCCCTCCAAGGCTTGCTAATCTTCTTTTAACAGAGAGCATTTTAGTAAATGGGTTTTTTTTTTTTTCCATTGTATTTATTTTATGGCTATCTCTTATTTAAAGCATGTGATACCAGCTTTCCATTTAAGGCAACAGTATAAAATTCCTTTTTTAAAATAATAAGATATTTGTTTCTAGTGTATAAAATTATATTCAGCTACTAAGCTAATGAAGTATGGTGGTACCCAGCTATGAGCACACAGCAGGAGCGTGATCCTTGAATGACCAAAGTTTGAGAAACGCTAAATCAGACCCATCTTTTCCTTACCATGCAGTCCTCGCGTCCCTTCTTGCCAAGGCAGCTGAGAAGGCATTTTGGTTGAGTGCGTGTGGATTGTATCACTCACAAGAGCTCCTGCTTACAGGCCTGTGGGCTGTATATGAACTGAGGTTGTGCTGTTGCTAAGAGAGACCCCAACCCCGAGCCTCAGTGGGAAGCCACACTTGGGAAAATGAAAAGCTCTGGACTTGGGTGTTCCCTGTTCCATACCTGGAAACGCTCTGCATTATAGGGTGGTTACCACCAGAATCAGAGGGTTGTGGAGGTCACTCAGCCCACTCTCCTGCCAGCCTAGGACAGCCTCAGGCACTGCAGAAACACTAATAACAAACATGTATTGAGCTCTTACTGCGTGCGGACACTTCGCAAGGGTGGTCTTACTTCTCCTAATGCTAATGGTAATAGTAGAATAGTAGTAATGGGAGGAGGAGGAGGAAGAAGAAAAAGATGAGAGAAAAGTTCATATTTATTCAATAATCTCCCCCAAATGATCTGCAGATTGATTGCGAAACCTATCCGAATCCCAGATGCCTTCTTTATAGAAACTGACAAGCTGATTTGAAAATTCATGTGGAATTTCAGGGAACCCAGAGTAGCCAAAACAATCTTGAAAAAGGGACGCCTGGATGGCTCAGTCATTAAGCGACTGCCTTCTGCTCAGGTCATTATCCCAGGGTCCTGGGATCGAGCCCCGCATCGGACTCTCTGCCCGGCGGGAAGCCTGCTTCTCCCTCTCCTACTCCCCCATCTTTGTTCCCTCTCTCACTGTCTCTCTGTGTCAAATGAATAAATAAGATCTTTTTAAAATTTTTTGAAAAAAGAAAAGAAGATAGGGCTTACACCTTCCAGTTTCAAAACTTACTACGAAGCAACAGTAATCAAACAGTGTGGTACTGGCACAGCAGAGATGTGTACTTCGATGCAATAGAATTGAGAGTCCAGAAACAAACATACAGCCAACTGATTTTTTACAAGGATGCCAAAACCACTCAATGAGGAAAGAACAGTCTTTTCAACAAACAGTACTGGGACAACTGGATAAGCCACATGGCAAAGAATGGTGTTGGACCCTTACCTCATACCATATATTAGATTTTTCTCAAAATGAATCAAAGAAATACAGGAGCAAAAACTTATAAAACACAGGGATAAATCTTTATGAATTTGGAAAAGGATTCTAAGATACGACACCAAAAGCACAAGCAACAAAATTTAAAAGTAGATAAATTGGGCTTTGTGAAAATTAAAAGGTTTTGGGTTTCAAAGGGCATCATCAAGAACATGTAAAGGCAACCCAAAGAATGGGAAAAAATATTTGCGTTTCATATATATCTGATAAGAGATTTGTATCCAGAACATATGAAAGGCCCTTACAATTCAAAAGACAAATATCCTAATTTTAAAATGGGCAAAGTATCTAAATAGATGCTTCCCCAAAGATGATCTACAAATAGCCAAGAAGTGTATGAAAAGATGCTCAGCATGATTAACCATCAGAAAAATGCAAATAACGAAAGCCACAAGATACCACTTAATACCCACTAGGATGGCTAGTCAGAAAACCAGTGCGGGTCAAGGATGGAGAAATCAGAACTCTCGTACACTGCTGGTGGGAATGCAAAATTGGTACAGCCTCCATGGAAAGCAATCTGGCAACGCCTCAGACAATTAAACATAGTGTTACCTTGTGCCTCTGGGGTCTGACTTTATGACCTGATGGTTGGAAAACAACCCAAATAGACAAATGGGGAAACAAAACGTGGTCCATCTATACCATGGACTATCATTGGACCATAAAAGGAAATGAAATCCTGATGCATGTATAACATGGATCAACCTTGAAAACATTATTCTAAGTGAGAAAAGCCAGTCCTAAAATACCATATACTCTACGGTTCCATTCATATGAAACTCTAGAAGAGGGAAATTGGTAGGGACAGAAAATCGGTTTGCTCACCAGTTGCTTAGGTATGAGAAGGGACATGGGAGGGGAGGTGCAGAGAGGGGTGAGAGCTAATGGCTACAGGCTTTCTTTTTGAGAAAAAGCGGGCCACCGTTTTTTGGTGGTGCAAAATTGAGTGTGCGAATGATTGCACATATCTGTGAATATACCAAGAATCACTGAATTGTACACTTTAAATAGGTGAACAGTATGGTATTTGAATTAAATTCCAACAAAGCAATTAAAAATAGTTATTGAGTACTAAGTGCCAGCACAGTTCTAAGCTTTTTACCTCTATTAACTGAATATTTTCACAGTCACCCAAGGCAGTATGCCTTCTTCTATGAATCTCCCCCATTTTGCAGCTGCAGAAGCTAAAACAGAGTTGCCCCAGGTACTATCCTTACCTTAACCCCTAAGGAAACTGAGGCACAGAGCTGCAGTCCTGTGTCTGTTGTCATGTAGCCAGCACACAAGGAAGCAGAATTGTTGCCTGGCACCAGACCCCGCCACTCTTGGCCACCTGGTGTGCTGTGCCAGATATAAAGGGAAGAGGTCACTGGCCTTAGGGAGTCACTATCTACTTGACCATGCGCATAAAAGAGAAAAACACCCAGGAAACACTGTGGATGACCATGTACACTAATTCACACAGACTTTAGGTAAGGTGCAGCATTACTGGGCCTGTTTCCTCTTCTCTTAACCCATGTCTTAAACCTCTTCTCTTAAACCAGGCCAGATGCAAGAGGGCCCCATCCTGGGGTTTTTGAAGTTAGTCATACAGGTCTGTGGACAACCTTTAGCATTTAAAAAAAAAAAAAAAATCTAGCAGTGATCCTATCTGGGGAAAGGCCTTGCAGTCTAATGAAACTGGGGAGCGTCTTTGCTCCTGGCTGGAATTACATCTAGTCCGGGCAGTAACCCTGGTTACCTCAGGCTGATGAGAAGCTCTGATTGGCAGTTTCATATCTGACTGTGCTTGGCAAGAATGAGAAATGGAATCCTTCGTTGCTTGGGAAGTGCTGCGTGGTACAGCAGTCCTCCATAGCCTGTTCTCTGGGCCCCTTGTTGGGTGAGGCCAGCACGCATCTGGAGGCCTCTGCCTCTCTGTGAGCTAGTGATCCTCCAAGGTCCTTTGACTCCAGGGGACCCCAGGGGACTTGCCTGGCCCTGGACTCTCAGCTTCCCAGCAAAGAGTCCCAGCAAAGGAGGCCTCTCCTCCTCACTCAGGAGTTCGGGACAATCAGCCAGTGGGTGACTGGCCCAGCACCCGTGCCGATGGGACAATGGGCGGGGCCCGCAATGCTCTGAGCCACCACTGCTTTTTCTCTTCCAGCAGAAGGCCAGGCTCCAGGCCCGCTCACTAGCACCATCCTCCGTTGTGCCTGGGGAGCTCTGCAAATAAACCAGATTAGGAGTAATTGAGGTACGGGCTCCACTGATGGCCCCTCAGGCCTATTCCAGCACTCGTGTTCTATGTCACTAATTCTCAAAACCTGTTTTACTAAAATGTCTCCATTGCGTAAAACAGTGCCTTTGGGATCAGCCTACGCTGGAGCCCCAAGACAACTGAGCCAAGAAGCAGCCATTGAACAACATTTATTTATTCTTCTAGATGAGAAAACCCTTTGGGCTTGTTTAAAAAGACACCTCCTCTGCCACTGTTGGTCCAGGGAGATGTGGCCTTTCCCAGAGGCTAGTGCCGCTGCTTCCACTCATCAGGACCATTTAGCCACCCGTGGAAACCTGTCACTGTAGCCTCTGCTCTGAGCAGGCACTAAATTCAGTTTGTATGGATTTGTCTTGGAATCACAGCTTTGAAGCTACATTTGATTCAGCCTGGCTGGGGTGATGCTCGGGTCTTTTGTACAAGAGTTCATGGCCCTGACCCGTTAAAGAGTGGCGCGCCCTTAGGGAACTAGCACATCTCGCTCACTGACTCGTTCACACATAAACGCAACAGCCTTGCCCTCGGTGTTTGGGAAGCAGGCAGTGGTTGCTGTGCATGTGTTCCTGAGCCAGAAGGTAAGGGTTTTGCCGGCACATGCTCTAATCACCCAAATGCGAGGGCAGAAATCACTTGGGCCAGAAGGAGGGCTGGGGCTCTCGAATATAAAGCGCGGCCACTGGATGCTCGAGGGCCGGGGAGGCTTTCTGGAGGAGATAGCATTTGAGCTGGCCCCTCAGGAATTCGTAAGATCTGGGAACTGATATGATGTACTTTGTCTGTCAAAACATGGCCCACGGAGAACAAGAAAAATAGCAGTTGAGACAGTCAGAGTACCAAGTCTGGAGGCTACAGCTGAGGGGGTGGAGGAAGGGCAGGTTCCTTGGGAAGCTCGGCAGGGTAAATCACTTCCCCTCTCTGTGCGAGGCTCTCCATCCTCAAAATGATGGAGCTAGGGAGACAGATGGTCATCTGCTTTCTTCTCTTTCTGAAAACCCAGCCCAAGCTCCTTGTCTTTTCAGAGGCTCTAATGGGCAGCTCCCATCCATTAGATGGGTATGGTGTCGGCGCACGGGGCTGAGTGCTTCGTGAGCACCAGGAACACCAGGGAGGTCAAGGCGTTAGCTCACCAGGTACATCAATCCACTTAGCAGACAGTGAATAAATACTTCCGTGTGCCGGGTCAGGTACCGCCCTTGGGACCAAATGATGAGCAATACAAGTGCGGCCTGTGTCCTAATGGGGCTTGGAAGGTTTTATAGAGGTAAGCAACAATAAACACACAAGCAATCCCACTACAAATTGGGGAAAATACAGGCATTTGGGAGAGAGGCTAGTGGGAGGGTGGTAACTTAGTTCGGGTGGGTTTGGGGAAGGAGCAGCAGAATTCCAACCCAGATATTCAGAGTCCAGAGCGCAATTCACGATTAGTCTGCTTCTTCCCAACAGAGATCTCTGTAGGGTCCCTGAGTCAGTCAGAGACAGATGTTAGGTCTCCAGAGCCCCCAAGTTCACCTCCTTTCCTCACAGCCCTGCCACCCCTCAGCTTATGACCTCAGGGCGTGTACCTGTCTGCTTGACTTGGGGGAAATATGACTCCCACCTCCCTTCACCTGTTTGAGGTGAAGTCAGAGAGCAGCCCTACCACCCAAACTCTCCTTTTCATCCAGCAACTCAGGGCTCGTGAGTCTCCGGTCCTCCTAAAACAGTCGTTAATCTTTCCTCAAAGGTCATGTTGTGGAAAACCCCTGTTTAAATCTGCCATCTGTAATCACAAAGGGCATCGGTGAGGAAAATCTCTCGCATGGAGTCTGCGTTCACGGTGACACACCCAGAGCCCGGTACACAGAAGCAGGGATCCAGTTGCAGAAACCCCCAGGCCCTGCCACCATCTATGGGCTTATGATCAAGTTCAGGGCCTCCTGGCTCCATGCAGCTTTAGGGAGCTTCCAGGTGGCGGCCCAAGGCAGGGAGAGAAGCCAGTACGTTCATGGACCAAAGATGCTTCTCCTCTGCCCAGGATTTTCCTTTAGGAATAGCTCATAACACCTTTGTCCCCCCAGTACTCTGCTGTGGGCCTTGTTTGTGCTCTTTGTTCTCCCTCATGTGCCCCCGGCCCCCCAGGCTAAGGCGCCCCCCACCCCCGCCGTCTTCGCTGTGGCCAGTCTACTGCTCTCCTTCCTGTCGCACCTCCTCCCTGTTTCCTTTCCTCAACTCTTGCCCCTGCTCCAGCCCTCCCCGCTCTCTCTCCTGGGTATCCACCTCTTCACAAAGATTTTTTTTTTAAAGAGCAAAAGTTTAATTTGTGTTTGTTCATTAAATAAATTGATCAAATAGGCCTTTTTACGATGTAATATTCTGTACATATAAAAAGAATATATGACATCAATATAAAGTGTTAATAAAAAGCCCATTTGGCTGAGTTAAATCTCCTACGTGACCCAGCCCTAGAATGACAGCTATTTAAGTGGTCATTTTTCTCCTTTCTCCCCAGTGTAATCCAGTGTCCAGATGCCAGCTGAGGCAGCCTTTGCCCAGCTCCACTCCCCTTGGTCTCTCTCAATCTCTCTCTATCACACACACACACACACACCCCATCTGTACTCCCCAGAGCACGCAGGCCGGGGCTGGCCCTTCTGAGCGGAACATTACCACCAGCACCCTGCGCTCTGCTCTCTCCCTGCCTTGGAGTGCACCCTTTCCTTTACCTGGAATAACCCCGCCCACATGTCCCACATCTCTGCCTGTCACACCCACCTCTCCTAGGCCGAGAAGTGTCATGGTTTTCCCAAAGCCCCA
Organism: Mustela lutreola; assembly: GCF_030435805.1. Taxonomy (NCBI): domain Eukaryota; kingdom Metazoa; phylum Chordata; class Mammalia; order Carnivora; family Mustelidae; genus Mustela; species Mustela lutreola. Next base: position 27,523,458 of record NC_081305.1, on the reverse strand, counting down.
CCTGATTTTTCCCTCAGCTTCCTCCTCCTCTGAGCCCCTTTAGAACATGGGTGGTTTTTCTTTTCTCTTGCGACATCTGACATTTTGCTGCTTTTTATTAAGGTTAGTCTTTTTCCAGATCTTATCTCACATATGGGATTATAAACCTTTTGTACACCACCCCCTGTCTTTGAAGTTGCAAGGCCTCAGCAGAGCACCGGGCACATAATAGACGCTCAACAAATAATTGGATTACAGTGAGATGAACAGTCCTCCAAAGCCCAACTCACATCTTCTTCCCTGAAGCCCTGTATAAAGAGGCATGTATTCATCTCCTGAGGGTTATAGAGTTTGTCCTCTGAATAAGCCCCTGCTCTGTGCCTGGAGCTGCGCTAGTCTCGGAGGTGCAGCAGTGACTAAGACAGAGCCACCAAAGAGGGAGTAAAGTATGTCAGGGGCAGGTATGCTAAGAAGGAAAGTAAGGCCCAGGAAGGGGGTTAGAGGGAGCTGAGGGTGGTCAGAGACATCCCCTCCAAGGTAACTCTAAGCAGAGATTTTAAGGGAACGTGGGAGAGTGGGAAGAGTGTTCCCAGCAGAGGGAACAGCAAAGGCCCTGAAGGGGGGCCTCATGAGTTTAAGGGCTGGCGAACGGTGGCGTGGGGAAAGAGGAAGTCAGGAGAGGGCATATTAGCCATGGTTGAGGCCGCAGCAAGGACTTGAGTTTCCATTCTGAGCTTGACAAGTCTTTGGAAAGTATTGATCTCACTGTACAGAACAGCCTGGGAACAAGGAGTAGAAGCAGGAAGAAGCTTAGGGGACTGTTGGAGTTACTCAAGAGAGGTACTATGGTGGCCTCGACTAGGGCAATAGTGCTTTAGGGAGGCGGTAGAGCAGTCAGGTTCCGGAGATGTTTTGAAGGTCAAGCCAACAGGATTTCCTTTCCTATCGATTGTGAGTGTGCAAGAAAGAACGAGTCAGGGGTGAGTCCAAGGTCCGGGGCCTGAGTGACTGATAAAACGGAGATGCTGCTCACTGAGACACAGAAGACCACAAAAGGAACAGATTCAGGTGGCAAGGTCAGGAGTTGTGTTTATACACATTAAGCCAGATATGCTTCCTCCTAAAGTCATGCCACTGCCATAGTGCTCTTCCCAGCTCAGCTGAAATGTAGCCCTCACATCTCCGCACCGTGCTTCAGAAACTCACTCCTAGAATGGAAACTGTTCCACTTTGCTGGCATTGACAGAAAATCCCAGTGAATGTGCTTTAGGGAGGGCAGTGCTGGGGAAGACGCTATTCCTATGGACTGGCGTGATCTAGGACACCTCCAAGGATGAGGCGATTTTCGAGGTGAGCTTTCGTGTCAGGGGGCTGTTGGCTTTAGGTAACAAAGAACACAGCCCAAAGTGCCTTAAACTGTATAGGAAATTACTAGCCCACAGGCCAAAAAGCCTGGAAATGAAGCAGTCCCTGCGTTGCCCAATGAAGCCATCACGGACCCAGGTCTTCCTGCCTTTGCGTTCTGCCTGCCTCAGCACATTAGCTGGCTCCTCGCTGTGGCAGCTCCAGGCAGCACGGAGTCACACACCTAAACCCAGGTGCAATAAAGGGACTAACCCTTGTTCCAGAAGCACCACTGGTAGACTGGCCCTTAAGTCTCATTGGACAGATATGGGTCACATATCTCTCCTTAAGGCAGTCACCGGCTGGGCAGGTGGAGTTACATGAGGAGCTTAGAACAGTCAGGAAGAGTTACAGACATCAGAACACAGCGGCTACTTGGCCAGCAAAGAGAGGCTACACGGTGGATGGCTTGGCCACTGACAGTGTCTGTCCAGCCTCGAATTGTCGGGAGGAATCGGTGCTGAGAAGTAGGAAGGGAAGGTGTTCCAGGTGGGAGGAAAAGTTTGAGCAGAAGCACAGAAGCATGAAATACAAAGCAGGTCCATGGGACAAAGAGGCTGGGCTGATGAATTATGCACAGTGTGGCAGAGAGGGGAGGAAGAAACCGTAACCACGAAACATGTGGGTAATCTTGGATAATCAAGGGTCTTCAGAACAGTCCTTGAAAACCACAGATCTCAAAGATCATTCCCTCTCAAGGAAGGAATTGTTGCAGGCTTGGACAATTAGAATAAGAAAGACTACTCCTAAGTAACAAGTGATGAGTAATAATATGAAATAAGTAATAATTCTCCTAAGCATTTCTACTTTGTGCTGAGGACAGAATGGCCTCAGCTTAAATCCTGGGCTGAGGCCAGGGTTAGTTGCTGGCTCTTGGGCAGGAAGCAGAGCACGTGGGATAGAGTACTTTCCTCTGGGCGACATAACCAGAAACTGATTCTGAGTCTTCAGTGGTCCCATCTTTCACTCAGGTTGTTAGCAGACCCTTCCAGTCACCAGTGGTAGAAATCCTGCCCACACTGGCTTAAATAAGAAAGAAAGAAACTTAGCAACACCTGTCACTGAAAAGTCTGGATCCAAGGGCTCCCGGGGCATCATCGGCACTTGATATGTCTCCTCTCAGCTTTCCTCTAGTTAAGGTCACTCTCAGATGGGCTCACCCCCCAGGGCCTCCAAGTGGACCAACTCAGCCTTAGGCCATTCTGGCCTCAGCTTTCAATCCCCTTACAAAGCCAATTTCCTTCCTGGGTGTCCCAGGAAAAGGCTTACTGCTTCTCACTGACTCTAATTGGCTGATGCTCCTATCCCTGAACCAACCACCTGGCCGTGGCTTTGAGGCATGCAGTGTGCTTGGATCTCACCTTCACGACACTGACCCAGAGCTGGAGAGGGGCGGCACTGCAAAGTCCTGATAGAGGAGTTACAGACCCCAGAACGCAGCTGGCAAAAAGGTCAAAGATACGAGGATGTCCCACGTCACGAACATCCAATCCAAGATCACCTCCACTTCTGAGGGATGTCCAGCCTCTTTTCCCCCACCGTGCCCTTTTGTGTTTTCCACCCTATAACAAGCCGTCACAGACCTCTCATTTAATCCCCGCAATATCCCTAAGAAGGTGGCTGAGTGGGAATTCTCCCACCTTAGAGAGGAGGGTCAGGGATATCGAATTATTTACTCAGGGTGATCCAGACAGGAAGAGCAGGTCTGGCCTTGGAATCTGGGTCGTACGGCGCCGAGACCAGTGTTCTAGCCTACTCCGCCAGGAAAATTGCTCATGACATTTATGACTCCCTCCGAGTCTGCATGCATATTTGAAGAGAGAAGTTCTCAAAACGGCACAAATGAAATCAAGTTGAAGAGTCAGCTCAAGGGGTTACCATCACTTGAAGGCTTGCGATATGTAAATGGTAAAATAAAGAACATCATTAAGCTCGAGGGCATGTTTTAATAACAGTTAATTAACTCGTACAACACAGTCAGCAAATATTTCCCCCTTCTGCTGAAATGGGTCCTAGGAGGGATTAGAGTATAGAACCCCAGGTGGCCACGTGTGAGCTGGATTTTCCTAACAGCCTCCTTTATAAAGAAGGGCTTGCCTGGGGATGAGCCCCCTCGCACTCCGCACCCCACCCTCCCCTTGCCCTCACACAAACCATTGTCAGGTGATAGGCCTGCAGATCATGTGACAATTCATTCTGCTCCCAAGGTTGGTACCCTGAGCTTTTTTTCCCTGCGGGAGTCATTCCAGTACCATGAAGGACTATGTGCCTCATCTGAACTCCAACTCCAGCTGGCCAGCCAGGCTCCATTTTCTCTGATCAGGATGCATCTCCAGGTGGATTCAAAGGCACCCTGTTACATTTCTGGGTGTTTGTGATACTTCTCCTGGGGTCCAGATAGAGCCGGAAGGCTTTAGGCCAGAAGGCACTAGAATTATCTCCAGTTCTCGGAGGCCCTGTCATGAGGACAACAAATCAGACGTGTCCCCTACAGAGGGAGCAAGAGCAGAAATTATAAGGAGGAAGAAATTATCCTCTGCCCTCAAAGTAGGATCACACCAAGGAGGAGGGAGAGAAGTCCCACGTCAAGTGAGTTGATCAGGCCAGAAACGTGAATTCCTAATTCACTAAGAATGCACATGAAGGTGGTGAGGGGACTTACAGGTGCCGTGCTGTGTCCCCACTGGTTACTAGTCTCTGGGTGCAGAGCAGTAACAGGACCGAGTGGGACAGCCTGTGTGAACCCAGGTCTTCTGATCCCCTCGGTCAGTTCCCCAGATATGAGGATTCTCCCAGGAGCCTCTCAGACGAAGGCTTGAAGGCTGGGGGAGGCAGCGAGCCCCGTGCTGAGCGGAGTAGAGCCCTGGGATGCAAGGAGAGCAGGGGCAGCCCAGGAGCGGGTCGGGAGGGCCTGGGGCACGCAGCTACCTCAGGTAGGCCACAGGCTTCGCAGTTCAACAGAAACCTGGCTCTGCCGCCTACAACCTGGGTAACCATGAGCAAATGAGCTCGCTTCTCACAGCGTCCACGTCTCTGCTGTGACATGGGGACGAGAAGAGCACCTTCCTCAGAGAGCCAGACTGAAAGGAGATGGGGCCTGCGAACCACTGAGCACGCTTTAGGGCACAGAGCAAAGCGGTTCCTCAGCACGTTCCCCTCGGGCTGTCCACCTCTTCCGTCCCACCCTGGGGTCTGGGTCCCCCACTCAGGGGCCTGGGTGTTGCTTCAGGGCTCACCCTCCCTGGGGACCATCCCCTCACTGAGTTGTCAGTTGGGGAGCAGCTCACCCAGTGTCCTCACTGGGACCTTCAGGTGGACTCACAGACACCCTACACGCCTACTCCTGGTGTCGGCTCAGTCTTGCTGTTCCTCGAGGGCAGTTGGGTGGGCCCTGTGGGCAGAGGCTAGGGGCACCCAGCTGCTCTGGTATGCTGCCTTCCTGCCGCTCACTGGGCCTTGCTGGCAGGCGGAGTCCAGGGTGCCCCAGGGAAGTGCCATGCCGGAGCCCGACTCTGAGGCTGCAGTAGGGCTCACGGGTGAGGGGCCGACACACTTGCCTCCTTCCAGGAGTTCATCTGGGGAGCTGCTCTCTCCTGACCTCTGAGTGTCCGATGAGATAGCAGCGGTGGCAGCCACCTCTGGAGCCAAGTGCTTGAGCAGGGAACAGCATCACTCTCCTCCAGACCTCCCCTAGCCTGGCCCGGGATCTGGCCAGCTCTCCCAAAAAGGCTCTCTCAAGGACCCTGGGTCCGTTGCCAGGACCAGTCACCCACACCACTCCCCCATCTCACTTGTGACTGGTCTTATCACAGAGATTAGCAGGAAGGAAGCCTGGGATGTGGAGTCAGAAGACCACAGTGGGAGGCCCAGCACAGGCTGCCTGTCAGCTTGTGACCTTGACCAAGTCATATTACCTTTCCAAACTCCTGCTTTTTCTCCTAGAAGACGGGGAGAAAGAGGATACCTGTCCTTTCTCCTTAACAGAATATGTGTGAATATCAAATAAGCTAGCCCATAATGAAATGCTTAGGTGTTTGAGAAGCTTTTAAAGAAAGCCAGAGATGAATCTGAGAAGTAGAACTCTTTTTCACAGTCCAGTGGGGGGCAGATAGCACTTTCCATCCATTTGGTTTTGGTGGGTAAAAGCAGGCATTCTCACTGGACTAACCAGCTTAGTTTCGGTGGCGATCTTTATGTCACCCTGCTGGGTCCTTCTGGGGTCCAACCCCCAGTAAGAGGTAGGGATGGGACTCTGACCTCATGGGCTGTACACTTGCGTCGTTTTCTGGAAACAGCTGGAGTTGGGGGGGATGTGAGTGGCTGAGTGGGAGAGACAAGCCAACATCGAACCTCTACCTCCTCCTCAGTTTGGAAGTAGGAGGGAGATGTCAAGTCTTCCTGGGATCAAGCTTCCAATTAAAATAAATAAATAAATAAATAAATAAATACCTTATTGAATTTTGTATTAAATCCCAATATATGGGGGAATTTCTTTAATAATATTAAGTGCTCCCATTCAAGAACATATGTCTTTTCTTCAAATCTGTTTTATTGCCTTCAGTAAGATATCTTTTTTTTTTTTTTTAAGTATAAAGTATCTAGTAAAAATACACGAATCCTAATGTACAACTTGATGAATTTTCACAAAGTGAGCACACCCAAGTATTCGACACCCAAATCAAGACATAGAACATGGCTGGCACTGCTGTGTTTTCTTCATTCCCCCAACCTGGGAAGCCATCCTCCTGAGTTCCAGCGGCACAGAGGAGTTTTGCCAGTTTTGGTATTTTGAATAATAGAATCCTGTGGTATGCCTTTGTCTTTCACTTAACATTCGGGTTTATCCGTTCTGCTGCGTATACAGTTGTGGCCATTCCTCTGCATTGCCATATAATATTACATTGCGGGACTGACCACAATTCTATTTATTCCTTCCCCAAATGATGGAGGTGACTTTTGATTTTGAGTTATTGTCACTAGTGCTGCTAGGAACGTTCTTGTTCACGGCTTTTGGGGAACACATGTAAACATTTCTCTTGGGTATACACCAAACACGGAACTGTTGGATAGTAGATTTTTTACTGTTTTTTTTTTTTTCATGTAGGTTCTGTAGGTTTCTTATAGAATTTATCCCTAGATGCTTATCATTTTGTCACTGTTGTAAATGAGCTATTTGCTTTCTTTTCTTTCTTAGGGACTTGCTGCTAGGGGAAAAAAAAACATTAATTTTTGAGTATTTATCTTAGATTCAGTCACCTTACCATTTCTCTTATTAATTATGATAGACTTAAAAAAAGAGAGAGACAACAGTCTCTTAGTTTTTCTGGTTACACAGAGATCATCAAAAAGGTGTTGTAGCTCTTGTTTTACATCACTGATACCATTTTCTTGCTTTACTACATTGGGTTGTAGTAGTAGATCTTAATAAGTACTAATGGTGATTACTGCCACCCTTATCCAGCTCTAGATTTTAATGGAAATGATTGTAGAATGTCACTGTTTATAATCATATTTTCTGTTGGGCTTTGGTAAACAGTTTTTATTTTGTGTCAGTAATTAGCTTCTATTCCTGGTTTTTAATGAAGAATGATTTCAATGTTACCAAGTACATTTTCAGCATCTATTGATGTGAGCAAATAGCTTTTCCCTCTTTGTGGTTGCCATGGATAATACTGTGGAACTACTCACATTCCTAAAATGAACAGGTTTCATTGTAACATGTTTCTTCTCATGCGACTTGGGTATATTCAATGTGATAATTTTCTAAAATAATTTTTGCATCACTTTTAATAAATGAGAATGGTCTTCCTCTGCTAGCTTCTTCATGTTTTAGTAATTAAAGTTATGATGGCCCCATACCACTATTTGGGGAATCCTCCATCTATTAGTATGACTAAGGATCCTTGAAATAATATTGGAAGTCTCTGTTGCTAAAGGTTGGATAAAATTCACTGAATCTATCTGGTGCTAAATACCTAGTCCCATTTTCAATAACAGATCTTTAATCACCTTTCCAACTTTTTCTATGATAATTTGTTTTTTTCAAGTGTTCCTCTACTTATTGGGTCAATTTTAGTAATTTATATTTGGCTAGGGAATTATCACATTTTCATATTTTTGGCCAGAAAGCTGCATGTAATATTCTTCTATGTTTCTTTTTTTTTCTGCAGCGGTGGGTGGGTCTCCTTTTGCATTTCTGTTCTTTGTATATTTGCTCTTAATCGATCACATTGGGTTTTATTTTACTTATTATATTTATTTATTTTATCCGCTAGTCCACTATTCTTTACCTTATGAATTCCAGCTTTTAACTTTACTAACTTACAATCATAGCTTCTTTTGTTTGGGTTCATTCTTTTTGTGATCTCTTAAGAAAAGGACTAAAAGTCCCTTTATTCTTCATACTTCTTTAATTATATGGGCTTTGAATTTCCTCTGAGCATGACTTTTTCTCTGTCCTGTGAGAACTGATATGAAATGTTCTTTTTTACTGCTTTCTAGATAATTTGTCATTTCCCTTTTGATTTCCTCTTTAATCCTAGATTTATCTAGGAGTGGGTTCCTTAATTTCTAAGTCAATATTTTTCTTCTCAACTTTTTTTAATTTCCAATTTTGTTGATTGTGTTCAGATACTGTGGTCTATGAAAGCTTTCCTTTGTAAAATTTGTTCAGGTTTTATCTCTGAAACCCAATACATGATCAATTTTTGTAAATGATCCAGTTCCCTAAAAGTAGTCCATTCTGTATTCAAGGAATGTGAGGTCCTACATATTTCTAGTATTTCAAGTTATATGATTCATTTCCTTTGTTATCTTAGTTAATATTTGCCTTGAAGATGTGTTCATTTCTGAAATAGACATCTTTGAAATTTCACACTAAAATTGCATTTATTTCATTTCTAATACATGCTTTATATTTAGCTTCTTTCTTGTTTAATGTCTACAGGTTTCAGATGATTGTAACTGCTTCATAAAGCATTACTTTTATCAGGGCACCTGGTGGCTCAGTCGATTAAGAGTCTGACTCTTGATTTCAGCTAGGTCTTGATCTCAGGGTCATAAGTTCAAGCCCCATGCATGGAACTTACATTATGTTGTTTGTTTGTTTTAAGATTTTATTTACTTATTTGAGAGAGAAAGCACAAGCAGGAATACAGGGAGAAGCAGGCTCCCTCTGAGCAGGGAGCCCAATGTGGGGCTCAGTCCCAGGACCCTGGGATCATGACCTAAGCTGAAGGCTGATGCTTAACCAACTGAGCCATCAGGTGCCCCTGGAGCCTACATTAAAAAAATAAGTGTGTGTGGGGGGGGAATACCTGGGTGGCTCAGTCAGTTAAGTGTCTGCCTTTGACTCAGGTCATGATCCCAGGTCCTGGGATTGAGTCCCTCATCAAGCTTCTTGCTCAGTAGGGAGTCTGCTTCTCTCTCTCTCTCTCTCCCTCCCGTCCCTCCCCACTGCTCATTCTCTCTCTCTCTCTCTCAAATAAATAAAAATTTTTAAAAGCATTCCTTTTATCATTAGAGATATATTTATCCTCTGCAATTTTTTAACTTAAATTCCCCCTTGTCTAATTAATTTTGACACTCCTACTTTCCTTCTGTTTGCGTGTGCCTGATATCTATTTGTCTATGCATTTATTTTCAGCATTTCTGCATATCTTTATTTTAATTAGTTTTCTTATAAATATCATGTACCTGGGTTTTGTTTTTGTTTTAATTTTTTAACCCAATCTGACCTTTGCTGTCCTTTAGTGAGACATTTAGCCTATTATCTGATATACTTGATTTTATTCCTGTTGTCTAATGGTATGTCTTTAATTTCGTGCATCATTATTTCTGTGTTTTTCTTTCTTCTTGTTTGTGCTGGTTTGATGTAGTGGCTTTGTATTCTCTTCTTTTCCTATGTCAGTCTGGAAGTTCTCTACTTTTCCATTGTATTAAATGTTGCATTCTTTTTCTCTTACTTCATAATCAAATGCATATTGCTCCACTATAATTTGAAGTCAAGATAACATGAAATAACTACTTCTCCCTCCAGGATGCTTCATTTCCTCCCTGCCTTTCTCTACTTCAGTGGGATGAGACCTTCAAATTATTTCCCTGTCCACTACTTAAGATAAGACCTTGGAAGACTTTTATTCCCTTCCTCTTCAACTCCTTGATTTGTTAGGATAATTTAATATTTTTAGCTTTGGGCTGCTGTTGGAATTTTCCCCTCGTAGTATGGCTCTTCTATTTTCGGAGTCCTTATTTACCAGTTCCATTTAGGTTTAGGAAAAAGGGAAGGGAGCAAGTGTGCAAGCAAGTGTCTGTATTCATCATCGTTTCCTGACCTGTTCATTTTTCCCCACAGCAAGGTCTCTGTTCCGCTGCATTTGTTGTTTGTTGCTTTATTTTTCATGTGTCAGTGGTAAACTCTGTGAATTCTTGTATACCTGAAAATATCTTTTGCCATGAAAAATGATGGGCAGAGTATTTGAGGGGATTTGGTTCTATTTCCTGAGTAGTCTATAGATGGTATTCCATGCTCTTTTAGCTTCTAGTGCTTCAGATGAGAAGCCTGATGTCACTCTGATTTTTTTGTTTTCTTGTAGGCAATATGTTCTTTCTGTTTGGAAGCTTTTATTTATTTTTTTTTAAGAATTAATTTATTTGAGAGAGAGAGAGAGAGAGAAAAAAAAACACACAGGGGAAGGGCAGAGGGAGAGAGAATCTCAAGCAGGTTCTGCACTAAGCACAGAGCCCAACACAGGGCTCAACCCCACGACGCTGAGATCCTGACCTGAGCAGAAATCAAGTCTGACTGGAAGCTTTTAAAGTTTTGTGTTCATTCTTGAAGTTCAGGAACTTTCCTGGGATAACCTATGTGTATGTTTCTTCTTGTCATCCTTCCTGGAACTCTGTGAGCTCTTTGCAGTCTGCAGACTCAGGTCTTTTTTCAACACAGGAGAATTCTCTTCTATTTGTCATTTTAATTACTGGCTCCCCTCCATCAATTCCTTTTTCTTCTTCTAGAACTCCCAGCATTCTCAGGTTAGATCTCCCTCGGTCTGTCCTCCAGGCCTTTTATCTTTTCCTTCATGAATTCTGTCTCTGTATTTTGGCTCTAGACTTGGAGAGTTTTTCCATTTGGTCTTCCAGGCCACTAACTCACATCTCAACAGGAATTCACCTACTATAGTTGGCAAGACTTTTTTTTTTTTTTTTTTTTTTAATATGCAGTAAGTCTTTCATGTGTGCCCTGAATTGCTTTAAGGCACATGTGATTTTCTGTTTGACCTGTCCTTTGTCTCTTGGAGCAGCCCTCCTTCAGCACATGTGTGCACTGCTTATCCTGATTGATCTTCTGCTAGTGGGTCTTGGAAGCCTGTTGTGAGTGGTCTTTGTTCTTTGTTGGTGCCTCCAGTTGTGGAGACTACTGTGGTGCCCCAGCGATAACACTCCGCTGGGAAGTGGAGCTACCCTTGCCCTCGTGGCCAGGAGTGTCAAGGCGGGTGAGCCACCAGCATGCTCTTGGGTCATCTGAAAAAATCCTTCCTCCTTGGCCTCCCTGTTCTCTTTCAGCCCCCGAGGCAGAGGGTCAGGTGGTATGCAGCCCATGTGTTCTGCTACTTTTTGGCCCCCTGGGCTCCAGGGATACCTGGGCCAGTCAAGCAAAGATCCCCTCCCAACACTCCTCCCCAACTCCCACATACATACTGGGTTCCACAGGCCTCCCTTGGGTAGGCTCTTCCCAGCCTTTGCTCCTTGCTCTGATATTCTGTGAAGTAGGTCTTCAAATAAAGGGGAGAGATCCCCACACCAGTTTTTCAGCCGTATCTTCCACACATACTCCCACCACAAAAGCCTCAGCAGTTCTCTGATTCAGGATGGGCAGATAGATCAGAGATGCTAATCTCCTTTAGGTTGCTCTGTTTTCAGAGTCATTGTCATCCTCTCTGTTTCCTGTGGGTCAGCTGAGACTGGATAACCCCTGAGCTTTCCTTCCTAGGGGCAGGCTGTCATTATGCCCAGGGATTTTATCACCCAGCCCCTTGCCCCCAAAACCCCCTCCACTCTTCTATCTTCTGGAATCAAATTAGACACTGGACTAGATTCCAGAACCATTTGTTCCAGGGTCCCTTGCATTGCGGGCTGGGAGCTGTTGATGAACCTTCAGATGATTTATTCTAGTAACAGGGACACAGTGTTCAGTTACAGTGAAGCCCATGGTGGGCAAGTTTTTGTTCTGTTTTTTCAGTTCTCTTTCCATTCTTCTGATTATGAGAAATAGAAATTCTTGAATTTGGTGTTACTATGTCTTTGACACTTCTTTAACACTTATTAATCTGCGTTTTAACAAGAAGAGATCAGGTGGCATGCTCAGAGTCTTTGGTAGGCAACAGTATTTGCCTTTAGCTGGGGTGGGGAGGGCTGACAGAGGAGGAGATTTAGAAAGAAAATCAGTAGTTCAGTGAGGGACCTTTTGGTCTGCAGCGCCTCGTGCATATCTAAGTGGAGATATTGAGGGGCACCTGGATGGCTCAGTCTATAATCATCTGCCGTTACTTCAGGTCATGATCCCAGGGTCCTGGGATGGAGCCCCACATCAGGTTCCCTACTCAGCGAGGAACCTGCTTCTCCCTCTCCCACTCCCCCTGCTTGTGTTCCCTCTCTCACTGTGTCTCTTTCTGTCAAATAAATAAATAAAATCTTAAAAAAAAAAAAAAGTAAGTGGAAATGTTGATAGGCAATCCAAAGCCTGAGCCCTGGGGGCATTGCATTGTTTAGAGATTGGATTCCTTCCTCACAGTCAGCCAGTGCATAGGTACCTTTCCCACTTGTTGGCTAAGTGCCTTTGCATTGGCTAACTCAAGAGGTTTGCTTCCCATCACTTCTGGACCACTTCTCGGCAGCGGGGGCCACGTGATTGTCATTAGTGTTCCATGTGTCTAACCCAGCAGCACTTACTTAAGTGCAGACCTGGCCTGTGGCCAAACTTCCAGCTGTGCAGAGCCTTCGGGTTGGCTATGCATCTTGTCAGATCCGTAGGGGGTGTGGAATCATCCAACAAGGCTGACTGAAAGGATGGAAGCAAGGTGGACCTGTTTCACAAGTTTGAACATGGTTCCTACTACATGTTCCAGATTCACTGGACCTGTCAAATTCCTGACTACTACCCATATTTATTAGGACAACAACAACAACAACAACAACAACAAAAAAAAAAAAAGGAGAGGGAGGAGGAAAAGAAGAAACCTGCCATGAGTTTAGCACTTTTCCTTCCTACTAACATGCTGGGAATGTTTATTCTGCCAGGAACATGTGGCTAATGTCACTTAAGCAGCTCTTTGAAGGGGTGACAGTGCCGACAGGGCCAGTGGGCCATAGCTGAGGGTGGCAGATTGGTAGGACCTGTTTGGTCTCCAGAGCACCCTGGCCCTGCCCCACAGCAGGTGACCAGACTCAGGTCCTATCCGAAAAGGCACATCAGCCTGTCCAGCTTTTTCCCGAAGCCAAAAATGAAATCTCCTGATTCATATACATTTGCTCCAATAAAAAACAAAACCAAACTCAAAAAACTCAAAACCATTGCAGACCAAACAAAACACATCTCCCTCTCTCTGGCCCAAGTCCAGGATGCAAATGGCCAGTTTGAGGCCTTTGCTCTGGGACAGGGGGCTAGCTGGTCACCCTAATATTTGTATCTCCCCCCATTACTGGAAAATAGGGCCACTATCAGGGCCATTGGAATGGAGATAATGGAGGAACCTCTGTTTCAATCCCCCTTTCTACCGTTTACCAGCACTGCAACATTGGCCAAAGAATTGGTTAACCTCCCTAAGCCTCAGTGTCTTTATCTGTAAAATGGGGATAACTGTGTTACTCGTCCCTGAGATCTGTTATGAGGATCCAGTGAGATAATATATGTAAATACCTAGTCCAAAGTTAGTGTTTAATCAGTAAGAGCTGTTATTATTCAAATAGTATCTGTAGAAATGCTGGGAGAACTTAAAAGGAAGCATTGGTTATTCAATCGCTGTGAGGGACAGTGGCACAGCAGCTAGACCAGGAAACCCCTCGCTTTGTCCCTCCAGCAGTGGGAGGCAGCAGGCCTTTTCCACGAATGGCCTCACTCAGCCGTCTCACCTTTATTTGGTTCATGAAAGCAAGGGCAGTGATAATATTTCTGACATCCTGGGACTTGCTGTGCAGGACAACCCAGAGCTGTGGCCCCACAGCTTCCCTGGGAGCTGGTGTTGGGGACTGGCAGCCCTCCCCATTAAGGAGACTGAGGGGCGCTAGGGAAACAGACGCAGAGTTTTCGTCTTCTCCTTCGAGAGCAATGAGGGATGAGTGCGTGCCGTGCCTCTTGCCTGAAAGCAGGACGGGGAGAGGGGTTCATCTGAGGTTGGACAGGGGAGCCCCGTTTTAGCTTTGGCCCCTGAGCCCCGTTGGCGCTTCTCATTTTGAGGCGACAGCTCGGTCCAAGCTGCTCCTGCACACAGCTCTTTGTTCTTTGTAGAAAGCACTGCCAGGCACACACTTGGTTTCCGATGGCCCATTATTTGAGGCTCAGAGTATGGTAACAGGCTTGCAACAACAGACCCGCGCCCCTACAGCTGAATATTTGGTTACGCATTCCTGTACGGCCATTGGGAGAACCCCAAGGATGATCTGCGAGCCGTGCAAGTCTGCAAGTCCATGTTGGAGCTGGGGAAGGCTGGAGCCTTCCAAGGGCATAGGCAGCACCACCCAGGAAGGCCCACCAGGAATCGGAGCCACACATCAAAATTAGACCCAGTGCACCATCAGCCTCACACACTGCAGGAATGCCACCTCCCCACACACCGAAGAGACAAGGGACCATGCCTTGTTTGCACTTCGGGGGTGTTAGGAGGTGTTTACTGAATTGAATTCGGCAGTCCTATTTGTGTCCAATGCTGGACACAAATTGTGTGTACATTCTGCCCCTCCCACCAGCCTTCCCAGTCCCTAACCACACGGCTCCCAGACCATCCTGATGAGCGAGCTTGTAGGAGCTCAGAGCACAGGGGTGCAGAAGTACCCTAGGGCAGTTGTCTCAGCAGTTGGCCCTGGTGGTAACGAGCAGGAGTGAATGTGGTAGAGCCACCTGGCAGGGGCAGGGATCTTCCAGGACATATTCCACTCGTTCTTTTGTCGTCCACACCTCCCGCAACCTCGTGCCTGCCTCTGGGGCATTCAGCCCAGTGAGAGAGTGGAGACGCATCACAAGGAACCGAAGTATCAGGTAGAGGGCATTGAGTGGAGCAGGTACAGGGCTGGGAGGGGTCGGCAGAAGAGCCAGCACCGGAACGCCTGGATGGAGCCGTCAGTTAAGCATTGACTCTTGGTTTGGGCCCAGGTCATGATCTCTGGGTCCTGGGATCGAGCCCCACATCAGGCTCTGAGCTCAGTGGGGAGTCTGCTTGTCTCCTGCTCCTCCTCCCACTCGCGTGCTCTCTTTCCCTCTCTCAAATAAATACATAGATAAAATACTTTGGGGGAAAAAAAAGAAGAAGAAGAAGAAGAGCCAGGATACAGGTTCATTTGATAAGATTTAGAGCCCCCAACCACTCTATGGAAAGTCTGTGAACCACCATTTCCAAGAAGCACTGATGACCTTCCAGCACAGTCGGGGGATGGAGACTGGGCTAATGAGGGGCAAGAGGACTGCCAACTGGAAAGGAGGGGGAAAGGCATTTCCACATTAAGAAGAGGTCTCAACAGTCAGGTTTCTGTCATCACACTGGCTCTGACTTGGAAGACCTGCCTTTCCTGACCCTGGGACAGCTCTTCAACTTCTCTGTTAGCCAGTTTCCTCGAGAAAACTAAACTGTTCCCTAAGGCTGGGTGCCGGGAGGTGAGGTCTGAGGATCTGCTGGAAGGAGTGAAGGTTTGAATGTCGGTGAAGCCCTCAGCACATGTTGTTAGCCTGTGAGGGTTCAACGGGTGCCACCATTGCTCCCCGCGACTCAGCCTCACTGCCCCCTGTGTGCTGAGTGGCATGCATTCGAGAGAGCTCAGACAGTAAGCAGTGTGCATGTCTCTTTCGTCTTTACCTGAGATGCTCGTGAACATCTGACCGAGCAGTGGATTCCCAGGATGGTAGCTTGAGAGGCCCATCTTCCTTGGAACGTTTGATTTCAGTCTGCCAATTTCAGGCTTGATTCACATTCACAGTCCCTCATCTGCTAGTCACTGGCCCAGAAGCCGGTCTTCTCAGAACAGGCTTGGAGACTGCGAGGGATCGGGAACTACGTTTCCTCCTGTTGGCCTCGCAGGTGAGCAACAGAGCCTTCGATGGAGCCCCAACTCCAATGCATGTTAAGCCCAGCTGAGGCAAAAATCGGCCAAGAGGGCACAGCCGGGCTCCCGCCTGCAGGCTGAATGTATTACTTCGGCCATAAGAGCAGAACACACCACCCCACCCCAGCATCCCTAGAGAGGGGAATGGATGTGGAAGCCCACAAAGTGATTTCTGTGGACTCTCCTTTTTGGGCTGTGACCATACCTTAGCGGTTATTAACAAGGAGCTTCCATCTGCTTGAGAAAGGCTGGGGTGGGAAGCTCCAGAGGCCACGGCAGGGCCGTTTCATTCCACCACACAGAGACTAGCATCCTTTCTGGGCCACGGCCACCGCCAGGGAAGGAAGGCTGGCCAGGCTGGGTTTGCTCTGTTTTTCTGTGACTATATTTCTCTTGGTCTGGCAAGACAGGCCTTCACCTGGAATTCTCCCTCACCTTCTTTTTTTTTTTTTTTTTTTTTTTTCCTTAAAGATTTTATTTATTTATTTGACAGAGATCACAAGTAGGCAGAGAGGCAGGCAGGCAGAGAGAGAGGAGGAAGCAGGCTCCCTGCTGAGCAGAGAGGCCCAAAGTGGGGCTCGATCCCAGGACCCCGGGATTATGACCTGAGCTGAGGGCAGAGGCTTTAACCCACTGAGCCACCCAGGCGCCCCCTCCCTCACCTTCTTTTAAAGACTCAATAAAGGGATGATGCAGAGGGAACCGGAAGAACATGGTACAGTAAGACTCAGGGACCCGAGTACAGACGTGGCCGTCTGTGTCTGGCAAAAGCTGGCATGACAACTGACCGCTGCTGTTTGCTTTGAGGGAGACATGAGTTACCTTGGAGAGGAATGTGGATTCAGACTTGCTTTTGGCAGACATTACCACAAGCGTTGCCCCCAGCAGACATTGTGACTTTCCCCCAAAGAGCCCTATTTTGGTGATCTCTACCTTTTGCCTTGAACTCTCCTAGGTAGAGATCTGAGAAGGGTGCTTTTTGTTTATCTCTTTGTTTCAGAATAAAACACTCACCTAGCATTGTCTGCCGTCTGGGAAGATGGTGGGGTGGGGGAGGTCCATGGCAGATCTCCGAATTGTCCCCTGAGTGCATGCTAAGCCACCTGAAGTGGAGAATGGGGGACTCTTCTCATGCCACTTTGTCTCTGCAAGTTGGTGGTGGTGTTTTGGTGTCCTTCCTCCCAATCACATGGTAAGAAGTGGAAGAAAAACAAACCCTGGTTAAAAAAGAACAGGAAGGGGAAAACCCAAGAGCCTGTGAAAAGCCTTTTCCAGGCTGTCGAGGTCTGTAATCTAGGAGAGAAGCAAGAGGAATGACATTCCTGATGCTTGTTTGGGCTTGCAGGGCAGTGGACAGTGCTTGGGGAGCCGCTGGCCCCCAAAAATGCCTACAGGACAAAGTGACCGGCAACCTGGCTTGGTCACTGGCGAAGTGGGGTTGGGGTCCATCCTTTCCTGTAGTGTCGTAGCCCTCAGAGCCCCGAGAAGCTAAGCAGTAACTAGACAACCCCTTTCAGATCAGGAAGTCGGCTCAGCTTGTCCCGTGTCCTGTCACCGTCCTTCTAAACAAACTCCTGAGGGCTCTGCTGTCATTATCATTTCAGTGTGGCTGAGGCATGGAAGGAAACGCCATCAACTCGTGTACCTGAGTAGCCAGACATGTCGAGATCCAGGGATGTGCTACCCTGACTGGGCAGGTGGGGAGCAGGGGCTCACCCCAGGAACTTAGACTAGAGATCGGGAGAGTCCCCATGGTGGGAGGAAGGCTAGTGCTCTCCAAAGGAGGGGAGAGTAGAAGTCGGGCAAACAAAAACAGCAGATGTCCGCGACAGCCCTCATGTGCCATTTACAAAGCTCGTCTTTGCTCATAGGTGGAATCTGCAGTGAGTCACCCCTGCACCCCACAGCGAGTGGCAAGGGAGCCGCGAGGAACCCAGATAGGAGCCCTCCCACAGATTGTCAGAGTCCCACCTGGACTGCCTAGATGACAGAGCCTGTCATCCTGGGGCTGGAAGAGGAGAAGCTTAGGTGGCTCGAGCTGGCGAACGTCTTGTCTCTGAGCTGTCTGCCAGAGACGGTGGGCTCGAGTGCTCTTGTCTCCTTTCCTGTGCTTCTTGAGACCGGATCCAGGGCTACTGAACAGGGATCATAAATAATGAACAAACATTCGGTAGACAGGTGGGGAGAAGGGTTTGGTTTTGTTTTTTCCCCAAGGACTGAGCAAGATGAGCAGAGCTTTGCAGCCTCACTTGTGCCTTTTCCACAAAATATAATTAAAAAGTTGTGCACACGGCCTCCCAATGTATATTATTCATATATGAAACATTGAACTAATAAGAATATTTCATTTCATTATGTCAGCAGAAGAAAGGGCAATCTAGTAGCTGCCCTAATAGGGCAGATGGGAAACCAGAAATGTTCCTTAGATTTAGGCAGTAAAATCAACATTGAACCAATCTGCCTCACTCCCAGGCTCTTCTTACTGTGTTTAATGAAAGCTCACGTCTTTACATAAGGCATGGTAAAAAGGGCTCAGAAGCCATAAAGCTCTCTGTCATGTCTTCGCAACATAACCAATGAATTTAACACAGTGGCTTTGGATTTTCTGGGAAGTGAACGTAGAGTGGGCAACATAGGGTGTCTGTATGTCCTGACCCGTAGAAAACCCGTGAGAACCAAGGTCAGGGATAAAAGGGAATGAACTCACATCAGTGAGTGAGGGAGTAATTCTAATTAACATCGGTAGGAAAAGGGCCACAGATTCTGGCCCCTAAGGAGGAAGACCAGTCAGCACCCAAGGTTGGGAGATGGGATTTACAGCCGGGGGTGGAGGTAGTGGGTGGGTCGGGAAAGCACATTCATCCTGGCCCACAATTTAAAGGCCAGCTACCTTCGCAGGAAGGAGTCACGTGTAGAGCCACCATTTTAGAGCTGAAGAGTTCCTAAACAATCGCGTTTCATTCAGCACCCTCAGCCAACGTTAACTGATCATTCATGATGTCTAGGCACTGCTTGGGGCAGTATGGTTGGTGAACAAGACCTATGGGACATGTCCAAGTTCGCAGACCTGGTCAAAGGTAGACCCAAGGCTCAGGTCTCCTGAGCAAACTGGGGCCTAAGCCATCACAGTAAATGGAGCGTTTCCTAAAAACACTGGATTAGGAAGCCAAGGCTATCCTCGTAGTGGGGAGCACCTCTAGCACCAAGGTGGAGCCCCAGGCCAAGGTGATGGCACTAACCAAAGAGGGCTAGGCCGGACTCCCCCGTTCTCCGGGCACTTCTTCTGCCCGCTTGACCTGGGGTTGTGATACTTGTTAGTGGTCACACTGCCTAAGAACCTGGGTCTTCTGTCTCCAAGTCCAAGACATGACATACGTCTCTAATCCAAGGCCAGGGTCCCAGGATTCAGACCAGCCCCTCTGCTATGAAGAGAAAATGGAACAGGGCTCTAGAAGGCAATGCTCTGAGTGTCACACCCTCCTGGAATGAGAGCTGGCATGCGACCCCCCTCACCCCCAGCACCAAGAGTCTTGGGAAAGGGCAAGGTCCACTCTGTTTTCCAGATAATGGCAGCAGAGGCTCTGTCCTGGAATCACAACAAGTCCTGGCCTTGCCCCTGGCTCTGTCTGGTGACAATTGGCAGCTGACATCACTGCTTCTGGCCCGAGCTACCCCTTATTAAAACTGGCATCTTTATAACAGATTTCTGCAAGTCACTGTCAACAGGACATATCCCTTGTTTTGTACCAGTCATTCCCCCGGGGGACTGATTGGTTTAATACCATTATTTTAAATACCCTTCTATTCTATGTTATTCTAAGAATATCAAGTATTAAATATAGTCTCAATTACTAAGGGATCTCATCTATTTTTTAAATAACTTTTCTCAAACCATACAACTTCATCCCACCATGAAATAGCTAGATTTTAAGTTGGATCTTTCTTCTCCTTTCTAGTTGAAAGGTCCCATTTGTGCTCACATGCTTTGCTCGAGCCCAGCCCAGAAGGCCAGGGGTCACCCAGGCTTTAGCTTGTCCCGTCCAGGTTTTGTAGCTTTCTGCCTTTATTAGGAGACATGGGCTCATGGTCAGGCAGCCTCCCCAACAGCTGACTTTGAAGCTGGGGCAAGCTCCCGTCCACAAGCAACCCGAGAGTCCGCTGATTGGGGCACAGCTGAATGACTCAGGCCCCAATCAGATGATGGGACACCAAGCAGCCAGTGACAACTGCTGGGTGATACGGAAGCACACCGTGTGATTCTGCTTCAGAAGACAGTACACTTATGGGCTCTCAGATAATAGGACTGAAATATACACTAACATGTGGATGGTGCTTCCCTGTAGGTGGTGGGATGATGGCTGATTTTTTTTTCTTTCTTTTTTGCTTAGCTGTATAAATTGGAATCCCTAAGTGTTCCAACAACAGGCCTTTTCATCAGAGCTGGAGAAGTCAGGGAAGGAGGAGGGAGGGCTGCCATTTAAAAGTGATCCACACCTAGAGCAGAACCAATGGCAGAATTCACAATGGTTTATGGGGGAAACATTTTTTTTTAATAGGTGGCAGTTTGTTTTAATGCATATTATGAAAAAATATAAGTTTTACAACTTACACTGCCCTCATTATCCCTGGTACTTACTCCATTACAGCCCCACTGGCTCTTCATTCTTCTAATGCACAGGGTGCCGCAGGGCCTTTGCACTTGCTGTTCTCTTTATTCGAAATTGTCTTCCCCACATATATGTAAGGTTTGGTCTTCATCATTCAGGCCTCATTTTCATATACCACCTCCTTTCCTGGCTCCTAACTCTAACCCCCATCACTCTTCCTTTTTGTGTTTATCACTCTATAATGTTTATTCATTTAGTTCTTTATTTTCTGTCTTCCCCAGCTATACAGGGAGTCCTTTGAAGTCAAGGGCTATGTTCATCCTGTTCACCACTGCCTGTATGAACATCACTTGACACATTGTAGTCAGTTCTGTGGATGGGAGGAAGAGGGAACCATCCCCTTGAGGACAGTTCTGGCTCTGCTATTCAAGGAAGCTTAGACCAGAGCAAACCTTCTGACCTCCCACCAGGGCCTCTGGCTCAGCTCTCTTGGAGCTCTGGGAAATCAGAAATCAGGGTCTCAGCATAGTTACCTTGTAAACACACACATCTTACCTCTGCCCAGTCAGGGGTCTCTGAGCCAGTCATTCAGAACATGGATATTCTCTACCCCACCCCCACCCCCCGCCCCCAGCACCTTATTCATTTAGGTCAAGGCCCTGCTTCCCTGGGTTGGAGAGGGACCCAGACCCAGGAGACAAGAGTAGAAGTGTAGCCCTGCTTTGGTACTGATCAGTCTGTGACTTTTATACCTTTTTTTTTTTTTAGATTTTATTTATTTATTTGCCAGAGAGAGAGCAAGGGGAGAGAGAGTGCACAAGCCAGGGGAGTGTCAGGGAGAGGGAGAAGCAGGTTCCCCACTGAGCAGGGAGCCTAATTTGGGACTCCATCCCACAACCCCGAGATCACAACCTGAACCGAAGGTAGATGCTTAACCAACTGAGACACCCAGGCATCCTGGTCTGTGACTTTTAAATCACACCGGCAATTGGCAATTAATGGGCCTGAGCGGGTGCCAGGTCCTCCCCACACATTCTTTAATACTGCTGACTGCCCTCGGACAGAGGCATTATCCCCACTTGACAGAATAGAGACCTGGGCTCACAGAGGTTGACAACCTGCCCGAGTCCACACTGTTAGCAATAGGAGCGTCCGGGTGTGTCCAGCCCCTAACAGGTACTCGTTATCTATTCGTGGAATGAAGGGAGGGAGGGAGGGAGGAAGTCAGTCAGCCAGTCATCGAGGGACCTGGGGCTGCTTGCTGCAAGGCTGGAAATACCCACCTCCCATCCACCTCCGGCCCTGCACACACAGTACATTCTGGCCCCCTGTTGACCGCTCTGCTTAGTCCTCACTCTTGGTGGCATCCATAGACTCAGGGGCCAGGGTCTCTCCTGCAGGTCTCACCCCACTGGGCAGGGCACTTGGACCCTCTGTCAAGTGTAAGTAGACACAAGAACCGTCAGTGGGAGCTTCCCCAGGGAAGAGGAGAGGTCGGGCTTTCAGCAGTGCTCTAGGCCCCTTGTCCCTGGGTGCCTCCCCTCAAGGTGGTCTGCTGTTCCTGCCAGTACTCTCAGGCTGGCCGGTCTTTGCAACCTTTCCCACACTGGGTTAACTTGCTGTTTACAGGTTTTCCAGGAAGTTGGGTAGAACCCTCCCTCCAGAGGAAACCTCAGACCTCCGCCCACACCAGATCCAGAGCAGCCCTCCTGACTGGGATCTCTGGTTTCCAGGCTTCTGTTCCTTCAGCACCCATTTCCCTAGTACCCCGTGTGCCTGCTGGGGGTAGGGAGGAGGTTCTGGAAGACACGCAGGGACCACATAGAGAGGGCCACCTTGGCACGTGCTGGTCCCCCTCTCTGGAGTCCTGTCCTCCCTGTGTGTGCAGCCAAGCCCATGCTGTAGGGCCTCCTCTTGTATCTCTTGCCACTGGTATTTTTCTTCTTAGTGACATTTACTCCAATTATAATTTAATTACTCATTTGTGAAATTGCTTATTCAGTGTCTACCTTCTGCAGTAGAATTCAAGCTCCATTGTGTCTTCCCGTTCACTCTGAGATCCCCAGTCCCTGGTACCGTGCGGGTAGTAGCTACCCAGTGTGTAGAAAGTGCATTAGGGAATGTGTGAATGAATGAATGGACAGAGATGCTTACAGAATACCCTGAAAGAAGCCTCCAAATCATTGGGAACTAGAGATTTTAAGACAGAAGTGGGGGGAAAAGTCTTTCTGCTTTGCAACCGATAGATGTTTTTCTCACCTGGTGTCACCCACCCGTCCCCCTCCTCACGGGAGCACTACAGGAATTCAGAGGCACAATGGGGAGGCCTCTGGGAATTCTGCCACAAGCTAACCATGTGCCTGTAGGCAAGTCTTTTCTCTCTAAGTCAATGGTTCCCGCCTGGAAAATGACTATTTCTATGTTGGCTCCAAGGAGGAACATTTCCCTGTCCCAGCAGAGGGCACCGTGGTAGAAGCACACCCTCTGTTATCAGATGGCCCCAGCATTGATTTGGCAATTCGGTGGTGTCACTGGGAAACCCCTGGAGCCCTTGGATCTGCCATCTTCAGGATGCTAGCATTTAACCTCAAGGTCACAAGATGGCTGCCATGGTGCCAGTATTCACTTTCTTACACAATCACGTAGAGAGGCAAGAAGCCAGGGAATGGCCGGTGGAGGGACAGCCAGGAGCAGGGGAGCAGTGGAGTAGGGAGGCAGGAAAGCTGTTCTCAAAAACCTCTCTCTTTGGACCAAGAAGGAAAACCATTTCTCAGAGGCATTTCTAGCCAACTTCCCTTCAGTCTTACTTGAACTGGATCACACGGTCACTCATAGCTGCAAGGGAGGCCAAGAGAGGACCATGGTGAGAAGGGAATGGCTGTTGGGACCTTTCATTTGGCCCTAGGCAGATACCACCTTATGTCGTTAGCAATGGTGTTCTCAACACGCACCTTATCGTCCAGAAGGAGGGCCCCAGGGAGGCAGAGACCAGGCTTCACGGGCTTCAAGGTCTGATAAGACCTTACATCAGGCTGAACCCAAGTGAAACATGTCAGAAATTTTCTCTTGATTAATGACTCTCCCCCTTTTGACTCTAGTCCTCTCCCCTGGCCGAAATGCCCCTGGTTAGACATGAGGTGTCTATTTCCCACTGGGAAGTATATGTTGTTCTTTCAAATAACAAATGCAAGCTTTTTTAATGGAACAAAACAAACATGTAAATAAAAGAGGAAAAAAGTCACTGAATGCCACTGCCCAAAAATGATTATTGACAATATTTTGTTAAGCATCTGCCCCCCTTCCTCCTACTCCCTCCACATCCCTTCCTCCTACCAAAATCATCACACACAAATGTAGTTTTATAAAAGTGGCTTTACAGGACACACATTATACTCTCCTGGTGTTTTCATGTTCCAGTCCTGTCCGGGCCCCGTGCTGTCTGATCGGTTCTGTGGAGCCCCTAATCGCTGTGTGTGAGTCATGGACTTACTGGCATCTCACCATTCACTGTTGGGTTAAAAATGTGTTCTGTGCATCCAGGGAAGTCCTCCCCACCCCCACCCCCGCCCCCTGCGTGGTAAGGGTGTGGCTCCAGGGCCATAGCCCCGAGGCTGACCACATCTCCCTGAGACAGGGAACCGTTGTCAGGGATCACATAGTGAGGCACTCAACACCGACTCTAACCTAAACAGTCAGCATGTGAACCTTCGGCTGTGATCAGAAACACATTTTGTAACACCATTAAGCAGCCCCCAAATCAGGGAGTTCAGCTTTTTAGCTCGCTGCTGCTCCTGTGATGTTTGAATCTACTCCAGTTCCGAGAACAGCCCCTCTCCCTGCCCCATCTTCCTTTCTGCGGCTGAGGCTGTGGCTGCCTGCTCCCTGCAGGCAGTAATCCTCCCGTGGCCTCCTGGCCATGTTGCTCTGTGGCCCCAGGTTACACCCCCTCCTCAAGAGGACCGACGGGGACAGCCAGCCAACTGCACCTCCCCCCTACCAAATACAACAACAACAATAATAATAATAATAGCAGAACCGATCAAGTGCCTGCCATGCCCCGCACTTGGCCTTTACACAGCGCAACTGGAGAGGAGAATTAGTGTTACCGGGCTCATCTCCACGGAAAGCTGCGGGAGCTGAATCGCTAAGCAGTTAAATTACTCAGTCCCACAGCTCAAGTCTGGCTCCCAAAGCACCCCCTTAATCTAGATCCCTAACAGGACTATGGTGGGGGACAGACAGACAGCCCCAGTGCAGGAGAAAGGGAAGCAGAGGAGAGGAATCCAGTCTAGCCTGGAGATGGCATGGAAAATCACGCGTTCCAGCAACTTCAGACCGTTAAGTTTCTGAACCACCGGAAGCTGGGAGTAAAACTGGTTGTTGGTGCGTTTGTCACCATCTCAGAAGCATCTGTGGTTCCAACTTGGGCTGTCTGGCTGCTGGGCCAGACGATCCTCCTCGGTCCCTTCCAGCTCCTGAGCCTGTGGTTCTGTGACCATATAAGGCCAGTGTGCCCAGGGAGTCTCACTGCAACGGAGTGCGTCCGGAGAGGGGGGAAAGCAGAGAGCAGAGCCCAAGTTCAGGCCTCCTGCAAGGCCCCAGAGACAAGGAGCCAAGGCCGGGGAGGCTGGGGGTCCCTCCTTGTTTGCCTCTGCCCAGAAATCTCAGACCTGCTCTCCCTCCCACCCTCCTTCTCTCTCCCCATTTCCACTTGAGATCTCCTCCTGCAGTTGCCTCGCCAGGTTTCCTGAGACTTTCCAGAGACCAGCCGGTGGCGCCTGTCCAAAGTCAAACACTCAGGGCTGCAGAGTCCTCCCCTCAGGGTCCCTGACTTTGGTGTGGGTGCCATTGCAGCATCTAGCTTGGCTTCCCTTTGCCAGCCTGGCTCTGCAGGCGTAAGAAATTTGGTGGATTCCCACCCCACTCCAACACTCACACTCACACTTACACACACACACCCGCCTCCAGTTAGTGAGCTCCTTGGAGAGGGGTGGAGCTTGTGCGTCTGTCTACTCCTGGCTCACTTAGTTATGTCCCACTTTCTCTGAGTGCTGTCCAGAGCCCAGCACTGAGCCAAATAACGCGGAGAAGAGGAAGCGAGATGGCTGGGCTATGGTACCTGACTTCCAGGGGCTGACAGGCTGGTGGTAAAGACAGAAGATTAATAAACAAGTCTAGCAGGAGATGATCTCTGCTTATTGTGGTTCTCAAGGTGCAAAGCATGTTTTATCACGACTCTATCAGTTGTAAGTGGCAGAAACCCAAGTCAAATTAGGAGAATGATTGGGCTCCTGTCACTCAAAAATGTAGAGATAGGATTAGCTTCAGGTATGACTGGATCCAGTGGCTCACAGGATGTCTCTGGGATGTGATCTGACCCTCGGATGAAGATCAGTTTCTGGGGCTATTGCACTATGATACTGGAAATGCCACTGACTGTCGTTAAGCTGTCACACGCAGCCTTACTCCTGATGCTTACCAGCTGTGTGACCTCAGGTAAGTGGCTTAGTCTCTCTGAGCTTCAGTTCTCTCATCTGTAAAGAGATGATAATAGTTTTCATCTCCTAGGTTTGTTTTGAAGATTAAATGAGAGGGTACATGTAAAGCACAGAAGGCAGAGAGTAAATCCCCCAACATCTACCACTGTTCTTATTTTGGTCCTTGATACCAATGAAGGAAATTCTGTTTGGAGGGGTTCTGGCTTTAGAAAGCAACTATCACTACTCACAGCTATCATTTATATATACTTACTATATAGTAGGCATTTTGCATTCATTCCTCACAACAGCTCGTCGTATAGGAGAAACCTAAGACCTGAAGGTTTAAATCCTTTACCAGTTACACCCAGCTCATCAGGATAGAGCTGGGGTTGCCCACATCTGTCTGGCTCCTGAGCCCAAGAAGTCAGCCTCCCACTGCTCTTCTCTGCCTCTCCGGATGACATGGGGAATAGAAAATAAAGGGGCCTCAAGTGATACTTTTAAGGATATATGACTCAAATCCCTATTGGGGGGAGAAGATGAGGAAGGTGGCATGAAAGCAATACTAGGGCTGACACTAAAAACATCAGTGTTTTTGCCTGAATGGTGGGATTACTAATAGTATGTTTTGGTTTGGTTTGGTTTTGGTGTTGTCTTATATCATCCAACTTTCCTTACTGGTAGTAAGACCAATATACTTACTACTTGGTAAAGGCCAACATAAAATTCTACCCTGAAACAGGAAGCCCAATTCTAAGCTACTGTCCGCCCGTTTGAACAAGTAATGGAACTAGTAATCGTGATTGGAGCAAGTTTTCCCTGTATTGCCTCATTTCTGCAAACCTCCCATGAAGTTTCTTTATTTTAGCCCCCCCACCCCCTGCCCGGGCACCAGGCTGAGACCTTCCAGGTAGTTTTCTACCCAGTCCAGCCCAAGGACTGAGGTGGGGTAGAAAAGTGAAGTATACTAGGAAGCCCGTGCTCTACTCCTGAACAGAGAAGACATTCGGCCAATTACTTCATCTCTCTCAGGCTCACTTCCTCTAATGTCAAGTAGGTATAATAAAAAACCTGGCCTCCCTGCCTTAGTAGGTGCTATCATGACGGATACTAATGGGTGAAAAAAATTATACTTCTGTCCTGAGTGGGGGTAAATTCTGAAGGCCACCAAGGGTCTGAAAAGTACTCCCAGGGACCAGAATGAAGAATCAGAAACTCACTGCACTGGCTTCCTGTAAGAGGGTATCATGGGGAGTCACAGATCCCAGCTGCTCCTCTCAGGTCACCCGGCTTGTCCCACCCTCGGAGGGGAGTCTGGTCTTGGAGCCTGGGCAACACTGGGCTTTTTTATATAGCTTTTAAGTTGTCTAAAATTTATATTATATGTCTTAACTTACCATGCTGTACTGTTAAGTGCTTCGTGTATATGAATTTTTCAACAGTATATTTCCATTTTATCCCTCCCATCCTCTGTGCTATTGTTGCGTAAGTTTTCGTTTTACTTATGTTATAAATAGCACAATACCTTTTTTTTTAGCCTTTTTCCTCTTTTTACTTTAGTTTGGATCATTTCCATTGCTTATTGTTCAAGGTCACTAATCTTCCAGGAGTTAATCCCATACGGTGAAATTTTTATCTCAGATATTTCATCTCTAGCCACTCCATTCTGTTCTTTTTATGTCTCCCATTTCTCTACTCATTATGTCCATGCTTTTCTTTAATTTCTTGAAAATATTTTAAATGGGTCTTTTTAAAGTCTTACTAGTTATTTCCATCATCTCTGTCACTCCTGAGTCTGATTCTATTGACTGATTTTTCTCCTGGTTATGGGTCACCCTTTGCTCCTACACATAGCCAGGAATTTTGTATAGGATGCTACATATTAAAAATATTATATTGTTAGGTGTCTAATTTTGTTGTCCTCCTTTAAAGAGTGTTGGACTTTATTCTAAGGCAATCAAGTTACTTGTAGATCAGCTTGATGTTTTTGCATCTAATTTTTGAGCTTTGTCAGGGCACGTCTGAAGTAACTTTTACTCTAGGGCCAGTTTAGCCCTACTACTATGGCATGAACCTTCTGGAGTCTCTGCTGAGTGTCCTCAGGGTTTAATAAGGGCTCTCCACTCTGCCTGGCCAGAACTTGTACATCTCCCAGCCTTGGGTGAGCTTTGGGAAGTGTCCAGTTTATAAGCTCCCTGATGCTTGCTCCTTGCTGAGCTCATGCAATCCCACCCTATTCAGCCCAAGACTCAAAGAGATGGAGAGCTTCCTCTTTCTCTCTCTCTCCTCTCTCTCTCTCTCTGTGGCTTTTTTCTCTCTGGTGCTTTGCCCATGGAATCCCAGCTACCTCAGCCTTCCTGAATTTTGATCTTTACCTCATCAACTAAGTAAGACTGCTCTGCTCTGCTTGGGTTCTCCCTCCCTTCATTGAGGGCTGATACATGACTTATAAGTGGAAAGCCATCACAACCAGAGGACTCACCATATTTGTTTCCCTTATCTCCAGGATCACAGTCCTGTACTGTGCCTGAAACTGCTTGGTATATATATTTTCTCATTTTTTAGTTGTTTACAGTGGGAGCTAGCAATTTCCTCTAAGATCCCTCTGGGGTAGTGCACCAATGATCCAGTCTGGGTGTATCTTCCCTCTAGAAACTTGGATCTAGGGTTAAAGAAGTCTAAGAAAAGTCAGAAGGGTCATTCTGATCTGCTTCTTAGAGAAACCCAAGCTAAAAACTCACCACCCAGTATCAAGTCAAATTTTACAAGAATTGTTAGTGTCCATCAGCTGGTGGTTGGATAAATAAAATGTGGTATATCCATACAATGGAATATAAGTGGGCAATAAAAAGAGATGGAGTACTGGAAAATGCTATAGCATGATGAATCTGGAAAGCATGGCTAAGTGAAAGAAGCTAGTTATGAAAGACTGTGTAGTGTATGATTCCATTTATATGATACGTCCAGAATAGGCAAATCTGTAGAAACAGAATACAGATTAGTGGTTGCTTACTAGGCATGGGGGGCGGGGAGTGACTACTAATAGATAGAAGATTTCTTTTGGAGAAGGACGAAATGTTCTAAAATTAGACTGTAGTGTTGCCCAAGCTTGTAAATGGACTAAAAAACATTGACTTGCACACTTCAAGTGGGTGGATTGTATGGCATGTGGATTATATCTCAGTAAAACTCTTTAAAAAAAAAGAATTTGCGAGCGATTTCCTTCTGCGCTGAAGGTAATGAAGGGATGGGAAGGTGCTGTGGTGGGGTGCAAGAGAAGCCTCACCCCTTAGATTGATGTATGTCCGTACTGGACGGCGTATTCAATCCTGAACAGTAACACGTGACCCGTGAAGAGTGTGCACGGTTATCTTGGGGGCGGTGGTGGCTCCTGTCCAAGGTTAGTCTTCAACACCATTCGCTCCTTCTTAATTACTTCAACCGGAAGAGAATCCGTGCCAACTTTTAGTTTTATCACCTCTTCCCAGCCTTCTCTCCTCTCTGGAACCTGGGGAGCAGTGAGCATGTATTGAGTGACTACTGTGTGCAGGAAGAAGGGACATTAGGGCACATCTAGCCTTACCCCTGACCTCAGAGGAACCTGAGAACAGGAGAGCAGAGAGTGTCACAAGGCCTCTGGGAACTATAATGTCACCTATGTGTCCCCTGTGTCACTGTTCAGAGCCATCAGAATAAGGGTGACGTGGTAGTCAAATCCCAGCCGAGGATGGAAGAGCAGGTACACCCTTTCTGTGGAGTCTTCCATGGTCAAAGATGAAGACAGTTCGTTTAAGTGAGTCCTCTTACCTTCAAGCACTGTGAGCTTTCCCCAAAAGAAAAATTATTATTCGTTTGCAGGCTTTTTGCAGGCGTCTTCATCAACATAATTCTAAGTGGAAATTTAGGTTAAGACCCTGAGCTTTGCTTAAAAATACTAACAGCTCACATATATTGAATTCTTACTGTATGCCCCCCCCTGCCCCCCCCCCCCCCGCACCGTTCAAAACACTTTCAGGTACACTCAGCTCCTTGCTGACACCATCTGTCTCACTGTGTACAAGGAATGGAAAAAGACTAAATTTCTTTTTGCCACTATTCTGTTTTCCTGCTGAATTTTCAGTAATTCAGGTAGAGTCTTCCTTCAGCTCAGGAATTCCGCATCCAGGTCAGACCCTGCCCTCGGCCAGCTAAGCCAGTAGGTTGGCCCCAGAGGCTTGACAGGTCTTGGGCTCTTGGTGCCAAGTGAAAACAGTGCACTCATCAGATACGGCCTGTGTGCTTTTTCTCTAGGATCATCCACGAAGATGGCTTCTCTGGAGAAGACGTGAAACAGTATAAGCCTGTTGTCTATAGCAACACCATCCAGTCACTGGCAGCCATCGTCCGAGCCATGGACACTCTGGGCATCGAATATGGTGACAAGGAGAGAAAGGTAGGCTGCTGAGCCCATGGGCACTGTAAGGAGAAGGCCTGTCCTCCTTATAATGTCAGCTGCCTTATAGGAACCAGAAGAGAGTGCTATCTGTGGTAGAGAAGTCTAGTCTCCAGCCCAAGCCAGTGCACCAGTCAGCCTGGCAAATTCGGTCAAACGGGTGTAGGTGCTGGGCACACCTCCAAAGCAAAGTCGCCAACAAAGACGACAGCCATCCAGTGCCGGGGTTTATTCTGCATATGACAGAGGGTTGCTGATGTCTTAAATTGGGACTCCCGCAGCATTATACAAGTACTTGCCCTTGGGCAATTAACTTGAACTGAAGTATTTCTCAAACCAGATGAGAAATACCTGAGCATCATCTCCCCTCCTCAGGAGAGCATCCCTTGCCTTCTTGGGAGCAGGCTGTAGCCATTTGGATTTGACTCTCTATCCTCCTTTACACCAGGGGATGTGTTGTCTGCCTCTCCCAGGTGAGCTGGAGGGCCTAAGGGGCTCTCTTTCCTGCAGGAAGTTGATATCCTAGAATAGGGACTGTTTTACTTTTTTTTTTAAATTTTTTAAAATTCCAGTGAGTTAACATACGCTGTTAATATTCATTTCAGGTGTACAATTTAGTGATTCAACACTTACATATAAAGGACTGTTTTTCAGTTGAATTCCCAGGTGTCTGATAAGTAGTGAATGGAATAAGTGTATAAAAGCCTCTTATTTGCAAACATTTGCATTAACCATAAGACTGAAACATACACAGCTATACTTGGCAAAGCTAAATAAGAGAGGGAAGGAAGGAAAAACAGTCTTAGAGAATTCTATCCAGAAGTGGCTCTATGTCCCCTGGTGAGACTGTGAATCCCAGCAACCCTTTCCCTATGTCCTGGAGGGCAGAGAAGGAGAGCAGATGGGGAGGTCTTTGAGTGCCCAGACCCACCTATTGGAGCCTTTGGAAAGAGAGAATTCATCTCTGATAACTGTGTGATTCAGTTGTGCGTTGTACATATCCTGTCTTTGCTAAAAAAAATCATCTCCTTCCCAGAGGAAAACTATCCTTGCCTCTGGATCTGATGAGGAACCTTTGATAGATAGTTTTAAGTGTAAAATTCAGTATTTTATGTACAACATTCTAACTCCATGGGGCAGAGTCATGCCAGCTCCGGCGTGGGCTTCTCCTCCATGGCCGGGGTGGGGGTGGTGTGGATGGGGAGTGATTTGTTGATGGAGGGTGTGTCCAAGGCCAGCCTGGGCTAGGGAAGCAGGGCCCCTCCCACTGCTCCTCTGGGAGGCCAAGTTCTGCAACCAGTTCTGCAGAGGAAGCTCTTCCCACTGGGGGGACGGGCTTTGGTTTTGGCCATAGAGCCAGGGCCTGTGGAAAGAGGGGTACCACTAGTGCTTGTCTTATTTCCGTTACATATAAGCCGACAGCTTCTAGTGCGCCAGGCACTGTGTTGGCTGCTGGGGATCCAGGAATGAACCCAGTGGGGGTGGCGCCCCGAGAAACCAGGCATTTAGCACATACATACTCCCATCATCAGAATCAGCCTAGCAGGTTACAAGGCTCCATTTCTTTTAATAATAGTAATGGTCACAGTGATAATAGGAAGGGCTGTCTTCCAGAGCAGGAAATGCCTAGTGCGATCTTTACACAAGGACAGGCCATAGGCCTCTTGGCCAGAGGGAGAACAAGGTACCTGAATCTCCGTTCCCCAAATGACAGCAACCATGCAAGAGGCACATATGTCCACAGCACGTACCCGCCGCACAGACACACACATACGTACGTCCACGGCCCGTGCACTCTTCCAAGTGGATGTGTGTTCACTGCCACGCCTGCCTCCCAACCATTTCCCTCCCAAAAACTTCCTGCCCTGACCAAAACATGGAAATTCATTCTGACTTTGGAATTCTTTTCTCCTTCAGTTCTGAAAGCACGACTTATTCCTATGGGATTCCCGTCCCCCTCCCCACCATTTGATTATGCTGAACAGAGAGGTGATTGCTTGGGAATCACTGGGAATACAGTGTATCAAGGACAGCGCTGGGGGCCCCTGGGGCCTCTGTGGGTCTTTCTCTTCTTTGAGGTTTCCCCCTTAGGACAGTCATCAAGCAGGGGGCCAGGGAAGGTACCAGTACAGAGGGACACCAGGAACAGATTGGAGATGCCCGGAAGAGTCCGCTGGACATGGTAGCATTGGAGGCCAGTCCTGTTAACAGTGGGTGGCATCACAGTGGGGTGTCTGACCCACCCCCAGGGCAGCACCAGCTCCTTGGGCACAACCCTCCTGGCTGACAAAGGCCTCCAGGCCCTTGGGCACCTCTCTGTCATGTCCCCTGTGAGGAGCAGAAAAGTTGACCCAAGATCAGGCCAAAGTGAGCCAGACATTTGCGGAAGGTATTTTCTGGAAGTGCGCTGGCATGGATTTGCCGTCTGGGAAGCTGAGTGCAGGGATCTACTTCAGACTGAAATCTTCCCCTGGACATGGAAGGGACATTTGTGATGAAACCTGGCTCTGAGAAGGAGCCAGCCATGCGAGCAGAGGGGAACAAAGTTTCCAAGTAAGCACCAAGGCACCAAGGTCCTGAGAAAAGAGTGAGGCTGGCATGTTGGAAGAGAGAATGCCTGAACCACACCCTGGGAGAGGGGTGGGGCCCTGGGGTACTGGATGCCTTCCAGTCAGATCTGCCTACAGCCAGCCAGATGGTGCCCAGATGCCCTGACCCAGGCCTGGGTCTCCAATAGCTTTCTCCTTCCTCTCTCAGGACCCCAGGAGGGGCCTACGTGGAGGATCTGCTGTTTGGATGTTGTGAAAAGTGCCCCATGTGGAGCAGAGCCAGATTCGTGTTTCGGCCTCCAAAGACCTCCTTTATTCTCTTGGCTTCTCCCATTCTGCCCTCCTCCCACAACCCATCATGAAACATCTAGAGGAAGACAGCCTCACATCCAGAGTCTGCTTGGGCCAGCCAGTTTTGCAGTCTCCATACAAAGAAGCATCTAGAAGCTTCCCTTGCTGTATCTCATTAAAACAGGTGTCCCTGACTTCTCTTGGTAGCTGGCTCATCACCCCTCCTGGCTCTCCAGTAGAGGGAGGAGCGACTGCTTTCTCCTTCAGCCTCTCTGTGCATGAATCTAAGCCTGAAGAAGCCACTACATGGGGGCAGGCATCTGGGATCCCCTTACAGCAGTCTGGGGCTTCTACATCCCATGTCCCAGGCACACCAGACCACAGACCCTCTCCCCAAAGACACCACACACTCGTATGCATCCAGGCCTTAGCTCAGGACATACATCTGCTTCCAGTGCCCTTCGCCCCTTCTCTTCTTCCTGGAATTCCTCCTGTTGAGTGAGGCCCAGCTTAGCTCCTTTCTCTTCCATCCCCTTGACAGCAGAACTCAGCTCAAGGCTTTCCCTCCATTGAGCGCTTACCCATGCACCAGCATGAAGATTGGTTATGTTACTCTTTCCTTAGAGCTGCGACCCTTGCGCTCTAGGGTGATCAAGACCCTTTTGAGCAGCTAATGAAAGCAGTGAGCCTTCTCTCCAGAACAGTACACACATGCATACATCTGGGAAATCCCACATACAATTTCAGGTGGCTCTGGCACTCATAAAGCCTGGAATAAGAACTCCTTCATGATTTTACATCCTTCTGCCCAAAGCCTGTGTCATTCATCTTTCACTTCCCTCCTCACCCAAACAACCTGCACAGGGCTCAGAATATAGTAGGCCTTCACAAAAAGCCCCTTGAGTGGAATGACATGTCTCAATTCCTCAGCTGTCACAGAAAAAAGGAAAAGTACCTGTGATTCATCACTAAATGAGCAGATACTGACTGAGTACCTACTATGGGTAAGCTTTGTGCTAAGTGTTCAGAGGTATGTGACACAGAGCCTTTAAGGAATTGATCTTTAAGGAGTTTATTTAAAACATATGAACATATAAGAAGGTGGAAAAAAGAGAGAGAGGGAAACAAACCATAAGAGACTCTTAACAATGGTGAACAAAGTGAGGGTGGATGGAGGGAGGTGTGTAGAGGATGGGCTAGATGGGTGATGGGCATTAAGGAG
Organism: Mustela lutreola; assembly: GCF_030435805.1. Taxonomy (NCBI): domain Eukaryota; kingdom Metazoa; phylum Chordata; class Mammalia; order Carnivora; family Mustelidae; genus Mustela; species Mustela lutreola. The sequence continues at coordinate 27,489,184 of NC_081305.1, read as the reverse complement.
GGCACTTGTTGTGATGAGCACTGGGTGTTGTATGCAACTGATAAAACACCAAATTCTACTCCTGAAACCAATATTACACTATATGTTAACGAACTAGAATTTGGGGGAAAAGGGAGTTGATCTCCTTGGGAAGACAGGGCTCCCAAGCTGAATGCACTCAGCCATTACAAGGCAGTCAGGGAGAGCCTCTTCGAGGAAATGAGGCTGGCATTGACCTTGAAGCAGGGATGTAGCTTGACAAGGGCAGATATGGGTAAGGAAAAGGACTTGAAGCAGGAGGAACAGGAGTAAAGGCAGTGGGTTGGTAGCAACCGAAACCAATCTGAGGGACAGAGAAGGCCAGTGGCCAGAACGGAGGGTTGGGATATGGTGAGGTGTGGGAGAGTTAGAAGATGCAGTTGGGTCCAGACTTGGGGGGGATGCGGGAGCTTGGAAGGTGCGCCGAGGAGGTTGGATTTGATCCTGGTGGCAACAGGCAGCCATTGTTAGATTTCTGAGGACTTCTGGGGAGGGGTGGGATGAAAGTGAGTTTTTAGGAGAGTCTCATGATGGCCTGTGTAGGGGTGGAGGGACTAGAAAGAGGAGGACTGCAGGTAGGGAGGAAGGCTTGGGAGCTACAGGGAATGACACACATGCAGAGCTTGGTTCTCCATGGCGGTTGGAAAGGAAGGGGAGCAAAGTGATGTGTGGTGATGAGAGGAAGGTGAAGGCCCGGGATTGATCGGCTGCTGGGGCAGAAGGGTGAGGATCCGGAGACTGGCTTACTGAGCGCGTATGAAACCTGGAGCTGCAAGCAGGAGATGGGGCTGGACTGGGCCCAGTGTGCTGAGTCTCCTTGCGAACTAGTGGGCTGCCCGGTTGGAGTGATCAGCAAGCAGATGGATCAAAGAACCAAAGCTTTAGGAATTAAAGGTGGTGATAATATTGACTTCTGCTCTGTATGTTTCAGGACCCCGTTTAAACAGTTGACATTATTTACTGAATCCTAACAACCACCTGTGCTGTGGTTATCCCTTACAAGTGAAAAAAATGAGGCTCAGTGACTTGCCCAAGGTCCTGCAGGCAAAATACGTAGGTATATGATCTAGATAGGACTCCTAACAAAGCTGTCGTCCCTGTGATTGGAGTCCAGAGCAGAGTCCCATTTAAATAGGCACAGCAAAATCACGCACACCAGATCTTTAAAAGAATCTCAATTCTCTATCCTAAGTCTCTCTAAAAATATGAAAAGGGACCCAAAGGACAACTCCCACTCCTGTTTTTTTTTTCATATATCTTTTCCCGTCGTCTTTCTCTTGTCTGCCCACCCCCACCATCTTGTGCTGCCCCCCCCCCAATTCCACAGACACCCCCTCTCTACTCCCAGCCTTCAAGGCTTTCCCTCCTTTGGCCTCTTTCTCCGTCTCTCTCCCCCACCGTTTTTCTCCCTCTTTCTTCCTCTCCTCTCTGTTGGGAGGCTGTTCTGTAACCTGCAAGAGGTTCCCTCTCTTCCTCTCCTCTCTCCCTTTTTCCATCTGTTCCTCTCCTTCCATCTCTCCTTCCCCCGACCGCCTCCTTTCTCCCACCCTCTCCTCCTCCCTTCCCTTCCTCTGCTTCCCTCTGCTCTCTCCCTCCTCACACGCCCCACCCCCACCCCGCTCATTATCATGTAAATTGTCTTAACCTTTGGAGCTGAGTCTCTCCCCCTCCTCCTGCTTCCTCAGTTCTCAGCCCAGGGCCTGCATCTGCATCACAAAAGCAGAGAAACTGGTCTGGCAGAACTGGCCTGAACTCAGACACTAAAAGAAAGAAAAAGCTGGGGGAAACTGGACAGTTACAGGGTTAGAAGGTTCGCTTGGACCAGTGGGGGGATGGGGACACAACCCCACGTTCACAGATTTTATTACACACGTACATATGAACATACGTAACACTGACGTGCATGTCTGTATACTTAGTTTACACATTGTAAACTAGCCAGGCAATAGGAAGAAGTAATGCCTTGAACTTGTAGACTTTATTCAGTGAAGAATACTCTCACTTTCATTTGTTCGCCATCTGTACAGGTGCATGTTTCTCTCAATAAATCATGAACTTCTCAAGGACAGAATAGAGATCTTCAGTACAATGCCTGACACAAGAAGTATTAGATACTGTGTTCATAGCCCAGCTGTACCACCAGCTCTATGACCCTGGGTAAATTATTGAACTTCCTCAGTGCTCAGTATTTGCGTCTTCGAAATGGTCATAATCCTAATACCTTCTTCATTCTTCTGCTATAAGATTAAATGAGATAATGCTTGCAAAGTGTTATGCCCAAGTTTTCGCGTCCGAGAGACCACCAAGGAGCCAGGATGCAGTCACACGTGGGTTTATTTGACAAGCTTAAGCTTGGGCCCAAGTATACCGGACATGGCGGAGTAGGGACTTGGACCCTGAACCAGATTACAGTCAGAATTTTTAAAGGCAGAGTAGGGGTAGACTCGGGTGGGTGAGGACAAAGGGGATTATGGATGATGTAAGTCTCCAAGGACTTTCAGAAGCAAGGTCTCCAGGACCTTGAGGGGCTAGCTATTGTTGGGAGAAAGGTTATTTATTACCAATAACAAAAATCTTCTCGTGAGACCCTTTAAATGTGTATCAGTGGGCCATATGCTTGGGAATGATTCTCGACACTATCTTGGAGGTTTAGAGATAAAGGAATTGTTTAAGTAGACTTACAGGATCCTGGTCGGACCTGTCGGGGTAGGGGGTCAATCAGGCTAGGATTGTCCTTAGCAAAACCTCAAGGTGAGGGCAGTTAAGTCCCCAGGGGAGAGCCACTCTGTCTGTTTCAAGGGCTTGTCAGTAGGTAAGGAATTTTAATGATTTTCTTCTGCCTCTGTTTCCCACATCAGCTAAACTTGAGGTGGGATGGCCTTAATTTTCTCAGCCTCCACATTTCCCCTTGAACAATTTTGACCCTTAAATCTTTAAGGTTGTTGAAGGTGGAAGGTCTCATCTTCTGTAACTTCTTCCTGCTGAATAGGGGCGTAGAGTTGTCCGTACCTACTCAGGTCAACATTGATCATTTAGGGAATGTGTAGGGGAGTTATGAAAGACAGAGACAGCTGAGTCCAGGGGTTTAAATCAATCATTAAAGGAGAGAGTGACTATTTAAAGTGCTAACCTGAGTAGGTCAGAACCCAAGAAATATTTTGTGATAATCTGGAACATCAAGATGGCTGCACTTATGTCAGGGCTAGACTCAAGGTGGGTACAGCCTTGTTTTTCTTGGCCTCCACACAAAGTGCTTGGGATAGTGCTCGACACATAGAAAGTTCACAGCACATATTAACTCTTGTTCTTTTTTGTTGGTTTTGTTGTTTATAATTATTGGTAAGATCTTGATGAGTTATCCTCACGGGGCCTTGGTGAGGAGTGGGTACAGTTTGATCTGCATTTTGCATGTTAGAAACAGAGGCACAAGAACCGGGTTACTGACCTAAAGAGGACTGAAGATTCGTGCTGGTTGGCGTGGCTGCCTGGTGCTCCTCTGTCCCACCAAGGGGCTTCATTAGAACTGCCCCCTCACTCACGTTCCTCGCCCCTCCCGAGATAAATGCAGCTCTTTAGGGAGGCAGAATCACATTTCACACCTGGTTTCCAGAATGTCATCAGATCTCCTCTGGTACAAGAAATCTTGACATTTAATTCACACAGCGGAGCTCAGAACCCTATCTTTTTTTTAATCAGGGAAATATTGTGGCCTCATCTGCACGGCGCGTTTGCCCTGTAGTTTACATGAATTCTGAATCGGGCAGAAACAAGGATGCTGTCTGGCCTGTGTCTGCCTGGAGAAACCTCAGGGGTGGTTGTCAGATCTGATGGGGACTGGGGGAGGTGACGGATGACGGCCTCCGTGCACCTGTGCCCAAACCTGAGGCCAGGAAGAGGCTTCCGTGGGGCAGCAGCGTGGACGCCTGCCGCGCCCTGCACACCTCGGCTCTCCAGCCACACCAGCCCAGGCCCAGTCCTGCTCTGATCCTTGGCCTGGCCAGATGGGTAGACCTGAAAACTCCTCCATTCAAGACCATCGTAATTCTACTGCTCCATTTTGCAGATGGGGCAAAACAGGCCCCACATGGCCCAAACAGGAAAAGGACTTACTCCAGAGAGGATGAGGCAGCCAAGGACTAGAATGTCAGGTTTCTGGAGTCACGGTTCTCTTCTCTTTCCATCTGACCAGTCTGCCTCAAATCAACCAGCCCGTGTGGGGCCTCATTTTCTTTCATTCAGTTGGTCAGTCATTCATCTCACAAATACTTACCGAGCACTCACTTCATGGCAGACCATGCATTATGATCCAGCAGGGTTGGCTACAAAGATTAAAAAGGTGTTGGGGCTCCCTAGCTTCGGCAGAGATCGTGTTTCTGGGAAGGAAAGATAGATTTCTTGATTTCTGAGGCCTCAAGCAGCCCTGACATTCCAGCTCTGCAGGACCCAGTGCAGCCAGGTCCGCCCCCTCCCTGCGGTCCAAAGCCAGATCCGGCTGTAGGAACCTTGGTCCAGGCTTGCGGCAGCAGCCCCGTCTGCCCGCACGTTCCTCGCATCACTGTGTTCAGTGCAGAGTAGGGCTCAGTGGACAGACTGGTTCATGAGTGACTCCAGGTGTGTGCCCTCTCAGGCCAACTGCTGGGCTAGGTGCTAGGGGCATTCCTATGAATAGGACAGACACAGCCCCTGCCCTCAAGGGGCACGAGCAAGCAGGACAGACACTTCAGGCGCTTCCTATTTTTATGGAAGCACGGTGATATGAGCCCTGAGGCGGGTGAGGATGACAGACGTAGTAACCATGTCCTAACTCCTGGCTGTCTGAAGATGACACGAATCAAGAGGCACGAGCTCCTCGAGCAGGGCCTAGTACACAGTAGGTGCTCAGGAGAGGCGACTTAGTATTCAGATCATATGCCTTAAAGCAAAGTGACCACTACTCTAGTTATTTGTTCGCTTGTTTTTTTAAGATTTTATTTATTTATTTGACAGAGAGAGAGATCACAAGTAGGCAGAGAGAAAGAGGGAGAAGCAGGCTCCCTGCTGAACAAGTAGCCTAATTCGGGACTCGATCCCAGAACCCTGGGATCATGACCTGAGCCGAAGGCAGAGTCTCAACCCACTGAGCGGCTCAGGTGCCCCCAACTACTCTAGTTTTAAAAGGTTGCTTGGGCATGGCCGCTGAGGGGAAGGAGGGAGACAGGTCCGGGCCTTCTGGGCAGACGGTCGCTGCAGCTGAGAACACATAGGGTGACACAGCTTTGGCTTAGGTTCTGTCCTGTGGTCAGCTGTCCATCCTAGAGGAATAGTAGGGAAGCCAGAGCAGACTCGAGCGAGCCAGTTCACTCACGTCTGGCCCTTAGACGAGAGGCTGCTGAGGGGAAGATGAGCTTTCTCAGGCGGACTTTGGATTTTGCTAAAGTCTTTGTGGAAAACCTTTTACTAAATGTTGATAAAAGGCCATGCCATCCCCTGCCTTAGTAGTTTAGTGTTGAGAACACACCCTGGTCTCGCTTGTTGATGGAGGAGCACCCTGGGCCCTGGGATCCTCTCTCTGGACATGGGGGACTATGGTCCAGGCCCAGAGGTGAAGGACGTTCTTCTAGGACACTGGGCTCAGTATGCTGCCCCAGGGCCTTCTGAAGACGTTGCTTTGCTTTGGGGACAGAGTTTTTGAAAACAGTTTACCTAGGAGAAAGCCCACATTCTTCCTGCCATGAGGCCCTTGACCCAGAGATGCCAGGCCAAGTCTGAGCACAATCCCTGAGCTTGTTCTTTGAGAAGCAGGGCAGGCGGCCGTCATGGTTAGGGAGGTGTTTGACGTTTCGGATCTCAGGTAGTCGTGCCCTTAACTCTAAGTGGTAAGTGCTCGAGCCAGTCACTCCAAGTGTCACCAGGTAAGTTAGCATGCCTTTGACCTTGAGGAAAAAAAAACACCCTCCCAGCCGTGTCCGGAACTGAAAAGACAGTCAATGTCTTGTGGATAGGGAGGCCCAATCATTGGCACTCCCAGGGCTCAGCACCAGGGCCTGGGTCTGCACTTGGAGGCTTTCTGGGTGCTCTTGGTTCCAAGATGGCAGGAAGCACACCTCCTCGCGAGGAGTCCAGAGGCGGGTGGAAGAAGCGGAGCATCCCGACTTCTTACTCCACATTGGCCTGACAGTAAGGGAGCGGGGAAGACAGAACTGTGGACCCTTTTGCCATTCTAGTGGGACACACAGGCAGAGAGCAGTTCAGGGATAACACGGGCTACCGCCTGCCACCCTCCCTGCAGGCAGCCGTGAGAAGCAGAGAGCCCATGAAGGTGGCATGCGAGGTGATGGGAAGCCGAGTCCCAAGCCCATGGGGGTGGGGGCGGCGGGTGATCTGAGGGATGGGGACTCCAGGGTCACCTGTCCTTCCAGGCGATGGCAGAGGAGGGGCCTGATTTCTTCTCTGGTTTTGGCTCTGCCGTAGTCCCACTGTCTTCATCTCCTCAGGCTGATATAAGAAAAATACCACAGCCTTAAACAATAAAGACGTGTTTCTCGCCATTCTGGAGGTTGGGAAGTCAGAGATCAGACCCACCTTCTGGTTCCTGGGCAGCTGTCTCCTCACGGGGCCCTCACATGGCAGAAGGGATGGGGGAGCCCTGGGGGCTTACTGGGCCCTCGTCCCATCCTAGGGGGACCCTCATCCATGGGGGCTCTGCCCCCGTGACCTCATCTCCTCCCACAGACCTTCCTTCTAATGCCAGTACACTGGGGATTCGGTCTCAACACAGGAACTTGCAGGGCAACAGGGACACAAACATCCATCTGTAGCATCACAGAGACACAGAAAGTCAATGTTGTCCCCAGGGGCACCAGAGACAAGAAAATAGCTGCCGGCCAGTGAATGCCAGCAGCCTAAAGCTGGTGGCGAAGTCCAGGGGAAGAACATCCATCTGGAGCATCGTGGGGAAGGGCTCCCCGGGCCCAGCCCAGTGGTCAGGCACCTTTGGCCCTGCACTACCCCCACACCCCAGCTTCAGTGGCTTATGAGGTGTGGCTGAGGCCGCAGCCAGCCCTGGCCCCCATCTGGCCCCAACGCCCCTTCCGTGGCATGTCAAGTTGAGGGGTGCTAAGCCAGGCCGCCGTGGCCTTTGCCCATTCATGTGTTCATTGCCTATAGAAAGGGCCATAGGATTTTTAAAACAAAAGGAAAAGGAAGCATAAATGGGAGAGCCCCTGTGGGAACACAAGGCAGTGAGCAGTCAATGAAGGCCGCAGGCAAGGATGCCTCGCACTTGCGTGGCTCTCTGTCTCTCTCTCTCTGACTCTCTCATGCTCGCTTACTCCCCCCACCCACTGCAAGCCACTAATTACTCTGCTCTGATGGTGGGAGAATGTTATAGCCGTGCAAAGAAACATCCCGTAGCATCAGGACTGACGTGGGGCCCCACATGGCCCTTCCCGTGATGTCCAGGAGGCCCCTGCATTACAGCCCGTCCCGTGTCTGTCTGGCTGCCCCATGGCAGGAGCGGCTGGCCTCCTCTCTGCAGAGCCATTCCTGTGGATGCATCCTTCCGGCTCAGCATAGTGGTTTTAAGGGGGCAAGCGAGCTTCCAAGGGGACCTCTCAGCCTTAGAAGATGGCAGAGAACTAGCCAAAGATGGCTAAGAGACAGCCTGCCTGACCAGTGCCATTTCTGTGAGGTTCCTGGCATATCAAAAAGTAAAGAATGCCCAAGTCAAGGTCACAAAAGTGTGGTGTAGTTTAAATGTATATACTTAACAGTGAATACCTTGGACCCACTGCAGACACAAAGCACTATAGCTGTGCTACCTAAAAATCAGCTCCAGGCCTACTGTATTCATTCACAGGGCAGTGCCAGACATGTGGTCCTGCAATGGGTCAGCTGGGAAAGTTTTGTGACCTGCATTGTCACCTTTTACTACCATGCTCTCTCCCCAACTATGTCCATTACCTCACTTGCTCCAAGCCCCCAGTTTGAGCCCTTTGTGAATGTACAGTCCCTTTCTGGGGACCCAGGACACCACAGAGGAGCAGGACACCACAGAGGAGCCTGTTTGCTAAAATCCAGCTTATTGGTGGGCACTGGGGACTGAGAAAGGGGTTAGAATTGTCAAGGCAGCAGCATCACATGGCGGAGACCACGATCGTAGGCCACGTGGGGATGGCCAAGGTGGTATCTGGGTCTCTCCCCAGCTCAGCGGCCCTGCTTCTTTGGAGGTGGGGGTGGGGCCAGGAGGCACCAAGGAAGTTCCGCACACGTTAGGGTGGGGGTGGCTTCCCGGCAAAACCCAAACCCGTCTGCCCCTTGACAGTCACGTACACATTCACCCTGTGCGTGACTCTGTTTCCTCCTCCTTCGTGTTACTGGCAAGGCAACTTACAGTGGCCAGGTGTCGTTGCCAAAGACCCTTCTCTGGACAAAGTGGGCCTCTTTTGGTCACCAGTATAGAAGGCACCATCAAACTGGCTTGTGAAAAAAAAGTCGTCTGGCCCAGGGATTAAGAAGTCTAGATGGGGGGCTCCTGGGTGGCTCAGTGGGTTAAGCCTCTGCCTTCGGCTCAGGTCATGATCTCAGGGTCCTGGGATCGAGCCCCACATTGGGCTCTCTGCTCAGCAGGAAGCCTGCTTCTTCCTCTCTCTCTGCCTGCCTCTCTGCCTACTTGTGATCTCTGTCTGTCAAATAAATAAATAAAAATCTTGAAAAAAAAAAAAAGTCTAGAGGGACAGCTGCAGGTGTGGCTTGATTCAGCCGCTCCCAGGACATCCCTGGCTTCTCCTCATTTCTCTACTCTGTCCCACTGTGTGATCTTTACCTTGGGCTCCATGAAGTTGCTCTCTCACCTTACCTATCGTTGGCTACAGCAGTAGACTCACTACCTCTTCCCACCACACCTGACCTAGGAGTGAGCGTCCTGGCATATACGGAGAGCCACACCTTGCTGGCTCTTCCCTAAGCACCTCCCCAGGTCCTGGAGGTCCCTTTCTCAGTGGTCCTGCTGGACCACAGGCCCATCCCTCACCCACTCACTGTGACCAGAGTTCACCTGGGGCTAGAGCCGGGCTTTGCAGTCAGAGGGACATGACCTTGAATCCTGGCCCTGCCTCTCACCACATTGGACCTCAGGCTGCTCACCTGGCCCAGGGCACCTCAGATTCCTCTTCCAAAAACTGAGGATGGCAGCACTACCTGCTGACAAGCTTGTTCTGTTAAAAGCAATGATGCAGACAAGGCGTCCAGTCCGAGGTACACGCTCCGCAAACAGCTGTCGCTTCCTTCTCCTCTTACCCCACTTTACTGCCTGTCTGGGGAGGAGCCACAACCAGAAGTCTGGACATGACAGTGTTTCAAACTTGGCGTGAAGGGTTAGTGCCAAGGCCTCTGAGTTACTGCAGGTCAAAGAGGGGGCCTCCCCGCACGCCCCACCTCCTGCCCGGACCTGTTGGTTCTGGTTCTGGAGCCTCAGCTCCTGCTCTTGCTGGCTTGGCCGGAGTGGCGCTGAGGAGCACAGTTCCCGAGTCAGAGCTTGGCCAGGCCTGAGAGAAGCCAGAGAGGGAACAACAAGAAGAAGAGGCAGGGCAGCAGAGAGGGGGAGGGGAGGCAGACGGTTCTAGGGGCTGGGGAGCTCCAGAGGTGGTTCTTCGCAAGTGGAAGGGTTACACCATCAGGTATCCCTGAGTCAGCAGGGGCTTAGCCCAGTGCCTGGCAGCTGCTGGTAATTTGTGTTAGGGCTGTGTGGCCGTGTGGATGCCGTTCCCATGGCAAGCCACTCCTTAGGCCCTCCGCATACAAATGTCTGCTCCCTCTCTGACATGCCCACGTCTGTCTCTCTTTTTTGTTCACTCGTCCATTTGTTTGGGAAGCCTGTGTTCTGGCCATGTCTGCACTGGCCAAGTGCCAAGCCCTGGGTGAGTGGAAACAGGCAGGGGTGCTGCTGTCCCAGAGCTTAGTCTGGGAAGAGATGGACACCCCTTAGAAGCTCTAGAGAGCTGAAAACATCCTGGCTGCAGGCCTGGCCTGGCCTGTTCTAGAGGACAAGGTGTCTGACAAAGAGCAGCAGGGACTGGCGTGAATGAGGCAAACAAGAGCGGGAGAGAAGAAACAGGACATTGCAGGCAGTTGGAACAGCATGTGCAAAGGCCCTGCGGTGAGGAGTCTTGACCAAGTGTAAGGGTCTTGAAGAAGGCCAGTGTGACTGAGGCCCACAGGTCGAGGGGGCATAGGGGTAGGAGATGAGGCTGAAGAAGGAGCCAGGGGCCAGCCAGATGAGAGAAGCTTCTCAGCCATGGGAAGAATTTTGGCTCTGTTCGTAGCTCAGAAGGAAGCCACTAAAGATTTTTCCTTGTGGCTGCTGGATGGAGAATGGCTAGGTGGCAGCAAGAATGGCAACAGGGGAAGAGTAAAGAGGCTCCTGTGGGCATCCAGGGAGAAAGAGGCACACAGTCTGTCCCAAGAAGGGACTGGGACTCCCTCCAGGTCTGCCCACCACCCACCTCACATGTGACACTGGGCCATATTTCCTCTAGGCACACCGCCTCAGAGCCTACCAGAGCCTGCAGGTGTCTGTTGGGTGAGTGAAAGGAGTTCTGCTCCACCCCCGCAGCCTAACCGATACAGAGGGGACCCCAAGCCCTGAGCACAAGGACAGCGCTGGCCACCTTGCTCTGGGCATCCAGGAAGTCCTCGGGGGAACCTCCTCCGGGCTCTGTGCCTCCGGAGTGCTGTGGCCTCCCCATCCCAGCCCCTGACTTCAGTCCCTTCTGGATGTTCTAGCCTTGACTCCCTCAAACCCCTATGCTTAGCCTCAGTTTCCTTTACGGTAAACTAGAGATAATTCTGTCATTCTGATAACAAATAACCATGGACAAGGAGCTCTTGCGTTGCAATGTGCTCCTGCAAACCCCGCGTGAGCCTGTTACTTCCACTGACGCCCACAGGCCCTTCTGGCTCAGCCAGCCAGCTCACGTCACCTAGCGCAAGTGCTAGCAGGCCGCGTTCCCCCCTTCCTCTCTCCCCAGGCAGCCCAGCAGCGGCTGACGGCTTCTTGAGGAGCTGCGGACAGAGAGCGTTCACACACCCAGAATGCCCTCCCCCTGGTGTCTCTGGTCCCAGGTCCCCAGGGCGCAGTCCTGAAATAGCTCACTGCCAAATTAGGTCCAGCATTTCCAGCTCTGTGGGCGCCTCCTCCCCTTCCCAGCCCTCTGTCTTCCTTCTATTCTCCTTCCTGCCACACTTCCCTGCACGGTGTCCAGACCAGCTGGTTCTCCTAATGACAACTGGCCAAGGAAGGGAAGGATCTGTCTGGGCCCGAGGAGCCTGCTGGGGCCTCCGCCGCTGTTTGCAGGTTCTGGGCCTGGGTGTTCGAGTGGCGGAGTACCTTGACTCCCAGATCCTGCCCTCCCCAGGGTCGGGTTCAGGAGTTTGTGGGGGGGCGGGGGAGCTGACTCTTGTATCCACACGTGGAGAATGATCTGCCCCACTTCCACACGAAGCTCTTGATGTGGTGGACAAAGAGCACAGGCTTGGGAGTCAGGTACAGAGTCAAAACCAGACCCTGCTTTCTGGGCTCTGTGACATCGGGCCGGTTCCTTGTGTACCTTAAACCACAGTTTTCTCATATATAGAAAAAATGATACCAGTGTCTTTCAAGGGCAGGTGGCTGGCTCAGTTAGTGGAGCGTGTGACTCGATCTCGACTGTGAGTTCGAGCCCCAGGTTGGGTGTAGAGATTACTTAAAAATAAAATCTTAAACAAACAAAAAAAACAGTGGATTTCAATCCGGATACAGGCGTACCTGCTATAACCAAGACCCCTAAGTAACAGTGACATCAATTAGAGAAGGGCGTCTCTCTCTGGCCTCAGCTGCCCAGATGTACCCAGGATCACGCCCTTCTGTCCACAGCTGAGAGGCTCTGTCACCTTCAGGGTCACTGTTTCCTTTCAGGCCTGAGAGGCAGCTCCAGCTGCCCCTTATCGCAAGCAGTGGGGGCAGAAAAGGAGAGGGGTTGGATTGTTGAAGGCCTTGAGTGTCGGGCCAAGGAGGATAGCATCTCCGTGGCATCAGCTCAGAGGTGTTGAGCAGGGGAAGAGTCCATGCCGAGCGGCGTTCCACTAGCACTGCATGGAGGGCAGGATGGCCCATATCTTCCCTGGACCTTGTTGCTTTGTGTCGGTTTGCTTCAGATCCACTTTTCATCCACAGCCCAGCAGTTCTCTGAACATCAGGGTCTCAGAGCCCCATTGGCCAGGACCCATGTGGCCAGCCTCCTTCCACAGCACTGGTCTCTACCTCGCCCAGCACCTCCGGCCCCTCCTCAGGGAAGCATCTCGGAGCACGCCGCTCTTCCCGACGCTTCCCTTCCTTGGGCCTCCGCGTCCCTTGGATTATAATCACAGCTTTCTCTGCAAGCACTTGCCGTAAGCATACGATTTTGTGCTGGGAGTCTCATTGACACTCAGCCGGCCTGGGACTCCTCAGGCATTAGTCCCGTGACGTGATCGTGCAAAACATGTTTGTCTTGTCGAGGGAGCTTGGGAACCCAGATCGCCTCTCCTCTTGGGGAAGCGCTATGCATGTCGCACTGTCAAAGACACTCCAGGCCCTCCAGAAAGGAAGCTTGTTGTATGTGTCTCACCCTGAATTTCCCACTGCTGGGTTTTTTTGTTTTTTTGTTTTTTTTTTTTTTTGAGTCATCTGATGAAGTTATGTAAGCATTCCCTGCAACCTGCGTTCTTGTTCAGGCCCTTCCTTCTACAGAACGGGAAACAGAGGCACAGAGGGAGGAGAGGCTTGCACGAGGTCACATCACAGGTCACAGGAAATAAGAGCCACACTCCCGCCTACCAGTAACTGTTCCCGAGCTTCCTTCCCTTCTCCAGAGTCCCTGCCCCACGCCCCGCTGCCTGTCTGGTCTCCCCAGCCCTCTGCTGCTGTTGCCTCCGTGGGTAGGAGGTGTGACCCCTGGGACTAAGAGTGAAGCAGCGACACCAGACGGGGGCTCTCGATCTTGCCGTCCCTGAATTAGAGTGGGTCCAGGGTTATCCCTCGAAGACTTCCACCCTCACCCGCACTCTACTTGGGCCCAGAAGCGCAGAGAAGGACAGCCCTGGACACCTCTGTGCCCACACTGTTCCAAGCACTGTCTCCATGGGAACACATCTGGTCCTTGTCTTGCCCCTTGGAGGACTTCCTACTTCTTGGTGGGACCCTGACTGATACATAGATTCCGTTATGCCCTCATTCTGCAGATGAGAAAGCTGAAGTTCAGGGAGAGGAGCTAACAGTGAAGCCCAAGGTCACACTGCTGTGGAGCGGGAGCAAACCCAGGCAGCCCGGCCCGCAGTGTGTGCTCTCAACCAGTCTAGCGAGGATGCGGGCCCACATTCTCCATCTGGGCACACCCCCTTCCCCCCCGCCAAGAAGATCTCTGCGAGCCACAGTCTGGGACCAGGCACTGAGCTGTGTACGTAGAGATAACCAGTGACTCCTGGAAGACCAGGAAAGGGCCAGCCTTGGTAGCCATCAACTGACACCATGCCATGGTCACCCAGCCCGCCAGCAGGTGAGGTCAAGGTGCTGACCGAGCAGCTCTTCTGCCCCCTTCACTGGTTCCTGGGCCTTGCCAGCCACAGCCACAGGTGTGAGTGGGTAGAAAGACTGTTCGGGTGTCACCATCCAAAGCAGGCCAGGAAGCAAGCCCAGGACATGTCTCTGGGCTCCAAGTCCTAGAGGTCTTCAAGCTAGAAAGGTAGAGGAGAATCAGGCCTTGCCTCCGCAAGGAAAGTGGGGGAAGTGGGAAAATGCAGCTCCAGTCCTAACCCCACCAGGCACCTAGCTCCATAGGGAGAACAGCTGGTGTGAGCCAGGCTTCCTCGCTGTGACCCTGACATCCATAGGGGCGAGAGCCCAGTCTGCCTGGGATCCCCAGGTTCTCATCAGGGAGGGCTGGGGTCTTAATCATGTGAGGGTCCTTCTCAAGCCAGAGGCCTGCCAGGCCTCAGCTCATGGCAGAAAAGCTCAGTTCCTGGCCCAGCCCTACTCCCGGCTGGCTGTGTGACCTCAGGCATGTCCCTTATCTCACAGGGCCCTACAGAAGAACCAGATGGCCTCTAAGATCTCCCCTCCACCTCCTCCCCCATGTGAGTTCTATAAATTCTAAACAGTTCTATAAATTCTCCTGGCAGAGCTTAATTGCTAAGGTTAGGTGATTGCCAGCACAAGGCTCTTCCCTTTTATCCAAAAGAGAAAGAACCGCAGAGTTTCAAAAGCAGGACATGTGTGGAAGTTGGAAGTTGGACTGACTTCTTTCCAGGTGGGAGTCGCTGTTAGCGGCAGAGGGCGGCAACCCGCCCTGGTGGGGGTCCTCCATGAGAACCCAGGGCCTGCAGCTTGGGGTGGGGACCAGAAAGGGGCTGTAAGGATGGGCATGGCCCCAGGCCCACAGGAGCCCCAGTGTGGACTTGTGTGTGTAAGGCCCCGAGCCGTGGGGATGAAGCTACTAAGCCAGGCAGAAAAACGCTGTCAAGTGTTCCCACTGCTGCGTCTGTGTCAAGGGCAACCGTGATACAGGGTGACAGGGGCCCATGAAGGGCCGGGTGAAGCTTCAGTTTGGGTCTGATCAATCTGGAAGGCTCCCTGGGTGGTGGGGAGAGGGAAGGTGGATTTCAGGAGCTGCTCGCTTGACAAGAAGGAGGTGGCAAGGCATACGGCACAGGCTTCAGGGGCGGCGGGGGAGGTGATGCCAGGGACACCTCTGGGCATTGTCACAAATGCTTTGCACACATGTCAGTGACAGACCCACACCCCAAACCCAGAGCACATGGGCAGATGTCCTGTAGTGCCCTCCAGGCACCCAGAGCTCAGAGCACTGGCCAGTGCCGCTGCTGAATTTCCCCCAGACCCATTCTGTGCCCTGCCTGCCCTGCTCAAGCCCCCGGAGTCCTCTCACTAGCCCTTAGCCTCTTCTGACCCGGAGTCAGTGCTCTGAGCCACAGCCAGCAAGATCTTTTCCAAATGTGTAGCTGATCTCTGCTTCACAGCCCTCTGTGTCCCTCAAAACCAAGCCCTGCCGGCCTTGGGCCTGTGCTCCTGCCACAGGGCCTGCTTCTCATGCCTTAAACTCTGTAACTTCGTTGGCCCCAGAACCTGCGCAGGAGACATTTCTCCCACGCCTGCTCCCCCCATCCATCCCTGCCCCCTGTGCCCTGTCTCCCTAGACTTGGGCTCTACTGTCACCTCTGGGAATCCTTGCCTGATCCCCCAACAGCAAGCCAGGCCTTTTGTCCTGAGGCTCTCAGAGCCCTCACAGCTTGCTTCATGGCCTTGCCACATTTGTAAATGTATGTGTGTAGAATATTTGATCCCCTGCTAGACCGCAGGGAAGGAAGGGACCGTGCCTGTGTGGCTCCAAGGGGACTGAGTACCCAGCACGTAGCCCAGTGCCTGGCCCAGGGCAGGTAGGTGCTCAGTTAAACTCTGCTCCATAAACAGAGTTACTTGCCCCTGGTGGCTAAGTTGTCTCCTGGGGTCAGAATGGACTTATCTCATATATGTCTGGTGCACCGCACCTTCTGAAACTGAAAGGTCCCTCTTGCCAGTGTCTCTGTTGAGCTCTCCCCTACCCAGCCCTCCCAGTTCTCCAGCCTCAAGAAGTAACCATCACAGACTCGAGAGTCCCTGTGGACACCTTGCACCATGAGCCCCATAGGCTTGGCGGAGTCCGGGTGTCAGGCACCCAGCCTATTCCTCCTCCCCACAACCTCTCAGGTTGGTGTGAGTTCTGGAAAAGTCCTGCTTTTCTAGTCACTAGCTGCGTGGTCCTTTGAAAAACCCCAGAATACATGCTCTCACTGGGTCTCTCAGCGAGCTGACTGTGTGGATCCCGAGGCCCTCAGGGCCATGGCACCCACAGATGCGCAGGGAGGCTTCCCATGGGTGTAGTAGAGAGCGCCACCAAAAGAACAACCCAGAATTTATCTTTGAGTAGCACAGTCTCCTGACCTGGATTCTGCATAGCACTCACGGGTCCTGAACAGGGGGATAAAGAACCCCCAGGGTACTGAGTGAGAGTACACAGACTGCTGTGGGGGAGCTGGAGGCCCTGGTGGCCTTGGAACTCCCTGTTGTCATGGCCTAGGCATGGACATCTCTTCATCCTTCCTCCAGTGTTTACAGAGCCCATGCAAGTAACCTCTGTCCCTGCCTCCTCACAGAGCCTGGTGGTGCAGCTTGCCAGCCAGCAGTGTGTCCAGCGGGAAACTGCCAATCTGCTCTGCTCTTCTTTTCCTTCAGCTGTCAACTGGGGAGTAAAAGTGGTACCTACCTTGTGCTTGGACACTGTGTAGGCCCTGACCGTTTGCCCGGTACATCAGTATGTGCAAGCTCCTTATTCATCTGCTCTGGCTGTCCTAACGAAGCATAGACTGGGTAGGTTAAGAAAAGCAAATTTATTTTCTCACAGTCCTGGATGCAGGAAGTCTGAGGTCAAGGCTCTGGCCCATTCAGTCTCTGGTGAGTGCCCTGTCCCTAACCTGCAGATGCCACCTTCTCATTATGTCTCCGCACGGTCTTTCCTAGGTACCTGCTCCCAACAGGGAGAGAAAGCTCTCTGATGTCTCTTTTTATAAGGACACTAATCCTCTCAGATCAGGGCCCCCCACATTTATGACCTCACTTAACCTTAATTACTTCTTCACTCCAAATACAGCCACACTTAGAGTTGGGCCTTCAACATAGGAATTTTGGGTGGTTA
This sequence comes from Mustela lutreola, assembly GCF_030435805.1. Taxonomy (NCBI): domain Eukaryota; kingdom Metazoa; phylum Chordata; class Mammalia; order Carnivora; family Mustelidae; genus Mustela; species Mustela lutreola. The sequence goes on along the minus strand of NC_081305.1, from coordinate 27,472,427 downwards.
CATATATTCACTCTATAGACTCCTAGTAAGAATATTTATTTAGCCTTTCTGACCTTGGTGATAAATTGACCTGGCCTGTGTATAGCCTTTGCCCACTACACAGCTCCGTGCTGAGCCCCCTTTAAGGGCGGAAATCCTGTGTTTCCCAGCTCCAAGCTCCGGACTTGGCACAAAAGTAAATCCCTGCCAGTTCTGACATCTTTTCCCTAATGACTAAGGATGTTGAGTATCTTGTCATATCTTTTTGGCCATTTGTATATGTTCTCTGGAGAAACTCTTAAAACCGTGGCCCATTTTTCAGTTAGATTATCTTCTTGTTGAGTTATAAGAGTTCTTGCTGTATTGTCGATACTAGTCCATTCTCAGATGTGTATATATGACTTCCAGATATCTTCTTCCATTCTATGGGTTGTATTTCCTCTTCCTTGATGCTGTCCTGTAGATGTCCCACCCACTTCTGCCCTGCCCTCTCCCGTGGGCCTCCCTCTCCTTTCTGGGCCTCCTCCTCTTTCTTCCCTGTTCTCCTCTAGGGACTTGCACTTTTCTGGGGTCATAGGACCAGGCTCTTTACTGCTTTGAGGACATCCTCTCCCAGTGTTGCCAACAGGTCCTCACCCAGCCAGCAGCTTGACCTGCACCCAGACTGCGGTTGTCCCTGGGTTTGAGGAGCTCTGAGGCTGTGAGCTGAGCTGTGCCCATAGCCCCACAGCATGAGCGTGGGGCAAGGGGAGGGGAGAGCACCATACAGGGAGCACCCACTGCGTCCTCGGAGCTTCGCATGCACTAAACCATCCCATCCCCAGAACAGTGAAAAAACACTAGTCTCTACCCTGTCTCTACCCTGTGCATAAAATGCAGCCAGAATTTGCCATCCACCACTGTACTGCACATGTCTGATTTAGGGGCATATGTCTCCTAGCCCATTTGGTTAATGTCTACTCTGGGAGAGGCCCAGGGTCATTCAGAAATACTAGAGAAAGTGTTGGTACCGCCTCAGGACAAAGTCCCAGCACAGTGGCTACACAAGCTCTCTGACACTTCAGAAAATGCCCAACTTCTCCTGCTGCAACAAACCAGTCCACAACCTCAGCAGCTAAACACAGTTAAGGATCTGTTCTTGTTCACATCATGGTCTGATGTCAAAGCTGGTGGGGCAGGCTAGTGCATGCTGTCGGGAGCCAGCTCCTTCTCTGATCTATGGCTTTGCCAGACCCTCGGGGTCTTCTGCTGGACACGTCGAAGGTTACAAGGGAAGCTTTTGGAGGCCAGGCCACTCTTCGTCGACCAGAACTTGGTCACTTGGTCACTTCTAAGTGCCAGGAGGTCTCAGAAATGTCTGGTTATGATCTCAGGAGGAAAAGTCAAAATACTCTTGACTGTAGGGAGCCAGGCTTGCCCTAGGGCTCAGATGTGAATTTTAGCGACATGGCTTCCAGCTCTTCAAAATGCTGCCTCTAGGGTGGTGAGAAGTCCATTTCTTGGCTCTTTTGGCCCTGTTTCTGCCCCACGTTGGGGCCCAACTGAGAGGTTGAAGAGCATTGATTGTCCAGGACATGGTGGAGCAAAGCGTCAAGCTCACTTGGTGGCCATTGGGGTGGAATGTCCCCTTCCCCTTGCCCCACGCTTCTCTGGTTCCTTTATCCGAGCTCTGTAAATATGGGCTGACCTGGTGCTGGCTGCACGACTGCCCAGGGGCCTGGGCCCCATGTGCTGTGAGCCAGTGTTCTGGGGACTTCTCTTGTCTATCAGTGCTACTCTGGCATGACACACATACTTCAGTGGCTATGAGATTAAGTGATACATACAAACCTTTTATATTTACTTTTGAGGTTATGTATTTATGATAATGTGTATTAGGAAAAAAAAAATCACTGGGCTCCTGGGTGGCTCGGTTGGTTAGGCTGCCTTTGGCTCAGGTCCTGATCCCAGAGTCCTGGGACTGAGTCCCACTTTGGGTTCTCGGCTCTGTGGGGAATCTGTTTCTCCCTCTGACCTTCTCCCCTCTCATGCTCTCTCTCACTCTCTCTCTATCTCAGGTAAATAAATAAAATCTTTTTTTTTTTAACCGCTAACACTTAAAACCCATAACTTTTGCATAAATTACCACTCAAGATGAAGCTGATTTGGGGGCTTTACTGATATGGGGATAAAAGACACATGAGTCAATGAGTTTGGGAACATGACATGGGACAAAAAGGCTCAGCTGCCAGTCTGCCTTGATGGTTCCAGAGCTCACCAGCTGTATGACCGTCTGTACCTGTTACCTCCTCTGTAGCATGTCCCCATAATATATATATATATATACATATGTATACATATGTATATATACATATATATACATATACATATATATACATATGTATACATATGTATACATACATATATATACATATGTATATATATATATATATATTGGAGAGAGGGCAGTTAGGGATCAAATGATAACATGTTATCTGCTCACTAGGTACTAGTTACTAATGTCGTTACTAAGAAAACCATCATATCATTTAACCGTGCCAATAGTCCTGCGATCGGTGCTATTAACGCCATTGTACAGATGAGCAAAGAAAGGCTAAGAAGTCACTTGTCCAGCTAGCAGCAGGGCGAGGCTCTGAGCCCAATGTGCCTGACTCAGAAGCTAGGCTGTCCAAGGGGAGTCCAGTTCCAGCCTTTCCTGTGGGGCTGACTTAAGCATGCCACATCCCTCTTTGAGCCCGAGGCTCCCTGTGCGCCTGGAGCGGGGACCAGCTTAGTGCCCTGTGCAGGACCCAGCCTGCAGAACTTAAGGACTACTGCCCTCACATCAATCACTGTAGAAGCCTTTGCTTTTAAAAACAAACAAACAACTGGACAGACTGTGATCTGGATGCCTGCAAGCTTTGGCCCCCCAGATCCTCTGCCTGGCTCAGGAGTCTCACAGCTGTCTTTCGCCGTAACACCTGGTCACTCCCCTGTGGCTAGCCTTCAGACTCACTCCAGACCACAGACCACCGTTTGCCTATCTATTTATTCATCAGTCAGTGGACATCTCAGGGCTGAAAAGAATAATGCCGCCAAAATATTGCCATACAGGTGTTTGTGTGCCCGTGTTTTTACCTCTCTCGGTAAATGGGCAGGAGTAGAATTGTTAGGTCATATGGCAGGGGAATGGGAACCACATACGAAGCTTCCAAACTGCGGTCCAAAGCGGTTGTACTATTTAAAACTCCATGAGCAATGTGGGAGACTTCCCGCCTGTGCCGCCCTGTCATTGACACCTGGAACTGTCGGCCCTTTTCCTCTTAGCTCCTCCAGTTTGTACGGCGTGGTATTTCACTGTGATTTTCATCTGCATTTCCTGATGACTAATGATATTTAGTGCCTTTTAATGTGCTTTTGGGCCATTCCTATACCCTCTTTTGTAAAGGATCCGTTCACATCTTTCTTATTCTTTCCTTTTAATGGGTTGTCTTCTTATTATTGACCTGGAAGAGGGTTTTAAAAAATAGATCCTGGATTCAGGTTCTCTGTCAGGTATGTGTCCTGTAAATGTTTTCCCCAGCCCTTGACTTGCCTTTGCAATGAACATTTTTAATGGATATTGATACGTAGACTCTCAAGCTTCCCATCCTGGCCCTTACCTCCCTTTTGAGGGTTGGGAACCCCTTTACTAATTATTTCTGTCCAGCTGTGGGATAACTTTATCTGCAGGTAAAGAGGTGGAATGGCTTTAGGGCTTGCGTTTATGACTCTGGGATCAGGGGGTCTTGGCCCTAGTCCCAGCCTGGCTTATCCTTCGCCTCTGCTCTCTGAGCCTTGCTTTTCTGGCTTGGAAAATGGCAACATTGAATGCATTCTCGTTGGCTGGTGTGAAGATGAGAAGACATGAGGATTGTGACGCACCTAGGGAAAAGGCACAAAAGCCCCGTTGTGTCTGTTAGCATTCCTGTCGCTAAGACCCCTCAGCACCCAGCCCCACCACCCCAGCCCGTGCAGAACTGGCCGCACAGAGCAGCTTTCTTCTACCTTCTTTTGTTCTTCAACATAAAACATTATATTGGTTTCAGGTGTACAACATCATGATTCAATATGTGTGTATTGTTGCTCTCCTTCTTTGTACTGAAAACACCGCCTCCCTCCCCGTTACTCAGGCCAAAAACCTCGGAACCCCCTTTCCCCTCACTCACTTCCTGTTCCAGAATGGCTCCTGGATCATCTTTGTCTCTCTGTGTGGGCCCCCGCCCCAGTCAAGCCTCCTCCTGCTCTCCAGCGCTCTTGGACTCAACTCCTTACCAAGACGGTCCCGGTCTTCTGCCGACCCCATCTTGCGCTCCACACGCCACGGCCACCATTGCCAAAGACTTCCTTTCTGAGCCAGAAACCCAGGGCTCCTGGGGTGGCTGTTTGGGGGAGACCACTGTGTAAGGGCAAGGCTCAGCTGTCACTAGCTTCTTCTCTGGTTATAAATAACAGGCCCTATTCTTAGCCCACCAGCCGTCAGCTCTCCGCCTCTACCTTCCAGAGCCTCCGTCAGGGACCTTGGCTGTCCTTCTTGGAGACAGGCCATTCCTTGGCCTTTGGCAGGACCCATTCCTTTAATACGTGATCAGAAAATTCAATTATAAAACCAATTACTGATTTCCTGAGCTTTACAAGGGAGACATGAAAGTTTGATTAAGTTTGAATTCCTGTTTGGCCGGTTGCCAGCCAAGGCCAAATGGGCTTGTGGGAGATTTTTGTTGTTGTTGATCCTGTTTTGTTTTGCAGCGGCACTCTTGGGGTGGGGGGACGGTGCAGGGGTTTTGTGTTGTGGGTTCCCCCCACCACTGGCTGAGTAGCTGTTCCCTGTTGTGATGCAGGAGATGTAAATCCCCCAAAGACCCGGTTACCAGGGCGACAGGCTCCAGGGAACAGAGCTCAGCAAAACAAAGTCCTTCAGCTCTGAAGGGAGCAGCTTTGTTTCCCTTGTGGAGACTGGCTATAGTGGCCTCAGAAAGCAGCGTTCAAGGGCGCCCGCATCAGCAGGGACCCAGAAATGGCTGGCTGGTCACTTTTGAGTAGCTTCAGCAGTGCGGTTGGGCTCTGCCTGCTTCCAGCGCCTACCCAGGGGACACCCAGATGCCGAGGCCTAGAGTCCGAAAGTCGTCGAAAGACCACGCCTCTGCCCCAGGTGGTCACCTGTCCCCAGAACCTGCCGGCTGTCTGGCAGCTGCAGCCTCCCGGGCCCAGCGGCAAGGACCCGGGGCAGGGAGGGACTGGAAAGCAAAGCTTGGTCTCGTCCAAGTGGTTTTTCGGGGACTTCTGGAAAACTGCACAGAGCCTGCGGTAGGAGTTGGCCCAAGGCTCCAGGCCAGAGTTGGAGCTGGTTCTGGGACCCAAGTTCCTTTGCTGGGAATAGAACAGGAGGCTGTCAGTTCTCTGGAAGCCGTAACCATCCCAGAACTCTCCTACAAAGGGCGTGTTATCCAAAAGGTGGTGATGGAGCCCCACTCACCACTGTCCCCGCATGCCTAAAATGCCCCGGTTAGAGATGGAGCCCTTCAGATTTAAAAGGCTTTTAGGTCTCTAGGAATCCCAGTTAAAGTACTAAAACCCCTGGATCGAGAGTCATCTTCCAGTGATGATTAGCCATCGACCAACTGAGAAAACAGCCCTTTGGAAGTAGAGTTATGGGATTCCTTGTGCCCCGGGGGGGGAGGGGGCACATAAATTCTCCCTGCCTTCCCGCTTAGTCAAGGCCAGGCCCAGAAGTAACCCTTACGCCAGAAAACAGCCCACACCTCTAATGGTTCCATGGTGCCCCACACCTCACAAGGCACTCATACCCTGCCCTTTGTCCCTACTGCAGCCTCACCAGCCAGCCTGCCTTGACCCCCATTGCAGATGAGGCAGTGAGGCTCAGAGAGGTCAAGGGCCTTGCCCTGCATCACACCGATGGGGAGTCCAAATCCTGAACTTGGTGCCGGGACTTCGGAGTCCCACCCAGCCCTGTTCCCTGTTTCTTCTGCACACACTGACTCCAGCTGCGCAGAAGCCATGGGCACAGTGTACCCACTGTTTGATTGGCTTGTTTGTTTGTTTTTATAAGGTGAGAATTTTTGCTGAGGTTTGAATTTGAGGGTGTTGAGGGTTTTCTTCTTCTTCTTCTTTTTTTTTTTTTTTAAGTGAAACTGTTACAGCTTCCTGGTGGAGTTGTAATTAGGAAATTCTGGGTTAGTCAGCTCGGCAGAATTGACAAATAACCAGGCAGTGCTGGATAGAGTACTTTTTCCCTCCTTAGAATTCCAGGTTTTACCAAATTGGGGGGAAGGAGTTGTGAAGACGAAAATGTGTGCAGCTGTGCTGGGTCAGGGAGGACAGATTCCCTCCTTTATGTACAACTAGACAATAAAAATGTAGTTATCTTCGTATAGGGTGATTTTCTGTATGTGTAGACATGAGGCAGTATGGGAGACGTGGGGAGAAACAGGTGAAGGGGAACCCATGTTGGGGTCCAGGCTTTGGCAAGAAGAGTCTTAGGAGCCCGCATGTGCCTGCACAGGCCCCACTGTCACCTCCCCGTCAGCTTGCACTAATGAGTGACCGTGCTGACGGCAGGGCAGTGACCAGCTACCCTGTAAAGGGAGACTTGTGCCAGACCCTGTTGCTTCCATTATTACTGTGACTGACCTGCTTCACTGTAATAGTGATATATCTGTTTTCATATGACTCCAAAAAATATGTAGCCTGTTCAGCCCATGATTGCCAAGATACTAGAAGTCCCAAATCAGGACTTAACTTTTTTCAGAAGTGAGTCAAGTAAAAAACAACAACAACAAAAACCCACTGTGCACTGAAGGGCAGAGTTGGTACACAGATCAGGCAGGACTTCTGAAAGCAGGACAGAGAGGACTGAAGTCCAGGAACGCTCACCTGCCCAGAGGAGCGTGCTGAGTCTGTGATCATCCTCATTTTACAGATAAGGCTCAGAAAGGGTGAGTGCCTTGCCCGTGATCACACAGCTGATAGATGACAAGAGACCAGGACCAAGCCCCAGCCCCGTCTGACTCCAAAGGCAGGCCAGCAGCCCCAGGGTGGTTCAGAGCACACAACGCAGGTGAACCTTCTCATCTTTACTTCCGAGGTGAAGCCCCTTTCTTGGCTGTCTTGGGAGAAACAAGGCTTTTCTGCTTCTTTACGGAAAGGTTAATTGAGGTGAACCCCACTCTGGGGAAGTGGGGCCCTGGGCCTGCTTCCTCCAGTCAGCATCTAATTCTCTCAAAGAAAGCCTTTTCAGAAAGGGCCTGGTGCGGCCGCTGCATGTGACCACAGCCGCAACTGCCCCGTTGTCCCCGGGGCCAGCGGTCCCAGCTCCGGCCCACCAGTGCCCCGTGCCTCCCCTTCTCTTCTTCCAGGGCCCCTCCCAGCGCTTCCTTTTCTTCTTTCATTCTTGTCTCTGAATCACTTTTTCCAATAAGCTGTCTACTTAGTCTATCAAATAACTCCGGGAATGATTTCTGAAAGCCTCCCCCTGAGAACTGAAGCCTCAGAGTGGGAAACGCGTTTATATTTATGTAGCACCAAGACTTGAGAACGTTATTAAACTTGCATGGGGACCCGGCAAAAGAGCCTCCTCCAGCAGCATGGATTATGAGGGCCTAGCATCTTCAGCAGATGGGGACAGTCAAACTGGCAACGTGGCCGGGTTTCTTGCTCCACTGGGAGAAACCAGCCCCGTTTCCCGGGACCCCAGACAATCAGCACAAAGCTTGCAGCTTAGAAACCATGTGCATCCCTGTGTTTTATGACTGGCCAGGTTCCTAACCAGAGATTCTACGGCTGTAACCCCCAAACAAGAGGAAAATTGCAGTGTGCATGTGTGTGTGTGCACTCACACACATGCATTTGGATGTGTAGATATGGCGCGTGTGGTTTTGTGTATTTTGGGCTGTGTGCTTTCTCAAAGGAGAGAGCCTCTAGCTTTCTCAAAGACCCTTTGGAGGCGCCACTTATAATCCTGAAAATGTTCCATGAAAGACCTACTATGTGGAGTGTGTAGGAGGCTAGCTGAAGCCTTTGAGAAGAGTAATTCTCGTGGAAATTAGAGCTCAGAGAAGAAAAACCAGCAACTAAGGACAACAGCCATACTGTGCTCTCACAATGGAAAGGATTGAAAGAAGCAGGTGCAGGGAATGGGGGGCTGCTTGAAGTCAGGGTGGGAGCCACCTGGCTTCTGCTGCGGCTAACCTCTGCTGCTGTCACACTGTCCATACGGCTTATATTCATCCCTGGATCCTTACGACACCCCCAAGAAGTTGGAACTATTGAGCAGATTGGGCTGCTAGGGCTGGGTGAGGTCACACAGTAGTGGCAGAGCCCAGACCAACCCCACCCTCCAGCTGTCTCACTGGGTAAAATACTCACCTCCAGATTCCAGCTTTCTCATGTGTGAAATGGGATGATTCCCTCTTTGGCTTATCCCAGAGAAGCAAAAAGAATATCTTTTAGGGGCGCCTGGCAGGCTCAGTCAGTTGAGCATGCGACTCTTGATCTTGGGGTTGTGAATTCAAGCACCAGATTGGGTGTGTAGAGATTACTTAAGTATCAGAAAATAATCCCCCTGCTTTTGGCCCGGCAGCGCCTAATGGAGCTTAATACGTGTCTGTGGCAGGACCATAGGTGTCCCTGTGTTTTCCTGGACGGTTTCAGGGCTCCCAATGAACCACCAAGGAGAGGAGTTCTACCTAAGCCTCATTTTACAAATTAGGGTCTGACCGTCGCCCACTAACTCGTGGGGGTTCCCAGGCATCTTCAGTGTCCGTTCCAGAAGCACGGCCCCTGCCCCCACTGATTGTCTGGGGACCTAGTTCTCCCTGGCCCACTCGCCACCCAAGTGGCTCTGTTGAGCGTGAGGCCACATCCCCCTGGACTGCCCAGTGCCCTGAAGTCAGTCTCTGCGGCCATAAGAGCCCAGGCCAGCTGATGCTGACCGTGATCGGTACCGGCCAGTGCGGCAGTGCTAACGCTCTCAGTGCTACAGGGGCCTAGAACATGGAGCTGTGGGCCCCTGAGCAATGCAGTTGATGGAGGGTTTTCCATTTTGAGCCCCCGGGAGTATGACGGGACTGTGTAACACACTTCATGACGTCCATTGAGGTGACTCGGTTGTGCCTTTGAAGATCAAGGCTCTTCCAGAGGACGTGCGGTAGAGCCAATAGCACAGGTTTGGGGGATTGGGAAGATCTAGACACGCTCCAGCACTAGCTTCCAGCTCGGAGATCTCTTAGCCTCCATTTCCCTTGGCCTTGCTCTCGGTTGCTTATCCAGGGGAGGAAGAGGCAGGCAGGACCATGTTTCTGCTGACTCTCTAAGCACTTACCACAGAAGCAGGTGATTTTTTTTATTATTGCTTTGTGTGTTTCTGTGTGTAAAGAGAGATTGGCAGTTTTTGGTTTGGGGTTTTTTTGGTGTTTGGTTTTTTGGGTTTTGTTTTTTTTTTTTTTTTTTTTTGGCTATTGTGATTTTTCTGTTTTGTTTTGGTGAGTTATTTTTAGCTAGACTCCTGACTTAAACTTTTTTTACTGTGCATTTCTTCCAAGTGGAACACAGCTCAGCCATTGCACATGATTGAAGGGTTTAGCACTTGACTACAGTAACTCACTTAAAACCCACAGCACGCAGTGAGGTGCTATTATCATCCCCATTTTACCAATGAAGACAGAGAGGCTAAGAAGACCTGGTCTCCAAGGGCAGGTTCGGCTCCCAGTGTTGCTGTCTGGAAAACCTGAGCAGTCTTCTCAGTGTGCTCAGGATCTGCTGCTTCTAGCCCCACTGACACCACCACACCACGCCCATCCCCGGCAGTCTGCAGTTCTCAGGGACACCAGGGCCAGCACCAGCAGGCTGAGGTTCCCTGGGCCCCGGCTGCTTGGCATTGCCTCTCCCACAGCGGTGGAGGGAGGCGGATCCACCACCACCTGCTCCTCCCCCTACCGCCAAGCCCCACTTCCCCCTTCCTGGCTAGTCTGAGCTTGCCCCCACCTCCATGCTGGGAGCTACCAGCTAAGCCACCATTGACCCTGTAGCCTTGAGCCAGCCCCTTCCTCCCTGTGCCTCGCTTTCCCAACTTGCATGATGAGGGAGCATAGATAATTGCAGTGAAATCCTTTTTTCCTCTCTGTGGCCTCACTTCTGGCTCTCCCGCCGCCCTCCTGTGGCTTTCCACCACACCCAAAATAAAAGTCTACCCCCTTTCCATGGTCAGTGGTGCCCTGCGTGCTGGGGCGTCTCACACTGGCTGCTGCTCAGAAAGGGCCTCGAGCACAGCCCGCCTGCCCGCCGCCTGCCCACTTCCCGCCCTGCCGATGACCATCACTGTGTGTATCCTTTCCTCCCCTAACCTGCGTCCTTAACTTTAGATGTACGCCTTGCCCTGACATTTCCCTTTTCTTCCATGCCCCCAAATTATTAAAAACAGCTGCTTCTAATTAATTGAGTGAATCATGGAAAAACACTTTTTTCCTATCTATAAATAATTCCACCTCAAATTTTTCTGGGAGAATAAAATGCTGTGGCCAACGTCCATCCAGCACACACCCAGAGCATATCATCTAGCTTCCCAGCTTTAGTTCATGGACCTCCCAGTGCCATTTCTGGAACTCCCCCCAGCCTGAAACAGGACCGCTGAGGGCCAATCAAGGTGAAACCCATGGAAAAGGGCCACAGGCGTCATAAGGAGCCTTCAACTACTAATTCTGCCACTTCCGGGCAGTTTCACATGACTTCAGCCCCACCTTTTGGGTGGCCAGCTCTGTGCTCTGGTCCATGGCTGCAGGGGGGTGCACCAAGAGAAGACACAGCTCCTTCCCCAAGAGGGGAGCACAGTCTTAAATTCCAGACTGATACAACGAAGCCAATTCAGCAGCTGACTGTGCTCCAGAGCCCAGGATAGGACCCCAGAAGAGAGCCAGGAATGAAAGCTGGAGCAGAGCCTTCCCAGAGCAGACCCTCCACCGTCACGTCCTGGGGCATGAAATGTGCTATGGGCACACCCAAGGAACCCTCTCTTACATTTACTGCAAGGTGCTGTACAGATGCCATCATTTTCTAGAACACGGGCAAGGTTGGGAAGCCCAGCCTAGAGGCAGCAGAGCTGCAGTTGGCATCTTAGGTGGCAAGGCCTTGGGTGAAACTTTCACCCTCTGGGGCCAGAGAGCCCTTCGTGATGGTAGAACTTGTTAAGTGCTTGCCTGCCAATTGCAGCATTTTGGAGTGAGATGGTACCAGTGACCTCAGATATGATCACATTCAAAGAGAGGCAGAGATGGGTTGTGTGGGCTACCATTGATCCCAGCCCTTGACTCCGGCAGCCCCAGCTTATCTGTCACAGCACTGAGCCTCTCCTGACTCCTCTCAGGTTACCAGTGCCCCCAGGGGCCAACAGCTCCATCAGAGTTGGTCCTCAAGTTGAAGCCAGCTTCCCACCTCTGGTCAACCCGGTACAGCTCCCTTACATTACAGAACGCAGCAGAGGAAAGCAACCTGGAAGGCCGCTGCAGGGAAACTACCTCTTTATGCCCCAAGTCTCCCAGCTGCCTGGTAAAATGCTTTTTTACTCTCTACCTACCAAGTTCATCTGTTCAGCAAATGTTTACTGAGCCCCTGAGGTGTGCCCAGCTCAGTGGTATATCCTAAATGCAAGGAGTCTGGTGTCGCAGGAGCTCAGGGTCCAGGGAAACACGTATCCTAGAAGGTGGTAAGAGCTACCTTCAGTACCACCCTTATTTGGGGCTGGGGTGTGAGGCTGAGATCCCGCCATCCCAGACTTCAGTGAGCCCCTTGTCTTTGCCTCACTTGATTCTCAGGGACGTGGCCCATCAGCTGGACACCTGTGTTCTGTTCTCTCCTTGCTCAAGTCCTTGCCCCCAGTTCCAGTCTTGTCTCTAGGGATAACCAAGACGTGTGGCCGTCCCAGGCAGGCAGAGCACTGGTCCCTCTTCAAGCTGGTCCTCTCGAAGTGTTCGTCCTTTATTCGGCAGATCCAGGGAGAGACTAATTTTCTATTAATGAAAATGTGTTTCTTTACTGTTCAAAATAAGGGCTCTATTAGATGCACTGAACATAACATGACTTTTTTTTTTTTTTTTTTTTAGTTTACATTAACTTTTTGGGACCTGAGCCCATGTGGACATAACTATAGAGTTAGGCTCCAAAGTTGGTCTACAAGTTCCTTATCTCTCTCTCTCTTTTTAATGCTGGCAAACATTCTCCACTTTAGTGAAGTTCACGTTCTTTCTTCAGTTTCCATTTACAGGACAGGTCTCCCCCACTATGCAAAAACAGAGCATTCTTATGAAAACTTTTGTAAGCAAAGACATAAAGCAAAGAAGCAATTACTATTAATTTATATGGGAAAAATTTTGAGCATTTGCAGACCCCCAAAATAACCTTATTTTCAGGCGTTTCTGATCCCTTGAGATGCGTCTTGCTAACGGGTACACAAAATGAATGGCAATAGCACGGGCTCAGAGACACCTTCAAAGCTATGGCGGCTGAGATGCAGGCTGCAGTCTCCAGGGAAGGAGCCTGGGGGGGCCGCTCTCGCTCTCTCCTCAGGGTTCGTGTTGCCTCTGTCAGGGCTCCCTGCAAAAGAAATGCTGAATGCTGATTTTGCTTTGTGCCTTTTTTGTTTGTTGGTTTCTGTAAAAGTGAAAATCCTCCTCGGATGACTTCTGGTTAGAGAAAACAGGTGCTAACATGGGTCTTTCGTAAGAGAGAAGTGGCATAACATAAACTTTCGAAAAGCGGAGGATCCCTATGTTCCAAGCCAGACAGTCTCTTCAGAGGAATATCAGAGGGTTTGGAATTGAGAGGAGAGCCCCAACCCCTTCACCCTGCAAACGGCCCTGGCCTGGGCATGACTCAGGTGCAGAACCTCTCTGAGCGCCCATCTCGGACTGGCTGCGAACGGGTGCATGTGCATTCCACACACAGATGTGGTTGTCATTGCTCAGCTGGCAGAGGGAGGCCCTGCGGAGGAGGCTGCCTCCCTCTGCTGGAGTGGGGCCAGCACACTTGCCTGCAGTTGCCCTGGAGATGTCCAGGACAGGTGGGGGTCACCTGGCATCATATTTCCATTCATACCTGCGGCGTGTTGACTCATCACTGGTCTGTCCCCTAACCTCGCTTCCTTCCCCACATTTCCTGTTGAGCTGAGCAGTGACCTTGAGGGTAGGCTCTGGGTGGTCCTTTCTCTGCTTTCTTGCCCCACCTTTCGCTCCTTGTGCTATTGGGCCTCCCAAGGACGAGGGGGTGGCACCTGGTATCCATCTCCACTTATAGCCTAGAATTCATTCATTCCGCAAGCAGCACCTCGTGAATGAACTAAATGGGCAACAGGGCAGATGCGGCCCTGCCCTCTTGGAGCTCACCATCCTTCTAGGAAGAGAAAGAGTCACCGAGGAAACAAGTATACATAATTACATGTTGTAATAAGTGCTATTCAAGAAAAGAAGACTGTCAAGGGAACAGCAAGGAGCACCTGCTTCAGAAGGGAAGGGTGTGGTCAGGCAGAGCTTTCTCTAGGAGTTATATTTAAACCGAGACCAGAAGCCCTTGCTCAGGCAGTACATATACGAAACTGAGATAGGAAGAAGAAACAAGGAGCCAGTCTTGCAGACTTGAGGTAGCAGGAGGAGCTGTACAAAGGCCCTGAGGTGGAAGTGATCTTGCACGTGTGTTGCAAAGCCTAGAAAGGGGGCAGGGTGGCCTGCAGGTGGTAAGTGAGGGCAAGGGTGCCTCAGGATGAGGTTTAAGAGGAGGCAGGACCCAGATCCTGCACTGCTTTGTGGGTAGAGTTCAGAATGATGGAGGGAGAACCCCTGCTTCCAGCCCAAAGGAGAGCCCATTCTTGGAAGCTGTGTTCATTTGCTAGGCCTGCCTAAACAAAATGCCAGAGACTGGGTGGCATGAACAATAGGACTTTATTTTCTCACAGTTCTGGAGACTAAAAATCTGAGATTTTAGTGTCATCAGAGGTGATTTCCACTGAGTCCCCTCTCCCTGGCTTGTAGATGTCCGTCTTCTCCCTGTATCACATGGTCTCCCCCCGTGTGTGTGTCCTAATCTTCTCCTAAGGACGCCAGCCATAATAGATTAGCTCCCAATCTGAAAACCTCACTTCAACTTAATTGCCCCTTTAAAGAACCCCCCGACCACCAAGTACAGTCACATTCTGAGGTACTGGTTGGTTAGGGTTTCAATACATGAATCCAGCGGGGAGGGGGGACACCATTCAGCCCATGATGGGAGACTTCCCTGGTGTGCTCCTTGAGAGTAGGTTGGGGTTGTGGATCAGCGTTTGTAAAATGCCTCGGGAGCCTGGAGGAGATCCATCCTAAGCAGCCTGCCCTCTCTTGGTCCAAGGAGATGATTAGTATGGTCAAGGGCGTCAAAGACTTCATGGCACCAAACTGAGACTTTCTTACCCACGACTACTTAAAATCCTTGAAAGAGAATTAGAAACCTCCCAGGTGTGTAACTCAGTGGCATAATATAGGGTCCCCATTGGCCCACACTTTGGGGACGTTCCTTCAAGCACGTGGGGCAGGGCAGCCGGCGGGGGCAGGAAAGCGAGTGACAGCCTGAGTGAGGAAGGGGCTGGGCCCCCAGATGAGTGGCCGGGTAAAAACTGACCCGGGACAGTGCTGGCCGAGCCAGCCAGCCTCTGCAGTGTTCCATCCCAACCCCTAGCAGAGCCCCTTGCCTGGCAGAGAGGTCTGGAAGGTGTTATGATGAATTAAACCGAGGAAAAACCCTCAACAGATATCCCAGGGAAGCTTGCAGATCAGTGTGTTCAGCCTCCTGGGGAGCCGGGGAGTGTTGGGGGGAGCAGCTAAGGCCAGCGGCTGGAGGATGGAGGTGCACACAGCCCGCAGATGGGCCTCACGTTACCCCCTGCCCCCGCCTTATGCTGAAGGTAAAAATAACTACAAGGGGAGAAATGTCCTAGAGAAATTACCTTGAAATTCGGAAAACATGAAGCCTGGCTCCATCTAATTAAGATGACATTTTGCAAAGGGGGGGTTAGGGAGAGGCCTGGGTGGCATTTTAAATTGCAAGCTGATTGTGCAGCCTCTCTAATTTTGGTTCTGAACAAAGTTTCCAATTGGAACAGAGGACCGACTTCAAAGGCATCGCCTACCGCTGGCCAGGCAAAGGGAGTGAAAAGAGCAGCATGGGGCCTCTGGGCACAATGTGGCTGGGACTGGAGCAAAGGCTTGGGGCCGCAGGGGGCCGCAGCCCTCGGGAGCCTACTGCGCCTTTTAGGGGATCAGTGGACCCGCTCCTGGGAGGAGAGCTAATTGAAGCAACGGCCTTGCCCTTGAAGAATGAGCTTTTGTCCAGCCTGGGCCATCTTAGGGGCACTTACTGGGCAGAGCTGTGGCCTGGGCTGGCTGTAGGCATCACCCCGCCCCAGTCTCCCCCTGTGCTATAGAAACAGGCCTGGTTCTTGTGTAATAGCCCCCAGCATCCTCTTGGGGAGGGGTCACTGCCTCCTGGGACTCCTCCCTGCCAGCCTCTAAGCCCCAAAAAGGTGGACAAGGCCCGCCCCTTCCCTCCCAGATTCCTGGAAGAGGCAACACCAGGCCCTTTCAACTTGGAAGGTGGAGGGTAAGCTCCCGAGTGGGAGGGCTAGGGGCCAGCTGGCCCAGGGAGCCACCCAAAATGCAGGATATCGTTCTGCTTTCTGGACAGAGTCACTCCAGGTATGATGCGCAGGATTCCCTCAGAAGCTCCTTTGTGCCCCTCCTTTTGCGCACCCTGGGTTAGCTCACAAAGACCGCTTGACCAGGCCGACTCTCTCATATTGCCGATACCCCTCTCTATGCACGCATGCACACCCACACGGCATGCTTTAAGCCATGCCCGGTTCCCAGAGCACACCCATCCAGACCCTGGGTTCTCACGCACCCTGGATAAGAACACAGCGTGGGGAACACCACCATTTATAGTTGAGGAAACTAAGTCACGGAGTTGAAATGATGAGCCCTTGGAGGCCAGATCCTGGCATTTTCCACAGATCCAGTGACCTCATACCCCTTTCTCCCACTTACTTCCCCTGACTTGTCCCCCGCCCTCCTGATCACCCACCAGGGTCTCTGTGCCATCCATTTCCTCCGCTCTACATGTCCCTGTCTGCAAAGGTCGCTACCCAATTCCTTCGAACGGAGGGCGGCAGGGTGGTGAGGGGGCTAAGAGGCAGGGGGTAATGGAATGAGCTCCAGTAGGGCAGCCTTGGTTCCAAAATATGGGAGCTGTGGAGGGCTGAGGTGTGAATAAATGCTTTCTTGACAGTAGATTAAAGAAACAGTCTGGAGGCCAGGAGACTGGTTGGGCTAGACCCCTGCTGTCATCCACAGGCAAGAGTGACCTTGCAGGGAGATTGGGAGGGTCTGAGTTCAGACCTTTCTCGGGGCAAATGACAGTTCTTGGGAATCAGACTGGCTGGAGGAACAGAACAAGGGAAGAGAATGGAGCTGGCTTTGGGGTCTCTGGCTTGCGTGACCGGAAGCACAGAATTACCATTGCACAAGGGCCATGTGTCCCCGTGGAGTGGCGTGGGCATTCCTGGGGCCGTTCCTACAGACCAACAGCTTTCATTGGAGGACTTTTATGTATTAAATTAACACACAGACCTCTGATTTCATGGAGGTTATTGTTTAGGATAAGCTGATTATTTAAAATGAGTCCATTTGAGGCCATTTTTAAAAATTAAGGAAATAGCCACGGTCATGTGCTACTTTGGCAGCCATCACAGGACTGAGACGGGAAGGAAGGCAGTGATGGAGACAGTGGCCCAGGAACCCAGGCGCAGGGGAGAGGGTGGGATAGACTGGGAACATGCCGAGCCAAGTGGAGGAGCCAGTAAACCCACCAGAGGTCAGGTGGAGCCACTCGGCAGCCCCCTGCATAGAGGAGGATCCTCTGACGTCCCATCCAGGGAGAAGGCGGCTTACAAAAGCAAGAAGGTGTTTGAGGACTGAGCCCTCAGCAACTTAAATGTTGGGTGGAGCGACAGAGGCCCACATAGGAGACAGCCCACAGTGGACTCACATGACTTAGAAGACAGCGCCTTGACCAGGAAGTAGCATCTACAGGGCCCAGCATCCGGAGAGAGGAGAAGTGAGCAGACAGCAGCAGGGGATGGGGAGGGCAGTGAAAGCCCCCGCCGGAGGTAGGCAGGGAGGTGGCAGGACAAATGGAGGAAGCAAGGAGGACGGAGGCTTGCAGGGGGCATTGGTGTCAGGGATGGGCTTAGGATGGGAGGCCAGAGCATGGTGTAGGTGGAAGCTAGAGGGAGAAAGAAGGCCCCAAGGGAGGAATGGTGGGGGAGGGGGTCGGAGGTTCAACAGAAGTGGAGTCAGGACCACTTTTTCAGAAGGTCAGGTCTTAATCCACATTAAGGAATGAAACCCATAGTGGTTTTCCTTTTGGGGGTTTTGTGGAGTTAAATTGGTGGCTAGATGAGGGCTCAGAGGCCTGTTAAGGGGCAATACTAGATTTGGATTCAGTGGCTCCCTGGAAGGCGTGGTTCTCCCCTGGCCCCCATCAGCATACCAAGAGAAGGGTCCTACAGCCCCTGCTTGGGGGGCACCCACCTCACTGGAGGGGAAATGCCCGCTTAGCCATGAAGCTGCTGGGGACAGGTGGGCAGGATGGGTGTCCCTTCCTCCTTCCTTCTGTCTTCCCTGCTGGCCTTGGTGCTGGGCACTTACCTTCACGCTCCCCTTTAAGAGGACATTGGCAGCCAGGACACCCGAAGTACCCATGACAACAAAGCTCCTTAGCAGGCCAGAGGCCCTGATTCTCCTGCATCTGTGTCTGAGCAGTTTGGGCAGTCATCTCAACAAAGTTGAGGCCACAAGTTGGCTGGTGGGGGTGGGGAGATGGGGGCATCCATCAGGACAGAAAAGCAGGTGCCCTGTCCCTTCCAGTGAGAATGCCACACACTCCTTGGAACCTGCAACCACCGGTGAGCTCATTCCCTCGTGGAACCAAAACCAGGGAACAAGGAGGGAGGCTGAGACAGAGAAGGAAACAGGAAGTCTGTGGCCCAGGAGACCTGGAGCCCAGGGTGTGCCCACCCCCACCCTGTGCTGTCCCCAGGAGGCAGTGCACGCTCCCAAGAAATCTGGGTGATCCTCCAAACCTCACAGAACCTCAACCCAAGGCCCTGCTGGTGGGAAAGAGTCAAAGCCAGGCAGAATGGGGGATGTTCCCAGCCTACCACCTAGGGCTCGGAGCCGGATTCATTGCCCCCCTTCCGAGTCCCAAGGACACACTGGCCGGGTGCTTGCTTTATGCTGCTTGCTTCAGGAAGCTGCTTCCCAAGGGGAGGAAGTGGGCAGACCTTAGCTAGCATGCTGGACGCACATGTTGATTTCTATATCAGTAGTTCTTAACATCAGTGCATATTAGAAAAAGATAAAAACTGGCACACTTGGGTGACTCAGTCAGTTAAGCGTCCGACTCTTGATTTCAACTCAGGTCATGGTCTCAGGGTCGTGAGATGGAGCCCCACGTTGGGCTACGGGTTCAGTGTGGAGTCTGCTTGAGATTCTCTTGTTCTCTCAGTCTCTCTCTCTCATTCTCCCCCCTGCCTCTCCCACGGCTTGCGAACCTGCGCATGCACTCTGTCTCTCTCTCTCTCTCTCTCTCAAATACATAAATAAAATCTTTTTTTAAAAAAAACTAACCTATAGAATATACTTCTGAATATATTATTGTTAGTGATACTACATTTCCTTTCTCTTAAAATAAGTTTAAGTAGGCATAAGTCCAAAGAAAATCATGAAGTCAGTTGTGGCACAGGTGGTATCCAAACCCAGCCGAATTTTCACATCATTTTTGAGCGCCTGCTGTGTACCCCGCAGGGTTCTGCAGATGCAGTGGTGAACGAAAGTTATGCCTGTGGCAGGTATGTGAGTGGCTGAGGCCCAGGAGGCGCTGCTCTGGGGCCTCCTTTCCTGTTTGCAGGGGAGAGGAGCGGGATCACAGATTTTTTTGATATTCCAGAGAACAGGCCTCTGCCCTTCTGCGGCCGGCTTCTTGAGAGGGCACTCTGTTTCCTGTCCAGGAAGCAGGAGAGGAGGAACAATAGCAGGACACAGAGACAGGGCACCCCTGGCTCCTCTCACGATCATGCCCGGCGTTTCCTGGCTCAAACGCAACAGAAGGTTCTTTCCTGCCCATCTGATAGTCTAGGGCAGGTGCTCCGGGTGGGTGGCTCTCCTCCGCGTGGTGATTCATGGGCCAGCTCTTTCCATCTTATGGCACTACCGCCGCCCAGGACTTTGTCATCACGTGCACTCGGGGACACGGTTACATCTTGGGAACCTTGGCCGACAGGCGACGCACTTCACTTTCATACTTCATCGACTCTAGTTCAGTTACAAGGCAGGTGGTGGCCTGCAGAAGGGTCTCTAACCCAGCGGCCACGAGAGGGCTGAAACTAGGCCCACCTTCCCCGTGCCAGACTGTGTAGCATGGAGGAAAGAACTCCTTTTTCCTAACCCTGACAAAGGTGCTGTGGGACTGGCTTCTACCCTGGCTGGGACCAGAGCAGAGGACGTGGGAACGGAGAGAAAGGAGACAGAGGGACAGAAGAAAGCAAGAGTGGTCTGGGAGGGGAGAGGAACCTGAGCCCAGGAAGCATCAGATGGCCTCCTTTGAGGCCCTGCCATTTCAGATTGTGAGGGCTGGCTTGAGCCCCTGCACACCTCGTCCCACAGGGGTAGGGGTGTTCCACGGCCCACCCTCTCCTCAGTGAGCCCCGTGCAGCAGACTTGAGCCTCAGGCTCTGAGTCCCCTGACCACGCTCCCATGCCCAGGTCTGTGCAGCTAGGACCTTGTCCTTCCCCCATGCCCTTGATCACCCAGGGTCAATGTCAGGAAGATGAGGACAGCAGGGCCTCAAGGGAGGGGAGGCCATGTACCCTGGTCCCACGCCTTGGAGAGAGCCTCTGAGGTGGCACCCAGGATGGAGCAGCTCTCATCCCCCTGGCCCCGAGCTGCCTGCAGACCCCACGGGGTGCGGCGCTCCATCCTCCCCTCCCTGCTGACCTCACATGAGGGACAGGCCGCCTTCACCCAATTCCCAGCCTCCCTGCCCCCATGCTCCTGTCTCATGGCCAGGCACTGGGGGCCCGGGAGCCGGCCTCCGGCCTGGTCCCACCGTGCCTTCCGCCTCCTGCCACCCCCAGGGTGGCCCACTGGCACTCGGCCCGGCCCAGCTGGGGCACAGCCACAGCTGCCACTCTGCCTCTCCAGTGTTTTGGTTGACGAGACTATTTGTTACCCTTGTTTTTGACCACCTGTTGCCATCCCACCGCCTCATGTGTACACAGTGCCAGCGTCAACACGCTAACACTGGGTCCCGGAGTGGGCACCGCCTGGGAGCCCTGTCCCCTTAGCGGTGGGGCTCAGGGAAGCCCAGGGGGGCAGCCTTCCCAGACCCCGCCCTCAAGGAGAAGCCGGGAGACCAGGACTCCAGCAGGCGGGTGCCGCCCCCAGGCTTGCTGGGTGACCTGGGACAAGGCCCCACCTCCTTTACCCAGGCCTCAGTTGTGCCCCCAGAGCATGACGTGGGAAGCAGGGCTGTGCAAACTCTGGAGCCAGAGAGCTGGTGTTCGAACTCCAGCCGCACCAACCTGCCGGCTGAGTGACCTTGGGCCGTCTCACAGCCCATCCGACCTCTGGTTTGTCTCTTTATAAAAGGACCAAACGGTAATACTTACGAACATTAAATGAACTAAAGTCCACGGGAGTGCTCGCTAAATACTGGCTACTGTGGTTATGTCTCGGGGCCCCTCCTTGGCAGGCATGTCCATGAGTGTGTCTCTGTGTGGGGGACGGTATTGCCAGCTCCAGTGCTCACCCTGGACACAGCAGTAGCCGGGACTTGCTGATCCTCTGGACCCGGTTGGTTTGGCCTGCCCTGGGTTCTCACCCCAGAGGTTCCTCCTGAACCCCAGCGCTGGCAGCTGTCCACCACCACTGGCAAAAACTTGAAATTCTCCATTTTCTAACCGAGAGGTATTGGCTGTGGCTCTGTGTCCCACCTCTCAGCTCGCGGGGGTGTGTGACTCAGTCACACTTATGTAGGTGAAACCCTCATCAGCTCCCTCTTACCCTGCTCGGGGAGCCCCTATGCCCGGGGTGGGAGGTGCTGGCTGCCCTTCTGTGCAATGAGACGGTGTGAGTGCGGAGAGGGGACGGTGGACAGAGTCACTACGTTTACTAACACGGCTTCGCCGAGTCAGAACGTGATTCCTTCCTCTCGGTCAGCCTGCGAAGCTCGAGAAGAAAGTCTCAGGCTGGTGCTAGTATCCCCTTAACACCTCTGAACTCTCCCCCTTGTTAACAAAGACAAAACGACTCCAGGCCAAAAGCCTTCAGCAGGCAGCCGGATCCTGCGAGAACTTAACGTTAGTGTCCGCTTTCGCGGTCGTCGTTGTTCTCATGGGTGTCTAACGTTTTTGAATACTTCACGCAGGCTTTTCATTGACTGTAAGGATATGAAGTTTATAAAGCACAAAGATGTGTCCAAGAAAATTAATAACTGGTAGTCATAGATGAAACAGGACTTTTGTAGAAGTTATAAAGATGCTAAGGGAGAATGTTTGAGAAAGAATGATCTGGTCTAGTGGTTCTCAAACTTTGTGGTTTGGGGGCTCCTTTAAACTCTTAAAAAATTATGGAGGACCCCAAATTTCTTTTTTTTTTAAAAGATTTTATTTATTTATTTGAGAGAGAGAGACAGTGAGAGACAGCATGAGCGAGGAGAAGGTCAGAGGGAGAAGCAGACTCCCCTTGGAGCTGGGAGCCCGATGCGGGACTTGATCCCGGGACTCTGGGATCATAACCTGAGCCGAAGGCAGTCGTCCAACCAACTGAGCCACCCAGGCGTCCCCCAAATTTTTTAATGTAGGCTACAGCTATCAAGTTTTATTGCATTAGAAAAGAAAACCAAGAGTGCTCACTTCAGCAGCACCTATACCTAAAAATTGGAACAATACAGAGAAGATTAGTATGGCCCCAGCACAAGGCTGACACGCAAATTTGTGAAGCAGCCCACATTTTATTTTCTGCCTCTATCTTGTTTTTTTTTTCCCTCTAGGGAGAGGGTATTCCTGGAACAGTGCCTGGCACATAATAGGCGCTCAATAAATATGTGTTTGTTGAAAAAAAATGAAAACCCAGAAAAATTTTAAATCTTCATTCATTTAAAAATAACTATGATAAACCTATTACACATAACAACATTTTTATGAAAAATTATTCTGATTTCTAAAAATGTAGTAAGAAGAACGTCATTGTTTTGTATTTTTGTAAATCTCTTTAATGGCTGGCTTAATAGAAGACAGCTTGATTCTCATATGTGCTTCTGCATGCAGTCTGTCATGATTCGTTGTTTTGGTTAAAGAATAGGAATCAAATTTGGCCCCACATAAACACATATTTCAAAAAGGAAGGAATGTTTTACTAGCCTTTTCAGATAATTCTTCTTTGAAACTTACCCAAAATGGACAAATGGTGGTTTCTCAAAGGAGGTTTGCAGTCTGAAACTATAGCAGGGACCCGTCCCTGTGCTGTCACATCAGAATCCATCAGTCTCTTTGACAAATGTTGCTGGAACAATTGGGACATCACATACAACAACAACAAAAAAAGTCTAAATACAGACTTTCCACTTTTCACAAAAATTAACTTGAAATGGATCACAGGTAGATCTAAATGTAAAAGGCAGCACTATAAAACTCCTCAAAGGGAATATAGGAGGAAACCGAGATGAACTTGGATCTGACGATGACTTGTAGACACAACACCAAAGTCACAATCCATAAAGGAGTAGATAAAGTGCTCGTCACAGAAATTTAAAACTGCTCTGTGAAGGCTACCATCAAGAGAAGAAGAAGAAGCGGGGGCTAGGACAAAATATTTGCTAAAAGCATGTTTACGAGAAGACTGGTGCCCACGATAATCAAAGAACTCTTCAAACTCAATGGTAAGAAAACAACCCAACTTAAAAATGGGCCAAAGATGGGGCGCCCAGGTGGCTCAGTGGGTTAAGCCACTGCCTTTGGCTTGGGTCATGATCTTAGGGTCCTGGGATCAAGCCCCGCGTCAGGCTCTTTGCTTAGCAGGAAGCCTGCTTCTCTCTCTCTCTCTCTCTGCCTGCCTCTCTGCCTACTTGGGATCTTTCTCTGTCAGATAAATAAATAAAATCTTTAAAAAAAAAAAAATGGGCCAAACTCCTAACAGACACACCGCGAAAGAAGATGTACAGATGGCAGAGAGCGTACGGCATCTCCACATCATATGCCATCAGGGAAATGCAAATTAAAACAACAAGCTACCACTCCACACCTAGTAGAGTGGCCAAAATCTGGAACACTGGCCACTCCAAATACTGACGGGGACGTGGAGCCACAGGACTCTGGCTCGTTGCTGGGGAAACGGCAAAATGGCGCCACACTTTGGACCAGACAGTTTGGCAGTTTCTTATAAAATGAAACATACTCCTCCCACAGGATCCAGCCATCAGGCTCTTCCATATTGTCTGCAAAGGTGTGACAACTTTTGTCCACACAAAAACCTGCACGTGAATGTTCATAGCAACTTTATAACTGCCAAAGCTTGGAAGCAACCAGGATACCCTCCAGCAGGTGAGTGGGGAAGGAAACTGGTCCATTCACACAATGGAATACTATTCCACACTGGAAGGAAAAGAGCTCTTAAGCCACAAGACATGATGGAGGAAGCTTCGATGCACATTACTAAGTGAAAGAAGCCGATCTGAACAGGCTGCCTACTGTATGATTCCAACTGTGCGATAGTCCGGAAACGGCGAAACAATGGGGTCGGTAAAAAGATCAGAATGGTTGCTGGGCGTGGGAGAGGGGAAGGGATGAATAGGCAGAGCATGGAGGGTTTTTAGGGCAGAGGAAATACTCTGTGTGATTCCATAATTCTGGATTCAGGGCATTATAAATTTGTCCAAATCCACAAAATGTACAATATCCAAGAGTGAACCCCACGGTTAACTACAGACTTCGGGTGAGTGTGATGTATTCACGTAGGATCATCCTTGGCAACAAATGGACCACTTTGGTGAGGGATGTGGACAGCAGAGGGGCTGGGGTTATATAGGAAACCTCCACCTTCCTCTCTGTTTTGTTATAAATCTAAACCTGCTCTTAAAAAGTAAAGTCTCTTGAAAACGTCCATTGATCTGCTTTGCGCTTTGAATGGTTCTCTTAACCATGCATGATTTTTAACACCATTTGGGTCATTTGGAAAATGCTAGTTCAGAGTTACACGGTTCTTCCAAATGTTGACACGTTTCAGCACACAGGATTAAAAACTCATGTTTGTTAACGTCAACACCCACCTCATCAGAAAAGCCTCCAGGTAGTGGGAAGCTATGAAGCTCAAGATGGTAAACACAGGTTTTCCAAATTCTTTCACTTGAAAGCTGGAATTTTTTTTTTTTTTTTCATTTTGGTGACAGATATGTTCATTGTTTTCCTTGAAATGATGGGCTCGCTTGGTTTGTTTTAGAAAATGTCTTCCAGAGACCAGATCAGAATCACCATTGTCTGTCTGTCAGGCATTCTTTTAAATGAAAGTGGTGTCCCACGAAGAAAGGCACTATTTTCACTGGCAGCTCAGGCTTGCAAGTGCTTTTCCTCCAGAAAACCATCATCCTTCGGTTTGCAGAAGCGTTTTATGCATGCTTCCCATTTCATCCCACAGAATATGAAAAAGATGGGTACTCGGGGTAGAGATCGCTCTTTAATTCATGATTTTTACTACTTCGTCAAGGACATTCTTAAGTAAAAGTGGCATCTTCTGTGACCGGCCACGGGAATGCGTGGTGGTTGCTGGGACAGTCTGGTGGTCCTGCTTGCGGCTCAGGAGCTAGTGGTGTTCTCTTCTGTGGCTTTTGCACCGTCAGGGCAAGCTGTGATGCTATTAGCAAGGTCAAAAATAGCGCCTTAGCGTCGTCCCGAACACAGTTTTGATCTTGTAGACCCCCACAAGGACTTCGGAGACCCCCATGGGTGCAGCCCACACTTTGAGAACCACTGGTGTAGCCAATCCTGTCCTCGTGCCTTTGGGGACCCTGGGACCCTGAGTGGGAGCTGAGGCTTGCCCAGGGTCCCGGAGCAGGTTGGAGGCAGGGCCACGTCTTCTGACATTTGAGGCACTGCTCCGGGCCATGTCCCTGAGATCCCAGAAGCAGGGTGACACGCTCCTTTTTGAACAAAGGCAATATCTGATCAAGGTAATGCTCAACAAGTGCCTCCAGCTAGGGGACAAGGAGACAGGAAGAGGTATCAACTAATAAGCCTGGGGAGAGGCACCAGTCGGCCATACCTGCCCTCTTCCAGATTTGCCGGCCTTCTTCCAACCCCTGCCATGTGTGTGGTGGTCCAACTTCCATCTACCCTCTAACATAATTGTGTTGCTAATATCTCCCAAGTGAGGCGGCTCTAATTAAACCATCGTCACTTCGTGTTCTGACAAGACGAGGTTGGCCATTATCACTTTTCTTTCCCTTTGACTGAGCTCTGTGTGGGTAATTTTATTCTGCCCTTGTTCATTTCTTAGAAATTTAGCCTCTCCAATTTTAGTTCTTTTCTCCTATCTTAGAACATTGTGCTCAGGAGAACGGCGGCGGAGGGTGAGGGTATCACAGATTTGGAAATCTCTGTCCCGTTCCCCGCACCCTGGTCTAGGAGAGATGCCCAGGAGGTAAAGCCTGGCAGGTTCTGGACCCGCCAAGGGATGAAAGGCACCAAGAGAAAGTGGTTACCATTGTCGGGCTGTCCCAAAGTAGGTGACCTCTGGACCGGGGTGAGTCTCCACTTCATCCTCAAGGATCTGAGGTGATCGGAAGCCTCGGTGATGTAAACATACCATCAACTCCCCGCTGAGGGCCCTGGCAAGCCTCGGTCCTGTATCCCCCCCTTTCTGCCAGTCACCTGCTGTGTTTGGGGCATCAGCTAACGGGCTGGGGAGATTTAGGCGGTATGTTCTTTTTTTGCCAAACGCGAAAGTTCTTGAGGCCGAGACTGCACTCGTTAGTGGGCGTATAATGGGTAAATGAGTAAATGGGTGGATGAATGAGTGGGTGGCTAGCTAGGTCAAGGCAGAGTGAAAGGAATGGGCATGGCAATGAGTAATTAAGGGACAGACAGGTGCTGTTGTAGGATAGAAGAGAGGCAAAGGGTGGGTGGGTGTGGAAGTGAGTGGCTGGATGAACGAGGGTGGCTGATGGGTAGATGATGTAATGGATGGGTGGATGGCCAAGGGGGTGGATGGGTGACGTGTGGTGGGTAGGTACCCTCAATAGGTAGTATAGTAATGGACGGATGGATGGATGGGCAGATTTGATAAGAAGTGAGATCAGAAACCACCAAATCCTTGGTTCCGCTTCAGAATCTTTCTGGGGACCCAGGAAGTTTCCCTTCCCTAGGGCAAGTGGTAGACCTGTGATGTCCCCCAGCTTCCCCCCAGAGACCCTGTGAACAGACAGTGTGCTATAGACACAGGCCTTGCTAAAACCCAGAAGCCCAAGTGAAGAAAGCCCCAAGGATATCTGGCCCTCAGCCACTACATGCCATGTAGGGCCCCCACGGTCACCACTCACGAACACATTTCACAAACGTCTCAGCTGCCCCTGGTGTGCAGCCCCTCCCGGAGGCTCACAGTTTGGAAGCCATCTGCCAGCCCAGGGCCAGAAAGGTGGGCCCCTGCCAGAGGGGTGAGGGTGTGGCCCCCTCTCCACCCACGGTCCCAAGGCCCTGCCGCAGACAGGAAGCGAGGGCTTTCCCCTGGGTGTGCGTGTGAGAGAGAACACGACCACCCTGCTGCCTCAGGGGTCCAGGGGTCCAGGCTTAGGTGGGCTGGGCCAACTGCTGCTGAGTGCCCAGCCCACCATTTTCTACCTGCCAGGACTGCAGTCAGAGGACAGGCCTCCAGCAGCTGGGGTCTCTGTGCGTCTTCCCCTAGAGGAGCTGGGAGGACATCCCCGCAGCCTGAGGGAGGCAGAGACACCCACTGCGCCCGCCCTGCCCGGCCCTGCCTGGCCCTGCACTGCCTGGCCCTGCCCTGCCTGGCCTTCTGCACTCAGGCTGTCCGAGGCGCTCCCACTCCCGTTGGCCTGTGTGCTCCTGCCCCCTGGCGGGGGCCCAGGTAACTGCAGCACACAGGGCAGGGTGGGGCGGGGCCAGGTGCTGGCTTTTCCCTGCCCCTAGAAGACTGGGTCCTTGTGTGTGCATGAGCGTGTACATCCGTGTGTTCACACTGCACTTAGCCTGGGAGATTAGAGATGGAGCAAAACTCTGAAAGATCCAAAGCAACTCCTCAAATGAAAGGGGTTATTATTATAATTACTGTGATTATTGTTATCAAGACGATCCTGCTTGCCTGAAAAGTCTTGTACAAAAGCGGGCTTATTTTATGTCAGCTTGTTGTTTGTGTCTGGGGGACTTCATCTTAGCTTATAATAACGAACATGTGCAGGGCTCTTTATGCTGCAAAGCTGCGTCACGTCCCTCGGCTGTTTTCCTCTGCCCAGACAGCCCTGGGAGGGGAGAACTAATCAGGGAACAGAGGCTCAGAGAGGTGCCATGGGCAGTGCCAGGTCGCAAGGCTAGAAAGCTGTGGAGCCAGGATGTAAACCCAGGTCACCCAACCGAGAAGTCCCCCCTCCTCCACACACACACACCCTTTGCATCTCATCTCTTGTGGGGATGAAGGGAGAGGCTCTCTCTCGCACCTGAACTCCAAGCCCTTTTGCCGCTGTCTCTTGAAAAGTGCACAGTGCCCTGAAGAGAAGGGAAAGGTTTGGAAGAACCAAGCATTCAGTTAAAAGTGCAGTTAGCCACCGTAGTTTCAGCTGATGAATACACCTGGGCACTTCCAAGGCTCCAGCAGCATCTGGCAGGTGAATGGAAGGATGGGTTGTTCGTTCCAGCCGCTCAACTGGGCTGATGCCGGCTGTCCTCGGTCAGCACCCCAGCGTGGCCCGAAAAAATCAAGGGATTGACTCAAGTAACTGGAAAGTCAGAAGTATATGTGACTGCTTCTACAAATGTCCTGGGGCTATCTGGGCTAGTGGGGCTGCTTGTAGTCTAATTTAACAAATATGGATTCTTTGTCTATCCCAAACTGTTCACTGAGGCCAGCGGGATGACTGGCTGGGCCCAGACCATGTGTCCCCTGCTGGAACCAGGGGACAGAGCCAGCCCCACCTGAACTGCTCAGGCCAGATCAGAGGAAGTGCTCTCTTTCAGGGAAGCTGGACTCTAGGACCAGAAAATGAGGGGATGGAAGACATCTCAGTGGTGAGGAAATGGGATTGGGGGAGGGGGTACATCCTCACTACTGGCCCAGGAGGAGACCTGGATGGGAAGGTCAGGCCCAGTGTGAGCACCTTCCCCGGGCTCTCTGAAAGCAGGTAGACAAAGGGACAAGAGACTCCGCTGGGTCTATTAATTGCTTGTTAAGCTTGGCACCAGCCTAGCTCCCTCTGCAGGGTCCCAGAGCAAATTGGCATGGTCCTTCCTTCCCTTCCAAGGCTGACCCTTCTTACCTTCCAGGGAGCTGGGCTAGGACCAGTGCATCCTCCACTCTGGCCTCAAGGACAAGTCCAGGGCTCTTGACTAGAGGAGAGCAGGGAAGGTTGCCCTTGGCCTCAGGCTATCCTCCTTATTAACTGCATGGTCTTGGGCAAGTTCCCTTGCCTCAGAGCCTCAGTCTCTCCGTCTGTTAAACAGGATGGCTCCCTATAGAGTTACCGTGATGATTAAATTAGCTACAGATACTGTTGAAATCAACCAGATAAGAAGAGTCAGGGGACAGATAGGATGGAGTGAGAAACTGGGGCCATGACTGATATTTAAGTGCCAAAAACCCTTTTGTCCCATAAACGTCACTGAGCACCAGCTATATGCAAGGCACGTTGTGAGACCTAGGGAACTGTGAGAAATCAGGAACCCGTCCCTGCCCTGAGGAGCAGGCACACATGACATCACCAGCTGTGCCTGTGGCCAGTGTGCTGTCGGGATGGGCCCAGGCACAGATCAGCTGGCCAACAGAACACCCTGAGGTGGGATAACCCTGGTTTGCCTGGGCAGCAGAAAGAAGGGCTATGTGTTTGGACCCCCATGAGAGGGGAAAGGTGTGAAGAGATTGGGACAGAGAGCTAGGCAGGCGCTGGAGGCCAAGGTAATAAGTTTGGAATTTAGGTATGATGAGAAGCAATTAAAAGAGTTTAAACAGAGGTTACCTATTGTAACCATTAGGATTAGGTTTGACTGTGAATATCAGAGCCCTGAAAAATAATGATTTCAATAATAAATTTACTTTAAATTCTTTAAAAATCTCCGGAAGGTTTGGGGTGTCCACAGAGTTATCAAGGACCTAGGGCTGTTTTCTACTCTCTAGGGTATGGACCTCATCTTCATGGTCCAAATTGGCTGCTAGAACTCCAACCATCACAACCAAGTTCCAGCTCCAGGAATGAAGAAGTTAGAGAAAAGGGTACAACCTGCCTTTCAAAAGGGTGCTCTACTTTGGTTGACCTCTCATTGGGTGGAACTTGTCACTAGGTCCCACCTAGCAGCAAGCAAAGTGAGGAAATGCAGTCTTTTATTTGGATGTCCATGTGCTCAGTTCTTTTTCTAAGGAGAATTGATGTCACACTAACAGTCTGCTGGCTGCTGTGCGAGGAACAAACGAGAGAGAAGCAAGGGAGGGAGGGAGCCCTTGGGAGGGGGACTGAGGGCAGTCAGGAGAAAGATGGTGCTGGCTTGGCCCCAGGAACGTGTGTGAGAAGATGGGGAGAAGTGGTGTGACTGAACACAGCTTTGATGGAAAAACCAGCAGGACACCGGACCTGGAAGGGAAGCAGCAGAACCAAGGGCGATGCCTAGTCTGTGTCTGGGCAGCTGAGCTAGTGGTGGTGCTGGACACTGAGCTGGGGGAGACTGGGCAGAGACAGCAAGGGCAGCTGGGGGAGGATGGGGGGCGCCACCGGCACAGGATCCCCGTCCCCACTGCCACACCTCTGGGATGAGAGGAAGCCAGGAGGACAGCCTCAGCCCCTGGGCTGTCCCCTGGAGAATGCCCAGCAAGCCAGCTGTCCCAGCCTTTCCCGCACTGTGCTGTCATCCTGCTGGAATGCTGGGACACGGCAGGGGCGGGGGGGGGGGGGCAGACAAACAACGGGGTCAAGAGTAGCCGTGGTTTATTAACCCAGGTCCGAGGGTGTCTTCCGCCCTCCTGCACATCCTGACTCCCTTGTCACGGACCCGGCGGAAACCAGGAAGGTGGGGCCCAAAGGAGGACGTTGGGAAAGCTCTGGCCAAGTTCACCACCGCACCGCAGGCCACACACAGGACAGGCAGCCGGCACATGGAGAGCTGAGGAAGACCGAGGTTTCCCAAGGTCACCCAGGCACTTGAGAGCAGAGTCAGCATGTAGGCCCCTGATCCATAGGCCTGTTTTTAGCCCCAGGTGGAGGCAGCACCCCAACTCACCCACTCTGCCTGAGTCACTCACTGCCTGCCGAGGGCACCCATCACCCAGGCCCCAGGGCCAGCTTTCCAGGTCCGTGCCCCAGGGGAGGCTCAGAGGCTGCAGAAACTCCTCTCCAGCATGGTTCAGAACCTGGGGGCCAGCCTGTCTTGGTGGGCAGCCCTCCATGTCCGCTGTGCGTGGAAGGCTAGGATCTCTGGGACGGGACCCCAAGGAAGCTGGATCAGGGCTGGCATTGTGGGCTGGGCCGGCTAGCCTCCAGGCCCAGTGCAGCTTCCTTCCCCGGGTAGACGGCCGCCAGGGCTTGCCCCTCTGCCTTCCGCAGTAAACGGGCCTCTGATGCGTACATAGCTACCTAGCTGCTCAGCTCAGTTCTAGAAAGTCTCCACAGAAGGCTTTGGCCCCACTTATCTTTTGTATAGAATCTGTTGTCAAACACAGAGTGCCCAGATGCTAAACCTCATCTCCTTTGTGTCTCTCCCACCCAAGGAACACCTGCAGATTTCTAGCAATTTCCCTCACTTCTTGAACCACCTGCCAGAGGTGAAGTCGTCTGTGTTTCCTCTAGCCCAGTCAGAGGACTGGGGGCTGGAAGGGCTTGAGGGTAGAGGGATCAGCTAGTGATGAAGACCCAAGGCCAGAGGACCCCTGAGGTCAGGGATAGGGCAGGCCTGGGGCATCCCACTCCCAAACCCCAGCCAGGGCTAAGCCCCACCCACCACAGGCTCCAGCCCATGCATGCTGAACGGGGGGAAAGGCAGCCAGAGGAGGGGACCCTGGAATGCCAACACCAACTGCCCAGCCAGGATAGATGCCGCAAGCCCCACTCTGCCCTGCACCCACTCGGCTCCCTGGACCTGTCTTGTCCGGGGCCATGCCGCAGAGAGGATGAGGGGCCTGAACCCCAGGACACTGGCCTGCTTCCTTCTGCTAGCTTCGTTCTTGGGGGCTTAGCCAGGAGCAGGACACAGGTCTTGGTGATACCGCGGACTCTAGGGGCGCATCCTCTCGGGCTGATCCTACTGAAAAATCCCATAGCTGGCCCAGAGTAGGGCATTTGCCCGCCAGACCCCTCTCGGCTTCCTTGCCTCAGCTTCCCACACCTGCCACCCTAACCTGCACTGGGAGATGGCCTGGGCCCCACTGGTCTATGCACATGTGAGCACGAAGGAGCCAGTGGGCAGCCACCCCCACTCCTTGCCCTGCACTCCCAGCCTCTCTTCCCCGGCCACTAGGACGTCCCCTGGGGTGGGGGGGGGGGGCAGGCAGCGGCCACGAGGCAGACATGTTCTTCTGAACCTTTGGGGGGCTTGTGCTGAGGGGCTGCATGGTGGGGTCGGGAGAGTGACCTGGGGCAGGCCCTGTGATGGCAGAAATATGGGAACACTCCGTAGGTAAGGTCTGCCCGGGGCTTGGGCTCCGATGGGCACCTTCTTGTCCTGGTTTGGGTTCCTCGAAAAGTTGACCTTAAGTCAAGGAATTTCAGGTCATTTCACGAAGCCCCAAGGGACAGGGTAGGTGACCCAGGAAAGGGAAGGGAAATGAAGGGAGCGCAGATGTTCGTGCAGGGCAGGGGGCAGGAATTGGGGCTTGGGGCAGCCAGGGTCTTCTAAAAGCCTGGCAGACGCATCTCAGAGTCACCTCTCTAAGAGGGCAAGGAAGCCCTGCTGTGTGCGCACCCACTCCTGCTCATCCCGAACACTAAGTCCCAAACCGTGCAGCCTGCCACACGGCGGGAGCAGAGGGCCAGTGAGGCCGGGCCAGGAAGCTGGCCCTCTGCCGGGACGCTCTGAGGCAAGCGGGACAAGTGCCCAGGTATGAGTGAGGTGCACCAGCTCCCGCTCCCATCTAGATGTTAAAAGCAACAGTTCTCTCCAATGGAGCGCAGAGCCTGTGGTTAGCACCTGTTGCCCTTGGTGTGGACCCTGCGTGAGGCACCATTGGCCCTCACAGGTACTGCTGGGCAGCTGCTCTCAGAACTTGTGGGTCTGATCCCAGAGGCTGGCCTTGGGGTCAGAACCTCCTGATGCCGACTCCCAGCTCTGGCACTCCCCACCCGCGAGCATAGGTGAGTGCCTTCCTCTCTCTGGCACTCGGTTTCCCAATCTGTAAAATGGGGACAGTAACACAGAGACTACTGTACTAGTTAGTGATGGCCACAACAGTACAAAGAAACCTTCCCTAACTCGGTCACTTGCAGTAGAAATTATTTCTTTCCACGGGGAAGGAGTTCAGCTGGGGATCAGAGACCCAGGGTGCCTCTGCTGTACTCCATGTGTCCCCCATCCTCTTGCTGGGATGAACAGGGGAGACCGGGCATGTTCATGACGATGTCGGAGGCCCCACAGGACAAGCGGGGTCTTGCAAGGCCTCAGAAGGGCAGGCTAGAGAACTTCCACATCCTTATATGGACTGGAGCATGGCCCCCAGCTGCTCACAGTCAAGGACAGAGGAACTGTGTCCTGCGTTCAGGGGGCAGAAATTGCAAAGACGAGAAGCGAAGGGCGTATGGACTCAGACAGGCAGAGAGCCAGGCCCATACTGCAGCTTCCCCCCACCCCTCCAGGAGGCACTTTGTGTGTGTGTGAGTGTGTGTGTGTGTGTGTGTGTGTGCATGCGCGCACACGCGTGCGCGCCCAGTCGCATGCTTTGTAGGCTGTGAAGTGCTCTGTGTGTGTGCAAGGTGCTTGGCCTGGGGAGGTCCTGTGACTGCTCCAGGAGCCCCTGTGTCTCCAGAGACCACTGCCTTCCCCGTCTGAGGTTACATGTCCGTGATCCATCATCTCTGAAGATGGGGACCCTGTGTGGTATCCCAGAGAAAGGGAAGGGGGAAGACGCCTGCTTGTTATACCGTGATGTCCGTGCAAGGGCAGCAGAGTGTCGGGCTCCCAGGGCACCCTGGGGTACCCGTCAGACCGAGGAGGAGGGGGAGAGAGGCAGAGAGAGGCAAACTCCCTATCTCTCCATTCACCCTCTGCCCTTCCCTTGTTTAACCAGGACTGGGCCTCTCCAGCCCCCAGGGAGAGGTAGGCCACAGGTCAACGGCAAATAACTAAAAATTAATAAAATTAAGTTTTGGGGGCGCCTAAGTGGCTCAGTCGGTTAAGCGACTAACTCTTGATTTTGGCTCAGATCACAGTCTCAGGGTCATGAGATCAAGCCCTGCGTCAGGCTCCTTACTCAGCGCAGAGTCTGCTTGAGTTACTCTCTCTTTCCCTCTGCCTCCCCGCTGCAAATAAATAAATAAAATCTTTTTAAAAATTTTTAAGTTTTAGCTTTGGGCCAGCCAGGGGCCTCAGCTCTTGACATTGAATATTGACGTAACTGGAGAACCAGCCTCTTCATGCTTCATGCTCCATCCCCCAAGGCACAGGTCCCCTGGAGGCCAGGCCCTCAGCTACCTGGAATTCTCAAGTAACCAAAACGTCCCTCTTCCTGATTTGCCCAATTCCAGGGACTTTGCTCCACCTAGGTAAGAAGTAGAGAAAATTATAATAGTCAAAAACATTGATTTTTTTTTTCCCCAAAAGAATACTCTGCAAAACCATTTTCAAAAAAAAATGAAAGCAGGGCTGCCTTGGTTGAGCTGGCAGGCGGAGGACTGAGCCCTATCCGCTCCCCTCCTGCCCACAGGAGACAATCAGGCTGCATGGGGCACAGTTGAAACTGCCACATTGAAAGTCACCGTGCCAGACAGAAGGCTCCAATGGCTCTCATCCCCACTATATCCAGTGGCCCGCCTTTCCTGAGCAGGCCAAGGGCTGAGCCGTGGTCCCAGTACCCTAGCCTGTGCCCAGCCAGGGCTGTGACCCCACCGAAGCCTCAAAGACCACCCCTGTCTCCTCACAGGCTGACGCCAAGATGGTGTGTGACGTGGTAAGTCGGATGGAAGACACCGAGCCCTTCTCTGCAGAACTGCTTTCCGCCATGATGCGGCTCTGGGGCGACTCAGGAATCCAGGAATGCTTCAACAGGTCTCGGGAGTATCAGCTCAACGATTCTGCCAAATAGTGAGTGTCTTGGGGCTGGGGTGGCCGCCGGCAGGCACAAAAGCCAGCATGGAAGCGGAGGTGGGCGCACAGGGAGGGGACCTCGGCTGAGGTCAGAACTGCCGTGACGTGTTCTGTCACGGGTGTCAGGAAAGGTGTCTGGAAGGAGAGGGAAAGGGCTTCTCCTCGCACCCCCGGGGTAAGAGGCCAGGGAGGCCGAACACACGAGAGACAGCGAACAGTAGGGCTCCCAGAGGGCGGGATCCGTCAGCACCTTGCCCTGGACAGGGCCTGGCACTCCAGAAGGAAAGTCTATAATCTAACAGCTTTTTCCCTCCGGAGAAGCCCTGACCCCATAAGTACAAACCAAGAGCCATATGGGCAGAAAGTAATTGACATGATGCCATTTCTGTTTCATTTTAGAGGAAATAAACGTTCCATTCCTCTCTCTTTAAAATGAATATTTTAAATAAGACTAAGGAAATGATCAAACATATCCTTTGATAGTGCGTTATAACCAAATATGGGGAAGGAAAGGAGAAGAGAGAAGGGGGAGTGAAGGCGAGGGAAGAGGCTTGGTGGAAGCCAGAGAGGCTGAGAGGGGGACAAACACAGGGGGGAGCAGAGAAAGTAGCCTGTGGGGGCTCGTCTGTGACATCAGCTCTGTCACTTCAAGTGTCCCTCAGGTTACATGCCCTTGTTCCTCAGAGCAGGGGCTCCATGCCCCGGGGAATGGCCTGCCCGGGCTGCGGACAGGTCTTCTGTCCTGGAGACTCTGGGACCACACCCCACTTTTGCAGTCTTGTGCCCAAGTTGTCAGTGGGAGCGTCTGGGTTTGAACCCACCGTCTTAGGACGTGTGTGCTCCACCACCGGTCTCATTCCGCCATCCTCACTCCCCTGCTGCTCCACCACTCTGCCCCCAGGAGACATTTGGCAATGTCTGGGGACATTCCTGATTGTCCCGACTCGGGTGGTGGTGCTGGCATCTAGTGGACAGAGGCCAGGGATGCGGCTGAGCGTCCTACAGTGCATCAGCCGGGGCCCTCCGTAGCAGGAATCATCCGGACCAAAATGTCAGTAGTGCTGAGCCTGAGAAATCCCAGCCTACCCCCTGGTGGTGTCGCAGAGGCAAGGGCCCATGTCCGTCAGCCACAATGATAGCTACTAAACTAGAGACTTGAGCAAGGCCAGAGTGCCCCCCCAGTTATGCACACCTAGACTATCTACTGGGTCAACGCTAGGTTCTGGGAGTCCCAGGTGGTAGTGAGCCGGGCCCTGGGGCCCTGATGAGCCCCCCAGGGCTACCTCGGTGGGCAGGGGTGTGAGCGTGGGGATTTGTGCCTACAGCTGCCGGCGCACGCTCAAGTCACTCCTCCAGTGGCCCCAGGTCGTCCCCCTGAGCCATTTGGGGTTTGGGGGGATGGCTTGCCCACCCCAGCTGGGCCCCAGTCCAGGGCCTTCCTACCCCCCCCCCCCACTCCCCTCAGGCCATCAAATAGTGGTCTCCACTTAAATTGTTGTCCATTTCATTATAACCTAAATACACTGGAAAAAAAAAATTTTTTAACACTACAAAGAGGTGTAAAATTAATAATAAACTCCTTCTTCCAGGTCTGTCCCCTTCCAACTCGTAATTATTTCATATCTCTGTCCCAGTGTTGTCCAGGAAAACCTGACCCTCCAAGCAGCCATAGTATTTAGTGGCCTCCGGGATGGTTCGGCTCACGTGCCCGCCTCCCATGTCTCTGCCCCACTTCCATGACCAGCTTCTTGCTAGTTAAGGGATGACCTGTGGTTCTTCTGGTGGTTGCCTTTATAACATTAAGTAAGAAGCTTGAGTCAATATTTGTCAACTCCCCGCCAAGTCAGCTGAGGAAACCTGGCTCCTTCTCTCCATGTGTCTGTCTCTGGGACAGGGTCCCAGGACAGACCAGGGCGGGAACCCACAGCAGTCAGGTAAGGAAGGGCCTTAAACCTTGCCTGGTCCAGGGTGGCTCTGCGACCCTGGTCTTAGCAGCCAGATCCCCTTTTCTGACAGAATCCTGGGTGCAATATACAAAACAGTTAACAGCGGATTTGTTGTGACAGAGAGAGAGAGAGAGCCCCATAGGGCTGACTCAGGACCCAATTCCAAGGGGTGGTGTGAGTGAATCCCCTTGTCCCCCAGGCCAATCCCCTCACTTAACTGGCGAGGACACCAGGGCCCTGAGGGGACAGGGAGGTGGCCGGTGCTGCCAGGCTCCCTCCACCCAGGCCTCTGTGGATAGGGCTGGCTCTCCCTTTGACCCTCCAGATGGTGCTGAGACAAGCCCCGGGAGCCCAGGAATCTAAGCACGTCCCGGCAGGGGCTGTACAAGCTAGTTCCATGGTCTGGTTGGGCCTGTTTCTTCTCCTGCCCTCTCTCCGGAGCCCACCCCTCAGGCTTTGCTCCTGCGCCCCGCTGACATGGCTCAGGCTCTCGACCCCCTCCTTGTAGCACCCCCATGCCTGCTCCCTCTCCACTTCCTGCCTGTGCCCTCTCTGGAACCCTTGAACCTCTTCCAGTCCATGCTCAGGGCCTGGGTGAGCTTCTCCAGCCCCGTCCACCTCCATTCCTCACACGCCCCCACAGATCTCCCTCGTGTGGGGCCAGCCCAGCCCTCCCTCCTGCCTCCTCCCTGTCCATTTGGACATCTCAGCACTTCCCAAATTAATATGTGCCACCTGACTCCCAGCTCCTCCCTCCCCCAAACCCGCTCTGCCCCACTCTTCTTCCCACTAAGAGCAGCTTCGTTATACCACGAGGAGGTGGCTTTAAGGGGCTCTGCCTCCCACTCCCGCCTCCGCCAGGCCCCAGCCTCTCACCTGCAGGGCTGCAGCAACCTCCCAACAGGGGTCCTTTCACCTCCCTCCTGATCTGCTCTCCGTACAGCAACAAACTCGTTGTTCCAGTACTCTTCATCAGAACCTTCCAGAAGCTTCCCATCTTGCTCAGCGTGAAAGCCCAAGTGCCTACAAGCTGTGCCCCACCCTTGCCTCCATCACCCCACTCCAGTCCCACAGCTCCCTCCTCCCACCACACCACCCCTGCCCAGGGCCTGTGTCCCAGGCCCCTCTACCACCGCAGGGTGTCCTCTGTACCTGCAAGGGGAGAGGCTCAGCCTCCACTCCAGTGTCATCCTGCCTTCCCCAGCCCCCCCTCTGCCCAATAGCAATGCTCCTCAGGCCTCCTCCTTACCAACTGCCTCTGTCTTTGCGTCTTACTTAACTGTTAATTATCTCACACGCACATGTGCACACAAACACATGTAGGCTCTGGGGTGGTGGGGACGGTACTGGTCGTATTCACTGTCTCATCCCAGCACCCAGGGAGATGGGGGGTTGGGGAACAAGTAGGTGCCTCTCCCACTTGCTCACCCTCCCCTCCCTTGGCCACGTCTATATGTGAGGCTCAGCAGCACAGAGAGACAGAGGGCCAGATGTTTTGTCTAAAAGAGGTTTCCCCAGCTGGGATTGGAGGGGGGGGGTGCCAAGGGGGCCAAGGCCAGAGACTCCCCCGTCCTGGTATCCAGCTGGAGACAACAGAACGAGGGTCATTTCAAAACCAGCAGAGCTCCTAAGCAGGGGCAGTGGGCGTGGGGCAGGGAGTGACGGGGGTGTGAGGGGTCATGCCCAGAGAGGTTAGGAGGATTGGGACAAACCGGGAGGGGCTCCTCCAGGCTGAGCCCAGAGTCCAGACACTCCCAGGGGCCTGGTCGGGAGATGCTGAGGCAGCCAGAGCTGCCAGGTCCAGGCCCGAAGAGCACGGGATCTGCAGTCAGGCACATCCAGGCTCAAATCCTAGCAAGGTCCCTTTTCTAACTATGTGACTTCAAGCTTATGCCTCCTACCCCTGGGAGTCCCTCATTCAGTTTTATTTCTTCAGGGAAAATCCTCACAAGGATTTGAGGAGGGCCTGGATTATTGGTTTATCAGTGGAAACCCTCATTGCTGAAGACATTTCCCCCTCCAGCCCCATGAGCATCCTCAGGCTGAGAAACTGACCCTCACAGGTCCCAGGGCTAGTGCCAATGAAGGGTAGCCCCTCCTCACGCAAACTAGGACCCCACATTGTCCTGGGGCTTGGACCCTCGGGACTCCTCCCCTGTGGGTTGTGTGCAGTTCTCCCCCAGCACAAGGGGGTAAGTGGCCCAGCCAGCCCTGTGCATCACTGAATCCTCCTCAGGCCTGGCCCACCTCCCTGCTTCCTGGTTTTCCAGATCCCACCCCTGCTTTGGGTTCAAACCTAACCCCGAAGCCCTTCCGGCCGGATGGGTAAAGTGCAAAGACATGGTCTGTCTCCAGAGCCAGTGGTGACATGAAAAGAGAGCCCTGATGCCAAAGACATGGGTCCCATCCCCATGTCACCTCTGAGCTGTGTCACCTCTGATCCTCTCTTCCAAGGACCAGTGCCCCGGTAGACTAAACAAGTCTGGAAACACCGGCGGATGCCCAGAGGCCTCTGGGCAGCACTCAGGAGTACTGTTAGGGGGTGGACCAGATGTCCGGATTGGGGCCCCCGGCTCCCAGCTGGGCCTTTGTTGATCCTCAGTTTTCTAATCTCTAAAACGGTTCATATAATTCAGGGCAACTAAGGGTAAAACATGATCACACATGCCAAGAGTCAAAGGTAACTGTTGGCCACTATGTAAGAGTCTGACCTCTAAATGCACCGCCCCTGGCCCTGCACAAGCAGCCCTTGGTCTGAGCTAGAGGCTCTTTGAGGATGTGAGGGTAGAACATAAGCTCCTCCCACTCTCTGCCCCCAACCACAGGGCAATGGATGGTGGGGGGCCGGGGCGCCGTTGCTTCCACGGTCGGCCCCCAGGGGGCGCTGCCCGGGACTGGGCCAGCTTGTTCCAGGGCCCCTTGTGTTGCCCTCCCCAGCTACCTGGACAGCCTGGATCGGATCGGGGCCGCCGACTACCAGCCCACCGAGCAGGATATCCTCCGAACCAGGGTCAAAACCACTGGCATCGTAGAAACCCACTTCACATTCAAGAACCTCCACTTCAGGTGAGGCCCAGGGAGTTTCCCGAACCCTGACGAGGGCACTGGGACAGATGGGAAACACCGGCCTCTCGGCCCTGTCTCGTCTGCCTTGTGGAGCTTTCCAGTTGGGACAGGCAGTTAGATACAAGAAGGGACCTGCCTGTGTGTGTTTTCCACCAAGTTCAGGGGCCAGGACGACCAGGGAGGCTTCCTGGAAGAGGCATTCTGGAGTGGGTCTCCAAGGAACAGAGAGGATTGGAGTGAACAGAGGAGCGGAGTCCTGTCCCTAGATGACTTCTGAGGAGGAGGGAGGCAAATCTCCCAGGTGGCCCCTTGAAGTCCTCCTTGTGGGAGGGGGAGGGAAGGAGGATGGATAGGCCCAAGCAGTGAGACGCCAAGAACCCGGATAATCTCAGAGCTGGAGGGGTTTAGAGATCAGCTGACCCCCCGTCTCTAGGTACATGTGGGGAAACCAAGGGCTGGGAGGAGCAAGGCTGTCCCCAAACACAGAACACAACTCAAGTCCAAGAGCTCAGAGCACCTTAGAAGCCTGAGGCAGAAAGCTGGACTTCTCAGGCCCTCCTGGAGAGTTGTGTCCCCACCTGGGCTAACCTCCCGTGCTGAGGCCTGAGAGTCCCTGTCCTGCTCCTACCTACCTTCCAGATGTGGTTTCTGGGTGTCCATAAAGCAGGAGGAGAGGTCGGGGGGCAGGGACTACAGGCCAGTAGACCAGTGTAAGGGCCTGCTTTGTGGCCGCCTGCCCTGCCTGGGAGGGCTGGACCCCACACTGGCCCCCTAGCCCCGTCCTGCTCTCACACAGACTGAGGGGCCTCAAGTTCTGCCTTGGGGGCCCTGGACCCAACAGTCAGCGCTGGACACCAGAGCCTCCCCTGAATCTGGAGAGTGCAGCAATCGGCTGAGCAGCCCCACAAGGTGTCTCTAACCTTCTGGTCTCCTCAGTGTCTCCATCCCACGCCTCTGGGCATAGGGAGGGGACCTGGACTCAGGGCTGCCAGCAGGCAGAGGGTGAGAATAAGCATTGGGAAGGGCTCACAGAGGCCAGGGGTCATGACCCTATATTTCAGATGCAGAAGAAGGAGCCATGGGAAGCGGTAGTAGGACAGGAACGAGCCTACTTCTTTGCACAGAACTTACTGGCCTCTGCCCACAGGGGTTCTCCTCTGTTGGGAGGGCCTGCAATCCCCACGCACACTGGCTCAGAGCCCAGGCCTCCGAGGCCGTGGGTCTTTGCTCAGGGCATGAGGGTAGGAGACTGACTCTTACCTCCAGGACGCGGTTGCACCTGCCCACAGTCTCCTCTTACAGCCCACCTATGTCCTGGCGGGTGGCGTCTAGAGGGATAGAGGAGGTAGCCCTCTGCTGGGAAGGCGTGGCATGGAGCAGGGCTGTCTTGTCTGCTGGCAGATCCGGGTCAGACCCTCGCTCTACCATACCAGCCTTCACCAGGACCACTGGCCCTTCACAAGGCCCTTGGTGCCTCCCTTTTCCCTCACGTAATGGGCACTGATCCCTGCCCACCTGACACCCCCAGGACCGGGGGCTTGCCCAGACCACAGACAGGACTGCACACGCCGAAGGCCAGCAACAGGTTATGCATGCTGCCCAAGAGAAGTGCCTCACAGAAGCGATTATTGGGGGCCACCTGAGGTGCCCCCTTTGTAAGATTCTCGAGGTGTAAGGGCAGGTCTCTGAGCCCCAACATGAGCACAGCCCATCATGGGGCAGACGACCCAGTCCACACATCAGCACCTGTGACAGGGTGTTCCGGGAGGCTCGGGGCTTGACCAGGCACTCCCACACCAGCCTGAACCCCACCGCCCACCACTCACAGTTTCCCTCTCTCCCCTCCCAGGCTGTTCGACGTCGGGGGCCAGCGATCTGAACGCAAGAAGTGGATCCACTGCTTCGAGGACGTCACAGCCATTATCTTCTGCGTCGCACTCAGCGGCTACGACCAGGTGCTCCATGAAGACGAGACCACGGTGAGTGGCCCTGGGTCCACCCGGCCTGTGGTGGCATGGAGAGACTCGGCCTCAGTGGCCCTGGGGGCTCCAGGGCGGGGCCAGCTATGTTGGCTGGGGTTCTGCCACTGGGGGCCAGGCCTGCTCCCTCCTGTGAAGGGGGGCCAGGCAGACGCCCTGTGATGCGGCTGCAGGAGAGGCCGCTGTGGGCCGTCAGTGCCTCTTCAGTAAACAGAGCAGAGGCCCAGAAGCCGCCGGGCCAGAACCGAATGAAGCCAGTCAGTCCTAAATCAAGGTGCAGCCAAGCAAGAATGTATGTAAGACAGAAATAGCCAGTCTCAGGCCCGACAACCTGTCCCCAGCACCGACCGGGCTGTGGCCAGAGGCGCTGCGTGTGGCTGGCAGGGGGAGTGCACGGGGTGCGGGGCCCCTCCTCAGAGGAGGTTGGCCACGCTGGCCTCAAAGAGAGGCCCTCAGCTGGAGAGAGATGCGGCCTTTCTCTGGGCCTGCTCCTACTGTGCTGCCAGGTTCCGGCGGCTCGCTCCCTGCCTCAGCTACTGCTATCTGCCTGAGTGGGGTAACCATAGTACTTCGTCTCAGGGCCTCCGGTGACACGTTGAGAGAATGCAGGTGAAACCGTCGGAACCGCGGAGCTGGTGGTTGTACTGTCGCCGGCAACTGTCCCTATGTGTGTCGGGGGGTGGCGTCCACTGAGCAGCAGGCCTGTCTATGGAGCCTGCAAGGGAAGCTGGGTGTCGGCGTGATGCACCTGCGGGGTCCCTGGAGACGAGCCCGTGGCACCTGCAGGGGGTCATGGGGTCCTGGCTGTGGGGTCAGCCCCATCTGTGGGACGCACGTGCAAACCCTGGGCCCTAGCCTCTCAGAGTCAGCGTTGAGGGCGTGAAGCCATGTGT
This sequence comes from Mustela lutreola, assembly GCF_030435805.1. Lineage (NCBI taxonomy): Eukaryota > Metazoa > Chordata > Mammalia > Carnivora > Mustelidae > Mustela > Mustela lutreola. The sequence goes on along the minus strand of NC_081305.1, from coordinate 27,429,960 downwards.
CGGTCGTCACGGCAGGCCCTGAGCAAGGTGGTCTCTCGCCGTCTGTCCTGTCTCAGTCCTGGCCTGCTGGTCCTGCAGGCCTTCTGGGCACATCTGGTGGGCTGCAGGCTGGGGTGCCGCGCTGTGGGGAGGGACTGGCATGGGATGAGGTTTTCGGCAGACTGGGACCGGAGCCGCCAGCAGGGCGTTGAAGGGGCCGGGGCTGAACCCCATGATGGTCTACCTTGTCCTTCCTCTTTTGGGGCCAGCTGCACCCCTGAGTTGGGTTCCAGCAAAGCCCCTGAGCCCTGCCTTGTCTAGGGGTGAGGCTCCTAGGGCCTTGGCTGGGAGCTCGTTCTGGTAGAGCAGTCACTGTCAGTGGCCTCGGCCGGCTGCTGCGTCTCGGATCCCTGGAGCCAGGTGGTGGGTAGAGGCCCGCGCTGGGCTGTGCTGGGACCCGGACTCACCGGCTGCACCCACTATGCACCCCTGCCCAGGGACGGCCCTGGCACTTCTCTCACTGTTCCGCCGGTTGACTCTATGGTTTCGAAGCTGCTCGTCACCAATAGTGGCATCCACCCATGTGGTCTGGGCTCCACTCGGTTCATCTTTCCTCCCTCCAAAGCCCGGGAGTAAGAAGCAGGGCTGGGCTAGCATGGCGTCTGTAACCCACGGGTTGCAAAGAAAGCAGAGAGCCGGAGGGCAGGAGGGCCCCGCTCCCTCCATTCGCCTCTCCCCTGTGACCTGCCCTCCTGGGTCTGCGCGCACCTTAAACCTTGAGTCCCAGGCTCCACAGCCGTGGGGCAGGGCCTCTCACTCACCTCTGGAGCACCGGGTCGAAGCAAAGGGACATCCGTGTGGGTCTGGCAGCCACGGGGCCCCAAGCTCCTTAGCCGTCGGTCACCCGTGTCCGTGGTCTGGTTAGGTGCCCTCCCCGTCCAGCCCGGCTGACCCCCGGAAGCTCCTCGCCAGCCCCATCACCGCGTGTGCACACCTTCTGGGGAACACGGCCCACGGGCCCCGCCGCCTCCTTCTCTTCTTGCCTTTACTGTCCCCTTCCACCCTCTCTCGTCTTCCTGCCCCATTTTCCCGGCCCCTGTTGCACAAGGGCTGAAGCACAGGACCTTGGGGAAGCCAAGGCCAGGAACAGGCTTTTCCTGGAGCCCTTTCCACCCAGAAGCAGGCCGTCGGTGCCCCCTGGGAAGAGCGAATGGGCTTCGCTACAGGACAGCCACTCACAAAGGCAGCTCATTGCCACGGGGACAGCGAGAGAGCTCGGCAAACATCTGTGTGGCCAGGACACGGCCATGCTGGGCAGCTGAGGAGCCACACAGCGCTGGTGCAGAGCCAGGCCCTGGCCCTGCCACAGGGTGAGCGTGGCAGCCTCTCCCTTCCTCCTTCGCAAAATGGCTACAGTGGCCAAGCAGCCTTGTGGGCAGCGGTGAGGCCCATCGGACTTGGCACACAGGAGCCAGCCGCAGTTGGGCTGCTCCGTCCCAGCGTATGGCGAAAGGACAAGCTGTGGGACATGGACACTCCGCCCCGGGAGGCAAAAGCAGGACCCTGCTGACCCATCGTTGGTCCTCAGACTTCCTCCGTGGTCAACCCGCACGTCCCTCCTGGCCTGGGGCAGGAGCGGGGCCTGCCGGGGACAGAAGAGTCTACAGACAGCTCCTGGAGCCTGGCCGGGGTTCCCGGGGGCCTCGGGGCTGCCCCCCACCCCTGCCAGCCAGCCGCCCCGCCCACTGCACCCCTGCAGCCCGAGGGTTTCATCCTGTCCTCATACCCCAGGCTGGTGGCTCCAGCAGCCCCAGGCCTCGGCCTGCCACTGCTTCTTCAGGCCACTACCGTCACCGCTGCCTACAGGGCCTTCACTGGCCAAACCAAGGCCAAAACCATGTGCAGATTCTGGGAGACGCTCCAAGCTGGGCAGGTATGAAGTGCCTCCCTCCAGCCAAAACCATCAGTTAAGAGTTGAAAGCACCAGGTTGTCAGGGCCCCTCCGGGTGACTTGCTGTGACGGCCTGCCCCGCCCACTCCCGCCTCCCACCCTCGATGTCCCTGTCCTCTGCCAGCCTGTGGGGGGGCCTCAGGATGGGCTGCCCTTGACTTCCCGGACCCGAGACTGGTGGAACCAGTATTTCTGTTTTTTTCCTCTTGCTTTTCCTCCTGCATTCTGGGTTTTTTATCTTCTTTTCTGTGTTAAGCTGTTTTGCTGGGCTTCTTCTTGGGGTTCTTCTGGCCACTCTACTGAGAAACCAGCCCCAACAACGAGGCCACCCAGAGTGGCCGCTGGCCTAGCCACGGCCCAGCCAACCAACCAGACCCCCCAACTGCACCAAGGCCACAGCAAGATCACCCCCCAGACGCTGTCCCCTGGTGTCTGCTTCCAACTCTGGATTAATTCGAGGATCTCTTCGTCCTCGGTTAATGTTTCCCAAAGGAATGCGTGCACCCTCCCACCCCCGCTGGTGAAACTGAATGAGACCCCGGTAGAGAACTCTGCATGGCCCGTGGTTCCGTGTAGACATGCTGGATGGTGGTGCTGCCCCTGCCCCCGCGTGCATGGTGCATGTCCTCTCCATGAGCTGGAGCCCCTCCAGGGGACTTGGCTGCCCCACCCCAGGGCGGCCTTCTGCAGGGGTGGGGGGGTGGGCAGCGTTCCCTGCCCTGCCCGCCCTGCTCTGCCCCCCAGCCTGCCTGCGTGTGGAATGAAGTGAGGAGCGTGTCCGTCTGTCCCACGGGGCCTCCCGTCTCCGTCCCCCAGTGGCACGGTCGGCCGTGTCGGAGGGCCCTGCCTTTGCTTGGTGTGCTGTCCGCGGCCACGGGCGGTCGGGGCCCTGGGCACTGCCAGCCCTCACCTGCGTCTCCGCTCTGTTGCAGAACCGCATGCACGAGTCCCTGAAGCTTTTCGACAGCATCTGCAACAACAAATGGTTCACAGACACGTCCGTCATCCTGTTCCTTAACAAGAAGGACATATTTGAAGAGAAGATCAAGAAGTCCCCGCTCACCATCTGCTTCCCCGAATACACAGGTAGAGAGTCCCCGTCCCGGCAGGGACAGCCGGAGCCTGCGCAGCTGCTTCCTGACGGAGCCGCCCCTCGGCCGAGCCCAGTGGGCCTTCATGGTGCTCCAGGAGGCACTGGGCTCTGTGAGGAAGGCTCCAGAAGAGAACAAAGACGCTCCCCCACCCCCCTGCCTTCCCTGTGAATGTGCTATCAGGAGGCAGGCCAAGCAGTCAGGGGAGGCCGGCTGGAACCCCGGTTCCCTCTGGGAGCCTTGTCTTGGCCATCTGGAAACACAGATTATCAGGGAGGTGACAGCACCAGGATGATAAAGGGCTTAGAAGCAGGGGCTTCGAGTCAGGCAGCCTGAGGGTCCTGCCCAACCCTGCCACTCAGAGCAGGTCACGTAATCCCTGGGATTCTGTGGCCCTCCCTCAGGATTCAGAGTGAGCCAGTGAGCAGGGAGAACTTAGCTTGCGGCTGGCACATAGTAGGAACTCACTGAACACATGCGGGGCCTGTTGTCGTGGTGCCTGTAACTAACAAGCCCCTCCAGTATGGGCTTCTACAAGCAGCAAGTGACCGTGGGCGATGACAGGGCTTCTTGAGCAGTAGAGACCCTGGGCTCCCCGCAGAGGAGCTGAGGAGGTCAGAGCCACCGCCTATACCATTGCCATGGTTGACCCAGCTGCGGGATATACGGGCAACTGGGGAGGACAGCCTGACCAGGGCCCCATGCACCAGCAAGGGTGGCCACCAGCTTTTCCAGATGGTCAGAGCCTGGCCAGAGGGGTGAGTGGGAGGAGAAATGGGCCTTCCCAGCCCGACCAAGCCCCCGGCCTGGAACGCACAGGGCAGGGGCAGAGTCCCAACAAGGCAGGCCTCTCAGGGGAGCCTCCAGGTTGAACTCCACTTCCTTGAAAGGAGATGTGGGGGTCATAGCTTGGGGCCAGGCAAGCAGTATGGGCCCCCTCACTCAAGGCCAGGCCCCCACTTAGCGTGTGACCAGAGACAGACAAAGCCCTCATGGCCACCAAGTAGGGGGTTATGGATCCTGTCCTCGGTGACCTGGGCTGTGGCCTGTGGCACAGCAGAAGCAGGCAAGATGTGTTGGTCACCACGGCTGGTTTGGGGCTCCGGAGGTCTGAGTGATGACCTGTAGGTCCTAGGGACACTTTCCCTCACCTCCAGCCCTGATTTCAGAAGGAGCTGTGGTCTGGCAGACCTTCAAGGCCAGGCCCATGTGCCCATGTGCCTGAGGAGCCGGGACCCCCTTCCACATATGTCCCCCCGAGGCTTCCCGCCCAGCCCCACACTGGGGCTCTAAGATCCAGCCCCACTCCCTGCCTGCCCTCAGCGGGTGGTGGTGGCCCTACCAGGCCTTGAACCTGGCTGCCGGAGCCCTTGGGGGCTTCAGTGCAAAGTTGGGACAAGGGCTCCAGTGCAAAGTCGGGAGTCCAGTTCTGTTTCTCCCCCGACAGCAGCTGCTCTCCCGAAACACCTCCCTGGGCTCACCTGGAACCGGGCAGCGTGGCTCCCCCAGGCGGCTGTTAATCCCTGGTAGCGACCAGAGTAAGCGAGGGGTGAGGAGGCGGAGCGGGGAGGCCAAGGCGGCTCACAGGCGCCCAGCAGTGGCCAAAGGAGGTGACATGCGGAGGATAGGGCTGCGGGCTGTGTCAGCCCAGGACTGCCTTCTCGCACACTCGCAGTGGGAGTCAATGGGTGCCGATTCAAAAGGAAAACAGCAGTTCTGTGAAACGGGACTCACCCTTCATCCAGAGGAGCCACCGGGAGCTTTGTTATTTTGCTTCGTTGTTTTCAAACTGGACATGGACCACAGACTTGATTTCATAGCACACACACACACACACACACACACCCGCCCCATGGGCTCAGCGGGGGCCATCACGCCCCTTCCCCAATCAGGCTGTGCCCTCGGGGTTGTCACGGGGAGGCCCAGGCCCCGCAGTGGCCTCACCTCACGGCCCCACACCCGGTCTCTCCTACAGGCCCCAGTGCCTTCACGGAAGCCGTGGCTTACATCCAGGCCCAGTACGAGAGCAAGAACAAGTCCGCTCACAAGGAGATCTACACCCACGTCACCTGCGCCACCGACACCAACAACATCCAGTTTGTCTTTGACGCCGTGACGGACGTCATCATCGCCAAAAACCTGCGAGGCTGCGGCCTCTACTGAGCCCCTGCCTCACCCCCCAGCTGCCTGCCTCCCCACCTGGCCTGCTGCCCCACCCCTGCCCCGGAACCAGAGCCCTGCCGCCGCGCAGCCGCCACGCAGCCGCTCTCGGCACTTGACACAGCAGCTCCCGGCTGGTGCCCAGGAGGGAGGAGAGCACAGCCTCCACGGGCCGCCCCTTCCCCAGACATCGGAGCGCGTGGTAACCCGGGGGCCAGGCACGGGGGCTGCGTGCCCCTGGGCCTCCGCTTCATCTCTGAGGGTTTTATCCTGGCAAGGGGTGGGGGGGTTGGCCGCCGTTTGGTCCAGAACGGGCATGCTCCTGTGTGGGGGTGTCTCTGGGGGGGCACCGTGTTGGCCGGGGTGAGGCCAGCAGGAGCCACTGCTCAGCTTCTTCTGGGGTCTGTCTGGTCGGGGCAGCTCCGTCACCAAAAGCCAGGGTGGGACCAGCGCAAGTGTGTGCGGGACCCAGGGCTCGACCTTGGCGAGTGCCTCCCCCCTGCTTCCGCCTGGATCTCAGCCCCAGGCACAGCCCTTTCTAATCCAGGCCATCCTTCCTTGCACACCCTCGGAGGGTCCTGTGGCCTTCCTGGGGAACCCCATCCCTGACTCCTCATAGGTGTGGAGATGCTTCTGAGACTGGTGTTGCCAAGGCATGTGGTTGATGGTGGGAGGGGTCGAGTCCCGCGCCTAGACCGAGGTCAAGGAAGAGGTGGGAGGCAGCGGAGGAGGGGAGGCTGAGCGCAAGGAGCTCTGGTGTTGTCTGGGTTGGGGGCCTCACGCCCCGTGCTTGCAGGCTCAAGGGGGACCATTCACTTTCTCCCATCGCCTGGGTCTCCAGGCAGCTGCTGCAGAAAGTGGGTAGACAGGCTTTTCCTTCTGGAGTTCTGGCTGGGCAGGGGGAGGCACGGCCCTTCAGGCACCGTGTTCTGAGGCTGGGGAGACCCAGGGCCGGTGTTGATGTGGCCCCTGCAGCCAAGGCCCCAGCTTCCTTTTGTCTTGGTGCAGAAATCAGAGTTTGTCCGAAGCCCGTGATGTCTGTCAGGGTAGAGGACAGACGTGTGGGACTCAGGCTGGAACGTACACCAGGAGGGGGGCCCAGGCTGGTTCTGACACATAGCCAGCACTAGCACTCCCTTCTGAGAGAGAGTCCTAGGATGGCTTGGAGGGGCTTTGCTATACTGAGCAGAAAGGGGTGGGGTGACTCTGATAAGCCAGGCCCCGGCTGGCCTCGGGCCATCAGCCCGCCTCCCTCTCTCACCCAGGAGCTTCCATGGGCCAGTGCCACCAGCCAGCTCTCCAGGCAGGCCCCGTGTGCCTGTAGGGCAGGCTCTGCCTCGGGAATCAGACTTGCCCCTGCAGAGGCTCAGGCTCCTTCCTCCAGCCCTCTGCTCTCCTAGCCTGCATTCCAGGCTCCAGTCCTGGGCTCCCAGTGCAGCCCCCTGGACTGTCCCGGAGCCAGGAAGACCCCCGGGGCCGACAGCTCCAGGCTTCTCAGCTCCAGTAGGCATGGAGCTCTGGCTGCTGCACAGGAGGCCCAGGGTGTCCCCCCAGTGCTAGATGCCTACAGGGAGGGGCGCCCCTGGTAAGCCCCCTCCCTCATCGGGCTCTGACTGCTGCCCCCAGCCTCGTGGGAAACACAGGGCAGCCAGGCTGCAGGAACCACCCCACCAGCCTGAGGGCACTTCAATGTCACTTGCCTTGTATGTGAAGCACCTCATACCAGCTGCTGGTGCGCCAGAGGACAGGCCCCGAGAGCCAGCAGTCCCTGTCCCATCACAAGCGGCCAGCGCCAGCAAGGCCATTTAAGACAAAGCCGTTCTCTCCCAGTATTACCACCCTGGCAGGGACCGGCCACACCCCTAACTAGCCCCCTGAGCCCAGACCCAAAAGCAGTGGCCCAGAGGAGGGCTGCTTGTCCAGCCCCACCTCTGACGCCGTCGCCCTGGAGGTGGGAGCCCCCGGCCGTCTGGGCCCAGGGCCATCCCGTCTGCAGCACAAGAAGGAGGAAAGGCTGGTCACTCGGGACCTTCTCACCCTTCTGTGCTCCGGGACGCCCTGCTGCTGCTTGCCATGCTCCCGCTGTCCCACCCCGCCTGCAGCAGGGGTCCCTGCTGTCTAGTGGGAGCGCACAAGGAGAGGGTACCCGGGACGAAGGTCCCTGCCTGTCCACTGCGTCTCCCATCCACGTCATTCCCAGTGCGCCAGCATGGGGAGGGGTGACAGACAGTGATGAGTCTCGGCTCCGCCGCGGGGGTGGGTGTGAGGGGAGGAGGGTGAGAGTGTGAGAGACCAGACATGGGTGGGTCTCTCGTCCGCAGTGGCCCCGTGCGCGTCCCCAAAAGGACCATGCTGCAAGTCTGTGAATGGCTCTAATTCAGTGGGCTGAGGAGAAACTGGATTTCTAGGAGGAGCGCCTTTGCCAAACCCGTGACAATTGTGCCTGCCGTCTAGATGCCTGTGGGCCAGTTCTGTGCCCCTCACTGACTACCCTCACAAAAGCCTGGTCTTGGCCTTCCTACTGAGAACCAAGAGGTCCCCAGGGCTCTCCGGCCTGGCTGGAGGGAGCGGGGCCTGAGGCCCAAGCAGGGGCTCGGTTGAACCTGTCTGCGGAGGGTGTGGGCTCTGCCCCAGGCCTGAGCAGAAAGCAGAGCTCTGGGTCCCTTGACAATAGCTGTGACACTTTGGGTTCCTTGGCCATCTTCCATGGAGGCCTTATATGCCCCCTCCTCTGTGCCCTCTCTGGCCCCAGTGGAGCCTGAGGGCCTATAGCCATATACACCGACCCACAAGTGGGGACAGTGCCCTGGCAGAAGGCCACACCTGCCTCTTCCCCCAGCCCAGCTCCACACCCCGCTGCGGGAACTGGAGACACCCAGGCCCTCCACAACCGAAATAGTTGGTTCTCCCACACGGTGGGCAGCGACAGCAAGCGCTCCCCACAACGGGATCCCTGGTAAGCAATCTGGCTATACACCCCCAACAGGGAAGGCCCCAGAGCCCTGTCACCCAGGCACTTCCCCTCTGCAGGGATGAGCCCTGCAGGGAGGGGCTGCCCCCAGGAGTGTTTACTCTTGTCCCCCAGTGGCTGATTCTGCAAGTTTTCCTGCCCCGCCCACCCAGCCCCAGCCTCCCTCCCTGTCCCTCCCTCTTGGTCAGTAAACCCGACCCAGTTCCGGTTCAGCCCCTGCTCCCAACCAGGTGGGGGAGTCTGTCCGGTCCCCTTTGAGAAGTCAGGATGCACTGTTCTTCTCCAAGCTTCTGGAAGTTATTAGGGGCAGCTGGCAGCTCTCAGGCTTGGAGAGGCCCGCGATTCTGGTTGGTGGCCACCTTGATTCAGTCTGGGGCACGAGTGGTGAGCGCCCACAGACGGCTCCCCCGGGTCAGCGCCCAAGCCTACAGCAGCCCAGGGTGGCAGCATGGGGCACAACACACAGACCAGGGACCAGGGCCGCGGAGGGAGCTACTGCCCCCGACTCCCCACCCCGCAGTGAGGCAAGTCCTGAGCCGCCCTGCCCTGAGTGGCCTTCCCTCTGGGGGCTCTGGGGCTCCAGACAGACCCCGCCCCAGCCAGACAAACACCCAGTCAAGGGAGGGGAAGGCTGGAACAGAAGCAGAAAGAGCCTTCGAACCCTAAGTCCTGGGCCCTCTTGTCAGGTTGGGGGGTTCCCCTCTGGAGGGGAAGCGCTCAGCCGCAGGCCCAGTGCTTCAGTTCCACCAGCAGGAGCCCAGACCCCTTTTTCACAGCACTGCTGTGACCCATCCTCTCCTCGCCTGCCCACCCCATCCTCCTGCCTCCCCTCTTCTCCTGGCTCATCCCTGCCCCTCCCCCCTCCTCCCCACTCTCCCATTCCTGTCCCAGGCAGAGGGGAGCCCTGGCGCTGCTCTCCCTCCTTAGCAAGCCCCACCTCCCAGCCCTGCCGCTGTCCACTCCACATTAACTGTAATTTTGTAAGAAGAGTGACTTGTTGGTTTAATAAATCTCTAGTTATTGTAATAATTTATTGGCTGCCGTAATGTATTCATTAGTGACCTGCTGTTAATAAAGAGTGCTAGCTTCCTCCAGCGTGATGCGTTGCGTCAGCACCTACATGACAGGTCCCCGTGCTTGTCCCCCGGCTGGTCCCTGGGCCAGGACTGCGGGCCGCTGGCAGACAGGCACAGGCTTCTGGGGGTGGCTGGCCTGACCTTGCTGACCCCTTGGGACAGCCACGAGCCTACCTTCCTGTCCTCGCGCGCTTGGTGCAGCCTCACCCCTGTCCTGTGGGATGCAGCAGCCAGGCCCATGGAGTTTTCCTGCGGCCGCTGGCCTTGGAGGGGGTGGGCAGGAAAGCGACTGCGGGCAGGAGGGGGTGGCTGTCGCCTGGTTGTGATCTCTGCCTTCCTTCTCTTTTCTCAAGTGCTGCGTCTCCGTTTGGCATCTACTTCTGCACCCGTTTTCTCCGGGGAAGCTCTGGATCGGGTGGTGGGTTCCAGTCTGTGTGCGGAGGGAGGGCAGCCAGGCCCGTGGGTGCGGAGGGGGCTCAGTGCCGGCGCCTCCCCTCCCCCGTGTTCTCCCCGTGCTGCCCGGATCTGCTGTCCTCCAAGACCTCCTCACAAAACCAGGCCCAGCTATGCAGAGCACCTCTGCAGACCAAAGACCGTCCCAGTGTGGGCGCCATCTCCGCAGCTAGACTGTGAGCTCTCAAGAGCAGGACTTGAGCTGTTCGTCCTCCAGTCCCCCCGCAGCCCGTCAGGGCCCTGCACGCAAATCCAGTCGGCGCTGCTGGGCAGAGAGGCCGTGGAGGGGCCGAGTCTTAGCAGAGTGGACATGTGGGGCCCCAATGGCCGGCCCCCACATCTCCTGCAAGCCCTTTAGGCCAGCCCATGTGCCAAAGGGACCCAGTCCCCCCTCAGCTCAGGTCACCCTGGTGATCCCTTCTGGTCCTGGGAGCGCTCCAGCATATGTCCCACCGTATCCCGTGGTGTCCAAAGACCAAAATGATATTTGGGACAGTTGTGGAGTGGGCTTGGGCCTCTGGCTGTGGGCTTCCGCTCCTGGTGACCAGCTGCAGGACCAGGCAGCTCTGTGCGGTGGGAGGCTCTTTCCTAGTGGGTCATTGGGTGCCCGAGCATCCATCCTCCGCCCTCAGAGGTGGCGCCATGAGCCTGAGTGTTCCCAGCCCCTGGCCTCGGGCTTCCGTTCACTTGGCCTCTGCCCGTCATCTGAACAGGCCCTGGGAGCCAGCTGGGGCCTGGCTGTGGCCCAGGAGCCACCCCCGCCCCCCAATGCAACTGTGCAGACGGTGAGCCGATGCTGGGGGCCTGAGAACAGAATGTGCTGGTTGAGGCGGGCAGGGTAACAAGATCATAGGTGTTTACTAAACTGGTTTACTGAGCAGGAGGACAAGGCTGCGTCCCACAGCTCGCAGAGGGGCTAAGAACACCAGTTGTGTGAAGGCCCCCAAGGGGCAGGTGAGCCCTTGTCCCGGCAACTTGCCGGAGCCGTAAGAACAGGGTTTGGGGCTGGGAGACCCTTCCAGGTCATTGGGATACTCATGCAGTCACGGGAGAGGGGCTGAAGATGCGCAGACCTGGTCGTGACCCTCTTCTGACTTATTCCCCTGAAGGCTGCAGATGGCTCATCTTGGTGGGACACACCCGTTTGGGGTCATAAGCTCTGGCTCAGATACAGAGCTGGGGCCACATCTCTGCTCTCCTGGGTCTCGGCTCTGCCAGCTCTCCCTCTTCCCTAAGGGTAGTGAGGCAGGGGAAGTGCTGAGCTGGGTGCTCAGCAGAGCGGGGCCTGGTGACTGGTGCCTGGTGACCGGTGGTGGCCGCCCGCCCTCCACTCAGCTAGAGGAAGGTGGCCACAGCGACTCCCCCAGCAATGCACTCAGCTCCCACTGCCTGCTGGGCCCCGGGGAATGAGCTGATCCCCACAGAATAATGCCCCGTGGTGCCCACGCCAGCTCTCTGCGATGATTTGTCTCAGCCTTCTTACTAAAAAGGGACAGCGTGGCCTGGAGTTAACCACGGAGCTGGATTTGGAAAGGATAAGTTCCCCAGGCAAGGACAGGTCCTTGGGGGAAAGTGAGTGGCTGTCCCTTCCCCCAGGAAGGCACATTTCGTGGAAGAACCACCTTCCCAGCAGAAATGGCTTCACTCATGGAGAGATGTGCTCCCCTGCATTGCCAAGAGATACTACTCAAGTTGATAAGCTTGGCACCCTACCATAGAATGAGCCGGTCCTTGCCCAGGCCAAGGGCTACCCCCCAGGATCTGCTCCATTGGGAGCGCCTACCACAGTCACTCCTTTGCTAGCCGTTGGCGTGCGAGACAGTACTTTATGTCTGCATTGCTTCAGACTCTTTGCAGCATCCAACATAGCTGAGTTGGACCCAGCCAGAGGAAGTCTGGCCAGCCCCCCAGAGCCCTTCCCTGGGCAGGACCATTTCTCCACAGTGGTGGCCCCCAAGGATGCTGGCAGGAGCCTGGCCTGACTTCCCTCCATCCCTCACCACTCCCAGAGGACATCACCGGCAGACTGGGCCCCAGAGGAAAGACCTGGGCTGGAACTGCCACAGCCCAGCTCTTGGGTTCCATCCAGCACAGCCTCCCCCACCCCCCCACACCTGCCCATGCAGGGAGCCCCTCCCGTGGCTGGGGACTCTGTCCCAAGGAGGGCCCGCATTGCCCTGGTTCCAGCCTCACCCAGGGAGCCATAACCACGACCCAGCCCAGTCTCTGCCATTAGTCCTGGGACAACAGTATAGACGGCCCCAAACGCTGGACTGAGTGGCCCTGTGCTGTGACAGGTCGCAGCTCTACTGTCATCTTTGGAGGGGCCCCGGGGGCCCAGGAGCCCCTGCGTGAGTTGCTAAGCAGCCCCGTCCCTCCCTCTCAAACCTAATTCTCCTCTTCTCTTTCCCTGTTTCCGTGTCTGTCCGTCCCGCTGTCTGTCTGGCTGTCCTTCCCCAACCTGGGGCTGCAGAACCGCATGCACGAGTCTCTCATGCTCTTCGACTCCATCTGTAACAACAAGTTCTTCATCGATACCTCCATCATTCTCTTCCTCAACAAGAAAGATCTCTTTGGTGAGAAGATCAAGAAGTCACCTTTGACCATCTGCTTTCCTGAATACACAGGTGGGTGTCGGGGAGGCCCCGCTTCTGCCTGGGACCTGGTCTCTTCCAGAGCCTCAAACCAGAGCCCTGGCTGCCCGTGGGTTCAGGGCAGGGCTGCCTGGCCCCTGCCCCAGAACGGCAGGGATGCAGAGACGCACAGTCGGGTGTGACCCGGTTTGGGTCTTCCCAGGACACAGCCCTGGGTGGGGTGGGAAGTGGACCCTCCCGATCCATTGGATTTGCCATGCCGTGACTTGAGAGCACCTTGGCAGGACTCAGGAGGCAGGACAGGACCACAGGCTTCCCCTTTCATCTTGCTCACCCTCTAGAAAAACTCTCCTGCCTCCCCCAGGCTTGCCCGCCAGTGGCGTCCCCTGACCCCTGCGCCAGCAGGCTGCCGGGCCACACAGCACCTTGGCATGAATTCGCAAGCATGGACACATGGCCTGCAAGGCAATCTGGGCTGCTTTTCAGCCCCTACCTGCTTGGGTGCATGGTGTGCAGCACGCCTGCCTGTGCCGGGCCAGGGCCTTCTACCCCTCCCTCACCACCTCTGCCCCCTGCCCCCACATCCCTGCTGTCCTCTGCCTGTGAAGGCCTTTTCCTCAAGTCAAACCACTCCAGCTCTCTGCACACCTCCTCTCTCCCTGCCTGCCTCTCTCCCATCTTCTCAGGGTGGGGGTGGGGCACCTTCTCTGTCATCAGGCTCCAGGAGGACGCGTCACAGACCCCTCCATCACCCCCATGAAGAAGCTCTTTCTGAGGGGGCGGGTGAGGGGTCAGGTCGCCTCCTTCAGTGGGCAGAGGGCAGCTGCTGTAGGATGTCCCCGCTCTGGGCTGCTGCTAAAGGCTGAAACAGCGCTGATGGGAGGCCAGAGCCCAGCCTTCATTTTTCTGGGGACTGAGAAGCTTCTAGAGGCCCTTAGGGCAGTGGTAGAAGAGGACGTGTCACAAGCTGGCTCCGCCAGGAACCCACACACTGACAACCCCAGAGAGGGAGAAAGGCCTGGACTTGGCTCCCAGGGCTACACAGGTCCCTGAACCCCACCAGATTCCAGAAGAAATAGGGGCTGCCCCCTCTACCCCCTCTACTATGAGGAAGAGAGTCAGCCCTCTCATCGCTGGCGGGGAGGAGGACCCATCGGCCTGTCCCCTCATCAAGGCACCACACTGCTTGCGGATCCGCAGGGCGCCCCCCCCCCCCATCCCGGGCACAGGCTCCTGGAGCCAGGCAGCTTGCCACTGTGGGCAAACCTGTCACCTGTGCCTTGCCTTCCATCCGGGCACCGCGATACCTAACAATAATGCCCACTGCTCGGGGTGGCCGTCTGGGTCAATGGAAGGAACAGAGCCAGGCGCCAAGCCTACTTCCTAATGTTACTCAGAGGATGAAAACCAAGAAAGGGGAACTGGCCCTGGAGCTAGAGAGAGTCCGGGAGGGCATGGGGGCGAGCTGGAAAGGCCTGGCCCCAAGCTGCCCCGGGGCCGAGGGAGGATCTGCCTGTGGGCGGCCTGGCTGCAGCCTGCTCTCACGGGCACTCCTGCCCTCCCGCAGCCTCAGCTGAGGCCCTTTAGGACCAGTTCAGGTCCTTAGAAAGTGGTGGTGACCAGAGAGGGACTTGGAAGCCACTGGCCCCAGCAGGCCTCCTGAGGCCGGTGCTACCCTTACAGGGCAGGCTTGACCCTAAGCTCTTCCTTGTCCCCAGAGTCTTTTTCCCTGGGAGCCCAGTTTGGGACCTGGTCCGAGCACTGGTCTGTCTTGGTGCTGGGGGGTGTAGGGCTCTGGACACCCCCAGAGAAAGTTAGCCTGAATGTGGGAAAACATGGGGAGTTTTCCAGGGCCTCCAGAGGAATCAAGCTTGAGTTCTAACAGTCTCGCTGGGTAACAAACAGTCCCTGACACGGTGGCGCATGGGCGCCACGGCCCGTGGGACACAAAACAGGCCACAGGGCAAGGGGCAGGGGCGGCTGGGGGTGCGAGGTGAGCTCGAAGGGATGGACGGACCCCGCAGATGCTAAGAAGTCACAGCTGGGCACCTTGCCACCTGGTTGGGGCGCCCCATCGGGCTTCTCCTCTCCTTCAGCGCCTCGTCTTGGTGCTCTCTGGGCAGGAAGCTCCTTGACGGGGTCCACCGGGGGCCGAGTCTAATCTTTGAGCTGCCGCTGACTTGATATCTTCGTCACGTTTGCCACTCCAGGCACTTCTGCTTTTGGTCCCAGCTGAGAGTGGTGTTCAGGCCTCTGCCCTGCCCCCCACCTCAGAGACCTCCCCACCCCCTTAATTTTGACGTCTCCTCTTCGAGACTCTGGCCACAGATGCCCGAGCCCCAGTCCGTCCCCCCATGGCTCACACCTTACCACTGGAGAGTGGGCCAGGGCAGGCTAGGGCAGGGGGAGAAAGATCCGATCGTTTTCATGCTGGCCAGATCCCAGCTGTGCTAGTGAAAACGGGGCATCTTCCTTCCATGGGACTTTCAGCCAGTTCTCTGTTGGTCCACCTTCCATGGTCACTGAAAGCGGTCTGCAGGGCAGAACTGCAAAGGTTTGGGTTGTAGCTGGCTGGAAAACTGCCCTTATCAGGCCCTGGCCAGGATCCTAGGGGACAGCCAAGGGCTTGTGGAGGGCAGCCAGGCCAGTTACACACGGCAAGCCCCTCGAACTTCCCACTCAGGGAGACCACTGCTCCCAGACCCCAGCCTTGCCGAGGGGCTTCTCGGGAGAGGAAGCCTTAGAGAAAGGAGCGCAGCCACAGCTCGTCACCCACCACAGCCTGGAACACCACGAGTTCTGGGACAGCCCCTTCCCAGGAGCTCTTCTACCAGAATCCCTGTCCTGGTTTAGATCACGGGTGAGTGTGGGGACACGCAGCCTGGGCCCCAGCCTCGGTGTGCTCCCCTAGAAAGCAAAAGGGGTGACTATGGCCCTAGCCCTCCCAGGGCTCCTGGGCGGATCCAGTGTGGAAACAGAGTCAGAGGCCTTACAAGGGCCAGAACCGGACGAATGCTAAGCTGACGGGGTCTTTCCTGAAAGATGCGACCATGCCCGGAACCGCACAGCCCGCGCCTCTGCCGGGAGGGGGTTCCCAGCCTCTCTCCCAGCCCCCCTGCCACTGCGGCTCTCACCAGGGGCCTCCCCCCTATTCTGTCTTGTTGCAGGCCCCAATACGTACGAGGACGCGGCCGCCTACATCCAAGCACAATTTGAAAGCAAAAACCGCTCACCCAACAAAGAAATTTACTGTCACATGACTTGTGCCACAGACACGAATAATATCCAGGTGGTATTCGACGCTGTCACCGACATAATCATTGCCAACAACCTGCGGGGCTGCGGCTTGTACTGACCTCTTGTCCTGTATAGCACCCTATTTGGTAATGACTCCAGCACTCACAGAAAAGCTTGCGCGTGCACACACACACACACACACACACACATCACTGACAAATGCAAGTTGGTAAATAAACTTTAAAAAGGTATAACAAGACCTTATATATATACAAATATATATTAAAAAAATTCTTTTTAGTTTGTATTAGAAAGAGCTTCGGACAGAACTGACCACCATCCCATAGATCATCAGAGTTTTCCCAGGACAGCAATTGAGCGTGCGTTTGTACGCGTGCACACGCGCTCTCACTCTCTCTCACGCACACACACACACACACACACACACACACGTCGTGGTGGGGGTCCTGGTTTGGGAGTCCATCCTTTTAAGAACAGCCACGTGATTCTACCCTTAGACCCAATATCTGTGAGCAGAGGGAGGGCAAAGAGAGGCCTGGCGAGGGTCCAGCCTCTCTGCTGCCGCTCCCCCCCCCCCACCCCGAGGCTGTGCGGTCTCAGTTCTGTCCTGCTCTTGTGCAAATTCCAAAGCCCTTCAAAAACTGGCCAACACCCTAAACCCCTCCCTGCCCTCTACTCCCAACAACAGGAAAACCAAGGATGCTTCTCTCTTGGGTGGCGGTGGTTGTTAATTTCAAGGATTTAGAAGAATCATTGCTCCGACCAATCCACTGTCTCTTGAGTTTTCTTTATTCAAAGGCGAGAGTTGGAGGAACTGGAGACTTGGCCTGCTTTCTAGAGGCAGCGGAGGGGAGGGGAGATTGAAACAATGGCTGCAATTCACCTGCAGAGTTGAAGCCAGCCCCCTGGAGAAGAGAAGGGCCCAGAGGGAGCAGGGGGGAGGTGAGGAGGACAGCAGAGGCCTGGGGAGGGCCGGATACTTGTAGGCCTGACCATAGTCAGGGTCCCGTGGGGTGAGGCCTCCCAGGGGGCCTGGGCTGGGCTTTTCTGGAGTTCTTGATCCCTCCTGTGACGCTGCCCCATCTTGTCCTACCCCCCACATTATTAAAAACTTTCTAGGGTTTTGTGTTTTTTTGTTTTTTATTTTTGGTTGGTTGGTTGGTTTTTAAAATCAAAGAAAATGGTCAGACCGGACCCCCTTATCTCTCTCTCTACAGACTGCTTCACGGACTCTTTGCTGTTGACGTTGATCTCCTGGTAGCATGACCTTTTGGCCTTTGTAAGACACACAGCCTTTCTGTATCAAGCCCCTGTCCAACCTACGACCCCAGAGTGACTGACGGCTGTGTATTTCTGTAGAATGCTGTAGAATCTGGTTTTAGTTGAGTCTTTACATTTAGAATTTGAAAGGAAAAAAAAAAAAAAAAGAACATTTCTCATGTGCTTTGTAGCTTAAAAAAAAAAGAGGAAAAAGAAAAATCATTTCATCCATTTTTTTTTTCTTTTTTGGAAATAAAGCAGCATACACATCTGCACCTGTACCCCCATCCATCCCCAGTGTAGAGCCGCCCCCCCCAGCCACCCCCCCACACCTGCAGAAGTGCCACCTATCTGCCCGCCCCTCCTGGGGACGTGGGTCCTGGGGAGCGTGGTCAGGCTGAGCTTCCCAGAGCGCCCCACCTGCCATGTGCCAGTCTGCCCCAGGCTCACTCCAGGTTCACCTAGAAAAGCACAGCTCTCACTGGCCAGTAGCTGCCTAAAAGAATACCGATGGAACATGTAGATAGAGCCCTACAGCAAACCATTTTCCCACCAACCTCCTTTCTACAGATTCCCTCTGTGATTTGTTTTTGTTTTTGTTTTCGTTTTTGCTTTTGTTTTTGTCCCAGTGAGCACTCCGTATCACACACCGGATCAGCTTTCATAGTCTTTGGGAACTGGGGTTGTGGATTTTTTTTCCTTTAACATTTTTGCTTCTCAGTCTCTCCGATGGATGCTTCCTTTGTGTGTGTGCCCCTCCCCCTCCTCTGTTTCAGTGACCTGTGTTCGCTCCTTCTCATGTGGGGATGTTTGTGCTGCAGATAAAAAAACAAACAAACAAAAAAAGTTTTTAAATACCACACGATGGAAAAAAAGCAAAAAAAAAAAAATTTTAAAAACAGATGGAATGTAGTGTTTACACGAAAGCCAGTTTCCATGATCAGTCCTATGTCATTTCTACTTTGACTAGTATCCAAACCCCCAACCTCTTCACAGTGTCACTTTTAAGACTTACTATTGGCTGAAGAAGACCAGTCACGGCCATTTCAGATAAAGAGGAGGCAAAAAGACAAAACACACAAAAAAATTAAAAATACAGAAAAAAAAAAAACTTGAAAAAAAGGAAAAAAGAAAAAAAAAAAAAACAGCCCACGGGTCTTTCTAAGCCTTTCTATTCCCAATCGGTGAGGTTTCTGTGATATCTTACACACTGCCAGTCTACTTCTCTGACTAATGGAAAATTCATGTGTAGCTCAATAAAGAGAATGTTTGTCTGTATTCCTGAGTCTCTCACCCTCGGGCTTCGTTCGGACAGGAGGGAAGGAGGGATTTGACTGGGCCAGACACGGGGAGGCTCTCCCCACCCCCCAACCATATGCCTGACCTTCTCCACATCCCCCATCCCCCCCACCAGTGCTGCCACCAAGGGGAACCCACTGAGCTCAGCCACCTAGGAACAAGGAGGGCCTAGGAATGGGCTGGCCATTCCCCCCCCCCCCGCCCCCGTGGATGCCCTCTTCCTCCTGGTCCCCCCCCCCCCCCGCCTCCCCTCACTCAGCTGGTTTGAGGGGAGGGTAGCATTGAGGACTGGAATGGGGGGGAAATAGGGGGTGGGATGGGCAAAGCAGGTAATTCCGAACTTTCTGTTAAGATACCGTCCTGTTTCTTCCCACTGAAGTGAGAAGGTGGGTGGTCGGTCCTAACAAGGCCAAGTTGCCTGGGCCTCCTGCACCGACAGGGGTCACATCCATCCACCTGGACACCTTTAAAAGCCTCCCCTACTGCACCTGGCTGCTAGGAAGCCCACCGCAGGCAGAACACACAGGATAACAGATCAGCTCAGCCTGGCACAGGAAATCAAGACTCTCCGCTCCTCCAGGCTGCAGGCCTTACCCTCTTCCCCTAGCTCGCTGGGTTTTGCTAGAATGACCAGCAAACCACTTGAGACTGGGACCTGGAGGGAACCCAGCCCAGCCAAGTCCTTGTATCACGTCCGTGGATCACTTCTTAGCCACGCAGTCAGTGCGACAGCCATCTAGGGGGACAGGAGGGCCACAGACAGGTCCTTTGGCTGGATTCCCTCCCCACACGAACAGATGCAACCCCAAGGGTCTTTTGAGTTTTGGGGGGGGTGCGGTAGAGGTCTGTCTATACTGTGGCACAGAGCTAGGAGTAACAAGAGGCCTCCCTGTTTGAAAGAGCCGATCCGACAGCCCTGGCCTTCCTCCCCTTCCTGTGCTTTTCCCACCAGCAGCCCCTGACCAGCCTGCACAGTGGCTCCCTACCATCTCTGGTGACAGCAAGGTCGCCCGCATGGCCTGCAACTGGACAACATGACACCGGTCTGGGGGCACACCAGCATGAAGACAGAAGGTTGAAGGTGCCGTGACTTTGTCTACCTGAAGTTCCCTAAAAATGAGCCATATTCCAACAGGGTTCTTTCCTACCTTTCAGATGAGTTTTGTAGGTAAAAACAAACAGGACTCTGCCCTATCCTCTTTACAAAGTCAGGAAGTATTTTGGGGGAAAGAGTGCAGGGAAAGACGAGTCAATTAGGACAAGGAGCTAGGGGGCGGCAACCTCTGCCTCACGATTTCTAGAAGCGCCACGAGTGACTCCAGTGCGCAGTCAGGTTGGAACCACTTCTTACCTACCACGAGTAGGGGCGATGAGATGAGACACGGAGGCTTCCAGACGAGGAAGGGCAGCAGGGCAGGCGGGCAGAGGTCACCGCTCGATGTCACCGCTGGTCACAAGGCCGTGGCTCCCTGCATGTGCTATGCCCTGCTTGGCAGAGCCCTCGGCCTGCCTTCCACTCCCGAGAGGACGGCGTCCGCTGGCTGAGGATGATGGCACATGGTCTACACAGCTCTGGTAAGAAATCAGGTCCGTGTGGCCACCTGGACACCTAGGATCTCTATCAGCACAAGAAAGACATCCACGAGGACCACTGTTCTGGGGTTCATAAAAGCCTCAAAATTTGGGGTAGGGGGCGGGGGCTGAGGGTGAGGGACTTTGGAGAACCTAAGATGTCAACAAAACAGGGCCCATAAGAAAATGGAGCGGTAACAGGGACCACTTCCAAAAAAGCGTGAAGAGGGCAAAGGCAAGTCCACCGTCACTCCCCACAACACCTGTTCGCAGCTGACAAATCGGAGCTGGAGCCCCGGAGACCGCCAGTGCACAGGAGACAGCACAGGATGAGCGCCCCCCCACCCCGCCCCAGTGTGGCCAGACCCTGGCCTGGCCTCCAACCACCGCCCTGCCCTGAGCCTCTGTCCCAGATGCCCCCAAGAAGTGACAAAAGCCAAGCGACTATACAGTGCTCAGGATTCTTTCCTGTCCAGGTACAAAATCTAAGGGTGCGTTTAGGGCTTCTCTTCCTGGGTCACTTTAAGCTACAGAAGGCAGTTTTCCGCTTTGATCACAGGCAGACAGCTTTATTCAAATGTCTCAAGACCCTCTAACAGTCTCCAAGCCATTCCCTCTTTTCACACATTTGAAACCTAAGAACACACAGAATGAGGGTCATCTTTAATGTGTGCAACACCTAGGATGTCAGGATGGGGAAACACCCTCCATCAAAGTGGGGTTCAACTCTGGCCCCTCGAAAAGAAACTGCCTTAGCTTCCAGCCACACACAACACACTAGAAGAGTTTGCATTTTATTATTATTATTGTTTTACAATAAAAACAAATAGCTATGCTCTCAGCAAAACAAAACCAATTTTTTAAAAAAATCACAGAAATCTACTAACAGCATTTCAAGGTAAGGCTTTTGAAAGATTTCTTCAAATAAATTATCCTGGCCTAAACATTTACTCATCACTCTTTTCAATTACTTGTCAACATTCCAAAAACTTTCAGTTATGTAAAATACATTTAACTTTGCCAATAATTTTAGATAATACTGGATTCTTCCCCAAAAGACTATCATAAAACTATGCTTTAAAACAAAAAAAAAAAAAAAAACAACTTAATCCAAGAGGACATAAAACTGAACTATGTAGCCTGTGATTGCGTGTTTCAAATCCTGGAAGTTAAACGTGTGAAGAATTTGAAGACCAGGTTCAGGACCCAGGTCTGCTCCGAGGCAGGTGGCTTCAACGTCCTACCTATGTTTAATGAAACCACCAGGAGCAAAGTGACAAACAGGAAGAGCTCCGGGAGAGACACAAGAGAGATCTCTTTTTCCGAGGAAGCCCTCTAACGGTGACTGGCCAGTGCGTAAGGTCCTCCTCTTCTCTAAGGACCAAATCCACAGGCTTTGGCATCGCCTCATTCACTTGCCCAAGGAATTCAAATCCTAATCAAAGCCTGCTGCTCAGCCCCCGTGTCTGGGGTGGGGGGCCGTAAACTCCAGAGCCGGGGACAGACACGCAGCAGTGCTCATGAGCTGCTGGAGCCCCAGCGTTACCGGTAAGAAAGCCAACTTTGGGTCAGGGCTCGGCAGGCTATCCCAGATGGACTGGGATATGGCAGGCCGCCACCTCCCACTCTAGTGCCCTGGCCTTTCCCCTCCTCCGCTCCACCCAGCAAACCAAGAGTCACTTCAAGATGCCCTGCCGCCCTGGGGCTCCGGGAGCCTGGGGCTGTGGCCTTAGGGTGCCTCCCCACCGAGAGCAGCGGTCTGACCATCGAAAGTACCCAGCGGTGAAGTTGGGTACTTCCATGGGCCGCCCACTGCCCACGGCTCTTCGGGAGCCCAGCCCCCGCCCTGCCTGCCGAGTTGGAGCTCAGGACACCAGCGGGCACGATCCAGGAATCGGAGCTGCTGGCTGCGGGGTGCCTGGCCGCCCTCTTCCTCTCGGTCAGCCCACCCACCCCCCTCAGAAGCCCAATCAACGCCAGAAGAGATCAAGCCTCGAATTAAAATGCGCAGTGTTTCTAAAGGGAAGAGAAATGTCACATAGAAAGTATTACAAAAAAGGATTAAGTTTGTCAGCTGTCCAAACACTATTAAGACCACATGCTTTATACAGCGGCAGCGGGGCCGAGCCCCTCCTCGGACAGCGGGCAGAACCGGGGCCAGGCCCGGGCGGCGGCGCTGCTGGAGGCGACGGGGGTGGGGGTGGCAGCCAAGTGCTAGGAGATCTGCTGCTTCTGGAGCCTCCGTTCGGCGGCCGCAGCCAGCATCCTCCGACGCAGGGTCACAGGGTCGGAGGTCGTGCCTTCTGACAACAGGCAGCTCTCGGAGGCTGAGTCGACTTCAGAACTTCTGTTCAGGAAACGCCTACAAAAGCCAAAGGACTTGCGTGAGATGGGATGGAAGCTCTGGAACATGGACTTGTGAAACGCACAGGCCGTGTCTTTGTCTGTAATTTCCCCATTTCCCAGACAGTGCTATGAGGCAGTCACTCGGCAGCAGCCCGTGAAGAAGACACCTGTCCCCAGACGGGAGAAGCTCTGTGCCGAGGCCTGCTGAGGGCTCTTCAGCCCCTCCTGCCGCACAGGCCACTCGTAGGGCCACCCGAGCGGCCAGGAGGGCGGGCCTGGGAGTGGACACCAGCCCGGGGAGAGCCTCTCTGGGCCTGTTTTTTCAGCTCTACTTCTAGCCCATAAGTGCAATGACAGTGCTCCCTCCGAGAGGGCAGTGAATCTGATTCATCAGCACAAAGGGCTTAGGTCACACTAGCACACAGGTGCTCCAAAAAAGAGTGACCGAAGCCGTCCACGGGAGACGACCAGCTGCTGGAGGTTACCAGTTAGGCCCAGACCCTTCAGTTTTCCAAGATGTTTGGAATCAGAATGTTTCTAATGGTTTTTCAATGTTGGCCCTCTGTTTAAAAAAGGCACAGTGTGGGCCTGATACAAGGGCCTTTGGGCCACCAGGTTGTGACCGGAGATTTAGATGAGCGAGAGCCAGAGATCAACTCACTTGCGAGCCTGCTGCAGGAGGTCATCCTTCCGCTGGACCAGCATGCGCTGCCTCTCGTCCGCAGACTTGGAGAAGCGGCTCCCCCGGGCCTCAAAGTCTTCCCCCTCACTGGGCTCCACCTCCACCTCGCTGAAATCCAAGGCCTCCTCCAGCCGAGGACTGAGGTCTAGCGGCACACGCTCAGTCTGGGCACAGAGGAAGCGAGGGACCACTATGACCCCAGGCCACCCTCCTAAGAGCAGATTCCCCACCTAACCCAAGTGCCCCAGTGTTCTTCTGGACCCAGGGGGAGGCGCGCTGCCAGCTGGGGAACCAGCAGCATATGCGGAATGGCCGATGGGGGCTCCTGAAGGACCAGCTGCTGTATAGGCTTGGGCCCCACTAGGAACAGCACCTGACTAAATGTTCGGTATTAGTGAAATTGTTGTACAGGATTATCAATATGGAAAAACAGAGGCACCTCGAAATTGTACTGTCAGAAAGTAATAAAGTTAACTCTCAGTCTGCATTCTGGGAAGGTTCTGTTCAGCTCTACAAGTCACTCTCACACTTACACAAGTATTATTGCAGTTACTGCACAAATTTTATACCTTCACTGGACTCTGAAAACAGAGGCAGGCAGATTAAAAGGGATAAATTCTAAGGATCTTTTTTTAAACAGCTATAAGTCACACGATTCCTTGTGTAACAGGATATTAAAATGGGACTCTCTCAGTTTGGGCTCAAGTTCTGAACACGAAGACAACGCCCAGGCTCCCCCCCAACACTTGGGCTGTGCTCCTGCCATTGGACCGACCCAAGCAGCCCAGGGTCAGCCCAGCACCCAGCTCTAGGCGACAAGAGTTGAGGTGGAAGAGGCTGAGAGACTGGCCTATTTGTAAGCCTTCCTCTGTGTGGCACTCATCTGTCATGCACGGTCACCCGTCCCTGCTTTCAGCCTAGTAAGTGAGGGGACTTTAAGAAAGCCATATGTCCAGACCAACACTCCCTACAGTTTGGGGCCCTGGGAACTGGTGGTGACTAACACCCCTGAGGAATCTCGAGACTAAGAAACTTGCTCGTGGCAGATAAAAATAGTCTCTGAGGGGAGCAAGTTCAACTTGCATTGACCCTAAGGCCCTGTTGTGTGTCCTGGGAGATGGCTGTGGGTCCTGCAGGAGGGGACCAGCCTGAGGTTGTTGAAACAGACTTTGCCCACAGGACCACGCGGAGGGTGGTATAGGCTCCACAGAGGTTGGGGCGCGATCACAGAGAGCCGGCCCGGGCTGGGGTTTCCGGTGCTAGATGGGGCAGGGGGTCTGTAAGGTAACAACTGTGGAAGATACATAGACAAAGACACACACACACACACACACACTGGGGTCATGTGGCCAGACCCAACCCGCCCTTCTATACACACATACACACACACACAGACACAGACACACACACACCACACACAAACACTGGGGTCACGTGGCCAGACCCAACCCGCCTTCCTCCTGAGCCTGACTCCGGAGGAGCTAGAAAGAGCAGCTGGTGAGTGGAGGAGGAGATGAAGGAAGGAAACAGACGTCCACCCCCAGCCCTGCGGGCTTCCGAGCCAGCCTGAGCTCAGGCAGGGGAGAGCCTCTGCATTCAGTACCGGCACAGTTCATGCCGCGCCTGGGCTACGTCGAGATCTTTGCTAAGAGACCGTTATCCGAGGACTTCTTACTTCTTGAGAAAAACTGAAACCACTACATACCATGTTCCTTGTGAAATAAGTCATTTTCCTTCACTGCGCAAGAAAAAATTCAGACACTTTCATGTTAACTGTAAAAACAGAGGTGGGGAACTGGGACAGAAAATGAAAGTGCTCTCCTCCCAAGGGGCCTCCAGCCCAGCCAGCCCAGCACTCAGATCTAGGCTGGACCAGCTGCCTAAAAACCTACAAATGCAAACCTGAATCCCTTCTTCAAAAGCCAGGCGCCATTTTACAAATGCTGCCCAATCCAAACATGGATTTGTGTTAGAAAAATTTAACTCAGCAATGGATTCTGAAAAAGCCTTAGTCTTACGGTTTCCAATTTGCAGGGAAAAGCATGCAAAGTGAAAACAGCTTCCAAGTCAGATATTAGAACAGCTGCTTCAAGAAGCACCGCCCCCAAGAGACACTGGAGGATGAGGCGACACCAGGGTCGGACCTGAGCCCCGTGAGTGGGAAGCCTCACGTCACAGACACACAATGACCGGGTGGTTTGGGAGTTTTTCCAGTCTATTAAAGTTTCTGGAAAAGTGTGGTCACTGATTAGGCAAATTGAAAGTAGAGATGAAGGGTGTAAGCCAGAGCCCAGGGGGCCGAAAGCGTGCAGAGGGGCGCGCCTCTGCCCTGGAAACCAGACAGAGAAGCTGCCTGCGGACAAGGCGGCCACCTGAGTCCCCCAAGTGCGCATCTAGGCAGAGCTAGCTCCCAGGAAAACCATGCACCTCCCACCTCCACACCACGCAGAGGGTCTCGTTTGCTTGAAGTACATGGAAACACCTGGAAATGCTGAGTTGGGCAAGTGAGGTGTGCGGGAGAAGACCTCAACAGTCTCCGTCTGGGTTCAGATGTCCAATCCCCCTATGTCCTGCCTATACCCAGCTTTCCTCTGCCCCTCCTAGTGCTCAAGCTCAAGGCGGCAGAGCTGGCCTGGGGACAGCATGACTCTGTTCTCCTCCAGGTCCTGAGGACAATGCCCAGGGAGCGGGCTGCAGGCCCTGGATAGAAATGCAGGCCATGCTGAGGGCACCGATCGATCGGTTTGTTAACCTGAAATCCTGGGACGCTGTGGCATAGGGCCTTCTCTGCCACCCCGGCCCGAGGCTTCATGAACATGAGAGGCAGGACTGAAGACCACTGCCAGGCACCGGAATGCACACACTCTCTCCCCAGGGTGCAGGCCTTACCTGCAGAGAAGCTTCTCCCTCCTCCTGGTCTCCGTTTGGTCTATCCACAGGACTGTTCAATGCCGGCCTGATGCCATCTGAGCGCTGCAAGGCAAACAGCAGCACAGACAGTCTGGAGCAGCTCGGGGCTTAGAGAACAGGGCCAGGGAGAACCCGGGGTACAGAGAGAGCTTGGGTCCCCAGCAGTGTCTGGGCTTTGACAAAGTCTGCGGCAGCAATGAAGCTGCCACTGACAGCAAAAATAAGGCAAGGGAGCCCGAGGCCTGAGCTTCAGATATCACCTGGCTCCCATTCTGCCTTCCCTCAGGAACAGTGACCACACAACGGGAACACACCAACAGCAGGTAACACTGACTGAGCACTTACGGAAACCCGACAGGACCACCTCATTGATCTTAACACCCTGTGAAGCAGCTACTGTTGTTCCTCTCATTTGCAGCCAGTCTGAGATCCTGGCCGAGGCCACAGATGCACTGAAGCCCTGCCCATCTCCCTGGAAGGTCCTGCCACCTCAGTGCCGGCTGGCCAGGCTTCGTATCACTGCTAAGAACTTGCTCTGCCTGCACAAGGTCACCGTGCACCCCACCCCCTCAAGTGGCCCTCAGCCAGCAGTTGATGGGAAGTGGCATCCAAATGGCCCCGCTCCCCACCCTCCGGAGGCCTCCCATGGGATCAAGCTCTAGTCATCCAGGACACTAAGCTGCTCTAACAAGCCCTTACTGGCTGCCTCCCCCAACCCCCACCCATCTCATAGCCCCACCTGCTGCCTGTGTCTTAGAACCTTCCCAAATGACCCACTGGCACTAGAACCCTTGTCCCAGGCTCTACTGCTGGATAATCCAAAGTCAACAGCCAGGTCAAACAGGGAAGGACCGATAAGCCACGTCTAACATCAGCCCATTTGACTCCGAACTCCAGGCTTGTTCTCTCTCAAAAGATTCTCAAGTTTTAGGATTTTGTTAACACATTTCCATATATTCTTATGCACAAAGTTGAATGATTTCTTGTTAAATGACTCCCTGGTCATGTACTGATCCCCTGGGCCTGCCAGAGAGCTTGCTTCAGAATGTTAATACTTCGGTCAAATCACTGTGTCTTACATCTGAAACTAATACAACATTGTCCACCACCCTTCAATAATAAAATTTAAGTAAATAAATAAGTAAAACGTTACTACCCCTTGAACTCAAAGAGGTTATATAATGGGCCAGGAAATCTGTCCTTGTTAAAGCAGTCAGGAGTCCCAGCATCACAGAGCCGTCACACCTGATGGAAAAATCACACCAAGGTGCCCAGCCAACCAGGGACGGAGGGCATTGCCTCCTACAGCCGGGGGCAGCCAACAGCAGCCTGCAGGCCAAATTCCCCCTTCCACCTATTTTTGTAAATGTTTCCTAGAAACCAGTCAGGCACCCACACTCACATACTGTCCATGGCTGCTACCATGGCAGAGCGGAGACATTACAACAGGGACCCGGTGCACGAAGCCTACAATATTTCTAACTGCCCTTTACAAAAAAGGCTGCCAATCCATCCGAGAGGAACCGATGCCATGACGACCTACAGGGCCAGGCAAAGTGGGCAGACTTGCGATGTCCACCTGTACAAAACATTTTCCCCAATACATTTGTCTTTGTCTTCCTCCGAGCCCCTGGGGTGGGTCTGTCCTCAGTTAAGATGTGCAAAGTTAGGAAATTCATCAATCATGATTGATAATTAAGGAACTAAAAAGTTAATCTACAGGATTAAATCTTTGTGAAGACAGAATCTATTTTGCACTTACCTGTGTGGGAAAAGGGACTTGAATCCGTCCTTCTAAAATGTTGTCTGTGGTTATTTCCACCGAGCGGGTCAGCTGGAGGTCCTGCAGCACGAGGTGGTATGGAACTTGGGGAAACATTTCTTGAATCTGATGAGCCTGGAGGAACACAAACACAGAGGCCATGAGACATTCACTCTCGAGAGTTACTGCTCGGGGCTGTGGTGTACAGCGAGCTCTGCGCACTGAACCTGGCATCTGGCCTTGAACACACAAGCAAGAGGCCTCTCTATTCTGCACGTCCGGTCAACCTCACTGCTTCTGGCGTTTTTCCAGGATACCAAACAGGTAACTTGGGACAGCATCACTTTCAAGATAAAAAGAGCACAGAAATCCAGCTGGATCCCAAAACAGGCTCAACTCGAATATTCCAGTTTTAAAGTGTTCATTTTAAAGGTCAGTGTAACTGGGGTTGGGGGAAAAAAAAAGCGTCCTCCTTAAAGAACACCACCAAAAAGGAACAAACTTCTGATACACGGCCAAAATACATGGACAAAATTCAAATGCCTTAGGGTAAGTGAAAGAGCCTGACTCATAAGGCTATTACTATAGAATTCCATTTCTATAGCATTCTAGAATAGGCAAAATCAAACGGACACAAGACAGATAGGTGGTTGCCAGAGGCTGGGGGTGGGGAGAGAAAGTGATGACAAAGGGGCATGATGTCTTCTGGGGCAGGGGAGATGGAACCATTCTCTATCTTGAGGATGGTGACGGCCACACAACTGTAGGAGTTACAAGATCCACAGAATCAGCTACTACAAAGGGTGAATCTACCATACATAAATTATACTACAACCGGGAAAAAGAAGATTAAAAAGAATGTAAACTTGGAACATGAGAGCTGTAGGTTTCAGACCGCAGTCAAGAAACATCAGCAAGTCCACGCTGGGCTGAGTGGCAGTCGGGGTGTAGGGAAGACAGCACAGGTCTCTGACCCACCCCCACCCACGCTCACATCAAAGGGGTCCAGACTTTGTTTTTTTCATGTATGTGTATTTGTTTTATAATGCTTATATTCATGGTTTTGTTTGTGGAAAAGCCCAACAATCAAAAGGAAAAAAAAGCAGGAATAATGGGATTGCTTTAGAAGCACAAGGAAGTCTGCTTACAGGGGCACTAGCTCGGCAGGAGCACGGTGTTCTAGCTAGTAGAGGGGAAGGCATCCAACATCAGGGCCTTGAAAGCCAAGATTAGGGTGCTTAGTGTCTCACTGGGGCACAAGGACAAGACAAGCAGAGTCCTGCCGCAGGCCCCATGTCCCCCACACACCTGGGACCCTGAAGGGTTTATAGGAATGAGAGCTGAGCATTTTTTCCTCCAGGTTGAATCAAAGCTAAATGGAGAGGAGTCCATAAAAACCTCGACAATCAGTTAACATTCTTCTCTAAAACAGCTTTCCCCTCACTTCCCAAATAAAAACATGCCCGAGATTCATTTTACTAGACCAAAGCTCTTCTTCCAGAAAATCCAGTGAGTTCAATATTGGATCTTTATAAAAAATGTATGGGGCCAGTACACTTGGGGTGCTAAAAATAGGCTATTCCAATCCATCATGGAGCTGGAAGAAGAACAGCCAGAACCTCTCTGAGAAGTCTAAACACCCCAGCCTAGTCTTAGAGGTTCACGTGCCCAGGATTCTGATTTTCTTAGGGAGCAAGTGAGGTGATCCACCTGCAGAGCTCCGACAGCTGCCGGGGCCCGAAGTCCACTCGCAGAGCCAGACATGAGCCAGCGGGAGGCCGCATCAGGCTGCCACACTGCAGACCACATGCACCCGTTATGATGTCACGCACGCACTGCTGATGTGGCTGAGCAAAGGAGTACTGGTGAGCCTTAAAAACAAAAGAAGTTCTGGCCCCTGCTACTACGTGGATGAACCGTGGCAAGTAAAACAGGCCAGCCACGAAATGACAAACATGATCCCACAGGTGTTCCTGGGACAGGGGCTTGGGTGCACGGAGGAAAGGATGGGAGCGTGACTTCACTGGCTCCTTCTCCACAGCTTCTGAAACCTGTGTAAAATGGCCTGTTCAAAAACCTTAAAAAAAAAAAACAACTTAGAAAACCAAAACTCCCCTAATGCCCTAATCCTCTCAAGCCACCACTTCTATCCCACTGTTTCTCCAGCTGCCACACGTTTCCAGTCCACTGAGAGTATCCA
The DNA here is from genome assembly GCF_030435805.1 of Mustela lutreola. Classification (NCBI taxonomy): domain Eukaryota; kingdom Metazoa; phylum Chordata; class Mammalia; order Carnivora; family Mustelidae; genus Mustela; species Mustela lutreola. Next base: position 27,400,396 of record NC_081305.1, on the reverse strand, counting down.
AGCCCACAGGCCTCGGAGACCACCTGCTCCTCAGCGAGGAACAGACACCGCCTTGGCATCTCCGCTGGGACAGCTCCCGCCCAGCCTGAGGGGCTGCCGAGGCCCCGGCCCCAGTCCTGCTCCCACCTGGGTCGGTGCACAGCACCTCCACCTGCCCCACGGTGGCACTGAAACCCACTGCAATGGCCACCCCTCCACCCAAAGCACGGTATTGTTGAGGCCCATCAGTTCACCTTCTGACAAGTGTCGTCACGAGGCCCGTTCTTTTCATCTTTACCACCAACAGCCTGGTCCAACCACACCCTTCTCACCTGCACTGCCGCTGCCTCCCACCTGGGCTCACGGCTTCCCCTCGGCCCCCCAGAATCCAGTCTCCCAGAAGCAAATCATTCTGTTAAATGTCCGTCCATTGGGGGAGGAAAGAGGCCTTGAACAACCTTCTAATACTTCCAAGACAAAACCTAAATTGGGGGGGCGCCTGGGTGCTTGGGTGGTGAAGCCTCTGCCTTCGGCTCAGGTCATGATCTCAGGGTCCTGGAATGGAGTTCCACATCAGGCTCCCTGCTCAGTGGGGAGCCTGCTTCTCCCTCTGCTTCTACCCTTCACCCCCACTTATGCACACTCTAATAAATAAAACCTTTAAAAAAAAAATCTTAAAAAAAAAATTTAAACCGGACTGTGGCCTACTAAGCCCTGCCTGGCCTGGATCTGCAAGCTCAGTTCTCGCCATTGTCCTGATCCCAGACTTGCTAGGCTCCAGCCACCTCTCTGCCCGCAGCGCTTTCTCGCCTCCCAGCATCCACACCCATGGTTTCCACTGCCTGTTTCCCCCAACTGCCTCCTCCTCATCCTTCGGTTTCAGTTGAGGTATCGCCCCTGGGAGAGAAGTCCTTGGCCGCCTCCCCTAACACAGCCCTCACGGCCCCTACCCTGCCACATCACCAGCCTGACTCCCTGCGGGGCCCTCACCACATCGGCAGTAAGCTCCCTTGTTTCTGCGTGTAATCAGGCGTCCGGGCTAGAATCTACGCCCCCGGGAGCGGGGCCCACAACCGCCTTGTTATCTGGCAGGGGCTGTGCGACTGTTTACAGGGCACAGTGCCTGTCCCAAGAACAGGCTTTCAGGACAGCTTTGTCGAATCAAGTCGTGAAGAGAAAGACATGAATGAACAATGAACCAGGGACACTCTGAAGCACTGACCAGGCTTACCGAGGGCAGCCAGAGGCCCTATCTCAGCAGGACCGGGATAGGGAGCATTGTCAGACTCCTGCATTTACTGTCACAGTGAACTCTAAATTGCAATGATGAACATATTGCTCTAACTCTACAGAACAAAAATACACACCACATGATAAAGCTTTAGAAACACACAAAGAATATCTGGAGACTACCCTTGAGCCAGCAGCATGCGTGCCTTCAGATCTCAAAGTATACCCGTGTACCTCCACAGACATGTGTGTGCTTATGGATTTGGGGAAAGAAGGGGGCCAGGGGTCAGGAAAACACATTTCGTAGGCCCAATACAACTTTTAATAAAAGACCCATCATTCTCTCTAGTCACTGAATCTCCAAATACTTCTGGCTAAAATCCAGGAGAGCCCCCAGATTGGCCTAGAGCATGATGAAGTGAGTGTGGCAGGGCTCAGAAAAGAATAAATTATCTGCCACGCAATGGAACTGAAAGCTGGTTTAGGGGCGCCTGGATGGCTCTGTGGGTTAAAGCCTCTGCCTTCGGCTCAGGTCATAATCCCGGGGTCCTGGGATTGAGCCCCGCATCGGGCTCTCCGCTCAGTGGGGAGCCTGGTTCCTCCTCTCTCCCTCTCTCTGCCTGCCTCTCTGCCTACTTGTGATCTCTGTCTGTCAAATAAATAAAATCTTAAAAAAAAAAAAAAAAAAAAGGAAGAAGAAGAAGAAGAAAGAAAAGAAAATGAAAGCCAGTTTCCAAAGCAGTTCCAAGTCTGAAAACACAGGAATTTAAGTGGTCCCAGTGAATACAGAAGATGCCCCCGAGAATCCCGCTACTCCACCAAGGGGAGCCTGCGCACCCCGCACACCGTCAACCCCTCTTCAGTGGGTCACCATCCTGGCGCGCTCAGGGCCCCTTACCATTGCGTTCAGCTGTGAGTTGCTGGCCTGCGTAATGCCTAGAATGTTGGTGGTGTGCATCACCTCGACGGAAAAACTCGGCAGCCAACTGGCAATCCGGGACCCTAAGACAAACGAGAAGCCAGCACAAATTAGAGATCCCTTTCCCTGTGTTGTCTACTTTGGTGTCGGCCACTCCGGGCCACCAGATGGTTCCACTGAGGCCTTAGTACTACAGGCCAGGCTTTTTGCTCCGAGGGTCCCAGGTGGACAAGCTCATGTCTAAAGCCTCACATAGTACACATGGTATCGTCATCTACTGGGATCCCCATTTTACTTAGTGGGATCCCAGTGGCCATGGCATTTTGCCCCCACAGCACTCAGAAGTTAGATAACTTGCCCAAGTCCATACAATTTAATTACGGGGGTCAGGATTTGGAATCAGTCAGGTTCCAGAACACTTCACCACCACGCTCTCCCGCTTTCCCGTGGCTCTGGGTCCACACGTCAATCTGCTCGTAGCCTGGCAAATAAGGGAGCTTTTTCAAGGTTCTACAATCGCTACAAAGAGGGCTTTGGCTCTTCTCTTTCACACTATACACATTTACTACTCATGTGGACATGTCACTTTCACAACGATGTTCAAGTATTTTCTATTTAATCATCTGATTTGAAGATCCTGATTTTCTGATACAATTCAAAATTCTTTTCAGAGTGTCCCATGACACAGGCTTGTGGACTCAAAGTACCAAGAAGTCTGCTGCTTCTGCCATTTCCCTAAGAAAAGAGGATCCCAAGATAAAACAGCACCAGGGCGCCAGGGTGGCTCAGTCAGTTGGGCGTCTGACTCTGAGTTTCAGCTCAGGTCATGACCTCCGGGTCCTGAGACTGGGCCCCGTGTTGGGCTCTGTGCTCCACACAGCGTCTGCCCAAGATTCTCTTCTTCTCTCTCCTCCTGCTGCCCCGCTCACTCTCTCTCAAGTAAAAATCTTTACCATAACAACAAAACGCCACCAAGTATTGGCTGTGAAGCAACCTGCTGTCAAAGCCACACATTTAGGGGTTATTTCCGTCTCCTTCCCAAAGAGGCACTAAGGCCTGGAATATAAAACAGGCTAAATGGGTCTCAAGGCCTTGCCCAACAAAAAACTGGGTAATTATTTCACGTACTTACCAGAGAGAAACAAAGCTGACTTTTCTGTTTTGACTAAGTTTTTAGTAATAATTCGAAACGTAACAGACTACACAGCCGGGCCCCATGTGTACGATCTGCCCGCGCCGTTCCGAGGTCACACCTGATAGAGACCTTAACTGAGCCAACAAAGCAGCCGCCTCTAAGGCCTTGAGCGGCCACGGCCCAGCCAGCCAAGCAGCCTCACCTCCCGCTCTCAGAGACCAGACTCTGCTGTCCTTGATCCTCCTCTCAGAGGTCTCCCCAACACACCATGGCTCCCGCCACACTCCACCCTTGGAAACTCAAATCCCAGTTCTGAACAGCACAGCTCCCAACAAAATTCCAGGAACACCTGTTTCACGGTAACAAATAGGAACTCATAGAACTCAGTGGTATCAAAAACGGAGGAGAATCCACAACAGCTTATCTCAACGTGGATTAAGGAAAGACGGTCAACCAGCCCAATGTGGAGCCCATGGTTTCAGAATTTTAAATGCAGTTTTTACTACAACTCCTTCCAACACTGCCAAGAGGCAGAACACCCATATTTTATGGGTGAGGAAAAGCTTCCGGCTCAGAATCCACTTCTGGTACTCACTACAAAGGCTGCCCTGCGATCCTGCATTATACACTTACGCACTGCACTGACACAACCAATCATTAGCGCCGGTAAACCAGTAAACTGAGTAAGTGTGTGCCTCACAGGCATGACTGAGTCAGTACTCGGACCACCTCCTCCTCCCCACCCCCACCCACACATTTGCAGAAAATCCAGCAAATGCCTGGCATAGAGTAACTCCCCAAGGCTATCCGCACCCACTGAACACTTTCAATTAAGAGGGAAATATTTCTAGTAAATTGGCCTACGCAGGGCAATTTATAATTAAAACAGCATCCTCTTAGGGGAGAAAGCCCCTCGGGTACAGCTTTAGAGGTTGAAACTAACCATCAAAGTGGAAGAAGTGATTGTGTTGATTTAGGCGAGGTCGGCCTTCAGCGGCTGCCACAGGCACCAAATTCTCATCCAAGTTGTCTCCTTGCTGGTCCTCCCGGACCCGGTTATTGTCGGCAATATTGAGAGACATTCTGCATGTTGGGCAGGAGGTGTCTTGTTCTAGCCAGGAACGAAGGCAGGAGCTACCAGAAAGTCCAGAATAAGATATCCTTAGCATATTTTGTGAGAATTCACCAGAAGCACTCTGAATGTAGCAAATGTGTTGCAATTTTTGCTTCTATTTACTGACAGTGAGATTTAAATATAGAGAAATGTTTGCTGACCTTACCTCTTCACTGATATACTTCTAAGCGTGTTCTGCTGTGAACATTAATTCATCAACATACATGGTCACCTAGCCAGCTCCTGGTCATGACCCTTCGCAAATAAGACCCCATCACATGGCCGCCATCTTCCTTTCCAACTCTATTCAACTAGTTCAGAATCCATGTGGCTGCACCCTGGCCTCCTGTGAATCTGACTCTTCTACAGAATTTGATCAGTGCTCTCAACTCTACTTCAGCTACCCACGAACATGGTCATAACCTTGGCTTTCTCTTCAAACTCTTGACTTCAAACATCTCCCTCTAACTAAAGCTCCTCTCCCTCCAGCTTACCCTGAGCCCCTTATCTGCTGAAAGCACCCTCCCACGATGACACCACTTTCTTATTAAGTATCACAACCCCTCATGCCCTCACTCTCCTCTTTACCTCGCTTACCTCCAACCACTCCTGTACACCCACCACCTCAGCTTCTCCAACCTTCTACTATTTGTACTCTGCTTTCCCAAGGAGGCTGGACACTTCTTTCGCCCTTTCTCTCAGGAAATGACAATGTATTAACTATGCCAGAGCCAATAACTATTTGGGCTGTCCATTAACGGGAAGTGAACTAACAAAACCAAGGTTGGATGAAATATCTCTAAGGTTCCTTCCTATTTTATAATAATACATTAACTTTCTTCTAAGATTTCAAGAAGCCTTCCCATCCCATAACATGTTATCTTTTCTCTAAGAATTCAAGAAGGGACTGAATAAAAAGTGCTCACCTCCTCTCTCTCTTTTTTTTTTTTTAAAGATTTTATTTATTTATTTATTTGACAGAGAGAGAGATCACAAGTAGACAGAGAGGCAGGCAGAGAGAGGGGGAAATAGGCTCCCTGCTGAGCAGAGAGCCCGATGCGGGACTCAATCCCAGTACCCTGAGATCATGACCTGAGCTGAAGTCAGCGGCTTAACCAATTGAGCCACCCAGGTGCCCTCCTCTGTGTCTTTTTAGTATCTGGAGACATGGGCATATATCACGTTAGGAAGGAGAGCCTCACCCCAAAGCAATGACCCCCAAAACATCTGGCAACCTGTCAGTACTTAGGTATCAAAATCGTCGCCAAGGCCAGGATGGAGCTACTTCTTACCATCTGTGCACCAGAGGAGTTTATAACAACAATGTGACCAAAACACGAGTGTCTACAGCCAATTTTATCACATTTGAATAAAGTTTCCATTTGTGACCATTTCGTCAAATAAATGATTGTATTTTTTAAAAGCTCACTTCCTTCCTCATAAGGGAAGTTGATGATTAATCAATTAAAGTCTGTTTTCCTAATGAACACCCTTAAATCACACCGCCAGTAAAATTAGCCTTGTGTGGGACTACAGAAGTATGTTAAGATCCTAGGCACCCTCCAATAATGCTACACTGTGACACACTTTTCATCAGCAAACCTAATTTTATTTTGTATTCTGCAAAACCTTCCCACATCAAATATAATAGCCTGAAAACTTCAAGGTGAAAACCACCAGATACAGTGACCTTAGAAATCAAATGCTAGAGTTCCCCAGCCAAAGAAACCAAACCTCAGAGAAAAACAGGTATTTTTCTCTGTGACTATACTCATACCCTATTGAAAGAGTATTTCTCCCCTTTCTAAGTATGACACTTCAATGTAATAAAATAGTCACTGGATTTTGAAATCTTCTAAACACATCTTCTATGAAAACAAATTATCTAGCTACACAATCTCCTGGCATCTAGATATTTAGTTTTATCATAAATTAAAATGCATTTACCCTTGATTACTGGAGTGTTAAGTCCTGACAGCCAGCTCTTCTCTTTGCAGTACAAGTGCCTGCATTCTTCGATGGCCAAGGCACTCACCTCCAAGATGACTCTCTCAGATAAACACAACGCCAGCCACAGGACTAAATGAGGAGCCAGCAGCCCCCTTAGTTTGTTTCAGAGATCTTGGTTGATTTCGGTAACTGACCAAGTAAGGTAGTTACTATACTATATTTTCTCTTCCTGTGCTTTAAACTCCTAATCTTACATTTTAAACATTTTTTTAAAGATTTATTTATTTTAGAGAGAGGGAATGGGTGAGTGGGGGTGTGGAGAGCAAAGGGAGATGGAGAGAAGCAGTCTCCCTGCTGAGCTCAGAGCCCCGACACAGGGCTCGATCCCACAACTCTGAGAACAGGACCTAAGCAAAATTCCAAAGTCAGATGCTTACCTGACTGAGCCATCCAAGTGCCCTCTATTCTTATGTTTTATTTATTTATTTATTTATTAAAGATATTTATTTATTTATTTATTTGACAGAGAGATCACAAGTAGGCAGAGAGGGAGGCAGAGGGAGAAGGGGGAGCAGGCTCCCCGCTGAGCAGAGATCTGATACAGGACTCGATCCCAGGACCCCAAGATCATGATCTGAGCCAAAGGCAAAGGCTTTAACCTACTGAGTCACCCAGGCGCCCCTATTCTTACGTTTTAAATTCACCAACAGTGAGCCCACAAAACCCTGGGCTTCCATCCTCCAACCTAATAAAAGCAGAACCCGAGGCCCACGCTTTCATCCTACTGATAACCTCACTGTGCAGCCCCAGGTGTTCCATGTGCTTTCCAAGACCTGGGATGTAGAAACCCTTTTTCCCCAAACTTTCCTGATGGTTATTGCTAACGGTATCTTGCAGTCTGCAAATAATAAGAACTACAAGGGCCAGTGCAGCCCCAATACTGATTACTGATAAGCTGAGACCAGCACAAAACAACTATCATCCCACAATCCTGTTCCCATTTTATTAACCAAAGCTTCAATGTAAGGCAAACCAAGACGTCCTATTCATGTTTGAAAACATTCTCCTGAAAGAAGTCAGTCACAAAAGGCAGGATTCCTTTTATATGAACTTTCCGGAACAGGCAAATTCATAGACAGAAAGCAGGTTAGTGGCTGCCTGGTGATGGAGGAGGAGGAAATGGAGACCCATGAGTGTGCGGGGTCATGCTGTGATGCTGAAACTGTTTCAAAACTACCAAGAAGTGGTAGCCGCACAACACTGAATGCCCTAAATGCCACTGAACTGTAGACTTTAAGACGGTTCATTGTTAGGTGAATTTTGCCTTCATCAAAGAAGGAAATTGTAAACTTAATCTAATCAGGTACTTTATTTGGAGAAATGCTGTGTGAATTTTCTGGTCTTCCAACCTCAGCCAGCGCTGTACGTGCAGTTACCCAGCCGCACAACCAGGAGAATCCCGGATTCCTCTTCTAGACCTTATTCCCAGAGCCAATTCAGCACCATGCGCCTCCATTCCTCCGATCTGCCCATGTGTCCCCAAGCCCCTTCCAGCCCAAGCTACTCTCAACACACGCCTGAATCACTGAAGCCCTTATTAACCAGTCCTCCTGATCTTCTCAAGCTGTCAATCTGATCCCCAACGCCTCCTACGGCCCTTCAATGACTTCTCACCTTTTCCACCGGCCCTCAAGCCCCTGAAGGTCTAGCTCCTGCCTGCTTCTCCTGCTTCAGCAAACGCCACTCCCTTCGTAGGTTCTAAGTCCTGGTCACACCAATTCTCTTTCAGTTCCTTCCACACACCCCATTCCCTCCTGTTAGAATATCACTCCCCTTTTGCTGACTCAACTCCCACTCATCACCCGGAGTCACTCCTCCAGGCTTGAGTCAGATTCCTTTGCTGCAAGTTCTCAGGAACCACGTTCCTTTCCTTTGGAGTCCTTAGCTCCATTTATACATACACGTTCAGAAATGTGCCTGGCTGATTTCTGTTCCTCTCCTCCATTAAGCTACAAGCAGCAGGAAAACAAAGACCGTATCTGTGGGTTCTGTTTTAGCCCCAGACCCCAACAGAACACCCAATATAAAAGAAATTTTATCAACATATGTGTTCTCCATAAATGGACCCACAACTATATGGTTAACTAATCTTTGACAAAGCAGGTAAAGAATATCCAGTGGAAAAGAAGACAACAAATGGTGTTGGGAAAACTGGACAGCAATATGCAAAAGAATGAAACTGGACCACTTCCTTATACCATACACAAATATAAATCCAAAAATGGATGAAAGATGGAAATGTGAGACAGGAAACCATCAAAATCCTAGAGAACAGAGGCAGCAGCCTCTTTCACCTCGGCTATAGTAACTTCTTCCTGAAATATCACTGGAGGCAAGGGAAACAAAAGCAAAAATGAACCACTGGGCCTTCATCAAGATACAGTGCTTCTGCACAGCTAAGGAAATAATCACGAAACTAAAAGGCAGCCTATGCGGGTGCCTGGGTGGCTCAGTGGGTTAAGCCTCTGCCTTGGGCTCAGGTCATGATCTCAGGGTCCTGGGATCGAGCCCCGCATCAGGCTCTCTGTTCAGCGGGGAACCTGCTTCCCCCTCTCTCTGCCTGCCTCTCTCCCTACTTGTGATCTCTCTCTCTGTGTCAAATAAATAAATAAAATCTTTAATAAAAAAAATTTTTTTTTAAATAAAAGGCAGCCTACAGAATGGGAGAAGATATTTGTAAATGACATATCTGATAAAGGGTTAGTACCAAAATCTGTTAAGAACTTATCTAACTCAACACCTAAAAAAGAAGTAACCCAGTTAAGAAATGGGCAGAAGACATGAACCGACATTTTTCCAAAGAAGACATCCAGATGGCTAAAACAAACATGAAAAGATTCTCAACATCACTCATCATCAGGGAAATGAAAATCAAAACCACACTGAGATACCACCTCATAACCTGTGAGAACGGCTAAAATTAACAACACAAGGAACAACAGATGTTGGCGAGGATGTGGAGGAAGGGGCAATCCTCCTGCACTGTCGGTGGGAATGCAAACTGGTGCAGCCACTCCGGAGCGCAGTTTGGAGGTTCTTCAAAAAGTTCAAAACAGAACTATTATACAATCCAGTAATTGGATTACTACCCAAAGGATACAAAAACACAGATCTGAAGGGCCAATGTTTACAGCGGCACTATCAACAAGAGCCCAGACTATGGAGCAAGCCCAAATGTCTATCGGCTGATGAGGGATAAAGAAGATGTGGTATATATATGTAATGGAATATACTCAGCCATCCAAAATGAAATCTTGCCATTTGCAATGATGTGGATAGAACTATTACGCTAAGTGAAATAAGTCAGAGAAAGAGAAATACCATATGATCTCACTGATGTGGACCTTAAGAAAGAAAACATGAACATATGGGAGAGGGGAAAAGAAAAAAAGGAGAGAGAAACGAACCATAAGAGACTCTTAACGACAGAAAACAAACTGAGGGCTGACAGGGGGAAGGCAGGTGGGGGTGGGGTGGACATTAAGGAGGGCACTTGTGATGAGCACTGGGTGTTGTATGTAAGTGATGAATAACTGAATTCTACTCCTGAAACCAATACGGCACTGTCTATTAACTAAAATTTAAACTGAAAAAAAGTATTTAAATTTAAAAAATTAACATTAAAATATAATATACCTGTTTAGCTACTGATGCTCAAGTTCCAAAGCCCTTCTGATATTAAGAAAAGGAGAAGAAAATTGTAGAAGAAATTGAAGAAGAAAAACAATTGGGGAATATAAAATGAGAAGAGGAAGAGTAAAGATATAAAGATGAAAATTTTCTCAATGTGCAAAAATGATCACAGATGCAAAAGGCCAAAAATAGCTCAGAGGTACCTCATCATCAAAAAAACATCCAATCCAGGGTGCCTGGGTGGCTCAGTTAGTTAATTCGAGTTAGTTAATCTGACTTCAGCTCAGGTCATGATCTGAGGGTCCTGGAATCAAGTGTCTGTTTCTCCCTCTCCTTCTGTCCCTCCCCCTGCTCATGCTCTCTCTCTCAAATTAAAAAAAAAAATCTTAAAAAAAAAAAAAATAGATTTTCTGAAAATGCTGTTTGGTCTCCCTGATAACATCATCAGTTTTTCTGGACTGTTTCGCGGCCCTGGTCCAATCCCCAACTCAACCCACCTCCCTGGCATGTTGCTTTTCTGTTGCTTTTGTGCATGTGCAAAACAGAAAATTATAGTCTCTTGTCCCAGTGAGTGCATAAACTGTTTCAAAGCAAGGACTCCCCCTGTCCCTTTCTTTTAAATCTTGCAGGCATATCTGTACTACTTCAGGGTTTAACTTGACAAGGAATATGAAGACAGCAGACCCAGAAATGACGATGGCAGGCTGTGAGTGGGGAACGGTCCTGCCATATAGAGAAGAGGCTGAGGGATGGAGGACGACAGCCCAAAGCTTCCCACAGCACTCCCTGCCAGCCCTACAGCCGGACTGAGGTATTGTCCCCCCTCCCTTGCTAGGAGTGGTCTGGAGCATGGGCCCAAAAAGCACCCTCACGCCCTGGACAGAACACCAGTCCCTACTTGTGGAAAAGATGTCCACAGGGCAGTTTCCTCGCGGCCTGCATGGAGTCCCAGCAGATGGCACAGTCGTCATTGTTGACAGCCAGCTCCTCGGGAGTTGCAACTGCAAACCTGTAAAAGAGACGCAGCCAGCAGACCCCCTCTGTCAGTTCCCCACACGTACACTGGGTGCCCCATCGCAAACTTTGCCCTCTGACAGCAGTTACAAAGGAAACTGGCTCAAACATTTCCAACCACCAGAAACATTACACCTGCTTTCTCTTCGTAGCCCATCAAAGAGTTAGAAATGTATACACAGAAACGAACTCTGTCTTAACAACAGCTGTTAGTTCCTTCAACATAACACATTAGCTAAAAATGACTTGAGGGAACATTTTTGGGCAAACCAGAGGAGTTAAGACCCATCCCTGGAGAGCCAAACTGTTCCCCCAGACACTTAAAGGGTACCCATTCATCTCACAGCAGCAGGTTGGCAAGAAAGTCCCTCCTTTGGCGAGCTTAAGAGTGTGTATGTGTGTAAACATGCATGGGGAAGGAATAAGTGAGACCTACTTCATAAAACAGATCACAGAAGCCCAAGGAAGCTTCCACTTAAGGACAATGATGATAAAAATAATGGCATAATAAGAACTACCTAGAATTTATTGAGCAGCTATTACATACCCACCCTGTTCTAAGCACGTAACCTGCATTACCCCACTGACTCCTCCTAGCAGTTCCTGGACAAAGGCTCTGCTATCATCCCTAGAGCGGAAGCAACTGAGGCACAGAGATCTCACTAAGGTGCCCCCAAATCACAAAGTAAAGCCTCATGTAGGTGAGGATTCACACCAGGCAGTCCATCTCCAGAGCTTCCACTTATCATCTTTGCCCTGCTGTTAACAGCTAACAAGAGTGGCTCTCGGATCACCCGGGATCGGTTATTATGGAAGGTCTACAATGAGTCCAGTTGGGCAACACCGGCATGTGCTCGCTCACCTGGCCTCCATGTTGCCAACCACACGCAAGTAGTTCTTGTGCCGGCGGATTCGACGCTGCACTTCGTGGAACAGGTAACGCAGCTGCATGAAGATGACCAGGCTGGCCATGGATAACCAGATGTTGCCAAATAACTTCATGGGAAGGAGGAAAAATCAAACACACAACAAAAATGAATGGAGAGCCACTGGGTGGCTCAGTGGGTTAAGCCTCTGCCTTCGGCCCAGGTCATGATCTCAGGGTCCTGGGATCGAGCCCCAAGTCAGGCTTTTTGCTCAACTGGGAGCCTGCTTCCTCCCCTCTCTCTGCCTGCCTCTCTGCCTACTTGTGATCTCTCTCTGTCAAATAAATAAATAAAATCTTAAAAAAAAAAATGAATGGAAATTTGCTAGTGACAAAGGTGAGGTAGGCAACAGAAGCTCTCATTTGTGGTAAGGGCGAGCTGGAATGACATTTCACCAAGCAAGTGCAGGTATTTCATCTCACTGCCATGACCAATGTACACACTCTTCGGCCTCGACACTCCATCACCACCTATATTTTCTCAGGAATTAATCAGAAATTTAAAAACTTTTTATACACAAAAATATCCGTCCATGCGATTACAAAAAAGAAAACCAGTAAATGAGCAAAATGCCCCGCAGGGAAACAGTCCAGTTGTAAATTCATATAATGTAACAGTATATAGTCATTAGTTATATTTATTATAAAATAAAGTTATATATTAATATTACACTATATTTATGTATAATATTTTTAAAAGATTGATTATACGGGAAAATATCCAAGTGAAAAAAGCCAGATAAAACTATCTTAAAAAACTAGCATGTGACAAGAAATTACGTAAAGATGTGAAAATAGCAAATAGCTGAATACAATCTAAATATCTACTATGAGGGTTGGTTAATTAAATCATCATACATCTATATAATGGAATTCTTATCCTGAAGGCATTATAATGGTTCAGAAGAACTGTGGCTAACACAGGACAATACAGATAACACATTAGCTTAAAAAAAAAAAAGGCAAAACTAAACTGTATGTCGAAAATACAATCTCAATTTATGACTGTATGTATTTGAATATAAAAAGCAACAATAAATACAATAAAATGTTAAGTTATCCCTGGGCATTTAGGAAAGCTTTTTAAATAAAAGCTAATTTTTTTTTTTTTAAGATTTTACTTATTTATTTGACAGAGACAGATCATGAGTAGGCAGAGAGGCAAGCAAAGAGAGGGGGAAACAGGCTCCCCGCTGAGCAGAGAGCCCGACTTGGGGCTTGATCCCAGGACCCTGAGATCATGACCTGGGCCGAAGGCAGAGGCTTAACCCACTACCCCCTACAAAATAACGGCTACGTATCAGCAGCCACAGAAACTAGGCGGGGCATACGGAATCCCCTTAATTTCATGGTAGAAGAATGACCAGTGTATGGGTCAGTGGAGTTCACAGTGTCAGAGGACAACAAACTCCTCCTCAAGCTGGGCTCCAGCCGAAGCGCACGCCATTATTCTACACCCAGCCGCAAAAAGACAGAGGGACACAGCTGCGTCTGTTTTGAGAGATTTTACGCAGCTTACCCATAAATGTTTCATTTCTCATGGACTAACCAGGATTCCTGATTCTAAAACACTTAGCTCTCTGTTAGAGCTCCTTCTGCAGAAGCTTACCAACATGTGAATATGGTGCATGAGGTCCAGGGACAAGAGAGTGAGCTCCATGACAAAATCTGTGTAATAGACATAGGTTCCTTTTCCTTCCCATGTCCCTTCATGGTTGAGGTCCCAGAGGTGAATTACATAGCTGCAGTGAACAGGGAAACATCATTTTAGCAATTTACTATTACAGCTTAATCTGGCTTAAACATGACGCAGTACAGTCACATTTTTATAGATTTTATATATGTGACACTTAAAATCAACTTTATGAGTAGACCTAATCGCCTCCCTCCCAAATTTCTACTCACCGTAAAATCACATGAGCAGTCCTCACTGTCACAAGAAGAGACTATAAAGAAAGATGTAGTTCTTCTTTAGTAAAATTTGGAATTGCTCAGGCCAAACTTAACTTTTACGAAAAGATAAAAGGCAAGCATTTCTCAGTTCAACTAAAACACAGGTTATTCAAGAGGGGGGATGGTGGTGGGGTGACGGTGGTGGGGAACGGGATGAATGCCTTCAAAAGGTACAAACTTCCAGTCACAAGATAAATCAGGACTGAGGATGTCACATCCAATATAATGACTAGAGTTAACACTGCTGTGGCACATCTGAAAGCTGTGGAGAGGGCAGATCCTGCAAGTTCTCATCACAAGAAAACCCCTTTCTTTTTCTGTATCTCTACTGAGATGATGGATGTTAAGGAAGCTTACTGTGATAATGACTTCACAATCTATGTCCGTTATTCTTTAGGCTGTATACCTTAAACTTACACAATGCTGTGTGTCAACTGTATCACAACAAAACTGAAAGCAAAAAAGGAAGGTTGTTCAAGCTTACCAACTATTTTTGATCTGCTTCAAATTTCCATGGGATGGTTTCATGACCTAGAAACCAACTTTCATTGAGCCTTTTTCTATTAACATTGACTGATTACACCTGACCATCTCCTGGGGCTGCCTTCTACAATCTTGAGGTTCATTCTAGTAGCTTGATGATCACTTCTATTTTATACAGCAGAAAGTCCCCATCATGATTATCTCAAAGGGTGTTTGAATACTTGGTGATCCCATACCCAAAGTATAGTTCAGGTCCCCCAATCCAAGACGAGTACCTGCTCTCTACATAATGCTTTGTCCATTCCCCTTGCCCACATAAAAGCAAAAAGAATGAAGAATAAACTAAGACCTTCATGGTATTTTATACTATAGAAATTGACATTTTAAAAAACTCTTCTTAAAATACCAGACTAGAACTATTACATTGTTTGAGAATTGAAAATCCCAATTTATAAACGGAAAATATTTTACATAGAGAAACACTATAAATATAAAAATATGATTATGTTTAAAATATATAATCTGTAACATTATTAATTATCTTAAAACAATCAACAGTAATGAGCTAAAATTAAAATATGTATGTAGTATGATCCAATAGGCCTAATTTAAATATCTTTATTTATACCTTTTCCAAAATTTGGCTTAATATTAATAAAAGTAAAAAGCAGGAAAGTCAGACTATCATGCAAATGGTGATTTATTATAAAATATATCTAAAGCACACTAATAAAAAAAATCAGTGCAAAAAATTTTTAAGATTTTTTCAAAAGAGATACATACAGACAGTAATCAGTTGGAACTGCGAATGTCTTACTAAGTACTTAAATGTTCCTTTCCTAATTTTATTTATACTAATACAACTTATTCTGAAATCAATGCTATTAGGCAAAATTTCAAAAAATATTAAATTTTAAAAAATAACCTCTTATCCCCAACGTGGGGCTCAAACTCACGACCCCCAGATCAAGAGTCACACACTCAACTGACCCAGCCAGGCACCCCAATAAATTTTAATACTCTTCTAATAAATTCCCAAATAGTAGTTCAAATTTCGTGTTTTAATATTAACTAATTAACTTTAATAATCTATTATTTTTTTCACTTAAGAGTAGCAATTATGGTAAAGATAAAAAATATCTTGCCTTTGGCTGGAGGAAAAAAGCAAAGATAGCAATTGAATATAAGGACATACAAAAAATTTTTATTTCTATTGAATGAAACTTAGTATTTTCAGAAAGGTTTAAAAAATAAATTTTAAATACACATAAATATCTCAGATTAGTCTTCCAAAATAAAGACTAGAACTTAAATATTTATATTATCCTATACAATTTTAATTTATACCTACCTAAAAAACCCAATTTTTGGATTGTGCCATTGCTCAATCTGAACCTTAAATAATTCACTGCACCCTCTAACCAGTTTCCCCATTTATGAGCAGGAATAATCAAATGAGTCAAAACACATCAGATATTAAGAGCAATCCTCAGCATATAGTAAGCACTACACAAATGTTGGCAAAAATAATTACCTTTACCATGTTGCAGCAAGGATTACAGGAAATCATACATGTTCCCCTTCAATACCAGTACCCAACACAAAAGCAAGGAATTCAAAATACGCTTGTTAAAACAAAAGACCGACTCTCTCTCAGTCACCGCATGTGTGAATTGCAAATCTATAGGAGCATGATCAGAACGAAAGCCCACGTCCACATCTCACCTCCGCTGCCATGAAAGCCAGTGTGTGCATCCCATGGGTGTAGCCTGTGACACAACAGACGACTGCTAATCCACAGCAAGAAAGCAGCATTGCGATCAACAGAGACAGAACTCGCCCGTGGCTACTCATGGGTGTGGTGGGAGAAAATGAAAGCTGAAATGTACAAAACAGGACAAGGAAGTTCATTCTTCTTCACGGCAGTGTTAAGCTTCCCTAAGAAACTCGAGGTTAGTCTTGGTGTCTGTGCTCAGGAACCTGGGCTTAGCAGCACTGCCCAATGCCAAGCACAGACCAGCACCCCACCGCCAGATGGTTAAGACTGTCCAACCAACCTAAACACGAGCACGAGCTAATTACTTAGAGATCTTTATCACTTATTTTACAGACTATGAACAACATACACCATATTTTCATCTCAAATTCTCAAGGATCCTCCGCCTACCAGTGGGATGATAAGCCTCTCTCCAAGCAATTTTCCAAACGTATGCAGTTCTCTCAACACTCAACAGCAACACTCAACACTCAACACTCAACAGCACTCCAGACCGCACCATGTTCTGTTGTTTCTTTCTCAATCCTGCTCTCCCCCTCCTCCTGAAAATTCACTTGGAGCGAGAGTATTCCTACCGTCTTTAGGGCTGGGACAGAGGAAATGTCATCCAGGTGCGGAGCGCCCCCTATCTCAATGTCCCGATGACAGTATACAAGGAGAGGCAAGGGCGGGGGCGGGGGGGGGCGCAGAGGCCCAAGGGCTGGGAAGTCTGAGCTGGATGGTGGAAGTAACAAACCCGTTAGGGAGGTTGGACAAGTATCAAACCCGTTAGGGAGGTTGGGCACTAGCGCTCTTGACCCCTAGACGGCTTTTGGACTGAGATGAACTCACACAGAGGTGCAGGGACCTCCTGTCCCCGAGGACCAGGTGAGACAAGGAGTAAATGAGGCCCCGGAGCGGTGTAACGGAGCGGTGCCCGGGGGCACTGAAGAGCGAGATGTCACCCCCCCAACAGCTCTGATCTGAAGCGGAGACGCAGATCTCATACCCAGACAGAGAAGGATTCACTTCTCTCAGGACCCAGGTTGGCAAGAGGACTAATTCAGCCCTTGCCCACGGAAACAATGTAAAGCAATCTAAGCTAGTCCAAAAGAAGGCTCCAAGAATCAGAGGGGGAAAAATGGAAGGAGACTGGAGCAGAAAGTACCTGGAAGACAGCAGCTTTTATTCCGTTTATACACTAAGCTTTCCTCGTGCTGTGATGGAACAGTTTGTTGAGAGTGAACTGACCCCACTAGGGCTGTAACACAGTCTGCTAGTGCGGGGGCGGGGGGGGGGACCTCAGGAGGAGACACTGATCCTGCATTCTTTGGCTGCTGCAAGAAATGCCTCAAGAAACAGGCAGCGGCTACCTGATCTAGGAGCCTTGCCCTGGAGACCTACCCAGTACGCGCCCGCTATGGCTCCTTCATCTTACACAACTCAAACCTGGCAAACGTGTGACTAAGCAGGCAAAGAGCTCTGGCTGAAAACTCACATATTCGAATCGGTCCTTGCAGAGCTGAACCATCAGATGTAGAAATACAAGTCCAGCAAACCAGAGGCACCACATGACCACCTCTTCCACCGTCTGCACATTCAGCACACCAAAAATGAAAATGAACTTGTAGAAAATAAAATTCCAGAACTTGTCTTTGAGGTGCTGAAAAGACAAACATTTATAAAGGTTAGTACTATTTCATCTAACCTATTTAAGAGATGTTAACACGACAAAAACTGGCTGCCCTGGAGAAGATATATCCTATAGTTAGCTTTCTAACATTTGTTCAGAAGACAGCAGAAGGTAAAAAAATAAAAAATAAACTCTCCAAAGAATAAAGGTAAGGCCCCTAGAAAATCATGTGTAGACTCTGGGTTGTAACCCTCGGTCAGTTATAAAGTTTTAGCCATCAAAAGGAGAGTGATAGGGGCGCCTGGGTGGCTCAGTGGGTTAAGCCGCTGCCTTCGGCTCAGGTCATGATCTCAGGGCCCTGGGATCAAGTCCCGCATCGGGCTCTCTGCTCAGCAGGGAGCCTGCTTCCCTCTCTCTCTCTCTCTGCCTGCCTCTCCATCTACTTGTGATTTCTCTCTGTCAAATAAATAAATAAATAAATCTTTAAAAAAAAAAAAAAAAAAAAAAAAAAGGAGAGTGATATTCATCTAGTACCCTGCATATTAAGAATAATACAAATACTGCCAACACAAAATTTTTAAAATGGTGAAGGTTACAAGTATCATTTTTAATACTTCTGCTCTTTGGAGTCATAAACAATAGAAAAGATTAGGCTTGTTCTTTTTAAACATCCTTCAGATTAACAAATACCATATGTTCATTCACCAGTCTATACTTGGTAAGAAAAGTCAAACAAAAATGATGCCTTAGCATTTTTATGCATTTCTCTTTTCTTCTTCCTAATGTGCAAAACCTTAATTTTGCACACTGCTTTATTTCACTTCTCACATTGTGAGAACCTGACCAGTTGTCAGTGAATAATCCATGAATATACCATTTTAGCGGTTACAGATGGACAATGCAATTGTTTTCGTCTCCATTCGGAAAATGTTGTAATGAATATCTTGGCCAGAGTTTGTATTTCTTCAGCATTATGGAATCAAAGGTTATGAATGTTTTTGCAGTTTCTAATAAGTACCACCCTGGTTTCCAAAGAAGTTGGATAAATGTACTCTCCCAGGGGTGGAGGAAGAGTAACTCTGTCTATATGGAGGACATCGGTTTTTAAAATCAAGGTCAAGGAGGGGAGTCTAGCCCCTAAAACACACTACTGAGCCATCTGTGGGAAGGGTGGGAACTGAGCAAAGAGGTAAGAATGAAACAGGACTCCTAAGTACATTCTCAGAAATTGTTCTGAACCATAAGAGATGTCTCACAAATTCAAACAAAACAGAAAAAAGCAAAACTGAATAGAAACAGAAATAACTGAACCTAAATGTGTAACAAATGAAGGACTACTGAAAGATAAGATTATTATTTTGGGCACTTCTACGCACTATAACGACTGTACATCGTTTGCACAAAGAACAAAGGGAGCTAAGAACCTTTGGTGAACGCCTGCTTCCAGATCAAGGACAGGTGAAGTACAAGGTGAACGCAGGACATCTTGTGCTTAGGTTTTGAACCTTCAGCCCACCATGTATTTGCTATGCGACTTGCGATGAGTCACTTAACGTTCCTGTGCTTCGGTCTCCCCACATACAAGGTGGGCCTCCTGAGCCTGGTGTCCCCTCCCAGAACCACTGGGGAGACCGACTAGGCTCCTATACATACAGTGCTGGGACATGCACCATAGCAGGCATGACGTGCCCGAAAAAAGAAAATTCCTTGCTCTAAACCTCCACGGAAGAGTCTCTTTTTTTATCCCACTTTCAGCGTTCAGTGTCTCTGCCTCCAGCGAGACTTTATTTCTTGAACTTCCCTGAATCACCCACAGAGCAAACCCATGTCAATTCTGCAGAGTTCTAGCTCAAACTAGTGTTTGATAAATGCCGCCGGATGACACGCATCAGAACAAAAGTCATCATGGTGGCGAGCACAGCAGAATGACTAGAGAGCTGTGAATCACCGTGGTGGAGAGCTGAAGCGAAGGTATCGCTGTGTCTCAGCTATACTCAAATAACAAGCTTTAAATAAATAAGTAAGATAAAGATGTGATCTGGACCGAAAAACTCGAAGTAGAATCACAGATGTGCCCGTTACCTCTAGACATGGTAAAAATCTCTGCAATGCTCCAGGGTAATGTGTTCTGAAAATTTTGAGCAGATACTTACCATTTCAGGAAAATGAAACCAGTAGATGGAGGCCCACTGGTGCCAGATCAGTCCACCCGCGAGGAGATGGCTTGCCTAGCCTGACCAATGTCTGGCCTGCAAGCCAGAAGATTTTCTTTACAAAGAAAGAAGCATCAAAAGGGGCTTTTGATTCCTACCCCAAAAATGACCTCCCATGGATGCTACACCTGGGAGACACATGGAGTTGATATTTTGGAGAAAGTGCTAAATATTCACCAGCGAAAACTCTCTGGGAGAACAAACAGTCCTGCTCGTAAGAGCCCTGCATCCAAGGGCTCAAGCGCACACTAACCTCGGTTAAGCTCGGAACTAGGACCTCAGCTGATCTGGTAACAGGGGACCTGGGTAGAAAGGGTAGGTAAGGAGCAAGGCCAATAGAAGTTCAAGGTAGCAGGTCCCTGTGTCTCATCGCTGAGATAAGAAAAAGTGAAATCTAGTTCTGTTTATATGTTGTTGTCTTAAGGCCAGTTCTAAATTCTTATTTGTAGACACACCATTCTACATTCCACGCTAAAATCCTTGGGTGCCCGACAGTCTGTACAGCATGCTTGTGGCACCTTCATTAAAAGCATGTCCTGCCCATATACATGTACCTTCTGGGAGTAATGTCCCAATGTCAGACTATGCCAACTGAAACAGAACAAGTCACCTAATCTTCTGCTTGTGGAAGGATGAATCTTAATTTACTTTTCCAAGGGGAGAAATTTAAATCTCTCAGTAATTCTTTTGGAAAAGAACCTATATTCTAAAGAGGGATGTTCATTATTATTCAAACTAAAACGAAAACAAACGTCTGCTTCCTTAAAAACTGCACTCATGAGAGTCATGGGGAAAAGAGCTACAAGAAGCAAGCAGGACTGGGACAACTTGGCTACACTGAACATGAACTGTGGATTCCAGAAAGTATTTTATCAATGCTAAGTTTCTTGATTTTGAGCATTGTGCTACAGTTACCTAAGAAAATGTCCTTGCTCTTGGGAAATACATACTGAAGTATTTGGAGGGACAGGGGTATGATGTTCACAACTTATTCTCAAATGGGTCAGAAAAAATATAAAGAAAAGACAAATGTGAAAGCACATGGGACAGAATGCTGACAACGGCGAATCTGGGTAAGGGGCACACAGACGCTCTTTAGAGTAGTCGTGCAATCCTTCTGTAAGTTTAAAATTATATTAAACACAAAGTAAAAAAAAAAAAATCTGGTCACTAGAATCCATCCTAAGGTTAGACTTACCTGCCTCTCACTCACTCGAAGAGGGCCAAACACGATACACTGGATTAGCTTAGCCACCAACATCAAAACACAGCATGCGGTATTTACTAGAACCTGTATACAAACCAAAGAAAGAAAGTTTATTTCCTCCTGTTGAAAAATAAAGGCAGGTGTAAAAATTTTGTATTAGGAATTCAACAATCACTTCTAAGGACTGGGCCTCCACAGTTCCCTGCCATTACAAGATAAGGAATATTTGAAGGCACACACTTTTATGAGTGTTGGTGGCAGAGATGAGGAGTGGGAAGGAGAGGCACCGGCTCACCAGTTAATCACAGAGCCCTGACCCAGTATGTACCATCCAGCAGGCCACCTTCCCCTTCAGCCCTGACTGCACTGTACAAAAGCTGCAGAACTGTATGTACCTTGTAAGCCATAGGTATCTCTTTGGTGTATCATTTCCTACATTAAGATTTTGGGAGCCTTGAAGAAAGCTCTTCTAGAAGTTGAGGTTATCGTGAACTAAAACCCAGCACCCAAACATCCTACTCTGCCCTGCCAAACAAATAGCAGATGAGGAGGAGAGTGCTGATGGTCCCCAAAAAAGCCACAAGACCCTGTACATATATAGGGATATGTGTATATACACATATGTACTACAATGGGACAATCTACCAGCCAAAAGATAAATGTTCTCGGTGCGCAGTGCTGGTCTTCAAGGAACGGATCCAGGGCATCAGAGGGGAATGGAACTGAGGAACCAGGAAGAAGGAAGAAACAAACTGGCAGGGCTGTCTGAGAACTGGAAGGCCACCAGGAGCCACCACTACAAAACCAAGGCCTTCTTCAATAGGAGATGGGAAATCTTCTCTTTCCTTAGATAATTAAGAGATGGATATCCCCACACCTAAACAACAAATCTAATGCTCACAAAATGAAGGAGTGGGCTGCCCTTGACCAAGAAGCTAGTGGGACACATCTTACCACTGATGCTCAAACGATTTTTTAAAACTCTGCATGACCCCAAAAGCCAAAAAGACCCAAAAAGTCTTTTGATAAAGACAGTAAACATGACTTGTATTGAGAACACATGGAAATGAACCCTAACTCAATGTAAAGACTGCTTCAAGCTTTGATTCACTAACTTTACAGGAAGATGGCCATAATCTTCTTCCCGGGTCCTTCCTCCCTCTATTTTTAAAAGAAGCAAATGATACTGTGGAAGGAAAAAAAAAAAAAGACCAAAAAAGTAATATAAGGAAACAAGTTCCTTCAGATCTAGGCCTTCAGGTCCCTCTCAGGATCTCGCATCATCTACCCCTTCGGGAGAACACACACAATGGCAGCCCCGATTCCTTACAAAAAGATTAAATTACGTTTAGTCCTATTCTGCCTAATGGGACAAGGAAATACGTGATATGGTCTTAAAGAATTAAAAAAAAAATAGTTTGGCTGAAACTGCTCTGGTCATTAATTAAACCTGCAAATAATCAGGAAAAATCCAAATCAGTTACCCAAAACATCCTATATCCCTAATTGGTGACTCCCTGGTTGAAGAGCCCTATACAAAACCGCCCAAAAAACAGCTTAGAAAACTCATTTTTAAGGAGATGAAAAAGATGTGCAGGTTTCTTTTCATTGTGTTTGAAACCAGCCAATGGGAACTTTAGTCATGCTAATTAAGAAAAACTTAATCAAACAAAACCACAACCACAATCCTTCATGCCGCATCTCCTAGCTGAGCAGTTTTGGGTTTTTGTTTTTGTTTTTGCTTTTTTGGTTTTTTTAAAGTAAACTCTACCCCCAACGTGAGGCTGGACGTCACGACCCTGAGATCAAGAGTTGTATGTTCTATCGACTGAGCCTGCCAGGTGCCCCTGAACGGAATTTTTTAAGTCAGCCAAACATCCCCTGGCCTAATTACAACACAGTTTAAAAAAAGAATTCTTGCTGGTTTTGCATGTAGTAGCATAGGAAATAAAGAAAGTCCGCACATTGAGAATTACTTGTTCAAGGCATGTGGGAGGTTAAGAGAAGTGGGGGAGCTCTAGACCCTGCAAAGAGCTTTTAGAATCTACAGGACACAGAACTTGATAAGCATCTAACAACACAATTCGCAGGCTCCAGGGACAGCAATCAATACAGGAGAAGAAAGTAAACTTGGGTGGCTTAATCATTGCTCTATCCAAAAGCACATTCTCATATATCTTGGATTACAAAACAAAAAGTAGAGTATTATTTACTATTTCTCAGTTACATTTCTTAAAGTTCAAAAATACAGTTTAAAAAATCAATCTTTTTTTTAAATGGAGTCTGTCATAATTCCATCACTCACAGATAATCATTTATTTTAATTTCAATATAAGATTTAAAAATTAGCAAGGATAAGGGGGGAAAAGGAGAAAATATATTGATACAAGAAAGGGAATTTATGTAGAAAGGAGCTAACTTTCTGTAAACTTAATATGAAAGCTAGAGCTACACAGAATTGAAACTAAATTACAACTAATAATGATTTTAAGATGATGAACAAAGTGTTTTTAAAAACACCTTAACGATTATTAATAGCTATTCTATGTCTATTTATAGAAAAATGACAATATATGATAAATTCTCACCTGATTAAAGCCTTGAAAAATTACAAATATGGAAATAACATAATTGTAGCATTCCTCACTTAAAAGCAAATCCCATCAACTGCACTTCAGTTAGAAAAAAAAAATCGCCTATACGAAAAAAAATTTTAAAAATGGGGGCCGCCTGGGTGGCTCAGTCAGTTAAACATCTGTCTTCAGCTCAGGTCATGATCCAAGGGTCCTGGGACAGCACTGGGCATCAGGCTCCCTGCTCAGCAGGAAGCCTGCTTCTCCCACTCCCTCTGCTCTATCAAAAAATTTTAAAAATCTTTAGAAAAAAATTTTTTTACCATGGTCCTACGTGTGAATGTTTGCTAAATTTCACACTGTATGAAACCATTTGTTCCTGGGCTTCCAAATAGGACAGAAAGCAAAATAAATGGATAAGTGGTGTTTTCTAACTGAAATATTTCATTCTAAAAAATTAACTAAATACATTACAGCAAATCCCAACCAGTAATATTCTTACAGAAACCACACGTTAACCCAGATGTAAATCCACCTTCTCACCTCCAATAATCAAAATGAGGCTCACCTCTAGCACGCCTGGTCTGAACCACACATTATCCACATAGACCACACCAAAAGTGCTAACTTCGCTTTATCTGTTCTATGCAACTAGCTAGTTTTTCCTTGCAGGCAGAACCCAGACTGAATGTAAAGATGAGGAGTTCATCACTGGAGCCCTGTTCGCCAACAGCAGAAAAATGGAGAACAATTAAATGTCCATCAGAGAGGCAAGTTCAATAAACTGCCAGCCAGCCATTCGGTGGAATACAATGAAGCCAGGATAACTAACTCAGCAGCTCTCTACTAGCATTGTATGGAACCTTCAAGATAACTCGTTCACTGTTAAAAAAGCAAGGTGTAGAAATGCCATTACCACGCTACCCTGTATGTAAGAGAAAGCATATGCATATGTACACACAGATTCATCTGTATCATCATAGATGGGAACAGTGTCAAGGACTTGAACAACCTGTTTCTTGGTCTTCTACTTCTACTAATTACAAGAAAGTGCTACTGGGGGTGGGGCGCCTGGGTGGCTCAGTCGGTGAAGCGTCTGCCTTTGGCTCAGGTCACGATGGAGACCTGCATTGGCCCCCTGCTCGGCAGCGGAGCTTCCTTCTCTCTCTCCCTCTGCCCGTTTGTGTGTGTGCTCTCTCTCGCTCGCTCGCTTGTTCGCTGTCTCTCATATAAATAAATAAAATCTTAAAAAAAAAAGAAAAGAAAAGAAAAAAGGTGGTAATGGCCACTTCTGAGAAAGAGAAGCAGAAGACCTACTTTTCACTGTATCTCACTGAGACTTCTGCACCATGACCATGCATTATTTAATTTTTTAAATTAATTTTTCTTTTTTTTCTTTCTTTCTTTCTTTTTTTTTTTTTTTTAAAGATTTTATTTATTTGACAGAAAGAGAGATCACAAGTAGGCAGAGAGGCAGGCACAGGGAGAGGGGGAAGCAGAGAGCCTGATGCGGGGCTCAATCCCAGGACCTTGAGATCATGACCTGAGCCGAAGGCAGAGGCTTAACCCACTGGGCCACCCAGGCGCCCATTTAATTAATTCTTCTAAAGTTTAGAGTCTATTAAACTTTCTGACCAGTTCTGAAGTTCCACATTTATTTTTCTCACCATTGTGGGAGACTGATAACTAGCAATCCCAAACTGGGTGGCCTCAGTGATCTTGTTACATGGTGTTCCTACTGTACTAAAATGCTTCAGAAGTTTCTCTTATCTGTGCCAATGTAAAAACCTTAAATACTATTTTTAAAACCTCAGGAAACATCTTTCTTTTGTGTTAGCCTACAAAAAGAAAAAAAGAACAAAACAAGTTTTGTTTGTTCTGAGCAGCCTATAACAAAAAACATCAGATAGTAGTGACCCCAAGGAACTCCTACTTAATCAGGCTTAAAGTAATTCCCTTTAAGTCCCCATAAGAAAATTTCCCTCCCAGAATGGGTCTACTGTGCTACTTGGGAACAACAGAAACTAAATTATAAGACAGTTTGGCTTGAGAGGAAAAGAGAAAAGAGCAGATAACTCTGAAACAGCTTAGCCACGTTTTTCACTGTGTAACCCTGGAGGTATTTTGGGTCCTGTAACACGCTGGCCACCAATGGGGTGTGATTTATGAGCTTGTAATGAAAGCTGGTTAAAGTACCAGGAACTGTCTCAAGAAGAGAATCAATATGGTTATTTCTTAGTCTCCTACTTAACACCAGCACTAACCACCACCTCCCCCCCACACCATTGTCTCTTCCCTGGAAGAACAACTAAAACACGTTATCTCTCTGCAGGCTCCCTGTGACAAGTATAAAATGACATAATGAGGCACTTGGGGGTGCTCTCGGTTGAGCGACCAACTCTTAGTTTCAGCTCTAGTAATGATCTCAGGGTCGTGAGACTGAGCCCTGGTCGGGCTCCATGCTCAGAGAGTTTAAGACTCTCTTTCCCTCTCCCTCTGCTGCACCACCTCTCCCTCCCCAGCATTCATGCTCTTTCTCTCTCAAATAAATGAATAAATCTTAAAAAAATAAATAAATACAACACAATAAAATGCAAAAATGCATACTCCTCCTTATCACATTGATGACAGTGTTCCTCTTTTCACAATATCAGGGATCCTTCCTATATTTTTCAGTTGTTTATCTAGGCTTATATCCTCTTATTCAGAAGTGTTCCCTTTTTCCTTAGCAGCCCAACTTTTCTTTTTTTTTAATTTTTAAAAAAATTTTTAAGATTTTATTTATTTGACTGACAGAGATCACAAGTAGGCAGAGAGGAAGGCAGACAGACAAAGAGGAGAAAGCAGGCTCCCGGCAGAGCAGAGAGCCTGATGTGAGACTCGATCCCAGGACTCTGGGATCATGACCTGAGCAGAAAGGCAGAGGCTTTAACCCACTGAGCCACCCAGGTGCCCCTGCCCCAACATTTCTAAAGCTAATATTTTTCTCTAAACTTCACTGGAATAGTCAACTCATAAAGACTCAAACCTAGTAAATTACTTTTAATCCCGAAGTTTCATAATTACATGAAGATGGGCTCTTTAAAACAGGAGTCAGCAACGTTTTCTCTAATGGGCTATCAGGTAATAAATGTTTTAGGCTTAACAGGCCACACTCACCATCAAATAATCTTCCCCTTAAAAAAAAATTTTTTTTGAAAAATAAAAAAACCATCATTAGCTAAATGGACTGTACAAAACAGGCCAGGCCAAACAGGCCACCAGCTTGCCCACCCCTGCTCTAAATGGTCAGTTGTTCACTTTCCTCCATTTTTGTGCCCCCCCCACCGAGATGTGTATTTAAATTACTTGATTTGCATATAACTATGTCAGAACCTTAACACTTATATTCTCATTTCTCCATTTTACCATGTCCTGATCTTATAATTTTAGAAGCAAATCTGAAAAAAAGGAAAATAAAAAACAAGAAAGGAGACAGTAATGAAAATAATATGAATAAAGGAGTAGAAAAGCCAAACATTCCTGTACAATTCAAAACAATATGGAATAGAGGGGCACCTGGGTGGCTCAGTGGGTTAAGCCTCTGCCTTCAGCTGAGGTCATGATCTCAGGGTCCTGGGATCGAGCCCCGAATCAGGCTCTCTGCTTGGCAGGGAGCCTGCTTCCTCCTCTCTCTCTCTGTCTGTCTACTTGTGATCTCTTTTTGTCAAATAAATAAAATCTTAAAAAAAAAAACATATAATACAGAATGGATCAAGAGGTACTTAACCAAAGGGCCACCTGAAAATTATAAAATAAGCCTAGGTCACCTGAAAACCGTAAAATAAAATTAGGTAAAAAACCTAATCTCGAATGAAACTTTAGAATGAAAGTTCTAGAAAGACATGAAGAAACAAGTGATCACATCAAACCTGGGTGTTTGCTAGTGTGAGAACACTGGAGTCTCCCCTTGAACCTATTCTCAACACCCACACGGTGGGTGGGGGGCGCAATTGGAGAGACCTCTTTGGGGGAGGTCTTAAATCACAACATCTCCAGGCCTCTTGCCACCCTCACCACTGCTGCCACAGGTCACTCTGGAGAAAACCGTTTCATCATGACAGCCCCTCTCCCCTCCCCTCCCACTTAAACCCTATGGCCCACAAAATAATGTCCATACTCCTTAGAAGGGCTGGCAAGGTTTACATAATCTGACCCTCACCCCACATCTTATGCTCCCTAATCCATTTCTCAACCATTAGTAAAAAAATCACCTGGGGGCTCCTGGGTGGCTCAGTGGGTTAAGCCTCTGCCTTCAGCTCAGGTCATGATCTCAGGGTCCTGGGATCAAGTCCCGTATTGGGCTCTCTGATTGGCAGGGAGCCTGCTTCCTCCTCTCTCTCTCTGCCTGCCTCTCTGCCTACTTGTGATCTCACTCTGTCAAATAAATAAATAAAATCTTAAAAAAAAAAATCACCTGGGACATTTATCAAAATGAAGACTCCAAAGCTCTGCCTTTCCCCTTAAGTGATCCCTGGATACTATCTGAGAAACTACATTTTTCAAGTACCAGGTTGCCATTTTGAGACATATACCCCACTCTTAATCATAGGACCCAAGGGAGTTGTAATTTAAGAGCCCAGTTTATGAGCCGTTCAGCACAGGCCCTGTACTACCTTTTATATACCATCTGAGCTTCATACTCCGTTTTCTCTCCTTAAAATACACCATGCAGCTTGCTGAGATCCTTCTTACCTCCCAAGGCTGGGTTCAAATATCAAATATCACCTTCCAAGCATACTTCCCCTAGGCATCATTTTCTCTTTCCTCCAGACGCTGCCATATTTTTTTTTATGGATCTATTATGACTTACCGAATTTTGCTTTATTTGTCTATGGACTGTTTCAATATGGACTGTTTCGAGCGTGAGGGAAAGGGTTCACAGCTATGCCCTCCAGATTGCCCCAAATGGTACCTCTGAAAGGTTCTGAATTGAGTTTGTTAATCAAAACTTCCTGTTGGGCGCCTGGGTGGTTCGGTGGCTTAAAGCCTCTGCCTTTGGCTCAGGTCATGATCTCAGGGTCCTAAGATAGAGCCCTGCATCAGGCTCTCTGCTCAGCAGGGAGCCTGCTTCCCCTCCACCTCTCTCTCTGCCTACTTGTGATCTCTGTCTGTCAAATAAAAAAAAAAAAAAAAACCTCCTGAGATGCTATCAGACGTGTATTAATTTAAATTGTGCTCTACAAAGATAAGTTTTAGAGATTCCAGTATGCCAAACAACAGCTAGGAGGATTTGCAAACTGGCAGAAAGATCAGTTTTTGATTTGTCTTGCTTGGTTTTTAAAAAATTGAATCTGAATGTCTTTGGGCAGGGTGCCAAAGGGATCCATTTTGACCAATGCCCCACCAGATATCACTCGATCATGCTATCTGTCAGCCTAAGGAAGCAGGCTTTGGAGACGGTGGCTCCTGCTCAGCTACTAGAGCAGAAACTACGCCATGGGCGAAGAGGAAAGCTTCCAGAGCACACGTGGAGGATCTGAGAAACCCAAGGCAGGCCAGCATGAAAGCGGGAAAACCAGCAGGAAAACAATTAAGATCAACTGAAAAAGGAAAACAACCATCAACAGATCAGGAAGAAAAGAGAAACCTGCTTTAGGTAAGACCTCTAGTGAAAAGGCTGGGGGGGGAATTGGAAATTTCTTAAAATGGAAATTTTCTCAAAAGAAATAATTTTCACAGGATAATCAACAGGCTTTATGCAGCATTTTATGAAGAGGTGTTAACCTGGAATTTGAACACGAGTTTGGTAAAAACAAAAACAAAAAACTCTTAGGGGGAAAAAAACCACTAAATAATACTAGTAGTTCTATAGTAGTTACAACTCAAAGGCTTATTTAGGTCTCGTACTTAGGTTATCAAAGAATACATTATAATCTAAACATTTGGCAGAAACACTCTTCACATCACTTTAAGTTGTTTACCTGCTAACTCAAATGAAAAAATAGATTGGAAATTAAGACAAAAGAGAGGTGACGTGAGTTCTTTCTCTTCTCCCTTCTTTCCTACTGTTTACACAGTACCAAAGTCATGTACACAGCAGTGAAAGAATAAAACTTCACACCTCACTGTCTTCTAATAATCTCTTCATCAGAAGGACCAGAAGACTTAATCCACAGCCCACCGAGTTCATAAATCCCACAGCTTCCTGATGAAGCACAGTGGGATTAATTATAACAAATGAGTTGTGTATCATTCTCTATCCTTGGAATATTAATCTTAGTCATTTACAGCCTACTCTTAACCCCAAATGGGAACTGTAAGAGAAGACAAGCCCCAAGACACCCTAGTGAGCCCAAGTGACAGACCTAAATCCTGGAGCAACTTTTCTGATCATTCTGTGTCTGCGTGTGTGCACGCACGTGTGCATGTACACGCCTGGCATTCAAGGCCAA
Organism: Mustela lutreola; assembly: GCF_030435805.1. NCBI lineage: Eukaryota > Metazoa > Chordata > Mammalia > Carnivora > Mustelidae > Mustela > Mustela lutreola. The sequence continues at coordinate 27,370,185 of NC_081305.1, read as the reverse complement.
GGTGGAACCAAAGTTCTTCCAAAATACCGTTGATCTGCCCAGCTTGAAATTATCTGTCCTAACAAGCGAAACCAGCCTGTATGCCTTGTAGGTGCTGCTTTATCTTGCACTGGCAGACAAACTGAAAACACTGTTTTAAAATGGATCACTAAAAGGAGAAACTCCTGAGTGAAAACGATGAGCCAGCTCTAGACTGCGAATGTTTTACTGCCTTCAGACATCAAAGGAAACTGTCATGAATCACCAGGTAAAGGCAGCAGGAAAGAAAGCACGGGTTGTGTGTTTGACCCAAACAGGACAACCATATACTTAAGGGCAGAAAGAAAAGAAAAGTTAGGGGAGAGAGCCAGTCTCCTCACACAAATGTCCCAACACACCCTGATGCGTAAAATTCTCCCTTGGCCAACACAAGATTCGTCTCTAACCCCCTCCTCTTCACTGGCAGCCCATTACTAACATTCCCGTGCGGACCGAGCCGGAAAAGCCTTTCAACTTCCCTCCACAATTCCCTGAACCGCCGGGGTAACCGGCTCCCGGAGGTCCTCGAGTTTCCCTCCCGGGGTCCCTCGGGCACCCCACCCCCCCACCCCCTAGACTCTTCCCCTCCCCGGGCCCGGCCGCGTGCCCTCCGCGCCTCGGGGAGCCCCTTCCTCAAGCCACCCCCGCTGTCGGCCCAGCTGCTCTCTCGGCGCCCCCCGGGCCACCCCGGCCCCTCAGCCTTCGGTCCGCCCGCAAGCTCCCCGGCGGACCCCGCCCCCCCAGGCCCCGCAGCCGCCGGCCCCGGGGAGGCGACCCCGGCCCAGCCACGCCCCCCGCACATAATGGGTGACATGGCGGCCCCCACCTCCCGCCAGCTCCCCCGCGGCGGCCGGGGCAGCCTCGCTCACCCACACGAACAGACTGTCCGAGAGCAGGTACTGGGCCACGTCGCGGGCCCGGGGGCCGCCAGCGCTAGGCCGGGAGGGCACGTCCGGCTCCGTCTGCACCGGGGCCGTTGGCGGCTCCGGCTCCCCGGGCCCGGCCTCGGGCTGGCTGAGGGCGCGGTAGGCGCTGACGATGGTGCCGAGCAGAGCCAGGCCGCTGAGGCCCGTGTAGGTGCGGAGGCTGGGCCAGGGGAATCGCTCCAGGAAGAGCAGCGGCATGGCGGCAGCGGCGGCCTCCAGGCCCCAGGCCTCCCCGCGCTGCGGCCAGGCTCCCGCGGCGGCCTCGCGAACGGCGCCCTCGGGCTCTGGCGTCGCCGCCGCCGCCGCCGCCGCCGCCGCCGAGCCGGGCCGGGCCGGGCCGCTCCTGGCCGCTCGCGCCGCTCCGCCCCGCGCCGCTCCCGCTGCTGCCCCTGCCGGCGCGGAAGAGCCTCGGCGGGCTCGGGGCGGGCCGCCGCCCCCAGCGGGGAGCGGGCGGGACGGGCGCGGGGGCGCGGCCTCCGTCTCCCGCCTCCAGCAGTCGCGCCGCCGCCTGGCGGGCGAAGGCCTCGGCCGCAGGCTCTGGGGCCCGGCACCTAGCATGACCGTCGGCGGACAGCCCAGATCGGCGGGGCCCGCGGGCGCACAGGGCGCCGGGCGGGTCGAGCAAAAGCGTCACTCGGACCCGACGGCGCTGGCGGGCGGTCGAGCCCAGGCAGCGTGGCGATGCCCGCAGGGAGAGGGGTTCCCGGACACTGGACCCTTGGTTTCCTTAACCCGCCCCCACCGCAGTTTAAGCAAGTTAGTGCCCCTGAGCACCCCGTGGGGCCTAACAGCTTCCCAGGCGGTCCAAAGACATGCTGCTTAGGGAGTAATTAATAGGGGCTTGACCCTCCGATAAAGAATATTAATCAACAGTCTTTTTTCTCGCCAGTAAGGTTATCTTAAGTTTCTGTTGTTTACTAGTAGCCTCGAGCAGAGTCTAAAATGGACTTAATTTAACAGTAAATGGGTATGTGTTCTTCCATACACCAGGTAGGTATATGAAACAGTGCAGCTTCTTTGGAAAGTTCCTCAAAAAGTTAAAGACACGGGTAACCATCTGACCCAGCGTTCCACTCTCTGGCATATATCCAAGAAAAATGAAAACAGAACTCTACACGAAATTTGTACACAAATTTTGGTAACAGCATTATTCATAATAGTCAAGGGTAGAAACAAGCTAATGGCCCTCACGTGATGGATGGCTAAGTAAGGTATAATGGATACAATGGACTGCATGGAGATGAGTCAGTACTGACACATGCTCCCACAGAGGAACCTTGAACATGCTAAGTGAAAGCAGCCAGACACAAAAGGCTGCACATTGTGGTTCCCTTTACATGAAATATCCAGAATGGGCAAATAGATATATGGACCTAGAAAACAAAATAATGGTTGCTTGTGGGGGCAGGGGATAAGATAGAGCAGGGATGAGGGAACTGGAGGATAAAGGCAAAATATGGATTTTTTTTTTAATTGTGCTGTTGGCTCCGAAAACTCTGAATGTACTAAAAATCATTTCAATGTACACTTCAATAAAGATGTGACCCAAAAAAAGTGCTACCAAAAATTTTTGAGCTTGGGGGTCTTTATTCCTCATTGTTTCTCCAAGGCCTAGAATTGTGCCTGCTCCAGAGTAGGTACTCAGTATTTGTTGAATCTTAAAAAATTTTCAAAAGGACTAAACCATTTTTGAGTCTCTTTCACGTCTGATAATCTAGTTCTAAAAGTCTATTGATGGGGCACCTGGGTGGCTCAGTGAATTAAGCCTCTGCCTTTGGCTCGGGTCAGGATCCCAGGGTCCTGGGATTGAGCCCCACATCTGGCTCTCTGCTCTGCGGGGAGCCTGCTTCCTCCTCTCTCTTGGCCTGCCTCTCTGCCTACTTGTGATCTCTGTCAAATAAATAAAATCTTTTAAAAAAAAGAATAAAAGCCTATTAATTAGAAAACAAAGATCTTTCAAAGTTACTACCATCCACTTTGGATGGAATTGTTAGAAACATCCAAGGGCCGGTGATCAAACAGAACAATTTGGCTGGCGGGGTTGGAGGTGGCATGCAGTGCCACCATACACTTTAAGAACGCTCCGCAACCAGCATGGAGCCCAACAAGGGGTTAGAACTCACAACCCTGAGACTGAGGCCTGAGCTGAGACCAAGAGTTAGATGCTTAACTAAGCCACCCACACACCCCTCTGAAGGTTTTTTTGTTTTTGTTTTTTTTTAGCATGGTCAGATCCCACCTTCTAAAACCAGTGTTTCTGGTTCTTTGCACTGTATCCTACTCCATGAGAGGACCCGGGGAGGAAGCAAGACACAGGAATGAATACTTGGTAAGTATACGGACTATGTTCTCAGTTGAGTCCTAAGGCTCAGTGTGGCAGGAAGGCAACCACACCAGACCGTAAGGGGCTGGTCCAGCTTAGACAAGAGAAATATCTGTAGAGCATGGCAGAAGCTAGAGCTCTCTGCACTCCCACCCTCATTTCAGACTACCATTTATGCTTTCGGGATTCCTTGGAGACTTTGAGATGGCCCCACAGTCTCCCAATAATGACTGAGAAACTGAATTTTCTGCCTCATTTATAGAATGGTGGCTCTGATTTGGCTTGATGTAAAGGAAATATTTTATCAATTCAGATAAAACGGCTTGTGTAGATTAAGAGTCAAACCTAATTACTATACTGCTATTCACTTTTTAAATACCCGAAATCCTTTCATACTCGTGATTTCATTTAATTTTCACTGTTCTTTGAGAAAGGCAGAGATCAGTTTGTTGTTGAAGATTCTCAACATCCTAGAAACTGAAACTACCTTATCTAAACAATAACCTTAAGTGTACTCCCACAGGACTCTGGTGTTTCATTAGCTGGACCAGTGTGTTCCATTATTCAATCTAGCAGAGGGGGAAACAATAACCAACTCAAGTTGTAGGGGGAAAGTCAGTTAATGGGTATACTTCAATTTTTAGCTTTTCTTTAATAATTTTTCATGGCTTTTGGGTTCCTGCAATATACAAGAGTAAAATTTTCAGAGAAACTTTACAATAACTTTATCAGGTTTGGTTCAACTTTTGTTCTGATATAAAACCTTAAGACTGTGATCTTATGACACAGGTGTTCTCATCTTTTGGGTACACTGTTTCTATTTAAGAGGCTGAAATTATATTACACAGTATTACATAAGCAGCAAGCACAGTGTCAAAGAGCATGACTTCCAGGCAAATCTGAGGGGGGGGGGGCTAAAGGAACCAACAAGATTTATAGATGAGGAAGGAAACTGAGTCCCTCAATGATACAACACAGCAAAATTGTGTGGCAACTACTAATCCCAGTCTTTGGGTTCCAAATCCAGTGACCGCTTCACAATGCAGGAAACTAGATCTGCCTAAGATGACAGCTAACATACAATGGGGGCATGCCAGAGAGGGCAACATCAGTGTCCCAGTTCTTCAGACCCTTGCTATTCTGTCAAGTTGTCTCTTACCTAATGGCCCCTGGCCAACAACACTGAAAAAGAACTGAGCAGGATTTCTAATGGCACACTAAGGTTAGTAGCCACACACAAATCAGAGAATGTCATTCTGTTTTATTTTTTAATTGAAATGAACAATAAAATAAAATTTAAAAAGAACAGTGACCATTTTAGTCAAACTTTCACTTTACAAATATAAAAATATAACCAAAACTTCAGTTTCCTTTATACATTTTCTGTAAGTGTAATGCCATAAAAATTCTCAAAGCCAAACCATAAATGATGCTAGTACACTATGATGTAAACACAATAACCAAAAGTTTTAAGTTTTTAAATGCGCTGATCTTTCCCTCAACAGAGAACATTGTATGTCCCCAATTCTTGTCCAGTCCTATGGTACAACCCATCACTAAGATGCAAATTACACCTAACCTGGCTTAAGACTCACTTAGGTTGTAGTCAGTTTTTTTTTTCTTCACAAAGCTTGATAAATACGAGCTAATATTAAAATGTGTCTTATGGCTCAAGTCAAATTACAGTATTGTGTTTTTCATCACATCTGAACAACAAAGGCAAACTACTTGAAATGAGTCTAGTTTAACCCAAAGAATAAATGATGCAAAACAAGTGGAATAATTGTAGGAAATCAAACCCTTGCTAAGGAAGCGGACTTGTAGTACCGTCAAAAACCACTAAGACTTCTCTGGCGAAGCAACATAAACACCGCATGCCCTCTGAAGCAGTCTTAGTGAACAGCACATACTGTCCGAACACTATGAACCAGTAAAAACAATAAGTCTGAGGAACTCTGAGGTGGAAAGCTACTCCAAGCATTTCATCTCAAGTGAATGAGCAAGTACTTAAAAAATAAAGTCATTAAAAACCTGAGACCTTAAGAGTCATATCATTTAAGAAAGGAAATTTAAGTTGCTTGCTTGCTGGCATGTTGAATTTAGAGGACCTCTACCTCTCACTTTAGTTCATCATGGAAGAAAACAGACTGGCAATTTGACTATATTTTTATATGCCAATAAATGCTAATTTAATGGAACCCGTAATAAAATAAAATAAAATAAAATAACTGAACCTTGTAAGCTAAGGCAGTGATAAAAAATAAGAAATCTCCCTGATCTGCTGTTGAAAGTATAAATTCATAAAGTTATCGTAATGCCATTTTAAGTATCATCTGCTTATTAAAAAATCATAATAGTCTTCATCATTTAGGAAAAAACAAATTTCACTTTTCTTCAAAGGGATGTCAATTCTAAATATGACTGAAAACATCTGAGTAAAACTTCTACTCACCAACCTACTAAATATTTTCTAGTGCCATTCAGTAGATTTATAGAGAATATGCACTACTTAGATTACTCACGGAAAACAACATGACATATATTGTACTTATATAATGCAAAAGAGGACTCTTAATAATAAACAAACCTGGAATACAGGAAGCATTCAAAAATACAAATCAGTCCATCAAGAGCTCATTTAAAAAGTATTCAGTATTTAATATACAGAGAATTGGAATGCACAATTTAAGACTTAGTTTTTAAAGTATGTTAAGAATTTACACAAAAAGAGCTTAATGGTAAACATTCCCTTGTACCTTCTTCTAATGTTGTAGAATATATCATATTTAAATTTCCCTAGTTCTACTATTTCCATCAGGAAATCTAAAACATGAGTATTAAGATACAACTGCAGCTGACCAGTTCAAAGACAGTGTAAAAAATTTGTGTTTGTGTGTTGCCAATTTTACATTCAAAACTAGATCTTTTTACATTCTAAGTTAGTAACCAAGCCAGCTTAAATCAAAGGTTTTTTCACCTAGGCCCCAACATATAGATGACTGACTCAAGCACTTATACTGTGAAGTAGTGATCAGGAAATCATTTCTAGGTCAAAGCTTATGTTACAAAGGACACGGGTAGCTTCAAATCCGATCTCTTCAAATAATACAGCATTTTATAATAACACCAAGAAAAAGTCCACCACTTTCCACCTTCCCCAAGTGGCAAGCACTAGCACATCTGAAATGTGGTTACTACAGCCTTTCACTTGAATGCCAGAAGCAACCACAGAAGGTGGGCTGGATCAAGCTGTTTTCATCTCTGCCTTCCCCAATTTTGATAAGGCTCAGCTAGTCAGTGAAATCACCAGTAAAATTATGGTAAGTTACAAATGTGCTGATATAAATCACATGGTTAGAACTATTAGTGCCTGAGGGAAGAGGACTCTACACAGTATCGGTGGCTTTTTCAAAGGAATTCATGAATTATTTCTGGTCCTGTTGCTCACCTACTACTAAGCATGAGCACGACCACAGTCACTACTTGACACAACCTTGTAAAGGCTTCATGGGACCTCAGCTAAATAAACTAGAATTTTTATTGATACAGTTGTTCTTGGTCTGATTTTCTCAAGTCTAAATAGGGAAGAATTTATAATATACCTTTCAACTCATCCAAAATTCAGGAGAAAAGGCCTGTTATCATAAAGATGTAAGAACTAATCAAAAGTTCACTCTATCTCTTATAAACTACAGCAATCTCTCTTCTTTAAGTAGCTGCATCTTACAAGATGTCCTGTTCATTAAGCCTGCAGTCGTCACACTTGTTGTAAGGCATGCACAACATACTTGGACCATTAAGCAATGACAGAGCCTGCACAATCCTTTGCCCTAAGAATCGTTTTTTATTCCCCAAAACCTGTTCCTAATTTAGCAGTTGTTATTTTAAAGAACTTTAAACTGGTATTTTTCCTGTAGGCTGACAAAATCTATCCCCTATCCTGTCTTTAGATTTCAGTAGATTCAAATTACCCCAAAATATTTTTGACAAGGCTTGTCATTGCTAAAAACAAATTTTCATTTCTATAGATATCAACTGAAATAACTAACTTTGTAATCCAAGAGTCAAAACCTAACAGACCCATTTTTAAAAACTTCCTTCACAGATCACCATTTTACCACGGCCCTAAGAATAACTAAACCACACAATTTCACAACAACACAAATAATACACACCCATTATACGAAGGGAAAAAGTCTCAGTCAGCTCTCAGTAGGTCTCTTTTTATACCAATTCCCATGAGTTTCCCTAACCTAGCCAATTTTAATGGCTTCCCATATGTTCAAGGTCTGTTGCTTGTGAACAAAGGTCTGAATATATCAGTATGAAATGTACCAGTTAGTAACATACTGGGAGTACAACTCAAAGTGTATTATTTGGTTCAGGAATTGCATCTCAGGACTCCATCAAGCAATCTAGTTCCCAAAAGTAACAGAAGTTCCTCATCACAAAAATCTAGAACATAGATATATCTAGAATATATCTAGAATATATTCCCCAAAATGGTATCAGAACAAGGGTCCCACATACTCAACTAACCTAAACCTGCCATTGTCTCAACATCACCACCCTCGGAGCAGGGGAAAAAAAACAGTCCTCACCTGTAAGAATTTTACAAGTTTAATGTGAAAATTAAAAAAAGAAAAAAAAAATACAAATAGAAAGAAGTTCATATTCTTTAATGTTGTACAAAAAAGTATGAGTAGAACCAAAAGTAAATTAAACATTACCACATTTGTTTACACCACCATCTAGTTCTTCATATTAACTTTACTATTCAAACAACAGAAAGTAGGCAGCAATTTAGGGATTGGGAAAGAGAGAAAACCCAAAAAAAACTTTTCTACCATATTTATTCTACACTGTGTATAGCTGTGCTCACAGAGACGGCTTCTTTTACTTCTCCACTGTGCAGGAATTCAGTTGTATATAAAATTGAACCTGAATTTTAGAAAGAACAATATCTTTATTAAAAACAGCATTATTTACAGTTTTTTTATCTTAGATGATAAAGAAATTTGGACATTCCTACCCCTCCCTTGACATTTTTGGCATTTCTACACCAAAACATCCTTTTATCTGATCTGTCTCATCTTACACATTAAATAATAGTGTTGCTAAATCCTCACAACTAAAAAAAAAAAAAAATTTAAGAGTGTACATTTGATTAATTATCCACTAAAAAGTTCCTTGAGAGAAGGAAAATTTTTTAACTTCTTGTATTATGCCACTCAGCACAGTTCCTGATACCGGACAAGCAGTGTTCAAATAAATGAATTATATGACTCTTTTTCGTATCTCACACTTCAACTTTTAACTCAACAGCAGACCAAAGAAGAGATGCAAAAGATAGAAGTTTGACTAGTATAACAAAATGGAAAGAACCAATTTCATACTCAATAAGGTTTCAGAGAAGGCCAAAATCACCATTAAAACTGTTTTTTAACTAATATTTATTAAGCATTTACCAGGCGCCTGGCACTGTTGTAAGCACTTTACATGCATTTTTTCACTTGCTCCTCATAATTCTATGAAGTGGGGACTACAACCCTGATTTACAGGTGAAGAAATAAGCAAATAGGTATAATCATTTGTCCAAGGTCATGCTGCCAGGAAGTTATTAAAGGTGGAATTCAAATCCAAACACTGCCCACAGTTATCTATATTCTTAGCCACCACATTGCCCTGTGTTCTATCTATAGAAGACTCTAAGAACATCAACCAGTACAAGTCACTTTTTTTAAAAACACCTTTCTTATACCTGTCTCTACCAAAAACAAACAAAACAAGAAAACTAAACTCCATGTATGTAAAAATTCAGGAATCAATCCCTCATATCCCAGTAGACCTAAATACAGCACATTTCAAAGAAAGAGAACATCTTACACAAAGATGTAATTCTCCACATTTTCATATAGATAATTCCCCTCAATTTTATTATACTGTGCTGACTGCCATTTTATCATCTCCTCTTTGAATGAAGACTTCAAACTTAACAGTAACAAAAATATCAGATGTGGAGAAGAACATCCACCCAAATACCAGAATGTCATGCTGCAACTTGGGAGTCTGGGGATACTTTTAGTCAGTCATACTTAATCTGTGGCTTGTGCATGAGCCAAGAAACCATCTACAGTCTTAGTTTCCTTAAAGACCAAAATTCCTAACTATCCTTTGTCAAACAGCTCAGAATATCTTAAATCTGGCAATTTAAATGAACCAGCCACAAAATGTTCAACTTTCCATACCTGCTCAGAAGCTGAGGGAGACTAGAAATGATGGGTCCATATCCTGGTGCATTGTCATACAATTCAAACAATGGTGCAGCTACAAGCTTGTAATTTTTAGGGACTGCAAACAAAGCTAAAATAAAAACAAAATAAAGTAAAACAAAACAGTATACATCTTCTATAAATTCTTAGACAATCACTGCTTACAATTCATTTATAAAGTAATCACCCATTTTATATTTGAGAAACTCTTGAGGAAAAAGGTAATTCCCCTTAACACATTTTGGTTGTTATCTTTTTTTTTTTTTTAAAGGTTTTACTTATTTATTTGACAGAATGAGAGGGGGAGAGAGAGAGAGTGAGCACAAGCAGGGGGAGTGGCAGGCAGAGGGAAAGGGAGAACCAGGCTCCCTGCTGAGCAAGAAGCCTGATGCAGGGCTCAATCTCAGGCTGGGATCATGACCAAGCCGAAGGCAGACGCTTAATCAACTGAGCCACCCAAGCACTCCATTTTGGTTGTATCTTTCAAGCAAAGTTCACAGTCAGTGTTATTAATAAGCACAAGGACATTATAAGTGCTGGCCCTGGAAACAAAGGGAGAAGAGCCGAGCCTTAATTTATTTTGAATTCCATTTTAAGACTATGATAAGAAATATTTGTTAAAATGTACAACAGGCCTAAAGGTGGCATTTAAAAAATTAATTCCTCTGTCTCCTAAAAGTTTCAGTTTATCACAATAAGAATATCAGTACCAAAAGCTAAACAGTTATTTTAAAACACTACTATCAGGTATTTAGGCTCTCATAAAATTTACTCTTCCCCCTCTAGCATGACTTGGCACATCTATGTGAAGAACTAGTTAATTCTGGGGCACCTGGGTGGCTTAGTCAGTTAACTGTCTGACTCTCGATTTTAGCTCAGGCCGCTGTGCTCAGTGTGGAGTCCACCTGAGAGTCTCTTTCTCTCTCTCTGCTGCTCCTCCTGCTTATGCTCACACTCACACTCTCTCAAATAAATAAATAAGATCTTTAAAAAATAAACAAATAAAATCTTTTTTTTTAAAAGAGGTTAATTCTGTATATACATAGTATATATTTTAATTTCATAATAAATTCAAAATTCAAGAAACTTGGAGAAAACTCAAATAAAAGTATTCTTGAAATTACTCTACACAAGTTTTCAGATGGCTACATTCAAAAGCAGAATAACTTACCTTTCTCTTGAAGTTGAACCAAAAACAACTTCTTATGTTCCTTAGGTTTTGTAATATGTGCAGGAATATACGGGTACTAAAATCACAAAAGAGAATAATTTGTATTTGCCAAGACCTTCCTCACACCTCCGTGCCTTTATTTATCGACTTCTTCCATTTCAGACGTTAAGATCAAGTTATCAACCCTGAGACCAAGTTCCTCACAATCCCAACACAATTTTAACATGTATGCTGTTTTCATTTCTTTCTCTCTCTGTTTCTTTCCCAATACAGCATAAACTGCTGGAAGAAACAGAACTCTTTCTAGTCTTCCCTTTACCAGAACCTGGTACCTAACAGATGTTCTGAAAGATAAATGCTTGATAAATACAACATAACGATGGGCGCCTGGGTGGCTCAGTGGGTTAAGCCGCTGCCTTCGGCTCAGGTCATGATCTCAGGGTCCTGGGATCGAGTCCCGCATCGGGCTCTCTGCTCAGCAGGGAGCCTGCTTCCTCCTCTCTCTCTCTGCCTGCCTCTCTGCCTACTTGTGATCTCTCTGTGTCAAATAAATAAATAAATAAATAAATAAATAAAATACAACATAACGAGTAGTAAACCATTTAGCCATTCAAATCAATTTTAGGAATAAGTCACAGGATTTGCAGCTTGAGGAACTTACAACCCAAAGAAGTTTACTATATTAGAAGTCTAAATATGCCCTTTGAGGTATCTGACAAGACAGTGCTCCAACAACAATCACACACACACAACCCCCGACACACACTTTAGGAACACCAGCCTGGAAAACTTGTATGTTATTACTGAGCTTCTAGTTTGATCAAAGAATGTTCAGAAACCAAAAGTCTCAGTGGAGTCCTGTCAGCTAGAAAGAGCAAAGTTGCTTGTGAAAATGGAGAAATTATTCTGGAGAACTTAAGGGATTCTAAAGAGAATTAGCTAGGGGAGGTTAGGACCTCAGTCAGAGGTACAGAACTCACCTACATCTCCCCACATACATTCAGAAGAATCTACTCTGGCTTTGGGAGTTGTATTTTGAGGGCAGGGGAATTGGAAAATGCTGAAAATAGATATAAGGGGAGAGTAGGATAAAACAGAGGATGCCGAAAGGAGGAAACATCACCCACATTTTACGTAAGAACTTACACTGAAAAAAGCTGCAAGTCTTTCCCAAGACTACACAACTAAGTAATGATACCAGGATTCAACCTCATCTAGTCAACCCTTATCTGACAATAAAAGCTGCAAGTCTTTCCCAAGACTACACAACTAAGTAATGATACCAGGATTCAGCCTCATCTAGTCAACCCTTATCTGACGATAAAAGCCTGTTATTTCCCACTATTCCACCCCACTCAACATCCCAGTATTCGAGTTAGAATAATGATACACCAGAGCCATCCCTAAGGTATGATAAATGAAGACAACTGTTCCAGGCTTTGGAGGTACCCTACATGGTCATGAAAACCAGGCACACTGGCAATGACAGACAGAGCAGTGAGTAGTAGTCTGAACAGCACAGGCTACAGGAAAGCTGTTCACATACAACAAAAGCTCCTAAACCATGACCAAACCAAAGTGACTGGCATTACCCCATTTTCTTCTACTTGGGGCTATAAGTTCCTCTTCTTTTAATACTTTTCTTCTCCAGGGGCGCCTGGGTGGCTCAGTGGGTTAAAGCCTCTGCCTCTGGCTCAGGTCATGATCCCAGAGTCCTGGGATCGAGCCCCGCGTCGGGCTCTCTGCTCAGCAGAGCCTGCTTCCCCCCTCTCTGCCTACTTGTGATCTCTCTCTCTGTCAAATAAATAAATAAAATCTTTAAAAGAAAAAAAAAAAAACTTTCTTCTCCAGTCTTTATCTTGGAGTTTAAGCCAACTGCACTTTATACAAAAAGATAGGGGAGATGGTGTCGTGCTCTTTTCCCACTGACACCTAACCACTACTCCAAGTGTATGAAATGAACACACAACACTTAACGCTGCATCTCATGCTAGCAGAGCCAACCCCACAGGGTTGCATCCATGAAGGCAACTGTCCTAGGACTTCGGTAGGGGAGATGAATGAGGGTATTCAGAGAGAAGCCTGAAAAACTTTTGTGTTATTACTGGGCTTCCAGTTTGATCAAAGAAGGCTTAGAAACCAAAAAAATGTTAACAATAATCATTTTATGTACCTTCGGACCAGGAACCTCACTATTTTCAAATGAAATTATACTTTCTTAAAGCCGAGGCAATTTTCAGGTGCTGAGAACTAGCGCCAGATCCAACAGCACCTGCTCTTCCTATCCCTCAGCTATACCAGAGAGTCGGAAGGAAGAGGAGGACATAATCATCTTTTGCTTGGCTGATATTTTATATAATTCTTAGCCTGGAACATGCTGTCATGCAAAGAAGAGATCTATGTCATAAAGCCTTGTTAACAGGATTCAGGATCAGAGTCTCCCATCAGTTAAAGGTAAGAAAATTTGAGCTCAGTACCATTATCAATCATTACAATGGATTAGAACACAAGGAATATATTTAAACCATGATGTCATGGGACACTTGAAAAGGTCACTGAACCAGATGCTTTTTGGTCCCGAATTACCTCATTACCACCCCCTCAGATCTCATCCCACCTCAGATTTCAGGGCAGCTGTGTTGGAAATTGCCAGAAAACTCCCAGCTTACTGCCACTGTCTCACTCTCTGCTTTTCAGCCTCAAAGAGTTTCTAAAGCCCCAGAAAATCTCATAACCTGTGCTCCGACTCAACATGAAAGTGCAAGGGAGTTAATACAACCCTCATCCAATGGGGTAGGAGTCTCCAGCCTTCCATCCTTCTAATGAACAATTTTAAGGTACATTGCATATGGTTCCTCACAGTCCTTAGCAGGATCGGTCCAGTTGCCCATAGCTGTAATTCCCCCATCAGTCTCATCAGTCTATTGTTTTCTGGGATCACGTACCAAACAATCTATCTGCACCCAAGTCTCTGTCTTATTATTTCTTGTGAATAAAGTCTTTGAAGGATACTAATAAATTAACTCATTCTTCTGAAAAGAAACATCTATTCTTTCCTACATAAATTATACCTCAGGGTAACCAAATAGTTGATGAGAGAAGTTTCCCTTAATAAAAGGATCACAAACGAGGCGCCTGGGTGGCTCACTGGGTTAAAGCCTCTGCCTTCCGCTCAGGTCATGATCCCAGGGTCCTGGGATCGAGCCCCACTTTGGGCTCTCTGCTCAGCGGGGAGCCTGCTTCCTCCTCTCTCTCTGCCTGCCTCTCTGCCTACCTGTGATCTCTCTGTCAAATAAGTAAATTAGTTAAATCTTTTTTAAAAAATAAATTAAAAAAATAAAAGGACGACAACCCTAATGAATTAATAAGCCCAAAAAACTATTATCAACGAGCGGCTAACATTACAAAAAGACATAACCAGACATGACAAAACTTCTGATGGAAGTGCATGGTACTGTCTGTGAGGGCCATCCCCCAAGATGACCCCCAGCGACCTGTTTCCTGCCTACTTTTATGTAGTCCCCTCCCACAATGTACTATGTTGGCTTTTGTGACCAGTAGCATACAGCAGAACTGACAGTATGTCACTGTCAAGATTATACAGACTACAGCTTTCTTGCTCCCTGTAACTTTCTCCACCTCGGATCTCAAGCTCTAGGGGAAGCCAGCTGCCTCACTGGGAGTTACCCTATGGAGACAACTCTCCTGGTAAAAGAGAGCACGTTCAGGTCAACACCCAACAAGGAACTGAAGCCTTCAGTCCAACAGCGCAAGAAGAATGGCCTGCTAACAAACACATGTGTGAACCTGGGATCAGATCCTTCAGCCCTAGTCCAGCCTTGAGGTGACACAATCCCAGATGACAGACTGACCATAACCTCTTGAGAGACCATGAGACAGAACCACCCAGCCAGGCAGCTCCCAGATGTCTGACCTTGAGAAATGAAGGTAACAAATGTCTGCTGTCTTAAACTGCTAAGTTTAGGGGTAATTTATTATGCAGAAATTAAACAATACACCAGCTCTGGTGAGCCTTATACTTCCCCCACCAGTCAAATCCAGTTTCTTGATATACCAGTTTATAGGACAGAAGCGAAAGAACTACACGTTCAATGACAACAGGCAGATGCAATCAGCAATGGAAACACAAAGAACTTTAAAAAGCTTGTTTTTATTAATAAATTACGAGAGGGGAAAAAAGAGAACCAGGAAAGTGATCACCAGCCAAAAGAGACTTAAGAGACCATCCTAATTTAAACAAATTAGAAAACAAAATACAAGCTTGAAACTAGTCAGAGATACACATATTTAATGATATTATGGAGTAATTCATAATGATATTATGGAGTAATTCCTTACTCTTAGTGTGAGAATGTATACGGTGTTATTTTTAAAGAGACCCTTACGTTGTAGAGACATTTACTGAAATATTTACATTTGACATGATTACCTAGGACTTGTTCCAAAATAATCGAAGTTGAGGGAGGGGAAAAGAGTGCCAGATGAAATGAAGTCCGACCATGAGCTGCTAACTGTTGAAGGTGGAAGACAGGTAATGGGATTTATGGACTTTTATTATTCCTACTTTTGTATATGTGAAATTTTTCTTTCAAAGAAAAAAATGCTTGATTTTTAAAAATTTTTATCTACGTTAATGAGAGAGAAAGTCAAATTCTGCTATACTCTTTTCCAAAGGCTGGAATTAAAGTAGTTTTCTACTTCCCTAAATGCCCAGCAAATAGAAAAGAACACTGACCTGAGGAGGTTCAAAATTTGGTCTCCACCAGTTACCAATGCAGTCATCAATGACCCAGTCTTGCAGGACACCATCTTGACGACCCAGTATCTGTCAAAAAGAAATAATACAACCAGTAATACCTACCCATGAAAATACTTCTTTTGTAAAGATGTAAATTTCCTCTTTATAATTTCTTGTCTACTATTATCTATGTCATTTGGCCCAAGATATAACTATTAGTTCCAAAATGGCAATCTAGCAACAACATAACTATATAGGACCAACAAATCTATTGTTATGCCCTGGCCAATTTCTTACATAACCCAATACCATACATACAATAGTTTTACTAGAATCAACTGTAGCTTGTGTAAATCACCACCTAACTAAATTATAGAAAAAAAAAACTTTCATTTTTATAAATCTGGGTGGCAGAATATTAAACTTAAGTCATTTTAATTAAAATTATACTCTCTATATGTTTTAATTGGTTAAACATGGTTCTACAAGGTCTACAATGAGAAAGAGCAGTTCCCTGTCCCACGTCCCCATTTCCATTGGCTACAACTTTCAACTCTTAGCGTTTTTCCCCCCGTACTCGCCTCTACTCTTCACAAGCATTCACCTTGTTTTTAAAGAAACTATTTTCCAGAGGGTTGCTAGAGGGGAGGTGAGCAAGGCGGACCAGTGTGTGGGCTAGATG
The DNA here is from genome assembly GCF_030435805.1 of Mustela lutreola. NCBI lineage: Eukaryota > Metazoa > Chordata > Mammalia > Carnivora > Mustelidae > Mustela > Mustela lutreola. The sequence goes on along the minus strand of NC_081305.1, from coordinate 27,354,034 downwards.
GGACATGGGTATTAAGGACAATTGTGATGAGCACTGGATATTATACGTAAGTGATGAATCACTGAATTCTACCCCTAAAACTATAAATACTGTATGTTAATTGACTAGAATTTAAATAAAAAGCTGAAACAAAAAATCAAACTGTTTTAGTTTCACATTTATAGAAAAAAAATGCAAATATGGTACAAACTTCCTACGTATCCCACAGCCAGTTTCCCCTATTAACATCTTATACTAGCACATTTGTCACAACTAATGAACCAATACTTTTACTTTACTAATTGAAAGGTTAGTTAGTTTTTAACTCATGTCCTTTCCAGTCCCAGAATTTCCTTCTTTTGTAAAGAAATAAATTTCCTCTTACATTAAATTGTAATTTCTCCTACAGACTAACAGTTTCTCAGTTTCTTTGTTTGTGATCCTCATAGTTTTGAGGAATACTAATAAAGTATTTAATACCATGCCTCTCAGTTAGACAGGGATTATGGATTTTGGGGAGTTTAGAAAGGAAGACCACCAAGCTAAAGTACCATTCTCATTACATCATGTCAAGAGCATATTACACAGACACGACTTTTACTGATGTTAACCTTGATCACCTGGGCTGAGGTACTGTTTATCAGGTTTCTCCACTACAGTTATACTTTTCATGCATGCTTTTTGGTCATTTCTTGATTACTTTACATTTTTATAAACTTAAAGAAAAAAAGCAATTAACACCCTCCTACTGTGAGTGAGAATTCAGATCTTTAAACTATATCCTCCATTCATACTTTCTCTTCTACCATCCTCCCATAATCAGTATTTGGTTAAGACTGCATTCAGGGGGGGCACCTGGGTGGCTCAGTGGGTTAAAGCCTCTGCCTTCAGCTCAGGTCATGATCCCAGGGTCCTGGGATCGAGCCCCGCATTGGGCTCTCTGCTCAGCAGGGACTCTGCTTCCCCCTTTCTCTCTACCCGCCTCACTGCCTACTTGTAATCTGTCTGTTAAATAAATAAATAATATCTTTAAAAAAAGAAGACTGCATTCAGTATTTAAATTACTATTACTAGGTGACTCGACACATCAGCGTTGAGTAAACTATAATTGCATTTCTTACTACACAACTATCCTTTTCTTTCAGAGTTAATAACTGTTTCATACATATATCATTCACTATCACTACTTCATGTCCACATTCTCCCAAGAACTTAAATTTCTTCTCAATTCAAATGTCAATTATTCTGTCAATTTCATTTTTTTTTTTCCCCCAACCAACACTTTCTATCATCCTCCTCTGCTCTGTAGTGCTCTCAACCCTGCCTCACAACGCAAGTCCTAGGGCTTCCCTCTGCCTATGTTGTTAGATCCTCTCTACATTCTGAATCCTGTATCTTCTTAGTTCTTCCTTTCATTTTGGTAGTCAACACCCTCTAGTAGTTTCCTGAGAAAAGTTACAAGATCTGTATTTCTGGAAATTCTGTATGTTTGGAAGTAGTTTTACCTGCACACTGGATTTATGGTTTGATTATACAAACAATTCTACAGCAGAAATCATGCTCTCTCAGAATTATGAAGGCATGTTACAAGGGCTTTTAACTTCCAGTATTATTTCTAGGAAGTCAATACCTTTTTTGATGATGCTTTGTATTTAACTCCTATCTCCCCTCCACTTCCCAACTTTGGAAGTTTTTAAGATCTTCTCTTTATCCTTACTGATTGAAACTTTCATGATACGCCTTTGCATGGATCTTTTAACGTTCATTATAAAGGGCAGGACAGTAGGTCTTTCTGATCTGAAAACTCATGTTCTTTAAGTTTGGGAATTATTGCTTTGATATTCTTCCTCTGCTCTATTTGTCTATAATCTATTTTGGTCCTTCTAGGATGACCCACTAATTTTATCATTTCTCACCTCTGTTTTACCTCCTACTTTCATCCTACTTTCTAGATTTCCTCTAGATTGTTTTTCATCCTACTTTCTAGATTTCCTCAATTCAATCTTTTAACCCTCTAGTGAATGTTTTGTTTCTGCTAACATTTTTTTTGAATACTCATGAGTTCTTTTTTTTTTTTTTTTAAAGATTTTATTTATTTATTTGACAGGCAGAGATCACAAGTAGGCAGAGAGGCAGGCAGAGAGGCAGGCAGAGAGAGAGAGGAGGAAGCAGACTCCCCGCTGAGCAGAGAGCCTGACGCGGGGCTCGATCCCAGGACCCTGGGATCATGACCTGAGCCGAAGGCAGAGGCTTTAACCCACTGAGCCACCCAGGCGCCCCACTCATGAGTTCTTTCTTATTGGTTCAATAGTCTTTTTCATGGCCCAGGGTTCCACAGATGAGCTATCTCCTCTCATCACATCTAGAATAGTAATTTTATTGATTGCTAAATTGTGTTCTGTTGAGTTCCATTTGCTTCTTTTGTTTTTTTTAAAGATTTTATTTATTTGACAGACAGAGATCACAAGTAGGCAGAGAGGCAGGCAGAGAGAGAGGAAGGGAAGCAAGCTCCCCGCTGAGCAGAGAGCCCGACACGGGGGCTCTATCCCAGGACCCTGGGATCATGACCTGAGTGGAAGGCAGAGGCTTTAACCCACTGAGTCATCCATGCGCTCCTCATTTGCTTCTTTTGATCTCTTTCTTGTTAAGACACTTTCTCCAAAAGCCTGGCTCACAATTAAGGTAAAGTACTAAGGTGCTTAGCTGTCACCCTGAGTGGCAGGGCCACACTATTCTTTGGGAAGATTCCCAAATATCATCATCTGGAGGCGTTTTTTTTTTGGACTGGTCACTTTCTCCAGAAGCAAAATCTCCAACCTTAAGCCTAACTGTCACAATTCTATCAACGTAGTAGAAATCTGTAAGTCTCACTATTCAGAATATAAACTCTCGTTTATTCTCATCCCTTCTATTTTTTCATTGCTTAGTGTTTTCTGAGTCAATCTCTTCTAACAATCCAGTTTCCAGTCCATGCAGGCTCCCACTTTTAGGGGCACCTGGCACTTCCAATTCCTCACCCTGTGTGGTGCTATGGAGTGCAAGTCCTGAACTACCCCCTGCTGGGCTGAGGTTTCTGCTAAGTCAGATATGATATGCCCATCTGCTTTTCTAGCTTCTAAAAATTCTTTTTTGCAATTGTCTCATCTTAAACTCCTTCAATTCTACTGAATCTCTATCTTTTAAAAAACCCTTTACTTCCTTCTTGGTGGGATTTCTGAGAAGGAGCTGAGTTAAGCAAATAGGTTCAATCAACCACATGTAAATGGAAGAGCAAGCAAAGCACAATATTTAAAAGGTATAATGTACTTAAAAAAACACTGGAAAGATAAACCAATAGGTCAAAGTAGTAGAATTACAGGTGATTTTAGTTTTGTTTCTCCTGCTTTTCTGTACTTGCCAAGGTTTTTGCACATAATGCATATTAGTTTTATAATTAAAGAGGGAAGGACTGTGCGCTAAGAAAAAGAAAAATAATAATAAAAACAACCTGTAACTTCAAAACCTGGAGCATCTATGCATTTGGCCTCAAGTCTCTAGAGACAGACATTAGAGTGACTTTTAAAAGGTAGCACAATGTGGGTAAAGCTTAAAAGATATGTCAAAAATGAAAATAGCTTTTTAATAGGAATCACTCTTGTCAAAAACCCTATAGCGGCCTACACCGCAACAAAACTAACTGTATTCCGATCTCCAGCTCCATGACAAACTACCTGCAAACATCAAGGAAGTTACTTGAACCCTCTGTGCCCAGTTTCCCTTTTGGTAAAATGGGATTAATAACATTACTTCTCCCTAGGGCTGTTGTGACAGCTGAAGGAACTACTGCACGTAAAGCACTCAGAACAATGCCTAGCACATAAGTACTCAATAAAATGTTGGCTTTTATTAACCCTTATTGTTACATCAGCACTTCAGTGGAAAAAAGTGTTAAGTTCTAGTTCAACTTACAGAAAGTAAACATAGTACTAACACTCTGTTGTTTAAGATTTAGTGAAAACTATTCAAAATAAAAAAAAAAAAAAAAGATAAAAAGCCTATTTATCCATTCAGTTGATGGTGTTCAGATGGGCAAGGATAAAACCGCCAAAGTGGTTAAATGGAGAAATACCTCTGTCATTAAGCGTTTTAGTCCTTCAACTTCATCTTCTCCTGGGTTAAGTTCACCACCAGGTCTGTATAAAGGTTAAGAATTTCAGCTTTCAACTTAAAACAATTTTAGGATAACAGGAAGAATACAATAATAATAATTTCTATCATATAACTGAATAACTCATATTTCAGTGTCACAGAAGGCAATCAGAGAAAATAAATGTCAAAGGGAGGGGGAAGAATGTGCTAGAAAATTGAACTCCTCCTTTTAATTCACCAGACTAACAGTGCACAAACCCTAGTTTTAAACAAAGTATGTAACATAATAAACAACTTCTAGCCACCAGTCTATCCCACTCTCTTCTCTCTGGAAGGCAATCTGGTCATAATGGATTCTAGAAATGCCCAAAGAGGCAATGGACCACATTTTTTCGGTCTGAAAAATGACACGTTCTTCAAGAATTCCAAACTAAGGATTTGAGACCTCTCTTTTTGGTACAATCTGGTCAAATGGTTATGCACTGAATGTATAATACAAAGAAATTTATGAGTTTAAGTGATAAAACTAAACAGTTAACTATAAAAATGCAAGTCATTTTAAGAATCAGAAACACCATCCTAAGAAAGAAATAATATCACTTGTTCTTAGTAATGGTACAATGACATCTAGAAATTGAACGACTAATCTGCTTCATGAAGCTTCTATCAAGCTCAGTTCTTAACAATATACAGAAATAGGCAGATTGCCAGTTAAGGAATAAATGAGCATTACACTGAAAAATGAAATGATTTTCTCTTTCTAAAGACTCCATTAACAGCAGTGCTTATGTAACTAAATGACTAACGTCAAAAATGGTCTTCCAAAACTGCAAAAAACAGCAATCCTATTAAAAGTTGTCTGGCTGCTAACTTCCAATGACACTTACAATTTGAAGAAAGTTGTTCCCAGCTGCAGCAGTAACACATGTGGTAGCCGATGCTCATGTACAATCAGAACCCCTTCTACAGTCCTTCTCATTCCAATTTTATCAAATTCCTCCCTCATGCGCTGAAATCTGGCTGCAACAGAGCTGTCCTTCTCATAGAGGGGCTCTTTTGTACCAAAAGTATAATTGGTAAGAGGGTACCTGTGATCCAAAAACAAATATCTAACATGAGAACAGAGGACCATAATTTACCATGACAGATACCAAACACACACAAAGAAACTACGGGGGGGAAAAGTTTGGAAAACACCAGGTTTTGTCCAAAGTTATACAAGTTAATGTGACAGCAGAGATCAGAATCCAGCTCTTTGGACTGGATGGACAGCTTCCATTACATCAAGTTGCTACACCACACTTGAACTTTCAAGTATAGATAACACCACCCCTTAAGGCCCTCAAATGCTTAGAGAAGTGGCTATCTGGAAATCCTCTGGTTTTAAATCACAGCTGTTAGACTAACACTGTCAACCTGGCTAATGCCCCCTTGGGATTTTCTACTAATCTAACTAGAAATTCTATTAATTATGGGTGCTAAAGACTAATATCTCTTTTTCTACAAAGTGAGCCACCACATTCCATCAACTCTTCAGTTATTTTTCTCCCAGTCAACAATCCTCAGACTTTTCTGGTACCACAACCCTTTCCTCTTCAGGTGAACTTTTTCCGTCCCCTCTAAATAATCTCTGACTTTCTGCTTGTATTCTATCCAATAGCCTTACTCTTCCCTTCTAGTAATTCAAATCCTTTGCCAACCATATCTATTCTGAATATTCTCTCCTCTAGCAAGAATTCCAAATATAGGGGCGCCTGGGTGGCTCAGTGGGTTAAGCCGCTGCCTTCGGCTCAGGTCATGATCTCAGGGTCCTGGGATCGAGTCCCGCATCGGGCTCTCTGCTCAGCAGAGAGCCTGCTTCCCTCTCTCTCTCTGCCTGCCTCTCCATCTACTTGTGATTTCTATCTGTCAAATAAATAAATAAAATCTTTAAAAAAAAAAAAAAAGAATTCCAAATATAGCTCATATTAAAATAATTTTCATCTTGTCTAGTAAATATCAAATTTTTCCTTAAAGATAGTTAAAAATCCCCTATTTATATTTAATCAAACATACCACCTTGTAACCCCCCCCAAACACTACCCTTACAGTAAAGAACCCTCTGATTATAAGTCTTTGAGTAAGAATGCTTTGACCACACCTGCCTATTCCGTATCAAAATGACTTAACATTGGGCACCTGGGTGGCTCAGTGGGTTAAAGCCTCTGCCTTCAGCTCAGGTCATGATCCCAGGGTCCTGGGATCCAGCCCCACATTGGGCTCTCTGCTCTGTCAGGAGCCTGCTTCCTCCTCTCTCTCTCCCCCCCGCCTTTCTGCCTACTTGTGATTTCTGTCAAATAAATAAATAAAATCTTTTAAAAAAATGACTTAACATTAAAAGCCAACAACTATATAATCAATCCACTTAGCTATTCTTGAAAGGTAAACAAATCAAGGTTGTCAAAACTTAACACTGAAGCCAGATTCTAGGCATGAATGAAGCAGCTTTAAGAAATTCAAGGACTTCCCCAGTAGACCCAAGGCTGAATCTAACATCATTGCTTGTCACAACAATTTCACCCGGTACTATGTGCCAGGCAATTTTTTATATGTATTAACATTTAGTATTCACAACTTGAATTAGAAAGAATTAAGGATAGCTGTACATATCTAAACTGTAAAGTCTAGCTCTCGTATCAATAAAGAGATGCCATCTAAATGAAATGTAAGAATTTTCATGTATGAAATCATAGTGCCAGCCCAGACATGCATTTTATTCCCATCACACTGTGAACTTTGCAAAGCAGGGACATCTTACTTCCTCACCACTATACACCCAGGGTTATACCTAGTGCCTGGTACAAAGTAGACTTTCACATAGTACATCCTAAAAGAAAGTATAGTAGAGGAGAAAGGACTTGTTTTCAAGTTAGATTATAACTCACCCAGGTGAACTGAGTTCACAAGTGTTTTGTTTTGTTTTGTTTTTCTGCATACCTTATTTATCCAGGAGAGGAAACATTCTGTAAATTCATCAATCCATAACTTTAATGGAGTAAAAATAAAAACACTTCACCATATTAATTCTACATAGTAACTTGATGCGAACTGATCCAGTAATGACGTTAAATCAAGCAAAAACCACAAGCCCTACTCCTAATTACCAACATAATTCAGAAGCTGTGCTTTCACATTTTTAAAAAGAACATTTGCCTTTTCGGCTTCACGGGTATCTTATGAAGATGTTTTAAAGAGGGGATATGAAATTAAAGTTATTATGTTGATGTAATAGCTAGAGATATTAACTTGTATATACACATCAATCTAGCTAGACTTCATAAACCCAGTATTTTTACTGTCTAAATTTCCATGCCAGCACCAGTTTTTTTTTGCCAAATTGTTTTGCCAAGTAAAACAATAATAGCAATCATCTCTTCAATTTCAAATCATTTTTGAAGGGGAAAAGTTCCTTTATTTGAAAGTAAAATAGAGAAACACCTAAAGTTTCTCATGGAAACGCCAGTATCAGTAAATCCTTGCTTTTTTTTTTTTTTTTTTTAAGATTTTGTTTCTTTATTTATTTATCTGACAGAACTCACAAGCAGTGGGAGTAGTAGGCAGAGAGAGGAGAAGCCGGCTCCCCACTGGGCAGGGAGCCTAAAGCTGGGCTAGATCCCAGGACTCTGGGATCAGCAGAAGGCAGATGCCTAATTGACTGAGCCACCCAAGCGCCCCTGTCCTTGCACTTTATTTAAACATTGACCAGAAACTGGCCACTTTGCTTCATTAGGGTCAGCACCACGGTGGCTCACAAGCTCTCAGAAACAATTAAAAAAACAGAGAGAGAGAGAGAGAGAATACCAAAAATTTTCTTTTTTTTTTTTTTTTTTTTTTTTTTTTTTTTTTTTTAAAGATTTTATTTATTTATTTGACAGAGAGAAATCACAAGTAGATGGAGAGGCAGGCAGAGAGAGAGAGAGAAGCAGGCTCCCTGCTGAGCAGAGAGCCCGATGCGGGACTCGATCCCAGGACCCTGAGATCATGACCTGAGCCGAAGGCAGTGGCTTAACCCACTGAGCCACCCAGGCGCCCCCCAAAAATTTTCTTGAGCCAGACAGAGCTCCAATGCCAATTACCTGCCACTGCGAGATTAACTTTTGAGAGTGACATCTAAATGCAACAGCTAGAAGGGTTCAAAGAGAAAAGTGTTGAAAATAAAAACGCAGCCTAAAATAGGTTCTCTGGGGCTACACGCTGGTTCCCTCCACGGTCTGAATGAAAGCCTAACCTTAACAGTAGGCACCCTCCCAAGTTGCGGCCCCCTGGCTGCTGTCGCTGCGTAGAGAAGACAGGTGAATACAGAAGGTTAGCCAGATGGCCCCGAGCACATGAATAAAATGTGGTGTATTCTGGAGCTCAAGTATCAATTAAGCAGTTAAGGGGCGGGGGGAGGGAGGACCTAAACCTACGCGTTATATAGCTAGCTCTCCAAAGCCCAATGCTACAAAAAAATGAAAACTGCGCACACGATACATTATACCGTTCACATCAAAGAAGAACCCACAAAAGCAATACCACATACGTGACGTGAAAACATAAACACTAGATAGGAAAAATGAACACCATGTTCTGCAGATGGTTTCCTCTTGAAGACGTGGGGAAGGAGTTCTAAAGCAAACTTGGGATTTTCCTATTATGACTGAATCCAGGGGCATGGGAGCAAGCCTTCTCTCCAGGAAAAGAAAACCCTCTCAAGTAGGGCTCTAACTCTGTGGCGCTCGAGGACCACGAAGGGTCCGGTAGGAGCTAGAAAGGGGCGCATTCGCCAGCGGGAGTGGAGGTGATGGGGAGGCGTGAAGCCCACCGAGGGCCGGGGACGCGCCGGAAGAAGACTGGGAACCTCTGGGAGCGCTCACGAGGTAAGGGGGTGCCCGAGAATACAGCGCGCAAAGGCCAGGCCGCACTTACAGGTTGATGGTGCGCTCCAGGGTGAGGGGCTTAGTCTGCTGGATGTACTTGTTGCCGAACTGGTTGACTCCCCGGGGCCAGCCGGTTTGTGAGCGATTAGGCGGCACCACGGACATGCTGGCGAGCTCGAATACTTGCGGAGAATGGAAGTGGGGCAGGCAAGGAGACTTTCCCTTGCCGGTAGCGGTTATTTGCGTCCCCCTCAGCAGACGCCACCCGCCATTAACATGAGAGCGCAAGAGGAGGGGAAAGCACGCCGGAAGTGCATCCGGAGGCTCTGGCGGCAGGAAGTAGAGAGGCGGAGGCCAGCCTACCACTAGGCCAATCTCTGATGAGACTGCCGCAATATCTAGAGCTTCCATTGGTAAACCAGGAATGGGCTCCGCCTTCTTGAACCTTGGTACTTCCTATTGGTCGGCGCTAGGGAACACGGGAGTGGAGGCATTTGGGGAATTGTAGTCAGCTAGGAGAGTAGCTGCATATAATCAGTGCGGCGTGGGTCTGTAGCTTAAAAGAAGATGAATGGGAAACGGCCAGCTGAGCCTGTTCCCGGCCGGACCGGGAAAAGGGGAAAGAAGGAGGTGATAGCGGAGTTTTCGGACGCTGTCACGCAAGAAACCTTGAAAAAGCAGGTGTCTGAGGCCTGGAGCCGCAGGACGCCGTTCCGTCACGGTAACCGGGTGCTGTGAGCGGGGAGCAGGGTCTGGCTGGGGGCCTCTGAAAGTCCTGCCACTCGAGCCGAGCCCCCCCGGCAGCGGGGCCACAAGGGGAGAGACCCCTGGAGACGGTGTGACTTTGGCCACCTCGGACTCTCCGGCTGCCCTCCATTATTCCAAGTTCGGCTTGGATTTAGAAATCTGAGAAGAGGAAAAAACGTAGGCCCCAGAGTTGGGAAGCAGAGGGGCATGCAAGTTTGTAGTTCTTCCGAGGGCAGTGACTGGCTCTCCCAAAATCGTGTAGCCAGAGCATGTATTATGAGCTGTCAGATAGCTGGCACCCGAGCTTACTCGTTTTTACACGCCCATAGGTCGACTACGTGACCCGAGGGAAGTAAACGAGTGTTGAGCAAGGGAAGGAACCCACCTTAAACGATTCCTGCCTCAGCTTCAGATATCGCTTTAGAGGATGAGAATTCCGCTTCATGCATCATGCTTTCCCTCCTTGAGTTTGCCATGATTTTGGTTTCAGTTGTTAGGTGCTTTGAAGGGGTGAGTCCTGGGTGTCTGGAGGTACATAGAAAGTGATCGCTTAGTGTGGAAAGGGCAAGCTCTGTACCCGCAGGGACTTGTGGATATCCTCAGATGTAGGATGGAAAGAGCGATAATGTCTACCACAGGGTTGCGGAGGAGATTAAATGACATCACGTATATAACACCACTGTATTTGGCACGGGCTATATGGCGGTGTTGGTGGTAGTGACTATTAATATTAGGGGGTTACCTAATCTTTAGAGTATTAGAGGCAGTAGCTAAAATTTTGAGACAGAAATCAAGGCATTGAAGAGTTATGCTTGAACTGATTTGAAAAGAAAGTGTACGTTGGGGGCGCCTGGGCGGCTCAGTGGGTTAAAGCCTCTCCCTTCGGCTCAGGTTATGATCCCAGGGTCCTGGGATCGAGCCCCGAGTCGGGCTCTCTGCTCAGCAGGGTGCCTGCTTCCTCCTTTCTCTCTGCCTGCCTCTCTGTCTACTTGTGATCTCTGTCAAATAAATAAATAATCTTTTTTAAAAGGACTTATTAAAAAAGAAAGAAAGAAAGAAAAAGTGTGAGTTATAACTTCCTCCAACAGTAACCTGGAGAAAGAAAAGGCAAGGTTGAAAAAAACATGTCAGCCAGTATTGCTATTTTCATTTTTTTAGGGGTTGAAGCTCAGAGGGAGAGGAGAGACAGATTTCTAAGCAGACTCCTAGCCTAGTATGGAGCCCACTACAGGGCTCTATCTCACAAACCTGAGATCATGACCTGAGCCAAAATCAAGAGTTGGATGCCTAGCCGACTGAGCCACTAAGGTGCTCCTCTATTCTCATTTTTTATTTGCTCCTCTCACTTTAAGCTGGGGGGAAATGAATAAAGAATCTAAAATATATTCAGTTCAGTGGCTAATCCCTGAACTAAAAAACAAACAGACAAACAAAAAAACACAGGAACCTTAACTTAGTGACACCACCTGTACTCCTAAGGACTAGAATTTTAAGCAGAATATATTTAAAAAGTAATATTGAATGGGTAAAAAAAAGTGGGGGAGAGCTTATAATTCTTCCCCCAAGTCTTTAGGTACTAGAAACATTTCTGAAAATGTGTGAACATTCCCTTTTGTATTCCCTGTGCCATGCTCTTTGGGTCAAAAATACAAAGCAGGGGGCACCTGGGTGGCTCAGTGGGTTAAGCCTCTGCCTTCAGCTCAGGTCATGGTCTCAGAGTCCATTTCTTTCTAAAGAGAAACCAAACGGTTTCTCTTTATCTGCGATGAGGGAGTAAATGTGATTTCCCTCTCGTGCCTTTATTCTTTTGCACTAGAGCCCCACATCGGGCTCTCTGCTCAGCGGGGAGCCTGCTTCCTCCTCTCTCTCTGCTTGCCCCTCTGCCTACTTGTAATCTTTCTCTCTCTTGTCAAATAAACAAATAAAATCTTTAAAAAAATACAAAAGGGGAAAAAGCCATAAGTAATGTTTTCCTTCCAACAGAGGCCATTGTCATGGACATGGATCCCTTTCTTCACTGCGTGATACCAAACTTCATCCAAAGCCAAAACTTCTTAGAAGGGCTTCAGAAGGAACTTTTGAACTTGGACTTCCATGAAAAGTATAACGATTTATATAAGTTCCAGCAGGTATTTATGTCCCTTTCACATTCACTCTTCCACCTCAGAAATGCATTATCTACAGAATCATTTGTTACCTTTAGATTAGAGATTTTAGATTGGGTTTGCCTAGAAAGGTTCTTGCCTTGACATTTCTAAAAGCATTCATTCTTTCACATAAGCTTACTGAATATTAACAGTGTGTTAGGTGCTATAATTATTGCATGGGAACCTCTGACAGAAGGCTGTCAGTTCCTGCCAGCTCCTGCCCTGTACAAGGCTTCTAAATTTAAACTAAGAGAGGTGCTAGTGATGGGGACAGATAGTCAGGAAATAAAACAAGCCAGTAAGTTAAGCACATTATAAACAAAAGGGATTAAGTACATTTTGGGGATTGGTATGCTGAAGAGAGCTGTATGTTGGAAAATAATACCCATTTACATTTTTGAGTTCATGCCTTTAGGTAGTTTTATATACTGTAATACACTGTGCATCGCAATCTGACTAAAGGAAGTGAGATCTGTTCTTTTTTTGGTGGACAGTTTAATTTGGCAGGGAAGACCATATCAAAATCAAGGCCAGTTTTTCTACTCTCAGAAGACAGGGCTCAGTCTGGTTGTAGAAATATAGGTCATTGGCTTCCCCAGTTTGAGGGTAATATATTTTTAGTACATGGTATATATCACGCTTGGAAATCCTTCCTAAAATCTCAAGGATATCAGCCCTTAAAAACCACAGAATAAAATAAAAATGAAAAAGATGAGGATTATTTTGTTTTCTTTGCATTTCTTTCTAAAGAGAAACCAAACGGTTTAGAAACTGTTTGGTTTCTCTTTATCTGCGATGAGGGAGTAAATGTGATTTCCCTCTCGTGCCTTTATTCTTTTGCACTAGAGCTGATTGTGTCCTCCCATCCGTCAATCTTTAATTAACACATATAATTAACCAAGTTAAATACACACTTGATATGACTCTTACTAGGTGAGGAAATCTGATGAAAGTTAAACTTTTATCCTAGTAAAGTTTTATATACATTAAAAACCACAGCTGTCTGCCTTTGTAATTATATCAACTTCAATAAGACTAGGTTATCCTGTTGATTTAGGGCTGTATATGTCTCTGATTACTAAAACAGAGAAACCAACCTGGTTTTTACTTGATGCAGTCTGGTAGATGAAAATACTTCTAACTGATATCAATGAGTGGCAAAATAATAAAAAGGAGCGTGGGTAATGAGAAGGGGGGAAAAAGATTACTTTCGATCATATGGATATTTGGTAAAATTCTACTTTGCTGTTGGGACTGAACTTCTTCATCCTAAAACAGTAGATGTAAAACCTATTTTTAGTCTCCTATCCCTTCAAACTTTGCTTATATCTGCTTTTCTTTGCTTGTGTTATGAATTGCCTTAATAATGGAGTCTATGACATCTTACAACCTTGGGGCATCTGGATGACTCAGTGGGTTAAAGCCTCTGCCTTTGGTTCAGGTCATGATCTCCAGGTCCTGGGGTCGAGCCCCACATCAGGCTCTCTGCTCACTGGGGAGCCTGCTTCCCCCGCTCTCTCTGCCTGCCTCTCTGCCTACTTGTAATCTCTCTCTCTTTCTGTCAAATAAATAAATAAAATCTTTAAAAATAATAATAATAATAATGGGGTCTGTGACATCTTACAACCTTCCCAAGCAAGTGTGTCAGTAAGAGTTTCCTGATATTCTGGGTATTTTAAAGCAAGTGTTACCGAGTGCATGCTTTATGCCATGCTAAGTACTCATAACAGTCCTACGAAGGAAGTACCTTACTATTCCTGTTGTACGGATGAGGGGAATACATTAGTTTTTTTTTCCTTATCTTCTGGATCATTCCTTGTGACATGTCAAAGAAAGCTCTTCCTAAGAAAAAAATGCTTTTGACCTGACTTTGCCTTTCACCTCATTCCTCTGCTCTTCTTTTTTTTTTTTTCCTCTGCTCTTTTTAACAGTAGAATTCCATATAAGTTGTCTGTGCTTTCTCAAAATACTACTCCCATTCTCTGTTAAGCCCACTTTACATCAGGCTTTTACCTACTACTCCACCGAAACTACACTTGTCAAGGTCACTCACAACTTCCACATTAGTAAATACAGGATTCATTTCACTTGACCTTCCAGCCGCATTTGAGCTACTATGTTACTCCTTTCTCTGGGAGACATTTTCTTTACTTTCAGTATATGAAATGTTCTCTCGGTCTTCTTTCTACCTGGTAAGCGCTTGGTTTCCTCTGGTAAGTCTTCCTTTTGTACCTGACTTCTTAATGATGGAGTACTTTAGGGCTTTGCCCTCGGGCCACTTCTAGGCAGATTTCCAGGGACTCCCAAAGCTTTGCCTCTATTCTTGGATATCTGTTAAGTGTCTCACACTTAAGCCCAAAACTAAACTGTTCTTCTCCTCCTAAATCTTCTCCACCTGCAAAGTTACCCATCCAGTGAATGGCAACTCTATCTTTCCAAGTGGCCCAGGCTAAAAACTTTCTGTTCCTCTCTCACCTCATACCTAGTTTGTCAGGAAATTCTACAGGTTCTCTCCACAAAAAATATCTGGAAAAAAACACTTCTTTCCACTTACACTACCAACAACCAGTCCAAAGCATCTTATCCTCTCATCAGAATTATTCTATTAGTTTATTAGCCAGTCTCATTGCTTCCACTCTTGCCCACTTATACAATCACAGCCATTGTGTTCTTTTCAAATAACAGTGGACCCAAGAGAATTGAAAATATGTGCACATAAAAACAAGTACACCAATGGCCATAGAAGATTATTCATAATATCTAAAAAAGTGGAAAAAACCCAAATGTCTATCACCTGATGAATGGACAGATGAGTGTGATCTAGCCACACAATGGAATATTACTCAGCCAGGAATAAGAATGGCAGAGCAATGCTTCTGTGTCATGGAGGAGCCCTGGGAATGTATTAAGAGAAACTAGACACGCAAGGCCACGTGTTGTAGGATTCCACTTATATGTAATGTCCTGACTAGGCAAATCCATATAGAGAGTCAGAAAGTAGATTAGTGGTTGCCAGGGCCTTGGGGGAGAAGACTATGTACAGTGATTGCCTAATGACTCTAGGGTTTCCTTTTGGGGTGGGGATGATAAGTGTTCTGGAATCAGATGGTGGTGGTCCACACAACATCATGAGTATATTAAATCCACTGAATTAAGCACTCAGATGATTGAAACAGTAAATTTTATCTCAATTTTTAAAAGCGTAAATGGAAACCTATTACTCCCTTGCTTAAAGCCTCCAAAGGTTCTTCATTTCTCTGACAGAAAGCCAAAATACATAGAAGAGCTCTAAGGCGTCCCATTGCCTCTTGGGCCTCACCTCCTACTGCTGACTGCTGTCCCCCGCACTCTCTATGCTCCAGCCACAATCTCTTTGGATTTCTTCATGCTCAGGACCTTTTTAATTAATTAATTAATTAATTGATTAATTTAATTTTTAATTAAATTAATTTTTTCTTTTTCTTTTTAATTAATTAATTTAATTTTTAGAGAGAGAGTGCTGGGGGGTGGGAGGAGCAGAGGGAGAGGAAGAAAGAATCTCAAGTAGCTTCCATGCTGAGCAGGTAGCCTGACGTGAGGCTTGATCTCACAACCCTGAGATCACAACCTGACTAAAATCAAGAGTTGGGCACTTAACTGACTGAGCCCCCAGGCACTCCAGGACCTTGAATCCTCTTTGCCTAGATATTCCCTTGGCATGTTTCCTAACCTTGTTCAGGGTTTGGCTTCACTCAGTGAAACCTAGCCTGGCCACCATGTTTGTGCTTGTAGACCTTATCCCAAACTTCAGCATGCCTAGTCCCTCATATCCTGCTGTTTTTCCCTGTGCCTTTGTCACCTTCTTTCTTACCAACTTTCAGCTTTTTATGTTTGTTGTCTCCCTCAAAAAGAAAATAAACACTTCTGTCAATGACTATTTAAGTATTTGCATGAATAAGGTCCAGAGGGATTAAGTAACTTGCCCGGGTCACGGAGCTGCCACATGGAGGGGCTATAGGTCAAACCCAGGCATCTTGTTGTTGTCCAGGCTCTTTACCACAATCCTCTACTACTAGGATACGCACTGAACTGCATTCCTGTGTGTTTCTAATATATAAAGGAAATACCTTTTTTTTTTCCTTTTTCTATGATCAAGTCTGATGATTTGAAGAAGAGAAGGGAGCCTCACATCTGTGCTTTAAGGTAAATAACTAATCATATTTCTTGGGTGTGGAAAATGTTACATCATGTAGCATTAGGTCATTACCCCATTTTGTAGAGGAGAAAACAGACTGAGAAATTACATAACTTTTTCAAGGCTTCCTAGATGAAAACCGAGGGAACTAAGCTACAAACTCAAGTCAATTTGATTCCAGCGCCCACCTTCTCAGTGATAAAATGTTCAGCTTTGTCAGCAATCAAGGAAACACTGCTGAAACCGTTTTTCACATGTTAGGTTGGCATATATATTCAAAACAAAACCCCCCAGTGCTGACAGAATTATAGATCCCTTTCTTAGGTGATGGTTTTGAAAAATGTATCAAAACTCTTCAAATTATGCTTACCTTTTTATAGTGTCATTCCACTTATAAGAATTTACCCTGGGGCGCCTGGGTGGCTCAGTGGGTTAAGCCGCTGCCTTCAGCTCGGGTCATGATCTCAGGGTCCTGGGATCCAACCCCACATCGGCTCTCTGCTCTGCGGGGAGCCTGCTTCCTTCTCTCTCTCTCTCTGCCTGCCTCTCAGTGTACTTGTGATTTCTCTCTGTCAAATAAATAAATAAAATCTTTAAAAAAAAAAAAAAAAGAATTTACCCTGAGGGCACCTGGATGGCTCAGTGGGTTAAGCCGCTGCCTTTGGCTCAGGTCATGATCTCCAGGTCCTGGGATCAAGCCCCACATCTGGCTCTCTGCTCAGCAGGGAGCCTGCTTCTCTCTCTCTCTCTCTCTCTCTCTCTGCCTGCCTGTCTACCCGTGAGCTCTCTCTGTCAAATAAATAAATAAAATCTTAAAAAAAAAAAAAAGAATTTACCCTGAGAAAATAATTAAGGATGTGATCAAAAAATTCCTCGCAAGATTGCATGTCGTAATGTTTAGAATAGTTAAAAAAAAAAAATTTTAAAGATTTATTCATTTTAGAGAAAGAGATTGCACGCTCTAATGCTAGTTGGGAGAGGGGAAGGGAGAGAGGGAGAAAGAATCTTCCAAGTAGACTCCCTACTGAGTATAGAACCTGATGCAGGCTTGATCTATCCTATGACCCTGAGATCATGACCTGAGCTGAAATCAAGAGGCGAACACACCCAGTGAGCCACTCGGGTGCCCCAAAATAATGAAAAATTATATACAAATTAAATGGCCACTCATTGAGATATATATAAGTAATGATACAAGCATGAGAAGAAAACTCTACAACCATTGAATATGACATGTGTAAATTTTAATACATGAGAATGGTTAAGTTAAACCCAATTTCACCAATTCTAAGATACATTTTCTTTTTTCACATTTTAGCACTGCTGAGATCCAATTTCTCACAAATTACTGTTGTGTCCTGTTTTAATTGGCAACATTTTTTTAAGTGATAGCAAAATAATGATTCTTCTTACAGAGAAAGCATATTAGAGTTGATGCAGTACACTTGTCAAGAGAAAAGATGGGAGCATGTTGGTGGCTTAGTTGGTTAAGCGTCTACCTTTGGCTCAGGTTATGATCCCAAGGTGCTGGGACTGAGCCCCACGTCAGGGTCTCTGCTCAGCAGAGAGCCTGCTTCTCCCTCCCCTTCTGTCTGCCTCTTCTGCTTGTGCTCTTTCTGTGTGTCAAGTAAATAAAACCCTTAAAAAAAAAAAAAGACACTAAAACTGCACGCACAATGTGAATGATTTTTTTTTAAGATTTTATTTATTTATTTGACAGGCAGAGACACAACGAGAGAGGGAACACAATCGGGGGAGTGGGAAAGAGAGAAGCAGGCTTTCTACTGAGTGGGGAGCCCGTTGCAGGGCTCGATCCCAGGACGCTGGGATCATGACCTGAGCCAAAGGCGGACACTTAATGACTGAGCCACCCAGACGCCCCAATGTGAATGATTTTTTTAAAAAGAGATATATTTGGCTATCTGTGTACAAAAGAAAAGACAGAAGAATGGAATGTTTAAATCTGGCTTGTAGGATTTCGGGGTTTTTTTAACAGTTTCTTTTTACTTATAGAGGGCTTTTCCCTCCCTGGTTTTATTACAAGAAGCACGATGTTACTTTGTAATAACTGTTTTTCATTTATACAGAAGTCATTTTTTTTTCTCATTCTCTTTCATCCTCTGGGACATTTTGATATATGATGGCAGCCTGCACGGAGTGTTATTTCTTCCCAATTCTGAAGTGTTGCTTGTGTGTGAACTGCATCTCCAATATTTCATATTTATTTTGACCTTTTGTTGTTGTTCCAAAGAGAGATGATTGCGCTAGAAGGCATTATCTCCTTAGTTCACAGCATGCCTCTGGTAAGCCTTTCCTGTAGGACTGAGGTTCCATTCCCACAGGAATGGATCCTGTGACCCATAGGATCACAGCCGGCTGGAGTGAGAGACGGGATTCCTTGGAAGAGAAAATTGATGTTTATACTCTTTGATTTCTCCTAAATTCAATTAACAAAATGAGAATAATGACAGGAAATAATCCTGTCCCTGCGACACTTTCACAGAGTTACTAAAGGAGGAGCTTTTTATGGAATACATTTGAGGAAGCCAATGTTACCAGTAAAAGAGGGATTTAAGGCTTCAATAATAGTTGCTTAAAGCATCAAGACTTTGCAGAAATGTTCGCAGCCCACATCTCAAGCCTGGTTCAGCATTTTGCTCTGCTGGCACAATGGATATAGTCAGCAGCTCTGTTTTTAAGTTACATGGGCATTTCCGGTTGGCCCAACCTCACACAGTATTTTATAGAACTTTTTGGTTTGGTAATGTATAGAATAGAAAAAAGACTTGGTATTAAAATCTTAGGAGATCAGCCTGGAGACTTGACATTTAATTATGAACAGCACAGTTGCATTTTCAGTTGTGTACATCTGGACTAAGATGGTCCAAAAAATATTGTCTGTGTGTGCAACATATGAACTGATGTAAGTCCTTTCAAAATGTTCTCAACTCATCAAGATTCACATAATTTCAAAGTCAATTGGCTGAGTGAATTATAAATGGGGTTAAAGAGATTTCTCTACAAAGAGCCCTGTTAGCTGGTGAATGGAAATGTTCGGCATCTCTTACTGGTACCGTGCTAGCATCAGAACTTCTATGAAAGGTTTTCTGATCCTACACAGTTAGCAAGGTACCATCATTGCAGCTTGAAGTTTTTAATCTGCAACAGTGTCACCCAAGTGGTCATTAAACAGTGGGGTAGTATTGAGTGCCACAGAATGTGTCTAAAACTCCCAGAAAGGAACATCAGTGTGCTGAATTATGACGGACGGCAGAGTACTACCGTGATGGGGCATGCTATCAACCAAAGAGGAAGAAAGTGAAACGGAATAGCAGAGCAAAACTATATTATAGTAGATGGCTTTGTATTTCTTTCTCTTTATTTCAGGTCCAAGTCCTAAATTGTGCAAGTTGAAAGTAAAGAAGCTACGACAGCATCCAGGAAAAAGTAGCTGTGGCCGAGATCCAAACGCTGTGGCTAACAAGTTACCTTTGTTGACATTTCTAGGAAAGTTCTGTTTGAAGATTTCCGGACTTGGCTTGCTGACATTTCCAAGATTGACCTGGAATCAACTATTGATATGTCCTGTGCTAAATATGAATTCTCTGGTAAGAGATAAAGGCCTTGATGTCTGGAGGACTTACAGGCTTTAGCTACATAGTATTGGTGAGATACCATCAGTGTGCCAGATTCCTAGACTTGGACATGCCCCCACAATAGCATTAGGACCTTCTTTTTTTTTTTTTCTTTTTAAGATTTTATTTATGTGACAGAGAGAGAGAGAGAACACAAGCAGGGGGAGTGGGAGAAGGGAGAGGGAGAAGCAGTCCTCCCGCTGAGCAGGGAGCCTGAAGTGGGGCTCGATCCCAGGATCCTGGGATCATGACCCAAGCCAAAGGCAGACCCTTAACAACTGAGCCACCCAGGCACCCCGCATTAGGACCTTCTTAATAGATTTGACCTGGCTCGAATACCAAAACGCCTACCTTATAAGGCAGTTTTCCCTTCGGTGGAAATATGATGAAAGCTGTTGACCACATTTTCAGAAAAATGCTGACAAGGCACACACTAGCCAACTCGGTATGGAGCATCAGGAAACTCAGAGGAGGTATTGTCAACGCCACTCTTGGGCTTCCTAGGGAGCAAATATCCCTTAGTGCCTTTTTCTTTTCTTTTTTTTTTCCCCTTGTTCTTTTGAAGGTAAGAAAGGACTATATTTTTAAGGAAAAGATCTTCAAACAATATAGAAGGATGCAGTATAAACCCTGACAGGCCCTGCACCTTCTCCTTGTCCCCCTCTCCCTTCAGAGGTTTCCATTGTCACTTGTTCCCTTTGTGAGCATAGAAATGTCTTTTTGAAAGCATGTTTGCTTTTTCACCTGAAAGGGAAAGTGTTTTGATTTTACTAAGTAAAAATTTTTTTAAAAAATTTTATTTATTTATTTGACAGACAGAGATCACAAGTAGGCAGAGAGGCAGGCAGAGAGAGAGAAGGGGGGAAACAGGCTCCCTGCTAAGCAGAGAGCCCGATGTGGGGCTCGATTCCAGGACCCCAGGATCATGACCCGAGCCGAAGGCAGAGGCTTTAACTCACTGAGCCACCCAGGCGCCCCTGTTTTACTAAGAGGAATTTTGATATGGGTTTACTCTCATACAGTATAGAGTCTAATGGGAGAAGTATACATTGGTAACCACTTTTTGAGGCTGAGTGATCCACAGGACAAGTCCTGTCCTACATCCTTTTTAAAAAACTTTTTTCTTTCTAATTGAATATCATTTCAAACTTACAGGAACGTGGCAAGCATTGTACAAATAGTTTTTTCCCATTTTACTTGAGAGTAGTTTGCTGGCCTGCTCCGGGCCCCCCATGTTCTTCAGTGATTCCTACAACAAGGACATTCTCCTAGATGATGGCAGTAAACCATCAAAATCAGGAAATTAAGATCGATACATTATTCCCATCTAATCCGCAGGCTCCATTCAAGTTCCACTGTTTGGTCCTTGATTGCAAAAGGATCCTCTTCGGGCTTGCAGAACTGTCGTGCCTGATTTGGTCTCCCTCAGTCTAGAACAGTTCTTCAGTCTTGCCTTGACTTTCATGATCTAAATGCTTCCAAAGGTTTACAGAGGACTCATTTTGTAAATCTGCCCTCAATTTGGATCATCTGTCTGATGCCTCCTTGGGATTAGATTCAAGCCTTGAATTTTGGGTAGAAATGTTACAGAATTAATTATGTGGGGGTTTTTTGCTGCATCTTATCAAGGGGTATATGGTTTCTACGTGTCATAGGCTAGTGATACTAACTTTGATTATTTAGTTAAGGTGGTAACTGATGTCAGGTTTTCCTACTATAAACTTGTTCTTTTTCTTTCTGTAAATAAATCGGAATTTCGTGGGGAGATACTTAAGGATTATGTAAATATCCCATTTCTCCTCTAACTTTGATTCACTTACTTTAGCACCTTCTGGCATTTCTTGCAAAATTATTACTGTGCAGGTTGCCAAATGGTGATTTTTTAAAAATAAAACCATTCCCTTTACATTTATTGGTTGTCATTCTGTAAAGGAAACCTTTTTCTCTTCCCATTTATTCATTCATTTATTTATTTACATCAGTGTGGATTTATGGGTCACTATGTAATGGGCTATAATCAGTTGCTCTATCAAAGTGAGGCTCATCTTGTCCTTGATTTGATCAAGGGGAGCCCCTTTAAACTGATTTCTGTGTCCTTTTGATGGGTCCCCATCATTCATAATATATCTTACTTCCCACAAGAACAAGATTTTCCGGGCTCGTCTTATGTGTCCCTTGCTCTAGACCGAGAGTTAGCCATTCTTCCAAAGAACCCTGATTGCTTTTAGAGACAAATGATGCTTAGAAATCAAGATCTGGACTCTAAGTGTTTCTGCTGTTGGGGGTGTCACTACTCCCAGGCCTTTTAGTAGAGAAGAGGTAGCGAATATACAGATGTGCATATGCACACATGCATTTACGTGTGTGTGTCAGTGTCTAGAAATATGTAGAGTCTAAGTAAATATCTACATGCATAGGAAACATTCCTACAGTTGCAATTCAACACCATAGGATTATCCCAGATTTCTCCATTTCTGTATTTGTAATTTCCTTCATCAGCAGTGAAAACCATGGCTTCTATCACCTTCAGGATATTTCTTTATCGAAACAATTGCTCCATGTGTGAACAATCAGAGCTCACCATAACAAACCCTCCTTCTCCTGCCCTGCAGGGATGCCTCCCCTGCTCAGTCCCACCTAACAGCTTTTAGAAGCTTTAGCTCAAGAAATTAACGGGAACTGCTACCAAGAGATCTACATACAATGATGTTCATTTGTTCACTGAAACATTTTGCTTAATAGATAAGAAATGGGAAAAGCAAGTAGAAAATTAATTAAAGGAGAAAGAAGGTAATTCATAGTCCATATAGCAGCATAACTATAGGCCATTAAAACCATGACAGGTATGTGTAGTGAATGAGAACAGACACTGGGCAGGCAATAAAAAGGCCACAAAACAACCACTATAGGGTACCCATTTTTTTTAAAAAAGCAAACATATGTAGGAAAAATACTGGAAGAACATGAGCAAAAATATTGATAGTGATTATCTCCGGGGTCTGTGCATATATGTGTTCTTCAGTGCTTTTAGATTTCTCCATCTTCCCAGTTTTATGTTTCTGATTATAAAACAGGAGAAATAAGTGTCATTTTACGGCTGGAGGAGCTCACATTGCGGGTGGATATCAGATGGACCGATATTAAAATGCAGGACCAGGGGCGCCTGGGTGGCTCAGTGCGTTAAAGCCTCTGCCTTCGGCTCAGGTCGTGATCCCAGTGTCCTGGGATGGAGCCCCGCATCGGGCTCTCTGCTCAGCGGGGAGCTTGCTTCCTCCTCTCTCTCTCTCTGCCTGCTTCTCTGCCAACTTGTGATCTCTGTCTGTCAAATAAAAAAATAAAATCTTTTGAAAAAAAAAAAATGCAGGATCAGAGTATCGGCTGCTCCTTGTTGGCTCGGGGACATTAGAGCATGTGTTGCACGATTGCAGATGCCCTCCTCTGCCACGACGACGAGCTGGAAGGGCGCCGGATCGCCTTCATTCTTTACCTGGTTCCTCCCTGGGACAGGAGCCTGGGGGGCACCCTGGACCTGTATGATGTTGATGGTAAGACAAGCCCATACACATCAGCACCAGTAGCTACTTCTGAGCTCTTAACACACATGTGTGTCCTCCTCTGAGGAGGGCGAGCAGACACCAGCCCTGACAGCCGCCTCTCTACATTGGAGTCATTACTCCAGAGGTGGAGTCCATTATGAGCATGAGGACTAGTCATTCCCTACTCCTGAGTACTAACCTAGAAAGGGGGAACATGTGGAAAGCTGCCTGGGGCCATCAGTCTGCCAGGGCCAGTCTGTCTGGCAGGAAGTCAGGGTTTCCTAATGACTGACACCAGATGTTGACTCTCGAAAACTTTCCAAACTTATCCTAGCCCTCAGCGATAACAGATGGCATGGCACGAACGGTGGTCAGCAAGCAGAACTGAGTGAAACAGACGGAAGGGGGTGGCGTCCTGCAATCTGCAGGGTACATCTAGTTACCCTTAGAAATCTGAGAATTGTCAAAGTGAAACAAGGTGGCCTGAAAGTGGTTGCTGATAAGGAAACCGCATTCGTGTTGTCTTCTCTCCTGGTGCAGAACACTTTCAGCCGAAGCAGATCGTCAAGTCTCTTATCCCTTCATGGAACACACTGGTTTTCTTTGAAGTGTCTCCAGTATCCTTTCACCAGGTAACGATTATAAACCACAAATACACAGAGTACTAAGGACCATGCTGTTTAGTCCCCTATTATCGAAATGTGACCACTTCCTGTTGTACTTCCGTGGTCAGGTTGTGTGTGCATCTGGCCTGACGGATCCGGAAGTGAGCACATCCTGGCTGGCAATTGTCCCCCTCAGTGGGTATGTTCATGTGCTGCTGGCCTTGTCCTTTCAGGTGTCTGAAGTCCTATCTGAAGAAAAGTCGCGTTTGTCTATAAGTGGCTGGTTCCATGGTCCTTCACTGACCCGGCCTCCCAACTACTTTGAACCTCTCATACCCCGGAGCCCTCACATCCCACAAGATGTAAGGATAAATGCCTGTTGTCGGGATTCTTATCTTAGAAGCTTTACCATATGGTTTGTTTTCCTGGTAATGAAATTGGACTTGGAGTTTCTTTCGCTTTTATTGGGTAAACTTTTGAGAGTGTCTTTTTCTCAAGCAGAGTTTTCCATCACTTTTATGTGTAACAAGGAGAAGATTATAAAGTGAGGCTTTGAATATATTTTACTAGCACGAAGTGATGTAAGAACAAAACAATAGGAATTGTTAATTCATGTTTTGCATCTGCTGCTTCTTTGTAAGCATGAAATTTTGTATGATTGGATCAACCCTACTTATCTGGACATGGATTACCAAGTTCAAATTCAAGAAGAGTTTGAAGAAAGGTCTGAAATTCTCCTAAAGGAGTTCCTTAAGGTAAGCCAGCACGTTCTGACCAGTGTATCAACAAAATCTTACTGTTATAACTTGTGCTTTTGTTTTTCTTGCTTCTTGAGTGGGTAAACAGGCCTCACTAAAGGATTTTTTGTTTAGTTCCTGGTTAGAATGTTTATATCATCTTGTTGATAAAATATACAAGTGATGCTAGTAGCTAACATTGATATCAGTTGTGTGCTTAGTGGGCTAAGAGTCTCTTGGGTATTCCCCAGTTTTCTGGAATCTTAAATGGTGTACACACACACACACACACACACACACAGAGTTTTCTGGAATCTTAATGGTATACACACACACGCACTTGAGTGTTCCCCAGTTTTCTGGAATCTTAATGGTACACACACACATACACATTTGGGTATTCCCCAGTTTTCTGGAATCTTAATGTTACACATGCACACACACACACACACACACACACATACACATACACACGCAGGCATGCATGCTTCGACACTGAGAGGGAGTTGTATGTAGCTTTCTTCCTATTCATTTGGTGAATATGGTTTCCTGTCAGTTTATTATTGCTTTTAGTGAAAGATAGATTATTAACTGAGAACACTTATTAATGAATGTTTGACAGTGATACACAGCACATTTCAGTGGAGAGGGAACTACATCAGGAGTCAGAAGACTTCATGTTCATGTCCTGGCTCTGTGGTTTTACTAACCTGAGAAAATCACTGAATCCCCCAGAGCTTATAGCTCTTCATCAGTTAAACTGGGGTAAGACATGCCTTGTTCATCTTGAAGAGTTGTTGTGAGGGCCAAAAGAGATCATAGACACTGGTGTGGTGCCTCACAGTTGACTCTGGATCCCATGGAAGCACAGCCCCAAGAGCTGTTCCTCCACGAGAAAAAAGGTTGAGACACCCCCACATGCTACCTACCTCTCTCTCTCTCTCTCTTCCCCTCCCCATCTCCCTCCCTCTCGGAATTTTTTTTTTTTTTTTTTTTTTTTTTTTTTTGACAGAGAGAGCAAGCACAGCATGGGGAGCAGCAGGGAGAGAGAGAAGCAGGCTCCCCAAACAGGGAGCCCAATGCGGGGCTCAATGCCAGGACCCTGGGATCATGACCTGAGCAGAAGGAAGATGCTTAATAACTGACCCACCCAGATGTCCCTCCCTCTCAGAATTTTAAAGCTGAAATTAGCATATTAAGGAGCTTGAGAAGTATTTATTATAGTATATAAACTTGTTTGAACCTATTTTATTCAGCTTACCTAAGCCAGGCTTTGGGATCCTCTTTCCTGTTTTATAGCTGATAGGACTGCTGTTTTTGTTTTAAGATTTTATTTATTTATTTGACAGACAGAGATCACAAGTAGGCAGAGAGGCAGGCAGAGAGAGGGGGAAGCAGGCTCCCTGCCGAGCAGAGAGCCCGATGCAGGGCTCAATCCCAGAACCCTGAGATCATGACCTGAGCCAAAGGCAGAGGCTTAACCCACTGAGCCACCCAGGCATCCCAAAGACTGCTGTTTTAAGAACACTCCTTGGGAAGTCACATTGAACAAGCATATAGAATGCCTCTTGTGGAGCAGATTTCAATAGATTAATCAGCTTTTTGCTCTACACGTGGCTTTCTCTATTTAGAAAGCTGATTACATAAAAGTGAGACCTACAGAGAGTTCTAGTGTGATGACATTGACTGTTAAGCAGTTTCATTCTTTTTCCCCATATCTTATAAATTGAAGAGACTGTATTATGACCTTCATTTTATAAATGCAGGAGTCTGAGAGGTTTAGTGATTTCACATGAGATACATGACCACTAAAGGAAATAGCCCAGATCGACACTCAGGTCTCTTGGCTAAAGCATACTTTGGATTTATCCAGTGGTTTTGTTCTGGCTGCACTGTAGCAGGCCTGGGGGACCATGGGCGAAAGGAGTGAACATCCTTTGGACCTTTTAGGAATTAGCCAACATGATTCTACGGAGCGGCCCCACCCGCAAGGCCAGTGTGGAATCATAGAGAGACTCACTAACTGCTTCTTTCTTTGCTCATTTTCCAGCCTGAGAAATTTGCAGAGGTCTGCGAGGCTCTGGAGAAAGGAGACGTGAAATGGAGCAGCCGAGGTCCCCCTAACAAAAGGTAGAACTGAGACATTTGCCTTTGTGTTCATCTGCCTGTTTGTCTGCAAGTTTCACTTCCAATAATGGGACATTTGCCAGCAATAGGACATTGGCCCTGGTGATGTTTCATTCCCAGGGACATCCAGTAGCAGGCCCTGGTAGAACCTCACTGTTCTAACCACCTGTGCTTTAGCAGGCCGTGCCAGGACTAGGGAGCAGGGTACAAAACTAACGAGCAGCTTTTATTCCATGAGTAATTGTACAGGTGTGGCTTTGTTGACCAGCTTGGCCTCACTGCTTTCCAGGTTTTATGAGAAAGCCGAGGAGAGCAAGCTTCCCGACATTCTGAAGGACTGCATGGAATTATTCCGCTCCGAGGCTCTGTTCTTGCTGCTCTCCAACTTCACAGGCCTGAAACTTCACTTCCTGGCCCCTTCAGACGAAGATGAGGTGGAGAACCAAAAAGAGGGAGAAGGAGCCTCTGCTACCGATAACACTGAAGAAGGGACAAGCCATAGCTCCTCCGAGCCAGAGAACCATCGGACGGCCTTCCGCAACAACAGACAGCAGAGCAAGGAACAGCCAGACCCAGACTCGGAGGAAAACGAAGCAAAGCAAGGTAAGCCATTGTTCTGAGTCGTCCTTACTTACCATGAAGCATTCACTCTTCCGTCATCGATTCATCCCGCAACTGTTACTCGAGCATCTGTGATCTGCTGGGCCTGTTTTGGGAGCTGGAGGATGGAACAAACAAGGCCTCCGCTCTCCCAGAGTTTATGTTCTAGTGGGAGAGGATGGAGATTAAACGTGTTTGCAGAAAATCTGAATAAGGATGTGTGCTGAGGAAGGACCAAGTGGCCTCTTAGGTGACCGGGCAACCGGAGAAACCAGTCTCGGGAGCTGCCATCCAAGCTCAGACCTGAGTACCAAAAAGGATCTGTGGGAAGAACATTCTAGGTAGGAGAGGCAGCTCAGACATTTTATTAGGCTAACAGTGTAAGAACAGTAGACAGAAATAGGACTGGCTTTGCCCCCAAACTACTCTAAGACATAAGAACATCAAAAAGAGGCAGGTGAACACAGCTTATTTCTGCCAAGGACCAGTAATACCCTAAACTTGCTTATAAAAACGTGCTTGAATTTGGGCAGATAGGTAGAAGGAAATTATTAAAAGTAGAGAAAGTCTAAGGGCACCTGGGTGGCTCAGACAGAAGAATGTGCAACTCTTGATCTCAGGGTCATGAACTTGAGCCCAACATTGGGTGTGGAGATTAGTTAAAAAAAAAAAAAAAATAGGCTTAAAAAAAAAAGTAGAGGAAGTCTTTACAGACAAGATCAAACAGAGAAAATAGGACATTTAAGAGGTAAGGCTTCTGTGGGAATTTTGGCACCTAGAGATAAGCGGCTACCAACTGAGCATATACAGTTTGGCACCTACTAAATCAGACGAGAAAATCTGCTGCCTGATTCCTCTCCTAAGTTGTACTCTCCCTACTTCCACTCTGACTTCTGGAGAAGACCCCTGCCCTGTTGCAGTTAGAAGAGCAAAGACAAGAGAGGTGGATGCCCAAGGACACAAAGCCAACAGTGTGACACAAGAACCACATAACACAAATTCTGTGGCCTCCCAGACTGACTGACCTGTCGCTTTGGCCACCACAGATTTAGAACAACCAGAGCCAGGTGGCTTTTTCTGTGCTAGTCACTACACAGGATAGCCTTTCTTTAAGATAAAGTTAGCTTTCCTTGATAATTGATACTGACATCTATACCTGGGCCCTAAAAGGAATCAAGTGAAGATCAGTGGGGCCTCACAGGCTTTTTTAAAAAGTATCTCTTGGGGCTTCTGGGTGGTTCATTTGGCTAAGCTCCTGCCTTTGGCTCAAGTCATGATCGCAGGGTCTTGGGATCAATCCCTGCATCAGGCTCCCTGCTCAGTGAGCAGCGTGCTTTTCCCTCTCCCCCTGCTTGTGCTCTCTCACTCTCTGTCAAATAAATAAAACCTTAAAAACAAAAACAAAACAAAACAAAAAAGAAAGAAAGAAAGAAAAAATATCTATTAACCTCTATTCCTTTTTGGTTTCATTTTCATGGGAACCTGGAACTTGGAAAAAATCTGTTCAGGCAGCCTAAGGATGCTTTATTCTATTACTGGGCCACCACTGTATGCAAGGCCCTGGGCCAAAGCAGCTGGGAATACAGAGGTAAATGTAAAAAGTAGGTGTTTGTAAAGTTCATCATCTTAAAGAAAAGGGGAGGGGGGGGGACAAAGCCATAAAGGAGCAGACTTTTCCTATTTTATTAAAGTTAAGCTGGCATAAACTCAACTTTAGGATGTTAAATGTAACCCACATGGTGCCAACAAAGAACATAGCTGTAGGGTATACATAGAGGAAACTGAGAAAGGCATTTAAACATTTCAATACCAAAAATCAACTAAACACAAAAGACTGTAATATAGGAAATGAGAGATGAAAAAAGCTACAAGGCATTTAGAAAACAAATAGCAAAATGAAAGAATCAAGCCCCTCTTTCCTAGTAATTACATTAAACGCAAATGACAATCAAAAGACAGAGATTGGCAGAATAGACAGGAACACAGGATTCAACTATCTGCTGTCTACAAGAGACTCACTTGAGATCCAGAGATGCAAACAGATTGAAAATAAAAGGATGGAGAAAGATGTTCCATGCAAACAGTAACCAGAAGAGAGCAGGAGTGGCTCTACTAATATCAAACAAAATAGACTTTGTATTTATTTATTTATTATTATTTTTTAAAGTAAAGCTCCACATCCGACATGGGGCTCCAACTCTTCATGGCCCTGAGATCAAAAACTGCTTGCTGGGGCGCCTGGGTGGCTCAGTGGGTTAAAGCCTCTGCCTTTGGCTCAGGTCATGATCTCAGGGTCCTGGGATCAAGCCCCACATCAGGCTCTCTGCTCCCCAGGGAGCCTGCTTCCCCCTCTCTCTCTGCCTGCCTCTCTGCCTACTTGTGATCTTGCTCTCTCTGTCAAATAAATAAATAAAATCTTTAAAAAAAAAAAAAAAAAGAGTTGCATGCTGTCCCACCTGAGCCAGCCAGGCATCCAAACAAAACAGACCTTAACTCAGAAAAGAAGAGAAAAAGAAGGACATACTATTATTTTTTTAAAGTTCAGTACAGCAGGAAGATAAAATAATTTACAAATCTTTATGTACTTGATGACAGACTGAAAATACATGAAGCAAAAACTGACAGAATTGGAGGGAGAAATGGGATAGTTCTCCAGTCGCAGCTGGGAGAAGTCAGCTCCTAAGAGGGCTTAACCCAATAAACCAGCTACACGTAACAAGCATAATCCAGAGCAATATACCCCCCAGCAGTGGCATATACATTCTCAAGTGAACATGGGACATTTTCCAGGAAAGACCACAAATTTAGTCTCAGTAGATTTTAGAAGATAGGTATCAGTAGCGTAATCTCTGGTTTTATCACTTCTCGGCCTTTTGGCAAAGATCAAGTGTGATCTCTGGTTTTAAGTTCAAGCCCCACGTTGGATGTAGCAATTACTTAAAAACAAAATCTTAGGGCACGTGGGTGGTTCAGTGGGTTAAAGCCTCTGCCTTCGGCTCAGGTCATGATCCCAGGGTCTTGGGATCGAGCCCCGAGTCGGGCTTTCTGCTCAGCAGGGAGCCTGCTTCCCTTTCTCTCTCTCTCTGCCTGCCTGTCTGCCTACCTGTGATCTCTGTCTATCAAATAAATAAATAAAATCTTTAAATTTAAAAAAAAATGAAGTTAGTATCATTATAAATAAATAAATAAATAAAATCTTTAGGGACACCTAGTTAGCTCAGTCGGGTGGCTGCCTTCATCTCAGGTCATGATCCCAGGGTCCTGGGATCAAGTTCTGCATCCGGCTCCTTGCTCAGCAGGGAGCCTGCTTTTCTCTCTGCCTCTGCCTGGCACTCTGCCTGTTGGTGTACTCGCTCGCTCTCACTCTCTCTCAGACAAATAAATAAAATTTAAAAAATAAAAAAAATCTTTAGGAAAATAAAAAATAAAAAAAAATTAAAGATAGAAACATAGATAGATCATACAAAGTAGCTTCTTTAACCATAACAGAATGCAGTTAAAAAGAAACGATCAAGCTTGATCTCCATGGAAAGACATGGAGGAACCTTAGGTACATATTGCTGAGTGAAAGCAGCTGGTCTGAAAAGGCTACTTCCTGTATGATTCCAACTCTATGACATTCTGGAAAAGGCAGAACTAAGGAGAGAGTAAAATCAGTGGTTGGAAGAAATTAGAAGGGAGGGAAGGATGAATTAGGTGGAGCACAGGGGTTTTTTAGGGCATTAAAACCAATTCTGTATGATACAGTGATGACAGACTCAACATTACGCAGTGATCAAGACCCATAGAATGTACAGCACAAGGAGTGGACCCTAATGTCAACTATGGACTTTAGTCAATAATAAAGTATCAGTATTGTTTTGCCAGTTGTAACAAGTGAATCACACCAAGATAAAACATGAGTAATAGGAGATGCCAGCAGGTGGTGAGGGGGAATCTATTTAAAATTATAAATTTATTCATGTTATAATTTTTATATTGGCAGCAAAATATTCCATCTAAAATTTCTTGTAAAGAAAGAAATAGAATGTCAAGTCCCCCTCCCTGCCCTCCCCCCAAACGGTACACAATACATTTCTGACAGTCACTGTCAGTAAGGCTGGTTTGGTGGAGCAGTAGATCAGAGGGCTTATGGGAATGGTTTCCCTTTAGTGCTGGATCATTCTACTTATTTTTCCCTCCCAAACTAGCAGTTGTATCAAAGTTGCTTCTTTTCTTTTCTTTTTTTAAAGATTTTATTTATTTATTTGACAGACAGAGATCACAAGTAGGCAGAGAGGCAGGTAGAGAGAGAGGGGAAGAAGCCGGCTCCCTGCGGAGCAGAGAGCCCGATGCGGGGCTCCATCACAGGACCCTGGGATCATGACCTGAGCCAAAGGCAGAGGCTTTAACCCATTGAGCCACCCAGGCGCCCCACAGTTGCTTATTTTCTTAAGCAGGCTCCACACCCAGCATGGAACCCAACACGGGGCTTGAACTCATGACCCTGAGATCGACACCTGAGCTGAGATCAAGAGTCAGAGACTGAACTGACTGAGCCACCCAGGTGCCCCTGTATCAAAGTTATTTTAAGTTTTTTCTGGCCTTCTGTTGTTTCTTCTTAGACTCAAGTGTTCCTACATGCCAGGGGGAACTGAGGCGTTGGAAGACCGGTCACTACACTTTGATCCATGACAACAGCAAGACGGAATTTGCCCTGGACTTACTTCTCTACTGTGGCTGTGAAGGTAAGAGGCAGGAAGGACAGCAGTGAACTGTTCCCTTGAGAGGGGCAGTCCCAGGCGCCTGGGTGGCTCAGTGGGTTGGGGCCACTGCCTTCGGCTCGGGTCATGGTCTCAGGGTCCTGGGATCGAGTCCCACATCGGGCTCTCTGCTCAGCGGGGAGCCTGCTTCCCCCCCCCCCCCCACTCTCTGCCTGCCTCTCCATCTACTTGTGATCTCTCTCTGTCGGATAAATAAATAAAATCTTTAAAAAAAAAAAAAAAAAAGAGAGGGGCAGTCCCCTGGTGACCCCCTCCAGCCAACCAATTCAGAAGTGAGGTGCCTTGGCCAGGATTACAGATGACAGAAGCTCCCTGTTGGAGGGGATCTTGGGGGTCATGAACTTCAGTCTCCCAACCCAGAGGATTTATTTCTGTGACTAAGGTATGGGGGCATATGGACCAAACCATAATTTCCCTCCATGTAACCCCCTTATCTACCTCTTCTATGTAATTGTCCTTCCAGGTGCATTTTATATTCAATTCTTAGTTTTCAGTTCTTAATGCGGATTGAATGGAAATTCCAGCTCATAAGTCTTAGAGTTGGTTACTACTGAGCTCTCAGATCCCTCAGCTGTAAGCAGCATGGGATCAGCGATGGAAGCAGAGGATGCAGTCTTGGAGTCAGAGCTTTCTGAATGCCGTTTATTTTCCCTTTGTAAGGCTGGGAGCCAGAATATGGTGGATTTACCTCCTACATTGCCAAAGGTGAAGATGAAGAGGTAAGTTGCGTCTGACAGCAGACTGCCCTTTTTAGTTCTTGAGGAAGCTTTCAGCTCTCTCTACAGAGACCCAATTTTTATGACCTTTAGCCAATGTCTTTAGCCAGTAAATACATAATGGTCTGCCTGGCCGTGGTTCTAATTTCTAATAGAAAGTAGTCAGCAAGGAATAAAGATGCCAAAGGAAAATCAGGAAGCATTTCTCCTACCCTACTGAGAAATTTCATGTAAGCTAAGAGTTACCTAGTGCATTCCCAAGTAATCTTTCAATATAGTAAGAAATAAATGCACTGGGTAAAAATCTTTCTGGGTATGATTTGGAATGGGGCTCATTGGAAAATGCCTTGACAGCCAGAGGAATAGCTCCACCTAGTAAAGGACCTTTTTTAAAAGATCCCCTATCACCAGTCTAAGTACATGATGTGAAAACCATCTGTTCAGTGGTGAATCATTGAGGAAACGAGTTGAGAAGAAGTTCTGTGTTCTGATGTCATTGTATTTGCTTATTTCAGCTGCTAACAGTGAATCCAGAAAACAACTCTTTGGCACTGGTCTACAGAGACAGAGAGACTCTGAAATTCGTCAAGCATATTAACCACCGAAGCCTCGAACAAAAGAAAGACTCCCCTGATAGAACCGGTTTCTGGGACTTTTCATTTGTCTATTATGAATGACAGGGCTGGGCAGAGCTAGAGGAAAGAGACCCTTCTTCAGGACTGGGAGGCACGCAGGAGCCACCAGGTGACCTGTGTGACGGTGTCCTTAAAATCTGTGGGTGGTAGGACTCATCATCACTGTCCTCAATCTAGACCTTGAGCTTGGAGCCAGGTACCTCTCTCTTGATTAAAAAAAAAAGGCTTTGTCTTTTTTTTTTTAAACATTCATTTTTTCCTTTTTCATATGACCCTCCTTAGTGATTTTTTTTACAAGTTTTTGTGGTGGTAAAATATACATGACATAAAGTGTACCATTTTAACCATTTTTAAATGTACACTTCAGTGACATTCAGTACATTCACATGGTTGTGTGCCCGTCACCACCATCCACCTCCAGAACCTTCCCATCTTCCCAGACTGAAGCTCTGTCCCCATGAAGAGTACCACCCCCGTCACCTCGCCCCACTGGCCCCTGACAGCCCCCATTCTACTTTCTGTCTGTCTATAGAAGTGGAACAATACACTATTCGTCCTCTTGTGACTGGCTTATTTCACCAAGCATAAAGTCTTCAAGGTTCATCCATGTTTCCAGTGTTTTTTTTTTTTTAACACTCAAGGCTGATTCTGCCCTTCCTAATCACACTGATTTAGAACATTACAGAAACTTCTAGCCTCTTCTTGCTAGGCTCATACTTCCTCCCACTGCCTATGGCTTTATTTCACTGACTCTCCTCGGACAGTGTAGACTTAGAGGATGGTGTTTCTGCCTTGGGAAACGTGTGCCTGGCTCAAAGCGAACGCCCCGCACCTCCCCAGGAGACTTCTGGTTGGTAGAGGAGAGGGCTACTTGGGGCCTGTCTAGTGGTTCCTGGAGTCGGGACTCCTGTAGAACTAAGAGATTCTGGCCTCGAGTGTGTCTTTCCTTTTCCTAAAAACTCTAGGATCAGCTATAAAATTTGCTGCCTTTTTTTCTTTAAAAGAACAAATGCTAAAGGCCCCACCAAAATGCCAAGAGGATGTGCACTTTGTTACACTCTTTTCCCTTGCACTGTCGAGATGACGTGAGAATTACCACCTGTACACGTGGGTGTGCCAAATGGGCATCAGGGTCACTGCATCTTTAGCTGAAAGATGCTATTCTCATTCCATTCTTGTCTTCTCATTTCGTCTCTTCTTTTTACATGTATTACTAGCTATTACTTTAGCTTTTATTAATCAAGAGAAAAAGCATTAGGCTTTTATCTTTGTTAATCTCATAACACTGAGGACTGACTACTGACTCTATTCTAAAGTTGACCTTAAATGAAAGAATATTTCACTTTCTTTTAGGTTGATGATTTCAAAATCTGTTTAATTTCACACCCCAATCAGTAAAAAATGTTTTAGCATTTATACCCATTATATGGATATCTATCTAGAAATTTTTCACATGCATTAATATTCAGTATTGTTACAAAACACTACTTTTTTCTGGGTGAGATGAAAAAGAAGCACCTAGAACTAGTTGTAATGGCGTCTCCCCATGCCCACACAGTACTGGCCCAGTGTACATGCATAGTATTTGAAGACCACAAAATTTTCACCATGATGTAATAACTAACTCACGGATTACAACTACTTTGTAATCAGTCACTTAACATTTCAAAGCTTGCCTTTTCTTTTCAGTTGCTACAGACTGAAAAAGGGTCATCCTACAATATGACTCTCATTCACTTGCATTCTGATATGTTTTCATGAATGGGAGAGAGAAGGGTGAGGTTCTAGTGAACCCATCACTGGCGTAACTGGAAGCAGAAGACTGAGGAGAAAGTGCCAGGCAGGTGAAACTGTCACAGGTGCCAAGCTGGGAAAATAGAGACTCACGGCTCTAGGTGATAAGTACAAGGCAAGCCTACTTTTCCTGTTCTGGAGCACTTAGTCTAAATCTTAGCATACCACGCAAGCATTAAAATGTACTTATTAGTTTCTCCTAATCTCAGTGTGTTTATGATCTGTCAACACGGCAGAACCTTCTATACACTATGGAAAAGGATGGTGGTGCCTGAAGGGAGAGCGAGTCCCTGAGAGCCAGACTCTGATGTTTCTGTCCATTACATCATCTACAGCAGCACCTCTTAGAGGACCGGGTAGCTCGCAGGTCACTTTCCTGCACTGAAGACACTCAGTGACTGAGAAGCTGTTTTTCCCTAGTACTTCATTCTTCACCTGGATTTTTAGGGCTTAAGCCACTGTCACTATTTAGTGGCAAAAGAGGAATTAAAACATGGGTGTCTTTTACATACTTGTAATTCTTAACAGTGAACCTCTAATTCTTATAATTCCTTTTAGTAAAAGAAGATTTTTTTCCCCCCAAAGAGAACAGTTTGTATTTTTTCAGATTATATAAATAACACAGGTTCATTGTGAAGAATTAAAACGTGGAAAAATATAAAGGCAAGGTCATCTGGAATCCCAGCATCCCGTGACAGCCACTGTGGTGCTCTGTAATGAACTGAGCCAGAGAATGTGCCTTCCAGTGGCTGTTTCGCCACTTCCTACAGCTGCATAAGGTTGACCCTCCCCCAGAACAAATCCCTTTTATAAATGTTCATAATGATGGAAATTAAGAACATTTTCGTAAAGTTATTTTGAGAGTATATTAGCATTTCTATTAAGAGGAGGAAAAATAAAATGTTTAAGGAAGAAATCTATTAAATAATCTAACTTCTGTCCCCCATTTTAAAGATCTGGAACATAAAGCCTAGGAAAGAGGCTGGGTTTTGAACCTGGCTTTTCTACTGCTCATCGACTGGCTCTGAAACTCCACTGAATGTGGTTGGTTTCTTTCCCGCAGAATACCGAAGGAAAAAAATCCCTGCTTGGACTACCTCTCCTAGACCAGTATTTCGTCAGCCAGAAGCTTTAGCTGTCGTCTCTCTTTGGTACCAGTGGAGTACTTCCTTATATGCCACTCACACTGAGTGAGAAAATGCAAGCCCCGTTACAAGGGTCCTTGGGACACCAGCTCTTCAGCCCTAATGAACTGAACATTCCTGCAAAAAAACCACGATTTCCTTCTCTGATTGATACAAAATCAGTCCACACAGACAATTCTGAAAACTACTTGGGAGTCGTCCATGTGGCATCATTTTAGGAAAAGCAGATTTCTGTACCATACAAATAAAAAGATGAGTCAGGAGCTACAGCATCTAGTGTGGGCAGGGGCCAGATGGGAAAGAGGCAAAATGCAAAACACCAAACTGCAAACGGGTGTCTTACTGTACTTCAGTTTCAAAGTGAAAGCGGAGATAATTTGGTTCTGTGATCACAGGCCTCACACTGGCAGATTTGTAACTGCTAATTATAAACTGAAACATAAATAATGTTGGAAGTTGTTCTTGTAAAGCACTTCTAGGGTTGCATAATTGTTGTACAGTCCCTAGTTCTTTGATTTCTGAAGCTCCTGATGGGCTGGCTGAGGACAGCCTATTCCATGGGGAGCAGCAGGTGCTTTTCTGTGCCCAGGGCACTGGGTCTGCACCGCTGTGCCCAGGGCACTGGGTCTGCACTGCTGCACTGATTGAGATAACAGCCTCTGTTCTCAGTAGAGGATGAACATTGATCTAAACACAGAATGTAATAACAATTAAGGAATAGCCACGGGAGGGGAAGATCTCCGGAGGAGAGATCATTTGAGCCAGGCCTAGACGTGTGTGGCTGGGCAGACATGGGGGAAGTAACAGAAACCATACTCTTTCCAAGACACTGAGTACCTGAATCTGGCGGGGGACAGGGAGGCTCTTTTAAAGGGATGCTTGAAAAATGACTCCAAAGCTTCCTACCAGATACCAGGATCCTCAAGATCAGCTTTCCAAGGAGGGCGGTGTTCACTTAAAGCCCCAACAAAACGCAGCAACAGAATAGAACTGAAGCTGTGACTTCCGAGAAGGCCTCAGATTCTATCAGGATAGAAAAATAGGGCAACCAAACAGAAGCAACGGATAACCAGAGTTTTCTCCTCCTTCAGCTAAACTAAGAGGAAAAGAGGTGGTAGAAGGTTTTATGAACATTTTTGTCTCATCCAGTCTTTCCGACCAAACAGCAGAAAGGGCCATGGCTAATTGGTTTCAAACCCACATACGGTGACTCACCAAGCTGTGAGACCCTATAGAAAACACTGTGCCTCTCTGAGCTCAGTGACAAATATCAAGAGGATCAAATTAATGTGAAAATCACCTATTTGTAATCTATAAGTCAGGACTACATAAAGATATATTCTGTTGCAGGTCAACCCCTTCAAGATTTTTATTTATTTATTTATTTTAACCCCTTCAAGATTTAACTGTATTTTTAGTTCTAAGAAAGAAGATTTGGGCTCAAGAAAGGTAAAATGACCTTTGATGAGATCATTCTATTAGGGTCCGTAAAACTGAAAAGTGCCATACAATTTAAAACTAGCACCAATTAGCGATTTTAATCTCAACACATAAAGGTTAGACTATGGTTAAAACAAAAAAGTTTCGTGGGCACCTGGGTGGCTCAAGTCAGTTAAGCAGCTGCCTTAGGCTCAGGTCATGATCCCAGGGTCCTAGGATCCAGTCCCAAGTTGGTCTCCCTGCTCAGTGCTGGGGGTGAGGGGGCGCTGCTTCTCCCTCTCCCATTCCCCCTGCCTGAGTGCTCATGCCCTCTCTCCATCAAATAAATAAATCTTTTAAATTAATTAATTTTAAAAAGAAAAAGACTCAAGAGTGGGACTCGAGTTTTGCAGTAGCTCTGACTCTGGCAAATAATTAATCCCTGTGCCTCAGTTTCCTCATCTTCAAGGCACATAGAGAAGATGCTTTACTACTTCAGGGATTATGGAAAATAATACAGTATACGTGGGTGTCTTTTGAGCTTACAGGCTGCCAATGCTAAACACCTGTATTCTAGAGCATAGCCTCAAAAATTAGGATTCCACAAAGCTCACATTTCAGAAACAGAAGAGGTCATCCTAAATGCCTAAATGGAAGAAACCTGTAAGATTAATTAACCACAGAGGGATGGCCTGTCTTCCCCACTACTTAGGAATGCTGTTAAGAAGTGAAAACTGGCACTTGAATGTTTTAGTCATTAAACCGTCCTAGAATCTACCTGAAGGCAAAATTTTAACTCTTAGGGAAGGAGCGTCTGGCTGTTGGCACAGATAGCAGCTTTCTCTTCCTCGCCGGCACACGGCTGGTGATACTTCCTGGCCTCCCTGTGGTGAGGGGTGGCCGTGTTAGCTGACGGAACACAAGAAGAAATGATAATGTGCTATGTCCAGACCACAGCTTTGAGAAAAGCTTTCCCTGTTCTACTGGCTTGGACTTAAATCGCAGTAAGGCCTTCTCACGTCGAGTTCCTGGAGCCATCAGGTCGTCATCGTATATAATGAATGTGAAAATAGTCACCCAAATCCATCTTCTGAAATTTCTTTCTATAGAGAACTCTGAGAAAGGCTGCCCTAGAGGATGACACGGCTGCATGATCACAGGAAGCTGGATCCCT
Organism: Mustela lutreola; assembly: GCF_030435805.1. Lineage (NCBI taxonomy): Eukaryota > Metazoa > Chordata > Mammalia > Carnivora > Mustelidae > Mustela > Mustela lutreola. The sequence continues at coordinate 27,315,075 of NC_081305.1, read as the reverse complement.
GAATAACTACAGAGACATCCTGATGTAAATGAGAAATAAATGGATAATTATGAATTTTGAGATCTATTAGTTTCAGTAGCTAAAATTACCTCCAACAGACCACCTTCAACTGATACTCCCTTAAATGAAGATGAGTTGTTTACACCCCCCGTCCATGATAAAAAGGCACACAACTCCAATACCCATGCTTGTGTTTTCCTCTACATCATACAAATGGTTTCTGCAATTCTAGGATGGTGGTGTCTTTACAGTTAACATAGAGTGCAACTTCTAAATTTTTTTTTTTTTTGCAACTCCTAAGTTTTAATGAAAAAAACTTTTATTACAAATTCAATTACAATTCCAAGGAAGAATATGTATTGACATCAATTTTACAAACATACCCCAAAAATTGGACTTTGAAGCCCTAACATTTTAAAAGTATTCCCTTCCTCTATACAAACCTGTGATTACTGAGTAACAGTAACTGATTCTAAAAAGAGAAAGGGATGTGCTTTTCAGATGAAGTCTGCCATTTGTACCACTCACCAAGAGTGTTGCCATTCTTAGCACCTGGGTTCACCAAGATGTGATCCAAGCAAACTAGCCTCGATTTTTAGGGAAAAACCCTTTTTAGGAACTTCACTACATGTTCTTTCCTAAGAAGAAGCTGTTCCCACCCGCATGATTCTGAACAGCGTGTTGATGTTGTTGCTTCGAATCGCATCCCGACAAGCAGTGATCACCTGGTTCTTTGGTTTTCCAACTGTGTGGGATGAAACAGGAAGTCAGTACAATATAAAAAATGATTAAAAGTTAAATTATAAATCAGAGGCCAGTTTTAAAACAGCATAAAACTAGGGTGGAAAAGAGATCTATGGTGGGCAACTTTAATTTATCTTACCACTCCTTAAAAAAGATAACTCTGTGAGGGAATTTATCACAAACCAAACCTAGGGACCATCTCAAACCTAGAAACAAAGTCAGTTTTATAGAAGAGGAGCAAAGCATATATCCACCTAGCAAAAATATTTTTCTTTTTTTCTAAAGATTTTAATTAATCTCTTCACCCAACATGGGGCTCAAATTTGTGACCCTGAGATCAAGAGTTGCATGACCTTCAGAGTGAGCCAGCCAGGCAACCAAGCAAAGATTATTTTTCTAAAAGGAGGTAAAAAATGGGGCGCCTTGGTGGCTCAGTGGGTTAAAGCTTCTGCCTTTGGCTCAGGTCATGATCCCAGGGTCCTGGGATCGAGCCCCACATTGGGCTCTCTGCTCAGCAAGAAGCCTGCTTCTTCCTCTCTCTCTGCCTGCCTTTCTGCCTACTTGTGATCTCTGTCCATAAAATAAATAATTAAAATCTTAAAAAAAAATAAATAAAATAAAAAAATAAAAGGAGGTCAAAGAATTGACCCAAACAGCAGGTTTCAGGTATAACTGCTTCTTCTGATTTATTCTATTGTTCTTTTCCTATAATTTAAGTTGGATACTTAGCTCATTAATTTCCAGTTTCCCTTTTAAAAAAGTATATTTAAGGCTTTCCCTTCCACTATATTTCACTAGGTCTTTCTTGGAAGGTGCAGCAAGATCTAAGAAAAGGGGCTGAAAGTTTTCTTTCCCTCTGAAGTCTGCAGACTGGCGAAAGCCAAAGTACAGCCAAGCTGGGTGTGAAAGGTACGCTGCTGTCGGCCTCACTATGAATTCTAGAAGCTACCGCTAGCTCTAAGGGTTCTCACCTCCAATTACAAACTACTTCCAGTGCTACAAAAAGGGACTTACCCCGCAGACGACCTGCTCTTTGAATGGCCTGATTTACTGCTTTGAGGTTCCCCAGGAGCTCTGTGTGGTTGTTACAGCGAATTTTGTATCCATTTAGCAAGTCTTTATTGAGGTCATACAGTTCCATGTAGCGGTTCTTCATGGTTTTCCTGTGTAAATCAACAGAAGTGTATTACCATCACTGTACCTCAATATGGCAGGCTGAGATGAAAACAGTTGCAAACTTCTTACATAGGGAAGACAACACCAAATTTTTAACTTTGAAAGGTTTGCTTTGAAACATTGAGAAGTTTCTATCAAAATATTCCATTTCTTCCAGATAAATGGAAAACAAGTGGTCTTTCTTGGTTAATGATCCACGGAACTGAGAAGTTTTAAGTACCCACTGTGCTGGGAGGGGGATAAGGAAAAGCAGGCAAGGCAAGAAGATAGCTTCAAAGTTTCTGGTGAATATTCACTGAGCAAAAGTGACCTTATTCTTAACTAATAAATTCAGCTTCTAATTTTATTAGGGTTTTAAAAAACAAAGGCATGAAATTAAAACCACATTGAGACATTACTACACAACAATGAAAATGACTAAAATAAAATAAACTGATAAAGACAAATGCTGGCAAGGATGTAGACAGAGCAACTGGAACTCTCCCGCCCTGCTGATGGGCATGCAAAATGGTACAGCTACTTTGTAAAATGACTGCACGGTTTCTTTCAAAGTTAAATATACACTTACTATGCAACCCAGAAATCCCATTACAAGTGTTTACCCAAAATAAGTGAAAACATGTCTGCAAAAAACACGCAAATGTTTATCGCAGCTTTATTCGCAATCACTGGAGTTTGGAAACAACCCAATGTCAATCGGTGAGTAGATAAACAAAGTATGGTATATCCGTTCAGTGGAACAGTACTGTAGCCAGCAATAAAAAGAAACCAATTACTGACACAGGCAACAACATAGATGAATCTCAAAGGCATGAGAGTAAACAGAAGAAGCCAGCTCAAAAGGCATATACTATATGATTCCATTTATATGACATTTTGGAAAAGGCAAAACTACTGGAAGAGAAATCAGATCAGTGGGTGCCAAGGACAGGAAGTGAGGGGGCTTGGAGTACTGATGCAGAGAGGCACAAGGGTGATGGAAATAGTCTACATCTTAACTGATGCAGCAGTAACACGGTTTATATGTTTCTAAAATGTATTGAACTATATACCCTGAATCTTCTGCATGTATATAATAGATTATATATCAACTAAGTTGGCTTTAAAAAATAAAAACAGGGGCGCCTGGGTGGCTCAGTGGGTTAAAGCCTCTGTCTTCAGCTCAGGTCATGATCCCAGGGCCATGGGACTGAGCCCCGCATCGGGCTCTCTGCTCAGCGGGGAGCCTACTTCCCCTCTCTCTCTGCCTGCCTCTCTGCCTACTTGTGATCTATGTCTGCCAAATAAATAAAATCTTTTAAAAAATAAAAAATAAAAGCATACATCTGAATCTCTAAATGATATATAAATAATTCAGGGGAAAAAAAGGGATTTAGAGGTTGGTGGTCACTTTCCTACAGTTTAGCAATCAAATGCCTAAACACCACCTCTCTGACTGAAAAAAGGGGGAAAAAAAAAAAAAGGAAAAAAGCCAGAAAGAGCACAGGAAAGGGGCCCTGGAGATAAAGTTGGCCAGAAAAAGGAAAAACCTCATATACCTCAAAGATAATAATAATAGGAAGAAAATGAATTGCAAAGTGAGAGGCAAAACAGTCTCAATTTACAAAGGATACAAATTCATATCTGGAAAAACTTAACTATAACGTATTTAGTAAAGAAGTGGTTATATTGATTATATTGGTTAACCAATATATGGTTATATTGATTATAAAATCAATATGCAAAATTCAGCAGTGTTCATACATTCAAAAAAAAAAAAAAAGAAAAACCAGAAGATGTAACATGGAAGAAAAATCCTATTTATAACTGCAAAAATAAAATACTTGGGTTATTCTATTACCTCGGAGTGTAAGTTTAATTAATGACCAATATGACTATGTAAAAACTCCAAAAAGCTGGTACATGGCAAAAGCAAAAATTAATTTTTAAAAATCTAAAAGGATAGATACGAATGACAAACTGCAAAAAATCTGCATCTCATATCATAATTAATATACCAATATAAACACACAAAATAATTAAGTCATTCATATACAAAAAGAAATACAAATGGCCCTTAAAAAAATCCTCAACATTGCTCACAATAAGACAAATGAAAACCACAATGAGACCACTTCTTACCCATTGAGTTGACTAATATCTAAGAGTGTGCCAACACACTCCACTGGCAAGGCTGAGGACAACAGGCACTCTCTGATGAGAATGCAAAATGGTATCACACCTATGGAGGAGACTTTGGAAATATCTTGCAAAATTCTGTATGCAAGCTATCATTTACTCTGGCAATTCCATCTCAGGATTTGTTCCCAAAGATATCTCGGCAAAAATATGAAAGAATTACCTAAGAAAGCTATGGGCTGCGGCACTACCTAGAACAGCAAAAGAGCAACCCAAGTGTAGGGAACTGGCTGGAAAAGCATGCAGAGAATGAGGACTGTATGGCTGTAAAAAAAAAAAAAAAAAAAAACAAACGAGAAGTATCTCCGTGACGTGACTGCAATATTTTAAAGTGTAAAAAAGCCAGGCAAAGAAGAGTAACGTGCTATGATTTATCTAGCGAGGGAGGAGACGTGAATGTCTGTATACGTGTTTGTATGTGCATAATCAAAACTTGATTGGTTATGTATAGTGAGAGGGAGGAAACAGGATGAAAGTGACAGGAATTATAAGTTAGACTTTTCTGTACATTGTTTTTTAGTGCTGACTTTGGAACTACATAAGGGTTTTAATAAATGTGTAATAAAATTAAACAGAAAAGGAAAAAAAATGTCAGTTCCCTCAAGACCAAAAGCAAAATGAACCAAATGAAGCTAAATATATATCAGATTTGTGGTAAAACCAAAAAGAGGGGAATTATTTCAAACACAATAATTTGACTAAAAATTCCCACTGGAATATACTCTAAAGACACCAAAAAAAAAAAAAAAGGAGAAAAAAAGCTTTTACTTTGTCAGCAGTCATACTGTTTATGGTAATATTGGTATTATTCTAGCAAATACTCATGTGGATACTGGTTAGAGCAAAATCAAAGCTACGAATCTGAATTCATAAATTTGAAATGGAAATAATATTAACTCACAATACAAGCTCTCATTAAAAATATACATACATTTCCTGACTATATCCATTGAAAAGTCCTAAAAATAGTAACCAAGCTAGTGGCAATGAGCACCTCTAATGTGCAGACTATGATCTCCAAATACTATTTCCCACTAAAAAGAACCAAGGCTCCTTAGAGAAATGGCTGATTCCTGATTCAGAACGATGTGTCAGATAAGCCTAAAAGAAAACAAGGACCTAACAGATATATTCACTATGTCCAAGGTAGCTATAGCTACCTGAAAAGGCTCCTACTGGCCAAAGACAGCACAATTTAGCCATCATACAGAAAAGCTGAAATGGAATGAAGCACATTAAATATGTTAAAATACATGAGTCTATAAGAATTTTAAAAATCTCACTGGTGAACATGGAAGATGCTAGAGAACCAACTCATTATTTTATTATTATTATTAATATATCTTTATTTTATTTAATGTGGGGCTTGAACCCTGAGACCAAAACCTGAGCTCAGGGGCCCCTGGGTGGCTCTGTTAAGTGTCTGCCTTCAGTTCAGGTCACCCTCCCAGGGTTCTGGAATCAAGCCCCACATTGGGCTCCCTGCTCAGTGGGAGTCTGCCTCTCCGTCTCCCTCTGCCCCTCTCCTCGGCTCGTGCTCTCTCTCTCTCTCTCTCCCTCTCAAAAAATAAATAAAATCTTTAAAACAAAAACAGAACCCTGAGCTCAGATTAAGAGCTGGATGTTCAACCGACTGGGCCACCCAGGCACCCTCCAACTCATCATTTTAAAACTGATAAATAGGGACGCCTGGGTGGCTCAGTTGGTTAAGCAGCTGCCTTCGGCTCAGGTCATGATCCCAGTGTCCTGGGATCGAGTCCCACATCGGGCTCCTTGCTTGGCAGGGAGCCTGCTTCTCCCTCTGCCTTTGCCTGCCATTCTGTCTGCCTGTGCTTGCTCTCTCTCCCTCTCTCTCTCTCTCTGATGAATTTAAAAAAAAAAAAAAACTGATAAATAATCTGTCTTTCCTTAAAAACAATACCTCAGGGAACCAAATAATCATTACCTCATAAGGGAATGTTATGCTTTATATAAGTATTTCAACTAAAAAATGAAGACTCCAAAAGAAATAATGGATCTAGGCAATGGTTATCAATGACTGATAACAGAAAGACACAACCAGGCATTACATGCTCCCTCACACAAGTACATAGCACTGCTTAAGAAGTATTCTTGCCAAAAAATTGCACTTGAATCTGATCAGACCTCTACAGCAACCTACCACTCTAAGAGAAATACAGGGGACAAAAGAATACTACTAAACATTACCACATGGATACAATTAGCAAAATCCAAAATAGGAAACCACAGGAGGAGGAGAGGATTGGGAAAAATGTGGATTACAAGAAACTTAATCTTTGGTCCTTGCTTGAAAAAAAACAACTTAAAACACACACATGTGAGACAACTGGGGAAATTAAACACTGAACTAGGTTATTTTGTGGCATTAAGAAATTCTTTTCGGGGTGCCTGAGTGATCAGTCAGTTAAGTGTCTGCCTTTGGCTCAAGTCATGATCTCAGGGTCCTGGGATCGAGCCCTGCTGAGCAGGGAGCCTGCTTCTCCCTCTCCCTCTGCCTGCCACTCTGCCTACTTGTGCTCTGTCAAATAAATAAATAAAATAAATAAAATCTAGAAAAAAAATTTCTTTTCCCAAGTGTGATAATGTGATTATTTGTTTTTTAAAGACTCACTATCTAGAATATTTGTGGCTGAAAGGATACTATGGAATTTGCTTCTAAATCGCCCATACCTGGGAGAGGAAGAAGGTGAGAGAATGGAGGAGACCAGACGGGCTGGCAGATGGTAATACTGAAGCCAGGTGGTGGGTATATAGGAAATCACTGTATTACTTAATCTGCTTTTGTAGGTGTTTAACATTTTCAACAATATGACTATTTCAAAAATCACTTACTTCTGAGCAACACCGTTTTAACATATGTCAATAATTTAGGCCTTTCAGGAAAAAGGCAGCAGCCCGGGCAAACTCTTGCCTGGGATCTGAGCACAGAAACTCCATCTATCACTGGTTACTGATTTTACTGTCTCCACCTCAGTCACTCTGAGAGCCAAGATAAATTCTGCAAGAAGCTACAGCTGCACATCTTTAACTGTCTTTACTGTAAAATGTAATACACATTCGGAGAAGTTGACAGAACGGATGTTTGTAAACCAGGCCCAGAAACGGGACACTGCCGCAGCTCCCAGCAGGCTCTCTGTGAACACAGTCCCTCCTGCCCTAAGAGAGAATAGTGTCTTAGAAGACAATCTCTTCCCTGTACTTCCTTATACACTCTTCATCTAGGTATGCCTCCCAAATGATACACTTTAGTGCTGTGCTTCCCAACTATATAAAAGGAAGCATTTTGTACATATTCTTCCGAGTCTTACTTCTCTCCGTCCCCCTTATGCCTGTAAGATTTGTCCGTGTTGTCACATGTCACTGAGACAGGCATATTCTCATTGCATGCTATAACCCATGTGCAATTATACCACAGTTTAGCCATTATATTGTTGATGCGAGTTTAGTCTGTTTCCACTTTGGGATTCTTACGAACACTCTTGTATAAATTCCCTGGTTTATATGTTGACACAAGTTTCTCTAGATTATAAACCAGGAGTAGAATTGCTGAGTCACAGGGAATGCCCATTTCCAACTTCAATGACAATGCCAAGTTATTCTCCAAAGTCACTGTACCAATTTACACCCCTCCCGGTAGCATTTGAGGGTTGCTATTCCATATCATGGACATTTTTAACCTCGCACCTGGCCTGGTAAATACTCACATGTCCCTCATCAGACGAGCATCTTCAGCTCGGACCAGCAAACTTCGGATCAGGTTGGAATTATCAGCCATCTCAGCACTGAGCTTCTGATGCACCGAGTGATATTCATCCACCTAAAAACCATGAACATGCAGGAATTAAAAAGACCTCACAGACTTGTTGAAACTAGTCAGACTGAGAAGACATTCTCTGCCATATAGAGGCCCTTCTCTTTCCCCTACGCACTGTACCATCTCGACTGTCCCCCATTGTCTCACCTCCTCATCAATGAAATTAAGTTATCTATGCTGCCTCCAACATGCAAGATGGCATTCCATCTGGATCTTTCCATGTCTTAACACAGGGAGCCCTAGCAACACACATAATGTTTTAGAGATCTGGGGTAAGAATATTGTGATAATTTTGGGCCAGTCATGATCCTTATTTTTCTTTTTCCTTTTGAATCAGGGTTGTTGGAAAGTACTGAACCAACAGAGCAATGTAACTACAAGAGAAGAGTGAAGGGCCAGCAAAGGAAAAGGTGATTATGACATATTTTTTAAAAAGTATCCCCTGAAACCAAACAAAGAAAGCAGGGTGGTCTAGAGCTCAAACATTCACTTTTATGAAAGAAACCCTTTAACTAGTGAACCCTCTAAAACTAGGTGAAGTTCAACAATTTTCAAGAGTTCTTTAAAACATGACTGTTATTACAACATACACACAGTTGGGGTATCGTTCCTCTCCTAAGAGAAACATTTCAAATATTATGACACTACGACATTCTCACAAATGCATCCATTGGGTGCCCTCACCTTAACTAGCACCTTTCGTAATTCCTCAAAGTAGACAGGGAAATCTGCTTCTACTTGAAGGTCTTCAATAGCAAAAAATGAGGCCATTGACTGGATGATATCACCAGCCAAGTCAATATCATCAGTATTTATAGTGATCTATCCAGGGAGAAAAAAAGAGACAAGCTTAGTATCCTCAGAAGCTAAAGACAAACCCAGATGAAACAGTACCAGAATTTCCCTCATGTTCAACATATTTACTGAACCTAAATTTACATGTGGTGGTAAATAAGACAGGGGTTAGCCCTGGAGGAAATTGCAGACCACATGCATCACACTTCCAGCAGCAGGCTAAAAGATGAATCGTCCAGCCTTGTAAACTAAACAACAAAATCACACAAACACTGAAAATGTTTTTGTTCACCTCTGTATCCCCATTCCTTCTTCCCAACTTACACAAGGAAGCGCTGAAAGGAAGGATGGAGGAAAACAGAATACCACTGTTCTAGATTACACTTCAGTGTCTAAATAATTAACAATAACAGACTACGTTGAAACACATGGTTTTATGCCCTTGAGACTGGTGCTACCCACCTTACCTTGCACTGAATAGAGAACAGTCCATAAGAAATCTATGACCATGACAGTAATTCTTACCTCTCCATTAAGTTTTATCTTTATATACAGCTGGCCACCATTCCGTAAGGATGTGAAACACACTTGAAATGGAGCATTTTGAATGTTAGTGTCTTCTGGTAACAGGAAGTTCTGGCTGAGCCATATAACAACCTTAAAAATGAATAGGATGAAATGAACTTCCATTTTTATTATTTTTTTAAAGATTTTATTTATTTATTTGACAGACAAAGATCACAAGTAGGCAGAGAGGCAGGCGGGGGGCGGTGGGAAGCAGGCTCCCTGCTGAGCAGAGAGCCCAATACGGGGCTCGATCCCAAGACCCTGAGATCATGACCTGAGCCGAAGGCAAAGGCTTAACCAATTAACTCACCCAGGCACCCCTGAACTTCCACTTTTAAAGGACAGTCGTTTTTAAGAAATATCCTTCTTCCTAGATTTATTGCTTAAGAAAAAAAAAAGCATTGGGCGCCTGGGTGGCTTAGTGGTTTAAGCCGCTGCCTTCGGCTCAGGTCATGATCTCAGGGTCCTGGGATCGAGTCCCGCATAGGGCTCTCTGCTCAGCGGGGAGCCTGCTTCCTCCTCTCTCTCTCTCTGCCTGCCTTTCTGCCTACTTGTGATCTCTCTCTCTCTCTCTCTCTGTCAAATAAATAAATAAATAAATCTAAAAAAAAGAAAAAAAGAAAAAAAAAAGCATCATAATTCACACCCCCTCCTACCCACTCTGTACATGATCTTAAGTAACATTCATAATGTCTGGCCCCACAGATGCATGGCTTTAGAGCATTTTCAGTGTGGACATAATCTCATATGGAATGTAGAAACACTTTGGGTAAACGATAAGTCTGTTTATACAGTAACTCTTCTGTGGCTATATCCTGGACAATGCAGTCTGCTTGAAAGTACTCCATTCCATTCCTTTCAACAAAAGTTAAAATGAAGTATGTGTGCAAACGCATGAGAGACAGACACAGAGGTACACCCGCACGATAAATATAAAGTAAGTTTTAATATTCGTAACAATAACAGTACTTACAAGGCAGCAGCACAGGGTCCACATAAGAATCTATGTGAGAATCTACGTGACTACAAAGTCTCCCTGAGATTTCTGAAGTTGAGCCAAGGTTAAAGGCCACTAGTACTAGTCTTTGACCCTGTATAAGGTACTGTGATACCAAGTTTGTAATCTGCAGGGGACGCCTGGAGGTGGGATCCTGCCTGCTTACAGATAAGGACACTGAAGCCGGGACTGCTGAGGGCTGACAGCACTAAGAAAATCACAAAGAATCTAATTGGTTAAGGTAGCATCTGAACCCAAAATGTTCCCAGTGCCAACTTCCACTCTCTTTCCATTCTGAAGCAGGTTCCTCCTGAAACGCTGGGTCAGGACAAGTATGCCAAGACCATGACAAAAGAAAGAGAGGAATTAGAAGCTGGTAAGAATTTACGTGTAACTAAGGATTGTGCAAGTAAATAAGGTATGTGTTTTTCGAAAGTGAGAGAAGATATTTCAGCCATATTTTCATCATGGGCTATAAGCCAACACCAAACTACCTACCTCCTTTATGTCATAATTACTGCTACCAAATAACTTATTCATGTCATTTCCCCCTTTTATGAAAGAGCACCCAAAAGATGCTAAGGTGCAAAGATACTGAAGGAGAAAAGCCTGACACTCACCCTCTGTGCCCGTTCTGCAATGACAAAGTTGACGTAGCTGAGTGGCTCTCTGGTAGGGTCGGGGCTGGTCAGCGCATACATGGAGAAGCGGGGGAGCTGTCTTGTCAGTTCAAATACATGAAACTGGGTGCTGTGGTCAACAGAGGGAACACAAGAGGAGAAATGGGTTGTGTGGAATATTCTTTCAAAATGCAAGGCCCAGAAAATAACTATGAAGTCACTACTGGGTCATCAAGTTGGTTTGACAGGTTTTGCAGAAGGGAAAAACCCAAAAAACTTGACAGTTAAACACTACTACAGTAATGGGGTTTGGGATTAGCGAAAACGTGAGTCTTATACATACACAAAGATGTGCACCGAGGGTTTAAAATGCCCCTTTTTTGTTTTTGAAAGATTTCGAATTAGGGAGGTAAAGGTCATGGGAAATCTTGCCCGGGTGTGTAGAACCATCAAATGGCTCCTTTGGCTCCCCCAAATCCATGCCACAATAGAATATCCACCCATCTGCCCTCCTCAAAGCACTGGCTAGAAATGAATGGTGACTTGCAAAAGGTCACCTGCTTCTGTAACCCACGAAGGTTTTCAAGTGCAGATCCACAGGGACATCCTTGGGAGGCGTAATGGGGATGCGGATGGAGCTGGAAAGGTTGTGAATGCTGGGGTGTACCACATGGCTTTCACCTAGAAAAATTCCCTCAGCAAAAATCAGTACTGCTCGGATGATGGTGTCTGCAGAGAAGAAAGATAACGGCAATTCAAGAACCACTCCAAGACGGCACAGGTGTACAGAGACGCCAACCACACATACATATCTTCTTACCATTAGAGGTGGAGATACACAATTCTGCATGAGCGGCCTGGGTCTCGTGCCCCAGACTGACCGAGAGGGCAGTGTGCAGCTTTGTATTGGCTGGGATGATGCCCCGAGGCCCATCAGCCTCACTCTGCGGACGGCTCAATTCAGCCTGCAAAACATGCCCCCACTTCCACTTCAGCCACCAAAGCAGTGAATTAACGTCAATCTTAAATAACAAGGTTATTCGGCTCCAAAAGGCTGACTCCCGATCATCTGGTATTAATCTGATCCTTTAGAATTCAGAGGACTCACCTTGCTATCATTCCCTTTCTCTACCCAGCCTCTTCCCAACGGAAAACGCCCTGTCCCTTTCTGTGGTTACAGTCCATTGTCACCATGCCTTTTATAGTTTTGGGGTGGTTCTTTTAAAATAGCAAAATTAATTCACTTAATAATACATTCAAATACAAATACCCATGACAAGACAGTTAAAGTCCCATCTCGAAGCTTATCCTCCAGCCAGCTTGATACCTACACACACACACACACACACACAGGTTTTGTAGTTGTCAACTTTTATGTTATTTGTTCTTGAAAAAGGTAAGAGACACTCTATACACACTGTCCTTGTGTTTTTTCACTCAGTAAAGCCACAGATATTCTTCCCTCTCAGTCCAACTGGATACACGTCATTCTCCAGAGCTGCTTAATATCCCCAGGACACTTCTTACTACTAATCAACATTCCAGTTGGTTGGAAAACTGTTTACTGCAACAAACGGTGCTACCATAAATGTCTTTGGACATGTGTGCAAATACTTCTGTAGGTCAGTGGCATGGAAGTGGGATTTCCAGATTAAAGGATACGTGCCCTCTCCCCGCTGACCCTGGTAAAAAGGCTGAAACCATCCCTGCTTCTGCAGCAAGTGGGAGGGGTCCTGCCGTGCAGACAGCGACGCTCAGTTTTCCTTCACGTTTGCCAGTCGCACCTCGCCGGTCTCCCATTTCCAGAGGAAAAGGTCCATCTCCATGAGGACCTACCTTGGCATTTTCCTCATAGTTGCGGAGTTCCAGCAACAGATTCTGTTTTTTCTGGCTCAGCTCTCGGATCAGGTCCTGCTCTACGCTGGTGTCCATGAGGTTCCCTCTCATTTCCGCTGTGCCTGGCAGGTAGCCCCGGACTGAACAAAAAGAAAAGCCCCTCACCACGTTGAAAAAAAAACCCAGCGTAGCCAGTTCTACTTTTAAATCCATCAACTGTCAGTTCTTAAAAGCCAAATCCCTAAGTTCTCATCCCCCCACAACAAGGTGACTGTATTAGGATGAGAGGATATCCATACAAACACTTCATAGTGGCACTGCCTGGTTTTCTGACCCAATCAAATTGAAAATCTGACTTTTCAAGGATTTTTGCCATCCCAATTTACTTTCCCCGTCCACGGCACAGCAGATGAGCTGTGTGTGACCGTCCATCCGGTAATCTCCCTCTAGCACACCAGCAATTGCAGAAGAAAAGTTGTCTTTAAAGATGACCTCCCCAGTTCGGTCACTTCGAGCATCAACCTAAAAATAAAGTAAGAACTTGAAAAGTAGCTTGTTTTTTAAAAACACACACACAAAATTTTAAGGTCAAAAGCAGCTTAAAAGGTCAGCTAGTCTGACCATGGATCCTCCTGGCTTCTCAGGAGATACCTATGACCCCTGGGGCTAAAGGGACCATGAAGGGCCACAACCGGTTGTACTTCCTTCTTTTTAAATAAAAACTGTTTTACATACTAGCTTTTACATAATGTCATTTGGAGAAATGGGTTGCCGGTTCATATACAGAGAACAGGGCAAGTCCAAGCTGTCTGGGTTCAGATTCCAGACAACATCAGGCATGTTTAGGGTGGTATGGCCGTAGGCTGAGTTCAGATTCCAGCTCTGCCACTTACTATCTATGGGATCTTGGGAAAGTCTCTTATCCACTCTGTGCTTGGTCTCATCATCTGGAGGTCAAGAACAAGAACCTGAGGAAAATAACTATACCAACACTCCACAGGGTTGGAATGAGGCCTAAAGAAATTAACACATTAAAGCACTTACAACAGAGCCTGCCACATAGACGTAAACAGGAAATGTGAGTTCTATACAAAAATATTATCTTTATCATATATGCACACAAATTATATTTACACCTGAAGTTTTTAAAACACCAAACACCAAGCTAGTTCACCCTTCCATCACATAACCTTTTATGATAACCCTGTTTAAGAGTCTCTTCCATGTAAAAAAAAAAAAAAGAGTCTCTTCCATGTAAAAACTATTAAGATACCCAAAGAGCCCTCCCATCCTCACTGAGTCTCCTCTTCCCAAGAAAGGCAAATAAATGATCAGAAATAAATGCAACTAAAAAACAACAATGAAGGATCACCACTTAAAATGATGACTTTTTTTTCAAGCAAGAACAAGTGCCATCAATAAAAGGGTAGCTACAGAAAAGCATAGAGCAATCATTTCAATAGCCAGTGCCATTCTCCCTTTTTGTCTGTTCATGAACATCCTTCTGGGCAAAACTTCACAACAACAACAAAAATAAAGTCACTAAGGTCATAGCCTACTACTAGTTCCTACCTCCTATCTGAAGAATGTCACATTCTAAGTATCCATGCTCTTCATAACAACAACATGTAAGCCTGATAATTATCCACGTTAAAGTTTGTGAAGTAATGCAGGGCTTGTATTTATGAAAGCCCTTAGCACATTAACATAACTCTCAGGGAGCATGGCTGGCTCCCCGGTGGAGCATGCAATTCTTGACCTCACGGTCCTGAGTTCGAGCCCCAGGATGAGTGTAGAGATGACTTAAAAATAATCACTCTTTAACTCAGACTAAACTTACTTCTGCATTTACATAATATTTTACAAATAAGAGAGTTCATTTACTAAGAAACAAGCCTAAAAATTAATAGTTCTCTCGATATTCTGCTCTTTGCCTTATCCAACATGGAGCTTTTGCCCTGGAGCAGAGAATGGCCCTCCATCTCAACAAATGACCTACTAAAGGCAAAGTTCATCAGTTGCTTGCACTCATTTAGTGTTTCTGCACCTGTATTCACATGCTGGATCTGTGTATTTCCCTTTTGCATGCTATTTCTGTTAAGTATAGATATCAGTTTTTCTACTTATATAATGAACTGTGTGAATTTTCTTATCTTTTTTTAATGTTCTGGAACAGATTATATAATAGAAATTCCTTAAAATTTTGAAAGCATTTAGCCCTAAAAACTTCTAGGCCCAGAGTCATATTTGAAGGTAACTTTTTCTTTAAGGTAACTTTTGATAACTTCTCAAGTCTAGTGGTTTCTAATTCTTGACTCAATCACAATAATTTGAATTTATAATTTATATTGCCCCAGAATATGGTCCATTTTATAATTCTCACATTTCTTACCAAGGAACACAGTCTTCCTTTATAATTTTTTTAAAGATTTATTTGAGAGAGAAAGAGACTATGCACACAGTGGGAGAGGCAGACGAGAGGGAAAGAGAGAATCTCAACCAGACTCCTCACTGAGCACAGAACCTGGACAGGGGGCTCGATCCCATGACCCTGAGATGAAGACATGAGCCAAAATCAAGAGTCAGATGCTTAACCAACTGAGCCATCCTGGCACCCCAGTCTTCTCTTATCATTTTTAATGCCCATGCCAAAAACAAAACCAGGTAAAGGAACAGGAACAAACACAACAGTTCTACAGAACCTGTTCTTCACACAACACCAAAGGAAGGTTACAAGGTACTGGTCAAAAGCAAAGAAAAAAACCAATGAAGTAAAGGCAGGAATTAGCTGATCTCCTTCAGGCAATCCAGCACTGTCACACAAGAAAGCCAGGGCAAATGGTACCCATGGAGACCTGGCAGCTACTTAGACAGCTTCTAACAAGACAATCTTCACTTGCCAGAAGTCTGCAGAAAATTCTGATTTGAACTTAAAAAAGGAAAGAAAGCAAAAAGATTTTATTTTGAATTTTATAGCTGGGAAAACAATATGATAACATGATTCTTCCCATTAACTCTAAGTTTTCAGTCAGTTTTAAAGACTTATTAGAGAAGAGCTACACAAACAGTTCATTATTTGCTTATTAAAATTCCTTTTTTTACAGTCCTACGCCTACGATCAATCTGATTAAACTGATTCTCATTCCTTCAAGGAAGAGATTTAGAAAGATCTTCCCAAAGATTTCTCTCAAATTGGGCTCCTAAAATCAAAAGGACACTCACTCACTTGTAGTGCTGACATTACAGCGGGAAGAAAACAAGGTGCGAAGATTATGAAGCTAACTTTGAAAGCACAGCCAAGGAAGACAAGTTTATATTCTCATGTTACTGGTTCTGAGTCATGCATCCAGTGTATCTCAAACAACTAGTCCTCTGAATCACACCTGAACTCTGTATTTGAACTTACCTTTCCATTGGACCAACCAGTTATCAGTTCACACACTCCATCAGAATTAAGGTCGAAAGCATGAATGCTCATGGCATGATTTTTAGACTAAAAAAGAATTTCAATAATTAGTCCAGAAGTCTTTCAATAAGTATAAAATCCCTGAATAATGAAGGCTGAATTATACTAACTTTAATTCTCCAGTATCGAGCTGTTTTGTCATAAACTCCAACTGTGCCATTGGAAAGGGCATAACCAAATCGACTGCCATACATAGGGCAAAGAGAGGTGATTATCTGCAAGAAATAACACAACATATTCCCATTAAGCTCAATTTGATGCAAAGTATGGCTTTATAAAATTGCAAGCCTTGCTACCAAGTGTGTGTTAAAATTAGATTTAAATCTGTTCAAGGGGAATGTACTCCTCTTCTCTATGATCCATGTCATCTATTTCAAGTGTTGGGTAATCAGAATTAAATGAACTCACAAAGTTTGCTTTTCGAGATCAAACTTATGCGGCAACTTGAGGCAAATTATTTAAAAAAAATAAAATTGTGTGAATAAGGATGAAATAAAGTGAGTATATAAGAAAGAGAAAATGTACAACAGACACTGTTATAAATACTAACTCAAAAAATGTTTTAATATCTTACAGTCTAAATTTTAAAGACCTGTAAAACCCAGAACTGAATCTTTTATCTACATGCCTCCTTTCTATGACATAATTTATTGCTTGCTAAAGATGAAAGATGTTTTTTAGAAGGAAACATAATTCTTTGAAAAGTACAAACCTAAGCACATAGAATTGTGTATGTAACAATACACAAAATGTGTATACCATACAGAAATATTTATAGGACTGTCTGAGGATTTAACACCTTTAAGATGATGAAATTTTAGATACTGAATAAAATTATCCTTTATTTAAAGTTAAGACCAGAGCTTAATGATATCTATGTTCCTGCAGATCTACTTTCTAATTCTGACATGAATACAAGAGATATTAAGAAATAAATTGTATAAAGCAAAGAATAGTTATATAATTTCCTCTACACCTACAGCTTTTCTACAAAACCACCCACTTCACTTAACTCTGAATGCAAAGTGCTGTGTAGGATTCCAGAATTATTTAGCTCAAGGCATTCTTTTGGCAATAGTCAGTACCGTTCAACTGCCAAATGAATTAAAATTTTGCTGATCTGCAAAATGACATTTGAGCTAGGAGCAAAATCAAACCAAAATGAGAGGAAAATGGCCCTGAAATGAACAATTTTGTAAAGTTCAGATTTTCATAAACTTAGCCCCAAATTCTGTAGGTCCCGTAAATCCTTCATTAATTAGTTCTCTAATTAACTAGTTTCTCTCTTTTGTTGGACCAGGGACCAGAGGACCAACAGTCAGCTCAAGTCCCTACCTCTATTTCATAGTCTCCTGTCCTTTTCTAGGATTTAGGAAAAAGATGTTTCAAAGAATGCAGCCTCCTCACATGTAGTATTGACAATAAACAAATCCAAACAAAACCTGAATAATTTCGACCAAACTGGAAAAGATTTACTACCAATTTGAATGAAAGAAAAACAATAATGCAGGACACAGCACCTACAGACCGGTGATAAGCAAGCTGGCATTTTTTTGAAGGGGAAGGAGGAAGTAGCAAACCCCTTTAAAGATGTGACACTCCTTACCTCTGTTTCTGTCATTTCTGCCACAATCTCATCTTCTTTAAAAACTCGGATATCAAAATCCTCTGACCCAACGAGAAGCTGAAAGGGAAAAGAATCATGCATAGTTAGTGCAACAAGTGAACACAGCAGAATTTCCATAAATAAAACAAAAAAACTGCACGACACTTTATACACTGCTACTGCTACCTGAGAGTTTCAATCTCCTGAGAATCTGGTACTCGGGAAGGTTTTCCCATTGGGAAAGTCCCCAGGTTCAGTTAGTGAAGAAAAAGTGGCCATTACAGATTTTATCTGCACATCGGGATGCACATTGTGCCAGAACATGTCCTTCCACCAAGAAGGTGAAAACATGCCCTGGCTCGGTGCCCTTCTCTGCCTGCAGACAGAAGCCCCGTCTCAAATGCCGGAGACCAGTAGCCATGGACAAGTCAATGGTAAGTCAATGCCTGACACAGCTCAAGAAACTGACTCCTGGGGCGCCTGGGTGGCTCAGTGGATTAAGCCGCTGCCTTCGGCTCAGGTCATGATCTCAGTGTCCTGGGATCAAGCCCCGGCATTGGGCTCTCTGCTCAGCGGGGAGCCTGCTTCCCCTTCTCTCTCTGCCTGACTCTGCCTACTTGTGATCTCTCTTTCTGTCAAATAAATAAATAAATAATCTAAAAAAAAAGAAACTGACTCCTAGAGGAACCATCAGAGTAATTTCAAAGGCTAAGAGCCCATTTCTCTCAAACTTTTAGATTCATGAAAATGTTAGCCACAATTAAAAACTACTTACTAATACGGTCTCAAAGCATCAGAATTGTGAATATGGCTGTGGTCGCAACTGTTCTGCCCCCTCTCCCTGTCCTGTGTCTTTGAAACATCATGGCCTTGATCTTTGTATTAGATTATCACAAGTGATGTATTGTTCAAAAGAGGAGAAAGATAAATGAGGCCAGTTAGCTTGTCATTTAGGCAAGAGAGCACCAAAATCAACCAAGGGAAGCTAAAGCTTCTCTTAACACTAATGTCATTGTCATAGGAAAATTATTCTGCTGAACACACAAGTATCTCCTCCTCCACACACCTCTTTCTTACCATCACCGTCAAAGTCACATAAGGCCAAGGAATGAACATTATCTCCAGTAACCTGAAAATAAAACCAAAGCTCATTAATATGCCATCTTTTTTTCACTTAATCCAAATACATTAGCTACATGAAAGAGGATTATACAAACCACCAATGGGTATTATTCAAATTACAAATCTTCTTTTTTTAATGTACAGAATTATAAATAAGATTCTATTTCATTTTTCTTATTCATTATAGTCAATGGTAAAAAACAAACAAAGCATAAAGAGCATTAAAAGTAAAAATGTTTAAGAGGATTAAGAGAATGTTTTGTTCTTCATACCGTCCAAAAGAGATCATTTCCTTCATGATCAAAACCCTGCAGAGCACAATTTCCACCAATAATGGCAAGAGGGGGGGCAATGTCTCCCAGTGTTCCCAGCACAATTGCATTGGCCCCATCTGCAACCTGAGGAGGACAAAAAAAGACATAAAAATCTCAGATTCAGAGATGCACAGGCACAGAGGAAGTAACATATATCCTTATTTTTATTTGGATACTCAAATCTCTCTGTCATCATTTGTGAGAAGCCATACGGTCTCCTGAGAGGCAGGACAGGGCCGTGCACGGAGGACAGTCACTGTGGTTTATGTGCGCTTCTACGAGGATGAGCAGAGATCCATGATCGACTTGGGCTGCTGGCCTCTCACTAATCTGCCACCAATGAACTGCTACAGAATCTGAGGTTCTCTAGAACTGTTCTAGAGGCCAAATGCTTGACAGAATCAAACTTATGCTTTTAAAACACCTAAGTTTTTACAACCCATATTAACCATGTCGGATGGAAATCTTTTTAATACTTATTACCTAGTTCTCTTGCTACTACTCTTTTTAATTGTAAAGTTCCCGAGAAGTAAAAGAATAATAAAATACCTACATCCCCACCGTCTAGAATTAATGTATGTTCTAGACTTCTTGAATAAAGCATATAAGCATAATTTAATTTATTTTTTAAAAATTCAAGGATATCTTTGGAAATACAAATTGTTCATTATACATGAAAATAGTCCTTATTTATATAATCTGCATATAGGAAAACTATAAAAAAAAAAGATTGGCCATAAAGGAGAGAAAAATTCATTAGAAATTAAAACTGCTGGGGCGCCTGGGTGGCTCAGTAGGTTAAGCCACTGCCTTCGGCTCAGGTCATGATCTCAGGGTCCTGGGATCGAGCCCCGCATCGGGCTCTCTGCTCAGCAGGGAGCCTGCTTCCCCCTCTCTCTCTGCCTGCCTCTCTGCCTACTTGTGACCTCTCTCTGTCAAATAAATAAATAAAATCTTTAAAAAAAAAAAAAGAGGGCGCCTGGGTGGCTCAGTGGGTTAAGCCGCTGCCTTCGGCTCAGGTCATGATCTCAGGGTCCTGGGATCGAGTCCCACATCGGGCTCTCTGCTCAGCAGGGAGCCTGCTTCCTCCTCTCTCTCTCTGCCTGCCTCTCTGCCTACTTGTGATCTCCCTCTGTCAAATAAATAAATAAAATCTTTAAAAAAAAAAAAAAAAAAAAAAAAAAGAAATTAAAACTGCTAAATGGCCAATCAAAAGATAAAAAGGTAAACAATAAATTGGAAAAATGCCTATGATATCTAATATAATATTAATTATATTCTTTTGTAAATAAAATAAAAGAGGTAATAGAAAGCAAATAAATAAGAAAAGGATAAATACCCAAGTCAGAAAAAGAACAAGAAATTCACAAGAAATACATATCACCAATGAACATGAAAATCTTTATTCTCACAATGTATTATTTCTAATTTTCAGATTTGAAAGATGAAAAATAATATTATCCATTGTTGGCTGGGTGTGATAAAACAGGCACTCTCATAGTCTGTGGGGAAGGTGGGTAATAGTCTCTGCAGAGAGCAATTTAGCAATACTTATCAAAAATCTCATTTTCAAAAGGCATTTATGGGGTGCCTGGGTGGCTCAATTGGTTAAGTAACTGCCTTCAGCTCAGGTCATGATCCCACAGTCCCAGGATCAAGTCCCATATCAGGCTCCCAGCTCCACGAGGAGTCTGCTTCTGCCTCTGACATTCTCACCTCTCATGCTCTCTCTCATTGTTGCTCTCAAATAAATAAGTAAAATCTTTAAAAATAAAAATTATAAATTAAAAAATTAAAAAGGACTTTATACAATCTGAAGAGAAACCAGAGTAAAAAAGGCCTTTACCTCAGCAGTTGCAGAGGTGCATTCTTAAGATCATTAATTATGTGTCAACTTAGCTAGACCATGGTACCCAGATATTGAATCAAGTATTATTCTAGTAGGAGTTTCTATGAAGGTATCTTTTTAATGAGATTAACATTTAAATCAGCAGACTCTGAGCAAAGCAGATTGCCCTTGACCATATGGGTGGGCTGCACCCAACCAGTTGAAGGCTTTAATAGAAAAAAAGACTGACCTCCCTGGAGGAAGGATTCTGCCACCAGACTGTCCTTGGACTCCAGTTTCAACATCATCTCTTCCCTGGGTGATGCCTAATCTGCAAATTTTGGACTTGCCAGCCTTCACAACTGGGTGAGCCAATTCCTTAAAATAAACCATGCAATCTCTCTCTCTTCCTATATGTACATATACACATCCTACACTCAATTTCAGTCTTCCACAAAAATACACGAGGAATATCTTTGTGATCCTGAAATAGACAAAGACTTCTCAGGACGGAAAGAACACTACTAAAGAAAAAAACCAAACAGCTAGACTTCCAACAAAATCTGAAACTTTTGCTCATCAAAAGACACCTACTTACCGGAATGAGCCAAGTACTGGGAGAAGATATTTGTTATATATATTGTTATTTACTGTATATATTGTAAATGTTTATATATATATATATATATATGTGTGTGTGTGTGTGTGTGTGTGTGTATGTGTGTATGAACTTGTATCCAATATACCCAAAGAAAATCTACAAATTAATAATACAAAGTATCAATAAAAAAACAAGCAAAAGACCTATTTATTAGACACTTTACAAAAGAATTCAAATAAGTGGGAACTAAGTACAAGAAAAGATGTGCTTTTTCTTTACAAAACAACTGGATTGTATCTTTTAAGTGGGTGAATTGTATGGCACGTGAATTAGATCTTAATATACGTTAACATAAGTTGTAGAGGAAAAGGTTACATGTATATAGTATGATCCCATTTTTTAAAAAATTTCACTTAGTAAAATCAGTTTAAGAGTTGTGTTATTTCTAGATGGAGAAATTATAAGTTCTTTTTTTTTTTTGCTTCACTATCTTTTCCACAATAAAAATGAATAGCTTGGGTAAAAAGCTGCAGTAGCCTGTAGATGGCAGAGCACAGTATGTGCTTTTCCTATAAACTACTATACTACACTTAAATGCAAAGCTACCAGGTCTGATCACTGACTTCCTGACTCCTGGCTGAGCTCTCACTACATCTTGACAGGTGGTGGTAGCACAGATGTGCCTCACAGGGGACAAGCTGGAGTGGCAACCGTGGTTACCAACCATGAGGAAACAAGGAAACAAAGAAGTGTCAGGCAGAATGCAGATGGAAATGGAAAAATCTCTGAGTTCTTTACATTAAGAGAGCCATACAATACGCAAACCAAAATACCATCTCTCACCGTCTCATCTCTTTCAAGTGTAAAATACCAATGGCCATTCATGAGTAATGGGAATGTTACAGCTGTGAAGGGGTATACTTACCTCTCTGTAGAACAAGTCTGAATTATTGTAGACATCATAAGCCAGAAGATTAGTCTGTGTCCCCACTAAAAGAGCATCATACCCAAGTTCTGGGTTCAGTGCTCCTGCAGTCAGGCAGCTGACTGCCTGGTTAATGTTGAGAAGTGAAACATCAGATTCCAAGGGGCTCTGGAAGACCCTGGAGGCACTGAAATGCTGGCTCCGGGTATGAGGATTGTGAATAAAAACCTAAAACAGAAACAATTAATTACATCCCTTTAAGATACCAAAAAAGGGGCGCCAGGGTGGCTCAGTGGGTTGAAGTGTCTGCCTTTGGCTTGGGTTGTGGTCCCGGGGTCCTGGGATCAGGCCCCACATGGCTCTCTGCTCAGCAGGGAGCCTGCTTCCCCCTCTCTCTGCCTACCCTCTGCCTACTTGTGATCTCTGTCAGATAAATGAGTAAAACCTTTAAAAAAAAAAAATTTAAGATACCAAAAAAGTAAAATTAACATACATGTTCTAAGAGACCCAGGGTATTAATAGCCTCCTCCTGGTCAACCTTCGGGAAGTGCTACCAGATACAATGTGATTGCTTCACACAAAGATGATCACATAACATACTTCTATAGTATGTGTCATCCAAGCACCTAATACATTCACTTCCTAACCCTTAAAATTGGTTTCAGGGGTGCCTGGCTGGCTCATTTGAAAGAGCATATGACTCTTGTTCTTGGGGTTTTAAATTCAAGCCCCGTGTTGGGTATAGAGATTACTAAATAAGTAAAACTTACAAAAAAAAAAAAAAAAAAAAAACCTGGTTTCAAGGGTTAAAACTGATAGTTTCAGAGGCACCTGGGCGGCTCAGTGGGTTAAAGCCTCTGCCTTCCACTGAGGTCGTGATCCCAGGGTTCTGGGATCGAGCCCCTCAGCAGGGAGCCTGCTTCCCTTCCTCTCCCTCTGACTGCCTCTCTGCCTACTTGTGATCTCTGTCTGTCAAATAAATAAATAAAATCTTAAAAACAAAATGATAATTTTAAAGCCTGGTTGTTCATAGATCTGTTTTACAAACTTAAACTGAGTCATGCGGTCAAGCTTTTTCAAGGTTTCATGGTCTGTACTAGCAATACAGACTTAAAAATTAGTCCAAAGTTAATTAACTTAGTAGTTTCAACTCTCATAGATATAATCACCCCAAGAAGGGTCACTGTTAGTGGGGTAAGAGGATGTTAGATAATAAAATGGCTTGTGGCCATCCAAAAGGGCACAGTACAAAACTGCCATGTGGCATATCTGTAATATTAAAATTTCATTAGGGAAATCTTCCCTGTCTAAAAAATGCAAAGTAAAAAAGGATAGTAAACACTGTACTAGAGATCTCTTAAACCTTTTCCAGCTTTAAAATTCACTCATTTTTAGAGGCACCTGGGTGGCTCAGTGGTTAAGCCTCTGCCTTCAGCTCAGGGTCATGATCCCAAGGTCCTGGGATCGAGCCCCACATTGGACTCTCTGCTTGGCAGGGACACTGCTTCCTCCCCCACCCCGTCTCTCTGCCTGTCTCTCTGCCTACTTGTGATCTCTGTCTGTTAAATAAATAAATAAAATCTTTTAAAATATTTTTCACTGATTTTTAAATATGTATTTCATCCTTTCGATAGAAACCCAAAGATTAATTATATTATTATCAAACAAGACAGCCTGCTCAACAACAAATAATTTTCAAAGGAAATGATCAGAAATATACAGAAAAGGTACATAGCTATGGAATATCGTGTTGATGTCCTCTGGCTTTTATAAACATTACTGCATTACTGATCCTCACAACAAGCCCTGGTTTACAGATGAGGTCAGAAGGGTAAAGGCCGTTTCCCAAGGTCTGATGACTGGTAAGTGACAGGGGTAAGACCTGATGCCTGGCATCTGGTTCCAGAACCTCCAGCCACCATGTCTTACTTCCTTTTAGAACAGTTTGGAACAAAAGAATTCTTTCAGAGTCTTCCAGTAATTAGACAGGCTGAGGGAGAACAGGAGTGGAAATCACTTATGGACTTCATGTTCACTGCAATTGGAACAGAAAGAGTTTGGAGTTTGTGGCCAAGAGCAGAAAGACTCCCAGGAGCAGACTTCTCCCTAATTCCCCTCCTGCTGTTCTCTGAGTCTCCAGGAGACCTACCTATCTCTCGGGCATGGAAAAAGCCAAGCTCAGTCACACAGCAAATGGCAGGCAAGAATTCTACCACTGAACCACCAATGCAATCTCACACAGCAAATGGATCGCTCCCCATGTCTTCAGCCAAAGGACTGGCTGAAGTTCATGGAACATCTGTTCTAGCTGAGAGGATGCTGCTGACAGCAGGAATTCAATGGCTCCCCTCAGCCCCATGGTGAGAGGAAAAAATGTCCCCAGAGGAAAACAAAATGTTCATCTTGCAAAAAACTCCTTTTTAAAATATTGCTCAAACAAAACAAAAATAAAATCCTTGCTCAGGCTCAAAGACCAGATCCCAGTACCTCAAGAGTCATGTTCTCAACAAAATCCCATTTATAATAACAAAATCCTGTTTCTAGAGATGTGGGCTCCAGTGGTCAAGCTGGGCATTAGCCTTACCTGGAATGTTTGTTGTTATTGTCTTGTTGTTGCTTAATTACTTTTAAAAGAGAGTATATTCCTGTATTATTTGGATCATAAAATGTCACCATTTTTTTAAAGTCTCAATATAAAATATCAGGTCATAACTTTTGAGACTTGTTTAAAGTTCTAAACAAAATATCCAATTACACACGTCACACAGGACTTTTTCTTTCTCTCTTCTCTCTCTCTCTATTTTTTTTTAAATATTTTATTTATTTGTCAGAGAGAAGGAGAGAGAGAGAGAGAGCACACAAGCAGGCAGAGAGGCAGGTAGAGGTGGAGAGAGAAGCAGGCTCCCTGCCGAGCAAGGAGCCCATGCGAATCAATCCCAGGACTCTGGGATCATGACCTGAGCCGAAGGCAACGGCTTAACCCACTGAGCCACACAGGCGTCCCAACTCTCTCTATTGTTTTTTAACTCCAGAAACAGACCTAGACTCCAGGGTCCCTGCCTTCCACTCTCAGTCACATTCTAATGAAAGGGCTTCCCTAGACACCTGGGCCTGACCTTCCTGCTTCTCCATTTACACTCACCTCCCTGCATCTCTGCTGCAGTACCAGCCAGAGTTATGCCTTATCTTAAAATAGTAATCAAACCCCACCACCCGAAAACAATGGTCTTTACACAGCCTACCTGCCCTATATGACCCGGCCCCTGACTACCTCACTGCTTCCTTCATTCCATTCCAGCCCCACAGCCTCGTGTTCCTAGAACACACCAAGCATCTTTCCACCTCAAGGCCTTTGCACTCGCTGATCCCTCTGCTGGGAAGGCACCTACCCCACAGACCTGCAGGGCTTCTGTCTTCCCTTTCTTCAAATCTCTGATCTACAGTTATCTTATCAGAGGCCTATGGAGCACCCTATCTAAAATAGCAATCACGGGGCGCCTGGGTGGCTCAGTGGGTTAAGCCGCTGCCTTTGGCTCAGGTCATGATCTCAGGGTCCTGGGATGGAGTCCCGCATCGGGCTCTCTGCTCAGTGGGGAGCCTGCTTCCCTCTCTCTCTCTCTGCCTGCCTCTCTGCCTACTTGTGATCTCTGTCTGTCAAATAAATAAATAAAATCTTTAAAAAATAAATAAATAAAAATAAAATAGCAATCTCCCTCATTCCCATTCCCTTACTATTTTCCCCCTAGGGAGACATTATCTGTGTTATTTATATGTAAATATAAATACATTTTAACACATAAATAAAATATGTAAATATAAAATATTTAATTTTTTTCTCCCCCTGGTGTCTAGCTCCCCCTTTCAAACGTAAACTCCAAATGAGTGAGACTTGCCAATTTCATCCTTGCAACTACGAAGCTAAGAACGGTGCTTAGTAGTAAGCCCTTATCAAATAAGGGGCAGAGCCAATATCCACAGCACATTTTCAGCCCATTTTTTAGCTGCTATGCGCCCACGAAACCAATATGATTTTTTTTTTTGAATTTGCAGTACTTCTTAACAATAACTAACATTATCCCATGCCAGGCCCTATGCCAGGGCGTTCTTCTTCATTACAGTACCTAATGAAAAGGAATCATTACTTCCTACTTATGTATCCCAAGGCATATCATCTAACATACAGCATAGGTGGAAATGACTTGAAAACTATAAAACATTATATAAATGTTAGTTTATTAAATCTACACTGGGTCAAGAACAGGTGGCTTACCTTTCATTTCCACCACTTTCTAGTTGCATGACCTCGTGCATTACTTTGAACCTCTCTGAATCCCTATTCTAGTCAGTGAAGTGGGAGTCACAACAACAAAATAACTACTAACAATGAATGACTTACATGCCTACATTTCCCACACCCCAAGCGCTTTACATGTATTAACTTACTTAGTCCTCTTAACAACCCTATGTGGTAGATACTATTATTAAGTACTTTGCCCAAGGTCACGAAATTAGTAGGTACTGGAGCTAGGATCACACCTTTGCCATGCTGCTGCCCTTGGCATTGTAGCAAGGATGCTGAGATAATTCGTGTAATGAAGCTCTGTACCTGTTAAATGCTATTACGCTTGGTGTCACTGTATTCCACGAATTTTGGTCATGCCTCCATCAGTACAGAGTGCCTTGATATGCCTTGTCTGCTGGGTTTTAAGCTTTGCGAAACAGGGATTTAAGCTTTATCTCTGAACCCCCAACATCTAGCACAAAAGAGGTGTTCAGTAAGTCTCCTGAATGTTAAATGGCCATTTCATTTCTGAGACTTCCACACCTTGGACAGCACCCAGCACACAGTAAGCACCCAACAAATACTTAGTGAATAACTTACAGGAAAAAAAAAAAAAACGTAAATGTACATGGATAAAAATCAAGTGCAATTTGAATCATTGAATTTTCGGGTCTTTGTATGTTTTTCCGTAAAGTTGTTTGGTTCGAGAGGCAATATAAAATAGTGGAAGGAGCTCCCGAGTGACAGGCGGAGGCCCTGGGCTCCGCTACCGCTCTTAATCCTGACAAAACCCCTTCCCTCCTGGGGACTTTTCTTCCCTACGCTCCCTATCTGCACAGGGGCTCCAACACTCTCTGAGTCTAAGTTCCTGTAGACAAGTAAAGTTAACTGCTCGGAAAAGGCCTTCAGGCGAGACCCCATTATTTTTCGTTATTCGGCGCTGGCCGGGGAGCTAGAGACTGCAGGCCGGTTGCCGGGCAACCGTGGCTGGGGGCGGGGTCGCAGGATGAAGGGCGGGTTCGCCGGGGCGCGGCCGGCGGAGATCCTGGGGACTCGAAGGGCCCAGACTCCGTGCGGTGGGAGCGGTTACCTTGCCCGCTTGGGTGGCGGCTGCCAGGCACGGGTGAGTCCCGTCGTAGCGCCCTATGGCCACCATGCGGGGGCTGATTTTGTGGCGCAGTTTCAGAGTGAACACGGGCAGCAGCATGATGGCGGCAGCACAGGGGAAGAGGGCCCGCGGCGCTAGGCTTGCGCTGCGGAGCCGGCCTCACCCGCCGTGGTGCGGGGCTCCGGGACGCGAGTAGCTCGTCTCCAGCTGCTTTAAGCCTGGCGCGAAACAGCGCGGGATCGGGATGGCCCCCACCAAGACCTCCCGCTCTTTCTGCGGCTGCGCAGGCCCACCTCGCCTCTTCTGCGGCTGCGCAGGCTCCGCCCGGGACCGTCTGCTGCTGTGCGGCCGGGCCTCGCGCGGAGCTGAGTTGCAGGTAGTTTCTCTCCTTGCTGCTGCAAGTTTACTTCATTCCAGTTCACTGTACGAACGTGTCTGAGCGGTTACACCCGCGGGACTTTTTCCGGCACCACAACCAAGCCGCACGCCTGCGGGTTCCACACACAAGTACCCCACGCTCCCAAAGGGCCTTAGTTCAGGAAAGGTGTCTTAAATGCCTTCTCTCCCTCTTGATTTAGCTATTAGTGGGGGCAAACCACAGTAGTTACCTGCGCTAGGTATACCCATCCTTTCCAAATAAATAAAAATCGTGCTTTAGACTCTCATATTTAAGTAATGCAGCCCCCCTTGTAAAATTCCCTATATATTTTTAAATGAAAATATACAAAATAGAAAAGTCACAAAACTTCCCGACATTCATTCAAATAGACTATGTGTTAGATCCTGTTCTAGAGGATAGAGGTTTAGCCGTCAACGTACTAGTTTACTGCTCTACTGGAGCTCTCCTAGCACTGACTAGTCAGCAGAGACAAGCACAAAACAAGCAATACATGTAGTAGGTCATTTAATGATGAGAACCATAAAAGGGGAGAAAGAGGGATAGAGATCTCAAGTGAGATCTTGGAGGAAGAGTGTTTCAGCAGGCGCAAAGGTCCTGAGCACTCCCTTTGGCTGCCTTCTAGAAACAGACATTTAGAAGTGAGGGATGAGGGACACCCGGGTGGCTCAGTTGTTGCATCTGTGAGCTGGTGTATCCTCCTTGGGAGATCATGTCAAAAGACTGAATTTGAAGGCCTTGATGAAATGTAAGACCTGAGACAATGGCCCTCTGCAGCCCCTCTGATGGTCCTTGACTCTGAGTTCCCCCAGGCCCTTTCTGCCCCACCACCTCCTCTACCACCCATCGAGACATCACAGACATCACAGTTCGTAGCAGTTCCCCAACCAGCCTCAGAGTAGAAATTGCCTTGGCTTGTCCCCCTGTCCTCATCCATCAGAACTTAATTTGCTCTGTAAAGTATCCTTCCCCTCTGCCCCCATAATCTACCTCCACAAAGTTGTCAGCAAACTGAATCCACTTTGCTAATATCTAATCTTTCCCATGAACAACTTGAAGGAAATGGATCTCTAACAGAGATCACTTCAGGCAGTAAGTTTTCAGACAGTCTCCATATGCCAGGCTGTGTTCAAGGACCTATGAAAACAGCGGTGGACGAGAAAGATGTAATCGGTGTCCCTGTGGAGTTTACAACCTGGAGGAGGTAAGGAGCAACAAACATTATACGTGAAAGCCAATAAGATCGTTTTGTCTGGTCATAGACTGATGTGCTGGATGGGGGAAAGGCTCTCGGAAGAAATTTGAACTAAGGTCTTGATGACAAGTAAGCAGCAGCCATTAGAAGATGTGGGGGAAGGGCTTTCCAGACAGAGGCAACAATAAGGCAAAGGCCCTGGTTGGGTATGTTCCAAGATCAGAAAGAAGACAACATGGCTGGAACCTAGTGAGTGAGAAAGAGGTCACATCACCTCAGGCTGTGAGCCACACCAAGGAGCTTGCGTTTTACTCTTTAGCAGGCAGACGAGTCCATGGCTTATTGGATTTCCATATAAGGCTGGACTTGGTCTTCATCCACCCAGCGAAGCCTTACTCACTTTATGGACTGCCTTGGTGGCCTTCATCTTTATAGTTTCTCTTCCTCACAGGACCTTACAATCAGCAGCCGCATCACTAACATTTATATCACTAACATTTCATTTTCTATGTGCCACCATTTCTAAGTACTTCATGGGGATCCGCTCACTTAATCCAACAATAACCCTGCGAGGCAGGTGCTACTGTTAGCCCATTCTACAGATAACAAAACTTTTCCTCTATCAGCTCCTCCCTTCGTAACTCTTCATCGGCGCCCCAGTTTCAACCAAAGAAAGTTCAAGCACTTTGACAGCTTATAGAGATCAAAGTCTGACCACTACTGGCCTCTGCAAGCCTCCTTTTCTGCCACCTCTTGCCTCAAAGCCGATCCCTTCTTAGATGCTGTCTCTAGCTTCCCCACCTTTGCTCACATTGGCCCTCTGCCTAGAATGTCCTTCCCTTTCATGGGTCCCCTGGAAATCACATCATTTGCCATATTGGAGCCATTCGAGTCTTTGGATCACAATCCTATTTAGGATCAGCAAGGATCCCCAAAAGGGTAGATAATCCCCATTCTCCTTGACAAACACTGATCAGAACAGAGGACCTGGGAAGACTGTCCTCCAAGGAAAAACAGCCAGGAGAGACTGGCCCAGAAATGACTCTCCCTCTACCAACAGTCCCAGTCTTCTCTACCTCTCCCTTCTGACACCCTCCCACCCCACCAAGAATCACTGGTTCTTCAGAGGGGACAATTGTCATCTTCACATGAGTGAGACCTGGAGTTCCTGAGGACCCAGGACTTGCGGGGAGTTGCTGGTGGGCTCTAGGTTGACAGCACTACCTAGTGGGTAAGCCCACAAGTCTCGAAGTATGAAGAAGACCTGAGTTCAGATTTCTCCTCCATCAGTGAGGCTCAGGCCCATCATTGAATGCTAATGCTCATATGTACTGAGTGCCTTCTCTGTGCCAGGCACTTGACATACACACACTCACTCGGTTAATCCTCACAGCCACCCTCTGAGGCAGATTCTCTCATCATCCCCATTTTACAAGAATGGAAACTGAGTCACGGGAGGTTGGATCATCCCAGCCCAAGGTCACACAGCTGGTAAGTGGCAGAGCCAGGATGGCACACCAAGTGGTCTGGCTCCAGGCCTTGAGCTATGAACCACATCATGTATAGTAGTGTCTCCCGCAGTGAACTTCCTGAGCTCCAGCGTGCTCTTCTAGAAAAGAGAAGTATCTGGAGTACTGGGGAGTGTTGTGATAATTATACAAATTAATATGAGTAAAACAATGCCCTGCCTTAATAAGGGCTCCCATAAACGGTTATTATGATTATTATGAGTTTTTTATGATTTCCCCCTTGGTGAGAAGGCTGCCTTTGACTTGTTAGGGTCGTTATTGTAATAAATTTGGTATCTTTTTTTTCTTTTTTTATCCTCTCTCTCTTTTTTTTTTTTTTTTAAGCAAGTAGCATTGTTTCCAGTTCTGTCTCAGCCCCCCACCCCCCAGGAGAAAACTCACCTAGCTGGACAAGGTCTGGTGGGAACTAGGTGAGACCAGAGTTGGAAAGCTCACTTCCTTGGGCCACACCTGCCCCGCCCCCACCCTCCACATGCTCACCTTGCTATGTGAGGCAGCCCCACTAGAGGGTGTGCAGGTGTAAAGAACGGAGGTTAGTGCACCTCAGGACTCTGGATTACATAGGCCTGGAGGCAGGCCTCGTGAGAGGGCCCCTCTGGACAGAAGGTCTCCAACTGTCAGTCAAGGGGTTGACTTCTGGAGAGAGGACTGGGACAGGGGGCCACCTAGAAGAGGACTTCTGACTTTTCTTTTGTGCGCTGTGGTGTTTGCTGTTCTCACGGCAAGGTTGTACTTTTGTAATAAACACAAACACACTTTTGCTTTATTAACATATAATGTATTATTTGCTTCAGGGGTACAGGTCTGTGAATCATCAGTCTTACACAATTCACAGCACTCACCATAGCACATACCCTCCCCAGTGTTCATCACCCAACCACCCTATCCCTCCCCGGCTACCCCCCCGGCAACCCTCGGTTTATTTCCTGAGATTGAGAATCTCTTATGGTTTGTCTCCCTCTGGATCCCACCTTGTTTCATTTTTTCCCTCCCTAGCCCCCATGACTCCCACCCTGCCTCTCAAATTCCTCAAATCAGAGAGATCATATGATAATTGTCTTTCTCTGATTGACTTATTTCGCTAAGCATAATACCCTATAGTTCCATCCACATCGTTGCAAATGGCAAGATTTCATTTTCTTCAATGGCTGCATTATATTCCATTGTATGTATATACCACATCTTCTTTATCCATTCATCTGTTGATGGACATCCAGGTTCTTTCCATAGTCTGGCTATTGTAGACATTGCTGCTATAAATATTCGGGTGCACATGCCCCTTCGGATCACTACATTTGTATCTTTAGGGTAAATATCCAGTAGTGCGATTGCTGGGTCATAGGGTAGCTACATTTTCAACTTTCTTGAGGAACCTTCATGCTGTTTTCCAAAGTGGCTGCACCAGATTGCATTCCCACCAACAGTATAGGAGGGTTCCCCTTTCTCTGCATCCTCTCCAACGTCTGTAGTTTCCTGACTTGTTAATTCTAGCCATTCTGACTGGTATGAGATGGTATCTTACTGTCGTTTTGATTTGTATTTCCCTGATACCGAGTGATGTTGAGCACTTTTTCATGTGTCTTTTGGCTGTTTGGATCTCTTCTTTGCAGAAATGTCTATTCCTGTCTTCTGCCCATTTCTTGACTGGATTATTTGTTCTTTGGATGTTGAGCTTGATAAGGTCTTTATAGATTTTGGATACTAGCCCTTCATCTGATATGTCATTTGCAAATATCTTCTCCCATTCTGTCAGTTGTCTTTTGGTTTTGTTGAGTGTTTCCTTTGCTGTGCAAAAGCTTTTGATCTTGATGAAGCCCCAATAGTTGATTTTTGCCCTTGCTTCCTTCCCTTGCCTTTGGCGATATTTCTAGGAAGAAGTTGCTGTGACTGAGGTGGAAGAGGTTACGGGCTGTGTTCTCCTCAAGGATTTGGATGGATTCTTGTCTCACATTGAGGTCTTTCATTCATTCTGAGTCTATTTTTGTGTGTGGTGTAAGGAAATGGTCCAGTTTCATTCTTCTGCATGTGGCTGTCCAATTTTCCCAACACCACTAGTTGAAGAGACTTTTTTCCCGTTGGACATTCTTTCCTGCTTGTCGAAGATGAGTTGACCATAGAGTTGAGGGTCCATTTCTGGACTCTCTGTTCTGTTCCATTGACCTATGTGTCTGTTTTTGCGCCAGTACCATACTGTCTTGATGATTACATCTGTGTAAGGGAGCTTAAAGTCTCGAATTGTGATGCCGCCAACTTTGGTTTTCTTTTTCAACATTCCTCTGGGTATTCTGGGTCTTTTTTGGTTTCATATAAATTTTAGGATTATTTGTTCCATTTCTTTGAAAAAAAATTGATGGTATTTTGATAGGGATTTCATTAAATCACACATACACACACACATACACAAACACACTTTAAAATAAAGCAGTGTGAGGGGCACCTGGGTGGCTCAGTTATTTGGTTATCTGCTTTCTGCTCAGGTCATGATCTCAGGGTCCTGGGATCAAGCCCTAGGTCAGGCTTCCTGCTCAGTAGGAGGTCTGTTTCTCCCTCTCCCTCTTCCCCTCCCCTTTCCCCAACTTGTGCTCACATTCTCTCTCTCAAATAAATAAATAAATAAAATTTTCTAAAAATATAAAATAAAATAAAGTAGTGTGCAAGTGGAGGATGTCTGTGAATTTCAGAGATCCAGACCCACAGCCCTTCCCCACACCATTGCCCAGAAACTGCCTATAAAGGACCCCAGTCTTAAATTTCCCCCAGATTAAGGGGAGTGGCTATGAGGATCTCTCTCCAGCTCCCAGAAGGGCAGGGGTCAGAGACCACTGGAGCAGAGCAGGCAGCACAGGGTCCAGCTCTGTGAGAACACTCCATGAGCAGCCTTTCCAGGGGTCCCCTCCTTCAACCCTTAATCACTTGACCCCCATCAGCTGACCCTGGGATGGGTCTACCATGGGCTGTAGGGGTGAGGCTGTCTGTCTGGGTGTCCTGTTAGCCTATTTCACACATGTGAGTGGTGAGAAAGGGAAGAATCATAGTCCAGGCCACTTACTTCCAGCATGTCCCATATAAAAAAGAGCAGAAACTGCTCCTTCTGGAAGGTAGACAGGAGAAAATGTACCAAATACTACTACCCATAATTTATAGTAGAAGCTAACACCTTTTGAACGCCTACTAGGTACCAGACTGCTAAATTCCTTACTTGTATTATTATGTCTCTTAATCCTTACAGTAATGCTATGAGATAGGCAATATTATCCCCATTTTACAGATGCAGAAACTAATTTCAATTCCAATTTTTTTCTGCATTGCCCCCCACCACCCACGCATGTCACCAAACTGGTAGGAAATCTTGTAAACACCATCTCAGCCAGGTAATCAAGATGGATAATGAGGTAAAGTCACATTATCATGCAAAGCATTTCACTTCTGTTGTACTTTCCCCTAAAACCTGAAAGCCCTATCTGATCAAGAGAAAACAAGAGATAAACCCAAAATGGAAGATAATCTACAAAATACCTGGCCATGTGCCTCAAAACTGTCCAGATGATGAAAAGCAAAGAAAAACTAAGAAATTGTCATGGAATGGACAAGATTTGATCTTGGAGGAGAAAAAGAACATCAGTGAGAAAACTGGGGGAGTCTGACTAGAGTTTATAATTTGGGTGGTAATGCTGTACCAATGTCAATGTCAGGCTTTTGACAGATGTCCTATGATTATGTAAGTTGATACCGTGGCAGGGGGGAACTGGATGAAGAGTCTGCAGGAAGTCTCGCATAGTGCTGGGGATCAGGATGGTCCTGAGAGGTAGGATAAGGGACATAAGGGAACTTTTGGGGGTGAGAAGAATGTTACATATTTTGATTGTGGTGGTAGTTACATAGATGTATATATCTCTCAAAACTCAAAAACTCATCAAACTGTACATTTTAAATAATTTTGTTGTATGTAAATTATGCCTACAAGAAGTAGGTTTTTTGTTTTGTTTTGTTTTGCTTAAGTTTTTATTTAAATTCCGGTTAGTTAACATCCAGTGTCATATTAGTTTCAGGTACATAAGATAGTGATTGAACACTTCCGTACAACATCCAGAGCTCATCACAAGTGCCCTCCTTAATCCTCGTCACCTGTTCAACCCAACCTCCCACCCACCTCCCCTCTGGTAACCATCAGTTTGTTCGCCATAGTTAAGAATCAGTTTCTCGGTTTGCCTCTCTTTTTTCCCTTTGTTCATGTGTTTTGTTTCTTAAATTCTTAAAACACAAATACATCACATGGTATTTGTGTTTCTCTGACTTACTTCACTCAACATAATACTCTCTAACTTCCTCCTTGTTATTGCAAAGAGCAAGATTTCATTCTTTTTATGGGTGAGTAATATTCCATTGTGTAAACACCACCTCTTCTTTATCCATTCATCAATTGATGGACGCTTGGTCTATTTCCATAATTTGGTTATTGTAGATAATGCTGCTGTAAAGATCAGGGCACATGTACCCTGTTGAATTAGTATTTTTGTATTCTTTGGGTAAACACCTAGTAGTGCAATTGCTGGATGGTAGGGTAGTTCTATTTTTAACTTTTTGATGAACCTCCATACTCTTTTCTAGAGCAGCTGCATCAATTTAAATTCCACCATCTTTTCATGTGTCTGTTGGCCATCTGCACATCTTCTTTGGAGAAATGTCCGGTCATGTCTTCTGCCCTTTTTGCTTTTTTTTGGGGGGGGGGTGGATGCTGGATGCCCATTTTTAATTGGATTATTTGGTTTTGGGGTATTGAGTTTGAAAAGTTCTTTATGTATTTTCCATACTAACTCTTTATCAGATATCTCATTTGCAAATATCTTCTCCCATTCAATAGGTCACCTTTTAGTTTTGTCAGTTGTTCCCTTTGCTGTGCAGAAGCTTTCTAATCCCAATAGTTTATTTTTGCTTTTGTTTCCCTTGCCTCAGGAGACATATCTAGAAGGAAGTTGCTATGGCCAATATCAAAAAGGTACCTGCCTGTGTTCTCCTCTAGGATTTTTATGGTTTCAGGTCTCACATATAGGTCTTTAATCAATTTTGAATTTGTTTTTGTGTATGGTGTAAGAAGTTGGTCCAGTTTCATTCTTTTGCATATTGCTGTCCAGTTTTCCCAACACTATTTGTTGAAGACACTATCTTTATCCCATTGTATTCTTTCCTGTAATATTTTAAGAAGGCAGGTGTACAAAACAGTACCATCCTTTCTTCCAAAGGTCTAGAATGGAAAATGCCAAAGCTTCTTCTCAATATGCTCTTCTCTCTGAACCCCAGACTGGCCTAGCTTAGCCTTCCAAGAGTGGAGGCATTGCCCAAGGAAAAGATGCCTGGAAGCTCTACCTTAATCCACAAGTTTCATTGGGACTTCTTGGGCTCACCTGAGACCAGAAATAGGTTTTTTAAATTGTTTAAATCTAAATTTAATTTAAAATTTTAAAAAATTTTACATCAATTTTTTTTGTTGTTAAAGATTTTATTTATTTATTTGACAGAGAGATCACAAGTAGGCAGAGAGGCAGGCAGAGAGAGAGAGGAGGAAGCAGGCTCCCCGCTGAGCCAAGAGCCCGACGTGGGACTCGATCCCAGGACCTTGAGATCATGACCCAAGCCGAAGGCAGCGGCTTAACCCACTGAGCCACCTAGGCGCCCCAAATTTTACATCAATTTTTAAGTCACTCCCATACATAAAATCCTTCAGTGGCTTCCCATGACATAGTAAATAAAATCCAAAATCTTAACTTGGCCTATAGAGCTCTGGTATCTGTGAACCAGCACAGTACACCAAATGTGACCTTGCCTCAGGACCTTTGCACCTGGAGCTCCCTCCACCTGGAATCCTCTGCCCCCCAGATCTTGTCAAGTCTGGCTCCCACAAATCAGTTAGGTATCAAATCAATACCTCTCTCCTTCTAGAGGCCTACCCCACTGCCAGCTCTCTCTCTCCCTAGCTGCTTGATTTTCTTCAAAGTATTTATCTCTATCTGAGAATAGCTTATTTACTTATTTCTTTACTTGCTTTTTATCTGGCTCTCCACACACAAATGCAAGCTTTGCAAGGGTCTTGGCCACTTCAGATAGGGAAACCCAATAACTAGCAACTTCACCCCCAGCCCCCTGGGGGTGAAAGAGAGAAGGGTAGATAGAAGTCAGGCAGGAGAAAGCAGAAGTATGACTTTATCCCCTATAAGAACTGATCATGGGGAATGTGACTTCTCTTTGCCAAAAAAAGGAACTTTCTCACCCTGAATGCCTGAATCAGAGAGATTTGTCCATCCCTGGAGAACCACAGGCCAAGTCCTGGGTCAGGCCCCTTTAATCACATGTCAAGGAGTAAAGCAGACCAGCTCTGTAGAGGAGGCTGAGATGCTAGCCCAGGAATAAGAGGGGCGAAAGACTTGGGGACTGTCATACAACATTCTCGCTCTCTCCACAAGAAACATCCCAGCCTAACATCATCCAAGCACCTTCACTGGTTTCTGGCACATAGTGGGAGCTCTGCAAATATCTGGTGAATGAATGATAGTCTAATTCAAATAAATCAATATCACATTGTATATACCTACTATACCACCTTAGAGTCTTTTCTACCTGGAATGCTCCGCCCCCTTCTCCCCCAGATCTTGTCCAGCCTGGTTCCCATGTGTCAGTCAGATGTCAGTTCAGTGACACCCTCCTCAGAGAGGCATACCCTGAGCCCCCAGGCTGTCTCTCCCTCATTACCCTGCTCTGTGTCTCCCCACTGACACATTCTAAAGAGATTGTATGGTTTTGTACTAATAAGCATGAGAAGGGGTGCATCTTTTTTTCTTGTTTTGCACCATGACACACAAAAGACCATGCCTGAGATTCTGGACTTGATTCTGAATATGATTCTGGATGAGCCGGAGATTCCCAAAGAGAAGGGAAACTTTGGGGAATTGATCACCATTTGCACACAAATGAGAACCAACCAGGGCTTCATTTTTTTTTTAAATAAACAACAATAAAGCAGTGCTGTGCATCACACCTTCAGTTATATAAAGACCTACTCAGTAAGTTACTTTTCAAGACTCTTTAGGAAAATAAAAGATTCGGTCCAGCAGGAGTCCAATATAATAGCCTTGCCAAACATTTACTCAAAGAAACACATTTCAGTTAATTTTTGTTGATATTCTTTCCAACATTCTCTGGCTTGAAGGACAAGCTTCAGATTCTGAAATACCTATATAACTGACATAAATTGTGTTGTTGTTGTTGTTTAATCTACAAATCTACTCATGACTGATGAATAACTCCTCCTGCTTTCACCAACGTCTGCCAAGCCCATGGTGGTAAATGGTACCCATCAGAAGGCATGAGTAGAGGTGTGCTGACAGTGACAAGCCAGCCCTACCAGGGCAACGAGAACTGGGAACCTTCAAATGATTTTGAAATTAGAGAAGGCCAAGGCACCCAAGAGGTAACCCAAGAGGTAAGCCCAGCACCCAAGGAAAGGAGGAACCATCTCTTGGCCCAGCCTGCCCCCAGGGTGCAGATCAAAGCTGATAGCTGGAATCTGTTCCAGTTTCCAAGGAGTGTGCTCTTTATAGTTCCCTGGAGCCATACCTGGGTGTGGGCAGCATCAGACGCCGGCTGAAGCTTGACTCAGCTTTAGTAATTACCCATTTGGGTAGGAAGCCAATGACTGGGGCACCTGTTCTGGAAGGCTGAGTTTTTCTATCTTGGTATAAATTCTTCTAGCTGAAAGTACTGCGCAGCTTTGCAGATCTAAGCCCCGTATCTTCAGGGGGCAGAGCAGGCTAAAGAAGTTCCAAATCCCGTGTCTGTGACCATGGCGTTTCCCAGTAGGAAAGGGGAGAGATCACCAGCTTCAGCTTCTGACCATGAAGCCCATTTGAACAATTCCTGTGACTGGGATGCCTACAATTCACACGATTCTCAGAAATCTCTTATTTTATTTTATATTATTTACATAAATCTGTTTATTGAATATATATATGATATACATATATAAATCATATATAGAGACCTACGTAAATAATCTCTTACTCACGATACTGTGCTGAGCCATATCAGTCTCTCTGTAGAAATAGGCAGATTGACTTCATGACTCGTCCTGTGTTGGCTCTTTGGGTATTTGAAGATGTATCCTCATTCCTCCATGGCTTCTTTTTGCTGAACACCCCCAGATGGACCCTTCAAGTCTTTCTTGGAGTGTATGGGCACACCTTACCATGACTTCTTACTCGAGAAGACAGCAGATGGGATATCTTTTAAATACCCCCTCCCGCCCAGCCCCCACACACAAGTCCTTCCCCTCACCTGCCGAATTCTCCAGAAGCAACACCAGGAAACAAAGATCAGGGCAATTTTTTTTTTTCTTTTTAAGAATAGACAGAAGCAAACTGGCTAAGATGCTAAGGCTTGACGGGTCCCTGCAAGACACAGAGGCACATTCTCAACCAGGATGTGAGAAACTGATCCAAGGGACCATTTACAGAGGTATGGGCAGGACTAGAGAAACCCACACAGGGTCGGTCAGGAGGCAGCAGGGGAAGCTGTGACCACCTGGCATCAGCTGAATTGTGTCCCTCCTTCGTAGCTTTTGTTTCCTCCATAGATGGTAGCCCACTAGACATACAGTTTTATATTTTGCTTCTTACCTTTAACAATATGCTTTGCAGAGCAGCCTCATTTTTCCTTTAAGGCCCCAGAGCGGTACTCCTGTACAAAGCCTTTCACACAGAAAGTGTCAGACTAACATTTGAAATCAACATTTGCATTTTAATAAGGTAGAATACCTGAACTCCAAAGAATGAACTGGGAACGGTAGCATTTCAGAAAACCTGCCAATTGTGTGCATTCGTGAGGACGGGGTGGGGGATACAGTCTTTTCAGTTCAGCCTAACAAACACGAATGGAGGCCACGTTAGGAGAAAGGGCCTTTGCTGGATGCTGGTCTAACAATAGCCAACAGCTATAAAGCTCTTACCATGTGGCTGCTACTGTTCTATGTACATTAACTTATTTAATCTTTGCAACAAGCTTTTGATGTTGGCACTGTTATTAATTATATTCCCCTTTTACAGGTCAGGACTTCCAGGCACGAAGAGGTAAGTAGCTTGCCTAAGGATCCCATAGCTAATGACTAATGAACGACAGGACTGGGGCTGCACCCACAGAGTGGGGCTCTAGGGCCCTTCGCCCTTGTACAGTGGTAGTAAGACCTCTCAGGCATGCACACATTTACTGATTTTCACAACGGACCCCAGGTTTCCTACCAGGAGAGGTGTAAGGATGTCTTACACACAAGCCCCATGCTCAATGACTTAACAGCTACAACAGGGGCACAATTCACCCTAAAACCATGGCAGAGAACAGATGGATCAGGGTTAAAAGAGGATCATATGAATGTTCTGGAGATTAGAAGAAAGTTGACGAGGAATGCCCTATAGGGGAAGTGCTTCTGAGCATGAAGGGGACCAACATTTATGGAACAGTTGCCCCACACCAGCTGCTTCATATGATGAGTCCTCCTGACAACCTATCACCGCCATTTCTCCAGCCAAAAAACTGAGGCTCCCAGAGATGGCATTAAAGCAGGGAAGCTGAAATCTTCTCCCAGGATCAGCTATCACTCAGAGGAGGGGGGCCTCTCCACAGTGAGGTCCCAGCAAGGTGTTCCTAAGGCAAGTGACATCAGCCGTCCTGGTTGGGCTTGTGTGGGATCTTTAGTCACCTTAATGTGAATCGTGGCCAATTAACAAGCCAAAAGCACTTTGAAGATGATATTGTGCATATAAACGGCCTGTTCCCACAGTTGCAGGCAGTGAGGCAGGACAGGACGGTTTAGGGTGAGGATTGTGGTGGTGACAGTGTCTCAGCAGGGCAGGAATTCCTGGGGCAGAGGAGCGCTGAGCCAGAGGAGGTTGAGCTCATCCATCAGGCTAGGCTCCAGGAGAAACCTGGCTGTTTCCAGAAGGATCAAAAGAAGCCTTCTAAGGGCGCCTGGGTGGCTCAGTCAGTTAAGCATCTGTCTTCGGCTCAGGTCATGATCTCAGGGTCCGGGAATAGAGCCCCGCATCAGACTCCCTGTTCAGTGGGGAGTTTTCTTC
The DNA here is from genome assembly GCF_030435805.1 of Mustela lutreola. NCBI lineage: Eukaryota > Metazoa > Chordata > Mammalia > Carnivora > Mustelidae > Mustela > Mustela lutreola. Next base: position 27,273,836 of record NC_081305.1, on the reverse strand, counting down.
TCCTCTCTTTTTTTTTTTTTTTTTAAGATATTATTTATTTATTTGACAGACGGAGATCACAGAGAAGCAGGCAGAGAGAGAGAGAGGAAGAAGGACCCTGGACCCTGGAATCATGACCCGAGCTGAAGGCAAAGGCTTTAACCCACTGAGCCACCCAGGCGCCCTTTCTTCTCCTCTCTTATGCGCACTGTGCACTTGCTCTCTTTCAAATAAATAAATAAAATTAAAAAAAAAAAGGAGCCTCTCAAACGATCCTGGGAAACTGTAGGCCTCTGGCCATCCTCCTATGTGAGTGGGGACCCCTCCACATGCTGCTCATTGAGATGGTCACCACAGACTGGCCTCACTGGCTCTCATCAGATGTGTATATAAAATATCAGCAGAAAAAGAGATGCAAAACCAGGCAAGAGCTGTTGTCTCAGTAAAGGAGAACTGCAGAGCTGGCTTGCAGGAGGGAGACAGACTTTTCGCTAATTCCCCTTTTGTTCCCTTTGAATTTTGAAGCATCTGACTGTCTTATCTCTTCAAAAACAAATAAAACAAATCTTAAAACAAAAATTGTCACAGCATATCGATAACTAGGGAGGGACAAAGGCTACAAAGTAGCTAGTTGAATGTAACTTCTGTGTTTTAAAAAAATGCGTGTGTGACACCAACAATGGGACACAGTGACGTCACTAACATGCTGATCGGATGCACTGAGGACCCAGGACCACATCCTTGGGGTTACTGCCCGAACCACCAAGCCTGAATCTACATCGTCAGGCATCAGGCAAACTCTGAGGGGCGTTCTGCAAAATGACCGGTTGGTACTCCTCCAACATGTCAAGGTCATAAAAGGAAAAGAGAGGCAAAGGACCTGTTTTAGATGAAAGGAAGATAAAAACCCCTGGTGGCTAAATGTGATTGTGTGGATCTGGAGCGGATCCTGGAGCAGAAGGAAAAATTGCAATCAAGGACATGAAGACAATTGATGCAGACTAGATAATAGGACTGTATCAACGTGAAACTTCCTGACTCTGTTGATTATATTACGACTGTGTAAATTAATATCCTTGTGTCCCGGAAATACGTAATGAAGTTTTTAGCAGTAAAGGGGCAACCTACTCTCAAGTTATTAATATTCTATATAGAGAGAGATAAATGTGACTGCGCGCACATCTGAGTAAAAGGTATGTGTGCGTTCCTTGTATTATTCTTGTCAATTTTCTTTAACTTTGAAATTAATTCAAAAACAATAGAAAGATGTAAGCCAAATCTTATTAGCGTGGTGGGATTGCCACTGAACACTTTTTTCTTTTTGCCCATCTCTGCTTTCCTTGTTTCTATCTTTCCTCCCTCCCTTTTTCTTTCTCTTTCCTCCCTCCCTCCATCCTTCCCTTTCTCCCCCCTCTTCCTCCCTCCTTTTCTTCTTTCCTTCCTTCCTTTCCTTTTGAAAAAGTAATATGGTAAAAGTAATTCACCCTTGTTCTTTGTTTTTTTTTTTTTTAATAGTAATCTCTACACCTGACGTGGGACTTGAACTTACAACCCTGAGATCAAGACATGCATGTTCCACCAACTGAGCCAGCCAGGCACCCCTAAGGTAAAACTAATTCAAATGCTATAGACAAGACTCCAGTGTAAGTCTGCCTCCCGGCTGAGCAGACCCTTAGCTACCCAGCACCCCCTCAGAGGTAACCACAACCATTAGGTGTTTCCTGCGTCTCCTTGCAGATGTATCCTGTCCACATACAAACGTACATGGCTCAGTGGCCTCTTCCACTGAGACACAAATGGTGTCATCCTGTACCGTGCTGTGCTCACCATTCTGCACCTTGCTTTTCCTCAGTTAACACTGTATATCTTCATGATCCTTCTGTATGGGGACAATAGGGGGTGACCTCATAATTTTAAGGGCTGCCTAGAATTCCATTGCTCTGATGTGTCACAATTCCTTGAACCAATCTCCATTGTCACACAGTTAGTCCTTTTCTAATCTTTTATAAGCAAAATTACAATGAATTGCTCCCACTTCTTTGGCCACAATGTGCAAATAGATTATCTAGGATAATTTCCCACAAGTGGAGGTGCTCCGTGGAAGTCCACAAGCCTTCCCCATCATGGATGCTGCTGCGGGGGGCCTGTCGGCTGCGCACGCCTAGCTCCTCACTGCCTCTGCACGCACACACTTCACATTTTCGGATCTCTGCCAATCAGATTTTTAAAAAATGATATCTGGTTGAGGTTTTAATTTGCATTGCTATTATTATAAGCATAGATGAATATCTTATCACTTGCTCTAAAAGCTATTTGTATTATTCTTCATCTCTCCCTGCATTTATATGAATGGTCTAAATCTTCTACCACAGACTTAGCCTTCCTACAGAGAAACCCACGGCATTAATCCCAGGCTGAGCCCTCTTTGGACCCCTCTGGGAACTGAAAAGAATAGGATCTGTATCTCCTGGTGCATCTGGACCAGAGCCATCCTAATGACTCCAGTTTCGGGTTTACTAGCTGTAAACCAAAGGCGATAATTTACCATAGGAGTTGGGAACGTGACTCAGCCCAGGCCCAGGCGAGCGCTCCCGCCCCTTCTCAGCTGCCAGCTGCCGGTGCCCAACCCAGGGCAGGCCTGTCCTGGGACTTTGCAGCACACCTCCTGCCCATCCTTGAAGAACAGAACTTCTTAGTCCCTCTGGATTTCTGTTTTCTCCCCAAGTCTTTAAAAAGCTGTGGTGGGAACAGAATGCTTCATTCAGAGGAAGCCCTGAAAGGCCCTGTTGTGCTGCATCCGGTCCAGGAACCAGCTCAGTGTTCTCTGAAGAAGAAAAGATTTGGACAAAAGCTGGCATCCTGAGAACCCGGGAGGTCAGGCCCTTGTTAATGAGCCACTGGCGTCCCTGCATCATTAGTATGCCTACACCAGAGCTGCCGCTCCTCCAAGCGGCCCCTGGAATCACCTCCATGCAGAGGTTGATGTTGAGATGGGATTTTTTGTTTTTCTCCGTCCAACACTTGCAGGGAGATCTCTACATATAGGGGCTTTTTCTACCTCGGGACTTGGCTGAGGTGGCTCGTGGCCGAGCTGTCCGTCATTATCTTGATCATACCCTTCTTGTAGGCAGAGCCCAGAGTGGGTTCAGATCCCCACTCTGCCCCTTCCTGGCTGGATAACCTTAGCAGATGACCTCTTGGGGCTAGTGTTCTCCTTGCAAATATGGATTTATAATAGTACCCACTGTGCGGGTAATGTACTGGTGTCTTAGGACGCGGAAAATGTGCAGAAAGGGGATTTGGAGATCACAGAAGAACGGAATTAGAAGGGATTCATTTGCCAGGCTTTTCCTTTGACAAGATCAACCCAAGAAAATAACCACTGAGCTCTTAAAAAAAAAAAAAAAAAAAAAAAAGGCAATCAAATCCTAACATTTCATTTTGGGTTGAAATTCAGAAACTTCTTACTACCCTATTACCTTCAGGGTAAACAGTTAAAAAAAAAATAAAATCAATCAATTAGTCCTTGCCCTCGCTCTGAGGCTCCCTTCCACCCAGCCCCTGGCCCCCCTCCCCCAGGAGAGGGTTCCTATCTGCTTGAATCTATCACTCGGCCTGGGGCTCTGTTGGGGCAAGCACAGGTCATCCTAAGATGGGCCACTTTGGCATGAAGATTATTTTGAGCTGAAAGCCATGGAGACCCTGCGGGCTCAAGAGAAACTTTGCCCCTCCTCCAATTACCTAGAAGAATCTGAATTGGGGGTCTTTTATAGCATAAGGGTTATTACCAGAGCTAAATTTTATCTGAGTGACCCATCTGTATGGTAGGGCAGCCATCTAATTACTGAACATCTGCTTTTCTTCTTCTGGCCCCATGAAGTGCATTCCTTTGTTCTGAAGTCCCAGACCCCTACCCACTTCTCCCTCCATTCGCGATGACACACATGCTTCATTTGTCTGCCCCTCTTCGGAATTTCCACGTGTGTGGAATAGAAATTTGATTTTCTAGTAATCTGTCTCAGCTCAACTTGATTCTTCGTCTAGCCAGAAGGACATTTGAGGGCACAGGAATTCCTGCTCCCCCGACCCCTCCCACAGCTCCGAGGCCCCTGCCAGGGGGCCTCTCTCAGCTGTGTGAACACTTAGAGCTCCCTTACATTCCTCCTGCTGCCTCTGATCGTGCAAGTTCCTTCGACCTAGACTGTCTGCCCCCATTCTCCTCTGGCTATGGCTAACTCCTGCTCAACGACAGATTTCAGCTGAAGCATTCATTTCTGAGGATGGAAGGGGGGCAGGGAGGGGCCTGAACCCCCAGATGGGTTATTTACTCCTATGACCCTTTCTCTCCAAAGGTTCTGTCTTGTCACACATGCTGCACGTGTGGTTTCTGAGTCCCTGCAGCCATGAGGCTGCATGCCTAGAGCCAGCACTGTGACTCACTGCGACTGGCAATGGGAAGGGCTGACAGCATGAGTGCTCAAGGAAGAAAAGAGGAACAGAAAGGAGAGAAGGAGAGGACAACAGGTTGGTGGGGAGACGTGAATGTACAGAGGAGCTTTCTGGAATCCCACCGCAGAGAGCAGCCACCCCTTCATTTCCCTTCTGGGTAAAGACCCCAAGAGATGGGGAGAGGTTGGGACAGATACAGTGGTGGCTCTTGAAGAAACAAGCCCTTTGAAATCCCCTTCTGGGGGCGCCTGGGTGGCTCAGTGGGTTAAGCCGCTGCCTTCAGCTCAGGTCATGATCTCAGGGTCCTTGGATTGAGTCCCGCATCGGGCTCTCTGCTCAGCAGGGAGCCTGCTTCCCTCTCTCTCTCTCTCTCTCTGCCTGCCTCTCCATCTACTTGTGATTTCTCTCTGTCAAATAAATAAATAAAATTAAAAAAAGAAATTCCCTTCTGAACTTTGCTGGATACTTAGAAGCTTCAAAGTGTTTACAAACCCTAATTACCCCCACACGCTGTGGCCCCAGGCAGCCACCAAACTTGGCCTCAGTGTGTCTGTTTTCAAGTTAGGAAACTGAGCCCCACAGTTAAGTTCTTGCCTGGGGCCCAAAGAGGAAATGACCCCAAAAGGCGGCTCATGTTCTCAGGAAACTACCCAATAGAGCAAGAGCTGGAAGCTGAGAGTACTTTGGGCCTCAGTTTACCTATATGAATGAGGGGACACTCCCTGCTCTAAAATTCTTAAATTCTCTACTGTGTATTTACTCAGTCCAGGGGTTACAACAAGGCAGCACCCAGGCCACATTTGGCCTTCAAACGTGTGATGATCTCAGTATGTGTTTTTTTTTTGTTTGTTTTGTGTGTATGTGTGTGTGTGTGTGTGTGTGTAATAGAAGAGCTTGTAGAGAAATGGAAATTTGAGGATTCTCTCGAAAGATCTAAAGGCATGGCAACAGTGGACCCACAGAAGCCAGCGCCACAGGTATGAGGCTAGCTGGAGCTAAATGGTGACTCTTTCCTTTATTTACATGGGACACGTGTGTGCTAGCTTGTCACAGACCCCAGTGCTCCCTCTTGTCTCTGACCTGGTTTCCTTCACTCATTCACGAAACCTGCTGAACTATCTCGGCATCTGAATCAAAGCTCTTGAAATATCTCTTCCCTCTTAGTTACTATCTCTAGCTACATTGGCCTTTTCTGGGTTTCTGGTGAAAGTCAAACTCTTCTCAGCCACAGGACCCTTGCATATGCTGTTCTGTCTACCTGGGACACCCTTCCCCCACAACTCTCAGTGGAAGGATCACCTGCTCTGTCTGAATTGGGTTTCCCTTAATATATCTAGAGTAATCTCGCATGCCACATCCCACCTTATAATTATTCATAGGTGTGCTTACTTGTTAGTCTTCTGTCTCCCCTATTAAAATACAAACTCTTGGAGGGCAAGAACTTGCATGGTTTTAGTGATTCCTCTGTCTGCAACATGCAGCCTAGAACCTGGTGCCCCTTGGGAACTTGGTAAATATTTGTGGCAAGAATGTGTAAATGAATGCATGAGTGGGACCCTGTCAGGCCTATGGGATGTCTATTCAGTGACAAGTGGCCAGTCATCACTGTCTTCCTGCAAGGTTGATAAGAGGATGCCATTTTCCCAGCTTTCTTGTGGCATTTACTCAGGCCCATGTTTGCAGGCACATGTGCTCCTTTTTCCAGAAGCCCTGGGATAAAAGGTGAGTGAGAACGTTTCAGGATGTTTGCATTCAAACCCGGATATGTGTGTCAGGCAGGGACAGATGACTAAAGCCATCAAAGAGATAGCAAGAGGGCACCTGGGTGGCTCAGTGGGTTAAGCCACTGCCTTCGGCTCAGGTCATGATCTCAGGGTCCTGGGATCGAGTCCCGCATCGGGCTCTCTGCTCAGCGGGGAGCCTGCTTCCTCCTCTCTCTCTCTCTGCCTGCGTCTCTGCCTACTTGTGATCTCTCTCTGTCAAATAAATAAATAAAATCTTAAAAAAAAGAGAGAGATAGCAAGATAACAGAGTACAAAACGAGGTTTCTTCCACATGTAGAAAAAGAGGCTTGACTTGAATTAAATCTATAAAGTCCCAGAATGGATGCAGAGAGGGAGGGATGATGGACACCCAACCTCAACAATGAGGAAAAGGGGAGACTCCCTTGAAGTTTAAAAGAATTTAAGGCAAAGAAAATCCACCTCCCTCAACCTACTTTATGCAAAGGACCTTCTGATGTCTTCTACCCCAAGACTTAGGATGAGCCAAGAATAAAAACAGGTTTAAGAAAGCTTCATGGGCAGGCACCTGGGTGGCTCAGTGGGTTAAGCCTCTGCCTTTGGCTCAGGTCATGATCCCAGTGTCCTGGGATCGAGCCCCACATCAGGCTCTCTGCTCAGCAGGGAGCCTGCTTCCCTTCCTCTCTCTCTGCCTGCCTCTCGGCCTACTTGTGATCTCTTTCTGTCAAATAAATAAATAAAATTAAAAAAAAAAATAAAAGCTTCATGGACACCTGGGGGGCTCCGTCATTTAAGCGTCTGACTTCAGCTCAGGTCATGATCTCAGGGTCCTGGGATCGAGCCCCGTGTTGGGCTTGGCACTCAGCAGGGAGTTTGTTTTTCCCTCTGCCTCTCCACCAACTTGTGTTTGCTCTCTCTCCCAAATAAATACATAAAATCTTAAACATAGACACACACACACATACATACACACAAACTAAACAAACAAAAGAATCCACAGAACTCTAATAACCCTCCCATAAAAAGAATAGGCTATTACCAAAGGTAATGAGCTCCCTCTCACTGGAGAAATACAAGTGAGACCCTAGAAGCCATTTTTATGACTTATGTACATGGGATTCCAACGTCAGGTACTGCTGAGGTTTTTCACTTGGTGGTTGTACTCAGACCCTCTGACATTGTATGCAAAATTTTTTCTGGGTGACCATCTTTTTTTTTTCATTATACAAAGTGTTGGTAAGTTTCTTTAGCTTTCACAAGGGTTTATGATTCAAAAAAGATTAAAAGTCATTGAGGGAAACTGATGGCACCATTTTCCCAAACTGGCTGCACATTAGAATCAGCTAAAGTGTTAAAAAAATAGGAGACCCTCTCAAACACCCACTCCAAGCCCTCTGCATCAGAATCCCCCCAAAATTGTGTTTTTGAAGGCTCTCATTGGGTGACTCTGATGACCTCAACCAAGCAGTGGTCTGAAGTCTCTAAAAAGTGTTAACCAAAGGCCTCGGTGAATTTTAAGCAACTTTGCACCCCCAAAGCTTTAAAATTCCAAGACGGAGGTCACAAACCAGGGCCCCATGGGCTGCTTTGGCTCCTGAGTTTGTTTTTTCAAGAGGAGAGTGAATATTTAAAAACAATAAACAACTTTGGCCAGTGGTTAAAAATTGGGATCATTCATACACACACACACACACAATTCAGATTTCCAACATCATCTACAAAATGCAATACATTTCTCCTATAAATCCCCTAGAAAAGAGCTGACAAAATTAAACCCTAATTCCCAAATCTCAATATTAGACTAAAGCTTACCGTGTTTGCCACAGGCCCCACCATGCCCTGCTACATACAATCAACTTACTTTGCTCGTAAGAGTTAACTGCCTAGTCCCTGCAGGCACTTTAGTTGGAGACCCCTATTTGAAACTTCCCCAGAAATTTACCAGCTTGAGGGATTGTTGACTCCAAGGTGTTTCCCAAAAATGAGACAGAGGCTGTCTGTTCCGGGCCGAGTTGGGAACCGAGGGGCCATTAGGTCTGTACTTTCCCCAGCCCCCTGCCTCCCATCCTGCTGACATCTAGGAGTTGTCCTTTAACTCTGTCCAACACTGGGCCAAGGACTTCAAAGCCACACAAGATCCAAATTGAGTTGACACTAATCCTCTTTGGCCTCAGCCTGTTTTCCCGTGCCAGGCAGAAACTTCCCGCCTCTGCTCGCTTCCTATTAAAATTAACAAGCGTTGCAGGCAGGCATCAAAGGCAGGGTTGTGTCTTTAATATTCCAGGCAGGCCCAGGCTGTGATCACAGCCCCTCCCCCTCTTCCTCTCTTCCAACTGAATTGGGGAAAATGGTTCGGCTGGGAGTGCCAGAATCAGAACCTTGGCCATCCTTGTCTGTTTGATACTGGCACCAAGGAAAATTCCAGGGCCGGCAGAACATCTTCACAGCAATTTTCTTCAAAGTGCCCTGCAAAAACTGGCCAATTACTTGGAAGAGGCAGCCTTAGAAGGGTGTGTTATTATTCCTATTTTACTAGTAGGGACATGGAGGTCAAATGGCCTGCCCTGGGCCAGAGAGACTGAGAGCGAGAGGGAGTGAGATGAATGGCATCAAAGCAATGGCAGCTTCAGTGTCCATCTGAGGCTCACACAGACCTGTATCTGGTCCAGGAATTGTAGCACACCAAGGCTTTCATGCCCAGCCCGGTTTCCGTGACCATCCCTCCCGTTCTCATGCTGGGCTTCCCAGACCTGAGCTGTAGGAAGACAGAAGGTCAGGAACCCCACAGGGGGCAAGCAGCTCTGTCATCAACCCCTCTACAACACAGAAAATGACTGTGGTGGCTAATTATTCTCCTATACAACCCCCAATCTCTTGTCTTTTGTTTTTTTCTCCCCCCCCACTCCATAACATCAATTGGGAATGATCTGATTATCTTCAGAGAACTACGTATTTATCTTGGAGTGATTCACAAATTGAATAACTAGTACACTATGGTCCTGACTTATCAGCGGAACCCGGACAGGTGGGAAGGGGCTGGGTGGTTGCAGGTTTGGTCCTTCCCAACCTGAGATACCTGTTCAGACAGAAGTCCACAGACACCACCACCCCCGCCAAGATCATGGAACCAGAGGAAGCGCTAGAGGTCTAGCGAGAGGTCGGCCACTGTTGGCAGAGCTCACTGCAGGGGCTGTAGGTCCTGAGCTGCTGTATGCCCACCCGCATATTTGGAGGGAAAGCACAGCCAAAAAGGGCCTGCAGACAATGAACAATTAGTGAAGTTTCTCGAAAAAGTGGTTTTGATCCCAATGCTTTAAATGCGAACTGCTTTTCTGGGACTTCGCCCCTCCAGAAATCTTAGCGTCAGGCATCTTCCCAACAGCTGTCTCTTTAGCAGTCCCCAGAACAGAGTAGGGAGGGGCCTGAGCAGAGACCTAGATGTGGCCACCTCCTTGGTGTTTTGGGGAAACTGAGGCCCCCGGCAGAGAAGTAAACTTGTGAGTGAGTGACACCAGGGAGTGAATTTAGAGGACTCAGTTGCCCTGAGTCCCAGGCCAGTGGCCTTGCCTTAGAAGAGAGAAGAAGAAACAAGAGAAAAAGTGAGATGTGTGAAGGTAGAGGGGAATGAGAGAGGGCATGAAGGGGAAGGAATGCAGAGTGAGTAAGAGAAGACGGGGAGGGGAGAGGTGGCTTCAGGACAGACTCTCTGCTTTATTGCATCACCCAGGCACATGGGTCTGTGATGCCTGCCGATGGTCTTTCCCCTGGGCATCTTGGCTCCCCAATTATACCATAAAACCTTCTTTGTACCCCTGGGTGAGGCATGGGGCACTATGTGGGGCCCTAAGTGGTTGCTTCATCTGAACAGGTGGTTCTGGGAATGGGCACACTTGATAGTCTGTATAGGAGGTTTCTGAAGCCCGGGGAGGTTTGTTTCCTCGATGTAGCACCTCACCCAGCTGATCTGCACCTGGGGGTGAGGTTGGGGGTGGTTGATAGGCGAGGCACTCCCCCACTCAGAGCCTCAGGCTCCCTATCTGTAGACGGGTTTGGGATTGAAAGGGTGTTTAGACCACAGTATTGCCCTTAACAGCCCTGGTGTTCTAGAATTATGCTAATTCCAGTTCTTCTGTCTTCTGCTTCTCTCTTTCTTCAGGCATTCCTGAGAGGCCTTACAGGGCAAATCCAGAACACCTTACTATAAATACTTTTCAACTGGAAGGAAGGGTTTCTAAACAAAGGATAAACTGCAGAAGCATAAAATGAATTTTGCCTGCTTGACCATTCCCCCAGGGGCTGAGTGACTGCTTGCAGAGAACTTGAAGGCTGAGGATATGCTCTGGGTGGCCCCTCCACTACTCACCCAACCCTGAGTGGCCTTCCTAGGGACATACCTGGGTGTTCATCTTCTTCATCCCCAAGGTCACTTTGAGCCTTCTGAATGGGGAAATCATTAAAAACCAGTAATGTGGGGATGCCTGGGTGGCTCAGTCATTAAGCATCTGCCTTTGGCTCAGGGCATGATCCCAAATTCCTGGAATCAAGTCCCATATCGGGCTCCTTGCTCAGCAGGGAGTCTGCTTCTCCCTCTGCCTGTCACTCCCCCTGCTTGTGGTCTCTCTCTCTCTCCCTGACAAATAAAAAAATTAAAAATCTTAAAACGAGCCAGTAACATGGGAAGACAGGGGCAGGCCATGTGGCCAAGAAAGTGATATAAACTGGTCCCAAAGTCAGATTGGTTAGTGTGCTGCCCCACTGAGCTCTCACAGAATGCAGTGTGTCAGCAAGAATCCTGGACCACAGAGAGGGGCTCCAAATAGCCGAAAATCTTATGATAGTATGCTCAGCCTCAGTAGCAATTAGGAAAGTGTAAATCAGTAACCAAGGAAATGACATTTTATATCTGTCAGGCTGATGAAAATTAAGTCCGAAAATACCAAGTGTTAACAAGGACATGGACAAGGACACTCAGGGAGGACATTGGTCACAGGAGTGTAAACTTTTGGTGAGCAATTTGGGAATATTTAGGAAAGTAACATAAGCACATGACCTTCTATCCAGCAAATCTGCTTCCAGCTTTACCCCCAGAGAAACTGTAGCACATGTCACAGAAGAAATCACATGTGTGTAGCAATCCATTGCAGCAACATTCATAATAATGGAAAAGGGGAAACACTGAAATGGTCATCAGCAGGGAGAAGGATTGAACTGTGAAGCCGTCTTATAAATAGAATACTATGGGGGCGCCTGGGTGGCTCAGTGGGTTAAGCCTCTGCCTTTGGCTCAGGTCATGATCTGAGGGTCCTGGGATTGAGCCTTGCATTGGGCTCTCTGCTCAGCGGGGAACCTGCCTCCCCCTTTCTCTCTGCCTGCCTCTGCCTACTTGTGATCTTTATCTGTCAAAATCTTTTTAAAAATACAAATAAATTAATAGAATGCTATGAAGCAGTTAAAATCATAAATTTCAAAATACTGGACAAAAAAAAAAAAAAAAAGCAACCAAAAAAAAGGTTGTAAAAGGCTCCATGAGGAATGATGCCATTTTATGTGAGGTTTACAAACTTGTAAAACAAGACCATGTAATTTTTATAGGTACATAGATGTGTAGTAAAAGTAGAAAAACATGCGTGGGCATGGTAAACACTTCAAGAAATTAGTTCCTGGGTTTGGTGGTGGGATAAGAACAAGATATGGGAAGTTTACGTGGGAGGTTTCCACTCTTTCTGTTTTGTTCTTTAAGTCTTTGAAATGAATAGGACTTAATGTTAATATTTGCTAACTGGAAGCTTCCGTATCCGATTTTCAATTCTTATCTGTTTTTCAGATCATCCAGAATATAAATAATAATTGCATAAAACGAGAGAAAACGAGGAAGGGCATTGGGCTAGAGTTCCCATTCAGATTCCAGATCTACAAGCACCCATCATTCCCTTGGGCAAGTCAAGTAGCCTTGAAGGCAAGGCCTGTGTGGTGGTGTTCCCACTGGTTCTAGTGGCAACACTGTCCCCACCCCAGATCCAGTTATTATGTGAGAGGAGGTGGATGAGATGAACAAGGCAAAATGGAGTTTAAAAAGAGCAGCTGCCCCATTTTTTAAAAAGATTTTATGTATTTATTTGAGAAAAAAACAGCATAAACGGATTAAGAGAGGCAGACAAGCAGACTCCCCACTGTGTGAGAGCATGACACAGGGCTCTATCCCAGAACCCTGGGATGGTGAACTGAGCCAAAGGCAGATGCTTAACCGACTGAGCCACCCAGGTGCCCCTGCCCCATTTAAATACAAGAGAGGAGGGATGAGAACATCCCGTCTGCACCAGCCCCTGCAGTACGCCTCCATGAACCCCCAAGGCTGTGAACATGCACCGGGTAAAAACTCCCACATTTCACGAGGAGCTCAGAGCTTACCTAAACTGGGAGAAATGAAGGGCTTGAGACTAGAGTAAGACAAGTGAGGCACCCAGGGCACAGAATCTAAGGAGCTCCTCACTCTCAGGGTCCTTCAAGCACCATCCCACACGTGTGTGCCCTACATTCGGCTCACCTTCTCTTTTTCCGAGAGCTATTGACATACTTCTCGCCCCTGCTGGCAAGCAGGCTTCTGATGACCAGGCCCTGTGTCTGACTCACTTACCCCATCCAGAGGGCTAACCTGAGACCTAGTGCACAGTGGGCCCTGAATGTGTGCTGAATGATTGATGGGACGGAGGGAGGGAGGGGAAGGACAAAGGAAGGATGGATGGACAGACGTGAGCCTCTTGCCCCATCTCCAAAGCCCTAATCTGGGTTGCCAGCCAACCCGGGCCAGCCACTTTGCTGCTGGGGGCAATGAGTATGGGTAATTGTTGGCTTTGGCCTTACTCATCCTTCCTTTAGGGCCGTGTGCAAAGCGGAGGGTTTCACTTGCCCAGTGGGTACTGAATTACAGCCCTGTAGCTGGAGTCCTATGTAATTAAGCAACAGCCACAAACTCCAGAGAGTCTGTGAAGTCTGCTGAGCACACAGGTGATTGGGCATCGAGCAAGGTGGCGCTTAATTAGACTTGGCCTGATTTTTACAATCCACAGAACTGAGATCCAAGTCCTCAGAGGCTGGACATGCACTGGTTAAGGGGTTCTTTACCTGGGCTCCATAAATGGAAGTGGGGGCCTGGAAAACAGAGTTCTGTGTGTGTGTGTGTTTGTGTGTGTGTGTGTGTGTGTGTATTTTGATTGGAGGGAAGAGGCTTTCTTGGAGCTCTCCTGAGACAGAACTGCCCCAGAATCCCTGGCATGTGCAGCTTTCTCTGTCTGTCTCTCTTACACACACACATACCCACTATCACCTTAGCTGTTGGAACAAATGTCTAGAAAAATATATTTAAAGGAAATGTGTGAAAATAAAAAAGGAAATGTGAAGAACCTTAGAGTTCATCAAAATCTACAGAACCTCTTCCTAATGATAAGATTTTCCGAATTTGGATCACAGAGGAGGAGGCATCTCTTTAGCCCAGCAGGGGAGGAGTAATAATGCATGGGGAAGGAGGGTGCTGCACCTGCTCCTCTCAACCAGCCTCCTACCCCAAAGCCCAGCCCATCAGGGTTTGGGGCTCTGTCACCCCTCTGTGCCATGCTTTTTTCCAGGCTGGGCCATGGAACGGATTTGTGACAAAGATATTTGCCCTTAACATTCTTCACGGCTTCCAACTGCTTCTTTGACTTTTCTATGCTCGCATCTCCTGTCCTGCTCCTTCCACTTATTATCATCTCCCTTCTAAAGATGACAGACTGATGTTTGGAAAGGTCACGTGCCTTGCCGAAGCACTGAGGGCAAATTCCAGGTATATCTGACTCCATATCAAGCCATCTATGAACACAGCACACCACCGCAAACACAAAATCTTAATAATAGCTACCATTCCTTGAGCACTTGTATGTTAAATGTCTGCTCCATGAGGAGACCCAGTGACCCCCATTTTATAATTGGGGTTCGCAGAGATAAGGGATATAGAAGAGTCAGAATGCTAACCATGTGCAAAGGACCGCTGCCTATAATATTTGCTGTGTTCTCTCTTGCTAGAGTGTGAAAGGCTGCTGAGAAGCCCACGATCAAGTATGAGGACAACCAGACCATGGCTCACCATCTGGAGGATAATGGCCTATGAAGCTGGGAGGCAGGGACATGCAAACTACACCTCTGTGAGGTACCATTACACTTCTTCACACTTACCAGATGGGTGAACATTTAGAAGTCTGAATACAGGAAGCACTGGAGGAGGAAGTGGGGAAATGGGAACTCTCAGAAATTGCTTGAGGGAAATTAGTATAAATTAGTATAAGATCTTGGGAGAGTGATTGCCCCACCACCACCTAGCCATCCCTCCAGGGATGAGTGAGTTTTGCATACTGGTGTACATGACATGAATGGGGACCTTCCCTACAGTATTTCTGTAATGAAGAAAACATGCTACAAGGGTCTAGGGAAGGGAAGATGGGCCAGTTAGGAAACGAGCTGAATCTTCCCGGGGGATGATGATGGCCCAAACCGGGTGGCAGGGGTGGAGGTAGACAAAACCGAGGGGGGAGCTGGTTGGAGGTGAGGCGGGGAGCAGCAGCTCAGTTGGGGACGGGGTTTGAGATGCTGTTTGACATCCACATGCAGATGTTGGGTAACAGCTGGAAATATGGCTCTGGAGTTCAAAAGAGAGGCCAGGGATAGAGATATAAACTGGGAGTCACCAGCACACAGACAGTGTTTAAAGCCGTAAGCCTGTTAATTTTTTTTTCTTATAAATAAAAGAACTGAAGCAAATACGACCATGTTGACATCTGTTAATTCTGGGTGGTAGATATGATGGTGGTTATAATACCCTTCTTTGTACTTTTTAGTAGGTTTGAACTCTTTAATAATAAAGTTAATTAATAAATAGTTTATAAGGCCACAAGGCTCCAAACAGCTGACCAGTTCTGTGAGAAGTGCCTCGGACCTAAAGCATGGGTACTAGTAACGAATTGAGGAATCAAGTTCAGGTCCTCTGCTGCCAGAAACCTAAATGCAATGACCAGAGGTTGACCCTGTTTCTCCATTTGAACAACAAAAGCTGGCCCACAGTTTCTCAGGGTTCTTTCGGGGATAACCATCCAGGATTCAAGCTGGTGCCCCACAGGGTCCCTGATGGCCCAGATGGTATCTACCCACCTCTCATGCCTAGTCCTGCAGATAAGGCCAGAAATACTCCATAAGGGGGCTTTGTAGGTAGAGCCCATAGAAATAGAGCCCAGAAATACCCCATAGGGGGCTCTGCCTCCAAACAGATGAAAACTGTACCAAGGGGAGTCAGAAATGACAGGATCCCACAGTCCCCAGCCCTCAAGAACACAAAAGGAATTAGGCTGAGCTTAAAGGCGGGGAACTTCAGTGACAGAGTAGAGACTTTTAGTGACGATATTTGAAAAGTGGGTTTTTTTAGGATTTTATTTATTTATTTATTTGTTTGTTTATTTATCTGGGAGAGAGCGCAGGGGTGGGGAAGGAGAAAGAGAGAGAAGGAGACAACCCTCAGGCAGATTCCCCACTGAGCGTGAGGCCCAGTGTGGGGCTCGATCTCACAGCCCCGAGACCATGACCTGAGCTACAACTAGGAGTCAGATGCTTAACTGACTGAGCCACCCAGGCGGCCCACCATATTTGGAAAGTCTGCATGTGTCCCCCTCAGAACCCCATGACAGATGGCAGAATAGTCCATGAGCCTGAAACATACAAACGGGTGGGTGGCTGAACCCGTCTGCCGGGTGTTAACAGTATTGCTACTGCTAATAAGTGTGTATTACTACTATGCATTCTCCCGCCTAACCCTCATAAGGACAGTGCCATAGGGTTATCGTTTTCATTAGCCAGATGAGAGCGCTGCAGGCTCAGAGAGGTCAAGCCTCTTGGCCCACATCACACAGCAAAGAAGGAGCCGAGTCTGGCCACAAAACTCTGCATCTCAAGCTCTTCACAGCTCTTGCTGAGCTGCAGGTTCCTCTCCATCTCCTCCACAAGAGCCAGGGAAGACAGCTGAGATGTAACTCTGGGAACTGAGCCAATTATTCCTCATCGGCCCATAACTGGGCAGCAGCACTCCGTGAGTCTGGCCACTGGGATGCTGAGATGAGGAAGTGCAGCCTTCGTCCTTGTGAAGTGTGTCATCCGGAAAGCAAGTTCAGTATCTAAACCAGCATAACAAGACCAATGGCTCCAGGCTGCTCCGGGCTGGCTGGGGGCACGTATGTCCAGAGGCTCCCTGTGTGGGAAAAGATGGTGATCCCAGGAGCAAAACACGGACCAGGGTGTGGAGTCCCGGCACAGGGTTTTTCTCTAACCTCAGCACCTGGCCCAACCTTAATTCCTGAGCCATGAGTGCCAGAAACTTTCTAGCAAAAAAATGCTGGGCTCAGGAACATGTATTTAGCTTTTACCTTGATGGGAAGGGGAGACTATGGAAACCCTGTCATTTCGTGTGTTATAAGTCAGGGGTATTAGCTGCTTCTTGGGAACAACCTGTTTCATTGTTCGGAAAAAAAAACCCTCGACGTAGGCACGTTAGTGAGGCCATACCTGAAGGAGATATTTAGGGCTGTGGCTCAAAGGAGCTCCTGCTACAGTGTGATAAGGGGAGAGGGGCTGCAGCCTTCACAGCTTTCCTGCAGAGAAGTTCTTACCTTGGGACCCAGTGGGTGCGGTGCGAGGGTGGGAGTCTGGGTTCACCAACGAGATTTAAGAGATGCACAAAACCTCTGAACCTGTGGGGGAAATGTTGTGGCTTGGGGCCTTTTTTTCTGGGTAAAAGATCAAGAGCTTCCACCAGATTTTCATAGGACTCCTTGAAAACTCCAAGAAAGCGAAGGATCACTTCTTTCAAGATTAAATAATACTTCTTTGAAATGTTGATTTTCTTCTTCTTTTTTTTTTTTTTTTAAGATTTTATTTTTTTTGATTGACACAGAGAGAGAGCAGCAGAGGAAGCAAGAAGCAGTCTTCCCGCTAAGCAGGGAGTCCGATGCAGAACTCCATCCCAGGATCCCGGGATCATGACCTGAAGAGAAGGCAGAGACTTAATAGACTGAGCCCCCCAGGCATCCCTTAAATACTAATTTTCTAAGCGCGGATTTAAGCTCTGCCTGCAACCATTGCATGTTTTCAGGGTGATGCATGTATTTTTGTTTTTATGCTCCATGCAAAAATCTGGAGCTGAGACTCAGAAGACAGGCAAAAGGAACCTGTGGGTGTGCTTCCCCAGGCACTGGAAGGACTGTGTAACCAGGACAGGACAGCCTGGGACAGAGCTCAACATGAACTTGACTGCCTGAAGCTACACAGAATTGTTTCCATCTACACAGCGCAGAACCTGGGAAATAGCTTCATGCTATCTGCGGGATTGAATTTTGAGATTTTCATTCAGTTGGGGCCTTAAGCAACATCACGGAGTCAATCATGTGAGGAAGAAGCCATTCCTGGCTTAGAGAGGAAAGAGGGAGGAGAGTTGGTTTGTATGAAGGTGAAGGAAAGTCCGTTCCTTGCTCTGGGCTCACAGTTTAGGCTAGACCCTGTAAGGCATTGATATCTGCTGCAGGGGACACGTGCAGGAGTGGGGGGAGGCTGGTCCTGTCACGACATAGGCTGGGAATGCAGGCTCAGGAAGATGAAACCAGCCTCTGAACTCTGAGAGCAGTCCTACCCAGGCATGGGTTTCCTGGCCTGAGATGTCCTCCTGACCTTCTCAATAAACTGTACACTCTGGTGTTACTCACCCTTGGCTTCCCAGTGCCCAGCACAGTGCTGGCCCTCAGAAAAAGGTGAATGAATGGAATCTGCCTGGATCCCCCAGAAGGCTGTGAACTCCTTGCAGGCAGGGCCCATTTCTACATCAATACAAGACTACCCCTACCTACCCTCCCTGTGCCTTGCTGATGTCCAGTGGGGCTGAATCCCTTTGTTCTCCCTGGAACTTCTTAGCTCAAACCCATGGTTTCAGCAGTCCTTCTACATAATGGATGATGGGGACGCCAAAAATGATGGAGACCCCAGCAATTTACAAGTAGGAGGAACTGTCTCCATTGGTCTGGCCATGTCCTATCTTTTTAGCCTTTCTGAAGGGTGACAGTATTTTTCAGGAGAGGCCCTCAGTGCCCACAGGCAGGAGCCTCGTGCATTTAGTTGTCCACTTACCACTCACTCCCTTGCTTATGTGTTCACTCCCATGCTCATTCCCATCTTCAGTCGTCTGACTCTTCATCTCATTCATTCATTTCCTAAACGTTGTGCAGACCGCTTCAGAATCGAGATGCTTCAGACACAGGTCTTGCCTCCCAGAGGTCTGAGATTGGGACACGGGGCACAAGACCCATGAACACACTCACACAATGGAGTAAAAAGTAGTAAATGGCATGAGAAATATGCAGACCAGTCACAGAGGGGTCCCAGAGGGAAAGGTTTCTTCTAGGTGAGAAAGGGAGAGATCAGATGCAGCTTCCTGGAGCAAGGGTCAGCAGCCACAGCTCCAGAATCTCTTCATGGAGACGGGGTGAGGGTGGCAGAATCTGGGGGCAGCTTGAAGCTGCATCATCAGGAGGGCCCGTTCCATAAGACTGAAGATCAGTCAGCTGCCTGATCATGATGAGATCGGGGGCTTCATTCACCCCCAAAGTACCCCCTGGCTTCTCCCACTCAAGTAATGGCATCTGAATCATGTTTCGGTAAATGAGGAGGATTTATCTGGACTCGAGGTGGAAGGGAAAAGATGAACACCTGACAGGAGCAAAGGCCTGGAGGTGGAAAAGTTCAAGGCCAAGTACAGAGAAACCGGATTCCTTAGGTTTTGGTGGAGGGGGTAGAAGGGAGGAGTGGACTGTGACTTTGGAGAACCTAAGCTGAACCTGGAACGCAAGACTATGGTGTCTCGGCTTCATTCAGCAGATGGTGAGAGCCACTGAAGGTTTTGAGCAAGAGAATAACATGGCCAATGTTATTTGTGGGCTAAATCTCTGGGGCAGAGTGGAGAATGAAGAGGAGAAGGCAGGCCATAGGAGGCTGATTCCAGACCCTTCCTAATGTTTGTGGCCAGGGCTGGGGGTGTGTATGTGTGTCAGAGCAATAGTGTAAATGGAGGTTCCCATGTCAATGGCTAAAATACCTAAAAGTTATAAATCAAATGAACAAATAAAATACTTTATATCCCCCTACGCTTCCAAAGAGAGCTTCATAGCAAACTGAAGGGCCAGGTTCAATGTTTAATTCTCAAATCTTCACATAGGATGGTGCCCAGAGATCCGCCCCATAGCCCCAACCCCCAATCTGGGGCCCATGTCCAGTCTTTTTCCATCCCTACCTCCTTCCCTCACTGCAAGAGACCCCACATACACCCATAGGCACCCAGTCCACACATCCAAAGTCTGTTCATACCCCCAGCACACGGCTACCTCCAGCCAGGCTTCAGGCCTAGAGGGACACACACTGGCTGCCCATCTGCCCTTTGGAGCCTAGGGCAGAGGTCCAAGCAAACCCTTGAAAGCAGGCTGGCTTGGGATGAGAGAAAATTCCAGAATTCAGCATGTTACATGTGTGATCTAGAAGGAGAGGTTGCACACTCCCATTGGGCTCGTGCCCCTAACTTCTGGCCTTCTCACTCAGGGGGTCTGGAGGACATGCCAAGATAAGGCCCGAGTGGGGCATTCTAAAGCCCATGACTCCAGATAGGGTCCCCCTTTTGCCCACGGTAAGGGCTTTCATGACCAGGGGAGACAAAAATGAGGCCCTGTGAAGGAAGGAAGGAGCAGAAATGGCAGATTGCAGAGGACTTGGAGACCAAACAGGTGTAGCTGCAAATCCGAGCACTGTGAGTGCCACTGGAGCCTGAACCTGGCTCCTTGATACCTTGGCACGTGGGTAGATGGCCACCTGCACCCCTTGTGAGGAGCATCCGTATGACTGTACTGTTCATCCTCTCCTCTGCCCTCCTCCTGCCCGCTCTCTCCAACCCCCAGCCTGCGGCGTCTGGTTGGGCCGTGTGCAGGGCGTCTGGCCCCAGGGACAGGTGGGGTGCGCCCAAGTGCACACCTACACAGCTATAAATAGGGAACCTCTGGCAGCTGCTCACTCAGCTTCTCTTCCCCAGCTGTCACAGCACTGAAGCCTCTTGGACGCCTGGACCATGGACCCCGGGGAATGCACCTGCATGTCTGGTGAGTAAGGATGCCCAGTCTGGGGTCCTGGAATCTTGCACCAGCTTCCAATATGGAGCCCACAGGACTCTGGTAAATATCTCTCTTCCTCCAATTAGGAGCTGCCAATGGGGTTTGTCTCAGACCGGCGACCTCTGATGTGGTGCCCACTCTGTTGCCTACCAGGCTGATTTGCTAGAATTGAGACCTTGGCTCAGAGGGCACTTAGTGTCAGGCCCCTAGGGGCAGCCACCAGAGTCAAGGGCCTGGCAATCTGGTTTGGGTCCCTTGATGCCATTCACTCCTGACATTTCATATTCCTGAGCCCCCGTATTCTCATCTGAAAACTAGGATCACTCCTCCCCAGCTGCCCACCTCCCAGGGCTGCTAAGAAAGTGCTAAAATCACAAGGCACTTGCAGAGGTCAGGGGGGTCATTGGAAGTTTTATGTGGACTCCCGAGTCTCTGAATCCCCTTAATTCCATGGAAGCACATAGCACAGGAGAGAGGTCAAAGTTTGGAGGCATCTTGGGCTTTGGAAATGGCATCAAGAATTCTCATTAAGCCTCTCCAGTCCTTAGCGGGACATATCTGTACCCAAACTTGCCAAAGAGACAGAAACTTCCAGCATTTGACGCTCAAAATTTGATGCTCCAAATGATAGGTGGAATGATTTTTTTTTAATTTTTTAAAAAGATTTTATTTTTATTTATTTGACAGTCAAATAGGCAGAGAGGCAGACAGAGAGAGAGGAGGAAGCAGGCTCCCTGCTGAGCAGAGAACCCGATGCGGGGCTCGATCCCAGGAGCCTGGGATCATGACCTGAGCCGAAGGCAGAGGCTTTAACCACTGAGCCACACAGGCGCCTCTAGAATGATTTTTTTTTTTTTTTTTAAGTGCAGATGGTTTTTATGTGAAAAACAGTTGCAGCTCTCGCTTTAAGGTTATTTGTGTCCCTGGTCTTTCTCCTGCCCATTCAGGGTTTCCGTCTTGCCTCATGCCTTAAAAAGGTGAAGAGGGTATATACAAGGCTTCCACAGTCCCTGGGGACCTCATGCTTGGTGACTTGGCCTGGTTCAGTGGTTCTCAAAACTGATTGTACCTCAGAATCATCTGGCTTGCTTTTTAAAATATGATTCCCTTTCTCCACCCAGACTTATGAATCAGGATATCAAGGGTCAATCCCATGAATCTGCATCTTAGCAAGTATCTCGGCTGAGGGGCCCAATGCAGCCACCCCAGTTTCCATCCAGGGACTGTGGCTGGGAACCATCCAAGGGCCCATGCCCTGGGGGTGATGTTCAGGGGACATCTCCATCCTCTTGTCCAGCCACTCTCCAAAGACAGGCCAGAAACCCTGGCACCATGACAGACCGCGACACACCTTGCATCTGCATTTGACCTCAGTCCTCGCGCTTAGGGCTCTGTTCTCTCTTCTAGGAGGAATCTGCATCTGTGGAGACAATTGCAAATGTACAACTTGCAACTGTAAAACGTGCCGAAAAAGTGAGTTATGCTGACCCGGGGCACCGCTGGCTGGAAGCTAGGAAAGTCTGTTCCCTCCCTTCCTGACCCTGCAGCCATGGTGGGATTAAGCAGGTTCTGGAGGTCTTGGACCCATTTGGGAGGGATCTGAAATGATAGCTGAGCTGAGGCCTGAGGCTAAGCTCCTAAGGGGAGGACAGCCTCACCTGGGGGTGAGGGTGTCTGCAGAGTTGCGGGTATGAGGAGGAAGAGGGCTTCGGGGAGATCCTGCTGTGCCCAGTGCTGAAAGGGATCAAGCACTGGCTGGGAGTCGAGCTCTGGGTTTAATTTTTAGATCTGCCACTGACCTATGATCTTGAGCAAGCCCCTTCCCCTCTCTGGGCAGCTGGTAAACTCCCGATGACCCTGAAGATCCCTCCTGGCTCTGACATCCTGAAGCTTGCTGCCCTGGGGTTTTCTGCTAATGGGGATTGAAGCCTGTGGCCTGCTCTGCCCTTCCTACTTTCTCTTAAACTGTGGGAGAGGACGTGGAAAAAGGGGAGCGTTGACCCCAAACTGACCTGTCCCATCTCCTGACCCTTCCAGGCTGCTGTCCTTGCTGCCCCCCGGGCTGTGCCAAGTGTGCCCGGGGCTGCATCTGCAAAGGGGGCTCGGATAAGTGCAGCTGCTGCCCCTGAAACGCATCCGTTGTGCTGGGGGCCGAGGCCCGGGAGCCATCTGTACAGTGCCTTAGTCGAGAAGTTGGAATTATTGTACTATAGGTTATGCTTTTTATATATTTGCTCAGATGCGGTGTTGGTGAGCTTCATGTAAAGTGCTGGAAAAATAAAGGTCTCACTCATGGTTGTCTGGTGGCTCCGAGCACTGTTTTCCCCTAATCCAGCAGGACCAAGAAGGGCTGGCACCATTGCATACGGTAAGCGCCAGCCTGCACCCCTTCGTCAGGCGCCTGCTAACCCCAGGATCCCGCAGCTCTGCCTGAGGGGGCTTTCTCCTGCTGTGTGATCTTGCTTGGTGTGTACACAGAGCAGCCCAGGAGTACTGGGGAGTCAGTGCCCCTGGGAACAGCCCTTAGCTAATGACAAACGAGAGTTGGCAGATACATACCCCCCAGCATCTCTACCCTTACAGTGGGACAAATCTGAGGCAGGTTCTACACCATGCCCCAAGAAGTCTCCAGCGGTGTAGCACTCCAGTAGCCCACAGCCATAGCTCACTCATTAACATACCCCACACTGGCTCCCTTCCTTCCCTACCTCACTTGTGTCCATTTTCCCACCAGTGTTTCCTGGGATTCCCCACCCAACAAAACTCCTTGTACAGGGTCTGCTTTGGGACTAACTGAATCTTAGCCAGGGTCTCCTGGCACAATGTTGGCCCAGAATGCCTTATTGTGTTAAGAGTGCTATTTAAAGGACATTCACGCCAAATCACCCATGAACTCCTAGTGCAGGATATCTGAGTGGATCTAAAGAAAATCCCCAAGGTCAAGACATCAAGGGCATTCGCTCCAGACAGGGGCGGGGAGAAAGTGATGCTGTTCACTGAGGTTCTTGCTGTTCCCAGAAGTCAATGTAAAGAGAGTCTGAGGTCTCTGCTGTGCCCTTCCCGCCCCTCCCCCGCACCAGATTGCTGACACACACATCAGCTTCCACCTGCTCTGGTACAAGTCCAGCCAAGCTTGATGACCGTCAGTGTGACCATTGTGCCTAACACAGCCCTTACAGTGCACCAGCGACTGTGCTGAGCCTTCCACACACACGCTCTGCAACAGCCCTGCAACAGGCTGGGTTGTATGGAGGAATCCTGGTTTTTTTAAAAAAATCATTTATTTTTAAATAGGTCTACATGCACAATGCACAAAACACAAAAGATCCAAAGGGTATAAGTCTCCTCCCCACCTTTGTGCCCCAGTCCCTCCTTCTGAAGACAATGACAATAAGCACTTACTTGTGTAACACTCCAGGAGTATTCACTGCCTGTACAATCACACATGACATGCTGCCACACACACACACACACACACACACACACACATGCACGCGTGGCAGTGTATTATATACCTGGGGAAACTTGGTGTTTTCCCTTATAGAGTTAACTCTCTACCAAGTCCTTTTTTCCACTTAAGAAAGAAGAGTAAATAGAGGGAAAAAATAAGATTGAAACACAAAGAAATAGGGCGACAAAACAAGAATTAGTGGATGAAACACCATGGGAAACAAAGAGGAAACTTCACGCATCTCTCCCATGGCAGAGCGGCTGCTAAGCCTACCTAGCCCTGCCAGAGACCATGCAGAGCACAGGCCATAAGCATCTATAAGAAGCACAGCAATGAGCCTTCCTCTCCCTAAAAATGCACATATTAACTACCCTCACTCAATTTTACATGTGGTCTTAGGGAACCCCTGAACCCACTGAGCCATCTCTAGATCCCCCAGGAGATCTGGGTTAGGAATCTATGGTCCATGCATGCTATCCAACATTTAAAAGAATAAAGTGGCCTAATAATAGATGAAAATATTAAGCACCTATAACCCATGAAAGGCTGGGGCCGAGTCTGCACGGGCTTAGGACATTATCCCACTTGGATGGAAACCACAGGAAGCCTTAGTGGGGAAAACAAGGAAAGGCAGGTATGTCGCAGGATGAGGACGGAAGTTCCTCACGGGGACTGCAGGGGGCGCTCGAGGTCCAGAGGCAGGTGCGGAGGCGGTGCTCTGAGCCTGGTGCCCTGAGCCTGGTGCCAGCGTTGTGGTGGTACTTTCCGCCTCAGTCAGGCGGCGTGTGGGGGCCCAAGAGATCCCAGAAAGGGCTTAGAACCCTGACGAGGCTGCAGGGGAGATAAATGAGGCCAAAATCTCCAAGGGCCGGTTAGGTGTAAAAAGCCCTTAACACTGTATGAACCACCTAGATTCACAAGACATGAGGCTTTTAAAATAATTTGGCAGTATGGGTCCAAGAACCATGAAATCCTTTTTATTTGTCCCAGTAGCTTCATTTCTGGAAAGCTGTCTAAAGAATTCGCCGCAAATTCAGGGGGAAATTAAAAAGCCTCACTCTCATGAAAAAATTCATTGAAGTACCATCCGCAATTGTGAAAAACTGGAAACGGCCTCAAGTCTATGAGATCATTTCAAGTAACAGCAGCACATACAACAGGATATGATACAGCCACTAAAAATGCAAAAATGCAGGAAATAATTACGGTAAAATCTGAAGTAAATATTAGGTTACAAATTAAGTATGCAGTCATTTATTTTAAAAAAAGAAGCCACACAGAATACAAACCATGGAAATGAAAATATGCCACAATGTGAACAGTGGTTGTGTTCACATCACAGATAAAAGATAATTTTTCATTTTCCTTCTTTTCTATTTTTCTGGATTTTCCAAAATTTACTGAGGTAGCACATTTCTAAAAAAAAAAAAAAAAATACTGTTTGACCAGGGGGAAAAAATGTATCCTTTGAGTCAGAAATTCCAGTGTAAGGAATGTTGTATCCTCAGGGAAAAAAATCATGAATATACACACACGCAAAAGCTACCAAGATGTTTGCCACATCACGGGTTATAACAGTGAAGATCTGGAAATGACAAAAGTGTGTCTAACCAGGGGACTGGTTAGATAAAGTGTATAATGAACTAAAATAAAATTAAAGAAGTGGAATTGATTTCATGGACAGATGTTCATAATCTGATAAGCTAGGAAAAAGGTCATTTATAAATCAGTGTATACGGTAGGCTTCTGTTTTCATATTTGAAAGATTTATATTTATTAATTTTTCAAAATTTCTGCAATAAACAAAGAAGGAAGAAGGAGGAGAGGGGAGCTAGACCCAGATGTTTTTGAATTTGAGGTACAGATGGTCTGAATTGCACAATTTATTTTTAGAGGCAAGGATAGGACAGAGTACTTGAAACTGATGCTTCAGTTTGGAAATTTTGGGTCACGTGACCACAATACATATCGGCTCAATGGAGGCTTCCCTCCCTCTCCATGCCCAGCCTCATCATCCGCCTTCCCTGGCAAGTACTCTCACTTACTTTCTCATAGTTCAGTCCTGGGCATGACTTCCCACATCTGACAGAGGATGAATCAGAGGTCTGGTGATAGAAAGTTGGTGATAAGGCAGAGGTTCTGATGCTCAACTGAAAACATGTGGTGAAAAAAACCTTCCTGGATTTGTTATAGGATAAAGTCAAGCAAGGTTTCTCAACCTCGGCACTACTGACATGTTAAGCCAGGTCTTTCTTTTGGGGGGAGGTTAGTCTGGGCCTTGTAGGATACTAGCACCCCTAGCCTCTACCTATTAGAGGCCAGCCCCAGGACAACCACCACCACTATGTTGTGACAACTAGAATATTCTCAGACATTGCCAAATACCCTCTGCAGGCAAAATTGCCAACCGTGGAGAACCACCGAAGGAAGGTGAGATGTGAGACAGATCTTTAGCCCTGAGTCAAGCTGGGTGGTTTTTGGGAGAAGGCGATGCTACTGGCCCCCAGCCCTGGGTAGAGGGGAGTGAGGATCTAATGAGGAAGGGAGAGAGGGGAGATGGGTTTATGCAGAAAGCATGGGCACCACCATGTTATGTACCTCCTGGCAACACTTAGCTTACTATGTGTAGATTTCTTTCTTTCTTTCTAAGATTTTATTTACTTATTTAGGGAGAGAGAGCGACAGAGCTCAAGGGGGATGGGGAGAAGGGGCAGAGGGAGAGGGAGAAGCAGTTCTCTCCTGAGCAAGGAGCCTGATGTGGGGCTCTATCCCAGGAACCTGGGATCATGACCCGAATGGAAGGCAGATGCTTAACCGACTGAGCCACCCAGGCACCCCAGGCATATGGATTTTTTATTAAATGCCTCCTTACCCAGATAGTGGGTTCTCAGAAAAGACAGACGTTGTCATTGTCCTGCTGCCTTTGCACCTGCCATTCCTAACACAGTGTGTGGCTTAAGGCTGGTGTTCTATACACATTTGTGGTAGTGAAGGAGAGAATTCAAGACCACGGTGATCTTTACACTAAGCAGGATGATGAGGACCATGGAGTAACTTCATTAAGACATACATAATTTAACCGGACTCTTCCTGACCCAGCCTTCAAGGGATCCCATAAAAAAGGGTGGGCCTGAACTCAGACTCCTAGTTCTCACTTTGATTCATTCATTCGGCATTCAAAGACATTCCAGATGTGCAGGGAGATTTACTAAGCATAGAAGGGAGGAGAGGAAAGGAGGAGGAAGAGGAAAGAAACTTGTTGCTTAGGCGCTGCCTTTACAGACTTCAGAGTGCGTCAGGGAGACCGTGGGACTAACTCTTTCCCCTCTCATACAGGGAAGAAAATATCTAGACAAAACCCCGTAGAAGTTGTAAGAAGGATAGTTATGTCTGGCTGCAGGCAGAAAAGAAGACTTCCTGGAGGAGGGGGTCATCGAAGCACTGTTTGTTGAGCACCTGGGACGTGTTCTGCAATCTGCTTGAAGAAACTTCAGAATGTTCACCATAAGGAGTAATAGTATAGTTCACCATAAGGAGTAAGGAGTATGATTATTCGGCAGGGGGGGGGGTCGTGGGGGCTAGGGAGGGGAAAAAATGAAACAAGATGGGATCAGGAGGGCGACAAACCATAAGAAACCCTTAATCTCATGAAACAAACTGAGGGTTGCTGGGAGGTTGGGAGGGGGATCGGGAGAGGGTGGTGGGGTTATGGACATTGGGGAGGGTATGTGCTATGGTGAGTGCTGTGAAGTGTGTAAGCCTGGCGATTCACAGACCTGTACCCCTGGTGCAAATAATACATTATATGTTAATTAAAAAAAAAAAAAAAAAGGAGTATGATTATCCCCAGGAAATAGGAGAGGGAAACGGGTGAGATTCAAAATCAGACCTGACACCAAAGCCAGTCACTCTGAAGAACTTCAGTCTTTACTCGCTGCATTCAGGAAGAAGATTCTGGCAGGTTTGTCAGGGTGGTCTGGATAATATGAGCAGGACAGGACTCCCATTATCCTGATGTGGGAGCTCAGCAGACACCCAGAGTGTCTCCTGTAGCTTGGGGGCCCTGTGGGCTTTCTCCTGGTGCCCCCACTAAAATGGACCCTTCCTTCATCATGACCCTGTGGAGCCATGGAGCTCCTGCCCCCACCATGCACAAGACTTTCCCCAATGGGTGGCCCTTGAACTCCAACCCACTGATGCCCAAATCAGCTCAGCTGGAGCCCTGCCTCGCTCTGGGCTTCATGATCACCAGCCCCCCAGGTCCCTCACTGAGAGGAGATGGCAGAGCACCACTGTTCCTATTCTACTGAGGAGCTCCTTGGGGAAAACTGCATTATCGTCCCTAGATTTTGGAGTAAATCTCAGGAACCAAGGTATTGGCATGGCAGCTGGGTTCAACCTGGCCACTTTCTGAAACCTGGAAGCATGGAGGCTGCCTTTCCCTGCCGCCTCCTCCAACACTTCCCATCCCACGAGTGATTAAAGAGAAGAACGGAATCTTCCCTCAGCCTTTGGAGCCCACGCAAAAGGTGCTAATGCCTGGCTAGGAAGGATGCAGGAGGGCAGGGGAGGAAGCAGCAGCCGCATTGGACGCAAGCACTCAAGGGATCAGCCTGCTGCAGGGCAATGTTTCCCCGATTACTGTCCTTCGAGAACCTACTCAATTTTAGGCATAATCACATATCATCACCTGGTCTATTATTATACTTAAATTTACTTTAAAAGGAGGTCTTGTATCACTACTGCAGAGGAGAAACTGAATCATTTGCCATAAACAGGAGGTAACCATGGAGATAGAGGGCTATTAAGTTTCTAGCTAAGTTGTTCTATGCCAGGGTGAGGCTCCCTCCCCATCCTTACCCTGCCTCCTTACCCTCTCTGTGACCCTGGCCCCTTCTGCTGCTTCAGCTGCGCCGGTGGATACAGTTGCTCACTCAACATTCATTCTACTAATAAAGCCGGATCTCCTCCAGAAATGGCTTTACTTGCAGAGAAGCACATTTGCAAATTCTTTGGGGACACCACTATTTGTCCAGGCTCCTGAACTCGCAGTCAACTGTTCGGTCCGAGGACAGTAAATTAGGAGACCCTCTGAGGGCAGTGCAACAGCCCAGTGCAGCCCTAGATCAAGTTCAACCCAGGGGAGGGGCTTGCTGGACTCCTGGCTTTTTTTCTGAGATCATCATTTTTTCTGAGAAGATGAGCTACCCCAGGACCCTCTGAATGGCCTCCTCTGAGGCTCAATTCCAAGGAAGTCTGAGATGCCTGAGTGGGAAGGAGAGGGCAGCTCTGGCTGAGTGTGTTGGCAGGGAAAGTTCTAGATGCTGAAGCCTGGAGGGCTACGGGCAACAGGATGTGGGGCCAGAGGAGCCTTAGGCAACATGAAAACAAACAGGAAATGAGCTGTGATGCTAGAGCTGGTGGACTCTGTAATCTGAAACAGGAAGCAGGAAGTCAGTGTTGAGAACCAACCTGGACTTCCCATTAAATACCTTGCCAGATCGCACTATAGGGTCTCCTGAGACTCTTGGTTCTCGTCTTCTGCTTTTCTCTTCCTTCACCACCACTGATGCTTAGACTCACAGACCAACACGTGTGGGACCCGCAAAGCTTGGAGGAACCAGCCAGCTCCACCCCCTCACATGAGGCCGCTTGGAGGCCCTTGGGGTAGCTCATCTTTTGGGGGACGAAGAGTTTCCAGCCAACCTTTGGAAGTGAGGCTCCAGCTCTGAGAACAGAGGCTCATTCTGCATGGGGGATATTTGGAGACGCTCAGCAAAACCAAAGTCTGAAAGCTCACCAGACCTGCCTTCTTTGGGAGGCAGCCTTGGGAGGAATGCAGGTCCTCAAGAGGCCTCTCCTGGAAGGAAGTGAAAGCTAGGGCGGGAGAGGTGGTAAGGACCCTTTGGGAGGGCTTATGGGGGAATGTCCATTCTTGGGGAGGCACTGGGTGGTCTCCTCCCACCTCCACCTTTCCAACACTTTACTGCAAAGATCCTGGAATTAATTTCTCCTTTTCTTCCTCCCTCCCTCCCTTCCTCCTGGCATTGGGTCCTTGATCACTGGGGAGTCTGTCCCTCTCCCTGTGCCCCTCCTTGTGCACACTCTCTCTTTGTATTTCAGATAAATAAATAAAAGCTTAAGGAATAATAAAGCTCTGTCTCTAGATAAGCTTTTTCCCTAGGAAGCCCGCTGCTACGTGAAAGGTGTTTGCACCACCAGCAGGTAAACTGAGGTATCCCCGTGGGGGCATTCACCAGGTGACTGACTGTCTGAAATGCCACCATTGGCAATTCTTCTACTTCAGTACCCTTTGACGGGTTATCTAATGGTTTCCTTTGCTCCTCTGTTTCCTGGGGATTAAGTGTGTTCATTTGCTGAGCAAGGTGAGTGAGGCCCAAAGGAAGGAAGTGATCTGCTTTGGGTCCAGCTTCTGGTAGCTGCGGGCTACGTCACTCCAATCTCTGGCTCCTGTGGTCACACGGCCTCCTCCTCTTCCGTCTATTCTGTGTGTGTCTTACAGGGACACTTGTCATTGGATTTAAGGCCCAATTCAGGATGATCTCTTCTCAAGGTCCTTAGTTGAAAAAAAAAAAAAAATCCTTAGTTGAATGACATCTACAAAGACCCTTTGTCCACATAAGGTAATAGAGGTTCTGGGATTTGACACGGATCTCTTTTGGGGGCCATTTCTTCAGCCTACCACAGGTACTAGGGACTTAACAGAAGGAAACGATAAATGGAGAGCTGCTTCCCTTGGAAGCTAGGACGCAGCCACCAAGTACCACCGCCCCAGATCTCCCCCAAGTCACCCCAGGCCTGTCCTTCAGCCTTCGAAGAGCCCCGCACCCCCCCTCCCCAAATCCAGTTTGCAAGGCCCTTCCATTGTTGTTACGATTCTTTTCCCAATTCATGAGGGATGAGGGAATGGAGTCCTGGAGCAGCAGGGTGTTCAGCACCCCATTTGGATGAGTCGCGCGCCCCAGAATCTTAGAATAAGATGAGATGAGAGGAAGGGAAGGGCTGGGGAACATGCAATGCGGCTTTCTGAGCCAGGAGGTGCGCGCTTTCTGCCGCGGACGGCTGCCGCGGCGGACGCGTCCCCATCGGTGCTCACAGCCACGCGCGCACGGACGAGCGGGGAGTGTCGCCCCTGTGCACGCAGTGGGAAGTGGCCCCCGGAGAGGAGTTGGGGAGCACGCGCGCGCACCCTGCAGTGCGCACGGCAGCAGGGTAGGGTGGGGTGGGGTTGGGCGGGGGAGAAAGGACCGCTGCCGCAGTGCGCGCCTCCGCCGAAGCCAGTGTGCCCAGATGGAGAGAGGGGGCGCCATGCGCGCGCGAACTCTGCTTGCGCGCCCCCGCCTGGGGCTATAAAAGCCTCGCCACCTGCTGCCACTAGTGCGTCCAGTTGCCGGGAGAAGTCAGTTCACCTCCTCCAGCGGCAGCTCCTCTGGACATGGACCCTGAGACCTGCCCTTGCCCTACTGGTGAGCCCCCGCCCCCAACCCGCGGCACAGCGCCCCCACTGACTTCGCAGAGAACCCCACGCCCTACCGACCGCTCAAGGACATTTGGGGGAAGGGACCCTCCCTGCTTGCCATTTTTAACCTCGTCAAAGGGTGGACGTGGCTATAGTCCAGAGGGCACTGAGATTCGACACCCCATCTCCTCCTTTAGGCCTGGCTGCACCCCAGTTTTAGCATATTTAACTCTTCCTGTGGCGTCCCCCCTCTAGGCGGTTCCTGCACCTGCGACGAAGGCTCCTGCAAGTGCGAGGGATGCAAATGCACCTCCTGCAAGAAGAGTGAGTGTGGGCGCCCCCCACCCCACCCCACCCCTGCCCCCAGTACTCCCTACTGTCGTCTGTCTACGCAAGATGGAGAGACCCGAGGCCCCCTATTATATTGCTTTTGACTCTTACTGGGACAGAACCACCTGGGGAGACCGTAAGATACAGTCGCCCCGCCCCCACCCCCAGTGATTGGTACCCAAGGCCTGGGGCAAGATGTTTTTGTAAATCGTGGGCTTCTCCTGGGGAGCTGGGGTGGAGAACTGCAACCCTAGTTGAAACCCTCACCTCCAAACCTCAGTGCCTGAGGAAGCCAGTGGTGAGGCTGGGGGGCAGCTCTGGAGTTCTGGTCCCTTGGTCCCTCCCAGGCCTTTGAGGAGCTCCTCAACTTGACCTTCCTCAGTCTCCCCGGGGAGCAGTGTAATAAGCTTGGGGAGTCAGAGGCGGGAGGAATAAAACTAACCCTAGATCCTCCCACGGATCTCCTGGAACCCTCACACCTGGCCATCTCAACTCCTCCAAGTTTATCCTTCAAGTCCCTTTTCAAGGCCGTTCACCCTATGAGGTTTTCTCCTTGCAGTCCAGCACTTACCCCACCACCCCAGTGGTGCATCCCCTACTCCCACCGAAGGGGCTGTGGGCTACTTACTGGACACCTCTCTCCCCAGGATGCAACGGACACACCGCAGATGCTGAGTCAGACCAGGCATGAGACTAGGAAGGGGGCAGTGTCTAGGCCCTTAGCACCCCTCCTTCTCCCCCTCCCTTATGATGGAGACAGATGCAGGGAGAGTCCCATCAGAGGCTCCCGATTTTATCCACAGGCTGTTGCTCGTGCTGCCCTGCAGAATGTGAGAAATGCGCCAAGGATTGCGTGTGCAAAGGTGGAGAGGGCACGGAGGCCGAGGCTGAGAAGTGCAGCTGCTGCCAGTGAAGACGGCCCCTCCATGTGAACCAGGTGTGAAGCGGGTGTGAAGAGTGCCTGGGTGGCCCAGTGCTACCTCTCCTGTGGTGAGGCTTAGCCGCCAGCCCCTGGCAAGTGACAATAAATCCCATGAATGGCATAAACCAAGGACTGGTCTCTTCTTAAGGGGGAAGGAGGTGGGGGTAGGGGGAGCCTAATCTGAAGGAACTGCCCCTTTGAAAACTGAACCTTTTGAAATCCCGAGACATGGCCACTGTTCTGTTTGGGGCTAGGATTGAGCTCTGGGGGACAGAGTACAGTTCTCCCCACCTTTGGATAACACTTGAACTTCCTGCTCAGTCAAGCTCAAGTCTGGGACAGAGAGACCAGACGCCATGTTGGTCTCTTGCTCCCACTGGTCAACCTCACATTCTTCATCTGTACAATGGGGTTGGGGGAAATTAAAGCCAGGTCCCAGTCCCAAAGCCCTTTGATTCCTGAAATGTTCTAGTTGCTCCTGCAAAGCTGCTTGTTGTCAGAGCCATCAGAGGAGAGAGTCCAGGAGGCCCAGGGGTCTGTCTTGGCAAACTGTCAGCTGTGTTTCCAAGGTCACCACCCTGAATAGCCTGCCTCCCAGAAACAGGCTGTTCAGCTCCCTTCAAATTATCTCATTTGGCAGTTTGTCTTAAGCCCCTTTTTCTTCAAGGGCAACTAGGGTAATAGGAGCTATTATCCACTGTGGTTGTGATCCAGTCCTTGGTGAAAGAGAACATTCAGATCTACCTGGGTTGGCTGAGAAGGGAGGAAAAGAATTCTAGGAGACAAAAGTTTTTCAGCAAGAGGTCACAATGTTGTAAACACATCAGTTTCCCTCCAAGTTAGTTTTTCAGGACAGCTCATTCAAAAGCCCACCAGGATTTATTTTTAAGATTTAAGAAGCTGAGTGCAGAAAAACAGAGTGCGAGAAAAGTCAAACCGGTTTTGAAAAGGAACAGCAAAAAGGTTTGCTCTAACCTGCTAGCATTACTTGTTCTAATGCTCTAGGAAGTGATGTCAGCTCAGGAGTACATCCGTTGGACAGAGAGAGGGGTCCCAAAACAGACCCTGGGTAGGTGGGAGTAAGAGATGTCCAAGTTAGTGACAGAAGGGTACACTAATCAGTGAGAAGTGTTGGAACAATTGGCTATCCTTTTGCATATTATGTAAAAAGTATTTTTCAATTGGCTTAAATGCCTAGGAGCAAAATCAAAGCTGTAAAAGAATCAGAAGGGGGAAATTGAATGTTTATTACTCTGGGACAGAGATGATTCTTTTAAATGAGACATAAAAGAAAAGATTGATACATTTGAAATCATCTTGTGCTAAGTCCCTTTAAGTACATTATCTTACTTGATCCTTAAACTCTAAAAGAATGGTATGATGATTATACCCATTTTACAGATGGAGAAATAGAGCTTAGGGTAATCTGCATGCGGTCTATTAAAAGATAAACGGAGGCATATGTGTTTATTTGAGCAAACATTGATCCAAATGAGACAGTCTCCATTCTGGCAGATCGAAAGGAGCACGAAGGAGCACAAAATAGAAAACTTTCATAGGCAGAAAGGAGCAGGACCAATGAAGTTATAACAACCCCCACTCCAAAAAAAAAAGAAGAAGAAGAAGGAGAAGAAGAAGAAAAAGAACAGGCTCCAGGCTTAGGTCATGATCTCAAGATCATTGCTTCTACCTTCCACGTAGCTAGAACATGGTAGAGTCAGAATTTGAACCCAGGCTAATGGACTCAAATCAGACCCTTAAACCTAACGGTGCTTGTTTTCTTGCTTCTGGCTTGCCTTATATTACAAAAAGCATCAAAACAAACCCAAATCATGTCACACTCATTAGGATAATGTTTCTGTCTGTTGGAGCTGCTATAACGAAATATTACAGACCGAGTAGCATCTAAGCAAGCAGAAATTTATTTTTCCTGGTTCTGGAGCCGAGAAGCCTGAGATCAGAGTGTCAGCATGTCCGAGTGAAGGCCTCTTCAGGGTCAAAACTTCCCATTGCATCCTCCTAGGGCAGAAGGGACTAGGGAGCTCTGCGGGGCCTCTTTCATAAGAGCACTAACCTCATTCACTAGAGCTCCACCTCCTGACCTAAACCCCTCCCACAGTCCCCAGGAGACACAGACATTCAGTCCATAGCAGACGACTACTATCAAAAAAACAAGGCGCGCCTGGGTGGCTCAGGGGGTTAAAGACTCTGCCTTGGGCTCACTCAGGTCATGATCCCAGAGTCCCGGGATCGAGCCCCATATTGGACTCTCTGCTCAGCAGGGAGCCTGCTTCCCTTCCTCTCTTTCTGCCTGCATCTCTGCCTACTTGTGATCTCTGCCAAATAAATAAATAAATAAATACAAATCTTGAAAAAAAAAAAAAAATGACAAGTGTCGGCAAGGATGTGGAGAAACTGGAATCCTCCGGCACCCATGGCAGAAACGTAAAATGGTGCAGCCACTATGGAAACAGTATGGCAGCTCTTCCGAAAAATTAAAGATAGAACGGCCATAGAACCCAGCAATTCCACCTTTGGGTAATGTCAAAAGAACTGAAAGCAGGGTTTCAAGGAGATATTTGTAGACCCCATGTTCGTAGCGCATTATGCACAGTAGCCAAAAGGAGGAAGCAATGTAGGTATCCACTGATAGGTGAATGGATAAACAAAATGTGATACGTACATACAGCAGACTGTTATCTATTCATTGGGGGGCTCAGTCAGTTAAGCCCCCGACTCTTGATTTGGCTCAGGTCATGATCTCAGGGTCGTGGGATGTAGACAAGCCCAGCTCAGCACGTGCAGTCTGCTTGTTCCTGTCTTTCTCTCTCTCTCTCTCTCTCTGTCTGTTACCCACCCTCAACACCCTCAGTCAGGTGCCCTCTCTCTCAAATAAAAAAATAAAAATAAAACCTTTTTAAAAAATATTAGAGGAGGGACACCTGGCTGGCTCAGTCGGTTAAGTGTCCGCCTTCAGCTCTGGTCATATTCTCAGGGTCCTGGGATGAGTCCTGCACTGGGTTCCCTGCTCCTTCTCCCTCTGCCTGGTGCTCCCCCTGCTTGTGTGTGCTTTGTCTCTATCAAATAAAATCTTTATAATAAATGGTTAAGAGGGGTGCCTGGCTGGCTCAGTTGGAAAAGCATGAGACTCTTGATCTCAGGGCAGAGAGTTCAAGCCCCCCGTTAGCTGTAGAGATTACTAAATATAAATAAATAAACAAACAAACTTTAAAAAAATATTGGGCGCCTGGGTTGCTCAGTGGGTTAAAGCCGCTGCCTTCGGCTCAGGTCATGATCCCAGGGTGCTGGAATCCAGCCCGCCCCACATAGGGCTCTCTGTTCAGCGGGGAGCCTGCTTCCCCCTCTCTCTCTGCCTGCCTCTCTGCCTACTTGTGGTCTCTGTCTGTCAAATAAATTTTAAAAAAT
The DNA here is from genome assembly GCF_030435805.1 of Mustela lutreola. Classification (NCBI taxonomy): domain Eukaryota; kingdom Metazoa; phylum Chordata; class Mammalia; order Carnivora; family Mustelidae; genus Mustela; species Mustela lutreola. Next base: position 27,237,844 of record NC_081305.1, on the reverse strand, counting down.
ATTTTAAAATAAATAAATAAATAAAAATTTTAAAAATAAAAAATAAAAAATTAAAAAAAAAAAATGGTTAAGATGGTAAACTTTGGGACGCCTGGGTGGCTCAGTTGGTTGGATGACTGCCTTCAGCTCAGGTCATGATCCCAGAGTCCCGGGATCGAGTCCTGCATCGGGCTCCTAGCTCCCAGCTCCACGGGGAGTCTGCTTCTCCCTCTGACCTTCTCCTCGCTCATGCTCTCTCTCACTGCCTCTCTCTCAAATAAATAAATAAAACCTTTAAAATTTTTTTTTAAAAAAAGATGGTAAACTTTATGCTCCGTACATTGTACCACAATTAAAAACAAAATAAGCAAAGCTACATGGCAATAGAAAATAGTTGCTACATATGTGCGCTATGAACTGAACTGTATTTACCTCAAATTCATCCATGGAAGCTCGAACCCCTTACGTGACTGTATTTGGAAACAGGCCAGTAGGGAGGTTGAAGGAGATCACAGGGTGGGACCTTGATATAATAGGATTAGGATTAGTGTCCTCAGGTGAGACAGCCTAGAGCTCTCTTTCAAGATGGTGGCTGCCTACCAACCAGGAAGAGGGCTGGCTCTCATGGGAAATGAACCCTAGCTGCCTCCTATCTTGGACTTCTAGCCTCCAGAACTGTGAGAAAACAGATTTCTGTTGTTTAAACCACCCAGTGTATGGTATTTTGTCATGGCAGCCTGAGCTGTCAAATACTGTGTGTGAGAGAAAGAAAACCAACACCAACAATATATGATAGTTAATACAAATTAGTAAGAAATGGACAGCAGGATTTAAAAAATTTCCAAGGATATAGGGGCGCCTGGGTGGTCCACATCCTAGGACCCTGGGCTCAAATCACCATCCCAGGGTCCTAGGATAGAGTCCCACGTTGGGCTCCCTGGGGCAAGGACTCTGCTTCTTTCCCTCTTCCTCTGCTCCCCACTCCCAGCGCATGCTGTCTCTCTCTCGCTCTCTATTTTTCTCTCTCGTGCATGCACTCTCTCTCAAATAAATAAATAAATAAAATCTTTTTTTAAAAACTTCATATATGTATATGGGCATTGGGATTTCCCGAGACAATCAAGGGGATCTTTAGCTTTATTCATACAACCTTTTACGAAGAGAATGAACTCGCTTCTGTTTGGCTAATTTTTACATATGCAAGTGAATACCACAACTTCCTTTTTTTTTTTTTTCACTCAACAATCTGCCTTGGAGATATTTGTTAGGACACAGATAGCTAATAACGGTGATAGAGTATATCATGGAATGATTACATCATAGCTCATTTCAAAATTTTGTTACAGACTAATGGATGGATATTTAGGTGGATTCCACTTTTTCCAACATGCAGACTGGGGCTGCTCCTCATACATGTGTCAGTGAGTTTCTTTCAGTTGTAAGCTGATACATCAAATTACTGGAGTACAAGGAACAGACTTTTCTTTTTTAATTTTTTAAAAGATTTTTATTATTTATTTGACACAGAGAGAGCACAAGTAGGCAGAGCAGCAGGCGGAGGGAGAGGGAGAAGCAGGCTCCCCACTGAGTAGGGAGCCCGATGTGGGGCTCGATTCCAGGAGTCTGGGATCATGACCTGAGCGGAAGGCAGACACCCAACCAACTGAGCCACCCTGGTGCCCCAGGAACAGACTGTTTAATAGATCTTGCCAAAAGTCCTTCACTGGGACTGTTCTTCCAACTTGCATTTCACCAGCAAAGTCTGAGAGTGTTCAATGCTCCATTTCCTCATTAACCCCGTGCATTAACCTTGAATTTTTTTATCAAGCTGAAGAGGAAATGGCAGATTTTAAATTACACCTTTCCTTTTAACAGTAAAGCTGAGAACCTTTCCAGTGATTTATTGGCCCTTGGTTTCTGTGGACTACAGATTTATGTCCTTTGTTCTTTTTTGCTGCTTATTTGTTTGTAGCGTTCTTATTGATTTATAGAAGCTATTTATATATATTTTGGACACTGATCCTTTGTTTTTGATCTGCTTTTTTTTTTTTTCCAGGAAGTTCTCAAAAGTTTTGGGCTTCTGCCGGAATTCTGTTTTCTTGTTTTTTAACCCCTTTTTCAAGAGATAGTTTACATGCTGCAAAATTCACTGATTTTAAGTGTACGATTCAATTATATTAACAAGTTTTTAGAGTTGGGCCACCCTCACAATACATTTTTTAAAATTTATTAATTATTTTTATTAACATATAATGCATTATTTGCCCCTGTACCTATTTGTACAGGTCTGTGAATCGTCAGGCTTACACAGCACTCACACGCACATACCCTCCCCAATGTCTAGACCACAATACAGTTTTAAAATATTATTGTCATTCTGAAGTTCTACTGTGCTCATTTGCAGTTTATTCCTGCTCCCACCACAAACCCTAGGCAACCAATGACCTTCTTTCTGTCTCCAGAAGTTTGCCTTTTCTAGACATTTCATATAAATGGAGTCCTCCGTAGCCTTTTGCATCCTTCACTTAGCATCATATCTTTGAGATTCATGCCACGTAGCTGCACATCTTAGTCATTCATTCATTCATTCATTCATTTCATCCATTTATTCGTTTGTTTGTTTTTTATTGCTGAATAGGAGTTTCAGTGTATGGATATACTGCATTACAGTTACCCATTCACTAGCTGGTGGACGTTTGAGTTGTTTGCACTTTTTGGCTATTTCAAATAATGTTCATAAATAGCTGTGAACCTTGGAGCACGAGTCTTTGTGTGGACATATATTTTTTATGTCTCTTGGTTAGATATTTAGGAGTGGAATTGATGGATTTATTTATTTATTTGAGAGAGAAGAGGGTAGGGCCAGAGGGAGAAGCAAACTCTCTGCCAAGCAGGGAGCCCGATGCAGGACTCGATCCCAGGACCCCAAGATCATAACCTGAACCAAAGGCAGTCACTTAACCAACTGAGCCACCCAGGTGCCCGGAATTGCCGGATCTTTCTGGAACTTTCTGGAGAAATTGCCAAATTGCTTTCCAAAGTGGCTGTACCATTTTACATCTCCAGTAGCAGTGCATAAGGGTTGCACATTTTCCATGTCCTCACTGGCCCTCTTAGATGCCTGCATTTTGTACCCTAGCCATTCCTAGTAAGTATAAAGTGGTATTGCATTGTGGTTTCAGTTTGCGATTCTCTTATACTAATGATGTTGAGCACCCTTTCATAGGCTTAATAGCTATTCGTGTATCTTCTTTGCTGGCAAATCTATTCAAATATTTTGCCCATCATAATATGTTTGACTGTGGTAAAATATAGATAACAACATTGGCCATTAAAAAAAAATTTTGTTTTAAGATTTTACTTATTTATTTGACAGAGATCACAAGCAGGCAGAAAGAGAGAGGAAGGGAAGCAGGCTCCCTGCTGAGCAGAGAGCCCAATGTGGGGCTCCATCCCAGGACCCTGGGATCATGACCTGAGCTGAAGGCAGAGGTTTTAACCCACTGAGCCACCCAGGCACCCCTAAAAATTTTTTAAGTATATAGCTTGGTAGCCTTGGATATATTCACTTGGTTGTACAACCATCATCACTGTGCACCTCCAGAACTTTTTCATCTTCCCAAACTAAACTCTGTCGCCAGGAAACAGTAACTCCCCACTCTTCTTTCTCTGGCTCCTGGAAACCACCATTCTACTTTCTCCATGAATTTACTTACATGAGACTACTCTAGGTGTCTCATGTAAGTGGCTTCATACGATGTGTTTTGTCCTTTCATGTCTCATTTCATTGAGCACAATGTCTTTAAAGTTCATTCATGTTGTAACACTGGTCAGCATTTCATTCCTTTTGAAGGCTGAATTGCTAGTCCATCGTATGTAGATAATGCACTTTGTTTATCTGTTCATCCGTCAGTGGACGTTTGGGCTGTTTCCACTGTTTGGCTATTGTAAATAATGCAGTGAACACAGGGGTACATGTATCTTTTCAATTTAGTGTTTTCATTTTCCTCTGATAAAGACCCAGAAGTGGAATTGCTGGATTATATGGTAGTTTATTTTTTTTTATTTTTGGGAATTTCCGTATTTTTTCTAGAGTGGCTGCCCTGATTTGCATCTCCACCAATAGGGCTAGAAGGTTCCCCTTTCATGTACCTGTTGGCCATCTTTATGTCTTTGGAAAAAGTGTCCTCTGCCTGCTCTTCAATCAGATTGTCTGGTTCTTAGTTGTTGGGTTATGTGAGTTCTTTATATACGTTAAATATTAACCCCTTACTAGATAAATGGTTTGCAGACATTTCTTCCCCAGGTAGTAGATTGCCTTTTCATTTTGCCTTTGGTTTCCTTTGCTGTGCAGAAGCTTTTTAGTTTAATGGAGTCCTGTTTGTTTATTTTTGCTTTTGGTGTCAAATCCAAAAAAAAAAAAAGTCATCACTAAGACTGATGTCAAGGAGCTTTCTGCCCATGTTTCTTCTAGGAGTCTTATGGTTTCAGGTCTTACATTCAAATCTTTAATCCAGTTTGAGTTATTTTTTTATTTATGTTATTTTGAGATATATATATATATATATATATATATATATATATATATATATATGGTGTGAGATAGTGGTCAGTTTCATTCTTTTGCGTGTGGCTGTCCAGTTTTCCCAACACCATTTATTGGAGAGACAGTCCTTTCTCCCTTCTATATTCTTGGCTCCTTTGTTGTAAATTAATTGATCATGTATGCATGGGTTTATTTCTGGGCTTCCTATTCTGTTCCCTTCATCTATTTGACTATTTTTATGCCAATACCATACTGTTTTGATTATTACAGTTTTATAATATAGTTCAAAATCAGGGAGTATGATTCCTTCTGGTGGCATTTTTTAGAGTTTTCCATTACTCAGCCTTTTAATGAATGATCTTTTCCCTCTTTCCATGGGATTTTGAGCAGACACAGGAGACATACATCTCCACCGAGCTGCTATCTCAACTGGCCCCCTCAAATCGTTTATATTTATGAATGCCTAAAAATCACCAAGCTCTGTGGTAGACACTGAGGAGAGAGGAAAGGAAATTGTCTCGGCCCTTCAGGGAATTCAGAGACCCGTGGGGAGGGTAAAGCCATCACAAAAATCCGGAGTGGAATCCTGGATGCTTTATATAATTTTTAATTTACATTCAGTTAGTTAATATAGAATGTATTATTAGCTTCTGAGGTAGAGGTCAGTGATGCATCCGTCTTATATAATTCGCAGTGCTCATTATATCACCTGCCCTCCTTAATCCCGGATGCTTTAGAAGCTGGAAGAAACTTGAAGACCATGGCACCCAGGCTCTCCTCATTTTAGAGTTCAGGAGGCTGAGGCCCAGGGTGGGTGAGGAAGTACAAGCAGAGGCTCTGGTGGCTTTAAGAAGGGAGAGACTCCACCAGGTTGGGAGATCAGGGAAGACTCCTCAGAGGAGGAGGCATCTGCAGTCGGTTTTTAGGGATGGAAGGAGGGAGCAAAAATGTGGAGTGGGAGTGTCACATGTGTTTAGAAGAGGGTGTGGGACGCCCTAGGATCCTAGGGTGGAAGTGCTTGGGGACAGAAAAGGGAGGTTGAGGTCAAGTTACTAAGAAGGGAAGGATGCCAGTGGGTGTTTAGCTGCCCCCCTGAATGCAGGCTTTCAAAGTGGACTCTGCACCAGGCAGGTCTCGCTCTTCAAGGAGCCTTCTTACTGGCTTCTGGCTAGACTCCATCTTCTCCATTGCTTTGCATTATTAAGCACCCACCACAAGTTGGGCACTGTGCCAGGTGCCAGAGCTAGGACAGGGAGCACAGCAGACACAGCCCACGGCCTAGTGGGACATCAGAGATTAAGCAACAACAACAAAAAACTCACACAGTGCACTAGCTGCTGGGGGAGGCTGTGTGGCAGAGGCCTAAGCGCACAGGCTCTGGGGAAAGACCGCCTGGCTGGGCCCTTGACCAGCGAGTGGCTTGCAGCAGTGTTACACAGTCTCTCTGAGCCTCAGTCTCTCCCCCTGTAAAATGTAGGTGACGACCAGCCCTATCTTAGGGCACTGTCAGAAAAATCAAGTGAGTTCGCACATGTACAGCCCTGAGCACCTGGCACAGGATCAGGAGGACATAAATACTAGCTGCTCTGTCACTCGTGCCCGTCATTGTAATAAGTGCCACAGAGAAGGCATATGTTTGCAGATGACAGAGAGACTCCAATATTTGGGGTCCCAGGAAGGCCTTTCTGAGGAAGTGGCCTTACACTGGAACCCAACAAATGAAAGGGACAGGGATGGAGGGAGCATTTTAGGCAAAGAAAGCAGCCCGTGCAAAGGGCCCGCAGGCAGAAAGCATTTCCCCCCACCTTCGCCCAGGGTAGTCAGACTTTCAAGATGGCCTCCGTGATGCCATGGTGCCGCACTCCACTGCTCTGGAGTCTGCTCCACTGCTCCAGGCTCTCGCGTGTCCCCTCTCCTTGAGTGTGGCCTGGACCCAGTGACTTCTTCTCCCAAATATAACGCTGCAAAAGCGACGGGATGTCACTCTGTGTTAAAGTGACCATGACTTTCATCTGATCACATTTTGCTGTTGACACTCTCTCTTGCTTGCTCACTGTCCTGTTGTGGAATGCTAGGGAGAGGCCCATGTGGCCCAGAGCCAAGGGAGACCTCTGGCCAATAGCTTATGAGGAACCAAGGCCTCAGCACGGTGGTCCCCAAGGACCCAAACCCTGCTGACGACCCCATGACCATGGAAGCTGATCCTGTCCCAGCTCACCCTGGAGATGACTGTGGCCTTGGCTGACACTCTGCTTGCTGTCATGGAGGGAACCTGAGCCCTGAGGGCCTAGCTAAGCCTTACCTGCATTCCTGACTCACAGAAACTACCACATAATACCTGTGTGTTGTCTCAGCTGCTTGCTCTGTTAGGCAGAATTAGATAACAAAGACGCCTCCAAAATGAAGGCAGGGTCAGTAGAAAGAGAAGGAAGATCTAAGAGAAGACAGTTGGTACCTGGACAGAAACTTGGAATCCCAGGATCCCTGACAAGAAGGGACCTGACCTCCATCTATCCCCCCTATCTGGTGCTGGAATCACCACCTCTGTTTCTATTGCGGTGGGGACAGGAAACTATCTTCCAGGTGGGTCCATTTCGGTCATGGCTAGCTCTAACTGCAGGAAAGGACTTTCCCTTCTGGAGCAGAACCTCTACGCCTGCAGCCCCATGCTTGGCCAGGTTCTGCCCTCGGGACCACAGGGGACAAGCCTCATTTCTTCTTCTCAGCATGGCATAAACATGCAAGCGGGGAGTCAGAAAGTCCTGGGTTCAAATCCCAGTGCTGCCATTGACAGCTGTGCCCCCGAGCAGCCATGAACCTCGAGGGTCTCGTCTTATAAAAACCAGGGTCTGCCTTGTTGAGCTGTGCGGGGGTCTAAGTGAGATAAACTCAGGATGTCCTTAGTACCAGGCCTGGTGCATAGCAGGTTCTCAGTATTACTGCCCATGGGCCGCCTGGGTGGCTCAGTTGGTTAAGCATCTGACTCTTGATTTTGGCTCAGGTCGGGATCTCTAGGTCATGAGATAGCCCCAAGTTGGGTTCCATACTAAGTGTGGAGCCTGTTTAAGAGTCTTTGTCTCCCTCTTCTGCCTCTCACTCCACTTTCACTCCACTCCCTATTCATGTGCTCTCTCAAAAAAAAAAAAAAAATATATATATATATATATATATATACAGAGAGAGAGAGAGCGCGCAAGTGTGTATGTGTGTGTGTATATATATATAAAACATGTTAACATATATAACATATATTATAGAATATATAGCATATATATATCATATATATTCTATAATATATATAACATAACACATAAATATATTAATATGTAATTATATCTTCATATATAAAGTATAATTATATATTAATATTGTATGATATGTAACATATATAACATATATTAATACTGTAGTTATATATGACACACATATATATAATCTATAAATAATATAAATATATATTAATATAATCTATATATAAATAATATAGATTAATAAAATCTATAAATAATATATCTATAAATAATATATAACATATTATTTATAGATGATATATATTTACATATATATTATATATGTATTCCCCACAACTCTGGCAGATTAGAGATGACTGCAAAGTCACTGACTCCTCCTATCAACAATAGGGTCTCCATCGTTTCCCCTTGAATCTGAGCGGCAGGATATGACGCCGCTTGACCAACACAATGTGGTGAAACTGAGCTGTGAAAGCTTCAGGGCCCAGGGTTTGAGAGACACGCAGCTACCATGGCTGACCCTCAGTCCTCATGGCTTTGGAGCCCTGAGCTGAATGGAAGGAGCCTCACTGCCCAGAGGCTTTCCTGGAGAGGCCCCATGTGGGAGTTCTGATCTAGAGCTCCAGCTGAGCTCAGGCCTCCAGCCATCCCTGCCAGGGAGCCAGACATGTGAGTGAAGCTGCCTTGGGCCTATTCACCCCTGAATGCCTCCAAGTAAACTCAGTCGATGATGCACAGAATAGAAGAATCAGGCAAAGGAGCCCTGTTGGAATTCCTGCCCCTCCAAACCAGAGCCAGTAAAATGGTGGTTTAAGCTGCTGAGCTTTGGGTCATTTGTTGCACAGCTGTAGACAATCAGAGCATCCACTGTGCAAATATGCGAACATAACTTTTCATCCAGAGTGAACCTGTCCACCCCCTCAACAGTTGTTCACGAGATGGGGTTTTGAGTTTTAGGACCATTGTGATCAACTGTCTCCTGGACAATTGAAGCCTGGCATGAAGACAACCCTCAGGATAGTCTGGCCCACAGTACTAGTTAGGACTTCATCCAGAATGATTTCACTAAAAAGGAAATGATTGACTCACAACGGCTTCAGGGATGGCTGGGTCCAGGTGTTCCAGTGAGGTCAGTCTCCATTTCCTTTGCGAGGGCTTTATTTTCAGGCTTTTCTCCTAGAGGCAAAAGGCTTTAGAAAGTCAGCTCCAGGGGCACCTGGGTGGCTCAGTGGGTTAAGCCTCTGCCTTCAGCTCAGGTCATGATCTCAGGGTCCTGGGATGGAGTCCCGCATTGGGCTCTCTGCTCGGCAGGGAGCCTGCTTCCTCCTCTCTCTCTGCTTGCCTCTCTGCCTACTTGTGATCTCTCTGTGTCAAAGAAAGAAAGAAAGGAAGGTAGAAAGAAAGAAAGAAAGTCAGCTTCACCTCCTCTCAGGTAAAAGTGCAGATGGAAACTTCATTTTCCCAGCAAAAGTTTCAGTGATTCTCTTTGGTTCATGGTTGGGTGAACCAGTCAGAGCCAATCCCTGTGGCCAGAGAGGCGGAATTGATGAAGTTCTTGAACCTAGGTGGGGTTCGGTGGGGTGAGGTTTGGAGCCGACGGCTAAAGAAAGAATTCTTAAGACGTCTCTGGTGCAAAAAGGTGGTTTATTAGAGCACGGGGACAGGAAGCCAAGGGAGACTCCTGTCTAGCAGGATTGTGAGCTCTGCAAGTTAACTATTTGCTTATTGTTCATGGCAGTCAGGGCTGCCTGAAGGATGCTACACTTATGGAGGGGAAAGGGTGAAGAGGGGGTGCAAGGCGCCAGCTTTTGCTTTGTCCTCAGCCAGCCTCCTGCTCCCTCATCAGAATGGCCCAGGATCCCAGAGACAGGGTCTCCACCATCCAAACCATATGGACCAAGAGTAGGGAGGTGAGATTGTACAAAGGAGAATTAAGGGTACTGCCATGGGAAGGATGAGTGGATGGCTGGACAGAACTATAAACATCCACCTCGGCAGTTAAAAGGAGAGTGAAAATTCACCTCCTTCATTCTAGATAACATACTTCTATTAATGCAAGCTAGGGCCATCCTTGCCTCACATCAGATTAGCAGGGGGGTATTTTTCCTCAACTAATACTGCTTGGCTTCATCTCCCTCACCCTCTACCATCTAGGGATGCAGACATTGGAAGGTCCTTCCTCTCCATCTCCGTCCCAAGCACAGTGAGGCTTTCAGCAGCAAATCAATGAGCAAGACTAGGGCCAGGTCTAGGAGATTGGCCAACCCTCCCCTCACTGAGTCACAGTGATTCAACACAGACAGCTAAGGCCTGGAGGCAAATTTTACTCCCAACATGGATGGCTCAGGGAAGCCTGGGTGGCTCAGTGGGTTAAGCCTCTGCCTTCAGATCAGGTTATGATCTCAGGGTCCTGGGATCGAGTCCCGCATCAGGCTCTCTGCTTTCCCCTCTGTCTCTCTGCCTTCCTCTCTGCCTACTTGTCATCCCTCTCTCTCTCTCTGTCAAATTAAAAAAAATAAAATAAGATTAAGGGATAGTCCTTACCTCACAATGTTGTGTTTAAAAACAAAATTCAGGGGTGCCTGGGTGGTTCAGTCGGTTAATTGTCTTCTTTTGGCTCTGATCCTGATCCCGGGGTCCTTGGATCCAGCTCTGAAAACAGGCTCCCTGCTTAGTGGGGAGCCTGCTTCTCCCTCTCTCTCCCTCTGCTGCTCCCCCTGCTTGTGCTTTCTCTCACTCATTCTCCTGCTGTCAAAAAAATAAGTAAAATATTTTTTAAAATAAAATAAAAACAAAATGCAACTGAGCACACTTGAAGATATAATTTGCTTTATTTCATGATTCATGAATCAGGCAGCATCCCATCTAGCAAGTGGAGGGGAGCTCTGAGGTGTGGTACCTCAGAGTGGAAGTGGAAGGTTTCTATAGGAAAGAGAGTGGGTCAGGAAGTTATGAGCAAGGAAAAAGAAAGGACTGTTTCAGGCAAGGTCACCTTTGCTTAGGTGGAAGGGCAGAGGTCTTACTGAGTGGACTACTTCATCTTCCTTTGGGAAACAGAGGAACCCGGGGACAGATGGCCTCTTGGGTGCTGATCAGAAAATTCCTGATTGACCCCTAAGACTTCCATTTCTGAGGGAGGTTGAAACTGCAGTTAGATTAGGTATTAAGCTCACTTTGGTGACTTGACCTAAGTGACACCATTCTGGGCCTATCATTTTCTTTTTAACAGTTACAACAGGATTAAATGAGAGCAGGCAGATAACACATAATCACACACAGTCACACAATAAAGCCCCTTAATGTACACTGGATCCATACGGTAGGCATAACCATCCATCATCTCCCATGGGCTTACTCTGCTGTTAGAATTATGAAGCCTTGACAGTTACCCAGTGGTTTTTGTAATCTGCACTTCCAGCCGATTTTTCTATCCAAGCAGAGTTCCCCACTTCTTCCCAGCTTACCCCACCTCCCTGTCCCCTCCGCAGATGAGTTCAGGCACAGGCCAGGAGGGCGGGAGGTGTGCACGCCAGAGGACGGGGGCAGAGTGCTGGGCACAGGGCCCAGCCACCAGGCACGCGGCGTTCCCGCTCTGCACCCGGCCCTCCGTCATGCGAGGTGGCCCGGGGCTCACGGAGGCGACTTCGGGGAACCGAGTGAGCGGCCGTGTGCAGAGCCCCATGCGCCGCACAGCCGCGGGTGATTCAGCGCGGGACGTGTGCAGGCAGCGGCCGGGGGCGGGCTTTTGCACTCGCCCCGGCTCCTTGTGGCTATAAAGCCGGCCCTCGGCGGTGCGTTTCACCACGCTTCTGCCAAGTGCCTGGTTTTTGTTGTGCTACTGTCTACGGAGTCCAGTTGTCGGTTATTAACGCTATGGATCCCAACTGCTCCTGCGGTACAGGTAAGGGAATTCAGAGTCGTAGGTCTCGGTTCCTCGGGGATGGGGATGTTTGTGGGTAAGGACACTCACCGAGACCTCTTGCATTCCGGCTGTGGAGTCCACGCATGGTTCTCACTGCCCTTTTATTTTTTATTTATTTACTTTTTTTTTTCAGGTGGTTCCTGCACGTGCGCTGGCTCCTGCAAATGCAAAGAATGCAAATGCAGTTCCTGCAAAAAGAGTGAGTGGAATCTTTGGGACCACACTCTTACGCATCCCTACTCTTTATTCCCTGAGGGGAGTTTCAACTGGATCGTTGATAACCTTTTCCTTGGGAGGGGAGGTGCTGCTTCCACGGTGCTCCCACTGTTTAATCTCTGCCATCTTCCTTTCTCCAGGCTGTTGCTCCTGTTGCCCGGTGGGCTGTGCCAAGTGCGCCCAGGGCTGCATTTGCAAAGGGGCGTCGGACAAGTGCAGTTGCTGTGCCTGATCCTAGGGAGCCTGTTTCCGATGTAAATAGAGCGACGTGTGCAGACCTACAGTGTTTCTTGGTGCTTTTTGTTTTGGATACAACCCTGACCAGTTTGCTACATTCCTTGTTGTTTATCCTTATAAAATACGTGAATTACATAATAAAAGCTGTGGACTTAATATTCTCATTTTGTTTTTCCTTTGCGTGCCCACGAGGGTTGGGGTAGGGAATTCCACCAGAATTGCAGAAACCTGTTTCTGGACACAGATGTTAATTCCTTAAGACTGAATGCTTTAAGGCAAAGCCAGTGAGTTCAGGGACCTTCATCTTCGGTAAAATGAAAAGGCATCATTCCAGAGGATATAAAGGCCTGGGAGCCCTGTGTTCTCATGCCAATTTTGTTTTTAAGTAATCACCTATTCCCAGTGTGGGGTTTGAACTCACCGCTCAGAGATCCAGTCACGGCTCTACAAACAGGCAGGTTCCCTATCAATACAGATTTAACGCTCCGGGGTTTCTCTGCCTAACTTCAGTTCCTCATGGAGTCAAGGCTTGAAATTGACAACAGGATGTGTGTTGGGGGAAAAAACCCTCCCCTGTTCTGAATCCTATCTGGGGCTTAAAAAAAAACACCTGTGGGAAAGTCGCGTTTCTTACTTTCTATCCATCCCAAATTAAACCTTGGTTTAATATACATAAGGGTGCCTGGGTGGCTCCGGTAAGTAGCTGCCTTAGACTCCGGTGGTGATTCCAGGGTCCTGGGGATTCAGCCTTCCATCAGGCTCTCTGCTTCTCCCTCTCTCTCTGCCTGCTTGTGTGAGCTCTCTGTAAAAATATTTATAGAGGGTCGTCTGGGTGGGTCAGTGGATTAAGCCTCTGCCTTGGCTCAGGTCATGATCCCAGGGTCCTGGGATCAAGCCTGGCAGCCGGCTCTCCGCTCAGCAGGGAGCCTGCTTCTCCCTCTGCCTGCCTCTCTGGCTGCTTGTGATCTCTGCCTGTCAAATTTAAAAAATATTTATAGAAAAAAAATACAGACTTTATGAAAATGCCATAAAAGAACAATATAAAGCCCATGTTTTTAGGTTGAGCACACATGATTTCAATGAATATGGGAAGAACAGAGTTAGTTTTTATAATGCTCCACATACATATATATGTACACAGAAGATGTCCACTGAGCACTAGAGAGAATTCACAAATGCCCCAGTGCCATGGACCACATACCTTGAAGACCACTGTCCTGGCTATCCCTCCCCACGGGGAACTTGCCTCCTCTCTGCCATTGTGCCACTGAGGGAACACCCTGTAACCCTGAGAGCTCCCTGCTGTGGCTTGGCTCTGAATCTTTGGAAGTTCCTCCCTAGGTCAGGCTGGAATCTGTCCCTTCAGAATCCAGTTGTCCTTGGCAACTTGAAACCAACAGAGTGACTAGAGAACTGGAGGGAAGTGACCAGCCATTTCCCAGCAGGAGGGAGGGTACCTGGGAACTGGTTCCAGATGGAGGAGTTTGCCTGTGAACAGTGTTGGCTGATTTTTGCGCTTTGGAGGGCGTGGTGGTGTTTATTAGGCGGGAGTGAGGCCCACAGTGACTTGTAATTAATGACAACGGTTAGTCCCCCTGGCTATTTGTGGAGGGAATTGCTTCTTGATGTTGGATCACAGGGAAAAGGGAGTCATGTCCGGAGTTGGGCCCCTGCTTGCCGGCAGGTGCCTGGTGTGAAAGGGGGATTTCAGAAGGCAGTGTGTGTCCAGGGCATGGGCTTTGGTGTTAGGCAGTCTGGGTTCACAGCCTACTTTGCCACAGGGGGCCTGGACCAGCTGCTCAACCTCACTGAGCCTCCATTTCTTCCTTTGTAGAAAGGAGATTCTGTCTCTGTGTGGGCATTAAATGACAGCTTCCTGGCTCCTGGCTATGGCTTAATAAACAGTGGTCAGTATGTCCACACCGACATTTGTGGAGAGGGTATCCTGTTGGATCCCAAAAAGCTCTTGGGGAAAGGGTCATTAGTTAGGAAGCATTACTCTGGGTTGGAGGTTAAGGATGGGATTGGAAATCTGCTGACCCAGTGCTGGGGGAGGGGAGGTACCTCCTACGCGATGTCCCCAGGGACAAGATGCAGCCATAGCGTTTGGACAGACATGAAAGTCTTTACCATCCTTCACGTCCTCTGGTCTGTAGGAATCAGTGAGAGAGTGAACATGCAGGGGCTGGAGTAATTGTGCTGTCCTCTGAAAGGTTAAGCAAACTGCCCAGGGTCACACAGCCCCTAATTAGGGGTCTCCGGTCCATCGCTGCCTGATGATGATTCACTAGGTGCTTGTATCGCTTCTCACTAGTCAAAGCTGGAAGAGCCTTTGGGGATGGACCAGTTGCTCCCCAGCTTGAAACATGGGAAACCAAAGCCCAGAGCGGTCACAGAGCTATGCAGAGGGTCTGACTGTCAGCTCAGGGCTCTCCTCACGCTGCCTCTGTGCCAGGCGTCCAGTGTCTCACCTTTCCCATGAAGTCATGGTGCCGGGCGCTAGTGGGAGGCCATGATGCTGCAGTAAGCCCACCTGAGTGCCACTCCCCCCAGTGTCACAGCTGCTTGACATAAATCTCTCTGGCATACAGCTTCCTCTACTCTAAAAAGGGCAAAAAAAAAAAAAAAAAAAAAAAGGCATATGACTCAAATGATTGAATTAATACATATAAAGAACTTAGAACAGTGTATGGCATGTGATGAGTGGTCTATTAATATTCACTGTTACTTTATTATTATTATATGTACATAGCATAAGGCATATTTGTTTATTTCCAGACAAACACCTGGGCCTGAGGTGCTAGGTATGACTTTATTATTATGATGCATAGCATAGGACAAATAAGCTCAGGCTGGTATGCGCGGTTATGTTTCCTGTGTGGTCTTTATCAGCCACATAAGAATATGACCTATGGGCCAGAGAGCATCATTCAATCTCCTCCACACAACTGTGATCCGCATGGTGGGTATAAAGCCATGAGAAAGATGTTCTGTGCCTTATATCAGATACCAAAAGACACCTGCTCATTTTGTTACCAATTACACCATATTTTATTAAACATTGTACTTTGAAATCATTCCTGTTTTAATTTACATGAAAAGGAAACTGTTTATCCTTAACTGAAAATGAGAATCAGTCTTATTCCAGACATAGAAAATAGCAAGAAAAGCATAGTTAGTATATAAGAATATAATATATAACTATATATATTTCACTAATCAGTCACCTTTTTTTTTTGCTACCCATGGTTAATGTGGCAGCATTTTTTTTTTTTAAGATTATGTTTATTTATTTGTCGGACCGAGAGCACAAGCAGAGGGAGAAGCAGGCAGAGGGTGAAGCAGGCTCCCTGCTGAGCCGGGACCTTAACATGGGACTCGATGCGAGGACCTTGGGATCATGACCTGAGCCGAAGGCAGACCCTTAACCAACTGAGCCACCTAGGAGTCCCAATGTGGCAGCCTAACTCTTAATGAAAAGGTTCCAAGCAGTAGGCAAGTGTAGCCATTCCCACGTTACAGTCAGCTTTATCATAGACCTTCTCTTTCCCTTAGAAAGCTGACTGGATTCATCAGAGTACAACTTCCTAGCTGTGGGACCTGGGCCAAGTAACTTAGACTTCTGTATTGTAGTTATCCATTAAGAAAAAGTGCTTAGGAGTAATAGTAATTCCCTTTTGGGGTCTTTGTGAGGGTACACAAATCAAAAGTGAATATAACATGGCCTGACACATACAAAATGATATTTAAAGTCTCAGATGTTGAAACGGAAATAACTACTTTTTTTACTTTTTTATTCAGAGACCGGTCTCCCTATCACCATCTCACCCTCTGGAAATCGCTGGGACTGGGGTGTCCCAGCAGGTGTGGGGAGCACTAGTTGTAATGCCAAGAAGACCCTGCATGATCGCGCCCCTATATCCGTTTGGGCGAGCAGAATGGAGAGAGGCAGCGGTCTGGGACGGTCCGCCACACAGTGCACAGCAAAAAAACGGCCTGAAACCCCAACCCCACCTGGGGCCACGGGGACGACAGGTCAAGGGAAGCAAAGGTCACATTCAATGCCTATCCTCTGCACACAACTCTCTCAGATCGCTCTGCACACGCCCTCCCCACACTGGGAGAGTCCAGGGTTGCACACGGGCTCCAGGAAAGGGCGACCCCGGGGACGCCTGCACCGGGTATAGGGGTGGGGAAGGCGGTCCGGACCCAGGCGCCGGGTTCCCAGAACACGCGGTAACAGGGTCGGTTACCGACCTCGGGGAGACCCACAGGGGCGGGCAGGGTGACTGAGACACGGCATGCCAACCCGCGCGCATCCCCTCCGCACCGTGCGCAGCGAGCCCAACCGATCCCCCCCCCACACCCCTCCCCCGAGACTCGTGCGCCCGGCCCGGCCAAGTGCACACAGCACCGCCAAGGCCAAGGCGGGAGGTGCGCTCCCGGCGGGGCGGGTGCAAGGGCAGGGGCGGAGCCTTTGCGCCCGGGCCACCGGCTCCGCCTATAAAGTCAGCCCGCGGAGGCGGGTCGTTAAAGTTCTTAATAGATTGCACTTGTGGTGTTTGGTGTCGTCTGTTCGGGTTGCTCTTTCTATTCAATTGGAAATGGATCCCAACTGTTCCTGCTCTAGCGGTAAGAGACCACGTATTTGGAGTCTTAGAGAGGATGTTTCGTAGGTTACTGTAGTGTGTTCTTGGAGTCAGAAGGGCGGGTTTTGGGGGTTGGAGCTGAAGTAGACTTTTAAGAGTCAGCACGTGTTGCAGGTTGTTTTTTGCAACACGTATGTCCGAGTTTTCCTCATTTCTTCGGCTTAGAGTGGAGGGTGTTTGTGGTTACGTTGAGGTTTGTTGTGGGCCGGGGCTGCTGGTTGGGGACCGCTGTTCAGGCTTTGGGGGGTGCCAGGAGGTGATGGCAGGCGGGGACTCTGTTTGGCTTACGTTGGTCCTGGAGTTTGGGATCCTCTTTGTGGAGTCAAGATTTGGAAGTGACCTGCGTTTTCCAACAGTAGAGGAAAGTGGGGTGTTTCTTAATGGTACTCGGTGGGTCAAGAAAGGAGCTCCCAGGGCTGGGCAATAGCCGGCGGCACAGGGAGGTTTGGTTGACCGAGTGCTGGGGCTCCTACATCATCCTTGCTCACTACTGTTTATTTTCTTGGCAGGTGGCTCCTGCACGTGCGCTGGCTCCTGCAAATGCAAGGAGTGCAAATGTACTTCCTGCAAGAAGAGTGAGTGGAGTAGGCTCTTCCGTGGGCATCAGGGTCTGGGCTTGGGGTGGGTGTGTTGGGGAAGCCCAGAGCTGAGCAGGCAGGAGCAGGCCAGTGACTCAGTCTCTGCGCAGCCCCCACCTTGAGTCCCTGACTCCGAATTGGAGCTGAAAGGGCATGTAGAGGGGTGAGTTCCAACCTCAGTCTAGAACAGGAAGACTGAGGCTCTGAGAGGTCAGCAGATAGTGTCCGGGAAGGAGGCAGAACTACAGTCTACGTTCTGCCTCCTGCTGTAGCTTTCCAAACTCTCCAGTGTCCTGAACACTTGGTATACATGAGCTTGGTGGCCACGTGTAGTTTGGCTGATGTGGTGCAGCTCATTTCTGTGGGGACAGCCGGGAGCTGCTAGGCAGGGGGCTCCCCCTCGCTGATTTCAAGGATTTCTATCTGGAAGGCAGCGGATCAGCCTGTCTTGTCTCTGGGCCCCTGTCACTGTATCTCCAGACATTCTGCCCTGTCTTGGAATCAGATGGGGGCAGGACAGTCTCTTCTAGAGTGTAGGACACTCTACATGTAGCATGTCGTTCTCAAGTCAGGGTCCTCTGGGGCTGGGGGCAGGGCCTGTGCCAAGCCTGCTCTTAAGATGGGGTTCTCTGATGCTTTGGCTCTTGTCACCTAGGCTGCTGTTCCTGCTGCCCAGTGGGCTGTGCCAAGTGTGCCCAGGGCTGCGTATGCAAAGGGGCGTCGGACAAGTGCAGCTGCTGTGCCTGATCTTGGGGAGCCCGTTCCCGATGTAAATAGATCCACATGTACAACTCCACAGTAAAGACTTAATTTTTCATACTACTTGACCCATTTGCTACATTCCTGTTTTTATGAAATATGAGTTACAATAAAAATTTAAACTTACTCTGGCTGTTTTCTTTTGTGCTCTTCTGAGATCGGGGATTGCAATCCCATCGTGGTTGGGGTGGGGTGGGGAGTTAGACCTGGAACAGAGACCTGGGTTCTGGACCCAAGAATTGGTCCGTAACAACTTCCCTTACGCAAGTTGATGATCTCCCGTCAGTTTTTCGACAGAAGGTGAAATTTAAACGGGGTTTGCAATGTGTCTGCTAGGTTGACCTAAGGGTATGGGGTGGGTTCATTTTCCTTCTTGAAAGAGTTAATCTTAAGAACTTTTTTTTTTTTTTTTTTTTTAAGATTTTATTTGTCAGAGGAGCAAGAGTACGCACAGGGAGAGTGGCAGGCAGAGAGAGAAGCAGGCTCCCCGCCAAGCAAGGAGCCCAATGTGGGACTCAATCCTGGGACGCTGGGACCATGACCTGAGCTGAAGGCAGCTGCTGAACCAACAGAGCCACCCAGGCATCCCAAAGAACTTAAGTTTTATTTCATTCTTGGAATTCTGTCAAACTTAGGTTCTCAGCAATGTTGGCTTTCAAAAACACTCAGGCATGTGGCTGGCTCAGTCGGAGTTTGCAATTCTCGATCTCAGTTGATGTATGTTCAAGCCTCCATGTGTGTAGAAGTTACTTCAAAACTTAAGTACTCGGGATGCAGCCCAATTACCCACTTGATAAGGCTTTTCCTCACCAGGTTTCTAAAACACTTCAGGGACCAATTTTTTTTTTTTTTCTTAAAGATTTTATTTGACAGATCACAGGTAGGCAGAGGGGAGGAAGCAGGCTCCTTGCGGAGCAGAGAGCCGGTTGTGGGGCTTGATCCCTGGACCCTGGGATCATGACCCGAGCTGAAGTCAGAGGCTTTAACCCACTGAGGCACCTAGGTGCCCCCCAATTTTTATTTTCTAACACAAGATTTAAGCTTTGGAAAAAATTTGTAACAGGCACATTGCAAACCCCATTTTTTAAAATTTCAATAAGCATATGAGGAACAGTAACTGAGAAATTGTAAAGTACACATTCATTCATTGAAAGTGTGCATGGAACAATAGAAACAATTCACGAGGTTTGTCTCATGACCATCTTGAGTAGCTCCGTCTGCCACACGGGCTCCATTGGTTTGGGCTGGTGTCCCAACCATTTCCCAGTGAGAGGTAGGGTACCTGAGAACTGGTTCCAGATGGAGTTCACTGCTGCTTGGGAACGGTGCTGGCTGATACCACTGTGCAGGTTGCATTTATTAGGAGTGAGGCCCACAGTGACTTGTAATTAACACCGCTGATTGGTTCCCCTGGCTGTTTTTGGAGGAATTGCTACTTGACCTTGGATCAAAGGGAAGAGGGAGTCATGTGGCCCTGAGTCAGGCTGCTGCTTGCCCGCAGGTGCTTGGTGTGAAAGGGTGATTTCGGAAGGCAGTGTGTGTCCCCTGCGTGGGCATTGGTGGGTTCACAGCCTACTTTTCCACCTCCCGGCCAACTGACCTAGGCAAGTCATTGGTACTTGCTAAGCCTCCATTTCTTCATGTATAAAAAAGATTATTTTGCAATGTGGGGAATTAAATGAGATAGTGGCCTGGCTTCTACCTAGGGCTTTTAATAAACAGGGCCACTATGGTCACTCCTATATTCACACTGACATTTGTGGAGAGACTGCTAGCTCCCAATAAGCCTCAGGGAAAGGCCCATTGGTTTAGAAGCATTTCTCTGGGCTGGAAGCTAGAGATGGAATTGGAAATTTGCTTACCTGGGGTCCGGGGGAGCATGGATGGCTAGCAAAAAGGCCCTCTGGACAGGAGGCTGCCACAGCATTTGGATAGACCAAGGGTCTTTCCATCGTTTATGTCATTTCACCTGTACAGGAACCAGTGAGAGAGTGAATGTGCAGGGGCTGAAGTGATTGTGCCAATTTCCAGAGAGGTTAAGCCACCAGCCCAAAGTCACACAGCTCCCAGTCAGAGTCGTGACCCAACTGGCTGGTCAGGATGCTAGTGGGTGCTAAATTCTGCCTGTCATTTTCCAGAGCTGGAGGGTCCTTTGAGATAGTCTAGTTGTGCCCTATCTTGAGACGTGGGAAACCGAAGCCCAGAGAGGTTAGAGAGCTATGTAGAAGTTCTTCCCACACTGCCTCTGTGCCAGGTGTCCAGAGTCCTCACCTTTCACACGTACGGGGTGGTGGGTGAGGCCATGATGCTGCAGTCAGCCCACGGGAGTGCCAGTCCCACCCATGTCACAGCTGTGTGACATGAACCTCTTTGTGGCTCAGTCTCCCGCTCTCTATAAAGGGGAAAAAAATAGGGTGTGGCTCTTAGAAGGAAATGATGCAAAGATTAAATTCATTAATCTTAGAAGTAATGCAAAGAAATTAGAATGATGCCATACAAAATACAAATCAAAACCACAATGAGATACTACCTCACACCAGTCAGAATGGCTAAAATCAACAAGTCAGGAAATGACAGATGCTGGCGAGGATGCAGAGAAAGGGGAACCCTCCTACACTGTTGGTGGGAATGCAAGCTGGTGCAACCACTCCAGAAAACAGCATGGAGGTTCCTCAAAATGTTGAAAATAGAACTGCCCTATGACCCAGCAATTGCACTACTGGGTATTTACCCTAAAGATACAAACGTCGTGATCCGAAGGGGCACGTGCATCCGAACGTTTATAGCAGCAATGTCCACAATAGCCAAATTATGGAAAGAACCTAGATGTCCATCAACAGATGAATGGCTAAAGAAGATGTGGTATATATACACAATGGAATACTATGCAGCCATCAAAAGAAATGAAATCTTGCCATTTGCGACATGGATGGAACTAGAGTGTATCATGCTTAGCGAAATAAGTCAAGCGGAGAAAGACAACTATCATGTGATCTCCCTGATACGAGGAAGTGGTGATGCAACATGGGGGCTTAAGTGGGTAGAAGAATAAATGAAACAAGATGGGATTGGGAGGGAGACAAACCATAAGTGACTCTTAATCTCACAAAACAAACTGAGGATTGCGGGGGGGGGGGGGGTTGGGAGAAGGGGGGTGAGGTTATGGGCATTGGGGAGGGTATGTGCTTTGGTGAGTGCTGTGAAGTGTGTAAACCTGGCAATTCACAGACCTGTACCCCTGGGGATAAAAATATATGTTTATAAAAAATTTAAAAAAAAAAGAATGATGCCATACACATACACAGTAAGTAATCCACATTAGCTATTATTTTATTAATAGCGTTCATAGCTTTGGAGATGTTTTCTATTTCCAGATAAAAAAGGCCAGACTTGTGGGCTTAGCTGCATGTCCTGTACTGTCCTTATCCACCCAAAGAATATGCGACCAGCTGCCCAGAGAAAGTTACCCTCTCCTCCCACAAAAGAAGGAACTGCACTAGGGATATAAAGCCAAAAGCCAGATGGCCTATGTCCTCATAATAGACACAGAAGGACGCCTGCCATTTCTGCAGTCCTTTGCACCAGTAATTTACTTAACATTTTCTTTTGAACAATTCATATTTCCTGAAATATATTTATATGAAAAGCAAACTCTTTGCCACTCCTGAAAATGAGAATGAGTTTACTTCTAGACAAAGAGGTGTGTGTGTGTGTGTGTATGTAAATTCCTTCTGTTATCACTTTGTCACTCCCAGGATTGAGCATCGGACAGCAGAGAGGTGCTGAAGACGTACCTCTGGGGTGAAGGGAAGCTTTGTCATCTACTTTTTTTTTTTTTTAAGATTTTATTTATTTAGTAGTAATAAAATAATTTATTTTATTTATTAAGTAGGCAGAGAGGCAGGCAGAGAGAGAGAGAGGAGGAAGTGGGCTCCCTGCCTAGCAGAGAGCCCCATTCGGGGCTCAATCCCAGAATCTTGGGATCATGACCTGAGCCAAAGGCAGAGGCTTAACCCACTGAGCCACCCAGGTGCCCTATCATCTACTTTCTTTCCCTCCAGGAGTGGCTGGAAGCAGATCCAGGACTCCACCTCCCAGCACTGTGACCCTGGGTTAGCTACCTTAAAATTCTTGCACTGTGTGCATTTCTGCCTTTGGGAAACTGGCTCATAACTAATGTCCCCTTTAGGATCGATGTTGGGGTTCAAAATGCGGAGTGATAAGCAACACCCAGAACAGACTACACACTATGTAGTTCTCAGGAATACTGAAAGGGACAGAACCACCTTGCTTTGTTATTTGAAGCCAGGTCCGCCTGTCATCTAAAAGGATCCCTTCTGGGGGTGTGGTGAAGGGGGTGGGTAGCATCCTATACTTTGGGAACCTCCACCCTGAGTGGGGTGACTGGACAGGGCTGAGGAGAGCCCCTAGAAAGTTTCCGCAGAGGAGCGCCAGGACAAACGTGCCCATGCATCCCTTCTGTCTTAGGGGGTGGGGGGCCGGGGGAGGAGGAAAGGAAGGGAGCCAGAAGCCTGAGCTCACCACCTTGCTGTCTACAAGAGCCATGGCGGAGGGCCCAAGATGGGGTTAGGGGAGGGGGCCAGTGGAGATCACTAAATGCTATGTAATTCTTGGAATGTTGAAAGGGAAATAACCACTTTTTTTTTTTTTTCTTTATTTAAAGCCAGGTCTCCTATCACCTAAAAGGATACCTCCTTTGTGGGTACCTCACCCTCTGGAAACCGCCGGGACTGGGGTGCCCCAGCAGGTGTGGGGAGCACTAGTTGTAAAGCCAAGAAGACCCTGCACGATCACGCCCTTATATCCGTTTGGGTGTGCAAAATGGAGAGAGGCAGTGGTCTGCGTCGGCCACACAGTGTACAGCAGAAAATGGCCTGAAAGCCCAGCCCCACCTGGAGACATGGGGAAGAAAGGCCAAGGGACACAAAGGTTACATCCATCTCCTGTCCTCTGCACACAACTCTCTCGGATCGCTCTGCACAACCACTCGCCCCACTGGGAGAGGCCAGGGTTGCACACGGGCTCCAGGAAAGGACGACCCCGGGGACGCCTGCACCGGGTACGGGGGGTGGGAAGGCCGTCCGGACCCAGGCGCCGGGGTCCAGGAACACGCGGGAACAGGGGCGGCTACCGACCTCGGGAAGACCCGGGGCGAGCTGGGAAGCTGAGACACCTCGTGCCCCCGGCGCGGTGCGTAGCGAGCCCTACTGCCCTCCAGGGACTCGTGCGCCCGGCCCCGCCAGGTGCACACAGCGCTGCCAAGGCCGAGGCGGGTGCAAGGGCAGGGGCGGGGCCTTTGCGCCGGGGCCACCCGCTCCGCCTATAAAGTCAGCCCGCTGCGGCGTGGTTTTATCGCGCTTTAACCCGCAGCGCTGTGTTTATTGCGTTGTTTGTTTTGAATTTCCGTCCTCGGGGTGGTCCGAAATGGACCCCAATTGCTCTTGCTCCACAGGTAAGGGATCCCGTATTCTGAGTCTTAGGGATACGCTTTCCAGGCGTGGGTCGAGGGGTGTCTCTGGTGTGAGAAGAGCCGGTGTTTGGGGCTGGAACTGAAGTAGATACCTCGAGTCAGCACGTGGTGTGGGTTCACGCCAGCCTCTGGAGAGTACGGCAGTTCTCTTGGGTTTTGGGTTTCAGTTGAGGGTATTTATGGTCGTGTCGAGGTTCCCCTGTTGGTTAGGGAATCTGTCCTCGGACCCGGGGCGCTGTTCTAGCCACGGGGGTGCCAGGACGTGGTGGTAAGTGGGGACTCTCCTTACATGGGCTGATTCTGGAGCTTGGGATCCTCCTTGTGGAGGCACATCTGGGACGGACCTACTTTCCCCAGCAGCAGAAGTGGAGTTTCTCTTAATTCGCTGTGGACAAGAAAGGACCTCCCAGGGCTGGGCACTGGCAGGATGCCTCGGGGACCCTTCGTTGCCTTATTTTTGGGGCTCCCACATCACCCTTGCTCACTGCTCTCTTAACTTTTCCTGGCAGGTGGTTCCTGCACGTGCGCCGGCTCCTGCAAATGCAAGGAGTGCAAATGCGTTTCTTGCAAGAAGAGTGAGTGGAGTGGGGTCTTCTGTGGAGATGGGGAGTGGGGCTGGGCTGGTTGTGGGGAGGGGGAAACCCGGCGCTCAGCAGGCAGGAACAGGTCAGTGACCCAGCCTCTGTGCAGCCCTTGTTCTGAGCCCTTGATTCAGAAATGCAGCTGAAAGGCTATGTAGATAGTTGAGTTTCAGTTTTCTCTGGAACGCTAAGACGGAGGCTCAGAGAGGTCAGTAAGCAGTGTCAAGGAAGGAGCCGGAGCTACAGTCCAGGTGTTCCGTCTCCTGCAGCCTTGGAACTCTCCAGTCTCCTGAACACTTGGTGTACGTTAACTTGATGACCAGTGTGGTTTGCCTGACATGGTGCAGCCCTTTCTTGTGGGGACAGTCCAGAGCTGCGAGGCAGAGGGCTCGCCCTCGCTGGTCTTGAGGACTTCATTAAGATACATGGTTCTGGAAGGGAAGGGACCAGCCTGCATTGTTTTTTGGACACCCTGTCACTGTGTTTCCAGGCATTCTGCCCTGTCTGGGAATCAGATGGGGGCAGGGAGATGGCTTCCTAGTGCCTAGGATCTAGTCTAGGGAGAGCATGTCTTTATCAAGTCAGGGTCCTTGGGCTGGGGCCAGGGCCGGTGCCGGTCCTGTTCTTAGGAAGGGGGGTGGGGTCTCTGATCCTCTGTCCTTTGTCCCCTAGGTTGCTGCTCCTGCTGCCCTGCGGGTTGTGCCAAATGTGCCCAGGGCTGCATCTGCAAGGAGGCGTCGGACAAGTGCAGCTGCTGTGCCTGATCCCGGGGAGCCCGTTCTGATGTAAATAGAACCACATGTACAAACCTCTAGTTTTTTATGTGTTCATACTACCTGACCCAGTTGCTACATTCCCGTTTTTGTAAACTCTTTGAATGAGAGTAAATTCATCTAGATTGTTCTGACTCCAGGTGTCTGGTGATATAATGGGAAGATGGGACTTGGTTCTAATTGGGCTGTAGGGGAAACTGGCTTGGTGGGGGGTGATATTAGCAGAGTCCAGGGTTCTTGTGGTCTGGCCTGGTTCACCTCCTTGAGCTCTTGGGGTTTTATTTGGTTTGGTGGGGTTTTTTTTGACTACTCTTGGCTTGGCTGTGACATGGTTTCCTCGGTCACCTAGAGAGTCCCTGCCCTGTGTCACTGCTTATATTCACTCAGTAGACACCTATGGTGTGTCTACTGGATACATAGCATCATCTACTGTATACATAGGCATTGGGGCTTTCAGTGTTGAGGTAACAGGGTGCTACCAGACTATTGGGGCCTGGTTGGGGAGAGGTCATTACTGAATGGAAAAACGACAGCGGTTGTGACAGAATGCTATTGGGTGAGTCCAAGTAAGGAGACCTCACACAGACAGCTGCATTCCTGTCAGTGGGGACAACTGGAAAGACTGTGATGGGGACAGGGGTGGGCTAGCTCATCTGGGCAAGCGTGTGAGGGGATGTGCTGAGTTGACCTCTGAGAGAAGAGAGCAGAGTCCCTTGTGTCTCCTCTGCTTGACTTGTAACCTGTTTGCTCTGTGAATCCCTTGAAGAGGTCTAGAGTGCTGCACCATGGTCCCATTTCCCCCTTCCCAGCCCCCATTCCAATTTCTTAGGCGTAAGATGGAATGGGGAACCCGGGTTTTAGGGTTGTGATCCCACTGACCACATGGAGCCTTTCAGTGACATGAACTGAGTCTCTGCCAGGGAATGTTTCCATCCTGGTTGGAATTTGAAGCCAATTCCCCAACATAAATGTGGAGGAAACTTGGTGAAGACTGCAGGGGGTGGTCACCATGGAGACCATATAGGCTTAAAGGGCAGCCAGGCTCACTCTACAGAAACATCCAGTTTGGCTGGGCTGGTGTCCCTGGCCCAAACCTTAAGGGCTCTTGGGCGGGGGTGCGGGATGCTGTTGGCCCTGCTTGTTTTGGAAGTCCTGGTGCCACTGTTAACAAACGTACCTGGAGATTTCACAGCTCTACCTTGGAGACTAGGAGCTGCCAGTCCTCTCTGTGGAAGGGTACAACATGTTTCCATTTGGCCTGACAAACATTGTGATCCATTTTTCAAGTCATGTGTCAAGTGGCATCTTGCTTCAGCCCCAAGGGCCATCTCCCCAAGGGGTGGTGGGGTGTCACCATTACGGCATCAGATTAGTTTATATGGCTGCGTCAGACAGCCTCATTGAATTCCAGAAGTTAGTATCTTGAGCTGGGAAAGCAGTTGTGCGTGGCTGCGCTGGGGCCAGCCTGCCTAGTAGGACCGAAGCTCCCGTATTTGGGTGACTTGTGTGGCCTCTTGGTGCCTCCTACTTCTCATCTGTAAAGTGGGGGACAGTTACAGCCTCTACCCAGAGGGTTGTGAGGTTCAATGTGGCTATCATCGTCCCTGTTCAAAATAAGGGCTCTGGAAGTGGCCTTCCCTCTAGGGCCAGGCATGGTATCTGACATTCAGTAGGTGATCCATGAGTGTTGAGTTCAGAGAGCACTTACAGGACTCCTACTGTAGGAAAACCATAATGTTGGGCACAGAAGGAAGAGAATATGTAAGATCTAATCCATTTGCTGGAGGAGCACTTAAGTCCCTGTTGAAATCCGGGAGCATTTAGTATTTCAGGATGCCGGTGCTGAGCTGTGGAGGGTGTGACTCAGTCTGATCAGGACGTGGAGAGAAAACCCTATTCACTTCATTCACATGGCCACGTTTTGGCCAGAACTAATTGGAGAACTAGATAAATAGAGGGATCACTCTTTCAGGGGAGAGGGAGGAAGCTGGTATCACATGCCTGACCAGTGCAGATACTTAGTATTGGATGAAGCGATCAAAACTCTTTGCAGAGAAGTAGAAATTCAAGGTGCAGGTGGCAGGAACAAAGGAATTGGAGCTCATGCTGTAACTGGTTCAATGTCAAGGGAACAAAGAATCCACCCAAATGGTGGCCTTGAGGATAATTTGACCAAGCTACAGATGTCCCCCCCCCATAAGATTTTACTTATTATAGGGAGGGAGAGAAGCCCAAGCAGACTCCCCACTTAGGGTGGAGCCTGATGCAGGGCTCGATCTCACCACCCTGAGATCATGATCTAAGCCAAAATCAAAAGAGTGGGAGGCTTAACTGACTGAGCCACCCAGGAGCCAGTAGAGTACTGGTTTTCTATGAGGACTGCTGTTCATTTCAGTCTTCTAGGGACCAGAGAGCTGAACAGCTGCTGGGAAGAGTCTCAGGGACACCTCCCTTTCCTTTAAATTCTGAAAGTGAACCCTTCAAGGGCACTACCAGAAATGGACTCCAGCCGAAATTAGGCAAAAAAAAAAAAAAAAAATCCATTGAAAGGGCAAAGGGAACTGTGGGACTGATCAGAAGGATGGAGAGCTAGGCCCAGAAAACAAGAGCCATGGTACTAGGGGTAGGCAAACAGCAGGGCCAGTCCCAGGAGCAGCCTGGCTGGGCCACCACAGTGGGCACAACTGTCATCACAGCTTCTGTAACCCTCGGACACCGCTATTGCTGCCACTGGCTACAGCTCTTGCAACTCAATTCTCGACTGTCCACTAAGCTCTTTGCCTCTTGTCCCAGACCTGAAGATCCTAGCTGGCTAGGGGTGGGGAGGGGGCATATCTGGCCACTTGTGGATTCCCCAGTGGGAGGCAGGATCCTGCAGACACCCCAGAATGACTCTGGGGGTAAGATGCCAGTAAGTTCCAGGCCAGAAACCAGTGAGCCATTCCAGAGAGTTTAATAAGGGGATTTTTGAGTTGGGGGGGGTGGTTGTTGGGAAGCAAAGAGTTGGAAGAATTCAGAGAACGCTGATCCAGAGATATGAAGCAGAGGAGGCATCAGCAGGCCTACACCTGCAGAGGGGAAGGGGCTCTCCCTGGACAGAGCAACTAGCTGCAGCTGGAGGAGAGGGTGACCCAGAAGCAGCTGTGAGCTTCAGGTGGCATCCAGCCTTGCAGGGGAGCCAGGGGAACACTCTTGGTGACCTCTTGCTTTCCCCCACCATATGCTGTTGGGTCCACACCCTTGGCCTGGCTCCTGGAGGGGAGGGTGGACAGTGGATTGGGAAGACACCCAGCACACCCTGCAAATAGGGTGTGCCGCCATCCAGAAGCCATCTGCCCAAGCCGCACCCTGGGAGAATCTCACTAATCCGAGGCTGAATTCAACGCGAGGGGCTGGAGGGAGGAAGGGAGGTGTCAAAGAGGATGGTAGGGGCCCCGAGGTGGGGCACTGGGGGGCCCGCAGAATGAGGCCCCGTGGTGGGGCACTGGGGGGCCCGCAGAATGAGGCCCCGTGGTGGGGCACTGGAGGGCCCGCAGAATGCTGGTTCGCAGGTATGGCCGCGCAAGTCTGCCCAGCTCGGGGGTGGGGGTGGGGGGGGGTGGAGGAGAAAGTGAATCACGCACAGGTGTCCCCAAGCAACTCTCACCTGGCCCCACCTTTGGCATCACAATAGTCACTGAACCACCCTTCCAGAGCATCCCAGAGGCCACTCCTGGCTGGCTAAAGGCCTACACCACCTCCTGCCCTGGAGGCAAAGCCATGAAGTTGATTTCATCCCCCACCTTCTTCCATCACCACACCCAGAACCTCCCCAGCCCCTTCCTTCCCTCCACGCAGGCCTGCCTCCTGCCCTCTGCAGACTGCAATGAGCAGGACGGGGAGGTTGAGCTATGCTGTAAAAACTGGCTTGCTCTCGCCTCACAGCCAGCAGTGGGGACCTCTCCGGAGTCGGAGGCCCTCCCAGGCCTCTGCCCTCACCTGCACGGGCTCAGGGATTCTTGAACCTTTAAGGGAGGAGGCTGAAGTGTTGTCCTCAACAGACTCCGTGGACTGGACCCCAGGGGATTCCAGATCTGGGGCCCCATCACAGGCCACTCTGGTCTGCCTGACACATCATTGCCATTGCGGAGGGTGGGGGTTCGGCCACAAATTGGGGGACCCTGCTCATTCTCTCCAAGATACTTCCTGTGTCCAACCCTCAACTCCCAAGCCATATACCCTCCACCAGGAAGGCATTTAGTGATTCAGAGTCACCCCAGCTGGGAGGCTTCCACAGATCAGCCTTGTTCTTCAGAGAAGGCCACGCGCGCTTCATCCACAAAGTGACTCTGGGTGTGCATTCAGGCTTGCAATGGACACTGGTCAAGTTGGGCTGTCTGGTACAGATCTGACTTTCTTCTGGTGAACCTCCTCTGCCCAGCCCTGGAGAAGAGGGGTTGGAGATTCAGGAATCCAGTCCAAAAACCCAGAAGTTCAGACCCTTGTCCTCCAGGGATCCCCAAGCAATCAGATGTTCCCCCTTTGGAACTCACACATGGGTTAGAATGGGTTCGGAGGGCATTTCTCACAGGCACGTGCCCTGACCAGATTCTTTGGGACCAGAGACCAGGCTGTGGATCCTGTGCTCCAACCCTATGCATGGCATTTCCTTCATTCCTGCTTCTTTCCAAGCCTGGTCCCTATGTGCCCCGCTACCCCAAACTTTTATCATTCCAGTGAATAACACTTAGCTTAATTTTACTAAGGAGTCTGGATGTAGAATTAAAAAAAAAAAAAAAAAAGGGTGGGGAAGGTGTTGGTTGGGCAAGGAGGCTTCCTCTGTGGCATCATAGGAGCACAGTTCCTAAGATTGGCCTGACCAGACCCCCAGGTCCTGAGACTCCAAGGGCAGAACAATTCTGGGAGCCTGATAGCACCTCACAGCATCCTGGCCCACATACCTTCTTGCCTGGGCCTGTGAGACACACCCGTGGGTGAGGTTTTCTTTGGGCAGTAGGCATTTCCTGCCCTTGGGGCCTGCCACTCTCAGGCATGGGAAAATTACTTTCCTGGCAGGGGATCAAAGCTTGTACCAGTCGGATGAGGCTCCTCATGTCCCTATGGGTCACATGGTGCTGGGTCCCCGATACAGATGGAAAAACAAGACAGATCCCCAAGGAAAGCTCCCTTATATGCCCAGTGCTTGGCACGCCTGACTCCCCTTGCAGTGTGCCCAACTAAATGTGGGCCCTTTTCTCTCCTGGAGGAGGGCACAGTATATGAAAAGGCTTGGGAAGAAAAGCCTTGTTCGATCATTTCCCAGATAATAGGGAGCTATAGAAGGGTCAGGGGCAAAGAAACAGTATGAGTGCAGCTGTTCATTTATTCACTCCTGGGTCTTTCCGCTGTGCTGGCCAGTGCAAGGACTGATTAGTAACGAGTTAGACAGCCTTTGCCCTCTAGGGGTGTGTGGGCAGAGTCAAGTACACAAATTCAATAAAGGCGGTTACTGGTCCAGGCTGCCATCTGTTCTTGCTCTGGTCTCCTACCCGGTCTCCCTACAGCTGCCTTGGGCCCCTGCAATCTGTCAGCTTAGCAAACAGGGGTGTTCTGCTCAAAACCCAACTTTGGTCTCCATCTGTGTGCAAAGTCCTCACCAGGACCCACAGGGCTGTAAGAGAATCTATCTATGGATGCACATTGTCTCCTAGATTTTTAAAATTTCTGCCAATGAAATGGGTGCAAAATGATACCTCACTGTGACTTTAATTTGCATTTTCTTGATCACTGCTGATGTGAAACATCTCTTCATATGTTTGTTGCCATATGTGTTTCTTTTTCTGAAAAATGCCTGTCTGTATCTTGGGCTCATTTAAAAAGGAAATAGTGAAGTCCATCCTTTATTCAGATTTCCTTAATTTGTCCCTAAGTTCCTTTTTCTGTTCCAAGGAAGACACCACATTGCATCTAACCAGTGAGTGGCCTTAAACTTACCACTCTCAATGTTGACCTTGACCCCCAGACCAAAGCAGCAGTTGCCAGGTGTCTCCACAGTAAGGTTATTCTTTTTGGCGTCCATCTCTGTGCTTCACTCTTTGAAAGGAAGTTGCTTTGCCCTTCCACACTCACGGGATGGGAAGTTACACTCCTCAAGGTCAAGTATCTATATACATATTTGGAATTCCACACAGGAGATTTATGTCTTTTCAATTTATGTTCTTGTTCAGTCATTCATTTATATCAGCCTGGGTTCATGGGTATTTACTTTATACTTTGGGTTATAATCCAGTACCACTTTACTTATTTTGTTGCTCAAATTATTCTAGTCTGGGGGTGCCAGGGTGGCTCAGTGGGTTAAGCCTCTGCCTTTGGCTCAGGTCATGATCTCAGTGTCCTGGGATCGAGCCCCGCATCAGGTTCTCTGCTCAGCGGGGAGCCTGCTTCCCCCTCTCTCTGCCTGCCTCTCTACCTACTTCTGATCTCTGTCTGTCAAATAAATAAATAAAATCTTTAAAAAATTATTCCAGTCTGGCTACTGATCATTCTTTCAGTTGGCTCCTGGACCCTTTTGACATACCCCTATCATTGTGGGTTTTCTTTTCTTTTCTTTCTTTGTTTTTTTTTTTTTTTCATCACTTCATTACTTTCCGTTTGTGCTCATTTTTCCATGGGTTACTTGTACCCTTCTTATTATGTTACAGGTATTCATTGTACACTCTTGAAATTAATCCTTTGTCTGAGTCTTTTGATGGGCAAACATTCTTACTTTTAGTTAAACTTATCAAATTTTATTATATAATCAGTTCTTTTGTGGCTCGTTTAGGAAATCTGTTGCTACTGTGAAGTCTAAAAGATATTTGAATACCTAAAAATATCTAAAATATATCTTCTGAAGTTTTGTTTTTAAATTGAAGTCCTTCATCCATCTGGAATAGGGTTTCTGTATATAGTGTTGAGACAAGCATCCAATTTCATCTTTTTCCTGGTGAGTAATCAGGTCCTTTATTGCATGTTCCTTCTTTTCCTTCTTTTCTCCACTGACCTGACTTGCCACTTTTGTTAAGTACCAAAGTTCCATAGATGCGTGGATCTCTGAGATTGCTTCTCTCTTTTTTCTGAGATTGTTCTCTCTCTCTCTTTTTAAAAGATTTTATTTATTTATTTATTTATTTGACGGGGGATGAGAGAGAGAGAGAGAGAGCACGAGAGAGCATGGGTCACGAGCACAAGCAGGGGGAGTGGCTGGCAGAGGGAGAGGCAGAATCAGGTTCCTTGCTGAGCAGAGAGCCAGGACCCTGGAATCATGACCTGAGTTGAAGGCAGATGCTTAACTTACTGAGCTTCCCAGGCGCCCCTGAGCTCTCTCTTTAAAAAAAAAAATATTAAAAAAAATATTTTATTAAGTAATCTCTACACCCAACATGGGGCTCGAACTCACAACCCCAAGATCAAGAGTTGCATGCTCTTCTGACTGAGACAGCCAGGCACCTCTCTTTTCTAAAACCTTATAATAAGCCCTGACGTCTCCCCATGCCTCTATTTCCAAGCCCCTGCTGTTTTTCAGAAATATCCAGGCTATCCCTGGCTCTTTGCTCTTCATTTTAGAATCACCTTATTATAGTTCTAAGGAAAAATTCCTATAGATTCTGATCAGAACTGCTTTGAATCTACAGATCAATTTGGGGGAAGTAGATTTTTTTTTCACCCTCAAACAGCAGAAATGTATTTTCTCACAGTTCTGGAGGCCAGAAGTTTGAGTTCAGGGTGGCAACCTGATCGGGTTCTGGGGAGGGCCTGCGTCCCGGCTTGCAGACAGCTGCCTTCTTGCTATGTCCTTACGTGGCAGAGAAAGAGCGAGAGCAGACATCTTGAGCATATCAAACCTTCCTATCACGAACCAGTTCATTAACAGGGGGGATGCATTTCAGTTCTCCAGCCAGGGGTGGGGGGGGCTGGTTTGCATTCGTACACATGAATACATACATTTATTATAAATTGTAATGATATAAAGATTATGTAGCACACAATTTAGAAAAAATAACAAAATATGCAATACTCTTTATCATACTCCGTATTGTCCATATAGTCTGTTGATTTTTGCAGAACACTTTGTCACTGATTTTTGCTGAATACTTGTATCTGCCGTTGTAGGATGGTTTGCAATTGATGAGTAAATATAGGTCCAATATGAAGGCAGGCTCATTGTTTTGTTTTGTTTTCATTAATGAATAAAATAAAAGCCAAGCATTATTTCTCTTGTGTACTCTTTTTTTTCTCTGCTCAGCAGGGAGCCTGATTTGGGGCTCGATCTCAGCACCCTGGGATCATGACCTGAGCCGAAGGCAGAGGCTTTAACCCACTGAGCCACCAGGCGCCCCTGTTCTTTTTTTAAACCAACCTTTAAAAACATAATCAGGGGCGCCTGGGTGGCTCAGTGGGTTGAACCTCTGCCTTGGGCTCAGGTCATGATCTCGGGGTCCTGGGATAGAGCCCCGAGTTGGGCTCTCTGCTCGGCAGGAAGCCTGCTTCCCTCTCTCTCTGCCTGACTCTTGTCTAGTTGTGATCTCTGTCAAATAAATAAATAAAATAAAATAAATGCAGAATAATTTCAGGCCACTGAAAGACAAACTTTGGCTCAATTTGACTCACTGGCCATAACTGACTGATCCTTGGTCTATAGTATTGGAATCATTTATGTCTGTTGTATCCGATTGGTGAAAACACTATGCAATGGTATATTACTGTGCCTCTCTTCCCAACTCTGGGTTCAGTGACCTCATTGGGTGGCTAGAAATTTGGGTAGTGTTCATAGCACCTAAATTAGCAAACATGGAAAACCAAGACTTGATTGATTATTTGTCGATTGTATAGATTAAAAAGTGATACAGTTAATGTTGACAATGCAGATCAAACCTAAAATGCATAAGCATTCCATTATGAGGAGTATAAAGAATTGAGGGAAAAGAATCTTCACCAAAGAAATCACTCGTGTCATTTTAATGAACAAAGAAAGTTGCAACATGCACCTTCTGATACTGGGACCCTCATCTCCCAGTGCACAGTGGCCTTACCTGGCATCAGGGATGGGCACATGACACGCTCCTGGCCAATCAGAGTTATGAGTCCGGGGATGGTCACGTGACCCAATTCAGCTCAATCAGAGTGGATTCTGATACATTTGCTCCAACTCGGGCCAACGATGCTCTGTTTCTGCTGGGGTTGCTAAGCTGCAGGGCCCACCACAGGAAGAAAAGCTATCTGAGTATGAAGCGGACAGAGAAGGGCAGGGCCAAGACCTGGAGGGAGTCCTGATGTCTTTGCTGGAACACCCACAGTCCTTGGGATACAGAAGTTTCCTGGATTTTCTTTTGGTGAGCCAATACATGCTTGTGCTCTCACTGAAGCCAGTCTGAGCTGGGCTCTTTGATGCTAGTCACGGAGTCTTTGAATGGCCCATTCCAGACTCTGAGCCGCCGTTCCAGTCTGGAAGGTGCAGGTGAGCTAGACCAAGAGGGATGCACAAGGGACCGGGCTTCGGGGGATCAGTGTCCTATTTTGGATTGACCCCCTTTCGAGGGCCTGACTTCAAGTCACTAGGATCTGCTCTTGGGACCTCTGCTTCCCCACCTGGTATCTGTTCTCAAAGGTGTGCAGAGACAGAGTTAAATGGAAACTTCCTGGCCAAAGTGTTCACTGCCGCTTCCAGTCATCGACGAGAGAAGAATTAGGCACAAACAAGTCAGCTGCAAGAGATTGGGAGCAGGGTACAAGAGTCGAAAAGGACTGCAGCCACAAGCAACTCCACAGTCTCACTTTTATTGGATAGAAAGCAATAGCCAATAGAAGGATTGATGAAGGTCAAACGTTAATCCCGTCTTACAGACAAGCAAGTTTATAGTTAAACAAGCACATTCAAAGGACTCCTCTAACTAACAAAGGGTGCTTCTGGGAAGAAAAAGGAGCGACAACGAAAAAGGGAAGCAGGCGGTTTTCGTTCCACCCTGAGCTGACCGGGCGTTCCTGGGTGCTCGGCTTCCCTGAAGCAGGCGGCATTCTGTCCTGAGCGAGCTGGGCATCCCCAGCTGCCCAGCTTCACGGTCGTACATTGTCCTTCTCCCCAAAGACCTGTTGTCAGTCTATGTATTTCTTAAGGCCGTATCTAAGTGTGCTTGGCAACTAGTAAAATCCTCCAGGGGTTACAGTTTAAGTAGCAAATTGTTCCGAGGGGCAGCAGCAGTTCACAGTGGTTTTCCTTCTGCCAGGGCATCTGCATTCGACAGAGAGAGCTCCTGCTGGCTGATCGCAGAATAAGTCATCCCCCGATGGCTCACATCAGCAGATGCTTACTCTCCCACAACGTCCTGGTTTTGCTGTGACCACTCACCGATGACGTGGGAAGGCTACAGGGCATGGACTAAGTCAGCCCTGAATTTTATTCTGGTTTATGCCACTTACCGTCTAGGTGATATTTGACAAGATATTTAGTTTCTCCGAGCCTCAGCTTATTCACCCAACAAATGGGACTTTGAAGGATAAATAACGATGCTCAGCATGTAGGAGCTGATCAGTAAGTGGCAGATAGTATAATGCTACAGATGTGTGGCTTTCCACCAGATTAGCATG
Source organism: Mustela lutreola (assembly GCF_030435805.1). Classification (NCBI taxonomy): domain Eukaryota; kingdom Metazoa; phylum Chordata; class Mammalia; order Carnivora; family Mustelidae; genus Mustela; species Mustela lutreola. Next base: position 27,202,260 of record NC_081305.1, on the reverse strand, counting down.
GGTTTTAAAGTTTGACAATAGCAAATGAGAATGCTCGCCCGCTGCTTTGAAAGACCAAAGAGCCTTTAGATGTACCTCCAGGGTTCTGATTTTTTTTTTTTTTTTTGAGAAGCTCATGAGTTTATGCATTTCTTTTGCAGTTAAAAATGATTATTTGTGAAATAAAACTGAGGCATACACGAGGTCACAAGGTGGATAAAAACTCAAGAGGCTCCCAACTCAGCCTGGTGCTGTCTTCAGAGCATCTCTCTAAAGGGCAGTCACGGCTTGGCTCCAGACGCTTATCTGGCGGAATGTGGGTTCAGTGTGGTCAGACCTTGCAAATTTTCCGGACAAATTGGAAATTGAGCTTTTTGTGTAAAATATCCAGGTTTTTAAAAAATTGTATGGAAACTCAAGAACATTATGCTAACTAAAATAGCCAGACACAAATAGACTAATATTATAGGATTCTACTTACATGAAATACCTTGAATAGGCAACCTCATAGAGACATAAAACAGAATAGAGGGTGGTTAGAGGAAGAGGGGCATGGGCAGTTATTGTTTGGTGGGAAACACATTTCTGTTTGAGAAGATGGATGCCCAGCATTGTGAATATTCTCGATGCCACTGCATTGCACATTTAAAAATGGCTAAAATGGGGGCGCCTGGGTGGCAAAGTCAGTTAAGCGTCAGCCTTAGGCTCAGGTCTTGATGCCCGGATCCTGGGATACAGCCCCAAATCCCCAGGGTCCTAGGATAGAGCTCCATGTCAGGTTCCCTGCTCAGCGGGGAGTCTCCTCCCTCTCTCCCCCTCCCCCAATTTGTGCATGCTCTCTCTCTCAAATAAATAAATAAAATCTTTTTTAAAATGGTTAATTCTATATCATGTATATTTTCCTACAGTAAAGACAAATTGGGATAAAAGAGAGAGGAGGGGTGCCTGGGTGGCTCAGTGGGTTAAAGCCTCTGCCTTCTGCTCAGGTCATGATCCCAGGTCCCTGGGATCGAGCCCTGCATCGCACTCTCTGGTTGGCAGGGAGCCTGCTTCCCTTCCTCTCTCTCTGTCTGCCTCTCTGCCTACTTGTGATCTCTGTCAAATAAATAAATAAAATCTTTAAAAAAATTAAATAAAAATTAATTAATTAATTTAATCTTTAAGGAAAAAAAGAGAGAGAGGAGAAAAGTAGTGTGGACCAAACAGAAGTCAGAGGACCAGATGTAGCCAATTTGCAACTCCTGGTTGGTGTATCCCTATTTGGAATCCCCTTTCACCTACCTCAGTTCTGCTCATCCTTCAAGGACTGGCCCAAATGTCACCCCTTTCTATTCCCCGAGGTGGAAGGTCTGGATACATTGAGGCCGCTCTGCTGCATGCCCGCGGCGAGCCCCTTGAGAGACACATTCCCAAGCCACCACAGCCCCTACACCCATTTTCTTGTCTTCTGGTCCCCTTTTATTACCGCTCTGGCCATGTAGGCATCTGAAATGTCACCATCCATAACTGTCAGTTCCTTGAGGGTCATAATAAGATCTGTTTTCCCGAGTTTTCGCACAATTCAGTGCTGTAGAATTATGGAGTGCCTGCTCCCTGCCAGACTTAGGGGCCTGGCTACAGAGAGGAGAGACCTAGGAGCCCCAGTCTCACCTCCTTAGGGGCAGAATTCTGTTGTTTGGGGTTTAATCTGGGGCATGTCATCCTGGGCTCCACTGACATTTTGACTCTCGAGGTGGGGGGCTGTCCTGGGTATTGGAGGGTGTTTAGCGGCATCCGTGGCCTTGACCTACAAGACACAGTAGTAGTTGTGACAACCCAGAATATTTCCAGAGATTTCCAAACATTCCCTGGAGGCCAAAATAACCCCCCAGCTGAGAACGGTTTCATTCATTGATTCATTTACCTAGGAAGCACTTTCTTCGAATGAAGATCTGGATCACAGGCAGGTTGAAAGCTGGATACATTAAAAAAAAAAAAAAAATAACAACATAATGTAGCTACGGTTACCCAGAATTCTAAGTGCTCTTCCTCCCAGTGTCATAGATCCCAGCTGTTCTGCTCAAATCTGCAAGTCCTAGCGCCCTATAGTTGAAAAGGGGCGCTTACTGGGTGTTTGCTGCCACCTGGTGGTAAGTTTGTTCGTTGCATGCTTGGAGGGAGTGCTCGTCCAGTTTCTCTAGTCACACACCAGCACATCCAAAGATTAAGACAATTTGACACGCTTTTCTCGGATGCTAGAAAGCAGTTCTAAGTTCGGAGCTCAGACGGGCCCTTGGGAAAGGAGTCTGGAGTTATCAGGAGATGGTATAAGCAGCGACCTGCCAATTTTCTAGGGCCTCGGTTTCAACTTGCAGTATGCAGAATTTGCCCCCTGCTTTTCCTACTTCTGAAGGCCCTGTTTGGAATGTATTTATAATTTATGATCACGTGCATTTGAATTCATTTTGTGAAGACCTTTTTGGGAATTTTATAGTACACTTGGAGATAATTAGATGTTTTGAAGATATCGTAAAAGGGGGGTGTCTTGTATTAAAGCGGTGTTTTCCAAATTCCTCTGGAATTAGAAACTAAGTAGGTCTCAGCTAGGGCCCTCCAGTGACCGTTAGCAGCAAGGAGGTCTGGAAGCCTCAGCGTCATGGCGCCAGAGCTATCTCTCTGGTGATTCACCCTGCTGTCTGACCTCGAGGATGGGGAATAACCCTGAGACTCAGTCTTCAGGTCTGTGCTGCCTGGTGTCCATCTGGGCCTAGATAAAATGGTTATTCAGGACTTGGGCTTGGGGAAAAGCCAAGTCTCACCAGTTACTATGGATGATATTTAACAGAAATGAGAGCAAAGTTTCAAGAGACTAAGGGAATTCAAGAGAGTGAGACTTTGGTCTGTTTTTGACACAGCAGCCAGACTCAATCCGGTACGATGCCTCACTGCCCTGTGCCAAACCCCATAATGACCTGGCATTTCTCTTAGAGTAAAAGTCAATGTCCTCACATGGGCCCACAGGGCTTTAGGAAACTCTCTCCCATCAGCCCACCAGCTCCGTTCACCTAGACTTGTTCTTCGTGTGCATCATGAATATTCTGTCTCAGGGCCTTTGCACCTCCTGTCCCCCTGTGTCTGGAATGCTCTGTCAGACTGGCTCCCCACACCATCTTCTTTAAGTCTTCTCTCAGCGCCTCCTCCTCAGAAACCCACTCCATCCCCTGGCCCAGCTTTATGATCGAGCACCTGTAGTCTCATCTCCCATATTTTTTTGACACTATGTCTATCTCCCCTTAACAGAGGGCAGGGGACTTCTTTTAATGGAAGAAGTCTTGCCGACCACAGATCATTATTGACAGGGTGTGTGCTGCAGCAATCAGGCAGACAAGGCAGACTTGCCAATGAACAATCTCTCTCTTTAATAGGGTCATTATTTGAAGGACACCATTTATAAGCCATTATATAGTTATTGTAAAAGATGTCTTATAATGATGGTAACAAGTTCAATCTTTTTTACATAGTCCATGAAGTGATATGATCATCTCACATCTTGGTTTCATAGGCTTAGGTGAGATTTGACCTATACTTCCCCTGCTTGGTACCTTGAGGGTTTATTCCACCCAGGAAGGAATGGGGACAGTGCAGGGCAGTTGGGGCGTAGTTGCCCTGGACTTGAGATCACCCACATTGGAAAACAGGTGCCAAGAAATGAACTGCGACTGCTGGGCTCATTCTAACTAAAAGGAGTTTAATCCTGGATGCTTCTAGGGCCTGAGATTCTAGAGTCAGTGTGTTGGCTGCATCTCTGAAGTCCTGCTGTCAAGCTGTCTGTCACTCCTAGGCATGTCACTGTGAGCCAACCAGTGCCTGGAACAGTGCCCAGCACATAGTATGTGCTCAGTGAGAAGGAAGCCAGGGCTGGCGATGCATTCTTGGAGGCACTGGGGTGTGAGAGGGTAGTCAGAAGACCCTGGGGGCTCACGGGGAGTCCCAGGTGAGGCGGGAACGATGAACATGAACATGTTCATGGGAAAGAGAGGCTGGAAACCAGCAAGTCCTGATGGGGCCTGAGAGAATGAACTGGAGGCACCCAAGAGGAGAGGCCTGGGTGAGGGGAGCTATCATGGGTGAGAATGATGTTTTAATTTCTTTTTCCTCTGCTTTTCCCTCCCCTCACCTTGATCGCTGACGTCGTGTATTTCAGAGTGGTAGAAAATTTGTAAATTATAGAAAAGAACTAAGGAAATTTCACACTCAGAGATGATCCTTGCGAACATTTTAGTGTCTATCCATGTAGTCTATTTCTGACAATATTAATTTTTGATTATGCATAATACACAGATACATTCTTCTTGTACAAAATTAAGGCATTTTACAGATAGGCCTCGGGTCCCCTTAGACAGCCAGCCCCACTCCTGGTCCCTTCCCTCCAGCTCCTGTTCTCAGATGACCACTCCATCAGGGTAATAAATGTCATTCCAGACTGATCTCTATGTGCGTGGAGATGGAGAGACCTATTTTTAGGTGGAAATATATTTTATATAGCGAATTTAGCTTTGTGGCTGCATTTTTTTTTTTTTTACTTCATATGTGTGTACTTTTTCTGTATACTTCTATATGTCCTTAAAGAGAATATATTTTGTAGGTTCTTAAACTTGTTTGAACTGAATCACACATACCGATGTGCAGCTTTAATGATTTAATGATTTAGGGCAAAGGGTTGAGAGGGGAGGCTCTGGAAGTTGATTATAGACATTTGAATCCTGTTTCTACCACTTATTAGCTGTGTGAGCTTGGGTGGGCTCCTTAACCTCTCTGTGCTTCACCTGCCTCCTTTGTGGAAGAAAGCTTTTAGTAGCTTGTATCTTGCTTCCTCAAAGAGTTGTTTTGAGGGTGAATGAGATGATATCAACTATTAAAAACAGTCCCTGCCATGTGGGATGCTACAAACAAATGTTAGAGCTGATAAATTTGTTAATACCTCTGGGACCATCTCATATATTTTTTTAAGATTTTATTTATTGATTTGACAGAGAGACGCACAGCAAGAGAGGGAACCCAAGCAGTGGGAGTGGGAAAGGGAGAAGCAGGCTTCCTGCTGAGCAGGGAGCCTGATACGGGGCTCAATCCCAGGACCCTCGGGATCATGACCTGAGCCAAAAGCAGATGCATATCGACTGACCCACCCAGGCACCCCTGGGACCATCTCATTCTTCAGTGGTAAAATAAGCATAGTGGTCAAGAGCATGGGCTCTGAAGTTAGGTCGATTGCCACCTGGGCTCAAACCCCAGGACCAACCCTGGGCCAATAAACTTTGGGTGAGTTTCTTTTTTTTTCTTTTTCTTCTTTTTTAAAGATTTTATTTATTTGACAGAGAGAGATCACAAGTAGGCATAGAGGCAGGCAGAGAGAGAGGAGGAAGCAGGACGCGGGGCTCGATCCCAGGACCCCGAGATCAGGACCTGAGCCGAAGGCAGCGGCTTAACCCACTGAACCACCCAGGTGCCCCTGGGTGAGTTTCTTAATTTTTAAATTCTTCATCTATAAAGTGGCTTAGTTATAGTCCGAACATTATAGAGTGAGATCAGTGTGCCTAAGTATTTAGGGTACATGCCTTTATGTGTCAGCTAGTAAGTTTCTTTTTTCTGCTACTTAATATTTCAAATAATTATGATAGTAGTTTAAAAAGCGATTTTTCTATTCGTGGACACTTAGGCCATTTACCTATGTCCTCTCTCAAGCTTGTTTTTCTGCCCAGAAGAGGAATTGCTGGAAGGATGCTTGGGTGGCTCAGTTGTTTAAGCCTCTGTCATCAACTGAGGTCATGATCCCAGGATCCTGGGATGGAATCCTGCTCTGGGCTCCTTGCTCAGTAGGGAGCCTGCTTTTCCCTGCAACTCCTCCTGCTTGTGTTTTCTCTGTCTCTGTCAAATAAATAAGTAAAATCTTAAAAAAAAAAAGAAGAAGAAGAAGAAGACTTGCTGGGTCATTGGGTATGTGCATTTCAATTTCTTAATTGAAGAAAAATTTTAAATGCCCATATTTAAAATGTTTCACTTAACTATATAGTGTGAATAATTTCCAAATATCATTAATATTTGAAGCACTTTCTTCATCTGTCTTTTTATAGCCATTATGGAAAATTGCAAACATATACAAAAGTAGAGAGAATGGTAAAATTAACCTCCAAGTACCCACCCCCCAACCCCAGCTTCAATAAATGTCAACATTTTGCCATACTCTGCACAGAACTGTTAATAATGTCTTAATATACATTGTAAGCATGTGCTGTCATTTATTAAAGCTTTCCTTATTGTTGGAAAATTAAGACTTTATTTTTCCACCATGATAATAAAATTTATATGTCTCACATTTAGGGGCACCTGGGTGGCTCTGTCGGTTAAGTGTCTGACTTGGGCTTAAGTCATAATCCTGGGGTGCTGGGGTCGAACCCCATATCAGGCTCCTTGCTCAGTGGGGAACCTGCTTCTCCCTCTCCCTCTGTCCCTACCCCCTGCTTGTGCTGTCTCTCTCCAACAAATAAATAAATAAAATCTTTTTTTTTTTTAAAGATTTTATTTATTTGATAGAGAGAAATCACAAGTAGATGGAGAGGCAGACAGAGAGAGAGAGGGGAAGCAGGCTCCCTGCTGAGCAGAGAGCCCGATGCGGGACTCGACCCCAGGACCCTGAGATCATGACCTGAGCCGAAGGCAGCGGCTTAACCCACTGAGCCACCCAGGTGCCCCCTTTTTTTTTTTTAATTTAAGTCTCACATTTAGGTATAGAATACCAGAATGTTTTGCCATTCTGTTTTTGGGTATTGCCCCTCTCCCTGCTTAGCCTAGCACTAATCTTCTTCTGCCCACAGGTTTCTCAGAGGCAGAGCTAGAGGCAAGGATTCTGTGCACATGACTTCTTGAAGGACAGAAGGAAGCAGAACAGGGAAGGAAAGGGCTAAGCAAGTCTGTGAGTCAGGGACCCTCGAGCATAGCCTGACCTTTCTCACCCACTCTGGAGTAAAACTCGGGTACCACTGATTTGTCCTGCTGTGGGCAGGGAGGTTAGCTTTTGTTCCCCCACATCCGTCAGACCCTGGCTGCCCAGGGAGTGGGATGCAACCTGCCAGGCATCTTAGGGGGAGGCAGAGGTCACAGGGTCAGGCAGGGGAAGGTGACAGCCTACGAGGGGGTGTGGAACGCCCTAACACCCACCGCCTGCCTCCCAAGACCCTTGCTGACACCTTTTGATGAGTGAGGTTTCATAAGAAGCATCTGTGAGGTTAAAGCAAATCTTCAGAGCTCTTGGATTAAACTGGAAGATTTGGGGTTGGAGAGGCGGGAGGCAGGAAATGAATCTCTCGTCTTTTCATTTCTGGCTGCAAAACCCACAAACGCCCAAGCTCGGGCTGCAGCTAGATATGGAACAAGATGAAAGATTGGGCCACATGATGGCTCAAATGGAATTTAAGGCATAAACCAAAAAAATCAGTCAAAGAGCTGCAGGAGGCTGTGGGGGATGGGGGACCAAGGAGGAGGCAGAGGGAAGATTATCCTAAGCTTTGGCAGATTCATGGGCCTTTGGAAAAGGCTGCAGGGGGCAAAGGAGCCTCTGAGAGGGATGGATGGTGAGGTTCTGGGATGAAGCTGCTATTTGTCAGGAAGATAGGTACACACAGGAGGGCAGCATGGGACTCTCCTGGCTGCCTCACCAAGTTCAGGTTCGATATGCAGGTTAGGGTCGGCTCTTAAGGGATTAAATATCTTCATCCTTAGAAGGCTGAGGCCTGACCTTCTGAAGGACACTGGGCTGCTGTCCATCCTGCTGCAAGGGAGCCAGGATGGACAGGGCAGCAGACATTGCGACCTGTACCCCTGAGTTGCATCTTACTCATTTGTTTCATTTGATTGAGAAGTGGACTGGACGAATTAAAATCTTTAAAAGTCCTTAAAAATCTCTGGGAGCGTAGGACCAGTGTTCCTGCATGGCTTCCCTGCGATTATCTCGGTCATGGCTGCCCCCTTTAAAGTGTGTTTGCCATAGTCCCCACTACTCCCTAGTGCCTCACACCCGCCTGCTTCACTCATTAACAAGATGTGGGCAGCCCTGCAGGGGTCGGGACTTCCCACTCATGATGGCTTTGAGAAGTCTCACCTCAAATCATCTTCTTCTTTTCTTCTCGGTCGTCTTTTTGAGGCTCCATTCCCTACCTCTGGCTATGGCAGTTTGTGCGATGTCTGGGAAACCAGGGATGGGTGGAGGCACTCAGGAATAAGACCAGCACAAGAGGGTAAAGATATGAGCCCTGGAACCAGACCATCTGGGTTCAGATACTGCGCAAGCTTGGAAAGTTGGAAAGTTGCTAAGACTCCTTCTTCCACTCTGGGGTCTCAGTTTTCTTATCTATAAAATGGAAATAATGAAATTAATAAATGCATATAAAGCTCCTAGTAGTGATAAAGTGCTCAATAAGTGTTAGGTAATACTGTGATTGCTAGCCCGGGACACTGATGTCACCATGCCGCCAGCTACTCAAGGCCACTCACAGGGTCGTGCTCCCACTAGCCATCTGTTACAGCTGTTCTGGGCCACAAAGATGCTCTTCCAGCCATGCTCAGCATGGGCTGCCATGATGGGGCCCTGTCTGCTCCCCCAAAGCCCCACCAGGAGGTACTAGAGTCCCAAACACACTTGTGCCACCTCTCCGGGAGGGACCCCTTCCAAGGCACTGAGTGCAGTGGACCCAGGCCCCTTCCCCAGTGTGTCCTGCTGCCACCCTGTTGTCCTTTGGATCTCAGGAAGCTACTCCCTTCAGAGCCACACATCCCTCCCCAGTTCCAGCAATCCCATCTGTCCTGTCTACCTGCACTAGGATACCCTCAGGTGGGGAAATGAAACCAGGGCCACTTCCTAGGCCAGGAAATGTCAATTCCCTGAGTCCCAGGAATCAGAATCTCTGAGGTCAGGGATGGTAATTCACACACACACGCACACATGCACAGTTTTTGAGATAAAATTACATTCACATTCAGTAAAAGGCACAAATCTGTGCCACCTAGGTTTGGCAAGATGGACACCCCCATGTATCCCATACCTCAGTCAAGAAAGACGGAATATAGCCATTCCCCAGAGGTTCCCGTCTTCCCCCTTGTAAGACATGCACTGCCTTTTCCCACCCACTGTTCTGATTTCCCTTTGTTTTTTTTTAAGATTTTTATTTATTTGACAGAGAGGGAGATCACAAGTAGGCAGAGAGGCAGGCAGAGAGAGGTGGGGAAGCAGGCTTCCCGCTGAGCAGAAAGCCTGGTGCAGGGCTCCATCCCAAGATCCTGAGACCATGACCTGAGCCGAAGGCAGAGGCTTAACCCACTGAGGCACCCAGGTGCCCCCACTGTTCCAATTTCTATTCCATATTGGTTTTGTCTGCTTATGAGCTTCAAGTTGATGGCATCGTATGCTATGTGCTGCTTCTGGCTTCTTTTCTCAGCCCAGTGTTTGAAATTCATCTATATTGTTGCATGTATCCCTGGTTGGTCCCTTTTTCTCTCTGAGCGCCATTCAACTGTGTGCACGCACCACCATTTCCTTGTCTGTTTCTTGATCGACACTTGTTTCCAGTTCGGGGCTGTTACGGAGAAAGCTGCTATGAGCATTCTTGTACAAGGCGTCCTGTGGACATATGCTTGCATCTCTCCTGGGTAGAAACCTAGCAGTGGGATTGCTGGGCCTTTAATCGACTCTGCCAAACTGTTTTCCAAAGCGGTTGTAGCATTCATTCTGTACTCTCACTAGCCAAATGTGAGCATTCCGGTTGCTTCCTATTCTTGCCAGCACTGGTGTTGTCAGGCTTTGAAATTGTAGCCATTCTGGTGGGTGTGAAGTAGTATCTCATTGTGGTTTTTAATTTAGATGTCTCTGATGACTAAGGAGATTGTCTTTTTTTTTTTTTTTATTGGTATGTCATAAAGTGCCCATGTAAGTCTTTTGACCATTTGTAAAAACAAGGCTATTTTTTTTTTATTGTTAGCTTGCAGAAGTTCTTTATGTATTCTAGATATGTGTCCTCTGCTGTATATCTATATTGGAAAAATGTCCTTAAGTCTGGGGCTTGCCTTTTCATTTTCTTTTTTTTTTAAGATTTTATTTTATTTATTTGACAGAGAGAGAAATCAGAAGTAGGCAGAAAGGCAGACAGAGAGGGAGAAGCAGGCTCCCTGCTGAGCAGAGAGCCCGATGTGGGGCTTGATCCCAGGACCCTGAGATCATGACCTGAGCCAAAGGCAGAGGCTTAACCCACTGAGCCCCCCAGGTCCTCCAGCCTTTTCATTTTCTTAATGGTATCTTTGGATCATCAGAATCTTAGTGGTTGATGAAAACCAATGGGTTCTCTCGTTCCTTTTGATTAGGGCCTGTTTTCTAAGAATCATTGCTTCTTTTGTTTGACCATATTTTTACCAGATCATGGTGCATTGTTGGGTATTTTTCATCACAGGCATCATTCCTCCTAATGCGCGCGCACACACACACACGCACACATGCACACACGCACACACTCCTGCCACATGGCACAAGGAACTCAGAACTTAAGTATCTATGATATGATGGGTCAGAGGCAATGGGTTTTCCCCCAATATCCATGCCCCCTTCTTTTTAGTAATAAAGATTCAATTATCTGGGACATGTGCCTCCAGTTAAGAAATTTCCAAGCCTGTCTTGCAACCAGAGGTAACCAATGTAAGTAAGTTTTGTCCAATGACTAGTAAATGGAAGTGGATCTAAAACTTCAGAGGGGCACTTGGGTGGCACAGCTGGTTAAGTGTCCAACTCTTGATTTCAGGTCATGATCTCAGGGTCATGGGATTAAACCCCACATTGTTTCCTTGCTCAGTGGGGAGTCTGCTGGATAATTCTCTCTCTCTCCTTCTGTCACTCCTTCCCCTACCTAAAATAAATAAATACGCCTTAAAAAAAAAAAAAACCAACCTTAGAAATATATTCTTCAAGAGGATGAAGTGCTCCTTCAGGTTTCTGTCCTCCTTCTTGCTGGCTGGAACCTGGGCATAAGAGCTGGAGCTTAAGCAACCATTTTGGGCAGTGAGGCAGGATGCTAAGGTTGCTAGAGAAAGAATGTAGAAGGACCCTGGGTGCTCGATGACTCAAGAGCTACCATCTCATCTGCATGGCCGCTCTTCAGACTTCTCTTAATGTGAAAGAGAAATGATGTATTATCTTGCTCAAGCCAATAGGTGCTGGTGTTGTTATCATTATTATTTTTTGTTTGTTTTATGCAGTTGAATCAATACTAACACTTGCCTGTTTTCCTGGTTGGGGAAGGGGGAAGGTCAACTTTTCATTCTTTGGTTAATGGACATGACAAAAAAAAAAAAAAAAAAAAGACACCAAGCAATTTCTCTGTAGCATTTCTACAACCTTCAACCTTCACATGTTTCCTCTTATGGTCTCAGTGCACCCTGCTAGGTGGGTTGGACCTGCATAAGCATTACTGACTCCCCCTGAGACATGACGGGGGCTGAGATTCAGAAGGCAAAACATCTTGTCCCCTGCCCCAAACAGGCCACAGGTAGAATTCAGGTCCCCTGACCTTTTCCTCAGGGCATCCTGGGAATACCTGGGAACCACAATGGTACAATAAGGCCTGGAAATGAAGTACCTCAGGGGGTAAAGGTGAAATCCTGCTCCCCCATTCACAGAGGGGTGTGCCAGGGCCAGGACTGGGGAGAGACAACATGCCTGCTGTTAGATGCTGTCCCCAAGTTGGCATGACCCCCCCCCCCCATCGGCCCTCTATCCTCGTCTAAGACCCTGCTCTGGGGTGTTGCTCGACTCCTCTCTAAACAGCCTCATTCCCCAAAATCAGAGCCTCATTCCCCAAAATCAGTTCTGAAAAGAAAATGGTATCGTGGCAAGACCCAGGGCTGCAGCCTTAGACCAACCTGGGTTCCAATCCTTTTTTTGTTCCTTAGCTATGTGACCTCGGGCAACTTCTTCCTTTCAGCCTCCTTTCCTCCTCTGAAACATGGGATGCTTTGAAAGGGTTCTTGGCAGGATTAAATTAAACAGCATAAATAAAGTTTTTGGCATATGGAGTTCCTTTCCCTTAACTTTCCCTTTATTATAATAGGGTTCTCTAGTGTTCCTTGTCCCTGAGAAGTGAGAAACTGTTAATTCAATATATTCTAATTATGCACCCTTCTGGGTGTAAAGTATGGTGCTAAGATTATTCGCTAGCTAGAGATAAAGCAGCCCCGATCCAGCAATCCAGGAAGGAGCAGCTCCGGTTGCTCAAACAGCCATGCTCCCGCTTGCTGAGTGGAAGGCAGGGAGCAAAGAGCCCTCTTTGCCAAAATAAATGGCGATAGATCCTCCCTAAATGTTGGCAGCTGGTGAAATGCACCAATGGGCTGAGTCAAGCCCATTTACACTCACAACACAGCAGTTATTCCTGTTCTCAGGTTCTTTTCTTTCTTTCATTCATTTGACACATTTATTAAGTGCTCATTCTGCATAAGGCCTGGCATTGAAATGAACATATTTTTATTTTCTTTGCAGTAATACATTTCAGGGGGGGGAAAAAAACCAGAAAAGTTGCTTCTTGCCAGGATAGATTTTACAAAAACACCAAAGAAATCGACAATTTTTAAAATTCTGGACTAGAAGCACTTGGGTGGCTCAATTGGTTAAGCGTCTGACTCTTGATTTCAGCTACGGTCGTGATCTCAGGATCATGGGATCAAGCCCCCTGCCGGGCTCCACACTCAGTTAGGAGTCTGCCTGAGATTCTCTCTCCCTTTCCCTCTGCTCCTCCCCTGAGGCTCCACACTCAGTTCGGAGTCTGCCTGAGATTCTCCCTCCCTTTCCCTCTGCTCCTCCCCCTGCTCCTGCTCCCTATCTCTAAAATAAATAATTAAAATCTTTAGAAAAACAACTAAAAATAAAAATCTGGACCATATTGGATAACAAGTCTCCCTTTCAGATCTTCCAGTTTAACTAGACTGAAACTAAAGATCAGATTTCTGGGGTGCCTGGGTGACTCAGTGGGTTAAGCCACTGCCTTTGGCTCAGGTCATGATCTCAGGGTCCTGGGATCGAGTCCCGTTATCAGGCTTTCTGCTCAGCAGGGAGCCTGCTTTCCTCTCTCTCTCTCTGCCTGCCTCTCCATCTTCTTGTGATCTCTCTCTGTCAAATAAATAGATAAAATCTTAAAAAAAAGATCAGATTTCTCCTAATACAAAATCAAATGCATCATAAAACCAAAAAAGTTCTGTGAAGATGCTTATGACCCAAAAAAGCAAATGTTTTTTTCTAGTAAAAAAAAAAAATTAGGGATGCCTGGGTGGCTCAGAGGGTTAAAGCCTCTGCCTTCGGCTCAGGTCATGATCCCAGGGTCCTGGGATCGAGCCCCGCATCGGGCTCTCTCCTTGGTGGGGAGCCTGCTTCCTCCTCTCTCTCTCTGCCTCTCTGCCTACTTGTGACCTCTCTCTATCGAATAAATAAAATCTTTTAAAAAATTATTAGTCAGTGGATAAATAAAGCTTCGTTTTCACCTGGGTTCCCTCTTTCTTGACTTTTTTAGGGATGATTTTTAATCTTCTACTCTAAAATGAGACATCTAAGGTAGCCATTGGCCAGGGGCTACAGCCGGCTGGGTATGGACGCCATGGTTTTCACAGAGGTGAGCTCTGGCATTGGTTCACTGAAGTCTGAGCTCTGCTGGGTAGCCAGCATTTAGCAGTCATATCTCTCAGGACAAGACAAGGTTTGGCCACACCACAGTTTCAGGAAATGTTTCCTTCCAAGAATGTTACAGCACCACTGAAGTGGTTGACCACCAAGACCATGTACAGGGGCTGGCCCCACCATACTATGCCACCCACGCCACTGTCAGCCCCCATCGGGGTCAGATGCTGGGGGTGCCAATTCTGTTTGAGAGATTCAGGTTCTGCCTTCAAGCGTAGTTGATAATTTGGGGGCGGGTGCGGCTGGAACCTTCATTTTGAGAGTCCTCTCGCAGGAAGTCAACGTGGGATCCTTCTCAATGATCCTTATTCACCAAAAGCACCCTGGTGGACACAGAGCTCCCAGTGTCCTGCCATTGCCCCACAGGGCTTCAAAGCTGGGCAAAGTTTGAGACAATTGCCATGTCCTGGTGTATGCCCTCCACGAAGCTAGGTATACAGCATTGTGTCCTGGTGCATCAGGGAAGCCTCTGCTCCATTCTAGCGTATCGTGGCAATGGGCCTCACCAGAAATAAGAATAGTTAACGCTTACGGAGCACCTACTATGGGCAAGGCTCTGCTCTAAGCCTTTAATATGTATTAACTAAGCCTTAGAACAATCCTTCCTGGTAGGTTATTTTTCTCCAAGAATACCCACGATATGAAACAGGTAGTCCCCTCAAAGTAAACTGCGGTGTTCTTGGGTATGGTTACTAAAGAAGGGAGAACAAGTGGTGGAAAGCCCCAGAGTCATCCACGTCCTCTGTTGTTCACCATGTTTGTTTGCCAATCTTAATCTTCTCCCGAGTTTGCAGGGAAGGCTGAAGTCTTTCTTTCTTTTTTTTTTTTTTTTGAAGATTTTATTTATTAATTTGACAGAGAGAGAGAGAGAGAGAGAGAAAGAGAGATCCCAAGAAGGCATAGAGGCAGGCAGAGAGAGAAGGGGAAGCCCCGATGCGGGGCTCGATCCCAGGACCCTGAGATCATGACCTGAGCCGAAGGCATAGGCTTAACCCACTGAGCCACCCAGGCGCCCCTGAAGTCTGCTTTCTGAAAGTGATTTCCCACTTTCATTCTTGGAGACACTTATCTTTTGTCATTGAAGTCCGCCCCCCACCCCTCCAGCTGCAAACACATCTAATAATCAACCACAACAGAGCCCCCGACAGATGGGCTGTAAAACAGATGGTTCCATTGAAAGGCAGCAATCGAAAACGGAGGGTAATTTGAACCAATCAAGAAGATGGGGTCTCTCGGAGGCAAAGTTTCTACAGAAACTGAAACCATATCCCTCAAGCTCCTTTAGCATATTTTTCACCCACAGATGAGTCTTCCTGGGGGTGGATCCAACTTTTTTTTTTTTTTAAACATCTGGAATGTTGAAAAGGAAGAGAGAGAAGCCCTGGGGCCTTGTCAATCAAATTCACTTTTCTTTTGGCAAATGCAGCATCAGTGACAAATTGCACAATTTGACATCAACAAAGTTGATAGATGTTGGCAAAGCTGTTTTAAAACAGCAGCAATGCAGAGATGTGTAGGATGGGGTTTTTTCATTCAACAGTCAGTATGTTTAATAACAAATAAAACAACCAGATGTTTAATAAATCCCACCACCTTCACGATGTCATCTGATAGTTAGCTACTGCTGGTTAATGAGAACATGGTATTTGTTCCAATCTTAATTCACTAGATAGCTCTTATCATAGTTCATGAAGGCTTCTAAGTTCACCTCCGACCTTCTTGGACTAGGAAACACTGGCTGCGACATCCCAAGACTAGAGAGTGTAGACCCTGGTCTGCCACTACCAACCTGTATAACCTTGGGTAAGTCATTTAATCCTCCTGGAGTTTAGGTTCCCCGCAGAACATGTGATGATGACCAGTCCTACTCTGCTCAACACTGGGTTGTTGCAAGGTTCAAGTGCAATATTAGAGGTGAATCACTTTTTCTTTAATTTGAACTGTATTTATCTTTTTATTGAGAAGTCATTTCATCTAGTAAAGGGCACAAATCTTAAAAACTCATCTGACGTGCATAGTGAGAAGCTTCCCTTTCCAAGCTTTTAATGACTTGTCTAGAATATCGCTGATCACTCAGCCACAGTTCCAGAAGCTTTATGTAATTTGCTGCCACCCACTAAGAACCCATCTCTGGCAGCGCGGTTCAGGATAGGGGGCAATCAAGGTGCTGGGTTTTGTCTGTCATTTAAGAAATATTTCTTGCTTTCCTTCCCAGCACCACATGCTGGGGATTGTGGGGAAAAGCAGAGAAATAAAACAAGGTCCCAGACTGGAAACAGTTGAGGGAGGGAAAGCGTTATGACTTCTCAAGAGCAAAACATTGAACATTCCACAGCGTAGAGAATATTTTGCTTTATTTTATACTTTTTATTGTAGTGTAATGAATAATATATGTGTTGTAAAGTACACAAATCTTAAATGTGCAGTTCAATGAATTTTTAAAAAGTGAATACGTCCATGAACTCAGCACCCAGATTAAGAAACAGAATATTGACAGACCTCAGAAGATTCTCTCATTTCCCTTCCCAGTCAACAGCCCTTCTGCCCTTCAAAATCACTACTATTGGAGCACCTGGGTGGCTCAGTGGGTTAAGCTTCTGCCTTTGGCTCAGGTCATGGCCTCAGGGTCCTGGGATCGAGCCCTGCATCAGGCTCTCTGCTCAGCAGGGAGCCTGCTTCCTCCTCTCTCTCTCTGACTGCTTCTCTGCCTACTTGTGATCTCTGTCTGTCAAATAAATAAATAAAATGTTAAAAAAAATCACTACTATTGTGACATCTGTCACTATAAGTTAGTTTTGCCTGATTTGAACTTCGTATAAATGCAGTCCTTTAATGTATAAATGTCCATTAAGGGACATTTGAGTTATTTCCACTTTTGGGTTGGGAAGCTATGGACGTTGTCATATGTGGTTTTTGGTGAAAATAGGTACACATTTATGCTGGGAATAG
Source organism: Mustela lutreola (assembly GCF_030435805.1). Taxonomy (NCBI): domain Eukaryota; kingdom Metazoa; phylum Chordata; class Mammalia; order Carnivora; family Mustelidae; genus Mustela; species Mustela lutreola. The sequence continues at coordinate 27,185,594 of NC_081305.1, read as the reverse complement.
AAAGATCAGATATACATACCTACATCCATATGTAGAATTCTTGGGTCAGAGAGTACATATATATTTAGCTTTCATATATTTCGCCAGTTTTCCAAAGCGATTGTTCCTATTTCCAGCTCCCCAGTAGTATGTGATGGTCCAGGTTGCTCCACATCCTTTAAAAAAATTTTACTCTTCTGTTGAAATACACATAACATACATTACCTTAACCATTGTCAAGTGTGCAGTTCAGGGATATTAAAGATTTTCATAATGTGCAACCATCACTACTATCCATCTCCATAATTCTTCATTTTGTAAAACTAAAACTAAACTTGTTAAACAAAACCTCACTATTCCTGTTCACCCTGCCCCAACCCCTGGCAACCACCACCCTATTTTCTGTCTCTATAATTTTGGCTACTCTAAGTACTCTATAAATAGAATCATAATATTAATGTTTTTGTGACTGGCTTATTCCAGTTTTATCCATGCTATAGGGTATGTCAGAATTTTCTTTCTTCTTAAGGCTGAATAATACTCCATCATATGTATATACCACATTTAATTATCCATTCATCAGTCGATGGACACTTGGGTTACTTCCATGTTTTGGCTCTTGTGACTCATGCTGCTATGAACAGGGATGTACACAAACCTCTTTGAGACCTTCAGTTCTTTTGGGTATATACCCAGAGGTGGACTTGCTGGATCCTATGGAAATTCTATTTTTAGGAACCTCCATACTCTCTTCCAAAGAGGTTGTAACGTTTTGCATTCCTATTCTTCACACACCAAGCTTGTTTACCTATGGAGCCTTCACTCTTGTTCCTCTGCTTGGAATGCTCTGCAAACAAGGCTTTGCAAGACTGACCCTTTCTCATCATTGTATTTGTGCTCAGCACCTCTTCAGAGAGGCCTTGGGACCGCAAAGGCATTCTCTCTCCCATCATCCTGCTCATTCCGTCATAGCCCTCCTTACAAACTGCCAGTTATTTATTACAGTCTGTTTCTCCCACCAGCTTGACAACTCCGTTAGGGCAGGGATCCTGTCTGTCGCGGTCGCCACTGTGCCACCAGCGCATTGAAGAGTACCTGTCACTATGATGGCGATCAGTAAAGGGTAAGAAATCCACCCAAGGTATTGCGCACTCGCTTTCTCCCTGCTGAGCCAACTCTAACCACTAGGGAAGGGTGAGGGCGTGGCCCCGGGCGTGGGGGCGCGGCAGCTCAAGCAGAGGGCCCGCCCCTAACCCCGCCCCTGTCCTTGTTCTCCTCCGCGGGTCTCCATAAAGTTTATTTGTCTGAGCGCCGCGCGAGGGCTTCTGGGAGGGCCGGCCTCGGCCAATCGGGAAGCGCGGGCGAGCGGCGCGAGAAGCGGCGGCCGCGTTCTCCAGCCGGGAAGGAGCGGCTGGGAAGGTTGCAGTGTCAGGTAAGGGTGTCCTCTCTCCATGTCCTTGCCACTTGGGGGCTTGTCCTTGAACTCGGGGCTCCGAGGCTGGGCGGAGCCCGGTCCCCACGCTCGGAGTCACGCTGCTCTCAGTTCCCGTTCGCCTCATGGCAGCCGAGCACGCCTGACGCCGGCGACTCAGCGCCTTGTCGAACTGTCCCCCATTATAGCGTCGGGCAGCGCCCTGGGAATACCTTCTCTCTGCCCTTTTTCTAAGCAAGGAGGTTTGGCCCCTTGATTCCCCACTTCCCGCAACTACGGCGCTCTGCCGCGGCGCGCCACGCCCCCACCCCCTACCCAGTGCTCTATGAGCCCAGCCTACCCCTCCCCGCCATAGCCCTCCGCCTGCTCACTCGTCTCCTGCGGTAGAACCCTGCCCTCCCAGGGCGGGGGGCTTTCGGGCGAGGGTGACTACCCTCCTTGCCTCTCCCAGCCTTTGGCCTGTCTTCTGTACCGGCATCAGGGGAATGCTTCTCCCCATCTAGGAACATGCTAGAGATGAGAACCTGGAGGTAGACTGCACTTTCTTGGGTCTCATAACATCTCATCCTCTGCAAAGACAATACCCGAGTTTCTCTAAAAGAGTCACGGGGCGGACCCCAGGGATTTTTAGGTCAAAGTTAGGCTTACCCATTCACAGAGCCGCTGGTACCGGTTTGCCCCTGTCACTTGTTTTTTGTTTTGGCTGAAATGCCTTTCAGTATGAGCAAGGGTCACCTTTGTATTCTGTCTGCGGAACATGAGAGCGTGTCCTTGGACATCGCAGCTTTTCTTTCATCTATTCTTTGTGCATTTCTCTTTGGGAAATTTTGATTTTTCATTGATGGTGAATTGTTATTCAAAGCTCATAGTTTTTTTTTTTTTAAAGATTTTATTTATTTATTTATTTGACAGAAATCACAAGTAGATGGAGAGGCAGGCAGAGAGAGACAGAGGGAAGCAGGCTCCCCGCTGAGCAGAGAGCCCGATGTGGGACTCGATCCCAGCATCCCGAGACCATGACCCGAGCGAAGGCAGCGGCCCAACCCACTGAGCCACCCAGGCGCCCCCAAAGCTCATAGTTTTAAATACGTATATATTAGGCTAACAGATCCTGTATTTGTATCTCCATCCGGGGGCCTCTCCCTCGACCAATGCCCAGCTGCCTCTTTTCCTTCTCAGCTGAGATGGTTGATAGGGGACTCAGACTGAACATGTCAGGATAGGCCTAGTAAGCCTCCCATCATCTCCCCTCCCAAACTGCTCTTGCTGTTTTTTTCCGAGTAACGTAAAAGGCTCTAACTAATAACCTTTGAGTCACCTTTGACTGCTGTCTTTCATTCTCACACATCCAGTGCTTGCCACCCTGGGCCAGGTCACCACCACCTCTAACCTGGATTATTGAGATAGTCTTTCATCTGGTCTCCCTAATTCTGCCTTTGCAGTTATGCCCTGTTTTTGGCACGGCAACTAGAAGGGTTCTTTTGAAACACAGGTCAGATCATATCACTCCTTTACGTAAAAGCCCTACAATGGGTTTCCATCTCATTTAAAGATAAATACCTTATAGTGAGCCATCCACATGACTTCACATAATCTGACCCACTGTTATTTTCCCACTCTTATTTTCTTCTATCCTCCCCTTCCACGGGTCAGACATGCTTGGCCACAGGGCTTTTGTGCTTGCAGTTCAATAATGTGGTTTGCTTCCTCACTTTTTTTCCGGTTTTTACTCAGGCGTCACCTAGTGAGGCTTTCCCCAGTTCCTATTTTCCTTTACTGCTTTAGTTGTTCTTCTTGGCAATTATATTTTATTTACCTTGTATATTGTTTGTCGTTCCCTTCCAGAATGTGAAGTGGGGAAGATTTTTCTCTATTTTGTTCCTTGATAGACATTCAACACCTAGATCTGGCACACAGTAAGTGCTCAGTAAATATGAAATAAAGGAATGCTCCAGCACGGTTACAGGCTTGGGAATACAGTGGTGAATGAAACAGGCCTGCCCTCATTGAAGTGATGTTACTGTGGAGAATTCTCTTGACAATAAAGGCACAGATACAGAGTGTAGTGTCAGGGCTGTTTTTTAAAGAGAACAAGGATAGCTGAACAGAGACCTGATTGAAATGAGAGAGTGGGTTATGGGAATGTCTGGTGGGAGAGCATTCCTGGAACAGGAAGAGCAAGTGCAAAGACCCTAAGGTGGGAACAGGTGGAGGAGTGGTAAGCTTGAGTGTCTGAATCTGCTTCCTGATGGACTGAAGTAGAAAATAAGATAGAGGGGAAATACAGATGTTCCAAGGAGAGAGAATGGTCAGCAAAGACCCAGAGGCGAGAGCCTAAGGTGTATTCAGGGACCAAGCCACTTTAACTAATCAGACATTTATTTGGTACCTATTTAATGCCAAATATGGCTGCTAAGGCTTCAAAGCTGAGCAGTCTGCCCTACAGGAATTGGCCATGTAGAGAAGTAGACAGACATGGGAAGAAATAATTACAGCTATTCCACCAGAGAGGAACAGTAATAGAAGGTTCAGAATAGTATGGGAGGAGCCTAGAGTGGGGAGGACTGCCCTAGTTGACTTTGCAGGATATATGGGCATTCTGCATGTGCCAGTATAGATTTGGAGTGCGATAGCAGAGTGTGCAGTTATATATGCAGGAGTATGAAGGGAGGAGACAGCGTGAGGTGCCCCCAGGAGTAGAGACTTACTAGGGTCTCTTTGGGGGAGGGTAGTGAGAGATGTGGATGGTAAGGGTGACAGTGTCAGATCACAAGCACTTCTGGAGGGGACAGATGGTATCCCTGGTGGGATTAAGGCAGGGGAGAATTTCAGGAAGAATTCTTGCCAGAGGAGGGTGAGTTAGAGGAACGCAGAAGGCTTAGACTATTGAGGTAGTTAGGAGAAAAGCATGAGGGTCAGAGCAGGGGCCAAAGAGATGAGGATTCCCTTTTGCAAAAGGTTTGAAATGTAGATATGGAGATTGGCTGGATGTTCAGGAATGGAGGAAGAGGACCCTGAAGTGACTCCCTAGGTAGTCTCTGGCTGGCTTGCTGGATGCCAGTTGTTTTACTGGGGGACTAGAAACCCAGGAGGAGGATGTGGTAATATTGGTGGCCAAGAGGAGAGAGAAGTGATTAGTTGGGTTTGGGACATACGTAGTTTGAGGTGCCTGTGGGTCATCCCAGGCACAGTTGTCAGGGGGACAATTGGAGATACCAGCTCAAGTGAGAGAGCTGGCTAGACACAGAATAGCTTCTACCGTACTTTAGTTTTGATAAATCAGCGTTCTCATCTGGGCCCAGATAGTCCTCAGAGGTGTTCGGGTGACCTTTCTGGGGAGGGGGTCCTATGAGCCTCCTGATGGAGAATGTGTGTGTGGTCCTTTTGTGTGCACGTGTGTACAAGAACATTAGAACTCTGCATTGCCGAGTCGATGGCCACTTGAAGGATTAATAACCACTGGTAGTTGTTCTAGTTGAAGCCATGGCCAGTGGTGGATTTTATCCAAAGAAATATGCAGTGTGAGAAGAGGAGGTCCAAGGATAGAAGTTTGGCATTTAAGGGATGGGTAGATGTAGAAGCCACAGCAGAGGAGGCTTGAGAGGAGGGAAAAGCTGGAAAAGCAGGCGGTGTCTTCAGGTCAGAGGAGAAGTGTTTCAGGAAGAAAGGAATGGTCAGGGTCTCAGAGGCTGTGAAAGAGGAAGGGTTGAAAGTTCATTGGACTTAGCAGTTAGGTCATTGGTGGCTGCAGAGGAATTCAGGAAGTTGGGGGTGGGGGGAGCAGAAATTAGGTTGTAGTGGGTGATGAATGGATGAGGCATGACAAAGGATGGCTGTCTCTTTATAAAGAGAGTGGGAGCTAGAGGAGCATGTGGGGTTGGGGATTTTTAAAAAAATTTTATTTATTTTTATTTTTATGTATTTATTTTTAAAGTTATTATTTATTTGACAGACAAAGATCACAAGTAGGCAGAGAGGCAGGCAGATAGAGAGGAGGAAGCAGGCTCCCTGCCAAGCAGAGAGCCCCATGCGGAGCTTGATCCCAGGACCCTGGGACCATGACCTGAGCTGAAAGCAAAGGCTTTAACACACTGAGCCACCCAGGGGCCCCATTATTTATTTATTTTTAAAGATTTTCCTATTTATTAGAGAGAGAGAGCACGAGTTGGGCAGCAGGGAGCCCAACATAGGGGCTGGATCCCAGAACCCTGGAACCATGACTTGAGCTGAAGGCAGACATTTAACTGACCGAGCCACCCAGATGCCCCGGTTTTTTTTTAATAAGTTTTAATTTTAGAATAGTTTTAGATTTACAGAAAATATGCAAGATTAGTACAGAGTACTCCATTGCCCCTCACCCAGTTTCCCCTATTGATGAGGAATTATTATTATTTTTTAAAGATTTTATTTATTTATTTGACAGAGATCACAAGTAGGCAGAGAGGCAGGGAGAGAGAGAGAGGAGGAAGCAGACTCCCTGCTGAGCAGAGAGCCCGGTGTAGGGCTCGATCCCAGGACCGTGGGATCATGACCCAAGCCGAAGGCAGAGGCTTTAACCCACTGAGCCACCCAGGCGCCCCGATGAGGAATTATTTTAGGAAAGAAGAGACCTGAACTCTAGGAGAGGGAGCCAAAGACAGTGAAAATAACCCTCGTTTCCTGAGCTCTGGCTATGTGTGAGTTCCCGTCATGGGACTTTTTGTCTTGTATAATCTAAACTCTTTGCTTGTATAATCTAATGTCATCATCATAATATCCCTCTGATGTCTAAATCTGCTCCCCTCCCTGTCTTCCTCATTTCAGTAAGTGGCACCTTCGTGTTGCCAGGTTACTCATACGTAAAACCTTGGCCTTGTGTTTGACTTCTTTGCTCTCACACTACATAAGTGATTTATATCTACACAGACTCTATTCTTAAAATGTATACATGAGTCAGATCGCTGTCATCCAGGTCCACACTACTCTCAGGTATCACATCTGGGTGCTTGAGCAGTCTCTGGACTGCTCTCCCTGTTTTTACTCTGTGCCCTTCCTCCCCCGTCTCTTCTCCATGCAGAAGTGGGAACGAGCCTTTAAAAAGGCTTAACCCTTCTGTAGTTCCCATCACATATAGACTACAATCCAACATTCTTATTACCTTGTGCTGTGAAGTCAGTACCATCTAGCCCCTGCCCTAACCCTTCTCCCAGCACTCTACCTCAGCCATGTGGCTGCAGGCCCTTTACCTGTGCTACAGATGCTTCTGTCTTGAAGCTTTTGCACTCATTGTTTTCCTCTGCAAGAACATTCTTCTCCTCAGATATCAGTATAGCTGACTCCTAACATGATTTGGGTCTTTGTTCAGTGGTTTCCTTTTTATTTTTATTTTAAAAAAATTTTAAAAATTTTATTTCTTTATTTGACAGAGAGAGAGCATGCACAAGCAGGGGGTGCTGCAGGGAGGTGCTGCAGGCACCCCACTGAGCAGAGAGCCTAATATGGGGCTCAATCCCAGGACCCTGGGATCATCACCTGAGCTGCAGCCAGATGCTTTACCGATAGAGTCACCCAGGCGCCCTAACGGTTTCCTTTATAAAGAAGCTTCATAGAACATTCCAGCTAAAGCAGTCCCACTGTGCACTCTACCACATCTCCCTCTCTTTTGTAGCACTTATCAATACTTGGCATCATGTGTCTTTTTTTGTTTGTTTGTTTGTTTCGCTCCTGACATAAAAGTTCTTTGAGTCTGGGAGTCTTACCTGTTTTTTCCACAGTTCCATCTCCAGTGCCTTGAACAGTACGTGGGAGAGGCTTAATAAATATTTTTGACAGGAAGTTAGGAAGAAGGGATTCTAACTTTCGTGGCCGTTACAATGTCAGCATAGGAATTTGAAAAATAATGGTGCCGGAGGGCTGGGTCCAAGGACCCAGAGGAGGTCCTTCAGGGACCTTTGCATGGGATAGAAATCAAATGTGAATCGAGAGGAAGTAAGAGTAGGGTTTATTGAAGACAGAGAGAGTGTAGGTACAGACTGTCTAAGAGACTCAGAGAGGGAAGAAGAGTGAGTCTCATCTTTGTTTGGGGGCTGGGGTTTTTATTAAAGATTGAGATCTGTTGTGTCTTTTTAGGCATCTGGGAACTGGTTAAAATGAAGAGTGTTTAGGTGTCTTCCATAAGTCTATTGTGCCCTGGAGCCTGGGGTCTTGGTGGTCCAGTGGTCTGGAAAACATACTTGATACCCCTATCTGGTCGCTCTTTAGATGTTATCTGCTGTGCTGGAAGACACCAGAGAAATCATTAATTCCTTGACTCCAGAGAAATCATTTAACTCCTTGACCTGTACAAGGAGGGCATACATTATCTTTATTATAAGGCATGTGTAAGGTTGAGGTGTAGGTCCTAGCAAGAGTAAAGGCAGCAGAACAGTCTTTCATAGGGTCCCTTCAGTTTCCCTATTTCAATTAGCTATTCTTGGCAAAGTTTGCAGAAGTTTATTCTGTCAGTCAGTGACTGTGGGGATCTAGCTACTGTTTGAGAACACTGCTGGAGCTGAAAAAAAAAAAAAGGCTGCAGAATGCTTTAAGCTTCAGGCTGTTTGGGGGGTCTAGATATTAACAGACAGTAATGTAAAACAAATAAAGAAGAGAGATATCAGCAAAATGGTAAGCTAAGAGGTCCTGATCTTTGTCCCCACATAAAAATAGCAGAATAACCAGCAGACAACTACATATTGACATTAAAAAAAAAAAAAAAAAAAGCCCTCCCTTGGAAAAAAACAAAACTCCAAAGTGAAATAAGGAGGTTGCAGAAACCCCGGGGAGCACCAAAACTGAAGCTTGGCCACATGGAAAACTGTAACACAGATAAGTGAATGGAGTAGGAAAGAGTTTCGGTGAGGGGAGCTTTTATAGGGTGGGTGTTGAGGAAAAAAACATCTGGTAGGCAGTAGTTGAACTAGTGGTAATAATAATAATAATAATAGCCAAGGTCTGCTGAGTGGTTGCTGTGTGGAGATGTAGCTCTTTTTTCATTTCGTACATGGGCCCAGCAAGAGTAATTAACTTGTCCACAGTCACCCCACTAGAGAGTGGAGGAGCTGGCTGGAGCTCAGGGTACATTTTCCCTAGTTGGGAAAAATGCCATGTGCAAGGGCGTACAGCATGGCATACATAAAGAGGGTTGGGGCAGAGCAGATTGGGTAACTATTACATAGGGTGTCATCAAAAGTATTGCCTCATCTGGATCTCTATGAGTGGAAGGCTTGGAGGGTTTTTGGGCGGCAGCAACTTAGGAAAAGTGCTGGAAAGATTGAGGCGGCCACAGCAAGCAGAGTGATGTGGGGTGGGAGGAGCTTGAAGACCTGTCCTAGTGTCTCAAGAACTTGGGTTAAAAGGGTGGAAGTCTGGCCTCCTTTGATGGCGAGGAAGATGGAATCAAGGTTAAACTAACTTTATTATGGTAATCATTTCCCAGTACATGCAGAAATATATATGTTACGCTGTATATCTTAAACGGACACCATGTTATGTATCAATTATATCTGAATAAGCTGGGGGAAGAAAGCAATAGTTAGAAGATGCTGCAAAAATACAACTATCCCTTGCTATTTAAATCTGTTAGGTAATGAGAGTTTGGATAGCAAGTTTGGAGAGTGACTGATGTCCCGTCAGCTGAATATAAAGTATTTGGTTTCCTGAGTTTGGGTGATGAGGAATACCTATCCTTTCTCTCAAAAAATGTATCTGCATCTTGTTGGATTTTTGAGCCTGGAGAGTGGAAAAAATCTGTAAATAAACATTCTGAGGTCATGTATGGATGTAAAGGAGAAGGGTGAGTAAGAACCCAAGTAACAGAGAGAGAGAGAAAGAAGCCAGGGGACAGAGAGGAGGAGATGAGGAAGGCAGTGGGGGGGGGGTGGTCATGGTGGGTGACTGCATCATTTTGAGATGTGCCAAGTGTGACAATTATGTGCTGGAGTGGAAACGCAAAGACGGTGCCTGGAAGCTCTGGGTCGGATTGTGGATTTGATAGTCATTGCCATTGAAGATTTGGGGCCAGTGGTCAGACAAACACACTAAAACAAAGGGTTTAGAGCAATTTAGAAATTAACAAGTTATTTAAAATTAGACAGGGTCACATCTAGCTATGGAAAAGAATTCAGACTGACAGAGGGGTATAAAATGAGAAGTCCCAACTCTTCCCATTGCTTTCTGGAGATGATGCTAAGTTTCTTGCTGTGCTTATGTTTCTTGCTTTTCTGTGAATTATCTGTGAACAGACCTTAAGTGTATAGCTCAGTGAAATTTTACGTATTCACTCACGTGACCACCAGTTATACTGAGATATGGAACATTTCCAGTACCCCAGCGCTTAGAGTAAGCCGCCAGAATAAAATACCATGGTCTGGGTGGCTTCAGTAGCCAACGTTTATATTGCCATAGTTCTGGATGCTGGAAGGCTTGAGATCAGAGTCCCATGGTGGTTGAGTCCTGGTGAGGACCTGCTTCCTGGTTTTTAGATGGCTGCTCTCTACTATGTGCTCATCTGTTCTTTCCTGATGAATGCAGTGTAGGGGCCTGGGTGGGAAGCAAGGCCTCTGGTGTCTCTAGTGGGACACAGATCCCTTCAGAAGGGCCCCATCTTCATGAATTCATCTAAACCTAATTACCTTCCAAAGGCCTCTTCTCCAGATACTATCATAATTGGGTCTTAGGGTTTCGATATAGGAATTTTGGAGGGAACCATTACGGTCTATAGCACCCAGAAAGTTCTCTTGTGTTCCTTTCCATTCGGTCACTCCCACACTGTAATAACTAGTGCTCTGATTTCTAGCACATAGATCTAGTTTTTCTGTTCTTAAAATCCCTATAAATGGAATCTTGCAGTATGTTTGTTTTTTTAAATAAGTTCGGCTGCTTGAGTTAGTTAACCATTGTGTCTGCAAAATTTATCCATATTCCATGTAGCTGTAGTTCAGTCTTTTCTTTTGCTGTGTGATATACCAGGATGTGAATATACCACCATAAAAATCCCAAATGAGAGAATATTGTATAATATGGTGGTTTTAAGATTATTTCGTGGTGGTGGAAGACTCAGACTTACTAGAATCCAATTAAAGCTATAGTGCTTTCCTTATATTAAGAAAAACAGTATGCATATATTTCCAGGTGTTCCTGGTACCTTTTATGTGGTGTCATACCCTCAGGACAAGAAGCCTTCTTCGGTTTACAGCAGGGCCACTCAGCCTCAGCACTGTTATTTGGGACTAGATAATTCTTTGTTGTAGAGGCTATGCTGTGCATTTTGGAATGTTTGGCAGCACCCTTGGCCTCTACCTGCTAGATGTCAGTAGCCTATGGCCTGTCACCCTGAATTGTGACAACCAAAAATGCTCTAGATTTTGCTGGTGACTTCTGGGGAGGCAAAATTGCCCCTATTTGAGAAACATTGGTTTAGAGAGAAGAGCCAGAGCCAAAGAGGTTAGAGTTAGAAGCTAACTGGGTGATCTTCCCCTGCTTATGCCAGTTGTAAGATGAGGCTGGTGTTGTTCATAAGGTTCTATACACAGACAGTTTCCATCACCACTAAAATGAGGCTGCTCCTTCCAAGGACACATGAAGTGAATTTAAAAACCAAACTTAAAATATTCTGCATTTGTAGATTGTTCATGAAGAGCAAGTCTTAGAAGTTACCCGAGCTGGGGCGCCTGGGTGGCTCAGTGGGTTAAAGCCTCTGCCTTTGGCTCAGGTCATGGTCCCAGGGTCCTGGAATCGAGCCCCGCATCAGGCTCTCTGTTCAGCAGGGAGCCTGCTTCCTCCTCTCTCTGTCTGCCTGCCTCTCTGCCTACTTGTGATCTCTGTCTGTCAAATAAGTAAATAAAATCTTAAAAAAATAAGAAGTTACCTGAGCCAACCCCCTCATCTTAGTGGTGATGGAACTGGAATCCAGAAAGGGGAAAGGGCCCGGGAAGGTCTAGTCCCAGGGTCAGAGGCTGGTGTGGAATAAAGCCAGGCTGCAGCACACAGGTCTTGCATTCCAGGCCCAGCTGCTTCTCTGCTATTGGATTGGACAGCCCACTGGACAGCTGAGAGTTTATCAGAAAGTTCCCTATGTGGATACTTCATGTTTCTCTGTAATGCCAGGTTGTACCTCTGCTCATTGGAGATGAAATACAAGAGGCATTTTATGTATCTGGAAAGCTGATACTTTGCCTTCCTTAACTGCAAACACTGAGTCAACGCAGGCCAGTACTAGTACTGAATCACCCAGGTCTTTAGTTTCTCTTCTGTCTAGGATATTTTAGTTCTTTGTTTTCTCCAGAAGTCTACCTTCTGAATAATGATTACATCCAACTCTCTTACTTAGTCTCACAGGACTTGAAAGAATTATCCACAACAGATTTTTTTTCTCGCTCCTTTTCCTCCTTTTCCTAAAGGCGGCTGAAACAATAGTATCTATTAAGATGTAATTTTCTCTTTGGTTATTGTTATAAATGACAGCTGACAGATACAGCAAAAAGTGGAGTGATACAGTCATCTAATCATAGTTTACATTTTCAAAAGAAGAGAGGAAAGCAGAATCAGTCTTAAGCTTTTGATACCTCAAGCGAGGCTTCCCTTATTAATCTTTGGGGTTGAATATTGAACACTTTTCTTGGGGTTTAATCCTATCAAGTCCAATTAATAAGGTTTGGGGGCAAGATTTTTACTCAAAATTCAATGCTAAATTTCTTTTGAATCATACCTTTGCTGTGGAAATGTGGAGTTCTAATAAAAATCAGATTTGATAATGGGTAATAGACATTTAAAAATTGTACTGTCTTCCAGAAGTTCTTACTGAATGATACGAAGTTGTGCTTAAATAAGTTATAATTTGGTATCAAATATTTCCTAGAAGATTTTTGAAGCAGAGATATTTATAATTAAATGACAAAATGTTGCCAAATTGGCAACTTTGGAATAAAAGCTAAAAGAATGTTTTACAATGATATAAATCAGTAGAGTTTATAAAATCCTTTCTGTGTATCATCAACCCCTTGAAGTAGATAGGGATTATCATTTCCTTTTTATAGATGAGGAAATTGAGAGATTTGGATTTTATCACAGGGGTAAATCGACCCACTTTCAGCTGGTAAGTGAACATAGTAGATTCAAACCAGGAGATTCAAAGTCCAGTCTTCTCCTGTTTTCCCATTCTGTTTAAAATATATGTGTATATATATCTGTTTGTGTGTGTATATTTTGTCTTACTGTCACAAAAACCTTTTAAAAATAATTGCAAAAAGAATAACACTGTTGTATATTTTCAAGAAAGAGGTATGACTAGCCCTAGTTATTTCCTCTGACATATATAAAAAATCCCCTCCCCTCTCTGACAGCATCCATGAAAATATAGCAGTGTTAAAAGTGCATTTTTTAGATTGCAGGATCTTTGTAGTTGAAAGAGGTATATTTGGGTGTGTGGTAAGATTAGAATTTCACAGTGGGTACTTAGAAGTATTGCTTGAGTGTACTGAAATTCTGCAGGGAAAATAGTTGGTGTCATTTGCCCGCTCAGTGAACTGAGAGAGATTCCTTTAACACTGAAGGGAAGACAGAGGTCCTTGCTATTTCTTTTCATCTCTTTGTTACCCCTTCGTATTCCTTGGGTAACTGTCCTGTTTGCATTGTGGGTCATGGATAAGGAAAAGGAAAAATGCACCTGGGTTTGATATGTTGCTCTGCACTAGAAAAGGGCAGAGAGTTGTCTCTGTCATTCTGTGCATTAGGTCAAAAGAACGTTTCCTGGATAGATTTCATGTACGAAACAGATTTCATTCCCCAAATATAGTCTTTAAATAAACAGCTTAAAGAGGGGAGGGGAATGACAATGGGCCTGTTGTGTTAATCTTTACACAGTGTTTTAACTGCTCAGGTCTAGTGAGGGTGGCTCTGCCAGAGGCACATAGCCAGTAAGAACTGAACCAGGATAAGCACTGTACCAAGTCTAGCTCAGATACCGTAGGCAAAGTGGGAGTTGGCGTACTATAACCTGTAGGCCTGAGAAGCTAACAAGGGTTTTTACATCTTTAAATCTTTGGGGAAAAATTTCAAAGAAGAATATTTTGTGGCAGGTGAAAATGATACGAAATTCATATGTGACTGGCCATGATTAAAATTTTATTGGAGCACAGCCATGCTCATTTGTTTACGTGTTATCCAGTTTCAAGCACAATTATGCAGTTGCAACAGAGAATGGCCCCGAAAGCCTAAAATAATTTGCTGTCCAGTCCTTTACAGAAAAAGCTTGCTAACCCTTGCCCGAGGATGCCAGTCTCAAAGGCTAAAAACTGGGAAAAGCTTGGTAGACAGGTCTAGGATAGATGACTATGAGGCTCTTTCATACTTAACTTTGTTTTCTTTCAGCTCTGAGGCACTGAAGGTGCTGATTTTTGGAAGTATATCCTGAAAGTCACATGGGCTTATTTCAAGAGAGCTAGTGCATTATAGCCATTTCTGTGATGACCCAGTGGTCTTTAAAGCGCTCAGTGGTTCCCCAGCTTGGGAGCCCACAAAGCCCTGGGAAAGTGGGAAGACGTGTTCTACTTGTGGCTGATGCTTTAGAAGAAAAGACACTAATGAACTAATAATTAATACCAGAAAACAGATGTGTAGACATTTTAATACAATAAGCATGAATACTGTAAGAAACTAAGAATCAGACCATCTGCAAAATCCTGAAGGGGCCACTCTGAGAATACTGATGTAAAATGATCTAGAAGTGTTAGCAGTTTGAATATTTAATTATCCATTTGCAAGGGAAAAATACTCTTGGTGTGTTTCCTTCACTTTCAACACTATTCTGCTTTACCACTATAGAGCTTCACTTTTGACACCCGATGTGTGGGTTTTCCACATGTCAGGCAATTCTGAGATTTTCTGCACACCAGCTGGCTGTTACAGTTTAACTCATTTCTGACACTGTGTACCTGGAGACAGCATCAGATCCCACTGGTTAAGGGTTCAGTCCCACAAGAGTAGCCACCGACTCCTGCCCCTTTCAGAAGCCAGTCAGGAGGCCAGGTTGTTGCCTGTGCTTCTGAGCTACTGACTGTAGATGGGAGGTTCCCACAAGCCTCTCTTTTAGGTTCAATTAATTTGCTAAAGAGCCTCACAGAGCTCAGAGAAATATTTATACTTATGTTTACCAGTTTATTATAAAGAATACAGGTGAGCAGTCTGATAGGTACAGAGGGCGGGTTCTGGAAGGTCCCTATGAGTGGAGTGTGTGACCCAGCATGTGGTCCCCAACCCGGAAGCTCATCAAATCTCATCTTTCAAAAAGTTTTTGTAGCGCTTCATCTGTAGTCCCTTTTCCATTCCCAGAGGTAAGACTCCTAACCTCAGGATAATCTAAGGGTTTTAGGAACTTTGTGCCAGAACTAGGACAAAGACCAAATAAATTTTTTATTATACTACACTACTCTTTTCTGGCTTGATTAAATATTTAACATAGTTATATTGAGAATGTGAAAATCACCATCTTTTTCATAATTAAGATGTATTAATAGCAAGTGAACTGAAATTATTTGATGCATTTTTGCTCTGCCTTTTTGTCTAGTTCATTTCATCCTATATGCAATTTAGAGACTTTTTCCCCCCTCTCATTTAAGAATGTTTATGTGCCTAGAAGGGGCAGTTTTTGGACACTGAATGACAGGTGAGTGCTGGCTAATTTGAAGAATTGGAAGTCTGCTCAGCTCTTGATTTTAGCCGTAGGTAAAAGCGTTCTCTAAACCTTGTGGGCTTTAATTTTTTTCTCTGGTTAATTTTCTTAGCATCCTCTGCATGTGGTGAAGAGATCTGGATTATGGAAACTTGGCACAAAGAGCATTTCTTATTTCTAACATCATGGGTGTCCTACTGTAGCCTCTGAAAAGCTATGGGTTATTATTTTTCATTTTAGGAGTAAGTTTTTTATTGAAGTGTGATACACATTCAGAAAAGTGCACAAATCCTGAGTCCATCTCAGTGAATTTTTTCACAGTTAACACACTGTTAAGCAGCACTCAGCTAAAAAAAACCCAGAAAATTACCAGCCTCTCAGAACTCTCCCTTCTGTCACATTGGCCCCCTCCCCCCAAGAGTACCCAGTCTTGCTTTCTAACAGCAGTGATACCTTTGCTTTCCTATTAAAAGCTTTTGTTTGCTGTGGTGTTTGAGGAGGCCTGTGGAGGCTCAGTAGGACTTCTGCTAAGTGGCATGGGACAGGTTTGATGCCAGGGCCTTAGTACCCTGTGGTGCTCTCTGAAGCACCTCTCAGGATTTCCAAAGGCATCTTCAGTCAGCCTCAGTCATTGATGGCGGAGGAGCCCTGGTGCCAGCCTTTTCCCATTTAGCCCCAATCTTGCTGCATTGACTGTTCTACATTCCACTTCCTTGGGTCCTCCGGGTGGCTTCTTCCTGGCTTCCGCCTCCATAGCTCATCAAGGGTGCAGCTGGCATCATCTCTGTCCTGTCCAGATTTTCCAACACAAAGCTCATTCCTCCCACCCTCAAGTTCTCTCTTGGACAAAGCTAGTGAGGTTGTTTTCATGATCAGCTTTTAGTTTCCTGAGTCAAAACTGATATTTGGTTGGTTTAACCCATATATTTTATGACTGAATTGATATTATTTTTGTGGAGGAGGTAAGAATTGTCCTTAAATTTATGAAATTAACCATAAATTTAAAAATTTTAATGAAATGGGATGATGACTACATCAAAGTACAGTTTGGAAACTTTAATAACTTATAAATTAATTTCTACTGGGTGAGTTATATATAATGCAGGACAGATCCAGTTTTTTCCCAAGTATTATATTAAATATATAGCTCTTTTCTCTCAGACAGACATGGAACAAGCTTGTTTTCTTCTCTGAAGTTGTATAATGAAATTCTTTATGTACATGTATTTATTCTTTTGGTTTGGAATTCTGTTCACCTGAAAACTGCCGGGCAGGGGTGGGGGGGTGGGTGTTGTCTGTTTTTTTCCCTCTAAAATACCATTGGTTTTTGTCTGGGTATTTAGAGGGAAAGTACTAGTCTGGACCAAGTGCGATCTGAATTCATGCCATTTATACTGTCACTGCCTTATGCTGTGCAGCCTCAGAAATGTTAAGTATCAGTTGGTAGTCGGAAGGGAATGTTTTTGCTCTGGTCTTTGCTTGCCAGTGGGTGCTGATTTGGCAGGAGAGTGCAGGAAGCCTTCAAGAAGAACAGACTGTCCACAAATGGAAGAATAAAGCTCCTCCTATTCATTCAACAAATGAGCACCTACTGTGTGCCAGGCACTGTTCTAGAAGCTTGGGATATATCAGTGAACAAAACACACAAAATCCCTGTCCTTGTGTAGCTTACATTCTAGCAGAAATGACAGACAGTAAGGGAGATAAGGGAGTGCTAGGGGTGGTTGCAGATTATACTCTTAAGTATTTTGTTCTAAGCTGGCATCAAAGGTAAGGTGACAGTTTAGCTGAAACAGAGAGACAGGGAATCAGTTTTGAGTGTATCTGGGAGAGGAGCATTCCAGATAGAGGAGACAAAGAGTACAAATGCTCTAGGGCAGGAATGTGCCTCCCTTACCCACTGGTGGATTGACTTGGAGGCCCCAGGGTGACTGGAGCCCAGGAAAGGAAAAGGAGACAGGGCTGGAGAGGAGTCTGGAAGGTAAGAGGAGGTAAGGCTGTTGTGTAGGGCTTCACTCTGTACAAGAGGTTTAAGCAGAGGAAGGATCCTTTGAAAGGTTCATATAGATTATAGGAGGCAAGGGCTAAAGCCAGGAGGCCAGGGAAGAGGTGATAGTGACTTGAGTGGGTGGAGGTGGTGGGAAGAAGTAGATTCTGGGTACATTTTACAGGTAGATTTGAAAGGCTTTGGTGGTCTGGATGAGGCTTTCAAGGATTTTGGCCCAAACAGCTGAAGAGTGGCGGCTGTACGCTGAGAAGGCCAAGGAACAGGTTTTGTTGACAAAGATCAGAGCTCACGGGATGATGGCTCAGTCAGTTAAGCGTCTGCCTTCTGCTCAGGTCATGATCCCATGGTCCTGGGATTGAGGCCCCACGTTGGGCTCCCAGCTCCACGGCTCTCTGCTTCTCCCTCTGCCCTGGCTTCCCCTGCTTGTGCTCTCTTTCTGTCAAATAAATAACATTTATTTATTATTATTATTTTTTAATAAATAAATCTTAAAACATTTATTTACTGGACCATATTAAAGTAAATCATGACTTTTATTTTGCACTTATTATTTATATTCAGCTTCATCACTCTATAAGTGTTTGTATGGGCAGATCATTTGAGAAGGTCATTTGAACATTTCCTTTGTCTGAATTTATCTGGCTTGGATGCAGAATGTTAGATGTATTTTTCCTGTTTTTTTCTTTCTTTTTTAGGTTTGTTTCATTCAGCTGTTTATTTGGGGGGGGGTTCTAAAATTTTCCTTATTAAAGAAAAGAAGTATTTCCTGCTCCTTGGCTCTGTTAGACAAATTATTTTTATCTTACAGTAAAAAGGGGTGGGGGATAAGGGGGAGCATATTAGTTTTCTTTCCCGTTTCTAGTGAGTAATCGTTGTTTCTGTTGGTAGAATGTTATTGGCTTCTGTTGGTTTCTGAGGAAAACCATTTCTCTATCAGACAGGATCTGTTTTAAAATACTCGTTTCTTTTTTCTGTTCAGGAGAATATGTTCCTTGTTCTGCCAGCCCCATTTTCCTGTAGGTAAAGATGGCCATTTACAGCCTCATTCTACTGGGTCAAAACAAAACAATGATTATCTAGAAACTTCAGGAAAAGAGTTAGTGTGTATATGACTTTTTGTCTATAAAGGTTAGAGAAAACTGAAGTGTTTTTATGTTTACCCCCACTTAGCTACTTTTGTTTTAACCTTGTGCCTTTACCTTTAAAGTTAATGTCTTTCAATGTCCATTTTAAAAAGTTCTCATTCTCCTGCTGTGGATTTATGGTGATAGCCGTGCCCTTTTAACATTAACCTTTGCTTTATAGCTGGGATATAATTATGTATTATATCATGATTTTAACTACTATTATAGAGCAGTGGTATTTCAGAGGTGCAGTGCAAGGCATGGGTTTAAAATGAAGAAAAGTATGATCAAGGAGAGCCGCTATTTAAAGAATTGAATTGTTTTTCATAAATAGTAATTTTGTTGACCTTTTAACAATGTAAATTTTTTTTTTAAAGATGCTGATCCTGTTTATGTTCTGTTGATTTAAGTAGTGGTAGAGTTGAAAACATACTCTTGGTCAAGAATCTTACACAAGGATGGTACAGTATAAGATTCATAAATGTGTAATAACCTTTAAATAGCAACACTGTTCATAGGACTTTACTCTGTTGGAGAAACAGGTGGTCTTGTTAATATTTATGGTCTAGAAGCCAGCTGCTATTTATATTAGTATAATTATTAGTAACAACGGCATTTTTTCTCTCTTTTTTAGAGAGGGGTAAGGGAGGGGCAGCAGGAGAGGGAGAGAGAGAATCTTACTCAGGCTCCACGCCCACCATGGAGCCAGACAAGGGACTTGATTTCAGGACCCCGAGATCATGGCATGAGCCAAAATCAAGAGTCAGATGCTTAATGGACCAAAACACCCAGGCACCCCAGCAATGGCATTTCTAAAAGTAGTAAATATAGTAACAAAGTCTTATAATGTCCTGAATGTCATCCATAACTAGCAGACATAGATCTCTGCTCAGTAACCTTGTAAGCTAAAGAATGTGTGAATGGACACTCGAACATGAATTTTAAAAGACTTTTAAAAAGTGCAGGAGCAGGTATATAAGAATAACAGTATTAGTCAGGAAACCTGTGTTCCTGTGTCCGTCCAACCACATTGCCACCAAGACTACCCTGGGCACCTGACAGCTCTGTGGATTTGAGTTGCTTCTCCTGTCCACTCAGGAGCCTCATAGAGTTGTTGAGAATCATATGAGATTAGGGCCTTGTAAATTGCCCCATCCTCTGGATGGTGGGTTCTTTCTTTTCTTTCTTTTTTTTTTTTTTTAAAGATTTTATTTATTTGTTAGGCAGAGAGAGTGGGGAGCAGACTGCCTGCTGAGCAGAGAGCCCAATGTGGGGCTCGATCCCAGGACCCTGAGACCATGACCTGAGTCGAAGGCAGAGGCTCACCCCACTGAGCCACCCAGGTACCCCTGGTGGGGTCTTTCTAAGGAAGTTGGAAGAAGAGGAGGTGCAGGGTGGTGGTTCTTTAGGCTCCCAGAGGTCACCACTGTGGTTTCCATTTCCTAGTCAGCTTTGAGTCTATGGAAGGAGGCAGGAATTCTGGTCTGTAGCTTAGTATCTTTGTATTTGTTCTGGTGGCAGGAATCAATCTTGGGGTTGTCAATATGCACAGAAATGATCTATTTCTTCACAGTCTGACTCATTTTCTGTCAGGCCTGTTCTTGGGCTCTGTTCAGGAACAAATCCTGCTTGTTGATGAGCTGTCTCCTTGTCTGTTTACAAAAATTCCTCGTATTCCATTTACCTTATAACAGACTCGGGCAGCATTCGAAGCCTGTCCACTCCTTGATTTAGGTCTCTTCTTTTCCTTCCCCATCTAGGATCTGCAACTCCAATGGATACTGAGGGGTTTGGTGAGCTCCTTCAGCAAGCTGAACAGCTTGCTGCCGAGACTGAGGGCATCTCAGAGCTTCCCCATGTGGAACGGAACCTACAGGAGATCCAGCAGGCGGGCGAGCGCCTGCGTTCCCGTACCCTCACACGCACGTCCCAGGAGACAGCAGATGTCAAGGCGTGAGTACTGGTGGGGAGGCTGTGCTGCTGCTGGGTGGCTCAGGGGTAGGATCCGATTCTTCTTTTCCTCCCTTGAATTAAGATGCAGTCTGTAAATGACAGACACAAGCCTGATTCTTGGGAATTCAGGAAGGTTTTTGTAAGAAGGTCAGCAGCCTTGCTCTGTCTCCCTGCCCCCAGGTTTTCCAGCTTGTCTGCCTCACCAAGCTCTGAGCCCACATCACAGGCAGAGATGATCAGAATGGGAAAGGATACAGAGCTTTGTCACACAGAAACCTGTTATAGTAGTTCCTGATTGAGTTTGCTGACCATTGGGTCATAAATGGCTCCTTTTACTATTAGTAAGTGTGGTTTACACAGATAAGTGTTACCTTCAAAGCCCGGAAGCACTTAGAGATTAGCATAGTTTTTAAGTGCACTTGGAAGAAATTGACGAGCAGTCAGTGATGAAGAGCCATCCAAGTGGGGGTGATTCTATCTGGTCATCATTAGCGACCCCCAAAGCTGCTTCTCCAAGACCTTGGACACATAGTACCTCCCAGGTGAACATGGAATGGGAGAGTGGGCAGCCCCAAGAGTGCAGCAGAAGAAAAATGCTGGCTGTCTGTCTGTCTGGCCAGCCAGTAGCGTCTGCTGTCATACAGTATCAGTAGTGGGCTCTTGATTTCACAGTTATGTGTTGGAGGCCCCACTAGCCCGTCCTGGGCTATTTCTGGGGCTACATCCATGAATTAGACATGGTTTATGCCTCAAGGAACTTTTTAATTTGGGGAGACAGAAACAAAAAAACCTTGTTGCTTTCCATAAGAATTGTGATTTACTGATGACTACTGTGTGTCAGAAACTTGGCTAGACTTCAGAGTTTGCTTGATCCTCATAACGAATATTAGGACTGTTGTCCCCTGATTACAGTTGAACAGCTAAGGCTCAGAGAGGGCAGGTAACTGTCAGATGGCACAGCTGAGTATTGAGCCAAGACTCAAAGCTAGGGAGGCTGGCTCCAGAGCACATGCTCTTTTAGCCCCGACGGAAGGGCCGGGGGAGGGTGGAAGGGTGCTGGTACTTGTGACCTCAGTGGGTCTGGAAAATCACTGAGATCCTTTGTGGGAGATGTGGGAAATTGTCATTTGTCTTCTTCGTCTTCATTGCTTGAACTTGAGAAAGATCTAAGTGCTGATGTTTCCACGGGGACGTTATTTTGGGTATGTAATAAATGTCACAAGAGTGAGCATAAAGGCTACATTCTTTTCCCAACTAATCTTGAAAGCTGAATGCTTTGGCTGCTTCGCTGAGTTAGTAAGGATGTTGTGGGAATTCTTCTGTAGGTCTCCCCAGAATTTTATTTTTTAAGATACTAGTTAGTTTTGGTTCCATCGGTGTTGGCAAAGACACATCAGAGGAACCCTGACAGGGATTTTTTTTTTTTTTTTTTTTTTAATCCAGCCAGTTGCCGCTGTTCACCAACAACCCCACCAGCCTTTAGACATCTCTGCTTACTTGTACTCCTGCAGGCTCCTTTTTTTTGCTCCTGACTGCCTGCAGTTACCCTCAGTCTTGAGCATGCAGGCTCTATGCTTGTGTGCAAGGATGCTGCGGGAGCAAAAGGACCGTGATGCCAGCTGAGTTGCTATAGTTATAATTTAATTGCATCAGCTTTACAGCCTATTAAGAGCAAAAAGGAAAAATGTTTTCTTGGTAACAATTATCAGTCATGCTCTCTTTCTTGTAAATTTCCATTCTTCCTCATTTCTTTCTACCTTAAATTCATTATTTTAGGGAGGAAGAAGTTGGAACATTGAAAGAATGGGTATAGGGTGGGGCAGGTGCTTAAAAAGAAACCAAAGGGCTGATGACTGTATTTTTCCACCTTGATAGGCAGACATAAAGTGTGATGTGAATATTTTAGTACAGGGTGAAGGCAGAGGAGCGAACTGAGTAGGAAAAAAAAATTTACATGAAATAAATTTTGGAAGAAAATGTGTCTTTAAGATTTTAGTTAAGATTAGATTGTAGATTTAAGATTGAATTGTTCTGTGCTGAATTCATTTGTTTAAATATACTTTTTGGATTTTTCATTTTGAGGAACAGATTTGAAAGCTTTTTTGCATGTGTGTTTGATATTTTTAAATTGTTAAATTTCTTCACACATAAAGAAGACTATGCATAACATATATAAAGGTGTAAATCAGGGGTTGTCAGCCTATGATCCATGAGCCAGATCCAGCCCGCTGCCTGTTAAAGTCTTATTGGAACATGGCCACACTTATTTATGTATTGTCTGTGCTGCTTTTGTGCTACAATAGCAGAGTTGAGTAGTTATGACAGAGACCGTATGGCCTGCAGAGCCTGGAATTTTTACTGTCTGCCTTTTACAGGATAAGTTTGCTGACTCCTGGTGTAAATAATAATAAAATGAATTGCGTGTTGCCCAGTGAAGACATGGAATATCATCAACAGCTGTGAAGCCCTCCCTGGGTACCCATTTTCAATTGCAGCCCCCTTTTTTCCCAATCAGAGATGCCTCAGTGGATTTTTCCAGACTCAGAAGCCAGACATCTTAGAGTTGTACAAAGAGAAAGCCAGCGATCACTCTCTTTCCTTAACTTTATCTCCCAAGGTAACCAGTGTTACTGATTTGCTGCTTCTTTCACACTTTTCTCCATGTTCATGTGAAGCATATATGAACATTTATTTGCCCAAAGTTTTACAGTCAATCACTACTTTACTTGTGGTAATACTACTAAGCAACCTTTTTGAGCACTTGCTCTTTGGCAGGCACTGTGCTAAACACTTTACATGCATTATATAATTTCTTCTTAAAATAACCCTGTGAAATAAGTGTTATTATCTCTGTTTTATAATTGAGAAACGTCACATAGCAAGTGGCCAAGCCAGAATTCAAATCCAGCTTGCTCAGTAAGAATCTCTTCCATTTGTATGGCACTTTTCAGTTCCCCCAGAATTGTCACAGACCTTCTCCTAACTGGTTTTCACAAGCCTGAGAGGTGAATGAGGCAGGGATTTTTCTCCAGATTTAACAGAGGAAGACAATGAGTCTTGGAAAACTGATGCATCTAAGATTTTCAGGCAGTAAGAGGCAGGTGAGACTTGAACCCAGGCCTCCTGACTTTATTTCTCCTCCCTGTGTGTACTGATGACACCTTTTGTCCTCCTACTTTCCCGGGACTAAAGTGTTTGACTCCAGCCTTGACTCCATCTTTTTTGCCCAGGAGAGTCTGTGTGGTTTATGGAAATTGAGGCAGGTGGAAGGCAAGGAGCCTTTAGATTTTTCCACCCTTTAGATACTTCCACTTTAGCCTTTAGATACTTCCACTTAGGAAGTATCTGGTTTAGCCTTTATTTATAAAGCCTTACTCTTACCCTAAATTCCCTGCCCTTTTTCCTCATTTCTCCATCTACCTCTCCCCATCGAAGCTTCTGCCTATTCACTGGACACTTACTGCAGGCACCACCTACTCGGATGACTTTTCTCTTCTGAATTCTCTAATAGCTAGTTTTTTAAGTGTCAAGGCTCTCAACCCTGGTGTACTTTAAAATTGCCTGGGCACTGGGTGCATTCTCACATGTCACTGGCGGGGATATGGCACCTGTCGGACACAACTGGGCAGTATCAGGCGGGTTTACCCTTGACCCAGCAATCCCTTTTCCCGGGATCTATCCCAGAGATGCACTGGCAAAAGTATGGAAGATGTGTGTGCAACGGTAGTCATTGTGGCATTATTTGTAAATAGCAAAAATTGAAAACTCAAACATCCGTCAGTAGGGGACTGGTTAAATAGATGTGGTACATCTTGTTAGTGGAGTATTTTTTAGTAATACAAAAGAATGAGAATATACAGTACCATAGATCGACTCCAGAACATATTGTGAAGTAAAATAAAAAATAAAAGGTGGAGAAAAAGTGTGCAGTTCTCTTATTTAAGAAAGCAGGCGAAATACATCCAGTGTTCATGCATCAGAGGACTTAATATTATTAAGATATTAATATGCCCAGATTGATTTGCAGATTCAGTGGAATCCTTATCAAAATTTCAGATGGCTTTTTTGCAGAAATTAACAAGGAGATCCAAAAATCTATGTGTAAATAAAAAGACACCTAGAGTTGCCAAAACAGTCTTTTAAAAGGCAGAAGAAAGTTGGGAGGCTCACACTTCCAATTTCCTAACTTCAAACAAAGCTACCATAGTCGAGACTGTGTGGCACTGGCATGAGGATAGACAATTGAGTAGAATTAGGAGTCCAGAAATAAATCCATGCATTTGAGATCAGCTGATTTTCAGCAAGTGGCAAGAGCATGCAGTGTTTTTTCAACAAATGCTGGGCAACTGGATATCTATATGCAAAAGAAAGAAGTTGGACACCTTAACTGTAAATAAATAACTGTAAATAAATAAATAACACAGACCTAAATGTAAGAGCCCAAACTTTAAATCTTCTTGGAAGAAAACATGGGTATAAATCTTTCTGACCTGAAGTTAGGCAGAACCTTATTAGATATGAACTGAAAGTACAAGTGACAGAATAAAAAATAGATAAATTGAACCTCATTGAAATTTAAAACTTTTGTACTTCAAAGGACACTATTAAGAAAGTGAGAAAATAGGGATGCCTAGGTAGCTCAGTCGGTTAAGCAGTTGCCTTTGGTTCAGGTCATGATTCCACTGTCTGGAGATCAAGTGCTGCGTTGGGCTCCTTGTCCAGCGCGGGGGACCTGCTTCTCCCACTGCCTGCCGCTTCCTTGGCTTGTGTGCTTGCGCACGCGCTCTCTCTCTGACAAATAAATAAAATATTTTTTTAAAAAAAGGAAAGTAGGGGGGGAAAAAGGAAAGTGAGAAAGTAGCCCACACAATGGAAGAAAATATTTGCAAATTACTTATCTGGTAAGGGACTATTTCCCTGAAGATGATGTACGCACAGTCAGCAAGCAAATTATGAGAAGCTCAACATCACCGGCCATCAGAGAAATGTGAATCAAAACCACCTTGACATACCACTTCACGTACACACTAGGATGGCTGTAGTTCAAAGACAGACCAGACCCTAGTAGTGTTGAGGATGTGGAAAAAATTGAGGTTGTCATATACTTTTGGTGGGATGTAAAATCTTGCAGCCACTTTGGGAAATAGTCCAGCAGTTCCTCAAAAGGCTAAATAGTGTGACCATATGACTCAGCAATTCCCCTCCTAAGGAATAGGAATACCCAAGATAGATGAAGACCATTGTCCATATAAAAATTTGTTCATAGCATCATTATTGGTGAGTCAAAAAGTGAAAACAACCCAAATGTCCGTCAGTTGATCAATTGATAAATAAAATGTGGCATATCCGTAAAATGGAGTACTACTTGGCAGTAAAAAGAATGAGTTGTTAATATACGCATGTTAATACATGTAACATGGATGAACTTTGAAAACATGAGAAATGAAAGAAGCTGGTCACAAAAGACAACATATTGTCGAGCTCCATTTATGTGCAATATCTTAAATAGGCAAATTGATGGAGAAGGAAAGTAGATTAGTGGTTTCCTAGGTGGGGTGGGTGGATTGAGGGTCATGGGGAGCAACTGCTGATAGGTTGGGGGTTTCTTTGTGGGGTGAGGAAAGTGTTATAAAAGTCAATTTTAATGATGGTTGCACAATTCTGAATCTACTGAAAACCACTAAATAAGTCAGTTAAATGGGCAGTTGTATAATATGTGAATTGTATTTCAATAAAGCTGTTTCAAAAAAGTAGGTGATAAAAATGTATATACAGATCTACTTGAAAAAAAGGTGGGTTTTTTTTGTTTGTTTGTTTTTACTTTAATAGTTTTATTTGCATATTTATTACCTTTGAAATGAAAAAGATTTCTACACACTTTTAATCCTCAAACATGAGTTGCATCCAGAAAAATGGTGTTTACATAATAAATGAAAAAATAAATATCATATGTTAAATTAACTAAACAAGGAAGTCATTACACTAAAGTGGTTTTATTGCTTTGGTGACCTAAATAAGCAAACCAAAATTTAAGCCTATGAATGCCTCAAGGTTAAGAAATCCAAATCTGAGGAAAACTGATCACAGTCAACTAGGCTTTCAGCTATAGCCAATCAAATAATTTCCTTTTCCTGCTTCTAAAACTTCTTAAAAAACAAATATTTTATTTACTTATTTGAGAGAGAAAGTATGAGCACAGAGGGGGAAGCAGACTCTCCGTTGAGCACAGTGCCCGAGGCGGGGCTTGATCCCAGGACCCTGAGATCATGACCTGAGCCCAAGGCAGACGCTTGACCTACTGAGCGACCCAGGTGCCCCATTTTCTTCGAAAAAAAAAGAAGGTGTTTTAAAAGTACCTGATGAATTGCATTAATCAGGTATAGTAAGACATGCAGAAAAGAAAATGACTGTCATGAAGGGAGAGTTTCTATCCACAGTTGTCCAGAAATGAGGCAGGGCCACATCATGGGTCAGCACTGGGGTCAGTCAGGATGCAGTGAGAGCAAGGAGAAAATGTGGGCCAAAGCCTGTATTATGGTTTCTGTGGGAAAGTAAGGCAAGGCAGGGTCAACAAACTTAGGATTGGCTAGTTTGAGTAACTTCAGTGGGCTCTGAGGTATAGTTGACTCTGATTGTCTAGTACCTAGCCATGGGGTGAAAAGTGGCTCAGGAAAGGAGGTGGTTGGGGTCTGGTCTCTGGACTCATTAGTTTGCATTTGAAATTTGTACTCGCCTCTCAGAATTAGCTAACCTTGGGAGGGACAGCCCTTCCAATATCAGCAAGGCCCCAGTTGTCAGAGCATCAGATACAGAAAATAAAGACTTTTTTTTTTTTTTTAAATTACCAAGAATATATTTTGAGGGGCGCCTAGGTGGCTTAGTCGGTTAAGCATCTGCCTTGGGCTCAGACATGAGCCTTCTGTTTCCCCTGCTTGTGCTCTCTCTCTCTCTGACAAATAAGTAAAATCTTAAAAAAGAAAAAAAATATATATATTTATATTGAAGAGGTTTTTAAGGAAGTGGAATAAATGCTTATGAAGAGTCAGGGTACCTCAGTTCTATAGAGCTATTTTTTTCCAAAAACAAGCCAATTTGTGGCTTAGTTTTTCTTCAGAATATTGTTTTACTTCTCTTGAATTCATGAGTTTTTATTGCCTGTATCTCGTGTTCCATGGGATGGCTAGATTTTGAATATTAACACTCAGTTTCAACAATTACCAATCAGGGACGGTTTTCCTTTCTATTCCCCATCTAATGACTTTTTAAGCAGATCCCAGCCAATACACTGTTTCACCCACAGATACTTCCAAGTGAATCTCGAAAAATGAATTCCTTTATTTTTAAACATAACTGTAATTCTGTATCTAAAATATAAGTAAATATAATACTTTAATATAAAATTTTTAGTCTGTTCAAATATCTCATATGTTAAATGTTTACCAATTTGTTTGACTCAGAATCCCAATATGCTGTATGTATTTATTGTGACCCCTTGATAAATCTCTTAAATTTCTTTTGTTTGGTAAGTGCTCACTTATCTTTTCCCTTGGAGCTGTTTTGTAATGAAGGACTGAACTCATTTGTCCTTATATAGTTTCCCACAGTCTGGCTTTGCATACTCTCACCTAGTTGCTTCGTTTTCCCTACAAATCCTGTTAATTTCACAGTTACTTCTAGTAAGTGGATTCATAGGACTTTTTCTTTTCTTAAATAATTTCATTACTTAAAGTGTTTAACAAACAGACAAGAAGAGACAAAAGTTTACTGAAACTCTACATACCCATCACCCAGTTTTAATAATTACTAAATCATGACCCTGTTTGTTTCAGCTGTAATCCCACTCAGATTTAGAAACCGATTTTAGACATCAAATATCTCTCTCTCTCTTTCTCTTTTTTTTTTTTTTTGGACGGAGAGAGACATAGCGAGAAAGGGTACACAAGCAGGGGGAGTGGGAGAGGGAGAAGCAGGCTTACCGCTGAGCAGGGAGCCTGATGCGAGGTTTGACCCCAGGACCCTGGGATCATGACCTGAGCCGAAGGCAGATGCTTAATGACTGAGCCCCCCAGGCGCCCCTCAAATATATCTCTTAAGTTATGACTCCAGTAATAAAATCACAGCACCATAATTATAACTAAAAATTTTTAATTTGTTAATATAATTTAGTCACTGCTCACAATGCAATTGCTTTAATAATTATTTTCAAGATTGTTCATTTGAATTCAGATTTAGAGGTTCATGAAATGTAAATCTTTGTTGGGTATTAAGAATTTTGAGTTTTGGGGTGCCTGGGTGGTTTAGTGGGTTAAGCCTCTGCCTTCGGCTCAGATCATGAGCCCTGTAGGGCTCTCTGCCCAGCAGGGAGCCTGCTTCCTCCCCACTCTCTGCCTGTCTCTCTGCCTGCTTGTGATCTCTCTGTCAAATAAATAAATAAAATATTTAAAAAATTTTTTTTGAGTTTTAAAGTTCATCTTTTAAACTGATGGAAAATATTCACATGAGTCTATTGCCAAATACATAAAACAAGGTACTGTATATACAGAGGTTCTACCTTTTGTCCATTTGTTTCCATTCTACATTCTTCCTGCTTTCAGAAAAAAAAATTTTTTTTTCCAGTTTTTCTTCTTTGGTTCTTTTTTCTTCTTTCACATAAACTCTGCCAATCTGCCCCTCCCTTGTGCTGGTATTGTGGACTTTTCCCCATCCTACTACCTTTCCTGAGAAGTCACTCAGACTGGTCTTCCTCCTTGCTTTTCTTACCCCCTTTCTTAACAAGGCATGATTTATACAGAAGGTAAACAAACAAAAGGTTAAGTAACCTTAAATAAGGTGGAGAAGACAGGGACTTTTTTTTGACTTTGGAATTGTGTAAATATTTTACATTATTATAAAACAAACTAAAAAAGGAGTTCCTAAAAAATGAAAATAAGTTTAATCCAGTTGGTGACATAACTACAGAGAGAGGAACAGTTCCAAGTGGTATCTTAATCTGTCATAAGTTATCATGTTGGAGGTGTTGTTACTGCTGTTTTGAGACTGTTGTGTGTATAGTGTAGGATAAAGCAAATAAGTAGTTATAGATACTGAAACTAGGAATTGGGGTGTGGGAGAAAGGAGATGTAGGAAGAAAATCTGTGAGGTTAACCCAAAATTTTGTGTTTTAAATTTTGAATTGGGATTATTAGTATAAACTCATCATGTAATTTATCTTAAGAAAACTGAAACAAAAGTAAAAACTTCATTTCTAGCTCTACTTAGGAGAAAGCCTAGAAACAGTGTAGCACTGAGCAGTCCTAGTACCCACATAGTTGCCTCTAAAAATCCATCTTTTTTTTATTTTTTTTAAGATTTTATTTATTTATTTGATAGAGAGAGAGAGATCACAAGCAGGCAGAGGTAGGCAGAGAGCAAGGGGGAAGGAGGCTTCCCGCTGACCAGGGAGCCTGATACGAGGCTCGATCCCAGAACCCTGAGATCATGACCTGGGCCAAAGGCAGATGCTTAACCATCTGAGCCATCCAGGCGCCCCCCATCTTTTTTTTTTTTTTTTAATTTTTAATTTTTTAAATTTCTTTTCAGTGTACCAGAATTCATTGTTTATGTACCACACCCAGTGCTCCATGCACTACGTGCCCTCTATAATACCCGCCACCAGGCTTACCCAACCTTCCACCCCCAACCCCTTCAAAACCCTCAGATTGTTTTTCAGAGTCCATAGTCTCTTATTGTTCATCTCCCCCTCCAGTTTCCCCCAACTCCCTTCTATCTCCCCATGTCCTCCATGTTATTTCTTATGCTCCACAAATAAGTGAAACCATACGATAATTGACTCTCTCTGCTTGACTTATTTCACTCAGTATACTCTTCCAGTCCCATCCATGTTGCTACAAAAGTTGGGTATTCATCCTTTCTGATGGAGGCATAATACTCCATAGTGTATATGGACCACATCTTCCTTATCCATTTGTCCATTGAAGGGCATCTTGGTTCTTTCCACAGTTTGGTGCCCGTGGCCATTGCTGCTATGAACATTGGAGTACAGATGGCCCTTCTTTTCACTCCATCTGTATCTTTGGGGTAAATACCCAGTAGTGCAATTGCACTACTATAGGGTAGCTCCATTTTTAATTTCTTAAGGAATCTCCACACTGTTTTCCACAGTGGCTGCACCGACTTGCATTTCTATCAACAGTGTAAGAAAGAGGGTTCCCCTTTTTCCACATCCTCTCCAACACACATTGTTTACTGTTTTGTTAATTTTGGCCATTCTAACCGGTGTAAGGTGGTATCTCAATGTGGTTTTGATTTGAATCTCCCCGAGTGATGATGAACATTTTTTCATGTGTCTGATAGCCATTTGTATGTCTTCATTGGAGAAGTGTCTGTTCATGTCTTCTGCCCTAAAATCCATCTTTTAATAAAACAGTGGGGGCTCTTTGAAGTCTTGGTTGACTCCAGGTCTGTATGAGATGAACATGAAATATCTTGTCATACCAGATAGGGAAGTTACTAAGGCCTACTTGAGTTATGTCAAGAGAATTCGAAACCATCCTTAAAAGGTTTCTACTGGTGGAGGAGACAGTTTGAGGATGATAAGGATAGTAACTGCAGTGGATTGAAACACAACAGTAAGTGTTTAATATGTTTCAGTTCATATGTTTATGACTTTAAATTCATGAGTTCATAAGGATACCAAAAGGAAACTCACCAGTCACTCTGAGGATGCTAGAGAACCATCTCATTATTCAGAATAACCACATAATGGATGAAGAGTTTTTCTGAAAGGAAATATTCTAGCTAATAAAAATAGAATGCCTGGGGTGCCTGGGTGGCTCAGTTGGTTAAGAATTGACTCTTGGTTTCAGCTCAGTTCATGATCTCTGGGTTGTCAGGTCAGGCTCTGCACTCAGTAGGGAGTCTGCTGGAAATTCTCACCCCTCCCCCAATGTGTGCGTGTACACGCGCACTCTCTCTCTTTCTCTCTCTCTCAAATAAATAAATCTTAAAAAGAAAAAAAAGAGCACCACTATTTTGCAACCTCTAAGGAATTAGTATCTCTAAGCAGTGATTATCAGTATCTGCTAACATTCCAAAAGAAATAACCAGACATTACAGACTTCTTGTCTCAAGTAATCTTTAGTTTCAAGTAATCTAACCAAATATAATGACACCTGAATCTGATCAAACCTTTTAGAGCTTACTTTCAATTGATAGGAAATACAGAGGCTGGAGGAACATGTCAGATGACATCTCGAGGTTGCAGTCAATAAAACTTGTTATGTGGGAAACTGTATCCTTCCTACTTTTAGTGTAGGTCATGGATCAATAGGAGAAGCATCAACTGTGAGCTTTTTAGAAATGGAGAATCTCAGGTCCCATCCTAGACCTACTGAATCAGAATCTGCATTTTAATATGCTTCTCAGGTGATTCACATGTACAGTTCAAGTTTAAGTAGTACTGCTCTACAGGACAAATAATCCAGAGTTGCTGATAAATTGTAAGGGGAAAAAATGAGATGAAAGAGCAGACTATAGATTAAAAAAGATTTAGGAGGCATATCATTCACAAGTAGAGATCTTATTTGTATCCCATTCAGAAAAAAACACAAAATTTAAATTATTAAATAATTGGGGGATTCTCTGGAATCTACTTCAAAATAATCTGGGTGGTGGAAAGAGGAAAAGAAGTAGGGATATAGGTGAAACAGGGTTGACTATGACATGTTAATTGTTGAAGCTGGGTAATGGGTACAAGGAGGTTTACTATTTAATTTTGTATTTAGAATTGTTTTTCTATAAGGGTTTATTTAATAAGGAGGGCCCACTAAAATGACTATGATCAAAAAGGTGATGACAAGTATTGGCAAGGGTGTAGAAAACAATTGGAGTTCTTATACATTGCTAATGAGAATATAAAATGGTGTAGCTGCTTTGGAAAACCATCTGGCAGTTCTTCAGAAGGTTAAACAGAGTTACTATATGATCTAGCAATTCTACTTTTAGGTATATATCCAAGAAAAATGAAAACAGTATTCACACAAAAATGCTACATGAATTATCGTGGCAGCACTTTTCATAATAGCCCCAAAGTGGAAACAACCCAAATGTCCTATCAGCTGATGAATGGATACATTAATAAATATAAAATGTGATATATCCATATAATGGAATACTGTTCAATTATAAAAAGAAATGAAGTACTGATACATACTAGAGCATGGATAAATTTTGACAAGCATTATGCTAAGTGAAAGAGGATAGTCACAAAACAGCACATGTTGTATGATTCTGTTTATATGAAATGTCCAGAATAGGCAAATCTATAGAAACAAAATGGATTGATAGTTTTCAGAGGTTGGGGGTAGTTTGGGAACGGACATGGGAAATGACTGCTGGTGGGTAGGGGATTGGTTTGGGGGTTAATGAAAATGTGCTGAATTTTGTAAAATGTCCTAAATGTTGTAAAAAAAATGTTCTAAAAGGTGAAAGCTTTACAACTCTGTGAATATACTAAAACATACTGAGCTGTATACTTTAAATGGGTAAATTGTATGGTATGTGAATTATTTCTCAGTAAAGCTATTATTAAAAAAGGAGGGAGGCATTACACTGATACCCGTGCTCCAGGCTTCACTCAGCACTACTCAGAATCACTGGGAGCAAAGTTGACTAGGTGATTCTAATGTGCAACCAGGGCTGGGAACTACTGAATTAGAAGGTTAGCTTTAAGGATTGTTAGAACAGAGAGGCAAGATTATTTATCTGACAGGGTAGCCTGGAAGAGAAGCCTCAGAGATGGCATTCTAGTTGACTTGTCTACATTGGAAGAGACAAAAATCTACAGCAGGGAGCCCTCTGGGTGCACATCACCTATTTCTGTAGTACCTTGTAGAATAGAACTAAACACAAAGTCCTTTCTTCTTCTCTAAAAAGTCTGTTAGTACAGAAGTAGAAGTCTTAGGTGTCAAAGCCATAGATTTTGGGTTACTTGTGCTTCCTGTTGGTGTAGCTTCTGAGTTCCTCAGAAGGAATGTAAACTTTGTCAGTCGGGTTTTGGGATACTAAATCGTCATCTAAAAACAATAGTCTAAGCATCTAATTCCCCTAAATTTCTTTCTTCCAGAGAGTGTTCGAGATATTAGTGAGACTGATTTTTTTTTAAAAACTCTTCTATTGTTACGTTCCCTGAAGTAAGTAGAAGTAAAGGTAGTTGTATTTTTCCCACCTCTCTTCAAAGCATTTGTTCGGTGACAGGCTCCTGTACTATTGGAATGGGCAGCAGAGCGGGAACTTGAAGGTGTACTAGATATGATGTTTGTCTTTTAAAGAGAAGCCATGGAGAACCAGCCTTGGATTCTGGTTCAGCTGCCCTTTGCAAATCTTCGATGGTCCCAGACTTTTAGTTTCTTCAACTGATGAATAAAATTAGGACTGGGTTACTCTTGAAGCTTCTCAGATGTTGTGTTCACATATCTGTCTTTATAGAGGCTGTGAATATAGGACAGTGGTTAAGAGTTTGTGCTCTGGAGCCTGATGACTTGGCTCTGGCATTTTCTGGCTCTGTGACTTTGGAGAAGTCACTTAACCTCTCTGCACCTTTAGTTCTCCCATCTGTAAAATGGGGGGTGAAAATAGCATCTACCTCCTGATTTTCTTTACTGTGAAATATGTGGAGTTGTCTAGCCTATCATTTTGTTAGTATACTGTCATTTTATTCTAGGCAAATTTTATTCTAATTCAGGCATGACCAGAACTCTCTCTTATTACCACATGCAATATTGTGTCTCTTTCGCTATGTGAGAGAGCTTTATGGAAAGGTATAAAAAAGCTCACCTGAGCAGTACATAAGTTTTGAATAAAAAATAGTCTCTGGTATTTTATAAAGCATATTCAATATCCTAATCCTGCTTTTTTCTCCTTGCCCCGTATTGTACTATAGGTCAGTTCTCCTTGGGTCTCGGGGACTTGACATATCCCACATCTCCCAGCGACTGGAGAGTCTGAGTGCGGCCACCACCTTTGAGCCTCTTGAGCCTGTGAAGGATACAGACATTCAGGTAAGGGCTTGCAGGACTGGTGTAGGTCGAACCCTGGATATGCAAACCAGGCTGAAGGCCTGCTTAACCAGCTCATTTGTTGACCAGCTCATTTAGGAATTCTAGATTTCTTTGTTAATTCTCTTCCTGAGATATTAACAGAATGGGAGACTCTGCTTTGGAAGTATAATGGGGAACATAGGTTACTTTAAGAGTGCTCTGAGAGGCTGAATTTAGGAAAGCAATTCCAACCTGCACTTTTTAGATTATTGTAATTATGAGAACAGATTTTTCTTCCTTCCTTGGGCTTAATCCAGGAACAGAGAAATTAGTTATAAGTTTCTCTTGCTTTCTTTGCTGGATCTCAAATAATTTTACTCTTCGTTTTCCACATTTCTTTTCTACATCTTGCTTGTATTGGTTGGCAAAGAGCTGGGGAAAACTTAGAGTACTATTTACTGAAACCTACTCATCGATTTCTAGGAAGTGTTTGGCTGCATTAGTGGCACCAGGAAATGGTCTAATAGAGCACTCCAGTCTCATTTAACCTAACATGCCACTGACATAATTGATTACTATTTTAATCTAATCAGAAACTGTTTTGTGTATGTGTGCGGCACACACACATATGTTGTTAAGGAAGAAACTCAAGATTCATTTAGTTTTGAGGAATTGGGATGCTACATTCATGTTAGAATGAAGGGACTGTGAGCTACCATTTTAATCATTGATTTACCTTTGAGATGAAAGAAGTAGGTTCTACAAAGGCAAATCATTGTACTAATTGTGTTATTAGTTATGGGTACTAATTATGTTATTATACGGGCTCAATTTGAATTAACTCTCTACCCCACTATCCTTTCCAAGAACCATTTTTATCTACCTAGTATCCACAGTTCTTTTTTTTTTTCTTTTCTTTTTTTTTTTTTTTTTTTAAAGATTTCTATTTATTTATTTATGTGACAGACAGAGAGAGAGATCACAGGTAGGCAGAGAGGCAGGCAGAGAGAGTGGGGTGGGGGCGGAGGAAGCAGTCTCCCTGCTGAGCAGAGAGCCTGTCCAGGGGCTGGATCCCAGGACCCTGAGATCACAACCTGAGTGGAAGGCAGAGGCTTAACCCTCTGAGCCACCCAGGCGCCCCTAGTGGCCACAGTTCTACTCTATTTATTCCAATTCAGTAACCGAAAACCCTGTGTTTCTGTTGAGAGTTAACTATAGCAATATGTTCCCATAGTCTCTAGTTTTTTAAAATTATGTGTACTAAATCATATTAGCTTGTCATCTTGTAGATGCCTTTTCAGTTCCATATAATCTCAAAATTTTTTTGTTTTTGTTTTGCTTATTTGGAGCTGTCCCTTTTTGTACCTTCTATTTACTGCTATAAACGAATACTTTTAATAAGGATGAGGTGGGCAAAAGGAAGAGAGCTAGAAAATAAATTTGAATAATCATACATTTTGGGGAATATCCCTAATAGTGTGGAAGAAATGGCACTAGCTGAAAGGCTTGTGTTTTTAATGTTTAAAATACCAAAGAAGTTATTTTTATTTTTTAAAAAATAATCCATGTATTTATTTGAGGGAGAGAGCATGCCTGAACATGTGTGTGTGAGGGAAGGGATGGGGGGAGAATCTCAAGTGGACTCCCCTCCAAGCCCCGGAGCCCCAGTCAGGCTCCGTCCCACAACTCATGAGATCATGATCTGAGCTGAAACCAAGAGTTGGAGGCAGAACTGACTGAGCCACCCCAACACCCCCAAAAAAGTTGTTTATTTTTAAAACCAACTGCTTTTAAATGTTCTTTGGCATATCTATCATACATATTTGGAATACTCAGCACATTTAGTGATATACTTTGTGAAGTCCCTATGACGTAGTACTCCAATTTTCTACTTTGAGATATTAATGACAGGATTATAAATGTATCAAATCATGACGATCTTCTCTTCTAACCTTCTGTGTAGTACATGAACACTCTCCTTCAGCACCCCCATTAGATAGTTTCCCAGCAGTGGATGCTCGGTTACATCAAAGAGATTTCTTAATTTGGAATGAATATGGCTATGAGTTTTGGTCCTGCAACACTGAAAATCTTTGAACACTGAGAGGAAGGATGCATTCATTTCAAAATTTTACCTCATGAGCTTTTCCAGAGTAGCTTCAAAAATGCAAAATATTCAGTCCAAGGTAACTTTTGATTAATTGGGAATTGGTCATCTAGTCCTTAAGTAAAGATTTAAGACTTAACTAGTT
Organism: Mustela lutreola; assembly: GCF_030435805.1. Lineage (NCBI taxonomy): Eukaryota > Metazoa > Chordata > Mammalia > Carnivora > Mustelidae > Mustela > Mustela lutreola. The sequence goes on along the minus strand of NC_081305.1, from coordinate 27,149,126 downwards.
TTGGGGTACCTGGGTGGCTTGGTGGGTTAAGCATCTGACTCTTGATTTTGGCTCAAGTCATGGTCCCAGAGTTGTGAAATCAAGCCCCTGGTTGGGCTCTGTGCTGGGCTTGGAGCCTACTTAAGATTCTCTCTCTCGGGGTGTTTGGGTGGCTTAGTCAGTTTTGGTTTCGAGTCCGACTTTTGTTTTCAGCTCAGGTGATGATCTCACGGTTGTGCAATCAAGCCCCATGTTGTCCCCAGGCTCAGTGCAAAGTCTGCTTGTCCCTCTGCCTCTGCTCTTCCCCCAGCTCACACTCCCTCTCTCTCACGGTCTCTAAAATAGATCAATAGCTAGCTAGCTAGCTATCTTTAAGGAAACAAACAAAAAAAAGAAGATTCTCTCCCTCTGCCCTTTCCCCCCGGGTTGTGCATGTGCTCTCTCAAAGAAAAAAAAAAAAGAACTTACTAGTTTCAAAATAATTGTTCTCTTGATTTCATCTTCTTGGCTACAAAGGCTTAAAGGAGAAAATTTAAGTTTTAAAGGGCTGAGGCTTTGGCTTAATCTGAGATGGTTCTAGTTATTGATAGGAATTGGAAGATTTTGTTTTGGGTTTGTTTTTTTTTTTTTAATGATTTTATTTATTTGAGAGTGAGAGAGCACGAAAGAGGGGACACAAGCAGGGGGAGTGGGAGAAGGAGAAGCAGGCTTCCTGCAGAGCAGGAGCCTGATGTGTGGGACTCAGTCCCAGGACTCTGGGATCATGACCTGAGCCGAAGGCAGACACTTCATGACTGAGCCACCCAGGCACCCCAGGAATTGGAAGTTTTAAATTGTATTGTGGAGCTCATCTAACCTGTGCTTAGGCCCCCCCATACACATCAACATATCCTTGCCTGATTTCTTATTTAGTAGTCAGATGTAAGAGCCAAGTCAGCTTTCGGCCTGAGCATGGAACAGTCTTCCTTTTAGTTCTCATCATGTGTTGATTATCCAAGAAGAGTTAACTTAGTCATTTTCAGTTGTTTGTTTTTAGAACAGCCATATATATTTTTTCATGGACTTTTTTCCCCTCATTTATTTTAACAGCTTTATTGAGATACAGGATTCACATACCATAAATCTAATGGATTTTTGTGTATAAATTTTTCCAACTAGTTTTTTTGAGATGAGAATGCATCCTAATCCCATGTGCCAAGTATCAATCAGAGTGAGTTTATGATGTCAATTTATAAATTCATAGAAGGAAATGCTGAAGCATTCTTTGACAGATACTGTCCAAGACTTTGTACCATCCATTGTTTGCATTTCTGCATGTATAGATACATATGTAGATACATGTGTAATCCTTTTCTGTCTGGCAGACATTGACTTTGATTATATTCCCTTCTGTTTCTGATGGAAAGCTTGAAATTAATACAGGCTTTCCACTGTTAACTGTTTTGTTGTTTGTCATAATCGATGATGTTGGCATGCATTGAGAATGCAATTTTGAAAGATTGTTGCAGCCAGCGAAGGTGAAGGTAACATATTAAAAAAGACTTATTTAAATATATGTGTGGCTGATGCTAGGAGAATTTTTAAAAATGTTTATTGATTTTATTTTTTGGAAATGGTCATGAAGAGGGCCTGTACATTTGTGTAAAAGAGGTGAAGAGTGACTTAAGAGGGCATGGCACGGAAATGACTGGACTGCTCTAAGTGCCTTTGTGGTGCTTGCAAGCACAAGTCTTCTCACAGAGGTCCACTCACTCACTTATGTCTTTGGAAAAAAAGTACCAACGGCAGATTGCACATCTTTACTATGATCTAAACAGACCTAATGAACCAGAGATGATGTGTATCATGTAGTAATAAAGGGCAGATTTACACAGTTCAACTATATTGTGGGCTTTTTCACTAGATTACCTGTATATTTCAAGAAGGCTGTGCAGAAATTGCCTGAGTTGGCCATAAAAAATAGCTGCAGTTTTATCTGCATTAGGCTATATTACTTCCGAAGGACAATGAACCAAAGTATAATAATATTATTGCTAAACTTCCTGTATTAGATTCCAAGGGATGCCACAACAAGTTTCCACAAACTCAGTGGCCTAAAACATTAGAAATTAATCCTCTCACAGTTCTGGAGTATAGAACTTCACAATCAAGGTGTTGGCAGTACCTTGCTCCCTCCAAAGGCTGTCGGGGATAATCTTTCCTCTTCTAACTTTTGGTGGCACCAGCTATTCTTTAACTCCAATCTCTGCCTCCATCTCCACAAGGTTTATCTCCTGTGTATTTAGTCTCCCTCTCCTTTCTCTTAGAAAGACTCTAGTGTTGGGTGTAGGACTCACCCTAAATCCAGAATGATCTCATCTTGAGATCCTTAACTTAGTCACATTTGCAAAGATCATATTTCTAAATAAGGTCATATGCATAGGAGTTAGGACTTCAACATATCTTTTTGGGTGGGGGGGACACATGTCAACCCGCTACCGTTACCGTGCTTACAGTGCCAGAAATCTCAAGACTAAATTAACTATAATTAATGAGACATCATCAAATCTCACTCTTTCACAGCTGTATGGAGTATTGAGCTAAGGTGTCTACTGCTAGTTGTTCTAGTGACTTGCAGAGCTCAACCAAGTATCTGATCTTACCCTTAACATTCCTCTTTCCCGGCTGTGGGAGGACCCATATCTGATTCAGCTAAATGGCAGTTGCTGTTTCTAAACAGCTAACAGTCTGTAATGTGTTTAAGAGATTTCTGTAGAGACATTTTTAAAATAGAAACCACTTTTCTGAAGTATTAAATACCTCGTGGTTGGAGTATGTATAGGTGGGACTAAATTGGGATACTTTCCTGCAGAAGGAGAAGCTATCTTTGTGTGTGTGTGTGTGTGTGTGTGTGTGTGTGCGCGCGCGCGCGCATGCACACGCATATGTACACTTCAGCCAGCAGGTTTGCCTAACTTTTTTTCTTTTATATGTTAGGACTTTGGTTATCACCTTCCTTAGCCTGGAGTAGCGCCTCTGAAATGTCTGACCCCTCATTTCAGTCTAACCCTGTGAGGCTTCCCTTACACACCGCCTCTCGCATGGTCTTCTGAGATCTCTCTCCCTGCAGCCTCCAAATACAGTGTGTCGGTTTTACTGCTTAGGAAAAAACAAAACTTTCCAAATGTTTCCCCATAAAGTAAACAAGTTTAGCTTATGTTGTTAGAATTAACTTGGCAGCCCATTCAAATCTTAGATAAGTGATTCTTATTTCTTCAGCCCCTTCTACCAAAAAAAAAAAAAAAAAAGGAAGGAGAGAAAGATCCTATACTGAAGGTCTTCATAATCTGTAAATTTCCACATGGAAATCTGTCCTGTCCTGCAGTAGAGAGCAAAAGATATCTTAAATAGTATAAAATAACTATAAAAAATTGGAGTCAGGGGAACTGGTTTATCACATACAAGATAATGATGCAGTAATAATTCACTTTGTTAGAAACTTATTTTGGGGCGCCTGGGTTGCTCAGCGGTTAAAGCCTCTGCCTTCGGCTCGGGTCATGATCCCAGGATCCTGGGATCGAGTCCCGCATCAGGCTCTCTGCTCGGCAGGGAGCCTGCCTCCTCCTCCTCTCTCTCTCTGTCTGCCTCTCTGCCTACTTGTGATCTGTCAAATAAATTAAAAAAAAAAAAGAAAGAAAGAAAGAAACTTGTTTTGTTTACCACACTATATCCATAATAAAATATTCATTATTTCCTTCCTTTTTCTGTCCTTGGCCTTGGCAATGTAGAGTATGCTCAGACCACTCTTAGCTTATCTTTTAAGTAATCAGAAAGAACTAAATAGCTTTGGTATAAGTACGAAAATGAATCACTGCTTGTGAAACCCCTTATCACCTAAATTGTTATGTTCATGGATTATCTTTTAATTTTATATCTTCAGAATTAAGAGACTGCTGCTTAAACGCAGCTATATATAACAGCTAAGCAGAAAAGTGGTTGTGTTGATTGTTAATTGTGTGTTTGTAGTACTGCAAGTTGTTAGTGGGGAATTGGTTCCAGAAATCCTGTGGCGGTTTGTTGGAAAGAGGGTCAGCCTTGCCTAGAATGATTAGTGTGCTAATAGCAGCTTGTCAGGAATTTTACTGGCAATATATTAATATTGAGGGAGAAGTGCAGTAAGCTTTCCCTAGCTCAGATTTGCTGCAGGAAAGTGCAGTCTGAATGGATGAACAGTACCTGAACTCCGCGATTATTTTTAAGTAGTCATTTTCATTTGTTCCTAGAAACTTCTAAGCATGGATACCAGGGAGGGGTCTTACCAGAGTTGCTTTCGTAAATCTGAGGAAGAGATGAGGTTCATTCAGTTAGAGTTAACATCTGTTTGTATTTGTATAACAGTCCTGAGAAGTGTTTTAAGTAGGCAAAACATACCTAGCTCCCATGTTGTTTTTATTCTTAATATGCCTGAGCAGGCTTTTCTGCAGTGGTGATCTGGCCCAAATGGGATGATTAGGAATTTTGAATTGATGGGACTCTGAAGGAATAAAATGTTGCTCTTTAAATGTTTTCATATATAAAAATCTAAGAGCATCTAACAGTGTGAAGGTTTTTAGTTAAGCATTTGTGTTTATTCTTATTTGCTTATATTCCTCTTGCTCCTAAGAGAGTCAGCAGGAAGTTCATGGTAACCTTTCTTTGGAGTTTTTAGAAGACTTTAATGGATATTTGAATCTTGACCTTTCATAGCTTTTCCTGGACTTAAATTAAACAAGCTATAGTTAATGCTCTTGGGTTCACTAGATAATGAACCCAGTTCTCACTGGATCCTAAGCCTGCTAGTTAGAAACACTTCCTTGGAACAAATGTGACATACGTTTTAGGCCAGCATTCAGTTGTAGTGGCTGAACGGCAGATGAAAACGACGTAACGTCTCACTGTGCCCTGTCTTCTCATTCAGGGGCTTCACGGTACTAGGCTTTGTCTCTTGTGTGAGCACTGCAGTGTCCTCATCACCCCTGCTTCTTTATCAAATATATTTGCTGTTCCCTGTCATTAAACCCTGACCCAGTATAAATCTCAGAGGTGAAAACCAGTAAACATGTAAAAAAGAAAAAATAGTGTCTTCCCAGAGGCAGATTAATGTACCGTCCTGTTTTGTGTTTGTAATTAGGTAGTCTGATACTGATTGCTGGGGTAAGTACTGAAATGATTTAATTTTTCTGCCTGTCTGTGATAAGGGAAAAGGTAGGCTTTGTGGTCTGGTGGAAAGTATGCAATTACATTAAAGTATCCTGTGAATGGAATTAAAAATGGTGACTTTGGAATAAAAATGGGTGTTAAAGGCATCGTCTGTGGAAAATGTGAAAAACTGCATTTATGTGAGCCAAGGATATAAGATTTCAGCCTTTTTACTTACCCATTCACACTTACTCCTGAATGCGGGGCTTTCAGAACAAGCAAGTAAATGGATGCTGAATGCATTCTGAGCAAGCAGGAAATGACGGGCTTTTTTGTCTTCTCAGAGGTTTCTTATATCCTGTAGTGAGCAAAGGAATATCAATTACCAGCTAAAGAAGAAAGAAGTTGGAACGGTTCTGTAAGAGTGTTTTGGAAGAAGCCATTGGCTAAAATATTTATCTGACAATTTACTAGAGCACTTCACATATGGGCCTGGCCCTGGTGCCTTTGAACCAGGTTGAGTCATGCCCTCCCTCCTTCATGAGCTCTCTTAACCTGTCGATATCTGTCGAAGCCCCAGCACTCTGGAGGTGGGGGGCACATAGTGTCATCTGCAGGCTGGTGTCTTTAAGTTGCTGGCTTCAGGAACCAGAAATGGGCATGTCTTTTTATCTGTTGAGCTGTTTGATACGGGAGCGGATGTAATTTAAAGGGGGTTAAAACCTTGTCGAATATCGAATGCATTACTGTAGACCAGGCTGTCGTTCTCAAATGGCAGCTCTTGACCCTGTGCACCACTTAGATCCGCTTGCTGCAGCACCCTGTGATCTCTTGTTTCCGTTTCAGAATGTTCGATCTTGAAGCTTTCCAGGCCTGTAGCCTGATGTGGCTCCATGCATTGTTGGGGTGGCACAGTGTGGCCCCTCAGATGCAAAACTTTAGGAACCAGGTTCCCACTGTCTCCACTAAGAAACCACATTCTGTGAAGGAAGTGAGAAGAGGCTCAGACAGGGGAGACTCCTGGTTTTGCTTTTTATTTGTTTGTTGGGGACCAGGAACAGAAGCTGGGAGAAAGGATGGGCAGTATCCTCTACTGACAAGACCTGTGTTAGGATTTCTTTTGCTGTAGAGCTCAGTGTATATATATATTGCTTTCTTTTTAGGCTTTCCCCCATTTCCCAGATGCCTGGCTTCCGTTGTGCACTTCAGATATGGAGAGGTTGAGTGAGTCCCTCCAGCTCAGGTTGCTGGCAGCCAAGCTGAGGTTCAGGCCCTCAATTCTGACAGCCCTGGGTTCGCAACACTAGCGATTAGCAGCAGTGCGTGCACCACTTTAATTATCTCGGAGGACAGAAGGATGAGGCCTCGCTTCTCACTGCGGAGTAGCTGTGAGGCCGAGATGCCACAACTGAATCCTGCCGCTGCCTTTCAGAGAGCCACTGCTCTCGAAGCACTGCAGTGGGTCTGCTGAGCAAGACTGGGCGGACACAGCTTCGGAGAATTTATATGGAAGGAAGCCTTGTCTTTTTTTTTTTTTTTTTTTAAGATTTTATTTATTAATTTGACAGAGAGAAATCACAAGTAGATGGAGAGGCAGCCAGAGGGAGAGAGAGAGATAGGGAAGCAGGCTCCCTGCTGAGCAGAGAGCCCGATGCGGGACTCGATCCCAGGACCCTGAGATCATGACCTGAGCCGAAGGCAGCGGCTTAACCCACTGAGCCACCCAGGCGCCCTGGGAAGCCTTGTCTTTTGAACATATTTACAACCAGGACTGACAGGGCCATTCTTTTCATTTATGAAACAAAGGGGAGTATTAAGTCAGCAGAATGTAAGTGGGAGTATTACCGGCTGGTTTTTATTATCGCTGCCTGATTTGCTTTATTTCTTTGAATGGCATGAGCAGTAGGATATGAGGAAGAGTTTTCTCTACTCCGTTTTCTTTCAAAAAGAAAAAGTTGTCTATTTATTTATTTATTTAAAAGATTTTATTTATTTATTTGACACAGAGAGGGAGATCACAAGCAGGCAGAGCGGCAGGCAGAAAAAGAGGGGGAAGCAGGTTCCCGCTGAGCAGAGAACCTGATGTGGTGCTCAATCCCAGGACTCTGAGATCTTGACCTGAGCCGAAGGCAGAGGCTTAACCCACTGAGCCATCCAGGCGTGCCAAAACTATCTTCAGGACAGGTAGAAATGGCCATGGAATGTTACAATATGCTTGATTTGTTCAGGGTACCACATACTCTAGTGTGATACTGTCTGGGAGTATGTTCTCTCTTACTTGGTTCCTTCTTATCCACAGTACATATCTGTCTCAGAAGATTAGCACAGGACTTGGTGGATTTCTTTTTTCTTTTTAAAGTAGGCTCCATGTCCAGTGTGGAACCCCACATGGGGCTTGAACTCAGGACCCTAGGATCCAGACTTGAGCTGAGATCAAGAGTTGGAAACTTGGGGTGCCTGGGTGGCTCAGTTGGTTAAACTTTTGCCTTTAGCTCAGATCATGATCCCAGGGTCCTGGGATCAACCTCTACCGCAGGGCTCCCTGCTCAGCAGGGAGCCTGCTTCTCCCTTTCCCTCTGCCTGCCACTCCCTTTGATTGTGTTCTCTCTCTCCCTGTCAAATAAATAATCTTAAAAAAAAAAAAAAGAGTCAGAAGCTTAACTGACTGAGCCACCCACGTGCCTTGCCTTGTGGATCCTTAAAGATTGAATATTTTTGGGCATTCACAGTAGCACTTGGTTCTGTGATGAGGTCCCAGACTGCCCCAGAGGTCTTCATGTTGAATGAGTGTGGGGATGGGTGTTCTTCATTGAGAAGGTCCTTACTGAATTAGTGCCTTCCAAACAAGTTTTGGGTTTTTTTCCCCCAGTTCATCTCAGGCTGAGAGATATACTTCCAGGAAAATGCAGTAAAAATGGATTAACTAGGAAAAAAAATAAGAGTCATGCAAAATACAAGCCTTAGTTTTTGAAATTAAATTTAGTAGGCAGAATTACTCTGTCAGGTTACTCAAAAAGTTTCTAAATGCTTATTCTCCATTTTTCTACTTCCCTGCTGCAGACTGGTCACCAGCTATTTGGGGTCTGGTACTCCTTCAACCGCACTTTGAAGATTTTATTTATTTATTTGACAGACAGAGATCACAAGTAGGCAGAGGCAGGCAGAGAGAGAGGAGGAAGCAGGCTCCCTGCTGAGCAGAGAGCCCGATGCGGGACTCGATCCCAGGACCCTAAGATCATGACCTGAGCTGAAGGCAGCGGCTTAACCCACTGAGCCACCCAGGCGCCCCTCAACCACACTTTGAATAGACTAGTTTAAATAGTTGTGTTTTCTTCCCTCTCCCCTTTCCTCTTTCCTTCCCTACCTCCCTTCCTTTCTTGTGTTTAGTTTAAATGTCCCTGCTGTTCAGTGAATTGAGGCACTACAGTTTGAATTCCTGTCTTCTGTTTTCTCCCAGCGAAATCAAAAGAGGAGGCAGAGCTAAGGTTTACTGAACATTTACTGTGCCAAAACCTTGAACTAAAACACTTCTGGATTTCCAGTAACCATCTGAAGTAAATACTGTTGTTAACCGTATTTCACTGATGGGAAACCGAAGGCCTACAGAGGCTGGATATGCCAGATTTGAACTCCCTTCTGTTGGTTTGAGTTCAGTACTCTACCCTTAATCCCCTGGATTTTAAATTCCATTGTGCATCAAGACTGTTTAGTAAAGAAGTGAATTTTCAAGATATCATTGAAAGAGGAAAGTAGTGGAAGTGATTTAATAGAAACATTGTTCATTGATTGCTCATTTAGAAGAAATCAGAGTAGAAGGCCCACAGTAAGTGGATGCCATGGGCAGTGGTCTTATTTACATACACTTAGTAGCAAAATAATGTTGACTGTGGGGAGGAGCTGGAACATGCTTTCTAAACCTTTATAGGAAGCCAGGCTGGTTTGGGGAAGGGTGGGGGAGATGAGTTTTGCAGGAAGGCCGAACGTCCTTTATCCCTTTATCTCCAGGTGCTTGCTTCTTTGCCATAGTTTTGTGCTTGCTGAGCTGTCAGTTTAACTTACTGTCTAAAGCTCAGCCTATTATTTCGCAGGTTTGCTGCCCTACAGGTATACTGTAAAGGGTTTCTGTGAAATCTTGGAGCAGCTTTTAGTTTTGAAATACCAAGTCTTTGTGCTTGTGAAAATAGGTTGTGTTCAGCCTCTTGTTTGATCATCTTTGTTTTGTTTTGCTTCTGAAGCTGAGCCCGAGTTAGAAGAATGATGCTAGAAGCAATTTAAAGGGCACATCAGGGTTTTTACTGTAATACTGAACTATTGATTGTTGACTTATTTGTAGGTTTAATGCAGACCCATTTCCTTACTTAGCGTCTGACTGGCCATTAAGCTCTGGCAGTGTGCCGGGATGTTGAAATCTTGCATCTTATAATATGATTTGGCTGTCTAAGGGTATTATGTGTGTTTGGTTTTTATAGACACAGACAAGGCCCTTGACTTTGTGTGTTCTCCAGAATAGAGGAAAGAATTTCTCTGCAGCAAAATTACTCATTCACTTCCAGGAGACAGTATGAAAGTGAGGTGACCAGGAGTCATGCAGATTGGTGCCATTTGGACTGACTGGCGCTTGTAAAGAAATGCAGACTAACGTAACAGAGTTTTGGAGAGAAGACCAAGCAGGGAACTGAAAAGGCGTGGTGGTGTTCCAGAGTAGCTCGCAGTTAGGCAGTTCCACATCAGTGGCCCTCAGCATGTGCCTGGTGCCGCTCTCCTAGCATGGAGTTAGAATTGGGGGCTGACAAAGTGTTCTGCTTACAGAGAGAGCTGATGGTTGGAGGAGAAGTAATCACTGTCTGCAAATGACTTTTCCCCTCTTCTTTTACAACTTGGACGCTCTTGACTGGAAGAGAGGGTGAGGGCTGAGGGAGTTAGATGACAAGGAAACATTAAATTTGGAATTTTGAGAGTGTGAGTGGGAACTGAAGGGCTTTGGGAGAGAAAATCACTTTCCCCCCTAATGACAAAGTAAGACATGCTCAATTCAGAGAACTTGGGAAGTGGCCCCCAAGTACGCTGTCTTGACTGCCATATTGCCTCTCGAAGTTGTCAGAACAGCCACCATTGTAGAAGTGTTAAATTGTTTGGACTAGGTACTTGAGGCTATGGAACATCTGTTTGAAATGACAAGGAAAAGTGATTTAACAGGGAGATGAGGAACTAGTCCATGAAGCATGTCTTAGAGATCAGCTATTAAAATGACCCTTGTAGTTCAGAGTTGGTTAATTATTATAGAACGATGTATAGTCTTTTCCTTTATTCTGTAATGGAAAAGTTCCCTAATGTGTGAAAAGGGATCTGAGACATGCTGGTTTTATGAATAATTATTATGTCCTTTCACTGCTCCCCTCCAGCCATTTGAAAGAATGGTTATCTATGACTTTGTCCTAATTTGGAAGATACAGGGGGAAAGTAACAGGCCAGAAATATGTGAACGTTGAGTGGTGCACCATAATACGTCTTCCATTTGTGTGATACATGCAGCAGGTTTTGCCCATCACTGTCTTACTCCTCGAAGTGGATTGGGTTGAATGGGTGTTGGCATCATTTTTATTTAGAAGGGGACCATACTGAAACCAAGATGGAGATATTTCTTACTATTAAAGAGTGGAACTTGAACTTGGATACTTCTTAATTCCTTGCCCTATATCCTTATTATCATGCCTGGGTGAGGAAGGCATCAGGGGGTGACTGGTTGGGTAAATTCCAGATTATTATTATTATTATTATTATCGGGGTTTGTTTTTTTTTTTTTTTTTTTGCAAAGACACCAAACTAGTCCTTTTCCAACTGGTTATCTCGTGATGTTTGATCCTGTCTTTCCTCATAGACCTCTTACCTGTTTCTTTGAAGTGACATTTTCCATTTATTCCCTCCCATATGAAAGCTTTACTGGTTAACTAATCAGTTGTAGGGAAGAAAATGCCATAGACCAAATGGTGGCAGACCTCACTTTTCCCATTCGAGGTACACTTTGGAGCAAAAATGTTAGCGATGTTGGTTGCTGCCCCTGTATAGTTTCCAGATGTCCTTTTATGTGAAGGGGCTTGGTCTCTAGAGACTTGATGCTCTGGATAGAGCCATCAGCCTGGTCTGTGCTGTCTGAGTAAGTCATTGATGGCAAGCAAATGAGAAGTGGCAAACCAGAGCATATGTCATATTTGGAACTTTAGGTGGACTAGACTATCAGGGTTTAGAGCAGATTAGGGCCGGAGGTTTTCTCTTTGTTTTTGTTTTTGCCAGTCTTTCTCTCTCCCTCCCAGTTTCCTTCCTTCCTTTAGGCTGTCCTCCCTTCCATTCCTCTTGTCTGTTCTTCTTTTCTCCTGTCTTCCTTTCGTTCTCGTTCTCGCTTTCCTTCTGTCCCTTGCATCCCTCCCTCTTTCCTTCCTCCCATCCCTTTAAACTAGTTGTCCTGTCAGGGGCAGCCATTGCTGTTGGTTGAATGTACCTCCTTTTTTCTGAGCATCTCTTAGCTGTGAAATCATGGCTTTTAGAATGGTTCTTGCAGCCTCACAGCGTGCAACACCGCAACTGTCTTCCAGTGTGGAGTGAACCCAGGTTAGGTGTGTGGTTGAGCTGGGCCAGGTGGAAAGATGGGTTCTGGGCGAGCCTGGCCTTAGTGGCTGCCTTTTCCTTATGTGCTCTCATTACTTGTGTTTTCAGTTGCTTTTGCAAACCCCAAAGAAGTGGTATTTAGTTTTATCCATCTACTTAACCTGCTTATGTTTTGCTCTTCTAATGGGTCCCCTTTCCTTATCTTGGGCCCTTTCCTAATAGCTTCTTATAATATTCTGCTTTCATTCTTTTGGTGCCTGACTCAGCTTGATATTGAGGGTGTGTAGGAATTTTCTGTACATACCAAACTAAGGTTTTGGGTGAGGATATTACGACTTACTCATTCTTTTTGAAGATTGATTATACATTAAAGCCAAATCCTAAGAAGAGGGAGTGATGGGGAAGAAAATGACCAAAGAAAGGGGAATATTTGATTTTGTTTCTCATGTTTTAGGACTTAAGTTATAAATTAATCTAGCTCCCAGTTTCATATGTGTTCTTTGCCATTTGTTAACTATTCATCCTACTAGCTCATTTTTTTGGTGGGGGAGGAGGAGTATTATGGAACGGGGTTTATTTTGGAGCAGCAGACATATTGCAGAGCCCTTCAGGCATCTAGGTTTTTCCCTGGGAGATAGGAAGAGAAAGGAGCTGCAAATCTCATCTCTGTTTTTGTATTAGTTTTCTGCCTCAGGTTGGTTTTAATTTCCTTCTCCATTCCTCTCATACCCCGAATGCCTTTGACAAACAGAAAGAAGCTCTTTGGTGGTGGTTCTGAAGTGTGGAGCCCAGAGTAGCAGCATTAGCATCACCAAAAAACTTACTAGAAATGCAGTTTCTCAGGCCTCACCCCAGATCTACTTAATCCAAATCTCTGGAGGTGATGCCCAGAATCTGTTTAACAAGCCCTCCAGTTTGAGATCATCTGTATTAATAGATGACAGAAGTTTAGTATAGGTAAATTGTGCTTTTCTACCCATCTCTGCCAACTTGTAAACTTTATCCACCTGTGTACCAACCCTGAGCTTTGAGCCTGCAAAGCAGTGTGTTTATCTTTTGAGCATTTGCGTCCATAAAGAATTTATAACCATCCTCATTGGTATCTTTGCTTCATCAGGGACATAGTCGTCAATAACATATACCTGGAAAACTTGTATATATTAAAAACTTATGACTTATAATTGGTCATTGATTACTCTTCCACTGTGGAGGTATTGACTCCCGTACTGAGGCTGTAGCTCAAAATACACTGCCTAAAAAGCAGTCAGAGCCCAGAGGGGAATAAAGGAGAAAGGGAGACAGGAAAGGGAAGTAAAGGGATTAATAATCCCATCTTGGTTAATCATCATTATCCTCTCTGATCGCTGTGAGCGGATGTGCTGTTGCTTCTGCAAATGTTAATAATTCATGGATGGACTATGCCAAAGGGAGGCCTTAAATCTGGTCTCTCAGCAGATTAAATACACCGTCTGCCATCAATAGGAGCCAGGAGAGATGAAAGATGGACTTGCTGTTTTTATTCATTAACCCGATTTTCTCTGCCTTTCTTTTCAGCTTCTCTCATCCTCATTTTGTTTACCTTTTCATTTGCTTCCCTGTATGTCCTCCTCCTGCATTGAGTGAGTGCTGGGGATCTTGGGTCTACTGTTAATGACATTAGATTTTACTTTTCCTTCGCTGCTAGTAACAACAGATGCCATGAGAGAAAGCAGAGAGGCAGAATAACTATTTCCTTGGAAATGTCTAAATCAGTCTGCATATTTGAAAAATGTATTAAAATGTGCAAAGCCTGTGTCTTAGAAATCATTTGAAATGGCTTCTCTTTGTTTTAAAGAGTAATTCCGTTGTACAGGCAGCTAAAGATACACATAGTGTTCTTACTTCAGGTAGGTCTGGTGGCAGTTTCCCATTTTACAGATGGGGAAACTGAGATGTGAAATGAGTGACTTGTGTCACTAAAATCTGCTGGTACTTGTGTCACTAAAATCTGGTACTACCCAGAACCCACTTCTCACTCCAACATCAGTATGCTTTCCAGTAGAGTTCATTACCTCTTCCTTTTAGAAATCATAGGTGAATAGCCTTAAGGAGGCATTTTACTCATATTTCATCATTCTCATTTCATTAGTAAGGCTTAAATAGAATTTAATTAGATTAAGTTCAAATACTGTATAGGTAGCCAGCTTCACAGGAACACGTCTGATTACTTCTAGGTGTAAATTTGCTAAGAAGCACCATAATCAGAAGGCTGTTGACAGTCTGCATGTGTGTAGACATTTCTAGAGCTCCTGAATAATAGCCCTCAACAATTTATAGGTTATTCAGTAAACCTATGTTGAGTACTTTACCCTGTGCATGATGCTTTGTTAAGCCCCCTAAGTGGGTATAATAGGGTTGCCATCTTTAATAGTGTTTCAGTGGTTTTAAGTTTACCTGAGGGGGTTTGGCTACTAGGAATGCCCCAGTATCAACTTGTTAAGGATGTGAGATGGCAAAGCAGTAGAACTGGAAGTGTTTTAGTTACCGGGGTAATTTGCTGGAGGACTTAGTGGTGAGAAGCACATTAATAAAACTGGACCATTGTTTTTAAAATGATTTCTACCTGTGTCCCTGCTGGAAGGTTGGTGGAGAGAAGAGTGGTGTGGGAAAAGCAGATTTTAAAATCAGGCTAATTTTCATAAAACTGTTTTAGAATTGCAAATCCTTGTGTTCCTATTGTAGAGGTGAGAAGTACAGAGATGAAAACCTGACCGTGTCTTATAACACAGCATAAGTTTCTGGGGTGTAGACAGGGCCACCTGTCTGGCTTTCCTTGGTTGTCTTCTCCTGACCTGAAGCGTAGGGAGTGGAAAGCAAGGCCTCCTCTCACCTCTCCTGGCCCCTCTTGCATGGCCGGCATCCTGTGGGGCATCGCCATGTTTTCTGTTTCACATTCATTTTGTTGCTATTCTCATACAATTTCTATTCTGTTATTTTCTTTTATAATTTTCTTAAGGCTTGCATTTTTTAGTATAATTTTATTAGGTCTTAATGCCAAAATTTATTTTTTACTCTGAGGAATGCCAAATTTAACTTTATAATAAGGATTAATGGGAAAATAGAATCCTGCCTATAATTTTCCTTCATAGAAAAATTTCAAGAACTCTCTTTTGTATGGCAGTGAATTTGAAAATCTGACCAGGTGACAGAATAAATACAGTTTTTTCCTGTTTGAGTTGGTGAGGATTGAATAATTTTAGTGATTTTTTTTTTTTCTATTGAGGAATCTTTTTTTTTTTAACCACTTTCCCATCTTATTAGTGTTTTCCAATTAATAACAGAAAAAATGTGTGCAGAAAAAAATTGCATGAAATTAGTGTCTCTTTTCTAAAATAATAGTAATAATATGATGAACCTTGCTCCACTAAGCAAATCCAAACTCTGAATATCTGCATTTGTAAAAGAAATCTTGGGGTGGTATTTTGCTTTAGTATTCCTTCAAATAACAGCTTCCCTACTGAATTTAAAATAGAATTTGTTTAACAGAATTCTATTTACAATCAACCTGGTAAGAAATACATCTGTTGTGTAAAGTATATTGGTAATAAGAACTAGTAAGCTAGAAGCCCTTCTTTTGTTCCACCATTATTCCCATGTGATAACTTAAGATTCCATGGAATCTGAGGCTCAAATACATATTTGAGCAGCTTTGCTTAGTACAGTGTCCCATAGTGGTGTGCAAAGAGTTTTGTAGCATGAAACCTAGAACCTGAACCCAGGACCTAGACCAGGTCACTGTGTAACATTGGCCAGAATCTGAGTTTCTCTGTCCCTTATTTTCTTAATCTGTGCTACAGGGGAAATGAATTACCCCTGAAATTTCATGGCTGTGACTCTGAGTTTTCATGTACTTTATTATTTCATTTTTTTTAAAAATTGAGGTAGAACTTCATATAGTCTATAAGTTCTTGCCAAATCACTGTTCTCTATTTAAATAGGAGGCCTGGTAAGTACTGTGATATTGTGTGTGTGTGTGTGTGTGTGTGTGTGTGTGAGAGAGAGAGAGAGACAGACAGACAGACAGATGGACAGAGCTCTCATTCTGAGTTTTCTGAAATCTGGGACTGCTGTGAATTGCCCTGGAGGCATATTTGAGGAGAGATGCTTTCTCCTCCCATTTTATCCTATTCCCATTAGTAACTGCATATACTGGGGAGCTGCTTCCTGAGAAAGTGTTTAAAATGAAAATCTTATTTCTGAAATTACTTTCACCCTGGTGCTTTAAGTTTTGGCCTATTTCTAAACCCTGCTCCCACCCTTTACGGTTTATAGGCATACCAGAGGCAGAACGCTGCTCTGGGGAAGCAGAAGCTCATCAGCTCCTCAGTGCAGAGGGAGCTTTCATTTCCCTGTTTTCTTTTCCCTTTATTCGACCCTGGGACAGGCAAGTTTGCACGTGAGCAACAGAGAAGGAAATTCAGTTTGTTTTACTGCTAAATAATCACATGCAGAAATCAGCTGATTTTTTTTTTTTTTTAATTGACTGCCTAAATCTAGCTGCCCTCACTTAAAACAATACTCAAGGTGAAGTGTCATTGATAAAATTAGCAGATTACTTTTTCATTCACAGCTGATTTGTCAGGACAGATCAGCTGTGAATGCCACACCACTGACTTTGGGCCAGGACCATCTCGTCTTCCCTGAACTTCCTTGGCACTGGATGCAACTGAGAAGGAAGCTGACTTTGGGAATTGAATACTGTTGGTAATGATGCTTAGTCACAGAGAAGAGTTTGGTGCTTCTGCACATTGGCCAAGAACCACCTCAGCATCTGTCTTACTACCTAAGGCTGCAGTGATCTCAGGGAGATAAAGAGATTTGAAAGAACAAACAACATGCAGAAGTAGTATTTAGCTCTTTGAAGTCATTGTCTGTGTCTACCTGGGTCGGGTCTAGTGAACACTGATAAAAATCAATGAAATGGGTTTGTTGAGTGGCCAGTAAGGACAACACTGTGGTAGGCACAGGTGATAATTATGAATTTATGTTTATTCTAAGTTCATTGTCTTCTACCTGGAGAGTCAAGATTAACTAACATTGATTGCTATAATAGGATCAAATTGTCCAAGAGAGTATAAAATCATGGGCAGAATTGAGTGGGAATGATACGAGGTTCTCGACGTGGAACTTCAGAGAGGAGAGGAATGGGTAATGATGAGGGAATTCTGGGGTAGTTGGGGAAGACCACCTAGAACAGACAGGGTTTGAATGGGCCTTTGAAAGATTACATGGTCTTAGCTTGCTTGAAGTGAAAGAAGATACAAGCGTAATAGCCTGACCAAAGTCAGAGAGGTGAGAACAGAAGTTTTGTGCTAAGAAATGAAATCTGTCAGGGAGGGTATTAGATGTGGAAGGAGTGACTGCCAAGCAGTGCAGTGTAGGCAGTACATGCTGTTGAAAGTTTTGGAGCAGGTAAATGTCAAGAAGAAAGGGAGGGAGCTGTGGAAACACATGGAAGTTGGCTTGGCCAGTAGAAGGGATACCTGCTGAGGTGTTGTTCAGGGACAGTTGTAATAATCCAGCCATAGTGATGACATCAGAACCAGGTTGGTTGGTGAGAAAACACAGGGGGAAAAGATGTGTGAGATATGCTTGGAATAAAACATCTGCCACACTTGGTGCCTGATGGGCTTAAGAAGGATGTTCAGAAATAACTAAGTTTGTAAGGAGGAGAAGGGTTGGTGCTATTGGTCGAGGCACAGAAGTTAGGAAGATTAACTGGATTGAGAGTTGAGATTTCATGTCAGTTTTTGATGTTCTGCTAAGACATCTCCGTGGAAATGCCCCTGAAACATTTAGAGATAGGATAAGAAGCACTGTTCAGGAAATAGCTCCAGACAGAATTTTCCAGAGCCATGCTCTAGAGGTAAGAATTGTGGCAGTAAAAGTAAATGTATGGGAGGGGAATTGTATGGTGTGGGGCAAGGGAACAAGGTCTCAGCAAGGAGAAAGGAGCCAGGATAAAGGTTGGTGATGGCAGGGAAGGGAAGCAGGATCCATCTATGCCTCAGAAGGCTGGGGGGTAGGACAGAGTAATTGCCCAACCTCACGTGGCCTCTCATTCTTAACTCTTAAAAGCACTTACCCACCAGTGATACTACTTTATCTTCCCAGCAGCCCCACGAAACCTGGCAGAAGGTAGAACAGAGCTCACCAGGGATCTGTCAGATTTTGATTTCTGGATAAAGCCCTGCATATAGTCAGGATACATCAGAGTTTTATAGTTGTTCACTTGAACATGATAATCTCACCTGGCGATTATAATTATAATTCTGCTTAAACCACAGAATTTCAGTGGCTTCCCTTTTCTGTTCTATAATCTTATTTAGTAACGATAACGGGTAGGAAAAAAGGAGTACTGATGCCACACCTTCAAAAATGTCTCATCCTTGGTGTGTTTCAAGTATAGGCCTAAGGAAATTGGAACTAGCCCTCCTCCGTTTTTGTTTTTGTTTTTTTTTTTTCGTATTTAGAAATCTTTTAAACCAGTTTGCTTGAAGGTCAGAGAGTCTTTGGAATCTGGATACCTTAAGTTGGATAAAGTGTCCTACTTTTTTTTAGGAAAAATCTTCCTCCTATATATGTTCCTTAATGGACAGATTGGTAGAATCTGTAGAGAAATGGAAATAGAAAAAACAAAGTTGAAGCTTTTCTATTGAAGATTTTCATTACCGGGAATTCTAAGGAACTATGCTTTGTTGAATTTTGCATAGAATACTTACTGTTTGGGAATTCAGGCCCTCACCTGAAATTCGGGTATCTCTCAAATACAGAGACCTTAATCCACTTCAGGTAGTAAGCTCCATCTGTCTTTACACTTTTGGGTGTCTGGATTTTTTATATAGTGTGTATCTGATGTACAACTAGCTGTCGTAGTTAAGAATGGTGCAGTGCACAGATTTTGAAATGTGGTGTCGATCCCTTTGATGAAAAGGACTGGACATTATTTTCATTTAGTATTTCCATTTAATAACCTACCCTTTTGTCATCTAGATTTTGGTGCTTAGGTTTATATAAAGCCAAAACAAAAATAATGGACTACTGAGTAAACATTTAGGAATTGATCACTTTATGTTCAGCCAGCGATTAAACTAGTGGAGTAGTACCTTCTTTGTAAGATGGCTTCTTTTCAGTATTTTTGTTTATGACCTCCATATAACATATTCAGGCACCTGGAGTCTGAGGCAGGCTAGTTAACACTTCTTTATACCCTGTGCTCTAGGGTCCTTTGTAGTCAAAATATCCTGCAACTCATCGGGTTTCCTTGGCATACTCATAGATTGGAGGAAGACAGTCTGAGCTGATTTACAATTGATCCTAGCGTAAAGAAATATCTTCTTAATTTATTCATTGGCCATGCTATCCGAGAAATATGTCTTAATAGGGGCTTAGTGAGGTGGGGTTCTTTTTGTTTTGTTTTTTTAATTTTAATAACGAAAGAGGGGTTTTCTTACTTCCCTGTAGTGAACTCAGATGTCTCCCTCGGGAGTAGGTTTTAACCATCACTAAAATGGTTTGACTTAACCACACAGGGGTTTGGGGGTTCTTTTTTTTTTTCCTTGCCCCTTCCATTCCCAGGCAGAGACTCCTATTGCATACCGACTCTGCTCTAGTGCAGTATTTATTTGATCAGAAACAAAAGAGTTTGCTTCTTTCACTGGTTCAGAGAGCCGTCCCCCAGGATTGTCTTTTGTTCAGTAATTGGAGCATAAGCTGAGCCTGGTTAATTTCAAAGCTACCCCCAACACACATTCCCTCCCTCCTTCCTTGTGCAGTTTCTGAGCTGCTAGTGGTACCTTGTGTTGGGTCTGGAACCAAAAAAAAAAAAAGGCTCGAATTGTTGAATGTTAGCTACAACTACTGTAACATCTGCTATGGCACCTAATAGCACTGTTGGTTAATTAATTTTAAGTTAGGGGAAGAAACAAAACTAGAGTGCTCTTCCGCTTTATAGCGCTTGTTAACACATGCACCTCCAAATTACGCATTTGGTGCTATCACAATGAATAAAACAAAGGAAATCATGAGTTGATTTTTATGTTAGTAGCAGAAGTTCTTCCATTGTTATGCACTGTTCAGATACCCGTGTTTTCCTATGTTCATTCTTTTTTGGTTATTATTTTTTTTAATAAAGGCAGAAATGTCTGCAACATTTCAACTCTCAGCATTTAATTGGCTAAAGTTCTGATGTAAGAAATATAAGTTAATTATTTTAATTTTCTTTTAAAGCAACCAAAACTTGGTTCTGCTTCTTTAAATACCAAAATGATGATTATAGATTGATAAGAAGCTTTAAGTAGCCAAATTATAGATGCTAAGTAGCCAAGTTAATATTTGTATAAAAATATATTACAAAATTGCCAAATATTGTGTGTCATTCTGGTTCTGCAGTATAGGTGTTGGTTTTGCAACCATCAGATTGCAATTGTAGGGTTTGTGGGTTTTGTTTTTGAAGATAGAAGGGTCTTTCTTGCATTTTTTTTTTTTTTTCAATCTGCACCATAATGACGATTTCCTACCTGACTGGCCTGAGTTTAATCGTCGGATGCCTGGTTCTTCGTGTGGTCTGATCTTTGCTTTTTCACAAGCTTTCCTGCAATTGCACAGTTGTTTGCCGCATTGAGTTTCTTTTAGTGACAATGAAAAGCGTATGTTGGTATTTTAATATAGTCTTTAATTTTCAGGTTGTACATTAAAACATGGAGGGGAAAAAAAATCCCTGTCTGAGGAGCTCTTTTAAAAACCATTAGGGTAGAATGGGAATATTCATTACTTACACATCATATATTTTTCCCTAAATGTTGTACAAAGAAGTGACAGTTGAGCCGAGCATATGTTAATAAAAGGTCTGCATTTTCCTGTGTCACTGACAGTTTCATTGGCTGTATATTCCTGAAATGCAAATAGCCTCAGTTCTGTTCAAAGCTATAATTAATCTGAATAGTTATTTAAACAGTATTGAAATCTTTTAACTACTGAGAGGCCAAACATTTAAGATGGTGAATTTACTGTTCTGTTTGAAGGACGGTACAACTGACGAGGGCACAGCGATCTGAGATGCTTGTGTATGTTGGATCTACACATTCTGTAGGCTAAAATGGCAGAATCTGTCTGCTGCTGTATAAAATCTTTTAACTACCATTTATTTTAGCATCATGGCATGTGCAAATTCCTGCTGCTCAGTTAAGGGACCAGCTTCACAACTGGTGTTACAATCTGTGGCCACAGCACTGCATCACAATGCAGCAAATGCATTTTCCACATTAACCAAACATGACAGCTGAAGCGATTATTAACCATGCAAGATGTCGGAAGTCATCAAAAATTCACATCAGAGTAATTGCAGTGGCTTGGGTCGGAAAAAAAAGTATCATAGCATTCCTTGGCTCATGTTGTCTCTCCCCCTCTTAAATCTTAACTTGGTACAGTCCGTTAACAATAAAATACCCTTCTGTAACCTATAAACTGTTACTCCCATCAGTTTGTGCTTTCAAACTGAAGGCTGACTTCTCTGAATTTGTGTAGAGCAGCACGAATGATTATGCTGTGCCCCAGGGGCTGCAGTGTACCCTTTATAAGGGGACCCTGCCATCTCATTGTCTAATTGGACTCTTTAAAGCTTCGGTCATATCATCATTTGCAGAGTGTTCTCTTTTCCTTTTTCTTCTTTCTCTCTCTCCTCTCTCCCTCTCCTCTCTCCCTTCCTCTTTCTCACCCCCTACCCCCTCAATTCTGGCTATCTGGAATGGGAAAAACTTGAGCACTGGTTCCATCAGAGCTCATCCCACAGAGAAGGTATGGAAGAGCTGCCGTGACCAACAGCATCGACCGGTCTGTAACTCCTAAAATTTGAGAGCTGCAGGTAGGATTGTTTGTTCTGTAAAGAAATTAAGATAAATGCACCTTAGTAAATAGAGTGACGGCATGTTGTTGCAGTACCTTTGAAAGACAAGGGCTTGGCTTGTTTAAAATTTCAAGGTAAATTCAGAGGATTTAACTTATTTGATAGAAAAAGTACTCAATTCTCCTGAGAATTCTTCAGATTTGTGCCTTGTCATTCTAATATTTTTCTTTAAAAAAAAAAATCTTTTGGGTGGGGCAGAGGTATTTGCTTAAAGATTTAAATAGTTGGTTATTTTGGATTTTTGCAGACTTCATCTTTAGTAAGTAGTATGGACTTTCTTTAGGATTTTTTTGAAAGATGCATGTAAAGTGTAGAATTCTCATATGAGATAAAGCATTAAAATAGAATTTCTTTTCTAAAATCAGATCCTTTGGGATTTTTAGGGGTGTGTTTGTGTGTGTGTGTGTGTGTGTGTGTGTGTATGTAGGATGCCTTATTTCAGTCATTTATATTTTTTTGAAGGGAAAAAGTACTATTGGAGGTATTTAGGATTATCTCACAGGAAATGCTTTAGCATAAGGCTTTAAATGAGAAGAATTAAATAGTAACACCCAAGATATGGACTTTTTAAGTATTATCAAATGTAGGCAATTTCAGTTAAGATAGTTACTTTTTCTTTCTTAAATTTATCCTCAAAAGAGTATAAGTCCTTTAAGTATATTTCACATTTTTGGTGTAGAGAATGTGATTTCTGTACATGAGATGGAAACTTCCTAAGTCGTGTAAGCATTATCTGGAGGGTAATGAAATTATAAATGTTGCCTATAACACTTTTAATACCTTGATTAATATCAGAGATGAAAGTGTTTTTGATTCAGTGAAAAGCAGCTTGCTTTTTGTCTTCCCTTACAAACAGGAGAAGGCAGTGATGTATAGCTTTTTATCCCAAGGAATGTATTTGTATCATGGGACCTATAGGGTCTGGACTTTTTTCTGAAGCAGGGACTTGGAAATTGCTCACCTAGTTGAGAGATTTAGCTCCCTTCAGAGGTGGGGGACTTTCTGTACTCTTAACAATAGGAAGACTTGAGGAGCTGTCAAGTAGGGAATGGAGGAGAGCTGCTCAGGGAAGGGAGAGGTACTGAGAATTTTTCTTGTCTTGGCATTGAAGGTCTGGATTTACCCACGACTAAGATTCCTTTAAAACTCTGACCCAGTGCAGCATTGCAAGGAATTGATTTCTGAGATGAGACAATGAGCTGTGGTTTGCATTTTGTAAAGATGGAGGAAACCTCTAACACTGACCCTGTATGGGAGATGACTCAATTATCTGTGCCTTGGTACAGTTGCAAATTATTTTCCTTTGTCTGAAGTGGGTGGATGCCAGCATCTTCATCAGAGCTCCTTAATTTAATGTATGGAAAATGTCTCAGCCACCATTTTTAACAATTAGCTGTATCATGGTTGAGGTGAGCTGCGCTCTGAAGGCAGCTGCAGGGCCATTTCATTTACATTCGGTTCTGTGGCACAAGAGCTTTGTGACTGTAAAACTCAGAAAATGAATTTGCACACTGCATAGAAGAGTTCTCTAGGAGGGTGGAGAATATTCCCAGAAAGAAGATGGAATCCTTTTGTCTACAGTAAGTATTTCTCATATACTCCTATAGCGAGGAGAGGTTGAAAATTTGTCTTTGGTTGAATGGGCAGAATAGACTTTAGAATGAATGCTGCAGATATTAAAGGTGTAAGACAGGTTCTTGGATGTATGTTTTTATGTGTGTGTCAGAAACCAAGTGTGGTACGTGCATGTTTAAAATAGAGGTTCTAAGAGTGATTTTTTAACACATGCTTTTGATTAATTCTTCTCTGGTAATTTAAGTTAATGAAAGGTATGAGTTTATCACCAGTCAGAAGGTGAAAATGATACTTGAGAGAAGAAAAAATCCAAATATGATATATTTAAGAGTTTAGGCTTTTTTCCACTGTCTTTTACAAACAGTTTATTTTCCAGTCCTGAAGAAAATTGCTAGATTTTAGTTTAGATTTTGTGTTGTTTTTTGTTTTTAAAAGAAAACCCTTCCGTGTTAATGATCTTTAGTGGCTGATTGAAATATATAAGAAAAAATGTTGTAACAAAACGAGATTTTGTCCTAAACAATCAATAGATTGAGACTTTCGCTCTCATTAATGGGGATAATTCTTAGTGCCTTCTGTTAATTAATAGTTGTGACTTCAAAGCTACTTATGGAAAACTCTTGTTTGTGATTGTAAGCTTATAATTCTTGATTCTTAGAATTAATTGGATTTGACTTGGCTTATTCCTTTGTTCCTTTATGCTGTTACTGAGAGGAAATAAGTGGATTTTAACTTTGATTTTTGTGTTTATTTTTTTAACGGCACTTATCCCTGAAGAATTTGTAGTAAGTGTATTTTACAGTAAACTGTACCATGAAGAATTTGCTCAAAATCCTTTAGTAGCCGTTTCAGGAGTTGAATCTTACAGAACTGAGTGTCTGAGAATCCTTTTTATTTGATATCAAATTTATAAAGCCAGCTGTTCTCCCAGGTCTTGTTGCACTAGCTGTTATTCATCCTACTCACTGAATGCTGGTTTTCTTTAATTAATAGATGTTTTTGAAACTAAGGGAGAGGAAGATTTTCATATCCGTCTTTTCACTGAAATAGAAAGGATCAGTTATCCTAAGCCCTGTCCAGAATCCTACAAAGATTCCATAAATCTTAAATAAATCTTAGGGTTGTAGTATAAAAACCTAGATCTCAATATAATTATTTTAACCCTGGGAAGGACATTCACTATATTCATTGTTTGGGTGTATGGTAGAATGCAAAGGGATTCTTTTCCCTTGGTTTTTATAAGGCTTGCTCTTTGAAATGGAAGAGTTTCAGGGCAACAGATTAGAACTCCATTTTAACTGCAGCTTTGCTTGCATAAAATGTTTGGTTGGATGGCATGAAAGGTGTCACAAACCCTCCCTTTGAAATTTTTAAAGTAAAACTTGAAGATTCTGGTCTTGTTTTCTTTCTCTCTGGCTTTATGGAAGCCGTATATGTGGTACTCTGGGGAGATAGCAGAGACCCAGTTGCTTTCCAGTTTCTTTGCCTCTACCGTGGTCTACTCAAGTTTGGCTGCTGGGAAGAGGCTCTCCTTTCTGGTACTTGTAGGGGATTCCCAAATCTCTACAATCTGCAAATTCTTCTGTTTTCTCATGGAATTTTAGCCTGGCTGGTAGTAAAGAGTCAGGGGAGGGCTCTTATGCTACAAAAAAAAAAAAAAAAAAAATGTATTCATATCAAACCTTTGAACGCTCTGGCAGTGCCATAATGTAGATAAGCAAGCATGTCGGCCAGCCCGCTAGAAGCATTCTGTGGCACTAAGATGGCAGTGAGCAAGGAGTAAAATGGCGTCCCCAGGAACGCTGTGATAAGAGGTGCACCGCACCAGTCATCTTTCTTCAGTCAAGTTTGGAGACCCCTCTAGTAGCACTGCTTTGGCAGTTTGCAGTTACTTTTTATTCTGTTAGAAGAGAGAAATTTTGAGGTTTTCCTGAAGTAAAGACTTAATTAGCATTTATATCTCAATAGCTTCTGGTTGTTACTTGTAAGAAATTGGTGAGATATGGATAAAATAAATTTTAAATAGCTATTTTATATCCTCATTTCTGAAATCTCTTGCTCTGTGTTTTCTTCTTCTTTTTTCTTAATTTAGAAACGTAACTCCTTCCAATATAAGGTGGATTTTTAGAAAATAGAGGACAGTATGAGTCTCCTTTATGGCAAGATGAAACTAGTCTTCCTATGAAAAGATGTTATTTGTCTTTGATTCTGGTTTTCGTTCTTGCTCTACGTGGGCTTAGGTTATTTGATATGTAAAATAAATGTTGCCGCCTTCAGAAACAAAGTTTATTGTATTTCTTTTGTGGTTCAGGTATGGATTAATTTGAAGTGACCTATAGTCATAGTGGTAATGGCTGTGCTAATTTCTTACCTGTTCCCTTCTCTCCTGGAGTTGGAATTTTCAGAGCTGGCCTCAAAGTTGATCAAGGGTAATTAGCTCATCTTACAGTTAGATAAAGCAAGGCTTTTCTGTAGTTAAACAACTTTCTCAAGGTCATACATCTGCAAAGCAGTTGATTTTGGCCCAAATTCAGGCCACCTGACTCCCTTATCTGTGCTGTGCTGTGCCTCTGTCTGCATCTGACTCCATATCTTCCTCTTTGTGGGCTCGCTGGTGACTGATGGGCCTAATGGATTGATCTTTCAGTGGAGCCTGTCTTTACTTGAGCAGCCTAACTCACAGAGATCTTCCTTCTCAGTCTTGCCAGAAATGACTTAATTGAGCTGTGCCTGGAGTCTTCCTGGGCCTGTCTTATAGTCAATAATGTATTTACAGATTTACCATATATAAACAAACATTTAAAAATAAAACACATTCTGCAAATTGAGCTTTTCGGTCGTCCATCATGTTGGCTCAGTTCCAAGAAGGAAGTACTCATCTCCTGAGGTAGGCATGGACATCACATCCATCTGCCCTGAGCTGGGATGGAGCTGGGCATTTTGACATGCCCTCCCAGCAGATCACTCCTCCAGCTGTAGGTATGAGGGGTCCCCTAGTGCAGGGTTGCCCTTTTCCTAGTATGGAAGGATTGGCCGAAAGGTTTTAGCTCCATGTCAGTTTCAGGCTATTTGTATTCGTAAAATGGTCTTGTTCTCTCCTTCTGTAGTTTGCTTTTGCCACTCCAGCTAGGCGGTGTTTTCTACTTTCTGTAGCCATGATGATGAACGGTGAGTGGTGTATCCTGTGGTATTCCCTCAGCTCTGACAGGGTAAAGTCAAAATGTTTCCAAACTTAAGGTTTGAGAGAGAGAGTAGAATCCCAAGTACTGTTAGTGGAGCAGAGGCGTACCGTGACAAACTCTGTGTAAGACAACCGGAAGTTATAGATGAGTCTCTTGCTTGTTTTAGTGGACTCTAGACAAATGTTTAGAAAAGAATTTCTGAATAAGAAGAAACTGCAGCACAACCAAACCTCCCTTTTCCCTGACAGCCATGATGATCAGTGCTCCAGTCCCGTCAGCATAAGCAGTGCTGCAGAGCAGGAGGAGCTGTGATTTTCGACTGCAGTGTGAATGACTGACACCGTGTGCCGGCAGGGAATTAATAGGACACGTGGTTCCCACACACTGTCTTGACTAACAGCGCTCCTTGCGCTTGCTAAGTAGAACTTAATTCCGAGATCTGTGGAAACCACCCTGGCAAAAACCGCCTGGTTCCCACCTGACCAGCTTGGAGACACACCTCTGCTGTCTGTTCTCATAGCCCCCAAATCTTATTTCCGAAGGGATAAGACACTAGATGGGAAAGCAGGGGATCTGTGTTTTCTGATAAAATACAGGGTTGTTTTAATGCGTTCTTTTAGGGTGGGTTTAAGGGACAGTGGCAGGGGGTGTCGGCCAGGATGAAAGGCCAATATTGATGCATTCCCGTTTTATACTGCAGTGCGGTTTTAGTACCCAAAGTTCTTTGACTGTGGACTGATGTCTCCAAGATGGAAATCAGTTCCCCAAACACATAGTAAAACATTTTTCTTGTCCCTTAATGTATGTTCTCCTTCTCTTACCATCACTTCAAATAACTATAGCATTAGTATTTTTTAGATCTGTTCGTACCATTGGGTGAGGAGAGGGTTCTGGTGCTGGTTTTTAAAGCCGACATACTATTTTATCCCAGTTGCAAAACTAAATTGAAGTTTTCCCTTTAGATTCCTCCTGTTCTTGTGTCCTCAAAGGTTAGCCATACAAGTGTACCAGTTTTTTACCGGGGCAGGGGGTGGGGCGGGAAGATAAAGTGTTCAGAGTTGCTGTCCTTGCTTTCTCCCATGGGGCCACCTCAGCAGTCTGAGAACAGTTGGCTGGCTGCCCTCTGTCCCTCTGCCTTGGCTTCCAGTGTTCCTGTTCCTCCCTGCCTCACTTCTAGGAGCGGAGAGAAAGGATGGCCGCCAGAGGCCCAACCACTGCAGCGCCGCGCGTCCTGCTGCATCACGGGCCCTCTCCCTAGCACGCAGGCTGGGGCTTGTTTTTCATGAAGTGGTGAAACTCAGCACGGAGCAAGCCACATCCTCTCCCCAGACCTCTTGGGACCAGCAGGGGAAAGTTATTTATGCAGTCCCAAAAGGTCACTGCAGGGCTTTGCTGGATTTGGAAAGAAGGGAGAGTTCTGCTGAAGACGTTTTTTTCCTCACTAGTGCCTAAATGGCCATCGTTTATTCTTTTAGTCATTTATATCATGCTCTTACCCTCTGCACGTAGTCTCCCAGTGACTGAGCTGAACAGATTGCTTTCCTTTCCTGGAAGGCCAGAGATAGGGAACAAATAACGGGAATACCCCGGACTCCCTAACAGGGTACAACCGTTTTTGTAGCAGTAGCACAAGATATGTAACTGACCTCACAAAGGATCCAGCTCTTAACCTCAGCCTTATTTCCTCAGGGCAGGACACCAGCTTCATGGCTTGGCGGAGAACTAGGAAGAGGCATCTGTTGTAGTTATGTGTTGACAAGGGATGTGTGCTGTGCCCTCTGCACCCCTCACTGCCACACACAGGAATGGCACATCCACGTCCTCAAAGACCTCCCCTTCTGGGTCGTGATGAGTCCTGCCTCTTACATTCTTTCTTTACCCAATACTGAAAGTCTTGGAACTTGGGGTTTTGTTACGCAATAGTTATTTCTCCCTTCCTTCTCCTCCTCCTCTTTTTGTGGGTTGGGGAGGATAATAGGAAGGGGACCACAAAAGGAAATTAGGTGGGGTTGTATGAATGGCTCTCTCAGAGGCCTGTGGCTTTTGCAGAAGATACAAGTTAGATGGAATTTCATCACTCCTGGACTGACACGCCCTTGAAAAGATGAGATGTGCCAGCACACTTAAGTCAGTGCTGCCCGGAAAGCCCTGGGTGTGTCCAGAGAGAGGCACTTTCTTAGAGCTGTGTGTTCTTAGGTTTAGAATCCCCTTGGACCAACACTGGGTTAGCTTTAACCTGTGCGAATTTGTAGACCATCCTTTAAACCAATGTGAATTTTGGGAGCAAGTGATTTATTTTGCCTTAATGGGGCCCAAATCCATCACCTAATTGTGTGACCCTTTGTTTAGCCCAGTAGTAGAAACCATGTACAAAATGGGACCCTGCAGCCTGACAGTGACAGATGGCCTGCTGCCCATGCAGTGCCATGTTATAGTGACAAGGTTTGCCACCTGTGGCTCCAGAGCTGCCTGCAGGCCTCTGGATCTGCTGAGCTGGCAAATGGTGGCACTCCACAGCCACTCTTGCAGGGTCTGCTGCCACCTGCTGCAGGAGAGCGGCTAGGCTTTTGCATAAATACACAGTGAGAAATCATACAACAGCATTAAAAATATGTTACAGTTGGTAATGTCAGCCACTGGCTTAGCACTATTTTCTGTAGGGGGATTTTTTTTTTTTTTTTAAGATACCAATGTATCTACCTTTTTTTTTTTTTTTTTAAGTTATTTATTTATTTATTTGACAGACAGTGATCACAAGTAGGCAGAGAGGCAGACAGAGACAGAGGGGGAAGCAGGCTCCCGGCTGAGCAGAGAGCCTGACGCGGGGCTCGATGCCAGGACCCTGGGATCATGACCTGAGCTGAAGGCAGAGGCCTAACCCACTGAGCCACCCAGGCGCCCCTAATGTATCTACTTTTTAAAATTTAATGCAGTCTGTGAAGAAACAGTCTGAAGTAGTAAACTTTTTTTGTAGAAAACACGCCTTGGGATTTACTCTAAATACCTGAGTTGCAAAATAAAGCCTGGATTTGCTGTTCTGTCTGTATTCCTTGCAAAAGGAGATTCACTGTCTCTTGGGTGTTTTAGACTGACATTCTGTGCATTCTTACTATATTACATTAAATACTACTCTGATAAAATAACCAAACATGCTCTAAAACCATATGAAAGTCCCCCAAATCTTGAAAATGTTTAAATTTAAATTTAAGGATTTAAATTTAAATTAAAAAATTTCTCTGTTCATCTTTTAGGCTTTATCAGTAATGAACATCTCTCTGCACCTGAAAATTCCTTGAGGCATTCTCTGTAGGCGCCACAAAGGGAGCTAATGAAAAGCGTGTCCGCACCATCTGATAAGCCCGCGGCTCCTCTGAGTCACTGGCAGGGCTTCTGTTGTGCCCGTCTGAACACAGCATCTCGCTTTGTCCTCCCTCACTTTCTCCTGAAGTAGCAGCTTTACCTTCTATACATTTCACCCAAGAGAAGGTTTCAGAAGAGGTTGTTTGTTCAGAAATTGGGAAGAAGGGACATTTAGGCAAGGTTAAGGGAGTAGGAGGTATTTTTCCTTAGAATGAGCTGAAGCACATAGTGGATATAGCTCACACCCTGTTGTTTCTAGAAATCAGACCCTAAAATATCTCAAGTTCTAACGGCCACTTGCAGTGCCTATCAGAAGTGCTCTTTCCACCTTGGAGCAGACCCTCTTGATTATTCTGGTTTTTAAGTTTCCTTTTTGGTCTGCTTGGTTTTCTTTTACTTTTTCCTTGCGTTCCTAGCTGTTGCTTGTATCTTGGCAATGTTTTTTGCATCTACGATGACCATTTTCTGCTGTCACCGCTAACTTGGGTTAGTTTGATTTGGAATGTTGGTATATCATTATGTATTAAATGAGAGAGATACAAAACTTTTAAAGCACTCACTGTGTGTTTTTGTCTTATGTCAGATACCTTCTCACAGAAAGTCTGGCCCACTGTGGCCCACTGTGCTTCACTTTAAATTCTGTCAGAGTAGATTCCCAGTTGATCTGTTGAAGGAGTGGAGACACAGAATTGTCTTTTGTGTTTTGAGGACCATATAAAATATGGCTTTTGCTTTGTGGGGCCAAGCTAGACTAATTATTTTATCTTTTTTGTTTTATTTTTTAATGGTCAGGAAATCTGTGTTCAAAATCTTCAAACTGTTTATGTAACTAACTGTCCAGCAGATCACTTATTTGTTGTGGGTGGGAAGCAAAGAACTGTGAAAGAGTCACTGTAAGCTCTTGTTTTGCCATCTTACTTTCCTAGCTGAAGTGGATACAGAAATTTTTCGCACAGAGACCCTTATTTCTTACAGTTTTCACTTTTGGAAAGCAAATAAGCTAAGAGAATTTGGCCATTTGACAAAAACAAACATCCTTGTGCCCACTCCCTTCTTCTGCAGTAGGAGTTAGCTGCCACTTGTATTCTGAAACCCAGCCTGCCTGGTGACTAAAAAAAGGCCGTTTCATGCCTTTCTTTCCCAGCGTGAGCCATTTAAAAGCCAATGTGGCTGTCAGGTCCCTGAGATGTAACCGCACGTTTGATAGGAGAATTGGGTTACCTGTGGTTATGTTCTGGGTTGTTCTTGGTTAGTAGAGGTATCCCCTGTACTTTACAAAAGCTTGTGTTATGCCACTTTGCTTTTGCAGAAGACCTACGTTAGTACCTGTTTTTGCTAACCAAAAGAAATCCAAAGTGGATTTCTGTTTTTACGAAAAAGATGAAAAGCAAAAAAGCCTTCTGCTTTTGTTTTGTAGCATAGAAGCAGCACATGCCCAGAGGAGTAGCAGGGAGAGGAGTAGCAGGGAGAAGAGTAGCAGGGAGAGCGGCGGCAGGGAGAGCGGCAGCACCCAAGCTCCTCTACTGACGGCCACACTGAGCATCTCAGCCGTAGCCGCCATAGCTCTGAACTCTCCCTGTGAGCATCTGTGCTTTATCTTGTTTTATTTTGTGCACCCGTTAATAAGATGTACTCTAGGTGTCAGAAAAGCTAAAGAGAGGTTATTTGGGGGGTCTGGGAACACTCAAAAATTTTTTCTTATGTATTCATGGCAATTGCTTCTTTGCTTTATGTCTTTTTGGCTTATGAAAGGTTTCAAAGGAATGTTCTACTTTCAGATAGTGAAAGAAACCTTTGTGCATTACAGGGCAGCCCACTTCTTCTGTTAAAGGTGGGACACATGGGGTGTGCCTGGGTGGCTCTGTTGGTTAAGCATCTGACTTTTGATCTCAGCTCTGGTCTTGGTCTCAGTGTCCTGTGTTCGAACCCTGCATTGGGCTCCATGCTGGGCGAGGAGCCTACTTAAAAAAAAAAAAAAAAAAAGATGGAACACATGGCTGGAGCTACTGCTTGGGCAGATGTATGGTGTTTATTTGTTCCACAGCAATAAATAGTAATATTATTTTGGGACGCCAAAGAATTGACATCTAGAACAGTGATTTCTGCTTTTTGTCTGTGACCTGTAGTAAGAGGTATATTTTATACCAGGACCCACTTCATACATACAAATATGTATACATAATTGGAAGAAAAGTTTCACAAAACAGTATTTACCTATACCACATATCTCTGTTGCATGTCATTTCTTTAAAAAAATGCTGATCGATTTCATGACCCAATTACGAGTTCTGACCCACATTTTGAAAAACATCATTCTAAAGGACTGCCAAGAACTCAATATTTATTGTTTCATTCCTTCCCTAACTATATGAGGCTGGAGGAAGAAAGGAATAAATATGCAATCATAAAATATCTGTTTATTCTACCTTGATTTGCTGTCATAGAGACAATATAATAGAATGCAGAAAGGTAGAAAAGAGGTCAGAAAATTTGGAGTCTACAAACTAGATGATGTTAGTGTGGCCCTACAGCATTATGGAGTTGGTAAAAGCTCTAGAAACCATCTTGAATGGCCCTTTCAGCATTTAAACCTCTATTAATTAAGGACATACTTTAATGTATGATCCAGTTAAGTAACACTGAGAAACAGTTTAGTACTGACCTAAAAGCAAGGACTAGAAGCAGATGTGTGTATTGCACGTCTAGCGCAGAGTGATCCCTGTAACAGTGAAAGGGTTAGTCCTTACTAGTACTGGTCTAAGAGTTAGTGTTCTCTGAGCCTTCAAATTCATCATTTGTAAAGGGGAACTGATAATGAAGAAAACAAATTTAAAGTATTTTGCTTCCTTCCAGACTCTCTCTTTTTAGAGAGAAAAGGAAGTTTTTCCTTATTTTCTTGATTGGAAAGTGTAGTGTTCCCTTATTATCTTGGAAACGATGGGTCTCTTGAGGGTCGGAACTCTTTGAATTCTGCGTCTTCCTTTTCCTGCTTAGGAAACTGTGGTCCAATTAGTTAAATGCTGAGATTCTGTTTCTCACCTGTAAAATGAAGAGGGGGTAGGTGAGAGGAGAGTGGAGTGATCATGTCTGTTCTTTCATACTCTTAAAAGATTAGCAGTAACGTCTTTGAATTGCTTAGAGCAGTATCTGGCCCTTAATTGCTTCCTGAATGAGAGCTATTATATGTTCCAGAAAGCTTGAAACCAAAACCCATTCAAGGAGCTGGTTAGGAGAGGATCTGTTTCCAGGACTCTGGCAGTGAGGAGAAGTATACAGATGGGGAAGTCAGGAGTGGTTATCTTACTTAGCAGGCCTGCAGATGTTTATGGAATGTTCTTTATTGAGCGGGCCAGCAGTAGACGGGTTGGGTGGGAGACTATGAACAATTTAAAAGTGCTTGTTGGCAAGAAGAGGGGATGTTAGTGATGCGGTGCTCTGAGGGTCACAGTTAGACAGCTGGCATCTCCTAGTGAAGGTGGGGTGTTGGGTCTTGTCTGTGACCAGGATCTTCATTGAGAAAGGCACCTCCCAGGTTCCCCTTCACTCCTTCAGTCCTATGGAAAACCCATTTTCTGATGGCTATTAAAAATATACTCTGGGATGTGGGGTGTGAGAGGCACCTCCCAGAAGCAGTGGGAAGGAAAGGAAACACACATGGAAGAGGGAAGTCAAGGGAGAGATCCATGGGAAACTTGGGTGTTGGCAGGTATTTTTCTGCCCAACTATTTAGTTCTTTAATTTGTTACTTTCCCTCAAGGTGTGTATTCTTTCAAAGAGAGTAACTGCCACTAGATGGCACCCAGACTCCGGCACTGTTCTGGCTGTATACGTTCTGTTAAAGATTCTTTTCAAAAGGTAGGCCACTAATGTGTGTGGGGTTTTTTTTTTTTTTTTTTTTTTAAATAAAATGTGATATGTGGCCTATTTTAGAGAGGAATAAAGGGTGAAAAATTGAAATCCAGGGGTACCTGGGGGGCTCAGTGGTTAAAGCCTCTGCCTTCGGCTTGGGTCGTGATCCCAGGGTCCTGGGATGGAGCCCCTCATCGGGCTCTCTGCTCAGCGGGGAGCCTGCTTCCCCCTCTCTCTGCCTACCTCTCTGCCTACTTGTGATCTCTGTCTGTCAAATAAATAAATACAATTAAAAAAAAATTGAAATCCAAACTCTGTATGTCTTGTGGGCCCAGCTTGTGCTACCAAGAGAGCCCAATTTCTGAGGTACATAATGGCTCATGGTCTTTGTTCATAGGTAGATGCTGTCTAAAGACTGATTCTCATGCACAGGTGTTTGATTTACTTATTAATGAGATTTTTGAAATGGGGGTTTATAATGAGGATTTTCAAAAAGAATCATCTGCCCCTAAAGCAATATCTTTTTTCTCTATTTCATCACTGATTGACATTTCACTTCTTAGAAAATTTTGAATTGTGTTTCTTAAGTTGCTTTTAAACAGACGTGTCTGGTTATTGCTTTGCATTTGTGTTTTAATTGTGTGTGTGCGCGCGCGCACTCTTGGCTACATGTATCTATGGGTACCTCAAAGGAATGGGACAGGCTGATCATTGGGAAGAGCAGAGGAAGCCCAGAAAGGGCATGGGCCACTTGGCACAGCATCCCCCAACTAGAAAGAAAAAAATAGGACTAGGCCTTGTTGGGCAGTGGTTATCACCCACCACCCTTACCCCAAAGGTGGCTTGCAGAGACAATCCACCTCCCATAGAAGCAGCCAGGAAAAGGTGCCACAAAACATAATCTGTGCCTACCATTTGTTTGGGAGCAGCATGCAATGATAGTTCCATAGTTTTGTTTACAAACTGTGATTCTAAAACCTTTAGCTTTAGTCATTAAAGATGCCTTGTGAAAGTAAAATTATAATGAAGGTTTGTTGACTTGATTGATTTGCTGTGAAAGGGTATAAATGGGATCTTTTAAAATCCTCCCCATCTTTTGTCTGGCTCCCAAGAGATGGCCAGAAGCAAGGATGTGGTGACAAGCCGCCTCCTTCTGTGTGGACCATATGGGGTCCTAACTTTATGTGCTCTGGTTTATTGAGGCTATTGCATTATTAGTAGGTGAGTGAGTAACGCCTCTCCCCACCCTACCCCACCACCAAATAGCACTGTGGGTATTTGGAGCAGTCCTAATGTTGTGCCCTCAGAGCTGTCCGAGAGCTGCCTCAGGGACTGCCCTGGAGGAGCCTATGAGGGAACCGTTTCCTTGGCTGCTGGCCAGTCCAGTGCACGCCAGGTTGGGGTGTGACAGCAGGTGTGGGAGAATCATGGGTCAGTACATAAGAAATCAGGGGACTCTATGAAGATTAATAGTTTATTTAAATTTATATTTCCAGTTGTGGTGCCCCCCCATGTTTGTTTTGTGTTGTTTTAGAGATTCGGCAATTTCATATCTGGGACTGCTTGAATAACATAATATTAAAATGTTGTAGTTGTTAATATATATTAGGTGATCAGAAATTAACTAAACATGACAGGAAGTTTTCAAAACTGTCAAATGATGATTTTAAAATTTAGCATGTCTTTAAAACTTTATCTGAATTCTCCTTTGTTTTATATTCCCCTAGAGAGTTCATGTTCCTGGGCATTTCCCTCTTTGATGTCACCAATAGATCTAAACCTAATTGATTATTATTATTTTTTTTAAATAGGCTCCATGCTGGGCATGGGGCTTGAACTTATGATCTGAGATTGACACCTGCACTGAGATAAGAGTCAGATGCTTAACAGCCTGAGCCACCCAGACACCCCTACATCTGATTGATTCTAATAAGTGTATCGAACCTTGAGTCAAGCGCTTGATTGCATATTTCATTTAATATTCATTTTATATATAGGTGAACTAAAGTTGAGAGAGTTTGAGTGACTTGGCTAAATTCATGCCATCAGTAAACAGAGGCACCATGATTTGGAACTAAGTCTGTCATTGTATTACTCTGTAGTTGCATTTTGTGGGCATTTATTCTGTGCATATCAAACCAGTCTTGGTCTTCTGGTCATCCCATCTGTATTAAACAAGCAGCGAATGTCATCAGGCCTGAAATAGAGAATGCACATGGCAAAACTCCCTCAGAAATGTGTGGTTGGTTGGTTGGTTGGTTTTGGGGAGTATCCCAGTCATTGACCAACAAGTGGAAAATACCCAGACAAGTGGATGGTGCTGCTTCTGTAATGTTAGGAAGAAACTGAAGAATGAATTGAAAAAGCAACAGAGAAATATAAACTAAAGGTAGTTAGAAGAACTATGACTGTTGTGTAGTCAAAGTTGTGTCTATAATCTGGGCCATTCAGAAATACTGAAGGGCAGTCTTTGTTAGTTCACGTTTTGTATGTTTACAGGATGTGGGACTTGAGCTACTGCTTCATGGAGACTGTAGCCTCTAATAATCATCATGTGCTCTAAAAAATGAAAGAAAAATTGGGAAACACCTGGAAAAACCATCTATTTTGATGTTTCTGGATTAAGAAATTTCTGTCAGGGTGAAGGTAGGCAGGATAGCAGATATCCTAATGGCTTTTTTTCCCCTCCAGTGTACTTTTGATTATTTGAAGCTTGATTTTAACCTAAGTTGTGTCATATCTCCCCCTTTCCTAGGGCTTCCTGAAGAATGAGAAGGACAATGCCCTGCTGTCTGCCATTGAGGAGTCCCGGAAGAGGGTAAGAAAGGAACCCAAATGAGGATGGACACCATTGTGAGGGCAGCAGTGTTCTGGAAGCAGGAGCCTGTGTCTAGGCCCAGTTCTCCTACTTAGTTCTAATTCACCAGAGGGAGTTCTACGGGAACTGTTTTTGAGGAAGATAATCATGCTTGTAATTCTACTTATATTTAGTGACTGAAATGCATCTGAAACAGAATTGCCAATTAATTATAAAATTAATCTTATGGAAGGCCAGACAATTCTTTCGTTTCATCGTTTGGGTATATAAAACGGTATTTTGATTTCTGTTGAATCAGCAGTTCAGAAAAGCAATTATGATCATTGATAATTATCCTTAATTTTTCCTTTTTTCATACAATTTGACTTTCTCTGTTACCTTTTATATTAAAAATTTTCCCAAGCTCTTAAAAAAAAAATAAGAAGGAAACCAGCTTGGCTCTCCAAAGGATGATAAAGAAGTCAGCCAGAGCAGCCATTATATGTGGAGCAATATTTTTGCATCAGGCATTCCCTCAAGATACTCAAAGATTGTTCGTTAACATGCATTATCTCTATTTGTTTCTGACAAGAATTAGAAGATAAAACTTTTCCAAAAGATCCCATTACGGAGTAAGATTTTCTTTTTCTTTTCTTTTTTTTTTTTTTTAATTTAAGGCCACTGGAGTCCTTTGGGGAGTGGGGGAGGAAGGTTAGCAGTCTTGTGAAGTTGGTTCTGAAAAATGCAGCTCTCCCCAGGAAGGAGGCTGGGGAGGGTTCACTCTAGTCTGTCTGCAGTGGCTATCTTTGTAGAAGTGAATAGGGGTGAAGGGGAAACCTCTGTCCCGCTGTTTACTTTATAACTCCTATATCAAGTGAAATATATTTATGTATTACTTATGTAGTTTAAAATAATAAAATAAAAAACTGTTTGTCAGTGTGCTTTATTAAAATGTTCTGTGCTGGTGGGGGACTGTCTCAGGATGGCCGATGTGAGAGAGAAAGGGCAGCTGGAGGCTTGCCAACTCTAATTTATAAGAAGAGGTTCCAAAGGCATTAATTTAAATGATTGGTATGTTTAATTATCAGAATAAAAAAAAAATCACTAAAATTTTATTAAGTACATTTTTGGCAATAGTATTTATTCCTAGAAATAGAGAAATTCACTTGATTCAGTTTTGAAAAAAAAATTTTTTTTAAGGCTTTTTTCTTCACACTTTGAGTGAGTTACTCACCAACATCGATTCTCCTGCTGTAAAGGACCAGTGAAATTAAATTAGGATTGTCGAATGCCACTGAGCCTTATTAATCCATTTACCCTGCGGAATGTGTTTCTGGAATTGGCAGTCTCTGAACACTGTACCATACTGAGACTAAATGTGCAGCCAGCCAAAACATCTAAGTGACACACCACAGTGCAAAATGTGTGCATATGTGTTTGTGAGGGAGATTTTCCGGTGTTGGGAGCTGGCCTGTGGGAGAGACCTTTCACCTGTCTGGACACTAGGACACTACCACTGAGCAAGAATTATTTTCAAACAAAAGGTGAGCGGCTTCCTGGCATTTTGGTGGTAATTTCATGTTTGAATAACTTGCCAATGTCCTGCTGAAATGCCAAGAAAACAAGCTTCAAAACCACAAATGTGTCCTATCTTTTTCCA
Organism: Mustela lutreola; assembly: GCF_030435805.1. NCBI lineage: Eukaryota > Metazoa > Chordata > Mammalia > Carnivora > Mustelidae > Mustela > Mustela lutreola. Next base: position 27,111,021 of record NC_081305.1, on the reverse strand, counting down.
TTTGGTGCGTCCCAGCAAAAACAGAACAACATTATCAGAACATATGTAGAGTTTCTAAAAGCCAGCAACAGCTCAATAAGTGGGTGTGAAGTCAAGGCATATTTCCCTATTCCCTTTATGAAAAAGGGGTTTGAGTGTTCCCCACCTGTTTTTAATTCAGTTGCCCAGTTCTCTTCCTGCCTTCCTTTCTTCACTGTTTGCAGAGAGGTAGATGTCCACACCTAACCTGAAAGAGTCCCATGTAATTTATAATTTCTCTACTGCTTTGTCATTTTCTGTGGTTTGTCTTTCCTTCTTTTAATTTTTACACATCCACACACCCTTCCAGGTTGTCCCTTTTCTCTTCCTTTGGATCCCTCTCCTTGTCCCTGCTGTTCCTACCTTTCATCTTGCCTCAGAACTTCACTCTTCGTTGTCAATGAGTAGCTCTGTTGAATCTCATTCATTAGCTCTCCTAGTTGGCATTCTTCTTTGCACCTAATCTGGTGGTTCGGTTGTGGGTCTGAAGGGAATAGGCTGGAATAGGGCAGATGGGTGGCTGATCATCTCTGATTAGCCCACAAATTAGATGTTCATTAGCTCGAATGTAATTAAGATAAGCTAGGGGTTGTGTGGTCAAAGGAAGAGAATTTTAATGTTGGCCCATTTATTTTTATTTGAAGCTCCTTATCACACTAATGACGAAAGGAACCACAGTGCTGTTCATGCAGGTTGTGGGCTGTTTCTAAATGAGTAGCCTGGCACTGCTCAGATATATCTGAGGATTTGAGCCCAGAAAGCTGCCAGTTTTCAGAGTACTTCCTGTGTTCTTGAAACAACAGTTCTTGGCACATAGGTAGGCAGCCTGATTAACAGGTGTTGGTTAATTCCCACTCTTGTCAGTCTAACCCTTAAATGACACTGAAAGTCTGAGCCCACTGTCTTATCAACAGCGTGTCTGGATAGTAAACAGTTTCCTTCAGTTACTTTTACTGTTAGGCCATTCTTTACTCAGCCAGAGGACTTACCTTAAGAAAAACTCCTGTGTCACTCTGCTGTCCTGGGTCAGTACCACAGCTTAGGCCGTGCCTCCCCTCCTGTTGCATGCTCAGAAAGTGGTCTGCCAGCCTTCCCCCCACCCCCCTAGTTCTGCCCACCCTTGTCCTCGTGCCACATCGCCCTTCATTTTCCCAGCTGAAGAGGTTGTTGGTCTGACCACTAAATAGGAAGAGTTGAGAAGAAATTGTGGTTCACTTGTGCACCATTTCTGGATATCTTCAAGGGAAACCACCCCTTCTCCTATGCATGATACCGCCTTTCTGTTCTGGTATACTTCTCTCTATGCAAAATGCATAGCTCTCATATTGAAGTTCACTAGTGTAATAAGAGAAAATGATTCCCCCCCCCCCCGGGGTATTTTTTTTCACTCCCGTCTAACTGACTGGAACACTCCATTCTGCCTGACTCCAGCGAGATGCAAACCAGGTAGAAGACTGTTTTTAAAGTTTGTGATTGTCATTTCTCTTTGTCTCTTCAAAATACATAACTAGAGAAGGGATTCGTTGATAGATGGACCAAAATCAGACTTGCAGGCGACCTTAGCCTTCTTCCCAATCATTTTTATGTGTTTGCTATCTGTCTTTTCCAGATTTTAATAAGTAACTGTCCATACTCAAACATCCCATTTGTAGGAAGAGTGTATGTGATTTTTCTGACAGTTTCCCAGGGCTCATGTATATGGATATTATCATTATAAATTATCTACATTGCCAAAAATAAAGTAGGCATTACTAATGCTCATTCCCCTGGTGCTGCCTAATTAGATGCCAGTCTGATTGTAAATGAAATGGCTTTTTGGGAAGTGGGCTGAAGCTGTTGGGAAACCTGGTCTGCCAGTTAAAGAGTAACAGGGTAAGAATAAGTGTATCTATAAGTCGCTTTCATTCCTTCAAGAAAGTTTTGCTTTGTTTTGTCTTGTCTTCTTCCCTCCCTTCCTCCCTCCTTTCTTTTCTTCTTTTTCCTTTTCTTTCTGAGCACCTTTGTTTTGGCAGCAACCTTTAGTATTAGCATTAGACAGGCTCAAGGTTTGCCAGACTTTCTGTGATCACTTTGAGTAGAGTGGTAGGAGACCTAATCGTAGAAGGTGCCACTTCTCTTTTACTGGTTTACTTCCTTCTATGAAAATATTACTGTCTCTTAAAAAATAAAGACATTGAGACAATCTTTTGTTTTTGTCTCTTCTTAGATGTTTACTAAAAACCACTGATTGTTATAATCCAAGGAAAAGTACTTCACTTTAAACTGTGATGTGCTAATCACTTGTAAAATGTAGCCTAATTTCAGAGGTTTAAAGAGGTATTTATCTTAATGAGCACATAAAAAGCACTAATCATTAGGGGAATGTAAATAAATCAAAACCATGAGATATCAACTCACACCTATTAGGATGGCAACCCCCCAAGAAAAAACCAAGAAAAACTGTGGAGAAGCTGGAGAAGCTGGAGCCTTTGTGCACTGTTGGTGGAAATGTAGAAGGGTACATCCTGTACGGCAACACTATTCAATCCATCAAAAAATTAGACACAGAATTACTACGTGATCCAGCAGTTCCACTTCTGAGTATATATACCCTGAAGAACTGAAAGCAGGAGTTAGGAGAGAAATTTGAACATCCACGTTTATAGCAACATTACTCAAACAACCAACAAGTGGAACCAACTCCAGTGTCCATGATAGATGGATGGATCAGCGAAATGTGGTACACACACAATGGAATGTTTTTCAGCCTTAAAAAGGAAGGAAATTCTGCATATACTACAACACGGACAAACCTTGAGGACATTATACTGCATGGAACAAGCCAATCCCAAAAGACAAACACTGTTTGATTGTACTTCTATAAAGAGCCTGGAAATAGTTGAAAACAGAGAGACAGAAAGTAGAGTGGTGGTTCCTGGGGCCTGGGGGAAGGAGAGGGTGGAGAGTCTGTTTACTAGGGAAAGGATTCCAGTTTTACAAGATGAAAAGAGCTGTGGAATTGTATGGCCATGGTAGCTGCCCAATAGTCTGAGTGTACTAATAGCACTGAACGGTACACTCAAAAGTGGTTTAAGAAGTAAATCTTACAAGTGTTTACCACTATTAAAACAATTTTTTTTAATGCGTTAAACTCTTAAGAATAATTTTTAAGTTGGTTGCTTTTGCTCTGCTTACAGAAAGATGATCATTGGAAGGGCTTTGAGTTTCTGTTGAACTTTGAAGGAAATAGTAACTTTGAAGTTATGTTGTTTTCCTGTATGAGTCATCTGCCTCTGTTCCTCTCTGACAGACCTTTGGCATGGCTGAGGAGTACCATCGAGAGTCCATGCTGGTCGAGTGGGAGCAAGTAAAACAGCGAATTCTCCACACTCTGCTGGCATCAGGAGAAGATGCTTTGGACTTCACTCAAGAAAGTGAGGTAAGTTGAATCCAAAAGATAAGCCACTACCAGTAAAAATGTGAGGTCAGGAATGCTTAGCTATAAACTCAACTACTGGCAGTCTTGGCACAGATGATCACCATCTCCCCATGAAGACATTTTCTTCCCCTGGCCCCCAGGATGCCCACATTTGCCAGGATTTCCTCCAGCCTGTCTGGCTGTTTCTGCTCAGCTTTTTTTGCTGAGTTTTCCTCGGGTTCCTCAACCTCGAGATGTTCGAGCATCCTCGGGCGCAATCCTTGACCTGTGTTTTCTCATTCTGCCACTGCCCGGTTGATCTCATCTGGGTTTGTAGCTTTAAATGCCATTTCGGTGCTGAAGATTCAGGTCTACCTTGCCGGCCTATACCCCAAACTCATTTGTCTAGTGTCCTTGGCTCTCCTTGGATGCGTCCTAGCCATCTCAAGCTCTCCATGTCTGTAATTGGGTCATGAGAGCAACTATAGACCACCTCCTTCCCATGCCAGCCTGCCAGCCTTCTCATTTCACAGAGTTTATCATCTTTATAAAGGGCAGTTCCAGTTTTTCACTTACTTGGATCAAAAACCTCAGACTCACTTTTGTCCTCTCCTTTCCCCATCTAGTCTGTCTCACATGTTGGCAAGTCCAATTAACCTGACTCTCACTACACATCCAGACTCCACCCACTTCTTACACCTCCAGCATTAACACTCTGGTCCAAACTATCATCACCTCTCTCAGCTTATTGAACTAGCCTCTAACTGCTGGTTTTATTTACTCCATGGCTGTCCAACAAATTACTCCAAACCATAGTGGCTGCAAACAAGCATTTAGCTTAGCTGGGTATTTCTGGCTCAGGGTTTCTTAAGAGTGTGAGCTGAAGCTTTACTCATTTCAAGATTCGACTCCAGGAGGATCTACTCCTAAGCTTCCTCCATGTGGCTCTTGGCAAGCCTCAGGTTTTCTCTGACCCTTGGCTGGGATACCAGGTTCTTGTCGCATGGGTCTCTCTGTTGTGCTGCTTAAAACATAATAACTTGCTTACCCCGGAGCAAGAATGGGATATCTGAGGGAGATCTAAAGTACTCTCTAGATAGAAACCAGTCTTTCTATGACTTAATCATGAAAGTAGTATCTTAACCCCTCTGTTTGTTCAAAGTAAGTCACTAAATCCAGCCTATACTCCTGGGGAGAAGATTATACAAGAGCTTGAATCCGAGCAGGTGGCGATTGGCTGGGGATGGGGGCATCTTAGAGTTGCTCAGCTGCACTAGTCTTCCTCCTTTTGCCCTGTGCAGTCTCTTCTCAGCACAACCAGAATGACTGTGTTAAAACACAGGTTAGATCAGGTCACTCCTCTGCTTAGGATTCTCCAGTGACACCTACCTCCCTTGGAGTGAAAGCCAAAGTCTTCACCGTGACCTCTCTGTCCCCATGTGACCTGGTGGTGTTTTCTCTCCGAGCTCACCTCATCCCACTCTTCCCATTGCTCTCTCTGCTGCAGCCATGCTCGTTCCTTAACAGATTCCTTGAACAGAGCTGGCAGGCTTGCTCCTCTCTCAGGTCCTCCGTTCTTCCTATTGGATTCTGCTGAGAATGTTCTCCCCCCAAATAGCTGTGTGGCTACCTCCCTCACTTCCTTCAGATATTTACTCAGTGCCATCTCACTGAGGCCTTCAAGGCCTTGAGATCTGAATTCTAACCTAGCCCCTCTCTCTTCCACACTTCCTGTAGCCCTTTTTCTTGCTGTATTTTTCTTTTCAGCATTTCCTTCCACGTACCATTGTGTATGTTTCATGTCTTTATACTGCTTAGTGCCTGTTTCTCATAGTAGAAGGTAAGCTCTATGAAGGTAAGGATTTTGTCTGTCTTATTTTTACTCATCCCTGCAGTGCCTAGATGAATGCCTGGAACAGATGCTCAGGCAATACTTGCTGAACAAATCATTGGGCTCTGAAGTATTAGAGATATGTTGAAACTGATTTTAGAGAGGGTATGTTAAATAGGGTTTGTTTTAATTGCCAGTGTTTATTGATTGGTGGTAGTGTTGAGGGTTTTCTCCTCTCTAAAATCTGATTTTTTTTTTAAGATTTTATTTATTTATTTGACAGAGACAGAGAGATCACAAGTAGGCAGAGCAGCAGGCAGAGAGAGAGGGGGAAGCAGGCTCCCCACCAAGCAGAGAGCCCAATGCGGGGCTCGATCCCAGGACCCTGAGATCATGACCTGAGCTGAAGGCAGAGGCTTAACCCACTGAGCCACCTGGGTGCCCCTAAAATATGATTTTTAAAAAGGCATTATATTTATGTGATTCAAGAATTAAAGTACCCTGTCCCCCAAAAGCTGTTTCCCTCCCCGATTTGCCTCCCCCAGATGTAATCACTACTTATTATTATGTGTATTTCCAGTGTTTCTTCATATGAACACAGATATAGGAGACTGTGCATTCTTATCTTCCCCCCTCCTTCTTTTTTTTTTTTTTTTTTTTTTTTTTTAAAGATTTTATTTATTTATTTAACAGACAGAGATCACAAGTAGGCAGAGAGGCAGGCAGAGAGAGAGGAGGAAGCAGGCTCCCTGCTGAGCAGAGAGCCCGATGCGGGACTCGATCCCAGGTCCCTGGGATCATGACCTGAGCCGAAGGCAGCAGCTTAACCCACTGAGCCACCCAGGCGCCCTTCCCCCCTCCTTCTTATACAAAAGTTAGCTTTCTCTACGCTGTGTTCTGTATCTTGCTTTTTTCACTTCATGTACCCTGGAGACCCTCACTGAGAGGGACTTTGAGGCTGCATCGCAGGATTGGCAGGAAAGAGCATCTTGCTTGATCTGTCATGTCTGCCTTTATGCCAAGGGGGAGCTATGACTTGCCATGCAGTTATGACTCTGGTGTTGAGGAGTAAACAGACCTGGGGTCACATCCTTGCTCTAGTTCTGAGCACTCACTAGTTCTGAGACCTTGTTCAAGGGACTTAACCTTGCGGACCTTCAGTATCTTTACTGGTAAAATGGGATTATTGGGAAGATTAGTGATAATGTAAACACCTGACGCATAATGGTCATCCCTTACTATTGTTATAAAAACAAGTCATTTCAGATGATTTAGAGGTGCAGATTAAAAATTACAATGTTGTAAAAATTATAGTGTAAGACATTTCAATGTTTTTTGGTAAGCATTTTTCTTGGAATTTGTTTCATGGCTAGCTAGATTCTTTTCTCACAAGAACTAGGACAACTGAGGCTCAGAGAGACACATAATAAACGGGTGAAACCCAGGACTATTGGTTTCTGTACCACCGTTCCATTGATGTCTGGATCAAATGTGAAAAGTTTGGCATTGTCATGCCTATAGGGTAACTTCATACATCCCGTATCCACACATGTGCTCCTGATTTAAAAACCAGTTTTTTCTATTTAATTTGGCCTCCATATAAACACTAAAGACATTTGTCTTAGGAAATTACTCATTAAGGACACGGTGGCACACTTCTTAGGTTCCAAGACTAAGATCAGATCTTTGGGAAAGAAGAGCTGTATAAAACCCTTGGCCAGCCTAATGTTTCTTTCCCAATTTCTGGTGAGTCTGGACAGGTAAGTGGAACAGCTCATGGTTTTATAAACTTCATTTTTTAAAATGGTGTTAATAGGTTGTGGTCTGTATTGGGATTTGGAAGTAATTATAAGCTGCTAATGAGATGTTCTTTTTTGATTGCTCTTCTCTTAAAAATAGATTAGTCTATTTAGTAGACTTTTTCTTCCTTGACCTTGAGTCCCCTTGGAAGAGAGTTATCAATACTTTGCTCTTCTCTGTTGTGACACCTAGTAGAATGGATCGCTTTGCTGTAAAAGCTGGCAAGGGATGCAGATGGTTCTCCTTTCAGGTCCTCTAAGGAAGTACCATTTTCTGGACCTATGCTGTTTGTTGCTGTTTGCTTTGAACTTTTTTCCTGAAGTATAACATATATAAAGAGAAGTGTATACATTACAAGTATGCAGCTCAGTGAAGTATCACAAATGGAACACACTCAGATGAAGAAACAGGTTATTACCAGTACCCGGACAACCCTCCTTGTGTGCCCTTCTAGTCACTACCTCTCAACCATCACCGCCAGGGGAACCCTGGTCCTGACTTCTAACATCATAGATTAATGTGGGCTGTTTTTGAATTTCATGTAAATGAAATCCTGCAGTATGTCCTCTACTTTCTGGCTTCTTTTGCTGAACATTCTGTTTACCATTGCATGTAGCTGCGGACCATTCATTCTCGTGGCTGAGCAGTATCACTACAATCTGCGTATCTGTCCTTGGGTTGATGGACATTTGGATAGTTTCCAGTTCTTTGCTTTTATGAATAGTGCTATTGTGAACGTTCTTGTCGTGTCTTTTGGTGAACATATGTTTGTATCTCTGTTGAGTACAGCTCAGAGGGAAATTGCTGGGTCAGAGGATATATGTGTGTTCATCAGTGGTAGAATCTGCCGAACAATTTTCCAAAATGGTTATGTACCCTCCCACCAGCAGTAGGTGAGAATTCCATTTGTTCCATATCCTTGCCATACCTGGTTTTTTTTTTTTTTTTTGCCCTTTTACAATTTAGCCATTTCTACAGGCTTTTCCCTTATAATCTTCAAAATAATGGAAAGGTGATGTTATTTCTACTTGGGCAGGCATTTTCCTCTACCTTATTTATAGGAGATCACAAAGTGTGAAGGCCAGAGGCTTGGGAATTCTGGGTCTGGGTGTCTTTCCTATAAATGGCCACTCTGGAAGAAGTGTCATAAGGAAAGCAGAACCTGGGTGAAGGGGCTCGCCAGGTGACGGCAGAGAGTGCACACGCTGCATATGTGAGCAGTATTTATGGTGGCTGCTAGTACTTGGTAAGCTACACGTGAAATTTATTTTAATCATTTCAATAGGGACCTGTCCCTTTTTGGGGCTTTCTCTCAATTTATAAAGAACCTTTAGGAATGAAAGGAATTTTTGTGTACAAGTAGAAGAAATAACTGAAGAAGTATGACTTGCCATCTAAACCATTCTTCTCCAGGCACTCTGTTGTCAAGAGTAAGGTTGTTGGCACCCAGTGTCATTACTTAGGAAGGAGGCTTTTGATCATTTTGAACTGACCTTACATTTGAAGGAAAATGTTCACATTTGGATAATTTAATATAAAGAAAAGCTGACACTTTTTTTTTTTTTTTAAAGATTGGTTTATTTTAGAGAGAGCAAGAGTGTGGCAACAGGGTTTGTGGGGGGGCAGAAGGAGAGTCTTAAGCAGACTCCATCCTGAGCCCAGAACCCCATGTGGGCTTGATCTCATGATCCTGAGATCACGACCTGAGCCAAAATCATGAGTCAGAGGCTTAACAAACTGTACCACCCAGGCACCTTTTGAGACTTTTTTTAAAAGCAAAAATGAACTAGGATATGGTGAGTTCCTAAAACATTTACCTCCAAGCCTCCTGAGAAGAGCAACAAAATGTCAATGATACCTGTTTCTAACAAGTTTTCAGAAAGGAAATAATGCTTCTATAGCACAAATTCAGTTTGGGAAATTGCTTTCCTTAGGATATGATTGAAGAAAGAGGTGTAATTTTTAAAGGAAGAGAGGAATTGAAAATTTGTTAATAACTTTTCAAGTTGTGGTCTGAATAAAAACCATGTGCTTTGAAGCAAGAAAGACTTCTGGAACCCCTGTGCTATCCTTGCTTGTGGTTAGTGGAAGGAACACCCCCAGTGCTGTGCTGCTCGCATGATAGCACACGGGGTTTGAACAGTGTTGGAAATCCTTGATATATCTTAGCCAACTTTTAAAACAGTATTTAAAAGTCAGTTTTTATCTGATGCCTGCATTAGTATTAGATGTAGGCAGTAGATGGGTTTTTTTCCCCCAAAGATTTATATATTTATTAGAGAGAGCATGAGGGGAAGCAGACTCCCTGCTTAGCAGAGAGCCCAATGCTGGGCTCTGTTCGGGAGATCATGACCTGCACTGAAACCAAAAATTAGACACTTAACCGACCTGGATGTTCTTTACACAAAAGTGGTTGGTTAACAAAACTTAATGATTCCCTGCTGCCATCTTCCAGCCACTTCCTACTTGATCTGGAATGCTCTCTTACTGTTTTGGAGTTGCTGTCTACTCTGAGAAGACTCTTCTCATGTCTGTGCTCCCTGCTGTTTTCTTCACTTACTGTATCTCCAGGCTCCTGGGTGAGCCCCTTGCTGCCCTCTGTGGCCTTGCCCTCCCATCTTCCGTGCCTTTCTGGTCTCTGATTCCCTGCTCCAGTTGTTCCTATCGTGGTGCCATCAGGCCCCAGTGCCAAGAGACCCAAGTGTCCAAGGGGTTTGGAATGTTACTCCCACGCGACATACTGGCAGCTACTCTCCCAGCTTTCAAGCAGCTCCTGGGCTTGAAATTCCAGTGAATGTTTGCTGGTTCCTGGGCTCAGGAATGTGCGTGTACACATCCTGTGGCTGGGATAATTGACTTTCTGTGCTGTGTGATGGAGACGTGGCCAAGGGCAAATGAAGGAAAGGTAACTTTGAAAACAAGAACATTAGGCAAAATTAATTTAAATGGAAATTTGAAGGCTGAAAACCAACTACTTTTTAAATGGATAATTTTAAAAGTTAGGTTTTAGTACTGGAACATATTTCTCAAGGCTGTTTATGTATATGTTGCGAAACAACTATGTCCTTGCAGAAGTGTTTTAGTGTTGTGTTCCCCTTTTTATCCTCCTAGTCAATTAGGCTACTGAAGTTAATAGATTTAGTGCTCTGTTTTTTAAAAAGACTTTGGGATCATCAACTTTCATATGGTTGGTTCTGTTCCAGAAGGGTGGCTCTCTGGCTAATAGAACAGTCCTCGACTCTGTGTTACTGGGAACACTCAGAATTAGTACAGAAGGAGAGGATGAGCTGCTGGAGGGTTCTGTTCATTCAAGGAATATGTGTTTATTTTAGAAAAATGAGATGAGAATTTTCAGCCAGCACAAAGTAAAATATTTTAGGTTAGTTTCTATAGTGTCCACATCGGTCCAGTAGGGTTTATTCCTGTGTTTATGTTTTTGTTTAAAAGATGGCAATAGTGTTTTGGGGCCAGCTTTTGGCCCTGTGCTGAGTTCTTTCTACTTATTCCTCACAACCGTGCTGTGAGGTAAGTACTGTTTTTCTCCTTGCTTCATCTTGGTCACAAACCCGAGGTGGTTACCATTACCGCTCCTGTCTTGCAGCTAAAGAAACCAAGGCTCCAACGAAGCACTGTGTGTGAGCAAGATCACGTGGTAGTGAGTAGTGGAGCCAGGGTTGCTACCCACGGCCCTCTCGGTCTTTGATGGCTGTCCTTGGAAAGTTGCCCTGGGGCGCTCTGACTGACCCAGAGGAGCCAGACTGTGCTCTGACCATGGCTGCCTCGCCTCCTGTTGGAGTGACCGTGGCAAGCTGCTTTTTGCTTTAGTGTCTTCATCTGTAAAGTTGACATAGTAAAAGTGCATTATAAGGGTTGTGGGAATTCAGACAGTGCTTGGTGCACAGTAGTACTCGGTAACTGTAGCCGTCATTGTCACCTGGTGCTTCTCACTAATTCTGTATTTCGGACAGGAATGCTTTCTGCTGTGAGTAACAGAAGACCAGTTTTGGCGGCTTGAATAAGGGTTTCTTTTTTCTCGCCTAACAAGAAGTCTGTGGGTGTGGAGAGAGTGTGGGCCTTCATTCAGTTGTTGTGTGCGGCTGTTGGGCCCAGCGCCTGGCTGTCTGTGCATGCCACCCTCCGTGGCACCTCACGTGCTTTAGCTCACAGGATGGCTGCCGCAGCTCTGTGTGTCCTGTCACACTGGGGAGTGCCGAGGGGGCCTGAAAGGCCATTCCACGCTCTTCATTTTCCCTTCATCAGGAAGAGCAGAAGCTGTCCACAAAATGTACGGCAGACTTTTACTTCATCTCATAGGCCACAACTAGGGCTCACTGCCGATCCCACCTGCAGCAGAAGCCGGGGAAGGGTATATTCAATAGTGTGTAGAGGTAAATTTCCAGAAAGTTGACAGTCTAGCTGATACTCCTTGGGATAGCTTGACATCTGCCATGGTGGGAATCTGTACATCACGGAAACCAGCAGACACTCACTACACCTCAGGCCCCTTCCCCAAGCCGGTGGTAAAACATTGACCAACACACCATTAGGTGTCTTAAACCCCATACGCTGGACGGAAAGGTGGCAGGGAGTGGAGGTAAGAGGTGGGGATTTGAAATGATCATTGGGTCAGTCAATAGCAGCATCTGCCAAGGTCAGTAAACTGTTTCAGGCTTTTAATAGCAGTGACTGCTGAAAATCAGAGCCAAGGAGGACCGTCCGAGGTTGTCTGGGACACCTGCTTCATTCGACTGAGGAGAAGCTGAGGCTCCAAGAGAATGCGCTCTGCTCCAGAGCCCCAAATCAGGGAGTAAAGTGGCCCTCCCGGAACCCAGGTGTCCTGCCAGCTCAGCACCCACTCTTCAGAACTTCACCCTTCTGCCTCCTCCCCCTCTCCTCTGCACCCTACTCCCAGCACTTGCCCACACAAATGCTCCTTTTGCCAGCTTTGCTAGTGCCAAGAAGTTTTCCTGCTGTCTTCTGTTGGTTTCCCAGAAAACCTGCTTGCTTTAAACTCCTTTTTTTGGTTTCGTTTTGTTTTAGAGAATACAGCATTGAATTTTCTTTCAATGGAAGAAACATAAAAGAATTTGCTATAGTATAGTATAAACTAATGTAGAAATTTAAGAATATACCTAATAGGATATACCTAGTTTTGACCCATACTTGTTCACAGTAGGAAACGAGGCTTAACTCAAGATTAACTTTAGTCTTTCTTTAAAAAAAAGTCCAATAAAATTTTCCATATGTTTGTGTCTAACTCTCCCCATAGATGGGAAGCTCTTTGGGGCCAGGCTCCATGGGCAGCTCTGTTGTCATCCCTGTGGGGATGGACTTGCTCATAGCTCTGCATGTGGCGGGTGCTTAGCAAATGTTTGCTGAATAAATCAATGACTGCCCAACTTAGACCAGCTTTGTGTCTTCAGATATATAAAGTTAATCAGCAGCTGTTCTCTTAGGGTGGGTTTTGGATTAGAAATGTCTGAATTGGGGTGCCTGGGTGGCTCAGTGGGTTGAGGCTCTTGCCTTCGGCTCAGGTCATGATCTCAGGGTCCTGGGATCGAGTCCCACATCGGGCTCTCTGCTTGGCGGGGAGCCTGCTTCCTCCTCTCTCTCTCTCTGCCTGCCTCTCTGCCTACTTGTGATCTCTGTCTGTCAAATAAATAAATAAAATCTTAAAAAAAAAAAAATGTCTGAATTGTAACCCTTTACACTTTAGTCTCTCAGCTATCTGATATGACTGATGGAAACAGGAGGCCCACAGATAATAATGGCTTCATTGGTGTGAAGACATGGAGGGAGAGGATGGGGTGGAAATGGGGCTTGAAACTGATTCGATTGTTGGAAAGATGTGAATTTCCAGGAGTAGTCATTGAGATATCCTTACGGCCTGTCTAGCCTCCCATTTTTTTTGAGTTGGGTCTCATGTCTGCTCTCTTCTTGTATATTCATGGGATGAGAGTTTTGTCCTATTGAAACCCCCTAATTCCTAATTTTGAAGAAGTCTTAGTATGAAAGAGACTTCTCATAGCTTTGTTAAAGACAAGTGTAAGATTTTTTTTTCTTTACATGATTAAATGATGTTCTTAATCACAACGCTGCATGTTTATTTACCTACAGCCAAGTTACATCAGTGATGTGGGACCCCCTGGTCGAAGTTCTCTGGATAGCATTGAGATGGCCTACGCCCGGCAGGTGAGCATGCTCTCAGATATCAGACCCAGGAAAGTTTTATGTGAGCACTCTGGGGAGTAAAAGAGAACCAAGACTTTATGTGAAAGTCAGACCTTGAAAACAAATTGGGTTTTCCTTCAGAGGATGGTTAATATTTTACTACCTGGGTCACTGGAGAATTCCATCAAATTGGGTAACAAAATGCCTCACATTTGACTTAGGGAAATGGAAATCTGCCCTCTACACTGACCAACGCATCTCATTTTGCATTTGGCAGTAGCCCATGTACAGTAAAGCCTCAGGTAATTGCACTGCTTAGTGAATGGAGCTCTCTATTAACTGAGTTACCTGGTAGGCTGATGGTATTATGAGAAATCTTTCTTCACCCCTTGTTGATAGAAATTTTCTAAATGCTTTTCTGCTTTGGTAAGCATGGTGCACTTACCATTCTCAGATATGGTCCTGGAGAAGCTCATGTATTTGGGGGGTTGTGGTTCTGGTTGTATATCATGGTTATGCAGTAGCATAGAGATGGACTGAGATGCTTAGTGGTAAGCATAGGGGCTGTTGGACTGAAACTGCCCTGAGGAGACAGGACAAACCTGGAATTGACTTTTTGAGTAAAACCGTGCTGGCTGCCTGTGTGTTTCATTATCATTTGCTGTTCTTCTGCACAAAATAGTGTCAAGATTGAAGGGAAAACAGATTTAGATTTCTTTCTCCCTGCTGCATCTCCATCTTTTTTTTTTTTTTTTTTTTAAGGTTTTATTTATTTATTCATGAGAGACAGAGAGAGAGAGAGAGAGGCAGAGGGAGAAGCAGGTTGAAGGAGCCCGATTTGGGACTTGATCCCAGGAGCCTGGGATCATGACCTGAGCTGAAGGCAGACACTTAACCGACTGGCCCACCCAGGCGCTCATCCATCCTTTAAATTTCACCTTTGTTATGTGGATGACTCCTCCCATTGCCACAGCCACCATCAGAGCTCAGGTCTAATGAAATAATAAGCTTGTGAGTAGAGAAACTGTCTTTTCTGTATCTTTGAAATTAAGACTCCATGAAACTAACATTTTCTAGATTTAGGATACCATGTCATATATCTCTTTATAGGGTTGTCCCCTTCAGTGGAGAGAGAATCTTTGTGTTGAACAAAGTACTTTGCAAAGGGAAGGCTCCTGATAAATGCACATTGAGTAAATAACCACCACGTTGTAGTTTAAAAACCATTTTATTTCATCATTGTAATGCTCCTGGAGGCTACGTGATACCATCCCCCCAGATAAAGTAGAGGGAAATAAGGTTCAGTGGGGTCCTGATTTGTCTAATCTCACTACCTTGTTCAGTGCTTGGTAGGACAGGGACTTCAGATGCAAAGAGTATAGAACCTACAAGTTTTTACCATCACTATTGTAGTTTTTTTAAAATAAAAATCAAAGTAAGAGTGGTTTTCCCATACCTTAAACATCACGTAGTTACTTTTTCTTAAAGAAAATGTTCCTAAGGAGCAGGGATTCTTTCCTGGAGAAAATTGGTACCCCGGACATGCAGCAGCTGCTCTTCTAACCCGCGTGGAGGGCTGCAGCCTGACACTACTCTCTCAGTCCACCAGCCCTGGCTTGGGGCCTTTCAGTCCTTTTGCCAGAAGGATTACCAGACTCTGCCTCAGGTTCTTTGGCAGCAGCAGTGGAAGTCTTCCCAATATCTCATCTTCCCCTTTGGCCCTCACTTGCTGGGGCAGAGGGTCTGGTGGGCAGAGAGGCCCGGCATTGCCTGTGGTCCTCTTCTACCAAGACCACCCTCCTTCCACTCTTCAGCTCTTAGGAAGGCCAGAGTAGCAGCTCTGTTTGTTGTGTTGGTGCTGCCGCATGGATTTCCAAGGCATATCTGGGAAGCTGGCCAGAGGCCTAGCCCTCCAGGCAGAATGGATGGCTCAGCCATACTGAGGAAGGAAAGGTTGGCTGAAGCTTCTCATGATCTTTGTGCAGAAACCGGCTTCAGAACTGCCTCAAGGGGTTTTAAAAAGGAGAGGAGAAAATAGAAATTGTGCCATTTATTTTGCCTTTTATTTCAGATTTATATCTATAACGAGAAGATTGTAAATGGACACCTGCAGCCTAACCTGGTGGAACTCTGTGCTTCGGTGGCGGAGCTGGATGATAAGGTAGTGCCCGGAGCTAACCCAGGGAGAAATGCTGCTGTCAGCTGTTCAGATGGGATTAGCAGCTCGCTGATGGTGCAGAGCTGTGCTCAAGAGACGCCCTGCTCCGTGGAATAAAATGTTAACTGTCCTTCAGAGTTTTATTTTAAATAACTTTGGGTGGATTTTGATGATGATGCCACGTACATGTATTTTTAATGCATCTTTAGAAGGCCCAGCCGGGATCAATTAATGGTCACAGGAGATCTCCCTGAGCTGTATTGCTTTGAAGTCCAGTCAGGACTCAACTGTTCCCTCACCAGTTTTCCTCCTCAAACTACCAGACCGTTCTGCATGAGCCGAACTGTAAAGGTGATGTGGTTTTCACATCAGGGAGCCCCTTCAACGTTACTCAGGCGTGGTCTTTAGGTGCGTGCTTATAGGCCGCTGCTTCCCTTCCGCCCTGACTCCCCATCTTTATTGCTTATTCCTGTCCCCCAGTTCTAATCTGTGGCCAATTTTCTCCCCCTAGGGGGAAGAAAGTGGATGGATGGGTGGATGGGTAGGTGGCCAGGAGGAATGGGAAAAAGAGGGAAGGATAAAATGGAAGCAAATACTCATACACAGATGGGGAGCAGGAGAAAGATTATGGTCCTTAAAGATGCCTCTGATTTTTTTTTTTTTTTAGACAGTAAAATATAAAGCAGTGCAACTAAATCCAAAGAAAAAAGTTAAGAATCCATCTACCATCTCCACCTAGAAAGAGTCACATTTGGGTGGATTTTCTACAGTTTTGGTTTCTGTGGGAGACAGAACAGGATTTTCTCTCCTCCTTTGGAAAAAGTGTACACCTGCTTTTCTCCAGTCAGTGCTGTCTTCCAGGATTCTTAACTTTAGAATATTGCAGAGCATTTAGGGAATCCATTTTTAAGGAGAGATTTACAGCCAGGAGGATTCTGGGGAGAGGGAGTCCCATCTGTGTGGTGATAACATGGAGAGAATGGCGTTCCTGTCCTGGGAGGCTGGCACGGAGGCGTCTCTTGAAGGGAGTGGGTGGGAAGGAGGATGGGAGGCTGAGACACAAAGGTGGGGTCAGACCAGTGGCCCCTGGAGAGTCTCTGGGAGACAAAACCTGTATTATTTAGGTTAAACTCTGTATTTTAAGCCTTAAGAAACTCAAACAACCTTGTAAGGACTGAAATGCAGCTACTTCAGTTGATACTTCTAGGGCTTTGGACAGTCATACATGTATTCACCCTCTGTGAGGGATGACCCCCTGGAATTCAGTGTTGCTTTTACTGTTGTGCGGTCTTCATCCTGTAGATGGTTATGGTGGACCTGGCACAGTCAGTGCTCTGAAAGCCGGCTGGGGACAGGGGCGCGCGGCAGGGCTGAGGTGTGTCTTGCGTGCGAGCTTGAGCCTGTGGGCCTCAGATAGAAACTGGTAACCTCTCCCTTGCCCTGCCTTCTCTACCTCTGAGCTCAGAGCCGTGAAGAGCCAGGCTGCTTCTCCGGCCCTGCAGCATTGTCATGTGCAGTCTCTTTTACGTGCAGAACATCTCTGACCTGTGGACCATGGTGAAACAAATGACAGATGTGTTGTTGGTGCCGGCGAGTGATGCCCTGAAGAGCCGCAACAGCGTGGAGGTGCGCATGGAGTTTGTGAAGCAGGCCTTGGCATACCTCGAGCAGAGGTAAGGTGGCAGTGGGCGCGGTTGGCTTCACAGTCCCCACAAGTCAGCGCATTCTCAGGCCTTCCGCAGTCTCGGGCTGAGGGCTCCATAGCGAGAGCCAGTCCTGCTTTCAGAAGCACTGCTTTGCCAGCGCTGGGTCTGTAGTAGTATAAAATCATGGCCAGTGGGAGTGCTGTTAGACTTTTCATTTTCTCTTTCTCTGCTCTCTGGCCCTCAGTATGGAGACATCAGGATTATTAGGCCACAGCCTTAGGTCAGGATCCTATTCCCTAATGTTTTCTCTGAGCATTTTAAGTTTTACACCTGGCAGTATTACCACCTTCACGCCTTAGGAACAGTCCATGAACCTTTATTTTCCTTCTGGCTCTATTCCGTTAATCCCTATGCTTCTGGATCCTTCCCAGTTGCTAATGCCTGTGATTTGTGCCTGGGTCACTTTGCCACCTCTTCACTCACTGGAATTGGTCACCGAGGGGGTTGTGCCTGTGCTCTTGTACTCTAACTATTGTCCCCTTCACTGGTAGGGCCCGTGCCACTCCTTCCTCCCTGCAGACACTCCTTCCAGCTCTGAATTTGCCGGCAGGGGTTGTCATGAGTGTGCAACAGACCCTCTTTATTTCAGAGGCGGGCTGCTGGGCCCCTCTCTGCTCATTGGAAAAGAGAAAGCAGGGTTGAATACACTTGCTATATGGCGGCTCTTTCCAGTGAGCCTGTGTAGCTGCCAGTGCCCTTTAGCAATAAAGTAATCCTTGTTAGAAAGTCCCAGATTTCCTTGTCAATGAGCTGAGTTAGTTCAGAATTGGTACCACAGAGAATAGGTTTTTATACCGAATGCTGTAGTAATTATACAGTTGCTACCTGAGATGAACACCATCAGACATAAACTCACTAGCTTCCATTCCCTTGTTAAGAAAAATCCAGACCGGGGCGCCTGGGTGGCTCAGTGGGTTAAGCCGCTGCCTTCGGCTCAGGTCATGATCTCAGGGTCCTGGGATCGAGTCCCACGTCGGGCTCTCTGCTCAGCAGGGGGCCTGCTTCCTCCTCTCTCTCTCTGCCTGCCTCTCTGCCTACTTGTGATCTCTCTCTGTCAAATAAATAAATAAAATCTTTAAAAAAAAAAAAAAGAAAAATCCAGACCTCCAGATGTTTTTGTTTTGTTTTGTTTTTATTCTTTTTTGCGTTGGTACAAAAGTTTATAAAGTATTCTGTTAGGCTTTTGCTAAATGTTTGTAATGTAAATTTTGGTTATTGGTCTGCAGTCATAAAGATCCTAATGTATATTATAGTACTGCTACATGTAGCAAAAGAGTCCAAATTTCTTAGAATATATAAGAATCTTTAGGGTTGTTTGTTTTTTGTTGTTTATTTTTTAATGGGTATATGACTGCTTATGACCACTTTTTCTTTAGTAAATCTACTCCTTAACATTCATGCTTGACTTTACCAGAGGTATCGAGCATTCCTTGGTTTTGTGTCTGATAAGTCATCCCATTTCATTTATTACTCTTTTCACTTCACTTATTTAATTTTGTTTTTTATAATTATTTTTTCCCTTAATTCCTTTGGCAGCACTGGAGCTGCTTGCAAGTTTCCTGTCCACAATTATTGTAACCTTATGGTCCTTTCATTCTAGTGGCATCACTCCCTCAAGGCATGTTTTTTGTTTTTGTTTTTGTTTTTGTTTTCTTAAAGATTTTATTTATTTATTTGACAGAGATCACAAGCAGGCAGAGAAGCAGGCAGAGAGAGGAGGGGAGGCAGGCCTCCCGCAAGCAGGGAGCCAGATGCAGGGCTCGATCCCAGGACCCTGGGATCATGACCTGAGTGGAAGGCAGAGGCTTTAACCCACTGAGCCACGCAGGTGCTCCGAGGCATGTTTTTGGTTTTTTTTTTTTTTTAAGATTTTATTTATTTATTTGACAGAGAGAAATCACAAGTAGATGGAGAGGCAGGCAGAGAGAGAGAGAGGGAAGCAGGCTCCCTGCTGAGCAGAGAGCCCGATGCGGGACTCGATCCCAGGACCCCGAGATCATGACCTGAGCCGAAGGCAGTGGCTTAACCCACTGAGCCACCCAGGCTTTTTAAGAATTCATTGTTCTCTTTTGATAAAAGGACTATTTCAAGATGATCTTTTTTTTTTTTTTTTTTTTTTAAGAGAGTGTGAGTTTTGGGGGTGGTACAGAGGGGGAAAGAGAGAGTCCTAAGCATACTTCGTGTGGAGCCTGATGTGGGGCCTGATCCCACGACCCTGAGATCATGACCTGAGCTAAAATCAAGAGTCAGACTGAGCCACCCAGGTGCTCCAGTTATACTCACTTTTTAAAAGAATTTTTGCCAATGCAGATCTACTGACAGCATGGCAAAGTAGACCCAGTCCCAAATGATTTTTACATATAAGGCTTAAAATACTGAGAAAATACGGGTTGGTTGATCTGTTCCCTGCTGCATTCCAAATTTGAAACAGGAGGCTATATTTTTCTCAAGCCCTAAAGGAATTCAGACTGCTTCTTTAACTTAGGCCTTTATCAGCACATGGGTTGTCTTAATTTAAGTCAGAAGAGACTGTAGTGGGTATCCGTTTGTCCCAGCTGCCACAGGATTTGGTTCTCTAATCTCTTTTCCAGCCTCTGCTTTTAAATACTTCCAGTGATGGGGGAACCCACTACATTTGTTAAATTGAATTTTGTCTATTTTTCATTATAAGAATGCTACATGCTTATTATAGAAATTGAGGGAAATGCCAAAAGGCCTGCAGAAAGGGGAGAGGCCCCCTATACCACATCCAGAGGCTCCTGTACCTTTTCAATTTCCTTTTCCCCCGTTTTTGATATATGAATATTTTGTTTTATTTTCTTTTTATACTTATGAGCCAAATGTGTACAATACGTGGTTTTATGTAGTTTGCTTTTTTAATTCTTTGTCAGTATAATTTTTGGTAACTGTCAAATTCCATTGAGTCTTTTTTTGGGGGGGGGCGGTAATTGACATTTAGATGTTTCTCTTACTGTGTCTCTCTCACATACTCTCATTCTGTTATTTTACTTAATCCGGTATTGAATATCTTTGTGCATATGGAGCACCTGACTTTGAGTCAGTCTGTTTTGCTTTGGATAAGAAATATATTTAGAAAGTTCTTTATTATATTAACCCCACATTTGGGTATCTATAACTAGAACCATTTCATCTTAGTGTGGAAGCACTTTAAAGATGGTACAGATTTTAGGGATCTGCAGGGTTTAAAAATGCATGCTAGCAAATAAGCAAAGAGGGAATGATAGAAAATCATTGGCAACCATCAGTGTGATAATTGGTTCAGTAGGGGCAGCAAATGAAACTGAAATTATTGGGTAGAAGATTGTTGGTAAACAGAATATCCACATGACTCCTAAGTATTGCCCACAGGGTACTTACCAGTTTCAAAGAGAAAGGTACTTTTACAGCAGTGAAGTCTGGTGAATGACAATTTTAACCAAGTGATCAAACCGAATATTACCTGCCTCGTGGTGGGGCTCCGTGGTCAGTACCAGCATCTGCTGTGTGGGATTCTTGGCAAAAAAGTTGAATCTGAATCAGATCATGAGGAAATTGTCCAGCTTATAGGACATGCCACCAGACAGCTGGCCTGGATTCTTTTTAAAAGGTCAGTGTTGGGGCGCCTGGGTGGCTCAGTGGGTTAAGCCACTGCCTTCGGCTCAGGTCATGATCTCAGGGTCCTGGGATCGAGTCCCGCATCGGGCTCTCTGCTCAGCGGGGAGCCTGCTTCCTCCTCTCTCTGCCTGCCTCTCTGCATACTTGTGACCTCTCTCTGTCAAATAAATAAATAAAATCTTTAAAAAAAAAAAAAAAAAAAAAAAGGTCAGTGTTGTGAAAAGGGGTTGTAGGGTTGCCCTAGATTAAAGGAACTGGAAGTAGCAGGACAACTACGTGCCATGCATTTCCTCGCTTGAATCTTGGATGTGAGAGAGACAGACACACTATGAAGGACGTTACTGGGAAATTTGAGTGTGGGTTATATTTTAGATAATAATGTTGTATTACTCTTCGGTTTCTTGGTGTCATAATGGTGTTGAGGTTGGGTAGGGACATGTTCTCATTCTTTGGAGATATATGGTGCAGTGTTTACAGATGAGGTAGCCCCTTATTTCTGTATTTTTGCAGAAGGGTTTGTTTTGTTTTGTTTTTATGGATTTCAAATGGTTCGGAAAAAAAGTGGTATATATATGTGTGTGTGTGTATGTATATGTACATAATCTACTTAGAGAAAAAATGTGTACACAAATGTTCACAGTGCTGAATCTAGGTAAAGGGTATAGGAGCATTCATTGGGCTGTTCTTTTAATTTTTTGTAGGTTTGAAATTTTTCAAGATAAAAAATTTTAAAAGAATCCAACAAAACATTCAGCTGTGAGCGGAAGCAATCTGCATATTAGGCCTTAATGCATTGGAAGCCAACAGTTATGTTCCTCTAGGGACTCTTCTGAGTATCCACAGTGATGAGAAATCTTTACAATGGGTTGCTCCCCACTGAACAAATGATACAGTTTGCTTCACATGTGTGGTTTCCTCTTCTGTGTGAGGTTTGAAGTCCAGGCCCTGCCTGTGCAGTGCACAGTCTAATGGCATGGATGTAGCGGGTACACAGATATGTATATGTGTTTTCAACCTCTCTTTTTTCTTTTCAATTTTTCCAGTTATAAGAATTATACCCTTGTAACTGTCTTTGGAAACTTGCATCAGGCCCAGCTAGGCGGGGTGCCTGGGACTTACCAATTGGTTCGAAGTTTCTTGAACATCAAACTTCCGGCTCCCTTGCCTGGACTTCAGGTACTGGCATCTTTCTCCGTGTGTTGAGTTATACACCTGCAGCAGTCTCTCTCAGATAGGCATTTGCAGTTAAAATGAAGTGGACATGTGTAAACTGCTGTATGGCAAAGAGTATGGGGCTAGGAGGAAGGCTCAGGAGCCTTGGAAGGCTAGTATTAGGCTGGGTTTGGCTGCTCAACTCAGAGCGGGGGAAGGTACAGGTGGGGGGACGGGCAGGATGTCACTAGATTCTTGATGTATTGGGAAAGGAGGCCCCATAGGACTTACTGAAGACTTGGATGTGGGTGTGACCGACAGAGTCAGGGATGACTGTTGAGGTTGCTGGCTCAGACATCTGAAAGATTGGAGTTAGATATAGTTCCTAGAATATGACTGTTCAGCCCCTCCTAGTCCAGTTGGGGGAATTACATTTTTATACCATGTGCAAGGCACTAAACTGGAGCTTTGTACCAAGGGTGGTGGGATACAGAGGAGGCTATCTTTATAAAGGATATGGGGTTCGCAGTGCCCTCTAAGGATAGGGGTTTATCTGCCAGAGGTCTTGGAAAAGGGTATTTCAATTGGAGGAACAGCATGAACACATATGTGGAGGCAGGAAAGGGTATCTCACATCTCAGTCATGTGGCAGGGCTTGGCAAACATCTGGCCAGCAGGTGTAGGTCTGCAGTACCAGTGTAAAGAGCTCAAAGGGGTTTAGAAGTGACACAGTTGGATCCGGTTTTATAAAGAGTCCAGTGGGGGGAGTGGTTGAGGGACCGAGAAAGGAAATCTGAGACCCACCTGTCCGGAGGAGTTGGGGAGAAGTGGAGAGAAAAGTAATCACAGTCTGCCAAGATGATGACAAAACCTGTTTGAGGATAGATAAGCTCAAGTTCAGGGAGACTGGGAATGGGGTTGCCTTCTCAGCTCCCCAGTGCCTGCCTAATACTGTGTCCAGAACCAAAGTACTCAATCAGTGGATGAACTGAGGAATGATTCAGAGTGCCAGTATCCATCTGACTGGTCTCAGTAGTGAACATATTATAAACTCAAGTGCAATATTAATGGTCTCTTATTGCTCAGTAAACATCTTCAGCCCTTGCTCTGCAGGGGTTATAAGGATAAGTGTCTGTGAATTGTCACAGAACATGTCACCCAGATACTGGCTACTAGAATTCTATGCTGAACCCACAGGCTGGCTGTCAGTCACGTGGGGCACGTAATGCTCTTGAAGAAAAGCTCTACAGCCAGACTGCGTTTACCAGCTTACCTTGGACAGGTTACTTCATATCCCTTTGCCTCAGTTTCCTTGTTTGTAAAACAGGAAGGGAGGATGCTGTTAATGGTCCGCACCTAGCAGGGCTGTTTTGAAATTGAAATGACTTTAATGTGAGGAGAGGTGAGTGCATCAGAAAGCCGCCAGCTAGCTTCGTTTGCTTGTTTATTTGAGCATCTCTCCTCTTCTAGGATGGAGAGGTGGAAGGCCATCCTGTGTGGGCATTAATTTATTACTGCATGCGCTGTGGGGACCTGTTTGCCGCTTCACAGGTGGTTAACCGAGCCCAGCACCAGCTGGGAGAGTTTAAAACCTGGTTCCAGGAGTACATGAACAGCAAGGACAGAAGGTATGGTGAATAAGATGGTGCATCCAGAAGAAGCCATGTGGAGTCAGCAGGGCGGCCCCCACTGGCATCGCCCTTTGACCTGTGCATGACTCAGAATAAGCTCCTGCTTAGAAAAAAAAAATGAAGTTTAGAAAGCAAGTGGAGCTGTCTTGGGAATAGCAGTTGAGAACATTAAAAGAGCACCGTTCTGATACTGCTGTCTAGACTTACGTGTGTGTGTTGGGCGTTTCTCTGTACCAGTGGGAGGGACTGTGGTTGGGAGAGTGATTTGACCACTCTGTGGATCCCAGGCATTTCAAGCGTGCTTTATAAAATGAAACTGTTGTATTCCACTTCATTTAACATGTGGTGCTTTTCCAGTTGGCCCACTATGAAAATGTTGCCACATACTTTGTAGCTCGAAGGCTAGAATGAGAAGTTAGTAATTTTGAAATGTAATCACTGAAACTAAGCCAGGGGGTTATTTCTGTTTGTCTTTAGTTCTCTTCCATTAAGGAACTGCTAGGGATTAATTTTTCTCTGGGTTTTGTTAATGTAATTAGACTTTAGTTGTTACTCATTCAAATCCAATTTTAAATATACGTACATGTATCTGAAGGAGAAAATGGTGGTCACTCCATTTTCTCCTGTGGAATACTAGAGTTACTTTTCAAGTAGTTTTTTAGGTAGGGTGAATAATGCCATGTCCAGAGATCATCTTAAACCATAAGCCCCTGTCTTGCTTATAGTAGAGAACCCTAGTGCAGGGTTCATGGCTTAGGGTTTCCCTAGAAGAAGACCCTGAGACAAGGATTTGAGTGTAACTAGTTTATTTGGGAGGTGATCTGACATGTACAAGGGAGTGAAGAGGCCAGAGGGGAGCTAAGACAGGTAAGGGAAGGGCTCACTCATGTCTGTCACGGCTTGAGGACTGCTGCACAGTGGGCTGGAATATTAATTCCCCAGCATTTCTCACCTTTTCCTGAAGGTCTTGACTGGAGGAAGATGGTAGGTAGGCAAGGAGATGCAAGTGCTGGTAGCGGCATGGCGGGTCAAAATAGTGTGGTACCCAGGGGCTACAGTTGGGGACAGTGTCTGTGAAGGAAGCCTTCCTAGCTCTGTTACATGGTTGGGGCCTTGGGTGCTTTCAGATGCCCTTGAGGGTCTTTAGTGTTTATGTGGATCTATGTGTTCCTTGCCTTTGTGTCTTTAGGTTGTCTCCCGCCACGGAGAACAAGCTCCGACTGCATTACCGCAGGGCCCTCAGGAACAACACGGACCCCTACAAGCGGGCTGTGTACTGCATCATTGGCAGATGTGACATCACTGACAACCAGAGCGAAGTAGCTGATAAGACCGAGGACTACCTGTGGCTGAAGGCAGGCGCTGCTTCCCTTGCCTGAGCAGGGCATTCACCCCTTCCCTCTGCTCACGTTCTGCATGCAGCTCATACCTGCTTAATATGTGATGCCAGCAGGCTCCAGGGCTAGTAGACTTCCTGTCTCCTGACCCCGTTTTCTGTTGTCTGATTCCCCGTTAGTCACCACGGCCATTAGCACAGCCTTGAGCTGCCGAGCAGCCACAGCTCTGCACGCCTGGCTCAGGAAGTAATTTGTACCAATGTGTGTGTTTCTCTTGGGGGTTTAGTTGAACCAAGTGTGTTTCGATGACGATGGCACCAGCTCCCCACAAGACAGACTCACGCTTTCACAGTTCCAGAAACAGTTGTTGGAAGACTATGGTAAGATATCCTGAACAGAACCACCTTCTCTGTCTGGTCACCCTAAGGTCACAACTTAGCTTTCCTCTGGGAAGGTCCTTCATCTCTGAACTCTGGATCTTCAAAGCCTAACACAACAAAACAGTGATTGTTAAATTCAGGTAGAGGCCATGTGAGCTTTTAGCAGTGTATATAGTGTATAGCAGTATATACAGTGTTTAGCAGTGTATACAGTCACATACCGTAAGCTCTTCTCCCTAGTTCTTTGAACTGCCCCGGTAGAGCTTTGCTCGGGGACAGACACAGTGAGGACTTGGCTGTTACTTCCTTGTGGGTCTCGTAATGTCCGTATCTGAGCACAGATGAGGGGGAAGTAGCTCCCCTTCCTTACTGGGTAAGAATTTGGGGAAGAAAAGATCCCGACCTATGGTGAGCATTTGTTGAATTCCCACACCCGTGAATCTGAGTGAATGGAAGCCTCTTTGAAATCTTCCTTCCTCTCCTTGTTGAGTGACTCTTACCAGGGTTAAGGGGAGCAACAGCCTCTTTTATGTAGCATTTTAGGGCCTGTACTCTCTTGCTCTCCCGCCTAGTGCAGGTGGTCTGGGTTTTACAGCATGACCCTACTTGACAGTTGTGTTGTGAAGGCTGGAGAAGGTTGTGGAGCCAGGTCGTGGTTCCCACGGCAGTCCACAGTCCACTGTGTCTGCCAGGGCCCCTTCATCCCTCCAGCAAGGGCTTCTGCTGGGATCGGGGCTGCTGATTGTCTGACTCCTGAGTCCGCTTTGTCTCCTGGCCCGCAGGCGAGTCCCACTTCACGGTGAACCAGCAGCCCTTCCTCTACTTCCAAGTCCTCTTCCTGACGGCACAGTTCGAAGCTGCCATTGCTTTCCTCTTCCGCATGGAGCGGCTGCGCTGCCATGCTGTCCACGTGGCACTGGTGCTCTTCGAGCTGAAGCTGCTTCTAAAATCCTCAGGACAGAGTGCTCAGCTCCGTGAGTATTTGTCCGCAATGGCATCACCCTAACATACCCCGCATCAGGCGGCAGCAGACACGTAACTGCAGCCGGCAGGGATCTGGGCCAACAGTCTGAATCCTTCTGGAACATTGTAGACAGCACTGTACAGAGTGCCAGCCCTGTGGCCAGTCAGGCTCTCTGTTCAATGGGAGTGGAAGACACAGTCCCTAGAGTCGGGAGTCATGTTCCCGTTACGGCCCTAACTGGACACCCCAGCAGCCCCCTTCTGTGAATGACTGCCTGGGTGGGAGGGGAGAGTCAGAAGAGAGGCAGGAGAAAAATGTGGATGAATGCCTGCAGATTTCTTAGTGGTGCAGCACAATCGCCCCAGAGCACACACCATAACCAGAAACCAGTGTTCTAGCAATTTACTGTAAAATGTCATTTCCCACACTCTGTGGAAAGAAATGGAGTGCAGCTCCATGAAGCTTATTGGCAAGTGTTGGCCAGGCTGCAGGACTAGATGCTGCTGGGGGTTTGGATTCCTGTAGCCCCTGCCTTCTGGGTCATAGTGGCAGTGGGTGTGACCGTGTCTGTCCCCCATGGTGCAGTCAGCCACGAGCCCGGCGACCCTCCCTGCGTCCGGCGGCTGAACTTTGTGAGGCTGCTTATGCTCTACACCCGCAAGTTTGAGTCTACAGACCCGAGGGAGGCACTCCAGTACTTCTACTTCCTCAGGTAAAACTTGATTTTGACCATTTACTTGAGCTGGTTTTGGTTTCTGGCATCCTGAGGACTATCAGAAGCCTCAAGGCCATGCCAGGAACCACGTTGCTTTTGTCTCCTTCCAGGGACGAGAAAGATAGTCAAGGAGAAAACATGTTTTTGCGCTGCGTGAGTGAGCTTGTGATAGAAAGTCGAGAGGTAGGTCAGTCCCTCTTCTCTCCCACCCACAATTTGCAGTGCACATGCGCATGCTACTGTGTGGTCCCCACAGCATGGCTGTGTTGGATATGGTCGGGGGGGGGGTTCCATTCTCTTGGGTTTCTTGGTTTCTGATAATGAAAATACTGATTCAATCTCACTGCGTCCTGGTTTATGTAAAACTCTTCCTACCTCCCCTCTTTTCTTCCCCCTCCTACATCTCCAGAGAATTGGGGCTTATGCATATATTCTTTCCCAGTAAATTGAGTAAACTTTTTGTCTCCACAGTTCGATATGATCCTTGGGAAACTAGAGAATGATGGAAGTAGAAAGGTGGGTTAAATGCACCCGTAGTGATATGTTAATTGGCAGTTAGGGTTGTATAATTGTCAAAAGAATGTAGTTAGACTTCAGGACTCAATATGCAAATCTGAATGAAATTACTTAGTTTAAAAAACGAAGAATGAAAATCACGGGCTACAAATAATGCCCTTGATTTTAACACACATTTGTATTTCTCTGTAAAATATATAAATTGATGATGAGGTAGCTTTTTGTCATTAGTAATCTTTACACCCAATGGAGGGCTTGAACTCACAACCTAGAGATCAAGAATCACACACCTTTCTGATGAGCCAGCCAGGTGCTCTGATTAGATGGCTTTTTTAAGTCCCAAGGACTCATTTGTTCATACCTGCCATTTTTTGAGCCGAGAAGACCACATTTCTGCCATTCTTGGCTCAGAAGATATGCAAGGAAAGAAATTGTTTAGTGCACCTCCTGTCCCCAGATAGCAAAGTTAGCAATGTGCTTGACCTCTCTCAGAAGGTGGTTGTGAGGGCTCAGAACTTCACACAGACCCCAGAGATACAGCTGTGCCTGTGAGCCTTAGTGATTCCCTGCACCGAGTCACACGCTTGGGGAGGCCTAGAGGAGGGGCAGAGGCCTGGGTGTCAGAAACCAGTCCTCATCCGCCTCGGACATTCTCCCTGTGGCCCTGGGGAGACACCGGCCTCTCTCAGAGACTCACTTTCCTCACTGGTAAAAATGGGTGGCTTGGACCCAGCAATCTCAGGATGATCTCACAGGGCTCACACTCTCCAGCTCAGAAGAAAGGCCAGTGACCGTGCCGGTGACAATGGCCATGCTTCTTGAGCAGTGACATTTGCCAGGCACTGTGCTGAACGCTGCACAGGTGTTTTCTGATTTAGCCACCATGATGATAATCCAACAAGGTGCTTTTCAAGTGAGGAAATGGAGGCGAAAGAGGCTCATTTTCTTGAGATCACACAGCTGGTAGGAAGGGGAACTGGAATTTGACCCCAGAGCCCATGCTCTTCACTCTTCTTCTGTGCTGCCTCCCTGGTAGAAGGAGAGGCCACCCTAGCTCTTCTGTGCTTCCTAAGGCCTCTTACATGCTCCTGACCATTGGCTGCTGGTGATTGTGGATGGCGATCTTTTTAAAAAATATCCTGACACCCCTTGCCATATATTTTTTCAGCGCTGAGTTTCTTGCCATCTGTCTTAGAAAGGAAATCCAAAATCTTTCCGATATTTTATGTGAGTCTCCTGATTTTTCCACCTAGTGCCTACTCATCAGCAAATGTAAGATCATTGGCTATTTCACCTACCCTCTGGATCATTTTGGACAATTAACAAGCACAGATGTCTTATTGCAGGCTCCTCTGTGCTGCCTGTGAGTCTCCTGCTCCATGTGTCCTTTCCTTGGTTCCTTTCATGTGTTTAATAGGATCTTACATCTTCCAGAAAGCCAGAGTCTAGCTGATGACATATATGCATTGCCCAGGGCGAGCATTTTCAGTAAAAGTAGTTTTCAGATTCCAGCTGCTTCTCTGTGTCTAAAATAACAGCTCTGTGCTCCTGTCCTCCTCCCCTCCATTTGTCTTGTCAGCCTGGAGTCATAGATAAGTTTACTAGTGACACAAAGCCTATTATCAACAAAGTTGCTTCCGTGGCAGAAAATAAAGGACTTTTTGAAGAAGCAGCAAAGCTCTATGACCTTGCCAAGGTAAAATGTGCCCTTTTCCTTCTCCTTACTTAATAGATTTGTCAGCCTTTTGGCATTAAATGCACAAACGTTTTGACGATGCACTGCTGTACCATACCACTGTCCTGCTGAGGCATTGTCTCCTAGTGCTTAGGCAGCTAGTGATCTGGTCAGGGTGAAATTCCCATTTTACAGAATTATTTCTGCCCATAAGGTATTTCTGGCCAAACAGGAGTAACATATTGCAAGGATATCCTGCAGGCTGTGAGCTCTAGTCTCATTTGGCAGCAGAATAAACGTCCATCACATTTCGATGGTGAAACTTTGGGTGAAAATGCCTTCCTGCTTACCCTTCTGGTAGCCACAGACATGCTGGTGAACACTGTGTGTTAAGGAAGGAAATGACAGCTGAGGCGTTTTGAGAGAACTAGAATAAGTATTTCGACATTAAGAACATATGGTGACTGCTGATCATTGTGTGGCCTAAAAAAAGATTATGTTCTTTTTTTTTTTTGTAAACTGAGAAAAGTAGGCCAAAAGAAGGTTTATAATTCATTTTCTTAAATTTAAAGATGTTTTGATTGGGTTCTAATTAAGATGTAGAAAAATATACAAACATTAAGTGTACAGCTTGGCGAATTTTCCGTGGGTATATATCTGTAACCGTCATCCAGAATAAGATACAGAACCGTTTTTATCCATCATATCAGAAAGTTCCTTCTTCAGGTTATTTTGTTTTTCCTTTTCTCTTTTACTGATGATTTAACCGATTCCTTCTTTAATTTTAAAACAATTGGACAGAATGCTGACAAGGTGCTGGAGCTGATGAACAAGCTACTCAGCCCCGTCGTGCCCCAGATTAGCGCACCACAGTCCAACAAGGAGAGGCTGAAGAACATGGCACTCTCCATTGCGGAACGGTAAGGCTGAGAGCTGGCTCTGAGGCTCTGTGGGGGCCCAGTGACAGTGCCCACCAAATGCACCCTCAGTTCTACTAGTCACATCAAGTAGTCTCCCAGAGACTTTCCATCCCTCCAGGACTGTTGAGAATTCTGTTTTCCCACTATCAGACTTTCAGAGTTTTGCCGGAAAGCAGGTATGAAAGCACATCTCAACATTCTAATCCTGCACTAAGTGTTTAATTCTAGGCATTGTACTCCTCTATTGCCTGTTAACAGCCGTCTCTAAGACATTCTGGGACAAAGCTAGCGATGGCTCGATAGGGAATTCTTAAAGGTGGTAGTGGCCAGTGTTTAAGAAGGTACCTTCCTTCCTTGGTGTGGCCAGTGTTTAAGAAGGTACCTTCCTTCCTTGGTGAGATAACTGGATTATCGGACTTGAACTGATGGAACTCCCAGGCTGAGGTAACAGTCATTACTTTTTGTGCCCTCTACAGATACTCCTGATAAAGTGTCCCAGAGAAAATTGGGTTGGAGATGCTTTCCTGGGGGAGCACGGAAGAACACTCCTTATCAAACAATTCATTTAATAAACAGCCCCTCAGTGGTAGCTGCTGGGCTTTTGGCCCATCAGAACCTCTCATCCTTTCTGGAGATTTGGATGCTTGAGGTGGGGGCTGAGGCCAGAGAAGTGTGCTTCATGCAGAATATTTATAGATGGATTCTTTGCAAATCCACTGTCAACTTCTTGGCCATTTGAAAAGAAACACTACTTTCTACTCCTTAATTCACCTCATCTAGAGATTTCAATAGATTTTGACACTTTTCAAATGCTGTTCTAAAGTTAGAAGTTGCGCAGAAATTCATAATTACCCCTGTCCCTTTTGTCTTTCAGGTATAGGGCTCAGGGAATCAGTGCAAATAAATTTGTGGACTCCACATTCTATCTTCTGTTGGACTTGATCACCTTTTTTGATGAGTATCACAGTGGTCATATCGACAGAGCCTTTGATGTAAGTTTCAAGAGGGGTGTTTGAAGTACAGGTTAATATTTGCCCTGGAAATTCAAAACACTTCATGGGATTCATTTAAAACAAAGGAAATGTTACCACATTCTTTGCCTGTTAAGCAAAGAAGACAAGCATGATCCTAGGAATTGGAAGGGAATTTTTGTGTTGCTCTTTTTTCTTCCTCTTTTCTCCCTTATTCCTTTCCCCATTAGTCTGAAAACAGAGGCTTCTGAAAGTAACTTGAAATCTCTGAATTTTGTAATTGCCTCAGAAAATGAGATTAGGAATTAAGTTAGCAAATTAGAATCAAAGCCTTTGTGTGGTGGGGAAGCAGCATTTTCTACTAAGAAGCCCTTTATAACATGTTTGCTGCTGACTGTGTTTAAGGAGATGAAATGACTGTGATGGTTGTATCATAAGCGGTTGGTGGCGTTTTGTTTTAAACAGATAATTGATCGTTTGAAGCTGGTGCCCCTGAATCAGGAAAGTGTGGAAGAGAGAGTGGCTGCTTTCAGAAATTTCAGTGATGAAGTGAGTCATTTTCTTCCTGCATTATGGATTTTTTTTCCTCCATTTCTGCTGAAAGCTTTTGTTTTAATATAGCTGATAATGGTAAGAGTCCTTGTAACCACCTAGACTGACTTTTCAAAGGCAAGTCCAATTTCAGATATCCTGGGTTGGTTTTTCTGTGAATTCACCTGTCTCCATCAGATTATTGTCCAAATTTCTGACTCAGAAAACCCAGTCGCTTTAGTGATTAGACATTCTCGGGGGAACAGATTTCTGGTTGGTCCTGTGAGGTTTGTTTTAATTCCATATTACTGACTTGTTCTAGAGGGTGTCTTGGTGCTGAACTCTGACCTTCTTTAAATAGTTCCCTTGAGTGTCTGACACATGCTCCATGATGTACTTCCTTCCTTCCCTGCTCTGAACTGTTTTGTTTTGAGAAGCAGAGCAGTGACCGTGGACTCAGTTATCATGAGCACATGACACCCAGAGCCACTGTCCCTCTGAAGGGTTTCCAGCACGTTGCCATCATCTAGCTCAAGAGTACTCAGTTGGGCTGCACACTGGATTACCAGGAGAGCTTTAAAAAAAAATCTTCATACCCAGACCCTACCCCCAGAAATTGTGGTTTCTCTGATCCGGACTGGCCTCTCCATGCAGCTGGGATAAAACTCTTCTGTAGAACCATGGACACTCAGGGCAACTGCCTGGTTCTGGGGTGTCATGAATAGTGTTTCCATTTAAAGCTGTTACTCCCTAAGCAAATACCTTTTGTGAAAGCATATTTCTGTTTCAGAAGAAAAAGGGAGGCCAGCTTCTGCCCATTTTGCCAGCTGTGGTGCTCCCAGTTTAGGTCTTACCCCTTTCCCACCTGCCCTTCATACCTGCTGTCAGTTCCGCCCCAGACCCTTGCCCTTTTGTTACTTGCCTTCCCCCAGGATGGATCGTTCACTGCACTGGGGACTGAAGCGGTACACCTCCTAGGCACTGCCTTTGTAGGCACTCCCAAGGACTCTGCTAGGGCTGTGCACCTGAGATGGAAACGTTCTGGCAGGTGTAAGATAGTAGGGAGTGGTGGGGACTAGAGAACTAATGTGTGCCTCCCTACCTACTGACATTGAAATCCAGACTGCTTTTGGTAATCACTCTTCTGGCCAGTCCAAGTGTACATGGTGGTCAGATCATGTCAGCATGCATTTGGCTCCTGCCTTCACTTAGGAGAGGTGGCATAAAGAAAGGAGCAGAAGAGTGACCCACCTCACCAGAGCAGCCTTGCCTGAGTTTCACACTTGACATTTCAGTGCCTTTCGCTACTTTTTGGTGACTCTGTAGTTCTCTACCTGGCAGCTATGGAAAGTGGTGTGCCCAGGCCTGCCTGAAGTGTGTCCCTCTCCCCCAACACACACACACTTTTTCTTGTCCCCAAGACTTGGTTCTTTTTCCTTTACTTTATGTGTTTTTCTCTGTGCAGATCAGGCACAACCTCTCAGAAGTACTTCTTGCCACCATGAACATCTTATTCACACAATTTAAGAGGCTCAAGGGGACAAGTCCATCCTCGGCATCCAGGCCCCAGCGAGTCATCGAGGACCGTGATTCTGTAAGATCCCAGCATGGATCAGAACCATCGCTGAGAACCACCTTTCTGGTCTGCCGTCCATAGCACCTCATGAGACGCTTGCTCCTGATCCCAGATGCTCCTTTTCCTTACACTTAGCAGCTGGGTAAACCCTTTGTCAGGAGTCTCTCTGAAGAAATTGAACATTAATGGGATTGCTGCTCTTAAGCTTTTTTTTTTTGGGGGGGGGGGGTAAAGCGGGTTTGGGGGGGGGCAGGTGTCTGCCAATATCACTCTTTTTTTTTGAAGAGCACACATGTAAGCCATGGTTGAGGGGGGTGACCTTGGGCAGAGGGAGAGAGAGAATCTTTTTTTCTTTTTTCTTTTTAAGATTTTATTTGTTTATTTGACAGAAATCACAAGTAGGCAGAGAGGCAGGCAGAGAGAGATGGGGGCCGGAAGCAAGCTCCCTGCTGAGCAGAGAGCCAGACTTGGGGCTCGGTCCCAGGATCATGACCCGAGCCGAAGGCAGAGGCTTTAACCCATTGAGCCACCCAGGCGCCCCAAGAGAGAGAATCTTAAGCAGATTCTGTGTTCATCGTAGAGCCCAATGCAGGGCTCCATCTCATGACACTGAGATTAGGACCTGAGCCGAAATCAACCGACTGAGCCACCCAAGTGCTCCATGCAAATATCACCTTTTAAAAAAGCAAACAGAATACTAGTTTGTAGTGATTCCATAGGAATGTCCTATGCATTTTAAAATAGGAAGGTTATTTTATGAGTCTTAGCACTTTCCCCAGAACTATAAGTACTTTGGCCAGCCAACACACGAATTTGATACAAACCCTTGTTTCTGTTCTCCTCTGAGCCTTACAGTGACCTCAGAGAGGTCTCAATGGTAGCAATTGTTAATCCCCATTTTACAGCTGAGGGAACTGAGGCCCAGAGTCAGGAAGCAGTTTGCTTTTGTGGTCCCCTCAGGGGGAGGTGAAGGAGCCGTATCTGTAAGTGTCCCTTTCCACTGCCTGAGGGTCAAGCCAAGTCCAGGTAGAGGCCTGGAACTCATGGTATGTGTTGTCCGGTTGATTTGATGAAAAGAAAAAGGTGTTTGACTCAATTAGCAGTCCCTTTCCCTTGACTTCCCCATCTAGTCTTCTACCTCCAAGGGTGTCTGGGCTCTCAGCTGTGACTCCACAGGCACTGTCGTCACTGTACTGCCGTCTAGTGAGTGAGGGCGGAACTTTGCACCTTCAGCAGCGTGGAGAACGGTGCTTGGAGTGGTCCGCTGGTGGTAGGCCCATCCATGCGTGCCCTGAGGCAGCCGCCAGTCTGCCATCCCCCCTTGGCAGGCAGGATCCTGAAGCACATTGACAGTAAATGTCAGGAGGTCCTCATGAAATAAGTGGGCTCACCGTGCCTGGACCTTGGCAGGCAAGTGTTGGAAGTGGTGGGCGTTTCTGGTGCTCTGTGTGCTGCCCACAGGCCAGAGGAGGGCTTTGCTGCAG
The DNA here is from genome assembly GCF_030435805.1 of Mustela lutreola. NCBI lineage: Eukaryota > Metazoa > Chordata > Mammalia > Carnivora > Mustelidae > Mustela > Mustela lutreola. Next base: position 27,076,473 of record NC_081305.1, on the reverse strand, counting down.
AGTAGAGCCGTGGCCTAGCAGGCCTTTGTCCCATATTTGAAAGGAACTGTTTCAAGACCAGCTGAACTCACATTCTGTGTGTCTTAATCTCTCTTTTTTAGGCACTTAGTCTTTTAAGTATCGCGAATAAAGCCATTCTGTCTTCCTCTCACCCGTTACTCCTTTTTTATGAGGGATAGGGATGAGTAGGGTCAAGAAGAGACTTTTGTGTAAAAGCTGCCCAAGGAGTGGCTTCCTGACTTACTGTGAAGTGCTGCTTGGTAAGGGGATGAGCCCCTTTGCTGAACACCTGTAAAGTTTATGTAAAGTCACTCCAAATCAGGCATGAAAGCTCATACACTTTTATACACTGTTACTTACTTACTTACTTACTTACTTATTTATTTTTAAGATTTCATTTATTTATTTGACAGACAGAGATCACAAGTAGGCAGAGAGAAGGAAACAGGCTCCCTGCTGAGCAGAGAGCCTGATGCAGGGCTCGATCTCAGAGCCTGATGCAGGGCTCGATCCCAGGACCGTGAGATCATGACCTGAGCTGAAGGCAGAGGCTTTAGCTCACTGAGCCACCCAGGCGCCCCCTTTTATACACTTTTAAAGAAAATCTGATGGGTACTCTTCATCATAAAGTAAATATTTCTTTTGGTTTGGATATTAACTAAGACATATCCTTGTTGTCAGTTTATTTCACGTTATCAGGCAAAAACACCTTGGCTTTCAATTTTTCTTCTTATGTGATCTTTAGGAAGCCTAGTAAGTGACCCTTGGGTTTTCCTTAAAAGTCTTGTTAATGGTCTAAAAGGTGTTTGTAGACTCTCCCTTTCTACTCCAGATACGGTCTCCTTTTTTGCTGCTATAAGCATGGAACATGTCTCAACAGGAGACAACCTGAAGCTGTTCTTCTAAGTTTCTTTATTCCAGAGATAGTGTTTTATCATTTGCAAATCAGAGTGAAAGTTATCCCCTTTTGTTTTGTCTTGTTTTTTTTTTGTTACTGGAATGACTTGAATTAAAATCTTTTTCCCTCCTGGAACATCTAAGAATCTCATGAATATTATTGCCCAGCATAAGGGCCCAGCACTTATGTCAGGAGAGAGCAAATGAGAGGAGTGAAAGGAAAGAAAAGGGAAGAAGCAGGAGAGAAAGAGAACTGGAATGGGACTGGATACTTCTGTGGGGGCCTGAAAACCTCAGATTGGAGGCAGGTAGGCAGAAACCAGCCAGGAGAGAGTGAGAGACGCAGAGCAGTAAAGCGGGCCGTCTGAAGCTCAGAGCTGTGTCCAGAGACAGTCGCACGTGGCAGGCGAGACAGCTTGCCTGGCAACCACATCTGTCTTTTACTTAGTAGAAGGGCTTGGGGACTGGGGCCCCAGCGGACAACCTTTGCTTCCTCTACACCGTGCGGGCTGTGTGACAGTTGAGGGTAAATCTGGCCCTGACACCAAGGGGTAGAACATGGAAGACCATGGTGGTTGCTCCCCAGGTAGTGCCCCGACTTGGAAGTTCATTAGTACTCTTCTCTTCTTTTCCCTTTCTCTCAGCAACTCCGAAGCCAAGCCCGAGCCCTGATCACCTTTGCTGGGATGATACCCTACCGGACGTCTGGAGACACCAATGCAAGGCTGGTGCAGATGGAGGTCCTCATGAATTAAGTGCCATGCTTTGAGGGGCTTCTGGGACTGCACGCTGTCAGTACCTCAGGCGCACGGGCCCACTGGGGTGAAGTTTCTGGTTTTGTTTCTGTTGTGTTTTGTTTTGTTTTGTATTATGTATTTTTGTCAGCACTAATAAATTTCTTTGATTTGTATTTCTTTTCACATTCTTTTATTTTCATTGTTTTGTTTTGTTTTGTTTTTACTTTGACATTTTTTTAAAACTTTTTATTTGTGTGGGTGGAAATGTCTTCACTAGTGCTTGGGCCAGAGAATGATAGGCTTATATAGGCATCTGTGATTTGGTTAAAGTTGACCTTAAATGATTAAAAATTCACCCAAAATGCGCAAGGAAATGAAGCCTTTGGGAGTTGCTTTTGTTTAGACCCAGTATTCCATATGGCAGGGTCACGGTTCATTTTTTACGTTTTCATTTGTGAAAGCCACCATCAGCCTTGGGCAAGTTAGGATCCGTGTGAACTAACAAGCTCCATGCCCCCGTCTTCTCTTGGGTGTGCCTTGGGGTCCAGGGGGGCTAAGACCATCCTCCAAATCATCTGCTCTGATTCCAGGATTAATTAGTTTGCTGTTCTGTAGAAATCCCACTGGAGATGGAAACAGACATAGGAAAACCACTTTTCTAAAGAGGAGCATCACAGGTATTTCAGCTAGAGTGTGAGGAAGGGCAGACCTCGGAGCTTCTCCCTCCGCAGCTGCCCTGCTGAGGCGCCTGCGCGGGCCTGTGCACTCCCCTCTTCCAGAAGACTTCTCACAGAGCTCGGTTTTCCCTTCTCTGGCGGTCGGTTTCTCTACTTGGACAGCCCATCCTTCCCACTTTCTCACTCAGGAGGGCCACCGGCCAGGTGAGCTCATAGGTTGCTTTCTGAATACGGATGTACAGAATCCGGCCACTGTTGGGCGTCAGTACTGAGGGTGCCTGGTCCCTGAGCAGAGGTTGTCCCCCATCATGGGCTCTATTTCTCCCGCCACCAGTCCTGAACCGCGTACTGAACTAGAGAGAAGGATGACTGTTCCTGTATGGGCCAGGCGAGCTGCAGGAAATCAGGCAGCGGTCAGCTGAGCTGGTTTTACCAACTGTTCCTGAGGCCGGCACTCTCAGGACGATATTAAGATCCCAGAGTCTCCAAAGGTGCTTTTCCACCTGGAGAGAAGTTTCTCTCTCATCACGGGCCATGGATACCCTCGCTGTCCTGTAGTGGTTAAAGTAATTGTTAGCTTGCCTTTTGGGAAACTGTTAAATCTTTCCCAGAATAATAATGAGACCATCTGCTCTTCATCATTTGAAATCCCTGATCCATCAAGGACGTGGCCTGAGGGTCGGCAGGGGCTGCGTCTGCCTGCCTCCTGTCCCACCTGCTCCCCCTAGAGCACTTGCCTCCAGTTGAGCTTCTCTAAGAAAGTCTCAGAAGATGAGCCCCGCAGGAGACTGACTTGATGTAGCAAGTTGTACCCTGTTGATAGGTGCTGAGTTATCTTTTAAACAAGTCTCTACAATTGCTTCAACCGTGCTTTACAACAAGAGTACTCTGGACTTTGCATAAAGTGTGACCTCAAGTTCTTTTTTTAAATATTAGATCTTCCTTACAGACCTGTGACAGTGCCACCGAGAGGAGGCTCAAGTCCTTCACATACGCATTTGCTCCCCGGCTCACCACTTGTTTGTCACACCCACCATGAGAATTCATTGTGAATTTGCCCTTCTTTGCATCATGCCCTTCTGCTAGCTCCAGACCTGAGAACAGCCAGTGAGCCCTGCATAGGGGTTTGGGTCCTCTGACCTTCCACCTGTGGATGAGACCTTGAACTGCCCTCCTGGGGGAGCTGTGGGGAATTGAGAGGAATGCTGTCTCTGGTTTGCACTGAGGACTTGCCCAGAGAGAGCTGTCAGTAGGAGAAATAAGATAACTGGGTTCATACCAGAAGGGCCAGACTCCCAAAGCAAATCCCAGTGCTTGTCCTACGGGCTGGTTCTGTGGTGATGCATGGCCTGTTTGGTGTAGAAACGCAGGAGACCGAGGCTGAGTTTGCAAGGCCACAACATAACAGGTTCCCACGTATCCATGGTTACAGCTTGTGCCCAGAAATCATCCTGTGACAGGTCATTAGGTAAAAGTCCTTTTCCGCTCACCCATTCAGGGAACTAAAGCCTTTCCCTTGAGGGTGGTCCATGATCTTAGGATCGCTTATGCAGAGAGACACAGAGATTCCAGTCTTTTGCAGGGATGAGATTCCAATCTTTCTAACAAAATCAAGGGCACTTGGATACTGACAGGGTTAGTGTCTACCTCAGAGTGGCTCATAATCAACTCACTGAGACACTCAAAGGGAAGTACTGACTCAATCAGGGTCCTTTTCACAGGCCTTGAGATTGGATTTCAAGGATTCTGCTCCTTTTATTTATCTGTTTATTTTGAAGTAAACAGCTCTGGCTGCCGACTTCAAAGGGAAAACAAGAGGAACTGGTGAGCTCTCTCAGAGGGGGTCCTTTGGTTTTAGCACTTCTGAGCTGGATCGCCTCATCCTTGAGCAGAAAAGTACAGGCCCTGCCCCCCCGCCCCCTGGAACTGACCAGCCTCCTTAGAGACTTCATGGCAGGACGGCTATTTGTGGTGACTCTTGATACAGCATTTAAATAGGGTTTGGGCTACTTTATGTACAGTATTGTAGACTTTTCCCCCACAGTACCCAATATTTGCAGATTTACCCCCCCAGATTAAGGACTGTTTACTCTGGATTATCCCCACTGCCTGCTCTGTTTGAGCAAACTCTAATGGCCAAACCCTTAACACTAAATCTAGCAATTATGGGCACATCTGCCAGCATCCTACCACCATAGACTGGCTCTCCACAGTCCTTGTTTCTCCATTAGGCATCAGAACTTTTGTCTAGCTCATTAGGTAGTTCGCAACACTGCCAAATTTCCTCACGCCGCTCAGGAAGTGACTCCAGCATGCCAGATGCCTGAATCAAACCCCAGGCTGGTGGGTTGCCCGAGGCCTGCCAAAGTGCTAACAGGCCCCACTGACTAGACTCTCATTCAGCATTAGTCCGCCATAGAGTTTGGGCCCTGTGTCCAGAAGACTGGGAGAAAATGTGCATGTTACACTATCATTCAAATGCTCACTGTATATCCACAAAATAAGGCTCTTGGACCTGCATTTTGGAAATGTCAGGAACAAGACAGCAACTCATTAAATAGGAATTGTGTAGCCCTCAAGAAAAATGAGGCTTTGGAGGGTGGGGGTGGGGTTCCTGAATGTCCCCCTTTTCTTCATTCTAGGCTGAATTCAGAAGTTACCTGTGTCCAGCCCATCTTCTGACCTTTTCTCAGTAAATAATAACCCTCACAGGGCAGGAAGAGAGGGAAAGACATCTGTCTTCCTGCTACTTGTTTCTAACTGGAAAGGTTGGTGGAAAGAAACTTAAAACCAATAACTAAAATGTTCTGAAAATGAAACTCAAATGATCTGCACTTCTTGCCTTGTAGACGGCTGATGTGGCTGGCTAGGATCCAGGGCCTGGCTGAATAAGGCCCAGGTGTCCGTGTGCCAGCCCAGGCTCCGCTCAGCCTGCATGTGCTGGGCCCTGCTCCATCGCTCGGGATAGACAGGGTAATCATGTTCCCCTCCCAAAATTGTTCACAAGTCTAAGAATTTGGGCTCCCCCCCCCCCCGTTCCTCTCTTTGTCATGATCACCTAAGTGGAAATATGGGTGATTTGAAGTTGCTAAGCCAGGAAGAGAGAAGAATTTTTTGTCCTAACCTTGATTTTTGAAATTACTTCTGTGTGCCTTCTGGGTATATAGCCCACAATGGATTGCTAAGCAAATTCTTGGCTTTGGCTTCCTGTGCCAGCTCCTTCCCCACATCCACATGCCTGGATTCAGACTCCCTTTTTCCAGTTAAGGACCTTTAGTAGGCATTCAGCCTGAAAGAAGGTGGAAAGGAATGTCTTTTATGGTCAGACGACACAGAGCTGATATTTCAAAGAAGGAAAGGTGCAGAGCTGCACAGTATGCAGGGAGATGTTGAGAAGAAGAGGGTAGAAAACTGATTTACTGTTAACAATAAAGACCAGATTGTAAGGAAAAAAGGAGTAGTAGGAAGGGCTGGCCAAAACCGAGCATTGCATTGGCGTACTCTCCTCCTTGCTGCCTTTACCCTTGGGATTTTTGAGAATCTGTTTTGGGGGGATGGGAGGGTAAAAGACTGCTTCAGACAGCGGCTTCTCTTTGAGCAGGAAGCAGGGAGCCAGCGATCCCAGATTGGATTTCTAGCAGCGAAACAGACATAACATGGCCCCTGCAGAGGCCCCAGCCCACCTGGGCTCGACAGGCTCTTGAGTGGCATCCAAACTGCAGGGTCGACAGCTAAGGAAGTCCCCTTCATCTGGGCCAGAGTTAGCAAAAATACAGGACACCCAATTAAATTTAAATTTCCCATAAACAATAGGTTCTTAGTTACAAGGATGTCCCAATTTTACTTGGCTGTCCTATCCAAGCTAGCCTCTGCTGGCTTTTGCTGCCTGGAGGCGTCCAGGTTTGGCCAAGGCTCCAGGAGATCTCCAGCTAAATTGTATTACACCGATTTGTTGCACTGTTTATCCTTCTGTGGGCCGTGGAAATGACAGTCCGATATGGAGTCACTTGAGAGAGGGCAGTAACCAGAATTCAGTTTTGAAGAGCCAGGCAGGCTGGCTGCGTGGGATGACTGTGCGCCCCCGTTGACCCCAGCTGCTATCATCTACTGGGTATTTTTCCATCAGGAATTTCAAATGTGTATTATATAAATAGAGAAGAAGGAGGCAAAGTAACAGCCTTTTCTCTCTCGGTCAGTAACTTTCATTAGAAACGCAGTGAGGAGAATTCTTTACTCCTCTATTTCCTTTTGTCTTTGCTTTTCTGACATTGTCGCTGTGTGGTGTTTGTGGGGAGAAGGAAGAGGTGGGAGAGAGTGTGTGTTCTGCATGTTCCTCTCTGTAAAGTAAGTGCTGCATTTACTCTGTTTAGGATGGTTCTTTCACCACCACCTCTGTCTAAAGCCAGTAAATTTCTGGCATGTTCTCCCAAAATGCCATGTGCTCCCTTTGTTCAGTCCTTCAGTAGAGCAGAAGCCTTTCTTGGGCCTCCTTTCCTGGGAATGTTCTTAGCTGAGACACAGCCTGGGGCTCCTCACAAGGTGGCCGAAGTGCCTCTTCCCTGCCTTTGGGGGTGACTGAGCCAGACCCCTTCTCCACTCCTTGCACGGAAGGCTATAGCCTACTCAGGTCCCTGGGTCTGTGAAGATCCCAAGGGTCTGTGTAAGTACAGCACTCCCATCCCAACTCCGAAGTCTGGCGTTCCCCTGCTGGTCTACGAGTTCAGTCCCCTGGTCAGGGATCTGAGGAAGGTCAGAGTCTGGCTGGAGGTGTCTGGCTGGAGGTGTGGTGGGGTGATAATAAGAGCCTTTGGTGATCATCCCAGCATGTGGCATATGTTCTGGGACTGGGAACTGCTGAAGTCTGTGACTGTTTATTTGGGACTCTCAGTGGAAAGCGTTTGAAAGGGGGGTTGAGAGCCAGTTATTGGCCTTGGGAGAAGGGGAGGCAGGATTAGAGGCTATGTTTTGGTCAGATGGTGGGAGAGACTTAGGCCTGGTCACAGGACAGGTCTGTCTGTCTTTCTTTCAGTCTTTCTTTCCTTTCTTTACTTTTAAAAGACTGTATCTATTTATTTGACAGACAGAGATCACAAGTAGGCAGAAAGGCAGGCAGAGAGAGGAGAGGTGGAGAAGCAGGCTCCCTGCCTAGCCAAGAGCCCATATAGGGCTGATCCCAGGTCACTGGGATCACGACCTGAGCCGAAGGCAGAGGCTTTAACTGAGCCACCTAGGTGCCCCAGGACAGGTGTTTTTTGCTCTCTTGGACAGTATCTGCCTGCGTTTTTGACCTGGAGGTGTGTTTCCAAGGTCTGGGCTTGGGATTCCATTTGGGAATATGCAAATGACCGAGGAGGTGGGAGGTGTTCATCTCTCTACACGAGGGGGCGACCTTGTCCTGGTGAGAAGCTCTGGAGTGATTCTGCTCCAGGGGCTTAGTGGCCTGGTGTTCTGTCCCTGAAGGGGCTTCCCAGGACAGTTTCAGCCCACTCCGTTTGCATGGGATCCCTCAACTTGCTCTGGTCCTTGGAGCTTATGGCAAGCCATTTCCTGATAAGTCACCTGGGAATTGGGGCCTCATACAAGTGCCACACACCCCCTTGTTGGGTTTAATGGTCTCTCCCAGGACCCTGCAGCACCTCCCAGAGCAGGAAGTAAGTGAGGGAAACTGTCGAGGGTACTGGAGGCAGATAGTGGCCCTGTTGTCTGTCTGGGTCTCAGAGTTAGAGGCTCTACTGTGGAAGCTTGTAAAATGCCACCCAAATGAGGACCCACTGTGGGTCTGTGGGTGAGCCATCTTGCTATCTGCCTGACAGATAAACTGGCTTGTCTTTTCAGGAAAATTAAACCAAACCATAGAGGGCACTTCTGTTCCTCAAATACAGATGTTTGGGATGTGGCCCTCTGGTGGCCAGCAGCTATCAATAGCACAAACTGCCCAAGAAGGATTTCCAGAACTCCAAAAACAGCTCTGTCGGGAAAGGGAAAGAGCTCAGCACCAGGGCAGGCAGGGAGAGAGCAGGGCAAGGAAGATGGGAAAGCAGCCCCAAGCCCCTTCTTCACCTCTGGGTGATAGAATGACCAAGGACAAGTTGTCTGACGGCTCTAAACCAGTTTGCTCAGGTAGAAGGCCAGGATAGAGTTCTTAGAACTCACCTTCCTATTGCTGGTCACAGCGTGGACCCTCCAGAAAAGTTAATGTTGGCTGCCCTGCTCCTAGCCTCCTTTAGACAGGTCTCTGGGGCTCTAGGTATATCCTCTGCCATTGGCTTCTGTCCTTCTCAACAGGTTCTTCACATGGGTGTGGGGTAGATCAATTACCCCCACTTCAGGGATGGCCTTTATTTAAAAAAAAAAAAAAAAAAATTAGGTCAAAATTGATAGGCTAAAACTTTGCTATTAGGTGACAGACATTGACAGGTCAAGTTCAGCTTGTTATTCCTATTGATTCAGTGACTTCAGTGCTAAGTGGAGAATGTCGGAGCGTCTACCCTGTGCCCCAGGCACACAGTCGTGAAATGAACTGCAGGTCCCTGCCCTCAAGGAGGTTGCATTTTACTGGAGTGAGACCCATAGCAAAGATCATTTTCCTGTAGCTTCCCTCAGCCAATCAACCCCCAACAGAGGCCTTGGGGCTAAGAGCTTTGGAGCAATTTTTGAGACTGAGGCTCAGTCCCTGCTTGAGCTCACAGTGTGTTGGGGAAAGAGATAAGCAGGTGTGTGTGCACACACTCACAGGCCCACCATAATGAAATAGGAAGCTTTAAGAAATGCCGCAAGACAAAGCCAGCTAAAGAAGGTCCCAGGCAGGATTTCCTGTGGCTGGGGGATGCGGGAGCCATCTGCAAGTGACCAGGATTCAGACCCGTAGACATGGGGGCGGGTGTGGCTGTGGCTGTCATGCTACCCCAGGACACAGTGAACGCCGCTGGCTCCCCTTCTAGCCCAGCACCCACCAGCAGGATCATGCAGCTGTTAATCTCTCCCACCCTCTTGAAGCAGGCACAACAGCAAGACTCAGGTGAGTTGAAGGGCCCTGGAGCCCAGTGGAGACCTGCCAGGCCTCCTCTTCAGCCCTTCCTGGCCAAGCATCTTGATCAAGAGGTGAGTATGTGGGACTGGGGGGCCCCTGGGGGAGGTGTGGTCCCAAGGCAAAGAGATGGGGGGTGGTCTGATTTGGGGGCACACACTTCTGTATACAAATCAGTCATTTAAAGGCTACTTGCTGGCCTTGGGCAGTAAATTCAGCCCAAAAGCCTGGAGGCTTGCTTTTGTAATCCCATGTCTACCCAGGAGAAACAGCTCTTTAAAAACCTTTACAATGCAGAAGATAGTTTTTAACAAACTCTGAATCAGCATTACCTTTATGAAGAAGAGCCACACTTTGTGCTGCACATGGCCTCTGTCAACGCATCTTTCCTCAGGCTTCTAGTTCTGGCTCTGCCCTTCTCAGCCCTGGCTATGCATTAAAATCACCCAGGGAGCTCTTAAAACTACTGATACCTGAGGCCCTGCTTCAAGGCCCTGCACCCTGAGCTTCTGCACTAGCTGGCCTGGGGAGAGGCCTACACAGTGATTGACGTTTTCTTTAAAAGCTCCCCAGATTATTTTCCCTGGGTCAAGAACCCTTGTTCTGGCTGAAAGCAGAGAGTAGTCAAACTCTAGGCCTTTCTAAGTATGGAAGCCCCTCCCCCACTTCTCAACACAGGTTTTCAGTAAATCCTAGAATGTCTAAGGTGTACTAAATAGGAAGATAAAAACTCTGACTGGTTAGGGAAAATAAACTTTGCACTCGAGCCCTTCGGGTCAGCTTGCCCATCATGGACAAGGTCAAGGGCAGCTGCCCAGCACAGTCTTTCATGTTAGGTAGTTAACCAGAGAAAATTAACATCCATTGAAGAGCAGATTTGGGGAGGTGGGTAGGGCACACGTTTCGCAGGAAAGCACAAGTGAACGACCTTCTGACAACTGTGATTGAATCCCTGTGAGTGTCCAACTGTCCCCAGCCTTCCTGCGTCCACCATCGGCAGACACATGCCTTGACGGGGCTTGCCCCGAGCCTCTCTAGTGCATATGCTCCATGGTTCTGCTAACCTCTCCCTAGGGGTCAGGATGCAACTTCCATTCCTAGCCCCTCAAACTCCCTGCTCTGGGGCTCCATACCTTGCGGGACCCCCACCCAGCCAGAGGACCCAATCTGGAGGGGAGATTGCCCTGGGATGGAACTCCTCTCCCCTCATTGGCACAAATGCAGCCTCAGTGGCAACTGTCACCCTGCACCCAACCCTTGGGGGCAGGGTAACCAAGGCAGGAGATCCCTCGGGATTCTGCCTTGAGACATGAAGGTGGTCAGCAGCTTATTTGAAGTATTCGTGAAGAGACAATGGTGGAGGGAGGAGCCTGTCCCACTCTGAGCTTCTAGGATTCTCTGAATGTGTCCTGCCTTTACATGCCACTTTTGTCAAAGCCTGAGCTCTGATGACTACAAAAGACCAAAGCCAACTCTCTTTGGGGTTCTAAGTCCTAATCCTGAGCAACTCTTCCTATCACTTCTCCTGCACCCCAGTTTTGTTGTTGTTGTTTAATAAGCTTTAGCAGCTACCCTTACCAGAAAGCACTGTCGTAAACAGGCAGGGGGGGTGGTTTGGTTTTCTCCCCCTTTTCTTTCCTGGTACCTGAAGAGCTGGGATAAAATTATATACATTATTATTTACATTGCAGAGCTCCATTAATGTCCTCTAAAATCCGTCTTTCATTCCCTCTCCTGATCATCACAAAGCCCACTGGCTGAGAGGAATTAACCATTTGATGATGAAACTAAGGCATACAGGGCTGAGGTCATAAGGTAGGTGGTGCAGAGCCAAGGCCAGGTGTCTTTGGCTCACATCCTCCCTACTACCTCCATGTGTCTAGGGCTGGGCCCAGCTTGGGGGGCAGGATGGAGGAGCTGAGCACTGAAAGGCAGCTCTTTGATTCTAGGGCCCTTGATCCTGGCTCTGGGAGCTCCTGGGCTCCTTGAAAAGACCCATGGAAGAGTATTCTGATTAGAAATACACTGTGGAATCCAGAATCCAGCAGAATAACTGTGATTCTCATATTGCTTTTAAGAAAAGCAAAAGGGGTTACAGTAAACTTAGGAAAGCTAAAGATGTATTTAAAAATGAAAGGTTAGTCTCTAGAGCTCAGGGGTTGGAACACTGGTCTTATGAGAGAAGCTGGGGGCAGGAGAGACAATGGGTTTGGCTTCTTGGTCTCCTGGAGAGCATGTTGGCAGAGCCATCAGGTTAGAAGGACATGTAGTTGTAACTGTTACTACAGGACTGAATTTTTGTTAGAATAACAAAAATTGTTTGTGTTGTTGTTTGTGTTGGTGTGATTGGACTGACCTTGGGCCAGCCCTGCATTGGTGATCTGCTCAGCTAAACCTGGACGGAGGGGTAAATTGTTGCTAGAGATTCCTCTTCTTTATGAGAAAGGGAAGAGGAGGAAAAATGAAATCTCACTCTTTCATTGACTATTGATCATAATCGAGCTTTTTGCCTTGCCTGCCAGGAAGCTCCAAGCTCACATATAACACCCTCCCTCCTTAAATGATTGCTTATTTCTTTTGACCTTTGTTCTGACTATGCTATTACATATATCCCACTCCATTGCCCCAACCAGAGGCAATCATCCCTCCTCTGAATCCGGGATTCATGCCCTCATGCCTTTGGCTTTGCCTCTTCTGATGAACTATATGCCTCTTGAGGATGGTGATCATGCCTTGTACTTCTGTGCATCCTCCAAACTAGTCAGACTGTGTCCAATACATTATTAATTTCTACAATTACTTGTAGAACAAATGTTGACTCAACCAGTTTAAAAAAAAAAAAAAAAAAAGGCATGTCTGACCATGAAGGAAAAGAACAAGGAGTCTCCTTTAACAATGGAAATATCTTATCAAATATCTCTTTTGCTTTAGCTGCCAGCAGCTTCATGGTACTTGAGTATCCAACTGCTAAGAACATTTGTCTGGTAGAAGAACCAGGCCTGCCAGAGGCACGCTTGGGCTTGGGAGAAATCTTTGTTTCTTGGGCCTGGCTGCTGGAGGGGTTGCGGTCTGGCCTCTGGCTTCCCAGGGCCTTCCCAGGGCCCAGCACCTCCATAGCTGTTCTGCCCCCTGCCCCGCCCTCACACGGGACAGGGTGTGTGTGTGCTCTCCCCTTCCCTGACCATCCAGTCTGTAAGCCCCCCGCGGGCAGGGACCCGGCCTCCCTCCCTTGTTCGCAGCTCCAACCTGGTTCTACACTGACCACCTGCCGGGGAGGCTGTCCTGAGCCTCGGAGCCGCATCCAGAGCAGGAAGCCGGCGGACTGCTGGTGTGGTGCTGCAGCTGGTGTTGTGAATCAGGCCGACGAGCAGCGCATCCTCTTACCCGGCTATTTCACGACACCAGGGTTGCATCATACCCATCCTCTCCGGGCGAGCCTCGTGGGACCAGGCGGCCAAAGACGCGGGTGTCGGGCGACGTGTGGTGGGCTGGGGTGGGGGGAAGGTCTGTGTGTGAAAGATTGGTCCCTTTGGTTCCCTGGGTCTCCGTCAGCCTGCCCCTCAGGATCACCCGGGGAGCCTTCCAAAAACCCGGAGCCCAGCCCCTCACCCCTTCCTCTGCCCCAGGCCCCTAGGTTCTCCAGGGTGGAGCAAGAGAGTCTGTGTTCTTTAGGGGCTCCCGTGAGATGCCCAAGCGCAGTCAGGGGAGAGCCCAGGGCTCCTCGCTGGGCTGCTGCCATGGCCCCTCCATGCCCTCCCCGGCCCTGCTCTTTCCACCTTGCACGGCTCACACCACAACTGCTGCTCCCCAGCAGCTTTCCAGAAATAGATGGCGTCCAATACTCTGGGACAAAAGCCAGGCTCCTTCCCCTGGCCTTTACCAGGTTTCCCTGCTCAGGAATGATGCTGCCATTTCCCCCACATGGCCCCTTCTTCTGTCAAATGCCTGCCCTTCGTGAATCTATGTGCTGGTTCTGTCAGCTCTGCCTTCACAATATACTTCATCTCCCAACACCCCTCACTACCCCACCACCCACAGCTGCTTCCCTGGCCTGGCCACCACCACGGGGCACCTGCGGTGGCCCCTGACTAGCAGCCTTGCCTCCCTCCATCTATCCTCCATACAACAGCCAAAGTGATCTTTGACAATTAGAAATCTGACCATCCCATAGTAGAGTAAAAAACTTCTGACCCTAGTTTCCGAGGCCCTATGTTCCCCCTTTCATGTCTCACACCCCATCTCCTGGGTCCTTCTGCTCCACCACACCGACGACCTCTATGCTATCTTGAAGCTCCAACTGCACTCTGATCCCAGGGCCTTTGCATATGTTCTACCCTCCATCTGGAAGCCCCAAACTAATACCTATCATGTATGGGTGACTCCTTCTCATTGTTGGAGCTCAGCTCAAATTTCTCATTCTCAGAGAGGCCTAAATGTCCCTCCTAACTTTTTTTTTTTTAAGCTTAGTTTTCTTAATAGCACTTATCACTAAATGTATTATAAGTATTGTTTACTGTCTGTCTCCCCACTAGAATGTGAGCTCCAGAAGGGCAGGGTCTTTGTCTTGTTCTCCGTGGTGCCTCCCTTACCTAGCACAGGGCATGGTATGCAGTAGGCACTCAATAAATGTGTGTGAATGAAGAAACACCTTATATTTCCCCCCTTTCTTCCCTCCACCCCTGATCCCCATGGCATTGTGTGCGTCAGACCTGGACACGCCTTCCCTTGCACTGATCCCAGATCCCAGAATCCCTTCCCTCTCCCGGGCAGTTGCCATGATCACCTAGTTGGCCTGTCTTCCAGGCAAGGCTATGAATTCCAGTGCTGATACACAGGAGGAGCCCAATACATGCTTAAGTGGCTCTGTGGCCTTGAAGACAGGAGCCCCTGAGGTCCAGAGGTTATAGCAGAAACCCCCTGTCCTGACCATTTCAGCCCTGTGTCTGGGGTTTTCACTTCTGCGGAGTTTCCTGACCACTGAGCCCTTAGTTCCTTTTCCTGCCTCTGTTCCCCCTTCCCCCTGAGAAGGGGGAGACTCAGGGACCCCTACTGCTCCAGCTGGGAGTGACACTGACGAGCTGAGTCATACCTCACACCGATGCAGCCATTGATTCCGTTCTGCTGCTGAGGCTCATCCCAGGCAGGTGACTTGTTCGAAGTCACACGGAGACTGAAGCCTGAGTGAGCTTGAGACTCAGTCCCAGGGTTTTCATCAGTTCGGGCTCCACCAGACTCTGAATCCTGGTTCCCGGCCCCGCAGGGCTCAGGGAGCCTTGTGGAAGCTGAAGTCTGAGCCATCACCATGGCCCCCGCCTGGAAGGGTGTCTCTGATTGGATGACATGCCTCCCACATGCAAGAATCCCCTTCCCTGGGGTCTGGGCTTTGGGGCAAGGTATCCTGACGGTCTCTTCAGCTCGTTACATTGCTAAGCCCTTTAAAGGGTCCTGTTTATAAAACTCCCATCTCACCCCCAGAGAGAAGAGGAGGAGCAGAAAAGATTTTTTGAAGCAGCAAGATTCTCCCTCTGGGGCCAGAAGGGACCCTGGAGCTGACCTGGGTCTGCATTTCATGGAGAGAGGAAGTTACTTGTCCAAGGTCACCCCGCAAATCTGTGGCCCCTCTCTCTGTGACCCCAGTGCTGCTGGAAACCAGCCCTGGCCCCTTCTGGCCCCTTCCTTTCCTGAGATGCTAATCAGGAAATTTCCACAGTTGCTCCAGGGACAGGGTGTATAGGATTGGTGAAAGGGGGTGTTGGGCCACTGTGACTTTTGCCCATCAAGTGGCAGCTGAAAGGTGAGAGAATGATAAGATCAGCCCAGAGGCGCCATGTGGGGGAATGAGTAACTTGCCGGCCTCTCTCTGACCGGATTGGAGTGAGGGCCACAGTGAAGGTAGAAAACTGACCTGGAGTCCTCACCTCTGAGCCTTCCGCCCCACTGCCAGCCAGTGGGGGCGTGAGGACACGCTTCTCCAGAAGCCTCTCTGAGGGGGGCTAGAGATCCTGCGAAGGGGGTAGGCAGGCCTGAGGGGTCATTAAGAGGAGCCCCAAGAAGAGTCTTTTTAAAAAAGGAGAACACATGAAGATACATGAACTTTACAAAAAGCTACACAGTGATCATAACCTTTTGGGTTTGTCATTAAGGGCCTGTCATCCCCAGCTCCCCTCTGTGTCTGGTTGAGCTGGGAGAAGGCCCGGGAGCCTCCCCTTGCAGCCCTGACTTGGGGTACCTCTGTCAGCTGAGGGTTTCTATCACAGCTTCTCTCTGTCCTCTTTGCTTCTGACTCCCCTTCAATATTCATTCAACAAACATTTGTTGGGTACCTCCCCTGTGCTGTTCCAGTTGCTTGGGATTTTCAGTGAACAAGATAGGCCCAGATCCCTGCACCCATGGGCTTGCCTTCTAGCCAGCTGGACAAAATCTAGGTCCCCCTTCCCAGAAAAATGCACTTAGATATAAAAACTTGTCCACAATTGCGTGGGGCTCTTGGCCCCAGTTCAAGCACCGTCATCTTGGCGGGTAACTCCATAACACGGTTTGCTACTCCAACACAGTCCAAGCATCTCCACCTGCCTCCTTCTGCCTGGCCTACAGTTGGGCACACCTGTCCTGGGCCCCTCTGGACCGGAGCATGAGGGGACAGGCAGGCCCCTCTGTAAGTTCTCAGTCAACTAAGGCTGACTTGGTGTTGGAGGTCATGGAGTCCAGAGAACTCTAGGCATCTCGGAGAGCCCAAGTCTGAGAGGCAGGGCAGAGAGGGAGAGAAAGTGTGTCCCTCCATGTCCCTCCTGAGGATGGCTGGCACATGAGCATAAGCCAAGCTCAGTAGCCTGGAGCTGGCCGTGGCCTCCATCCATCCCCAGCCTCCGGAGAAGTGACTCATCCTTCAAGACAGGCTTCTGTCCCATCCCTGCCGTCCCCACCCTGCCCCTCCTCCAGGGGTGTCTCTCCCATTGCTGCCCTCACTCCACAGCTAGGCTGGGCTGCTTCCATGTCCTGTCCCCCATGCTCCCAGCAGCACCATCAGCGCACGCTCGCCTTCCCCCAGGTGGTACAGCAGACGCCCACACCAGTAACTCAACTCTGCTGTCGACTTTCAGGTTTCAACTTGGATTTCAACCCCCACTGCTGTAATAGCTCAGGTGCCTCTGGTGACCAGAAGGCTCCCCCACCAGCCCCGCACCCCCATGCATTCAAGGGGTGGCTCAGCGAGGCCTCAGAGCCTCAGGGGTGGCCAAACAGACAGGGGCCTCTGTCTGGGCTGGCCTGGGGG
The DNA here is from genome assembly GCF_030435805.1 of Mustela lutreola. Taxonomy (NCBI): domain Eukaryota; kingdom Metazoa; phylum Chordata; class Mammalia; order Carnivora; family Mustelidae; genus Mustela; species Mustela lutreola. The sequence continues at coordinate 27,059,862 of NC_081305.1, read as the reverse complement.
AGCACTGTCTCCTTGGGCTCTGTAACCAGTATCCTGGAGGCAGACCCAAGTGTGTGGGCTGGGGACCTAGTCATCCTGTGGGGCACTGACCAGTGACAAGCCCCAAGGACTCATCAGTCCTCGGGCGGTGGTGGGGGGGTGACCGATCACAGTTGGCACATGCTCAACTCTGGTTTGGGGGTGCTTGCCCGTGATGGTTTCTACACTCTGAGATGCCTTTGGAAGGACAGGCATCACTGAGAGTCAGAGATCTAAGTAAGAGAGATGAACCTGTTATATACATGTATCTTCTTCCTGTGCATCTTTTTGAAAGTCCTACTATTCATCTAGTCATAAATACTAAGTACCTAAAGAATTCAACTAAATACCAGATACCAAAATGAGAGGTTTTGGAAACTGCCAAGGGTGGGACCTCAGGTCATTAGACTGTCCCCAGGGTCCCTCATAGGACTTCTAAGTGTCCCCTCTGGCAAGCACTCCTTCATCGGGTCCTGCAGATGTCTTCTGCTCTCAGACTTGGAAGACCCCCCACCCCACACAAGGACCCAAAGCTGGGCATGTTTCCCGGTTTCCCGCTCTGTGTCTGGCGCTGGTCCAGCCCAGCCCTCGTGGCCCCAGGCAGGGCTGCTATCTCAGCGATCAAATGGTGGGTGGGACAGCAGGGGGCACGTGCTCTGCCTGCCGCTTGGTCCAGGGACCCCGCTTGCCAGCCGTGGTTGGTTTGGACCAAACTCCCTCCTCCTCCCTGCTGTGGGCCCAGCCTATAAAGCCACCCAGCATGTCCCCGCCGACCCTGGCCCCCGCCCCTGCCGCCCAGAGCCGCAATGGCAGAGCTGCCGGCGTCCGAGATGCCGGGGGACCCCGCGCTATGCAGTGGGCGCTTCACCATCAGCACACTGCTGGGGGGTGAGGAGCCCCCGCCGCCCACCACCTACGACAGCAACCACCTAACCCACGGCAGCACGTTCTACATGCGCACCTTTGGCTACAACACTATCGATGTAGTCCCGGCCTACGAGCACTACGCCAACAGCGCCCTGCCCGGGGAGCCCCGAAAGGTCCGGCCCACGCTGGCCGATCTGCACTCCTTTCTCAAGGTAAGCACCAGCTCAAGGACTGGCCACTTTCCTGCCATGTGACCTTGACCCACGTACCTCACTTCTCTGAATCTTGGCTCCATCACCCGGGCCATGGGGGCACCTGGGTGAATTCTTTGTGGGTTGGGACGCCTGCATGAAATGCGGGCGCGGAAGCTATAAAGCTCCGGACACATGTAGTAATGTTTTTTATGCAGTCGTTGACCACCCGATCAAAGAATCTTGGCCTCTCAGAGAGATAATGAGCTTCCCGACAGAGGAAGGGCACAAATGGAGGCTGTGCGCACCCGAAAAGGAGCGCAAGGAGGTGGGAATGCGGCAGGTCTGCCGCGCAGGGGAGGCTCACCGCATTTGCTGCGGGGGAGGCTGGACTCTGGAGGGTGGAAGACAGGGAGCAGGATGGTCATGGCCCCTGCCCGCCTGACCTGTGGCCTCTGGGCTCCCAGCAGGAAGGCGGCCACCTGCATGCCCTGGCCTTTGACAGCCGGCCCAGCCATGAGATGACCGACGGACTGGTGGAAGATGAGGGAGGCACCAGCAGCGAGAAGAATCCTGGGGAGCCTGTGCGCTTTGGCTGGGTCAAGGGGGTGATGGTGAGTCGAGTGTGGATGGGATGCCCCATAATGGAAGTGGGGAGAGAGAGCTCCATCCAGGCGCAGCTCCGACTCTCAGGTCTTGGCGGCCAGGGTAGACCCAAGGCCAGCCTGGGTCTGTCTCCCCATGGGCAGAGCGACTTCCAATTTTCCCTGGTTTTGTGCTTCTCAACCCCCATTTGCTCCCCAGATCGATACCTTGCCCTGGGAAAGATCTCTGGTTACTCACTTGTCCTGTGGCATTGGACAAGTTATTTAACTTGTCTGTGCCTCAGTTTCTTCACCTGTGAAATGATGAGCATTATGAGTTAATAGACCTGAACGGCTTGGTTCAGGGCCCGCTTTGGGATTATTAGTAGAAACTGTTTTCATCCACAGCCACCAGGGGGCAGCACTAAACACACAAATCCACAAGCCTGTTCTTGTCATTCTCAGTGATGGGAAACGGGAGGTTTCCTGTAGTGTACAGCACCAGTGAGTCTTCAAATAGCAAAAATCTAATGAACTTGGCTTTGGAAGGCTTTATGCGACTTTTCAGAGGGTATCGGATGAGAGTCAGAAGGTTTTGGTCCTGCTCTGAGAGGACAGTGCGTGGATTGTGCGGTAGAGGGAGGCCTGGGTTCTGACCTTACTCTGCCAACTGCCTGCTGGCTGTAGCTCCATCTGGGGAGTAGGCATCTTCCTCCCGGGCTGTGGGGTCAGAGCCTGGCGGGGCCCCATTCAGTATCTCCGAGCATAGAGAGGGCCTTAGAAGTCTCCCTGCCTTGGAAATGCCACATTCTCCTGCCCACCCCAAGAACTTGGCTGGGGCCAAATACCACATCAACACCCCCACCTCCCTGGAATTCAGTCTCAGCTCTAGCCTCTGGCTTTGCTTTAAATTTGGAAGCTGAAGTCACAGCAACCCAAGTGCTGTTTCTGCTTGTATGTGGGGCACTGTTTTAGCCGGTATTTGCTGAGCTCCTCCCAGAACCCGGGTCCTAGGGTGACAGCTCGCCACAGGGGCCATGGCTGGGGCTGGCAGACACAGGACCCTGGGCGTGGAGACAGTTGAGGTGTGATGAGGCTTGCAGCCAGTTCTCAGACCCCAGTGGGAGGGCAGAAAAGTGGGTGGGAGGGGCAGGTGAATCTCTGGGTACCCCTCCTCTCCCTGCTCCACAGAACTAGGGGGCCATGGAAGTAGGAGCACAGTGAAGTGAGTAGAAAGGACCCAGGTGTCCCCTAGGCCAACGTGCCCAATCCCATGCCATGACTGGGGACAGGGACTTATATTGTATGTTTGGTTGTGGGGTATTGGCCCATCCAGGTGGCCTCCAACTCTTCTCTCTTTCCCAGATCCGTTGCATGCTCAATATCTGGGGTGTGATCCTCTACCTGCGGCTCCCCTGGATTACAGCCCAGGCGGGCATTGGTGAGTGCCACCTCTCGGGGGAGGGGAGGAAGGGGAGGCTGTACCCGAGACCTGATCCTCCTGGGCCTCAGTCCTGAACTTGGGCTGCCGAGACCCCAGGCTTCTGTGGCGACAGATGTCAGGGAAGTGTGGCAGAGCAATCTAGACATGGAATCATCAGACCTGAGGCCTCTCCCTGACTCTCTTTGCCATCATTAGGTCACTTAACCTCCCTATTGCCCAGCATCCAGGTTAGGAAACTGGGCTCTGGGCAGACACCAACATTAGAGGGTAGCTCTGATGCTGTGTGACCCTGGACAAGTTTCTTAGCCTCTCTGAGCCTCAGTTTCCTCATCAGTCAAATGGCACTGATGATTGTCCCTACCTGACAGACCTATTGTGGGGTTTCTATGATGTCTTTAACAGCACAGGATTTGGCACCCAAAGGTGTTCATCGAGTGGTGATTATTTTTTATTACTGAAGGAGGGTGTCTTCCCTTCCATACCTAATGATCCTTTTTATAGTGACTCCACCGCTCCCTGGCTGTTCAGAATATACCAGGAGGGACACAGAGACCCATTTCTCAGATGAGAAAACCAAGGTTCGGGGAAAGGAGGTGACTTAGGTTGCATGGTGAACCATTCAGCTGACTCAGCTTCCTCGCATGGCCCTTCACCTGGGAAGTGCCCCGGCTGAGTTTCTATGGTGATCACCTCCCTCTCATCCCACAGTCCTGACCTGGATCATCATCCTGCTGTCGGTCACCGTGACCTCCATCACTGGCCTTTCCATCTCAGCCATCTCTACCAACGGCAAGGTCAAGTCAGGTGGGCCCCACCCCACCCCCAAGGCCCTCCCCTTTCCTGTTGCCCAGTCTTTAACCGGGGAATGGGTCTCTGAGCCACTCCCCCACCCCATCCCCACCAAAACGGGGATGCCCCAGGCCACTCCCTCTGATTCCAGGTGAAGAATTTGGGCCCCCACGGACGGCCTCAGTTATTCCCTGTGCTGTGAGCCATGGGGGTCCCATGGTTACCCTTTCCCAGCCCCAGCTTCTGCCTGTCCCAAGCCCACCCCAGCCAGCTGTCTCCTGGTTTCATGGCCCCCGCTCTGTCCCCAATAGGTGGCACCTACTTTCTCATCTCCCGGAGCCTTGGCCCAGAGCTAGGGGGCTCCATTGGCCTCATTTTTGCTTTTGCCAATGCCGTGGGTGTGGCAATGCACACTGTGGGCTTCGCAGAGACCGTGCGGGACCTGCTCCAGGTGAAGCCAGAGGGAGCCCGGGCAGCCTAACTCGCTCTCCCCCACCCCGTCTGGGTCAGTTTTATCTGTCAGAGACCACAGCCTGGTCTGACCACTGTGGGTGTCCGTAATGATCTCTTCAAATAATGGCCATTCCCAGACATCCCCCTTAGGGGTATGTGTTGCCTTTAGGGCTGACTTGTCTAGGCTGATGCAGCTCTGCGGGACGGGTGCCTGTTGGCAGGGAAGGGGTTTGTGTTTCTGTTTTGCTATGAGGGGTCCCCCATACTTGAGGTGAATCAAGGTGGAGGAGTCTGGGGGGGTTCTTGAGAGGGCAGCGTGCAGCCTGGCCTGTGTCTCATGCCCAGGAGTATGGCACGCCCATCGTGGACCCCATCAATGACATCCGCATCATCGGTGTGGTCACCGTCACTGTGCTGCTGGCCATCTCCCTGGCTGGCATGGAGTGGGAGTCCAAGGTGAGGAGGGGAGGTTGGGAGCGGTCCATTGGAGAAGCAGGAGTTGTGAGGCCTGGGTCCTGGGCCTGGTTCTGCCTCTTCTTGGTGTATTAGCTTGGCTTCTGGCTCTGTGGTTGTGACAGACAGACCCTAAAGCACAGGGCCTTGAACGAGAGTCATGTGTTTGTCTCTCCTGTAACGTGCAGGTGTGTGTGTCTTACAGGGCTCAGGCACCCAGACCGTTTCTGTCCTGTGGCCTCTCTGTCCCTGTGAGTGGCTTCCATGCACCTGCTCCACGGCAGCCATGGTCCAGTCAGCAGGGAGGGAACGGGGCCTTTTTCTTTTCCTTTCCGGGCCCTGCCCAGAAGCTGTGCATATCACTCTGTGTACATCCCATCAGCCAGAACTCAGTCTCATGGCCACAGCTAAGCTCAGCAGGGCAGGGAGGAGTGTCCTCATGTGAACCCGTACCCAACCAAAATTCAGAGGCTTGGCACTGTGGAAGGAGGGCAGAAGAACTATGGGCCATTGGTGGTCAGACTTGGCAGATCTGGCCTCTGACCCCTGCCCCTGCCTCACCTCTCTCCCCCTTCCTCTGGCCTCCAGCTCCACTGGCCTCCATCCTGGCTGAATGTCCCCAGCTTGTGCCCCGATAGTTCTGCATCTCACTCCTCAGCCTCCTTTAGAACCCTTGAAGACACCTTCATAGGCTCTGCTCATGTAGTCCCCCACACAGTTCCCATCACACCCTCATTCGTCCTCTAGAGTCATGTTCCATATTTATCAGCAAGACAAGAGCCTTGCTATACCGCCAACTCCCAGAACGGGTCATGCAACATGAATGAATGAATGAATGAATGAATGAAAGCAAGCAAGAGGGAGGGAGGGAGCCTGGGCAGGTTCTGTCCTGCTGGGGCTCCCTAAGCAGGTGGGGCCAGGTCATCTGACTTCTAGGGTCCTTTATTCTAGGCCCAGGTTCTCTTCTTCCTCGTCATCATGGTCTCCTTTGCCAACTACTTGGTGGGGACGCTGATTCCCCCGTCTGAGGACAAGGCTTCCAAAGGCTTCTTCAGCTACCGGGGTACGTGCAGGTTGGGGCCCCTGCCCATGGCTCCGGGGACAGGTACACTCTGCCCACCAATCTGCCCCATTCCGTGGGCACAGGGAGGATGGGACCCCCAATTCCCAGGACCAGAAGCTGCCAGAGAAGGGGAGCCTCCAGCCTTCCTGGCTGGGCCCAGCCTTCTGGGTGGCTCTGATTCAGACTTTGGTCTTCCAGCGGACATTTTTGTCCAGAATTTGGTGCCCGACTGGCGGGGCGCGGATGGCAGCTTCTTCGGGATGTTCTCCATCTTCTTCCCATCAGCCACGGGCATCCTGGCAGGAGCCAACATCTCTGGGGACCTCAAGGTGAGCAGAACGCCTGCCCTCCTGCCTCCTGGCCCTGTCGTACCAGGATCTCCCCTGGCCACTGAGGTGGGGCACTGAGACGGCAGGGTCCAAACCAACTCTGTTCACCCCACTCAATTCTGAGGTTGTTGATTGACACAACTCTGCTCTAGGCCTGGAGGACCACCCTGAAAAGGGCGGGTCTCCTCCCTAGTTCCTGGGACTAGCTTAAGGGGGAAGACTGAGCCAGCTTGACCTTCCAAAGCTGGTTCATGCATGTCTTTGCTGGGCTGGCATCCTCTCAGGGCTCTCCGCTGTCTTGGTGCAGGCCACGTCTGCTCAAAGTTCGAGGCTCTGGCCCACCATTGCTGTGTCCCCTGCCCCAGCCCTGAAGATCAGCTGCTTTCCCTGTGTTGCCCGGCCTGCCTCTGTGTCTTGGTCTCCGCTCTCTCCCTGGGATGTCTGACCTTTGTTTCTTTACCTTGAGAAGTTCTGTTCCTCTTTCAGACAACACCTGTACCCTTAAACCTCTCCCAGCCCTCGGTCAGAGTGCGGCTCCCCTAGCCTGATGACGCCAGACCATTTATGTGTCTCTTCCCCCTTCCAGTTCTCTTTATCTGGGGAACTGAGGCCTGCCTCTATGTCCCCATTCCCGGCTAAGTGTCAGACACATGGTAGGTGCTCAGTACATGTTTGTTGAGTGAATAGTGGTGAAACGTATTGACTGGGAGCTTCAGCGTGGGAATATAAGGTGCTAGAAGGTGGGGAAGAAGGAGAGACGAATGTTGACAGGGGCTCCAGCAAAACTGGGTGGAGATGGGGCTGGGCCGGGGCTTTGAAAGCTGAGAAGCCTAGTGGTATCTTTGCCAGGGCAGGATCAAGGAGACAGATGGGGTGCCAGTGGGGTGAATGGTGAGAACCTGGGTCGGTGCTGGGAACCCTTCCCCCCAGGCTCCAGTCCCACCTAAAAGGTGCTCTTTCATGCGTTTTCTTAAATGAATGAAGAATGGTGCCTTGGACTGTCTCCACCTCGCCTGGCTCTAACTGGGGGTGCTCAGGTGGTGCACAGCATGGCCAGGAAATCGGAGAGTGACTGTGTTTACTTGGCTCCTCTCCCTTCTCTGGGGAGCGAATAGCAGGGGCCTGGGCTACCTGCCTGCCCGGCGGTCCCTGCAGAGGTCAGTCTTGTGCTCAGATACTCCAGGTCCCCTGCCAGCGCTCTGACAGATCATCGTAGCCTAGCCATTTATCCACATGCTTTGTCCAGCCTCTCCAGTTACCAACCGGCATGGTATGCAGGCGTTAGGGCTAGGCAGCCGTCCAGGAACTAGGGAGTGGGGAGGAGGGGAGCACCTTGCTCTGTCCTGAGTGCCCTCAAGCCCTCCAGGGGCCATTTCCTCCTGGATCCAGCCCTCAGCCCGTTCTGTGAGACTGAGCGTCCTCAGTACAGGAGCAGCTCTCATTCGTGGAGACTTTAGGCAAGTCCCTTTAAACCTCTCTGGGCTTAGCTTTCCCAAATGTAAAAGGGGACCCGGAGCACCCCTTCCGCTTCCCAGAGCAGGGGCTAAGGATTCCACCTGCTGATTTATGTGACGTGCTTCCAACAGTGTCCAGCACAGAGGAAGTACGGAGAAGCGCTGGTTGTTCAGGTCATGGCCATTTTCCCCATGTGGCTGCTGGGGGCCTCATTCTTTACAAACATGATCCTTGGCGAGGGGCAGCTGTGAGGGCTCCTCACCTGCACGTTGGAGAGGAGCAGACCAAGCTCAGAGGGGGCTGAGCCTTGCCCAGGGCCACACTCCCACAGGTGGCAGAGGGGCTGGAGTAAAGGGGCCTCAACTTCATCATGAACTTCCCGTCCATGAGTAGTTTTTTTTTTTTTGGGATTTCATTTATTTATTTGACAGACAAAGATCACAAGTAGGCAGAGACACAGGCAGAGAGGAGGAAGCAGGCCCCCCGCCGAGCAGAGAGCCCAATGCGGGGCTCGATCCCAGGACCCTGAGATCATGACCTGAGCCGAAGGCAGAGGATTAACCCACTGAGCCACCCAGGTGCCCCTCCATGAATAGTTTTTGAGCACCTGCTTTGTGCCCGTGTCTTGTGGGTGCAGCAATAAACAAAACACAAAGACACCAATTCCAGTCCTCACGCAGCTGACATTCTGGTGAGAAAAATACAACCAGCCCCTCAGTTAGTGACAGTCCCCAACCCTTTAGCATTCGCGGAGCAATCTCATGACCATCGCCCCGTGCGATGGCCCAGGAAAGCTTTACTAGCTTAATTTTCTGCCAGGGAGACTGAGGCTCAGATTCAAGGGACTTCCTAGTGACTGCTGTCGGGTCTGTGTCCCACCTGCTATTGTCCCAGGGCACATCCCAGGGCACAACACAGTCCCCGCTCCTACCTGCTCACATTTATGAGTCCTTCCTGTGGGCTGCGTTGACTCTCATCTCACAGAGTGGGGTTGGGGGGCATCACTGAGGCTCAGAGAGGTTAAGGAGCTTGTCCCAGCTCACACAGCCAGGAGGAGAGGCTGGGATGTGGACCCACATGTGTCTGACTTGTGGCCAGGCTCAGAGATTTGGGGCCAAAATGTAGGAGCCGTATGGAGGTCTAGTGTAGCCATCTCCCGGGACCATTTTAACAAATGACCACAAATGCTGTGGCTTAAAACAACAGACATTTATTCTTGCTTGGATCTGGAAGCCAAAGTCCAGAATAAAGGTGTCAAGGGCCATGCTCCCTGTAAAGGCTCTCTGGGAGACTCCTCCTCTCCTCTCCCAGCTTCTGGCGGCTCCAACAGTCCTTCCCATTCCTTGCCTTGGATCTGTGTGTCTCTTTAGTCTCAACCACTGTCTTCCCACAGCCTCCTTCCCTCTGTGTGTCCTTGCCTGTTCTTACAGGAACACCTGTTGCTGCATTTAAGGCCCACCTGACCAAGTAGGACCTCAGCTTAACTAATTACATTTTGCAAAAGACCCTATTTCCAAATAAGATCATATTCTGAGGTTCTGGGTGAACATGAATTTCGGGGGACACCATCCAACCGCCTAGAGTTGGGATGGGAAGCTGAGCCAGCCAGCTGGCCTAGAGACCAGGGACTCTGTGTGCTTGACCTGGTCGAGCCATCCTGGTGCCCCCAGCAGGGCTGGCAGGGCCCCCACAGCTGAGACCTCAGCGGACCTGGAAACTCCAGAGCCCTTGGCCCCCCTCCAGCTCTGCCCTACCCGTCCCTCCTTCCCAGCCCCCGACCCTCAGAGCCACCCCAGTTGTCCCCTCCACGAGGAGGCCTTTTGTGGTTCCTGCCATGTTGCTCTCCACCCCCACCCCTTGGTCTCCAGTACACTTCAGTCTGCTCCGTGACAAGGGCCTTCTGCCCCATGTCGGCAGGATTCTGCCCGTACCTCCCTCCCTGGGGCCTCCAGAGTGGGGCCAGCCCTTGGTCATTCACTGTCCGACCATCAGCTCCAACTTGGGCTTCCAAGTGTCTGAGGCAGAGACCTGGGTTGTTGCCAGCCTTGATTGGACCCACCTATAACACTGAACAACGTCACGGTCCCTCCAAGCTCTGTCACTTGTGGTTCTACCAGCCGGCTGTGCAGAATGGCCCAGGAAAAGCTGGGGAGGTGCACAAGTTTGCTTCCCAGTGTCCATGTGGCCTGCCCCGGGGGTTGGGGTATATGCCTGGGGGAGAACCTGCTGGAAAAATCCCGGCCTGTGTTACTCCACCCAGGACCAGCCCCAGGGGCCTGAGGCTGTCGACCTTGGTGTGGTGGGAGCGAGCCACCCCTGGCTCAGGCAGCTGGGGCCTCTGCACAGCTTCCTGGCCTCAGTTTCCCCACCAGCGGGGGTGAGGATACTCTGGCCACTTTAGAGGAAGTAATGCATGAGGAAGGGTCTGGACGAGTGGAACACGTGATGTATGCATGTGAAGATTTGCTGTTTCTGCTAGGAAAATGCCAGAGGAGAGCCCTTCCTCGGTGGGGAGGGAGTTTGGGGCTTGTCTGTGGATTAACTGCTGCGGGAACTCACAGACCAGTTGGCGCAGGATAGTAACGAACCTGAAGCCCCGGGCCCTGGTCTAGGAGCTAGATGTGGATTAAGTCACTTAGCCGGCATCCCTGTGAGGCTGGAGGGGCTGAGGCATAAAAGAGCATGTCCACCACCCAGCTGGTCACCTGGAAGCTGGCTCCAGATCCCCCCACCCCCCACTTCAACACCCCCAGAGCCCGTGTTGGCCGGTGTTCTGGGGAAGCAGACATGGAGCAGGTTAGAGCTTCTCTCCATGCCTCCGGCTCCCAGCGCCCAGGTGTGCTTTCAGCCCCATGATCTTACTTGGGTCCCATCCTGCCCTGCGGTTGGCAATAGCAAGGGTCCTTCTTCCTGGGGCCCTGGGAAAGGGGGCTCTGAGAGGGGGCCGGGTTAGGGGTCACTGGCCCTCCCCCAGCCTCAGACAAGGGCAGGGCCTGGCAGGAGGCCCAGTGGCTGCCTGATGCCTTCCCTCCCTCCCTGCTCCTCCTCCCCCAGGACCCTGCTGTAGCCATCCCCAAGGGAACGCTCATGGCCATTTTCTGGACCACTGTCTCCTACCTGGCCATCTCGGCCACCATCGGTGAGTAGCTGTCTGGGACAGCTAGAAGGATTTCAGGGTGCTTGGCTGTCCAGCAGGGAGAGCTAGGCCAGGAGGACTTGGCCGCCTCAGGGAGTGGAACCTCAAACTTTATTTGGGGGGTTAGTGGTGGTGACCAGAACATCTTCAAGGGAGGTGGTAGTTTGTGGTGAGGGTTGGGTCAGACGAGGCTCTTCTGGTCCCTTCACACCTGAACTTACAGATGCAAGGGTGGGTAAATGCTCAAGGGCAAATTACACTCTGACCCAATGACTAATAATAATAATAATGATGATGGTGGTGGTGGTGGTTGAAGATGATACCAGCCACTGACTCAGCCATAAGCCCAGTCCTTTACGTGCCCATCACATTTAATCCGGGCACTACCGTGCCCACCATTTCACAGAGGAGAAAACCAGGGCTCAGAGATGTTCAGTGACCTGCCCAAGCTCACACAGCCACCAAGTGGTAGAGGCAAGCTTTGAACCTAAGCCTGGGCCATTGACACTTGCCTCTCGCTGAGGTCCTCATGATCTCCCATTAACCACCTTGTGAAGTAGGCTGTTCACAGATGGCCAAGGGACATGGCCCAGGGCGCAGCCAGTCTGGCCTCTTTTTTTTTTTTTTTTTTTAAGATTTTATTTATTTATTTGACAGACAGAGATCACAAGTAGGCAGAGAGGCGGGCAGAGAGAGAAAAGAGGAAGCAAGCTCCCTGCTGAGCAGAGAGCCCAATGTGGGGCTCGATCCCAGGACCCTAGGATCATGACCTGAGCTGAGGCAGAGGCTTAACCCACTGAGCCACCCAGGTGCCCCTGGCCTCTATTTTAAGGAGAACACGGGGACCTTAACAGGTCACTTCATGTTGCTGGGCCTCTGTAGAAGGACAATGACAACAAAGGCAATGGTGATGCTTTCTTTCCAGGGTTGTTTATGGTCTTTCGCTCCTGCATTTAGCTATTTGTATCTGCCATTACTGTTGTTATTATTATTTATGATTACATGCAGAAGGGGGATCGGGCCCCTCTGTAGCAGCAGCCAGTGTCTGGGGGTGGGAGGGGTGGAGGGAGGAGGGAAGGGAAGAAGGGGGGCTTCCCCAGGCCCTGCTCCCTCTTCAGGCTCCTGTGTAGTTCGTGATGCCTCCGGGGTCCTGAATGACACGGTGACCCCCGGCTCGGGCGCCTGCGAGGGGCTGGCCTGCGGCTACGGCTGGAACTTCACTGAGTGCGCCCACCAGCACAACTGCCACTATGGCCTCATCAACTACTACCAGGTACACGTGGCCTCTGCCGGGCAGTCTGCCCCAGACCGAGGCCGGAACAGGCTGGGACAGACGTGGTTTGGAGGGCTGGGCCCCAGGCTTGGAGGAAAGAGGTTCAGGCTCAGGTGGGGGCCCCTCTGGGCCCAGCCCCTGCCTCAGTGGGTCCTGGGATCCCCAGGAAAGGGGTGTGGACTCAGGCCTCAGAACCTAGCCCCTGCCTGCAGTGAGGCCTGGGGTGCCCTGCGTAGGGGCTCCAGACATGAGGGGCCTGGACCCTGTGTCCCTGCAGACCATGAGCATGGTGTCCGGCTTTGCGCCCTTGATCACGGCTGGCATTTTTGGGGCCACCCTCTCCTCTGCCCTGGCCTGCCTCGTCTCTGCTGCCAAAGTCTTCCAGGTGAGGCTGCGGAATGGGTCTGGCGGGAGGTTCTGGGAGGCACAAGGCCGGGGGGTCCCTGAGCGACTGCTGCATAGGTCCCAGGGTGTCACAGGACTAAGACAGTCTAGAGTGAAGGCAAAAGGGGGCTCGTGACCAACTGATACAGGAAGCAGCCCCTTCCCATGGTGTGCTTTGAACTACACGGGCATCGCCCACCCCAGAGTCTCCCTGGTGCAGCCTGGCACCCTGTCGGCACTTCTGCCCGCCCCGTTGCGCGCTGACGCCGTCCACCCCATCCCACCTTGCCTTTTTGCTCCCTCTCTGGAGAGGTGGGCGTGGGCGAGGAGATGAGGCCCATCCAAGAGACAGCAACCAGGATCCAGATTAGGGGAAGCGCCGGGCTGAGGTGGAGAGAGTAAGCAGAACCTGGGGGCAGGGAGGTGGGCAGCAGTGGGGGGAGAAGGGGGTCCAGCCCGGGATGCGCACGCCTTCCTGTGCCCACAGTGCCTGTGTGAGGACCAGCTGTACCCGCTGATCGGCTTCTTCGGGAAGGGCTACGGCAAGAACAAAGAGCCGGTGCGCGGCTACCTGCTGGCCTACGCCATCGCTGTGGCCTTCATCATCATCGGTGAGAGGCTGCGCCCAGCAGCTTGTGGGGGCTCCTCTCTGCGCTGCTCACCTTGGCGCCCAGTGCCCGGCCAGGCCTGGCAGGGAGTGGACACTCGGTGACTAGGCCTTGAGTGAGTGAAGCTGGTCATGGGGCCCCGCCCCTCCCCCCGCCTCTGGATAGGTGGCTCCCACGCCATGCCAGCCTAGTGGGGCACATCATTCTGTCAGAAGGGACCCTACCTTCTCTTGCTGATTCTGTATTCCTGTGTCCAGGCAAGTTGCCCTCCATCCCCACCCCCACCCCCAGTCCCCGGGTCTGAGTTAGTCCCCAGGACAACTCCAGAGCACAGGATAGCTCAGGGGAGCGGATACAGACAGCTGGATCAATAGCTCTGTCACTGGATGAACTCCACAACCTCATTTCCCAGACCTTGAGCTGCCAGACCCCCTTGGACTTCATGGTAGAGGATGCCCCAGGGGAGAGATCCCAGGGAACCAGTTAGTTAGATTGGTTTTCTATCCTGGCTTTGCCATATGCCAGCTGTGTAACCTTGGACAGATCATTTTGCCTCGGTTTCTTCATCTGCAGAATGGGAGCAATAATGCATAGCAGGGGTGTCACAGGTGGGCACAAAGAGACTTGTACACACACACACACACACACACACGCACGTGCACTGTATTCATAGATGCACACACACCCCAGTGCTTCCTGGTTTACTTAGCCAACAAGGCAGAACTTGCTAGGGGAAAGGTGGCCACACCAAGCCAGGGCAGTGGCTGTGCTGTGGCTCCCTGTGCAGGAGTGAGGTGGGGGCTGGCTGCTGGTGGTCCCGTGGCCCTGCCATAGCTGAATCCTTGTGGTTCACGCCAGCATCAGCAATCATGAGGCTTCCCTTTCCAGTCGATTCTCTGCTACTCAAGGGAGCCTTTCTGGACACTGGGTGCTCCTGGATCCTGAACCAGATGAAGAGGCAACAGGGCCACTCCCAGGGGATGGAAAACTCTAATCAGGCCTGCTGTCCCCAGATACACCCCTGCTTCCTGCTCATCCTACTGTCTTCCCCAATTCCGATTTCGAGTCTGATCTGAGTGGGTCTGACTACAGTTCAGACTGAGAACCACCATCTCGGACACTCTGGGGCATGGTTCTTGTGACAGTTCAAGGGACTCATGCTCAGAAGTCCTGGGACAGAAGAGGGGTCTGTCATGTTTGGGGATTTCCCCGAAAGCAGGCCCCTGGAGCAAGGAAACATGCCAAAGTTTGTCTGGGGGTGTCGGGGCAGTGGCGGCCGAGTGAGACAGGGAAGGGAGGGACCCGGTTCTTGAGTGGGTTTTCACTGTGGGTGGAACTGTGTGTGTCCTAAGGTCCCAGAGTTTCAGATAAAAGAAGACATGGGTCTTGGGTCACATTGTAAAATATATATCTTACTGTAATTTGTGGTTGTAAGAAAAGTATGACAGCTACTGTCCTTGGTTCTCTCATAGTATCTCCCATTTTTCTCTATCTTGTTAAGAGATGGCCTTTTACAGTAAACAAAGCATCAGCCCTTTGTTTCACAAAATGATGGGCCCATTTCACAGATGGGAAGGTTGAGATGCACTGAGCCTCTGGGGCCCGTCTGGAATGCCCCAACTGCGAGGGAGGGCACCAGGCGACTCCCTGGCAGGTTGCCCAACCGACTGTCCTCTCTCCCCCGCCTGGTCGCTGCAGCTGAGCTCAACACCATTGCCCCCATCATCTCCAATTTCTTCCTGTGCTCGTACGCCCTCATCAACTTCAGCTGTTTCCATGCGTCCATCACCAACTCGCCTGGTGAGCAGCTCCCTCACCCCTCTGTGGGAGGAGGCATATGGGGCGGGGGCAGGGGTCCGGGAGGGGCGGGCACATCAAGGTCATCTCTCAAATCGAAACCAGTTCAAGGGACCACTCAAGTCATAATAATAATAGCAGCTCTCATCTCTCAAGACCGTGCGCTGTACGCCGAACACGGATTCATACACTGTTTACAGGATGCAGAGATTTCTTTAGTGCCCTCCTCCACCAAATTTACAGGAGTCAAGAATCTGACTCCCCAGAAAAGGAAGAGAATTGTCCAAAGTCCCAGGTTTTGCAGGTTGCCCTTTGCACAACTCCAGGGGTGTCGCTCAGATACGTCATTGACTTGTATGTTTATTCTGAAAAATTTCTGGCAAGTGGCAGTAAAGTATCCCGAGAAAGGCTTTTTCTGATTATCCCCAAATTGTCAAAGGGCTGGCTGCCAGGCCACCTTTTCCTCAGCCCGGGGACCGTGGTGCCCCACAGTTGTGCCACGGGCCAGCTGTCCCTGGCAGCGGCCCTGGTATGGCCCACTGGCGTGGAGCCAGGCAGGATCACGCCCTTCCCTGCTCTCTTTCCCCCATGGCTCCGTGTGACATGGCCATATTTGGATGCCTCCTCCTTGGTGTAGCCTGTTCATTTGGCCAAATGACAGCCAGGGCGGGCGTGCGGTCCTCCCCCAGAGCCTCCAGTCCAGCCTCTGGAGACCCAGCGGTGGGGGGCGGGGGGGGAGGGGGGGGACTCTGGCTCTAGGCACAGGTGGCAGGGCCAGGGTGGTGCTGGCCCAGGAGGAAGCTCCCGAGCGTGCCCACCAACCTGCGTCCTCTGACCAGGGTGGCGACCCTCGTTCCGATACTACAGCAAGTGGGCGGCGCTCTTTGGGGCGGTCATCTCCGTGGTCATCATGTTCCTTCTCACCTGGTGGGCCGCTCTCATTGCCATCGGCGTCGTCCTCTTCCTCCTGCTCTACGTGATCTACAAGAAGCCAGGTGTGCAGTCTCATGTTGCCCAGGGCTTCTGGTGCCCCTTCTCCCCGCTGAGGGCACCCAGCCAGCCATCCTGCCCTTCAGCTCAGCTAGAAGGCTTGCATCAGGCTCTGTGCTCTCAAGGGCCCTGTTCTGAGCCTCCAGCCTCGTCCTTTCCCGTGGGGCGAGGAGACTGTGGGAACGCGCCTGCTCAGAGCCCACACCTTTACTTCTGGACCATCCCCCCCCAACCGTGGCACCCAGGACCCTGGAATTGTCTGCCCAGGGCCATCCTCTTGAAGTGGCTGGGGGCACATCCAGGCCTGGGGGTGGCCAGGAGCTGGCTCACCGAAGGGCAGGTGGACACAACGTGGTGTCTATATGTACACAAGCAAGCATTCCCAGGTGACAGTGATCTGGGGACAGGAGGGAGAACCCCAGGAAAGCTTAGAATTCTAAATCTGAACGTAGCCTTCCAGGTTATTGTCTGTTTGTCAAGGGAGCTGAATATTTTGCACAGTTTGAACTTTGTATTTTTTTTTTTTTAAATTTTATTTGTCAGAGAGAGAGCACAAGCAGGGGGAATGGCAGGCAGAGGGAGAAGCAGACCTCCCACTGAGCAGGGAGCCCCATGCAGGGCTCCATCCCAGGACCCTGGGTTCATGACCTGAGCAAAGGCAGACGCTTAAGCGACTGAGCCACCCAGGCGTCCCCAGAGTTAAATGCTTTGTAGTGTAACTTATAAATATATGTAGCCATATGTTATGTGCAAACATTAGGAAGAGATCTGCAGGCTGTCCACCCACCAGACAAGACAGCCCAGCTCCCACAGTGCCTGATTCCTAAAGAAGGTCAACATTCCCTCCCTCAATACAGCTGGTTTCTCCCGGGGATTTCTATAAAATTTTGAGTTTGATTTTTTAAAAAAGATTTTATTTATTTATTTGAGAGAGAGAGAGTATGAGAGGGGAGAGGGTCAGTGGGAGAAGCAGACTCCCCACTGAGCAGAGAGCCCGAGGTGGGACTTGATCCTGGGACTCCAGGAGCATGACCTGAGCTGAAGGCAGTTGCTTAATCAGCTGAGCCACCCAGGCGCCCCTCTCTTGGGGATTTCTAATCTTGTGCCCACCCTCCCACCCCCTTCCCCGCTCAGAGGTGAACTGGGGTTCCTCGGTGCAGGCCGGCTCCTACAACCTGGCCCTGAGCTACTCGGTGGGCCTCAACGAGGTGGAGGACCACATCAAGAACTACCGGTGAGCGCAGCCATGTCCAGGCCACCTATCACCTGCCCCAAGCAGACCCGGGGTGGGGACCACCCAGCCTCAGAGAGGAGCACTGCCCCCGGCGAGGGGCCTGGGATGCCATTGCTTGGTGGGGACCAAGCACGTCTAGTGACCTCTCTGTACCTGAGTTTTCACAGCAGAGTATGTTCTTCGAGATGCAAAGGGCTACCCAAGAATGATCTGGTGTTGTAGTCCCCATCACAGTCATCTGTGAGGCTGACCGTGACGAAACTCTCCTAAGCGAGGAGAGTTGTGTGTCCGGGACTCCTTCCCACCAGGTGGTAATGCCCGCAGTCAGCCATATGTATTTGTGTTGTATTGCTGCTCAAAGTGCCTTACGCCACCTTACCACAGCCCTCTGGGGCCTATGACATTATTAACCCCAGTGGCTGATGAGAACACAGACGCACAGAGAGGTTAAGTAACTGGCCCGAGGTCACACAGCTGGTGAGTGACCAATTTTGTTTGGCTCCAACTGAGTCTGGCAGTGGCCCTGGACCATGAGCCTGGGCTGCCTCTTCATCCAGAGGCTGAGTCCCCCACGCACCCACGTGGCACAGGGATCTTGTA
Organism: Mustela lutreola; assembly: GCF_030435805.1. NCBI lineage: Eukaryota > Metazoa > Chordata > Mammalia > Carnivora > Mustelidae > Mustela > Mustela lutreola. The sequence goes on along the minus strand of NC_081305.1, from coordinate 27,042,194 downwards.
AGTGATGTGCCCCCCCCACCCCCAGCCTTTATTCTCCCCGCCACCTGCGATTTGCGCCCAGATCCCCGTGGGCTCTGTGCAGGTGGCTCATGCCTTTTTCCCTTCCGCTTCTCAGTCCCCAGTGCCTAGTGCTCACGGGACCCCCCAACTTCCGCCCGGCCCTGGTCGACTTTGTGGGCACCTTCACCCGGAACCTCAGCCTGATGGTCTGTGGCCACGTGCTCATCGTGAGTGTCCCCTATAGGTGGGGAGGGGCCCACTTAGAGGAGCCCCTGGGCTTGAAGTCCACACTTGGACAGGGGGTGGGGGAGGCTGTGACTGTGAGGAGGATTGGGGGGTGGAGGAACTATGGAGCAAGCAGAGCCCACCAGACCCTGCTGTGGGCCTGGTTCTCTCCTCTCCCCTGTCCCCGTCCCTCCCTTCTCCCCACTGCCCTGCCTCTTGCCTGCTCCCTCCATCTTCCTTCCCCCACCACCCTCCTCCTTCCTCCTCCTCTTTCCTTCCCCTAACTCCATAGGGGAAAGTGGGTACCTCTGGGTGCGGCTGAGCCCCTGGGGCAGCCTCCAGGGAGGAGAGAGGCTGCATCTCATTAAGAACAGAGGGAGAAGGCAGCTCCCGATGTCCCCTGCCCCCACCACCCACAGGGACCCCACAAACAGAGGATGCCTGAGCTCCGGCTCATTGCCAATGGGCACACCAAGTGGCTGAACAAGAGGAGGATCAAGGCCTTCTACTCAGATGTCATCGCCGAGGACCTCCGGAGTGGTGTTCAGATTCTCATGCAGGTGCCATGAGTTCGGGACTTCCCCCAGGACTCAGTGCTTGGTGTGACAACCTGGAAGGCAGGACGTCCCAAGGGGCTAGTTGAAGCTCCCTTTGCTGCAAAGGGAGTGCCTGCCTTTCTTGTCTCCCCAGATATGCTGACTCAGGGCACTTTCTCACGGTACCCAAGGGCCTACGGGAAACTGAGCTGGAAGCCTGTGGGGCCTGTGTGGTCTTGAGCAATTCTTGTTTTCCTTTTTTCTTTTTTTAAAAATATAATTTACAGTCAACAAAGTGAAAAATATTAAGTGTATAGTTTGATAAATATTTACATATGCATATATACCTAGTGGTATGAAGCCACCACTCAGATCAAGTTCTAGAACATTCCACCGGGCAATTCATTTCCCTGCTCAGTTTTCTCAGTTGTAGAATGAGATGCATAGATAAAATCACAGTTGTTAATCCTGAGCCAGCATATCAGAGTCATTTCTAATAATTCTAAATATTTCTCATTTAAAAGAGAAGAACATACAGGGTCTTCTTTGAGGGGGTGTATGAAAATATTCTGAGAGTAGATAGAAGTGATGATTGTACAACATTGTGACTAAACTGAATTCTACTATATCCTTTAAAACGGTTAATTTTGTGTTATATGAATTTCACTTCAAAAAAGTTTTTAATATTTTTAAGCATTAAAAGAAGAAGTATAAAAGATGTAGAGGTGAGATGACTTGGGGATACTCTAAGGCTGGCATCCAAATTCAAGTCCCTTGGGATGAGAAATAATTTTCTAGAAAAGCAGAACTGGGATAATCCAGAGCTAAAGGGACAGTGTGGTCATTGTAGCTTCACCTCTCTCCTTGGTGTGTCCAGGCAGGCAGGACCCTGACTGGCGGGATGTGATTCCTGAGCCCTCGCCACATGGTGAGGAGGGCAGTTGGGGCTGAGAGGGCCCCACCGTAGTCACAGAACAGAGCCGCTGTGGGGCACGAGGCCCGGCCCCTCACCTCCCCACGATACTCTTTGCAGGCCGCAGGTCTCGGGAGAATGAAGCCCAACATTCTGGTGGTTGGGTTCAAGAAGAACTGGCAGTCGGCTCACCCGGCCACGGTGGAAGACTACATCGGCATTCTGCAGTGAGTGAGGGCATGAAGGAGGCAGGGCCTGGGGTCAGCTGATTAGGTCCTTTGGTGTTTCTGGGCCTTGGGAAGCAGGGGGGATGCATTGGAAGTTATAAGAAGCTGGTTCAAAGCTGAGGAGGAAACAGACCCACTGAGGGCTCACCACTCTGACCTCTAGGCCCTGGGCACCAAGCTGGGCAGGGAACACACAAAGAAGGAGAATAGATGAGACATAGTAGGGAGCAGTGGGGACTGTGGCAAACTGCCGTGAGTAGCAACTATTGGGCGCCAGCCAGTTGTGCCCAGGCAGAAATGTGGGCCCAGTGTTGCCAAAGCTTCTGGTTTCTTAGAAGAGCCAAAAAGATGGGTTTTTAGGTGAGAAACTTGGACTATGGAAGACCTGCCAAGAGCCGGCCCTTGGGCTGTGAGGTGGTGACACCAAGCAAGAGGTGAAACCAGACCTCCCAGGAGGCAGTGGTATGGGGAACGGGACCATGAGGAGAAAGTCCCTGGGGACTCTGGGCTAAACTCCAAACCTTTTCTCCTTTGGCTCCTCCTGGGCAACCTCCAGAAAATGTCTGCCTGAGTTGCTTTTCTGTGTTGATGTGGTATAGCGAGGCCGTGTGTAGTAGTGTTTAAAGAACAAAGGCTGGGGGGCCTGGGTGGCTCGGTCATTGAGCATTTGGCTCTTGATTTCGGGTCAGGTCTTGATCTCGGGGTCATGGAATCGAGCCCCACATTAGGCTCCCTGCTCCGTGGGGAGTCTGCTTGAGATTCTCTCTCTCTCTTTCCCTCTCTCCCCCTCTGCTCCCCCTGCCTTGTTCATGCATGCTTTCTCTCTGAATCTAAATAAATAATAAAAATAGAAATCTTTTAAAAATTAATGAAAAGAAAGAAGGAAAGAGGAGAGGAGAGGAAAAAAAAGGAAAGAATGGAAAGGAAAGGAAGCTGAGCTTTGGGGACCTGGGACCTGCTTCCAGGTCCGCTGTGACCCAGCCACCTGACCCAGCCACCCAGCCACAGTCGGGCGTCTCAGCTGCCTCTGACAGTGACAACAGGTGGTAGAGTCTGTTCTCCAGCATCCCCCCAACTCCAATGCTCCAAAACCCCAAAATGCTAGGGCCTGAGAAGTGTCTGCCCCAAAGACACGTAACCAAAGGACTCCCAGAGGGCAATGCCTGACCCATCAGATCAAGCCCTACTGGTGGGCTCTGGGGCCCTCTGTCAGCTGGGCAGTGAATAAACTTCTGGGGTGGGAATCTTCTAGACGTTCCCTCTGACAAGCTGTTGCTGCCTCCTGAGCAAGGCCATTCCTACGTACACCTACGTACACACTCGGGGTTCTGTCTCAGCAATTCGAATCTAAAGCCAGCTGCCCACTTTCTTAGCGTATCTCGTGGGCTAGTTACTCCCTGAAACTCGAGTTGTGCTCCTATAAGATAAGGTTAAGTATTCCCATGCCCACCTCTGCTAGCAGGCTTGTGTAGACTATCCAAATATATCAGGAGGACAGGCCCACCTTGCAGACTGGCCTGACTTGGTTTCCTGCTGAGTATAAGATCCGCAGCACCTCCTGGTGCCACAGACCATAGAGCTAGACGGGCCCTGGTTGGGGGCTCTCGGGTTCTGCTAGCATGTTACACAGGTGGGGAGACTGAGGCCCTGAGAGGAAGAAGTGATATGACAGGAGGCAGGGCCAACTGTAGACATCTGGTCTCCTGGGGGCTGGGGGCTAGGGGCTGGTGGCTGGGACCAAGGGGAGCCTGAACCCACCTCTTCTCTTTCCAGTGATGCTTTTGACTTCAACTATGGAGTGTGTGTCATGAGGATGCGTGAGGGGCTCAACGTCTCAGAGGTGATGCAGGCACACAGTGAGTACATGCCCTACCTGCTTGATGCCCCTCACAAAAACCAGAATGGGATTCTAGAAAGTTCTAGAACCCAATTTTGTAAGAAAAGATTTTATTTATTTGAGAGAGCAAGCAAGAGAGACCCTGAGCAGGGAGAGGGGCAGAGGGAGAGGGAGATACCCCGCTGAGCAGGGATCCCGATGTGGGGCTCGATTCCAGGACCCTGGGATCATGACCTGATCCAAAGTCTGTTTAACTGACTGAGCCACTCAGGCACCCCTAGAACCCAGTGGGGAGCCTTCTGTCTGTGAAATAGATAAATAAAATAGTAAAAAAAAAAAAAAAAGACAGCAGAACATGAAAATACAGAGAAAGACCACAGAACCCAGGTGTTTTGGTCCCCAAGACCCTCCCGGAGCACCGAGGAGGGCTGTTTACTTCTAGTCACACAGGGGTCTGCAGACTCTGCATTGGTCACATGTGGGGGACTGAAAGAAATCATAAAATGGGAAACAAAAGGGGGCGGTTCCGGGGGTAGAGGGACTGAGAGGTGTGGAGGCCAGAAGGAAGCGGGGGTTGCGGGAGAAGCAAGGGGGAGGCAGAGGCCAGATCAGGGGAAGGTGAGGGGTCAGGACTTTCTTTCTCATGGAAGGGTTAGCCTGGGAGAGGAGGAAGCCAGAAGTGCCCCCTGGTTGAGGAGAGCCCGGGAACGAAGCCGCCCCCTCTCTTGCAGTTAACCCGGTGTTTGACCCCGTGTTTGACCCTGCGGAGGACAGCAAAGAAGCCAGCACCAGCGGGGCCAGGCCGTCTGTCTCAGGCACGTGTCAGTCCGCACGCCACCCAGAGGCTCAGGATGCTCTCCCGTGGTGGGGCAGCCAGTGGTGGGCCGTGAGGGAGCCTGGTTGTGGGCAGGACCCTTGGGTTGGGTAACCAGGGACCGGAGCAGGTGGGCTTGGGCAATATTCCACCTTGCAGCCCTCCTCAGGAATTCAGTGTCCGGGCATTGTGGGAACCCACCCAGCTGGCTCAGCAGCCTATGTGAAACCCCTCCAAGAGGTCCCCTGGCCTCGCTCAGAGGTGACAGGCAGGGAGGAGAGGAGCGGGCTTCTCCCTCCGTCCTCTGCCACTGATGGTCTGGGAGGCAGGCCAATAAGGGAGGGGTACATCCCAGGACAGCATGCCCGGGACCCCTGCTCCTGGTCCAGCTGGCTGAGAAAGGGTTTTCAGGGTCCCACTGTCTAAGAGCTGGGGACTGGGCCGGTCCCCACCATGCACGCCCTCAGCAGGGTGCTTCCTGCCACTGTGTGCTGGTGGGGGTGGGGGGGGACGATAGCGAGCCCACCTCACGCAGCAGCTGGCTCCATGTTCAGACACAGTCAGGTGTGTGAAGGTGAACTGCTCTCAGGTGACCCCCCCCACACACTCCTGCAGTGGACCCAGAGGCCCTGGGGCAGGAGGAGCAGGCCAACACCATCTTCCAGTCTGAGCAGGGAAAGAAGAGCATTGACATCTACTGGCTATTCGATGACGGAGGTCAGTGTCTGCCTGGTTGGCAGCTCTCCTGGGGACCGCCTTCCCTCCATGGCCTATACTTCCTGGCTGCTCCGGACAAGGTCCCTGGAGGGACCCCAGATCCCAGCAGGGGGAACTAGTGACCCTTGGGCTGGAGGAAGCCTGGCTGGGCCCCTCTTCTTGGTGTAAACTGGGACTTTGTCAGAGGAGCTGAGGTCAGCATGGGATGGAACCTTAGGGGTTCAGATGAGAAGGACCTCAGGGGTCACAGGCCCCTGCCAGAAATGGGGGGGATGCTGTAGGAATGTGCTTCACTTCCTAGAAATATGCCCTCTCCCATTTTTCTTAAAACACATGCCTCTTGGCGTTATTGCTCTGCCCCGATAGAGCCCTGCCCAGACAGAAAACGCTTTGGGTCCAGGAGCACATGTCCGACGAAGGGTAGCTTCTGTAGACCAAACACTTGCTACACGGTTGACACTAAGTGTGATCCCTAGGCAGGAACTGTGATGAGACCTGTTTACAAAGAAGGAAACTAAGGCATAGAGCCGTGAAGTAATGGGTCAGTTGGTGCGGGTTATGCAGTGATAAGGGACAGCTGGTCCTTGGCCTCCTGTGGAGAGATGACAAGCAGGGGTGAGGGTTTCCAGCCACTGGTGAAATTTTTAACCTTTAAAACAATGTGCCAGCAATCCAGATTTTCACATGAAAATCCCCCAGTTATTAAACGCCAGCTCATGGATTTCAAGACATCACACAGGCCACATGAACCCTGGCCCAGAGACCCTCATGAGCTTGGTTTAGTCTAGCGCCCTCCTTACACAGATGGGTAAACTGAGGTCCACAGAGAGGAAAAGGGGTGCCAGCGGCAGAGCGGGGCGGAACCCAGAGGGTGCTCTATCTATCCTGAGAGCAGTTCCCCCTTGATGCCAGGCCTCACCCTCCTCATCCCCTATCTTCTCGGCCGCAAGAAGAGATGGAGCAAGTGCAGGATCCGTGTGTTTGTGGGGGGCCAGATCAACAGGATGGACCAAGAGAGGAAGGCGTAAGTGGGGAGCGCTGGGGGGAGGGGCCGCACAGGACCAGCACCGTCCCAGCTCTGCCCAAGAGTAACCCCTCTTGCTCTCCCCGACCTGTGCCACTGCCCCCTCCAGGGGGACCCAGCCCTCTCCAGGTCGCAGCAGAGCTGAGGGAGCTCTGGGCAGGCACAGGTTTCTGTCCATTTTGGACGTTATTTTGCTGTCCCAGTGCTCTCCTTTAATAAGATGCAGACGCCCTAGCTCCATGACGGGAAGGATTGTTACATTGTAAAACCACAATCTGCTCAAGGAGAAATCTGTGTGAAATGAAGGAGGGAGAAGGCCCTTCCTGGCTGAGAAATGAGGGGGGGGGGCACTGAGGCTCCTTCAGGACAATGTCCCCACCCCAAGCTTGGGATGCTGTGGCTGGTGAGACAGGAGGTATTTAGTGGCCAGAAGCTGGGACAACAAATGCCACTGGATTTCTTAGAGAGAAGTGACTTTTATTCTCTCCCAACGGTGTGGCTCCTTCTGCAGAAGAAGGGCTTTCTGCTGGGGAACACAGGCTCATCTGTCTCAGCCAGAGAGGACGGGCCTGGCTGGGGGCCGGGCCGGGCAACGGCAGAATTGAGCTCAACCAGCCAGAATTTGGTCATGTTGGGTTATTTACTTGGGTTTTCTTGATCACCTCTTTCTGGCAAGAGATGCTGGTTTTCTTTTGAAAATTGCCATATGAAATTTCCAGGTGCAGGTAAGTAAGAATGTGAGTAGATTTAAGCAGAAAAAGTAAATGGAAAGGTAGGTAGCTCAGCCTTATTTAGAACAAGGTCAAGTGAGGTGGAAGGTTGTGGGTTGGGAGACGCTGGAGGGAGGGGGCAGCTGGGTAGGAACAATGGGTAGCTTGCTCAAGGTCACGGCATGCATTAGCCAAAGGGAAAAAAAACTCTGCCGGTCTCTGGTGTGTTCTGCCACTGTCTGAGCCCTGATGTCCCTGGGTCAAGACCTCTGGGCATGTGCCACCAGGACCGCATCCCCATGACCCCTTCTCGGTCACTCCCTGTGTAAGTTAAGGGCAACTAGCAATCTCCTCTCCTGATCCTCACCCCTGCTGAGAACCTCTGTGGTCTCCAGGAGATAAAGAAGTCCAGAAGGCTTCTTCATAGGCTCAGCTCTCTGTTGTAGCCCCGAATGCAAGCCTGAGCTAGTGGAGCTCAAGGCTGTGGCACCGGGGGATCACGGGTGTTCTGCACATGAAGGGTGTGGGATGTCCTCTGCCTCCCAACTGTCCAGCCAGGCCAAACCCTCTGGTCTCCTTGTGACCCCGAGGCCAGGCTGGTGCTGCCTCCGGCTGGGTCCCTGCCCAAGCCTGCCACCCCCACACTGCACACCGGCACATCTGCTCACAGCTCTGCTTTCCTAATCTCCCTCCCAAGTTCGGGGTCCAGCAGTGGCTTGACGGCTGGACCTTAAGGTTTATCCCCCATCCCTGCCCCCCACCCAGCCAGCCGCTCGATGCTCCTGCCCCACCTTCTACACCCCCATGCCCTCACTTATTTATTTGGACTCCCCACCCCCATGCACTCAAACACTGCCAACTTGTTCTGGGGTATCCCCAAAGCCACATCCCGCTCCAGATTCTGATGCACTGGATAGGCTAGAGCCAAGGCAGGTGTATTCTTCCAAAGGCTCCTTGGCTGATTGCACTGTGGACATTCCTACCACGCCCCCTTTGGCCTATAATGATCTTGTGCACCATGCACCGTCCAGCTAGATTGCTACCTCCTCCGTGAAGCCTTCCCTGACTGCCACCAACCACAGACCCACAAATGGCATCTCCACCCCTGTTACATGCAGAGTCAGTGCCACATGCACAGGCTCGCTCCTCCTGGTTCTATACTTCGTTCATGGGTATCATCTCGGATTGAACAGACCACCCTGCAATTTCCTTCTTATCCCTTGCACCCTTGGTCCTCGAAGTGTTCTCCGTGGATCGGTTTCCCCATCACGTGGGAGCTTGTCAGAATGCAGAATCCCAGGCCCTACCCCAGACCAGATGAATCAGACTCTGTATTGGACCAAGGTCCCCGGCAGATGTACAGACATTAGAATGTAGGCTGTGCTAGTGCAGAGGTGGCCACCAGGTGCTTGGGGAAATACTGCTCAATCCCTTTTCTTTATCGTTTGTCATCCTCTGACCTGCTTAATCAACCTTTGTCTCTTGTCCGCCCCTGCCCAGGTGAGAACGTCCGCTCCCTGGGGCCAGGATTTGATCTGTGGTTTTTCACTGCTGGGTCCTCGATAGACATTACGAACTCACTGAATAGACGCATATGTGTTTTAAAATCTCTGTCTCCCAGGCTCATTTCCCTGTTGAGCAAGTTCCGACTGGGATTCCACGAGGTTCACATCCTTCCGGACATCAACCAGAAGCCGCGTGCTGAGCAGTGAGTGCTCTGTGTTGACTTCCTTCCCAGGCAGGAGAGCCAGCTGTATGCCCCCACACACCCCTGTCTGGTGAGCCCTGGGCAGACAGGGCTCAGGGCAGGCAAAGAGGATGGGGAGTTTGCAGCCTTTTACTTTCCCATTGAGGTTTCTTCCTTTGCGTATCAGAGCTCAGGTCTTTGCCAGAAATAGCCCTGGGCTGGAGGACGGTGAATGTTCACGTTTGTGCTTTTCTTGGAGCAAGTGTTTAATTTCATTTATTTATTTTTAAAAAGATTTTATTTATTTATTTGAGAGAGAGATTGAGAGAGAGAGGGGGAATGAGAGAGAGAACATTAGTGGAGAAAGGTCAGCGGGAGAAGCAGACTCTCTGCTGAGCAGGGAGCCCAATGTGGGACTCCATCCCAGGACTCCAGGATTGCGACCTGAGCTGAAGGCAGTTGCTTAACCAACTGAGCCACCCAGGAGCCCGGAGCAAGTGTTTTAAAGCTGGTGCAAGTCTCAGCTGTTCTGCCCCTTGAGTGAGGGAAAGCAGGTGTTTCATCCTCAAGGGACTCCACCCCCAACCACCCCCGGACCGGGGGTGGGGGGGGGGATGGGCAGGGTGGGAGCGGGTCTCTCGCTTCACACTTCACACTGCTTGCTACTCGTAAATTTCTTAAATTTTCTCCAGCACCCTGAAGCGTTGTCATAAAGCAGTGGTTCTCAAACTTAGGCGCACATCAGAATCTCATGAGGACTTATGAAAACACAGCTTGCTGAGTCCCCCTTTTCCCGCCCCCGCTCCAAGATTCTGAGTCAGTAGGTCCAGGGTAGTGCCTGAGAAGCTGCATTCCTAACAAGCTCTTGGGTGCTGGTCCGGGCGCTTCACTGGGAGAACCGCTGTCTTAAAGACAGTCTGTGTAAAGTGCTTCACACAGGGTCCAGCCCCAAGTCAGTGTTCAGTAAATGGTAGATCTATGGCCTTTGCCCTCTAAACCTTGACCTTTTGGAGGTCTTGGCTGCATTATGGACTTGCTTCCTTCTCTAAGCCTTGCCTAACTGAAGTTCCTCAAAAAGGAGCCGTGACTGGTCCAGCTCATCCCTTCCCATGAGGCCAAGGTGGAGGTTGCTACAAAGCCTGTTTCTTGGCTACCTTTGCTCTAGTTGGCTATGTCCTGGGCTGGCAGAATCACATGCCCAGAAACACGTGGCTAGAGGCCAGGAGCCATGGCAGAGGCACATGCCTTCCATGGAGCTGAGGGATACTGGAGCAAACAGAACGGAAGGTGCAAAGGCCCTGAGGCAGAAGTGTGGCAGCCACAGCCCTGGATGTTATTTCTATGAACACACTGGTGCTGGGAGTGGGGAAAACATTGAAGGGTCTGGGCCACAACTCTCCTCCTTCCCAGATGCAGCAGCAAGCTCATGGACTTTACTCAAATCCCTGTGTGAACTTGTAGCTAGGCTCAACGGCAGTGTCCGAAGGGATGACGATTCACTGGCTCCATGACTCAATTCCCTAGTCTGAAACCAAGATATTTATAATTGGGCTTGCTTCTGTAAATTCGTGTACATGAGATTTTCCAGCCCTCCAGCCCCTCAGTAAAGTCAGGTCTGTCCTGACCTCTTACCTCTCCCTTATATTCCCCATTACCTGGGGAGGGAAGGGACTAGTCTGTGGGGTTGGATACATTGGTTCCTCCCATGTGCTGGGGTGGAGATGAGTCCATCAGAGCTCTAGCCAGGGATGATACCCGCCCCAGGGCAGGCCGGAGGAAGTCCAGAACCAGACACAGGAGGAGGGAGGCAGAGATGTACCAGAACACAGGAGAGAATGCAGCTGGGCTGTCTGTGTGGACAGAGGAGCAAAGCCTTGAGTCAGGCTGCAAAGAGAGGGAGTGGGGGATACCTTCCCTGTGGGAGGAGCTTAAGAGCAGCCCGAAGACCCTGCCCAGCAGCCCTAATCTTTAAAACCCAGCCTGGGCCCTTCTCTGCCTCCACCTCCTGGCCCTCTCTTTTCTCCTTCGCACAGCCACGCTTCTCCAAGGAGATCAACTGTCTTTGCAGCCACTTCCTCACGGAGATCCCCCTGGAGGTCATCACTGGCCTCCGCCTCACCCACAGAGCCCCTTTCTGGGCTCGTCTTGCTCTGCCTCTCTGCTGCATCCCCCATAATGGTCCCTCTTGGGACAGTTCTTCCTTTGGGTTTGGAGGTGTCCCCCCTCCACAGATTCCTCCTACCTGAGCAACCCTTCTTTCATTTCCAGTTGCTGGCTAGTCCTCCTTTCCCTGACTGATGCTTGCCAGCATCATTGGGATTTGGCCCTGGACCTTTGTCTCTTCTTTTTTTTTTTTTTAAGATTATTTATTTATTTATTTGATAGAGATCACAAGTAGGCAGAGAGGCAGGCAGAGAGAGAGGAAGGGAAGCAGGCTCCCTGCTGAGCAAAGAGCCCCGATGCAGGGCTCGATCCCAGGACCCTGAGATCATGACCTGAGCCGAAGGCAGAGGCTTTAACCCACTGAGGTACCCAGGTGCCCCTGGACCTTTGTCTATTAACTCTGTCTCCAGTGTGAGCTCCTCCATCCCTATGTCTGCAGGGGGCTTCATCTGAAGGCCGAGCAGTCTGAATTTCTATTTTTAATCCTGTAAGTCAAGTCACACAGAACAGCGTCCAACAGGTTCCCATCTCACTTGGGGCCAATAGCGAAGGCCTACATGGTCTAGGCTGTCACACTTGTGTGTCCTCACGTCACCCCCACTTTCCTCTGCCCTCACCTTGCTCTGGCCATACTGGCTTCTTTGCTGCTCCTCAAAGAAACCAAACATACTTCTGCCTCAGGGCCTTTGCACCTTCAGCTCTGTGTACTCCAGCACCCACTGGCCTGTAAAGAGCTGGCTTCAGAAGGACAGGCATCTTTCAGCTTCAGGGAGGCCTTCCTTCCCCCCAAATATTTCCTGTCTTGGAACCCAGCTTGTGTCTTCATTAAGCTCATGATGTAGATTTGCTTGTTTATTGTCCAGCAGATGGAAAGCTTGGTAGATAGAGGACATTGTAGGGTTTTTTGTTCCATGATGTACAGTGCAGAGCCTGGCACAGGATGGTTAGTATTCAGGGGCAACCTGCAGAACGGTCGGGTGGGTGGAGGTGGATCCCAGGCCAGGCGTCATGGACGACATTTGGTGGAATGCCAGCTGATTGGTCAATGCTGATGGTCAGTGTTGATTGCTGCCCGGAAGCTGCATTGATGTAAACCACAGCGGCAGAAGGGCTTTAGCCTGAAAAGTGTGTCCCTGTGGCTCCCATCTCCGTCTCCCTGGGGGACTTAGTTCCCCTGGAAACCAGGCTGTCTCACTGGGTCTCACCCACTATCTCTGTCCCCAGCACCAAGCGGTTTGAGGACATGATTGCACCCTTCCGCCTGAATGACGGCTTCAAGGACGAGGCCACTGTCACAGAGATGAGGCAGGATTGTCCCTGGAAGATCTCAGATGAGGAGATTAACAAGAACAGAGTCAAGGTACCTGAGAGAGAAGGGCCTGGCTGGGGTGGGGTAGGGTGGGGTGGGGTGGGGTGGGGTGTGGATGGAGGTGCTCCTCCGGGTCAGGGCCACGTGCCCCCATCTGTCCTGAGCTTCCTCATCACCCTCTCCTTTCCATCCCCGTCCACCACTCCCTGGCCTCTGAGGTATCCTCAAGCCACAGCTACTGGGTAAACCGGTTGTGGAACTCGGAGCCATTCGTGGCCTGAGTCACACCCCGCTGTGGCGATGGAAAGGCGGGGGCTCTCCCTCTCCTCTCTTGTCCCTGGTGGAAGGGATTCATGAGACAGGTGGCGAAGGTCAAGGTAAAACTTTCCTTGTGGGCCAACAAAGCTGCCTGAAGGTTCCCCCTAGCCTGCAGAGCCCATCCTACATGTAGCCTAAAATCATGGCCACCCCATCCAGACAGAATCTTCCAGATTCTTTAAGGCCTAAAGGGGGGCTGTGGTTGCTGTGGCCACTTTAAGATGGGGTGAGCATTTAAGGGAGCTGCGGAAGGAGGTCACAGCTCTGCTCCCTGTGCTCGGGGTCACTGGCTCCCCACCCCCTCTTTGCCCTCAGAGGACATTTGGCAAAGTGTCCATTTACCACTGGAGGGTGGGATCACTACTATCACTTAGTGAGTAGAAGCCTGGGATGATATTAAACATCCTACCACCCCCAGGACAGTTCCCACGATAAAGAATTATTCCCCCCCACATGTCACTAGTGTAGGGTCTGGAGTCTGTGATCTCTGTGAACTCACTTTCCCGACATTCTCCATTTTCTCAAATGGGGTGTCCTTCCACGGTCAGACTCTTGAGTGCCGATCATTTCTGAACAAACTGGAGACAGGCCTTGGGGTGGGAAGGAGGCTCCCCCACAACCCAGCCTCACACAAGCTTTAGGGAATTCTGATCTGTCAGCCCAGAGACCCTGAGGGCTCACAGCTCCTTGGAAAACTCTGGATGCCGTGTAGTGTTCGAAGAAGGCTCTGGTCTGGACTGTGGTAGAGGAAGAAGGGACACATTCCACCTGTGCTCGGAGTCTCCCTTATCAAGCACCTTTCGTGTGCCCGGCCCTCGACGTCCACGTGTTTTTGCGTGGGTTATCACCCTCCACCGTTGCCTGCGTTCCCCTGGGGAGGCGATTATCATACCCATTTTACAGAGAAGACAGTAACGCTCAGGGAGGCCACGTGCCTTGCTCGGGTTCTCTCTGCTGTGAACAGCTCACCCCACACCACGGAAGGTGCTCTTTCTCCCACCCAACCGCCCCCCTCCCCGGGACCAGCCCCAGTCATGGAAATAAGGCCCAGCAAAGGAAAGCCAAGTTCCCAAGGAGGTGAACTTGGCTTTCTGCTACTCTGAGGGTTTCCCTCCGTCTTGGAGGAAGGTAATAATTAAGGGGGAAGAATTCGTGCATCTGGTCTGAAATCTTAAAGAAGATGTCCCTGGGCTTGTCGGGGACCACTCCTGAGGATGTGGACAGTGACCCCCTGGCTTCTCCTTGCTCTAGTCCCTTCGGCAGGTGAGGCTGAATGAGATTCTGCAGGATTCCTCCCGGGATGCCGCTCTGGTGGTCATGTAAGTAGCTGCTGCTGGGAGAGGAAGCCTGTCCCTGAGGCCCAGGACGTCCGCTCTGGGAAGGGGCTCAGGAGGTACATGCCGGCTGAGGACCCGAGCCCGACCCTGTGAGCCAGAAGGGCCCAAAGCCCCAGGAAACACAGCTCAGGTGGCTTCTTGGCACAGGACTGGGCCTGCTCGGCACCCCTCACCTGAGTGCCAGCTGGCAGAAGTCTAGGACCTCACACACCCCAGGCCTGGCCGACCCCCCCTCACCACCATTTTCCCTGCTCGCCACCTTTCCCTGCCAAACACAGCTTGGCAAAGAGGACCCCGCTCATTCAGGAAGAAAATCAATTCCTGGTTGTTTGGGAATCACCCAGCCCTCCTTGGACATGGGCCACCCCCGGCTGCTGTGGGTGCCAAGCCTGGGCGGCAGCAGGGGCACAGGGTTGCCGTGCCGGGCTCCGTGCCTGTCAGGCTGCTGCGGCCTGTGGCCAGCTCTGAGCCACTTCTGCTGGGTAGGGGTGGAAGCTGAGGGCGTGGAGTTGAAGGGACAGGTGGCAGTGGCACAGAGGGTCTCAGAGTGGCTCTGTTCTCACAGAGGCCGGGAGGAAGAATATGGTCAGCCAGGCCCTCTGACCCCCTCCCCCAGAGAAGCCTAACTCCGAGGGAACAGGGTGTTTGGCAAGGCCCCTAACTGGCCTGGCTTGCATTTCCTGAGGGCAGGCCACCTGGGAATTCCTCAGGATGGCCCAGAAGCCTGCAGAACCAGTTTTCTCCTACCCTGAGACCAGGATCAAGCATACCCTTTTGAGGCTCCAGTACAAAATGAAAATGTGGGGCCCCTTGTTTGAAAATTGTTGAGAATGACAAGATGGCAGCAGCAGAGAATGGAACCCAGCATGGGACCCTTCTAAGTATGTGTTGGGGGTGGGGGTGTGTGTGTGACTGCACAGCTTGCACGCCCATGAGGCTGGCTCTGCCTCAACAGGGCTCCCTGGGGCTCTTAGGGAGAACATTTTTGGGTACAAAGAAAGTGCTTTGTGTTTCCTTCATGCGGGAACTGTGGTAAGAGAAAGGGCTGCGTTTCTCTGGGACCCTCTGGCCAACACCCAGCAGTGAGTGTTCCTAGGGCAAGGTCTGCCTAGGTTGTGGACCCAGTCCCAGTGCAAGACAATGGCTTCATCCCAGGACAGCATCCCAGACCTTTCCTTGGGTGTGGTGCCAAGCCACCTCCTTGTGAGGGTGAGGGCTAGCCCCAGTCAAAGAAGCAGATTTGCGCTGTCTCTGCTCACTGTGTGGCCTTGGGCAAGTAACCCTACTTCTCTGTGTCTCCATCTCCCTGATTATAGAGAAGGGTTTAACTCAATTATTTCCAAGGTTGCCCTTCATGCCAACATGCTATGATTTGAAGTTTATTTGCCACTACGATAAGTCGGTCTCTCAAGCCATGAGATGAGAAATTTCACCCAGGGAAGTGAGCCCCTGCGGGCACTTTCTCCACCCCACTCCCCTATCCCCTGGACCCCAGAGGGAAAGATAGGTCCCCCACCCCAGCAGCCTTTGGGGGAGTAGCGGACACAAATAATCATGAGTCCAGTCACTTAATTTTTTTAATTAATTAATTAATTATTGTTATTTATTTATTTGAGAGAAAGAGTGAGCAGAGGGAGAAGCAGACTCCCCACTGAGCAGGGAGCCCGACACGGGCCTTCCCACCTTCACTGGGAGGGCACAGCCGCTGAGCCTTGGCATTGCCAACCTCCAACCCAGAGACATCCCCACCAGTGTTTCTTAAAATTCAGTCTGAGAGTCACTTTCATCGGCCCCAGGATTTGGCACATTCCTCAGTTCCTTCCAGATCAGGGTCTGGGGTGGGGTGGAGAAGACTGCATTCCCCAGAATTTCCGAGGGAGGAAAAATCCTCCCCTCCCCACTCAGGAGGAAAGACAAAATTACACTTTCCAGTGTCCCGAAGAGCGTCCTCAGACCATTTTCTAGAGCAGGTTTGAGGCAGAACTTAGTTGTTCGCTGTCTACCCTACAGCAATTTATCTGATTAATGGCCTGTGTTTGAGTCCAGCTTCACCCTCACGGCTGATAAACCGGCCCCACAGCCTTTGCCTAGATGACAAGCAACCTATTTCTGCTCTCCCTTTTGGGACTAGACCCTTCCCTTTTCCTATAAAGAAGCCCTCCTCCAAAGCGTTTTACTGATTGAGCCTCACTCGAGGCATGGGGCCTTAGTAATGTTCAAAACTCTGCTCAGTGGTTCTGTTTTACCCCCATCTACCCAGCAACACACAGACTTTGGAGACAGGGAAACTGAGTCTCAGAGGAGTCAGGCAGCCTGCCCGGGACCCCGCAGCCAGGAAGCGGGGATTGGGTTATGAAGCCTTAGATCCAGGTTTTGGGCCGAGGCTGCCTTTCTTTGTGGCCAAGAGATGCAAATCTGAACAAGAAGTCCTTCTGTCCTGGGGCTGCTTAATTCTGAAGATTCGTAGCTGCCAGGGTCTCACAGCCTGGGAACAGGAGTCCACTGTCTCTCGCTGGTCCAGGGACGAGTGCAAAGGGAGCCTGTCCCTTGGACAGGTGGACACTGTCTGCTGGGGAAGGGGGCATGACGCTGAAGCTTGAGAGGCCACAGCAGTAGTGACAGACAGGTGTCCTCTGCCCCCCAGAGAATGCAGCCACCAGCCCCCTCGCGGCCTTTGAAATTTCTGAATTCAGTTCTTGAGAATGACCTAGGAGTTCCCCACAGGCTTTGCTGACGATGTAACCGAAACTTCAGCACCACTGTGAAATCAGGAAAGTTTCGTTTTGATCTTTCCACTTCCCTTTCTTCTTGAGAGTCACCGGACACGAACGTGTTCTAAGGTGACGCCAGCTTCATGAAATACCCCCGTTCCTACAGCCTTTCCCTGTCCCAGCAACCTTGCTTCTCTTTTTAAAAAATATTTTGATTTATTTATCTTAGAGAGAGAGAATGGGGGAGAAGGATGGGGGAGAGGGAGAAGCAGACTCCATGCTGAGCACGGAGCCTGACGTGGTGCACGACCCTGAGATCATGACCTGAGCTGAAACCAAGGGTCAAAGACCCAACCGACTGTGCCACCCAGACACCCCAGGGACCTTGCTTTCTAAAGGAGGGTAGAGGTGGTCCCCAGGGAGGCTTCGAGGATGAAATCTGAAGCAAGGGATACGTGTCCAGGGCCCCCTGTTGGCCTGCTCAGTGTGGGTCGCTGTGAGCAGAGGCATCTGGGGTTGGAAAATCCCAGGACCTTGGCTGGAGCCCCAGCTCTGCCGCTCACCAGCTCGTCACTTCCCCTGGCTAAATCACAATGAGTGTGATAATGGCTGCTTCCATGAGGAGGTGCTTGCCAGGTGCTAGGCACTGTGTGGCCCCCTTTGTCACCTCTGTCTCCTTTAGAGTCAACAGTCTCTGAGGGAGGTGTGTGTGTCCTCACCTCAGGGAAGAGAAAACAGAGGCTCATGCCTGGGAGCCACCTGCCAGAGCCACATGGCCGAGGAGGGGCAGCGCTGCTCCCACCTGTGGCCAGAGCCAGGACTCCGCAGTCCAGAGTCGCTCTGCGCCTTCCTTTCTGCCCTTTCCCCTTGGCAGGGAAGAAGGCCAGCGCCACAAGCCCTGCCCCCTCCCCAGGGTTGTGCTCAAGTTCAGAGGTAATAGGAGCCAGGGATGTCCTGTAGGGAAACAGACTGCAAAGGGCAGCCCCAGCTTTATGTCCCGCCCACTGGGCCTGGGAGATACTGCCTTCTCCTGGAGTCAAGAGGAGGTCAGCTATGGTCATCCTGCAGCATTTTTGGAATTGCAAGATAGTGAGAAAGTCACCTCTTGGAAGAACTGAACAGCAGCCCCCGGGCATCTCATTATCTGCACAGCATTGCACGGCAAGGGTGCTCTCAGGGCCTCATGAACATGGCAGAAGGCAGGACAGGGACCTGCAGCTGAAACCTGTGAACGGATCACCTCGTCGTGGCCACAGGCCAGTATGGTTCAAGCAGCCTGAGGTAGCGAGATCACCCACTGTATCAGACTGTGTTCTAGGTGCAGGGAAAGAATAGTGAGCGAGACAGACCTGGCTGCAACGTACAATCTAGTGGAGGAGACAGACAACAAACAGACCAATGAAAAGAGGGTTTGGAGAGTGGGAAGGGCTATGAGGACAATGAAACAGGGTGCTGTGATAAAGAGGGGCAGCAAACCTGCTCTGGAAGGGGGTGATCAGAGAAGGAGATACATGTGAGCCATGGTATGGGTGATCTGAAAGAGCCAACCAGGTGGAAGGGGAGAGGCTCTGCTTTCTGGGTGGGGAGAACATCACATGCAAAGGCCCTGGGGCAGAAGCAAGCTTGCCATTGATTTCAGGGATGGGAAGAAAGCCATTATGGTTGTAGTGTTGTGAGCGAGGCTGAGGGTAGAAGGAGGTGAGGTCGTGGATGTTGGTGGAGACCAGATCATGTGAGTCTTACAGGCTGTGGCTTTGTTTATACCAGCTTTGTGGCTGAAGATACATTTGGAGTCATGCTTTTAAGGAATGTGGGAGGTTATGCTTAGGGTGGCTAGGAAGGAGTGCTGAAGGAGTTGGTAAACAGAGTTCCTGATCAGAAAGTGAATCTTGGGCTGGGCTGTGTGGGGAAGGGTACTGGTAAGTTTTTATCTGCTGCTTCTTCCTGCCTTGCAGTACCTTGCCCATAGGGAGGAAGGGGAAGTGCCCGAGCTCACTGTACATGGCCTGGTTGGAGACGCTGTCCCAGGATCTCAGACCTCCGGTTATCCTGATCCGAGGGAACCAGGAAAATGTGCTCACCTTTTACTGCCAGTAACTCCAGGCTGGGTCATGCCTGCCCAAAGCTGAGGGTGCCTGGGACATCCACCTGTCCGTGGGGACAAGACTCGTGTCCTGTTGTACTTTAAGCATCTGTTGATCTGACTGAAGAAGCTGGTAGATTTCCAAACTTTGGCTGGACCCCACTCCCAATGGACATATCCTCTGGGCTCGTTTTTATGGGCTGGAGAAGTAACAGCTGAAGTTGTGTGGAAAATTCTCTGGTGGATCCATTTTCCTTTTAAGTTTTCTCTTGATCTTGATTACAACGAATTAAGATTTCAGTCTTTGACTTTTTTTTTTTTAAAAGATTTTATTTATTTATTTGACAGAGTTCACAAGTAGGCAGAGAGGCAGGCAGAGAGAGGAGGAAGAAGGCTCCCTGCTGAGCTGGGAGCCCTGTGGGGCTCCATCCCAGGACCCTGGGATCATGACCTGAGCCAAAGGCAGAGGCTTTAACCCACTGAGCCACCCAGGGGTCCCCAGTCTTTGATTTTTTGAAAAATTTATTTATTTGAGAGAGAGACAGACAGACAGCATGCACAGGAGCAGGGGGGAGGGGCAGAGAGAGGAAGAAGCAAACTCCCCGCTGATCTGAGGATGGGGATATGGGGCTCCATCCCAGGACCCTGGGATTATAACCAGATCTGAAGGCAGATGTTAACCCACAGAGCTGCCCCAGTGCCCCCAGGCTTTCATTTATATACAAATTTGAATCAGAGTGCTAAGTACCATTGTAGCAGTTTCTAGGCCACCTATGGGGTGGGGGTGGGGGGCTCCCCTGCCCCAGCAGCCCTCACAGGGAGGAATCTCAGGGCCCTTTGAGCCTCCATGATGCAAATTTCTTTAACGGCTTCTCACTCTCTTCACTTTCCATAATATGTCTTTAGCATTGGGGTTGGTTCTCCGGTAGATCAGGGACTTTTAAACCTGTTTAGGCTGCAACCCACGGTAAGAAATATCTTTCATGTTTGAGAAGTGAAGCAAACACACACTGAAACTATGAACGTGTCACAAAACAATACTTATTCTCACTATGGGTGGTGCCCTCTGGTGTTTTCTGTTTTATTTCTTTGTCTTTTTTTTAATGTGGGTTGCAATCCACGAACGGGCAGTGACCCAGGGTTTGAAGAAAGGCCGAGTTGGGCATCACTGCCATTTCCCCAGCATATCCCTCGGAGAAGGAAAGGCAAGGAACAGAGTATGCGAGGAGGGGTACTGATGGTGGGCGTTAGTCGAGAAAGAGTTTCAAAGGAAGGACAAGACTCAGGGTTTCTCATGGAAAGGTGCTAACTTTGGAGTTTGGTTGGAGATGGGGGATGGAGCTCTAGGAATGCAGGTTTGGTGGGTCAGGAATGGAGAAGCCGAGAAGAGGCATAAAGATGGCCAGATTGGCGCAGGATCAGAAAGGTCCACATTCCGCCCCAGGCCAGGGAAAAGAATGGGGGTGGAGAAAACAGCAAGAGATGGAAGCAGGGGGGGCTGCAGTGGGGGCGAGTGGAAGATGGGGGTCAGAGGTGGGAGGGAGCCTGGGGAGGATGAGCCCGGCTCAGGTAAGGGTGTTTGGATTCTCCCAGAATGTTTGCACCCATGAAGCTAGGACAAGGAGTAGAATGTACATTAAGGATGTCCAGTGCCAGTGGGCAAGGCTCCCTAAAAAGACACTTCAGCTCTAGATGCACCCCAGCAGCATACAAGCGGGATGTTGGGGGGCTACTGGCTGTGCCTTCTGCAATAACCACTTTCTTCAGGTTGGAAGGAACAAGACATCTTCGGGTCGGGTTGGCCCCCTCCAAGCCCACTGAACTGCCCACTTAGTCATGAAGGCAGAAATCTCTTTCTTAGTGTCTGGACCCAAAGGACTTCGGTTCCTCGCAGGTACACTTTGCTGCAGAGACCAAAGGCTCTGGCTCCCACCTGTGACAGAACCCCTGGGTGCTTCCCAGTATCAGGATTTTCTGAGAGCGACCGGGTGCCTGCCTGTGCTCCCTGGGGTGGCTCCTGCCTCTGAGCCATTCCGCAGACCTGGGACCAACCCCCAATTCCAGATAGACAAAGCCTCACTCAGCCTTGCCTTTTTAGAACCACACAGAAAACTATTTCCTGACAAATAGCTCACAAGGAGATCAGGAAAACCCTGATCCAAGGTCACACAATCCTCTGGCTGAGGACATTCAAACAAACCAACAAACAAAAAAATAATCTTTACTGTCTTGGAAACTGCATTTTGAACAATGATAATAGCTTTGTTTTTTCTGTGTTTCATTTTAAAGCCCTGAGTGAACAGTAAGGTCAAAAACAATGAAATGAATAAAAAATACATTCACTCAGTCAACAGAATTTATTTGTTTTGGAACACACTGTTTCTCAACGCTGCTGAGTGTTTTGAAAAAATCAACTGTATTGTTTTCTCAACCCTGGATTGAACTTTTCCCTGAGATTCCCCGGGTTTTTGGGTTATATTGCCAGATTTCCACGTGGGCATCTACAGGAGACACTCGTATTCCCTTTGCTTCTCTTGCCTGTGTTTGCAGACTCACAGGGAACTCGTTTTCTTCTGTCATGATAAAAGTCTCCAAGTGTTCTCGGGTTGCCTCAACCCGAGGTGGAGGGGTGGAGTGGAAAGTCATGGCCTGGCCACCAAGAGGCTTGGACCTGAGTCTCTGTCTCCCTCCAAAACTGGCTGTGCAACCTCAGATACCTCTTAGCCTCGCTGGGCCTCCGTCTGTGACATGAGAAAGCTTGACTTGAACAGGTGTCACTGGCCACCTGGCCTGCTGATGACTGTGGTTTGGCCCACGCATGGTTAATCAAAGTGGGTGCTGGGGGTTGGGTGGAGAACAGATTCTTCTGTGCACCCTCCCCTTGGCCATGACTTCCCACTGTCCTGCCTTGTGATTGGGAGGCTCTCGAAAACCCTCCGACTCATTGTTTGGCCCATAGAGCAGCAGAAGAGTAACAGATTTCAATCCCCAGTGTATCTCTTGCGCGCTCTCTCTCTCTCTCTCGCTTGCGCTCTCTATGCGTGTTGGTGATAAGATCCTCCAACTTCATGAGTTTCAGTGGTAGGAAGGGTTTCCCGTATAGTCTTCCCTTGCATTGTGCATGGAAGGAGCCCAGCGGCAGCCAGCAGCCACGAGGACCACCCCCCAGCAGGGGCGCCTCACCCCTGTCCCCTGGGAGCCACTGTCCTGTCAGCTTTCAATTTTCTTTGCAGCATTTCAGCCTCGAGATTTCACTTCCTCCTTCGGTTCCGGCCCAGGCTTGTGGCGGCTTTGAAGCAAGCACAGTATGGCCTATTTTTCACCCAGTAGGCTTGTTGAATTCTACCTCCCAGGCAGAAAGCTGTGGGCCTCGTGAGCACATGCAGCGTCCTCATTTGGACTGGATTCCCTTTTGCACACCAGCCTGGCCTCTCTCGTGTGGTGAGGGAGATGTGAGTTTTACAGGGACAAGGCCAGCTGGAATGTTCCAGAAGAACCACCTGGCTGGGAGGCCCCAAGCACATGCAAAGCAGCCAGGTTTCGCTTTTAGCTATGTTTAGCTCAGGAAGTCACAAAAAAAAAAAAAAAAAAAAAAATGCTGCTAAATTCAAAAGCATTCACAGAAGCGGGACCCAGGAAAGCCCAGTCACAGCTGCACTGGTAATTCCCCATTTGAAGTGAGGGATAATCTTGAGATTGAAAGCGCAGGCATCATATAAGAGCCGCTTCTTGAAATGGAGTCAAAACAAATTCAGTTTCTAAAAATGCCATGTGGGTAGAGCCTTGCAAAGAACCACCTGGCGGAGAAGACAGACTGCAGAATGTCATACAGACGAAGGACAGAGTCAAGAGAGAACAAAGTGCTTTTCATCCTAGCTTGTAAGAGAGTTACAGACAGAGGCTCCAAGGATGTGAGAAGGGGAGTAAATACATGAGATCAAGGGAACTAGGCTAGTCTCTCTAGAGAAAATGGCATTTAGAATAGGTGTGAATGACCACTAGGATTCTACAGATAGAAAGGAGGGCTGGGGTTGGGCCCTCCCAGGTGGTAGGAGTAGTTTGAGCAAGGACCCAAACGAGGAGAGCCCTTGTTTGGACAACAAGCAATAAGCCAGTTTTCCTGGCATATGAGGGCTGTGGATGTGGGAAAATAAGGTCAGGAAAGTCACACTGTGGAAGGCCCCCACTCGGAGGCTGAGGAGCTCATAACGGACCCAGAGGCACTAGGGAGCCACTGAAGGTGAAGGGCAGATCGGAGATGTAGGAAGCTTGGCTGGTCAAGAGAAGGAGGAGGCTGGAAGAGGAAAGTCAGGGCACGCAGGGAGGAGTCATCAAGGCCCAACACTCTAGGAGTGGCAGAGGGCACAGAAAAGAGAGAGGGGATGGAGGAGAGGAGGAATAAATCGTAGCTCCTAGAACTAGGAATTTCCCCCGATGACTGTGTGGGTGGAAATAGAGCCCCAAAAGTTGAGCCTGGGCAGCTGCAAGATGGGGAAACCGTGTACTATGGAGGGCAAGGTAACAGACTTTCTGCTGGAGGAAGAAAGAGTAAGTGCATTTGGGGTACTTAATGGGTGAACACATCACAGTGGGCAGAATTGTCCTAGAGCTCAGGGTGTCCATTGATAGCTGAGTGCTCTTAGAGAACACAGACCATGCATAGATTTGGGAGTCACACTCATGAACAAGAATATTGAAGCCAAAGTTTGAGTGAGATCACCAAGAGAGAAAGTACAGAGAGTGGAGAGGGTTACAGGCTAGACTTTGGGATGGGCTATATTTAGGGGGCAGGAAGAAGGAGGGGCAGCCAGCATAGCAGCCTACAGACCAGCATTGGTCGGGCAGGAGGAAAACCTGGGTAACCAAGCTCTCAGAAGACACCAGAAAAAGGGTTGAAGAAGCGGAGCGGACCCTCAGGACAGCTGTCTGCAGAGGGCCTGAAGCTGCTAAGAATGCTATTCAATTTGGGGTACTGGGCATCACCGGGAGCTTTGCAGAGAATCATTTGGTAAAGTGGTGAGTCAGGGACCAGGGATTGAGGAATTTGTAGAGAGAAAAGGAAAGCAGCAAACAAGAATAAGATACCCTACACTGAGTAACGCAGCAATGGAGAGAAGATAAGGAAAATAAGGTGCAGGAAAATGAGTTGGAAACTTGAGGGAGAAGCAGATTCTGGGGAAGCTGTTCGGATTATTATTACTTTAGGGTGTGTACCAGTCACTACAATGCTAGACTATGCTGCAGTAACAAATTATCCTCTAAATGTTCATGGCTTGCA
This sequence comes from Mustela lutreola, assembly GCF_030435805.1. Classification (NCBI taxonomy): domain Eukaryota; kingdom Metazoa; phylum Chordata; class Mammalia; order Carnivora; family Mustelidae; genus Mustela; species Mustela lutreola. The sequence continues at coordinate 27,018,305 of NC_081305.1, read as the reverse complement.
TGGCAAAATCTGATTTCTCTTTTACAAATAACTCTGTGCTGGTTAGGCAACTCTTTGGGGCCCCTCTTCTCCATAGCAACGTCCAGCGATCAAAACTACTTCCATCTAGTGAGGACATCATCTCTGCCAGTAGCTTCCAATTCATGGAGGAAGGGAAAAGAGAGCTGGAACATCATGCACTGGCTTCCAAAGGCTTCAGCCCAGAAGCGACGTGTTACTTCCCCTTGAAACCTATTAGCTCGGTCCATGGCTCCCAACTGCAAGAGTGCTGGAAAGTTGGGGGGAATGTTTGAATAGTCATTGAGCAATAAATATCTCCATTACAGGGTGGGGGTGAGTAACAGAGACCTGAGTGTATTTATATGTCAGAGCAGAAAGATTTAGGATGCAAGGAAGAAATTAATTGACCAAGAGGTAGTAATGGGGGAATGCCTGGGTGGCTCAGTTTAATCCTCAGTGGGTTCAAGCCTCTGCCTTCGGCTCAGGTCATGATCCCAGGGTCCTGGGATCGAGCCCCGCATCGGGCTCTCTGTTCAGCAGGGAGCCTGCTTCCTCCTCTCTCTCTGCCTGCCTCTCTGCCTACTTGTGATCTCTATCTGTCAAATAAATAAATAAAATCTTTAAAAATAAAAAAGAGGTAGTAATGGGGAATCAACAAAATGCAGGAAGATATTTTGCCCATCGGCAGGGAAGGCATCACTGACATCTGCCAGCCTAAGGGTGCACATCTTCTCGGGACACTTGCTTTTGTGACTTTCCCTGGGAGGGTTCCTGAGCACCAGGGCAGAAAGCGAACCTGCAGAAGGCAGGTGACATGTTCCCCAGCAATGGGGCTGGCCAAGCAAAGAATGGAAGAATGGAATGGAAGAAGAATGGAAGGCCACGCCAGGAGAGAGTCAAAGAGAATGATGAAAGTACATGGAGATAGCTGACCATGAGCTCCCAGATGGTTAGAGAGGCCAGAAGCGAACTGCAAGCCCTGAGCAGACTTTGAGGGGCTGGTAGTGTGAGGACAGAAAGATTGCTCAGTGGAAGTGGGAGAGAAGGAGACAGAGAAGAATACAGAGTAGTTTGTGGTCTATTTGTATGCCCTTCAAGGCATGAGATTCTGCAGGAAGTAATCATTTCAGAGCAAAACCTAGAGTGTCCACCATTTTACTATGAGATCTGTGAAGGTGATAACTAGGGTAGATATTTGGGTTATTGGATGGTAGTGAGATCTCGAGGGGCTGGAACATCGGGGGAGAGGAGGTATTCAGGGCAGTGGCTGTTAACCAACTGGCATGGGGTATTTCAATATCTCAGCTTCTGAAGGAGCTGAATGAGCCAATGTCAGCCATGATGGCCACCATGTCTGATGCATCTTGGCACCCCAGCACCCAGCACAGGGCTTGGCATTAGAGTGTACCCTTCAGTGACATCTAGTGACTTCACATTCTGTGACCGTCACCACCACCTAGCTCCAAAACATTTTCGTCCCCTTGAAAAGGAAATCCGAGCCCCATTAAGCAATCCCTCCTCAGTAACCCTTGGCATTCACTAATCGGCTTTCTTTCTCTGTGAACTTGACTCTTCTGGATATTCCGAATAAATAGAATCGTGTACTATGTGGCCCTCATGCCTGGCCTCTTTCACTTGGCACAATGTTTTCGAGTCTCATCCATGTGGCAGGAGGTGTCAAGACTTCGTGACTTTTTGTAGCAGAGTAATATTCCATTCTGTTGATCCGTTCATCAGAGACATTTATTCCATTGTTCTGTTGATCCGTTCATCAGAGACATAATATTCCATTCTGTTGATCCATTCATCAGCTGATGGACATTTGCATTATTGCTGCCTTTTGGCTGCTGTGAGTAGTGCTGCTATGTAGTATTCATGGACAAGTTTTTGTTCAAACTCCTGTTTTCAGTTCTTTCGGATATACACTTAAGAGTGGGATTGCTGGGCCATATATAGTAATTCTGTTTAAGTTGTCCAGGAGATAAACCCTGGATACGCTTTTAAACCTCATAAGGGCCAAGTTTAGGATTGTATCCACCTTGCATCCACCACCCAAATATCAGGCCCATTCTTGGCCCCAATCATCCATCTTGATGGGCCATACCTGGTGTCTCCTATTCAAGAGCCACTTGGGGTTTTCAAAAACCAGCTCTGTTTTAATTTTCTTTAAATAAAAAGGTATGTAGGGTCACCAGTGTGGCTCAGTCATTCAGCATCTGCCTTCAGCTCAGGTCATGATGCCAGGGACCTGGGATCAAGTCCCACATCGGGCTCCCTGCTCAGCGGGAAGCCTGCTTCTCCCTCTCCCACTTCCTCTGCTGTGTTCCCTCTCTCGCTGTGTCTCTCTCTGTCAAATAATTAATAAAATCTTTTAAAAAAATAAATAAATAGGAGTGCCTGGGTGGCTCAGTGGGTTAAGCCTCTGCCTTCAGCTCAGGTCATGATCTCAGGGTCCTGGGATCAAGCTCTACATCGGGATCTCTGCTCGGCAGGGAACTTGCCTGCCTTCCCCCCTCCTCTCTGCCTGCCCCTCTACCTACTTATGATCTCACTCTCTCTCTCTGTCAAATAAATAAATAAAAATCTTTTTTAAATAAATAAATGAAAAGGTATGTAACAAGCACTTCTTTTTTTATTTTATTTTTTAAAGATTTTATTTATTAATTTGACAGAGAGAAATCACAAGTAGATGGAGAGGCAGCCAGAGAGAGAGAGAGAGGGAAGCAGGCTCTTTGCCGAGCAGAGAGCCCGATGCGGGACTCGATCCCAGGACTCTGAGATCATGACCTGAGCCAAAGGCAGCAGCTTAACCCACTGAGCCACCCAGGCGCCCTGTAACAAGCACTTCTAAGAGATCAGCAGGATGGTCTGGAAATAACAGGCAGTGAGTATCACACTCCTCAAAGACTGCAAACCACAGTCTGAGAGAACTCTTTCCTTGATCTGGCAAAGACCCTTCCCTATCACTGGCCACATCATAAAGAAGGATTTGCCTCAAGGGCTACTTCTGGTGAAAAAAGAAAGCTGCTTCTGGCCAGGCTTAGCATGGGCACCAGAGCTGCTGTAGGGTGGATTTCATGAGAATGAAACAGGATGTCCATTTCCTGGGCCAAAGAAGATGGCATGCATGTGGCCAAATTAGGACTTCAGAAAAGGCCATAAAAGGCAAGGTTTCTGGCTGGAGCTTGGGGACGTCTCTAAAAACCCATAAAATAAGAGTTGTTTTTTTTTTTTTAAAGATATTTATTTATTTATTTGACAGACAGAGATCATAAGTAGGCAGAGGAGATAGGAGACAGGAGACAGAGGAGGAAGCAGGCTCCCCGCCGAGCAGAGAGGCCGATGCGGGGCTCGATCCCAAGACCCTGAGATCATGACCTGAGCCAAAGGCAGAGGCTTTAACCACTGAGCCACCCAGGCACCCCTAAAATAAGAGTTCTAAGAACAAAGTAGAGAGGTCCAGCAGGGTCTAAACACCAAATGGCCTAAAATAAACCATGTGCTCTGTCTGTGACCTTTTGCCTCTTCAGGATTTGCAAAGGCCCTTCCAGACCTTCACAACCCAACTGTCAAGAAAAACAGATCTTGACTCCTTCTTTCCTTTCCCCTTCTCAGAATTTAAAGATGAATTGGGTCTCCACAGAGATAGCACCACGAAACTGTTACTACGATCCAGTTTAAAAAATCTCCATAGTCCTTTCATTTCCAGATTTCCAGAAATCTCATTTCAGGATCTGAATGTCCCTTTAGCTCACTGTATTTCTTTTTCTGATCTGCTTGCACTTCCGTCTTTGAAAGACACAAAATCCATATTGTATGAGTTCATTTCCATGGACTTTCCAGAACAGGCCTGGAACCAGGATTGTTGGGGAGGGTGAGTGGGTAGACTGGGAAGGGGCACTAGGGAACTTTATAGAGTGACAGGAACGTTCTAGATCTTGACAGGGGTGTGGGTTACACAGGCAAAGACACCTGCCAAAACTCTTCGAATGGGACACTTGAGACCCGTGTATTTTACTGTGTGTAAATTGTACCTCAGTACAGTTAATCACTAACTAATAATTGCAAAGAGTTACTAGGTCTGTGACCTTGAGCAAGTTCCTTAAACTCTCCATGCTTCAGTTTCTCCCGCTGTAAGATGGAAATATTGATAGCCTCCTGCTTCATAAGGTCGCTGTGAGGAGAAAATGGATGCCTCAGGCAAGGTTCTCGAAGTTGTGTGTGTGGCGTGTGGGAAGCACATCATAGAGTTGACCGTTAGCTCCGCTCATGAGCCAACCTTCATTCCCCCCTGCTTTATTTCTGCAATGTCTTATTTTCTGTTTTTCCCACATTTCCTTTTGGGGTCTATCCTAATGCTCGTCTATGTTTCCCCTTGAATGAAGAGTTGGTCTTCTGGCCCCAAGTGTCTCCCCATCAGATGCAGCCTCTGTGATGACACAGACCCACACTGATGGTGATGTCCCACGCTGATATCTCTTCTACTGCTCCAGCACCTCCCACTGCCCACAAAAAAGGCTCCATCTTTCAAGGGTGACCGTATATGGTCTTCTGGAGGTGGTCCCAAGAGTTCTTTGCAGTCTTACCTGTCGCTAAGGTTATCATTGCTATTATTTTATTATTTTATTTTTTAAGATATTATTTATTTATTTGACACAGAGAGAGAGAGAGCGCGCACAAGCAGTGGGGAGGAGCAGAGGGAAAGGGATAAGCAGAATCCTCACTGAGCTGCAAGCCTGATTTGGGGCTTGATCCCAGGACCCCTGAAATCATGACTTGACCTGAGCAGACACTTAACCACACGAGCCACCCAGGCTCCCCTCATCGCTGTTATTTTTTTGTTTTTTGTTTTTGTTTTTGTTTTTTTTTAAGATTTTATTTATTTGACAGATTGCAAGTAGGCAGAGAGGCAGGCAGTGAGAGAGGAGGAAACAGGTTCTTCGCAGAGCAGAGAGCCCGATGTGGGGCTCGATCCCAGGACCCTAGGATCATGACCTGAGCCGAAGGCAGAGGCTTAACCCACTTAGCCACCCAGGTGCCCCTTGTTTTGTTTTTTAATAAACCCTATAATTACTGTCAAACTTGACCAGTAGTTTCCAAACCTGGCCTTTGGACCAGTACCAGCTTGGCATCAGACCCCATTTAGATGGGCCCCAGACAGCCATCCTGTATTTTTGTTTGTTTCTTCATTTCCATGTTTAGCTGAAGCATGAGGTGCACGCAGAGAAAGGTATAAATGCTAAGTGAACAGCTTGATCTGTTTTGACAAATGTCTGTACCTGCATAACCCACACCTTATCAAGCTAGAACATTTCAACAGTCCAGAAGCTTTCTTCATGTCCAGTGGTGTGTTGGTAAAAGTTTAACAACAGATTCCCTGGGGTAAAAAACGCTCTGCTTTGTAGTGTTTGCTGATCTCTGTGGTGTAAACATTCCCAGCATAGCCAATTTCAAGCCATGGATATGATGCCACTCTTAAGAGTTGTCACTGAAGAGGCTCACAGTTGGGCCTTGTGTCACCCTACCAGCTGACTCGGGCACACCAGTGCTGTGTCCCTTCCAAGTCAGTCTCTGCCGGCCCCATCCCCAGGCAACGATAAGTCCACGTCCATATGAATGGACTCTTACAATTCGTACTCTTTTTGCCTGTTTCTTTCACTTGGCATGGTTTTGACATTCATTCATGCTGCTGTATGTATTAGGAGTTGGTTCTTTTTTTTAATTACTGAGTAATATGCCATTGTAAGGGTGTTCTGTAGCTTTCTCATCCAATCTCCTGGTGATGGACAACTGGCCATTCCCAGTGCTTGGTGCTATTATGAATAAAGCTGCCATGAACATTCTTGTGCAAGCCCTTTCATTTCTTCATTTCTTTCTTTCTTTTTTTTTTTTTTTAAAGATTTTATTTATTTATTTGATAGAGATCACAAGTAGGCAGAGAGGCAGGCAGAGAGAGAGGGAGGGAAGCAGGCTCCCCGCCGAGCAGAGAACCCGATATGGGGCTCGATCCCAGGACCCTAAGATCATGACCTGAGCCAAAGGCAGAGGCTTAACCCACTGAGCCACCCAGGTGCCCCAAGCCCTTCATTTCTTTTGGGTAAATCCCTGTGATGGTAATGGCTAGATTGTAGACAGGTGTGTGTTTAACTCTATGAGAAACTGCCAGACCGATTTCCAAAAGGGCTGTGCCATTTTTATACTCCTATCAGCCATGTAGGAGAGTTCTGGTTGCTCCATATCTTTGCCACTACTCGGTGTTGGTGTTGCAGGGATCTTTGCTTTTTTTTTTTTTTTCCTTTTTTTGAGAGAGGGAGGCAGGGGGAGAGGAAGAGAGAGAGAATCTCAAACAGGTTCCATGCCCAGCATAGAGCCCAACATGGGGCTCAGTCTCACAACCCTGAGATCATGACCTAAGCCAAAAATCGAGAGTCAGATGCTTAACTTACTGTGCCACCTGGGTGCCCAAGGAACTTTACTTTAAAAAAGAGTGCCTTGGGTGACTTTGTTTCATAGTTAGGTTCAGGAACCACTGGACTGGACTGGTTTCGGTTTGCTAAATATGAATGGCTAACATTTATCAAGCACATGGCTAACATTTATGGAGCACATCCTGTCTGGATCTGTCCCAAGACCTTCAGCAATGTTCTATCGTGTAACCCTCAGAACAACCCTGTGAAATATATACTGTGATTCTTCCTATTTTGCAGAAGAGGAAAATTAGGCACAGAGAAGTTAAGTAACTTGCTTAGGGTCACATAGCACTCAAGGGGCAAAAGCTAGGTTTGAAAACAGGCAGTCGGGCTCTGGGACCATGAGTTTAATCACTGACTTATACTTGTCCATATCAATTCTGTACACAGTCATCCTGTTGGACCTAATCAGTAATTGCTGACATTATTATTGTTATTTCAATCCCACACATCCTTCAAAGTTCAGCTCAGATTCCACCGTTTCCACCAACTTTTTTTCTGACTACCCCCTCTTCTCCTGGTGCTATGGAATCCCTCAGTGTAATCACAAGTCCTTCAGAAATGTGGGAGACTTCTGGGTTGTTCTCTATTTCTGTATTTTTGTATTGTCTTATCACCCACCATTATCTTTGTGAGGTTACTGAGAATAGGGTTACTCCATGTTTACCTTTCTATTCCTGGCATGGGGGCGCCTGGGTGGCTCAGTGGGTTAAGCTGCTGCCTTCGGCTCAGGTCATGATCCCAGAGTCCTCGGATCGAGTCCCACGTCGGGCTCTCTGCTCAGCAGGGAGCCTGCTTCCTCCTCTCTCTCTCTGCCTGTCTCTCTGCCTACGTGTGATCTCTCTCTGTCAAATAAATAAATAAAATCTATTCCTGGCATGTTTGTGGACTTGAATTTAATGTTTTTTCTAAATATGCAGAATCACCAGCGTCCTTTAAAAGGAGCTCTTACTGGGAGATAAAATGGACTCACAGAAATTAGATTGCCTCTTCCCTAAGGAAAAAAACACAACCCCTTTACTTTCTTATTATTGGAAGTGGATGAGCTATCTTAAAGTGTCTTGATGCTTGTCACCATGAGCTAGAGGAAACCACGCCATGGGGCATACTTAATTTCCCAATAAAGCCATTATCTCCTGCCTGGCTGCCTCCTTTAAGGCTTCTGCTTGTTTTAATAGGCCTGGCCCCACTGGCCAGCTTCTAGCTAGTTCCAAGACCACCAGATCATAATCAGTCATTTTCTTCCATCTTATTTATGAAAGCAGGACCAGCTACCTCATTTGTGAGGACCAATGAAAACGCAAACCTTCTTTTTCAAAATTTATTAAGAATTTCAGATGGTAACAGCAGAGCATTAAACCAAGAGTGGAGTTCCATGTGACTGCACAGGTCCCACACCTGTGGAACCAGCCCCGATGAAAAGCGACAGAGCCCCCCCTCAGCAGACAAAATCCAATCACTGAAAGCTGGGCATGGGGACAATTTCTGTCTAAAGCCCTCCACCCCACTTCTTAACATAAAGACTGCTGAAAAAGAAGCCACCCTAGTTCTGTGTTACATTAAGGATGGTATGGATTGAATGTGTAAAAAGATGTTGAAATCCTGACCCCCAGTACCTGTGAATGGGACTGTATTTGGAAATGTGGTCTTTGCACATGATCAGACTAAGATGAAGTCAGCAGGATAGACCCTAACCCAGCATGACTTGGTGTCCTTATAAAAAGGGTGGGGTGGGGGTGCCCCGGTGGCTCAGTCAGTGGAGCATATCACTCTCGATTTTGGCTCAGATCATGATCTCAGGCACATGGGATTGAGCCCCCTACCCTGCTTAGGTTCTACACTGGGCAGGTGGAGTCGGCTTGAGATTCTCTCTCTCCCTCCCCTCGTGTGCCCCACCTTCTGCTTGTGCACTGTCTCTCCTAAATAAATAAAAATCTTTTTTTTTTTTAAGGTTTTGGGTGGGGGGGATTGGCACACAGAGATGGACATGCATGGGGGGAAAATGATGTGAAGGCATGTGCACATCGTGATCGTGACGGTGAAGGCAGAGATGGAATGATGCAGCTACGCACCCCAGAACTCCAAAGATCCAGGCCAACTACCAGAAGCTAAGAGAGTGGTATTGAACAGGTCTCTCTCAAAGCCTCCAGAAGGAACAAACCCTGCCCAACACTTTGATGTCAGACTTCTAGCCTCCAGAACTGAGATAATCCATTTCTGTCCTTCAAGCCACCCAGTTTGCAGTACTACACCCACTAACCAGACCAGGCTCCTCCCCTTAGCCTCCTGCCCTTGCCCTTGCCAAGCTCCTGACACCTGGATAAACAAATGTCCCAGCAGGATTGGGCCAAGGATGGAGCCTGCACAATATCAGTTTTGTTTTTCATGTCTTTTTTTTTTTTTTTTCCTCCTTCCTACAGAGGGGAGGGAATAAGATTTTCTACATCAGAGATACCTTTTAGAGAACTGAGAACCTTCCCCTCCTGGTCTCAGCCCCAGTTGAAAGTACGGGTCAGCATCCTATAAAGTGAAGCCCTTTGTGAGGATCTCCCAGCCTAAGCTGGACTGTGTGGTTCGTTTGCCAGTCATAAAGGTGATGCCCCATACTTGAGGGTGCAACGTTCACGTCTGAGGCCACAGATGAAGTGGCAACAGCCGGTGGGAAGCCTCTGTCCTTCGCCCCAGGAGGAACCCGCCCCATTTCTTCCTTGCCCTGCGAAGGCCGACCTTCCGGGTGTATTCGCAAACGGAGTCCACCGAGCTGTTCTTTGGGCTGGGGTCGGTGTAGGCATGGGAGGTCACCACCGTAGGGCAGGCTGTGGGGCCTGACGTCCTGGGCCGCCCACGGGGAAGGGAAAGGAGAAGTGCACCCTGCCGCGTGGTGTCAAAAGGGGCGGGGAGAGCTGCTTTGTGAGGGCACAATTTGCAGAAGCCGCCAGGCCGGGGGTCTTCCGGCCTGACCCTCCTCGAGGCGCCTGTAGCAACCCGCGTTAGGGCGCACCCCAGCTCCCTCAGGGCCTCAGGGCCCCAACGAGCAGCAGCGCACCCAAACATGGCCGCCGAACCCGGGTTCCGGGGCCGCAGCCGGGACTCCGGGTGACGCAAGGGCGACGGGTTGCATCAGCCCGCGACCACGTGCTCGGCCCGCCCTCCGCCACGGATCCCGGCGCCGATTGGGCCACGTTAGGGCCGTGACCTCCGCCTCAGCCAATGGGCGGCGGCCACAGAGTGTTCTCGCCGCAGAGCCCAGGCGCGAGGTGCCTATAAAAGGAGCCTGAGGCGGGGGCGCGCGCCCCAGAAACGCGAACTGTCGTTGCAGAGTTTGTGGGCGGCAGTGACGCCGCTTGCCTGGCATCTCGGAGCTCTTCGGAACCCACAGCACAGCCGACATGGAGGTCGACCCCGAACCCGAGCCTGAGCCCGTCACGCTCCTGGTGAAGAGCCCCAACCAGCGCCACCGCGACTTGGAGCTGAGCGGCGACCGCAGCTGGAGCGTGGGCCGCCTGAAGGCCCACCTGAGCCGCGTCTACCCCGAGCGCCCGGTGAGAGGGGCCCCCGACTTCCGCGGCCACCGCCTCCCGCCCCGGCTGTCATCCCCTCGGCCCGCCTCGCGTCCGCCACCCCTTCCCTGACAGCTTCTCGCTTCGCCATCCCTCCCCAAACGGGCTGTTCCTCACCAGGTCACTTCCCCAGGGCTGGGGTCTTGCCCTGCTCTGCCGGGGTAGGCGCCGCTCTGCCGGGGTAGGCGCCGCGCCGCCGGGCCCAATGGTCGTCACTTCCACGTCCTGGGCCGCCATCGCTCCGCCTTCCCGACGGGCCGCCTTCCCCTGTCACCTCGCCTCTCGTGGTCCCGGCCCTAAGACTGCCCCCCTCCAGCCCACCTCCCAGGCCACTGCCCCGACCCCTAGGTCTGGCTTCCGGCCTTAGCCAAGCCGCTGAGACAGCACTTTGACCTTGGGTGAGTCATTGCACCCACCCAGCCTCAGTTTCCCCGAAAGGACAGTGCAACTAGGCGTTCCGCATTAGGATTCCATCCACTGGATGAAGTGGATTTTCTGAATGCCGCGTCGCAGTGTGGAGCGGAGGAGGCAGGGGCCGGCCCCGGGCGGGTGGTTAAGGTCCCACACCCAGGAGCGAGACGTGGCTTTCCCCCTCCCTGTCCACCTTCCGCCCTGGGCCCCTCCCTGCCGCGCCGGACTGCGTAGTCTTTGCTGAGTCCCGGGGAGGAGCCCGGCGCGCTTTCTGGGTAGAGTGTTCTGGAAGGGGAAGCAGGCAGCAAAGAACCTCCCTGAGCCTGGGTGTTAGGACTTTGGCCCCTCAATTACAGACTTCCTCGCTTTGTTTTGGTGGACACATCTGTCAACATCACCCTTAGCACCGCCCTCCGTCCCCACCACGTGATGGAGGCGGCTGCATCCTTCCTGTATTTACTTTCTACTCTGATATTATGTAAGTGTCAGCAGTGTGCCTTACTGCCCACAAGTGTAATTCTCCCTCAGGCAGGAGGAGACATTGGGCCGAAAAAGACTGTGGAACTGTTCCTCCTTATCTGAAAAGTTGCTGTGTGTCGTAGCTTAGGGGTTAGGTTCTTTTTGTTCCTTCTTGTTCAGTACGGAAGGTAGAAGTATTTTCCTTCTGAGTTCTTTTGAATTTTGCTTATTTACTTAATAAGCTTTCATTCCTTTAGCATACCACTTGGGACTGTTGGTAGTTTCACCGCAGCTGCTTCCGAGAAACTAGGTGGCCGTGTTGCTGTGAGAATGGCTCTTAGGTACGTAGGTGTAGTCGTCGCTAGTGGCATCATTTGGTAAAGGCAGTGTTTTGGAGGAGAGCTTCCCTTAAGGGCTTCCTTGGGTGACAAACATCACTCCTATTAGTAAGTCTGAAGACCCAAAGAAAAGACACCTCAGGTGTGTAAATTTGTGCTTAAAAATTATGGCAGGAGAGCACTCATCATTTGGTTTCTAAGCTGAGAAATCTTACTTTTATATAGTTTGTGTACTTTCATGTATAGTTGTTATATGCTTTCATATAGTTGTATAACATATTTAATTTTTTCAAATCAGCCTTCTGAGTGAAGACATAGAATGTCATTTCAGGCCTTTAGAAGGAAAACCACAAGAGCGCCTGGGTGGCTCAGTGGGTTAAGCCTCTGCCTTCAGTTCGTGTCATGATCTCAGGGTCCTCGAACGAGCCCCACATTAGGCTCTCTGCTAGGCAGGGAGCCTGCTTCCCCTCCCTCTGCCTGCCTCTCTGCCTACTTGTGATCTCTGTCAAATAAATAAACATTTAACAAAAATAAATTAATTAAAAACCACAGGCAGCTATGGTTTTCAAACCTTTACTAGTGTGGAACTTTTTAATGTAATGGAGGACCCCGCCTCTGAGGTAACATTTTACAAAATTATGTGTGTAGCATTACCTGTAAAGTCAATCAGAACAGTGGTGAACACAATATCCGATTAGGTTCTGTAGTTTGAGGTGCATAGTGTCAAAAAGTCCTTATTTTATACAGATAAGTAGATGCAATTATTGTTTTGATTGTTTTAAGCAGTTCATAATCTCCAGCTACTTGGCAGGAACAGCTTTATTCCAAATTTTGCATAGTAGTTTTTTTTGGCATTGGTTGATGATCTCCAGTGTACTGGCTTTGGTATATATCATTTGAGGCTATTAGTTTTAAGTATGATTTTTAAAGGAATTAAAAATAGATTTTAAAAGTGAGATTTGTATGAAAAGTGTGGAGGGTCCCTGTGGTTTTGAAATCACTGGGAAGGAGAAGAGAGGTTGGAATCTTTAACTCTTCTGGAGTAGATGACCTTAGACAAGTCAGTTTCAGACTTTTCCTCCCTTCAAACAGGGATACTAAATCTCACAGGGTTGTAAGAAGTACTACCTACACACCATCTCCTCTATACCTGCATTTGCAGGTAAAAGTCTCTTTGAGAACTTAGTTTAGAATTGCTTTATGTTATCTTAGGACAATACTAGGTGATTTTGGTGAAGGCTGACCTTGCTTGGGAGTACTTTGAGTTTTCTCTACAACTTGTGTTTTCTCTATAATCTGTGTTTTTAGTGGCAGAAAAGAATTTCCTTGGGAATTTATAAGTCAGATAGGTCACCATAGGTTTTGTGGACTGGAGATAAATTTGTCATCGTAAATTTATTTGCAGGTTAGAAATTCAAAGTTCACCACTTTCTAAAGAAGAGCTTTGTCTTTGAGACTTTTGAAAAAATGCTTTCCTGTGATTCTAGGGGGAAAAAAAGACCCATATTCAAGTTATTTGTATAGAAGTTTCTTCTGTGTTTGGGAACTTGTGGGAGCTAAATGCTGACCTGTGCTACTCTTTCTTTCCCTGACTAGCGTCCAGAGGACCAGAGGTTGATTTATTCTGGGAAGCTGTTGTTGGATCACCAGTGTCTCAAGGACTTGCTTCCAAAGGTACATCATTTACACCTTAACTTTTGAACGTTTTTTAAGTGCTTACCAGGTCGAATTCAGGTCCTAAGGTACCTCCTTATTATTTTTAGCAGGAAAAACGGCATGTTTTGCATTTGGTGTGCAGTGTGAAGGGTCCTTCAAAAATGTCAGAAACCAGCGCAAAGGTATGTCTGTTTTTTCAAGATTATGACAGTCTCTGTCAATTCAGACTCTCATGGTAGAAATAAAGGGAGTTGGAGAAAACTTAAGATTTTATTGCCTTTTATCAAGTAATAGTTTGTTTCCTCCCCAGTAAGAATCAGGAATTAGAAACTTACCAGTACAAGTGTATGTTTGTTACTACAGTAGTAGACTATACCATTAGTGGTACAGTGGAAAGTAGACTTCTACGTTACACTATCTTCTGGGATATGATTTGACCTTCAGTAGCGGTATATCCAACAAGGCACTCTAAAATGGGTTTTTATTGACTTTAGCACATAATAAGCTTCTTCTAAAGAATCACTAATTCCTAATATCAAGTGATATCTAAAGACTTACTTACGTTTGATGGCCAAAATCAGTTATTTTTTATTTCACAGTGTTGATTGAATATATAGTAAAGATATTCTAATGTAATGACACATTCTAAATTAGGATTATGACTCTGTTTCCTGAAACATCTGAACACAGTATAGGAAATTTCTTTCCTTTAGGTTGCTGGCTAGGTTGTACTTACAAATCTTGTTGGTCAGGTTTTATTTCTTGATTTAGTAAATTTAGCACCGTAAGATTTGTAGAACATTATCAGAATTCTTTCTGACCAATGATAACTTCGTTGGAAGATTTTTTTTTTTTTTTTTAAGATTTTATTTATTTGACAGAGAGAAATCACAAGTAGACGGAGAGGCAGGCAGAGAGAGGGAAGCAGGCTCCCTGCTGAGCAGAGAGCCCCATGCGGGGCTCGATCCCAGGACCCTGAGATCATGACCTGAGCCGAAGGCAGTGGCTTAACCCACTGAGCCACCCAGGCGCCCCTCGTTGGAAGATTTTAATGAAATTACAGCATAGTTACTCTAGGAAAAAATAAGGACTTTTAAAATATAGATTGAAATTGGATTGACAAATTTCAGAATTTTTTTTATGTAACACTGCATCTGTTTAATTTTGTTAAGTTCAGAGGTGGGGTGAGGGACAGAAGCCATTCACAGCAAAAAAATCCTTTTAGTTTGGTTGCAGACAGTTGCATCAGATCCTTTGTTCTAATATTGATCTTGCACTTCCTTAGGTCGCTGAATCCACAGAGCAGCCTGCTGGTCTCCATCAGGGACAGTATCCTGGGGATTCCTCAGGTGATAGCTTAAGGCAGAGGGAGGTTCTTCGGAACCTTTCTCCCTCTGGTTGGGAGAGTATGTCAAGGTGAGTATTAGAATAGAGAACCAGGTTTATACTATGTGGATGGGCATCATTTGCATCAATTTTAAGAATAAAGTATGCTTATAGTTACAGTCAAGAACTTGAAAATGTACAAAATTTTGTTTTTTTAAGGGCTTCACTTTCATGTATAACTCTTCTTAATATAGAGAGCCTTTTAAGAACATATAAGTATATGGGGATCCACATGTCGAAATGTAGGTATTTCACCTCCCACATGGGTGTGCTTTGCATTGTGCTGACTTCATGACTGGGACTTAGTTCTGCTTCAGAGACAACAGCTGGTGTAAGCATCTCACAGCTGCTTTGCTGAGTGGCTCTGTGCTTTGTCTATCATAACAAAGAGTGACAAAAGATGAAAAGATTGTTTGAGAAATGCTGTGCCAAGGACTGAGTTGGCAGTACTGGAGAAAAAAGGTCTTTTCTTTAGACATTTTTTTTTCTTTTTGTTTTTAAGATTTTGTTTACTTGTCCGAGTATAAGCAGGGGGAGCAGCAGGCAGAGGGAGAGGCAGGCTCCCTGCTGAGCAAGGAGCCAGATGTGGGACTTGATCCCAGGATCATGACCTGAGCCGAAGGCAGCCACTTAACCAACTGAGCCACCCAGGCATCCCAAAAAGGTCTTTTCTTTAGAGCAAAAGTCAGGAGTGATTAAATGCTCTGATGTTTGGATTTCATAGCTCTTGGGACCTCCTCTTACAAAAGTTCTTAGGAGAAAAAATAATAATTACAAGTTAGAATTGTATAGCCCCTAAATTCCCCTGGTTTCCTTTTCCTGGTAGTTTTTAATATTTCATTTTGACAGAGTCAGGTATTTGAGGAATGATGAGTTGTTTTTTTTTTTTCCTCCGTAACAGAAATTTCAAATATAAAAGCAGAGGGAATGGAGTAGTGAATCTTCACACAGCCATCACCTGAGCCCAATAATAATGATCAGTTTTTTTTTTTTTTTAAAGATTTTATTTATTTATTTGACAGAGAGAGAGAGATCACAAGTAGGCAGAGAGGCAGGCAGAGAGAGAGAGAGGAGGAAGTAGGCTCCCTGCTGAGCAGAGAGCCTGATGCGGGACTCGATCCCAGGACCCTGAGATCTGACCTGAGCCGAAGGCAGCGGCTTAACCCACTGAGCGACCCAGGCGCCCCAGTGATCACAGTTTTGTTATGCTTGTTTTATCTACTCCTCCTTTGCTTTTTCCTTTCTGAAGTGTCTAAAAGTAATTCCTAGACATCATGTCAGTTCACCCCTACATACTTGAGTAAAACCTTAGTTACCTTGACTATCTACAATGCATGTCCTCATCAGAGTTACAAAAGCACTTTGTTATCCTCTCATTGCCTTGAGCTGTAATATTTTTAAATGATCAAAAACGATATCATACCAAGACTTACTTGATTGGAATACCATTTTAAAAACACTCTGGGTAGGGAATTTGGTTAAAAGATTGTCAGCATAAGGGCACATAGGTAGGTCAGTCAGTTGAGCGTCTTAACTCTTGATCTCAGCTCAGGTCTTGATCTCAGGGTCATGAGATTGAGCCCAATATTGGGCTCCACGCTGGGCATGGAGCCGACTTAAAAAAAGACTATCCACATATAGATTGGATAATTGGATAGAAACACTTAAAATTGCTTCCCTTATTCAAGCTATACAACTTGAAATTTGTGGCCCATATGTATATGAATTTTACCTTGATAAAACTTGTCGATTTTAGGGATGCCTGGGTGGCTCAGTTGATCAGCCATCTGCCTTCAGCTCAGGTCATGATCCCAGGGTCCCGGGATGAGGTCCCACATTGGCCTCCCTGCTCAGGAGGGCCTGTTCCTCCTCCTGCCTGCTGCTCCCCCCTTTTTGTGCTGTCTCTCTCTTTTGCTCTGTGATGAATAAATCTTAGAACAAAACGAAAAACAGTGATTTTATTCAACATATAATTTATTGAACAGCCAATACACATAACTTTAAGGTTGGGAGGTAACCAGCAGAGCTGATTATATAACCAGTTCCCAATCTTTCCACAGTACTTTTGGTTTCAATTTTGTGAACTGCTGCCAAAGGAGTTCACTGTGTCAGGGACACAAAGCCAAAGATGACACCCTAGGCTCTGCCCTAGGCTGTTTAAAAAACAGGATTTTGGTGTCAAAACAGGTCTCAAACCCAGCCCTGCTATTTAGCTCAGTGACTTTGTGCAAATCCCTTGTCTTCCCTGAGCTGTATTCAGGCTCCCTTCTGTGAAATGGAGGGGAATGCCCCCTCCCCACAAGGTTCTTGGGGATCTGGTGAGCTAACAGCCCAGCCTGTACAGGGCACAGTGTCAGCAAGCACATGTGAGTGAGGCCACATAAGCACATAACTCTGACCCCCGTGTAGCTCAGATTTAGGGGTAGGGAGAAACGGGTGGCGGGAGAGGGGGTAGTTTTCTTTAGGAAAGGCTTTGAGAGAGATGTGGCTTTTTAGAGCTGCTCTTTGAAGGATAAGCTGTGGGTTGAGAGCTGCAGTGACACTCAGCAAATGGAGACTGGGGGTGAGGATCCACCTAGCCTGAAAGGGTCCAGCTGGTTTCTACATCCTAGTAATGACGCAGTGACCTTTGTGCCCCTTTGGGACCTGGACCATGGTGGTAGGGCTCTGTCAGCACTTCCTATGCTGGTATGACACAGGACATCACAAAGTAATCTGCCTGCAACTATCATAAAGCCTCTCTCTTTGAAGTCCTAATTATAATTTAGACCTTTCATTTATTCATACTAAACCAAGTCAAAATGAGTGTTTTAAAAAAATCTTTCATAGACCTGAAGCTGCCCAGCCAGCATTCCAAGGCCTGGGGCCTGGTTTCTCGGGCTACACAACCTATGGTTGGCTGCAGCTCTCCTGGTTCCAGCAGATCTACGCCCGGCAGTACTACATGCAATAGTGAGTCCTTCCTGTCCTGCTGGGGGCAGCCACACTGGGGATGGATGGGGGAGGGTATCCTCAGTCTGTGTGCAGAACCCTGCTCTGTCTGGTCCGGGGGGTGGAGGAGAATATACATCCTAACTGCTACCTAATTTGTGTATTAATTCGGGGGGGCTTGTGTCTGTACGTAGTTTGATGACTTCACTTAGAATCAATTACTTCCTTTTTAATACAAGGTATCTTTGGTTTTGTGAAAAGTTGAATTTGCTACTGTACCATACTTCTGTGGTTTATATTTTTAACTACAGATGAAATTTGCCATGTGGCTCTCTCAGGAGCAGAAGAGACATTTATAGATTCAATTATAGTGAAGAAATTCTTCACTAAGTTTTTCATGTACCTACTTACAATTCTTAACAGTAAAAGACCCTTTGTAACTAAGACTATGAGAAGCACAGTCTTCACAGTGCTTTGCTCTCAACAGTATCTGCCTCTGTTGATTTTATTTTAGTTTAGCTGCCACTGCTGCATCAGGGGCTTTTGTCCCCTCACCAAGTGCACAAGAGATACCTGTAGTCTCTGCACCTGCTCCAGCCCCTATTCACAACCAGTTTCCAGCAGAGAACCAGCCAGCCAATCAGAACGCTGCTCCTCCAGTGGTGGTTAATCCTGGGGCCAATCAAAATTTGCGGATGAATGCACAAGGTGGCCCTATTGTGGAAGAAGATGATGAAATAAATCGAGATTGGTTGGATTGGACCTATTCAGCAGCCACATTTTCCGTTTTTCTCAGTATCCTCTACTTCTACTCCTCCCTGAGCAGGTTCCTCATGGTCATGGGGGCCACCGTCGTTATGTACTTGTAAGCAGATGATTTTGCTTTCCTTTTTCCCCTTTACTACAGATTAGTGCGGCATGGTGGCTCAAACCAAGTACAGATTTTTCTCTTTTTTTGAGCTGTCGTAGTCATTATTTATGGGAGTGTGTTTTTGTTTTAAGATTTTATTTAGTATTTAGGGAGAGAGTGAGAGCAGGAGGGGCAGAGAGAGAGTCTTAAGCAGGCTCCATGCCTAGTGCAGAGCCCGATGTAGGGCTCAATCTCCTGACCCTGAGATCATGACCTGAGATGAAATCAAGAGTTGAACGCTGAACCGACTGAGCCACCCAGGTGTCCCTGTGGAAGTGTATTTAATAGCATATTATTCTGGCACCTTCAGTGCAAAGAATTGACAGCCTCATTGGGCACTGCTGAGAACACATTAATTGTATGTTAATGCAAGAAGAACGTTCTGTTTTCTTCTGGGTAAGGTCCCTGCCAGGCTCATGAACCACAATAATATGGTCATTCTAAGCCATGAAAGGGAAAATTGTATTTGTTTTGAAAGTTTATCAGTCTGTAGTTGCTGCCTCCCAGGACTAAAGGTCAGGCACTTACAGCAGCACAGCTCTCAAGGGCCACGCAAAGCTCTGAACCTTTACAGACCTGACATTGGCTTTATCCTTGACTCAGAGTAGTGCTTCTCAATCAGGATGATTTTGTACTCCTAGGATGTGACACTTTGGACTGTCAAAGCTGGAGGGGCAGTCCTCCTGGCATCTAGTAGGTAGAGGCCAGACCTGCTGCTAGACATCCTAGAATGCACAGGACAGCCCCACAGTAAATATCCGGCCCTATATGTCAGGAGTGCCAAAGCTGAGAAACCCTCGCCTGGAGTGATATGTCTTCTTTGTGGTCATAACTGACAAATTTTTCCTATAGAGTGAAAATGGATTTTTATTTTAGTTTTAAAAATCTTAAGAGAACAATATTTGAATAATATAATAATTACTCTTATATCCAGAATTAATCATTGTTAATATTTTATCACATTTGCTATAAGACTTAGAGTTAATTGGATTTTCCAAATAAAATTTTAGCAACACTTTTAAGTTTTTTAGTCTCTAGAATCATATTTGTGACCAAATTTAGGTCTTATTTTTTATGTAGGTTATTAGATATTATAATCCCAGCTCTGTGTGCATATGTGTATGTATCCCTCCCTCACCCCCTGCTCAGGGTTCAGCAAGTGTGAAGTTTAGTTCGGGATCAGCAAGAGCACTTAAACTGTATTCTGGGTGCTGTTAATGTTGAGGGGCATGCAGTGCTGAATGAAACAGTCCTCATAGTGACCCTGAAGAAGCTGATAGGCCGGTGAGGAAGTCTAGGAGATGGTGAGGAAGGAAGTCTCTGCAGATGGGCCTGTGAGCTTTTAATGAGAGCACTGCTGTGATTAGAGGAGGAGAGCAAGGGGGACCTTATCTAATCAAGAAGCCCCTTAAATTCTTGTACAAATTTCACTGTGATTAGCTAAGATGAACTTTTATGTGCTTCCTTTGAAGGCATCATGTTGGGTGGTTTCCATTTAGACAGAGGCCAGTTCAGAACTTCCCAAACGATGGTCCTCATGAAGCTGTGAATCAGGACCCCAACAACAACTTACAGGTAAGGAGCTCCGGGGGACCCAGCAAGCTTTGTGTGAAATGCCAGACTCTCAAATCCTTAACGTTTATTTAGCCTCATAGTTTACCATTTCCTTAGGCTGAAGTTTCAAGATTTTTTCAAATTTGTTCTTAGAGCACTAGGTTTTTGGTTTTTGGTTTTTTTATAAGATTTATTTTGAGAGTGAACAAGAGCATGCATGCGTGCAAGCAGGTGGGGGGTAGGGAGAGAGAGAAGGGTAGAAAGACTCTCAAGCAGACTGCCTGCACAGAGAGCAGAGCCCAGCACGGGGCTCAATCCCAGAACCCTGAGATTATGACCTGAGCAGAAACTACGAGTCAAACGTTTAACTGACTGAGCCACCCAGGCACCCTGAGCAGTAGCTGTTTTTAAAACACATTGAGTATGCCATAAAATCCATCAGGTATTTTAGTCTTCTGGCAATTTGCATTTTGGCAAATGTAAATAATGTTTTTTAAACTCAACTATTTTGAGCATTCAGAGGCCTATAATGATGTGTTATACCATGGAAACTGCTAATGGATAGTTACTGGAATTAAACCTTAGGAAGATAAGCATGTCTCATAGAACAGATTTCCTGGAGGATTTCCCTAGATTTGTAGAATAGTTTAATCCATAATCCTAAAGGATATTCTTTTTTAATATAAATGTCACCCTTGCATCTGTTTACAGAACATTTTTAGTTTCTTAACTCAAAATACTGCCAAAATCAGAATATCCATATTTAATGAAGTGGTTAACTCATGAGTTTAATAATGAAGATGTAGTTACTTCATTTGTTCTAATACTTAACTGCCGGGGATTTTCAAAACTGTGAGAAGGTCACCAGCAGTTGTGCTGTGAGGCCTGAGAACTCCATCTAGCCTTGGACACCATTCCCTTGGGTCCTGTCTGCCTGATTGCTTGAGTATGAGACCAAGGATTAACTCTGTCCTTTGCTAACATTATTACATTATTTGGCATTTGTCATGGTCCTAATGGCTTTCTCACTGTGTTTCATTATAATGCTGTAGGAAGGCTCTGATGCTGAAATCGAAGACCCCAGCCGCCTCCCTCCAGACAGAGACGTACTAGACGACGAGCGGACCAGCCCTTCATTTATGAGCACAGCCTGGCTTGTCTTCAAGACTTTCTTTGCTTCTCTCCTTCCAGAAGGCCCCCCAGCCATAGCAAACTAATGGTGCTTGCTTTCTGGCTGCTGGAGGCTTCGACAGGCATGGACTGGATCATCTGACTCCGGCTGGATTTCTTCACCTGGACATGGCAATGGCACAGAATTTAAGAATCAACAAGGAGGAGGATATGCTTTTGTGATAAAGCAAAAGCAGAAACTAAGACGTGAAGCCAAGATACAAATTGATGAACAAAAAATGTCCAAGGCTTCTCATGTCTTTATTCTCTGAAGAGCTTTAATATATACTGTATGTAGTTTCATAGGCATTGTAAGTAGAAGGCATTAGTGTCGCATGTTTATGCCTGAGGAACTTTTCAGATGTGTGTGTCTGCATGTGTGTTTGTACATAGATATCATAGATGCAGAAATGGTTCTGCTGGTACGATTTGATTCCTGTTGGAATGTTTAAATTACACTAAGTGTACTACTTTATATAATCAATGAAATTGCTAGACATGTTTTAGCAGGACTTTTCTAGGAAAGACTTATGTATAATTGCTTTTTAAAATGCAGTGCTTTACTTTAAACCAAGGGGAACTTTGCAGAGGTGAAAACCTTTGCTGGATTTTCTGTTCAATAAAGTTTTACTATGAATGACCCTGGCAGAGACTCCTGTCATTTTAGCAGTTTGCTCCGTGTCCTTGTCACGGGATGGTCAACAGTTGAGTTGCTAACTTGTAAGTCACCTGCATGTTCTGCTTCTTTTTATAAAAGAACTGTTTGTACTAATAAAGAATGATAAGGTAAGGCCATGAAAGTTCTAAGTTCCTAAGAATATACTTGTGTTTGTCCATTCCCTGATTCCAACAGTACTGGCTTATGTGGTAACCCAACAAAGTTGAATTCCCCAGGTTTAAAGTTAGTGGCATTGGGGCACCCGGCTGGCTCAGTCGGTAGAGTGTGGGACTCTCTATCTCAGGGTCATGAGTTCAAGCCCCTGCATTGGGTGTGGAGCCAACTTTGAAAAAAAAAAAAAAAAAGTCACTACCTCCCTCCCACTTGGCAATTCTGTGATAATTACACCTGCTCATCTAGCACTGGCTTTTGTAAGCTGAGCTTGCTTTTGTGATTTTTATCTTTTAAGAATTAATTTTGAGACTAATCTTAAAAACACAGTTGTGTGTATTTTTCACCCATGAATAATGTTATAGGCAGAATGATGGAAGCCTGGGCAGGGTGTTTTTGGCACAGTAAACACTTCTAGTATCACGGTTGTGATCATTTAATCATTACTGAAAACTTCTTTTACATTAAATAAACATTGAACAGCTCATACTAAGGCCTTTTTCAAGTATTGGGTAAAAAAAACCATTGATTTTTCAGGGCAGGGGGCATCACCATCTGACAAAGTGCCTAGAGCTCCAGACAGATGGCGGCGTCCATCTCATGTTTCTGAAGGACTGGGGCCACTCGCTGTGAGGTCAGCTTGTGATGGTGAAACTCCAGATTCCATGGCCCAAAATAGTTCCAGGAAGATGGTCCTGAAGACAGCTGACAAGGGTTCACATTGGCCCAAGCTGCACCAGGACAAAGGGAGGAATCTTCAAACATCAGATAAGGCTTTAAGACAGCTGATGGGTGGGGGATGTGGCAGAAATGTCAATGCTTCCACAAGAGTTATTAAATGTGGTATAACGTACTACCTACCACCATTCATACTAGAAAATGACTGGTTTGGATCTTCATGACAAAGTAGCAGTTAAATATCTAAAACCAGCTTAAACCATAGCAGCTTTTTAAGTTTGCATTTTCCCAGGTATGTTTTCTTAAATCCTGGTTGCACAGGAGAAACATTGCAAAAAATGAGCTCATGGTCAAGTAAATTTGAAAACTGCAGTTTGATCCTACTGTGGGCTTCTGGGATCTTCAAAATTGCTAATGGGCCTAAAGGGAAGGCATGTGGTCTGCAGCCTCTTCTAGGAAGGTGCCTAGGACCGAACCAGGTGGTATATTTAGGAGGCGATACTCCACAGGGCTGGGCCAGGTTTCTCCAGAAGGCTATATATACTCTAATCAATGTTGCCTTATGGTGCTATTTCTCACAGAGCCACGATTCACAGGTCCAGAGAGCAGGGGGCAGAAATGGGAGTGGTACCACTCACTATGACCCTACTGATCCATTAGAATAAAACTTTCTCTTTTCCACAATCTTCTGCTCTGCTCTAGAGGTCTTGTTTCCTAAGGGAGTGTATTCATTTCTTAGAACTACCTTAATAAAATCTACAAACTGGCTTAAAACAATAGAAATTTCTCTCAATTCCAGTAGCTAGAAGTCTGAAATCAAGGTGTTGGCAGATGACTTCCCCCTTCTGTAGTCCCTGGGGGAAAACCTGTTCCATGCCTTTCTCCTGGCTTCTTGTGGTTGCCAGCAGTTTCTTGATGCTCCTTGACATAGCTGTGTCTGTTTCTGCCTCCACCTTCTTATGACTTTCTTCCCTCTGTGTCTCTTGTGTCTTTATATGACCTTCTTATAAGCACACCAGTCATCGTATTTACACCTGCAGAGACCTCCTTTCACATTCCAAAGTTCTGAATGGACATGACCTTGGGGGGATACAGTTCAACCCCCAAGAGGAAATAATGCTTCCACTAGGAGACAGATTCCATTAAACTGGAAACTAAGATCGCCACCTGGCCACTTTGGGGTCCTCCTACTTTTGAATCAACTGGCAAAGAAGGGAGTTGTTTTGCTGGCTAGGTGGATCCAATCTGATTATCAAGAGGAAATTGGGCGGCACTATACAATGAAGATAAGATTTCTGGAATACGGGAGATCCGTTGGGGTGTCTCTTCGTATCATGCGCTATGATTAAAGTCAATGGAAAGTTACCACCCAATTTAGGTAGGACTCCTAATGGCTGTGACTCTTCAGGAATGAAGTTTTGGGTCACCCCACCATGTAGAGAACTATAACCATTTGCAGGGCTTACTGAAGACATGGAATGGGTAGTGGAAGATGGGGGTTACAAATAACCAATTACAGCCATGTGACCAGTTCTAGAAATGAGGACTGTCATTGTCACGAATATTCCTCATTTTGTTGTGCCCTTGTTTCTATATTCACACGCACACTTGTAGTACATGTTTTCTTCCCTTGTCTCCTTATTGTCTAACATAAGATGATGTAATCATACCTAACATTACATCACAGGCTTTTAATTACAGGCTATCAAGGAGAAGAGGGACCATCACCCAAGGATTTGGCATCCTCTCCTGGGGAAAGGGTCAGCATGTTTTTCGTGAGAACTGCAAGATAGTGGCATTACAATAAGTAGAAGCATGACTTTGTTACTGTCTTTATCTGGAGATGAAGTGTGGTTTCAGAACACGAGTGCGAGCACAGAACTGACAAAGGGTGATCTTGACTACGATTACTTTGATGTATCAGCCGTGGTGAGGCCCAGCTATGTAATAGTCATTAACTAGTGCTGACCCAAAGGTTATTTTGCAGATGTGATCAGTATCTACAATCAGTAGATTCTAAGTAGAGGCAATTATCCCCTCTAATCAGAGTGGACCTCTTCCAATTCCCAGAAAGGTCTGAAGATCAAAACGAGGTTTTCCTGAGGAAGAAGCAGTCCAGCCCACAGCCTACAAAGATGTTTTTGCAGTCTCCAACCTACCGGCCTGCCCCACAACTTGACACTTGCCTGGCCAGCCTCTTCAATCACGTTAAGTTCACCCCATGGAGTAAACAAACAATGAGCTCATCTTCTACAGGTTCTGTTTCTCTGGTAGAACCCTGACTGATACAGGGTCCTTGCCTGAAGATGATGGGTCCAGAGCCTCATCCTGGGGTGCCTTGGCCAATGGGAGCCTGCTTCTGGGACAGCTGTGTCACTCAGAAGAGGGTGCCCCTCTGGCTGTGCTTCAGACCAAATGCCTTTGGGAGAGGCTCCAGGGAAGGCTTTGCTTTGTGTCTTATAAAAGACTCCCATTCCGGAGAGGGGGCCAGGTAGGCTTGCAGGAAGGAAGTTGGGAGGCCGGTAAGTGGCGGGATTTCACTGGCGTGAGGACCTGGGGAGTGGGTCAGGGGAGGCTGTCTCTGATTCAGTGACATCCAAGAGTAGGTTTGCTCACTGCAGTCCCAGTGGCCTAGGCATGGGGGCAAATTCTCTGATGCACATTGAATGTGTCCATGCCTAAGTGCGAATGAAGTACAAGGGTAAAGGAGGAGCTCCACTAAAGTCTGCCAAGAAATTGCAAATCCAGAGTCAGAGCAAGAAAGTGGAGCAAAGCCGTCCAGGGGATCATGGAGATTGCTGATGACAAGGCAGGATTAGGGGAAGGCAGAAGATAGGGTTTCTGACTGTAGTTCTTGAATGATCAAGGTTCAGGAAACACTCAACACCAAAAATTTTGTGAACATAGGGCCCATGAAAATGTTTTTTCAAAAAGACACAAGGAGCGGCGCATATCTTTGCATTCTGGGGGCTCGGGGGCGGGGGGGGGGGCGAGGGGGGCATGGACAAGTGTGAGCAGGTGCGTCTTAGAGGTAGATGCAGCTGGGGTTGCCACGTAGGCGGCCCGTGTGTGCACGCGGGTGGGCGTGTCTGCACGTGCGTTGCTTTATCTGGGGAAGGTGCGTGGGTATGGGGGCCTCAGGTGTGCGTTGTGAAGTGACACGCCCCCCTCCTGCTGCCCTCAGCTCTACCCCGTGGGACTGGTTGGGCGGGAAGCCTGAGGCTGGGTGGTCACCAGCCACCAGGGGGCAGCAGAGGGCCGGGCAGGGGCCTTCTCTGGCTTCCTCCCCAACTCAGCCTCTGGATCCTCGCGGCCTCTGCGCGCTGCAGGCTGCGTCCGCTCTGATCCTGGCCCTGGAGGCCATGTGAAGCCTCTCTCTGCCTCTCTCCACCAACCCCCGACCTCCCCCAGGCCGCTGCCCGTTGCCCTGGCTGAGGGTTTCCGGAAGGCCTAGGACTCAGTAAGTGGAATGTTGCTTGCAGGGTGGGTTGGAACTTGTCGGCAAAATAGGGTGGTCTCATGGGGACCTGGGAGAAGGGACCCAACTGGCCCCGAGTCCTGGGGTTCTGGCATCTGGCCCTCTGGTTCTTCCGCAGCTTGGGCTCTGTCTCTCGGTCTCTTTCAGGGGTGCTCGGTAGCTGTCTGTCTCCACTCTTCTCAGTACTAAGTTTGGTCAGAATACTGCTGAACCCCTTGGCCCCTCTGAGGCTCCGAGGTGGGTCTCAGAGGGGCAGCCAGAGCCTATGGCCTTCCCATTCAGATGTGCCCATGTCCAGGGCCACCACCTGCACTACCCCCAACCAGCCTGGAGACAGCAGCACTATTGAACAAGAAACCCTTCCTTATCTTCAGAGACCCCCAGACACGTCAGCCTGCTCTCTGCCTGACGTGTGCCCTACCTGTGACCAGACGCAAGGAACCAGGCAGTCCCCTGCATCGTGGGAGGGTGACATTACTTCCCCATTCTTGCCCCGGCCCCAACCTGGGGCCGTGGTCCTTACCTGCTTCATGGAAGGGGGTGCCTATAATAGGCTTCTCTCCCCCGGTGACACTGGTCAGCCGGGTGATGCCCGCCCACCCCCCAGATAGGCCTGTCCTGATCCCTCGAACCTGTGAATGTGATTGTATAAGGCAAGAAATTTTTTTCTTTTTTTGCAGATGTGATTAAGCTCGTGACTTGAGACAAGGAGATTATCCTGGATTAGCCAGTGGCTTCTACATGTCATCCGGGAGAAGCAGAGGGAGGTTTGACACACGGACAGGAGAGGAGACAGCCATGTGGACAGGGAGGCAGAGATGGGAGAGGCGTGGCCACAAGCCAGGGAGTTCTGGCAGCCACCAGAAGCTGGAAGAGGCGAGGAACGGGATGACCCTGCAACCTGGGTGGGGAGAGCAGCCCCGCACACACCGGGCTGCTGATTTCGGACCGCTGGCCTCCAGACGGTGAGCAGATGCATTCTTGTTGTTTTAAGCCATCGAGTTAGTGGTAATTTGTTATTTAGGAAGCTAATCCAGACCCCAGATGTTAGCAAACCATCACCATAATCGCCATCATAAGGATCATAAGGAGATCATTTTTGAGCGGCAGGATACAGAATAGTGGGTAATAGGAACCTGTTTTGGTAAAAAGAAATGTGTGTGTGTGTATCCACGCAGACACAAAAAAATAGTGAGGGGGAATGAGAAGACAGACGTGATCCTTACCCAGCAAGACTTCCAGCAATTTAAACCCAGGACAGGACATAATTCAGGCCATACGTGAAGATTAGCTGACACAATACAGTCCCGTGTGGTTCAATTAATCATATTACAGCTGCTAAGTAGAACATTACTTACTACAAAAATAAAATCTTTTTTTTGAGAGAGAGAGAAATAAAAGGTGCACGCATGAGCAGGGGAGGGGGAGCAGAAGGAGAAAGAGAATCTCAGGCAGATTTTCTGATGAGCATGGAGGCTGACTCGGGGCTCGGACCCATGACCCTGAGATTATAACCTGAGCAGAAATCAAGAGTCAGAAGCTTAACCGACTGAGCCACCCAGGTACCCTGAACACTGTGCAAATTTTTAAACAAATTGTATAATTGTACTTATTTTTATAGAGATTTTTAAAAAAAGATTTTGTTTATTTGACAGAGATCACAAGCAGGCAGAGAGAGAGGAGGAAGCAGGCTCCCCGCTGAGCAGAGAGCTTGATGTGGGGCTCGATCCCAGGACCCCGGGATCATGACCTGAGCCGAAGGCAAAGGCTTTAACTCACTGAGCCCCCCAGGTGCCCTATTTTTATAGAGATCAAGAAGAGGCTGTAAGTAAGATGGCAAGTAAAAAAGGCAGTTATAAAAGAAGTTGTATAATATGATCTCATTTAAAAATAAATAATAATCACCTAGATATAAGGTAAAGTGTTTGAAGGGACACAGACCTAGGTGTAAACAGCAGTTGTCACTGGAGAGGTAGATGGGATCATGGGTACTGTCAAGTTTTCCTTTACTTGTCTGAATTATTTCCCGTAATGAGCGTGACTTATAATAAAGAAAACTATATAAGCAAAGAAAAAAGTTTGTAGGGAGGGGGAAAAGAGCCAGGCTGAAATAGTATGTGAGGACAGAAGAGGTGGGAAAGAATTTAGGGAGTTCAGGCTAAGAAATCAGGGGAGGCTTTCTGGAAGAAGTGTCACTGGACCTGGGAAGAGAGGCATGATAGAAGTGGACGAAGCCACGGGCTGGGTGGTAGAGCCAGTTGACTAGATTTCAGGTTCCTAGTGAGTGTTGGGTCGACAGAAGCTGAAGAATCAGTTTGGGGAGGTGGTGGGAGTGCAGAACAGAAAGCCTGGTATGTAGCCTTTGCCAGTTTCTGTGGTATAAGTACTCCCACCACTGACAATTTCAAGGTCCCACCATGATGTCACCAAATGCCAAGTTGGCAAGAGAGGCACAGTAGCCCAGCGTTATGTAGTGATTTCAGCTCCACACATACTGGATGTCAATAACCCCAAGGACATCCTCAGTAGTAAAGGAATTTGGAAGTGATATTTTGAATTAAATTTGTTTATAATATCATTTATAGCATTTAATTTCTAATAGCTGCTGTGTTTAATAACTGGCTTGGAAAACTCCTAAAAATTTAACAGTTGACTCCCACGAGTTGATCGGAGTCCCTGTCGACTCCGTGAAGCTGCCTCTGGGAGTATGATGTGCTCCGAGCCTGAGACCCCTCCACTGGAGTGGAGCTGTGACAGTGGCCAGGTCTGTGTCCTCAAGCATGCATTGACCAGCAGTAAGAATTTCAGCCCCTCTCTTGGTCCTTGGTTGCTAATAGGAGGCCACGGGCTCCTCATGTCCTTCTAGTGAAGGGGAAGGTCCCTCCTTGCAGCCAAGGTAAGGCCTTCCTGCCCCAGCTCGCTGACCCTTTGTCCGGCCTCTCTTTTGAACCTAGAGGCCACCAGCTCTGTCCCTGGGAGGGGCCATTCCAACCATCCCCTATCTCCCAGGCTGGGACTCTTTGCATGAGAGTGAAGGGGCTGGGCCACAGCTGCTTCCAATCCATGCTGGGGTATAGGTCCTGCCACCCCAAATCCTCAGTCACAGAGTCCCCCACACTGGGGCAAATGATGAAGTCAGTCCTCGCTCTTGCCTCAGCATCACCAGCCTAAAGCCTACATACGCCTTCCCCTCTTCATGGTCAACACTGACTCTCAGGAAGGGAATTTGTTAGCAAGTTCTTATTATCGTGTAGTTGCCTAATATGGCAAAGTCAGTGGGAAACCCTTATTAGAATGGGGAGTTAGTGTTTCGTGGGGACAGAGTTTCAGTTCCAGTTAGTTATTCTGGAATTTTAAAAATGATTTAATTAATATTTTAAAAACCCACCGTGTGGATGGCAGTGTGTCCGAGGGACCCGTGGCCAAAGACGGAGCCATTTTAGCAACAACAACCAAAAATAAAGTAGTGTTGGATTACAACACAAAGTATGAAATAAGTACCCATGAGTCCACACAGATGTAAATAAGTGATTGACTAAATTAGTGAATGAGGGAGAAGAGAGAACTCTTCCCATGTGGAAGAATTCCAAATAAACTAGGCAGATGCTCTGCCCTAAAGGAGGGGAGCTGTCTTAGTGACTTTCTTCACCTTGTACAGTATAGAAAGTACGAGAGTCACTTTACGGTAGAGAAATGCACTTTCCACGTGTACTAGAAAGTGCCTCGGCCAGGTGGTCAGGGTCAAGGTCAGCAGCCAGGGCACAAGTCCTATCCATCAAACACACCCCTCAAAGGGAGGAAAGGACACCCTAGCTGGTGATGTCCCGACAACCCCTTCCTCATGAGGAGACCAGCAGACAGGTCCCAGCAGATGGACATCCTGCCATATACCTGGCCAGTGTTCCCCCAAACCGTCAAGATCTTCAAAAGGAGTGTCCTGTAACTGTCCACAGGTGCCTAATAAGATATGACAAGCAAATGCTATATGATATTCAGGATGGGACCCTGGAACAGGAAAAGGACACGAGCTGAAAGCTAAGGACACCTGGACAGCTATGGCTTTAGTTCATAATTCATTGTATCATTAATTGTAACAAAGTTATCTTACTAATAATGCAAGATGATAATATGAGGGGCAAGCAGGTGCCATAGGAGAACTCTCTATACTGTTGCTTAATTTTGCATTAAATCTAAAACTGTTCTGCAACAGTAAAGTCTAGGGGTGCCTGGGGGTCCTCAGTTGGTTGAGCATCTGCCTTTGGCTCAGGTCATGATCCTGGGGTCCCAGGATCAAGTCCCACTTGGGTTCCCTGCTCAGCAGAGAGTCTGCTTGTCCCTCTGGCTCTCCTCCTGGCTTGGGCTCTTTCTTGCTCACTCACTCATTCTCTCTCAAATAAATAAATAAAATCTTTATAGAAAATTAAGTTAAAAAGTAAAGTCTGTTAAAAAAGATCAACACAGGTTTTGCATCCCCTCCATGGGGAGACCTGGTTCTGTAGGTTAGCATGACGAAGTGGAAAGGACAGGTCAGGTGACCGCGGGCCCCTCCCTGCCCCGGGGTGCCCCTTCCCCAGGAGCCACACCAGGGTGAGGGGCACGGGAGCTGCCATCCTCTGAGTGTCCTTGGTCTCTGCATGTTTCTCAGATTCTGGACATCAAGGAACAAAGGGACAGCGTGGCCCACTGGCTGGCCTACCAGCCCCAAAGCCCAACTCTGAGTTCGAATGCTGACTTTATATCCTCATGTGCCCTGGAGCACGTTAACTTCTCTCTGCTTCATTTTGTAACCGGTGAAGCAGGAGCGATCGAGGACCTTGGTGGGGTGGGTTCGCAGAGCGAACGAGATGGGAAATGAGCCAAGAGTCCATGAAGGACGAGAGCCGAACACAACGTGGTCTAGCCATACGGTGGGGTGCCGTCCAGCCACATAACGGAAGCAGGCCCAGGATGCCTGCCATGACAGGGACCAAGAAAGCATCATGCGACCTGGGAAAAGCTAGGCACAAAAGTCATTGTATTATAGGATTCCATGTAAGCCGAATGTCCAGAGTAGGCAAAACCATAGAAAGAGAAAGCAGATCTATGGTGGCAGGGTCAGTGGGGGTGGGAGGGCGGAAGGAAGCATGCCTCATGGGTATGAGGCAAATGTTCTGGAATGTGAGGATTATCCCACGTTGCCAATGTACTGAATGTTGCTGAACGGAACACTTTAAAATAATAAATCTTAAAGTATGGGTATTTTACTGCAACCAAAAAAAGGAAGAAAAAGGGTCAAATGAGATCATGCAAAAAGCCTATGGCCCAAAAATATAGCTGACGTGATGATGTTGGTTATGGTGGCGACAATGACATTTTAAAAGTCTAAGATGCAGGGAGAGGCATTTCTGGGTTTCTTTTGGTTTTGCTTTTTAATCTCAATCCCATGACCTCTCCTGCTCCTGGGCCAGGCCCCTGGCACCCGCTCCACGGGCGGAGGGACAGAGCTCCCTCTCCTTGGCAGGCACGGCCACTGACCACCAGTACCGCAGCCAGGGGCAGCCACAGTCGCTGCCCTGCAAGGCCTCAGGAACAGAAACTGTAGCCACGAGGACCACAGCCTGCCCAGGAGCCCTCACCCCTGCCCTTACCAATTCTTAGGAAATGGAGCCCATTAATAAGGCTCCCCCAGCCAGATGGGGATATTGAGAGGTGTGGCCAAACCAGTGCCCTCCAACCCCTGCCCTGGCGAGGCCAATGGGCACACACCAGGTCAGCTAAGGGGAGCCTCCGCAATGGCTGGGTATGAACCCCGGAGGACTGCGTGCCTGGGGCGGGGTGGGGAGGGAATGGGCCAAGTGGGCTGTGCCTTGGGAATCAGTGAGGCCCACCCCACTCTGTGAACGGGAGCACAGCATGGGGCTGGGCTGGGACCTCCCCAAGAGGTTCTGCCTCTGGAGACAGCATCGGGCCACCTCCTTACAGCCCTGGCTTCCTGCGCAGGAGCTCTGAGGAAGAGGAACTGACCATTTGGTCTTTGGCCAAGGGGAATTCTTGACTCCAGCTGTGGGTAAAATTATGTTGTAATGTTTTCTTATTTATTTGACAGAGATCACAAGTAGGCAGAGGCAGGCAGAGTGAGAAGGAGAAGCAGGCTCCCTGCTGAGCAGAGAGCCTGATGCAGGGCTTGATCCCTGGACCCCGGTTTCATGACCTGATCCAAAGTCAGAGGCTTTAACCCACGGGCCTCCCAGGCGCCCCTGTATTTTGTAATGTTTTTAAAAATAACACATTCATGTGACTCAAGTTCAAAAGCCACAGGGGTCACCTATTTTTTCTCCCAGACACCCGACTCCACCCAGAGGCAGCCCATCCTTCCAGCAACTCAGGTACCGCCCCAGAGGTACTGAGAGCAAATCAAGCGAAAGCCTGTGTCTAGGACGCTATGGGGTCCACCCCCTTAATCTCCTTGAATGCAAAGGACAACAATCGACACTTTCCCATTTTACAGATGAGAGAACTGAGACTCAGAGAGAGCCAGTGACCAATCCGTGGTGACACAGTGAGCGAGTTAGGGGGCGGCTAGGTCCCCTCCCTGACTCCCAGTGCTTGCCCTCTCTGTCCCAGATATGGGTCTGGGCCTTGTGTGTAAATCCTGGCTTTAAAGGCCACCAGCTGTGTCATCTAGAAAAGCTCGCTACACCTCTCTGAGCTCAGAGTCCTACCTGGGGGTTGGAGACAACAGATGGTGACTGCTTACAGAGTATGAGGACAGAACAAGGCATGTGAAGAGCTCGGCAGAGCACCTGCTGTTTCCTACTCCATTCAGTGAACATTTGTGGGCCTACTGTGTGCCACACACCTACTGTGTGTGGGTGGGCTGGCTGATTCTGGCTCAAGTTGCTCACGATCTAGCAGACCCATAAGAGAGCTAGGGAACAGCCGCTACTATTACTCAGCAAATATTCACACGGCCTTCTGGCTCTGGCCATAATGACGAGACCACACCAGCAGAAGCCTGAGATAGCGTCTGCATCTCCCACTAGAACACAGGACCGTGAGAGGAAGAGCCAGCGGCCGTCTTGTTCTCCCGCCTCTGCGTCCCTGCCCTTGACTGTTTATTGCATAGATGCTCAATAAATACTCGTTTAGTAAATGGGGGTATGTGTCCGGGGACAGGCACAGTGAGGATCCGTCGGGGAGGGAAGGGCAAGGACAGGTGTTCAAGGAAGGAGTCCTATAGCAGGCAGGGCGGCAACCAGCCATAAAGGCCAAGACCTTGGCACAGGGAGCCAAGGTCATTATCGGCCTGATTCCCTTTACTAGCTTAGAATGTGAGGCAGGTCTGCCCTTCACTCTCTGTGTGTCCCCCGGGCCTCCTGTCCCCTGGACCCAGGCTCCCCAGACCTCCCAACACACACCAGTGAGGTGAAGGTGGGTGCTGGCTTCTCCTGTCCTGTGTTCACTGGTCTGTAGGGCTCCTGGGGGTCACTGTGATGGTCTGCATACAGCATATAGCATGGGCATGGCAGGCACTCCCTCAGACTTGCTTCCCTGCCATCTGGAAGCCAAGGACAGAAGAGCCCAGGTGCAGGAGTGGTCCAGACACCCAGAAAATTCTGATACTAGGCAGCTGTCACAGGAAGGAAAACTTGAAGGGTGCCAGCCAGGGGACCTGAAGTTATGTTCCTGGAGAGCACCTTGCTTCATCCTGCCTCCTGAAACAGGTTACTGGTGCATGGACAGGGTTTGGGAACCTCCAAGGAGGGCAGAAGTGCTGGAGCGAGGGCGGGTCAATGTCCCAAGACCCGAACGCCCAGGTTGGGGGTGACAGGCAAGCCTGGCTGGGGAGGCCCTTTCAGCCAGCCACTCTTCCCTCGCTAGGCCTCAGCCTTTTGCTCAATACAATAAGGGAATAGGGGGGCTAAATGCAATGACCTCTGATTGAGGATACCAGGGGTCAAGACCCAGGAGTGTAGACTCTGTTTGTATCTGGGGGGGAGGAGGTATCCCAGGAGGGACTGGTGAGGCTGGGCTTAGCATGGCCTGGTTCCATTTGACTGGGATCACGGGACTCCTGTAGGTCAGGATCAAGAAGCCAGCTTCGGACCGGGATCTCTGGCCAAGGTCAGGGGTCACTCTCTCTGTGTCCCCCACACATAGCCATCTGACTTACACCAGCTTGCAACCCAGTCCCACCTCTCATCTTGAAGAAGCTGAGCTATGGTCCAAGGTGGGGATGGTTGTAGGGGCCTAGGCCTGAACCTGTAGCCCCTTACCGCTGCCCTCCATCCTAGTGAACCAGGAGACCATCCAGGTAGCCCAAACAGCCCTCCAGTGAGCTGGCTATGCAGATATCAAGGGTGAGAGGCCGTGATAATCATAATCTTGACCAAGTCAAATGTGGTCTGTTCAAGTAAGTCGGGCCTGGGGTGTGAACAGACTGGACATTGGGGTCATGGGGAGTAGCCTGATACTTGCCCCAGCCCAAAGAGAGAACTCAGGCCTTCCCTCCTGACTTGGTTCCTGGGGCCAGAAGCCTGACACCCCTTTACAGATCATGTCTCAGTTTATCTCTGTCACATCCCACCACTCGCCCTGCTCACCAAAAAAGGAGGAAGCAACTCAAAGAAGTCAGGTAGTTTGGAGGTCACTCGGACACAGACAGCAGCTGGCTCAGGCTGGGTCCATGTCTGCGTGTTTGTCTGAGCCCCAAAGGATGGGGAAGACACTGTTCAGAAACATTATCTGTGTCCTAAAACTGACCTCCTCGATTTCCTCCGCTTCCCTGCAGTTAAGCTCCCCCCAAGAGGATCCGGCTTTACCCAGATAATCTGATGATGGAGTCTGTGTAAACGTCTTGCAGCCACTAGGGGGTGCTGGTGATGCTGGAATGCCCCTTTACCTTTCTCAAGAAAGGCACCAGCCCACTGGGGCTTAGAGTGAGGGTATCCTAAATCCAGCCCCTCCTTCCCTGTGGGATCTTGGTCTTCAGTTTCCCCTTCTGTAAAATGAGGATAAAGCCATCCTAGACCTGTGTCACAGAAGGTCACAGGTGGCAAATGTACCTATAGAAGTTCAAGGAAATATTATTCTTAATGAATCATCAACTCAATAAAGCCAGATTGCCATAGAATAAATTTCATTAATATATAACTGTTATCCAAAACAGACATGGGTAGAGTAGAGTTAATATATGTTTGGCTATGATTGACATTAGGTGGGGCTGGATAATGGGGACAATGAGAATTCTCTGTATCACTCTCTCAAGAAGGAACAGACAGAGAGGGAAGACAGCAAGTATGTCTGGACCGGGGCTTCTGGGCACAATGCAGCACAGTGGCTTAAAATGCAGGATTTAGGGGTCGCCTGAGTGGCTCAGTCAGTCAAGTGTCTGCCTTTGGCTCTGGTCATGATCCTGGGATCCTGGGATTGAGTCCCACATCAGGCTCCCTGCTCAGTAGGGAGTCTGCTTCTGCCCCCTCCCTCTGCCTGTCACTCCCCCTACTTGTGCTCTCTCTGTGTGTTAAATAATAAATAAAATATTTTTCAAAAAATTACAGGATGGGGGCGCCTGGGTGGCTCAGTGGGTTAAGCCTCTGTCTTCGGCTCAGGTCATGATCTCAGGGTCCTGAGATCAAGCCCCGCATCGGGCTCTCTGCGTGGCAGGGAGCCTGCTTCCTCTCTGCCTCCTCCTCTCTCTCTGCCTGCCTCTCTGCCTACTTGTGATCTCTCTCTGTCAAATAAATAAATAAAATCTTTAAAGAAATATACAAGATGGGGCTGGAACAGACTCAGGATCAAATCCCAGTTCTAAGGAGGCCACATAAGCTCTTTGAGCCATTTCCATCTGTGTTCAGTGGGTGCAACAGTAATAGGCACCTCGTGGGGGTGGTGAAGATCAGAGAGGGAAATGCATCCAGTGACTGGAACCTAGTAGATGCCTGGTGCATGAGAGCTAATTCCTTGTGTTGTGTTCCATGGGCTAAAGTCAGGCCGGTGGTGCAGGCCCGGGTGCGTCAAGAGGTGCAGGAGTCTGAATGTGTCCCGGTGGCCTCCTGCCTCCCTGCCCCCAGTGTCTGCCATCTGGTCTTTGCTTCCCCGGGGACCTCTTCAAGTCTCCATCAGCCTCCTTGTGCCCACCCCAGAGATCCAGGACCTGACCCCTCAGCTGCATGGGTTTTATCTCCTGCACTCCCAATCCTGCTCTTTTCTCAGAAGCCCCCCCATAGCCAACAGCAGTGACAGCCATTATAACAGCTACCACTGAGTCCTTCTGGGTGGGAGGCCCTGAGCTGGATACTATATGCGTTGTTCCATTCGGTGCTCCTAACAATCCTATGAACAAAACATTTTTATGCTTATCATTTACAAGCCCGGAAACTGTTAGTAAGTTCCAGAGCTGGGTCTGAGCCCAGCCATGATGTCCCCAAAGATATGCCCCATGTCTGGATGGGTATTACGTGGGCCATATGGCCTAGGGGGAAGGAGGGGCTGAAATCCCGCCCCCCCCAGGCTTAGAGGGCCCCCAGCAAGAGGTTGTGCCTTTCAGTTACTCCTAGTTCCAAAATTGACCTTTGGTCAACTCCCTGAAGGTCATAGGCTCTTTGGAGGTCATGGGCCCTGCCTGCTCTGCCAGGGCCAGTGGTGTCCATACTCCACTTCCCAATGTGAGATTCCACTAAGAATCCATGACTCCCCACTTTCAACAGAACTTTGCCCTTTCTGCCTAGGCCCTGCCTCCCTCAGCTTTCTGGTCAACCTACTTCCCTACCCACAACAATGACGTCTTTCATCCTTCCCTACCATCCTGAAAGTTCCAACTGCCCCCTCCTGTCTATCTTCTAGCTCTTTCCACACAGACAGCCTTGCCCCTACTTCCCAGATTGCTGGGCAGTGTGGCCAACAGACTCTCCCTCATCTTCCTGTTCCCCATACCACCGGCTCACTCATTTCCCGCTATTCTCCTGTTCTAACAGAGGATGGTTCTTCCCTTCTGAACCGCAGACCGCCCCCTTCCAGCCTGTGCATTCAGCTCGGGCACGTCTCTCTTCTTCCAGGTATGCAGCTCAGAATCCTAGGCTTGCCCTTGACCTGCTCTTCTCCCTCAGGCCCATCACTGAGTCCTCTGTCTCCATCTCCACCCTAGGCCAGGCTACCATGCTCTTTTATGGAGACTAGATCTACAGCTTCCTGCACCCTGAAATCCCCTGCAATCTCTCACCCACAAGAGTAGAGCAGCCTCAAGAAGCAAAACTGACCACTCAATGGCCTGCCAAAAACTCATCAGGGATAAAGAGAGTCTTAGGACACAGGAAAAATCATCTGACATGGGCTCCAGGTTCCTGCGTTATCTGACCTCAGTCTACCTCTCAACCTAGTTGTTTTGGACCTAGCATAATTGTTCAGTTCTGGATCATGTTCCATTCGCTCTGGAAAATTCTCAGTCACTGTCTTTCCCATTACTGCCACTCCCCTGTCTTATCCACTCTTTTTTTTTTTTTTTAAATAGATTTTATTTATTTATTTGACAGAGATCACAAGTAGGCAGGCAGGGGTGGGGAGCAGGCTCCCCACTGAGCAAAGAGCCTGATGTGGGGCTCGATCCTAGGACCCTGAGATCATGACCTGAGCCGAAGGCAGAGGCTCAACCCACTGAGCCACCCAGGTGCCCCTGTCTTATCCATTCTTAACTTCCTTAATTTCCATTAGACTTGTGTTGGACCCTCTCACTCCACCTTACATGTCTTAGCTGCTCGGCATACTTAGTTGCTTTCCACAGTATTATGAGCTCTATACTAAGTTCTGGATCATTTCCATAGCTACCTCTTTCTTTCTTTCTTTCTTTCTTTCTTTTTTTTTAAAAGATTTTATTTATTTATTTGACAGACAGAGATCACAGGTAGGCAGAGAGGCAGGCGAGTTGGGGAGTAGGTGGGAAGCAGGCTCCCCACTGAGCAGAGAGCCCAATGCGGGGCTTTATCCCAGGACCCAGGGACCACAACCCAAGCTGAAGGCAGAGGTTTTAATCCAGTGAGCCACCCAGGCGCCCCATGTACCTACCTCTTTCAATGCTCCCATTCTTTTTATACCTATGTCTAATTAATTTACTTATTCATGGAGCTTTTCATTTTAATATCAATAATTTTTTATTTCTAGAAATTCTATTGAGTTCATTTTCCAAGCTAACTCCTCTTCTTCTCTCTCTTTTTTTTAACCCCTGGAGTCCTGTGGTTTCATTATGGCTCTATTTCCCTAATCAGTGAAAAATTAGTTCCTTTGTGCTTTCTTCCAGGTGGTTCTATCCCGTCAGATCCTTGGAAGATTTCATCCTCTAATTGGGTGTGTTTTGCCAGCTCTCTCTTGTGGTAGATGGTTTCCTTGTATGGCTTTTGAGTTTCAGTTTCAGTTTCATTTTCCTTACAAGCTCATCTTTCCTGGAATTTGGTTGTCCCATGGACAGACTGCTCTCTGAATTGCCTGCATTTCCTTAGAGGACGGTTTTGTGCCGACTCCCGCCAGGAACCCCGGAGTTTACATTATTCATTAGTCTGGATGTTTTTCTGGGCTCCTTCCTCAGCTCAGGAAGTCCCCCAGCATGCTGGCTGTATAAATACATTCTTTATCACTTCATGTGCATGAGCTAGAGTTTTCCATTTATATCCACACCCAGCCCCACCCCAATGTTCCCCATGGCTGCCTCATTCACTTTCTTTTTCACAGATAGGAGACGCCTTCATCCCACCTTCTCATCTTCCCTCTTTCCCTCTAAAGGTGTTAAAACCCCAGGCCAGTGTGGTTTGAACCCACATCCTCATCCTCATCTCTCTGGGATACTTTATGTATGGTTTTAGCTTTTTAGCTCTCAGTTCTTTGCATCTCCAGTCCCTGGGACTATCCCTTTCTTTCTTCTGAGCTCAGCTATGTATTAAATAAAACCTTTGGTTGTAAGGTAGCCATTGGTTCAATTGATTTTTGAGGAGAGGCGTCCTGGAGCCCAGCCCAGCAGTCCACAAACTGGAGGTCCTGGGGCCCTGCCCAGGCCACCTCAGGTCTCATCCCCAGTTCCATCGCCCGCATTAGCCATGCTCCCTCCACAGGGCCTTTGCACTTGCTGTTGCCTCTGCCCTGAATGCTTTCTATCTCCCTTCCCCCATCTGATCCCTCCTCATCCTCAGGGAACGCCCCTACCACAGACACACAGTAGGTCAGATCCCCTCTTGAGGGTCCTCAAACCACAGCCTGTTGCATTTCTCCAATAAAATACTGCTCAGGTGCCATTTTCCGTTTAGTTCTGGGGTTATCTGATGAATGTTGGGCTTCCTGAAGGTAGAGAGCATGTCCATTTGGCTCTCTGCTGCAGCCCACCTTCTCACCCAGGACTGAAGCTGAGTCCATGTTCCAGGAATATTCTTGACTAAAAGCAACAGACTCTCTTGGAAGGTCCCCAGACAGCAGGTCCTGTTCTGAGCTCTATATGTGGATTATCTCATTTTCCCTCACAACAACCCTGTGAGTTAGCTACTATTATTATCCGTATTTTCCAGAAGATGAGGCACGGAAGGCTAAGCAAAGGCATCCTTCTCACACCCTGAGAGGCAGGCAGGGAAAAAGATTGCTTCACTACCACCAACAGGAAAGCCAAGGGCCAAAGAGGGCAAAGGTCATCACTGGCAAATTAGTGACGGAGTGGGGCCTCGGATTCAAGCCATGGGGCCCTAGCTCCGGTCTTAGGCAGCTTCTTCTTTTCCCAGCCCTGCACAAGTGACCAGAGCTGTCAGTTTCATTCTTCCCATCTCCAGGGAAAGTACCACAGCTAGTCTCACGGGGCCCTGTCCTGGCCATGGAACCTTTTATGTCTCCCACAGCTTTTCCTTGGTTTCCCCACCAACCAGCCCCAAGTCACTGTCCACTCCTGCTGTAGGCCGCCCAAGGTTGCTTGTCAGGACTAGGTATGAGCAGTTCTTCCGTGATGGTATAATTCCTCCCCCCACACCCAAGCAGGTGACTCTTGGTGTCTTACTTTTGAAGAGGTGAGGTGGGTATGGGGGGAGGTGGGGGAAAAGGGGCCCCGGCCCACAGAGGCGTCTCTGAAACTTCCAAACTCTTGTCCCCAATTCTTCTCACCACCCCTGCTATGACTGGCTATTTCTCCAACATCTTCCTAATAATCGAAATCTCGAGTTATAGAGGGGTACATAGGGAGGTGTGGACAGTTTTAGTAATATTTAATTCTTAGGCTCAGGGGTAGGACAGGGGATTTGGTACACAGAGCCACACCCCTGTCCCTATCCATGAGGGCCGTGTGAATTTCCACATTCAGAATTTTGCAGATTTTGGAAAGGTGGGACAGCACGCATGCGCACTGGGGATATTGCTGGATGCCCCTGTGGGATGGGGGTAGCACCCCAATAGTCCAGCACTCTGATAGTTCTCCACATGTGAATATTCGCAGGAAGCGAGGTAAATACCGTAAATGGCCTCTTGTCCAAATGGCTGTGTTGACTGACGAGCTTAAGGAGAATAGTTTTCAGAGGTGGTTTGCTTCTGTTGTTGTGGATAAGGAATCATGGGTAAGGAGTATGTGTGTCCTCAGTATTTCTTAAAGCACGAAAACTAAAGACAAAGGGAACGCAGGCCCATCGTGGAAAATAAAGTATTTTTCAAAAGACCCCACAGTCATTCCTAGTTGTGGTCGCTTTGTCATAACGGAAAGATTAATGCTGGTACATTGCTAGGAACCAGACTCCAGACTTTTCCCACTGATATTGCCTTTCTGTCCCAGGATCGGATCCTGGCTAGCACACTGCAAGTTGCCTTTCAAAAGTCTCTTAAAATTTTGTATTATTTTATTCATCTCTCTTTGGTTGTTGGGGAATCCGAAAAGTTCAGAGTCCTCGAACACCTGTCAACTCTCTGTCCCAGCACGTCCTGTTTAAACCATCGGCCACCAATTTTTCTAGGCGTCCTTTCCTGTTTCTGGCTCCCAAAGACTTCCCTTCTTGCTTTTGAGTCTGACTGTGATATAAAAGCTTTTTAGCAATCTGTGAACCAAGACTTTTACGGGCGGGCGGGAAAGCTTCCAGAAGGCAGATTTAACAGGATCTCGAGGGGCAGAGAGAGAGCTGTTGGAAACTGTCCTGGCTGGGGTTGGGGGTGGGGAGAGACAGATGGGACAACAGTAATGGTACCTGAGGGGGCAGGAAGGGGAGGGGGACTCCCACTGTGGCTGAGGGGAGGGGTCGTTTTGGGGTGTAAAGGGGTTGAGACTCAGGTGAAGAGGCAGATTGAGATCATCCCTTAGAGTCTTAAAAGGCCAAGAGGAAGCAGCAGAAACCACAAAGGCTTGGGGTTGGTGGGGAGGAGATGGCATGAGGGAGCTGGTACGGGCTGTCTGGACTAAGGAGGCATGACACCAAGTCCCTGCTAAAATGGCAGAGAGCAGGAGCAGCCCTCCAGGATCAGCTGGGCTCACCCCTGCACTGTACAGAAGGAGCTCCAGAGGCTGGAACCGGAAGGACACTAGTTCAAGGTCATATGTCACATTCATCCCAGAGTCAAGAGTTTCTGCATCCCCAGTACTTGTATGTATGTATGTATGTATGTACATCTGTATGTATTTTCTTTTTTTAAAAGATTTTATTTATTTATTTGACAGACACAGCGAGAGAGGGAACATAAGCAGTGGGAGTGGGAGAGAGAGAAGCAGGCCTCCCACTGAGCAGGGAGCTGGATGCAGATCTCCACCCTAGGACCCTGGGATCATGACCTGAGCCAAAGGCAGATACTTAACAACTGAGCCAGCAAGGGGAACCCTGTATGTATTTTCAACAATATCTATTGAATTCTTACTCTGGGCCAGGCCCATAGGAAGTTCCTAACTTTATGAAACTTAACAGTCTAATGGGTAGAGATGCCAATAACTAACCAGCCAAACAAAAGACTGTCTAACCACCAACTGCGCCCCAAGTTATGAAGGAAATAAACGGGTCGTTGGGGAAGGTGCTAATAGAACTCATGACTCCCACTCAAGAGGTTATTTGAAAGTTATCTGTGGGTCACACATGAGTATATATCAAAATCACCTGCAGGGGTGGCCAAAACAGATTCTTGGTTCTTTCCCTACCCCCAAACTTCTGATTCAGTGGGGACGGGGCTGGGAATCTGCATTTCTAACAAGTTCCCTCTCTGCACTGATGCTGCTGGCTAAGGGTCTACACTTGGAGTAGTGCCCAGCTAGTGGTCTCCAGAGAGTAAAAATGCAGGTAAATCCCCCCACCAGCAGATGAAGCCTCACCCTGCTTTGATGCTGGTTTCATCTGGGAGGCATGAACCCATTGTCATGGGGCAAGGTCCTGGGGCACGTTGTTTTCTGACCACCAGGAAGAAGTTGCTAGGAGGGAGGAAAAGTGAGAATCTGGGACAGGAAGGGCCCATGTAGCCCCAAAAGCACAGAAGCTGGGAAACCACTAACTTGATCTTTCAGCAGAGTGAGGCCTGACCCCATGATTCCTGGGGTCCGTGGTTGCCCATACTCTCCAGCCACTCAGTATAGGGAGTCCAGGGTCCCGAGAGGACCCCCGTGAATTGGCTCACTTCCCCCCAGGATGCCATCACTACCAGCCAGGCCCTCTATTCCAAAAGGAAGCTCTTTCTAAGCCTCTGGGATTCCCCGTATGTGCTGCTGAGAGAAGAGGGGGTGGTGGACTCCTCAGATCTCTCCCTGGTCCCTCTGGTGTCAGACACAGACATTGGTGGGGAGATAGTATTCCTTCCTTCCAGGACTTACGGCCTGATTGCTGGGGAGACAGGACCCTTACCTAGACATTTTTTTTTCTTTTATTTTTAAATTTTTTTTAAAATTTTATATAAACATATATTTTTATCCCCAGGGGTACAGGTCTGTGAATCACCAGGTTTACACACTTCACAGCACTCACCAAAGCACATACCCTCCCCAATGTCCATAATCCCACCCCCTTCTCCCAAACCCCCTCCCCCCAGCAACCCTCAGTTTGTTTTGTGAGATTAAGAGTCTAAGCAAGCTCTACAGCCAACATGGGACTTGCACTCAGGGCTCCGAGTCACATGCTCTACGGACTAAGCCAGCCAGGCAACCCGTTCTATGGAGACACTTCTAAATAGGAAGAAGAATCAGCATGAAGGGCACCAGGAGGGCGTGTCAGGAGGAAGGGACTGTCTGAGCAAGGGCAGCTGGGATGGTAGATGTCCAGAGAGGGGTCAAGGGGGCTCTTTTGAAGGGTTATAAATATTAGACAGAGGCACTTAGAATTATGCCTAGAGTTTATTTTTTCGGGGAGAAGGGCAACAGAGGGCCACATTCTCCTTTCTTTTTGATTTCACAATTAAACTGAAGACTATTTCTAACTTTTTTTTTTAAGATTTTATTTATTTGACAGAGAGATCACAAGTAGGCAGAGAGGCAGGCAGAGAGAGGGGAAGTAGGCTCCCTGCTGAGCAGGGGGCTCGATCTCAGGACCCTGAGATCATGACCTGGGCTGAAGACAGAGGCTTAACCCACTGAGTCACTCAGCACCTTATTTCCAACCTGAGGTAGGAAATGGTCTTGGGTAGATGGGAAGAGACAAGCTCTCTAGTTCCTTCTGCCTTACAGAACAGACAGGAGGCCCTGCAGGAAATCAGGCAACAGGACAGAAGGCAGTAAGACTGAACAACCCTTCCCTTGTCTCTTCCTGTGACCTATCCCTCTCCCTGTGTGTCTGCTGGGAGGCCCTTAGGTTTCCGGTGGTATGGATAAAGGGGGTTGAGAGATGCAAGAAAGCAGTGGACGACTGGCCGCTCCCCAGGCCTTGATTTCCCCTCTGTGGAATGGGATGAGAGTCGGAGCTCACTCCAGGGCCTAGGAGGGACCACTCGGGAGCGGTTCCCCCTGATGTGGGGAGTAGGACAAGAGGTGCCGGATGGGATGTACTTTATCATGGGCATAGAGATGAGTGCCGGCCAGACTTTAGGGCCCTCTGCCCCATGGGTCACTTGTGTGCCCAGGGAGCACACTGCTGGGCACAGCAGCTCCGAGTCCATCCAGAGCTTCCTGTGGCCAGTGATCACCAAAGGGGTCATCCCTGAGGTCAGGTGTGGGCCGGAGGAGTGTTGGGGGACATGAGTCTGCAGGGGAGGCACTCATTCACCTTTTAAAGATTTTTTTTTTTTTTAATCAGAGAGAGAGAGCACAGGCAGACAGAATGGCAGGCAGAGGAAGAGGGAGAAGCAGGCTCCCTGCCAAGCAAGGAGCCCAATGTGGGACTCGATCCCAGGATGCTGGGATCGTGATCTGAGCCGAAGGCAGACGCTTAACCAACTGAGCCACCCAGGCATCCCACTCATTCACCTTTTAGCTCTCCGCAGGCAGAGCTGCAAAGGCCTCTGACCCTCCAGCCACAGAGGATCCTGGGTCCCCTTCCTTCGAGGCCCCTGTCCCTACTGGTGGCATTGCACGCCGGTACCACGGTCAGCGTGTGGATCCCTGTTTCCGGGTTGACCCAGATAATACCATGTCTGCTACCACACAGGATGGCTTAACCCACTTTAAGGGTACAGGTCCCCTGCTGGCAACCTGATGTGGCAGAAAGGGCCGGGGCTGGAAGGCTAGGACCTGGTGTAAGCCCAGCCCTGAGCCTCAGTTCCCCTTCCTATAAAA
This sequence comes from Mustela lutreola, assembly GCF_030435805.1. Taxonomy (NCBI): domain Eukaryota; kingdom Metazoa; phylum Chordata; class Mammalia; order Carnivora; family Mustelidae; genus Mustela; species Mustela lutreola. The sequence continues at coordinate 26,973,820 of NC_081305.1, read as the reverse complement.
TGAGAGTGTTGGATTGGATGATCTCCGAATTCCCTGTTGACCCTGACACTGTAGGATTTTCATCTATGTGTGGTGACACTAATGGGGGAATCTTAAGACAGCCTTACTGGCGTGTGCAGGGGGTACTTTGGAAGGCCCCATCCAGAGCTTTCTGCTCCCTTCCTCACAGGATACAAGTTGGCCTTGCCTTTCTTTTGTATATCTGCGTGCCTGTGTGGCTTTGGGAGAGGAAATGGTAGAAGCAGAAATGGCCTGGTTAGGTTTCCTTGTTTTTCCCTTGGTCAACAGAGTGTCTCTCAGACCCTCTCTCCCTTCCCACCCACACAGCATTGGCTCCTTTCAGCCCCTTTGCTCACCCAAACCTGGGCATCATAGAGGCCATCTCCTCTGACCAGCTTCCTGCATGAGTTGTCACTTATCCTCTGTTACATGTGCTTCCAGTGTAGGACAGGAAATATGGGGGCACCAGGGAGCTTCAGATCCCGAGGATAGCGGGGATTGCAAGGGGCCCTCACAGAGGTCTGCTTTCTGGTAGAAGAGGAGGAGGAGGCCCCTAAAAGGCCAATCAGGCTTTAACATGGAAGAGACATTTCTCATAAGCAGATTTTCGGCCAAACCGCCTGCTCAGAGCAGGTCTTCCTCCTACCCTCAGGCCATAATACAAAAGATTTCTATCATCCCAGCCTTGGGAGACACCAGGCTCCACAAAGGATGCGTGGAGAAAACCCCTATTACCACACTGGCCGAATGGGATGGGGAAAGAGGAAGACCCGAACATGTGCAAAGTCCCTGGGGCAGAAGGACACAATCATGACAGATTCAAGAAACAATGGAGGGAGACACCTGGGTGGCTCAGTCAGTGGAGCATCTGACTCTTTATTTAGGCTTGGGTCATGGGATCGAGCCCTGTGTTGCGCTCCATACTGGCGGGTGAGGCCTGCTTGTTCTATTTCTCCCTCCTCTCTCTCTCTCTCTGCCCTTCCCCTCCCAAAAAAGAAAAAAAGAAAAAGGAACTGAATGGAGGCTGCTGTAGCACTGAGAACAAAGAGTGGGGGGGGGGGGGAGAGAAGAGATCAGGGCTCACATCAGGAATGTGCCCAAAGGGCCTAGCCTGGATTTTGCTGGTTCGGAGGCAAGAGAGCTGCCCCTTCACCTTTGGGACCATTTCATGGGAAACCACCAACTTCTGAGCCCTGTTCTAGCCCCTCCAAGTGCTCTCTTGGGCTTGTTTTTTGTTTTTTAAAAGATTTTATTTATTTATTTATTTTGAAGGAAAGAAAGCATGGCAGAAGGAGAAGCAGAACCCCTCTGAGCAGGGAGCCTGTGGGGGGGTGGGGGCGGCTCGATCCCCAGACCCTGGGTTCATGACCTGAGCCAAAGGTGGATGCTGAACTGACTGAGCCACCCAGGTACCCCTCTCTTGGGCTTGTTTCTCTTTATCTCTTGGGACCCAAAGCAAGGGTGGGACACTCACTAAGCTGACCAGGACCTCTTCTGGGGACTGGCAGGCAGGGCCTTTAGCAGGGTCAAGGTGGCCCGAGTAAAGGTGTTTGGCCAGTAGCTGGAGAGCAGGACTTCAGTCCAGGGCTGTCTGACACTGATGTGACCGCTATCCTGCAGTACCTTCGTACTCACATGGGACGGAAGTGAGTGGAGAGTGCAAGCCAGCCCAGGGAGGTCAGTGGAGGACCTTCCTAACAGGCTGACTTGTCCCCAGGACGGATGTGTCCCCAGCAGAATAAGGGGAGCTCCCTGTCCCAGGAGGGGTGCAGAAGAGCCAGAAGCTTATAGTGGAGCTTTGGGAGGGTAGTTGGACCAGTCCTTGCTCAGGAGGGCTGCAGAGCCCCTCCCCAGGGAGCCTCATCTTCCTTCTGACCCACCAGCGCTCTTGGTTCCTCTCTTCCTCTTCTCTGCCTTTGTGACTGGGGCAAATTCGTTCGCCTGGCTAAGCCTCAGTTTGCTCATCTGTAAAATGGAGCCATGCTTGCGTCTGCATTTTAGGGTTATTCTGAGGATTAGATACTTTCCGAGATAGTGTCCTGGCACCGGGTCAGAGAACTGAAGGCTCAGTTAGTAAGACCAATTATTGCTGTTACCCCCTTCACCCCTCCTTTCAGTCTGGAGAGCACCGCGGGACAGGAGCCGGGCCCCTGAGTTCTGTCTCCTTATGCACAGCGATCGTCTTTCCCACCCTGTCCCCGCCTCCTTAGTGTCCCCACGGGCCGGGAGAGGGGAGCTCAGCCCGGGGTCCTCCTGGGGCACCCTGATCTCCTCCACGCGCGGCCCTCCTGCCTCCGTGTCACCTGCGGGGGCCGTGCCTGGGTCGGGGCGACCCGCATGCAGAGCGCGGGAGCCACGGTGCACCACCGCCCGGCCGCGCCCCCGCCGACGGCTGCACTTGGAATCCACGTGATTTCTCGGCAGCGGCCGCCGGCTCCCAGCACCAGCCCGGGTGCTCTCCGCCCGCTTTCAGTTTCGTGCGCAGCGTGGCGGGGCAGGAGCGCGCCGGGTGAGTGGAGAGCGAGCCCCGGGGCTGCGGGCGAGCTGCGTGGGAAGCACCGGGCCAGGGGTGCCTGAGGGTGCTGGGCGGGGGGGCGGGGGGTGCTCCGCCGGCCGCCGGCTGGGTGGCCCGGTGGCAGGCTGCAGGGACTGACCGACTGGTGGACAGATGGGGCGCCCGCTGCCCGGCCGAGTTTGGGGGCAGAGGTGGGAGCCGCAGAGGGAGGCAAGTCGGGGTCACCCGAGCTGAGGGGCGGGGTACCCGGCTGCGCTCCCCTTTCTCCCCAACCTCCCAAAGCTGTGGAACTTTAACTCTTAATTGCTTTTTAAAGAATTAGCAGGGATAGGGGCGAGATAGGTAAAAGGGATCAAGAGGTACAAACTTTGTTGGCTGCACAGGTCATTCCTAGAGATCTGTACAGCATCGAGCCTAGAGTTAACACGCACAAATAATAGAGGGCGGGAGAAACTTTTGGAGGTGATGGACGGGCTTATGGCATAGATGGTGGTGCTGATTTCACAGGTGCTTGCTCACCGCTAATCTCAAAAGGTTGTATACCTTAAACACGCAGGGCTTTTTGCATGTCCATCATAGCTCAGTAAAGTGCTTTACAGAAAAGAGGTGCAAACTTTCAGTTATGAAATAAGTAAGTCAGAGAGATGAATGTACAGTAGAAGGAATCTAGGCAAGGGTATCATCGTAGATGATAGCTGGACGTGTGTGGAGTTGTGGCCTTGCTGTTTTACACCTGAAACTAATATAACATTGTAGGCAACTCTACCTCGATAATAATTTAAAAAAAAAAAAAAGGCATTTCGAAAGTCTCGCGACTCATTCTGCACAATTCATGCTTTTAATCCTAAACATGCTTTATTATTATTACTATTATTATCGTCATCATCATCATCATTATTATTATTGACAATGAGGATAGAAGGAATGGAGTTAGTGAGGCTGAGCCTGCCAGCTTGCTGGTTTGGATGTAAGGAAGCGCCATGTAACCATCACTCAACCCCAGCGTTCCTCAGCCCACTTTCATCTCTGCCACACCTCATTTTGAAACAAATGGCCAACAGACATCATAGCATTTAACTGAAATATCTCTGAATGTACTAAAAGATAAGGAATCTTTAAAACAACAACAACCAAAAAAAACCCCACGGCACCATCTGAAGACTGGAAGCAGTTGAACAGTAATTTCTTCATGTCAAGACCCCCCAGACTATACCCGATGAATGTTTTAACCTCATAATCGGGTGAAAACATGGGCGTCATTTTGTTACTTGCTTTTGGCATTTTATCCACTGAGCTTCCCAGGCACCCGCTTTTGGCATTTTATGTGGTTTTCAGCCGTTTTTCTCACTTGGGAGGTCAGGACCTGGGGTTTGCTGAGCCAGCTATTTAGGGAGGTCTGAGCGAGGTCCTTTGCCTTCAGCCTGGTTTGCATCCATTTTATAAGTTGGGGGTTCTTCCATTTCCTTTTTAGAAGGTTGGGGGTTTGCAGACTTTAAAAACAGTTGGGAAACCAGCACTTCCTAGCCTCCCAAACCTGGGAGTGTCCGGAGGTGGGCCATACTCACAGGCCAGTGCCTAGAGCCTCCTCCCTCCAAACTGCTTTTCCTTCTAAGAAGCAGTAAGTCCAGAAAAGCATTCGGCTTGGTCTCCCGCTGCCAAGCTGCTGATCGTGCCCACGTGCCTTGTCCCCAAAGCCCGGCACACGGCTTGGCCGGTGCCTGGTGTGGGAAGCAGAGGGATCATGGCCCTCAGCACCTGGTGTTTGCTGAATGACCATGTCGATTTCCTCAGGAGGTCAGTTTCTCATCTGTGAGCTGGGGGTGATAATATGTCCTTCAGAGCGTGCCTCAAGGTTGGACGAGATACGCCCCAGTTCCTGGTCCACCTCAGTGCATGGAGAGCAGTGGGTCCTCCGTGAGGGCAGACCCGCAGAAGGGAAAGTGCTCTGGAAGAGTTTTCACAGGTTGCCTAGCTTTGCGCCTCCGACTGGACGTTTGCAGGGCTGGGTCAGTCTCTCTGTTCCTCCAGGACACATGCCCACTGCGCCCGCGAAGGAAAATTTTGCAGAACTTCTTGGGGTGTCTTTTCCCAGCTGTGATGAATTGAGCTGTGTCCTGGAGAAAGATATGTTGAAGTCCTTACCCTCCGTATCTCTGAGTTGTGACTTGATTTGGAAATAGGGTAGTAGCAGATGTCATGAGTTAAGCTGAAGTCATACCAGAGTTAACTGGGTCCTTAATTCAGTGTGACTGGTGTCCCTATATAGAGAAGAGGTCAGCTTATGAAGATGCACACATGCCATGAAATGACAGCCAGGTGACAACAGAGACAGAGACCAGAATTGATGCCTCTATAAGGCTGGACACCCCAAGAATTGCCAGCAGGAACCAGAAAAGCCAAGGAAGGCTCCTCCCCCTGAGGGTGCTTTGTTACAACTGTAACCAAGCTAGGAAGCTAATTCACCAGCCCAGAACCTAGCTTCTGCTTTCCAGAGCTGCATTAAGTCTCAAGCAAATTAACACAAGTGCCAATACTTTGTAAAAATTTTTTGTCAGTGTTCTGAGGACATAAACTACTGGGGTCCTTTGCCAAATCTATTTTTTGAGCATTGGCTAGTAGCCCCAAGTCTACCTTGGCTGAAACCCATTCTGCAAGGGAAACACCTAGAAGATTTGCAAAGAAAAAAAGAAAGAAAAATGATCAGTCTGGCTGTTGGTGTAGGCTGTGCGGAGAAGGGAAGGTTTTTTGATCCCTGTGGCCACCCTGGAGAACATGTGTTTGCCACACACTGTACTTAAAACCAGAAGGGATGGGGCAGGCAAGCGCTTGGTTGTATGTAGGACTTGTTGCCTGTAAACTGGGCATGATTGTATTACCCATATGCTATCTGAAGGCTCTTGGGTCCTTGAGGACTGAGTAAAGTGCATGAACCCCCATTCTGTTCCTTTGGGAAGCCCCACATGTCCTTCAGCCCTCTGTGAATCTGGAGGGTAGAGGTAGATGTGAGCTTGGTTCCTCTGGCCATCTCTGATCCCAGACTCTTCTTCTGTTTTGTGGTCATCCTTTCTCCCTGATTGACCAGGGCATGAAACCCGTCATTTTCCTGGGATGGAGAGATGAGAGTCATGGGGAAACGTGAGTTCACTCATTTATCTTGCTTGTTTCAAGCCTGACTCTCTGTGATGGGACTCCTGCTCCAACCTGTGGGTCACTCCAAAGTCTTCCAATAAATTCTCTAGACATAGGAGTCTTCCCCAGAAAGGTTTTTTAGCAGACCCTCTATCTGAGATGCCTCTGACATATAGCAAAGGAGAACTTCAGAGAGCCTGAGGGAAAATTGACTTGACCTTGGATGACCTCTGCTTCTACTGTGGTTTATTTCCAGTCTTTTTTCTATGTTTGTATATTCATATTTTTCTGTGGACTCATACATAAAAACTAAAATGGAATTATACTTTTTAAACTGAATAAAATGGAATTATATATTAGAGGGAAGTACATCCTATATCATTTTAAAAATTATTTCATTTTTAATAGCTAACATATTCATATAGTAAAATGATATAAAATATACAAAGAGTTTATGATGCAGAGTAAGTGTCCGCCTTCCTGTCTCCCAGCCACCTGATTACCCTCGCTGAAGGCACCAGTGTTACCAGGTTCTCATGTGTCCTTACAAAGATCATTCAGGTGGGCCTTTACAAACATGGATATAGAGAGATGGCTAGATAGATACAGATATAAATATGGGTATACATATCCCCCTTCTTACGAATGGTGATATACTCTATAGTTCTTTTTTATCTTTTTTCAAAATGTAATATAATTTCTTATTCAATTTTTTATCTTTTTTCAAAATGTAATACAATTTCCACATCAAAACCAAAAAAAATCTGCCTTTTTTTTTTTCTCTTTCTCTTTTTAAAGATTTTATCTATTTGACAGAGAGAGACACGGCGAGAGAGGGAACACAAGCAGGGGGAGTGGGAGAGAGAGAAGCAGGCTTCCCACCAAGCAGGGAGCCTGATGCGGGGCTAGATCCCAGGACCCTGAGATCATGACCTGAGCCGAAAGCAGATGCTTTACCCCAGTGAGCCATCCAGGCACCCCTGCTTTTTCCTTTTAAACAGCTACAGAGTATTTCATTATACGGTTGTGTCATCATTAATTTAACTACTGTTAAATTGGGCATTTAGATTGTTTCCTAAATGTTTCTCTTGCTATCCCAAACAGTATCATGTTTGCATATGTGAGAATAAGTCTTTAAGAAAAACATTCAGGAGGACAGAGAAAAACTGGAGAAAAAGATTCCGTTAAGCCCTGCCTTCGGCTCAGGTCCTGATCTCGGGGTGCTGGGATCGAGTCCTTCATAGGGCTTCCTGCTGGACAAGGAGTCTGCTTCTCCCTCTGCCCCTCCCCACACCTTGCACACCTGCACGCGCACTCTCTCATGCTCTCTCGCTCTCTCTCATAAATAAATAAAATCTAGAAAGAAAGAACGAACAAATGAACAGATCCAGGAGTGGATTTGCAAGGTCAAAAAGAAATATGCAGTTTGAATTTTGATAAATATGGCAAATTACCGTCCTTATGTGTTGGACTGACTCGCCCTCCCAGCAGCTATGTGTGAGGGGACCCACTTCCCACACCCGCCCCAGCATGTGTGTTATCAGACTTTCCCCTTTTTGCAGATCTGCAAGATGAACGACGGTATCTTCCCCGCTCCATTTCTCTTATCTTTTCAAATATTTAAGGGTCACTTGCAGTTCATTTTCCAAAGACTGTCTATTCATATCTTTTTCCCACTTTTCTGTTGGGTTGTTAGTCTTTCTCCTATTTAGTTGTACAATCACTGTGCATATTAAGGAAATTCACTCTTTTTTTTTTTTTTAAGATTTTATTTATTTGACAGAGAGAGATCACAAGTAGGGATAGAGGCAGGCAGAGAGATAGGGAGGAAGCAGGCTCCCTGCTGAGCAGAGGCCCGATGTGGGGCTCGATCCCAGAACCCTGAGACCATGACCTGAGCCGAAGGCAGAGGCTCAACCCACTGAGCCACCCAGGCACCCTGGAAATTCACTCTTTATAACATGAGTATATTGGCATTTTAAGTGGCTGCATAGTTGTCCATAGAATGGTGGACCCATATTTGCCTTTTAAACATTTAGTTTGGTTCTTGTTTTCTTCTACTATGCATGGACTGTTTCCTCTGTTTTATTTATATATATATAGATAGATAGATACAGATATGTATAAAATGTGGAAAGAATTTTTAAAATATATATATTTATATATAAAAACATAAATAAATATTTATTTATATAATATATAATAATATATAATATAATATATAATTTTAAAAATATATATATATATGAAGGTGACATTTTAATTCTTTCCACATTTCCCACCAGATTTCTCTCAAGAAGGGAAGTACTTTTGGGAAAGTACCTTGATTAGGATCGGGGTGGGTGGGGGCCATGTGCAAAGTGGTCAGGAGGGACCAGGACAGGGCAGCAACAGGGCAGGCTCTGTGTGGGTTGGGGTGCTGGGGGTCGGTACTGTATTTGCTCCCAAGAGAAGGGAGGAGAGAGAGAAGGTGGAGAGTGGCTAGGGCCACGCAGGGAGGAGACATCCCCCCCACCCCCCCACAGAGAAACTTCTTGGAGGTAGGATGCTCAGTACTGACTGCACCGAGATTCCCGCCTGGCTCCGCCCAGCGATCATTAACCACCACCCCCCACCACCCCCCGCAAAGAGTTTCCAGAACATGTCAGGTCCTGCGCCGGGCACTGGGTTAGAGCTGAGAACAGGACAGGTCTCACCGATGTGCCAACAGAAGCACAACAAACAAGTACACGACGTGCGACTGCAGTGAGGAAACACAAGTTAGGCGAGGGGGTAAGTGCACGGCGGGTGCAGGGCTGGTTGTGTTCGGAGGGCACAGAACTTCCCCCGAGGGGCACTGGGACAGTTGAGGGGGGTGCCAGGCAGGGGGCCGTGGACCGTGATGATGTCTGGAGGAAGAGGGAACCAGGCAGAGACAATGGCAAGAAAAAGGAGGAGGAGGAAACTTTGTTTCCGTTCTTCTGTGCTCAAAATGCTTATTGCAAGTTTATTTTTATTTTTTATTTTTCCGTGTAATTGAGCAAAAGGCTGGGCTTGCCGCAGGAGCCCTCCACCCGAGGAGACCTCTCTCTACAGCCCCTCTCCAGTCCCCTGGGCGGAGGGTGGGGGCGGGAGCCGGCGACGCTAAGCTTCCCGAGGCCCTGGTACTTCGGGTGGCTTGGTGTCTGAGCCAGTTTATCTGTGTCAGGAAAGATCGGGCATGGACATCCTACTAGCTAGAGCTTTGCTCACATTCTGGAATGTTTCCTTAGGCTAGGTTCTCTTCTCAACGTGGACTTCTAAAGGAATATATAGACTCTATTTGTTCGAAGTTAAAAAGGCACATGGCATAAAACTTACTATCTTAACCATTTTAACCACTTAAAATATTCAGGAGTGATAGGCACCTTCACACTGCTGTGCAGCTCTCACCACTACCCGCCCCCAGGGCTCTTCTCATTCTGTACAATTGAACCTCTATGCCCACTGTCCAAGAATTCCCATTCCCCAGCCCCTGGCCACCACCATTCTGAAACCTTCTGTCTCTGTGGATAGGATACTCTGTGTGCCTCATGTAAGTGCAAGCATGTCACCTTTGTCTTTTTGGGACTGGCTCATTTCTTCTAGTGTAACACCCTCAAGGGTTAGCCATGTTGTATGTTGCAAGATTTCCTTCCTGCTCAAAGCTAAATAATATTCCATTGCACGAATATACCACATCCCGCTTCTCTGTTCCTCCACTGAGGGGTACTTGGGTTATCTCCATGTTTTAGCAATTGCAAATAAGGCTGCTGTGAACCTGGGAGACTGCTTTCTGTTCTTTTGAGTGGATGCCTAGAAATGGAACTGCTGGTTCATATGGTAATTCCATTTTTAATTGTTTTGTGGACTCACCATCCTGTTTTCCACAGCAGCTGTACTATTTTTCCATGCCCACCAGCGGCACTCAGGGGTTCCGATTTCTCCACATCTTTGCTGGTATTTATTGTTTTCTGTTTCATTTTGTTTTGTTTTGGTAGTAGCCATCCTAATGGGTGTGAGGTGGTATCAGTCTCATTCTAGTCGGTTTTTTAAAAAGATTTTATTTATTTATTTGAGAGAGAGAGCACATGTGTGCAGAGTAAAGGAAGGGGCAGAGGGAGAGGGAGAAACAGAAGCTCTGCTGACCTGGGAGCCTGATGTGGGGCTTGATTCCAGGGTCTGGGATCATGACCTGAGCCGAAGTCAGCTGCTTAACAGACTGAACCACCCAGGGGCCCCTCATTGTGGTGTTGATTTGCATTTCCCTAAGGATTGGTGATGCTGAGCGTCTTTCATGTGCTGATTGTCCGTTGTTACATCTTCTTTGGAGAAATGTCTCTTCGAGTCCTTTGCCCAGTTTTGAATTGAGTTGTTGGGTCTCTTTGTTGTTCGGATCCACACATTTAGTTTTGTTACTGAATTCTAGGCATTCTCTATGTATTCCGATGGTAAATTCCTTGTCAAATATGTGTTTTGCAAATAACTTCTCCCATTCTGTGGGTTGCCTTTTTACTCTGTGGATAGTGTCTTTCGATACTCAAAGTTTTAAAGATTTTCATGAAGTCCAATTAGTATGTGTATATGTGTGTATATACGTGATTACCTGTGCCTTTCGGTAAGAGGCAATCATTGCCAAATCATTGTGGTTCAGCTTTTGTCCTGTGTTTTCTCCTCAGAGTCATATTGTTTTGGGTCTTATACTTAGGCTCTTGATCTTTTTTTTTTTTTTAAGATTTTATTTATTTGACAGAGCGAGACACAGTGAGAAAGGGGACACAAGCAAGGGAAGTGGGAGAGGGAGAAGCAGGCATCCGGCCAAGTGGGGAGCCCAATGAGGGGCTCGATCCCAGTACCCTGGGATCATGACCTGAGCTGAAGGCCGATACTTAATGACTGAGCCACCCAGGCACCACCCCTCTTGATCCATTTTGAGTGAATTTTAAATAGAGTGTAAAGTAAGGATCCGAATTCATTCTTTTGCATGTAGATATCCAGTTTGCCCAGCATCATTTATTAAAAGGCTGTAAAAGACTGTCCTTTCCCTCACTGAATGGTCTTGGCACCTTTGTCAAAAATCATTTGGCCATATATGCAAGAGTTTATTTCTGGGCTTTCTCTTCTATTCTATTGGTCTATACCATATACCATCGACCCTGGAACAATGTTGGGGTTAGGAGTGCTGATCCCTAGTCAAAATCTATGTATAACTTTTGACTTTTCAAATACATACTTACTGATAGCAGACAGTTGACCAGAAGCCCTACCAATAATAGAAACTGTCATTTAACTCATGCTTTCTATGTTCTATGTATTATATGCTATAGTCTTATAATAAAGGAAGCTTGGGAAAAATGTTATTAAGAAAATCATAAGGGGGGGGGCGCCTGGGTGGCTCAGTGGATTAAAGCCTCTGCCTTCGACTCAAGTCATGATCTCAGGGTCCTGGAATTGAGCCCCACATCGGGCTCTCTGCTCAGTGGGGAGCCTGCTTCCCCCTCTCTCTCTGCCTACTTGTGATCTCTCTCTCTGTCAAATAAATAAATAAAATCTTCAAAAAAAATCATAAGGAAGAGAAAATACACTAATACATTTACAGTACTGCATTTCTTGGAAAAATTCATGTATAAATGGGCTCACGCAGTTCAAACCCATCTTGTTCAAGAGTCATCTCTATGTCTGTTTTTATGCCCGTTCTACACTGTTTTAATTTAGTTGGTAGTAAGTTTCGAAATCGGGAATTATGGGTCTTACAGTTTTGTTCTTCTTTTTAGGATTCTTTTGAATAATTTGGGGGTCTCTGGAGATTCCATATGAATTTTAGGATGGGTTTTTCTGTTTCTGCAAAAAAAATCATGGGGATTTTGGTAGGGATTAGGTTGAATCTGTAGATGGCTAATATTGACATTTTAGCAGTATTAAATCTTCCAATTCATGAATCTGTCATGTGTTTCCATTTATTTATGCCTTTAATTTCTTTTGACAATGTTTTTAGTTTTCAGTGTACACGTTTTTCACCTCCTTGGTAATTTCTAAGCATTTTATCCTTTTTTTTTTTTTAAAAAAGGGTTTTATTTATTTCACAGAGAGAGAGAGATCACAAGTAGACAGAGAGGCAGACAGAGAGGGGGGGGGGAAGCAGGCTCCCTGCTGAGAGAGAGCCCAATGCGGGGCTTGATTCCAGGACCCTGAGATCATGACCTGAGCTGAAGGCAGCGGCTTTAACCCACTGAGCCACCCGGGCGCCCCTATTTTATCCTTTTTCATGCTATGGTGTGTGGAATTATTTCTGTAATTGACCTTCCAGATTCGGCCTCCTTTTTTGTAGAGAAACACAACTGATTTTTGTGTGTGGGCTTTGTATACTGCAACTTTGCCAGATTCTTGTATTAGTTTTGGCAGTTTTTCTATATATAAGAATATTGTAGGGGCACCTGGGTGCCTCAGTGGGATAAAGCCTCTGCCTCTGGCTCAGGTCATGATCTCAGGGTCCTGGGATGGAGCCCCACATCGGGCTCTCTGCTCAGCAGGGAACCTGCTTCCTCCTCTCTGTCTGTCTGCCTCTCTGCCTACTTGTGATCTCTGTCTGTCAAATAAATAAATAAAATCTTTAAAAAAATATATTGTATATCATCTGCAAACAGATAATTTTACTTCTTCCGTCCTGATTTAGATGCATTTTATTTCTTTTTCTTACCTAATTGCTCTAGCTAAAAATTTCACTACTGTATTGAATTGTGGAAAGCAGACCCCCGGCGTTGTTCCTTATTCTGGAGAAAAAGCTTTCGGTCTTCCACCATTGGGTATGTTATTTGCTGTGGGTCTGTATACTTGGCTTTCTAAATGGAGATTGTTTCCTTGTATGCCTATTTGGTTGAGGGTTTTTTTTTGTTGTTATTGTTTTTAAGATATGAAAGAGTGTTGAATTTTGCCAAATGTGTTTTCTGCATCAATCAAGATGATCACGTGTGTTTTTCTCTTCCTTTTGTTGGTGTGGTGTGTTCCACTGATCACGTTATATGCGGTAAACCATCCTTACATTCCAGGAATGAGTCCCGCTTGGTTATGGTATATAATCCTCTTTTTTTTTTTTAATATTTACTTATGTATGTATTTATTTATTTGAGAAAGAGAATGCACACAAGTGTAAGCATCAAGGAGGGACAGAGGGAGAAGGAGAGCGACTCTCAAACAGAACCCCTGCTGACAGCAGAGCCCAGTGTGGGGCTCCATCTCACGACCCATGAGATCATGACCTGAGCCATAATCAAGAGTCAGACGCTTAACTGACTGAGCCTCCCAGGCACCCCAGTGTATGATCCTTTTAATAGGCTTTGTATTCAATTTACTAGAATTTTGAGGATTTTCACATTAATGTTCATAAGTGATATTAGTCTGTGGTTTTCTTTTCTTTTTTTTTTTTTAAAAGCTTTTTTTTTTTTTTTTAAGATTTTATTTATTTATTTGACAGAGAGAGATCACAAGCAGGCAGGGAGGCAGGCAGAGAGAGAGGGGAAAGCAGGCTCCCCGCTGAGCAGAGAGCCCACTGAGCCACCCAGGCGCCCCAGTCTGTGGTTTTCTTAAAGTGCCTTTGTCTGGCTTTGGTATCAGGGTTATGTTGACCTAATAGAGTAAGTTAGGAAGTGTTTCCTCCTATCTCATTTTTGGGAAAGTTTGGGAAGAACTGGTATTAGTTCTTCTTTAAATGTGTGATTGAGGGATGCCTGGGTGGCTCAGTGGGTTAAGCCTCTGCCTTCAGCTCAGGTCATGATCTCAGGGTCCTGGGATCGAGCCCTGCATCAGACTCTCTGCTCAGTGGGGAGCCTGCTTCCTTTCCTCTCTCTCTCTCTGCCTACTTCTGATCTCTGTCTGTCAAATAAATAAATAAAATCTTTTTTTAAAAAAATGTGTGATCGAATTCACCAGTGAAGCCATCAGGTCCAGGGCATTTCTTCATTGGGAGAGTTTGGATTACTGATCTAATCTCCTTCTTAGCTACAGCTCTGTTTCGATATTCTATTATTTTTTAGGTAGTCTTGGTAGGTTGTGTGTTTCTAGAAATTTCTCCATTTTATCTAGGTTTTCCAGTTTGTTGGCATACAGTTGTTCACTATACTCTCATAATCCTTATTATTTCTGTAGAACTGGTACACTTTCAGTTTTGATTTTACTAAGTTGAATCTTTTCTCTTTTTCTGTTAGTCTGTCTAACTAAAAGCTTATTGATTTTGTTGATCATTTTTAGAACCAATTTTGGTTTCATTGATTTTTCTCTATTGTTTTTCTGTTCTCTGTTTATTTCTGCTCTAACAATTATCATTTCCTTTTTTTCCCGATGGTCTTGGTTTTAGTTTGTTCCACCTTTCTACTTCCTAAAATTGTAAGGTTAATCTGTTGGTTTGAGACCTTCCTTGTTTTTTAATATAAGCATTTGCAACAATAAATTTTCCCCTTATAATTGCTTTTGCTGTGTCCCATAAGTTTTGTGTGTTGTGTTATTTCATTTATCTCTGAATATTTTCTAACTCCCTTGTGGTTTCTTTTTTGCTCTGTTGGTTGTTTAAAAGTCTATGGTTTGGGACGCCTGGGTGGCTGAGGAGGTTGAGCTTCTGCCTTCGGCTCAGGTAGTGATCTCAGGGTCCTGGGGTCGAGCCCTGCATTGGGCTCTCTGCTCAGCAGGGAGCCTGCTTCCCCCTCTCTCTCTCTGCCTGCCTCTCTGCTTACTTGTGATCACTGTCTGTCAAATACATAAATAAAATCTTAAAATAAAATAAAATAAAAGTATGTGGTTTATGGGTTACTTAGGTGGCTTAGTGGGTTAAGTGGCTGCCTTCTGCTCAGATTGGGGTCTAGCCCTGCAGCCAAGCTCCCTGCTGAGCCAGGAGCCTGCTACCACCTTTCCCTCTGCCCCTCCCCCACCCGGCTCATGCTCTCTGGCTCTGCACTTGTTCTTTCTCAAATAAATAAAATATTAAAAAAAATAAATAAATTCAGGGCGCCTGGGTGGCTCAGTGGGTTAAGCCTCTGCCTTCAGCTCAGGTCATGATCTCGGGGTCCTGAGATCAAGGCCCACACTGGACTCTCTGCTCAGCAGGGAACCTGCTTCCCTTCCTCTCTCTCTGCCTACTTCTCTGCCTACTTGTGATCTGTCTGTCAAATAAATAAAATCTTTTTAAAAAAATAAAATAAATTCAATTTAGTTAACATGTAGTGTATTATTAGTTTCAGGGGCAGAATTTAGTGATTCATCGGTTGCGTAGGACACCCAGTGCTCATTCCATCACCTAATGGATCGGCCATTTACCCCATCACACCCCCCCACCCCCACTACAGCAACCCTCCTTGAGTTTTGTTTGTTTCCTAGAGTTAAAAGTCTCTTATGGTTTGTCTTCCTCTCTGTTTTGCTTTTTTTTTTTAAATCTTTTTCTTTTTGTCCGTCTGCTTCAGTAATGTCCATTGTCCTCTCTTGTAGTTCACGGATTCTTCTGCCTATCCGCATCTGCCTTTGAATCCCTGTGGTGAATTTTCCATCTCAGTGATTGTACTCATCAGCTTCAGAATTTCTTTGTGATTTCTCTTTAAGTTTTCTCTCTATTGATATTTTTATTTTGTTCACACATCGTGTTCTTGACTTTCTCTTTCTTTAGTTCTTGGAGCATCTAAAACATTTATTTATTTATTTTATTTTTTAAATATTAAAAAAAATTTTTTGTATTTGACAGAGATCACAAGTAGGCAGGGAGGCAGGCAGAGAGAGAGAGAGAGGAGGAAGCAGGCTCCCTGCTGAGCAGAGAGCCCGATGTGGAGCTCCATCCCAGGACCCTGGGATCACGACCCCAGCCGAAGGCAGAGGCTTTAATCCACTGAGCCACCCAGGCACCCCTAAAACAGTTTTTTAAAAAGAGATTTTATTTTTGGGCACCTGGGTGGCTTGGTCATTAAGTATCTGCCTTCGGCTCAGGTTATGATCCCAGAGTCCTGGGATAGAGCCCCACATCAGGCTCCCTCAGGCTCCCCGCTCAGCAGGAAGCCTGCTTCTCCCTCTCCCACCCCCTTTCCCACTTGTGTTCCTTCTCTCGCTGTCTCTCTCTCTCTTTCTCTCTCTCTCTCTGTCAAATAAATAAATAAATAAATAAAATCTTAAAAAAAAAAAAAAAAGATTTTATTTTTAAGCAGTCTCCACACCCATTGTGATCCTCAAACCCACAGCCCTGAGATCAAGAGTTTCAGGCTCGGCTAAGTGACCCAGGCGGGTGCCTCTTTGAGACCGTTGTTTTAAAATCATTGTCTGCCATTATGTCTCTCTCAGGGACAGATTCTGTTGATTTTTTTTTTTTTCTTCGAATGAGTCATCCTTTCCTGTCTCTTCATATACTTTGTGATTTTGTTGTTGTTGTTGTTGAATCCTGGACATTGCAGTTATAATAATGTGATAATTCTGGAAATCAGAATCTCTCCTTTCCCCACCGTTTGCTGGAGTTTTGTTACTGTTTCTGTTTCTTGTGTTGGTTTTTGCATTGCTGTGGGATGTCTCTGTGCCAAGGATCATCAGTCTGAGGGTAAGCCTAACATCTTCTGGTATCTTTTCTGAGTTTTCCTTGGGCATATGGGGTCATTTTCTAATTTTCTTCTTATATTGTAGTCATTTTTGAATGTCCGAGTCTTTAGTATCTAGCTCCAGAAAGGGGAAAAAGGAAGAATCATGATGGGAACAAAAGGATGTGGCCTTCTCAGTCTCCAGAGAGTTAAACCGGAGGGAGAGTGTCTTGAAGCAATGAGGGGAGACACGACAACAATGACTGCTTTTCTTTCTCCACTTCGGTGATCAGAAGCAATAACTAGCAAGCAGAGCACAAATCTCCAGTATTTGGAGGACAGGGTCCTTTTCACTCACCCCGATTCTTGTAAGTTGTGTGCAAGCTGCCCCAGGAACATGGGCGCATCTGTCCACCATGTGGCTGGGTCTGGGGTGTGGAAAGCTGCTCCTGCTTAGAGCTGGAATTGACCGAAATTAACCCCAGTTTACCACCCATGTGTTTCCCTGGACGTCTGGACGTGGCAAGCATTCAAAGACTCCAGAGTTTCAGAACAGTTCTGTCAGATAGATCGTTTTGCCCATGCTCATTCTGGTCTCGGTGGGGAGACAGAGTCCTGGTGCTTCCTGCCATCTTTCCAGCACTGTCTCCCCGACCTTTATTTCTCAAGTATTTGAGACCACATTTCTACATTTCTCTCCCAAAATACTGTGCAGAGGTAGAAGCGGCAGGCCCCTGGGAAGTTGCATTATGCCCCCAGCACCCATCTCCTTGGTGGATGGGTGGCACCTATACAGTCACCAGACCGTCAGACCCACTGCCCGCCCCCCGCCCCACCTCGTGCCTTGGTGGGTCTTTCTGCCCCTCATGGGAAAGGGAGGGAGCCTTCAAGCCCTGGGGAGCTGTGACTCTGAGGCACTCAGATCTTGTCGTGGCGTCTGGTTGTAGAGAGAAGTCATCAGAAACAGCTTGCTGACTTATATGTCTTTGTGACAGCCTTTTTCCTGCGGTCTGGAAGGTGTCCTGTGCATCTCTGGGCCTTGGGACCCAGCTCTTGAAATAGATGGGTCCGGACAGAGACTTATCCAGTAGGAGTCAATGGGATGATTTTAGGAGGCGTGCAGTCAAGGCATTCATGTAAATTGAGTCATAAAGGGAGAACATTATCTTCTTTTCAGTTCTCTTATATCTTTCCAGATAAGTCAAGGAGAAAGTCTCAGCTGGGGCTCACCTCATGCTTCTCACATGCCTGGTCTCCTTTTCAGCAACGGGAGGCCAGGTCCCAGGCCAGAGCTGTGCCCAGACAGTGACTCTGGTTCCGTTTCAACAGTGTCCTTTTGGTTTTGTTTTGCTTCGTTTGTTTGTCTTTCTCTTTTTCGAGGGTTATCTTCTGTTCGTGGTGAACACCAGTTTAGGAAACGAAGCTCAATGCGAGATGCTTCTTAGAAAAATTTTAAGGAAATGGTTTTCTGAGTCTCAGATCAGGCAGACGTGGCCTCAGATGTGCATAGAACGACTTAGAAATTGGGTACCTCTCCCTAAAGGGTGAGATCATGAGCTATAAACTTCAAGTTATATATTTTTGCAATGTTCAGAACTTTTCAAATGACTGATTCTATTTTATGAGCAAAAAATGATCAAGAGCTGTGGAAGTGGTCACTTTGGAAAGAATTATTTATGAAGGTGGTATGGTGCTTCAGTTAGGAAAAAAGCCTCTGGGGTCAGCATAGGTCTTATTTTATATATTTATTTTATAATTTTTTTCATTTGGGGGATGCCTGGGTGGCTCAGGTAGTTTAAGCGTCCAATTCTTGATTTCGGCTCAGGTCACGATCTCAGGGTTGTGAGATGGAGCATTGGGCTTGGTGCTGGGCATGGAGTCTGCCTGAGATTCTCTCTCCCTCTGCCCCACCACTCTCTCAAAAAAAAATTTTTTTTTTCATTTTTCCCTGCGGTGTAACTCACACGTGAAGTTGTATCAGTTTCAGGTGTGTAACATAATGATTTGATATTTAAGCACATAGCAAAATGATCTCCCTAAGAGGTATAATGAACATCTGTCGCCACACAGTTACAAAATTACAAAAAACTTTTTTTTCTGGTGTTGAAGACTTTTAAGAAGTATCTCTTAACAACTTCCAAAAATGCAAGAAAGTATTGTTTTTTACCTTTTTTAAGATTTTTTTTTTTTTAAATTTTTAAGTAATCACTATACCCGGCATGGGGCTCACAACTCGGAGATTGAGTCACATGCTCTATGGACTGAGCCCGCCCGCCAGGTGCCCCTGCAATAGAGTATTATTAAGGCTCGTCACTCAGCTGTGTATTACATCCCCATGATATATTTACTTTATATCCCCATGATATATTTACTTTATAATTGGAAGTTTGTACCTTTGGGCGCCCCTCACCCATTTTGCCCACCCTACTACACCCAGCACTCCTTGACAATTCTCTGTGTCTTTTTTTTTTTTTTTTTTTAATTAGGTTGGTTGGTTTGGTTTGGTGTTTAGACTGCACATGTAAGTGAGATTATATGGTATTTGCTCTTCTCGGTCTGACTCTGGGCCCCAGAACTTCAAAAACATATTTCTCTGGGTTCTTCAGCAATGGCATGGTTGGAGATAAAGAGGGAATTTCCAGACCTCAGCTTTGTTTCCATTTGGGTGTAGCTGTGCTGAGCCAGGGCCTGTGTGACAGCCATTGGCAAAGCCACAGAGCTGGAGCACAAGGTGCCAAGGAGCAGAGCAGAGGCGGAAGTGTTAGTCATTGGGAGACACCCACAGGATTTCATCTAAATAAGGCCATCTTGATGGCTTTCCTGTCCCCAGCCTTTCAGAGGGCAAGAAGCCCTTGGCTCTGGTTTGCTGGAGAGGCAGGGTGCCAAATGCAAGAGAACACAAAACCATTCTCCCCCGACTGGGAATGGAGAGCCGGGTGTCATTGAACCCAGCCTGGAACATTCATTCCCAAGCTTGTCAGCACATGAGAGAGTTCAGATAGATGCCTACGTTCCACCTGGAGAGATGATACTATGATTGGTCCAGGGTGTGGCCCATTGGAATTTCTGGAAGCCCCCCAGGATGATTCTAAAGTGCAGATAAGTTTGGCAGCCCCAGACCTGGGCCTGGAAGATCCTGGGAACATGTTGGGTGAAAGTCTTCTCATGGAAGCCTCACTAGCCACTTTGGGTGCCCGGCCCAAACTGCCGGGGCTAAGCAGGAGAGGCAAGGCCACTACTTGGTCACCTGCTGGCTCTAGGGCATGCTGGTCCCAGAGGAGGGTGCATCTGGAAACCCTCGGGGGTTCTCTGCTGGAAGGACCAAGACTTTTGTGCAGGAAGGCAGGGGGGGTGACAGAGGTGACTTAACCAGTGGTATGGGCCAAGACCCAGATTCCCGAGTCTGCAGTGATGAGAAGAGAGAGACCTCCTTGGATGTGGGACAGGGACAGCCTGGGCCTGAGGCCCAGAGTATGGATGCGCGCTGCTCCGCCCTCTCCGGGTCCCTCCCTGCCCGCTTCCCTACACCCCAGCTGCTCACTTCATCCCCCCAGGGGCTCCAGGGCCTGGAGATGTTTGGTCAACTGCCGGTTCTGTGGCTCTCTAGCTGTGACCACGCCGCTGGGAACCTCGACATGGATCAAGCGATGTGACCGAGTGTGAGTCCTGGGGACCCTAATGTTGTGAGGACAATGAAGATGATGGTTTTCAAAGGCACAGTCAGCCCACATCCTCCCTCTGTGGAAATGTGCTGCATCCAGGCCCCCTGTTGCCTGTCCCACCAGCTTTTGTGGGTGAGGGCGGAAATGACTGCTGACATCTCTGCAGCTGTGTGCTCTGGGGCACCCCCATGAGACGGGGGCCACTCCTGGGGTGGGGCTGCATCAGCCTCCTGGAAAGAGCCCACCTGGTCATCCGGTCAGGCCAGCCGTGCCTATGCTGCCTAGTAGCCGCGAGGGCTGCTCAGTCTCCCCGTCTGTAAAATGGGCCGGGCACGGACTCGCACCCAGGCCTCTTCCAGCTCCATCTCCCTTTGCCCCGAGGCTCAGGCATCCTCTGAAGCCTTGATTGTAGCCAGCCACCCCTGGGGGAGGGCGGGGGCCCCGGCTGCTGCCATCACCCCTGGCAGGGGCTGGCATTCTGGGAGGACATGAGGGCCCCTGTGGGTCTGATTCACCCCAGGGTGGCCAAGCCTTTCATAGGGCCCCACTGACCATGGCCTTTCTGGTGCTGACATTGGACGTGATCCCTTATTACCTCTGTCCCTCTCTCCCCATTGGCCGTCCTCAGCTGCCCCTTCTGTGTCCTCGCTTCTTCCACCCTGGCCCAGGAGCCAGGGGCAGAACCGGGCCTGCCAGTGCCGTGGGGACAGGGCTTCCATCGACTTGACCCTTCCCGCTGGCCCTTGGGCACAGGAAAGGCAGGTGGGGTCCCCCCGGGAGAAGACGAGGAGATGGGTCTCAACAAGCCAGTCGACAAGTAGACAGGTTGGCCCGGCCTCCTGGGGGCTCCCCCGTAATCCAAGCCTGGGGAGTCAGGACGAGCAAAGAAACCAAAGGAGCAGCAATCAGAAGTCTGTGCCCCAAGCCGTGTCCTCTCTGCCATCCCTGCCTTCCTTCCTTGTATGCTGGGCTGGGCTTACGGAGGAAATAACAGCGGTGCCCTTTGTAATCAGAGTCGGCACGTCTGAGCCTTTCTCGCGAGGGCCAGATGCCTGCATCTCCCGTGGACCTTGCCTGGTAGATGATCGCACGTCCGCAGCAGACTCTGATGGTGATCCCTCTCACTCACCTGCTCCCCCCTCAGTCAGCCAGCGTTCCCATCCCCCATCCACTGTGGGCCTAAGCCGCCAGCGTCGGCACCCTTCTGGAAGGCTTACCGTTGGCTAATAGCAATGATCTCCTACAGTGCCTCCCTCCCGATCTGTTGGGCATGACCCGCAGGCAACAACTGACCGATATGGGTCAGTTGCCCCTTGACA
The DNA here is from genome assembly GCF_030435805.1 of Mustela lutreola. Classification (NCBI taxonomy): domain Eukaryota; kingdom Metazoa; phylum Chordata; class Mammalia; order Carnivora; family Mustelidae; genus Mustela; species Mustela lutreola. Next base: position 26,952,663 of record NC_081305.1, on the reverse strand, counting down.
GGACAGGACAGACTCTGTGGCGTTGTTCACACTCCAGAGCTACCCCCCTCCCAGCCCCCACGGTGTATCAGGCTGAAACAAGACTTTCCTTACCCTCTCAATAAATAACGTTTGCAGGGACCCCTGTCTCGGGCTCTGCTTCTAAAAAGCCTGATCTAGAAAAATCCCCATGCTACAGATGGGAAAACTGAGGTGCTGAGAGACAGTAATCCGACTAACGCCACACAGCTGGCAACTAGCAGAAGTTCAAATCTAGGACCCTGGTGCAAGGCATTTGCTCTGATCCAGAATCGGGCCGTGTCCTGGCCCCCAAGCTATTGCTGGCGTGCAGAGGGGAGCCGGTGGGCTGAGAGGAAATGGCAATGTGGGGCGGGGTGACCTGCATGGAGGAGAAAGAACAGAACACTAAGGAGTGAAGGACAGCGGTGGCGGGGGGTGGCGTGGCTTGGTCTGGGAAGGCAGCCTGGAGGACTTCCTGGAGTTGAACTGGGTGCAGAGGAGGAGTTTGCCAGGAGGAAAGGGGGAGGGCATTGGAGGCAGAGGGTGCACCAAGCGGGTGGGATGGGGAGGTGGGGCCTTGCGTCTTGTCCCATGGACAGGGCAGCAGGTGCATGAGAGGGATGGAAGGTGGCCAGCAGCCCCATGGCAAAAGACCATTTGTTTATTCATCCTTTGAACCTTTCTGGGCCCCCGCATGTGGAGGTGGCACCTCCTTTGTGGCGGATGTATTAACGTGGTGTGACTTTATCTGAGAGGTGGTGGGAAGCTGATAGGCAGTTCCAACAGAAACGAGACCAGGACAGACAGCGGCTGAGTGTTAGAAATAACTGTGCCCAGACGACCGTGCCCGCGTGTTACGAACGCCATTCCGTGTCATCCCACATGGCTCAGCCTCGTCCTTTTTGATGCCAGCATGGATTTCCACCATTCAGGGACATTTAGAGTTTTTGCAGTCTTTCACTGCTATAAGCAAGCCAACACTAAGTGTTCCTGAACATCTGTTATTTTGCACGTGACAAATAGATGCATCAGCGTGGAATTGCTGGTTGTGGTTCCGTGGCATTTGCGATCTTCGTAGGTCAAGTTGTGTTGGTGTACACTCCCATGAGCAAGGCGTCCAAACCTTGCTAATTCGCAACCTTGCCAGCTGTACAATTCCCTTGACAATCTAAGAGCTGGGAAACTGTATGTCTCTTTTAGTTTTTCACATGTGTTTCTTTCACTTCCTGTGAAGTGGAACATGTTTTCGTATACATTTCAGAACATTCATGTTTCCCTTTCTGTAAACAGTTCAGGTTCTTTGCCGACGGTCCTATCAGGTCATTGGTTTTTTTTCTTATTGATTTGTACTCACTCTTGATATATTAGAAGCAGTCATATCTTTGTGATGCAGAGTGTAGACTTCTTCCCACTTTGCCATTTGTCTTCTTGCTTTATTTGCTGTGTTCTTTGATAATACAGAAGTTTCAATTTCATTCCCTTTTTTTCTTTTACGATTTCTGAGTTTTGTGTCGTGCCCAGCTAGACCCTGTCTATCCTGATATTATGTTTTAAAACTTTTCCCCATGTGTTTTTCTAGCACTTAAAAAAAAAAAATTAATGGCTTTGTGGTGAAATCGTAATGTAGAAAAAAATGCAGAAAATTCAATGTATAGCTTCATGAATTGTTGTAAATTGAAGAGCTGTGGTCTAGTACTTTTACCATTTAACTTTTCACATTTAAATATTGGCCCCATCTAGACTTTATTTTGGCATAACTTGGGGGCTCGAAATCTGTATTTATTGAAAAAGAGTAACTTTACAAATGTCATGGAATATTTTAAAATTTGTCATATGCCAAGCAAAAAAGGAAAATCTCAACATGCTTCCCTAAAGCAGAAATTGCAAAGGAGTCATTCTTTGTACAGCCTAGTGAAACAAAAGATTAATGGCAAAGGTTTAAAGAATAACTTGGCCTCCATTAAATGACCAACTTCAAAATTATAATTACTGGGGTGCCTGGGTGGCTCAGTCATTAAGCATCTGTCTTGGGCTCAGGTCATGATCCCAGGATACTGGGATCGAGCCCTGCATCAGGAGGGAGCCTGCTTCTCCCTCTCCCATTCCCCGTGCTTGTGTTACCTCTCACTGTCTCTGTCTGTCAAATAAATAAAATCTTTCAAAAAATTATAATTATAATCTACTTGTAATGTAAATTTGATATAAACTTGACAGAAATTCATGGAGATTGGCCCAAAGTGGTTTCTCTTATTATTTTTTAAAATGGAAAGACTAGAAATTATTTAAGCAAGAAACTCACTCATAAACCTAATGAATAACAGTCTCAGTAAATCAGGGAAGAGAAGTCAGGAGATAAAAAAAAATTATAAAACTAAAAAAGAGAAATTTCCACATAACTGATAAATGGAAATGAAAGTTTTGTTTTGTCTCTTTAAACATGAGAGACAGCAGCTGCTGACCAATCTAATAAGGAGAAAAAAAACCCAAAGCAAAATAAACTAAATTAAATGGGAAGAGATGAGATTTCTAAGTCCAGGAAAAGATCATATGCAACTGTGTGCTCTACTGTTTGAACATTTTCTTTTTTTTTGAGAGCGAGAGGGGAGAGAGAGAGAGAGCGCGTGCGCATGCACACTGGGGGAGGGGCCAAGAGAGAAAATCTCAGCAGATACCCTGACCCCGAGATCATGACCTGAGCCAAAACCAAGAGAATGACACTCAACCGACTGAGCCACCCAGGTGCCCCTCACGTTTGAGCATTCTTGACAAAATGAACAGTTTTCTTAACTGTGAACATAAAGCACCAAACATAAGGTGCCAAAAGTTAATTTTTTTTTTTTAAAAAAAGGCAACAAATAAAGTCTTTATTAAAAGGGGGGGCACCTGGGTGACTCAGTGGGTTAAAGCCTCTGCCTTTGGCTCAGGTCATGATCCCAGGGTCCTGGGATCGAGTCCCGCATCGGGCTCCCTGCTCAGTGGGGAGCCTGCTTCCCCCCCCGCCCCTGCCTGCCTCTCTGCCTACCTGTGATCTCTCTCTCTGTGAAATAAATAAATAAAATCTTAAAAAAAAAAAAAAGACAACAAATGAAATTTTAAAGTGGTCATGTTTGGGGGTGCCTGGGTGGCTCAGTCCATTAAGCATCCGCCTTCCGCTCAGGTCATGATCCCAGGGTGCCCCATGTCCGGCTCCCTGCTCAGTGGGAAGCCTGCTTCTCCCTCTCCTCCCCACTTGTGCTCTCTTTTGCTATCTTTGTCTCTGTCTATGTCTCTCTCAAATAAATAAACTTACAAATAAACACTTACTAAAATAAAGTTTTCATTTTTTTTTAAACTGTTCAAACAATCAGGTAGCGTTGGAAAGGACTCTGGCTCTCACTTGGGGTGCAGGAGGGTGCTCTGTGTGATGGAGGCACCTGCCGTGGGCCACAGCCTGACCAGGACACTCTGAGCCTCTGTGGAGGATGTTGGGGCCAGCAGAAGAGGTACCAGATCTCCTGGTCCAAAGGACCCAGTGAGAAATGGTGGCAACCGCGTTCAGGCAGCAGCCGCAGAGGAAGTGAGAGTCTGCAGCACATACGGGAAAAGTTAGTCCTCCTTGGCCGGAGCTCCAGGAAGCAGGAGGCCAACCTTCAGGGACGTGGGAAGGGTGGTGGTAGAAGCAGGCAGTTCATGCGGGAAGAGGAAGGTCAGAATTGCCGTTTGGGACTTTGACACTTTAAAGTGCATACAAGGATGGGGCACCTGGGTGGCTCAGTGGGTTAAAGCCTCTGCCTTTAACTTAGGTCATGGTCCTAGGATCCTGGGATAGAGCCTCACATCGGACTCTCTGCTCAGCGGGGAACCTGCTTCTCCTTCTCTCTCTGCCTGCCTCTCTGCCTACTTGTGATCTCTCTCTGTCAAATAAATAAAATCTTTAAAAATAAATAAATAAATAAAATAAGATGCTCACAGAGCATCCGAGTGTTAGAGTTGTGAGAGCTGAAGTCGTGGAGGCCAAGAGGCCCTGATCCGTCTAGCCTGTATTCTTTATGCTGTCTGTTCACCCCCTTCAGCTCCTTTTCCAGTGCAAATGTCATTCTGTCCCCATAACACACACACCAACGTCCAACTGAAACGTAGAATAAAATATGTCCTTAATAGGTATGAATTACTTCTTGATTTGAATTTTTAGGCTCTCTCTGTCATACTTGACATATGTGTTTATCCTTATTGATTGCCTTCTAGTACTATTTTAGTTTTTGGGTTTTGTTTTTTTTTGTTTTTTTTTTTTTTAAAGATTTTGTTTATTTATTTGACAGAGATCACAGGTAGGCAGAGAGGCAGGCAGAGAGAGAGGAAGGGAAGCAGGCTCCCCGCTGAGCAGAGAGCCTGATGTGGGGCTCGATCCCAGGACCCTGGGACCATGACCTGAGTCAAAGGCAGAGTCTTTAACCCACTGAGCCACCTAGGTGCCCCTCTATTTTAGTTTTATTATGTAACCTAATGGAGGAACTTCCATTTCTGTGAGCCATCACTGATCATTTCTTGTGCTTACTTATCACCATGGATTTATCTTCTTTACACAATGAGGCAACATTTACTCAGTTTTTTTTAAGGATTTTATTTATTTATTTTAGAGAGAGAAAGCAAGATGAGGGAGGGGCAGAAGGAGAGGAAGAGAGAGAGAGAATATCCCAAGCCGACTCTACGCTGAGCACAGAGCCTGACACGGGGCTCGATGCCACAACCCTAAGATCGTGATCTGAGCTGAAATCAAGAGTCCTGTGCTTAACCGACTGAGCCAACCAGGAGCCCCTTCTGGTTTTTAATGTGAATGTCTTTATTTTTTTTTTTTTTAAAGATTTATTTGACAGACAGAGATCACAAGTAGGCAGAGAGGCAGGCAGAGAGAGAGGAGGAAGCAGGCTCCCTGCCGAGCAGAGAACCCGATGCAGGGCTCGATCCCAGGACCGTGAGATCATGACCTGAGCCGAAGGCAGAGGCTTAACCCACTGAGCCACCCAGGCACCCCTATGTTTTTTTTTTTTAATAAAAATTTGCCTATTAAAATGTTTGCATGTAAAACTGGTCTGAAAGAGTACAGAGTAGAGGATTCTCCTTTGTCTGGGTACCCATCCCCCTCCCCTGGCAAAGTCCTATCCCTGGTCTGTTGTGTAGCCCTAGAGTTGGTCTCTGTGTATGCAAACACAGACACACATGGGGACACACACACACACACACACACACATACACACTTACCCAGTGATATACCTGGGAGCTTTTTTGCTTGGCCTAACATTTTTATGGTTCGTCCTTGCTCTAGTATTTGTACTTTGCTCCTTTTTATGGCTGAATAATATCCCACTGTAGAGATAGACTGGCTTTTACTTCTCCATCTATGAGCTTCTGGACATTTGCATTGCTTTCACTGTTGGGCTGTTGTGAATAATGAACATTCGTGTACAGATTTTTGCGTGAATATCCGTTTTCCTTGCTCTTGGAGAGAAATCTGAGGGTAGAATGGTTGGGTTCTGCAGTCGCTCTGTGGATAGCATTTTAAGGACCTGCCACACTGTTTTCCGAGGGGGCTGCTCTGTTTTCTGTCCCCCCCCACAGCAGGATATGAAGTTCTCATTTCTCCTCATCCACAACCAACGCTTGTATTGTCTTTTCCTACATTATGGCCCTTCAGTGGGAGTGTGAGATGCCTCCTGCTTCCCAGACAGAACATTTTCATTCCGTTCCTTAATTAAACAGTAATTCCTTACATTTAAAACACTTGTATTACCATGTATGTTAATACGATGTGTTTTTCCATATGTCTTATCTTAATATCGTGATTAATGGGTGTGTTTTAGGTGCATGTGAAGCTACTTTGATTCCGTTCCTTTGGCCATTTTTTTCAATTTTTAATAGTTTTACTGATATGTGCTTTAATAAGATGCCCTGTGATGTTTGAAAGCCTCTCCACTACCGCCTGCCTCTCCCAACAGATAGTGCCGGCTAGAATGGTCTTCCCTTTCTCATTCAAACTTAAACTGTTTGTTATGAAATATTTGAGGTATATAAACACTTGTCATATCTGCCCTTTTCTGTCTAAATGACTGTTGTTATAATTGGATCACGTCCTCCTGAGTATCCTGCTCTAGTGTAAGCAGCACCGCCTTAAATCCACATGTTAACTCAAAGGGAGTTAACTAGTATTAGTATATTAGTTAACTAATATACTATAACTAATTACTATAACTAATATACTATAACTAATATTAGTATTAGTATATAGTTAACTTCTTCTACTTTTTGCGGTCACAGGGAGGTTCATCCTAGTCAATTCGGGCTGCTGGAACAGAATCACTCCAGGCTGAGTGGCTTACATGACATGCATTTGCTCCTAGCAGTTCTGGAGGCTGGGAAGCCCCAAGCTCAGGGAGCCCACAGATCTGGTGTCCAGCAAGGGCTTTCTTCCTTGGTAGATGGCCACCCTCTCCGTGTATGGTGGTGAGGTGGGGGGGGGGGGGAGGCAGAGAGGAAGCAGGCTCTCCCCTGCCTCTATCTTGTAAGCTCCCTGAGCCCTCCCGAGGGCTCCATCCTCCTGGCCCCGGGGGCCAAAGACCCCACCTCCCAATACAGTCACACTGGTGATGCAGGCTTCCACACCCAAATGAGTGGGGAGGCACAAGCCTGTCTTGTCTTTTTTCTAACAACAGTGGTTAAGGGGCACGTGGGTGGTTCAGTGGATTAAAGCCTCTGCCTTCGGCTCAGTTCATGATCTCAGGGTCCTGGGATCGAGCCCCGCACCGGGCTCTCTGCTCAGCAGGGAGCCTGCTTCCCCCCCCGCCCTCGCTTCCTGCCTCTCTGCCTACTTGTGATCTCTCTGTCAAATAAATAAAATCTTTAAAACAAAACAAAAAACAACAGTGGTTAACCTCTCTCGTGTTTAGAAGGCTCGGTATTTATGTGGATTTATCTAAAGCGCCGGAACTTCGTGGTTCCCTCCTTCCCTTTGTAGACACCCAGGCCGTGCACACCTGCTCTTCTGCCTGCCTGCCTTCGCTCTCCTTTCCAGCCGCCGTTCTTCTCGTCCATTCTGTATTGTTAGACAACGTCTCTCTCAGGCCCGTGAGCCAAGGTGTCATTTCATTGTGCTCTTGGTGAGGCAGTGATCAGTGCCTCTGGGTTTTCTCATAAAGAAGAATGTTTATTCTTGGGGCACCTGGGGAGGCTCAATTGGGTGAGCATCTGCCTTCTGCTCAGGTCACGATCTCGGGGGTCAAGTCCCGCATGGGCTCCTTGCTTAGCGGGGAGACTGCTTCCTGTTTCTCCCTCTGCCCTCCCCGCCACCCCGCTCATGCTCACTCTCTCTCACGCTCTTGGTCTCTCTCTCAAATAAATAAAATCTTAAAAAAAAAAAAAAAGGAAGAATGTTTATTCTCAACTGCCTCAAAAATTCTTCAGATGTAGTAAGAAACAAGATTGCAAATCTTACCCAATGGGGAGTTTACTGGGAAAGGAAATTGGCATTGGTGGTTTTCATCCAGATGAATTAGCTGTCGAAAGTCTGCTGGATTCCAAGGGCCTACTCTGATGCCACAGGTCACTGGAAGGCAAATGCCCGAGTTGGGGCCACATGTGGCAGGAGGTGACACCAGCGAGGGTTGGGCTGTGCACAGTCCAGGGACAAAAGGAGATGTGGTTGGGGAAGGATTAGATCTGTGCTCCAGGCGGGTAGAGGCCTCTTATGGGTCGAATGCCTCCGAGGTGTCTCCAGAGGATTTGGGATTTGGAATACTGAGGAAAGTGCCCTGTCTCCTCTCTTTAGGACCCTACCCAAAGAAGCTACGTGCAAATCCAGCTCAGAGCATAGGACTTGGCTCAGGAACTCATGAGACCGTCTTTGCGGACACCCTAGAACATCTATGATGAACCAGGAGGCCAAGTAGGTGACCTTGACCCTTCACCTCCTCTCTTTCCCTCCCACCCACTCCCTCACTCCCTTCCTAGTCCCTACCAAGACTGCTCCCTACCGGGCGCCTGGGTGGCTCAGTGGGCTAAGCCGCTGCCTTCAGCTCAGGTCATGATCTCAGGGTCCTGGGATTGAGTCCTGCATTGGGCTCTCTGCTCAGCAGGGAGCCTGCTTCCTCCTCTCTCTCTCTGCCTGCCTCTCTGTCAAATAAATAAACAAAATCTTTAAAAAAAAAAAAAAAAAAAAAAAAAAAGACTACTCCCTACCCAGATTAGCTCCGTGGGCTGCCCCTCGTACAACAAACCTCACCTTAGCCACCATTCAGCTTGAGAGTAAAGGTCATCAGACACGGAAGATCAGGGAGGGCATTGAGACAGAATCCAATCTACCCATTTTATAGATGTTGTGACTACGAGAATAGACTTGCTCAAGGCCAGACCATAAGTGAAGAAGCAGCTAGGATAGGCTAGTTTATGGTCCCATAATACCCACCAATGTCCTGGTAGCTTAGGACAATAAGAGCTTATTTCCGCTCCTGCTTCTTGACTCTTGTCAACCAACTAGGACCTCTCTTCCACATTATCCCCTTGCTGGGCCCCGGCAAAAGGAGTAGCCAAGATCTGGAATAGTGCTGGTCCCCAGGGTAGAGGAAAAGAAAGAACTTCGCGAACTGCATGTTGGAAATCTGCGCAGACATGACACGAGTCATTCTTTAGCATATTTCATTGACCAAAGCAAGTTTCGTGGCCATGGCTGACTTCAAGGGGGCAGGGGGTGCCGTCCAACCATGGGTCTAGGAGGAGGAGGAGAAGGAGAATATATGTGACCAATCCTAATACCTACCACAGAGAATTACAGGCAGAGCTGGGTCAGAACACTAGTCTTCCTACTCTGGGGCTGAGGATCTTTCTACTGTAGTCCTCTGTCTCCAAGGCTCTCTTCCATAGAAGCCTTACTGACTGATAATAATGTAATAGGCTTTTTTTTCTCGAGGGTGGTTTTCCTGAAAGGGCATGATGCTTTACCCCAAGGGGACCGAGGCTTCATGGCAGAAGCAAAGGCATTGTGTCATACGGGCAGGGTGGACACATTTGGGGGTAAGGGATTCCCCCAGAATTATACCATCTAGACACTCTTCACTTCCACCTGACACCTGGCTATCCTGGCTGATTTCTTTATGGGCATTGTGGACTTGGAACACCGTAGCCCAGAAAAGAAGCTGTGTCCTCGGCCATAACCACACCCTCTGACCAAGATCACACCAAGTCCAAGGACTTAGTCCTTGGCTGCTGCCGTCTAGGGCTCCAAGGCCTCCGAAATTTATTGACCCGACAGGCAGCAAATCTCAGTTCTGAGCCTGGCTCTGCCATGGACCTGCATGATGACCTTGGGTACATCCTTGGCCTTCGTCTTCCCATCTGTTCAGTGGGGATGGTGATCTCTGCCTACCGCATGGATGTGAGCATGCTTCATGAATTAAAACCCTGTGGCCGAGTGAGGAGCTATTGCTACCAGTCCGGGTGCCAAGGGATGGCCAGAGGGGGCTGGGGACACATGCCCTTGCTGGGAGTCAAGGGGAGCAGATGCAGTCTGAACCCCGGGGCATACAGTCCTGCACCCCAGCCTCTGAGAGTTGGTAAGGCTGCTCTTCCTGCATGAGCCTCCCACTCTTTTCGGATTTGGAAGTGGGGTCTCTGCAGTCATGAGGATTATATGAGACACATAAAGCACTTAGAACCACGCCTCACCCACAGTCTGTGCTTTCTAAGTGTTCGCTACTGTTCTTAAGGAAATAGTACCAGAAAGTAGATTTGGAGATGTGACAGCATTTTCCACCTTATGAGGGACCACCAGTTAGTTAAATCCCCAGGTTTTGGACATTTAAGTTGTTTCCGTTTTTATCTATTATAAATAACCTTGCAGTGAAACAGCTTTGTAATTATAATTTTTATGTACACTCATAATTATTTCCTAAGGCTAGAGTGCTAGAAACAGAATTCCCACATCATTTAAAAAAATTTTTTTAAGCTTTGCTATGTAGTTCCCCTTGATGTATATTGGTACCCCTACCTACCAACAGCTTATTTGAGTGCCAGTTTAGAAGGGGAAAATCTGCTGAGAGAGAAGGAGATGGTTTGTATTAGCTAGCACTCAGTTTCAGTGTAAATAGCAAAAATCCCTAAACAATAGTGCTTTAAACAGAAGTGTATCTCCTTGTCATGTCAGAGAAGTTCAGCCTTACCCTCCACCACTGGAGGAACTGGCTTCCACCTCATGGTCCTCTGTGGCTGCCCAAGGTGCAGCCATCACTTTGACATCCCAACTAAAAGGAGGAAGCGAAGAAGGATATACAACACTTCTACCTTTATCCCAGTGGCTAAAACTTAATAAGATGGCCTATTCTAACTGCAAGGGAGGCTGGGAAATAGAGCTTATTCCAGATGAGCAGGAAATATTCAGGAGTTCTAATACTAAGGAAGCAGGGGAGAACAGATTGGGCGTGCGGGGACCATGAGTTGTCTCTGCCATGAGCTGAGCTCAGAGAGCAGCACAAATAGGTCCATGGAAACGGGGAAAAATAAAGCCTTCTCAGGAAAGCATCCACAGGGGATGGACTGGACCCTTCCAGAGCCAGGACACAGGTACAGATAAGCAGGGGGTAAGAAGTACCAAAGAAGCAGGCTGTTCTCTGGGACTGATCCCTGGGCACAAGCAGGGAGACTCCACCAAGAAGCCACTTGTCTGCCTGCCCACGGCCCCCCAGATGTGAGACATGGTTCTTGACTACACCTTTGGCTTCCTACCAGCTGACTTGTCCCCCTGTTCGCCTGTCCCCCAGCTCACCTCTCCCCTGTCCCTGCAGGGCTGGCTCCTCATGGACCCCGATAGCCTCCAGCTGGGCACTGAGCACCTGTGGAACTGGCTTGTGAGGCTGCTCAGCAAAGACTCAGAATGGCTGAATGCCAAGGTGAAGTTCTTCCTCCCCAAGATGGACCTGTGCTCCGGGGACAAGGCCCAGGATGCCACACAGGGGGTCATCCTGCAGCTGAGAAGACTGCACGCTCAAGGCCGGGCCACGTGGCAGGCATTCATCCACTGCGTGTGCATGGAGCTGGACGTGCCGCTGGACCTCGAGGTGCCCCTGCTCAGTACCTGGGGCCACGGAGTCGGTAAGGGCAGGCGGGAGGGGTGCAGAGCAGCCGGCTGGCCCCTGTCACGGGGAGCCTGGGAGGCCCGGGAGGGCCAGGATCCATGCCTGAGTCACACGGGGGTGACGTGGTCAAGACAGGAGCAAAATTCTGTGTTTCTGAGCACTTCTCGAGTAAACTCCCAAGTTTCACCAAATCGGCTGGAGACCCAGAAGGCCCCTTCTTCCACCTTGCCTCACCCCAGGTGCCCAGAAAGGCTGGATACAGGGACAGAAAGGGCCGGTGTCCCATTCCAGCCAAGAAATTCCAGATGGCCCATCATTCTTTTTTTTTTTAAGATATTTTATTTTTTTATTTGACAGACAGAGATCACAAGTAGGCAGAGAGGCAGGCAGAGAGTGGGAAGCAAGCTCCCTGCTGAGCAGAGAGCCCAATGTGGGGCTCGATCCCAGGGTCCTGGGATCATGACTTGAGCCGAAGGCAGAGGCTTAACCCACTGAGCCACCCAGGTGCCCCGGCCCATCATTCTTATCGTGGTCAGGAGCAGCCATGGGCAGAGCCCTCCACCCCCTGCTGACAGGCACCCTTGTTCAGTTCTGGGCATGTTTTTTGGCAACTTCTACTTACACAGCATCGTGGGGAAATAGCACTGAGGGGCAGCAGTGTTCCTGGCGAGGAAGTGAGAACCCGCCTGGGGGCTCTAGCAGGAGGCAGAGTGTAGGGAATGCAGGGGGTTCACAGTGCATGTGTATAATCACACACACGTGTGTGCACTAGTGCACACGTGCACATGCCGAAACACATGTGCACATTTAGACATGCACACATGTACCTGCCCGTGTACAGACCTGCATGTACGCGCACATTTCTACCCACAGCTGCCTTCCCTGGTCGGGCCGAGTGTCGACCTCACTTCTCTCCTGCTGGGGACCCGCCCTGACAGATGAGCCCTGAGCCAGACACCGGGCCACAGCCAGTCCCAGAGCTGGTCCCAGAGCATCCCCCCACGTCCCCACAACATCTTCCATTCCCCCTCTCTTTCAGCGTTTCCCAGCCAGCTGGAGGCCAGTGAAGAAAGCCAGCCTGCCTCTCAGCTCCAGCACGGTGAGGCCCCGGGGGTGCGGAGTAAGAGGGGGGCAGTGAGGATGCTGAGGCCCCACCTCGCGCCCTGAAGGGGCAGACAGTGGCTGGGCACAGTCATTTCCCTTAAACCAGCCTCCTCATTCTGCAACACATCTGCACATATCCCCTCCCTGCCAACATGGATCCTAGGCACCCACCCCCCGCCCCCACCCCATCTCTCCCTCTGCAGCCCTAAAGGCTTTGGCCTGTCCTGATACCTGTTCCCAGAGGTCTAAGCTGGAATGTCCTGAGCGAGCAGGAAGGTGTCAGCCCTTGGGCAGTGCCGAGATCCCAGCCACTCTCACTAGAGGAGGCGTGTTCTCACCTTGTGCCCTAGCCTCAGGCCTCGTCCTCCAAACCCACAGACTCAGGCCCCACATCACTGAGATGCCCTGGGCCCCGATATTAACCCACAGACCACTGTCCACACCCTGGCAACCTTGGACTGATTTTTCGGGTAGAACACAGAGAGGTCAGTGATCAAATGGTGACCACCTCGGGATTCATGGGCCAACTTCTTATTTTTTTTATAGTGGCAAAATATACATGTCCATTTTTAAAGATTTTATGTATTTGAAAGAGAGAGTGAGCTCAAGCAGTGGGAAGGGGCAGAGGGAGAGGGAGAAGCAAATTCCTCAGTGAGCAGAGAGCCTGACCTCAGGCTCCATCCCAGGACGCTGAGATCATGATCTGAGCTGAGGGCAGATGCTTAACCGACTGGGCCACCCAGGCACCCCTATCTTAACCATTTTTTTAAATGTATTTTTTTAAAAGATTTTAATTATTTATTTGACAGAGAGAGAGAGATCACAGGCAGAGAGGCAGGCAGAGAGAAAGGAGGAAGCAGGCTCCCCGCAGAGCAGAGAGCCCGATGTGGGGCTGGATCCCAGGACCCTGAGATCATGACCTGAGCTAAAGGCAGCGGCTTAACCCACTGAGCCACCCAGTGGCCCGTTAACCATTCTTAAGTGCACAGTTCGGTGGTATTAAATTCACTCTTGGGTGACCATCACCACCATATATCTTCATCTTGGAAAGCTGAAACTCTGTCCCCACTGAACCATAGCTCCCCAGTCTCCTCTCCCCCAGCCCTGGGGAACAACCATTTTACTTTCTGTCTTTATGATTTGACCACTCTCAGTAGCTTTTATAAGTGGAACCATCTTGTGACCGGCTCATTTCACTCAACATCTTGTCCCTTGTCCGTGTCAGGATTTCCTTCCTTTGTGAGGCTGATGAACATTCCATGATCTGTGTACACCACCCTTGGCTTATCCATCCATCCACTGCTAAACTCTTGGGTTGCTTCCATAGTTAAGCTCTTGTGAATAATGCTGCTGTGAACATGGGTGAACAAATATTTCTTCAAAATCCTGCTTTCAGTTCTTTTTTTTTTTTTTTAAGATTTTATTTATTTATTTGACAGAGAGAAGTCACAAGTAGATGGAGAGGCAGGCAGAGAGAGAGAGAGAGAGGGAAGCAGGCTCCCCGCCGAACAGAGAGCCCGATGCGGGACTTGATCCCAGGACCCTGAGATCATGACCTGAGCCGAAGGCAGCGGCCTAACCCACTGAGCCACCCAGGCGCCCCTCTTTTTGAGTATATCTCAAAATCCAGGGTCATATGGCAGTTCTATCTTTAAATTTTTTGAGGCACTTCCGTACTGTTTTCTCATCCTCAGTGCCATTTTGCCTTCCCACCAGCAGCGCACATGGGTTGTGATTACTCTACATCCTCGCCAGCCCTTGTTTTCTGATTTTGAAAAATATAGTAGCTATCGTGATGGGTGTGAGGAGGTATTGATCTCATTGTAATTTTGATTTGCATTTCCCTAATGATTGGTGGTGCTGAGTGTCTTTCATGTGCTTATTGCCCATTCTTGTGCCTTCTTGGGAGCTGTGTCTCTTCAAGTTCTCTGTCCATTTTTTTTTAACTACTTTGTTCGTTTTGCTGTTGTTGAGGTTAGGGGTTCTTTATATATTCTGGATACTAATCCTTTTTCAGATCTATGTTTTACAGACCTCTCTCATTCTATAGGTTCTCTTTTTATTCCGTGGATAGTGTCTTCTGATGCACAAAATGTTTTTCACTTTCATCAAGCCTGTTTTGTTTGTTTTTTTCTTGTGTTCCCTGGGCCTTGGAGCCGTATCCAAGAAATCATTACCAAATCCAATGTTGTGAAGTTTTTGCCCTATGTATTCTTCTAAGAGTTTGATTGCTAGGGGTCTTATATCTGGGTTCTTGATCCATTTTGAGTTAATTTTTGTATGTGATGTTAAGAAAGGGTCCATCTTCATTCTTTTTTGTGTGGACACCCACTTTTCTCAGCACCACTTTTTGAAAAGATTGTCCATTCCACATTAAAAGGATTTGACACCCTTCTCAAAAATTATTTAACCATATATGTGAAGATTTCTTTCTGGGCTCTCTATTCTATTCCATTGGTCTATATATCTGTCTTTATGCCGGTTGCCACCCTAATTTGCTTACTGTAGCTCTGTAGTAAGCTTTGAAATCAGGAAGTATGAGCCTTCTAACTTTGTTCTTCTTTTTTCAAGAGTCTGTGGCTCTTTGGGGTCCCTTGGGATTCCAGACGAATTTTAGGATCCATCTTCCTATATCTGCAGAAAAGGTCGTTGGGATTTGACAGAAATTGTGTTGAATCTGTAGATTGTTTGGGGTAAGATTATGTTTTGTAGTTTTTTTTTTTTTTTAAGATTTTATTTATTTGACAGAGAAAGAGAGATCAGAGGTAGGTAGAGAGTCAGGCAAAGAGAGAGAGGGGGAAGCAGGCTCCCTGCTAAGCAGGCTCCCAGCCTCTTCGGAAAGGCTAAGCAGGGAGCCTGATGCGGGGCTTGATCCCAGGACCCTGAGATCATGACGTGAGCCGAAGGCAGAGGCTTAACCCACTGAGCCACGCAGGCCTCCCAGTGTTTTGTAGTTTTCATCATGCACGTTTTCCACCTTCTTGGTTAATGTTTAAACATTTTATTCTTTTGATGCTTTCGTAAAGGGAATTATTTTTGTAATTTCCCTTTTAGGTTGTTCATCTGTGCAGAAATGCAGCTCATTTTTATATGTCAACTTTGTATTCCTGCTACTTTGCTGAATTCATTGATTAGTTCCAAAAGATCCTTTTGTGGAGTTTTAAAGGTTCTCTACATATATGACCCTATCCTCTGCAAACAGGTTTTACTTCTTCCTTTCCAATTTAGATGTCTTTTATGACTTTTTCTTGCCTAATTACTCTGGCTAGGACTTCTAGTACTATGTTGAATAGAGGTGGTGAAAGCCTTTACCCCTGCCTTATTCCCGATCTTAAAGGGAAAGCTTTCCATCTTTCACCATTGTGTCTCAGGATGGCTGTGCACTCAGAACCTTTATTTCTATGGGAAGTATGGGCTTTTTACCATAGCTGTGCATGGCAGTAACATCAACAGGCTTCAACAGAAAACATCCACCCCATAATCCCAGCTCCCCAGCAGATCAAAACCATTTAGTCCTGGTCCCTTCTGGCCAGTACCTTTACCATTGAGCTGGTATAATTATCACATAGTTGTGACCAGACCTGAATGATGCTTAGCCAGTGGGTCCTTTATTAAGAGAGGACTTGGGGAATATTAAAATATCCTCAAACTGGTTCCAGTCCCTCTCAGGGGTCCCCAAATCTCCCTGCAGCCCAGCACTTTTACAGCCAACACCTATCAGGGAGAGGGTCCTGCCCAGGGGCTTCTCTGGTCACTGATGCCCGGCTGGGGGAGTATCCCACTTTACTTCTTCACATTTTTCCCTAAATCCTCTTTCCTCTCTTCTTCCCCTCTGTTCTCTCTCCCCTTCCTTCTTGTTTTCCTTCTTCCTCTTCTCCTTTCCCAGACTCTTCGGTAAGGCACTAAAGTATCTCTTAGGAATCCACAAAACAGTTAAGAATCTGAGAAACCAGTAAGGGAAGTGAGGAAACATGAGAGATGTCAAGTAAGGGTGATGAAACACACTGACCCCAGGGGGAGGGCGCAGAACTGGCCTAGTCCATTGAAAACCCCACTTTTCTAACCAGCAGTGGCCTCAACAAGACCTGCATCTTTCCCAAGCCATTCAATGGCCAAGGCTGAGTGTTTCTGAGGCTGCTGGCTGTGGGCCCAGCTTCCCGCATCCTGGCCTGGGAGATCAGCCATCCCAGAGCCTCCGAGTCTGTCACCCAGGCCTGGGACCCCCTTCTGCCAACAGAAACTGGTGTTGATGATTCAACCTCTACCCGCGGCCTGCCTTTGCCTTTGCCCTTGCCCAGGCCTGCCTTGGCCACTGCCTTTGCAGTGACACTTGTCTGTCTGTTTGTGACCTGGAGCTCCCCAAAGGTGCTTGGTGACCCCTCAACTCAGGCCCCCAGACTTCACCCCTTACTCTTCTCTCATTCTTTCCAGGCCTCAAGCGGCCTTATCAGAGCTGTGGGTCCTCACCCCGCCCGAAGCAGTGCAAGAAGCAGCAGCTAGGTGGGTACCAAGGTGGGGAAGGATCCAGACATCAGGACCTGCTCTGGGGCCAGGACACAGATCCTGGACTCTGTGCCCCGCTGATAAGCTCCCAGGAGCCCAACAACTCTGGTCTTCCTTCCAACAGAGATAGACTGGACGTCCTGGGTGGACAGGGGAGAGGTGACCAGTATGACCTCAGACTTGGGGCCTTATTGGCCAGTTTAGAGATGGGCAGAATACCAGGAAGATTTTCCCCCACCACAAGGCATGGGAGCTGCTGAGGACCGGCCAGGCCAGAGGGAGTAGAGTAGATGGAACTTCTCTCACTCTCCACCCATTGGCCAAAAGAATCCTTGTTCTCAACCAGCTGTCCCCAGCATCCCCTGACAGTGGCCCCAGTTCTTCCCCTGGGCCACCCAAGTTTTCCCGGGGATCCAACAATTAAAAAGTCAGTGCCCGGCATAGTAAGGGCCCAGCTTCCAGTTCTGACTGGCGAGTGCCTAGGCCTACAGGTGACTAGCCCTCACCCCTGGGGAATTGCAAAACTGAAATATTGGGTGGGGAAGAGGCTACTCAGATACAGAAGATGTTGCAATGGGAGGCCCCCCTTCCCCTCCCCCATCTCACCAACAACTTTACACCATCTATATTGTTGCAAAACAAACAGAGCCATGATCTGCGCTCCCCCAGCCGGACTTCTCCATTTGAATGGCCCCCAGAATCAAGGCTTCTGTAGAACTAGGAACCAGGGACTGGGGAACCAGTTCCTTCTAGGAATTGTGTGCTCTTGCCAATCCCCATGCCCTTGCACACACAGCTGAGGCTCCAGGCTCCCAACAGCCAGTGCTGGGGTGAGGGGATCTGGGGGTGGGAGGCCACTCATGCCTTGCCCTGCCCCCTGCAGAGTTGGCCCAGAGGTACCTGAAGCTACTGAAGACCTCCACCCAGCAACGCTATGGCAGTAAGATCCCTGGGCCAGGGCAACCCCTAGCCTTCCACCAGGCCTACATCCCCCCAATCCTGCAGTGGAGCCGGACCCCGACACCCTTCCGCACCCAGGAGGGGATGGCGCCGGGGGATCCCAAGGCAGAAGATGGTGCGGACGTGAGCATCCGGGACCTCTTCAGCACCAGGGCCGACAAGGGCCCGAGGGTGACGGTGCTCCTGGGGAAGGCGGGCATGGGCAAGACCACCCTGGCCCACCGGCTCTGCCAGAGGTGGGCTGACGGCCAGCTGGACCGCTTCCAGGCCCTGTTTCTTTTTGAGTTCCGCCAGCTCAACCTGATCACATGTCTCCTGACGCTGCCCCAGCTCCTTTTCGACCTGTACCTGAGCCCTGAGGCAGGCTCCGACCTGGTCTTCCAGTACCTGGAAGAGAATGCTAATGGAGTCCTGCTCATCTTTGATGGGCTGGACCAGGCCCTGCATCCCCGCTCCAGCAGAGGGCAGGCAGGTCCTGAGGACCCAAGTCCGGCCCTTGACCTCTTCTCCAGCCTCTGCCGGGGGACCCTGCTGCCCGGCTGCTGGGTATTGGCCACCTCCCGCCCAGGGAAGCTGCCCAACTGCCTGCCTACAGAGGCAGCCACAGTCCACATGTGGGGCTTTGATAGGCCGCGGGTGGAGGAGTACGTGGGCCGCTTCTTCCCGGACCAGCCGGGGCAGGAGGCAGCCCTGGCGGAGCTGCGGGGCAGCAGACACCTCCAGAGCTTGTGTGCCGTGCCTGCGCTCTGCCAGGTCACCTGCCTCTGCCTTCTCCGTCTGCTCCCGGGCAGCCCCCCAGGCCAGTCTGCGGCCCTCCTGCCCACCGTGACTCAGAACTATGTGCAGATGCTGTCCACCCTCGGCCCCCGTGGGTACCTGCCTCCCGAGGCCCTGCTGGAGCTCAGTGAGGTGGCCCTGATCGGCCTGCAGACCGGGAAGGTCATCTTCTCTGTAGGAGACATCCGCCCACCCACAATGGCCTTTGCGGCTGCCCTCAGTTTGCTGACCTCCTTCTGCATCTGCACTGGCCCGGGGCACCGGGACACAGGCTACGCCTTCACCCACCTCAGCCTACAGGAGTTTTTTGCTGCCTTGTACCTGATGACCAGCCCCAAGGTGGACGGAAATGCACTTGCCAGCCACATCACTCTCAGTTCTCGCTGGGTGCTGCGGACCAAAGCTAGGCCTGGCCTCTTAGACCACCTCCCCACCTTCCTGGCGGGGCTAGCGTCCCGTGCCTGCCGACCCTTCCTCAGCCTCGTGGCCCAGCGGGACGAGATGTGGGTGAGTGCCAGGCAGGCCGTGGTGATGCAAGCCTTGAGGAAGTTGGCCGCCCGCAGGCTCACGGGGCCGAAGATTGTGGCGCTCTGTCACTGCGTGGGTGAGACCCAGGAGCCTGAGCTGGCCAGTCTCATGGCCCAGAGTCTCCCCTGTCACCTGTCCTTCCACAATTTCCCACTGACCTATGCTGACCTGGCTGCCCTGACCAGCATCTTGGTGCACAGGAACGCCCCCATCCACCTAGATTTTGAGGGCTGCCCTCTGGAGCCCCACTGCCCTGAGGCCCTGGTGGGCTGTGAGCAGGTCGAAAATCTCAGGTGAGAGTAGGATCAGGGGAGGACGGGGGAGGCCCTGGGAGGGACCTGGGCTTCGGGAGAGTGGAGTTGGTCAGACCCTTGCCAGGGGAGGCTGGGCGTAGATCTTGAACGTGAGGACAGAGTCCAAACTGCCCCTCGACCCGAGAGCCGGTGCAGAAGCTCCCTTCCTTCTGAGACCTTAGGGTCCAGGTGTCCTTGCGTTGGCTGGGAATCTGCTGACTCTCCCTGTCCCTCTCAGCCGTAGACTGGAGCCTCTGACGCCAGAGGTGGTCTGACTTTGGGCAGGTTACTTAACCTCGCAGCCTGAGTTTCTTTGTCCCTAAAATGAATCAGTAATAATACCAACTCCATGAGGAGAGTTGTGAGAGTTGTGAGTTATTGTGAGAGCCTGGTAAGAGATTGCTGGGAAAACCCTCCTTAGCAAGTGCCTAGTGCACAGCAAAGGCTCAGTATGTGTAGCACGATTGAGAGAAAAGGTGAAGCCCAGAGAACCCAGTCCCCTGCCCCCCAGTACAGTGAGTGAAGTAATGTTGAATTTTGTGGAATGCTCAGAGGTAAGCGGTCCAGGTCTCTAAGCTGGCTGAGCTCCATGTGGTCATGCAGGGACCCAGGCCCCTCCCCCTGATGCTCCATCATCCCCTTGGGCATCTAGATCTGCATGGTCAAACCCGGGTCATGGGCATCTCTGCTCCAGCTTCAGGGAAGGGAAGGGAGCGTGCATTAGATACACCCAGTTTGTCAAAGCCCACACACATGGAGATGGGACACGTCCCTTTGGCTCACCTTTCAGTGAAGAGAACATATCTACATAGCCACTCTGAGCTGCATGGGAGGCTGGAAATGTGAGTGGGAAACTGTTCCCAGTTAGAGCTGCATCCGTGGAGAATGGGTTTCCGTGGGCAGTTACCAGTCTTTGCCATACTACGTGTTTCTTATTTCTACAAACAACAGCTCCTGCTACTACTATTAATGTCACCATTCAGTTCCATCTGGCAGAGGAAGGGGTGGGAGTGATGGCTTCTAAGCCCTGCCCAGCACTGAGGCTCTGCCATCTTGCTTCTTCCTGTGGCAGCTTTAAGAGCAGGAAGTGTGGGGATGCTTTTGCCGAAGCCCTCTCCAGGAGCCTGCCGACAATGGGGAGCCTGAAGAAGCTGGGGTGAGCCAGGGCTTGGGTCCTAGAGGAATCCTCAGCTAGAAATGCCTGGAACTCTCCCCTCTCCCTTTGACCCCGCACAGGGCAGATTCCTGGCCTACCCCCCTTTCCCACCCCCATTCTTGCCCACCACGTTTGCTTACCCTGTAGGTTAGCAGGAAGTAAGATCACTGCCCAAGGCATCAGCCACCTGGTGCAGGCTCTACGCCTCTGTCCACAGCTGGAGGAGGTCAGGTGAGTGATTTCCAGGTAGACCAGCTGGCTAGGGGGACAATTTATTTCCCAGGTCCCTGGGCTCCCCACCCCCACCCCAGAGCCTATAATGAGTCCTGCATTTTCCATCAGGATTGGGCCTGTTTTTCAGTGAGACCCAGAGAGGGGAAGCTTTGGTCCAAAAACGGGGTGGGGATAGATCCAGACACAAGTCTCCCCCAAACCTTGGAGCACTGCTACCTTCATCTAATAGTTGGGGCTGTCTCGAAGGACCTTGAGTTTTGAGGCCCCCGTTCTCCTCTTTCTGTGACCTTGAGAGAAGGGATGGCCATGTGTAGGCAGGTGTCAGGCACAATGGGTCCACACAAGTGCATGAAACACACACATACCTTCACACTTGTGCACATGTGTGTTCACACGTGCACTCGTCTGCTCACTTAAATACATTCCCTTCACATGCACATTCATAGCTGTATACATACTTGTGCATACTTAGAACCACATACCATTTAGTTGCAACTTACATGCTAACTGATCACATCTGTGCAGATATAGTCCTTCCTTGTGTTTGTGATGAGTAGCCCAGGAGGGATGGGGCTGGGGAGCATTCTCAAGAGCTCATGGGCAGAACCACCACGAGTTTGTAAGGCAACTTTAGGAGATTTAGAAGGGCACCCTTTTGTCCAGACCCATGCAACCTGACACTAAGTCATCCCACTTACTGAGTGGAGTGTTAGCCGGACCACAGCTCCTATCCCCTCAACTGGGTGCCTTTCTGTGGGATCACTGGCTGGCAGGAGAAAATACAAAGATCACTGTTAATAATCAGGAGGAAAAAAGTGTCAACAGGTTCACATTCCTAAACCTTTGCACTAACCAGAGCAATCATGCACAAAAGGACCCTTGCACTTCTGTCCCTTTGGCTAGGAACTCAGGCAAGGCTGGATTGGAGACTCCATTTGATGGGGAATTTGAGGTCAGAAAGAAAGTGCTTGGCCTAAGGTTCTGGGTGAGTCAAGACCAAAGCTGGGGCTGGAAGCAGCATCTCCTGTATCCCAGTCTAGACTCCACTTATCACCCAGGAGCCAGGAGGCCCTGATAAACTCTGGCCTCAGGCACATCCCAGATGTAGCCCTAAGAGCAGTGTTCTGGATGTCCTCTTCCTACCTCATGAGGCCTTCACAGCCCGTTATCCCGATCTCTTGGGCCATTAGGCAGGAAGTCCCCCTTGGGGCTGAATAGGGACAGACGTGAGGACAGCAGAGGGCTTCTTCTAGCTGGGCCTACTGGGTACTGTGGAGGAGGTCACCAACATATTGTGGGCCTATGACTTGGGGCAGCCATGTCACCTGCCAACTGGGGCCCCCAAGTCCCCCAGCTCCATGGCTGAGGGGCTGGGGCTCTCAGCTTTCAGGATAACCAGCTCAAGGACTGGGCTGTGCTGAACATCGTGGAGGTACTTCCTTGTTTGCCGCAGCTTCGGAAGCTTGAGTAAGCAATCTTTCCAACCCCTGCCTGAGCCCCTCACTCCCGGCCTGGGAAAGCAAAGAAAGTCTGGGGCCCCTGGGATATAGGATCCGCTCCTGATACCCTCGCCACAATCTTGCAGCCTGAGCCGCAACAATGTCTCCGTGTCAACACTTCTCTGCTTGACAAAGGTAGCAGTCGAATGTCCTACTGTCAGGACCCTGCAGGTCAGGTGAGCAAAAGAGGTGGAATCTGGGCCTTCAGAGGCTTGAGAAAAGGGAGGAGAGTGTAGGGAGTGGGGAATGCAGCACCATGTCTGCAGTACGTATGTATGTGGGCCTGAATCCGTTTTATTCACTTCAAGATCTCCAGAGCCCAGCTCAGGACTGGCACCTGGTACCCAGTATATAGTGGCTGAGCGGAACGATGCATGGATAGATGGGCAGAGGGTTGAAAGAGTGGGTCAACACATCTAGGAAGCGGTAGTTTTAGCTGCGGAATCCTGAGCCGCGTGTCGCTCTCCATGGTGCTGAACGGAGTGGGTCAAGTGCCGTCGCTCCTTACCCTAAAATACAGTTAATTCCCACAAAAGCTCTTTGCATTCCTAATTTCAAAAGTCCTCTCTGTAAATATTGTTTTCCTGACCTTTAAAAATACTCTCTCGGATTTATCAAGCAACGACAGTCACAAATTTTACTTGTCTGATTTGGGGCATTTCTGCCAGTTGTTTCTCTGTTGGTTATAATAAAATAGACTTCCTCTGGATGTCTGGGGCTGCAAGGGGAGTGCAGGTAGTGGGCGATGTGCTGCTTTCCAGTCCACCGGTTTCATGGCTCAGTGTCTGACTCTTGCAGGGAGGCAGACCTCATCTTCCTTCTTTCACCGCCCACAAAGACTGCTGCAGAGCTTCAAGGGTAAGAACCTAGGGAGGCGGTGGGTCTGGGCTCATTCCAAGGTGCAATCTGGGCTCAACCATTGGCAGAGTAAGATGGCCAAAAGAGAGCCTATGAAGATCTGGAATGTGGGGCTGCCCTGAGAAATACCTTTCTTCTCAAAGTTGACAAAGGACTTTACCTTCCTCTAGCATGTCTGGACCACATCTGGTCCCTGTGCTGGAGGGAGCATCCCCAGAAATCTCAGAGCAAGTCAAGCCCTTAGGGAAGGCATGACTATAGATTGGTGTTAGTATGTGGGAAAAGCTCTGGAAAATTCTTCCATCTAAAAAAAAGTGTGTGTGGGGGGGGGAGAAATGGTGATACCCACATCTCAGAGTACTCTGAGGATGAAACGAATTAATATACCGAAAATGCTTAAAACACCGCTGACATCCTGGTGACACTCAGATGCCGGCTAATCCAGCTGTGCATGGATTCCAGTTTGGCTGGTCCTGCATGGGCAAAGAAAGTGAAGCAGCCGTTCCGTGAGAGAACGTTCCAACTGGACTTTCTCTCACTCCTTCTCGGCTGACCAAGACTCACAGACTTGGTATAAAGTATGTCCCTGGGCAAGTCCTTTCCCTGCTCCGAGCTTCCGTTTCCTCACCCATACAACAATCTAGTCAGACCAGTATCTTTTTCCCCTCTGGCTGTATGGAGCTGAGATGCCCAGTATGGTAGCCACTAGCCACATGTGGCTAATTAAGTATATATTAATTAAAATTAAGTTTTAAAAAATGAACATTTTAAGTTTATCAGCCACATTAGCTGCATTCCAGGGACTCAATGGCCGTGGAAGACTAGTGTCTCCCACAGTGGATGGCGCAGATCTAAAACATTCTCTTCATTGTGGAAAGTTCTGTCAGATGGTGCCAATCTAGAGGTCTATGAAAACCTGGCCAGTAACATGCCAGCTTGTCTGCAGCCCCCACTCGTCCCGTGGCCCAGTAGGAGAGAGCCTGGAGGTGGCACAGTCTGGACCCACACACAGTCCATGCTCCCAGCCATTAGAACCACAGGCGGCACGTGTAGAAATAGAGAGCTTCACAACATAGGAATAGCAACTTCTTTTTGCTGAGCTTCAATTCTGTGCCCGTTCTGGGTGCTTGGCCAAACATTGTCTCATTTTTAGTCCTTCAATCACTGTGTGTTAGTGTCATTCCATCTTGGGAAAGAGACCATAGAAGCTCCGATAGGGGAAGTGACTTGGCCAAGGCCACACAGCTCTGGCAGAGCCAGAATTTGAATAAAGTTTATTTGTCCTCAAACATTTTGCTCTGGCTGCTTTGCTGAATAGCACATTTAGCTCCTCCAAACAACCATCTCTGTTACTCATTCCCGGTGGGTGGTGCCCTGGGCTCTTCAGGTGCGGAACCCAAGACAAGAGGTTTGGCCCTTCAGGCCCTGGACTCTAAGGCGAGGCCACTGTTGGATTTGTTCTTGCCAGAGCGCCAGACCTGCAGGGAAATGCTGGCCAGAGGGAAGAGGCTCAGAGTAGAAGTCTGACACTCAGGTACCTCTGTGGGCTCCATTGCCTTAAGGGGAGGGATATGGTAGGGGGATGGGGGGGTGCCTTCCTAGGAGAGGTATAGCAGGGGCGAGGAGGCTAAAAGGAAAAACAGGCATGGGGCAGAGAAAGGACCTGAATAACCCATCCTGGCCTGAATAAGGAACTTCTGTCATAACGGCAATAATTACAACTAATTTAATGGGCCCTTGCTACACACTGGGCACTGTAGTATTTGATATCCTTTTCTCACTGTAATTCTTTTGAAAACCCTGCCAAGTATACTTTATTATTCCTATTTGATAGAGAAGGAAAGTGAGGTTAAGGGCTTTGTCTAAGGTTGCCCAGTTACTAAGAAGCAGGACCAGGATGAGACCCTGGTCTGACTGCCTCCTGACTCCTCTGGCTCCCACTCCCGGCAGTGGCCCTTGGGGCCGGAGGAGGTGTGGTGTTGCTTCTTGTCCTGAGCACCCCTGCATCCACCCTCACTCCAGGCTCCAGCAGTGTGAGCTCAGGTTCCATGAAGCACAGGAGCTCATAGCCCAGCTCCAGGAAGGCCCCCGCCTGGATGAAGTGGAGTGAGTATTACAGAAAGTGCTGGGGTGGGAGGTGGGTGGGGGGCAGGGCACTGTCTGAAGGGCCCCCACTTTGGGCGCGTGATGTAAGGAAGGGCATGCTGCCTCATTAAGAATCTGGGGAGGTGCGCCTGGGTGGCTCAGTGGGTTAAGCCTCTGCCTTCAGCTCAGGTCATGATATCAGGGTGCTGGGATTGAGCCCTGCATCAGGCTCTCTGCTTGGCGGGGAGCCTGCTTCCCCCTTTCTCTCTGCCTGGCTCTTTGCCTACTTGTGATCTCTCTTTCTGTCAAATAAATAAAATCTTAAAAAAAAAGAACCTGGGGAACTCAGACCACCATGGCATCTACCACTGTTCAGCACTTGCCCTCGACCAGGCTTTTTTGCATATATCCTCTCATTTGATTTTACCGTCTCTGAGATGTGTAAGTATTATTACTATGCACACTTCATGGAGGAGGAAATTGAACTACACGGAGGCTAAGTTTGCTCAAGGTCACACAGCTAGGAAGAGTCCAGGCCAGGGTTCAAACTCAGACAGTCTGACTCCCACCAGCCTTGTCCTTGTAAGCGGTGTCATTGAGAGCTGCAAAGTAGAGACCTTATCACATGTGTCTTCCAAACCACAGCCCTCAGGGTCCCTTCCCCCGTCTTCCTCTCAGAGTACAGTGAGATCACCTTCCCTTTTGGGGCTGGAGAAGTTCTGTTAATGCCCAGCTCCTTTGAGAGTAGGGCTTGGGATTGGTAGAGGCCCTGTCATGTCCCCAGGACCGGGGACCCTTGCTAGGACTATGCCAGGAAATCAAATGGGCATGAGGGTGGAGTGATGGACTGCTGTGGTGTGAGGAGAGCAGCCCCAACCTAGGGAAGGATGAATGGGTGAGGACCTTGGTGACTAGAGCTTGAACCTTGACCTTGTCCCACTGAGAGAAGCAAGACAGGATTAGAAGTTTCTGCAAAACACAGGACATCACCAAGCCTGAGCCTCCCCCACACCTGCCCTGGTGCTCTCACCTGCAGTATGGCCTCATCACCCACCTGGCTAGCCAGACCAGACATCTCTCAGCTCCTGCACCCTCCCCCAGAGCCAGCCCATCCCACATCTACCCACCACTTACATAGCTCTCAACACCACCCTCTTTTCATCCACTTCCCCCATCCAAACCACTCTCACTCCTCACCCAGATGACCCATCAGCCTCCTCACTGGGTTCCCTGCTTCGACACTGGCCACTTCCATGTAGCAAAGAGTGACCTGCATTTCACTGCTCACTGCTGCCTGCCCCCCCTTTACGCCTTCCCACTGCTCGTGGTGAAGCCCAAATCCTAAAATCCTGTGTGATCCAAAACGCTGCCTCCAGCCCACCAAGCCCCATCTGACCCTGTCCTGTCACTGAGATCTTCAGTCCTACACAGTGCCTTCCTTTCAGCTCCTCCAATGGGCTATGCCCCAGGACCTTTGAATGAGCTGCTCCCAATACCAGGAACATCTTTCCCCCATCTCTGTCCCACCCCTTACCTACTGAGCTCCTGGTGCTTCAAGCAAGTAGTTCCAACATCAGGGAATGTTTCCCTGATGCCCATGGTAGATCTGATGCCCCTAAAATCATGGAGTTTATCATAAGAAGCAATTACGCAGGTTGGAGCATAAAAAAGCAGCTGGGGTGGGGCCTTGAAATTAGGCTGCCTGGGTTCAAACCCCAGGTCCACCTTTCAGGAGGTGCTTTAACCTCTGTCTACCTCGATTTGCTCATCACTAAGATGAGGATAGTAACAGGGCCTGCCCCACAGGGTCCTTATGAGGATGAAATGTCCAGTAATGGTAGAAGCAACTGGACCAGTCAGGACTCATCATACACAGCCTTGTGGTGTTTATCATTATTAGGACTCATTTACCAGAGTGCTGCTTTGCCTAAAGTCAAGGAGGGACTGTGCGAGTGCTAAGGCTGAAGGGGGGGGGGGGCCGCCCCAATGGCACAAGTCATGGGGACCCCTCTATCTCAGCCTTTCAGGAAACCAGCTGGACAATGAGGGCTGTCGACTGATGGCAGAGGCTGCCTCTCAGCTGCACATCGCCAGGAGTCTGGAGTGAGTCACCGGCGTCACTGCTGGGTTGTGGGGGGTGAGGGGAGCCCCAGAGAGAGCCCCAGCTAGACCCTGGCACCCCGGTCTGCACCTGCAGTGGCCAAAGATAGTGCTGCTCCACTGACCTGCTCTCCCCCAACACCAGCAAAGCTGGAGCGGAGTCTGCCCATGACTTGCCTTTGCCTCTGGCAGGAGCCCCTGTCTCGGTTCCAACAACTAAAACCCCCCAGCGTGTGTAGAGCGGGTTCCTCGTACTTCAATGGCTAGTGCTCTAGTTCATCCTTGCAACAGCCCTGGGGCGGGGTGGGTGTTGTACTGCGCGTTGCATTAGGGTTCGGGGTGGGTGGGTTTTAGGGTGTTGAAGTGGGAAGAGGTGTGTTAGGGTGGGGCTACGGTGCCAAATTAAGGGGTGGGTTGGGGTTTGGGTGGGGTGTGTTGAGATCTTAGCATGCAGCGTGGGTCGGGTAGGGGAATGGTGAGGTTGAGTAACATGGTTTGGGATCTTGCCTTAGGAGTTCAGCCCTGACTCTGTCCCTTAGTAGCCTCAACATCATTTAATGTCTCTGGGCCTCAGTTTCTCCATTTGTAAAATGGGATGAAAATGGTGGTGATTTTTCAGACCAGGAGGCAGACCTAGAGAGGTGAAAACAGTGAGTCTGCTCTTCCCACACAAGCTGTGGAACCTTGTTCTCTGAGTGGGACAGCGAGGTCCTGAAGCTCTTGGCTCTTGGCTCATGGCCCAGGATCCTTCAAGATACCCTGGTTAAGGACCCAGGACATCCCAAGAGTGGCAGCAAGCTACTGTGCCAGGAGGAGGGGACTGGAGCCTTCTAGGCCTGAGGACTTGAGCTGCCTGCTGACTGCCACCTCCTCCTCCTCTCCACAGCCTCAGCGACAACGGGCTCTCTGTGGATGGGGTATACTGTGTGCTGAGTGCAGTGAGCATGTGCCGGACCCTGGCAGAGCTACACATCAGGTAGGACCTCCCAGTGGACCCCAGTCACCCACTCCTCCCTCCAGCCTGGAGCTCCGGGGCTCTCCCAACATCCTCTTGAAGACCTTAGCATTCTTTCCGGGCCCAGGCCTTTGGGACCTGGAGGAGATGCTGCTGGTGCCCCACCACACCCTCTTTTCCCAGCTGCTATGAATTGGCTGCTTACAGCTTAGACCTTCTCCAGAAAACTACCTCAGGCTAATAGGAGCCACGGATGACACCTGGCCGGTCGTCCTCCCAGTTCCCCCAACCAGGAGTGGCCAATGACAGAGCCAGGGCCATCACTCCCTAGCCCCCTTGCCGCAGGTGGGACAAACCTTTGGTGCCCTTTACGCTCCAGAGCTCCCTGTGGGATCAGGCTGAGGACCTGCTCTGTTCTGCTTCCCTTGGTCCCTTCCCAGCTTCTCCTGAGAGCAGGCCCCCAGGACATCACAGACAGAAGTGATCAGGTGAGGCTCGGCCCTCTACCCCATTGGGAGGCTCAGGCTCTGCTTCTAGGAAACCTGACCCGAGGCAGTGCCCAGCCTTACCTTATTTCTGTAAGTCTCCGGATTCAGTCTGGGGAGCTGAGGCCAGGTGCTATATTACTGTCAATGCAATCCCCACCCCGAGGGGCTCTAACCGAGTAGGGTGGTCCCTGCTTTAAACGCCCCTTGAAGGAGGAGAGAGACACCGATTAACCCAAAAGAGAGATGAGCGGACCTTGATTCACCGTAGGTAATGATCCAATAAAGGATCCTCACCTCGTTCCAAATGGTGCTCCGTTCATTTCTAGGGATTTACACTAAAGAAATCAACTGGGGCAAACACATTTAGATACAGGAATGTTCGCCACAGTGTTGTTTATAATAGGGGACAATGAACATGCCTTAAATATGTAGCCATTGGGTAGGAGATAAGTAAACTGAGTTACCTTCAGAGAGAAAAACTCAATGAAAAATGATGATACAGGTACAGTCTTAGTCTAGAGGGATGACTGTAATATAACTTTAATTCACCATTTCTATAGTAAAGCTTCTGAAACATACTCGAAAGGTAGGGAGAATGGCAAACACTCCAGCTCCCACCAATAATTATCAACGTTTTTGTCACCCGTATTTCACCTATCCCTTGAAAAATTACGTTTTAAATAAGAATCTGTCCTTTAATCCTATTGATTAAGAAGAAAAAAAGGAAGAGCATTCATTGCATTTTAAAAACAAAAGACTTTAAGCCCCCATTCCCAAATGTTATCCGCAGAAGAGGTGGTGGGTGATTTTTCTTGATTTTCTTCTTTCTTTTATTTGAAAGTTCTCCACATGGAAGAAGTATGAGCTCTGCAATGAGTAATGTGTATTTAGAGGCGCTTGGGTGGCCTTCAGCTCAGGTCATGATCCCAGGGTCCTGGGATCAAGCCCTGCATCAGGGTCCCTGCTCAGCGTGGAGTCTGCTTCTTCTTCTCCCTTTGCCCCTCCCCCTTCTTGTGTTCTTTCTCACTGTCTCGCAAGTAAACACATAAAATCTTTAAAAAGGAAGGGAGGAAGGAAGGAAGGAAGGAAAGAAAGAAATGTGTATTTAACAGTCCGTTTACACAGTCAAGTTTAGAGATGCTCCTGCTGTACGTTACAACCCCCTGTGCACTGTCAGCACCTGTCCTGGAGCTGGCAGTGACCTCTGGCAGTGACCTCCCTGTGCTGGGTTGAGTGCCTTCACCTGAGGGTTCACACAGCAGAGGAGGGTTTCAGCCTGAGGCAGAGAAAAGGCAGAACTGAAGTTTTCTCTCAAGGGCTTTCCAGGAAACGAGGGCTGGTAAGTTTGCAAAATCTCTGTGGTAGAAAGATTCCAGGTGCCCAGAAGCTCAGGAAGTCACTGCAGAGTCAGGGGAGATGGCCTCAGCTAGAGGCCCAGGAATGGCGCCTTTGAGGTCCCTCCGGGCCAGGTTAGAAAATGGCCCCAGGACCCCCCTCAGCCTCTTGTCTCCTTCCTGTCTTCTCTCTCGGCAGCCTGCTGCACAAAACTGTGGTCTTCACGTTTGCCCCAGAGCAGGAGGAGCAGAAGGGGACCTGGGACAGGTAGGGCCCCACATCATCCGGGCCCTGTCCTGAGCCAGGCCCAGACCCTCCCCGACCTCCACCGCTGGACAGCATCACTCAGCTCACAGGGGACCGAGACAGACTCACAAAGGAGCAGGAAGCCAGCAGGCTTGGCAAGGGACGCAGCCCAGAGGAGAGGAATGTCAGAGGAACGACTGCCCCCCCCATTTCCCTGTGACCCGGAATGGCCTCCTGGGGTGAGGGTGGGGTAGCCAGGGAGCCTTTTCCCCAGACACGGAGGCCCTCGGGCATAAACCCTAAGGATCTGCAGATCGCTTGGCCAGTAGCTCTGATTTTGGTTAGGACCTTCTGGCTCCCTCTGGCCCATGCCATGTTAAAGCCATGTCCATACCTTGTCCCAGCGAGAGGCTGCGAGATTTATCCCGGGTCACACAGCCAGGATGCCTAGAAGCCCCGGGGGAAGCAGGGTCTCCAGGCCTCGGGTGGAGACTGAACGGTGGGTGGTAAGGCTGAGGCCGGAGACTGGCTCAGAGTGTGCTCAGCCCTGCCGTGGTATGTGTCCCTCTAGGACTGTGCTGCCGGTCAGCCTGACATGCCAGATGCCCTCTGAGCTGCCCCCGCGCCCCGCAGCAATCAGGTACAGAGATGGCCTTCCTCTGCTCAAAGCCCCTCACAGGCCTCCAGCCCCCAGGCCTCCCTGGAGGACACAACCTGCCTGTCCAGGAGTTGTGGCCTGGCTTCCCTGCCTGCCACCTTCCCCACCTTGGGCCCCCCACTTGTCTTAGCTCCCCTGGCCTCCAGCAGCTGATGGGTGGTGGGGACTCTGGATGGAGAGAATGGGGACATGTGTCACCTGCTTTCCTCATCCTGGGGCTGAGTTCAACCCCTATAGGGCTCCTGTCCATGTTCTGGCTTCTCACTTATTCTGTGTCCATCTAAATCTCTCTGTCTGTCTGTCTCTGTTGTTCCTTATTTCTCTTGTATTTTCTGTTTCTCTGTCTTTGCTTGCTGCCCCTTCTGTCATTGTCTGTCTGTCCTCCCCTGGTGCTGTGTGTGCAGGTGTGTGTGCATGTGTGTAGGTGTGCACATGTGTAGGTACCCTTGTGTACATGTGTGTAGGTGTGTGTGCATGTGTGTGTAGGTGTGTGTTTGCAGATGCATGTGTAGGTGCGTGTGTGTAGTAGGTGCATGTGTGCATGTAGGTGCACATCCCTATGTATGCCTGCATGCATAAGCACACGAGCTTGTGTGCGTGTCCGTGTGTCTGCAGCCATCTCCACTGTCTCTCATCTCGGTGTCTCTCCATCTTGGTCTCCCTGTGTCTCTGACTGGCCCTCGGCTGCCTGTGCAGTCTTAGGTGTGTGCTGGTGAGTCTCTGTCTCTCTGGATGCCAGACACGTCCCTCTTCTTCCAGCCTCTCTGCCTGCATGCCTGGGGGCGGTGGCCGCTGTTGTCTCTGTTCTGAGGGGCCGCCCTTCCTCCTCTGCAGGCTGACACACTGCGGCTTGCAGGCCACGCACCTAGAGCAGCTCTGCAGGGCGCTGAGAGGAAGCTGCCACCTCGGTCAGCTGGAGTGAGTGGCGGTGGCTGGGGGGTGGGGTGGGGGTGGGGCTCACAGGCAGCAGGTGTTTGCCTGAGTGGTTTTGTTTTGACTTTTTTAAGATTGTGATCAGCGGTGTTTCCCTGCTGCAATCAGGAACCCCTAAGGGAGTCCGGGCAGGGTTGTAGCCCTTCCCCCTAAAACATAGGTCCCGACATATGACCCCCTCTAAAGCCCCTCCCTGACCCCCAAGGGTCACGAGCCTCGGGATGGAAGTTGGGTAGGAAGGAAACTCCAGCAGACGGGGGGGGGGGGGGGGGGGGGATCTGCTGAGACCTGGCCTGGTCGCCCAGGGCCCTGTGCCAGTTTCAGGAGAAGCAGAGTGACTGAGCCACAGAGGTGGAGATGCAGAGCTCCTGCGGCCGGGTGTGCCCACCCGCCCCTAACCTGCTTTCGCTGTTGCCCCTCCCAGCTTCTCAGGCAACGCTCTGGGAGACGAAGGTGTGGCCCAGCTGGCTCAGCTCCTCCCAGGGCTGGGAGCTCTGCAGTCCTTGGAGTAAGTAGCCAACTAGACGAAGCCTCTAGGCTTGTCCTCATCCCGAGGAGGGTGTGTGTGTGTGTGTGTGTGTGTGTGTGTGTGTCCTTCTGTGTCCAGTCTCATTCCTTCCTGGGGGTTTTGTAAAGACTGAATCAGAAAACACACGTCAATCACCCAGTCCCGTCCCTGGCACATGGGACGTGCACACAGAGGGTAGTTCACTGTCCCGAGTCTCAGGAAGAGAGACTGGCCTCTGGGACTCAGGGATCCAGCTGCCGATCTAAGGTTGTACTTCTTGAACCTGACTTTGTGGCTCTGCACAGGCTCTCTGGGAGGCCCAGGCCACCTGGGACCATGCGAGCTTGGGTGGGAAGCATTAGCTAACGGTTAGTTAACTACCCAAATGACTGGGAGCCCTTCTGGGCCTGGGTGGCTGGGAGGGGCTGTTGCTAGGCTACAGGCTGGCTGGGGAGGATGTGTACCAGACAGGACGCCCCGGCAGGATGCCCAGTGCAGCTGAGAGCAGAGAGGGGGGAGATGTTCAGTGCAGGCGGGAAAGCCCTGGGAGGTGACCAGTAGCCTCCAGACTTTGCCTGCAACAGATCAGAGTTTCCGGATTCTAGAAGGCCCCTGTGTTTTGGGCTCCCACATATCCTTCTCCTCCTCCTAAGTTCTTCGGGGCTACAGTGAGAGGAGAGAGCTCGCACCTGTTGGATTCTCTGTGTGACCTTAGGCAAGTTCCATGACCTCTCTGGGCTTCAGGTTCTCAGGGAACACCTAAAGTGGGGGGGGAGGGGGCGCGTACGCTTGCGCCTATGGATGTGGTAGGGGGCTTTGGTTTTGGCTACAACTTTAGAATGGGTTCTAGCCTGAGGGCCCTGCCTTCTCAGTCTTTCTGGGGGATCTGGGAAAATGGGGTTGCCTCTGTTCCTGTTCCGGCCTGTTTGTGGGCATTGCAGGCAAATTATATGTAGATTGGTGCTTTGGGGCAAATCCCTGTGTGGCCTTCTCAGTACTGAGGAATCATCTGAGCCCCGGCCTGTGAGATCTGTGCTCCCCTACCCATGCCTGTGCCAGAGGAGGGCGGCATTTAACGGCAAATAGAAAACACCCTGACAGCTTGACAGACCCGAAAAAAGGAAAAGCTTTGTCCCTGCCTTTTGAACAGAGGCCTTGCATTTTTATTTTGCACTGGGCCCCACCTTCAGGTGGGGAAACTGAGGCACAGCACCGGCCTGAAAGCACTCCCCAGATTCATGCAGACCCAGATAACCAGAGTTCTAATCCCAGCTCTGTTGCCAACATGTCTCATAACCTTGAGCAAAACCTTACCACTTTCTGGGCCTCAATTTTCCCATCTGTACAATGGGGAGTCAGAAGAGGTACCTTCTAGCCGTCTGGGGGTCATCGGGACTCAAGGACAGCCCTCCCCTGCCCTGGGCTCTGACCACAAAGAGGGTGTCTGTGAGTCTCAGGTGAGCTCCATCAACATCTGCCCTGTGATTCTCCAGCCTCAGTGAGAACGGTTTGTCCCTGGATGCGGTGTTCATGTTGACCCCGTGCTTCTCCACTCTGCCTTGGCTCCTTCACTTGGACATCAGGTCAGTGTGGCTCTGGGCCCCCTCCCTGCCCCCTGACCCCATGGGCCACTGTGCTTCCTTGTCTGTCCCATTCACAATGTTGCCTCTCAGGGTCCTGCGTGGCACCAGGCCCCGTGAGCATGTGGTAGGTGTCTGCTGAATGAATGAATGGACGATGAATGAAAGTAGCCTCAGGACACTGCTGTCTCTCCAAGTTTGCCATGGGACATGATCCATGATCTCCCTTATTCACGCTCTGGATCCTCCCAGGAGACGTTTATGGAAATCTGTGGCTCCCTGATGGAGGTTGGGTGCCCAAGAACTGGTCCCGGTTTCTGGAGCTGATAAGAACATAGAAGGGAGGCCTCCCAGCCAGGCAGCCTGGGCCAAGCCATGCAGATGAGCCATGGTTTCAGTGGGGTCTGCCCCTTCCCCCAACTTTCTCCTTCCAAGAACGGGAGGTATGGGCACTGACAGATCAAGTTCAAATCCAGGCTCATCACTTAACCTGCTGTGCAGCTTTGAGCAGTCACTGGTCCTCTCTGTGCCCATTTTTCTCATCCTTCAAAGGGGAGTAAGACTATGCCCTTATCTGACAGCCTTATCGTGAGCGTGAAAGGAGGTCCCAGTGGAGGTGTGCTTTGTATGTGCCTCAGTCTGTGTCGTTATGCTTAGTATGTTATACGTTGTTGTATTTGCTGAGAGAGTGGGCCACCATCCAGGCCCTCCGTGGCCAGGCCATCTGGTCTCTCTCAGACAGCTGCGTCCTCTCTGTCTGCAGCTCTGACAGCCAGCGTGTCGTCCTGAGAGGTGACAGAAGAGGCAGGTGAGGAGGGAAAGCTCCGAGGAGGGGAGGATGGGCTCCCCCTCCCCCTGGCCTCCATTTCCTACAGGAGCCCCCTACCCCAACCCCACACTGACCACTGTTGCTCTAGAGTAACCCACTCAGGTCTGGCACCCCTTCTGCAGATGAACCCCTGTGTCCATCAGTTCACAGTAATTGGCTACTTAGCTCTCTCTGGAAAGGAGGCAGGGCAGCTGGGGAGGGAGACACGATGTGGCGGGGGGGTGGCAGAACAGGTGCTCGCTCAGGGCTGCTGAGTGGGAGGGAGGGCGGCCAGCCTCTGCCCCTCGGGACCTCTGCAGACTCCCGACTTCATATGAGTCACCACCCTTCACACTCTGGGTATGGCGTTCGAGAAGCTAAGAACGGTTGGTGCTCTGAAAAAGTTTCCACACCTTTGCAGTAAACAAGGCATCAGTTCTGCACAGATGTTCCCAGCTGCCCCCTAGTGGGGCTGGGCCCCCTGGTCTCTCATGGGAGGTTGGCAGGCCCAGGGGCGGCCTAACGTGGAGCTGGGGAGCCGGGCAGCTGGGCAGAGGGCCTTCCCAGCTAAGGTGTCAGGGGAGGCATTGTCAGACCAGCCGGGCTGACCGAAGCTGGAGTGGCCCAAGGCCAGGGTGGTCTTGCGTCCTGGGCCAGGGTCTCAATTTCTGAGCACTCTCTGGGTTCTCGAAGCCTAGAAAGTGGAAGGCTGGGTATGATCAGAGGGAGGAGGGGTTCTGTCCTGGCCCCCCCCCTGACCTAGCCAGGTGCTGCCACCCGGGCAGGTGTAAGCTCCCAACTTTTCTCACTCTGGCATCTGTATAGGGAGGGACTTGATGGTCCCTAGGCCCCCTGCAGCCCTGACCTCTGAGTCTTGTCTTCCCATGTGTGTGTTGCAAACTTTCCTCTCAAAAATGGCCTCCCCACTTCAAGGGATCGATGGACTGGTGGGTCCTTGCCAGACTTCCCAGCTGGAGCCCAGTCCTCGGCCTTTCATCAGCGCTGCGTCCCCAGGAGCCTCTGGTACCGTCTTTATCCACTTCTTTTTGGGGGGGAACCATGATACAGTGAAGAGTTGGGGAGTGAGGAGAGCCTGGGGCCTGGGGCTGGGGGAAGAGAGTTTGAGAGAAGGAAAAGAAAGGGGGCCAGTATGAGGGCTGGTGAGGGGGCTGCTGGGCCCAGTGTTCTCCCCAGAGAAAAGATTCCACACTGTTTTTCAGAAGACCTCCCAGCTCTGCCATGGCCGTGTGACCATGGCTGGGCCCCTCCCCTCTCTGGGCCTTGATTTCCTCACCTAGGAAGAGAGATGCCTCATCTGGGGCCCAAACAGGGTTATCCAGAGGAGAAGTGGGAGGAATGTCCTAGGCAGGTGGGTCAGTCTCGGCAAAGGAAGGCCCTGAAGAGGGAAAGTTTAGCTCTGGAGAGGCACGTCAGTGTGGCTGGCATACACAGGGCCCGTGGAGGCAAGAGAAGCCATGGAAAAGGCCCTTCGCTTTTAGCCTGAGAGTAATAGGGAGCCACAGGGGGATTAAGCGCCTGAGAAGCATGGTCAGATTTGCACAGTTAAAAAATAAGCCACTGGTAAGTGGAAAAGTATTGCAGGGAGGCAGGAGCAGAATTGGAGGGTGTTAAAGTGGTCCCAGCAAGTGACAATGGTGGCCCGGACTCTGGCAAGGGCAGTGGGGAGGCACCGGAATGGAGCAAGGGCAGCTAGGCACTAGGAGGCCTTTACCGTCACTTAGTGGTGGGGATCGGGCTGTAGGGGAGACTTGGGGTGCAGAGCGTGCCCTGCACAGGGACGATCCTACAGCCTGGAGATTGAGAAGGAGGGGTGGAGAGAGAAGGGGAGAGCCCCTGGGGCTGTACACCCTGGGCCCTCTCTGACCCCCTGCCCCTGCCCCCTTTTAGCCTCAGGCAGTGTCAGCTGGAACCCCTGAGCCTCGCCTGCCTCTGTGAGACTCTGAAGAAGTGCCCAGGGCCTCTGGAAGTCAAGTAAGTAAGGGGGAGCACAGTCCTAGAGGGCACAATGGAGGCATCTGCCCAGTGACTTGGTTGAGAGTGTACTGGTTAGAGACCGGGTGAGTTCTTCCTGGTCCCCAACCCTTGGAGCCCTACCCTGCCCCTCACCTACCTGTAGCAGGCTCCTCGCGTCCCGTTAGGGCACCCTACCCTTCTACCAGTAGAGGCTGTGCTAGGCCCAGGGCTCCCTCTTCAGCATTTGCTCAACCCGGGGCATCTGGGAGCCCCAGTCTGCTCCCTGGGAGCCTCACCCGGCACCCCCCATGCCTGCCTCCGTAGCTGGAGCATGTCCCTTCTGAGGGCCCCCCCCCCAGGGCCTCCCTCTCCTGGTTACCCACTCATCTAGCCCAGAACCCCCAGGGTCTGGGACCAGAGACTCAACCTGGAGTCAGGAGTCCCGGCTCAGCCAGCTTTGAGCTGGGTGACCTTGGGCACATGGTTCTAACTCGGCATGCCTCTGCTTTGTCACCTGTAGAGATGGGCAGCTTTGTCCTCCTTGTTGTCACTTTATCACAATTACCTTACAGGAAAGAAATCCAAGACAAGCCTCCTTCCCCTAAATCAGCCCTTCTCCACATCCAGTCCATGTTGTCACTGGGCCCGTGACCAGTCCCCCCACCTCCTGCCCTGGTCTGGGCACATGATCGGCTTTGGCCTATTCGGAGCTACAGACCCCTCTGTGTTCCCCGGCTGCACTTGACATGGTTTTCCCATGATGACGGTCATTGTTCTTGCTTTCCCGCTCGCATCTCTGGTGCCCTCCTGGCCCTTGCGAGCAGCTCATCTACGGTCACCCAGGGTCCATCCTTCTGTGCCTCTCTCCATGTGCGCGCACACGGGGGCCCGGAACAAAGGGGGTTTTAACATCATTATCAGACATAGGATTTTACCATGTCAGATCTCCGCAGCCAGCTCTTGTCTCAGGACAGTACATCATGACTTCCCTGGAATGTGCAGTCCAGGAACTTTTAAATAAGCGCTTATTTTTGAATAAGTTAAGGCTTGATTTACAGAAAAGTTGCAAAGTTAGTGCAGAGAGTTCCGCTGCCCCTAGCCCCCCGTGGTTAGTATCACCCGTCATGGTCCATTTGTTGCGACTGGGAAGCCAGCCTTGCTTGCTACATTCACCACACTCCAGGCTTTCCTCAGATGTCCCCGGTTTTTCTTCCTAAGACCCTTTCTCTGACCCAGCATCCCGTCCAGGATCCCGCATGGCGTTTAGGCGTCATGTTCTCAGCCTCTCTGGTCTGTGACGGTTTGTCAGTCTTTGTTTTGCATAACTTTGACAGCTTTGAGGCGTACTCAATAGAGAGTTTGCAAAATGGCCCTCCGTGTGGGTGTATCTGATATTTTTCTGATGGGTAAACTGGGGTTCTGGGTCTGGGGGAAGAAGACCGCAGCAGTGCAGTACGCTTCTCGTCCCATCTCAGAGGCGCGTGCTATCGACTTAGGACTGTTGATGTTGACCTTGACGACCTGCTGATGTTGACCTTGACGACCTGCTGATGTTGACCTTGACGGCCTGGCTCAGGAAGTGTTTGTCAGGTTTCCCCACTGTGAAGTTACTTTTTAATTAAAAAAAAACACACACACTTCGGGGACGCCTGGGTGGCTCAGTTGGTTAAGCGGCTGCCTTCGGCTCAGGTCATGATCTCAGTGTCCTGGGATCGAGTCCCACATCGGGCTCCTTGCTCGGCAGGGAGCCTGCTTCTCCCTCTGCCTCTGCCTGCCTCTCTGTCTGCCTGTGCTCGCTCGCTCTCTCTCCCTCTATTCCTGACAAATAAATAAATAAAATCTTTAAAAAACAAAAAAACAAAAACACACTTCTATTATGTACACTTTGGAGCATATATGAAAGCAGAGAGAGTAGTGGAATGGACCCTCACTTTCCGTCTGCCTTCCTCAGTAATTACCATGCCGTGGCCCCAGCACACACCTGTACACACAGTATTTTGAAGCAAGTCCCAGACACCTCTTAACTTCGTCTGTAGTTATTGTAGTATATGTAGCTCAAAGGTAAGTGCCTTTTTTTGAAAGGTTTTATTTACTTATTTGAGAGAAAGTGAGTTGGAGGAGAGGCAGAGGGACAAAGAACCTGAAGCCGACTCTGGGCTGAACGCAGAGCCCAGAGTGGGGCTTGATCTCACGACCTGAGGTCATGATCTGAGCTGAAGCCAAGAGCTGACCACTTAACTGACTGAGCCGCCCAGGCGCCCCTGTTTATTTTAGTATAACCACAAAACCATTATCAGACCTAAAATATTTGGGGGGGGTCTTTTGTTGCTCTCTCTCTATCTATATATATACTTTTTATTTAAATTCAAGTAATTAACATAATGTATTACTGGTTTCAGAGGCGGAGGTCAGTGATTCATCCGTCTTATGCAACTCCCAGGGCTCATTACATCACGTGCCCTCCTTCATGCCCATTTATTTTTTCATATCTGTGCCTTTTAATATTAACCCTTCATAGTTTAGATGTGCCACAGGCTCCTCAGCCACACCCGTCTAGAGTCTAGATGGACGCCCAGGCCACTTCCAGCAGTGCGGGAGCCAGGGCTGTAGAAAGCGCTTTTCTGTTGTGTAACTGCTAAGCACCTCCTGTATACCAGGCACCGGGCCAGGCCCTGGAGGGGGCACAAGGATACAGCTGGACGTCCCTGCCTGCTGTGGCTCCCCTTCTGCAGCTGGAGGCTTTGTGTCAGCTGCCCCCAGCAGCGCTGGGTGTCTGAGCACAGATGGGGGTCTGAGGGCCCCCCTCCCTCAGCCGTGGCTGGAGAAAGTGGGATAATAGCATGAAAGCACTTTGCTGACTGTACGTACCAGAATATTGTTATCAACATGCTTAATGCTGAACTCCAGTAACCGGATGCTGGGGAAGGGGATGGGGATGCAGCCCCCTCCCCGAATTCTACCACTGCAGGTCTGCTCTGCCTGGGCACTGCTGGCATTCCATGTGAGATGTTGTAATGGGTTAAGTTGCCATTATTGCCTTAAAACAAAAAAGTGTCAAGCCCACACTGACTCAGCCAGAGGTCATGTTACTGTATACTGGGGGACTGGTGGGACAGGAACAGGGACAGCAAAGGGTAGAAGGGGAGAAGGCACAAGAAAGACACAGCTCAAAAGCCTCTGGGAGTGGGGAGGTTGCTCCAGACCCCTGCAGCAGCTCTATACGTCGCAGAGTGCTTAGACACTCTACTGGTCCCGGGTCTGCAGCCCAAGCAGACCCCAAAGGGTGGATGTCTGCAGTTTCTCCCAAGTGGGCTGCGTTCTGACAGATTATCCTGACAAGCGATCCGCTGGTTGGTCTGGTTTTGATGGACAACCCGAGACCCCAGCTAACCTGCACCTCAGCCCCTTTGCTGACCGGCTGTGGGCCGAGTGGCCGCCATTGATCTCACCGTGGGTCAAGGTGTCGTGCTCTTCCTAACAAGTGTCTTCTGCACAGCGCCCATCTCCAGGGCCCTCCAGATAATGCTCCCGTGAGTCCGTGACATTCGGGGAAAAGTATTAAGAGTTCCCTGGGAAAGTCACAATGCCCAGCAGCGTACTGAAACTCTGAGACGTCCTGCTGCAAAGGAAAACAATTTCGTTTGGCTTAACCAGCACTTTCCAGACTTGTGTGACCTTGGTTTTCCTCCAGCCTCAATGATAACGCAAGGGCCCGGCGTTTGGAGGGAGCGTGCTGGACAGCTCCTGTCCAGAGGGCTCTGGCTGCGAGGGTGCACTCCTAGCTTTTCCCAAGCCTCCCCCGCCTCATTCGGATGCTTTGTTTCACAGATTGTCCTGTGAGGTCCTGAGTGACCAGAGCCTGGAGACCCTGCTGCACCACCTAGCCCGGCTCCCCCAGCTCAGCCTGCTGCAGTAAGACTGCTTCCCCCATCTCCCTGTGCTAGGCTGAAGGTCTTAGCTTGCAAAGCCGTCCTCTCCTTTCCCGCCACTCGTTTTTCTTGGGCTTTTATTTTATCTGGGAGCTCTTCCCTAATACCTTACTCACCTTGGGGGGGGGGTGGGGGGGGGGTGCTCTGTGATCAGTTTCCTCATCTGTGAAATGGGACTCCTGTTCCCCAACCTCTCCCCCAGGGCTGGGGCTCCAACAAGACAGGTGTTCTCCGGGCACGTCGAGGAACGGAGGGGCTATGGCAAATGGGCTGTCGTACTTCTCACCCATGGAAAGGTCACCAGCTCCTCGAAAGGGACTTGACAGATGTAGGTGGTGTCTGTGTCACACGCCAGTTTTTAAAGGTCACCGTCTAACTCCGCCAAAGGGGAACTGAAGCAGCATCCTCCAAAGTATTTAAAACTCCACTTTCTAATTTCAGCGCAGACTGGTTAGAATTTAAAAAGGATTTACTTTAAATACTCTTCCAGCAGGGGGAAAGCAGCTGCAGCTGGGATGGAAAAACACAACGGGAAATTAAATCATACCGTTAATAACAGCAACATAAGTACTAAGGCTAAGGCTCTCTGGGACGCCCGAGGCAGCTCACTTCGCAGCCGGGATCTTGCTTGTCCCCGAGTCTTACTGGGCAGGGACGGAGGAGCCGTGGGACATTCCAGAAGTGGGCAGATGTGGCAGAGCTCGCGTCCACGCACGGCCCCCACAACGGGAGGGGCTCCTTTGAACATACAAAGTGGCAGGCTAACATGACCAGGTGGGAAGCCCCGGACCAGCGAAGGACTTCGTGCTCCTAAATCTCTTCTGTCTTTGGAATGAGGTGGCCAGCCTGCCCCTCACTCGGGCTCATGCTTTGTACTACTCAATCCATACACTGTTTGGAGGGCTGGAGACACAGCTAGGCAGGGGGAGAAAAGAGTAAGTCCTCATCGTCTTGGAGCTCACCTTGTAATAGAGGTAGCTGGACCATAAGCAAGTAAGATGAATTCAGATAAGGTATCACGAATTCAGTGATAAGGTATTTGTCTAGGTGATGTGGAAAAGGGTGCCTGCAAAGGTGAGGGCAGCAGGGAATGCCTCTGAGGAGGGATGCTAAGGTTCGACCCAAAGGACGAAAGGGATCCAGTCTTGTGAAGAGCAGGGAACAGCATTTCAAACAGAGGGAAGAGCATGCAGGAGGCCCTGAGGCATGATTAAACTTGGTAATCTAAAGGAACAGCCAGAAGGGCACTATGGCAGGAGGGGAGGTAGAGAGAGGGACCTGGGCAGGGTCACACATGGCCTGGGAACCATGGGGAGGAGTTTGGGATTTTTGTCCAAGGGGACTTGAAGGACTAGAGGTGTGATGTGTGTTTTCTTTTTCTTTTTTTAAAAGATTTTATTTATTTGTCACAGAGAGAGAGCACGCATGAGCAGGGGGAGTGGCAGGCAGAAGGAGAGGGAGAAGCAGGCTTGATCCCAGACCCTGGGATCATGACCTGAGCCAAACAAAGGCAAACGCTTAACCGACGAAGCCACCCAGGCACTCCTGTGATGTGTGTTTTCAAAAGCTCAGTGTAGGGGCTCCTGAGTGGCTCAGTTCGTTAAGCATCTGCCTTCACCTCAGATTGTGATCCCAAGGTCCTGGGATCGAGCCCCATGTCTGTCTCCCTGCTCTGTGGGGAGCCTGCTTCTCCCTTTCCCTCTGCCTGCTGCTCCCCCTGCTTGCATTCTTTCTCTGTGTCAAATAAATAAATAAAATCTTAAAAAAAAAAAAAAATAAAGAAAAGAAAAGCTCAGTCAGGGTGCTGGGTAGAGAACAGGTTGGGGGACAAGGGTGGAAATGAGAGCAGGGAAGAGGCTGTGTAAGGTTGGAGATGGTGGGTCCGGGATTGGTGGGGCTGGGGCGGAAGCAGGTCGATCCAGGATGCATCTTGAGAGTAGAACAGACAAGACAAGCAGAGGCGGGTTTATGGGGCGAGGGAAGTAGAAAGGCCAAGGACGCCTCCAAGGGCAAGACGGAGCCATCTCACTTTCACTAAAACAGTGGTTCCCAGCTGGGGGGACTTTGCTTCCCAGAAATACA
The DNA here is from genome assembly GCF_030435805.1 of Mustela lutreola. Classification (NCBI taxonomy): domain Eukaryota; kingdom Metazoa; phylum Chordata; class Mammalia; order Carnivora; family Mustelidae; genus Mustela; species Mustela lutreola. Next base: position 26,909,974 of record NC_081305.1, on the reverse strand, counting down.
TGGCCATGGAGACATTTTCAGTTGTCGCGGCAGTGGGAAGTGGACAGGGACAGGGAGAATTACGGAAGAGTTCAGTGTGTAGAGGTCTGCTGTACCGCTGAACACCCTACTGGACAGCCCCAACAACGAGTTATCTAGCCCCAAATCTGATAGATAACTAGCCCTGGATTTGGGGTTGAGAAACTGCTCCAAGGGCCTAAAGCTTCCCGCACCCCGTCAGGAGGACTGGGCTGTTAAGTCTGTACTTGAGGCCAGAAACAATATAATCATAAAACAAGCATGGGTATCCCTCTAGGCAGTACAGCAACTTGATGTAATTAAGTCTTCACGACACCCTAGAGGAAGGTATCCCACAGGTAGTCCTGTTTTCTGGGTAAGGAAACTGAGGCTCAGAGAGGTTAAGTGACTCTTCCAAGGACACACAGCCGGTAAGCAGAACTGGAGCTCAAAGCCAGGTCTACTCGACTTGAAGTCTCTATTTGTTCCCCTTGAGTCCCTGCCCGCCTTCTTACTGCCTCGCTGACCTCCCTTTGCTTCCCCTCCGGCCCATCCAGGCTACTTGCCCACTCTTGGCTTGGCTCCAACTTGCCTACATAAGGCCCCGCTCCTTTCCTTCTCAGACTAAGCCAGACGAGGCTGTCCCCGAAGAGCCCCCTCCTGCTGGCCGACTTCTTCAGCCTGTGCCCACGGGTTCAGAAGGTGGATCTCAGGTGGGCATCACCCTAGGACAACCGGCTCTAGCCTTGGAGGGTTGTGCCCTGTCTGGTGGGTGGAAGGGTGTCAGGTGGAGGAGGTAGGACCCAAGTCAGGGGCATGGCTTCTGCAGGAAGGGGCGCCTGCCCCCGGGGGCATCCTGAGGCTGTGGCCAAGGGCGGCTGACTCAGGTGCTTTCTGCTCCAGGTCCCTGTGTCACGTGACCCTGCACTTCAGGTCCTGCGAGGAGCCGGAAGGCAAATGCTGTGGGTAAGTCCCTGAAACCGTGCCCAGGCAGCTGGTAGGTACTGGGGACAAGTAGACCCGCCTCTTGGATGCCTAGAGCAGAGTACAGCTTGCCTCCCATGGGCCATTTCCTTGAAAGGACCCAGTAGGGAGCCTTGTTTCCTTCAACACAAAGAAGCAGAGGTCCAGAGAGGGCCAGGCTTTGGCAAAGGCACATAAGGAGGACCTGTCAGACTAGGCCAGAGCTCACAGGCCTGGTCCAAGGAAGATGACTTTGTAACAGGCCGACCGGGCTTTAATCCCAGCTCCACGGGGCCTGGCCCCTTGCACGAGCTCCTTAACCTCTGTGTTCCGCGGCTTCCACAGCAGAAAAGGGAGCCAGCATATCGAAGGCTGTTTGCAAGGATTAACTGAGACGATGTGTAAAGCAGGTCTCACTCCCAGACACGGGAGTCCCTGCGCAGCTGCCTCCTGGACCCGTGCTCCATGGCTGCCTGAGGTACTGCCTCAGAGGCAGGATAATGGGGCAGAGGGCAACCTTCACCCGCAGAGATGATGTTTCTGGGAGCCGATGCTGCTGGCTTGCCGAGAGGCCTTGGACCAGACCCTTTTCTCGTCGGCCTCAGCCTCCTCAGCTGTGAAGTCACAATAAATAGGAGAATCAAGATATGTTGAATATCTGCAGGATGCCATTCTAGAGCCTTCTGCTTGTTGTGTCCCATATGCCTCACGGCTGTAATCCCACAGTAGGAAGGGGGCCATCGGGACTCTGAACCCTGGCCATTCCACTGTGCTCCTCAGCCCAGGGCAGACAGACTTTTCCCCGTAAAGGTTAGATTGGAAGGAGTTTGCAGTTTTTCAGGCCACACGATCTGACAGCCACCCAACCCCACCATTGTAGCTTGAAAGTGGTGCAGACAGTAGGTAAAGCGATGCCCCCACGCCCCCTGTGCTGGTAAGACACGTTTATAGACGTGGAGACTGACATTTCATGTGTTGTGCGTTTGTCAGAAAGTCGCCTTCTTCTGATTTTTTTATTTCTCCACCGTTTGAAAAATGGAAAAATTTATTCTTAGCTTGCAAAAACCAGGCGGCCCTGGGCCGTAGTTTCCCACCTCCTGCCCGAGGCCAATGCTACCCCTGAATTGTTTCTAGAATGCCTGAATTGTTTCTAAGCCCACAGTTTCCAAAATGCAGGACAGAGACCAGGATGAGAGGATTTTTCAGGAGGTTGGGCACAAGTATGGTAGTACAACATCACCCGAGTCCCTTCGTGAGGTCATTATTCCCGTTTTGATTCTCAATCTGATTAAGGCCAAGAGGAAGTCTGGGTGGGGGGTTGGCCTGACTTCAGCACGGTTCTAACACTTCCTGGGTCCCGTTCTTAATCAAGGGGGAGAGCCGTCAGCCAGAACATTCTGGCTCAAATTTAAGGATGATATTTGGCTCTCATTTCACGTGTCCCTGTGGTTTGTTTGCGGCATCCATGTCCCTTTTCCAACTAAGCGAATGATATGAGGTTTCCTTTTGCAATAAATGCATCCAGTGAAAAGAATGAGCTGATTTAAAAATAGGAAATAAATAATAGTATAATAAGGAATTTGGGAATGGGAGACAACCAAGAAGGAGAGAAACAGCAATTAAAAATTTGAGATACTGGGACGCCTAGGTGGCTCAATGGGTTAAGCCACTGCCTTCAGCTCAGGTCATGATCTCAGGGTCCTGGGATCGAGCCCTGCATCGGGTTCTCTGCTCAGCAGGGAGCCTGCTTCCCCCTCTCTCTCTGCCTGCCTCTCTGCCTACTTGTGATCTCTCTTTCTGTCAAATAAATAAATAAATCTTTAAAAAAAAATTCAAGATACTGATTTTAGATACTTTCTGATTTTAAGATGATTCTTCTTTTTCCCTGTTTTTTGGGGTTTTTTTGTTTTGTTTTTTTGTTTTTAGTTGTTAGCTAGTGACGATAGGTCCTTCTTTTACCTGACTGTATAGTCTTAATTTAGACCTTCCAAAGGCAGATCTACTGTTACTTTTTGTGTGGCTATTTATTCATTTTTATTAGAGTAGAGGTGGCCTTCAACATTGTGTTAGTTGCAGGTGTACAACCTAATGGTTGGACAGCTCTGTGCGTTAGGCATTGTTCGCCGTGATGGGGACAGTCGCCGTCTGTCACTGTACAATGTTATTACAGTATCGCTGACTATATTCACTCTGCTCTACTTTTCATCTTATGCTTTACATCATCCCCTTGACGTATTTTGTAACTGGAAGTTGGTATCTCTGAATCCCCTTCACCTCAATTCCAATGGCAAAGGCAAGAGCAGACATCACGCTTCTTCTCTCCCTCCCCACCTCGCATGTCTGTTCATTAACATGACCCCCCAGGTCTGGAGCTGTCCAACTTGAGCTTGAATCAACCACGGAGAGATCCTTGGCCCTACGGTTTCTGATTCAGTAGTCTGGGCCCAGTTCTAGAATAGAATTTGCATCTGAAAGAGTTCCCAAGTGATGCGGGGGTGCGGCTGGGAGTCCCTGTCTGAGAACCACCTCCCCAGAAGGAGCCCAGGGGGGCGAGGTGGGATCTGCTGTGCCCGAGGGGAAAGTGGTGGAGGACAGAGAGTTCCAGAGAATCCAGCCTTGGCTGAGGTCCCATGGGAGCTGGAGGCCACACCCAGGACAAGCCCGGGCGCGGGCAGAGCAGGTTTGAGTGGCTCAGCGCCCCCCCCTCCCCCTGGGCTTGCTGCCCCTCTTCCAGCAGGTTCACGGGCTGTGGCCTCAGTCAAGAGCACGTGGAGCCACTGTGTTGGTTGCTGAGCAAATGTGAAGACCTCAACGAGCTGGAGTAAGTTGGGGCATGGGAGGAGGGAGAGGAGCACGGGAGCACATGCCTGGGAGGCACTGGAGGAGGGGGTAGGTGTGTGTGCGCATGCGTGTGCGTGTGTGCAGGTCCTCAGCACCTGATGGGGGCAGTGCAGAGCTGTTGTGTCCCCTGGCGATCGTTCTGGGGTGCTGGCACTGACGGTGTGGTGGGGGTGGGCATGGTGGTCTCCATTCGCGGTGATGGGGACTGCGGAGAACGGTCTCTGGCTGGAGGGCACATCGAACAGCTGACGACCTCTTCTTCTTGCCTCTTGCAGCCTCTCAGCCAACATGCTGGGTGATGACGGGCTCAGGTGCCTCCTGGAATGTCTGCCTCAGTTGCCTGTCTCCGGTTCGCTTGAGTAAGTGAAGAGCAGCCTGGGGGACAGCCGGGAGGAAGACCCCCACCCCCACGCTAGGCAGAGCCCCCACCAGACATCCAGGAGAGGCTGTGACTACAGCATGGTGACCCAGGCTGACTTTGGGATGGGGAAGTGACAGTGGCTAACCCGCAGACCCAGGGTCTCAGCTGTCCTGGCTTCTAGTCCCTCCTGTCCCTGAAACCCCTCTGACTAAATCTGCAGGACACAGATTTGGAGATGTCCCCACAGCAGGGAGGGTCCCTGGGAAGTCACCATAGTCTCAGCCGATCTCCCAGGTGATCTGGGAGACTAGGGACCAGAGCCCAGATACAGCAGGTTGCTAGGCAACTGAGCTTTGGACTCTGGGTGTCCCTGAGCCCCTGAGCTGTCAGCCTGGCCCCGCCAAGCCTGTGTCAGCCCCAGTGGGTTCAGCTCCTGAGGACACAGGGCCTGGTGCCCATCCTGCCCATGTGGGGAGAGTGCCCTCTGGCCTCGCTCTGGACCGCAGTGTCTGCTCCTGGAGAGTGGACGCTAGGACATTGAGGACTGTCCTCCCAGAGATGACAACCAGAGGAGAGGAGAGAAGGGGGACTGGGCAGGGCTGCCCTGAGGTGCTGCCTCTACCCACCACTCATCCCGAACCTCATTTCTCTTCCAGCCTGAGTCACAACAGCATCTCCCTAGAAAGTGTCCTGGGCCTGGTGAAGATTCTCCCCTCCTGCCCACGCGTCCAGGAGGCCTCTGTGAAGTAAGACACTGGTGCCACTGCTCACACCGGGAAGAAGCAAGACTGCCGTGCTTAGCAGTCCTCTGTCTGTGTGACTTGGGGCAACTTGCAGCCCTCTCTGAGTCTCAGGGTTCCCTGAATGGAGGACCATGGTTTTTATCCTCTAAGGCCTAGATGACGTGGGGACCGGGGAGGTCACCGAGTGGGAAAGGCCAGGATTCAGTGTCCTCACAGAATGAGTTGGGGGGTCTCCTGTGGTCTCACCTTCTGGGGCTTCCACCTGCTTTTGTCTCATGGGCCCAGCCCCCTTCCCTCCTGCACCCCCTGGTGTCTAGGGCTCTGGAGTCTGGGCTTCCAGCTTCCCCACACCCTTCTCTTCACAGCCTGGGCTCTGAGCAGAGCTTCTGGATCCACTTCTCCAGACAGGAGAAGGCCAAGAAGACCCTGAGGTAAGTCCTGGTCTGGAGTGTGGGACCAAGGGGAGGGAGTGGGGAAGAGGAGGCTGACCCTGAGGCAGCTCTCCCATTTGCCAGCTGTGTGACCTCGAACAAGTGACTTAACTTCTCTGTTTCAGTTCTTCATCTGTAAAAGGGTAATAATAGTTAAGACCTGGCCCTTAGTGTTATTACGAGGCTTAAAGGAGTCGATATGTACAAAGGGTCTGGCAAGGGCCTGGCTCACTTGAGCCCTGTGTCAGTTGCTGGGAGCCTGGGGTGTTCTCTCTCTCAGCCTAACCACCACCGCCTTGGGTCACTTCCTCTGTATGTCTTTCTTCCTCTGTGATCATGGCCTCTGAACTGGGCCCCTGCCTCTGGCCAGGCCTCCTCCAGTCCCTTCACTTCATGGCACCCAGAGGGATCTTCCCAGCACACTTGGGACGGTGTCACTCCAGAGTGCTAAGCCCTGCCGTGGCTCCTCATTGCCCCCAGGATCACGTTCAGATTCCTTATCTCGGTCTAGCTTGGTCTCCTCTCCCTCAGTCTGATCTGGGTGCCACTTCCCATCATGGTCCTCCTCACCGCCCCCAACATCGTACACAGATACACCACACCACACCCCACCACACACGTAATGCACACACTCCACATGCATGTACACAACTCACACACGCCCACACACCGTACAGACACACGCCACCCATACATGCCCACACATCCATGGAACACACACATACACACCCACAACACACCCATAACACACATGCACACACATATTCAGCCCAAGGGACCTTCACTCCTTACTCAGTGAACATACACTGCCCGATGAAGCTTCCCTCCTGCCCAGCATTCAGCCCGACGCTCTCTTCCTTGTAGTTGCCAAGATAAACGTCTCCCAGTCCTTTCCTGCCCAGCTGAAATGTCAGCCTCTTGGAAGTCCCCAGGTGTCCCTGTCCCATGACCATGACCGGCCCTGTGAGGCCCGTCTGCAGGCCACCCAGGGCTACGGTGCCAGGAGTGTGGGGCCCCAGCAGGAATCCCAGGGCTCGTCCCTCCCAGGGAGCCTGCAGTAAAGGGGTACGGGGGAGGACGGCCGTGGCGGAGGTTTGGGCCTAGGGTCAGGCTGACGTGGACCGAAACAGGATTCCGCCCATAAATGACATGGTTGGAATCGCATGAGATGCTGTGTATAAGGCAAGCTCCTCCAGTTACCCAGACGCTGGCCCAGGGCCTGGTAGCATGGAGTGCGGGCTCAATAAGGGACACACCTGCCCTTTCTTGGCAGTGGGCGGGGTGATCTCTCTCAAGAGATAGCTCTCAAGAGAGCGGGAGCTGCATCATGGGCCTGTTCTCAGGTCCTGATTCCAAGCCTTTGTCCTCTGTGTGGGGCAGCCCGCCGGCCCTAGGGGAGATGGGAAGAGGCAGGACAGCAGCCCTGGAGCCCCAGCAGGCCTCACCTGGGCTCTGCCCCTTCCCCTCTGCCCGCAGGCTAAGCCAGTGCAACTTTGGGCCAGAGCATGTGTCCAGACTGGCCACCGGCCTGAACCAGGCCCTAAAGCTCACGGCTCTCACGTGAGTCACTGGGCCCACCCATGGGAGTGGGGGAAGGGTGGGGGCTCCCGGTGAGAGCCACCCCGGTAACGGACCTCTGTCCCCAGGCTGACCCGGTGCTGCCTGGGCCTGGAGCAGCTGACGCGACTGCTGAGTCTGCTGAGGTGGCCGGTGGGGCTGTTCAGTCTCAGGTACTGTCTCGCTCAGGGCCCCCGAGAAAGGGTCTCCCCCAGGATCGTGCCCCCAGCCACATCCCGTACCCCACCCTGCCACCTGAGCCCTGCCTTTAGCCCCAGAAACCCCCTCAGGCCCACGGAGAGGCTGCCGTCCTTGAGGTGGGCATCTCCTTGGGCACTGAAGAAAAACAAGAACCCGAAGAGGACACCCTGCTGAGGTCAACAATAACATAGCAGATACAGGGTGTGCCTGCTCACGGGGATCATTTTAAAACTTCCAGAAAAGGGTTGCTGAAGGGGAGGGGGAAGGGAGTACGGGGACACTGGGTGACAGGCATTAAGGAGGGCATGGGATGGAATGAGCACTGGGTGTTCTAGGCCCCTGAAGAATCACTAAACTCTGGGTCTGAAATAGTAGTACACTGTAAGTCAACTATTGTGAATTTAAATCACAAAGCAAATAAATAAATAGAAAAGAAATTTTTCAGAAAAAGCAGAGAAGTTACCAGCAGTAGAGAGAAGTTACCAGCAGTAGAAAGACTCCTGTCCTGAGACCCTGGGCTTGGCGGTTATTGGGGGTTCTTTATGCTTGCTTCATCTTTTTTTTTCTTTTTTTTTTTTTGGCTAAATTGTCCTCAAGTTGTAGATCTTGTAAAACATGCCTCCTAAACATTTCACCACGAATTTTAAAAAAACGAGGGGCGCCTGGGTGGCTCAGTGGTTTAAGCCTCTGCCTTCGGCTCGGGTCATGATCTCGGGGTCCTGGGATCGAGCCCCACATCGGGTTCTCTGCTCGGCGGGGAGCCTGCTTCCCCCTCTCTCTCTGCCTGCCTCTCTGCCTACTTGTGATCTCTCTCTGTCTATCAAATAAATAAATTAAAATCTTAAAAAAAAAAAAAAAAAAAAAACGAGGACATTTTGCACACAATCGCAGTTGAATGAGGATTCCCAAGAGAATCAGATCCAGTCTGATCTAAAAGGTCCCACTGTCCCCAAATGGGGTAGCTGGTACGTCGGACCCAGAAGCCAGTCAGGCAGCACACTGGCGTGGAGTAGTGATGGCTTTTAGGACTCTAAGTCCATGTCACACACGCCCCCGCCCTGCTTTCCTCTTTTACATCACTGACCTGTGGACAAAAGCGCCAACTGGGCCGTGTCTACACTGGCTGGCTCTGTCTGGTAGCTTCCCCCTGACTTTCCTGGAATGGAACTTAGACCCAAATGCCCCATGAGACTCAGTTACATATCTGGGTCCCAAACCCTGAGTTCATGGCCGGGGCTCAGCACGTCTCAGCACAGCCAGTGACGAGGCCGGTGAGGTCTCGTGGCTGTCCCAGATGCCGTTCTCCTTCGGTTGTGGTACAACAGACCTAACAAAATCTATCCTCCTAACCATCTTCAAGGCTGAAGTTCAGGAGTGTTAAATGCAGCCTCATTGTTCTGCATCCACAGCTCTTTTCTTGGAAAACTGAAACTTCACTCCCAAGACACACAACCCCGCTTCCCCCTCCCCCAGCTCCCGGCAGCCATCATTTTCCTTCTGAATCCACGGTTCGGGCTGCTCTAGGGACCCTGTCTAAGTGGGATCGGGCAGGATTTGTCCTGTCTATGACTGGCTTGTGTCACTGCATCACGGCCTTAGGGTTCATCCCCATTGAAGCAGGCGTCAGAATTTCCTTCCTTTTCCAAGCTGACTGATGTTGCTTTGTACATAGACACCGTGTTCCGTTGATCCGTCCGTCCGTCCGTCCATCCGTGGACCCTTGGGTGGTTCCACCTTTTGTCTGTGGTTCTTTATGCTATTGCGACCATGGTGTCCAGATACCTCTTTGTGTCTCTGCCTTCAGTTCTTGTGGGTATCTACCCAGCATTGCTGGCTCACCCAAAATAACGCTTTAAAATAAAACTTTTCATACTCTAAAAATAATCCTTCCTCGTCGTAGAGATTTGTGGAAAATCCAGATGAACATAAGAAAATAGTACTTTGAAAAAGAAAAAAAAAAAACTCAACATAACTTCAAAAGCAGAAATATCTTAAACAACTCTCTTTTTTCCTGCTCCTAAATTAATGCACGCACATTGTAGAAAGTCCGGAAAAATATTGGAAACTAAGGAAGAAGGGGAGAAACCACTTGTGAGAATTCTACCATCTAAACAACTGTCGTCAACTTTTATAGATTTTTCTTGAATCTCTGTCTTCCCATTTCTTTTTTTCCAAAATATTTTGTTTATTGGTTTGAGAGCGAGTAAGCAAGAGAGAGAGCACAAGTGAGGTAGAAGGACAGGGAAGGTGAGAGAGAGAGAGAGAAGCAGACTCCCCACCGAGTGGAAAACCCAACATGGGGCTCGATCTCAGGACCCTGGGATCATGACCTGAGCTGAAGGCAAATGCTTAACTGAATGAGCCACCCAGGCACCCCTGTTTCCCTGTTTCTATCCATGTTTTCTTCTCTTTCCATACATATTTTTTCCTTTTTTAAATACAAAATGGGGATGTTCTATATAGGATTGTATTTCCTTGTCTTTGCCATGCTATATGGACCTTTCCTTAAGCCTAAAACTGCTGTTTTAAAAAAAAAAAGAATATTTTCCGTTGGGATTATTGCAGTAACTGTCAGAGCAAGGGTGTTGTTAGTTTCCTGTTTTATGCTTGTGCCTAGTTGTGTAATTTTATAGTTTTTAAATAAAGCCAAAAAGTGTCTGAGCCCCGCCCTTGCCCCCCCACCCCAGCTCCCACCCCAGGGGAGCTTCATCTCCTTCTGTTTCTGCAACAGGGTGGAGGAGCCGTGGGTCGGCACAGCCGGGGTGCTCGCCCTGCTAGAAGTCTGCACCCAGGCCTCAGGCAACATCACTGAAATAAGGTGAGTGGAGGGAGAAGGCCCCTCAGAATTCTTCATCTTTTCATGACCATTGGGACCGTCCCTCACCTAGACGTCAGTCTCTGGCCTTGTGGAGTAACAGCTGTGTCACTAGCAAATTCTCTGGATCTCCAAGATGGCAGGGGCTACACATATTTGTTGGGACTTGTGCAGTAATCAAGCCACAGGGCCAGAGAGAGGATGGCAGCCACAGAATTAAGACAAAGAGCTGCTGGATCCCAGGTAGACACAGCTGGGCATCCACACTGATTGTCTGGAAGTGGCCCCTGGGTTACAGTCAGCATGCACTGTGGCTCTAGGACTAGAGGTGACAGAATGACGTGGAGTAGCTAAGAGCAAAGGCTGTAGAGTCCCACTGACCTAGGTCCAGATGGATCCTGGGTCTGGGAGCTCAGAGTCAGTAGACCGGCAGCCCTGGGTGGAGCTCAGCCACCACAGGAAAGCTGCTGTGCACCTCGCACTGGCTACCCGTTCTCTCCTCAGCATTTCGGAGACCCAGCAGCAGTTCTCTCTCCAGTTGGAGTTTCCCCGTCAGGAGAACCCAGAGGCCGTGGCCCTCAGGTAGGACCTAGTACCTGGGCCCCCAGGGGTAGCTGGTGATGGGCCAGGGCTGGGGATAACTGTTGCTTCTGATCAATGGGTCTTGTGCCTTGCTTAGAGTCCTTTGATATCCAGAGTGTCTACATGGCCAAAGAAGTCTGGCCCAGCCTGCCCAACCCCACCCCAAACCTCAGTATCAGCTCTACTCATCCCTACCACCTTTCAATTCCCCCAACACCACCTTGCTCCCTTTGACCTCGGGGCCTTTGCACAGGCTATCACTGGACCAGAATGTTCTCTCCTCTCCTACCTTCTTCCTTCTTTACCTAGTTAGCTCTCCCTCATCCTTCAAGTCTCAGCTGAAATACCACCACCTCAGGAAAGCCCCTCTGAACCCCCAGACATAGTTAAGTTCTCCCATGACCCACCATTACAGATGCCTGGATTCACAGCATCCGAATCCATACAGCTCATTTTGGAAATTAAAATGTCACCCCTTTTGGGTGCCTGGGTGGCTCAGTGGGTTAAGCCGCTGCCTTCGGCTCAGGTCATGATCTCAGGGTCCTGGGATCGAGTCCCGCATCGGGCTCTCTGCTCAGCAGGGAGCCTGCTTCTTCCTCTCTCTCTCTCTGCCTACTTGTCAAATAAATAAATAAAATCTTTAAAAATAAATAAATAAAATAAAATGTCACCCCTTTTGAATGAATGCAGCCCTGCCTGTGTACATTCTGAGGATCAGACCATAGCTGGATATCAGCCCCAACTCACCTCCTTAGGTATGTTCCCTTGTGCAGTAAACAACCTGCACCGCCATACCAGCTGCATCATCTGGACTTCTCCTTCATAGCACTTGCCATAATTGAATAGAAAATTGTGGGACTTTATTTCATTCGTGTTTATTTACCCCTCAAAGGTAAGCTCCTTCTAGGCAGTGACTGAGTCACTGGTGTTCAGAAACTTCTGCCTCCCTATCTACCTCCAGGTTGGCTCACTGTGACCTCGGGACCCATCACAACCTTCTTGTCTGGCAGCTGATGGAGACATGTGCCAGACTGCAGCAGCTCAGGTCAGAACCCTGAAATACCAGCTAGGGCCCTGAGTTCTCTGATCACCCCCCAGTGCCCCAACCAGGCCACATGGGAGAAGCTGACCAATCCAGGATATGGTCAGCATGGGAATGAGCAGAGCCTGGGGTAACATTACTTTCTCTGGCCTTCTTGCTTCCCCAAGCAGGAGAGAATCACACTTGGCCAGTGGGGGTAGAACCCCAGGGTGGCCTAGGTGCCCCCACTGCGAGCCCTTGGGTGGTTCTTTCCCCTCTTTTGGGCACCCCCGTCTTTGTATGCTGGATGACCCCCCGAGGAGCATCCAACCTGAAATCCTCTGGAATGTGCTCTGGCCTTTACAGCTTGTCCCAGGTAAACCTCTGTGACACCAGCTCTCTGCTGCTGCAAAGCCTCCTTTGGTCCCTGTCTGAGCTGAAGACATTCAGGTATGCAGACGAGACGTTCACTGGGAGGCTGTGCTCTGCCCCCACACTTCCTGCCTCCTCCCCCAACCCAGGGGCTGAGACTCCTTGAGGCCAGGAAATGGTAGCAGCGTGTGTGGTCATCCACATTGCCACATGGCAGGAGTGATTTCCTCTTTTTCCTTTATTATTTGAAATAACTGCAAATGAACAGAAGACTTAGAAGCAGTTCCATATATCATTTTCCCAAATTCACCCCTTGTCAATATATTTTCTCCCGTCTTCCCTCCTTCCTCACCCCTCCCTTCTGCTCTCCTCCCTCCCTCTTTTACCGAGCCATTTGAAAGTTGTTGCATAAATGTGCCCCTTCACCCTTTGCTATTTCAGTGAATTGCCTAAGAACATTCCCTCCTGTAACCCAGTAAACCTATAAAATGCAGGAAATTTAACATCCTGCACTATCGTTATCAAAACTACTGTTCATATTCCAATTTTGCGCCAAAAGTCCCAGTCGTGTTGTTCGTGGCATTCCCCGCCCCCCCCCCCCGCACCGCCCCCGCCCGGAGTCCTGGATTCTACCTAGGATCACTCGCTACACTTAATTGTCATTTGCCTTTTGTCTCCAATTTGGACGGGTCCTCAGGCCCTCTTTGTCTTGCACGATATTGTCATGACATTTACATCTGTGATTTTGTCCACGATTTCCCCTCTGTTTGGCTTCAGGGTTCCCTCAAGTTGAGGCTTAGGTCCTGCCCCTGGGGCAGAAACTCACAGAGGTGTTGTTGTGTTCTCTTCGGGGAGGCACACTTTGTCCCCCCACACCCCGCTCCCTCCTCCCATGCTGGCAGTAACAACTGTGATTCCCCGCTGAAGGGGGGAGTGCCTGCCAGCTTTCTTCCCCTGCAAAGCTACTGTTTTCCCCTTTCTAATTAACCCATATCTTGGAGGGAGACACTTTAAGGCGCTGTAGAAAATCCTGTCCTTTCTCACATTGTCGTCTGCCAATTTCCACCCTCCCTGAGAAGGCTTGCCTCAATCCAACGTCAGTATGATGGTTGCACAATGAAGCTTTTCTCACTTTTAATTCTCCTGTAAACCAACTGATTGCATCCGGGAGCAAGTGTCCTTTTGGGGCCAGTGTCTCTTGAACACCTCTCTAGTACTTGCTACTCAGCTTTGTGGTTTAAATAAAGATGCAGCGCTCGTGGTAAAAGCCCATCGCTAGCTAGATTTACAGTGAGGCCCGACTATGGCACAGGTGGTGAAGTTGCTACCTGAGTACGGTTTAGGGAAATACTCCACTGGTCCAGGCTGTACTAAGTGTAATGATTCCAAGGTGGGGGAGATTTATGAAGGGAGAGAGGGCACCTTCCCCCCTGCCCCACCCCTCCTCCTTGGCCTCTGCTAGCAACACTTAGAGCTCTCAAGGCCTTGAGTCCCTGTCTGACCTTCTGCCTTTGACCCCCACCAGGCTGACCTCCAGCTGTGTGAGCTCTGAGGGCCTGGCCCACCTGATATCTGGTCTGAGCCACTGCCACCACCTGGAGGAATTGGAGTGAGTCACGGAGGGGGCGGGGGCGGGGGGGGGGGAGTGGATCTGGGAAGGGATGGCCCAGCCGAGGGCAGGGGTGGCGCGGAGAGCTGGGCCTTTGGTAAGGTGGGTGGTGAGACTTCGGCCTGTCTCTTGGCTCCCTGATGAAGCCCAGCAATCCTGGGTGTGGCCTGGGAAAGCTGAGCACTGCCTTCCTGGTCCCAGCTTACCACTGGCTCCGAGCGATCCAGGATGAGTAACCATGCCTGTCTGTCTTTACATTTCACATGAAATGTAAAATGGGGGTCATCGCCCTTCTCTGCCAGGGGGTCTGTGGGGTCGAAGGGATCACTGCACATGTGTGTCTGTGTGTCCCCTGGTCCTGGCTTCCTCTTTTGCAGCCCTCATCCAGGGCATCCTTTCTCAGCTGGATCATCTGAGACAGCCAAAGGCCAACGGCCATGCCCCCTCCTCAGGGACCCCAAAGCCCAGCCCTTGAGCCAGCCAGGAGTGCCCCGGCGGGGCCTGGACAAAGAGGGTGGTCCGAGATCTGCAGACCCCGAGTTGCCCCCACTGAGGGCACTAAGAGATGCAGATGGCTAGTGAGATAGCTCAGCTCCAGGAGCCAGGAAGGCTTGGCTGACACTCACCTCGTACTTGGCCCCTCCAGCTTATCCAACAACCCATTTGTTGAGAAGGACACCGAAGCGTTGATGACGGTCCTTGAGGGGATGTGCTGGCTGAAGAGGCTCGAGTAAGTGGTGGTGGTGGTGGTGATGGGGAGGGAGGAAGGTGGGGAGGAGCTGGGAGCCTAGGAACCTTTTCCTCTCTTGTGAACACAAGCTGTGACATCCCTGGATGGATACAGGTGAGCCAAATTACCCTCCCTTTTACTCCCTTACCTGGCTGAGTGCCAGCAAAATGCTTGATCCCTGGAAATAAAATCCTCAGTCACGCTGACCCAAGCCAGACACTGACTGGCTCATGCCACAGGAAATTAGAAGGCAGCTAACTTCAGGCATGGCTGTATCCAGGGGTTCTGTATTTGTTCTCTCTCTCCGCCCTGTCCCCACCCCATCTTGACTTCATTCTCAGGCAGGTGGTCTCTGTGGGTGACAGGTTTCCTCTCTCCAGCTTCACAGAAAAGGAGCACCTTTCTCTCTGTAGTTATAAGCTCTAGATGATTCTCACTGGACCAGCTCAGGTCACATGCCCACCCCTAAGCCAAGCACTGGGGATCAAAGCTTACAGTCTTCCAAGTGGCCAGATCTGGGTCACATGCCCACCCAACTGCCTGGACTCAATTGAGGGGCCGGCGGTGTTTCTGGACACTATTGTCAGAAATGGGAGAAACAAATTGTGGGCAGGTGAGACGCACAGCTGTCGGCTGCTCTTTGTTTACAATCATTTCCTTGGGAACTGGCAGTGTTTTTACTCTCACCTATAATTTGGAAGTCCCCGGGTTCCAACAAGAGCAGAGATAGTCTCAGTGTGAAGGACAGCCCCCCCTCCACTGTGCCCAGTCATATCAGTATCTAGACAGAGCCTTTTACACAGTGTCTTTTACTGTTAATCTCTAAGTTTCTCTGATGACCAAAAATATACCCCGGTTATAGAAAGTTTCGTAATTACAGAAATATGTAACAAAGGACACGAAATCCTCTGGCAGTGACACCCCCTGGGGAAACTGCTCTGAAGGAGCAGTGTGTGAATTTGCTTCCAGATTTTTTTCAACATATGTGTTGAATAAGGTTTAAAAGTAGCCTTCTGACTTTTTGCCCGGTAACAGTAGAATTCTCCCACTTTGTCCCTTTCTGCTTGTCCTGGGGACCCGGGGCATGGATGGTATCAGAGAGACGTTTGACCAGAGGACCCACGTGTCTTTCTCCCAAGCTGTTTCTTTGTCTTTCCCCCATGTGCCTTCACCTCTGTCAGCCTTCCTTCTGGAAGCTTTTGTTGGATGGGGGCAGGGAGAGGGGGTGTTGGAGGCCCAATGAGATCGTTGATTGGCTCATGCATGCATTTAACAGCTGTTTGCCAGGACCCGGGGCTGGAGGTACCACAGAGAACAGGACAGATGTGTGATCTGTCCCTGGTTTCCCAGGCAACTAGTGCCACTCTCTTTACCTCTCACCTGCTCGGCCACCCCAGCTCTAAAGGGGGCATGATGAAGAGAGGGGATGGATTCCCCACTGTCCAAACGCCCCTGCCCGTTTCAGATCTGTCATTTCTGAGTGTTTCCTCCCCGCCACCAGCTGACGTCTTCCACCTGCCCCATCTGTGGCCGAATAGTCAGGGGTATGGCCCCTGGTTAGGAGCCATGCCACCTGGCTTCAACCCTTGGTAGGGTGACTGCTGTCCCAGTTTCCCTGGGGCTGAGAGTCGCCCATCCTGGAGCCCCCCTCAATTCTAGGCAGACCAGGATGCCTCTGAATGTGTGAGCTTGGGCAAATTACTTCTCTGTGCTTTTCTCCCCATCTTAACTTTGGCAAAAATAGCTGTACTTACCTCCTAGGGGTGTGGCAAGGATTAAATGAGATAATACATACGAAGTCCTTAGAACAGAGCCTGGCACAGAGTTCACACTCTGCAAGTACTGGCTCCTGTTTTTTTTATTTATTTTTATTTTTATTTTCATTTTATTATTATTATTATTATTCCCCTCTCCTGCCCCGGGTGGAGTCCTGGAGTGTGATCCCAGGGGTGACACATGCTTGGGGTTCAGGAATGGAAGTCCTATGACCTTGGGTTCTGTTGTGTTGCTTCTACTTTCTGTGTGGCCTTTAATAAGCTCTCTAATCATGCTCTGAGCCTCAGTGTGCCTCATCTGCAAAATGGGGATGAGAGAGTTCTACTTCTCAGGATGGCCCCAAGCTCAGTGCTCAACCTCGAGTATATGCCCGCTCTGGGGCCGCTAGGATGCCTGGTCAGCAGACTGGGTCCCGTGTGCTTTGGAACACAGACCTGCTGCCTGGGTGGCCTTTACTCATGCAGAGAAACGGCCTTTGGATGCCTTATGCGGTTTTGTTCTATACAATATGTCTACTTCGTGTGGATGTAAATGGCTATCTTGGAGGTCCCTGGGGATTGCTGAGCACCAAGGCCTGCCGACTGGATGGGGCCTTGGTCTCTACCGGGGACCCAACCCCAGTGATGTCCTCCTCTGGCCTCCTCTCCTCCAGCCTCAGCCATCTGCCGCTGGGCAGCTCCGCCCTGGCCCTGCTCACCCAGGGACTAAGCCACATGAGCGTCCTGCAGAGCCTCCGGTGAGTGGCCCAGTGACCCCATGGGAATGAGTGGGAGGACACACCCGGGGTCTGCGGGGACCGCCCGCCCAGGGAAGCACTAGAGGCATTTCCCTGAGGACCGCCCGTGACTCCCGGGCCTGGGGACGTTGCTGCCCTCCCAGGTCAGTGCCCACCGCTCTTGCCTTCCGCTGCCACCAGCTCCCTCCCGCTATAGGAGTGACCGCCAGGGGCTGGGCCCGAATCCTGGAACAGCCCTAAATGTGCACCGTTCTCCCGGTGTGCTCGTTCACATTTCTGATTCCACGAGCTTGCGCTGCCTAGATTCTGCATTTCTAACAAGCTCCCAAGTAATACCAATCCTGAGGGTCAGTAAGGACAGTATGGTCTCTGACCTGGTGACCTTGGCGTTCTTCCTGTGGGCCCCTGGCCACCTTGATTAACAGATATAACACATTCTGTTCTCGGGATTTTGCAAAATATAAAATGCGGCGACTACAGATAAACCCAAGAGACTTTGTGTCTCCCCGAGTCCCCTCCCCCACGTGGCTGCCTAGAGTGCGTGACAGATGAGGTCAGAGAGTTCTGAGAAGCATATCAGATGGGACTAGGTCATTTCATCCAAAATTAATTCTCCGAAAGGCACTTCCCTAAAGTTTAATTTGTGAAAAGAAGGAAAACAAAACAGCCTTCAGATCCTTGACACAGGGCCTTGACAGTTTGCCTCCTGTGGTTTGTTGGGTTTGGGTTTTCGCTACTCATGGGGGCAGGGCAAGGTCAGGGTGCAGAAAAGGTCAATAAACCGGCTTTATGGAAAAGCCCAGTGTTTGCATTGCTTAGAACACCTGTGCCGGGGAGAAATGATTTGCCTGGATTACGGAGCCCCATGAAACTGGCCATTAGCCAGGGTGGCCCGGGCGTTCCCTGACATGGAGGCTGAGGCAGAGACTGGCCAGACGAAACAGTGTGGCCACAGCTCCTGGGCCGGGGGAGCAGGGAGCTCTGGGCTTGCGTTTCCGCTTTGCCTGGGAGTCACCAGCAGTGCGTGGCCAGTCATGGTTCCTCCCTGGGCTCAGTTTTCTCATCTGGACTCCGGGTACAGTCATTCCCACCTTACCTGTCCCCCTCCCCAACCAACCCCTCAAGTTGAGCATATGGGTTCCTGGTGTGTAAAAGCTTTGCAAACCTCACCTAGCACCTTCAAAGGCCTGGGCCTCTGCTCCTGACCAAGGCCTTTGCTTCTCCAGGCTGAGCAGGAATGGTATTTGTGATGTCGGCTGCCTCCAACTTTTGGAGGCTCTCAGAGCTGCCAGCAGCTTGAAGGAGCTGGGGTGAGTTGCCTCTCTGTCCCCCAACTCAAGACAACTTGGGCAGGGCGAGATGGGAAAAGCAAGGGGATCCTCGATTGAGTATGCTCTGCCCAGCCTCATCCGCGTGCCTTCACCCGCTTCCCCCTTCACAACCCCAGGCCTAGACCGTCAGGAAACCCCAAGATGGGTTGTGAGATTGTGGGCTGCAGCAAGAGGGATTCAGGTCAGACACCAGGGAGAACATCCTGGAAACAGAAGACAAGGGTCGGAAGTCCTCACCTCAGATGGGCTGAGGGGCCTGCCTCAGTGTGAGCTGGGGCCTCTCTCTAGACATCACTACCCCTTCTGTGCTGAGAGGGGGGCTGTGGACGAAATGACATGGCGGCCAGGCGGATGGTTCCAGTCCTCCTGTTGTTCTCTCCCCAAGCTTGAGCCACAACCAGATCGGAGACTTCGGTGCCCAGCACCTAGCTGCCATCCTCCCCGCGCTGCCTGAGCTCAGGAAGATAGAGTGAGTGGTCAGGCCTCCTGACAGGGGCCCTCAGTAGCCATACCGCAGACGGGGAGACCCTGGCCCCGCCTCAGGCTGACCTTCCTGTGCCATCCTCAGTGTCCAAGCGGTGGGGCTGGGTTACGTGCAGGCCCCGCCAGCCGTGGGATCTTCAGCCAGCCCAGGCCCTGGTCTGGTCCTTCCTGCCCCCTCGGGTAGAGAAGGTCTACGGCGGGGGTGTGGTCTCTTGGGGCCCTAGCAGGTGCGCTCGGGTGGGGGGACCTGGGTATCCCAGGGTCTGATGTCCACCCACCCTCAGCCTCTCAGGGAATGGCATTGGCCCAGCTGGGGGAGTGCTGTTGGTGGAGTCTCTCGCCCTCTGCAAGCACTTGGAGGAGCTAATGTAAGTGTGGGTCCTGCTGGCTGCCCTCTGCCCTTCGTATCCCCAAAGCCCTCCTGGCCTTTGTGTTCCCCGGGGCACCCAGGGCAACACGGGGTCTGGAGCCAGCCGGCCCGGTGCTCACCCTCATCTCTGTCCTCTTCCAGGCTGGGCTACAACGTCCTGGGAGATGTCACAGCCCTGAGGCTGGCACAGAGGCTGCCCCACCACCTGAGAGTCCTACAGTGAGTGTCCCTCCGCCGGGCTCTTCTGCACGGCTGACCGGGAGGGGTTCGCAGGCAGCGCTGGGGAATCAAGGCCTCCACTAACGGAACTGCCAGCCCTAGGTCAGGTCGTGGTACGTGCTGGGACGGCCTGCCCCGCCCTGCCCACTCCTCCCCTGCTTCGGGAGCCTGGGGCAGGGTGGTCAGGAGACCCAGCCTCGTCCTGGGTTGTGACCAGCGCCTTCTGGGCCGTGAGCCAAGCCACTACCCATTCTGAGTCTTGGTTTCCTTATGTGCAAAAGAAGTACCATGGTCTGCACTCCGTGTGTCCCTGAACCGGTCTCTGAGGGCGGGTGAGGCAGTGTCAGCAAAGGGCTGGGCCATAGAAAAGCACCGGTTTCTGCCCCGGGCCTCGCCAAAGCCTACCAGCAGCCAGCCCCAAGGCCAGATTGCTAGCTGCTCCGTTTTCCAGGCAAGGGAAGCCAAGCCAAGAGACGCCTGGAGAGCTTGCTTTACTGACACATGAAAGAGCTGGGGGCCCTTACCACCGCCCCCCCCCCCGGAGTCCTGTGTGGATGGGGAGAAGGTTTGGGGTGACAGTGACCTGATGGTCTGATGAGGCGGCCTGAAACAATGCTGAGCGTGGGGGCTCTGGGAAGGCTCCTGAGCCCTACACCTACCCGCCTTCCACTCACCTTCTCCCCTTTCCCCAGCCTGCCCTCTAGCGGCCTGAGCCTAGAGGGGGCGCTGCTCCTGAGCCAGGCCCTGGATGGACGCCCATATGTGGAAGAGATTAGGTGAGTGTTGGCCGTGGAGTGTGGGCAGAGGAGCAGCCAGGGCGGGTCTCGGGGCTCCTCTCACAGGTGTCTCCCTATCTCACAGCTTGTCAGTGAACAGTCTGGCGACAGGGGTCCCACATTTCCATCAGGGGCTCCCACTGCTCAGGCAGATCGAGTGAGTCACCTTTCCTGACCACCTGGGGAGCTGGGGTTGGTGGGGAGGGAGGCAGCGTCTGGCACCTGGGAAGGCTTTTGAAGGGACAGAGACCTCAAGTATAAGGAAGCCTGGGGCAAAAAGGGGCACCTTCCTAAGTCTCCCCCCACCCCCACCCCAGGCCACTCCTTTGCCTCGGGCCCCGACTGCATGGTGGGCAGAGGCAGGCTGGCTGGAGATGCCCCCGACTCAGTCACGCTTCAGCCTGTCCTCTTGTTTGTCCCCAGCCTGGTTTCCTGTGAGATTGACAACCACGCAGCCAAGCCCCTAGCTGCCAGCCTAGTGCTCTGCCCCGCGCTGGAAGAAGTCCTGTGAGTGCTTGGAACAAGCCCTAGCGGGAAAGGGCGGGGGTCTGGGGGCTTGGCCTGGCTGCCCACCTCCTTCCGGCCTAAAGCTCCCCGACCGGTCCCCTATCTGTAAGTGGGGAAGGTCTTAAGCCTCCTCTTGAGGAAGTTTGAACATTGTGGCCATGAGTGATGTTGGGCAAATCCATTCAGCCTCTCCTGCCTGTTTCCCCCACTGTGGGCTGGAGCAGGGCAGGCGGGGAGGTAGACTAGTGGGTCCCTGAAAGCTCTTTGCCCCTGACCTTCCCTTTGGGAGGTGGTTGGGTAGATCACCTCATCTGGTTTACAGAACCTCGATTTATAAACCTCTTGCTCGTGGTGAAGCATGCTCCCCACCAGCCCCCTGCTTATGCCCACTCCCCTCCTGGCAATCAGATACGGTCTGGCCTTGGGCAGCCACAGGGGCAAACCACACTGAGGACTAGCCTGGGGCCCTGACCACACGATGGAAGAAAATGCTCTTTCCTAGGGTATAGGACACAGGGGATTCCAAGAGGGTATTAGGTTTGCATCTTAAAGGGGTTTTTTTTTACATTTTTTATTTACATTTAATTAATTAACATATAATGAATTATTGGTTTCAAAGGTTCAGTTTTATACCCACTGCTCATCTCATCACGTGCCCTCCTTAAAGCCCATCACCCAGTTACCCCCTCCCTCCACCTCCCTCCCCTCCAGAAACCCTCAGTTTGTTTCCTGTGATTAAGAGTCTCTTATGGTTTGTCCATCTTAAAGGTTTTAATCCTTCTCATTACATGACACCAAAGAGAAAGTCTCCAGATCCCTGCTAAGGCATCTTTAACACCTAACACTGGTGATTCTCCTGATTTATTTTTTACTTGATAAGCCAAGAAATAGTGTATATGACCATGGAGCAGATAATTATTTCATACCAAAGGTAAATCAGAGATGAGCCAGTGCAACCTAATTGCTGCGGTCTTGAAATATCACCAGCCAGAGAGTGCTTGAATTTTTTCTTACATTTTTCTTCGTGATTCTCCCTTTGTAACCAGCAGGGGGCAGGCCACAGGCTCAGCATCTTCGGAAGGACGGAGGTTCCGGCTAGAAATGATTACTATTGTCTGTGCTGTATTTGTCGTTGTAACTGCCTTCTGTTTAGGATTGTCAACGCAGGTTTCCCATTGATAGTAGTGATTAGTATTACCTAAGATTAATCTCTTAAAGTAAAAAAAAAAAAAAAAAAAAAAGCAGAGGGGAGGACCACTTTAGAGAAAATGGGGTGCATGGATATGATGCTGAAGGCACGTGCATGGTGGAAGTTTGCATCAGGACGTTGTTGCTGCAGACCATGTGCTCCAAATTCTCTGGACAGCCAGCTCTCAAGCTGTCTGGGTTCTTGAAAGATGACCAGCACAACAAGGGGGTTGGGGAGGGGAAGAGACTTATCTCCACCCTGAAAAGTCTTCCACGCGGGCGCACAAGCACCCTATCAAGTGGCCTTTCTCACACCTGTGTGGCAACCTCCTTAGTCCCCAGCCCTCCGCACCTGCCACCGTGTCTCTACCCCTTGACCTCACTGTTTTCCTGCCACTGACCTTAGGACCCCTCCCCTGCAGGCTGTCCTGGAATCTACTTGGGGACGAGGCGGCTGCAGAGCTGGCCCGGGTCCTGCCGAGGATGAGCAGGCTGAAGAAAATGGAGTATGAAGGGCACATCCTGGGAAACCAGAACTGGGAAGCATGCCAAGGGGAACCCCCGTCCTTGGGAAAACCCAAGAGGCCACTTCCTGCCATAGAGCAGGAACTCACGGAGTTGCACATTCTGGTCCAAGCCCCTCTCAACCTTAGGTCTCCCTGGGCCCTGGCCTTCAGCCTTCCTGCTGTACTGTGTTGGGTTCTGCAAGCATCTTGGCCTGGGGGCGGGGCATACAGGGAAGCCCATCGCCCCCCACTCAAGCCATTTCTCTTTCCCCTTTCTCTGCTATCTATTGAAAAGCTTGGAGAAGAACCAGATCACAGCTTGTGGAGCCTGGCTCCTGGTCGAAGGGCTGGCACAAGGATCTGGCATCCAAGTCATCCGGTAAAAAGGGCTCACGGTGGGGGGATGATGGGTGGGAGGCCACACCAACCTCTAGAATATAAGGGGACTCCCTGTACAAAGAGGCAAGATCTGGCTTGAGGGTTATCAGAGGAGACTTGGTTCTCTCCACCAAGAATTTGGCAACACACAGACCTGGATCAAATCCCAGCTCTGCCATTTGCCAATTATGGAACTTTGAGTCAGCAACTCAACCTCTCTTGACCTCAATTTCCTCATCTGTAAAATGGGCTCAATGATAGTATCAGGGAGTTGTTGTGAGGACTAAACAGTTCTATACAGCACTGAGCACAATGCCTAGCACATAGTAAGCACTTAAAATGGTAGAATCAGAACCACCACATACAGCCATATAGGTTGTGCACTGCACAAGAGCATTGCCTCTGTGGGACACCATTCATATATTGGTATGTCAGATTTCTAGTAAATGGTAGTGAAGTGGCTTGTTCAATAGAAATGAATATTTCATGACAACTTCAGATGATGGAAGTAAAGTGTCATGAAGAAGGGGAGTTTTTCCTTATTTGCACAAACGTGTCATATGAGTAGCCATGCTGGTCTAACCTGCCAGGTAGCTCTGGGCATGGCTCTTCCCCGTCTTGGGCCTGGGTCTCCCCATCTGTAGGGGATGGAGACAAGAGGATGAGCATGCCACTCCTGGTGCTCAGTGCCTGTCTCTGTGTCCTGCAGCCTCTGGAACAACCCCATCTCCCCCGACGTGGCCCAGCACCTACAGAGCGAGGAGCCCAGGCTGGACTTCGCGTTCTTTGACAAGCAGCCGCAGCCGCCTCGGGGTAGTTGAAGGCCCCCCTCAAGATCCTTTGAATTCAGCCCAAGTGAAGCCAACTTCCACTCACCAGGACAGTGGGCTCAGGAAAAGAGCCTCCGCTGGGGGCCCCTGTGTGCTGCCCCAGGAGGGAGGGGCACATTGGTCTTGCTACAGTCTTCAGGAAGGGACCAGGAGCCTCGTGTGGCCAAAAGACTACCCCGTGTTGCATGTGACATGCATGACCAGTCAGAGACATGTCACACAATGAAAGTGTCATGATGTGATGTGTGACACAGAAGATCACATATGGTAGAATTCTCTGTGACATTACATGGAACTTGCCTTGTGGCCTGTGGGTCAGTGGGATAGGTCCTGGTACCACCACGTGGCAGCACACATGATCCGTGGTTCGCATATGACATGTGACAGATGCTCATCTCATAGGACTTATGACTGGCCAGATACCTGCAGGCTGGTAGAAAATCTAATTTATTACTTTTTAAAATCAAGTATATATTTATACATTGCACTTTCAGAGCAGCTAAGCCGGGGAATGTTCTCCACCCAGAAATGGGATGGGGAGAGTGTCCAAGCACTGACTAGCCCAGTGGCCTGAGGGCCAAACCCTAGACTCAGCTATGAGGCTTTGGGATGAGGTCCGTCTTGCCTCAAGCCTCGGTTTTCCCATTTGTAAATGGGACGACTCCCTCCTCTTAAACCCCAGCTTCCAAAGACTTTGGGCCCAGATCTAGGGACGGTCCTCGGGAACGGATGGACCCAGTCTGACCTATGTCCCGGAAGAAGCCTTGTCTAAGGATGTGGGGGTAGGCACTACTGGGATAAACAGGCAAGGCCACTGGGTTCAGACACTACCTCAGCAGGATCCGGGTGAGATCCCAGGGGCTGCGCGTGCTACCTAACATTATTTCCAGAAAGGCCCAAGGATGGCCTTGCCACACTTGAAGCCAAATTTGACCATTAAATGTGGATGGTGTCCCAGCCTCTACCCTAAGTCTGATGTGTGCTGCTAACTCACCAAGGTCCGGAGTGGTTCACCCCCTGCCCCAGGGCCTGGAGAGCAAGACAGACCACAGAGAGGTGAACTGAGAGCAACACTGGCCCAGGAGTCAGAAGACATGGAGTCAAGTCCAGACTCTGTCTCTGCTTGGTCACAGGCTCGTGGGCAAGCTGCCTACCCACTCTGGAATCAGCAGTACTGTGAGAGTATTACAGAAACTCAGAGTGTTAGAACGGTCCTTTGTTTGACTTGCATGCTATTTAAACTCTTTTCGGAATCAGGCATCAATATTTAAAAGTGGGAGCTTTTACATAAATCCAGATTTTCAGCTTTCAGTTTGGCGTTAGTCCCCACATTCCCACTCAAGGGAAATTCGTGGAGTCATTTGACCGTGCCCTTTAGGTATGGCACACATCTCTGTTTGCCACAGTCCTCACCACTCCCCAGTGTGTCCCCTTCTCCCTTTTGCTGCTTGCTGGGTCCTACTGAAGGCCTGGACTCTCGGCCCTGGGGGGGGGGGGGGCGCTGATGGGTGGTATGTAAAAAAACATGGCTTGGGAAGTCAGATGGGCATGGAGTGCACTGTGACTTGACTCCTTGCTGCTCTTCAAAAGCAAACTATTTCTGGACATGAGTTAGTAATCCCCCCTGGTCCCCAGGACTTTTGGAGCTGTCCAGGAAGGATGGTGTACAAAGTTTCTGGTAGGCAGCAAGTACCGGTTACATGCTAGTTTCCTTCCCCTTTTAGGGTTGAATATCATATGAGGTGAAGAGATGCTTGAAATGACAGGAGAATAGCACCCACTCCCTGTCACCGGCCTGTGGGCTGAACAGGTTGATGGCTGGAGAAGCTTTCCTCCAGAGCTTCACCCCGTTGTAAAAAGCATGCAATCGGCGGTGCAGTTACTGCTTACCACCACTAGAGGGCAGGTTGGCCCACTAGTGATTTCCTGAGACCGCTTCCTTGGCCATTGGGCCCAGAATGAGGTTAAGAGTGATGCCAGCAGAGGTTCCCACCTAGCCTAGGACCCTGGGATGTCCTGCCTGCTGGTGGCTTACCTGGGAAGCTCAGCCCTGACCTTTGCCGCCCTCCACGTTGGTCCCCCGGCAAGCATGAGGAGAAAGTCCTCCGGCCAAGTGCCAAGCATCCACACCCCTCAGGAGGACACGCTTATCGGGCCCGGGTCAGGGCACACCTGGCTCCGGATGGTGTCATCCACCTGGTTGTGAGGGAGGGGAGGGTCAGGCAGAGGTTCTAACAAGTGTGCCTGGAAAACTCGAACCCCAGATTCTGTCTTGCCTCCCCCAGGAAAAGATAGCAAGGTGACCGTGGACCCTCGGGGTGCCCCTTCCTACCCAGGGGGCCCTGTGCTGTCTTCTCTCTTTCCCCAGCACTGGAGCAGGAGTCCCTCCAAGCCTGAAGATGACTTGCCCCATGGCTGAGGGAGGAACAGAGCACCAAGCCGAAGCTCTAGGCCAGGTGAAATGCACACCGGGAGGGCCTCGAGCTCGGGGACACTCTCTGTTCATTTGTTTTACTTGTCCCTCCTCTCCCTCCCACTCTGCCCAGGTTCTTAAAAACCCCAAGAAACTTTCAGCAGCTGCCCTGAGATTAACAGTCCCTTCAGCACAGCAGACCCGGCTGGCCAAGCCCACTCACCTTGCCCATTTCATTCATTTTTGTCTTCTGCCACCTGCCTGCTGGGAGGCCCGGACTGCCTTTCTCTCTAGCACGAATGAGGTCCACTCTCCCCACTTCCTTCCTCTGAAGAGTAAGCTGTTTAAATATCTACACAAGGGGCGCCTGGGTGGCTCAGTGGGTTAAGCCGCTGCCTTCGGCTCGGGTCATGATCTCAGGGTCCTGGGATCGAGCCCCACATCGGGCTCTCTGCTCAGCGGGGAGCCTGCTTCCTCCTGCCTCTCTGCCTACTTGTGATCTCTCTCTGTCAAATAAATAAATAAAATATTTTAAAAAAAAATAAATATCTACACAAAACCAACACAATTCAAAGAAAAGTAAGGCTCTGGCCAAGTGAGGAGTGAAATGAAAAGGGAGCCCCCGGGTTCGTGACCCTGGAATGTGATTGGGCCAGTAGGTGTCCATGTCTGTCTGCAAGGCTGGGAGAAGCCCGTTCTGCAACTTTGTCACTTGGCCTCTGTCCTTTCTGATGGGGGTCACCATCTCCCTTCTTGTCCCCACAGGCCTCAGATCCTCCCAAACTGCCCCTTCCGTCCTGTCCCCAAACACACCCATCTGAAATCCATGGCCCAGGCCAATACTTCTCGAATGATAAAGTCACAGTTATGGAAACTGTCACACGCGTGGAATCATCTGGGCATTTTGTTAACATGCAGGTGCCGGTTCAGCAGGTGTCGGGCGGGGCCTAGGATTCTGCATTTCCAAGAAGACCCCCTCCCCAAGTGATGTCTGTCCTGTTGGACTACATTTAGCTTTGGGAGGCTGTCGACCAGGGAGTGGGGCTTACCCTGACTACAGGTTAGAATCACTGGGGGAACTTTTTAAAATCCCTTTTTAAAAAACAGAGTATTGGGGCGCCTGGGTGGCTCAGTCAGTTAAGTGTCTGCCTTTAGTTCAGGTCATGATCCCAGGGTCCCGGTATGGAACCCCACATCAGTCTCCCTGCTCAGCGGGGAGCCTGCTTCTCCTGCCTGCTTCTCCTTCTCCCTCCACCTCCTGCTCCCCCTGCTTGTACTCTCTCTCTCTCTCTGTGTCAAATAAATAAAATCTTTAAGAAAAGAGTATTTCGAAAGCCCCTCAGGCAATGTGAATGTGCAGCCACAGGTAGGTGGGGACTCAAGGGTATGGAGTAAGTGGCTTCAGCAGGGCTCTGCCCCATCCCCCTTCTTTTGTACCGAGGATCCTGGTGACCTTCTCTTTGCAGAGGAGGACACTGAGACCCAGAGATTTTTCCCGACTTGTCCAAAGGCACACAGCTAGTAAGGGGTGGTGCCAGGAATCCAGCCTGGGTGTCGTGACTTTTATTTTCGCTCATTTTCCCCTCGAGTTTCAGTGAGATACACATGACATGCAGCACAGACTGAGTGAAATGATGACCACAATAAGTTAATTAATATCCAGGATCTCCTAGAGTTACAAAAAGAAAAAAAAAGTGAGAAAGAAAAATAATGACTTTTTTTTTTTTTTCCTTGAGAGGAAAGCTCTTAGGATCTACTCTCTTAACCACTTTGAAATTTTTTGCGACTCAGTCCCGCAGGGGAAGACCCAGTTTTCTCATCTGCGCAGTGAGAAGGCACAAGGACCCACTTTTATCAGCACTGAGAAGGTGACCTTCTGGTTAATCCTCCCTCGGGGAGGGTTTTGAACCCTCTGTCACCTGGCTTGCCTGGTTATTGTTCTGTAGGGCTTCCACCATCTGTGACCTCCTCTAGACCCATAGCCATCATCTGGGTAACAATCTACGGCCCACTGACAAAGGAGAAAACGGAGGTCAAGGTCACAATAGCCGGCATTCAGCAAAGCCACAATTCTAATCCTGCACCAGAGCAGGAAGCTGAGGTGGTCCTGGCGGGGTATTTAACGGGTCTGCAGGTCTGTGTGTCCTTCAGGAAGCCCCCCGCCAAGTCTGGAGGGCTAGGAATTCTACCCAGACCTGCTCTGCCCCCAACCCCCCTGCAGGGCCAAGGCCAGGCTGGAGGGCGGTGGCCCCACCCCAGCCAGAGCTGCACATGCCCTCTGGACACATCCCAGAGCTTCCTGGAAAAGAACAGGGCTCCTTTGGCAAAGATCCTCCCAGGGCTGGTCTCAGGAAGTTTTGGAGACAGCTGGTCTGCCTCCTGCTCCTGGCAGCCACCCTGGTGAGGCACTCCGCCCCCACCCCGTGTGTCTCCAGGCCTCTAGCCTCCAGAACTGGTGTCCTCCCTGGCCCTGGGCCTGGGCAACTGTACCTTGTTGCTCATCCCACACAAACTCCAGCCCAGCCCAGCTGCCCAGAAAGTGACCTTTGCCCTGAGGAGGAGAGGACTGAAAAGGAGCTTTCCCTAGAGAACAAAGGCCAACTGGGGTCCCCAGGTTGAGTGCCTAGGACAGAAGCATCCAGTTTCCTGGGCTGTGCCTGTGGTCCGCACCCCCATACGAATATTTCAGCACAAGGTTGGGGCAGATGGAGGTGTCTGGGGCTGGCTGGAAAGGCAGGGGGTGCCTGGGCGTCCTGAGCCTAGAAGCAGGGTTCCCTGCATTACAGCGACCACAACTCTGGAACTTAAAGACAGTCCCGATGTCTAGGAGTGCTTGGTACCCTTCTAATCACACAACGGTCTCTCTGAATTCCCACAAGCATCCCAAGAAGTGGATACCAAATCTATCCTCCCATTTTATTGAGCAGGAGACTGAAACCCAGAGGAATTAATGATCTCACCCAGGCAATAACGGCAGCCACTGGGATTCAAACTCAGAGCCATGACTCCACGCCTGGAATGTGGCTCTGGAGTCAGCCATGTGATCCTCCAGGGGATGTCTCCATCACGGATATGTCTCCGTATCAGCTCCCTGTGTGGCAGATGGTGTTCTCCAAAGACGGCCACCACTGTATCTCCGATAACAGTGACAGTCCTCTCAGAGAGGAGGGTCTATGGAGAGAGCTGGTGACATCGTATGACTTCCAAGGGTAAGGTTCTATAAAAGATAACAAGGCTTCCACCTGGTCCTCTTGGGATGCTCGCTGCTCACCCTTGGAAGCCAGCCGCCATATTCCAGGGAAACCCAGGTCGCACCAACGGTCATGGACCACTCCTGCTGAGGTCCAAGCCAACAGCCAGTGTCAACGGCCAAACATAGGCCTTCTAGAGAACGCTAGCCCCTCTTGTAATCTGACTGCATCTGCTTGAGAAATCCTAAGCGAGGACCACCCCAGCTGAGCCCAGGTGAACCCCCACCTTCAGAGCCTTGAGAGATAGATTATAAGGTTTGGGGGGATTTGTGATGCAACATTAATAACTGGGAGCCCCTCCATCTTCTACCCCCTCCCACACGTCTGAGGCCAGCCAGGGCCTGGTACGCAGTACTCTTTTGGAGTGTCTTAAATTCACACTCAAGTGTAGAGGCAACCCTGGTTGTTCTCATCTATCTGTCCAGACAGCCTGGACTGTGGACATAAACACCCAGACAGCAGGTGTTTCATACACGTGCACACACACAGACACACAAACACACACACTTAGACCTATTTCAGGAAATCAAGGCCTTCTGCTTTTGCAGAGAGTACCCCATGTAGGCGAGGAAAGACTCCCTTCAGCATTGAGCTGTGACGGCCTTGCGTTGTGTGTGCATCAAGTGTAGAATCAACACATGATGGTCAGTTGGCCTTCGTCGGTTGACCTCTGGTCTCTCCTGCTCCCTGGTTTTGTATTAGACATAACATTCATCCCTTTGAAGTCTACAAGTCAATGGTTTGAGTATACCTACAGCTGTGCAACTCCGTCATCTAAGTTCAGGACATTTTAAATCATCTCCCAAGAAATCCCCCCCCCTTTTTTAAAGATTTTATTTATTTCTGCAAGAAAGAGAGAGAGCACATGAGAACAGGAGCAGAGGGGAGGGCAGGGGGAGAAGCAGACTTCCCACTGAGCAGGGAGCCCAAGGCATGCCTCCATCTCAGGACCATGAGATCATAACCTGAGCTGAAGGCTGACGCTTAACCGTCTGAGCCACCCAGGCGCCCAAAACCCTCATTAATAGCAATCACTCCCCAGTATCTCCTCCCAGGCCTAGACAGCCACTAGACTTCCTTCTGTGCCTGAGGACTCGTCTAGTGTGGACATTTCATGGCAATGGAATCACACATATGCACCGTCTTTTGTGACCAGCTCTTTTCACTTAGCATCATGACTTCCAAGTTTGTCCATATCGTACACATGCCACCCCCTTCTATGACTGAATAATATCCCATGGTGTGGAGAAAGCTCATTTTGTTTATCCATTCATTGCTTAATGGACATTGGAGTTGTCCCTACTTTTTGGCTTTTCTGAACTCTGCTGCAGTGAACATTTGGTAGGAGTTTTTGTTTGGACACAGGCTTTCATTTCCCTTGGGTAGATACCTAGGAGGGCAGTTGCTGGGATCCCTGACCTTTATTAAATTCTGTCCCTGTGGCCAGGGATCCAGGATCTTCTTCACCCTGGGCAGACCCAACTACTTCATCCTTTGGGGCTCCTTGGGGAAGTCTGACTTCTGTGGCTGAGTGGGGTCTTCCGGGCCACCCCACCTCCAATCTTTGCACTTTTCACCCAATAATACAATTACCTGGGTCATGGGCTTGGTCCGGGGAGGTGAGGAACTTGAGGGGAGGGACGCTGCTTGGGTTCACCATAGTTCATCCCAGGACCTGCCACTCCTGTGTCTCTGAAGCAAGGAGAGGATTGGGATGCTGAGGGCCAGATCAATCAGGCAAGGCTTCCTGGGGGAGGTGGGGGCTGTCGCTAGTATGTCTATGGATTGGTTTGCCCCAAAGCTGGGCTGAGAGGGCTTTGAAGACTTAGGTGGAGGAAAGGTGAGGAGAGCTTGGAGAAAGGAAGGATGGATGGGGAACAGGCAGGCAGAGAACAAAGCTCAGAGCCCTGGGGTTTCTTAGTGGCCGCCCCTCCAAGGCTGCTAAGTGCCCGTGACTCAGACTGGAGGGAGGTTCACAGGCTGCAGTGTGAGTCTCTTAGTTAACCCTCTCCTACCCGGAACGGAAAAACCACAACCCAAGCACGAGGTCCTTGAGCCGCAGGGCCAAAGGCTTTGGAAGTGGCCTTGAGATCTCCCACAATCTGGTTAAATGGGGCTGAGCCGCCGTTGGCCCAGATTTTGGGGTGTGTGTGTGCAGATAAATACCGCTGAGTGGTCTGCAGCGGGAGCGCCCGGAGGCGATAAATGCGTTTCTTAAGAATTGATGCTTCTTCTAGGGTAAAAGAAGGCCTTCACAGAAAAGGGGGACTCAGGGCCAGGGCCTCAAGGCCCCCCCTTAATTACGCTCCCGCTAACTATCCCCAGGCACCGTTGAAACTGTCTTTATCTTAGCGTCTCTGCCAGAGAAATATGTGTCATCTTCCTAGTGTCTGGCGACAAGAAAATGCGGAGCTCTTTTACTACGGGAGGAGGGGGAGACTCTGCGGTCCTAGCGCGGCTCAACGCAGCCCAGAACCCAGCCCTGCCGCGTACCCCCCGAGGGCGCAGCTCGGGGCCCTGGGGGTCGAGGCCACAGGCGGCGCGCTGGGGCCCCGCAGGCCCGAGCTGAGCCCACCCCTCGGTTCCCGCGCCCGCGGCCCTGAGCGCACGGTGCTCGGAACTCGGAGGTGCCCGCGGCTCGCGGCGAGGCCAGCCAGGGAGGGTGCGAACCAGCCGCGCTCCGATCCGCGGAGTCCCAGCCTCGAGCGTTCGGACCCTCGGATTCCGGCCTCGAGCGTTCGGACCCTCGGGTTCCGGCCCCGGCCGTTAGGCCCCCGCGGCGCCGAGAGCCCGGAGCGCTAGGGCGCGCCAGCCACGGGCTCTGAGCGGCGGGCGGCGGGCGGGACAGCGCTCCCGCTCCGCCCGTGGGGAGTGCTTGCCCCTCCAGGAAGAGCCCGCCTCGCCTCCCCCCTCCCTCCCCACCCCCGCCCCTCTCGGCCGGAGGGAGGAGCCCGAGCCGCCGCCGCCGCCCGCCCGCCCGGGAGGAGCGCCGGACCCCGAGCGGCTGGGAGCGCACGCGAGCTGGCCGGGGCCGCGCGGGCAGCGCCCTGAGCCCGTCCCGCGCCCGCGGGCCCTGCCGAGCAGGGGAGCGCCCCGGGATGTTCCGGCGGCCCGGAGCGCGGGCAGCGGCAGCCGCGGCCGCGCCGTGAGGGCGGCGGAGCCCGCGGGACCCGCGGTGAGTGGGGCCCCGGCGGGCCAGGGGCGGGCGGGGCGCCCTGGCGCCAGAGCTAAGTTCGGCCTTCGGGCTCGGCTTCTGGCGCCAGTGGCTGGC
Organism: Mustela lutreola; assembly: GCF_030435805.1. Taxonomy (NCBI): domain Eukaryota; kingdom Metazoa; phylum Chordata; class Mammalia; order Carnivora; family Mustelidae; genus Mustela; species Mustela lutreola. The sequence goes on along the minus strand of NC_081305.1, from coordinate 26,877,716 downwards.
TGGAAGGAAGCTGGGTTCCGCCTCGGGGGCCGTGGCGCCCCGAGCCCCCGTCAGCGGGGGGCACCCACGCTCGGGCGCTTGGGTGACTCAGCTGCGACCCGGCCACGCGGGGGCGCTCCGGCTGCGCCCCGGGGCAAAGCCGGGAGGGTGCGGGAGGAGGGTGGCGCCCCTCGGGGTTCGAGCCCAGCTGTTTAGGGACTCGCCTACCTTCCCCGAGGAGTCTGGGGGCGTCCGGAAGGTAGAGTCCCCGCCACTGTAGTAGCTGCCGAAGACTTGGGGTCGGGCTGGCCCTTGGCCCCCGCATCCTGCTCTCAACCTCCAGTACCCCCGCCCCAGAGCCCTGCCGGAGAGCCAGCTCCCAGCCCAGAAGAGGGAACGAAGGGAGGGAGTGGAGCTGGGCAGCTTCCCAGAAGTCGAAGTGTGTTTGCAAACTAGTTTTTTTTTTTTTTTCCGCAAAATCTGTCTGGCACCTGTGTGGTTAAGGGGGTGGGGTGGGGGGACATGGGGAGAGAGAAAGAGCGAGTCTCCTGCTTCCTTTCCTTTCTCCGCAGCCCTGCTTTTCTGAGAATAGAGGTGTCTTACTCCCCTCTTCTCATCCCATTCCCCAGCCCCGCCCTCTGCCCCCCCCTTCCTTGGACAAACTCCCCGGCAGGGCCTCCTTTAAGGGGGCTGTGATTTGCCCAAGATCAGGAAGGGGAACTGGAATCCAGGGCTCTGGTAGCCAGGCTCATGCTGATGCCAGTGATTCTCCCAGCCCTGTTATGTATTTGGGGAGAGTGACACCAGCAAGGGATCTGGGAGAATTACAAGCGGCCTTTTGTTTTGTCTGCCCTTAGTTTTTGCTTGCCTTAGGGGTGTGGGCTGTCACCCATGGGTGGAGTGCTTTTTCTGTTCCTTGGGCCCCCCACAGCTTCAGTAACTGGGGGGAGGAACCCCTTTGTAACCTTCAGCAGCTGCTGTGGCCAGTCTTGCTGGGGCCTGAATGGTGAGCTGGGGGACCACTCCTCCCACTCCCAGTCTCCCCCGCTTATCTGTAAAATGGGCTAATGGTCAAGGACCTGTGTGCCAGGAAGGCAGGGTGCAAACATAAGGAGTGGTTTTATTGCAGTACCTCTGGCATAGGGCCCAGTGTGTTCTGGTACTGCCCCAGGCCGGCGGCCCTGCAGGCCTCTGTGGGAGCGGTCCCCCCCGGGGCAGGTCTGGCCAAGGAAAGAACCAGGGACTAAGAATATTGACAAAGGGATTCTCCTTGCCCTCTGCCACTTCCTGTGTGTATGTGCCTTCTCACTCGCTGGGCTCAGGGGTTTTTTCCATCTGTAAAATGAAGCACACTATGACACATTCCAGTTTATAGGGTTCCTGGGAGGCTGCAACCGGAGAACAGGGGTTCTGCAAAGTGCAGTGTGCTTCATGAATGGCATGTGCAGTGTTTCAAGGTACCCCCCACCTCGCCCCGGGGCCGTGAAAAATTAAAAACTCAGGGAGAAGAGGGCCAGGGATAGAGCCTCAGTGTCTCTACCTGTAAAGTAGTAAGAATGATACTCTGTATACCTTTGTCATCTTTTAGGGTAATTGTGTATTTATTTAAAGGGAGTTGTGAGGATTAGACGACAAAGGGGTCATGTGCCATCGTTGTGACTCGTCTGGTGACAAGCACTCGGTCACTGTTAACTGTCAGTGTTGTTATTCCTGGGAATATCCGTAAGCCTGGTGAGGGCATTTAGGATTCCTTCTGGGGTTTTCTCAGGCCAGACTCTTCTCCCTTCTCCTGCATCCTTCTTGGAGAGAAGAGTAAGAGCCAAATGTCAGGCTTCTGGACTGTTCAAAGTGCAGAGTCCCGAGTGGGCAGGTTCTGCCCAACAGAGGAGGACACTGTGAGGGATGGTAGATCTGATTATGTTCCCATTTTAAGGAGTGACAGAAAACAAAGAACATTCTCAGAGCAGGGAGCATTGTCCCCAGGCAAGGTCCCCTACTGAGAAGCCCCCAGCCCCAAGGTCCCCTACTGAGAAGCCCCCAGCCCAGGGCCAGGGTCCCAGCTGCACCGCCCCCCCCCCACCCCCGCCTTCCCCAACCCTTACAGGGCCTGCTGGATCAGGTGCGACCATTTCAGGACTCTAGCCACCTCTCCTTTGGAGACTTGGCCTCAGAAAGGGGGCAGGATCCCCTCCAGTCCTACCCAGTGCCCTGCGGAGCACAGAATGGGGTCCGTGGGAGCCAGGAGGCTGGGTCACCCTAGGATCTCGGCAGGCAGCAGCTGGAGAAGAGGACGGTCATATCCCACCCCCACTGTCCAGAGGGAGACTTGGGTGTTCTGAAGGAGTCACAGCTTCTTGAGGTCCTGTACTGCCTAAGAGCTGGGTGGGGGTCTAAGGTGCGTCCTCGTTCTCAGCCGGCCTCTGCTCCCATGGTGGGGTCAAATGGACTGACTGTGCTGTTCGGTGCTGTTTGATGTTCTGGAGTTTTCTCCGCTGCTCTCTCCTCACCTTCTTCCTCCAGGGTCTGAGATGAGGCTAATTAGCTACTAATTGCTCACTCCCTGGGTATCACCTCGCTTAATTTTTCTCGGGGTGGCATTAACTACCTTCTACAGTCACCTTATTTATTCGTTTGTGTATCTGCTTATTATCTCTCCTCTTCCCAAAGAGTGGCAGCCTCACGGACGGCAAGGACCGTGCCCATCTTGTTCAGGGCCCTCTCCCTGCCCTGAGAGAGGTGCTCCGTAAATACACGATGGATGTCTGGGGCTGCCCCGCACTGTAGCCTCCCGTCACAGGGGCCCGTGATGTGGGCTGACAGAGCCCCGAGGAGTCGTGACTTTGCCCTCTTGCGTCTCTGGAGGCCTTGCTGCTCAGCCTGCTAAGTGCTGGGGGAGCGGCCCAGGGCCGCGGGCTTGCTGATGGACGAGGAAAAGCACGCGTCTGGAGAGGGTGGGATTATTTGCCTGACACCCAAGGACCAGGAGTGGAGGACATGGAGGTAGCCGCTGCTGCCATGGACTCCCTCCCCAGGGGACTGAAGTGTGCTGGGGAGGGTCACCCATTCCCCGTGTGACCTGGGCTACAGCTCTTAACCCCCCTGACCGCAGTTTCTTTGTCTGGAAAATGGCGCTCCTTACCAGGAGCACTCCCTGCTGCTTTCTTCATGGGGTTCTTCAGGCAGCTTTGAAAGGGCTTGTAACCTAAAGAGGGCTGCGAGTCCTTTTCCACCAGTGGCTTTGGGCCCCATGTTTCGTTCACTGTAGTGCTGCCCGGTTGTCACTCAGCAAATATTTATTGAGCAGGTCGTCTGGGCCAGGGACAGCACTGAAGCCAGGGCACCGACATGGAGCTCAGAGTGGAATGGGGGACAGAGAGAGGCTGCCAATGACGAGGCGGCAGCAGGATTTCACATAGTTGGGGCGGGGTGGGTGAGGCGCTCGGTGAGGCGTCAGGGAGGCCATGACATTCGAGTAGACATGCTAATCCATGGCAGTGGTCTCTGGTTCATGGCTGTATCCCGGCTGTGCCTGGTGCCCAGCAGGTGTTCCATGGATATTTTTGAATGAATGAAAGAGGGAGGGTGCCCTAGACAGAGGAGACAGCACAAGCAAAGGCCCTGAGGTAGGAACATGCTTAGTGTATTCTAAGAGCGCTCTTTCTCCACTGGTGGCTCTTGTATCTTGCTGGGAGCTGGGGTCTTCTGGCTTGCACACTGTGCCTGGCTGGCCGCTCCCCGGGATGCAGGAGAGAGCATGCTCAGCTCCCCTCAGATGATGCCATCTGACCCCTCCCTCCTTTTGGGCCGCAGCCATCTTTCCAAGTCACCCTTGTGGCCCCTCGGGGTGGGGTGTGCTTTGCACCATGAATGCAAGGATCTCAGCTGCCTGGTGTCGCACTCTGGTTTGCCATGGACTAGCCGGATGACCTTGGGTACTGTATTAGTTTTCTAGGGCTGCTGTAACAAAGGACCCCAAACTGGGCAGCTCATAGCACAGAAATATCTTCGGTTTTGGAGGCCAGAAGGCCAAATTCAAAGTGTTGGCAGGGCCGTGCTCCACTAAAGGCTGAAGGGGAGGGCGCTTTCTTGCCTGTTCTAGCTCCTGGGAGCTGTGGTAGCATCACTCATTCCTCTCTCTGCCTCCTTCCCTTGGTGCCTCATAAGGACACCAGTCATATTGGATTAAGAGCCCCTCCTCCTCCCGTCTGGCCTCATCTTAGCTAATTACATCTGCAGCCACTGTCTTTCCAGAAAAGTTCCCATTCTGAGGCACTGAGGAGTTAGGATTTCAACTTAGTTTTTAGGGGAACATAATTCAACCGCTAACAGGCAGTTTCCATAACTTCTCTGTGCCTCAGTTGTCCTATGTGTAAAATGGGGTACTAGTGAGAGGGGCCGTGTCCTGGGACTGCAAGAAGGCCACAGTGGGATGCCGTAAGCCTCAGGACAGGACCAGGCACCCTCAGCCTGCACTACTGTTTCCTTCTCAGGGAGGACCCAGAGCCCAGGAGCGGATGGTGGTGCCCTTGACCAGAAGGGCTCACTGGGGAGGGCTGGGCCTGGGGTAGCACCTGCCGTCTGGCTCAGAGAGGCCTATCCCCACTATCAGGCTGAGGGCTGTCTGGCTGAGGGCAGCCCTTCAGTGTGGCAGGGTGTGGGCTGGGCAGCAAGAAAGCCACCGAACTAAAGGACACTGTCAAGGAAAAGTGGGGGAGATCCCCGCGTGCTGAGGGGTGTGAGCAACGGTGTCTCGCCACCCTGCAGGAACCCGTGTGGGGACTTGGACCTGGGTGAGCCCAGGTGACTTTCAGGGTAAATCAGCCCAGAGATTCTGGGGGGGGGGGTGTTGGGGCAGAGCTTGCGACCGAGGCCCAGAGCAGCCCAGGGAAGACTGAGGGCTATGTGTAGACTCCTCAAGACCAGAAGGAGCCCCAGCCCTTCACAGGCAGGGAAACTGAGGCACAGAGAGGGCAAGGAACTTGCAAGAGTTGACACACTTTTGGGGAGCCCCCGTGGTAGTCCCTGGCTGAGCATGGGCACCCCAGGGAAGAAGGAAGGGCCCAGGGCTGCTCCCGTGCCTGAGGCAGCCCCTTCGAATGAAGCCAGGTGGGAATGACTTTGGCTGGTGGCCACCATCACCACGCCCTCTGCCCTCCATTAGCTTGGTTTAGCCTCCGAGCTCGGCCCTGCCGACTCCCAAGGTCCCTGAAGTACCCTGTGCACCCTAAGGTGCATCCACACCCGTCCCCTGTCACGCTTTCTGGGAGGTGGGAGGGGAGCCCGTCCCTTGCCTCGCTTGGTGGAAGAAGGAGCTGAGGCCTAGGAGGGAGGAGGTGGCGGGTGGCAGAAGCAGGACTTAACCCAGCGCCTGGACTCCCGGAGGGGGTGGGGAGGAGCATGGAGGCACCTGGCAGCCTGCTGTGCCCACTTGGGAGCCATAGGCTGGTGAGACGGGCCAAGGCCCTTGGACCAAGGTTGAGCTGAAGCAGGGAGGCCCCCTTCCCCAGGGGCCAGAGCTTGGTGATTGGCGGGAGTGGGGGGAGGCTGCAGTCGGGGTGTGATCTGGTGGAGGCTGGGGGCTAGGAGGCATCAAACCCCTGCTGCAGCTCCCTCTCGGTGCTGTCTGCGGCTATATTTATCCCTGTAATGGCCTAGCTGCCGCCTGTCGGGAGTGCCATGCCTTCGCGGAGGTAGAGAAGTGATTGGTGTTGAGATGCGCCCGCCACCTGGGCGAGAGCCCGGCACACTCTCTGGGGGCCGTGTGCCGCCTGGGGGGAGCGGTGCAGCCCCAGGCTTGCAGGGAGGGCCCAGGGGTGTGAGCGGCTCGGGGCTGGACTCCCCGTTCCCCGCAGAACCGGGGCTGTGGCTGGGGTTGGTGTGTGCCTGGAAGATGGGACCAGACCTGCCTGGAGCCTTTCAGCTGGGAGATTCAGACACAACTCATGATTCTGAGATCCCGGAACTGGCCCGTCGGGCATGCTGAGAACCTATGGTCCCCTTCCCCTTTTCTCACTTTCAGGAAAGGACAGCGACATTTCCTAAGCCAGTGGTGACAGTGTCAGTGCTTCCTGCCCAGGACCAGGGTCTCAGGAGGGGCTTTGTGGAGGACTCCCTCAGTTTTTGGTTTTACAACATTTCACTGAAGTATAAAAATGTCCAGAAATGGAGCGGATGTCCCATGTGTACAACTCAGGGACAGGCCTCCAACCAAAGCATCCATCAGCAGCACCTGGGACCCAGGAATGGAAACATGACCATCTCCAGGGCACCCCCTCCTGTGCGCCCCCCTCCCCCCGCCCTGTTTGGTCACAAGCACCCATTCCCTCACCTGTCCCACCACTCTTCTGACTCCCAACAGCATAGACCTGTTTTTGCCTGTTTCGTTCCCTATAAAGGAAATCAGACAGGACCGGGTACTCCTTTCGTCTGGCTCTGTTTGTCCAGCCCCATGGTATAATCCACGGTGTGGGGGGGCCCGTTTCCTTAGCTCTCCTCCCGATGATGGGCGTTCGGGGTGTATCCAGTTGGGGATCCTAGGAATAGTGCTGCTGTGAGAGTCCTTGTCGGGGGGCCTTTGGCAAACACATGCATGATGTTTCTGCTGGGCATTGCTGGGTCATCACGGGATGTGTCTGTTTACCTTCTGGAGACCCTGCTGTACATTCCTCCAAGGGGGTTGTAGCAGTCCACACTCCCCCACCCCCGGCAGCCTCATCTCCCTCTTGGTATGGTCAGCCTAGGGGTAGTGGTTGGGTGTGAGGGGGACACTGTGGTATCACGGTTTTGCTGAGCTGAGTTTGAAGAATGAAAAAGCCAAGTGAATTAGGGGCAAGGGCACTCCCGGCAGATGGAACAGCATATGCAAAATGACCGAGGCACGCAGACATCCAGCCAGAACTCAATGTCGTGGCCAGTGTAGCTGGAGCCAGGAGTGTAAACGCTTTGTCAGGGAGCTTGGGTGTTGTACTGAGAACAGCCTGGAGCCCCAGAGAGGTTTTTCTCATCTTGAGCCAGCCCCTACAGTGTGTCAGGCCCTTTTTAAAAATTTTTATTTATTTATTTGACAGAGAAAGAGATCACAAGTAGGCAGAGAGGCAGGCAGACAGAGAGGGGGAAGCAGGCTCCCTGCTGAGCAGAGAACCCGATGTGGGGCTCGATCCCAGGACCCTGGGATCATGAAGTGAGCTGAAGTCAGAGGCTCAATCCACTGGGCCACCCAGGTGCCCTGTGTCACTTTTGTACTTTCTAGTTGATGGGTAAGAAAAACTAAGATCCAGAAGAACCAAAGGGCTTATCTGAAGTCATCTTAGCAGAGGCTCTGGGATGCAGACCCTTCCATGCCTCAGTTTGCTCATCTGGAGAATGGGAGTGGTGCTAACACCTCGCTCAAGGATGTCGTGGAGCTGTGGACGACAGTATGTGGACCACACTATGCTCCACACAGGGCTGGGACAGGTGTGATTATTACTCTCAGTTTATCACTACTTCCCATCAGTGCAGCCGGACCTGCCTCCTCTCTACCCTTCCAGCAGGCAGAGTGGGAGTAGGCCCCCCTAGCTCCTACATTCAGGAAGGGCTGACCCAGAACTCTAGCCCCAGCACCCTGTTTTCCTGCCCCATGTGGGTCTCCTGCAGGCTGAAGTTTGTGGTGATGGTTAATTTTATGTGTCACCTTGGTGAGAATGTAGGTATTTTTAAGATGTGATTAACATTTAAAGCAGTAGATTTTTATTAAAGCAGATTATCCTCCATGATGTGGGTGGGCCTCATCCAATCAATTGAAGGCCTTTTATAAAAGCAAAGATCTTCTCCAAGAAGAAGGAATTCAGCGCCAAGACTACAACATAGAGGGACACCCAGCTGGCAGCTATCTCTGTTGGGAGAGCGTGCGGCTCCTGATCTTGGGTCGTGAGTTCGAGCCCCACGGCGGGGGTAGACTTTATCTTAAAAATAGATCTATCCCGCAACGTGGAAGTCTTGTCTAGTTTCCACCCTGCCTGGCCTGCCCTGTGGATTTTGGACTCAAGACTGCCAGTGTCACCTCTGACTGACCTGAATTTCCAGCTTTCCGACTTGTCTTACAGATTTAGAATTTGCAGCCCCCACAACTGCACGAGCCAATTCTTTAAAAGAAACCTCTTTCTCTATATATAGCTATCCTGTTGGTTCTGTTTTCTCTGGGGAAGCCTTATACAGTTGCCATTTGTATTCTTGGATCGTCTCGTCTAGGAAATGGGTTGAAGGAGGCCACTTAGATCTGGACACAGTCAAGACACAATCCGACCCCAGAAATTCAGCTAGTGAAGCCATCAGGACCAGCCAGCAGCGACCAGGCATCTGGTAAACCGAGGGTTCTGGCCAATAGTGTTACCCTCTAGATGGGACATGGCAAACTCAGAGATCTGCGGAGACCTGGCCGGGAGCAGTCCTGGTAGGACCACCAAGTAGGACATGGGCTTAATTACACCGAGGGCAGGCCCACCTAGAGCGCTCCCCCAACCCCCGCCCCGGGACGTGGCCAGCCATGAGGCGGTCATATTGCAAGCTTGGATCCAGGAGCCTGGTGCTCGAAGTGTGGTCTCAGAGGGGGCAGCCTCAGCATCCTGGGGGCTGGCAGGAAACGCAGACCTGGAGGTCCCTCCCCAGACCTGCTGAATCAGAATCTGCATTTTCATGCGATGCCCCACCTAGCTACCCCACGGGCCCCGTGTATACTTTAGCCCACCGCAGAATCACCGGGAGGGCTTGTTAAAACACAGGTTGCTAAGTGCCACTCTAGGGATTCTGACCGAGCAGGTCTGGAGGGGCCCAGGATGGTGCATTTCTGACAAGCCCCCGGGGAGACACTGAGGACCCAGGGACACACATGGAGCCTGGGGCCACCACTGCTGGAGCCTCTGCTATCAATGATCAGACCCCACGGAGCAGGCTTCGCTGCATGGCTGAGAACCCCAAGGCACCATGTGGGGCCTGAAGCCGTTACCTGCTCCCTGGCCCCACCATCCACCACCCTGCCCGCCACTGGCATCCCAGCACCGTGCCTTCCGGTTGAGAAGGGGAACCTAGAGCCGTATTTCTCAACCAGTTTTAACTCTCAGGCCCCTTTGACATAATCTGTACACTTGCAGGTCTCCCGAGGTTTCCGGTCTGCACCACCTGCCCCCAGCCATCAAGGATTGCTGGTAAATAGCACCAGCGATGAGCTGTCATTCTAAGCGCTTCCCTTCGTGCACTCGCTGTCATCATTTCATAGATAGAGGGGGAAACAGAGACCAGAGACATTGAGTAACTTGCCCAGGGACGCACAGCAGGCAAATAGCAGAGCCAGGGATTCAAAGTCCGGTGTCCTGAGTCCAGAGTCTGTGCTCCTCACTGTCGCCAGTAGCGATCAGAGGACTGAGTCCTCTTCCTTGTTCCTGCCACTGGCCAGACTTCATAGAGCATTACTTGCCATAGTGAGCACGGAAAACAGCGTTTCTTTCTTTCATCTTCTAAATATCAAGGTGAACATGCTTTTTCAAGGGGCACGTTGCTGACCTGCGCCTGAAGTCCCGATAGGTGGTCGCCTGGTTACATTTGGCCCATGCTGTCCTCGAACTGAGAATCCCCAGAGTGAGGGCTGCTTCCTCCTGTGGCACCTCATCCCCACCCTTCGTCTTCCATCCCCTTTTTTCCCCAGCCGGCTCCCCCTTTCTCTGGCTTGGCCGTCTACCTCCGCAGCCCCACTGCCCCCCTCCCTGTGGCTGACGCTCTTGGTGTCTCCCCGGCACTGCGTGTCTCTGAGTTAGGACCCCTCCTTGCCTCGGTGTCCCTTCCCTGTCGTGAGTGGGGTGTGCAGCCCGGCTCCTGGGTCCTGAGCCGCTAGGGCCGATAGTGGGCGGAAGGATGGAGTTAGGCAAGCAGGCCTTTGGCCTTGACATCATCCTTCCCTGTTTTAGAGAAACCACTGCCCCTTCTGGGTGAGGCCCTCTCCTGCTGGTCTCTTAAAGCAATCATGAGGGTCTACAGTTTGTGACGTGTGCCAGGAAGACGTGGTTGTGATTTTTCTGATATTAAAGAGTCTGCCTAGTGAGTTCTCTCCCTCCCTTGTTGGTACATACTTATTCAGTACTCATTATGTGTGCTTGCTGCCTGACGTGCTGGGGAAGCAGTAGTAATCCCTCCTTCCTGGACATTACATTCTAGTGGGGGGGGCAGACAGACAATACACAGACAGGTAGACAAGTAAAGTGAGTGTACATTGCAGTGATCTATAAAGGGAACTGCAGGTACCGGGCCGAGACAGAAATCACATTAGCTCGGGCGACCAGAAAAGGCCTCTGACTTCTAAGACCCATCTTGTGAAGAGCAATTCTGGCAGAGTGGATAGCAAGTGCAAAGGCCCTGAGGCAGGAGAGAGGTTGGCGTGTTTACAGAGCCAGAGGAGGCCCCTGTAGCTGGGACAGGCAGGGGGAGGGGGAAGGTGGCACGAGATGGGGTAGAAGCCTGGGAAGAACTGGGGTTTTGTGTGGCCTGGGAGGGGAAGCCACTGGAAGATTTTCAGGTAGAAGTGCGGTAGCATCTGCTTTCCACGCGTAGAGACTCTCTCTGGCTCTGGGTTGCTCAGGGAGATCTGGCTGGGCCAATGCAGTGGAAGTGGGGCGATGAGGACATTGCTCTGCATCCTGGAGGTGGAATCTGCAGCAGGTGTGGGATAGATGGGGGGCGAAGGAAAGACCAAGATCAAGAATGATGGGTTCCTAGGTTTCTGGCTACAACCCTAATGTTCTAGACCCGTGGTTCAGCACAGTTTCCAGATCCTGTCCTGTCCTGCCTGAAGGGCAGGATGCATTTAGGAGCTGGGGCCAGGGGACCCTGGGGGGGCGCTGGGGAGGTGCTGAAGCTTCTGTGTCTCCTTCATTACTCCTCATCGCTGCCCATCAGGGAGTGTTTGTGGAGGAATGAATGGGAATTCCCAAGCCCTGCCCTCTCTTTGCCTCATCTGTAAGAGGGACTGACTACTGGTTTCATATCCCCGCCTTCCAGCAACTTCCCTGGGGATGTGGTCACCCTGGAAGGCCTGTGTCCACCTGGGCCAAGAGTCAGGACTACCTGCAAATGGGCCCTGGTTCCCCATGCTCCCCAGGCAGCCCGTAACCTCAAATTACCTGTGGGGCGGGGGCTACATTAAGGAGGTTTCCACTTGGCCCAGATGCGCATGGCAGGCCCAACCCTCCTTTAATGACACCTTGTCCGTCTGCCCTCCTGCTGGAGTAGGAGGGGAGCCCCCCCCCACCCCCCGCCCCGGCAGAAGCTGTGATTTCTTTTTCCGTTGCGTCAGGCCTCAGGGTCCGGCCCGCCTGCCCGCTGCCGGGCTGGCACAGAGGGGCTCCCTCTGACCCTTGCCTGCCCCAACTCCGGACATCATGTGCTCCCCATTTCGGGGATCCAGAAGCTTCCAGCCAGAGGGTGAGTTGGGGATGGGGGACCTGCCAGCTCCCGGCCTGGGGGAGAAGCACCCTTCCCCTTCCCACCTCTTGCCCACTCTAGCTAGGGCCTCCCGGCTAAGGCTAAAGCAGGTGAAGTCACCATGGGCTCCAAGAACTCGGCCCAGCCTGACCCTCCCCTGGGACCTGGCCCTTTGGGCCATGCCCTCAACCAGGCCAGAGCCAGCATGGGGTAGGAGGAGAGCATGGTGACACTGGAGTGATGATGGTGCCTTGGACGTGGGGGAGGGCAGGGGAGTAACAGCCCCAAGGCGTTCATACACGTGTGTGCCTTTGCCTCTATTCGTCTGGGGCACGCGTAGACACGTGTATGTGACCATACGCGTGTGTGCATGCACAGGGGGGTCCCTGACACGTCTCAGGATGAAAGCAGATGCCTCTGACTTGGCAGCGGGGGGAATGGGGTGTGAAGGGGGCCCGTCAGGTGGAGAGGAGGCAGGTCAGCAGGAACCCACCCCATCAGGGATGACCCCAGAGGTGGAGACAGTGTGACTCCAGAGGAACTAGGGTTCCCTTTGCCTGGGCTGACTCCCCTTCGTTCCCGCCCTAGGTCTGAGTTCCTCACCATGCTCGGCCATCCCCCAGCCCTGCCTGGAAGGCCACCGATGGGCCTGGGGGGGCCTGGAGACCCAGCTCATACCCTGCCTCTGTGGCTTCCTAGCCCTGAGACCTTGGGCAGCTGACTTCTACTCTCTGGGCCCGTTTCCTCCTCTGCAGAATGGGGGTGACTGTGGGAGGCCATGCCACCTCCAGGTGGTTGCCAACACACATGGGCGATCCCCCCGCCACATGGTGAGGTCCATTTTGGACGTCCCTGTCCCCTCCCTTTCCCTCCCCTCAACCCCTCCTCTGGACTGGGTTGAGGATTTGCTCACCCCTGCACCACGGGGAGGGCCACCCAGCTGCACATAGGGAGAGTGAGTGCAGTTTCCCCAGCCCTTCCAGTGGAAACTAATTTTTACAGGACAGGAATAAACCCCGCGGGCAAATTGCAGTGCTGTCCTGATGCTCTGGGCTCGCGTGACAATGATGAGGTTGTAGGACAGACGGTGGGAGGGAGGGGGTGACGGCTGACTCTGTCACTGACCCGGATCCTCCCCCGTCAGGCACGCCCTGGGGTGCGCTGTGTCTGGAGAGGAACAGGGGCCTCTGACGCCCTCCCCACGCTCGCTTAGGCCTCCTGTGCACTGGGGCCTCTGTGTGCCGGCCAGAGGCGGGCGGGCATTCAGGATGTGGGCTGCGGCCGGGGTCAGAGGGAGAAGGCCCAGCCCAGCTGGCCCGCTGCAGCTTGGTCATTCCCGCCTGGCTGACAGCCACCTCCCCACCAGTCTCCCTGCTTCCTCTCCGCAGGAACGTCCCCTCCTCACGGGGGCTAGAGTCAGCCATTCCAGACACTAATCAGATCATGTCACTTCCCTGCTTCAGACCCTCCCGAGACTTCCATCACTTTCAGAATTAAGCCCCTCCTGCCCCCTCTGCCCCCCCAGGACTTGGCTGCTCTCCACTGTCAGCTGGACTGTGAATGCTGAGGCTGTGCTAGGCGGCCTTCTTCCCGTAGGATCCCAGTCCCTGTCGGGGGCCTGGGACCTAGTAGATGCTTAGTAAATACTCTAGAGTGAATGACTGACGATTAGCAGAGGGCGGGTTCAGTTTGTAATCAGCGCTCAGAAGCTCAGTAAGTTGGATCCGCGTCCCCCGCTCACGGGCAGGGCAGGGCTGGTCACCCGCTCAGTAGTGAGGGGTGACATGTCAGTCAAGGAGCTGGAACCTGACCTTTGTGGGTGAGTGGGGGCTAGACTCATCCACACAGTGACAGAGCCTGTGGGAACTACACACGAGCTGTTGGAAATAAGACCCAAGCACTGGGGTCTGGGGAGGGCTATGTCGTGATGTCTCATGGGCAGATGAGGAAACTGAGGTACAGAGGGCTTGTCCAGGAGGCCTTGTTATGGGTAGAGCCCAGAGCTCCTTTCCTCTGCCCCCTGAGATGGGTTTCTCTGTACTTGCTCCAGATAAACTTGGAGAGTAACAGAACTGCTTTAAAGTAAGCACATGCCAGTAATTAGCTGTGACAGTGGAAGGGGTACAGAAGGGCTCTGTACATGGAATTTGGGGGAAGTCATGTGCGAGTGAAAGAGTAAATTCTGTCTTGAGGATAAAGACCAACTCAGGCAGAATCTGAGGAATGTGGAGGGTCTGTCCGTTCACTGATTTATACGCTCATCTTTTTGATTCAACACACATACACTCAGTGCATCCTTGTGCATCAGTCACTGTGCTCGCTAATGCCCGGGATACATAAGATGAATAAGACTGCAATGAACAAAGTCAGATTTCAGATAAATTATCAGGAGTGAGCTTCCTAGGGGCCAAAGCAAAGAGGGAAACCCAAGCTATCAGAGGCTCCACTGTAGCCACAAGATGCCAAAATGTTAATTGCTCAGGAGAAGCCTAGGTTTTCCCAGCAAAACGAACGTCTTACATGTGCGTGTTCACTGTGATCTGTCGCTAATCTGACAGGGGTGACTTGGCCTTGTGTGTGTCTCACACGTAAAGATTGACTGACGCAGATAATAACTTCAAACTAAACCTGCCCACCAGAGGCTCATTTTTCTTCATTCTCCTTTGGTCAAGCTTTTGCCTTTGTCCTCCCTCCATAAACACACCTGTCCTCCCATCTCCCTACCCCCATCCTGAAGGTCAGAGGGTGACACCGCCTCAGGATGGAGTGGTCCAGCAGATGGCTGTACCCTCGCTGATCCCCACTTCTATCCCCCTAGACTGCCAGGAACTGCTGCCACCGCCACCAGACCCCATGGCCTACATCCCTAGTGGGGGTGCCCCGGCAGCTGGGGCGGCCCCCGTGGGCTCCCAGTATTGCGTGTGCAAGGTGGAACTGTCAGTGAGTGGCCAGAACCTGCTGGACCGGGACGTGACCTCCAAGTCTGACCCCTTCTGTGTCCTCTTTACAGAGAGTGATGGCAGGTGGATTGAGGTGAGGCCCCTCCATGTGCTTCTGGGGTAGGTGGAGGGTGGCTGGGTTGCTGGGTTGCTGGGGAGGAACTCCCACTGGATCCTGGGACCTGGAAGGTAGTTGGAGGGTGGCCAAGGGATTACTTAGAAGATTGTTGCTTTTAAAATTGAATTTTAGAGGAGCGCCTGGCTGGCTCAGTCAGTAGAGCAGGCGATTCTTGATCTCAGGGTTGTGAGTTTGAGCCCCGCTTGGGGGTGTAGAGATTATTTAAATAAATAAAATTTTATTTGTTTGTTTTTAAAGATTTTACTTATTTACTTGTCAGAGAGAGAGAGTGCAAGTGAGCACAAGCAGGGGGAGTAGCAGGCAGCGGGAGAAGCAGTCTCCCCACTGAGCAGGGAGCCTGATGTGAGGCTCAATCCCAGGACCCCAGCATGACGACCTGAGCCGAAGGCAGATGCCCAACTGACTGAGCCACCTAGGTGTCCCTAAATAAATAAAATTTAAAAATAAATAAATAAAATGTATGGATGTTACTACTTAAAATGATATTTGTGTTTAAGTTGTGATAATTCGGAGACTTATATTTATACTTTTATTGTTTTATATTGGAATATTTTAAATTAATATAATAATTATAGTTAAAATCTTAGAGTTTTATAAAATGCCTTCTTCCATTTTTTTTTTTAAGATTTTATTTATTTATTTGACAGACAGAGATCACAAGTAGGCAGAGAGGCAGGCAGAGAGAGAGGAAGAAGCAGGCTCCCTGCTGAGCAGAGAGCCCGATGCGGGGCTCGATCCCAGGACTCCGAGATCATGACCTGAGCCGAAGGCAGCGGCTTAACCACTGAGCCACCCAGGCACCCCTCCATTTTTTTTTTAAGATTTCATTTATTCATTTGACAGAGAGAGAGATCACAAGTAGGCAGAGAGAGAGGGAGAAGCAGGTTCCCCGCCAAGCAGAGAGCCCGAGGCGGGGCTCGATCCCAGGACCCTGAGATCATGACCTGAGCCAAAGGCAGAGGCTTAACCCACTGAGCCACCCAGGTGCCCTGCCTGCTTCCATTTTTATATTATTTTATTATTTTTTAAAGATTTTATTTATTTATTTGACAGAGAGAGATCACAAGTAGGCAGAGAAAGAGGGGAAGCAGGTTCCCTGCTGAGCAGAGAGCCCGATGTGCTCAATCCCAGGACCCTGGGATCATGACCTGAGCCGAAGGCAGAGGCTCAACCCACTGAGCCACCCAGGCACCCAGCCCGCTTCCATTTTTAAAATAACTTTCCACATTTACTCCTAAATGAACGCACAGTCAGTGAGGAGCTGACAGAGAAATGGGGAATTCAGGCTTTGGTCCCAGAGCTGGAGCCTGACCCAGGTCTGTCATTCCCTGCTGTGTGGTATTGGGCAAGTGGCTGTCCCTCTCTGAGCCTGTCTCCTCATCTGTGAAATGAGGTGTTTTTTTCTTCCCCTGCTTACCTTGCAGAGCCCCAGAACTAGGCAGGTGGATGGTACCAAGGACTTCTGAGCTGCAAGACCTTGGCCCGAGGGCTGGGGAAAGATGCAGCTTGAAGACGGATTTTGAGAAATCCAAACCATTAACACTTTCAAGTCCTAAAAGTTGCTTTGTTTTTCCTTTTAAAAGGGGTCTGTGTTCATTGTAGTAGATTTAGAAAAGACAGACCTAAAGAAAGCAGAACAGTGGGAAACCTGCATGTCAGAGAGAACTGGTCAGCGGTTTGGTGTCTAGCCTCCGAGGTAGTTTTATGCGTGTGTAAAATTTCCAGAATATGTATCTGTGTTTAATAGTTCTTCAACTGAGCCACAGTTAGGCATCCCACCAAGCAAACTGTGGCTTACAGGAAGTGTCCACAGGTGTTGGCTCCTTACGATGCCAAGGAAACGGTGCTGAGGTTGTTGACCCATTTTACAGAGGGACATCTCAGGCCCGGAATGGCACCCAATGCATTGGTAGCACAGCCAGAAGTGGGAAGGGGTGGAGGACTGAAGCCAAGTGCCTGGGGCATCCTGGTCCCCTCTGCCAGGTCTCTGGAGCTCCCCCCACCCCTCAGGGAATGGTGTCCCCCCCCACTACACCCCACCCCTGGACAATCCCTCTCTCAGGGATTGTCCAGGCTGGCTGCCCTTGCTAAAAATAGCCCAGGGCCAAGACCTCTTCCATCCCTGCTGCTCCAGCCCTCGGAAATGGACAGGGTGGGAGGAAAAATCAACATAGCCCGGGCCCCAAAATAGACCATCACCCGGACTCTGCGGTTTGGGGCCTCCCTGTAGAGAGGCCGGGAGGCGGGGTTCCTGTCCCAGCCCCACCACTGACCCACAGGACAAGGCCCTGCCTTTACCCAGTAGATGGGGGGGTATTGGGCTGTGCAATGCCCAGGTCCCCTCCTTCTGTCTCTTCTGCCTCTCAGTTTCCATGTAAGATGTGGCTTAAAAAAAAAAAAGGGTTCTTCCAAGATAAAAAGGATGGAAACCACTGAGAGTTAAACCCCATTGTTTTACAGAACTGGAAACTGATGGCCTGAGGGGAAAAGTGGCTTATTGTCTGTCACTTAACCCAGGCAGACACATGCCTAGAGCTCTTCCCCCAGTACCTGGTATGGTGCCAGGGCCAAAGAGTTCAGAGTGTCAGTGTTAGAGTCAGACCTGGGTTCAAATCTTGATACTGCGCCTTTAGCTGTTCAACCCTGGGTAAGTCCCTTAACCTCTCTGTGCATCAGTGTCCTCTTCCGTGAGCTGGGAGTAGTACCTGGCCATGCCTAGTGTTCAGCCAGTTTGCAGAACGATTCCGGGGAGCCTGGGAAGGCTCGAACCAGCTGCCTGACTCTGGCTTCTGTTTCCCTGCCCCTCTGCCAGTATGACAGGACGGAAACCGCCATCAACAACCTCAACCCCGCGTTCTCCAAGAAGTTCGTCCTCGACTACCACTTTGAGGAGGTGCAGAAGCTCAAGTTCGCCCTGTTCGACCAGGACAAGTCCAGCACACAGCTGGACGAGCATGATTTCCTGGGCCAGTTCTCCTGCAGCCTGGGCACGGTGAGCTGGGGGGGGCCAAGGGCAAGGCAGTCCCCACCCCCGACATCACGCTGCTCCTAAGGCCAGGGCAGTCCCTTGGAGCGAGTCTCCCCTGCCGCCTGCTTTCCCTAGCCCCATCTTCCTGGATGGCTTCCAAGGAGGCCCTGGAAATGCAGCCAGCCCTGGGGGCCTGCAGGTACCAAAGGGGGTCAGTGGCCTCGTGATTTGGGGCCAGGCTGAAAGAGTTCTCATCAGAAAACACAGCACCCTGCCAGCCAGCTGTTGCCGCACGGGAATGGGGACCCCGCGTGGCCAGAACTAAAGGTTCTTTTTTTTTTTTTTTTCTTTTTTAAAAGATTTTATTTTTTTATGTGAGAGACAGAGAAAAAGCAGAGCAGGAGTGAGAGAGCACGAGCAAGGCCAGGGGCAGAGAGAGAAGCAGATTCCCCACCGAGCAGGGAGCCGGACGTGGGGCTTGATCCCAGGACCCTGGGATCATGACCTGGACCAAAGGCAGATGCTGAAGTGCTGGGCCAGGCGCCCGGAACTTGTGATTCTTAGAAATAGATCAGATGTCAGACGGAACATCTGCCTGGCAACAAAGGCAGCCACAGGAGTCCGTTTTGGTGGCTGGCTTACTGTGTGAACTCGGGCAACTTCCTGTCCCTCTGGGGGCGCCACACTCCCCCGATCCCGCTGCCCCACTGCGTTCTTGGTGAGCATATGGAGTCGGGGGGTTGTGGGGCTAGGAGCCCCTCGTACTAACCATCCTGATGGCTGTGTGTCCTTGGGCGAGCCCCACGCCCCTGAATGTTACTTGGGGCTGATGATGACCACCTAGCTATGGGGCTGGTGGGGGAAGTGGGCACACTGAAACGGCCCGGACCTTCCAGGAGAGGGGATGGAACAAGCCAGGGCTGACCACTGTGAGAGAAACAGAGGGTGTCCCTGGGCTTTCCTGCCGGGGGTCTCCACTCTCCAGGGGTAACAGGGAAGGGGGGATGCTGCAGGGTGAGTCGGCTTCCCTGATACCCTCGCAGCCACCCCTCACCTGGAGAGAGGAGCAGGTGGCCAGGGCCTGGGGAGAGCTGCAGTTTGGGAGGCAGGGGCGCGGGGGGGAGGGCTCTGGACGGGATTGGAGTTGGGGGGAGGGCTCTGGATTAGAGCAAAGGCCCCAAGGAGCTTCACATGTGCCAATCCACAGTCCAGCCTTTCTCAGCTCCTGGTCTTCCGGCACCCTTGGGCACCGCCAGGGGCTGCATCCACAGGGCAGGGGAGCCAGCGATGGGCAATGAAGGCATAGAGCAGGTGGTCAAGGGCGAGTGTGGCCTGGGGAGGAAAACCAGCATGGGGGGTGGGGGGCATGGGAATGTGCAGGGAGAAGCACAAACACTGGCATCCCCCGCCCCCCCGCCAGAAGCTGAGAACCAGGGTGGCCTCTGGAGAGTGCGGGAATGGGGTGTACAGAGACGGTGGAGGACCGCTCAACACTGTGTTCTGCTTTCCCCTGTCTATGCGGTCTTGCTGGCTGAGCACTGTGTGAATGTCTTCCATACATGGAGCATGAAAATCTAAGGGGAGTCAGGATGTGACCTCCATCAGGAATTGCGCCCTGTGGGGGTGGGGGGGAGTCTGTAGATGGCTTCAGGGGAAGCTGTGAGGGGGCTCGACTCCCTGCGGTACCTCCAGAGGTGACCCTTGCAAGAGCCTTGGGGGGTAACCCAGTCAGTGGGGGTGGTACTGAGGGGGATTCCAGGCCTGCTGTTGGCCCCCCGGGCAAGTGTCTTAACCTCTCTGGGCTGCCCAGTGGAGTTAGTAATGGTTGGTGGCTGCCTTGCGGGAGGACAGTCACGTGAGGGGGGAGCTGTAGCCTGCGTGCTTCCATCTGTGTGCTGTTAGTGGTGCCTGCTGAGCGGTTTTCCTCCCCACCAACCCTCAGGAGCACCACTCTCCTCTCTCCCGCCCCCCCAGATCGTCTCCAGCAAGAAGATCACTCGGCCTCTGCTGCTGATGAATGACAAGCCTGCGGGGAAGGGCTTGATTACGGTACCAGCCCCCTCCCGCGCTCCACACCCCTCCGCCTCTGCCCGCTGCCCTCCCCCATCAATGGGCTGCATCCCTGGCAGATAATCACCAGCTTTGTTTGGAGTAAAAAGGCCCAACTTACAACTTAGCAACAGGTCTCTTAGCAACGGGCTCCTGGCTCCACAGATGATGTATTGGGGGCGGCCAAGCTGGGAGTAGGGGCTTGCTGGAGGCCCCTGTGGCCTCTTCCTTGTCCCCAAAGGCCACCAGAGCCCTCCTGTCAGGCCCTCCCTTCCTGGCCCTTGCTTGCCCTCCCTAGGGGGTCTTTGAGAAGCATGTTGCCCCGCCAGCCCCTGGAGCTCTGTTTATGGTTGCCAGTGATCCCAGCCTCATGTGCACCCTTTGGGCTGATAAGTCCTGGGTCCTTGCAGACTCCTCCAAGGCCGGAACCCTGTTTTACAGACGAGGGACCTGGAGCCCAGAGAGGAAGTGGGGCAGTTAGGCTAGTGAGGCTTGGCCAAGGAACTAGGCTGGAGGGGGGAGGCTGAAGCGCTAAGTGCTCATCTGTAGTCCCCCCACTGCTCTGGGGCCTCCCTGGCTGGTGGAGCTTTGCATTCAAGGCTGGGATGAACCCCACTTTGCTTTACTCTCTGGGTTCCAGGAAAATTGAATTTTTTTTTAAGATTTTATTTATTTATTTGACAGATATTTCAAGTAGGTAGGGGGGTGTGGAGCAGGCTCTCCATTGAGCAGGGGGCCTGATGCGGGGCTCCATCCCAGGACCCTGAGATCATGATCTGAGCAGAAGGCAGAGGCTTAACCCACTGAGCTACCCAGGCACCCCCAGCAAACTGAATTCTTAGCATACCACACATATCCCAGATCTGATCTTCATCCACTGTTTCTGCCACCTGGAATGTTTCCGCCCATCCCCCACCCCCCACTTCTTGGGGTTCAGAACCTCCCCATCTATATACCTTCACTAGCCAGCTCCCTTCCACCTGGAAGCCAACCCAGCAGCTCCCTCTCCCCCCACCCCTATATTGCCACCGGGCCACCCCAGACCTCAGTTCCTTCCTCTGTGGAATGGGGCCAATAATAGGACCTCGCAAGGTTATTGAGCAAGGTTATTGAGCAAGTCTCTGCTGGAGGAAAGGAAGGGGAGCCTAGCATCCAACCCGGCTTCTGTGTGTGGTTCTGGAGGGTCCAGGAGCTTGTAAGTGAAGCTGTCCTGCAGGTGTGAGGGAAGAAGAAGCCTGAGCCGAGAGAACCCAGCCCACTTGTGTTGCATTGGGCCCGAGGGCTTTCCCTGCCACTCTGTGGGGAGGGGTGAGAGAGGCCCAGAGAAGGCAAAGATGGCCCCAAGGTCACCCAGCTGGTCCATCCTTGGCTGGCTTGGAGCCACAGGCCTATGGCCGAGGGCGAAGGCATGAAAGACAGATGGCAGTATGAGCTGACCGGACAGCAGAGGGAGCTCAGGTGACTCCTGTTGCTGCCTTGGGCCTCAGTTTCCCCAGCTGTCCAGTGAGGTTCCTGGAATACCCTGTGCCTTGGTGTTTTGAGGTGGCTGTGCTCCCGGGGTCTGGAATGGGGGCCCGGAGGGCCTGTCAAGCTGCTCCCTGGCCAGCCCTTCCCAGGGTTCAAGACCATCTCTCATGGCTGGTAACGTGTCCTCCCATCTTGAGCCACACGGGGTCACTTCTGATTTCTCAGATTCACATGGATTACCCCATTTTCCAGAAGGTAGACATGGAGGTTTTGAGAAGACGAGAGAGGCACATCCAGGGTCACGTGGTCCTACCCCTCTTCTCCTTCCCCTTCCCAGCCTGGAGAGCTGACCCCTGGGTACCTCTGCTCACTGCCTGGCAGGATGCCAGGGGGAGTCCAAGGGGGCAGGTCCCGACCCTCACATTCCTCTGGCCTCACAGATTGCCGCCCAGGAGCTGTCGGACAACCAGGTCATCACACTCAGTCTGGCGGGCAGGAGGCTGGATAAGAAGGTGAGGCAGGCGAGAAGGGGGTTTGCCATCAGGGAGCGGTATCCATCCCCCAGCCCAGGGTTGTGGGGCCTTGTCCTGGTGCTTCTGGCCATCACGTTTATCGCCCCCCATCCAGCAACAAGTCCATAGCTCAGGCCATCCCAAATTCGGACCTCTTTACCACTGAGGTAATGAGTTTGCCATTATTTAGAGGTGTTCAGGACATAACTGGCAACCCAATCCTGAGGACTCCCTATCTCAGTGTAGATGCTGGGGTAATTACAGTAACCTACAGGGCCCCAGTCGGTGTGTCCTTGGCACCCCCTGACTTCATCCCCTCTGCTTTTCCCACCTTCATTCTGCCTCAGCCAAATCAGCCTCCTTGTTGTCCCAGGATTTCACCATGCACCTTCCTGCCTCAGGACCTTTGCACTTGCTATTCCTGCTGCCAGGGATGTTCTTTTCCCTAAATATTCCCCAACACCTCTTTTTAAAGATTTTATTTTTATTTATTTGAGAATGAGCACAAGCAGGGAGAAGGGTATAGGGAGAGGGAGAAGCAGGCTCCCTGCTGAGCAAGGAGCCCCATGCTGGACTCAATCCCAGGATCCTGGGATCATGACCTGAGGTAAAGGTAGACATCTAATGACTGAGCCACCCAGGAGCCCCTCCTGAAACTTTTTTTTAAACTTAAATAAATAAATTTTTTTTTTTAAAGATTTTATTTATTTATTTGTCATAGAGAGAGAAGCGAGAGAAAGCATAGGCAGACAGAGTGGCAGGCAGAGGCAGAGGGAGAAGCAGGCTCCCCGCCAAGCAAGGAGCCCAATGTGGGACTCGATCCCAGGACGCTGGGATCATGACCTGAGCTGAAGGCAGCCGCTTAACCAACTGAGCCACCCAGGTGTCCCTTAAATAAATAAATTTTTAAAGGACATTATATCCTGGGCACTGGGTGGCTCAGTCAGTTAAGCAACTGCCTTTGGCTCAGGTCATGATCCCAGGGTCCTAGGGTCGAGTCCAGCATCTGGCTCCCTGCTCAGCAGGAAATCTGCTTTTCCCTCTGACCCTTCCCCCTCTCACGCTTTCTCTCTTTCTCAAATAAATAAATAAATAAATAAAATCTTTTAAAAAATAAATCAATAAAGGACCTCCTGTCCTTTTTGTGCCATGCTGGGATAATTTCAGTTTTTCAGATTCTCGCTAGAGTAAATTAAAATCACATCCTGCCTGGGCGTCCCTGGGCACTGGGAACCACCACCCTTTTGAAGTCCTGCCCCATCTAAGTTGTAATGTCTGTAGGCTCCAGGTCTCGGGGTCTCTGAGCACAGGCTTTGGTAACCCCAGGATGGGATGGGTTCTCCTGCCTGAGCCGGTTGGCCCCAGGGGGCTGGCGCTGCCCAGGGCTCCCACCCCTGACAGGGGGTTGGGGGAGGCAGCGTCCCCCACCCCTCGCCCTGTCTGACTCCAGTAGAGCTGTGCCTCCCTCACCCGCATCCTCCTGCTTCCTGCAGGACCTCTTCGGAAAGTCAGATCCTTTTCTTGAGTTTTATAAACCGGGAGACGACGGCAAATGGATGCTGGTTCACAGGACTGAGGTGTGTGCACGGGACTCTGGGGGGTCTAAGCCAGAGGCCCTGTGGTCTGAGACCGCCCCAGGTCTCAGAACAGGGCTGTGAGGTCACTACCACACAGGGAACAGGGAAAGCCGTGAAGGTGCCTCAAGGACTTGCTCCCTCCCTGCTCACTGCCATGCCCAGGAACGTGGCTATGGGCCTCTCTACCTTGCCACCCCCATGGGACTGGCCCAAGCCCAGAGCTCTGCTGCCCTGGGCCTGCGCTCACGCTTGGCCCTCCCCGTGCTGTAGGTGATCAAGTACACGCTGGACCCTGTGTGGAAGCCATTCACTGTGCCGTTGGTGTCCCTGTGTGATGGGGACATGGACAAGCCCATCCAGGTGAGGGAGCCCTGCACCCCACCCCGCCAGCCCCAGTCTCCCAGGCTCTCCTAGGCTTTCTAGAGATGCCTTGGCAAAACTCTTTCTTCTTAAGGTGGAGAGAACCCAACCTAGGTAGCGGGGAGAGGCAGGGGACCTGGGCTCTCGTCTCACACGTGTCTGACCCTCTGAGCCATCGGGGCAAGGACCCTGTCTCTGTGCGCCCTTCTCTGAAACAGGAGCAGAATGACTACCCAGTTCTCCCCAGAGGGCTGCAGTGCTGCCCGCTGAGACGGCGAGTGTGCAGGCAACCAAGGGTTGTCACTCTGATGAGGACAGTGATTACTGGTCTCTCTGGAACCTCGGTCCCCAGGCACTGTGGCTGAGAGCAGATAAGGGAGAGGGAATCAGGGTGGGGGCAGGGATCCCTGAACAGGGTACTAGGAAACCTGAATCCTAGTTCTAGGTCTTCTGTTGCTACTGTGAGACTTTGGGCCAGTGCTTCCCTCTCGAGGCCTCAGTTTATCCATCAGTGGAATGGGTGTGATAATTCCTGCTTTCTTCCTGGGAGTGGCAGCTAGATTAGAGAGGATGGAAAGCTAGGATTTTTTTGTGCCCATCTCAAGGAAAATAGCAGTCTGAATGCCCCTAGGAAGGGCCCCAGGCCATGGCCCACCAAGGCAGGTGGGCCACAGCTCCAGACAGATGAGGAGCTGAGTGACAGGTATGTGCGAAGTCAAGCTTCCTGCTCCAGAGTGTACAACCTCCATTGCTGGGGTGCTCCTTTTCCCAGCAATCACGGAAGGCTTCCTGCAGGAGGCAGTTCAGGAGCTAACGGCATCATTCCAGGCCAACAAGGCAGATGGTGGAGAACAGGGGGAGGGACCAGCAAAAGGAAGATACGGGGTTTGCCCAGGCAGTTCTGAGGGGCTGCTCTGGGGTGACCTCACTGGACCCACCCCAGGTCATGTGCTACGACTATGACAACGACGGGGGCCATGACTTCATCGGCGAGTTCCAGACCTCAGTGTCACAGATGTGTGCGGCTCGTGATGGCGTCCCGGTGAGATGGGCCCCTGTGTGTGACCCTGAAACCTCAGCAGGGGATGGGTGAGGGACACAGGCTTAGAATTGGGCAGACTGGGGCTCAGATCCCACCTCTCTGGCTGTATGACCTTAAGTAAGACATCCAGTTTCTGAGCCTCAGTTTCCCCATCTGTCAAATGGGGCAGAGGGGAGAGTGGGAAATAGATGTCCATTTAACTCACCGCAAGAAGCTGGACCCTGGGTAATGGTTCTGGGTGTATGAACGGACGTGATGTGGATGAGTCAACATCTGGGGTAGGGGGGCAGATGGAGGGCCTCCTACCTCGGGTAAGCACAGCTCCGTGTGAGCCTGAGGTCACCAGAACCTTTCTTGAGTGTGGACATCTAGGAAGGCTTCCTGGAGGAGGCAGCATGCCCCCTGGTCAGCACTGTGGAGGGGATCCTGGGGCCCAGGAGAGGGTCCGTCGCCCATAGAAGCCCCAAGCTGAGCTTCTCTTTCTCTTATGTTTTCCAGCTGGAGTTTGAGTGCATCAACCCCAAGAAGCAAAGGAAGAAGAAGAACTATAAAAACTCAGGCATCATTATCCTGCGTTCCTGCAAGGTGAGCCAGCGGGGTGGGCCCAAAGCCGGGGCCTGGCTTGGGGTGGGGATCATACAGGGAGCTGTTGCCACAGAAGGTATAGACAGAGCATTGGGTGTGGAGCCAGCAAGGCCTGGATTCAAATCCTGGTTCTGCCACGTCCTAACCCTGGGATCTTCTGAACTTCACCTCTTGGGGCCTCAGTCTCCTCCTTATCTGTAGAATGGGGATGTTAACAAGGTAAAAAGCAAAGGTGAAGGGTTAGTCTCTTGTGAGGTTCAGGAGGGCATGAGATGACCTTCCAGGGCCTCTCCTGGTTGGAAGGTAACTGCTTCCCATGCTGGCAGCTTGCCCGTTGCATGTCCGGCTCCCCAGGGGCAGAGGGACATCTGGCAGGGGCCCAGCCACCGAGGGCTCAGGTCGCTGTGATTCCTGTGCTACAGCTGGGGCCTCTAAGGCCTGGGAAGGGAGCGAAGTTCACAGCAGCGGTGGTCATGGCCATCCCTGGATGCCGGGTAGCCAGCATCTGCTGGGATCGGGCAGGTAGCCCAGACTGGGGCAGCGAGTCCCCACACCCTCCCCGTGACGGCTGCCGGCCCCCGAACCCTCAGGGCCTCCGTGTCCTGGTCTGGCGACTATGTGCGGTCTGCCAGGGGCTTCCGTAACCGCTTGCTCAGTGAGGTCACAACGCCAGAGTGCCCTGGGAAAACTAAGCTAGCAGCTGGCAGCATCGTGGTGTGGACTCCTCGTTCCTGAAGCTTCTGTTACTCCTGTTCCCTTTCATGATTTTTGTCACCTGCCTGCTTTACTACTTTTTGTGATCTGCCCTTCTCCCCCCATCCCATTCTTGGTTTCTTTTTTTTTTTTCCCCTTAAATACATTTATTTTGGAAGGAACCCCCTTATAACTCCACCCAGATGGGAGGCCAGTATCCCTCCCAAAAGGAGCAAAGACCATCAACACAAGCAGAGTGTGTTAGCATCTTACCACTTGATAGTAGAAGGCCTCCGCGTGGAGGCCTGGTCTTTCCCTACTCAGGGTGGAGGCCCTTCAGGGCTAAAGAGGGCTCTCAGGACTGAACAGCAACAAATTGAGACTTTCTCTGCCATGTAATTGGTAGGTACCATGGACACTAAGCCCTGGGACCCTGCCTGGAATGAGCGTGTGTGTGTGTGTGAGAGAGAGAGAGAGAGAGAGAGAGAGAGACCCACCCGCACGGTTGATCTGAGGACTTTGTTATAGAGAGATCTGCATTTGGTTGTAATCAGCCCAGGTCTTCTCTTGGACTCCTTGACTCTACCAAGGTTTAAGGCCCCAAAGCAATCAGCTCCCCCAAGGTCATTCTTGGGAACTATGGCCAGGTGGAGGGCTAGCCCTCGGATACAGGCCAGGGACCCACTGACTCCCCTGATTCCTTCCAGATCAACCGGGACTACTCCTTTCTGGACTACATCCTAGGAGGCTGCCAGCTCATGTTCACTGTAAGGCTCTGCCTGCCACCCCCTGACCCCCACCCCCAGCCCAGTGAGGGTCCTCCCTGAGGGCTTGGGCCACAGCAGGAGGGACTGGGGTGAACTTCAGGAAGGACTTCCCCAGGGCAATGGGAGTGTGTGGCCCAGAGGAGAGGGCAAAATGGCTGAGCCTGAGTCAGGCTTCACTGCAGGTCAGGGCATGGCTGCCTACCTCCCCGCCTTGCCTCACCGCTGTCCGCCACCCTCTCTCGATCCCGTGGGACTGGAGGTCCTCTGCATGACTCTGTGGAGTCAGGGGATTGGCCTTGTTGACCTCTGTGGGGCAACCACTGCCCCCTCACACCGAGAGGCTGGGCCCTCCTGTTCCTTCTGCATATATTTTCAAAGGTTCACCAAGTGGATACCAAGCACCTCTCTGTGCCTGACCCACCCCACGTGACCACCTTCCAAGGTGGCCATCCCTCTCCCTAGAATCCGCCCCCACCCCCGTCCATCTGTGCTGGCCTTCCAGGGGCTGTGCTGGAGTTCCCTGGGGGCTGAGAGAGCAGATCTCAGCCTCAGACCCAGGGGAACCCCTTCTCTGGTAAGGTCTGCCTTGCCCTGGACCTGGCTCTTGGGGCATGTGTGTTGCCTTAGTGAGCACCCAATCTGGGAGATGGGCACTGGCCTGCCAGGCAGCCCCAGGGCCCAGGGCCCCTTGGGGGTCTGAGGGGCAAGTGGAGGTGGCTTGGGGTGGGAGTAAGGTACCTAGGAAGGCTTCAGTGGGACAGCACCAGCTGAACTGGGCCTGAATGATAGAGGAGAATGAGAGAGGGAGAAAAGATGGCCTGGCTCTTTAGGTAGAGGGAACCTCACAAATAAAGGCCAGGAAATGGAGCAGTGACAGTGAGGGGAGCAAAGGAATTTGGGATTGTGAGTTGACTTTGTATCACATCAGGGTAATAGACTTCATGCTTGGGCAGTAGGGAGCCACAGACAGCATTAGAGCTAAAGGAGTGACGCAGTTGCCAGGTTTCAGACCACCTTATGGAAGGGTGGGTTGGCACAGGGAGATGAGTGGCTTCCCATGTCCCGTCAACCTCTATTCCCTGGGGATGATATAGGAAGCTGGCGTGTCTGGCCACACTCTGGCCTTTTCCCCCTACTCTGCAGGTTGGGATAGACTTCACAGCCTCCAACGGGAACCCCCTTGACCCTTCCTCTTTGCACTATATCAACCCCATGGGCACCAACGAGTATCTGTCGGCCATCTGGGCTGTTGGGCAGATCATTCAGGACTATGACAGGTAAGCTTGAGGAGGGACTCCGAAGGTCAGCTCCAGCTCCATCCAGCTGGGAAGCTCAGCTTGTCAGAGCTGGAAGGGACCCAAAGATCCTTCCTACCCCTGTGGCAGACATTGCTAGTCGATTGTTGATCCCTTCCCTGTGGAGCCAGATCCACACTGGAATCCTTCTGCACATGGTACACCAAGGAGCCAGTAAAAAAAAGGAATCAAGATAGAGAATGAAACGTGTTGCTATTGTTGCAACTTTTCCTTTGAGAGCTGGGGAAATGTAGGCCTGGGATGCAGGCCTAGAGAATTTATCCAGTCAAACAGATTAGGAAGACCAGTACCCAGGCATTCTGATTCCTGAGCCTGGCACCAAATGTCCTAATATTTTCACTCCTGCTGGGAACTTGGAAGGAGCAGCCAGCAGGTGTGGGCCCTCCACTTACCATGACCATGCTTCCTGGAGATCTTTGGGTTAATGTGCGGGGTCGGGGTAGAGGGGACAGTGGAAAGTCAGTGAAGGAAAGCTGTGTAGGGGGTTTGGCCTTGGAGAATCAAAAGTCACTTGAAGGGGATGGCATCATTGCCACAGCTGGTGCTTGCTGGAGGGTGGAAGGATCAGGAGACTGAAACATAGGACACTATGAGGAAGGTACAAGTACCAGAGATTTGGCAGAAACAATAGGCTCAGGAATCCTGCATGCACTTGGCCTCCTTGAGAGAGGAAGCCTGAGGACCAGCGTCTGACTCCCAGGGCCTAAGGCAGTTGTGTGGGGCGTGGTGGTTACTGTGTTCCCCGGCCACATTAAGAGAGGTATAGCACTGGGGCGCCTGGGTGGCTCAGTGGGTTAAGCCGCTGCCTTCGGCTCAGGTCATGATCTCAGGGTCCTGGGATCGAGTCCCGCATCGGGCTCTCTGCTCAGCAGGGAGCCTGCTTCCTCCTCTCTCTCTCTGCCTGCCTCTCTGCCTACTTGTAATCTCTCTGTCAAATAAATAAATAAAATCTTAAAAAAAAAAAAAAAAAAAGAGAGGTATAGCACATAGGGCAAGGGAGGTGAAAGTCCCCATCTACATAGTTGGGTGGAAGAGTTTGCTGTTGCCACTTTGGAGTCCCTTGTATCCACCTGCCCTCTCAGTCCCTTCACCGAGCCTTCTCGTGGGCATTCAGACTTGGGAAGGAAGGCCTAAGTGAGCGCTGGGCACCTGCCCCAGCCCTACCCCTCTGATGCTCTTCCCCATCTCAGTGAGAGCCACCATCACTCACCCAAAACCCTTCGCTTTTTCCTTCCCTCATCTCCCCCATTGTTCTTTCCACAAATCCTTTCAAAACACTCCAATCTAACCCCTTCTCCCACCACCACCACTACCAGCCTGTTCAGACCACCATCCCCTCTTGTCCGGATCACTTCCGTAGCTCCTCACTGATCACCCTGCGTCTGTCTTAGCCCCTGGCAGTTTGTTCTCAAACAACAGCCAGGGGATTGCTCAGTATCCACCTTGAGTGAATGAACAGGTGAGACATGATCCCCGCCCTCAGGAGTTCCCACTCAAGGAAGAAGATGAGAAAAGTCACTGGAGTTTTGAGAGACTAGCTTACCTGTAAGGTAGGAGCTGTAGGAGCACTAGAGAGAGAGAGAGGAATTCTCAGGTCTCAGGGAAACTCACGGAGAGAAAGTGCCATTGGAATTGGGCCTTAAAGGATGAGTAGGAGTTTGTCGCAGACAAGTAGCTCAAGAGGGGGCACAACATGATTGAAATTAGAGCGTGAGAGTGCCCTGTGTGTATGGGGCTCAGCTAGTGGTCTGTGGCCAGGACTGGGGCAGTGGGGAGTAAGGGAGGGGAAGGGGAAGCACGTGAGAGTAGGTCCTAGGGCTGGATCATGAAGGGCCTTGAAGCTAAGCCAGGGTTCTCAGAATTTTCCCCAGCCACAAAAGGGAGGTTCAGAGACAGGCAGTACATTTCCATAATGACTGTGGTGTGGTGGATGCCGGAGGTCCCAGTGTGAGAAGGATCTAGAAGCCGCACCCAGGTCCACTCGTTAGAAGTGCTGTGATTGATTAGTCATGTCTGCCGCAGGTGTAGGTTGGGCCAAGCCCCATCTGGTACTTGCAGGTGGGTGTGATCTTGGTAGATCATGCCAGCAGAGCTCTTTCTAGAAGTGGTGAGCTTTTTCCTTCTGTCCTTGGAGGTGTGCCTGGAGGAGGGGGCCCAGCCCTGGGTGGGGGCTGGGAGGGGTGAGTGTGGGCAGGTAAGGCCTCTGTCCTGCTGTCTCATAGTGGTTTTCTTCTCCTCTCTCTGATTAGTGATAAGATGTTTCCGGCTCTGGGCTTTGGAGCCCAGTTACCCCCAGACTGGAAGGTGAGTGGAGCTGGACTGTTTCCTTTTGGTCAAGGTGGGATTTGTATGTATGGCCTCTCTTGGATCTGCTTTGGAAGGGGCTGGGGACCCAGTCTTCCTGCCTTCTCTGGATTTACCGCCAACCTACACTCACAACCCAGCCTGAACTTCATGCAGGCACTGGGGCTGGAAGAATGAGCAGAACAGTTATGGCCTCTGTCCCCTGGTATTCAGGTCAGGTGGGAAAAACAAGTAGGATGCCGGATCTGGCAAACAAAAGTCTAGGACACCCAGTGAAGTTTGAATTTCAGATCAACTTCTTAAGTATAAGTATGTCCTAAGTATTGCCTGGGATATTAAAAAGTCACTCATTGCTTATCTGGAATTCACACATAATGGGGCATCCTATATTCTGTGTGGCAGCTCCAAAGACAGGCAGGGTCATCAGTGCTGAGATGGGGCAGCATGGGCCTGGGAGGAGCCCAGAGGAGGGCCCCAACCTGGCCTGGGGGTAGCCGGGAAGGCTTCCTGGAGGAGGCAGGGTCTAGGGGAAGGGAAGGAGGAGTTTGCAGAATGACTAGAGGTGGTGATGAAGCAGGGAGGGTGTTCAGAGCAGAGGGAACCCGTGCAGAGCCTGGGAGGAAGAGGGGCAGGGCGAGGTGGAGGAACAGCAAAGGTGGGCGTGATGGACTCTCCGTGGAGGATGGAGAGAGCCATGACTAGCGGGGTGGGAAGCTAGCTGTGCAGGGCCTCAAATGCATGCTAAATAGCAGTGGGCGGCCCCTGCGGGGTCTGTGTGGGGTGTTCTCAGCCGGCTGGCATTTTGCAGACCCGCTGCTGAGTGGGGACTGGCTGGGGTGAGGATGGGCGGGATGGAGAGATGAACAGGAGTCCTGTCCATTCTACAGGCGGAAAAACAGAGGCTCAGGGGACTTGCCTAAGGCCATGTTTAATTCCAGCTGGGCAAATGGACCCTTAAGTTTATTCTCAGAATCTGCTGCCTCTCCAGTGAGAAGCCTGGGGATGGGCACACCGGGCTCCTATGCCTGAGTGTCTCAGCTGGTGCCCCCTCTTGTCTGCCCTGCTGTGCCCCATGCTGTTTTCCAGAGTGAGCCTTTCCCTCCCATCCTCCCTGCGGGAGGACAGTCTTCACCTCGGATTTCAGGGAGTGGCTGTGTGGCCTACTGGCCATTGTATGATGGGGGACAGGATCCTACAGGACCAAAGCCGGGCCTCTGGGCAGATAGTGATGGCATTGGGGGCGGGGCAGGCTGGTGGGGCCAGGCCCAGCAAGGCCCCGCAGGAGCCCGTTGCTAAGACACCAGCCAGCTTTGAAAGAACTCTGGTTGAATGAGATGTTTTCTCACTCAAAAGCCTCCTTGAAAATGTCACAGGGCAACTCTGGGGAGGCTCAGGGCTTGGCCAGGCTGGAGTGCCCAGTGGTGCCAGGAGGGTTGCCACAGCCAGGCTGCGTGAGGACAGATGCTGCATCCCACCTCCCCTGCCAGCACTTCACCTCCCTCCTGTTCTAACTTGCCTGGCTCCCGCCACTTGAGCCTTTTTTCCCCGTTCATTCCCACCTCAGGGCCTTTGCACATGGCCTTCCGCTGGCCTTTTGCTCCTTTTCACTAGAGGCCAAGGGGGCATTCCCTCTGGGAGGCCTTCCCCGAGGGAGCTCATGGGCAGCCCCTTCTCTTGTCCCTGTCCTCACAGAACTTGATGGTCACTTCTGTACGTGTGGGTCTGCTTATTTGTCATCTCTCTCCAGAGCTTAACCGTCTGGGAGAGCCCCTGGTTTCCTGCTGTCTGTGTCCCAGCTCTTGGCACATACTGGGTGTGTCCTTGTTTGTTGACAGTGAATCTGGGGCCTAGCAGCCTGAGGAGACAGAGGTGTTGGTCCTCTGGGGATAGGAAGCTGGAAGGAACTTGCGAATCAGCCGCTTGCCCTTGGGACTTTTGTTCCTCCCTGGGGCTGGGCCGGGGGTACCCAAAAAGGACTTCTGTCCTGGTCTGCAGCTGAGGGACTCAGAAAGCCTTTCCTGAGGAGATGACATGAAGCCTGGATGTTCAGAATGAGCCATAGTTGGTCAAATGAAGAGAGGGGTCAGGTGGGAGGAAAGGGCTGGGATGGGGAAGAGCCCAGGCTGTGTCCCTCCCTGCTGTAAGGCTGGGATAACTGAGACTCGGAGAGGACTGTCCCTCTGGGATCCCTCCAGCTCCCTTTCTCATGCCCTGCCCCCCGACGGGGCCACAGGGAGCAGCGTTTTAAGTAACCCACTGACCAGGGCCCAGGCTGGGTGAACAGAAGCACTGATTGTCAGAAGGCAGCCGGGAGTCCCAGAACAAAGACCTGTGGCCAGCAGGTCCCCAGGGGCCCCTAATCTGGCTTAGGGCCTCCAGGAAACTTGTCCTGTTAACTGACCTTTCCCAGGCAAACCAGGGAAGTAAACATGGGGGGTGGGGGGCTGGACTGCTGTAGGGGCATGCACCTGTCTCCCAGATCGGAGCCTGGCTCTGCTGTGGCTCACTGGTGTCACCTGGGCATTCCCTGACCCCTTCTGAGCCTCAGTTTTTCTACCTGTGAAGTGGAGCTGCTGGAGGAGGTGACCTGAGGGGCCTCTGGGCTGGATGTGTGACCTTCACAGCCCCATCCACTTGGACCACCAGGCCTCTCTGCAAAGAAAGGGGAAGGGGGAGGAGTGAGGAATGAAGAGGTTGAGTGGCCCAGAAAGCAGAATATTACTCCATCCTTATCAGGAGGGGGCTTTCCCCCCTTGGTCTCTAAAATCTCAGAAAATCTGATTTTGTGGGAAGTCATTGGCCCAGGAAGGCTGGTTTCCTTGGCAACCATTTTCCTCTCTCAACCCCTCCATACGAGCCCCCCTCTTAGTCTCTATAGAGGCTCATCAGGTTGCCATGGCAATGAGGACCTCTAGCCCCCACAGCTGGAGCCCAGAGACAGGGGACAGGGTGAAGGGGGCCCCAGAGCAAGGGGAAGACCCAAGAGGGACATCAGGGGACTGGCTCCATGCCAGCTCTTAGGGCTGAGGGAGCAAAGAACAGAAGGCTCTTCCCCCAAACAGTGAAGGGTCTTCTCCTCAGGCCACCCACCACCCCTAGGGTCCTGCTGGGGTGAACTCCCCGTGCTGAGTTCCACCCCTCTTGGCCCAGGAGGGTTCCACAAAGACCAGGATTCCCAACTCCCTCTCCAGGCATGGGGGGCTCAGGTCTTAGGCCTTTATCTGCTGTGTGGCCTTGGCACTTGGCTTTCCCTCTCTGGGCCTGTTTACTTGTGAAATGGGCACACTGGGCTTGGTGGGGCCTTCCAGCATGCACACGGTAACGTCTGGGAGGGTTTGCGCCCAGACTAAAGCCCCCACCTGGTAGATATTCCCTTAGACCTCTTCATCTTCCTAATTTAAAACCCATGGGAGAGTGTGAGAAGACAGAGGAGGGTCAGTAAATATCCTCCAGTCTGAGAAGGCACTTTCAGACCAAGAAACGATGGAAGCCGCTCCATACTGTTGACACAGTTTAATTCAGGGTAGCTTACTGGGGGGCCGGCTCTCCAGGCGGCCTGCAGCCCTCCCCCAGCCAGGCGGGACCTCCAGCCACAGCTTGTAGAGAGCAAGGGGCATGGTGGTGAGGCCCGGGGTTGGTGATCTAAAGTGGGGCCGCCTGTGTGGCCGCCATCTCTACTGCTTAGCTCAAGTAGAACCTTCTGTGCACTACTTGAGATCAGAACAAGCCCTCCGCCCTCCCCCGTGGGCACACATTAACCTCACGGGGCCCAGAACACGCAGCCCCCGAGGGAGGGCATTGCGCAGGCACAAGCAAGATGGCGTCACTGTCTGCCCTCCTACGGAGAGGAACGCTTTGTGAGGTTAGTGGGTTCCTGGAATATGGGCTCAGGAGGCAGCCTGACCTCGGTTCTGGTCCCAACGTTGTCTTTCAGTAAATGTGAGACCCTGGGAACATTCTAGACCATTCTGCGTCCTGCGTCATCAGGAAATGGGGTAGTAAGAGACCTTTCCCCACTGAGTCATGGCCAGGAGCGAGGGGATGCCTGCAGAGCTCTGAACGTGGGGTGTGGTGTGCAGTTGGGAGGGGGGCTGGGTGGGCCTGAGACTGCAGCGGGAGGGAGAGTGGGGAGGCCTCCAGCTGAGCTGTGGCCCCCCAAGGCCCCAGGTTCTGCAACCACCATAGTCTTACTGTGGCCCTGAACAGTGTCTGATTGGTGTTCCTCTGTGTTTTGGGATCGGGGCTCTTGCAGGATGATCCACAGGGCTGGGGTCTGGGGCTGGAGGCAGAGAAACAGGATGGGCACCCAGGGGAGCTGAGCGAGCCCTCTGTGTCCCCTGCCCCAGGATGCCTCCTGATACCCAGTCCCGCTGAGCAGGTTGTCTGCTAATCCCTGGTTGGGCTCGCTGGCATAATGCCTGCTCTTTTGCTAGCTCTCATGGTGTCCATGAAGTTGGGGAAAGCTGGTAGGGCCCAAGAAGTGAAACTTCAGTGATAGGAACTTCAGAGATAGATGCGACCAAGAGGCTGTCCAAGTGCACCCACCTGGATGCCCCCAGAGGCTTCTCTGGCCCATTCTGGGACTCTTAGTGGGGTGGGGAGGCATAGGCAGTGCTGACCACCCCCTGTAAGAGATTGGGGAGATGTGCACTCATTATGGGGTGAAAGTAGTCCTTTCTGTGTGGCTCAGCCCCAGCTGTGCAGGTGAAAGCCAATGTTGAGGGGGGATCAGTAGCCTTGACCTGGGGTGGGGATGAGATGTGAAAAGCCAGGTGCCCTCAGAGGGAGCCTTGGTCGGGCTGTGGGTGGGCCCGGGTCCCAGACCCAGGGCCAGAAGGCTGCCAGCCCAGCATTTTCTCTACATTTCAGGTCTCCCATGAGTTTGCCATCAACTTCAACCCCACCAACCCCTTCTGCTCAGGTGAGTGCCAAACCCACCTGCACCTGCCCTGGGAGGAGGGAGGGGCAGAGTATAGGTTTTGTCTTTTTCTCCTATCCCCTTCCCCTCATGCTTGCTCATAATGACAGATAGGGAAGAGCTGGAGGTTGGAGTCAGGTGGTCCTGGACCCTTTCCTAGCTGTGTGACCTTGGAGAGATCACAGCACCTCTCTGGTTACCTGCCCCAGAGAGTGTGATACCTGCTTAGTTCACCTCACTGGGTTGGTCAGGTAAGACTTAAGCGTTGACAGGAAGCCCTGTGTAGAACTGGAGGAGGTAAGGGCAACAAATTCTATACCTCCAACCGCTCTACCTGGCCTTGCTGGAAGAGCCCAGGTCTGCCCCTCCCTGCTCCCTTTGTCTTCCACCAGGTGCTTTGGCACTCAAGGA
Source organism: Mustela lutreola (assembly GCF_030435805.1). NCBI lineage: Eukaryota > Metazoa > Chordata > Mammalia > Carnivora > Mustelidae > Mustela > Mustela lutreola. Next base: position 26,842,242 of record NC_081305.1, on the reverse strand, counting down.
CAGAGGGTTGCCGGTGTGGGAGTGGGGGCAGAAAGGGGCAGGCAGTGAACATGGTGTCTGTGCTCACCCTGCCCCCTCGGTCTCAGAGGATTTCAGAGCCTCCAGAATCAGTTAAGAAACTTGGAGGAGGAAGGGGGCTCCAGGTGGATATGGAAGAGGGTGCTGCCATCATGAGACCTTCCAGCCTAGGATTTTTTTTTTTTTTTTAAGATTTTTATTTATTTGTTTGACAGAAACAGTGAGAGAGGGAACACAGTAGGGAGAGTGGGAGAGGGAGAAGCAGGCTTCTGAGCGGGGAGCCCGATGCGGGGCTTGATCCCAGGACCCTGGGATCATTACCTGAGGTGAAGGCAGACGCTTAACGACTGAGCCACCCGGGCACCCCTACCAGCCTATGATTTGGCTTGGATATAGCATCTGCCTTCCCTGGGTATTCCCAAAGCTGGGCCCAGTTTTTACTTGGAATGGAAATGCATCAAGTCACCAACTTGAGAACGATGCTGTGATTCAGAAGCCCTGGCGTCTGTTGGCCAGAAATGTAGCCTCTATTACTCCTGGGCTTCGTCTGGTTTGGGGCAGGTCTCCAGAGACTTTGTCCAAAATCAGGTCGATCAGCTTCTTCCCCAGCCAGAGGCCCTTGGGGCAGGACCACAAGGCTGTGGGATATTCTTCTTATAATGGTGGCCGTTTACAGAGCACCTACTATGTGCAGGGGCTGTGTAAGCATCTCTGTCCACACCACCCCCCCCCCCCCCCCGGCTGACCCACCGTGAACAACCGACAAAACCCATAGCATGTCCAGAATGGAGCTCAAGATGGCTAGCTGCCAAGTCCCTTCTCTGGGAAGAGCCTGCTGAGCCTCCCTCTGGCCAGCTGCCCAAGAGAGAAGATTATCAGTCCCATTGCCAGTCAAGGAAACAGGCTCAAAAAGATTAAACAGCTTGCCTCAGGTCCCACAGCTAAGTAGTGGCGAAGGCAGGATTCGAACTCAGGTCTGTGTGACTCCATATTCATGGCTCTTTGCTTTATGGCATCTTGGCCCTGCCTTCTGGGAGCATGTGGTCTCATGGGACCCACGCTGGCCACTGTAGGGGCATTTGGGGCAAGCATGAAGTAGAGGGAGGGTCTGCAAATAGGATGAGGGTGGGTGAAGGGTTGAAGGGGGGACCAGGCTCATGCAGTCTTCTCTCCGAGGCAGGTGTGGATGGCATCGCCCAGGCATATTCAGCTTGCCTGCCCCACATCCGCTTCTATGGTCCCACCAACTTCTCTCCCATCGTCAACCACGTGGCGCGGTTTGCGGCCCAGGCCACTCAGCAGCAGACGGCCACGGTGAGTAGGGAGCCGCAGCCTTGGATGTGCAGGAAAGGGCTGGCCCCAGGCTGAGGTCCGCCCTACTCTGCCCACCCACCCCCACCCCCGCCAGGGGGGCTGGTGAGCTGGAGAGTCGCCTGCAGGTGGGTATGATAAGGGGATTGAACCAAGCTCAATGTGATTGGTCCTGGCTTTCTGGAGCACAGACTTGAAAAAGACACACTGATTCCATTTGTGCTTAGCAGGACAGGGGGCTGTGATCAGTGGGAGGTGTCTCCCCAGGGCAGGGGGTATTCGTTAGTCCCGGGACACCTGGGAACCAAGAGAGGTCCCAGCATCCCTAAAGCTGACCCTGTGGGCCATGGTCTGGCCCTGTGTGTTTGCCATCACTTGGCCTGTGGCTGGCACTCAGCATGCCTGGGGATGGATGAATCGGTCAACCCCGCCCTGGACGGTGCGCTGCATAAGGCTCGGTAGGCAGGAGGAGGGGACTCAGCCAGGGCCTCTCCCAAAGGGAAAAGGACTTGGTCCTGTTGGGCCCACCAGTGGAGTGAGACCCCTCCCTGGTTCCTGGGGAGCTGGAGGTTGGCTTCTGGGAGTGGTGGCCAAGATGGAGGAGGTGAAGGGGAGGTTACGAGAGAGAAGGGGACACCCAGGCTGAACTGGTGAGGACAGGACAGCAGGACACAGTCTGGTTGTTTGGGAGGCAGAAGGGACCTCTCTGGTTAGGCTGCCAAGATTTGGATCCTGTCCCCACTGCTTCCTTGGTGTGACTTGGGCAAAGCACATAACCTCCCCAAGCCTCTGTTCCGTTGTTCGTACGGTGGGACTGGTAGGACCTACTCTGAGGTGTTCAGGTGAAACAGGCTCACACAGCCCCTGCTCTGGACGGGGAGGAAGAACAGGCCCAGCAGACCGCAGAGGCCGGGGCCGGCGGGAAGGAGGTCACTGGCAAGGGTGGAGGCAAAGGAAGGCGATCCTGTCTCTTCAGCCTCCGGTGCCAGGAGCTGCTGTAGCGCCAGCCGCCTGGAGACAAGCCCCTTCCTGCTCCCAGCCGATGTCCTTTATGAAAGGGGGAAGTAAAGCCCCCATGGGTGCTGAGGCTCTGGGGCCACCTGAGTGGGACAGCAACCAGGGAAGGCCCGGGAGGGGCTGGTTTTTGATTCCTGGGGGCGCAGGGCTGGAAGTAGTTGGAGAGGCAGCCCTTGGGCTCACACTGCTTGGATGCCTGTGGTCTGTCAGCCAGGCTGTTTTCCACCAGCTGAGAGAGGGGAGGGAGAAAGGGCCTGCCTTCTTGTTGAGAAGGAAGAACCGTGGTCTGGGAGCAGGAAGGAAGCCGGTGTCCTCGCCAGGCGGAGCCGGGGTAGGAAGGTGCGGGAGGTGTGCTCCAGAGAGAAAGGGGCCTGGGCTGGCTGGATCCTAGGTGGCCAGGGGGCTGGGATGCTGGGGAGGGCCAGGAAGGGGCTCCTGGTTTTCCTGAAGAACAACTGCTAAGGCCTCCCCAGAGCGGGGAACTTGCCCTTTCTCTGCCTAGTCTTTATCTGCTCAGCACCCAGCCCCTTTGAGGCAGCTCCCTGGTGGTCTTGAGGCAAGGGTCCGGTGCTTTCAGTGCCCCAGCCTCTTGGGTCATGACCCACTCCTTCCAACCTGGGATGGCAGCCTTCTCTGGGCACCCTCAGCCTCCAGAAGCAGTGCCCCCTACCTTGTGTGATGTGGGCCATGTCCCAGTGGGAGTGGGCCTGGAGAGTCTCTGAGCCTCTCTCACCCTGATGTCACAGGAACATTTCTCCACCTCTGGCCCATCTCTAGCCCGCATGTCCCCACACACCAGAGGCTGCACTGCCTGGCAGTTCAGCATCGAGCCCCTGGGCCCCATTGAACCCGTTCAGACCCCAGCTCCTCCTCTGCCTGGCTGTGTGACCCACGGCAGCTTGCTGAAGCTCTCTGAGCCCGTTTCCTCACCTGCACCGTGGAGGTGCTGGAACAGAAGCTGCTGCTAGAAACACTGAGGATTCAACCAGATTGGCACATGAATCGCTCAGCACGGTGCCTGGCACACAGCAAGCACTCGAGGACTGTGGGCGGCCGGACCTTCTGGGTACACCTCTGGCTAACACCAAGCACGGTTAGACCCGAGGCAGACGGAAATAATCTGTGCAGTAAGTGCTACTTTTATACAGCAGCAGTGAGGCGGCAACACTGGGTGGGGCGTCACCTTCCCTGGCCCAAGACACATGCACACGCGTGCACGCCCACAGACAGACACCTGAGAGCATGTGGTGGGAGGCTTCACTCTCCCGTTCACACACACAGCCCATTTTTCCAGAACAGGTTTCTGGGTGGCATAAGGGAGACTGTGATGCGCGGCCTCTGCCCTCCCAGAGCCTGTAGTCTGGGGCGGAGGGGATGGTGCGTGGCGGGGTCTGTCTGGTAAGCAGCCGCTGTGAGGCACGGCCATCACACCTGGGCTGACAGAGGCCTGGCCTCACAGTGGCACCTAACCCAGCAGGCTCAGGAAGGCACCTTGGAAGGGAGATGTCCAGGTTGAGACGTGGAGGATACTTAAGAATTAGCTACATAAAAAGCATGCATGCTTGTGCTGTGGAGTGCCCCAGGCAGAGGGAGTAGCATAGGCAAAGCCCAGGAGGCATGGTGTTTTGGACCTAACTGGAGGAGCGGGGAGAGGGGGTAAGGGAGCGCCAGCTACCGCAGGGCCTTGGAAGGCAGTGAGGAACCTGGATTTTCTCTTGAGGGCCATGGGAGGCTATTGAGGGTATGAAGAGGTTCAGAAAGGGCTAGAGGACTCTCTTCCTTCCCTCTGCCCAGAAGCCCTGGGTCTTGCCATCCATAGCTCGTTGCTGGTTTGCTATCTAGGTATCTGGTGTCCTAGTGGAGGGCGAGCTGGGACTTAGGACCCTGGGGAATTCCCCCCACCCTAAGGGTCTTTGGCAGCCAACTTCCAGAAATAAGCCAGGGAGCAGCTTCCCCAGACTCTGCCTGGAACTGTTGTGGTTGGTTTCTTACAGATATGATCATGTATTAAATGCTTTAGGGGAAATGGCTATTTATAGTCCCAGGAGCCTGAAGAACCTCTGGGTAAAGGCAAAAGCTACTCCATCCTTGAACTGTTGGGTGCTTTGCTTTGTGGTTGAACCTGACAGTGACTGGCTGTGTTTCTGGCGCAGGGACAGGGTGTCAGACCTGAGAGATGTGGAAGAGGGTGCAGAGGAGACCTCCCCCAGGGGTAATGCTGGCAGGGGAAGTGGAGCTCCGGGCTGGGGAGGGCCTTCGACCTGCTTGGGACAGAAGGTGTAGATGCTCAGTTGTGTCTAGGAGCTGTGGCTGGAAGGGTATACCAGGCAGGAGGAAGGGCACAGGAAGGGCACGGAGGTGGGAAAGCTTGGGGGGGCGGTGTGCGGTAAGGGATACCAGGGTTGTCTGCAGGGACAGCAGAGCCCTTTCCCGCCTACTCCTGCCCAGTTCTGCCCCTCCTTCTTCTTGTCTACGGCCCCCTCCCATTTCTGTTTGGGGGTGCGGCTGTAGACCCTGGCGTTGTAGTGGAACATAGAGGCTCCCAGACAACCTTGGCTCCGCCTGGGGGTGCGTGAGAAGCATGGGACATGTTAGCTGCAGGTCCCTTGCCAAGGCTGGCCCAGCTGGGCAGAAACTGAGATCAAGCACGTGGCTGTGGGTATTGCGGCTAGCTGGCGCGCGGGAGTGAGGGTTAATGTTTGGTGCCATGGCTCGGGCTCTTCCCTGGGCCACTATCCTAGACAGTGAGCCCATCTCAGTGGGATGTGGGGTGAGAGGATGCAGAAAGCTCCTCCCAGCTGGGGCCCATTACTGGCGAGGTCAGGCCACCAAAATGGGGGTTGGGATGACGGGGACACTGTGGAAAGAGCCCCAGCTTTGGAGTCGGCAGGCTTGAGTTTGGATCAGAACTGTACCAGTTTCCAGCATGTCACTGAACCGCCGATTAGCGCCTTTCCTCAGCTCTGGAACAGATTCACAGCGTAAGGATGTTCAGGGAGGGTCTGTGCACTGCCGCGCATTAACAGGGACGTTCTTACCCAGTCAGGTGGTGGTCATGGTCCTGTGGGAACCCAGACACTGTTTGTGCCCACCTCCTTGGGAAGAAGGATCCAAGGCCTGAGGCTCCCATCTCAGAGTACAGACATGTGACTGAGTGAGAGGAGAAAGCTGAGGGCTGGGTGGGGAGGAGGGTGGGAGGCCAGCCCCACCCCGAGTGGTGAACCTGCTGATGAAGGCCAGGCATTCTCCCTCCTCGTCTTCCCTCCAGACAGCTTAGGTGCCCCAGAAATCTTGCCCTGGACTATTTCTGGCAGGATGGAAGTGGGGTTACTCGAGGGCCACTTAGGGAAGGGGTGCTAGAACGATGGTGGGCTGGGGGGGGGACAAGGGTGTAGATGGGCTTAGAAGGCCCCCCCAACCACAGGGATGGGGGTGCTGACAGCTGCTGCCCTCCACTGCAGGGATGCAGGCTGCCATCTCCATAGCAACAGGTATCCCCAGCGCCAAGGGCTCTGTCTCTTAAAGGCACAGTGCAGGTGCTGCACTGCTACGCCCGCTGGGCATAGAGGGTTTAAATGGCAGGTCTACACCTCTGAGTGGCTTGCTCACTCCTTCCAGGGCTGTGCGTGGGGGACAGGCAGGACAGCAGGGCATCCCAGGGGGCACTTGTAGCCTCTGTATGTTTTCCAGGGAGCAGATGGCTTTTCTGGGTAAGGAGGTGGCCAGGCATTGATTTGGGGTCTGGCTTGGTTCTGCCCTCCGTGACCTGAACTAGTCTGGGCCCTTCTCTCTTCTCCTAAGAGCCAGAAGATCAGACTAGAAGGTAAAAGCCTCAAAGAGTAGTAGGGCCATGTAGGGCTGTTCTGTTTATTTTACAGATGGGCAAAACCAGGTTCCTCAAAAAGGGGTCAGAGGGTGCTAAGCACAGTGCTGAGTTCACAGTAGGGTTTCAGCCGTAGTATCCTGGGGCCTCTGCCTAGATCATTCAGGGATCCTTCTCAAACCTCATGTGCCCAGGCTGTCCTGGTCACAGTTCATGCTGTGGCCATGCATGCCCATGCTAATTATTCAGTATTTTAAGTAATTTTTTAAGGAAACAGTACAGTCCACCGTGAGTGAGAAGTTACCACTCGCCATATGTAGTATAACAGTAAAAACCAACACGACGCCCTGTACCTGGTTGTTGAAGTCTAGCCAGAAGCTCGTCCCCTGAGGCTCTGCTTCTCACCGCTGCTGATAAAGGAAGCACACAGGACCCGAACTGAGACTGCCTGCTGAGGACAGGCTGTGCAAGCGAGGGACCGCAGTGGAAGTTATTTTGTGCCTTGAGGCTGTGTCTGCTCTGTGATGCCCTAGTCCACTTACTAGCAGCCGGGGCCACTAGCCAGAAGGGCGGGCCAGCCACACAGACGGGGTATCTTGTGTGTGGGTGGAGCGGAGAAGGCGAGGCTGGTCAGAGACGAGGCAGCTATAACATGCTGCCCTCCCTGGCCATGGGCCTGACTGTCAGGAACACGGTTCTCGGTCATGGAGGGCTGCTGTGGGCCAGGCATGTCTTCTCTGAGAGGTACAGCAGCTGTCCCCGTGCAGATGACGAAGCCGAGGCATGGTGACATTGGTCAGTTGCCCAGGGTCCCACGGCAGAGTAACCAGAGGGCCGGGCCTGGAGTTTGGGGCTCTGACTCCAAGCTGCAGAGTCTAAGATCTCAGCCAGGGCATGAGGAAGAGAGTGGTCTGTGCGGGGACCGGGTCAGGGTTCAGCCGTGGAGAGGCCTGCCGGGGTGGTGTGCTGACAGCGGGGGCTGGGATTTGGCTACAGCTGGGGAAGAAGCACTGCCTTTCTCCCAGGGGTCAGAGGATTTGGGGGAGGCAAGGGAGGGGGAACCAGGGGCCTCAGAGCACCCGGCTGCCTCCTCCCTGCAGCAGTACTTCATCCTCCTCATCATCACGGACGGCGTCATCAGTGACATGGAGGAGACACGCCACGCCGTGGTGCAGGCTTCCAAGCTGCCCATGTCCATCATCATCGTGGGCGTGGGCAACGCTGACTTCGCCGCCATGGAGTTCCTGGACGGGGACAGCCGCACACTGCGCTCGCACACCGGGGAGGAGGCGGCCCGTGACATCGTGCAGTTCGTGCCCTTCCGAGAGTTCCGCAACGTGAGTGTGGGCCTGGGCTGCGGAGGAGGCGTTTAGGGGACACCAGCAACCAGAGTTAGTAAGGATGAAAGTCTTGGGCTCCTCTGGTTTCCGCTCCATTGACCGTGTGCTGCACAGGGCCTGCCCCCATGAGGTCCTCCGAGCACGTGAGCACTGGCTTCAGCAAGCTCATGGAACCCAGGGAACAGTGCCCAACCCACACTGGGGCTCTAGGGCAGGGTTTCATGGAGGCCCTGCCCTCCGACCAAGGCCCCGAACCAGAACTTGGAGTTATCCAGGTAGGGCAAAACATTCCAGGCAGATGGAGGTTGGGGGCGGCTGAGAGCAAAGGCCAGGAGTCAGAGAGACTTTCGTGGTAGGCGCAGCTCACCCAGCCTCCTTCACAGATGGGATGGCCTGCTCCATGGAGGGGACTGGTGGTACCACCTTGTTCCTGGAGTTGGCTCTGGGCCTATCTGCAGGTAACCCAGGGTCTGCCCACCGCGTCACTGCCTAGCAGCTGGATCCACCAGGATCCCAGAGGGAGCAGTTTCAGACCCCTGTCACCTGGGGGCCTCTTAATTAACTAGAAGCTTACTGCATAGCCTTGGACAAGTCACTGACCTCTCAGACCTTGGTTCCCTCAGCCATAGAGCCTCTTGGGCTTGTGTGGCACAGATCCCACCAGCCAATCCTAGCAAGAACTTATCACTTTGTTATATACCCAGTAGTGCTCACAGGTCTGCCCAGTGTCCTCTGGGTTTTACCTGAGGTGGTCCAACTCCATCCTCTGGAGCCTTAGCTTCCTGAGGACAGATGCTGGGCCACGGGCCTCCATTCATGCACAGGACACTGAGTAAGCACCTCCCCAGGGCTGGCCTGGGGCTGAGCATTCAGCAGTGAGCCAGACACTCCCAGCCCATTTATGTGGGCCAAGAAGGTGCTCAGGAAGTGTCTGTTAGGTGAGTAGGCTGGGTGGCTCGCCTCCACTGACTCTTTCCCTGAAAAGCCTCCCACAGACACATTCATCCTAAGATGCGATCCCTAGGCCTCTCAGGTGCTCAAGGAAAGAAAGAGACTTCACATAAAGGAAAAGTACTGCTAGCAGTGGGGTTTCAGGCCCTGGACTGGGACAAGGGTTGCAAGTTCTAGAGCCCTGGCCCTGATTCTGTCCTCCAGGGCCATCCGTCTTCTCTAGGAGCAGACTGGGCACAGTGTCTCTCCCCACAGTCTTCCACTGACCTTTCCTTTTTCCCCTCTCCACCTCACCCTCGGCCCCGCAGGCAGCGAAAGAGACCTTGGCCAAAGCTGTGCTGGCGGAACTGCCCCAACAAGTCGTGCAGTATTTCAAGCATAAAAACCTGCCCCCCACGCACTCGGAGCCTGCCTGAGCGCCAGCCCGGGCCCAGCAGCAGCATGCCGGCTGGGCCTCCCGCCCTCCCCAGGAACGTGCACGCTCACCCTGCTTCCTTGTGGGTGGCCTTGTTTTTAACCGATCCACGTTTTCATTTTTTACAACCGGACTTCCACTCCCCCTCCTTCCCCCAGCCCAGCTGGGCTTCCTTTGTTGGAGCCGACAGATGATGCTTCCGGGCCAAACTGGCTTCCTCCCTACCCTTAAGTATTGAATGTACTTTGTATAATTTTAGTGGAATTATTGTTATTAAAGAGAAAATTTTTACAATCCTAACTGGCTTTTTCCAAGTAACTAGCTACAGACCCTGAAGGAGTGTGTGTCCCAGTGCGTACTTTGTGTCATTGCCTGCACCTACTTCCTGCTTTGTTTTTTTATACTGTGACTGTGTTCTATTTGTTATACTCAGGGTAATAAAGGAGTTTCCAATGTCCCTGTGTCAGTGCCTTCCTCAGCTGGGACCTGATGGGCTCACTGATCTGGGGAAGGAAACCTAAAAAGCTCTTTCCCCCAGCAAGGTGGGGCCATCGTTTCTTCACGGGGGCACACGGTCCACACGCCCAGTATTCACTCTGATAAACCGGCATGGGACTTGGCACAGAGCACAGGCTCCATAGGTAACTGTGCACAGACAAAATGCCCTGGGCCCCCGCTAGCAACCGGAGCCCCTGCAGAGCCTACAGTGGTCCCAGGGGCCTCAGGCCTAGCCACTAGCCCCTGTGCCCCAGGCTTCTGTGCATCCAATAACAACGGTTCTACTAAGTGCTGTTTCCAGCTCCACATTAAGACCTCTGCAGGCATAATCTTGATGAACTCTTCCAGTAGCCGATAGCCTATGCCTGTGACCATTGCAGAGATGAACTGAGGAGAGCAGCTCATCCAATCCCACAGAGGCGGAGCCAGAACTTATATCCGGATCTGCCCGATCCCAGAGCCTATACTTACTCCACAGCATCTTCCTCTGACTCTGCAAGGGAGTCTGCTCGACTTGCTAATGAATTTGTCCTTTCTCTGCACTGAATCCAGGAGGTCTGTTATCTTGATCCACTCTCCCACGTCAGTCATTGTCACTGGGGCCTGCTAGACCTGGGCGCCCACCAGCATGCCACCTCTAGCCTCATGCCTGGTAGCCTCAGGAACCCGTGTCTACCTGGTGAGAGCGAGTGAGGGAGACCTTCATCCTCAGCTTCCAATGCCCTGCTGGTTCTGCTGCCACAAGTCAGCTGAACTATCCTTTAGGGACACCTTCATTTCTGAGAGGGCTGCAGGAGTGCACAGAGCCCCATTTCCCCAAGGACCTTTGGGAAATTAGAGTACAACAGCCCAGGGAGATAGCTGGCAACACGGGATAGAATTGCAGGGTGAGGGCATCTGGCTTCTTCGGTCTGGGCCTAACCCCTGCTTGGGCCAGCTATAAGACTGTGTGTCAATCAAAACAACAGCCCAAGTCTGCTTCTCTGCCCACTGCTCAGCAGCTGGGGTGAGCTGGATGTCACATCCAGAGAAGTTTGTACCCATCCAAACCTGGAATAATCTGTCAAATTCTGCAGTCAAATGCTTTACCCCTAAACCATACCCCCTAATCTGTCAAGCTATGATTTACCAGAGGTCTCTAAAGGGAAGCAGCTTTCTCCTCCTTAGCCCCCAGGGGACAGGCATATTGGGGGAACCACTTCTCATGCAGATCTCTCTTCTATACCTCCCTGTGGGAGGAATTTACCAGACTGGTAAAACTGGACAGACAGACATCAACTGGGCCATGGGTTGAGTCCCTGCCTTATGCTGGTATCCATCCCCAACACTCAAACTCTTATGGACCCCCTACCTCGGGTGTGGTGGCCATGGCCCTCACCTCCAGGTTTCACAGGAGCAGACCCCAACATCTCTTCCCCCTTCTCTGCCCAGGTTGAGTGGATCAAATAAGCAAGTCCTCTCCCAGTTGGCTCAAGTTCACAGGGGAAAGCAATGTACCTGACTCCTGACCAGGCCAAATCACCACTTAAAACAACAAACCAAAATAAGTCCCAGGGATGCAACGTACAGTATGGTAACTACAGTTAATAACAACACTGTATTATATATCAGAAAACCACTAAGAGCATAGATCTTAAAAGCCCTCATCACAAGAAAAGTGGATAGATCGTTCGGCAATACATACAAATACTGAACTGTACACCTGAAACTAATGTCAATCATACCTCAATGAAAACAAACAGACTTGGTGATGTTGATGCTTGGTTTCTGGTACATGGACAGCAAGCTGAAAAGTGAACTTGGAAATGGAAAAGATCCCTTCACCCTTGCATCACTGCTGCTAAGGCCTGGACACTAGCATTTGTTTTAAAATTTCCACTGAAACCAGAGAAGGCCATACTGAAAGAGTTAAAGGCTCAAAATTCTGGTCCTCTCAACTGTGCAACTTCATGCAAGTCACTGAACCACTATGAATTCCGATTTTCCCTATAAAATATAGAGAAGGCTGTTTCACAGGACTTTTTTTTTTTTTTAGGATGAAAGACACTACAGTACACAAATGTCCCAAACCTGGGCACGGAATGGCTCAGTTAAGCGGCTGTCTTTGGCTTAGGCCATGATCTCAGGGTCCTGGGATTGAGCACGGAGTCGGGCTCTCTGGTTAGCAGGGAGCCTGCTTCTCCCTCTGTCCCTCTACCTCTCCCCCCAAAATAACTTAAATCCTTAAAAAGCAAAAACCAAAACCAAACTGTGCCTGGCATACACAGCAGGCCTCAGTATCAAATGAATGAATGAAACAAATCCACATACGGCATAATGATGTGCCTATTACCGAAACAGCCAGTATGAAGCCCTGCCAACAGCTCAGAGCTGTCTCTGCGTCTTGCTGCCCTTCTCCTCCACAAAGCTCTGAGGCTGGGCCACATTCTGCCTGTCACTGCTGTAACACTCCCATTCTCCTCACCCATAGCTCCAGCAGGTAAGGGAGCAAAACGTCAGCCCTTGCCAGCATCACTAAGGCATGAATGTGCAACTGGCTTGTGTTCACCCTGTGACTACAAGGATGTTGCCAAGATTCTAGCCTCCCACCAAGCAGAACTTACATTCCATACTGTTTCACGTAAGTAGGCTGGGCACGCCAGAAAATCAAGACAACACTCAAGTCCAAATGATGGTGCACTGCCACTGAGCTCTCCTTGTTGTTTTTCTGGAAGGGGCTTAAGACAACAGCTGAGCCATATACCCACGAGTAGGATACCCGAGCCAAGGAACCGGGTGTGCCTAAGCAATTAACATTTAGCTGAGAGGGAAGCGTACAGCAGAAGCTGGTGGTTGGAGCTCCGACGACCAGATCTGACCCTTCATCATGTTGGTGTTCTAGCTGTAACTGAGGAGTGCCAGTAGGAGGGGAAGACCTGTCATATAAATCTCCACTATGGAAGTTCTGGCCACCCTACCCAGAAACGGGGGAGGCCAGCACTATCAGGGCTACTGAGGATGGCTACCATTTACTGAGCACTGTGCCAGATCCCGCACCCAGTCCCTAAGCCAGGCTATCTTTCTCCCTCACCAGAAAGTTGTATCATCATTTCTATCCACCAACGATGGAACTGAAGCCCAGAGAGGTTAAGATGCTTGCCCCACTGACCCAGCTAGTAAATGTCTGGCTCCAAGCTCCTAACCACTGCAGTATAATCCAGGGAAGGGGGAAGTAGGCTTCGTTCTCAGGGAGAAGCAGAAGCATTGGGGGGGTGGGTTCCTGAGGCAAAAGCAGCTTGTCCTGGGTAGAAAGGAGGTAGCCAGAAGGGAAGAACCCACGGAATGAGGATGCAAAGAGCTGGCCCAGGTCACCCCCTAGATAAGGGACCAACTTCCAGTCTAAGACGCACCTGAAGCCAGCTCTTCTCTCTCCTACTGGTACCCGAGAAGAGGGAAGGGAATGGAAACGGATCACCAGCCGCCTCTCTGGGTCCAGTCACCTCAGCTCCCCTGCTTTTTATAGATGGAAAAATGGATGCTCTGAATTTCATGCTTTCTCCCCACCCACGTGGGTAATAGGGCCAAAAGTCGGAAGTAGTCGATAGGACATGGCGTGACACAGGCTAAATAATATAGAGAGAACTGGCAAACAGGCTTTCTCCCTTGCCTGGTTCAAGAGTTGTAAGAATATTACCACTCAGGGGCACCTGGGTAGTCGGTTAAGCAGCTGCCTTTGGCTCAGGTCATGATCCCAGGGTCCCAGGCTCTCTGCTCTGTGGGAAACCTGCTTCTCCCTCTCCCTCTGCCTACTTCTTATGCTCTATCAAATCAAATTTAAAAAAAAAATACTACCACTCGGGACAATGTAAGCAGGTTTACAGAAACCCCACCATACGGGTTGTCTTTAGCCTTTCTTTCCTAATTATAAAACCCCAATTATTTATTTATTCAGGCCTGAGGGCTGTACTTTATGGATTAAAGCAGTCCCTTTTTTTTCTATCCTTTGGGTTTGAACCACACCGTCTACACTGGCTGCTTTTCAAGGCTGCTTCCTCCCAGGGAGACCTAGTCTTGCTCTGCCAGTCATGGTTCTATGGGACATGGGTCTCCCAGGAGTCTACACCAACAGGGACAGTGAACACGATGAGACGATCACCACTGACAGCCTCCCGTGATACCAGAGAGCAGAAATCTCCCTCTGCGGAGCCTCAACCTTCTGAACACAATCTAGCTATGTTAGTAGACGGGGAGGGAGTTGGGACCCACGATCCCATACAGGAAAAGCAAGATCTTGTTCTCAGACAAGTGGATTAGCTTTCAAGTTTTAATCCCTATCACCTTTTGTCCCCTTCTCCTAACAAGAGAGGCCACAAGGTACAGTTATGGCTTCTTAAAAATCAAATCACAGGGGTGCCCGGGTGGCTCAGTTGGTTAAACATCTGCCTTAGGCTCAGGTCATGATGGGATCGAGCCCCTCATCGGGCTCCTGGCTCAGTGGGGAGCCTGCTTCTCCCTCTCCCTCCCCACACCCCGCTCATGCTCTCTCTCTCAAATAAAATCTTAAAAAAAAAAAAAAAGTCAAACCACAAAGAGATGGTGACTCTGACTCCTCGGTCGGCCTCCTGAAACGGCGTGAGGTTGCTCTGGGTACATGCTGTAATGATGACAGCTCAATCGCAGGAACAATGGAGCAGAGAAGCAGAAGGTGCCTACACAGTTTTACCTAAATGTCTTGTTTGTTAGGATGGAGCCGAGGCGCCTGTGCTGACAGTCAGGAACAATTAGCACGGTCCTGAAAAGGAAGAAGGATTCACAAGGCATCACTTGTGGGTGAAGGGAAGTCACCATCTGCTAACGGGCACCAGAGTGTCACTGCATTGGAAGGGGAGAGGCAGTGGGTTGGAGGAGATCCAGGGGCCTCTCTGCCCACATTAAAAATGAGTAGCTGCTCTGCCTGCCAGCACCACAGTGTCAACACATTCTGTGTGTGTCTCTCTCCGTCTCACACCCAAAAAAGTAGAAACAATTGACGTAGGAACCCAGGGGAAGAGAGAACTGTACAGACTCATTCTCCCGGAGCAGGGGAGCTTATAGATGTTTTTGGTTTTGCTTTTCAAGATCATGCCTCCCTCTAATTTCATCTCTCTCCATCCCGGAGGGAGAGCCTCTGCCTCCCTTAAGGAGACAGGTGAATAGGTCTTGGCTGTGCACAGTCGTGAAACCGCTCTGTGCAGGAAGGCGGGGCAGAGGGGAGGAAAGGACAGGGCAGCACCTTTAGGCCACAAAGAGCTTCCACAGTTAGGAGCCTCAACTATAAATGTTCCAAACAGAGAGGGGCCTTGACAGAGCACAGAGTCGAGCCAGAACAGGCAGATATGTCCCAATGGCTGGCACTCAGAATTCCAGAAGCTGCTAGAAATAAGTCATCTCATCTACATACCTACACGGGCTCCTGCTTTCTGGTCATGATGAAATAAGGTAAGGCCCATGTTTGTTTCTCTAAGGTTTAGGGTCTTAAATGGCATTGGATGGAGGGAGTAGGAGGAGAAGGAATAAGGAAAAACTCCACAATGAGTGCTGAGCGCTGAGTGACACCCCTGGCAGATGTAGTTTATAATCTTTACTTAGTCACACAACATTAAGAAACGGTCAGTTCCAAGGGGGCTTTCCTCCCTCCACCCCCCAAAATGCTCCACAGCGCAGTACAACCACACGGTGTGCTCAGCTAGAAGAGAAGGGTTAAATGATGTCTGTCCCATAACTGCCCTTGCTTCTCTGTGCCGTCAGGAAGGGAAACAAAGAAAACAAGAAAGCAACAGGATCCATACACTTTGCACACCAGCGGGTGACTGTCTTCCCAGGCATTTCTGGGGGAACCTCAGCAGAGCCGCGGCCCCCGTCCCACCACCGCGGCAAGGGAAGAGGCAGCAAGACAGGGCCGCGCACCTGCACTGGAGTAGAAAGAGAAACCAAACACAAGTTGGGCCACAGTGGATTCTGGCACATTTTTAGATGAGGTTAAAAATGTCACGGTGTGCACAGGAAGCGGGCAAAGGAGTTCTGAGGGAAGGGATGCCCGGAGGTGGAACAAACCGACCGGTCTACTCGGGCAGGAGCTTTGGGAGGGACAGAGGAGCTACGGGGCCTCTAGGAAGGTGTTGGTTCGGAAGATGGAGGAGACAATCTTGCCGGTGGCGTTGATCGTGCCTTCGCTGTCTGAGCTGGATTCGGAGTCGCTGCTCCCAGAGTAGGCGCCCAAGCCCGGGAGGATGCCGATGCAGACTGCAGCGGAGGGGCAGTGGATGGAAGGGGCGCTCAGGGACGTGCTGCCAAGAGACATGCAGGACGGGGCTTCTGCAAGACAGGAGGAAGGGCTGTGACTTCACCTGCTTTCCCAGAGCTGACCAAGAACTTGCCACTGTGCCCCAGGCTTTACCGTGAAGCCCCAACCACCCTATGCAGTCAGCACCACCGGCACCCGCGTCTGACAGCTGTTCCTTTTTCACCATTGACAAAACTGACACCATGCTCAGAGAATGTTTTAAGACCGTGCAGAATGTGACCAAATAGCTAGGGTTCTTCTTGCCCCGGGAAACCCAGAACCTTGGCAGTACCTGAGAGATGGAAAACCTCAATCTAGAAAACATGGGCACTTGAGGATGAGATGAAAACTTAAGGACTCTACTCCACCCCTGTCATTGCCTCTACATGTTTGCAGCTTTAGTGAGTCTCTACAACAACCTGATATATAGGGATCCCCCATTTTACTGATGAGGGGGGTCAAAGGACTAGGCCAAGGTTAAAGGCCACTGAGAGTAAAAAATGTTAAACCAAACCTGACTCAAAAAATTGGGATGCCTAGGTGGCTCAGCCGGTTCAGCATCCAATTCTTTGTTTTGGCTCAGGTCGTGAGATGGAGCCCCACATTAGGCTCCAAGCTGGGCATGGAGCCTGCTTAGGATCCTCTCTCTCCCTATGCCTCTCAACACCCAACCCCCACCAACTCACACATGCGTGCTCTCCTTCTCTTAAAAATAATATTAATAATAATGTACTAAAACAATACCAGAGCTCACCATGGAGTAAGGGTTGGAGTTCAAACCTTACTATCTCAGGCTGACAAGCATATACCTTTCTAGGCTTTTGCCTTAACAAGCCCCTAAGGAACACTTCATGTAAATGTGAAAAGGACACGTGGCTCCAAAGTACATGAAGTCAGGAGTAAGTCACAAAAATACCACTGAGAGGCAAAAATACCACTCCGTGGCCAATACACGGAGTTCAGGAGCTCACTGTATTCACTTGTCTTACAGGAAGTTCTAATAGGGGAAAAGATGCTGCTGAAGAAAAGCAGCAGCGAAACACGGAGACACAGAAAAGTGAAATGACAGCTGACACCGCTTGTAGAGATGGTGGTAACGAGATGACAGGAAAGCAGAGGCAGAGTGGCAACAAATACATGAAAGCAGATTTCTTTGGGATACAAAGAATTCTTCCAAAACCAACCAACCAACCAACCAACCAATCAACCGCTGAATAGAAAAGGGGACAGGGGTGCCTGGGTGGACTGAGTGTCTAATTCGTGATTTTGGCTCAAGTCATGATCTTGGGATCATGGGATTGAGCCCTGCGCTGGGCCCCACACTCAGCAGTCCTCTGCTTGAGGCCTCTCCCTCTCCCTCGGGCCCTCCCCACTTTGCTCACTTGTGCTCTAAAACAAACATAAATCTTTAAAAATAAGTGGAGAGAACTCATGAACAGTTCACAGGAAAAGAAAAAATGGCATTTAAACTTGGGAGAATGGGGGAACCTGGGTGGCTCAGTGGGTGAAGCATCTGCCTTCAGCTCAGGTCATGATCCCACAGTTCCAGGATCAAGCCCCACATCGGGCTCCCCGCTGAGCGGGGAGCCTGTTTCTCCACTGGACCTTCCCCACTCTTGTGCTTTCTCTCAAGATAAATAAATAAAATCTTTAAAAATTAAAAAAAATAAATAAAATGAACTTGGGAGAATAAACAATCTATAAGGAGGGAAGTTATGGGCAACAGGCATCTTCGTGTGTTGCTCAGAAATGCAGGGCAGTGTCCTTCGAAATTAAACTATGTTCATATAAAACCATTCCCTCCAGCACTGTTAATAGCAGGAACCAAAAGATTCATTATGACCGGGGGTAGGGGGCACCTGGGTGGCTCAGTGGGTTAAGCCTCTGCCTTTGGCTCAGGTCATGATCTCAGGGTCCCGGGATCGAGCCCCACATTGGGCTCCCTGCTCAACAAGGAGCCTGCTTCCCCCTCTCTCTCTGCCTGCCTCTCTGCCTACTTGTGATCTCTCTGTCAAATAAATGAATAAAATCTTAAAAAAAAAGACCAGTGTAAGGGACTATGATTCAGCCATAAAGAAGAGTAATGCCTCTGCGTACTGGTATGGAATGGTCTCCAAGACACCATGCTATATGAAAGAGGTAAGGCTATGTGTAAGCTACAGTCTGTGGGGAGAGGGAATGCCCACAGACACGCATGTTAACATCAGAAACAATACATGTAAGACTCTAACAGTGACTGCCCGGGGAGATCAGCTGAGTGGTTAGATAATAGGGGAGACTTAACTTTTACTCCACATACTTTTGCCCCTTTTGAATTTTCTATTATGTGTGTATACTACCTATATAGATAATTTTTTAGAAAAGCAAATGCAAAAGTTCAAAGAACATCATCATCTACTTAAATTAGGGAGGAAGAGTCCCACATTATCTGTCTAAGCCCAAGGGCAGCTCTGTATTACAGCCAGGCTGTAGAAGAAGGTAAAGTCTAATGATAAGAAGGCCTGCTGGTCTGTATTCTCTATCTGTAAGCCTGAAGGCAAGGGCTTTTTCTTTACCACTCTGTCCCTTGGGCACACAGCATGGGGCCTGGCACAGAGCAAGTCAGCATTTACAATGCATTGAAGACATTTTACAGAAGTTCACTGCAAATAGCTAAATTTGGGGGTGGTGGTGAAAATTTGGGACACAACATCAAATTGCACACCATTCACTACTTGAACATCCATTATATTATTTTCATATACTCAGTGACACTTTCATTCTCTTAGAAATATTTGGTTAAGGAGCACCTGAGTGGCTCAGTCCTTAAGTCTCTGCCTTCAGCTCAGGTCATAATCCCAGGGGCCTGGGATCCAGGCCTGTGTCAAGGGGAAGCCTACTTCTCCATCTCCCACTATCCCTGCTTGTGTTCCCTCTCTCGCTGTGTCTCTGTCAAATAAATAAATACAATCTTAAATAAATAAAATAATTTTTTAAAAAAAGAAGAGAAAAAAAAATATTTGGTTAAGGGGCACCTGGGTTGCTCAGTCAGTTTAGGGTCCACTGTCAGCTCAGATGACCCCAGGGTCCTAGGATCAAGCCCCAAGTCAGACTCCCAGGACAGTGGAAAGCCTGCCTGCCTCTTCTTCTCCTCTCCACTTGTGCTCACTCTCTGTCACTATCTCTCAAATAAATAAATAAATGAACAAATAAATAAAACCTTAAAAAAAAACCCAAAAAACAACAAAACAAAACAAAAAAAAAAACTATTTGGTCAAAATAAAACCAACTGAATCCACAACCTGGGTCACCTGGTTGGCTCAGCATTAAGCGTCTGCCTTAGACTCAGGTCATGATCTCAGGGTTTTGGGATCGAGCCCCGATCAGACTCTCTGCTCAGCAGGGAGCCTGCTTTTCCCTCTCATTATCCCTCTCTGCTCTCCTTCTCTAAGATTTTGAAAAAATCTTTTTTAAAAAAGCTGCTATCTTATAAGGTATGAATCAGTTACCCAGAAAAGTAATTTATGCGAAGCTGTTGAGATGTCATTTTATTAAGTATTTCAAGGGTGAATTGAATTTTAGTCTCTAGCTTAGATACAAAAGGAAGATTAAGTTCAGAGTATCTGTGCAAGTCTAGAGGTAGCCTAATGGAAGGATGAAAGTCAGCCACAGGAATGAAACCAAGGAGGGGTGCCTGGGTAGCTCAGTCAGTTAAGCATCTGACTCTTGGTTTCAGCTCAGGTCATGAGACCTGTCATAAGACTGCCTGAGAGTCTCTCTCTCCCTCTCCACCCCGCCCCCACCCCGCCAAATGAATAAAGAGAGAGAGAGAAAGAAGAGAGAAGAGAAAAGGAAAAACGAAACGAAACCCAAGGGATCTGGACCATGGTGGCATCAGCAGAGTTTCAGCAAAAAGACCAAATCCCTCGATTATCTAGGTTTCAAGAAAGAAAAAAGACTGCAATTCTGACAAATTTCATTCCAAAAATAGTTACACTGTCCAAAGAGAACAAAATGGTGCCCTCTGATCTCACCCATTTGGTGAAGTTTCCTGCCAACTTCTGCATTTGCAGGACCACGCTGTCATACCAAATTAACACCGAAAATTACTAACAGAGAATGTTTTTGGGATTCAAACAGACGCGTGACTTGACAGCCAATGGGGCCAATTGTGCATTCATTCACGGGCTCTGTTTGGAGCTGAAGCCCAGAGCCTCCAGTGGGGAAGCCTGAATCTCCATTAGTGTCACAGAGCTATCTTCTGGGAGAACCAAAGGAATAAAGCCTTCTGCCATGGACAAGACTCTCAAGCAAGCTTTCAGGGAATGTTCTTCCTGTGGGGCCTCGGTGTCTATCAGAAGAGGGTATTTCATGCCCAGCTGTAAGCATACCGCTGTGAGAATGGAGTGGGGGAGGACAAAGGGATTAAGAAAGGTGGCTCTGAAACATGGTGTCTACCCAAGATAGTTTAAAAAAGCCACACAAGTTTTCCTTTTCTACTGACTGATGCGAATAGTTCCTATAAGGGAATAAGCACCAGATACAGGGCTACTAATTAACCAGTTGAAGTACGTTCAAGATTTCTGTAAGTCTTATATACCTATGTGCATACAGACACAATATACACGTAATCCTATTTAAGCAGCCAATTTAGCAAGTTTCCTATATATTGAAAAGATACCAGTGAAATGGAGCTCCCATATGGCTGATGAGAATGTAAACTGACATAACTTCTTTGCAGGGCGGGTTGCAATATTTATCTGAATTACAAATGTATATCTTCTCCGTCCCAATAATTCTTTTAAGTACTTACGCTAATATATCATGAATGTGATGAATGATGCATGTACAAAGTTATTTAATGAAACCTCAAACCAGAGAAAAAATGGAAACAATCTAAATGTTCATCATAAAAAAAACAGGATAGGGGCTCCTGGGGGGCTCAGTCTGTTAAGCGTCTGATTCTTGATTTCGGCTCAGGTCATGATCTCAGGGTTGTGAGATCGATCCCTGCACTGGGTTCTGTGCTCAGTGGGGAGTCTGCTTGAATTCTCTCTCTCCCTCTGTCCCTTTCCCAACTTATGTACACAAGCTCTCGCTCTCTCTAAAATAAACAAATCTTTAAAAAAAAAATAAAAAGTATAAATATACTACGGTGCAGTCATATAATGGAATACTATACAGTCTTATAAAAAGAATGAAGCTCTTTGTGTAGAGATATGTAATGATCCCCAAGGTACAAGTGAATTAAGCAATGAACAGAAGAGTGTGTTAATTAAAATACTAACAATGATGACAGGAAGTACTAACCAACATATGAAGTATTCTGGCCAAAATACCAACTTGAATTAATTGAGCTCTAGATCTGGTTACCATTCTACAGGAAAAAGAGGAACAAAGGAACACTGTGGAGATGCGATCACCAAAATCTAGAGTATGGGAAACTGCACAGGACAAAGACCCAGTTTCTTCACAAAAACAAAGGAAACAAAAAAACAAAAAAGGAACAACTTCTTATAGGTCAAATGAGACTCAGAAGATGTAATAGCCTATTGTAAAATGCCACATGATGGCAATATTCTAATAGTGACCTATAGACTTATAGATTTAAGCAATCCCTAACAAAATCCCAACTGCCTTTTTTATTGAAATGGACAAGTTGATCCCCAAATTCATGTGGAAATGCAAGAGACCTCAAATAACAAAAAACGATCTTGAAAGAGAACAAAGTTGGAGGACTCACACTTCCCAATTTCAGAACTTCCTAGAGGCTATAGTGATCAAGACTGTGTGGTAATGGCATAAAGAAGGACACATAGATCAATTGAAGAAAGGAGTCCAGAAATAAACCCACACATGTTAGTTAACTGATTTTCAGCAAAAATGCCATGACAATTCAGTCTGGTAAAAACAGCCTTTTCGGGCGCCTGGGTGGCTCAGTGGGTTAAGCCGCTGCCTTCGGCTCAGGTCATGATCTCAGGGTTCTGGGATCGAGTCCAGCATCGGGCTCTCTGCTCAGCAGGGAGCCTGCTTCCTCCTCTCTCTCTCTCTCTGCCTGTCTCTCTGCCTACTTGTGATGTCTCTCTGTCAAATAAAAAACAACAACAACAAAAAAAAACCCAGCCTTTTCAACAAATGGTGCAGACCAACTGGATATACATACAGAATGAAAATGCATCCCTACTTCAAACCATAAACAAAAAAATAATGCAAAATGAATCAAAGACCAAAATGTAAGAGCTAAAACCGTAAAACTTTTATAAGAAAACACAGGTGTAAGTTTATAAGAAAACACAGGTGTAACTTTTCAAGACCATGGATTAGGCAATAGTTTCTTAGACAGGACACCTAAAGCATAAGCAAACTAAATGAAAAATAGCTAATTTATATGTCCTCAAAATCTAAAAATTATATGTTTCAAAGGACTCAATCAAGAAAATGAAAACACAAATAAATAAAATCTTTAAAAAAAAAAAGAAACTGGAACCTTTATATATTGCTGATAGAATGTAAAAATGGTACAGCTGCTTAAGAAAACAGTTTGGCAATTCCTCAAAAAGTCAACCATATAAACACGGAGTTACCATATGACCTAGAAATGCCATTTCTTGGTATACGCCCAAGAGAACTGAAAATAGTTGCTCACACAAAAATTTGTACATAAACGTTATAGCAGCATCATTTAGAATAGCCAAAAAGTGTAAACAACCTAAATGCCCATGAACTGATGACTAGACAAACAAAATGCAGCATACCATACAACGGAAGATTATTCAGCTGTAAAAAGCACGGATACATGTTACAACATGGATGACCTTTGTACAGTGAAAGGAAGCTAAATTCCAAACACCATACACTACATCATTTCATTTACATGAAATGTCCAGAAAGGACAAATCCAGAGAAAAGTAGAAGAGTGGCTGACAGTGGCTGGGGAGAGGGAAGAATGGGGAGTAACTGTTAAAGGCATGGGGCTTCTTTTTGGGGTGATGAAAATGTTTTGGAATTAAATAGTGATGATGAATACACATTCTTGTGAACATACTAAAAACCACTGCATCCTTTAAAAGAATGAATTTTATGGTGTACCTCAATATTTTAAATTTTTTAATTTTAAAAGAATATATTTATAATTGCTTGTATATACATAAAATAGCTCTGGATATATACATAAGAAATACTGTTTCCCTCTCAGAAAGAACTGCATGGAAAAGGATACAGAATGTTGAAGGGGGACTAAGCCACCCAGGTGCCCCTCAATGTCCTTTTTAAAAGCAAATTCTAGAGGTGCCTGGCTGGCTCAGTTAAGCCTCTGACTCTTGATTTCAGTTCAGGGAATGATCTCAGGGTTTGAGATCAAGCCCCAAGCTGGGCACCACACCCAGACTGTCTCTCTGCTCCCTGCTTAAGATTGTCTCTCTCCCTCTCCCTCTGCCTCTCCTATTCTCTCTCACTCTTTAAAAAAAAAAAAAAAAAAAAAAAAAAAAAAGTAAATTCTAAGAGCAAAAAGTTATCAGCAACAGCTCACCATTACTGATGTCAGAAGATTTTTTTTTTTTGCATTTTAAAAAGTTTTTACTTAAATTCCAGTTACAGGGCACCTGGGTGGCTCAGTGGGTTAAAGCCTCTGCCTTCAGCTCAGGTCAGGATCCCAGGGGCCTGGGATCGAGCCCCACATCAGACTCTCTGCTGAGCAGAGAGTCTGCCTCCTCCTCTCTCTGCCTGCCTCTCTACCTACTTGTGATCTTTGTCAAATAAATAAATAAATAAATAAAATCTTTAAAAATAAATAAATTGCAGTTACTTGGCCAATACATTATTTTTAAATATCCATTATTTTTTCAGAGAGAAATAAATGTAAGCCCCATTTTAGAGATGACCCACTGAATTTAGCATACCATCTCAATCCCACAGAGGGTCACAGAACTAAAAACACTCCTGAACTTCTCATCCCTGATCCAGCCTTCAGGAACACTCACCTTCACTTACAACTCTGTGCCACTTAATACAGTGCCAGATTTGATTGCATACAAGTAACCACCCATGAAAGTGTACTTCTGTGAGACTGTATTAGGCTATTAGCCTCAATCCAATCCAAGATGAGCAAAAGCCAGGCATTCTACCTCTCATTGGTAGCCAACCAGGTGAAATCAAGAAACCTGACATTTGGAGGAGACTGAGAGAAACCCTTTGTAAGCAGGAATGATATGACCAGGGCTTTGTCTGTGGAAGCACTTCTGGGGGATCACTATTGTCATTTATCAATTCCACTGGTTTCTAACATATTAATCAGCAAGACAGCTAACATACCCGTGGGTGTAAATCCTGCTTGGTAGAAAAAAGCTTGCTTAGATCCTTCACAGATACAATGCAGCCCAGCCCTGTACTATGGTTCACGTGTATTATGAATAAATAGTGAAATGGAAGCTGCCACCTACCTTGACTCTTGTCATCTGGGTCAGGGTCCGATTTCAGTCTTTTCACACTGTTGCCACTCTCTGAGCTGTAACAAAAAATATGGTAATTTGAGCTATGTCCAATCTTGGGGATTAAAACTTCAGGAATCAGGAGCTCCAATAACCATTTATATGGGTCTCAGGTAGCCTCAAAGGGGTGGTCTGAAATGAAAAGTCTTCATTTCAGGTTCTTAATCTCCTTCCAGTTACATTATTGTTATAAAAACAACTTAAACCCCTGGCCAATTCAAGGAGTGGAGCATTGTATCTTCAAGCATCACCTAAACTTCAGATTCTTTGTTGTCCTTATCATTCATCTTGGTTAGAACCACAGATGGACTGTGGGAGTATGTGGACACACTCACAAAAGACAAAAATTTAGTTAAGTTCCTAAAGATTAACGGAAATCTCTCCTTTAGTGACATGCTAGAGAATCTGAAAGTCACTCAAAAGATCTTCACTGAATGTTGAAAGAATGTACTTCTCCTGCTGTGTAGCATAGAAAAGGCATAATCATACTTCCAGCTCCACCATTACGGCTAATATTGAGGGCAGTCAAAAAAAGAAAAAAAAGAATGCACTTCAACTAGGAAGAAATGATCTCAGAAAGAAGGCTGTAATCACAGAAGGAAGGGTTAGTGAACAAAGAAACCGGCAAATACAATCTAATTTGTGTGTTAAACATGACCATATTAAGTCCTGGGCAGCAGTAGTAGCATGTGAGAAAGACGTGATTATAGCTCCAAGTTCTAAGGTCCACGTATAATTTTGTAGGAAAGTAAGATAGCTATTTAACTTTAGGTTTTGCGAAGTATTCCTGGTAAGCTGCAAGTTTAGGCACCAAAAACAGAACACAAAACCTTGAAAGAAAACGAACAAAACGTTTTAAAATTTGTAATTTTTTATAAAAAACAGTAAGAGGAAAAAATATTTTTAAGGTAAAATGACAACATTAAGATAGCAGAAACTATAAAAGAAAATGCTAAAAAATCCAAGCCTACCTGTTAAAAAAGATCAACAGCTATTTGTAAGACACACCAAAAAATTTAACAAAAATAAAACAAAAACTTGAGACCCAGAAAGACTGAAAACAAAAGAAGAGGAACAGAGTTACCAAAGCAAATACTAACCCAAAGAAGGCTGAGCTACCTATTATAATTTTAGGGAAAAAGAATTTAAGAGCAAAAACATTATAAGACATAAAGTAGGTCAGTTTATAATCAAACGTATTTTAATTCACTATGAAGAAATAACAATTCTGAACATGTATGCTCCTAATTAAAGAGCTTAAAATATATATTCAACAGAATTCTGAAGAAAAATCAAGAAAACATCACTATAATGAGAGATTTCAAAATACTCAAGTACTGAGAAAGCAAGCAGACAAAGATGTAAAAACACAGAAGATTTAAACAATACAATTAACAAGCTTCTTTGGTTTTACCTACATGAAAACTAGAACAATTGCAAAACACAGATTCTTCTCAAGCTCACTTAGAACATTTACAAAAATTAACCTCAGGAATGGGTCACAAAGGGAGTTTAAAGCAATTTAAAAATCAGTACATATAAATCACAATGCAGGGACGCCTGAGTGGCTCAGTTGGTTAAGCAGCTGCCTTCGGCTCGGGTCATGATCCCAGTGTCCTGGGATCGAGTCCCACATCAGGCTCCTTGCTCGGCGGGGAGCCTGCTTCTCCCTCTGCCTCTGCCTGCCATTCTGTCTGCCTGTGCTCGCTCTCTCCCCTTTCTCTCTCTGATAAATAAAATCTTTAAAAAAAAAAAAAATCACAATGCAAGTAAGGCAGAAATCAGCAACAAAAGACAAGTATTACGTATCACAGACTCTAAAACACCACTGCTATAAGGTGTTAAAATGTGGGGGTAGGGAGGAGGAGTGCCTGGGTGGCTCAGTGGGTTAAGCCTCTCTCTGGCTCATGATCTCAGGGTCCTGGGATCAAACACAGCATCAGGCTCTCTGCTCAGCAGGGAGCCCACTTCTCCTCTCTCTCTGCCTGCCTCTCTGCCTACTTGTGATCTCTCTCTGTCAAATAAACAAATAAATAAATATTTTAAAAAATGTGTGTGGGGGGAAGGTTCATCTTAGAACCTATGAAATATAGTTAGGTTACCCCAATATGTTTGGAAACTTTAAAAAACTGTTTCTAATTTAGGAGTCAAAGAAGAAACCATAATGGATATTTAAAAATACTTAGCTGGAAATACAAAATTGTGTACAATAAAAGCTGAGGAATAATTAGTTTTAGGTGCTTATAATTGAAAAGACAAGCTGAAAATTAATTAGCTAGGTACCTGACACTCATTTGTAACAGAAATTATAAGAGAATAAACTTGAGGGAAGTAAAGAATATCCCAAAGAAGTTAGGAGAAATTAAGAAACTAGCCAAAATATGAATAAAATAATCCATCAATATCTGGGATGAAAAAGGGAACAATTATAGATAAAGCTGCAATCAGAAAAAAAATACTAACTTTAGCGAATGCATGTAAAACAAGACAAAATGGACAAACTCCCAGAAAATATAACTAAATAAAACTGACTCAAAAAAACCATGAAGATGGTCCCAGGGTCCTGAGATCAAGCCCCGCATTGGGCTCTCTGCTCAGCAGGGAGCCTGCTTCCTCCTCTCTCTCTGCCTGCCTCTCTGCCTACTTGTGATCTCTGTCTGTCAAATAAATTAATAAATAATCTCTAAAAAACAAAACAAAACAAAAAACAAACATGAAGAAACCTAAATAGCCCTATAATCCCAAATCTTAAAAAGCAGGGACCAAATTGATTATATAGAGGAGTTCTACCAAATTTTCACAAAACAGAACATTACCATTTTACACAAACTCCTCCAGAGAACAGAAAAAGACAGAACACTCCCTAAATCCTTCTATGAAGCTACTTTTAATCTTCATATGAAAATCAGAAAAAGTAGAGGGGGGAGGGAAGAGACCAAGTATCACTTATGAACACAGACGAAACAACCTATACAAAATATTAGCAAACCAAACCCAGTGGAGTTAAAAATAATTATAATACAGCACAACATAGATTATAGTTAATAAGACTGTAATAATGTTTGGTAACTACACTTATAGAGAACCCTGAGTAATGCACAGAATTGCTGAATCATTACGTTATACATCTGAAACTAATAATGCTGTATGTTAATCATAATTCATTTTAAAAAATTATTTTATTTTATTTTTTTAAAGATTGTATTTATTTGACAGATCACAAGTAGGCAGAGAGACAGGCAGGGAGAGAGAGAGGAGGAAGCAGGCTCCCCACCGAGAAGAGAGCCCAATGCAGGGCCCAATCCCAGGACCCCGGGATCACCACCCGAGCCGAAAGCAGAGGCGCCCGGCCCCCTGCCAAAAATTTCAAAATAACACATCACAGCCAAGCTAGTTTTTTGGTTTTTTTTGTTGTTTTTTTAAGATTTTATTTATTTATTTGACAGAGATCACAAGTAGGCAGAGAGGCAGGCCAGAGAGAGTAAAAGGGAAGCAGGCTCCCTGCTGAGCAGAGCTCCCAATGTGGGCCTCAATCCCAGGACCCTGAGATCATGACCTGAGCCGAAGGCAGAGCCTTAACACACTGAGCCACCTAGGCACCACAGCCAAGCTAGTTTTATCACAGGAATACAAGATAGAAAAATCCTTAAATTTTTCACCATAACAGAGTAAAAAAAAAAAAAAAGCCACAAATTCAAAAGCAGAAAAAAATTGACAAAATGTAACAATTTGTGGCTACAAAAAACCTTATCAAACTAAGAACATAATTTCCTTAAACTACTAAAAGATATCTGATCAGCATCTGAAGTTCATTTTTCAACCTATGATATGACAATGTGTAATAAAGCCTTCATGAGCTAAATAAATAAATAAATAAAAATAAAAGAGATCTGAAAAAACAAAAACAATAACAACTATTCTTAATGGTAAGAAGTTATAAATGTTCTGTCTAAAACAAGAATGTGCACAGTAATTGTTTCTAACATTTTACTGGCGATAATTGCTTGGTGGACTAAGATACGGAAAAAAAAAAGAAAAGAAAAGAAAAGAAATCAGGGGTTCCTGGGTGGCTCAATCAGTTAAGCATCTGCCTTTGGCTCAGGTCATGATCCAGGGTCCTGGGCCCACATTAGGTTCCCGGCTCAGTGGGGAGTCTGCTGCTCCCTCTCCTACTTCCTCTGTGCTCTATCAAATAAATAAATAAATAAATTCTTTAAAAGAAAAAAAGGAAGTTAAAAGGTATAAGAGAATAAAGCTGTCATTATTCACAGATAGTGACTCTCTACATAGAAATTTCAAAGCAATCCACTGATAAAAGTTAGTAAGAGTTATTAGAGTGTTACTGCTCAGGTTAGTAAGAGCTGTGTAGCTAGATGTAAATATTCCAAAATCAACTGCACTTTTATAAACCAGCAGAAAAATAAAACCTAAAACATCTAGGAATAAATCTAACAAAAGATATATACAACCTTTTGGAAAAAAATCTGTTAAGACTTGTATCAAGTGACATTAAAGAAACAAATAAATGTAGATATATGCCATGTGTAGAAAGACATCCATAAAGATCTGTTCTCTCCATAAATTCATCAACCCATTTAGTAAGATCCCAATAAACATAAGAGACCTTAATCTAAAATTTAATCTAAATCTAAAATTTTAACATATCAAAATCTAAAATGTATATGGAAGAACAAAGTGGTCAACAGTAGACAATACACCTCCAAGAAAAATGTAAGAGGACTTGTCCTACCAGATACCAAGATTTTTTTGTAATAAAAACTACAATAATTACAGAGTGGTACTGGTCCAACAGACCCAAGGGACAGAAAACAAGGAACACCCATACAAACCCAAGGATTTAAGATAGAGGTGACACTGAAGGTCACTGGGGAAAGGTAGAAATATTTAGTAAATGTTGCTAGAGAATTAGCTTCTGGGGCCCTGGGTGGCTCAGGTGGTTAAACATCTGACTCCTGATCTTAGCTCAGGTCTTGATCTCAGGGTCGTGAGTTTAAGACCCACGTTGGGCTCCATGCTGGCAGTGGAGCCTACTTAAAAAACAAAACAAAAACAAAAAACTGACCACCTTAAAATCAAATATATTGACAACCTTAAAATTAACTAATGAAAGTAAAAAGAAAAGATATAAATGGTGAGAAAAATACAAATAATCCAGTAGAAAAATGGCAAAATATATGAACAGACTTTCCACATAATAGGACATATGAATGGTAAATCAACATACAAAATATGTCAGCTACATTTGTTACCAGGAAATGCAAATTAGGACCACAAGGAGACAGTACTTTACAAAATCACTATATATTGCTGTATCTGTGCTATCCAGTAGGGCAGCAATTAGCCACATACTAATTCCAATGGGTATTTAACACCTGAAATGTGACTAGCGTGGCAAAGGACCTGATTTTAAACTAGAACTAATTAAATTAGTTCTAATTAATTTGAATTTAGATAGCCACAGGTGGCCAAGGACTATCATACTGGACAGCAGAGCTCTGGAGAAACATTTCCACATATATAACAAAGCATGCCCTGGACCTTTCAACACCATCTGTCATGGTTCAAACATACATCCACAAGAGAAAAGACACATTTTGGTATCTCATATAAAGCACAATCATACAACAAGGAAAATGAATGAATTACAGCTATATATATGTGAACAAACACACAAAATTGTTTCAATCACAGAAACAACTGGAGTGAAAACCAAATTCATAGATCATATACAGAATGAAATCATTTTTATAAAGTTCAAAACCAAGCAAGCCATTATACTGTTTAGGGATATCTATATAGGTAGCTGAAACCAAACCAAACACCACCCCCCCACACACACACCCCAAAACTACTAAAAGTAAAGACATGCAGAACGACCAAGCAGATCTGGAAACATGGGGTGAGGAAGGCAGGATAGGAAAAGGGAGCACAGAGGTTGGCTCAATCAGCTGATCATGTCCCAGGCACACACCGCCATCAGACTTTCTTTTACAAGCACCAGAATCATACATGCGATTTGAAAGATTAGACTCCAAGAGCTCACTTCAAACTTAATGAACCAGAGTTAGTGAGAGGCCTAGAATTCACATTAACAAACTCCTGGGTGATTCTAATAAACCCAAGCCTGGGTAGATGAGGAAATGCTGCCCCAGGAGACTCATTTAGCATCTTGCCACACAAAACAACAATAAATGATGATCTAATAAAAGGTGAGCTAAGGACTAAGTAAGGGAGGCAGTCCTAATAGCAAGGTCTGCTAACAGCAAGACACTGCTGAGAAGTATCTAAGTGCCCACTTTGGAGAAGTCCAGTAAAACGACCCAGGACCAAATGCCGAAATACACTGGACCAGGCATGAAAGCTTCTGTCAACTTAAAAGGAAGAGTGGCACCTGGGTGGCTCCGTCAGTTATGCATCTGCCTTGATTTCGGCTCGGGTCATGGTCTCAGGGTTGAGAGATGGAGCCCTGCATTGGGCTCCCCGC
This sequence comes from Mustela lutreola, assembly GCF_030435805.1. Classification (NCBI taxonomy): domain Eukaryota; kingdom Metazoa; phylum Chordata; class Mammalia; order Carnivora; family Mustelidae; genus Mustela; species Mustela lutreola. Next base: position 26,811,598 of record NC_081305.1, on the reverse strand, counting down.
AGGGTGTGGAGCCTGCTTAACGTTCTCTCCCTCCCTGCCTCTCCCTCTGCCTGCCCCTCCCATGAAAAACTTGAAAGGAATAAATCATGGCTCAGGTAACTGGCCCTTTTCAGATTATTGCTACTCCTCCCCTGCACTGCTAAACCATGACAACATTTTTATACAGAAGTAATGTTCCTAGGAACATCTGCAGCAGACGGATGGGGCGCCAAACCACAACAGTGCATCAACACACTTCCCTGAAAACATGTGGCTAGCTGCCATATTGATTTTCCTAATAGACTGCACTAACAAGTAACATTATTTCATCCATGGTATTGTAGGTCAAATTGAAACAACCAGATTTCATTACTTTGGAGCCATTTCAAGATTTAGCAGGGAGGAGCAAAACTAAAACAGAACTTACAAAACCTCTTAGGCCATGCCACTACCCCACATCAATCAGCAAGGAGCCCAGTCAGGTCTGTGCCACAGTCACAGCTTCCATGGTCTCACAGGCCACAGTGCCTTTGTAGCTGCTATTCCCACTGCCCAGGATGTTCTCCTCCTTGTCTGCCTGTCAAAGCCCTAGTCATCTACCTGGTCAACATCCCCCTCAAACGCCCTCCCCAACCTGAGCTCACAGGCCCTCCCCAGGGAGCTGTGGGTTTCCTCCTCCCTGCTCCCATGACACCCTACCCAAATCCCTTCACACAACTCGCTATCTCATTTGCCTAGAAACAGATGCTCAAACATTGAAGTCCACCTCTCCTATTACTTTGTGACCTTGGACAAAGGTTTTTAACAGTTAAACCTATACTATGTAGACTTGTGGAAAGAGTTAAGATCATTAACACAATGGAAAGCACTTAACACAATGCCTGCCACATGACAGGTGCCCAATGAAGAGTAGCTATTGCCCTGCTGAATGAACAATCAGAGAGACAAGGTTCCAAGAATACAGAACACACCAAATCTGGTGGGGGAGAGAGCGGTAGGGCTACCAAAGAAAAGTCACCAAGACTGCCGCTTAGGTAACCGTTTGTTCCGGCTACCATTGTAAGTGGCATTTCAGAGTACACAGTCAGAGGGAGACTGAAGTGGTGTGAGTGCTGGCTGACCTCTTATGTTTCACAGCTCCTGCCAACAGCTTGGCCTGGGAGAACTTGTTCTTGGTTTCTATGGGTTTCACAGCCACTTTCTTCTCCACCTCCTTCTTGTTTTCTGGAGAAATTCCAACTTTGTTGAGATTACTGTGTTAGAGGTTAAGGGTCAAACTAAACAAAAAGAGCTATAGCAGGACAATGGTAAGTCAAGGAGAGACACATAATCCACTAGCTCTTCCTGTCTGCCATGTAATGTTTACTCTGTTTGTATCAAAACAATACTCTTTCCTCTTTATTCTGCCCATCATATCCAGCTGATTTGAAGAGAAATGAAGGTAATCATGGAGAAAGAAGGCAAATCAAGCCAAATCTATTACAGAAAAGCAACCTTTTCCCCATTGATTCTCAGTGAAAATCTGAATTACAGTCAGAAAACCTCCCCCCAAACAGGGCCACAGTTTGCTGGGGTAAACAAAGATCTTAAGAAATACAAAAGCCACAGAAAAAAATGTGGCTTCCCTGAAAATTTTTAAGTATTTGCTTTTTTTGCTCAAGGGTAAAATAAAATCTTGCAGAATGTCCTATGACCATCAGTGGCGCTCAATCTTGGATACCACAAAGACAGATTGCTCTGATGGTACAAGATAACATCAGAAGCACCTTAAGGCTCATTAAAAAAGAGTCCCTCCCCTGTCCCAAATCTATTGAATGAGAACCTCCAGAGGCCCAGGAAATGATTTTAAACCTCTCTTCAAGGTGATCTTTTTATTTTTTTAAATTTAATTTATTTATTTGACAGACAGAGATCACAAGTAGGCAGAGAGGCAGGCAGAGAGAGAGAGAGAGACGGAAGCAGGCTCCCCACTGAGTGGAGAGCCCGATGCAGGGCTTGATCCCAGGACCCCGAGATCATGACCTGAGCTGAAAGCAAAGGCTTAACCCGCTGAGCCACCCAGGCACCCCTCTCTTCAAGGTGATCTTAATGAGAAACCCCAGTGCATATACAACACATGAACCAAAAAGTTTTTATAAGTTCAACGAGGGGAACCTGGGGGGCTTGGTCGGTTAAGGATCTGCCTTTGGCTCAGGTCATGATCCTGGGGTCCTGGGATCAAGCCCTACATCAAGTTGCCTCATCTTCTGACTACTCTTCCGTGAGCCTGCTTCTCCCTCTTCCCCTCCCCCTGTTCATGCTTTCTCTGGAGTTCACTTGCACCTTGAGAGTCTCTCTCCCTCTCCCTCTGCCCCTCCTGAATACGGTCACATGTGCACTCTCTCTCCTTCTCTAAAATAAAGAACACATCTTTAAAAAAAAATAAAGTATAACCAGCTCACTTGTAACTTCACTGCTTACAGGCATGCGACCGATCTCTGTGTGTCAAGGTCTGTCACTTTCTTCTGTTCTCTCCACCAGCCCTTCCCCTCCTTCCATTTCATATTCTCACAATCCATTAGGCAAGAATTTTAAGTGTTAGATGTGGTGCAATTCTTTAAGAGGTAGCAGTGCCTTACTGGAACAATAGTGACATCTAGTGACCAAGAAATCTAAGAAGGAGGTATTATCAGTCCGAGCAGGTGGGCAGAGAGGTATATGGTCTTTGAACACTAAGAAAACTAGGTACCAGAAATCAGGAAATTCTCATTCTGATCACTCTTCAGGCACTAACTCTGCTCTTACAAGCACCAGTTACCTTAAATATTTGCAGTATTCATGGGGATTATGCAAAATGCTCAGTACTATTCTGTGTTTTTGAAACCAGGTTTCAAAGTCAACATGAAAGCTGGTAATATGTTAGCATTACACGTTTGGTTTTCTAGAATAAAAATGAAAGAATCACATTTCGTCCTTCTAATACCAATTGACAAAAAACACCAGCATGCAGATTTTTACCTGCAACTCCATCGGTAAGGGATAAACTCTTACAGAATTCTTAATATTGAAAAGTAAAACAAAAATGGAAAAAAATAACAACAAAACACATGCATTTTTATAATAGTAGGACACAAGCAGAAACCAGCACTTCACTTTTTATTCTTTTAAAGTGGGGGAAAAAAAAGCCTCTAACTTTTCTTTTTGGGGGACATGGGGGGGTAAAATTATTACTTTTGGTCCATAGCCAAAGCATAAGCCATTTTTAAGCTTAAAGTTCTTCTCCCCCTAAAATGCTTTAAAAACACAAACACCCCTCAAAAATATCAAAGAATTCATTAGATGAGGCACTTTTTAAAATTACATAGTTCTTAACATATATAATAATTGCTAAATGCTGGTTTAACCTAAAGCAAACAAGAGTTCTGTTGTTTTTACGGCACAAACCACAGCTTCTCTGCCTTTACAAGTATCACATCATAAAATGTGTCATATTATAACAATCGAACCAGCTCCTGATTTAGAGCTTCAAAAAACAAACGGCTAACCCTTCAGTTCCATCTCCTCCAACTCGACATGTCTCTGGCTACCTGCAAGCTAGGAGGCCTGCTTTATGTATCAGTGGGTTAGAATGCTGTTCAGTTCTAGACAGTCAGAACTTACCAAGTTTCCAAGAAAATCCAACACCTCTGGGGCCTCCCCAATGTTGTGCTGTAATGTCAGCAGGGCAGGAAAGCTTCTCCCACCTTACTGTTGCCCTACTTACTCCTCCCTTTGAGCTGAAAACTAAGGGGCCCTGCACCTTCACACCAAACCAACACTGCTCCCCAGAACGCTGCTTTGGGAGATGCAGCTTATTTGCTAGGCTGCTGAATTAAGCACATAAAAGAAGACATTATTCTAGTGATTGGTATAATTAACGTATTTCCTGAGGAGGAAAAAGTCTGGTGCCTGACACAATTCAATCCATCTTTCTGCCCCCTCTACAAACATCGATGCACACTATTATTCTGGAGTCACCAGGGAGGATAGGAGGGGAGGGGAGCTCCAGAAGAGTCAGCCTCAATCCAGCAGCTGGGATTGAGGTGTGACTTCCCGATCTTCAGTGCCATGCCGAATTCCACTAGGAACTCTGGGACTGGAAGACATGTCTTTTGCTACCAGTTCACAGCAGGTTTTGGGGCACCCATGCTGCCCCCTTATCTCAGCCACTGTCAGTCACCTTGATTTAAACCAAATCCCTGAGAATCAGCCCACACCTTCTCCTACATAGCTCTTTTTTTTTTTAAGATTTTATTTATTTATTTGACAGACCGAGATCACAAGGAGGCAAAGAGGCAGAGAGAGAGAGAGAGGAGGAAGCAGGCTCCCTGCTAAGCAGAGACCCTGGGATCACAACTTGAGCTGAATGCAGAGGCTTGACCCACTGAGCCACCCAGGAGCCCCTCCTACATAACTCTTTAATGGGACATACTACATGCTCCCTGAAAAAAAAACAAAAAAACAAAAAAACAAAAAAAACCAACTAGCACATACAAGCAGCTGTATCATTCATTTTAGAGGTAAAGCCTATTCAATCACACTAGTGAGGTTATTCAACATACAAGCTTGAAATAGTCAAATAATCCTTCTCATAGGAAAAAAGCTGTGGTGGCTTCACTAACCTCTCCTAAGAGTCATTCATTAATTTGTTCACATATACAATAAGAACCTACATGCCAGGCATTAAGGAAATCAGTGATGACCAGATCACTATTTTTATGCATCTTACATTTTAGTGGTAAAGAGGCAAACAAACCAGTAAGCAAATTGAGATTTTCAGATAGTGAAAATTACTATTAAAAGGTGACATCAGGGGTGCCTGGGTGGCTCAATGGGTTAAGCCTCTGCCTTCGGCTCAGGTCATAATCTCAGGGTCGGGGGATTGGGCCCCGCATCGGGCTCTCTGCTCAGTGGGGAGGGTGCCTGCTTCCCCCTCTCCCTCTACCTGCCTCTCTACTTGTGATCTCTCTCTCTCTGTGTCAAATAAATAAATAAAATCTGGAAGGAAGGAGATGTGAGTTGACACTCAAGTGCTACAAAATGCCAGCCTTATAAAATCTGAAGGCAGAGCATTCCAGACCAAAAAACAAATACAAAGGCCCTGAAATGAAATCACAAAGCTCAGTGTGACAGAGACATAAAGAAGACCAAAAGGCTAGAGTCTAGTGACTATGAAAGAGTGAGTACAAAACACAACAGGAAGGAGGTCTGGCCTAAACTGTGCAAGGCCTGGTTAAGTCTAACTTAAGTCTAAATATCACAGGAAGCCACTAGTGTCTCAAACAGGAAAGTGACATAATTCCACATATGTTTTCAAATGTTCCTTTTGACTGCTGTCTGCAGAATGGATTGTTGCAGGCGAGAGCAGAAGCAGAGACTAATCTGGTGGTCACAGTGGTCCCAAGCAGCATGGAGGGAGCTGAACTGCACAGATCTGGAGTACATTTTGGAAGTAGTTTTTGGCCCAGGCACGTGGGGGCATAGGAGTGCTGTTACTGAGATCGGAAAGAGCAGAAAAAGAAGAGATGCGGGGGCAAGGGCAGTGTGATGAGTCAGGGGGTGTGGCACACAGAATTGAGAATTCAGACTCGGCCAAGTTCTAGATGGGATGCCTATTTAATGCAAGCGGAGGAGAAAAAGGCAATACTGAGCCAAACTGAAGTCATCTTTGTTGTTTTCTCTACCCTTCTGTGGGGACAGACCAGGCTACACTTCTAGGGAAGGTCCTAATATGGACACAGGAGAGTTGCTAAACATTTCCTTTTAAAACTCAGAAGCCAATTTTTCCCCTGGATGAGTTTTCTGCATTGCCCATCTGTTTCAGAGTCTAATCCCTCAAGGCAAAAATACCCGGGTACTGACTATTAGGATTTAGGCCTTTAGTTAATCCTAAAGGATCTAGACTTTTGAATACAACAGACTCTCACATGCAACATAACCCCATAAATCACTTCCGGTAATTCAATCAGAGGGACACCAGTGTTGAAAGGGAATGCAGGGGTCACTGGACAGAAAAACCTTATTTTCACTCAATTTGTGAAGAAACTCAAATCCAGGGGCACCTGAGTGGCTCAGTGGGTTAAAGCCTCTGCCTTCAGCTCAGGTCATGATCCCAGGGTCCTGGGATAGAGCCCTGCATCAGGCTCTCTGCTCGGCGGGGAGCCTGCTTCCTCCTCTCTCTCTCTGCCTGCCTCTCTGCCTACTTGTGATCTCTGTCAAATAAATAAATAATTTAAAAAATTTTAAAAAAGAAGAAACTCAAATCCATAGACGTTGATGAGAAGAAGGGACACCGTACAGATTTCTCAAAGCACAAAGGATATTCTGTATTCCTTTAGTTCTTTCAGTTCTTCTTCTCTCCGTTGCTTTTCCAGGAGCTCCTGCTGCCGGGAAACCTCATCAAGGAAGTTAGTCTCATCTTCATCTAAGCCTCTTACCATGTTTTCTGAGGAAATAACCAAATAAGGAACACTTAGCAAGCTAAGGGGAAAACAGTCAAATAAAAAAAAAAAAAAGGAGAAAGAAAAATCTTTTTTTTTTTTTTAAATAAACAGCTGATCTTTTAGAGGATTAGAAGAAAGAATGTGTAAACACCTCGGCTTCTGGAGAGGTAACATGGCATAAAATCAAGGCATTTCTCCCATTACTAGACATTAGCACAGAATTAAAATGGGTATCTTGAGCTCTAAACAAAAATGCTCAATGTGGTCTAGAAGGCAGACGGTTGTCGCTTTTCCACCAAATGAACGTCTAGAGACTAGACAATCAAGCCAGTTCCATGGCTAGTTGGAAAAAGTGTCACATGAGGCAAAAGGCATCGAAGAGGCCCTGCAGAGTGTCGGACTGTTTTCAGAAGCTTACTGAATTTGAACTGCTCCTCATACTCCTGCTGCTTCCTGTCTTTCTGTTCCTGCAGCCTTTCATAGAGAGACCGAGGGTCATAAACCTCCTCTGGACATTCTGAAAGGAAGGGAGGGGGGAGAAGGGAGGGGGAAGAAAAAGCACATACTTTAGAATTTTTCACATTATTTTGGAATCACAAAGGATTTTAAAGATCAAGTCTCTGCACGATCTGAGGGCAAGGATAACACAAAAATAGTACAAAGCCCATGGCTTCCCTTGGGAGCTCGGAGAGGGGCCAGCAGTTCTAAGACAACTACCAATGTCAATAGGGCTCACCGCCTGAGACACATTAACTGGATGGGGGGGGCAGGCCCACCCTACAAACTAGCCACATTCTTAGTCACTCAGATCCTATATCCACTTGTATAGACAGAAGGGACTAGCAGAATCTTCTGGAAGGCAGCAAGTGGAGTGGACAGTGAGCACCCTGGTTCTGCTTGTGGCCACAGAGGCCTTATGTAGGTTCCTGCATGCCTCTGAGCCTCAGACCCCCTTACTCCAAAGTTAGGACATAAGTACCTACTCTGCAGGGCTATTAGGAAGATTAGAGATCTTTATGTTGAATGCTGGACTATAAGCCCATATACCTTCTGGATCTTCAGGTTTTCGAACTTTCTCCCATTCTTCTTGCCTCCTTTTCCGCCGTTCATCTAGTTCTGCTTCCGACACAAACCTCTTTTTGATAACAAGATTACCATCATCCCCTCCATCCATAATGGAGCAATAGGTCTACAAAAAACAAATGAAACACTTTAAGTGAGAACTGCAATTAAAATTCTAAAGAGAGGGGCGCCTGGGTGGCTCAGTGGGTTAAAGCCTCTGTCTTCGGCTCAGGTCATGATCCCAGGATCCTGGGATCGAGCCCCACATCAGGCTCTCTGTTCAGCAGGGAGCCTGCTTCCCCCTCTTTCTCTTTGCCTGCCTCTCTGTCTACTTGTGAACTCTCTCTGTCAAATAAATAAGTAAGATCTTTAAAAAGAAAAAATTCTAAAGAGAAACAAGGAGCTTTAACTCTGTCTCACCTTGCAACAGACTACCTCAAAATTCCCTTCAACTTTGAAGAAATCTTCTAGTCGTTTAATTTCTAGATCATTGGTGAAGCACATGATTACATTTTTCTTAATGTATCAGGCAGTTTTATTAACCTTTATGTTATTTATGAAGTCAGCAAGAGGACCTGGAATGATTCTTATCATGTGCTGTTCCATAGTAAGTCCAACACTGCAAATACTTCTTGGTCCCTCTCTAGAAAAATTGGCCTCCCAGGCATCCTATCTTTTTCTTAGATCTCACTTCCTTTATTTCTGTGACTTCTGACATTGTTCCTTCTTGAAATTCCTGTTTCAGGAACATTCCACTATCTCCATTTGCATGTTATTGTTTCCAAATGGATTCAGAATGGAAAAAGGAGCCCTGGAGATGAAGTCTAGTCTGTATAGCAGGGAAGGGATATGCCTAAAGGCACACAAAACCCCAATCGGAGAAAGTGAAACTAGAGCCCAGACCTCCCAACTTCAGATTCAGTGTCCTCTGCACCAGCCTACACTGAGTCCTCCATCTCTTTCCTGACCTTCCTTTCTGTGAGCTACAAATCTATGCCATTAAATAGTCTATCTTCAGGGCACCTGGGTGGCTCAGTGGGTTAAGCCTCTGCCTTCAGCTTGGGTCATGGTCTCAGGGTCCTGGGATCGAGCCCCACATTGGGCTCTATGCTCAGCGGGGAGCCTGCTCCCCCCACCCCGTCCCTCTGCCTGCCTATCTACTTGTGATCTCTCTGTCAAATAAATAAAAAAACCTTTAAAAAAAAAAATCCAGTCTATCTCCAGTCCTTCTCTTTTCTCACTCCCACCATGACCTCAGCCACTTTATGCATATCTTGATGCACAAGATTCCCAAATCCCAAATCTAGATACTTCCACCTAAACCTCTCTTCAGAAAGAAGGGAGAAGGAAATAGTAATAGAGTGTGAATTACTCCTTTTGAGCCTTTCTGCTTTTCTTTGCTAATTTCTTTCCTTTTGAAGAAATGTGGAATTCACTCTCTACTCAGACATATTATTCATAGCATTACACCCTAACAAGGAAACAAGTACTCTGCACAGCTCAATGTCCATTCCAAGATGACCCCTAGTAACAAAAATAAGTCCCCACTGGGGCACTTTGGTGACTCAGTTGGTTAAGCTTCTGACTCTGATTTTGGCTCAGGTCATGATCTCAGGGTTGTGAGATCAAGCTCTGAGCTGGGCTCTGCACTTAGCACAGAGTCTGCTTAAGATTATCTCCCCTCCTCTCTCTCCCCTTCCCCTCACCAAAAAAAAAAAAAAAAAAAAAGTCTACTGACAGCACAAAAATAAAGTAGCTGCCATTTTACTGAGTCTCTTATCATACACTAAACACATTTTTATGCATAGTATCTCATTATGCTCCCACTGATCTGTGAGAAATATTATCTCTTTACAGGTGAAGAAATGGGAGCCCAGAGAAGTTAAGTCACTCTTCTAAGGTAATAAAAGGTGGTAAATGGTAGAGCTGAGAACAAAATCCAGGTATGACATAAAAAAGTCATACTCTTATCCACTTCACTAGTCCCCTCCCCAGAAACCTGGGAACCTGGCTGAAAAGAAGGACATGTCAATTTCAGCTTTCTTCATATACCAAATTTCAGGCTGAAAATGTTCATGTAGACTTTTTTTTTTTTTAAGATTTTATTTTTTTAACAGAGAGATTACAAGTAGGCAGAGAGGGGAGGAAGCAGGCTCCTTGCCGAGCAGAGAGCCCAATGTGGGGCTCGATCCCAGGACCCTGAGATCATGACCTGAGCCGAAGGCAGAGGCTTAACCCACTGAGCCACCCAGGTGCCCCTCATGTAGACATTTTAATAAAGGTGAAAATGGAAGCTGAGAAAACAAACCCAAACGTTCTGAACAAGACAACAGTTTTAGCCTAAATCCCACTGCAGCTAAAGTTTAGTTCAATGTAACAACCCTGAGAGAGAATTTTGAAATTTACTACAAACAAAACCAAATTCATTGGCAGAAGCTATTGTTTCCACCTAAAGTCCACAACCTGGATACTCTGATTTAGCCTCATTCAATGTCTCCAGCCAGAGGCCTGTTACAGAAACAATTATTCTGTCTCTGCTAACCATGCCAAAAAAATCCCTCAATTTCTGTAGAATAACCTCTTATGAAACAAGAGCCAATGCATTCTTAAGTGTCTTAAATTGGGACTCTCATGAATGGGAGAGACACACTGGACTCTCGATGTCCCCCTTTCTTATTGTCTGTTTGTTGGCTATAGCTCTCCCCCCTCACCCTAAATTGACTATCTGTTTCTTCCCCCCACCCTTGTTTCCTGGTAAGTAATTCAGAGAGGGTCAGGTCCTTATGTTCCACCTAATATGATTTTCCATCCAACATATGAATCTACCACACATCCCCAGATTTTCATCCAACTCATATTCTAAAACTTCGGAACAGGGACCAATGCACTGGCTCCCAGCCAGCTGACACCCTAAGTAGATCAGACCAGTAGAACATTTCATCCTTAAATCAAATTGAAATGTGTCTCCCTATAAATTCCACACATAGGTTCTATCCACTGGGACTACAGAAAAGGAGCCAAATCCTTTCCTCAACCCAAAAATGCTTTAACTGTTTGAAGACAACTCCCACGTTCCTCCTAATCTGCCACTTTTCTAAGCCAAACATCCCTAGTTCTCTTAATCTTATGAAATAGAGAAAAAGAATAGTGTCTCAAAGCAGTGAACTTATCAGAGTGTACAGGATTTAAACCTGGGAAATAAATATTAGGAAATGACAATGCCCTGGCATTCCTATTAAATCATCTCTTCATTTTCATTGTACATTTTAATAAATGAAAAAATACATGTATGTTAATACTGAAAAAAGTGTTTTAGCAGGCCAAAATGAAGAAAACCTAGAATCTCATGTGCTTCCATCTATATAAGAATGCAGACTGATTTATTCTTATAACTCAAAATTAAGAAAATAAAATCATTAATTTTTACGGCCTGCTGAATTTTCTGGAAAATGAAGAACCTACCTCCACTTAACTTTAACAAAGATCCCTGAAACTCAAGGGACAAAGCCTTCAAGATACACATGCAGAGGGTTTGAATTTGAAATATAAACTCTAGAGAAATAACCATCTTCCCAACACTTATCAATTTTGGGAAAAGATAAACATATAGGATTCCAAGAAATTATTATTCTCTTTCTCAGCAATCTTTTTCTCCTACATGTTAGAATTCAACTTCTACCCAAAGAATTGAGTCTGTGCTATTAACTATTAACCATCTTTCACACCACAGGGACAAAACCAGGAATCAGAGATGGTTACTGAAAATGTAAACATAGAAGCACACTGAAAAGAGGAAACTGAAAGACAGGGGCTCTAGAATTTGACAGAGAAACTACTGCTCTCAAAGGGAGGCCTTCCTGAAAACACAAAGTCAAAATAATGAACACTTAGGAAAGTCTGCTCTTTACAGCTAGTATTATAATCCTTATATTCCTTTGATCTCAAAATAAAACAAGCTAGAAGGCCAACCTAATTATAATGAATTTCTGTGAGTTTAAAAGGGGCAAGACTAGGGGCATCTGGGTGACTCAGTGGGTTAAGCCTCTGCCTTCAACTCAGGTCATGATCTCAGGGTCCTGGGATGGAGCCCTGCACTGGGCTCTTGGCTCAGCAGGGAGCCCACTTCCCATTCTCTCTCTGCCTATTTGTGATCTCTCTCTCTGTCAAATAAATAAATAAAATCTTTAAATAAAAAAATAGATTAAAAATAAAAGGGGCAACGTTAGAATTCACACTGGTCAATCCTCTCTTTCTAGAATTTACATGTCTTCCACAGGTCCTCATTCCCTGGTGCTTCAACCATCATTCCTCCTTGCCTTCACTGTCACCAGTGGCACTCCTGGCTATCTGATCATCTTTCTGTGTTAGGAGAGGTCAGAGACCGGGACAGAAATGTTCATGAACAAGGGGTCACACTCCTGAGTATTCTCGCTAATGTTCAGGATATTCCTTCTCCAGAAATATTCAGATTTTCTCAGAAGTCAAAAGGTCACTGTCAAATACACACAGCCAAGAAGCACACTTCACTCCACACACCTTTCCCTACGACCTAATCCAGTCCCCAGTGTGTAACGAGTACGTTCTGGGATGGTCTCCTTACACAAGGCAGCACAGGTAGTGATAAATACTACACTCTGAAATCCGGAGGCCTGGGTCCTGCCAATTACAAGCTGTATACCCTGTATGCCCTGGCAAGTCACTTAGGTCCTTGGAGTCTTGGTTCTCTCATCCACAGGTTGCACTCCCCAGTGGGGATTAAAACAGTCCGGCACAACAGAGAGCTTTGGGGAGGATAAACAAGGTAATTCACACAAAGCACTTAGCACAGTGTTTGACACATGCTTTCAAAAGGTTTTGAAAGGTTGGCCATTACTAGGAAATACTAAAGCTAAGCCCTGGACTGGTTATGGAGTGAGAGAAATACCAAGGAGTGGAGAGCAAATGCATCAGTGATATAAACACAGGGATTAGATACATAATACGTAAGCAAAGGGATCACACCAAACAGAGAAATTAGGAAAAATTTACATGTATATATAATTGGGTAATTCTGTATTTTCCCTTTAGCATGGTTCTCTATTTTACTGTTTTATTAATAGTTCAATTTAAATAAACTGGACATTGTGCTGAATGCTGAACTCTGTGTCCAGCACTGTGCCAGATCCTATGTGGTGCAGAGAGGAAATCAACTTCAAAAGAGTTAGTACTCTTGAACTAGTTACCACGAGATAACAGTACACATAATGAATTGCCAAAGTGAATGGTACAGGTATGGGGCAATGATGAAGGGTATAAATATGGATTAATCCCGTTTCCCAGGCTGAAAACCCAGACATGAACCTAGACTCCTCCTCCCTTCAATTCACTACATCTCCCCAGTCACCAAGTTCTGCTGTTTCCACCTCATAATGACCTCTTTTTAATCATCCTCTAAGAGAAGAATTCTTGCTAATCTCTTCTTTTCAGGGCCTCATCCAGCAAGGGCTACTACAACACCCTTCCATCAGCCTCCCTGTTTCTCCTTTCGCCCCTACTCAAGCAATCTGTTAACTTGCCACCCATTATGTTCTGTCATTTGTGACTGTTCCAGTGGCCCTTTGTATCCACAGTGCTTATTAGCACAGTGCCTGGCATATATTAGGCAGATAATAAATACTTATTGAATAAACCAACCATAAAGGGAATCTGAAGAATTTAAGCAGGGAAGAATGATCTCACGTGAGTATTCCGAGGTATCGTCCAATGTAAGTTATAGAAAATGGTAGACGTTACATAAGCATTTGCTCAAGCTTCTATGCCCCATAGGGAATTCTATTAAAACATGACAAAATTTTATAGCTGGAAAGACAGGACCAAAAATTAAATCGCTTTCCTGTATTATACAGTTGATGTCTTCTTCAAGAATAACTCACTACTTTCCTTTAATTTCTACTGACTAAAAAATGCTGTTACACTGACAAATATCTCCCACACAAAGCATTTTTGAGTTCAATTTTCATTGGTTGTTTATTCTGCAAGAGGGAGGTGATAACTACCTGTAGCTCATTTACCTCATTCTGGAAGGAGGCAAAAACTGGAAATGAAATTGTTTATTTCTAATTCCAAGTGCCTAGCTAAAATTTTCACAAGTCTCTTATTTTTCCCCTTCATTTGCTAGGACAATTAAAAACACAAAGCCCAGAGGTCTGGGATGAAGATTCATGTAGGAACAAAGAGGACTTACATTGGGAATATTCATTTTGTTCAGTGTGTTTAATTGTAAAAAGAATACATGTGCCTGGGTGGCTTAGTCAGTTAAGTGTCTGCATTTGGCTCAAGTCATGATCTCAGGGTCCTGGGATCGAGTCCCACATCGGGCTCCCTGCTCACTGAGGAAGCCTGTTTCTCCCTCTCCCTCTGCTGCTCCCCCTGCTTGTGCTGTCAAATAAGTATTTAAAAAAAAAAAAAAAAAAAGAATACATGTTGTCAACCTTCCTCTACTCATATAGCTTTTTTATTTCCAAGGTAATTCAAGTCTAATTACCAGACTAAACATTACATTATTTTTAAAAAGGATTATCTAACTTCTCCAAATAGAGAACTCATGGAAAACCAAAACCATACCAAAATCACTTTGTCCAAACTTAAAAGTTTCAAACCGACACAAATAAAGAACATAGTTTTCAAATTTGCTTGACATCCAAAAAAAAAACAAAAACAAAGTTCTTATATTTCAAGCCAAAGTAACTGTTAAACACTGCAGTCTTGTGTTTGTACTGGAGACTGTGGTATTTAATTTCCAGATTGGTGGGACAAACGGGCTCAGTGTCTTACACAGCATGCTATACAAGACAGAAAGCTTACATTGCTACCCCCAAAGTAACGGTTATTGCTGACTTGAAAAATTATTCCTTTTACCTAGTGCCATTATACAAGTTAATGAGATCTGGCTTCCTACAGAACTGAATTCTGTGATGATAGACTACTTAAGTGTTTACATCACTGGCCACTACCCCCTCCAAATTCTAACATTAGACAGACAGTAGTATAAAAATACACCAGAGGGGATCGGATTTCTGTGTTATGGTGTTGTAAGGCTTCTCTCTGGGTAGCAAAACAATAGGCCAATCTACTTTCCTTTTATCAGCAAATATACTTAAGTATTGCCCTTCCAACATTTTTACCATGATGTTTAAGTCACATGGGACTTCAAAATGCAGGACAGCAAGAGGAATTTGCCATCTGGCAAACTCAACTCTATTCCAAATAGATAGCTTTCTGCTGGAAGTCACTTCTACCAGGCCAAAGTAATTCAGATCAAGAGGGCTTTCTCTATACATTTTAAAACTTCAGAGCGTGACAACTACTAACAGGGAACACTACTAGCATTTATTACTTGACAAAGGAATCCTCAGTCTAACACTAAGGCTTATTTAACATACTCCAGCAGCAAAGGAAACTAAAAGAATCTAAACATCTGCGTAGAGCATATGCGATTTCAGTCATATTTAAAAATGTTTATTATAAAGAGTAATCTGTAGTAATCTTCTGGTTGTCCAGGCATCTAAAAAAACACACACAATAAAAAAATTTTTTTAAATAAATTTATATATACAATGAGCTTTCCATAGCACAAGAACAGTCTCACCATACGTGCACTTACCCTGAATTTATCTATATGCACTGGAAGAAAAAGAGAACATAAAATACCAATCCCCTTAGCTGATCCTCAGTTCTCCAGTCCACGTAACCCTCTTAGTTAGTGTATAAGCACTTCCTTCATTATGTACAATTCTATTAGTTTTTTGTTTTGTTTTGTTTTGTTTTGTTTACACACTATGACTCCTAAACGCAAACCAGCTACTTCATCTGAGACTTAAAGAAAAACAGCATCTGTTTCAAAGTTGGAGGAAAAACCTGGCCATGCTGGAATTTTGCTGTGCGGGTATACCTATATCCAATATGATGCCTCCCAAAAAAATTTTCGAAAGTAGCTCTGATTATACACTATTTTACTGGCTAGGCTGGCTTTGGAACATAAACCACACTAAATTACTCCCCCCACACCTCCAACTGCCACTAGCTTTTGTCTAACTCCCAAGACCAAATATAAGGGGAAAAAGGCTTTTCATTACAAAAGCCATACAAGGCCAACTAACTCATTCAATTGTATTGTTGAGGTCAATCTTGACAGGTGACCTATCACATACAAGAAGCACAGAGTGCGAGGTACTCAGCTGGTACTCTACTTTTTAGCAAATGAGGAACTTACATTCAGAAAAAGAGATAAGGTTGGCATGTAAGCAATTTGGGGAAAAGAATGAGGTTAAATGCTATAAGAGAATAGACAGAAGCTAAGCACTGAGGAGTTCACAGAAGGAAGACTAAAAAAAAGAACCAGGGAAGCTTAACGTTGACAGTGGCTCGGACACTGCATAGGGAACAGTGGTAAAAATTTTAGGTATACAGAGAAAAATGATCTTTAACTCAAGATTCCCTGAAATCACAAATTTCAGATTCCAAAAATCTAAATGAAATGGGGCTGGGGCATGTGGGCAGCTCAGTCAGTTAAGCGTGGGACTCCTGATTTAGACTCAGGTGGTGATCTCAGGGTTCTGGGATCTAGCCCTGCAGGCTCTGCACTGGGCCTGGGGCCTACTTAAGATTCTCTCTCTCTGGGGTGCCTGGGTGGCTCAGTGGGTTAAAGCCTCTGCCTTCGGCTCAGGTCATGATCTCAGGGTCCTGGGACTGAGCCCCACATTGGGCTCTTTGCTCAACATGGAGCCTGCTTCCCCCTCTCTCTCTGCCTGCCACTCTGCCTACTTGTGATCTCTCTTTCTGTCAAATAAACAAAAAAATCTTAAAAAGGTGGGGGACTTTCATTTCCAGAAACAGCGGGCTAGGTAGTTGAGACCAATCCTCTACCTCTATGATAAAAGCAAAATCTGGAAGAAATTTTTAAATAATTCTTAAACACAGAGATTAACCAGATAGTAAAAAATATGGCCGGGCGCCTGAGTGGCTCAGTGGGTTATGGCCTCTGCTTTCGGCTCGGCTCAGGTCATGATCCCAGGGTCTTGGGATCGAGCCCCACATCGGGCTCTCTGCTCGGCAGGGAGCCTGCTTCCTCCTCTCTCTCTCTGCCTCTCTCTCTCTGCCTGCCTCTCTGCCTACTTGTGATCTCTGTCTGTCAAATAAATAAATCTTAAAAAAAAAAAAAAAAAATATGGCCAAAACTCAAGAAAAGGTGATACCAGAAATTAAGCCCAATATTCATTCAAACTGGTTTTCATACTAAGGATTTCTCTGACAATGACTTTGAAAACTGCTGTTTTGAGGCCCTTATGAAGCAACAGAAACAAAAGTCAAAGCCAGGAGTTCACAAAAGGTGCAGAGTCTGCACCCTTCTCCATCTTACCCAATACCCCAAAGAACTAAACCATAAAAGTAAAGGTGAAATGGGAAGAAAAAAAGCAGGAATAATGAGCAAAAGAAATAAACCCAAAGGGAATTCACACAGTGGAACTGGCACACATAGATTATAAAACAACGCTTACTGTGTTTAAAGAATAAAAACCAGGCCTCAAAATTAACAGCAGTGAAATAAGAAACTGTAAAATAGTGGCATGGCACATTTGAAAAAGGACCAAATAGAACCTCAGAAACCAAAAAACGCACTAACTGAATTTAAGATTTCAGTGTAATAACAGATTAGAAATAAACTGAGATTTAATGAAGAAGAAGTTATCCAGGATGTAAGTATGGAAAAATTAAAAGGGAGTAAGAAACACAGACATTAGGAGGGCCTCGGTGGCTCAGTGGGTTAAAGCCTCTGTCTTTGGCTCATGATCCCAGAGTCCTAGGATGGAGTCCCACATCTGGCTCTCTGCTCAGCAGGGAGCCAGCTTCACCCCCTCCCTCTCTGCCTGCCTCTCTGCCTACTTGTGATCTCTTTTAGATAAATAAAATCTTAAAAAAAAAAAAAAAAAAAAGAAACAGACATTAGAGTGAAAGGCTCTGTGTTAAATCAGCAAAGGCGATATAAAATGAGGCATAAGCAATATATGAATATAAACTCGCCAAGAATTTTACAGGACTAATGAAAAGACACTAATTCGCTCAAGGTCTGATAAATACCAAATCCAACAAAAACACATCCACAGTTGCATCATGAAAATGCAGAAAACCAAAAACCAAAAACACATTCTACAAATAACGAGTGAAACTGACCATATTTAAGAACTGAAGACAAAGCATTTTCAGAAAGTGATCAATAGTGAGCAGACTAAGTTTTTTAATTCCGCTGCCCCAGAGGCATAATTACAATATGGTGGAGCCTATGGCGGAACCACACACTACAGCTATGTGGTTTTCAATATCTGAGGCAACAGCTTAACTCTACCAAACATCAAGATTCTTAGAAGGAGAAAGGAAGACTGCTAGCCAGGTGAATGGTCTTGACACAGCCCCTCCTGGTTGTAAGGAATTAAGGCAACACCACTTCAGCTGAGAAAAATAATTGGCCGGCCTTTGCTTGCAGACCCCTAAAAACTGTCAACAGTTCCTCTTGTGCTCTATTTAAAAGACTGTAAAAGCTGTCTTTATTTCAGTTCAATTCCTTGTATCAAAAAGGAGTATAAACCCTGATTCGAGGATTTCAGAAGCAGTGCCCTCCAAATCATTTTATGGGGTTCCTGTCAGCACATCAACAAGCCAAAGAGCTGAAGAATGAACAAACCTTACCTCTCAGCTGGTACACAAGAGGTCATTGGGAATTCTGACCACCAGGCCCGCACTTGGCTTCCCCCGGCCCAACTCCAGACCTACTCAGTCAGACTGTCTGGGGGCAGGGTCGGAGAATCTGCATTTAAACGGGCCGCTGAAAATCTTGTTTTCTACTAGATTAAGAACCACTGCTCTGAACGAGTCGGTCTCCACATTTACACCTGTGTGCACAGACATTCACGTGGGCAAACAACTCTCAAACAAGATCCCTCAACCCTCGGTCTTAGTTTCCTAAGTTTTCTTTTGCAAAACGAGTATGCTGGCTTGTTATCTATTAGAAGAAAATGCACTGAGCACAGCAAATGGTACACCGTACATAGTAAGTGTGTTTCCCATCCTACACTTGAGTTCTGTGATTCAAAGATTTCCAGTCACTCCCACATCGCCTGAGTCGCCTGGAGCCCTCCCAAGACCCCTGCGAGAGAGCCCGCTCCTCCCTTGGAGCCTGGGTGTTCCCAGCTAGCAGAAACGGTGGAGGAGAGCCGACAAGAGGCCCGAAGTCCCCAGACCGCTAGAAAGGGTCGGGATGCTTCCCCACACGACTGGGGACGCCCTCCCGCGGGCTCCCTCGGCTCCACTTAGGCGGACCCCAGCAAGCCCCTGGCCCCGCTCCCTCGGCTCCACTTAGGCGGACCCCAGCAAGACCCTGGCCCCAGTGACTCAGAGCACTTAGGCGAGTGCGCAGACTGAGAACCGGCTTCACCCTAAACCTCACATTAAACGTAGCCCCCCATCTCCTCAGCGAAGAAGCTGGAGCCCAGGTCTCTCTGCCAAGCTAGGTAGGGCCCAGGCCACACTCACCTACCAGCGTGCGGGAGGCGAGACCCCCTCACCTCGGCGACGCCCACCCCTAAGCCACTGCTAAGACCGCTCGCTCTTTAGGACAAAAAAAAGAGAGAGAGAGAGAGAAAGAAAAGAAAAGAAAGAAAATAGCCTTTGCTTTTGTATTCCTTTTGACCCTTCAGGGCTTCCTCTTCCTCACCGCCACAACAAAATTCCGCCCCGCTTCCGGCGGCGTAACCCAATCCGCATCCCTCTTCCTCCCCGGGAGACAGATGGAAATCCGGTGTCCCGAAAGCTAGCCCGAGAGACTTGATTGGGCCATTCGCACCTCAGCAAGGGGATTGGCCGGCTCACGCTTGAGGGGCGGGTCGCCCCGTGTGGTCACGTGGTATCCTCCCTGAAAGATGACTGGCTGTCAGCGAGAGGGCTTGCCACCGAGGAAGGGGCGTTTCCTAGGGGACTGAGGGAGGGCAGGGGCGGTGCGAAGCGGGGGTGGGCCCCAGCGCGTAATGGCAGCGCCGTGGCCTCGCGTCCATCTTTACCGCTCTCTCGGACCTGTCACAAAGGAGTCGCGCGCCGCGGCCGCCCCCTCCCTCGGGTGGGCCCTGGAGCTGGATAAGTCATTGCCGTAGCCCGGCCGCGCTGCTCTTGGGAAACCACTGAGGACACGGAACCGGGGGGAGTCGGAGACCTGGGAACGTCCGTGAGGGAGGGGAACAGACACCCTGGTCTGCGGCGGGGAGACCCGACTGGTGCCGGAGGAGACTCCAGGAAGGGGCCCGGGAGGGAGCGGCGTTGGGCAGAGCCCAGGAAGCAGCCCGGAGGTTCTCCGCTGAGGCCCGTTGCTGAAGGCGCTTGAAGAGGTACCTGGAAGAGGGTGTTCCCTCCCTTTAGGGGGTGCGTGATCGGCGGAGGTTTTTGGGGGTCGCCCTTCCGAGGAGGCCGCGGCTAAAGGGGCCCAGGTGAGAGGCAGGTAGCTCTCGGGAGGTTCCTGATATTTAGGGGTTTTCCTCGGGAGTGTCCTGGACGGAAGGGGTAACTGGAGGAGGCGTTGGGAGGGTTTTCTTTTGTGGAGTTTAAGGTTTAGGTGGCTCGGGTTGGAGTCGGACCTTCCCCTGGGAGACAGAAATGCCTTGGGGTCGAGAGATCCCTTAGAGAAAAGGACTAGGAGTTGGGAGCCAGAGCTAGCGGATTCTTTTACTCCGGAGGCCCGATGTGAAAAATGGGTAAGGGCCCTAGGGAGAGGTTGCTGAGCGGTTCTGGAAAGCAGAGACCACCATCTGTAGGAAAGCCCGGGTGGGGAGTAGAGAGGGAAGCGGTAACGGCAAGGGTTTTCCTCTCTGGAGACCGACCTGTGTCTCAAACACAGGATTAAGCTGTTTCTGGGTGTAGTGCAGGTGGGTGAGTGGGTGGGTGGGGGAGTCTATCCCAGCATCAGTTCTTGCGTGACTCTAGAGGAGGCTTTTGTTCTACCTGGTGCCTCGGTTTCCCTGTCTCTGGGGAGGGAGAGGGGGGCAGAGATGGTACACTGAGACTGTCCAGTTCTATCCTATAGAGCTGTCTGAATGAAGCTGCTCCCTCTGGAGTGTTGTACTTTGAACTTTAAAAGGTTGGAAGTGTCTGTGACTGAATAGAGTCCCGCAGTTGTCCAGGCCCCTCACCTACCACGTATACGTTCATAGACGAGTATCTTAATCTCTTGGGTCTCTTTTGTAAAATAATAGCGCAGTGTGTGAAGATACTTTCCAAACTACAAGCTGTGCGAAAGTAAAGTACTGTGATTCTACCACCAGAAGGATTGAGGAATAAAAGTGAAAGCACTGTCTAAAGTGTAAAGCAGTATGTAGATGTAAGGGATTAGCATTAATACAATTGTTGATCACCTAGGGTGCTGGGAGCCATATTGTACTGAAAACCTCAAGGTTCCAGGCTTTCTAGGTCATATTATGGTCTAAACCCCTGGTTTCAGCCCCTGCTTAGATGGGAGTGGAGGGATTTCCGGTTTTTACTTCCAGAGTTTTAATTTACTTTGAACTTCCGATGGTGCTGGCAAGAGGTAGCACTATAATATAATCTTTTCCTCCAGAAAGTTTTTCTCTGACGGCTGAAATTTGATCTCAATATTATAAACTACTTCCCCTTTTTCCGTGTATGTGTGTGTGTGTGTGTGTGTGTAGCCTTTGGGTGTCTACATGTAGTGAGTATTATGACCTTTGGCTGTTAAATGTAGTGAATATCATGCTTCCTCTCTCAGTTGTGATTTTGTAGATGAGACCTTTTTTGAATATTATGCCTTTCTGTGCTCTGTGCTGGCTTCAAAATATGGGTTATGAGCATGTTAGATAATTGCTTTTAAAACTCTCCTACATGGCGGTTCGCTATTTCTCACCATATATAGAATTTGCATTTCCTGGAATGACATCTTTCTTTGTAGCTCCCCCTCTGAGGTTATAAGATAATTGTGGCCAAGTATGACATTTTCCTAATGTTTGGTTAGTGGCATTTGTTAGAGCTGGTTTTCCAAATGTTGGGTAATTGGTGATTTTTGAAGTTTGGTTTCTTTGCTTTTCTTTTTTTAACAAAAAGCTGGCTTGCATGTCCTGTTTTTCTAATTTTATATTCCATGGGTCTTTAAAAAAAAAAAAGTGCACTCTGGTGATTTTATGAGCTTTCTGATTTCTCAGGATATATGCGTAATACCTGCGTCCTGCTTTTACTGTTTTTTAGAACCCTTCATTATTTCTGTACTCTATGATTATTTTTAAGTTATTGATTAGGAAGTGTTCCAGCATACTCTCTGTGGACTTTTTTCTGATTTGTCAACAAGATGACTTTTCCCTTAGTAAGTTGGCCAAAAATCAAGGAGAAATAAGAGCTTAGCATTGTGTGTAAAACTTTGTTATTCAGTAGTGAATTGGGAAAAACAACAGCTCTGAAGTATGTTTTGGCAAGAGAATAACAAATTGTTGTGTGTTCCTGAAGTGCATTTCCAATACTCTGTTTCTACTCATGAGCCTAAGTCAGCCTATCAAGAATTAGAAAAATAGAGGCGCCTGGGTGGCTCAGTGGGTCAGAGCCTCTGTCTTCAGCTTGGGTCATGATCTCAGGGTCCTCGGATGGAGCCACATCGGGCTCCCCACCCCCTCACCCTCCCCGCCCCCCCCACCCCCCGCCTGTTTCTCTGCCTACTTGTGATCTCTCTGTCAAATAAATAAATAAAATCTTAAAAAAAAAAAAAAGAATTAGAAAAATAGGGGCGCCTGGGTGACTCAGTTGTTAAGCATCTGCATTCAGCTCAGGTCATGATCCCTGGGTCCTGGGATGGAGACCCACATTGGGTTCCCTGCTCAGCGGGAAGCCTGCTTCTCCCTCTCCCACTCCCCTTCTTATATTCATTCTTTCTCTCTTCTCTCTCTCTCTCTCTCTCTCTCTCTCTCTCGCTGTGTCTCTCTCTGCCAAATGCATAAATAAAATCTTTTTTAAAAAAAGAATTAGAAAAATAATGGGAAGTAATTTTTTTTAATTAAGTGAGAAGTCACTTTGCATCCTTTAAAATACAACTCACCTTGATACTCTATCTATACTTTGAGGAATTATTAGGAATTCTTATGGATGGTAATGACTATTGCTACTTTAAATAGGAAGTTTTCTGCTTTGTTGTGGTCAGAGCCTTGTAAAGTAGATATGAGAGTCACAGGGCTGAAAATGTAAATGGCAAATCATTAGGCACCACAGATGGGAACCACAATGGAACCAGCAATCTATTTCAAAGAGTTACTTGAGGGTAGTAAACTATCAGTTGAGCTTCTCTTCAAATATTTGGCATTTTTGCATTTACCATTGAGTTTGGATAGCTTTTTCCTTGTGTACAATTTAGAAAACTGAAAAACAAGAGGAAGTCAGGAAGTAGTGCTAAAACTTGGGCCCCAATTATTAGAAGAAGACTTGTACAATTTTAGGAGTGCGGAAAGAATGAATATTTTCCCTTTGGTTTATCTATTCAATAAGTCATCTTTTCAAAAGCTTTTGAAGGGCGCCTGGGTGACTCAGTGGGTTAAGCCTCTGCCTTCGGCTCAGGTTGTGATCTCAGGGTCCTGGGATCAAGCCCTGCATTGGGCTCTCTGCTCAGTAGGGAACCTTCTCCCCCCCCCCCCAGCCCCCCACCTGCCTCTCTGCCTCCTTGTGACTCACTCTCTATCAAGTAAATAGATAGAATCTTAAAAAAAAAAAAAAAAAAAAAAAAGTTTTGAAATAAGATTAGGAAAAAGGTTACATATTGTGAAATTTTTCTTTGTCCATTTTTTTTTTTTTGCTGGTTAAATATGTAAAAGCATATTTAACTGTAGATAACTGTATATAACTGTGTGATATATATAAGGCTAAAGGAAGCAATCATCTTATAAATGGTGGTTGGCTGTTAGAGAATATTCTCCTTTCTCCCTTACTGAGCTTTTGAAAATGGAGAATGCATTTGAAAAAGCAAAGAACAGATGCACTCCTTAAGTTTGTTAATGAATGAACGTTGCATGGAACTTTCTTGTTGCTTGAAATGATAGTTTCCAGGCATAATTTCATGTGTCTTACATCAAATAGAAGGTTTGAAACACCTTACTTGGCATGTTTAGTATTACCTCAGTTTAATGTTTCAATGTTAGTTTTTTCTTACCCCTTCCACCTCCTGAAGAGTTAAGTTTCCTCTCCTGGGCTCCTTCATGCAGTCACTCTCCAAGTATGGCTTCCACTCCACCCTTCTTTGTGAGAAGTACCGCTCCTTTCTTCAGTTCTTCTTGCTTCATAGTTATTCATACTTATGTATGCCTAAGGGCTACTTATTAATAACCTACCAAGTGAATTATTAAGAATTACTAAAACAGGGGCGCCTGGGTGGCTCAGTGGGTTGGGCCTCTGCCTTCGGCTCAGGTCATGATCCCAGGGGCCTGGGATCGAGTCCCGCATTGGGCTCTCTGCTCAGCAGGGAGCCTGCTTCTCCTCATCTCTCTCTCTGTCTGTCTCTCTGCCTATTTGTGATCTCTCTCTCTGTCAAATAAATAAATAAAATCTTTAAAAAAAAAAAAAAGAATTACTAAAACATGGTATTCATAAACTAAAACTAGTAGAACATTAGAGCTTACTGTTGTCTCCCAGAGTCTATCCCGGGAAACTTGACATCAGAGCAGAGCTGCTTACATGTCCCGTGCAGAATGGGGGTTCCTGCCATATTCAGGAAGGGTGCTTATTTGGGAATCATCCTCAGTATTGTCTCAAATGAATCTTGGTTTTCCACTGTGCTTCCTCCCCCCCCCCCACCCCCTTGAGAGTACTATGAGCTTCATTTTTATCAATTTACGGGCTTTTGGTTAACCTTTTACTGTGTGGTTGAGAATATTCACACCAACAATGTTTTGCCTTGTAATTTAATGTATACCTAAATGTGTAGCAACACAAGTATAAATCTTCCATTCCCCTTTTGCTAATGCTGGTATATACAGTCACCTAAAAACTTGCTTATGAGAGATACTTGAAAGTCACTAAGTTCCTTTTCCACAGGAAAAAATGGTGGAGGGAGAGGTCTCCACCTCACGGACCTGACTCTTTATCCATAGGCTTCCATGGCAGGTACTGTAGTATGGATCAGGCGCTCAGTGTTGCTGTGTTGCTGTCCTTCGTTCTTTTGCCAAGAGCATGAGGGACTTCCTTTCATCTTTGCGTGGTGCCTGCATATAAGTATTGGATTTATATTTATTGTATGACGTCTGAGTTTTTCAAAGTGATAACTCCTTTGGAAACCCTCGGTTTTTACAGATTTTAGAATAAATTCACTTAAAATACTTATTGACTACTGTTAGTTTCTACTAAATATCCAGTTGAGTGTGCGATTGAATGACTTCAGATACTGTTTTAAATAGATCTCTTTAAGGAAAGTGTTGCTATCCATGCTGTCATCACATTTTGTTTTAACAGCAAAGAGTTCTCTGTAATAGTAAAGTCCTCTGATTTGCGTATCATGAATGTGTTTGAATTAACAGATCTTTATGATTTCCTGTTATCTGGCCTCCTGTGGGGGGAGGAGGATGTCAAATAGTATGGAGTACTGCATTTGTTTTTCTCCTCTGTACTGATCACTGGGACTTACCTCATTTGTTCCATAATATTACCTTTCTGGGTTCAAGGCAAATTTTTTTCTTTTTTTTTAAGATTTTTACTTATTTATTTGATAGAGAGAGCTCACAAGTAGACAGAGAGGGAGGCAGAGAGAAAGGGGGAAAAGCAGGCTCCCCAATGAGCAGAGAGCCCGATGTGGGGCTCAATCCCAGGACCCTGGGATCATGACCTGAGCCTAAGGCAGAGGCTTAACCCACTGAGCCACCCAGGTGCCCCTCAAGGCAAATTTTTCAGTCTTTCAGATCAGGCAAGTATCATTTAGTTTTCCTTTTTTGCTTTTATTTGCTTCTGCGAATTCCTTACTTTATCCCAGCCCTAAATTTTATTTCTTGTTACATTTTTCAAATGCTAAAAGGATTTGTCTTTTCTCCTTTGTGCTGTTTCAGGTCAGGGCTGTATTCTATAATTTGTTCTGCGAAAAAATCTCACTTGACCACAGATACTAGTGCTACCAAGTTAAAAAGCTCTTAACATTTTAGGAGAAGCTTTTTCAAGATAATCCTTCTGTACCAGATCAGCCATAAAAGTTAACTACTTCCCCCCTTCAAAGATGTACTTTCTCTTCTTTTAAGATTTATTTATTTGAGAGAAAGAGCAAGAGGCAGCACAAGTTATGGAGGTAGACAGAGGGAGAAGCAGGCTTCCTGCTGGGCAGGGAGCCCGATCCCAGAACCCTAGGATCAGGACCTAAGCTGAAGGCAGATGTGTAACCAACCAACCGAGCTACCCAGGTGCCCCCAAAGACATACTTTTTCTTTTCTTTTTTTTTTTTTTTTAAAGATTTTATTTACTTATTTGACAGAGATCACAAGTAGGCAGAGAGGCAGGCAGAGAGAGAGGGGGCAGGGAGCCTGATTCGGGTCTCGATCCCAGGACCCTGAGATCATGACCTGAGCTGAAAGCAGAGGCTTTAACCCACTGAGCCACCCAGGCGCCCCAAGACATACTTTCTTAAACTAACCTCTGTGTATAGCAGAAGGATCAGAATCACCCAGTCCTTGTGAAAGTTAGTTAAAATCCCAGGGATAACAGGACCCTGTCTGGCTTAAACCTCAAGTGGCAGTGCCACTGCAGACAGTTTTTGCACACCTAGGTGACATGTAAAAATATCTTATTATCAGAATTGCTTTTCTTTTTGGAGGAAAAGTGAAGTTACAACCAAATATTTCACAATCTTCCCCTCTCACCACCCCCCCCCCCCCCAGCCAGAGCAGATCAGATGCCTTAGAGTCTAGAGACAAAAACACCCTTGTTAAAGTGTCTTCAGGTGGTTTCTGTTTCAACTTGCAAGTATACTCTTGACATATAAGACACTTTTCTTATCCACTTATTGTACCACCAAATAATCTTGATCTCCTAGGTTTTCCCCATTTATTTTTATTTTTATTTTTTAAATATTTTATTTACTTATTTGACAGAGAGAGAACGATCACAAGTAGGCAGAGAGGCAGGCAAAGAGAGAGGGGGAAGCAGGCTCCTGCTGAGCAGAGAGCCCAATGCAGGGCTTGATCCCAGGCCCTGAGATCATGATCTGAGTCAAAGGCAGAGGCTTAACCCACTGAGCCACCCAAGTGCCCCTGTTTTTATTTTTTTAAGATTTTATTTATTTATTTGACAGACAGAGAGTGCACAAGCAGGAGAAGCAAGATCCCCGAAGACCAGGAGGAGCCTGATGTGGGACTCAATCCCAGGACCTTGGGATTATGACCTGAACTGAAGGCAGTCACTTAGGATGTCCTATAGAATATTTTAAAAGCAAATATATTTATGGGTATATTTACCTTGATAGGGTTTGAATTACATAGGTGTATGCTTTGGACAAAATTTGGCACATATGGGGCGCCTGGGTGGCTCAGTGGGTTAAAGCCTCTGCCTTCGGCTCAGGTCATGGTCTCAGGGTCCTGGGATCGAGTCCCGCATCGGGCTCTCTGCTCAGCAGGGAGCCTGCTTCCTCCTCTCTCTCTGCCTGCCTCTCTGCCTACTTGTGATCTCTCTCTGTCAAATAAATAAATAAAATCTTTAAAAAAAAATTGGCACATATATGCTTAAGACTTGTATATTTCATTATGTGTACATTTTAACTTCTAAAAACATATTGAAGTCCAGTTGGTGATATGCATGCTGAATGATTTAGGGGGTAGTATACTGATGCCTATAATTTGTTTCAAAATGCATCAAAACCAATTAGCTGGACTGATGACAGATAGAGATGGGTAGGTATGTAATAAAGCAACTGTAATAAAATATTGTTAGAATGTAGATGGTGGGTATATAGATGTTCACTGTGAAATCCAGCTTTCTCTATATTGGAAATTGTTCATAATAAAATGTTGAGGGGGCACTAAATATGACACTGGAAGCTATCACTTGTAATACATTCACTGCCTTAGGATAAAATCCAAAACATTTTCTAAGGAAAGAAAACCATTAAAATTTCCAGTATATTACATGTTGTTACTGTTCATCCTGAAGGATTTAGTCTTTGGGAATTGGGGAGTGGACTGGAAAAAATTATGGCATCCTGTAACACTGTTTTGGAATGATGAGGCAAAGATGACAGCAGTAGTAATTTCATGCCCAAAGTTTGGTTTTTCTTCTTATGGCCGTTCATTTAACCAGCTTCTCCTTTCTTGGCAGCATAATCCTGAAGTCTTATTTTCAGAGAAAAGAAAGTTTTCTTAATGCCACTGAGCTGTATTATGATTGAATGCAAGCAAATATTTGAAGAGGTGAATCACTGGTTCCTGGACCATTGTGAGACAGGGTTAGACCAGTTGGCCAGATGTCTCTGTGGTGAGCTGTTTACGATGGTAGAGGTCTATGTGTTGACTACCAGACCTCACCACTTCAACACTAAACTTACTGAGCAGCTCACTTTGATTTTTTTTCCTTTCAAAGCAGCTTTAAAGTAGATAAAATGTAAAAACTGAACAAATCATAAGTGATATAGAAGTGGAAAAAATAGCCTTCGCTTTCTTTTGTAAAAGGAAATGCTTGATTATAATTACGCTCTTGCAGCAAAATGGCTATGAACAGTATAATGATTTACAAAGCATTATCATTTAGATGGGAAAAAGTGTCTAAGCTGTGGCTTCCAGCAGTATCATTATAATCAGTTGATGATTGCTACAGCCACAGATCTAGTTGTCATGTCTATTTAAATTATGTGACTAGCTTTTTTTCCCCCCCTCAAAATTGAGACTCGACCAGTCTAATGCTAAGTAGTCTTAAAGTTATGGGGAAGTGGGCGCCTGGGTGGCTCAGTGGGTTAAGCCGCTGCCTTCGGCTCAGGTCATGATCTCAGGGTCCTGGGATCGAGTCCCGCATCGGGCTCTCTGCCCATCAGGGAGCCTGCTTCCTCCTCTCTCTCTCTGCCTACTTGTAATCTCTATCAAATAAATAAATAAAATCTTTAAAAAAAAAAAAAAAAGTTATGGGGAAGTATACAGGTATTTGAGATGTTTTGCCTTTACATAAGCTCTGTTCTTACTCATTTTCCATTCTGCCTGTCAGCAGTTGAATGACATTACCCATAAGCAGAATACCCATAAGCAAGTTATGATACTTCATAGGGTGGATCTGGTGGGAAACATAGGGAGCTGTCTTACTCACCATGTTGATACATACTGTATATAATCTTTAATGGATGTAACTGTATTCTGATGGTTTCTTTGGCTGCCCTCTCCAAAAGGCTATGTGCGAAGATAGTCTTAGTCCATTTTTCTGGAAAGGGAGATTAACTTCTTTGACCCCAGATGAATCACTCTGTAGTGTTTCAGTTTGTCCCTTCATTCCATCCGTATGTCCTGCCTGTTGTGACAGGTTCTGTGTTAGATACTGTAACACAATGATTTCCAGACCTGGCCACCGTCAGAATCAATTGGAGAATTTTAAGAGAACACGTTTGGCCACATCCTAGAAATTTTGATTCTGGTGATTTGGAGTGGACCCAGGAATTTGCATTTTAAGAAGTACCTTAGCAATTCTAATGCCCACCGCCTTTGGGATGATTAAGCTACAATGCCTCCCAAGTTTCTTTGTCTACAAGTATAGATACGTAAAAATTATTTTAGTATAGAGTAGATGAGAACTATAAAAGATAATTTCTTTAATTATCTTAGTGTTCTTAAATCAGGTCTTATTTTGGAGTCCCTACATCCCAGATTATTTAGTTACTCATTTTATAATGACATCTTGCATTTTTGGATCCAGTGCATTAGGCTCTGTGCCACATGTATGACATGCTCTATTACATTTAATCCTCACTATAGTACTATGTAAGAACTATTATTATCTCTGTGTTTTAAAGTGTGTCAATAGCCAGGGTAATTAGACTACATAGCTGTATTACAGGGCTGGGACCTGAGCCCAGTCTGTCTGACTGCAAAGACCATGCCCTGTGCTGGAGCTGGCCTCTGGCGTCCTATAGAAGATCTGTAGGCTCATACTGTCTTCAAACAATGGCCCTTGGGAAGAGGACCACATAATGCTTTTTGGAATGAGATAAAACAAAGCTGTGTGAAGTATAATTGTTTAGTTTCATTACCCAGTCTTTTGCCTAAAGTATTCACAGTTTGTTCCCTGAGAAAAATACCACAAGTGACAAAGATTTCCAGATGAAAAGCTATACATTCTTTAACGCTGAATAAATCTAAAGGATCATATGCTTTGTTCACTAATGTCCCTAGCCTTTAGCTGTAATCCTTAAAATTCTCTGTATGTGGGGTGCCTGGGTGGCTCAGTCAATTAAATGTCTACCTTTGGCTTAGGTCATGATCCCAGGGTACTGGGATGGAGCCCCACATGGGGCTCTCTGCTCAAATGGGGAGCCTGCTTCTCCCTCTGCCTTGCCTGCTTCTCTGTCTGCTTGTGCTCTCTATTTCTCTCTCTCTCTGTTAAAAAATAAATAAATAAATAAAATCTAAAAACAAAAAAACTAAGAATTCAATGGTAAAGAATCCTGATTTATATATAAATTATCAGAATAATAAAAAAGTGTTTTAATATTTTCTGTATGTTCATTTCAGGAGATTTTTTAAAGATGCCAGCTCTCATTTTTTTCTTGCATGTTTCATAGACTTTCCTTTGAAGTGCCTCACAGCTTCTCCCACCTAATTAACCTCTTCCTTACACCTGGTCTTTACAGTTAGTCCTTAAAAGAGAAAGTCTTTGGTTTTAAAATATTTGAAAACTTAATTTTTTTTTTTTTACTTCATTTCCTCTAATGGCAAATTTTGTAATTGGCATCATCTTCTGGTTCATTTAGGGAAAATGACTCTTGGAAGAAACTGACCTGAACTACACTTGAATTCAATATGAAAATAGAAAAAAAAAAACCCTGAATTCTTGTCATCTTCCTCCAAATTTAGTCAGATTTTTAAAAATAGCTGTAGGTATTGATATTTTCCATGTACTTTGGAACTGTATTAAAAGGAAATCTGCATAGATTATTCTTTATCCAGTTAGCAAAACAATTTTGGATGAAATGATGTTTAAGACTGAGATTCAACAAACTTTTTAACCCATTGCTTTTCTCACAGGCATTCCCCAGATTTCTTGTTAATCTAAATAGCTTCACAAGCATTGGTATTAAGCTGTAAGGATCCTCTGTTTTCTTTGCTCTAACACTTTGTTTTCTGGGACTTAATCTCACCTTGACATTCTCAAATCATTATCAATTTTTTCTAATACCTGATTGGTCTCCCTTCCTTAGTGTGTCCCCATTTAATGTGTCTGGCTGGACTGACACTGCTATTTGCTTGTCATGCCTGTCCCAGCTTCCATACTGAGCATGTGGAAAGGCTCAGAAGCTTTAGAGAAGCCAGTGAAATTTCCTCTGCTCTAGTAACCTTGACACCATGGAGCAGTTTAGGGTTAGAAAGCACTTGGCCAGGAGACGAAGCATCCCCAGAGTTCCTTTGTATTGAATCCTGGACCACTCCTTCTACCATACCCAAAGTACTAGTTGGTTTAGACACAGATTTTTATGGCATAGTAAGAAACTATGACAATCCAGCATGGATTTTGATACAGTCTTAATTGGAATGAGGAGTAGTTTTAAAAATTCTCGTGTAGAAAGAGGTGTTGGTAAGGAGAAAAAAGCAAACCACAGAACAATGGTCATGGCATTGTCCTAGTTAAGTTTTAAAAAAAGTTTTGTGAGTATATAATAATAGGTATGAAAACAGACACATGAAGCTTTTAGCAGGGGTTACCTCTGGGAAAGAGAATGGCCTATGAAGAAAGCCTTTCTTCTCAGCAGCTTTCACTTTTCTATAGACTGTATGCAGCATTTGGGTCTTAAAAATAAGCGTGCATCCATTTTTTGTTTTAAAAAGTTAACAGATAAAGTTTTAGTAAATACTTGGGCATTTCAAGGAAGTGCACTAGGGGCATATCAGCTGGGCAGACCTGCGAGAAAACCTTGGATTCTTTACCCCCTGTCCTCTGAATTGTTTGAACAGTATCCTCTGAAAATTGTGTGAGAAGGACGTTAGGTTTTGGTCTTTTTCAGAAAGAAGCATAATGTATAAGATCAACTGAAATTTATACCAGGGACCCTGTCCTTTAAGCACTGAAATCTCTTGGTTATCTGCCATCTGGGGGAATTGTCTCCCATGGTCCCTGCAGTAATGGGACTGCTTTCCGGTTTAGAATGTGGACACATACTCCAGTAAACATACTCCAGTTACATCCTCTTAAGTATAATCTCCAAATTTTAAAGACAGCCTGACTGTTTGGGGGGAAAAGAACACCAATGGTATTATATGGTTAGGCCGTTGCTGTCTTGGTAATCTGGAGGGAGATAATGTCTGTTGCCTCTCTTCTCACTTCCCATCTCCCTCGCGCCCTTCCTTTTCTTGTCCCTCCCCTCTCTATACAAATTAGATTATTATATGTATGTGTAAAGACGTTCTATCACCATCTGTCTCCTTTGCTTCGGTTTTCCTCCATGAGCAGTAATTAAACTGCACAGATATTTAGAAGAATTTGCTACAAATCTGTCCCCATAATGGAAGTAACTTCTCTGGCCTCCAATTCCATTGAATTACACATTTTACTTATATCTGCCCCTGAGTGGGTACTCAATATATGCATTTTTAATTATAAATAACCAAATGTAGAGAGTCTGGTCTCCAATAATCTAGTCTCTATTCCTCATGTGTCCATTTGTGCCCTTATGGGCCCTGTCTCCAGGTCTTGGTGTGATTACTTTCTGTTACCAAGCCCACCCTGTCCACTTTCTTCTTCCAGATTCTCCTTTCTAAACCTAACCAGATTTTCTCAGTTTAATGAAGAGCAGCTTCTATCATTAGGTTTTCTGTTGATGAACATACTGTATGGGATGAGACTGGCCATCCATTAATTCCTGGAAGACAGGGGCTGTGCCTTGTCCTTTGTTCTCCCAGTGCCTCCATGGTGGGGGCACAAGGTGCTTAGTCAGTATTTTTAAACAAAGAGAACTGGTGCATCCTTCTTTGTAACTTTGTATCAGACATGTCCTACAACAGACTGATCATTGTGAAAATGTAACCTCTCCCCAGTCTTGCTAATATAACAGAAAAACTTTGTAACTGCTTGTGTAAATTCTGTAAATTCTCGAGAGTCCCTCCAAATGGGAAATCTGTGCAGTTTGGTGACTGCATTCAAGAGAAACACTCTGCCTTTTATTCTTCTGGATATTGAGAGGGTGCTATATCATTTGTATCATAAGTTTGTAAGCAACAAACATCTGTAATTTGATAGTCTGTTTGAAACATCTAACTTTTCTCCTACATTTAAATTTAAAAAGGAGTTCATTTTTCAGAATCCACAGAAGGAGCCCTTGAAACTCATTCTTCTAATGTATTTCTGTATGGGTAGAACCAAACACACGGTTTTTTTGTTTTGTTTTGTTTTTAAGATTTTATTTATTCGTTTGAGATCACAAGTAGGCATGCAGAGAGAGGGGAAGTAGCAGGCTCCCTGCTGAGCAGAGAGCCCTCTTCGGGGCTCGATCGAGATCATGATCATGATCTAAGCCGAAGACAGAGGCTTAACACACTGAGCCACCTAGGTGCTCCTCACACATACGGGTTTTTAAAAAAAAATGGTAACTCCTGTTTACATGGGAATGGTTTAGCAATCAACTTTATAATGATAAAAAGGAATTTTTAATTGTTGATTTTCTTATGCAAAGGTACCTCTTTGTGTTGGAAACCTATAATAACCAAAGATGGTTTGTCATTGTAATCCTAATGCCTACAAAATCAAACTAAGAAAGTTTTGAGTAATCAAATGAACTTGGATTCATTTTTCCTTCCCTTTCTTTTAGAACTGCCACTGGATGACCCAGATTCCCTGTAACTGATAATGCTGAAGATCAGTTCTGCAACTTTCTTCCACATTGAGTTGTTAAAAACAAATAGAATGCAAGTTCCTCGACTCCAGATTATGAAAACAGTACTTGGAAAACTGAAAACTATCTAAATGATTGTCTTTGGTTGGGCCGTGTTCTTAGTGAGCAGAAGCCTTGGCCAGGGTCTGCTGTTGACTCTTGAGGAGCACATAGCTCACTTCCTGGGGACTAGAGGTGCCACTGCTACCATGGGTAATTCCTGTATCTGCCGAGATGACAGCGGAGCAGAAGACAGTGTAGACACCCAGCAGCAGCAGGCCGAGAACAGTGCAGTACCCACTGCTGACACGAGGAGCCAACCCCGGGATCCTGTTCGGCCACCAAGGAGGGGCCGAGGACCCCATGAGCCAAGGAGAAAGAAACAAAATGTAGATGGGCTAGTGCTGGACACACTAGCAGTCATACGGACTCTTGTAGATAAGTAAGTATCTGACTCCCTAGTCACCCCTCTGCAATGAAAAATGTTCTACAGGAACCATAACTTTGGGGTTCTTCCTTTCATTAGAATATATTCACCAAGCCATGAGCTTACAAGGCAAGGGAGAATATTTTATTTCTCCTCCAGTGGCAGAGTAAATTATAAGGCTTGATGTTTTTACTTGCTACATCTACTACTATCTGGAAATGTCTAAACATTTCAATAGCAGAGAACACTAATTAAAGCTACGATCTTCATTAGGGCATGTAGTAAACACGGAGTGAGTTTGTGTTGCAAGCTGCAGTAGGAACTCGTTTCACGGAGACCAACTCTTACCTTGCTTGCCTGTCTACACCACTGACCACAGAGTCAAGATGAGTTATTTTTCCAAGAGCATAGCTGCATGCACTTTCTGTTGGCAATGTAAGGACGGGGTCAAGGAGAGTATCCTCCTCCCTTTTTGTATCCCTCATTTGGCCATCTTAGATCCATTTGGGAGGCTTGTAAATTGAAACTGCAGGGCGCACCTGTACCTTTTTTATTTCTCCCCTGCTTTGTCTAACTCTACTTGTGAAATCCCAGATTGAATAACAGTGAAATGGGAGAACATGGTTCAAGTTGAAAAAATATTTTGACTTAACCATAGTTCAGTTAGGAGCAAAAGTTTTAGAACCACAATGGACCAAGTTTCAGGTTTTGGCTGAGCTCTTGAACTAGCTACATGACACTGGGAGAGTTACTTCTCTAAGCCTCAGATTCCTCATCTATAAGACAAAAGAAAATCTTTCTTACAGAGATTATCACGAGATAATATATATAAAGAATCTAGCGTGGTGCCTTGTACATTCTAGTTGCTTAATAGATGATCATTTGTGGGTTTTCTTTTCTTTTCTTTTTTTTTAAATTTTTTTCCTTTTTTAAAGATTTTATTCATTTATTTGACAGACAGAAATCACAAGTAGGCAGAGAGAGAGGAGGAAGCAGGCTCCCCACTGAGCAGAGAGCCCGATGCGGGGCTTGATCCCAGAACCCTGGGATCATGACCTGAGCCGAAGGCAGAGGCTTTAACCCACTGAGCCACCCAGGCGCCCTAATGTGGGTTTTCCTTTTAAGTTAGATGTGGGTTCTTTTTGCTTTAGCCTCTCTTAATTTAACTATCTAACTATTTGATCATCACATTTATCAAAATCCAGTTTTAATTCCTCAAAATTAGAGCATTAAGCAAGGTATACCTGTGCATATTTTTCTGAGGTGCTTTTTTTCCCTCATAGAAATAAATTTGTTTTGCGTATTTTTCTATCTGCTGTAGAACATGCTAGGGAAAGGTGGCTCTTACAAATATTCTCCATAACCAGTTCAGAAAGGCCTCCCTAAGTTTATTAAACCAGCCTTTGCAGTACTTCTGGTATCCCAACTAATTTAATGTTCATATTTTTGTAGAAAATATTTATTGAATATAAATCTATGCCATTTTTCACCCCTCAACCCCAGGCAAGGGGCTAGAAGCTGTTATTTAAAGTTTCTTCATGGTGACATTTAAAACATACCATAAAATTATAATGAGAAGTTGCCCTTCCCGAATAAGGAAGTAAACCATGAGCAGTGTTCTTTAAGCTCATTAAAAAAACAGGTACAGAATACTTTGCCATATTTTTTAAAAGAGTGATTAAGAGTGTGTGGGAGCAAGGTAGGAGCTCTGTCTCCAAGATCTTAGGAAATATTATAGATTATAAGTGGAACTTGTTGATGAAGTACATGAAGTGAGCAGTATACATAATTTGAGGAATAGGGTCACTTTTCTCTTAAACCTGCATGTACCGAATTATCACTATGACTCTTCTGAGAATGGACAAATAGGGCAGATGAGCAGCAAGTGTGACGGGACCTGTTAGAGACTCTAATGGCAAAACAGGCTTCAGACAGTTACAAACCTAGTCACCGTAGCTTCCTTTTGAGAAGCTACTGAAGGAGACGAATTTCATAACCTATAAAGTTGATAAGGCTGTTAAAGCTAACCGTGAACGATAGGATAGATGGACTTAGTACAAGTTTACATAAAACGATGTATGTAGATGTCGCAGTTAGAGAGCGATGGGCCTTCATCATTCTCCTCTTTCTGCTTGTTACTTAGGAAGGGGTGACGTTGCTCCGAGAGGAGAGCAGTTTCTAAAGCTGTAATGAGACAGTTGCTGTAGGAAACACACTTTAAATACATTCATTTTAAAATCATTTTGAAGTTCTATTATTTGCACTTTTTTGGTAGAGACTTCATATTGAGGTCATATGACCTCAGATTGTCATATGGTTTGGAACTATACAGAGTCCTGATGGAATTTTTTTCTCAGTGTGTGTGTGTGTGTGTGTGCACATGTGTGTGCACGCGCGCGTGCTGCCTCCCTCTCCGTCACACTGTCTTTCTGCCTATCTCTCTTCCCATCACTTTCATTGTCATCCCCATCCACCTTCAGGCTATGACTGAACCTAAAATTGGTGGTTCCGAGTTCCCACGTCACTGTGAGAAGCCCACGCCTTCCTTGGGCTGCATGGCTTTCTTTGCCTTATCTGTCACTGGAGACTCGGGGCTTGTTATCAGTTGTAGCTCATATGATCATTCATAACTTATGCAACTTTGTTCACTAAGTGGGGAACCCTGTCCAAGCTTCACAGGTGGGGTTTTGGTCCCCATTGCCTACCATGCAGGCTTGTGGCTCCTGGTCACCTCTGTCTAGTTTCAAGACAGTGAGCCACAGTGTCCTACGACTTTAGCTCCGCCCTCCCACCAGGAATTTCTGCTCCAGTTCTGTTCCAAGAAGAACTTTATCTTTTTTTTTTTTTTTAATGTAAGGTTGTGGGTGTCCTTTAAGTGCATCTGTGTAGAATTGAGGTCCTTATAGTCTTTATTGGTCACTGACTCTGTCATAATTTTATTATTTTTTCCTTTTCCCCTAACCCTATTGTCTCCTTTGCCCCCCCACTATCCAAATATCAGTGGGAAACCATTCTCGTGAATTTAAGGTATGTTCTTCCAATTTGCCTGCCATATATTTATGTCTGTACAGGAAGTTTATATTAGTGTCTTGTGTGTGATTTTAAAAACTTACCTAAGTGAGGTACCTGAGTGGCTCAGTTGGTTTAGTGTCTGCCTTTGGCTCAGGTCATGATCCCAGGGTCCTGGGATAGAGCCCCGCACGATCCCTGCTCAGCGGAGAGCCTGCTTCTCCCTCTCCCTCTGCCACTCCCCCTGCTTGTGCTCTCTCTCTCTCTCTTTCTGTGTCAAATAAATATGTTAAAGAACAACAAAAAAAAAAAACCCATAAGTGATACAGTTGTATAAATCTTGTTTTTAACTTCTCTTAACATTATGTTTGAGACCTGTGTTACTGTGTGTAAAGCTACAGCTGCTTCTGACTCCTGCAGAGTATTCCTTTGTATGCTTGAAAGTACTATTTTGTTATCCTGTAATCTGGTGATGGTCACTTTGACTAATTACAAATTTTTGTTCCTACAAATGTGGCACTGCTGCAAATAACCTCATATGCATCTATAACCTGTGTAAGAGTTTGTCTAGTATTGTTGGGTACATTTAATTTCATTATTGCCAGATTGCTCTCCAGAAATACTTGTAAGCAGTCAGTTATACCATTTAAGACAAATCTTTTAAATGCGAATTTTCCCTTAGTTATGGAAAGGTACAGGATATGTCAAATAAGCAGTACCTAATGAATACCTGAAATGAACTTAATAATTCCCATATCACAAGATTTTTCTGAGGATTAAATGATTGAAGACAATAGTTTTTGCAGTTTTCTTCGTAGTAAAACAGAGAGCCACGGTATGTAAGTAAATGTGAATGTATTCCCTGAGTAATTAGATTTACCATTATTTGATGGAAAGTATTTTGTTCATTATTGAAGCTCCCCTAATGCACCTCCTTAAGATTCCTGGGATCACAGATTGAAACCCCACTGAATTAAGGTATATAATGCCATTTTAGAGCAATGTCTAGAATTTTTTTTTAAGACTTAATTACGGGAAACCTGGGTGGCTCAGTCAGTTAAGCACATCTGCCTTCAGCTCAGGTCATGATCCCAGGGTCCTGGGATCAAGTCCTGCATCTGGCTCCTTGCTCAGCCAGGAGCCTGCTTCTTCCTCTGCATGCATTTCCCCCTGCTTGTGCACTTTGCACATGCACCCTATCTCTTTTTTAAATCTTTTTTTTAAAAAATAAGGAATTTTTTACTTGAGAGAGAGAGCATGGGACAAGCCTGAGCGGGGCAAGGTACAGAGGAGAGGGAGAAGCAGACTCCCTGCTCAACCAAGAGCCCCAGCGTGGGGCTGGATCCCAGGACCATGAGATCATGAACTGAGCCGAAGGCAGATGCTTAACCAACTAAGCCACCCAGGTGCCTCCAGTGTCTAGAATATTAAATAGCTCCTTGCTTAAGTTTGGTTTCTTTTTCTTCTAACACCCATTTTATGAAGTTCAAACAAATAGTGATATTTCCCAGAAGAACACTTAAACATGAAGATGTTTATGTAGGTCCTTGCTTCCATAAATCCTCTGCTGAGATTATAATCTCCCTTCCTGGTGTTTTTTTGAGGTAAGTTGGAGGGAGA
The DNA here is from genome assembly GCF_030435805.1 of Mustela lutreola. Classification (NCBI taxonomy): domain Eukaryota; kingdom Metazoa; phylum Chordata; class Mammalia; order Carnivora; family Mustelidae; genus Mustela; species Mustela lutreola. The sequence goes on along the minus strand of NC_081305.1, from coordinate 26,772,954 downwards.
TGATGTTGACCTCATTGGCACTGAGCCTCTAAAGGAAAGCTGAAAGCAAGTATCTGGCCTCCAGTTTTAGTCCTGTGCTTTTACTTCAGGCCAGTGGTGGTCCTTTCCTAAGCCCTCCCACTCATTTGAATTGTGGGCCATCACAGAGGGTGGTTAGAAATGAGCTCATGTTATGCGTGTTGTATAAAGAGTGGAGCTGAAGCAGTCTCTTCTGTCCCTCCCCATATGCATTTCTTCTTTCTCTCTCCACTCCCACACTTTCAGTTGGAATTTTTATTTGGAATTGTTATTTCTCAGTTCTTCACTTTTGATATCTTGACTATTTGTTTTTCAGTGATCAGGAACCTCCCTATTCAATGATCACATTGCACGAAATGGCAGAAACAGGTATTCTTTTCTTAAAGTTTTCTTAAAATACTTTCTAATGAGTTAATGACTATGAAAAAATGTGGCCACTTTTTTTTTTTTTTTTTAAAATAAGACTCCAAAAGTACTTAACACACATGATCATGAAAAAAAGCCATTAGTGTATGGAAATTTTCCTGTACAGGGGTAATAATTAATAGCCACTGTATACTGCATCCTGAATATATAACTATACTTCTCAGTATTGGTTTTATTTCACCAAAATTATTAAAAGAAAAATTTGGGGGGATCTGATAGATCTTTGACCATAGCCCTTCCAGAATGGGGAGGACATTTTTTGTCCCTCAATTTCCTAAGTGTCATCTGAAATTAGAGCCAACTGCTTCGGATACTTAATCTCCTCAGTAAATGCCTATGTCATAAATAAGGTGCTGAAACTATTTTAGTTATAATTTGAGAACCCAGGACCATACCTTTAGTTTTGTCCAAACGAAGATTCCTCCAAATCACCAGGCTCCTATAAGTTAAGAATCTATGACTCTACCATGATGACTACAATTAATGACGATGTCCATGCCAGTGTTAGCTGCTTAAAAGCCAGAATTGTTTCTGTTTTGTTGTGAAGTCACTTTGTGTTATAAGTTCTGTATTTTCACGTTTTTAAAATAGTCGCTCCATTCATAGAATCTTCTTGATTTGCTCTTAGATGAAGGATGGTTGGATGTTGTCCAGTCTTTAATCAGAGTTATTCCATTGGAAGATCCACTGGGACCAGCTGTTATAACATTGTTACTAGATGAATGTCCATTGCCCACTAAAGTGAGTCAATACTTGGCTTTTATGAAACTGTCACCTATGCTTAAACACAGGATGAACATCCACAAAGACTTTTGACATAATGTGTTTCCTCTTTATACATTTGGGGTCTATTTCATTCAGTATCAACTTTATTATGTAAACTTGCCTTTTATTACTAATGAAGTGCTACATCCTCTTTCTGTCAATAATTTACTATAAAGCTTTAGTTTAAAATGTTAAAAATGAAAGCATTTATATCTGAAATGGCAATCTGTATTTGAAATTAAAAGAGAACGTTCATAAAAGAGAACGTTGCTGAGCTGATTATTTTCTTACCCCCTGCTAAACAGTTTTCTCATTACAAAAGGTTTTCTTTAATGTTTCCTATTAAGAGAAAAAAAACTGTTACACTGAAAGTACTTGTGAGTCTTAAACATATTAAAGACTGGCATAACCTTGATTTTCCCTTATATAGAACAAAAGTATCAAACTTTCATTATCTTAGTCCATATGTTCTATGGACTACATTTTTTCAAATTTTGGATGCTGGTATCTTTCATTTGTTTAAGCCTCAGACATTTAGGCACAACATGGAAAACATTACAGACAGAAGAGAAAAGCCTTTGGCCTAGTCCCTAAGCTTATAATGGGTTTCTTTTATAATTTGCATCAAAAACTCTGGTGAGATTTGCTCTTGCTTGATTTAAAAAAAAAAAAAAAATTGTAAGTCACTTTTTACTTCAACATTACTAAGGCCCAATTGTTATCAGTCATTTTGGCATTTGGGTGAATTTAGTCTGTTTAATGATTCAAGAGTATATAATGTATTTTTGATACAACTGGTACATTTTGAATGAAGGGAAATCTTAACAATTCATGGAAGAAAACTTCCAGGTTGATCAAATAACATTTCCCATCAATAATGACATCATTGGGTGGATTATATCATTTCTTTATGTTCCTTCTGAGTTAATTCAATAGCTGGCAAGGTAGCTTTCATCTCAAATTATTCCCTTGGGGGAAAAAAGCCTAAGTAATCTATTTATGACATCCACTTGTACATTTTTGTTTTTAGGATGCACTCCAGAAATTGACTGAAATTCTCAATTTAAATGGAGAAGTAGCTTGCCAGGACTCGGGTCATCCTGCCAAACACAGGAACACATCTGCAGTCCTAGGCTGCTTGGCTGAGAAACTAGCAGGTAACTCTGGGAACCTCTACCAGGAAAGATCTTCACTTGTTTGACATAAAGGAGAAGACTGCACTGCAGGTGTTTAAGCAAACCTGTTGTACCAGAAAGGAAGGTCTTTGTCCCAACCACCACCACCAAAAAATACATAAGTAAATAAAAATTTAGGGACAGAACTTACTGGGAAAAAATTACTCAAAGGCCAAAGAGATGAGTGCAATATAATTTAGCTTTGAGGATTTTCGGAGGGACACTTAAAAGAACAAGTTTTATTTATGTGCTTTAAAATTAGGAATAAGGGCGCCTGGGTGGCTCAGTGGGTTAGGCCGCTGCCTTCGGCTCAGGTCATGATCTCAGGGTCCTGGGATCGAGTCCCGCATCAGGCTCTCTGCTCAGCAGGGAGCCTGCTTCCTCCTCTCTCTCTCTCTGCCTACTTGTAATCTCTCTCTGTCAAATAAATAAATAAAATCTTTAAAAAAAAAAATTAGGAATAAAAGGCTAAATTCAGTAAAATAAAGATTATGTAGTTATATATTTATGCATATAATAGATAAGATACATGTATTTACTTTATAAAGTTCAGCCAGATAGTGGAGACATACTAAGTTGGGGAAGAGGAATAAGAACATTAAATTGGAGCAGTTCCTGAGAAGAGAAGCAGATACTTAACTTGCTTATGGACGTGACCCACTTTAGGCAAGTTAATATCCAAATACAGGTGAATACCTCAGCTAGTTCATCACGTATCGTGAAAGAAACAACGGATTCAGGGTGTTTGGGTGGCTCAGTTGTTAAGTGTCTGCGTTCAATTCAGGTCATGATCCCAGGGTCCTGGGATCAAGCCCCACATCGGGCTCCCTGCTCAATGGGAAACCTGCTTCTCCCTCTCCCACTCCCCCTCCTTGTGTCCCCTCTCTCACTGTCTCTCTCTCTGTCAAATAAATAAGTAAAATCTTTAAAAGAAAAAAAAAAGGAAAGAAAGAAACAACGAATTCAAAATCAGGACATCTGGATGCTGGCTCTGGTTCTTCCACGTGTACCCCAAGTGCACTGGAATGAGTCACTTCACCGTGGGTTCAGTTGCTTAGCTGTGAAATGGGAACACTGCTATTCCCTGCCTCAGAGCAGGAGGCTTAAATAAGACAATATGCATGACAGTAGCTGTCAAACAGTTCACAAATCAATTTTATTGTTATAATTACTGATAAAAAAGAATATGGCCCATTTCATTATATCTCATGTTTGTTGTGTTGTCTAGGTCCTGCAAGTATAGGCTTACTTAGCCCGGGAATACTGGAATATTTGCTACAGTGTCTGGTAAGTAAGGTATCAAAGCCAGTTTTTCTTAGTCATCTACAACTGTGCATTTTTCTAAAATTGGCAGTTTAACCACTGGCACAGAGAATGGAGTTGGTTATAAATTTTATTTGCAGGTGTTTCTTGAGTGTTTATCTATTCCCTCCTATTAAAAAGGAAAAAAGAAAAAAGAAAAGAAAAAATGAGGGTGGGATAGGAATTCATTACAAGCAAAAGCAGCCAAACTGGTCTGGTTTTAAATTTAGTCATAAGATAGCTACTATGACTGGCTTTTGTGTGTGTCCTTAGAGTCTGCCAAATGGTAGTAGGGACCTCCACAGTGGAAACAAAATTACATGGCATTCCCAGCCAGGAAACTGTCAGGTCAGATTGCCAGTGTCTATAAATCTCTACTCCTTCCCTCCCTCCCTGGCTACCGCTCTTCTAACTGTTGCCATAGAGTATTTGATCTATTGTCTGTGAAGCTCGTGGTTTGCTGAGGTGGTGCTGTCGGATCGCTCACACAGGCCGACTGCAGACTTGACTGGTCTGTATTTGTAAAAATTACTTTTGCAGGCCTAGTGAGCACTGGCCTTCTTCAACATCTGAAAGACCTTATTTCTCAGTACCTGTATGATATGTACTTAAAACACACACCATTATGCTAAGCAAGCACTGTGGGGATACAAAATTAGTATAACAGTCCTCTGCTCTCAAGAATCTTCCTGATTGACTGAGGGAACAAAACTGCCCTACCCAGACAAACCACTTAGCCTCCATTTTATGACAGGATGTGGTTAAGGGCAAAATCGTGTCCTTCAGACTAAGTACCATAAGAGTTCTGAGAGGGTGACGGAGAGGGGCGGAAGATAGGGATGGTGAGAGCTGAGAGAGCTGTGAGAAACAGGCTTCCTCATGAACTTGGGCCGTCAGCGGGATCACATCATAGGTCAGGATTAGTCCCTGCACCCCGGAGGGAAAAATGGGTTTCTTGACTAAAGGCATCAACAGCAGAAGCCCAGAGATAGGAATGGCCCTGCTCCTGGCATATTACATAGAATTGTTTGATCAGGAGACAGTGTTCAGAGACAGGAGGATGGGCCTGGACAGCTTCGTGGGGAGGGCTTGGGGCCTGCAAAACCAGACAGAGGGATTGAAAAGTGGGTATGGCAAGAAGCAGAGTGCTGAACAGGCTTTACTGTGGGGCAGACTGGTGGTTATATGAGCTTTGCAGAACCTTTGAGCCCCAGGGAAGTGAGTAGGAATCATCGCATGTTCTGAGTTCCTTTGCTCCTAACGGAGCTGTGGGAAAGGATGGCTGCAAGAAGGTGTGATGTTAAGCAGGAAGACCTTTCTTTAAAGGGGAACACCTGTGATGGGAAGTTAACTGTAACTGGAAGAGCGCTCTCCCACCCACCATCAGCATTTGTGCAGTTCCTTTCAGAGAACAGACTGAAAACTAAGCCATTAGTTGTTCCTTTCATTTATCATTTTGGAGCTTGGGGTAACCCTTGAAGGGCTCTGAATAAAAGTCATTCTTAGCTACAATTCTCAGTTTCTGTTTGCTTGCTTAAATGAATGTAAGAATGAGCATAGTCTTATTTCGCAAAGCCCTAATACAAGTGTTACTAAGTAGAATAACATAGTACTTTTAACAAAATACTTTTGAAATCTGCATATCTATCAATGGACCCAGTGATTTCCAAAAAATAATAGGAGATTTTATGAGACTCCATCTTGGTTTCTCATTACTAACAGTATTAGCAAACAGACAACTGAAGACATAGAAGAGTAAAAGTTTTCTGACTGCTCCCAACAAATCTAGCACATACTGCGTACAAAGGAAATTGCTAACTTGCCACCTCTGCAGGGGAATGATGTTTTTGCTTTTTGTTTTTTATCTTTTATTGTCTTTCAGAAGTTACAGTCCCACCCCACAGTCATGCTTTTTGCACTTATCGCACTGGAAAAGTTTGCACAGACAAGTAGGTATAGTGACTTATTGCACTAATGATCTTCTGTATCGGTTGTTAAAAATCTTATTTTTCTTACTTACTGGATGAGCATATACGCTCTGAGCCTCATCAGACATGCACCTGTTCTGTTTTTATGTGGATAGATGCCTCACGGCCAGTAAGATGGAACAGGGACAGAAGCCAAGAGTCTTCTCACCCAAGAATCAACACTTGTGACCATGGTTACTCACTTTTTATAGCTAAAAAGTTAGTGATGAGATTGCTACTTCCCAGAAAATAGTTGAGGCTCTTGGACTATGTCATTATTCTAGTTTCCACGTTTTCTGATGGCCTTTCCTCACTCCTTCCTACCCCTTACCTGCCCCGCAAATCCTCCTACTCTTTCAGGGTTGATTTAAGTTGTCTTGTCTTCCCCAACAGGTGAAAATAAATTGACTATCTCTGAATCCAGTATTAGTGACCGACTCGTCACCTTGGAGTCCTGGGCTGATGATCCTGATTATCTGAAGCGTCAAGTCGGTTTCTGTGCCCAGTGGAGCTTAGACAATCTCTGTAAGTAGAGATTGTCCTTTGTTAAAATTCCTGCTTCCATGTCCAAACCCATTCTTTTATACAGGATCACTGTTCTTCATTTTGTAACAGTGAGTGTGACACTTCCCTTGAAAAGGCTGATATTGTCGATTGGCCATATTGTAGCAGGAAAGTATTCTAGGGACCCTCCAGATGAAAATTATATGGCATAGTTCTAATTTCAGCGCTCTCCTGTTCAGAAACTTTTACTGGTACCGCACTTCCTGGTGTATCCGGGCCGTTAATCAGATGGCAGTGTCCAGTCAGCTCTTCCCTTTACAGACTGTCTCCTCACTCTCTTGCAAGTAGGCCCCAGTCATCCTGACCTCGCTAGGCCTTTCCCTCACTTGGAGTTCCCTCTCTTTACTCTTCTCCCTGTCCTGATACGGCTCTTCAAAACTCAAGACACATCTTTCCTACACCAAGAGGGCTGCTCCTGGCTTTTCTTTATCTCCTCAAGGGCTGCTAGAACTAAAACTATCCTGCTACTAAATCCTCACCCCCCCCCAGCGCAGTTAGCACATGTGCTAAGGCATGGCCGGATGTGTGTACCCTTCCTCCTGCCACAATGTTGTGGAGAATTGCTTTGTGCTCAGCCTGTATGGTTCCCATGACAGAATCATTCCAGAAAAGTAGAAAGTACATTTTGTTACATGCACAATAACAAATACAGGGAATAGAAGCAGAAACCTGGCAGTGCCGTCGTAGCTTGTCCCAGCTTTTGCTTGATTGATCCTCATACGGTCGTACAGCAGAAAGGCAAGGTTTGAAGTCTCCCTACCTGTCCTGCCATTTCTGGGCACCTCCACTTCATAGCTGGAATGGCAGCCCACGATGACACTAGGTTTTTCCCACAAGAGCCTGCCTTAGAAACATGACCACTTTTTCTTTTGCAGTTTTAAAAGACAGTAGGCAGCTGACCTATGAGAAAGTGGACTTGAATAGCATTAGGGCCATGCTGAACAGCAACGATGTCAGCGAGTACCTGAAGATCTCGCCTCACGGCTTGGAGGTAAAGCTTTCATGGATGGAACACGCAGGGGAAAGAGCTTGTTCTCATTTTCACACCCTGCTTCTGAACAAAGAGCCATTTCTTGCAGAATAGATGGAAGTTTTATGTCATATTCCAAGAGTGGGTAGAGGTGGAAGTGGCAGGGAGAGGGTGTCTGAGGTGTTATTTAACTCCTTAATATCCCACTTGGTGCCATACACATAGTAAGCACTATTAATATTTGACAATTTGAATTTTTTTTGTAGTTTCAAGTTTTTACTTAAATTCTAGTCCACATACAGTACAATATTAATTTCAGGTATAGAATTTAGTGATTCATCACTAACACACAACACTGGTGCTCATCACAACCCATTTAATACAGTCTCTCCCCACCCCCCACCTCCCCTCTGGCAACCCTCAGTGTGTTCCCTATAGACAATTTGATTTAAGTATGTCTGTTTTCAATCTCTGCCTCTTTATTCAGCTAAAGGTGCAGAGACCAGTGTTTCTAAAAGAGGCCCTTCCTTTTTGAATCCCTGCATTACCAGTTATATTCTGGCTAGCGCTTCCCTTCCTCCTGTATGTTGGAAATGCTGCCGTTTTGGTGGTGCAGGTTGATGAAAGCTGCTTATGTACAGGAAGGTGGCACCATCAGGCACAAGACGCGTCAAGATTAAAGAGCCGTTTGAAGAGTGGCTGCAGACAGCTCTTTGATCTTACGTTATTGCCAAATGCCTGCCGTAGTTTTCTGCTTTCAGTTATTTTTAGGTACCCCATCTTATACCCTTCAGTGTCTTCCCCTCTCTGCATCCTAACAAGTGCAGGCTTAGGCCATGTTGATGCATTCATAAAAGATTCTATCGGAAGGGTACTTCAAAAAGTAGCCCTCGTTAATGCTTACTACAGCCATCTTTGAGGCCTTCCAGCCCTGTTAGAACTCCCTAGATGTAAAGCTACAAAAGAGATAGGTGTGCTTCATTCTGTTTTGCACTTTGTGTCACTGAGGATGCACGGAGAAAGAAACGAGTGTCCACCAGAAGCTTTAATAAGGAAAAGACATTCCACCTCTGGGTGTTCACCTAACTTCCACAGTCTCGGGCACTGATGGTGGGCTGTCGCACACTTTGGTTTTGCCAGGCTCGCTGCGATGCCTCCTCTTTTGAAAGCGTGCGTTGCACCTTTTGCGTGGATGCGGGGGTATGGTACTACGAAGTCACCGTGATCACTTCTGGTGTCATGCAGATCGGCTGGGCCACACGAGACAGCAAATTTCTCAATCATGTGAGTACCCTAGAGAACAGTGTAAACAGGGCAACAGCAGCTTTTTGGAGAGTGGGTGGAGGACACAAATTTTCCGGAGAGGTTTGCACGATGATCATTTCTCAGGCTGAACCAAATGCTGCCAGACACCTCACAGGGGTTTGCTAACCTGGTTCTGAAATAGGAAGACACAAGGGAAATTGTCCCTTGGGTTTTTTCCCCTACCTTGAGTTTTAAATTTGCACCTAGAGGTTGGGTGTTGGGTGTGTCCTTTGTCTTTGTAGGCTCTCCTCCAGCCCAGCCAGATCTCTGGCTCAGTTGGTGTTTTGTTTTTTTTAAAGATTTTATTTATTTATTTGACAGACAGAAATCACAAGTAGGCGGAGAGGCAGGCAGAGAGAGAGAGGAGGAAGCAGGCTCCCCGCTGAGCAGAGAGCCTTCCTGCTCGATGTGGGGCTCGATCCCAGAACCCTGGGATCATGACCTGAACTGAAGGCAGAGGCTTTAACCCACTGAGCCACCCAGGCGCCCTTCTCTGGCTCTGTTTTTATATTGGAACCCGTGAAGCCTTTTGCCTCACGTGTAAGCTCTAAGAACTTTGTAGGAATTCTCTTCCTTTCATAAAATACTAAATGTTGGCTTGACTTCTTTTACTTGATTTTTACTTTGTAACTAGTGGGCACATTTGTTTCCATTATTTAGCATTTATCTTCTGTTGTAGAAAGCTGTCATGTAAAGAGGGAAGATGAAACCCGCTAGAGGAAGCAGGATTTGGCTCCCGCTACTTGCGTGTCCGAGGCTGGGGTTCCTCCCTTTCCTACAGATGTTGATTTCTTGCCAATTTATACCCTTCAGATGCCCAGCCTGAACAGCTTTCTTGAGTTATTCCAATTTTAAGCTGTTTGGAATTAATCCAGTTTTGATCTGGAATCTTTTATGGACATAGGATTTTTGCCCTTTGAACTGGGAAAACCCCTTGGATTATTTTGTTCATCTAAACACCACTCTCCCATATGGATGGGTTTTAGAAGTGAACCAAACTGAGCTTGCCTGCCAGAAGTGTAGTTTGAAAGGGCCCCTTTCAGTGAGGCTATATAATGTCTTAGAATTGTGCATGGTGTTTTGCTAAACTCCTTGCTGGAGAGACAATTGGAGGAAGAGGGCCAGTAGAGAGGTCAGATTCTTGTCCAGGACAGAAAACTAGACTCCATCTACAATTGCTTTCTTTGGGAACTTTCCCTGATGAAGGGCCTCCTCATTGACTGGACCTTCAGTAAAACCTGGAAGTGTAGGGCTCAATTGTGGCAACATGAAGTCAGAAGTACATGGGTCTGGAGAACAATGCCAGTTAGTCTCTTAGTTCTCACCTTGGGCCCTGATTTAAAGCAGGTGGTATCAGTTGCCCTGACAGCCCTGAAGACAGTTTTTTTAGGACTTGGGGGGAAAAAGTCTTTATTTCCAGAACATTGTCATTTTAGAGCCAATCATCTGATTCCCACCACAGTGTTTACGGTCATAATTTCCATTTCCCAAATGAGAAAACTGAGCCTAAAAGAGGGACCTAAAGAATCTCAGACTAGAATTCAGGCTCCTTTCTGTTCTACAGTAGTTTTGTTCACATTTGAAAATGGGAAAAATCTCAGAGAATTAGAGAGCCGCCTCCTTTGGATGTAAAAAATTGCTCCAGAACTAGAAGAAAGATGGATTCCTTTAGGGGGGAAGCTTTGATACAGCATTTGTTTCTCTTCATTTGCTAGCAAACACACCACAGATCTAGGTGTAGTATATCTGATTCTGAATATCAAAAACATTTTATTTTAATAACTGGTGAAGCTGGATCATTTTTTCTGGTGGATTAAACTAACTTCTCCCAATAGTTGCAAAAACTTCAGCTCCTCAAATTAAGAGGCTTAAAATCTGTTTTCCTGTCCTCTGAATTGTTTAGTAGACTTTTAATTTCTTTCTTTAAGTAACGAATAACATTTTTTTCCCTGATCCAAGTACTGGTTGATTCCCTGTTAGAAATCAGTGAAGTCTGAGATCTCCTTTCCCAAATGTAGGATTGTAATCATGTTGCCAAACTTAAAACTTTGCTTCAAATGGACATTGTTCTGGCAATTCTGAATCTTTTTGCTTGTACAGACAGGGTGTGGTTTTATGGAATAAGTCATCCGTAGATATACCCAGTTTCTTGAAGACTTGAAGTCCATCCACACTGCCTCTTGTTTTAATTCTTACTGCTTAGGATTTGGTTTTGAAAGGATGATCAAAGTGTTGGGCTCAGAGATCAAGCATTAAAATGAGAAACTTAGGGGTGCCTGGGTGGCTTAGATGGTTAAGTGTTTGCCTTTGGCTCAGGTCATGATCCCAGGGTCCTGAGATGGAGTCCTGCATCGGGCTCCTGCTCAGCAAGGAGTCTGCTTCTTTCTCTGCCTCTCCCCTTCTTGTGCTCCCTTTATATCTCTCTCCCCTCAACCCCTGCTTGTGCTCCTGTCTCTCTCTCTCTCCAGTGAATAAATTTTAAGAATCTTAAGGAAAAAAAAAAGAATTTAAAGTAAGAAGCTTAAGGATAGCCTTTGTTCAGGTCACCTTAAAGACTATTTTGTCTTACTGGGCTGTATATTTTCTGGAGGTTTCGGTGGAGCAAATCTTTAAGGTACATTTTGAGTTATCTAAAATATCTTTTGCCTTTTCATAAGCATCTACCATGTGACAGGTCTTTCACATACTGTCTCTAATCTTCTCAAGACTTTGGGAAGGTATTATTCTCCCATTTAAAGATGAGGAGAGTAAGGTTCTGACAAATTAATTTACAGACTTGCCCATTGTCACCTAGTCCCCAAGTGCTGGAGAAGAATCCAAGCCCTGGTCCAAATAACCCATGCTCCTTCCCCTGTTGTAGCCCCTTGCCTTGGAGAAAATGACTCTGCTATCTTAAACAGAAAGGGGGAATAACTTGAAAGCCTGTTAAAAACTCCCAGAGTCTTGAGGGGTTTGGAAGCAAACGGGCACCAAGGCAACATCCAAGAGTCAAGAGACAAGAAATACAATAGCCAGTGTTTTAGGGGCCAGGATGCCAACACCTCTCCCACAAGTCCCTCAAAATCACTCCATATGGGGTCACTCAGACCACCCTGGGTATCTGCTGGAAGGGTCCAGTTGGCCAAGCCTACATCCTGCCCCTCCACCTCTAGAGCAGGAAGCAGGACACTGTATCTTCATTACACTCCCTAAAACCAGAGGGGGTTAGAATGCTGGACAGTAGAAAAAAGGATGGTGTTCACCACATGAGAAATGATTCAGAATATTTCCTAAGTGACAAGTTATGGATAAAACTTTCTTTGTTTTGGGCACCTGGGTGGCTCAGTTGGTTTAGGCGACTGCCTTCAGCTCAGCTCATGATCCCGAAGTCCTGGGATCAAGGCCTGCATCGGGATCCCAGCTCTACGGGGAGTCTGCTTCTCCCTCTGACCTTCTTGCCTCTCATGCTCTCTTTCTTTCTCTTTCTCTCAAATAAATAAAATCTTTAAAAATTTTTTTAAAAACTTTGTTTTTAGTAATGTTTTCATTACTAAAATATACATGACCATAAACAAGTAGATCAAAATGATCACTCCAAGTGCTAAGCTAGCTACCCTGTTGTCTCATTTACCTGTCTCAATCAATGAAAACCATACTTAATCCTGCTAGAAATGTTTTCAGGTTGACAGAGGGTACATCTAGATTGCTCTCTGAGATGTCATCTTAAAGGGATCTTTAAAGTGCATCTCTGCTTGGCAGAAGGACCTACATCTTAGTCTGTAGAGTTGATCTGTGGTTGAAATTATTAGAGTTCCATGTTTGTCCCACAATGTTGCTGTATCATGAAATTCATCCCGGGATGGAAGACATTGTGTGGTAAAGTCTGCTCTTAACCAACTCTTGTCGCTAGGAATCTTCTAGGAATTTCTTTCCATTGTTCCATCGAGGACTTTGCAGGACATTAGAAAGTGAAGGTAGAAAAGAATTGCTTGGGGCGCCTGGGTGGCTCAGAGGGTTAAGCCTCTGCCTTCGGCTCAGGTCATGATCTCAGGGTCCTGGGATCGAGTCCCGCATCGGGCTCTCTGCTCAGCAGGGAGCCTGCTTCTCTCTCTATCTCTGCCTGCCTCTCCGACTACTTGTGATTTCTCTCTGTCAAATAAATAAATAAAATCTTTAAAAAAAAAAAAAAAAAAAAAAAAAAAGAAAAGAATTGCTTGCCTTTGCCCAACACCCATAAAATAAAAAACAAGTTTTTTACAATAGGTTTTGAAAGGAGGCAATAGCAAGGTGTTGTTTCTAGTAGATTGATGAATTTCTTCTCTGCCTGAAGACAAGTAGATGCAAGTTTATTTAAGTCTTGAATAGTCTGAGTAGTGCATTCAGAACAGCTAGTTCAGAAGCCTCACTTTGGAGAACACTCACAGAATTCATTATATTGTAGTCTTAAGTAGTCAAGGAATGCGTTTGAGTCTTTTCTCCATTTGATCTCCCCACTGGGGCACCTGGCTGGATCAGTTGATAGAGCATGAGATTCTTAATCTCAGGGTCATAAGTTCAAGCCCCACATTAGGCACAGACCCTACTTTAAAAAAAAAAAAAAAAAAAAAAAAAACAGGTGGATTCAATCTCCACTGCATTATTTATCCCCATAAAACAAGCAGACCATCACCAAAACCTGAGATCTTACTTGGATTTAGCCCATATTTTCAAACCTTTTTTCCACTAAAAATCTTTCACTATTGACCTTTAAAGATAACAGCTATCTGATCTACATGGTTCTTCTATTTTTTCACAAGCACTTAAAATAGGCGCCCCTGGTGGCTTAGTCAGTTAAGCATATGCCTTTGACTTAGGTCATGATCCCAGGGTCCTGAGATCAAGCCCCATGTCAGGCTCCCTGCTCAGTGGGGAGGCTGCTTCTCTCTCTCTCTGCCTCTCCCCTGGCTTGTGCTCTCTCTCACTCATTCTCCTTTAAGGAAAAAAAAACACTTAAAATAATTTCTTAAGATCCCATCCATGTTTTAACTGTAAAACAACTGAAATAGTTAAAAGGCAGTAAGTAATAAAAGGAGCTGCCAAGGACCTAAATGATGCTCCAGTTGAGCTCACCTCAGAACAGCTATTAGTTGATCGTCCACTATAACCTTTCTCTTGTCTCCAGGGTTGAAATTTCTGAGCATGTCGTTGTTATTCAGTCTGCTACATGCAAGAAAGACATTTGCCCAGCTGCAATGAAGTGGAAAGCACCAGTCTTGGAATCAGAAGATTCCAGCATCCAGACTTGACTTTCTGAGTAATGATTTGCCACTGGGCAACATGGTTGACCTCTCGGACCTTTGAATCCTCTATTTTTTCTTAAAATGTAGTATCATGCCACCAGTCTCAAAGTGGTTAGTGAGGATTCAGTGAACTAACACATGTGAAACCCGGGAGATATTTGTTGGTGAAGTCATTATCTAGTCACAGAGAACCAGGCCTTGAGGTCAGAATTTTGGTATCTTCGAAGAACCATAGACTCCCTTCATCCAGAAAGCTTCAGATTCCAGCCACCAGGTTGATGGTTACAAAAGACACACCATCTTTTCCCAGAAAACAGCAGGCAGAGCTTGCTAATCTTCTGGGCCTTGTCTCCCTCCAGGAAGGCTACGGCATTGGGGACGACGAATACTCCTGTGCTTACGATGGCTGCCGGCAGCTGATTTGGTATAATGCCAGAAGTAAGCCTCACCTACACCCATGCTGGAAAGAAGGTATTCATTCCTCTCTGTCATGAATTTATCAACCAGGTGAAGACATCTGATTATGATGAGCCATCTGTGATGTTAGGCCTTAAAATATTTTAATGGACAAAGATGTGATGTGTAAGGGATATGAGCCTTTGTATTCCCTGTCGTGGATGTGAGCATTATTCTTCCTGATAAGTTCACTTCTGCTGGGGCCCTTCCTTTAACAAAATCATTCCCTGCTAGACAGGGAGTCTGCTTCTCCCTCTTCCCCTGCCCGCCACCCCCCGCCACCGCTTGTGTGCTCTCGCTCTCTCATGCACTCTCTCAAATAAATAAAATCTTAAAAAAAAAAAAAGATAAATATGAATTCTAGCTTCCTCAAACTCACAATGCCAGGATCATATGTAGCACATTCCACGGACTGAGCCAGCCAGGTGCCCCTTGGGAACATGCTTTGAATCAGCATCCAGGGAGGTACTGAAGATGCTGACATTGTAATGCCAGTAAAATGAGGAGTTTTCAGAGCAAGATAGGAGCAGGCACTCTTTAGTGGCCACATTCTGGTCCCCTCTAGAGCAGCTTTTAAGGACCACTTGAGCACTTTCAGCCTCAAATATACCTGCCCAGCTTCCATTCTCCAGACATCAGGCTTGGAATGCTGAAGGGGTCATGTGCTGTCAGGACTCTCATCATGGCTCTAGGATTTGGCAGGAGTATATCTTATCAATTTACCTTGTGATCTCTTTTGCCCCAGTCAGTGTTCATTCCGTCCAAGACCTTAGACCCATGAAAACATTTATTTATTTATTTATTTATTTATTTATTTATTTTTAAGATTTTATTTATTTATTTGACAGAGATCAGAAGTAGGCAGAGAGAGAGAGAGGAGGAAGCAGGCTCTCCGCAGAGCGGACAGCCCGATGCGGGGCTCGATCCCAGGACCCTGGGATCACGACCCGAGCCGAAGGCAGAGGCTTTAACCCACTGAGCCACTCAGGCGCCCCCATGAAAACATTTATTAAGAAAAGATTCAAGCAGCAAAGTTAGAGCCATGCAGTTTGTTAAAGGGTTTAAATTAATGAGTCTTTTTACCCCCAACTAAATACAATGAAAACCTCCCTGCTATGGCACCATTGCCCCGAAGGATGGTATTCTTGGGGGGCCTTCTAGTGGCCCTACTTTGTTTGAGGATGTAGAGCCATGTAATAGGGGATGGAGCCCCTGGAAAGATTTTACTCCCAGCTTTGAACAATACAGGGGAGAGAACTGAGCTCCTTCTCCAAGCATCTCTTGGTTTCCTGCCCTGATTAGCATTATAGATGTCAACTGAATTTTCAGACATGCTAAAAGAACAGGAATCTGGTCACTGCTGTGAGGGGATGGCTCCATTTAATTAACTCAGTTGACAGTGTGGGAAAAGAGAAAACTGGAAAAGCCAAAATAAGCCCTCCTTTTAACAGCTGGCAGGTTCTTAAGGGAACATAAAACCTCTCCCTTTAGCAGACCATAAGATAGAGGCACTGTCAGCAAAGATTGCCTCATTTGTGTTTTTAATAATTTTCAAAAGGATTACTGAAATAATGTTTAGCATAAAACTTTGGAAAATGGGGGAGAAAAGCAAAATGAAAATCCCTTGTAATCTTTTTTAAACATTTAAAATTTGGCATCTGTATTTTTTGCTGTCGTTATATGCCTTGAACAGCTTTCCAGGTCATTAAATAACATTTTTTTAAAAGATTTTATTCATTTATTTGAGAGAGAGAAAAGAGCATAAGCAGGGGAAGTAGTAGAGGGAGAGTGAGAAGCAGGCTCTCTGCTGAGCCGGGAGCCTGATGCAGGGCTCGATCCCAGGACCCTGAGATCATGGCCAGAGCCGAAGGCAAATACTTAACTGACTGAGCTACCTAGGCACCCCAAAATAACATTATTTTTAATGGCTTTTTCAATAACCCGTTATATCATTGAACTATACCAGCCAGTGCCCCGAGAGGTTGGAGAGTTATATTTTTTATTTTTATTTTTTTTAAACTATGATGAAATAATATAATAAGCCATTCTGGTTTCCCAGGATAAACCCCTGAAAGGGAAACTCTTCTGCCTAGGAGATACAGGACTTCATGGCTTTTGCCATCTATTGGCAAATTCTCCTCTACCAGCTTTGAGTATCCATATACCTTATCATAATTTCATGTGCTTACCTTTGACAGTTGAAAAAGCAAAAACTGGGGCACCTGGGTGGCTCAGTCATTAAGTGTCTTTGGCCCAGGTCATGATCCCAGGATCCTGGAATCAAGCCCCCACATCGGGCTCCTTGCTTAGCTGGAGAGCATGCTTCTCACTCTCCCACTCCCCTAGCTTGTGTTCCCTCTCTCGCTGTCTCTCTCTTCAAATAAATAAATAAAATCTTAAAAAAAAAAATTAAATAACCTCTTAAAAAGAAAAAGAAAAAGAAAGTAAAAGCAAAAAACTTTGAGTAAAGATGAATGGTTTTTTATATGTATGTATGTGTGTATGTTTGTATGTATGTATGTATGTATGTGACCTGCTTTTGGACAGTTTTTACCTCTAGGAGTTAAAACTCACTAGAGAGGCAAGGAAGCACAATATTTTGACCTTGCCATATTTCACTGATCCCAAAATGCACATTTTCCCACATTTTAACATCCTCAAATTTGGGATACAGCTTACAGTTGATTAATTAGCAGCATTTTCTTCTTCATGGTACATTAAAATATTAGATCAGCTGCAGAAAAAGCAAGGAGGATGAATGTGTTAATACATAGCTACAGATGCAGATTTTTTTTTTTTTTTAAAGATTTTATTTATTTATTTTACAGAGAGAGATCACAGTAGGAGAGAGGAAGGGAAGCAGGCCCCCTGCTGAGCAGAGTGCCCGATGCGGGACTCGATCCCAGGACCCTGAGATCATGACCTGAGCCGAAGGCAGCGGCTTAACCCACTGAGCCACCCAGGCGCCCCCAGATGCAGATTTAATACAGTGACATAATTAACCCTGAGACACTAAGCAGAACCCTGGCCGGGGTGCACACCCTCACCCTAACAATGTTCCACTTTATCCACTAGGAGACACAGTGGGATTTCTGTTAGACTTGAATGAAAAGCAAATGATCTTCTTTTTAAATGGCAACCAGCTGCCTCCTGAGAAGCAAGTTTTTTCATCTACTGTGTAAGTAGCTTTCCTCAGTCAAAATTTGGTAGATTCATGGAATTCACTTTTCTCCAGAAGAAGACTTTTTCTATTTATGTGGTCAGTTGTGATGAGAAATCATTTTATTTCGAGTCATTGAGGGCCCATTTGATCATACCTGCATCTGTCTTGAAGTTTGATATAGGAAGATGAGGGCAGGATATTGTCAGGGTCACAGTGCTGTCTAGGTTAGTAAACAGAATCTGTTACCCTTCTTTTCTGCTAGGGTACATCTCAAAGCCACTTTGTGTATGAACTTTATTCTGTTTTCATGAATTCTCTTGACCTCTGTCCTTGTTTTTATTTGTAGGTCTGGATTTTTTGCTGCAGCTAGTTTCATGTCATATCAACAATGTGAGTTCAATTTTGGAGCAAAACCATTCAAATATCCACCATCTATGAAATTTAGCACTTTTAATGACTACGCCTTCCTCACAGCTGAAGAGAAAATCATTTTGCCAAGGTAAGGAATCTGCTTAGGCTGTCTCCAGACTTTCACGTGCCTCTCATGGGAAGCTGAAACAGCAGTTCCTTGAGAGACTTTTTTCAGCTTTTTATAAATAATTTTGAAAACTTGAGTAAAGTGGATGACCTCCTAGGAAATAAAAGTTACTCAAAGTAATCTTGGAAGAATTATAAACAAACCAGTTATTATTATAAAATTAATTGAAACAAAGTAAGGGGTAAGTCCCCAAAAATACCAGATCCGGCTGGTTTCATAGGAGATTTTCACCAAATTTTTAAGTAACAGATAAATTACTATTTAAAAGGTTACAGAACCCTCTGGGCACCTGCATGGCCCAGTTGATTAAGCGGCTACCTTTGCCTCAAGTCATGATCCCATGGTCCTGGGATTGAGCCCCATAACAGGCTCCCTGATCAGTGGGGAATAATGCTTCCCTCTCTCACTCTCCCTCTGTGGTAGGTCTCTCTCTAGTAAATGAATTTTTTAGAAAATGTTGCACAATCAGTTGCTCCTCACAATTCAGTTGCTCCTCACAATCTCAGGCGAGCAGTTCCTCCTGCCCCCCTGCTTTAATAAATTCACCTTTTTGCACCAGAAAAAAGAAAAAAAGTTACAGAACCCAGAAAGAAAGAGCACTTCCAAATAATTTTTATGAGCTAAATAACATCGGTATAAAAACCAGACAATATAACACATGCACATACACAAAAAAGCCTCTCCAACTAACTTTATCTGAATGTCAGTAAAAAATCCTAAATATCAGGAAATCAAGTACATCCTTAATGTGCTTTTAACTTTGTGATTTAATGAAACATATTTCTTTTTGGGTTTAGCCACATGGCAAAGATGCTGACACTGTTTTATAGTCCTTAGGACAGTGAATTTTACCCGTCATGGGTAAAATTTCATAGCCCTTCTTTGCCAGAAACTGTGATTGGCATTAATTATCTCCTTGGATGAATACCTGCTTTTCTCCCTTAGGAGATGACATGATCTTTTCCTTAAGCTGGGAAAGACTCCAGCAGCTTGCTGGCAGTGACCTCAACTTGAAGCTTGTTTCACGATATGAGCCAAAGGTTATCATTTTTTAACAGAGCTGCTTTCTGGGCCTGTGTGAGGAAGAGAGTTCCTGCTACTAATGCCACACATGTTATATCATTGACAGAGATTGCTTCAGCACTCACAGAGATCACAAAGGCCATGGTGTAGCCAGGGTTGGGCCGCCATGCCCCTGAAGGTATCTTTAACATACTGTTATAATCCTCACTCCTGTTTTGTCTGAAAAAGCAGGTCTGTAAACAGCCCTTCTGGGCTGTGCTTCACCTTGGACTCAGTGTCTCAAGGCTGAAAAGCAGGTCAGCAGTTTCCAGATGAACCAGAAAATGTCACATGGTGACCCAGCAGCATTGCCTGTGATAGTGGAACCTCTATAATATTGAAGGAACAGAAGGGCCACTTACATACCAGCTCAGGGACCAGAGGGTCATTCCTGGAACTCCCCTTCAACTTGTGTTGGTCCTGACAGAGATTCTGAACTTTAAACTCTTCTTGGTGATGGTCTAAATACCTCACTTGTTTGTCATACCTTGTTCTTTTTTTTTTTTTTGCTTAGCCTGTCTGCTTGGATGTAGCCCAGCAATTGGCCTGCCTTGTGACGTACACCCTGAGAGGGGAGGGCAGGCCCCAGCAGTTCCGCTGGAGGCTGGCCTCAGTTCACACTGCTCCAGCATTTAGGGAACCGCCCCTGTAGAATTAAACTTTGCAAAGATCAGATGGCAATAGGCGTCACCCATTAAAAAGTCTCCTAATTTTATGGGCAGTTTCTCCATAGTATCGTAGTTCTCTGTCAGCTTGGCCCCAGGTGCAGCCTGCCCCGAGCGAGAGGCAAGCTGCAGTTGAGGGCGAGCTTACTTCGCCCTGCTCTGACAGTGACACCAACATGGGAGTCAGGGGAGACTGAATGAGGGGTCTCCTCCAGGCCGCAGGAGCCGCCTGCTGCTACCTTACACCCTTTTAACGTTCCAGTTGCCCCACATTACGTGTTGTGACATTAGATGTGGATGTGCCTGAGACCATTTGCTGTGCCATTAATATCTTCAGCCTATGCTCCAGAAGCTTCTCTTCAGCTTGTATTCGTTTACTCATTGGAATATATTCCTTTCTGGTTTCCTGGCAGATCAAGGCCCTGTGACTATCTGGAATCTTGTAAATTGTTCTATATTGTATGTACTCTCTTTCTCTCATGCTTTTCCTTCATTTATTCTTTTTCCCCACTTCTTAACCTTTTTGTTATATGAAACTTCAAATACCCACAAAAGAAAACAAGAAGAGCACAGTGAAGCACCATACCCCCACTTTTCAGCAACAATAGTCATCCACTCACACCAGGATGTAGGAGACCTGCAAGCTTCCTTCATCTGTTACTAACTCCATTGCCATTCCAGGTTCCCTGCCGGAATCCCAAAGTGTCTTTGACACCTTACTTTCTGCTATTCCTACGTCCTGTCCTGGGAGCTGTGCCTTCAGAATACATCACAAATCCAACTGCTGCTTATCACCTTCACTGCTGCCACTATAGTCCAAGCTGCCATCCTTTCCCACCTGGATTATTTTTTCCCTGCCCTTTAGCTGGTTTCCTTTTCCTGCCTGGGCCCCCTTCAATCTATTCAACACAGCCTCCAGAAGGATTTTGTTACAGCTTAGATCAGATCATGCTCTTCCCTGCTCAGAAGACTCGAGTGACTTCTCATTTCACTTAAGATGAAAGCTTAAATCCTTACAGTGATCTAGGAGGCTGTATGCAATTTGTCCTGTCCTCTCCCTTATTACTTCTCTGATTTTATCTCCTACCCTCTCCCATTTGTTCATGCTCCTTATTCAGCCACCCAGGCCTCCTTGCTGTTCCTGAAACATACCAGATCTATTATAGCCTCAGGGCCTTTGGCACTTGTTCTTCTTGCTTCTAGAATGGGCCAGTGTTTGTTGTCCAACACCAGCAAGCAATTAGCTCTATTCTGACACCCTCTACCTGGAGATAGTGTCACATCCCACTGGTTAAGTGCTCAGTCCTACAAGGCTGCCCTCTGCAGATTTTACAGATTTTACAGTTCAGATTTTACAGTGCTTCTGACTATGTCTAAATTGGAGGTTCCCATGATTCCCTCATTAGGTTTGATTAATTTGCTAGAGTGGCTCACAGAACTTGGGAAAACAGTTTACTTACTAGTTTACAATAAAAGACTATAATAAAGAACAGATGGAAGCATGCAGAGGCAAGGCATGTGGGAAGGGGCAAGGAGCTTCCATGTTCTTTGAATGGACCATTCTCCCGAAAGCTCCACATGTTCACCAATCCTGAAGATTTTCAAACCCTCCCCTTTTGGTTTTTTATGGTGGCTTCATTATGAAGATGAGATTGTTGAGAACATTGGTTATTAGTGATTGAACTCAATCTCCAACCCCTCTGCCCTCCTGGGAGGTGGGGGGAGGAGTGAAATTAGGAATGAACCAACCCACTAATTACAAGGCTGGTTCCCTTGACAACCAGCCCAAAACCTAGGTTAACTAGGGGCTTTTTAAAGGTGGCTGATTAACATAACAAAAGAACTGTGTTGCTCCTGTCTGGGGAAATTTCCAGGGTTTTAGGACCTCTGTGCCAGGAACCCAGATGAAGGCCAAATATATATTTATTGTAAGTCACAATATCACAAATGGTGTCTCTCCAGATATCCACAGGTTTCATTCCCTCACACCCTTCCTGCCTTAAATGTCACCTTCCATGGCATTTTAAATACGTGGCCGTATTTAAAATGGTATCTCCCTGCTCCTCCTGTACAAACTACCTTATCCTTCTCCCTGCTTTTTGTTCATACTGCTCATCAGCACTTAAAATTCTGTGTTTTACTCTTTCACCTAGTTTCTTTTCTTTTTTTTTTTTTTTAAGATTTTATTTATTTATTTATTTGACAGAGAGAGATTACAAGTAGGCAGAGAGAGAGAGGAGGAAGCAGGCTCTCTGCTGAGCAGAGAGCCCGATGCGGGACTCGATCCCAGGACCCTGAGATCATGACCTGAGCCAAAGGCAGCGGCTTAACCCACTGAGCCACCCAGGCGCCCCATCACCTAGTTTCTTTCTAGTCTTCCTTCACTGGAGTGTAAGCTCTCTGAAGGCAGGGATATGTTCTTAGTCCTCTCTTCACTGCTGCATCTCCAGGCTTTGTCCCAAGGTGAACAGAGTGAATGTTTCATGTTTCTTTCACCCAGGCCTCAGGGTTGTACCTTCAGCAAAGCAGTTCTGCTTTTCCACATCAAATGGAGTCAAAGTGTGATGCAAGGATTCTAACCGTCTAGTCAGAAGAGTCTGCGCTAGACTAGCAATAAACACCTTGAAATTGTTTTGTTTTTAAAGATTTTATTTATTTGTCAGAGAGAAAGCATGAGAGCACAAGCAGGGGGATGGCAGGCAGAAGGACAAGCAGATTCCCTGCTGATGTGGGATCCCAGGAGCCTGAGATCACTACATGAGCCAAAGGCAGATGCTTACCCGCTTAACCAACAGAGCCACCCAGGCATCTCAACACCTTGAAATTGTATAAGAACTTGTGTATGTGTATTTTCTTGGAAAAGTCTCCACTGCTTTTCATCAAACTCTTAGAGCTGTAGGACTTAAAAGTGAAAATTTGCTGGTAAAATAAAACTGTACTAGCCTGAGAATCAAAAGATTTGAATTTGAGTCCTGAATCTTTTTCCCATGTGTGTGACCTTATGCAAATCATTTCCATGAACTATGCCTTTGTCTGTAAAATGGGAATGACCCTGCCTCTGTTGTTCTGTACTGTAGAAAATTACTGTAAGGTTGAAATGAGATGCGTGTATGAGAAACTTACTGGACAAAGCTTAAGGAATACGTAGTATACTTCACATGAACAGAGTATTTTCAAAGCATTTAATATGCATCACTGCTAACAGGTCCATGTATTTGTTGACCAGATAAGTTTCAAACTATATTCTCTACTCAGGCACAGGCGTCTTGCTTTGTTGAAGCAAGTCAGTATCCGGGAAAACTGCTGCTCTCTGTGTTGTGATGAAGTAGCAGACACACAACTGAAGCCATGTGGACACAGGTGAGAGGGTTTGGTCATTTCTTTTGTGTATTACATTAGGCAAAATTTCATCTTATTCTAGAAATGCTTTTATAGTTGTTGGGGAAGAAGGAATTTGGTGCTGTCCAGGGTTCCTCAAATTGGAGTCAGAATTAAATTTATATGATACAGATTAACAGGAGAAAATAAAATTTAGTTTTGTATGTATGGGGAATCCACACAGACACAAACCTCAGAGACAAGCAAAATGAGGTATATATGTCTTCATAAACTAAGGGAAGGGTAGTGGTTTGGGAGTAAAAAGGGGAGGAAAGCCATTAGCAGGAAGGTGAGAGGGGATGTTTGGAAAACAAAGGTTGCCCAGTTATGCAGGTAAGTTTCTTAGTGTGCTAATAACTGGTAACAGGTCCTCTGTTTAAATTATTTTTAGGCAGTTGCAGGGAGGTCAGAGTCTCTCGGACCTTGACTGTTTTCAGCTCAAAGTAATCCGCATGTCTTTGTGGCCCATCCTGGGGCTGTCTGCCCTTGGACCCTGCACAGTGTTTCTAGTTCCTTAGCTGTTCATTAAAGTTGATTATATACAAAGTGGGCTGAATCAGAAGTTAGTTTGCCAGGTAGTGAATGGCTGTCTTCTAGAAAGTACCTGAAGCTGCTTGATGAAAGGCTTCTGTTATTATTTTGTTTACTCAGTACTGTTTTTTAATACAGTTTTCACCTCACAAAATGTAAATGCTTTAATACTATTTATGAGCCTCTTGGGAAATCCCTTTTAGTTTTATTTTTATAGCCGCCTTATGTACAATTTACCCTCCTAACCATTAAGAAGGCAGTGCCTCCCTCCCATCTAACCAAGTTTCAGCTATATGAGAGGAACCAGAGGGCAACCTGGATCCTACAGAAGAGTGTCCAAACACCAGCAAGAGCAACAAGTACAGTGGCCCCCAAGAAGGCCTCCTGGCTGAAGCTGGAAATGGGAAGAGGAGCTCGGCAGTGTGCTGGCCCTGACTTGGCCCATGTGGGCTGACTGGATGAGCCGTACTCAGGCTGATGTTCTGGACCAACTCCCTATAACTCCTCATATCCCTTATTCTACCCTGCTCTCCCCCGCAACCTTTTACATTTGATAGAGCTTTAACCACTGGGTCTCCTGGGGGTCCAGAGCCTGCAGGGATGGACCCCAGTTTGTCACCTCAAGATGTGGCTCAACCTGGGCCTTTGACTCTGCCCTGCTGATTTTTGCCATGCACGGTTAGCTAATTGGCTGTTAAGGGAAGTGCAGGCAGTGTATCTCATGTCCCCCTTCGCTGTACCAGTTTCGCTTCTGAAAGAAAGGCACAGTGACTCCAGCTGTGGCTGTTCCTTGGCAGCAACTCTATAGCCCAGAATTCTCAGTTAAGCACCTTTGAAGGTTTCAGTCATTAGAGCGACAGGCAGATGCAAAGTTTAAAGAATGGTATCTCAGCACCCTTTTTGATCTTTGTTTCTGGGAGGTTGTTAAGGTCCCAAAGAGCAGTATCTGGTCTTACTCATCTTTGAGCTTTCTGGCCCTTCTCAGTGGTTTTGCACACAATAAATGCTCAGGAATGGGGGCCAAAATCTAAAAAATTAGAACCAGGTATTTTAAGTATGAGCAGTCTCCATAACAGATAAATAGAAGAGGAAACTTAAAGAGTTGTAAGAGAATTTAGCTCAACTTTCAGCAGCAACAACAATTTTTTTTTTTTAAAGATTTTATTTATTTGACAGAGAGAAACCACAAGTAGACGTAGACGGAGAGGCAGGCAGAGAGAGAGAGAGAGGGAAGCAGGCTCCCCACTGAGCAGAGAGCCTGATGCGGGACTCGATCCCAGGACCCTGAGATCATGACCTGAGCCAAAGGCAGCGGCTTAACCCACTGAGCCACCCAGGCGCCCCTAGCAACAACAATTTTAATTAAAGTGGGGGAGGAGGCAAAAGGAAATCTGGATAAATTGAATGACTCAAGCTGACCCTGAGAAGAGATGGACAATCTAAGTATTCCTGTTGCCATAGAAAAAATTGAGATGATTATCAAAGCTACATTTGCACTTGCACTGTTTGCTCTCCGCGCCCCCCCACCATCCCCAGCAAAAACACTAAGACCAGATGGTTTCAGATGAATTCTTTCAGACTTTCTGGGAATAGATAGATTCTATATAAACTTCTCCCGACCAGGGCCGCCTGGCTGGCTCAGTTGGTGGAGCATGTAACTTTTGATCTTGGGGTTGTATAGAGATTACTTAAGTGAGTAAATAAAAACTTTAGGGGGGAAAAAAAGGCTAAGAATACATACCAAGAGATATGTGGTGCCTACAAGAAGAAAACTTGTAAGCTACTAAAGAATGCAATATGAGGCTTGAATAAATGGGTCTGTTCTTAGAAGACCCTCTCAGTGCTGTAAAGGTGATAATTTTCCCTAAACCAACTTAATTTGGCTCAACCTTTTTTTCCCCTAGAAATAGAAATGCTAATTTAAAAGTTTATGTGATAGGGGCGCCTGGGTGGCTCAGTGGGTTAAAGCCTCTGCCTTCAGCTCAGGTCATGGTCTCAGGGTCCTGGGATCTAGCCCCACATCGGACTCTCTGCTCAGCAGGGAACCTGCTTCCTCCTCTCTGCCTACTTGTAATCTCTATCAAATAAATAAATAAAAATCTTAAAAAATAATAAAAGTTTATGTGATTTAAGGCAAGAAAATTCTGAAAGAGTAGAGTTATGGAGGGAATGCACCCTGCCTACCACATCTTAAGATATATTAAAATAAAGGCTTATAGTTTACTCTCAGTATATGAAAAGAATGACAGAACATTGGAACAGAATAGAAACCCAGAAATGGAACTAACTACATACAAATGAAAATTTAACATATAAAGGCCTTGTGTCAGTTCTGCAGTGCAAAACGGACTGTTTAATATTGGGATAAATGGCTAGCTGTCTGGGAAACTAAGTTGTGTCTCTACCCATATATACACATCTGTAAGTTTTTGCTGTGTATGTACAAACTTTCTGGAAGAATGTACTTGAATTTTTTACTTATTCCTCAGAAGAGGAAGATGGGGACTCAGAAATGGGAGGGAGACTCATTGTTGGTTTATATATTTAGTTCCTTTTTTAACCATGTGTAATGATTACCCTTTAACTGAACGAACTTGTTAATATTTCAGATTGAGTAGGCACATTGTCGGTTTGCCTTTTGGAAGCACTAACCTAACCAGCACTTGTGTCTTTCTCCTCAGTGACCTGTGTATGGATTGTGCCTTGCAACTGGAGACCTGCCCGTTGTGTCGTAAGGAAATAGTGTCTAGAGTCAGACAGATTTCTCATATTTCATGACACACGTGAAGAGGCATCATGGACTTATTTCTACTCAATTCCAGCCAATGTTGAAGAGAAAAACAAAAAAAAACTCTAATCAGTTGTGCGCACATTGAAACTTATAGCCATGGCCAGATTTTATGCTAAAAATGGTAGTTTGTCAAAGACAAAATTCTCTTAGAATCTAACCCAACTTGCCAACCCTGAGAAATTCCTGTTAAAGCCAAGGAAAGCTGAGTGCTGACAGCTAGGCCTGTGGTCCTTCCATCAAAAACCATAGGAGACCGTGCCCTCCCAAGTGCTGAAACCACACTGGAATTCTCCATGTTGGGTGCATTTGATTGTTTAACAGAATGTTTTGTCTCATTCTAAAGTTTTTATTTGGGGCAGAAGTCATTATGGAGAAGTAAATGACAGCATTTCTGGGTTAAGCATAACTCCCGGTTGGTCAGAGAGACAGTGGTATGTTAATGGTGGATATTGCACTGCAAGACTTGAATCTATAAACTAGAACCACACAGGTCAATTCTACAAGCAACATGGAGGGCCTGAAAGAAGGTGCACAGACTGTGGAAAAAAACCCCAATTTTTGATATTTCTGTGATTCCAAAGAACATTGTAGTTTTTTTTTTAACTGCAGAAAACTGGTGGTATTTTCACATTCATGGTGTTTCTATCCAGTTTCAGTACCCGCATTTTCTGAGGAAAAAAATGTTTTAACAATACAGGAGGAATTCTTAAATTAATTGCAATGTTAGACTGGAGCAAATTTGGTATTTAGGGTATTTGTAAGGTACCATCAAATCAGGTTTTTTGTTTTTTGTTAAAAATTTTTTTTAATCAGTATTGTTTTTGGAAGTAATATACTTTGAAACTCTTGAACTAACAGTCTCAAAAACTCTTAGAGGACAGTCTGAGAGCGTGTATTTCTATTGTTTTAAATAAATACATGTTTTTGAATAGTAAATTCAATCATGGATTGCTGACTATGTCTTCATCAAAAGTGTTAATCCCTCTCAGGGTCTCTGGTGAAGACCTTCAAGAGTTTGGTTTTTTCTCCCAGAAAATTGGAAGGTAGAATTGTAAATTCATAGAACTTATTTTATAATGGTGTACCTCAGCAGCTGCCTTTCAATTTATGCCAAGTCCTTACTGAGTTTATACTTGAATAGTAAATATGTCTTCTGAGTTTTACAGTGTCTTAAACTCAATGCACATTTTTATTTTCTTCCTTTCCCACCCTTTCTTGTTTGTAATTCATTAAACTGTCCTATTATAGAGCTGATTTCCTTCCTGGCCGTACTTGTTGGGGTGCTGGATTTTTTTCCATGTCTTTAGTCTTCCGTAAATTCAAATAAATAAATAAATAAATATATATATATATATATATATATATATATATATATATATATTCCCTTCTTTAGCTTGTGGTGAATACAGTAATTTGCATTGAAGAAATAAAACATTTGTTGCCTTTTTTGACTAAGATTTCACAACTTTCATTGATGCCTACTGCTAAGGTTTCAAGACCTCATCCTCTGAGTTTTAAGGGCTCCTTTCCAGGGTAGGAGAGGGTCAAGTAAAAAGAATTAAGAAGCAAAGGTAATCATTTACTCATCCTGCAGATCTTTACTGAGCACCTAATATTTTCTGGGCACTGGACCTATGTGGTATACAAAACAGATCTGTTCATGGAGCTTATGTCTGATAGTGGGGGGAAAACAATGTATTTGTTTAACAGTGCCTTAAAAGAAAAGATTAGGGTACTATGAGAGAGAATGGGGGCACTTCATCTAGATGGGTGGAAAGAGGCAGAAGGAACCTCACTGAGTAAGTTAACTATCAGTAAAAACTCCAAGGAAAAAGTAGGACATAGCCAGGTAGAGACACTGAGGACAAGCTTCAAGGACTATATAGCTGTGGGAACACAACATTCTAGGTGAAGGCCTAACAAGAAGGAAAGCTCAGTGAGCTTCGGGATCTGATGGGAGGCCCCATAGCTAGTAAGGTAGGAACTGAGATGGTACAACAGTGTGCTCCCCTGTTGGAGAAGTCAGGGGACCAGTCATGAAGCCATGCTAAAGATTTTGTATTTTATCCTAAGTGCAGTAGAAAACAGAGTTTAAGTATGGAAGTGCTTTGATAAATAACTTCAAAAGATACTCTGGCATCTATACGGAGAATGGAGAAGGCGTGGGGGCAGGCTGCGGCGGGGTATGCAGGACAGAGGACAAGCAAAACATGGAAATTTGAAGTCCAGCAGGGAGACTTTGAAGTGAAGTGAAGTGAAGGTGGTCTATAAGTTCAGTGGAGAAAAGTAGAATTAATAGGTAATCTGTCACAAATCAAAGGAATACGGGAGCCTATTAGCTTTCTAGAAATCTACCCTTGAATTTTGTTCATAAGTTTTAATCTTGGAACTGCTTCAAAGGGAAAAACCACATAAAAGAGAAAAAAATAGGGAATAACAATGTGGAAGAGAATAAACAGATCAATATTCTGCATTGCATGTTAAGCAAAATTGAAAGCTAGGCTTTTACTGATGATACATTGTACCACATAGAAAAACAAAAAAATTAAGTTACGGCATTTCTCCAATGATTTATTGGGGAAATGCTCCCAGAGTTCTAGTCCAAAAAAAAAAAAAAAGTTTTTAATGACTTACTATCTTTTTGGAATGATATTAGTAAAGCAAGGTAAAGTTATGGTGCCATTTGCATGCCAGGAAACAAGGATTCAATCAAAGAAAAATTTCATCTGCAGGAAATGACTTGCATGAATTTCCAACATCCTGAGTATGTATCTAGGAAACAAACTGTTCAACGAAGTTCAGCTCTTTCCAAGATTGTCCATTTTTATTCACTTAAAACAATTGTTTTTATGATTTTGAGTCAGAGCACGAGCTGGGTGGGAGGTAGGAACAGAGAGAGAGGGACAAGCAGACTTAGCACTGAGTATGGAGCCCAACAAGGGGCTCCATCTCACAATTCTGAGATGGCAACCTGAGCCAAAGTCAAGAGGTGGATGCCTGACCAACTGTGCCACCCAGGAGCCCCCATTAAACAATTTTTAATATAGGAACACCTGGGTGGCTTTGTAGGTTGAGTGTCTGCCTCTTGGTTTTGGCTCAGGTCATGCTCTCATTGGTTGTGGGATCAAGCCCACAACCTGGCCTCTCACTCAGCAGGGATTCTCCTCCTCTGCCCCTCCCCCCTTCAAATCTTAAAAAAAAATTTTTAATGCTTACCCACAATCAAAGGATTTTTAAATGATTATTGATGAAAAACATATATTCAAGTAAGTGTTAAATATTTTCTTTAAAGGCCACCATTCTATTTTTAGCAGAAAAACATCATGTTCTGATTTCTAGGAGTATTGTATGAAAACTCAGGAATTGGAGCAATATATAAGCATGACTGGTTAAACATGCCCTTGGGAGTAAGCCTGGACCCAGTCCCAGCTCCATGATTCCACTTACCTTACCTCCCATATGTAAGTACTTCTGCGTTTCTCAATCTTTTTTTTCTCGTAGAGTTTCAAGTATTTCAAAAAAAGACAATGTATTTATAAGTGTTTAGCACAGTAACTGGCATATGCCTGAGTAAATGGGTCCTATTATTAACTTTACGCCCATTTGTTCTTAAAGGCGGACATGGTGGGGGAGCCCCAGTGGCTTAGTTGGTTAAGTGTCTGACTTCAGCTTAGAACATGATCTTAGGGTCCTGCGATCCAGCCCCATGCTGGGCTCTCCACTCAGCGGGGAGTTTCCTTTTCCCTATCCATCTCCCCCTACTTGTGCTCTCTCTCAAAAAAAAAGTCTTAAAAAAAAAAAAAAAAGGCCAGACATGGTGAAGTGGATTATAAATAGCCACAAGTTGTTTGACATCCCTCCCATCTATAAATGACGTTTATGTCCCCTCCCCTAAAACCTGGATAGGCTCTGTGTTTGTTTGACCAATAGAATTCAGTGGAAGTGAGACTGTGCCGGTTTCCAATATCTAAATGGCAACTTCTTGAAATATTTGCTCTTAGGCCCAGCCACCATAGTATGAGAAAACGCAAGCATCCCTGGGAAGACGTACAGGGAAAGAGAATAAGGAACCCCCTTCCTACCAGCCACCAGTCCTCTAATAAACATTCACAGCTGAGCTCCCAGCCAAGAGCCAACAATAATTTGCCAGTCATGTGAGTGAGCGTGTTGGAAGAAGCTCCTCCATCTAGCCCCATTCCAGCTGCCCCAACTGATGCCAAGTGTAACAGAGACTAGCTGTCACTACCAAGTCCTGCCCAAACTGCAGATTAGTAAGCACATTAATTGCTGTTTTAAGACACTAAATTTTGGGGTGTCTTGTAACAGCAACAGAAAACCAGAACAGATGAAATCATCAAGTTTCCTACTCCACTTTGATCCCATACATGATTTAGAAAAAGGGTAGGCAAGTTCATTTAGTCCAGAAGAAATAAGTGGTTTATAGAGAAAAACAGGTCATGAGGAAATGCTGAGTTTGCTCTGAGCTGCAAAACCGCTTAACTTAAATATAACTCAGTCTAGTTAATCAGCAAACCTTTATAGATACCTGTCCTCTACCTGGAGCTAAGTAGAGTATCTCTGAGAATTGATCTCATTCACCCTGGATGCAACTGTCTTGGTAACCAGGTTTAGTTCCAGATCCCAATGTTATTATTTATTTATTTATTTATTTATTTGAGAGAGACATTACGGATGCGTGAGTAGGGGAGGGGCAGGGGGGAGGAAGAGGGACAAGCAGATTCCCTGCTGAGGGAGGAGCCCTATGGCGGGTTGAAGGGGGGGGACGCAGGGGTGAGGGGAGGTGCTCCATCCCTGGACCATGACTAGGAGATCACTACCTGAGTCGAAAACAGGATCGCCCAACCAACCCAGTGAGCCTCCCGTAGGCACCCCTCACTTTTATCTATTTTATATACATTCAGAATATCAACCCATTCAGGCTGGCCATCTGACCCTCAGATCAAACCTAAACCTAATGCAACCAGACACATAAGGCCTAGTAGTCCAATCAAAAGAAATCAGCTCTAGGGAATCCTTTTGCAAAATTTGGCAGTTTGGGAGAGGAGTTTTCCTGGAAGTTATTCAATTTCTGATTAAGTTGGTTCAATGATTGTCAACTTTTATCTCGCCTTATTAGCCAAGAAACTAATAAATGCCAAATAATATTTATGATGTGTGTGACTATTATCTTTATGATGTAAATTACGTCTACTGTTTGTGGTGGCTTTCCTTCCACTAAAGAGAGTCACTGGGGCACCTGGGTGGCTTAGACGTTAAGCGGCTGCCTTTGGCTCTGCTCATGATCCCAAGGTTATAGGTTGGAACCCCGCATCACGCTCTCTGTGGAGAGCCTGCTTCTCTCTCTGCCTGCTGCTCCCCCAGCTTGTGCTCTCTCTGTCAAATGAAGACAATCTTTCATTAAAAAGATTTTATTTATTTTAGAGAGAGATAACGGGGATTTGGGCAGAGGGAGATGGGAGAGAATCTCAAAGCTGACTCCGCTGTGAGTGCGGAGTCCCACGCAGCGCTGGATTTCAGGATCCTGAGATCATGTCCTGAGCGGAAGAGTTCCACCCTCAAGGGCTGAGCCACCCAAGCGGTCCCCATTTAATTTTAAATCCTATAATTTATTCCCGAATTGCAAGTGAAGAAATTGAGGCTCTTCGCTTCTATTCCTTCTTCCGTAAGATAGGGGCAACGTGAGATTTAACCGCCACAACGCCAGAGAACACTCCAATAACCCCAAAGGTCCCATTGAGTCCCATAGGGTTACCCTAACGCCTCTCTACCCCTACCCCTCACTTCCCTTCCCCATCTTTGCCCCGCCCACGGCGTCAAATAGCGCGCGCGGAGGATTGGCTCTCGGGAAGCGCGAGGCGGCGGAAGGGGTTTTGGTGGCCATGGTGACGGGAGGAGGGGCGCGGCGCGGGGCTGTGGTAACTGACGCCCGGACCCCGCAGCGGCCGCGACGCACCCTGAGAGACCTGGTTGGTTGTGAGGGCCCCGCAGGCGCGTGGCCGCTCCAGGGGAGCCTGAGGCCCGGGCCTCGCACGTAGGGCCTACCCCGGCTGCGCCGTGAGCGGGCTAGGCCTCCCAGATGCGGGTTGCGGCTCTACAGAGCCGAGCCGAGGCTGGGCCTGGGCCGCGGACGGGATAGGAGGCCGGCGGGCCCGCTCGCCCTGCGGGTGGATGCGGCGGCGGCGGCGGCGATGGACGCCCTAGAGGAAGAGAGCTTCGCGCTGTCCTTGTGAGTGATGCGGCCTGGCGCTGCCGGCGCCTGCCTGGGCCTCCGCCCTGAGAAGCGGGTGTCCTGGAGGGGTGGGATGGGGGCGAGGGACCGCCATGGCTCCGCCCAAGTTCCTGCTGCCGGAGGCGCGGCCGCAGCGACGCCGGATTCAAGCCGGGAGTGCGGGCGAGTATCATGCTTTGAGCAACGCCTCCATCACAATCCCTACACCTGCGACCCCTAGTCGTCAGCAAAACCTGGCAGCTTTGAGCTGCCGAGGCAGACCACAGGTCAGAGGACCCTCCACCACCACCACCTCCTCCATCATCACTTCTGGGGACTCCTGATCCGATTGCCCCCCCTGGCCAGTATCTCGCTGGTGCCAGGTTTACGCTTACAAGACGATAGGTGTGGGGTGATAGCGAAGATGCGGTGAGTAAACCCAAAGGACAAACATGAGGAGCCTTAAGATGTGCCCTGAGAGCCGCTGCTCCCCTTTATTTGTCCCTTTTGTCGTTCCTTGTGTCCTAATGGGTTTTCTGAAAATGGAGCCATTCAACTTCAATATCACGAACATAAACATGTTTCCTGTTTGGAATTGCTGCTTTAGCCAATAATCATTCTTAATGGCTGAAGCTGGGTGATGGGAAGTTCCTTTTGCTGTTTTTAGACACGTTTGAAAATGTCCCTCATGCACTTTTTAAAGCGAATTCTTTGAAACCACCTAATCCAGGTATATTTTTCAGCTCTTCCGCCTCTGATGCAGAATTTGATGCTGTAGTTGGATATTTAGAGGACATTATCATGGGTAAGCTGCCTCGAGCCTCCGTCTAACCTGTGCTCTTCAGTTCTTAGACCCTTGTGGTTTGGAGAGTTAATTTGGAGAGAAAACAGCAAGCTGCATATACATCTTAAATGTAGCAAAGAGTAGTATTAAGTAAGCCATATTGTGATTATAGAGGCAAACATCCCCCCTTGTTTTAACAACTAATAACCATGGATTCAGGTAATGGGCCCTAGAAGTTAGGAGGCACTTGGCAAAACTGACCTACATTATTTCAGAGAGTAAGAGGAATCCCATTTTCAGTTTTGAGCATTAATGTTTTTGTCACATAAACCACCAGCATAATACCATAGCCGTAGCACATGTTTCCATGAAGAAAATAAAATGCCATACTTGAGCTGGTTCTGTATTTTCCTAGGTTCTGAGTTCCTTTTTGTGCATTCGTTTTGGTGCATACAGACCTAAATATAATAAGCAGTAACAGGCACCCAAGGTTTAAAACAAATACATGGGAGTGGAAAACTTTGAGTTTTCTTAAAATTAGACAAAAAAGGACTCCATTATTTTAGTGGTATTTCATAGTCTCTAGTTTAGTCTGAAAATTACTGACCCAAGCTTTTGTATCTTCAGAAGAGGTCGCAAAAATGTTGACACCCTTAACACATAAATACAGAGGTTTCACCAGTAAGCTCTTGTCCTGTGTGAATCTGAGGGTTTCTGGGGAATCTTCAGGAATACTTTCGAGTTCTTCTGTCCTTTTGGGCACCCCGTGTGCCATGGAAAAAGGAACCATCTTTAAGTTCAGGTATTTCCTTTTATTTTCAGGAGTAATATTCTCTTGTTAAAATTCCCTATTCTCTCACATTTAGGTGTTTTCTATAAGCTAATAATGAATCCATCCAAAAGCCACCTGGCAGTTCTTTATGATAGGTACTCTGATCATCCTCATTTTCCAGTTGACAAAAGTAGGGCTTAGAGATACTAGAAAATGTGCCCAAGGTCACACAGTTTAAGCGCCTGAGCTAGGATCAGAGCCCATATGCTTAATCACTACACTGTTTCTACTGTAGCTAATGAAATCCTATTAGAAGAGAACCATTCCATTCCCTTGTGGAAAAGGAATGTGAAGAAGTTCCCAAGCCATCCTATATGGGTATGTTTAAAATGGACCAAAGGACAGTTGTAATGGTTGCACAACAATGGGGATGTACTTAACGCCACCAAACCATACTCAGAAACAGTTAAAACCATGAATTTTATGTGAGGTATATGTTATCACAATTTTTTAAAATATTGGTATTTTTTACTAATTAATAATAAAGACTGGATAAGGCTATTTGAACACTGGTGTCGTAATGCACACTTGGTTAGAACATCTGTAGCCTTCCCTCTCCTTGAGACCGGCCACTGAGAAAGCAGTTGTGCTGGTACAGAATTCCTGCTTGCTTACGAGTCAGAAAAGTTTTTAGTCTCCACCAAAAAGCCTAACATTTTCCTGTTGTGGTTCAGATGATGAGTTCCAGTTATTACAAAGAAATTTCATGGACAAGTACTATCAGGAGTTTGAAGACACAGAAGAGAATAAACTCACCTACACACCTATTTTTAATGAATACGTAAGTGGTTTTGTTTCTCTCCTCAGAGATTGGGAGTTCTTTAAAATGTGAATTTAGAACCAAAAGATAATGACATTCGCTGCACTTTTAGAAGCTGCCACCAATACCTGCCAGGAATTGTTTAGAATTCAGTCTAGTTCTCACCTCCCATTGCTTTCCTCTGCAGTGTTTGATGATTGCTGTCCAACTTCTGTTTTTAAAAAATGGCTTGATCATAATCCTGTTTTCAGTTATTATATATGGGTTCGCCATACTCTGCCTTTATATGCTTTGACCTTTGGACTTGCACACACTACAGTTGACCCTTAACTAGGGGTCCTGACGCCTATAGAGTGGAAAAAACTTTTGACCCCTCAAAAACTACTAACAGCCTGTTGTTGACTGGAAGCTTAACCAATAACAGAAATAATTGATAAACACATATTTTGTATAGGTATCCTATACTGTGTTCTTATAATAAAGGAAGCTAGGGAAAAGAAAATATTAAAGTCATAAAGAAAATGCAGTTAAAGTCCTATATTGTATTTATTAAAAAAAAAAAGTCCACGTATATGTGCAGTCACACAGTTCAAACCCTAATCGTTCAAGGGGCAACTGTATTTTTTTCTACTAAACATCTAGTCAGGTACTACCTGACTGTTAGGCAGAAGTGAAAACCAAGACCAAGACCATTAACTAGTTGGTGTGAAGACCAAGACTAGAACCCAGAAGTCTCAAGTCTAGGCCCTCGGGTCTTTCCATTGTGTTGAGGCCTCAAATAACCTCTTGGAATGATCTCATCTGTCTGAGCAAAGGTTTGATCCTCCAGACTTTCTTAACCTTGGAAACATGGCGAACTCGATGGTTTTCTCCACACAAGCCTCGGCTTATAAGGAGCCTGTGATTACCTCCAACAATATACCTCTCTTTACGTTCTTTTTGCACATATTCCATCTACCCGAGAAAAAAAGGTCCCACTTACTTCATTCTTCACTTCCCGCCACCCGGGTTGTTGCGAGCCCTGCCGTCCCCTGCCTCCACCTACGTCAGCGTGTTCCGTTCCGTGTTCCTCCTGTCAGTGTAAATCCCTGCGCAGGCGCTCTCCGGCGTGGGTCAGGGCGCATGCTCAGTGAGGACGGGCGCTGTGGTTCGTTTTATTGGTATCCTCCGCGCTGAGGATGTAGCCTGGCGCATGGAATAGGCTCTTACGAAATGTTTGCAAAGGGCTAGAGGCCGGGCTTTCTGAAAAGCAGCCTTGTTTTCCTAAAACCAAGATCCTTTCCACCGTGACAGATTTCTCTGGTAGAAAAGTATATTGAAGAACAGCTGCTGGAGCGGATTCCTGGATTTAACATGGCGGCTTTCACCACGACTTTACAGTGAGTTGAGCTAGACTCTGCATTTTTATCTCTTCCCTTCCTCCTCCTCCACTCTGAAAAAGACCCTTTTTTTTCTTCATTGCGTGAACCTAAAGGCTGAGAGCTCTGGGTGGTCAGGTTCTGGGATGGAAAGCCTTCAAAACCGTCTAGTGGAATCTTGAAGAGAAAGAATCTGTTTCTGTCGTTCATGAAACGGCCATCCTTTTCTTTTGCAGGCACCATAAAGATGAAGTGGCTGGTGACATATTTGACATGCTGCTCACGTTTACAGATTTTCTGGCTTTTAAAGAAATGTTTCTGGACTACAGAGCAGTAAGTCACTCTTGCTCACTTTGTCAGCCACTTCGAACCAGAGAAAGTTCCAAGTAGGCCTGTCAAGCACAGACCAACTGCCAGGTTTCTCCCCACAACTGGCCAGTGTCAGTTTGGCAGCTAGTAAGGTACTAGGAGCGTGAGCTGCGGTGCTCCCGACAGGGATCCCACACCCTTACTGAGGAACTGCATGCTCATGTGTTGTCGCAACAGGTCCCAGTACCTCTTATAGACCCTCACTAATTAAAAGAACAAAATCAAAGAGGTCTAATTGCCTTGCCTTTCTTATAAGGCAGGCTTTTAATAGGAAAAAAATATTTCAGCTAAGGGAGAAACACTTTTTAGAGTGATGGGGCCAGTGCCGAACAAGAATGCCAAATAACCTCCTTCCCTCTCTAGTCTGCTCCCTCCTGGGGCCTACCCTCCCCGTGAGTACCTCCTTTCCTATGCCTGAGGCAGGGTACTGGGCTAGAAAGGACTCTCCCACCCCCATTCCTTGCTTCTTAAGATTGTTTTCTCACGCAGGAAAAAGAAGGCCGGGGACTGGACTTAAGCAGTGGTTTAGTGGTGACTTCATTGTGCAAATCCTCTTCTGTGCCAGCTTCCCAGAATGACCTGCGACCCTAGGTCCCACCACCAAGCAATGGGATCTTTCTGGATGTTGCCAGCCCAGTAGACTGGACGAGGCTCTGGCTAATGTGACAGAATACATGTTAGAAAGACCAACTGCTCTACAACTTCTTATTAATGTTAAGTATTGGTCTGGGTCAAGACAATGGTCTGACCCTCCTGAGACCCTGAAGCACCTTCTCGTGTTCAGTAATCCTAGCACTCCTCCCCAAGCAGACCCCTCTCAGGCCTCTGCATTAGGCTCCGGCTCTGGAGCTTGGCATTGCCCTGGGGTCACTTCCCCTGCATATGTGTTGGTAGGTCATCTCCAGGCCTCTTTGGCTCAACAGGCTCTGCATGTCCTCCAGGTTTTTTGTGTTGCCACAGCCCTCTGTATTGATCACTCTCAGACCTGCAGCCTCAGTGGGCTTTTTGCCTGTGGGAGAACGTATCTCTAGGCTCTTAGTCAAGCCAGCTGCCTGCCCAGCTGAGCTCTCTGCACCTCTTCCCATTCCAGCTCGTTTGGGCTGTAGGAATCAACTGAGAGGTGTCCCTTTCCTGAAGCTACATGTGGAAATCATTTCCTTGTCTTACACTTGGCAGTCCTTGCATCACTGTTTTCTGCGGTCCTCATGTGGTCTGTTTCTAGAATTCTCTTAAGCATTTTTAGAAAAATATTTTTATAGAAAAATACTCAGGCTAACCTAGTGGATATAATCTTGGAGCTTCCAGATTACCCACTTAAAGATCAAAGTATTATATGCTGTGTGCTTTTTAGCTGTTAGTGCTATGAAAGCAAAAATGCTTTCTGCGTTGGCCTTCCTGATCTACTGGGCACCAACGAGCATGTGCTTAATGCTGTGGAAGTAGGCTCAAAGGTCTCCCCTTCTTATAGCATGTTAAGTGTTTGTACAGGTTTGCTAAAACCCTTTCTATATAAATAAGTTTATTAGGTTTTCTGTTGGGGTAGGGTCTCTAGTTCCTTCCTCCTGTCAAAATCTCCCTACCAAGATGGTGTTCCACTGAGCGAGCTCAGCTCAAGTAGGAGAGAGCAGACAGCTTTACTGGTCACATGTATGCTTTGATTTAGCACAACGTTTCATAGAAAGTACTGACCAGGAAACACAGGTGTCACATCTCTAGAGAGAAAGTACGTAGTATTTCAATTCCCAGTGTGTACCGTCTGTGTTTTTTGTAAGTAAAATTAAGACTATACTGATCTCAGTCACCCATTCTGGTTTTCAAGTATGAGCTATATAGACTATGTGTTTTTCTGTACTGATGTGTGACGCTTATTAAATACTTTTGTACCATGAGTAAACTTGGAGGTATGTTGCAAGAACCGTGATTCTTAAGGGTCTTCCTTACTGTCGCCGCTGTTGTTGGGTCACTGCTATGGTGATCTTTCAAGCCAAAGGCACTCTCAGAGCCAACTTTTTCAAATGCTCCGCCTCCTGGCCTTGCTTTCCCTTCTTGCCCTTTTCAGAGAGGACTACGTACTATAGGCCTGGCCTGGTCAAAGTACTTGATGAAAACCTGTTGGTCTGTCTGCCGGTGGGAAAAAAGCCATGGATGTTGACAGGTCCAAAGAATCGCTTATGAAAAATGAGAACAGAGGCAAACAGTTTTTTTCCGCTTAGAGGTAAAAAAAGCAGGCAAGCCTGCTGTAGCAAAGTATGAGCAGGTAGGCTTTCTGATTTCTTATAAAACAAACTAGCAGGGCACTTGGGGGGCTCAGTTGGTTATGTGTCTGCCTTCGGCTCAGGTCGTAATCCCAGGGTCCTGGGATTGAGCTCTCTGCTCAGCAGGGAGCCTGCTTCTCCCTTGCTCCCTGCTCATGCTTATGCACATGGGCTCTCTTTGAAATGAATAAAATCTGAAAAAATGAAAACAAAAAAGAAAAATCCACCAACTAGAAACCTGTCTTTGTCCACATAGGAACTTCCATCCTCGTGTGTCACCTATGATGGGGCTCAGGGCTTATCCTGGCCAGCCTCAGAGACAGCGATACAACTTACTACTGTGGCCTCCTCACCCGTAAGAAGCAATATTCACTTGAACTGCAGGGTCGAAGGATCAGGGGTGGGGTTGGGGGGCTCAGGCTTAAACCAGAAGCAAGCAGTCCAGTTGAGCATACTGACATCTGCAAGGCAATAGGCTGTTGTAGCAGGGTCAGAAACCTTTAAGACTTCCTTAGGATTTTTATTTCCTCTTTAGCCTCAAAAGAAAATGGGTTGATCCTTAACGCGGAACTTTCTTCTCTGGTTGAGTCCTGGAATGACTAGCAATTGCTCAAATTCTGAGGCACTTAAGAGTAAAAGGGGATGCTGTTTGTGTTTGTTAACAGGCACGAACTGGGCATGTCCCAGGGTGAGTGGGACATGGGTGTCTGGCTACATCCCCAACCCCCAGAGCTAGAGTCGTTGCCACAACCGCGTGCCTCTACAGCGGCCCCCACACCGCCATCAGCAGGAGCTCTGTCCCAAGACCCCTGCCCCCCCATACCTGAGATCATGGATAGCACCAAACTCTATACAGTGTCTTTCCCTCTACATCCTCCCCCCACTGTGATAAAAGTTCAATTTCTAAAGACATGGTAAGAGATGAACAACAATAAAGTAAAACCTTTCTAAACATACACTGTTAACGAAAGTTACTTGAGTGTGGTCTCTCTCAAGATCTCTTACTGTCCTGTATTCCTCTGATGATGGGAGCTGACCCAGCACATACAGGAGAGGTGAAGGGAGGTGAAGGGCACACGTGCTGGCGTGCAGTGTGACCTTGCTGGGAGCCTTCTCAGCAGGAGGACCATCTGGTTCCAGACTGTCGGCCACTAGTCAAACCGCCGAAGGCGAGAATGTGGATCAGGGGAGACCACTGTATTTACATTCTGATTGTCCCCGGGGTTGTCCAAAAAGGACCAAGGGGTGCCCAGAAATGCCTTCAGCTGATCATTCAAAGCATGTTACTCTGGCAGCAAAAGCATGAGCTCAGTTGGGAGGACTGCCCCTCGCTGTGGTCTGTGCCAGCCTCCTGAAATCAAGCGTGGTCATCGGCTTTGATGACATGCTCCCTGAACTGCATAAAGCCTGGAAGGGAGCTAACAGGAGGGCAGTGTTCAGTCCAGCAAGATGACCTAAGAAGCCTAAAGCTAGAGTCATGATTCAGTGTTCAACTGAGACCCTTGGGAGAGTAAAAGGTGTGTTCAACCTGTCGGGACACATGGCCAGGCAGGTAGGAAGTGGGTCAGGCCGCCTCTGGTAAAGGACGTCACTAGTGCTGCTGAGTGACTCCAGAACTGGATTTACCCACTCCAGGTACTTGGAACCTCTCACTACAACCCTTCCCTGCACCTTCCCAGAATTTATAAGCATCTACAACCAGGATTACCCAACACCTTTTCCAAATAAATTCTTCCATCTTTATTTTTATAAAAAAAAAAAAAAAACAAACAAAAAACCCAAAGAACAAAGTCACCACCAAGCACAGGACAACTTACCAGGCAAGGTCTTGATTCCCTCCCTCCTTCATGTCCCCCGTGCCTCATCAACAGTGTCAGGGAAGCAGTCGGCATGGTTAGCTTTTCCCCAAGGGAGTGTTACAAACAAGGGAGGGAGGGAGGGAAGGCTGGCTGGGTATTTCATCACTGAGAAGTTGCTTCCAACAGATTGTTTGAAATCACGCGTACGTTTGAAATGCAGGAAAGGAAGACCATGCCATCAGAAATCATACCCCTCTTTCTGCCAAGGTTTTCGAAGCAGCCTTTCATTTGGGGGAGGGTCAGAATTGTGTTTTATGGGCCGGGGCGGGGGGGGGGGGGCACTTGGGTGGCTCACTCAGTTAAATGGCCATCTCTTGATCTTAGCTCAGGTCTCAATCTCAGGGTTGTGAGTTCAAGACTTACTTACAAAAAAACCCAAAAAACAGCAACAAAAAACCCCCTGTGTTTTAAGGACCCAGACCAGTTTCAAAAACTTGCTCTGTAGTCCCAGAACAAAGACTAAGATAAATACACATGGTTTGTTAGGCTTATTCTACAGAAGGTCAGGGGCTGCAGGTCTGGAGTCCCTGTTAGTGTACTTAGTGTTGGTGAGAAGCCTGGGCCCCAGCCTGGGACACTGAAGTCTTCTAAAGACAAAGCAGAGACACTGAGAGGCCCGTATCCCCCGTCGCCTTCCACTACATACGGAGGATGGGCAGGCGGTCCCAGCCACTGGCCTCCTTCCAGCCCCTGTGTGTGCTGACTTGGGCCAAACCAGAGGAACGATCCTGATTCCTTAGGAGTCTGACGAGCAGAGCAGAGCAAGCGTAGTCCCTTCTAGGCCGACTCCACAGAGGGCTCAGGCCTCAGGCTTGCGGGCCGCCCCACGCTGGGACCTGGCTGCAGCCAACGGCCCCAAGGGGGCCATGGCACGCGTGGTCTAGGCGTAGCCCCCAGCCATCTGACTGGTGGCTGCATTGCTGCCCACTCCCCGCCAGGCCTGGAAGCTGAAGAAAGCGCTCACTCCGTAGGCAATCATCACTAAACACGAAAAGAACTGGAAGAGGAAGAAGACACCAAAGCTGAGTTGGTGTGCACTGTGGCAATGGGGGGAGGGGGTCAGGGGGGACAGATAGGACCACCAGACAGCCTCAGAAGGGCATATACAGTAAAACCTGGAGTAGTGCTCCCCACTTAACTAGAACAAGCTGCACTGGCAGCCACCCCAACTCCAATTAGCCACATACTCACTTCCCAAGTGTTTGTAGGGATGCCAACATTACATTCTTGTGGGGGAAACCATGGCTAACCACGCAGCAAGGTAGGTCAGACTGTGACACGGGCAACTGGACAGTGTGCTGAGAGTGACCGAAGGGTAGGAACTCCTTCAGACACACATCAGGAATTTAGTTTTAAAAAGACAATGTTCAGGGCACCTGGGTGGCTCAGTGGGTTAAAACCTCTGTCTTCAGCTCAGGTCATGATCCCAGGGTCCTAGATAGAGCCCCATATGGGGCTTGCTGCTTCCCACCCATTCCCCTGCCTGCCTGTCTGTCTACTTGTGATCTCAGTCAACTAAATAAATAAAATATTAAAAAAAAAAAAAAAAGACAATGTTCAAGTAGTACCCAAGAGGGGTACCTAAGTGGCTCAGTGGGTTAAGCCTCTGTCTTCAGCTTGGGTCACAATCCCAGAGACCTGGGATTGAGCCCTGCATCGGGCTCCCTGCTCAGCAGAGAGCCTGCTTCTCCCATTCCATCTGCCTGCTGCTCCCCCTGCCTTTCTCTGTCAAATAAATAAGTAAAATCTAAAAAATAAAAATAAAAATAAAAAGGTATCCAAGGAATTCTCTGGAATTAGTTTATAGGTGGACTACACTGGCCCCTGCAGCCGCATTCTGAAGCTGAGGAAACCCATGTCCTGGTCTTGCTCCTGCCCAACCTTGGACTGTACCTTGGCATGTTCACCTCACTGAGCCTCAGTTTCTTTGTCTGTCCAGAGGAACTGGTAGTCCCTCAGTGTGGAATTCAAGGGGTCCTGTGAGGTAATGTCTGCACAGGGCCCCATGGACTGAAGCGTGACAGGTGTGGACAGGGTCGCTGGTATGCCACTCGCTGCTTGATATGAAGCCCAAGTCGGGGCTTCCTGAGAGAGCTGTAAATCCCCCCAAATGGTTTAAACCAAAAGGTACTGTGTGCGCCTTTTAAGACAGGTGGGCAGTTTTCAACAGATTCTCCAAGGGGGCACACAGACTATAAATCGGTACGAAGCACCTGTGTGCCAGAAAAGTTCAACAGTGAACCCAAAACTCCCATTTACCATTGAGAGTATTTTCAAGTGTTGCAGTTCCTTGAGGTTTACTGCTAACTGTGGAAGACAAACCTGCACGTCCCTAAGCCCCTCCTGAGAAGGAGGTCCCTTGGTGATGGCAGATGCTGGCCTCAGACCAGGGGGTGGTGGAAGCCCAGAGGCACAGACTTGGTTTGACCCACCCCTCCCCCATCACTGCCAAGGGCGCCCCCAGGGACCCATACTCACAGAGGCGGCCGCACGCTGGTTATACGGCCTGGTGCCCTTCAGGGACGTCAGCTCCACAGCGACAGAGCAGGTGATGAAGGCCGTGATGTAGAGAACAGTTGCACCCACGTTGAATATCATTAACTAGGGAGTGGGGGGAGGGGAGAACAGGCTAAAGATGGCAGACTCTTTCAGTTGCCCCCAGCACACCCCTTTAATATCTAGAACAGAGGCTGGGACTCAAGGATGGGGATGGATACATGGGTCTTTCCCACTATACTCCTCAGGGTGGCAGTCCACATGGGGTCAACCCATAGGCCATCCAAGCGGGGAGCATAAACACACATAAGGCTGAGAGGGAAGGGGAAATGATGCGAAGGCCTAAAGTGATCTGATCAGGGGAGGGGCAGTGACAGCCCCACAAGGCAAAACTCCATTCCCAATGGCAGGAGACCAAACAAAGGCCATCTCTGAGAGCACCAACTGAAGAATTCCAGGGCCACGTTATTCCATGCAAGCCTGGCCCCCACGCATGGCACTGTGGGCCTTGGTCCTGAGGCTGGCCCTGGGAAGACTTCCCATCTCTCTCTGCCCCACCATGGGGGAATCTCTGCCTGCCTTTTGGCCACATCCTAGACTCAAGGCCACCATGTCAAATGCCAGGGTGAGGACCCAGCTGGATTCTGGGGCTGACTGGCAGAAGGGATGACAGTCAGGCCCAAGTCCCATTTCCCTAACACTTGGCCCCTGGAGCCCATAAACAGTCTTAGCAGAGATTGCAAACTGGTGGCCCTCAGGCACATTTGGTTCAACCTACAGATTTAAAAAAAAAAAAAAATTATCAATATTCTAAAATGAGACTTTTTTTAAAGCTTTTTTTTTTTTTTTTTAAAGATTTCATTTATCTGAGAGAGAGAGAGAAAGAGATAGTGAGAGAGCACATGAGCAGGGAAGAGAGGGAGAAGCAGGGAGCCCGACGTGGGGCTCGATCCCAGAACCCCAAGATCAT
Organism: Mustela lutreola; assembly: GCF_030435805.1. Taxonomy (NCBI): domain Eukaryota; kingdom Metazoa; phylum Chordata; class Mammalia; order Carnivora; family Mustelidae; genus Mustela; species Mustela lutreola. The sequence continues at coordinate 26,728,708 of NC_081305.1, read as the reverse complement.
GACCTGAGCTGAAGGGAGATGCTTAGCCGACTGAGCCACCCAGGTGCCCCAAAAATGAGATTTCATATGAAAACCCAAAGAGCTCATATAAAACTTTCAATCTTAAAATATCAAGATTTGGTACCAAGGGGCCTGCATGCCCACTGACAGCAGGAGCTGGCTCCCTACAGACGGATGGGTACAGGCGCTCCAGAAGCCCTCCCTCAACCTACATCACTCACTCACCTTGCCCAGGTCCGGTAGGGAGCTTGTAGTCCCCATTCCAGAAAATGCCAATTTGACAATCCCAATCCAGTCGTCTCCAGATGCAGCCAAGCCTTATCTGCCAATAGGCCCAGCAGCCAAAGAGACACTGCCCTGCTATCTTGGCCCAGGAAAGGAGCCTCTTTCCAACAAGAGCTGTGGCCGGAGCCCCAGGTCTGTGCTCAGAGACACTGAGGTCCCCGCCATCTTGGGAGATTTCTTTCTTCAAGGCTCCTAGGACATGGCCATGACCGGGACTGGACCCTCGCCAGGAAGTCCGGCCGTCCCCTCCTCAGCCTAGGATCTTCCCTGCAAGCCCAGCGGCCACCACAAACACGGCCTGGCTCCTGCCAGTGATGTCAAGATCTAACAAACCCGTTCTGTCTTGAGGATGACTCACGTTTCCTCAGTTTAAACAGTCATTGAATTCCACACAATGCCGCCTAGTCCCAGCCTTGCTTGTCTTACAATCATGTGCCTCTCTTGCCTCGCTGCTCACTGAAAGCCTCAGACCCCAGCTGCAGGGGTTTTCCAGGTCAGAGAAAAAAGCCCAGCGCGAGCTTTCTGTGTCTGGCCGGGGAACTTCCTATGGCCGCTCTCCCCTCTGTGTCCCGAGAAGACTGACCTGGACAAAGCGGGGAGGCCACCCTCTCCCAAGCTGTCGGGGACTTATTCTGGGTAATTCCTGATAGTCTGGCTGAGGGCTGGGAGAGTCTTGACAGACCTCCTGAAACACAGGTTCAAATCCCAACTGCCCCCACAAAACAGAAAAACACTTTCAAGATTCCAAATGCAGGGGGCTCTCCATTCGAGAGCCCTCACAGGGACACCTGGATGGCTCAGTGGTTAAGCGTCTGCCTTTGGCTCCGATCATGATCAAGCCCCATGTCCAGCTGCCTGCTCAGTGGGGAGTCTGCTTCACCCTGTCCCTCTCCCTCTGCCTGCTGCTCCTCCAGCTTGTGCTCTCTCTCTCTCAAATAAATAAGTAATATCTTTAAAAAAAAAAAAAAAAGAGAGAGAGAGAGAGAGCATGCCTCACTTCTCCCTTCTCTGAAGAAAGCCAAGTCTATGTCCTCCTATATTTGTGGCCATGGATCCTCCCTCCCCAACTCAGCTCTACAGCTGGCTGAGGGCCAACTCCCACCAGCCACATCTCAGGCAGGGAAGGTGCCTCTGTCACAGCTGCGCACAGAGGCAGATGGGTCAGCCTTGAGGCACACCCCCCCAACGCCGTGCTCCCACCCAGACTCACCACCAGTGGCCAGGGCACCATGTACATTTTCATGTGCAGCTGAAACAGGTAGAGGATGAAGAAGACGATTGTCACCAGCCAGAGGAAGACAGCCACGAACATGACCCAGCCGTAGGCCGGGTACAGGTGGTATGGGGTGTCGGCAATCAGGGCCCACACCAGCAGCCCCAGCACCTGGAGGGACGAGACAGGGCCAAGAGTCCCCCAGAGCCCCCAACACTCTGGCCGGAGGCCACGGGGCTCGCTCTGCAGGACACATTTCTCATTTAGTCAAAGAAACATTTATTTGGCTCCTACTGCATACCACGTAAGGGAGTTACCCTTGCCTGGTAACTCCTCCTTTCAGATCTCAGTTGAAATGTTGCACACCATGGCACACTTTCCCCCTGGTCCTCCAGTCTGGCTTCTAGAACACTTCTTTTGTGCCCTCCTGGCCCCCCAGGCACCCACCACCCAGGACCAGATTCTGTTTCCTTCCCCTGACTTTTGAGTTCCTTGAGGGCAGGACAATGACTGTCTCACAGCTGCATCCAGACACTCAGCACACCTCCCAGGGAGCCATCCTGGCCTCCTCCATGGCTTTCACCCCCTTCCTTGCTGCCCGAGATCCCCGAGGCTGAGGCACCCTCCCTTCTCCACAAGGGCATGCTCTGCAATCTCTGGAGCTAGGCATGATTCAGCGCTAGCGCTGAGGCAGGGAGGGTCTAATGGGAGGCTCTGGAGAAAGACTCCCTTGCTGACAAAGAAGCACCAAGACAACTGTCCCTCTTCTTTCTTGGATGGCATCCAGGCATTGTGGCAGCAAGGCTCACGGGGACTCTGCCACAGCTGGAGAATGACCTAACCATCAGACGGATCAGAGAGAAATGGCTCAAGAGCCAAATCCATCTCTGGCTGCTGGTTCTGGAAACAAAAAGGCCTCTTGGCCAAAAGCTCCTATACCAGCCCCCGGAGAGCTGGTGCTCACCAGCGAGCACAGCCAGCACTGGGAACCTGCTGCATGCTCCCACCCCAGCGCCCCGCCAAGGACTGAAGGCATGTTGCGTACCCATTCCCCTACATGTGAAGGGTCAGGACAGGAATGACCTTAGCCGAGTCCAGAAATCTGTAGGACAATGCTCCTTTCTCCTCATCCTGCCCCTCCTGCCCAAGAGGCCGGGGAGGGCTATGGTTGACTTTTCCTCCCAGTGGGAGGTGGAGCCCTGGAGCCTGAAAGCCAACAGCTGAGCTTTAATCCTTCTCACACTGTTGGACCCTGGGCAAGCTCCTTTCCCTCTCTGTGCAGCTCCTGTGGGACAACTCCAGTCTCCCCACCAGAATGCAGCTCCCCGAGGAGTCCAAGTTTGGTCACTGCTGTATCTCCAGGGCCCAGAGGTACCTGGTCAGCAGATGTGTGTGCAGAACTAACGAGCCTCGGTTTCCTTATCCATGAAATGGGGGTCAGAAACCTGCCCAGCACAGGAAGCAGAGGTGAATCGGTGATGTACTCCTGGCCTGCCCCCCTCCACCCACCAGAGATGGGCTGGTAGCGGCCTGGGTGGCCCAATTTAGGGGTGAGGAAGGCGGCAGGGCTGTTACTAGCAAGGACCCAAAGCTGGGGTGTCTCAGCACAGCACCGCCAGCTTTTACCACCCATCCTCCGGCACCCTGCCTGAGAAGGACATTATGAGGGCGGCCAAGAGCCCGCAGAGCTAGGTGAGGCCACTGCTCTGAAAGAGAACCACCCCCCCCCAACACAGCTTGTTGCAGGACCCTCCCAGGTAAGAACCAGACTCATCAGGTACAATCATCCTTCCACTTCAAGCGGGGTCCTGATGGGCCCCCAGGCCAATGTGCTGCCTGCTCCAACCACCAAAAAAGGAAGTCAGAAAATGCACTGAACTGAAAATCAAGAGAAGACCAATTTGGCTTCACCCTAACATGTACCTACCACTTACTGGTACGATTACTCCTTGATTTGGCTGCAGAGACCACTGAACGCCCTCCGGATCCATGCCAGGCCTCAGGTAACCTGTTTGGTTCATGGTTTCCCCATGACCCCCTCATTGGTGTGTACTATGTATTTCCCCCATTTTTCAAACAGAAACTCAGAGGGAAATATCTGCAGCTGCCCATGGTTCCCCCCAGGGTTGGGGGTAGGGCAGGATTTGAACCCAGCTCTGACCTCTGGAACCCAGGCTACTGAGAGTTACTTAGTAACACGTGAAAGATGAGGACACCCGAGCTGTCCCCTGGCTCTGCCCTGCCCTCCAGCCCAGCCCTGGTTTCCAGATCAGCAAGCGCAGCCTCTGAGAGATAAAGCCACCAGATAAGCAGCGGGAATTTCTGGGGTTCCTCCTGGCTTTGCCAACCTGGCCCTGTGCCCTGGGAGCCGCCTCGGTTTCTGCCCTCAAACAAGGAAAGGTCCACTCTTCCCTTGGAACCAGAGAGACTGGTTTTTCCTGTCCACTCTCCCCCGGCCCCAGGAATCTGAATGGTGCACTCCAACCCAGGGCCCAGGGAAACCCTACTCAGGACAGGGAGGCCCCACATTTGCCAACCCCTCTGCTAGCCTGACGGCCTCATCCCCACTCTGGCCAAAGACCCCTCCTGTAGCTGGAAGAAGGGGCCGGAGGACCTGTCCTGTGGTCTACTGGACAAGAGTAAACCCCACTTTTCAGAGGAAAGGGGACAGGAGTAGGTAGCCGAGGGTAAAGAGCAAAGGAGGGCCACCTGTCTCCAGAATGTGATCCAGGCCCCTCTGTCCAGGATAGTCGCCTTGCAGCTCGGGTGCCCCTCTCTGGGACCATTCATTCAACAAGTATCTATCCAACACCTACTACGGTGTGAGCCAAACAGACAAAACACCTGCTCTCCCAGAACTCCCACTCTATGGAGGGGACCCAGATAAAAACCCAGTGCATCGATGAATGTGGGAAAGCAGGCCACAGGGCAAGGGGTAAGTGCTACGGAAAAAACTGCAGCTGAGAAGGAACGGGCAGTGCGGTCATTTGCAATTTCAGATAAGAGGCCAAGAAAGATCTCACTGGGAAGGTGACTTGTGAGCAGCGGGAACAGCAAGGATTGGCCAGGAGAGAGGCACGGACCAGATTCTCTTTCAGAGCCTCCAGAAGGAACCAACTATGCAATATCTCGATTTTGAAATTCTAGCCTCCAGGACGGTGAGACAACAGATTTCTATGGTCTGAAGCCGCCCAGTTTATGGTATGTTTGTGATGGCAGCCCCAGGAAACCAGTACATCTTTCTTAGCTACTCTTGGACAGCCGATGGATGTCACAATCTGACCTGTGATACTGACATCAGTTCTGATGGAGGGCTGGCCTACTACTCCCTGGGTTCAGGCTCTGGCCCTGCCAACTTACCAGCTATGGGACCCAGGGCAAGTTGCTGGACCTCTCTGTGCCTTAGTGTCCTCATCCTCCAAACGTACCTACCTCAGGGGGTAGTTCTGAGATTAAAGAAAGTAATACATGTAAGGGACTTAGATCAACACGTTCCACTGTCATTATCAACCTGAGAGGCTGGACTGTGGGTTTTCCAATCCATTCTCTGCCCATATTCCTGAGGTAGAAGTAATTGTGTGTGTAGTTCCCAGGGGTGTGAGGCCTCACTGAGATAAAGGACGTATCTAAACTTAAACACGAGGCATGGTGCCTGGCAGCTCAGGGCCCCATGCCAGTGTGGGCCCCACCCGTCTTTCAGATAAGGCAGCCGGCTTATCTGAAGGGCAGGCCCCAGAAGGGGAGCCCTGCCCAGCCCTAGAATGCCTGTGGAAGCACACTCCTTCTGTTCCTCACAGGCTGAGGGGTTCTGGGGAGAATCCTTCATCCTCAGACCTCAGTATGCCCCTCAGGACAATGGGAGCAAGCAGGTTCCACTTAGTGCTCTCAAAGGCTCCCTTCAGCCTAGGCCTGACACTCCTCCAACTACACACCTCCCGCAGCGGGGCCCAAAGCCCTCTCCCCCTGGTGGCGGAGGGACCCCTCCATCGCCAGCACTAAGCTAAGTCTTTTCCCACCCAAAGACGGTCACTCTTCTAATCCCTCTCCACTTCTTGGGCTGGGTCAGACCCTTGTGGATTTGCTGTACAACCTTGGGAAAGTTACCCAAACTTTCTGATGTTTCTTTATCTGACATGTGAGAGGACTGGGCAGGTACACCCATCCTGGTCACCTCACAGGGGTGTCATTGCAGGTAAAATGCTGTGAAGGAAAAGGTCAACGGCTGTAGTGGTCGGGTGTGGTATGAGGGCCGTTGGCATCTCCGGGAAGGAGTGGAGAGGGGCTTACCTCCCGGAGTGGGGTGCCTCAAAGAGTGGCAGCACCTCAGAGCCCAGATGCTGACACTGGGGACTCAAACTCAGCCAAGGCAGGCAGGTCACAGAAATGGCCAAGGCCGTCTAGGCGGGAACTGCGGAACGGAGAGCAGCCTACTGGTGTCAGAGGAATGCAGCGCGACAGCCAAGACTTCTAATTTTCCAAGAGACACTAGAAATCTGAATTCCTATGTGAAATCTTCAGCTTTTTAAATGCTGGCAATGAACCCAAAGGTTTTGGAGATAATGTGAGGATGTGGCCCCACCCAAAAGCTGCCAGAACTCCCTTCTCTCCACTACACTCTCCAGGAAACTGGGACCCGGGGGCAACATGAGCCCTTCTGGGGTTCCCCCTCACAGGGACACATCTGGGCAGCTGAGGACACTCTGAACTTGGCCTGGCCAGGCCCAGCCTCCACCCCTGCCCTGACCCTTCTTCCCACAGTGAAAGGGATTTTATGGGGACAAAAGCCACCCATTGTGTCACGAGAGACAAAGGCGCAGGGGACAGAGGCTCCGGGGCGCCTGGACTGGCCACAACACACCCACACACTGGCCCCTCCCTGTGCAGAGGTGGCGGACTGGGGTGGGGGGGCAAGGACACAGCTCCCTGGAATCCCTGCACTGTACACCCCAGCACTCGGGAGTCCTGGGGGCCGCTTCCCAGCTCCACCACCGGGGGTCACAGATTTCACTCTTCTCGGCCTTCCTTTCACTCCAAAGCTCTCATTTGGCCTCTCCCACCTGGGCAAGCGGACAGGCCAACCCAGACCAACAGCAAAGGGCCTGTTAATATCCAGGGCCAGGCTCACTGGGCTGCCAAGAAAACCAGCTCACCCCTCTCTGCCCACTAAGCAGGTTCCCAGTGGCCCTGGGGACCAGGGCAGCGCCCCTGCGGCTCCCTGAGACCATTAATGAGCAGGAAATCGGGGCCTGGTCCTCACTGAGTTCCAGCATCAACCAATCACCAGCTGTCAAGGAGCGACCAACACCTGACCCCTGCCACATGTACGAAATAGCCTCCATCCACCATCTGTGGATAGCTTGGCAGCCTCATTTTTTTTTTTTTAATATTTTATTTACTTATTTGACAGAGATCACAAGCAGGCAGAGAGAGAGAGAGGAGGAAGCAGGCTCCCTGCTGAGGAGAGAGCCCGATACGGGGCTTGATCCAAGGACCCTGGGATCATGACCTGAGGCTTTAACCCACTGAGCCACCCAGGCACTCCGCATGTTGTTGTTTCTCATCATTTTATTTATTTATTTTATTTTTAAATAAAATTTTTATTTTTAAATAAATAAAATAAATAAATAAAATGAGAGAGGCACAGGCTTGACGGGAGAGTCCCACCTCTTTCCATGTACACCTGGTTAAACAACCATTCGAGGGCACCCAGCCCGTAACACTGAATTCAAGGCTATGCTTGCTGCTGTGTGTTCATGGGAGAGTGTCTTCCCCAGTCAGGGCCTGAGGGGCCCTCAAGGGCCGCCTTCACAGTTCTGTCACAAGCACAAACTACCTGTACTATATTTTTACACTGTATTTTCATGTATTTGGAAGATTTTTAAAGAAGGTATTTCATCGGGGCGCCTGGGTGGCTCAGTGGGTTAAGCCGCTGCCTTTGGCTCAGGTCATGATCTCAGGGTCCTGGGATCGAGTCCCACATCGGGCTCTTTGCTCAGCAGGAAGCCTGCTTCCTCCTCTCTCTCTCTCTCTCTGCCTGCCTTTCTGCCTACTTGTGATCTCTCTCTGTCAAATAAATAAATAAAATCTTTTAAAAAATTAAAAAAAAAAAAAAGGTATTTCATTTATTTTTGAAATACGTAGTCTGTATGACATTGCATGTAACAAAATGGTATTTTTAGCACGTCTCCCTCCTACCCTGATACTCAGTTTCTTCCCCAGGGGCAAACAAAAGGGGCCTCTTAGGTATCTCTCCAGGAACTGTGCATGCACGCACGGCCGCCCGCACACCCTCTTTAAACAGGTGCATCTCTATATATTCTCTCTTCCTCCCATACACACAATAGTATTCTACACACAGTTTTGCACCTTGCCTTTTCCACTTAGCTATACAGCCTGGAGAATGTCTGTCATTACAGACAGCTGCCCTCCTATTTTCTCCGAGGGCTAAGACGTTATCTTTTCACAAACTGCAAGATATGCCACTGTACACGTGTGTCATAATTTACTATAACAGTATGTATCAACTATGTTTCTATTAAAAAATAAATAAGGGGCACCAGGGTGGCTCAGTCGGTTAAGAATCTGCTTGGGCTCAGGTCATGACCCTAGGGTCCTAGGATCAAGTCCAGCATCGGCCTCTCTGCTCAGCAGGGAGCCGGCTTCTCCCTCTGTGCTCTCTCTCTCTGACAAAATAAATTTTAAAAAATCTTTAAAAATAAATAAATAAAATGCTGATGAGAAACTAAAAAGAAAACAACAACAGTGGCACCTGGGTGGCTCAGTGGGTTAAGCCTCTGTCTTCGGCTTGGGTCATGATCCCAGGGTCCTGGGATTGAGCCCCACATCGACCTCTCTGCTTAGTGGGGAGCTTGCTTCCCCCTCTCTGCCTGCTTCTCTGCCTATTTGTGACCTCTCTCTCTGTCAAATAAATGAATAAAATCTTTTTTAAAAAATAATAAACAGGGACACCTGGATGGCTCAGTTGGTTAAGCGGCTGCCTTTGTCTCAGGTCATGATCCCAGCGTCCTGGGATCGAGTCCCGCATCGGGTTCCTTGCTCAGCAGGGAGCCTGCTTCTCCCTCTGCCTCTGCCTGCCACTCTGTCTGCCTGTGCTCACTCTCTCTGACAAATAAATAAATAAAATCTTTTTAAAAAAATAAATAAAAATTAATAAAAGAAAGAAACAGAAGTCCGTGCAGCATAAAAAAACACCATGAGCAAAGTCAAAAACAACACTAGGAAAATAACATTTGCAAATCATCTGGAGGTCCTAATAACTGGTAAGACAGACTTAAGACTCCACAGGATGGAGAAAGAGGACAAACAGACGACAAATACAAACAGCTCACCAACATGTTTTTCCAAGGCCAACCTCACTCATAAGAGAACTAGAAAACGCTACTACCCTGAGTGATGGCGGGGGTTGGGGGGGTCCTGATTCACCAGGCTGGTGACCCCTCCTGAGGGAGTTTAGCAAGCTCCATCAAAATCACGAACACTCAGACCCATGGCCAGCAGTCCCGCTTCTGGAAATGTACTGGACAGATGCACTCAGTAGCTTGTGTGTGCTCATTCACTGCAACAGGGTACAAAACAGCAGGAGTGGGAACCCCAGGTGTCTGTCCACAAAGGAATGGGCCCCATGAGTCCCAAGGCAGCAGGTAATAGACCGCTGCAAAGCCCTAAGCCAGCCATCGTACTCCATGCACAGAGAGCAGACCACAAGACATTTCTGTATGAAAAAGGAGCAGGCACAGAAGGATGTGCATAGAAAGACTGTACTCCTTGGGTCAAGTGAGGAGAGGTGGGACTCTCCCGTCAAGCCTGGGCCTCTCTCAAGAGTCTGAAATGGAACTTGGGAAACCAGGGCGGGCATGGGCGGGGTGACTCTAACTGGAAAGGACAAAGATTTTTCAGCCTGCTCTTTCCCAGCCCGTTTTATTCTGTACCGTAGTAAATATATTACCTATTAAAGAAATTCAGAACAGGAAGGATTAGAGAAAGAAAACACCCAGCACACTATGTGCTGTCAAGGGGGAAAAGCACCGCGGGGCACACGCACAGAGTGTTCCCATCTGTGGTTTTTAAAGTAAGGACAGGGGTCACGTGCACGTGCAGAAAAATGCATAGACTCAGCGTGCAACGCTGCCTTCCTGCAGGTGGTTACCTCGGGGGACTGGTCCAGGACTGATCCAGGAGGAGAGAGATGACATTCGAATTAATTACTCTTTGTATTGTTGGACTGTTCTGCTGTGTGCCTGTGTGATTTTCTCAAGGAATACAATTTTTTTAAATGCGCCCATCAGTAGAGAAAGGGCTACATGAACACTGACTGACACCAGGACATGCCCTGAATCGGTTAACAGGGAGGGACAGTAACAGAAGAGATCTCAGGTGGTCTGGGTGTAAGAAATGCAACTTACCAAACAAAGGAGAAGGCATAAAACCATCCCCGTTTTTCACAATGCACAGGAAAAAGAACTGGCAACTCCCTACAGAGGTCCCCTTGGGAAGAGGGGCAAGCAATCCAAGAATAACTTTGGCCTTATCTGTAAAAGGTTTTCATTTTGTAAGGAGAATGTGTTCACATATTTATTCCAAACACTCAACTCCCTCCAGGCCACTACCAGTGGGGTGTATGGGTGGAGATAACAAGACCAAGCACTGGTTTCCTCTGGGCACAGGAGGTGGACCAGCAAGCTTGCAGGGCCTGGCATGATGTACCCAGGAGACTGAATCCACATAGCTCAGGGCGAAAGAACACCCTGGGAGGCTCCAGCAATGCACTTCCAACAAGACCGAGCTCTGCTCACACCTCAGAAACCCCCACAATCTCCTCCGGGCAGCCTCTTGTCGGAGGACAGAAGGGACCTGCAGGCCTTGCCCTGACCCCCACTGGGAGAGGAAGGTGAAGTACCTGCCGGGACTGGGGACAGAGCCAGGATTACAGCAAGGAAGAACCTTCTAATACTCCCAAATGCACAAGGATGGTGCTGGCAGCCTTGAGAGTGACTGAGCTCCCCGTCGCTGGAAGCATGTAAGCTCGCGGGACCTCTGGGAGCAAGCATGAAGAACCCTATGATTCTACGGCTCTGTGAATCCTAACTGCCCTTCATTCCAACACACATGGCACTAAGCCCTGTACAGCACCATATTCCACATTCCTCACTATTCCATAGTCACTATTTTACCAACAAGGAAACAGAAGCTCTAGGGTATTAGGGAAGGTGCAAGATCACACAGCCAGGAAGGGGCAGCCAGGATCTGAACCCAAGGGTCTCTGCTTTCAGGCCAGTGCTCCCACCAATACTCTCCATCACCCACGGGTCACTGTGATCTAGTGGTGGGTGAAGCTTCTGATAATTTGTTCAAAAACGAAAATGGTGTGGCCACCTCCAATTTCAAGAGGTCCAGCAAAAAAGGACAAAAGGTGCAAACACTGATTGGCCCATTTATATGGGCTTTTATATACCCAAGGCCTCAGGGATGCCTTCTGACTGCAAGGCTTTTGGGCAAGCTATTCTAAGGTTCATCTGTTTGGAACCACCTTCTTACTACTCCCTTCCTTATAACTAAACCCTTCAGAGCCCACTTCTGTCAGGAAGCCTTCCTTAGTGGCCCTGGCCCTGGATAAATCTCCCTTCCTGAAGGTCGTCTCCCTGCCTTCCCCTCCAAAGCATCCCAGGAATCTGTAACCTCTACCAAAAAAATAAAAAAATAAAAACAAAACAGGAACATAGCTAGAGCCTCGCTTTGGATGTGAGTGCAAATTCTGACTGCCACTCTACCCTGTGTGACTTTATATTCAAGTTCCTCACTCTTTGCTCATCAGTAAGCCCAGGTTAAGATAATCCTTATCCCCGGAGCTGTAAGGATCAGTTAACCACACCTTCCACAAGATTCCTTCCACCCCCTAGCCACACCCCTGCAACATCAAAACCTCCAAATTTTTTTCCTATTTTTTTTTAAGATTTTATTATTTATTTGACAGAGAGAGAGATCACAAGTAGGCAGAGAGGCAGGCAGAGAGAGAAGGGGAAGCAGGCTCTTGGGGCTCCCAGGATGCTGGGACCATGACCTGAGCCTAAGACAGAGGCTTTAACCCACTGAGCCACCCAGGCACCCCAAAACCACCAGATTTTTATGACCAAATGAGTTGTCTCTAGCTCAAACTTGCCTGCTTGTTTTTTAGATGCTTATCTGCATAAATCCATCATGTTTCCCTTTTTGCCTAGGCTGCTAGGAAACTCGACAAAGAATCAACAGCCTCAAACGTGCCATAGATTCCTGGTACAATGACCTCTTTTGGGTCTCAAGTCAATACTTTCCCCCCCTACACACACAACATGAACTTTTAGAAATATATGACTTTAACGCCTATTGTAAGAAGCTGAGTATCACATTCTGCCCAATGTTCTTTCTGGAAGCAGATGGTGTGTGTGTGGGGGGTGATAAATCAGTTAACACTGAAGTTGGTTCTTCAGGACCCACTTCAATACCAGACAAAGAGCACATTTCCTCTCTGCCCACCCCACCTCCCTCTTCCCACCACATCCTTTGAGAAACAAAGAAGAATTAGCTTTCATCTTCCCATTTACTGCCTCCTCCATGCAGCCTGATCCCTTTGAGAAAAGCTCATCCTCTGGGCACCTCCCTCAGAGCAAGAGTAAGCAGGTGGTGGGCCTTTGGGGGTTGGGAGGGATGACCACTCCATCATACCCTCAAAAGCATCACACCCTGTACCCTGTGGGAGCACAGCTGAGTGTGGTGATTAAGAGCATGGGCCAGAAAAGTCAGCCCACACAGGGCTTAGATACCAGTTCTATCACTCTTAGACCTTGGGCAAAGAACTGACCTCTGAGTCTCGGTTTCCTCACCTATAAAATGGGGAGAACGGAATATATAAAGCCCTTGCCAGGGAACCCAGAGCCTAGTTCACACCTGACTGGTGGAAGCTTTTTGCTTCTCAGCAGATGGTGGTGCCTGTTGGAGTAAAGCCCCCTAGGAAACCAGGAAGCTGTCCACTGGAATTGTCTGTGGCCAGAGAAACAGCTCAGGAAGCAGCTTCTCCCACACGTAGGTTGGTTAAGGCACTAAAAGGTGCAGGTCTTCAGAAGTCTAATAGGAGACCCTCATCCCCCCACCCCAGCTCCAAAAGCACTGCAGGGGAAGGGAGCAAAGGAAGGCCACCTCACTCACACCCAGTCCCTCAGTGTCTGGACACCTAAGCAAGGCCTCCCAGCAAGTCGCACACCCTGTGTAGACCCAGGGTTGATTTCTGTGCAATGGGACAGGAATATTCAGGACTGCGCTGCTGGGCCCACAGGGACTGACAAATCCAAAACAGCAGCCTCTTCCCAAGGGATCTACCCAGGTCCTAGCAGACACAGCAGGGCCCTCTTACTCTCAACTCCAGTTCTCACTGTTCAAATGCGAAAGCAGCCCATGCTCAGGTCCCATCAAGCAGGAGCTAAGCCTAGGGCTCCATGAAACCGCCCCCCACCCCCAGACCCCAGCAGAGCTTTCTCCCTATCTCTCCCCATGGCACTCAAGGCCCTCAGCTTCTGACCACCTCAGAAACAAGGGCTTCAGGGGCGCCTGGGTGGCTCAGTGGGTTAAGCCGCTGCCTTTGGCTCAGGTCATGATCTCAGGGTCCTGGGATAGAGTCCCGCATGGGGCTCTCTGCTCAGCAGGGAGCCTGCTTCCCACTCTCTCTCTCTGCCTGCCTCTCCATCTACTTGTGATTTCTCTCTGTCAAATAAATAAATAAAATCTTTAAAAAAAAAAAAGAAAGAAAGAAAGAAACAAGGGCTTCAACTCTAGCTGTACCAACCCAATCCCCAAATTCTGGCTCCCACATGACTGGTGGAAGCTCTGAACACTCTCTCCCTTCCTCTGCCAGAGTTCAGTGAAATCAAAAGTTCCCTCTCCTTCAGGAACCTCCCAGGACTCCAAATTCATCTGCCTCTCCTCTGCCCCTTCAGTCCAGCCCTGAGGCTCCCTTCCTGCTCCCTGCCACCTTCTCAATGGTCCTGGAGTGCAGCATGCAAACCTGCAAATTTAAATCAGGCCCCATGGGAGGTCTTACCCACCCTGGGAATCTCCAAAGCAACTCTGGGAGAAGATTACAAATGTAGATTTCTGGGCTGCACTTCCTGAAATTCCAATTCCACATTTTTTCCAAGGGGGTGGGGTTAAGACTCTACATTTTAAACCTTTCCAAGAAAGTCTCAGGCTGGTGTGGGGGCTGAGGGGCCAGAGACAGATCTGTGAAACTCTGAAACAGAGCTAGCACTGACCTAGGTGGAGACAGGGGCTGGGGAGGGGAAGGGGCACGATGTGTCAGACTACCGAGCCTCTCAGCCTTCCAACCAAACCAGGATCAGGCAGGATGGGGACGACCGACATGCCCTAAAAGAAAATGGATCCTGGCCCACCTCCAGTTCCACCTTAGTCCTCTGGACCCTCAGTTGCTGGGGAAGTCTCCCACAGGGGCAGCCACCCGGCTTCCTGACCCACCAGAGGGTACCGTGGTAAGAAAGAGAAAACCGCCAGGCCTGAAACCAGTGTGTGGGGAGAGGGATGTTCCCATCAGTCCGACTCTGCTGGGATCCGCACAGGGTCTGGGAGGCATCGGAACCTTGCAAATGCCTCTGGTTTCCCACAAATCCCTCCCGCCGGCGCTGGGCGCGGTATCTCGGCCCCATGGGGCCGGCCAAACCGGCTGGAACCCGGTGGGGCAACCAGTGGAAGCCAGAAAAGCCCGGTCCCCGCGCGAGAGGCCTGGGGCCGCGCCTAAAGGTACGCGCCGGAACCGAGGTGCACTCTCGCTTGGAAAAGGAGCGTCTGGGGCTCGGCCACGCGGAGCCCTTCGGAGTGGACTTTGCTTCACTCAGGCCGCGTGTCCTGGAGGGCTGGGAGCACTGCCGTGGCAGAGAGAGACAGAGAGACAAGAGACAGAGAGGCTGGGGGACAGAAAGGCTGGGAGACAGAGCGAATTGGGCGCAGTGACTGTGCGTCTGTGAGCGCTCCTTTGGCTGGCCTCCAGTGACCACCTCGCAGGACGATGGGGCGCGCGCCGAGTGGGCACTCTGAACACGGGTGCTCGCGGCGACGGCAACGGGGATGTGTCGAGTTGAGAGGGCTGAGCGTGGTCTCGGGGGCGTGCGTCCTGGAGGCGCCCGGGGGACAGGGGCGTCGCGGCGCGTGGGAGCCTAAGGTGAGGGAGTACTGGGAGCAAAGGAGGCAGCCCCGAGCCCTCCCGGCCCGGCCGTCCCCCAGCTGGACCCCGCGGCCCCGCGCGCGCTCACCAGCTGCAGCAGCATGAGCGCACCGAGGCTGGAGCGCACGAAGCCCAGGTCCGGGCGCAGCGCGGAGACCGAGGCGCCGGCGCCCTGCGCGGGGCTGCTGGTCCGCGTGCTCACTTTCGACGGGAACTCGGCCATGGCGGTTCCGCTCGCTTCCCGACGTCTCTCCGGCCGCCGCCGTCGCCGCCCCTCCACGCGGTGGGTGCCGGCTGCCGAGCCGCTCCTCCCCGGGGGCTCCCGCTCCCGAAGCGGCTCCCGGCGCGGCGTCGGGGCGGGAGGCGGCCAGCAGCCAGGTGCGGCCGAGCTCCGGCCCCGCCCCCACCGCGGGACCCGCCCCTTTAACCCTCCGCCTGCCGCCGGCCGGCTCCGCCTCGAGCCGCTCGTGGCCGCGTCCACTTTCCAGATGGGGCAACTGAGGCCGCGGTCAGTGAGACGGATCCGCCACAGCTAGCCTGGAGAGCCGCACTTTTCTCTCCCAAGGAAAGCCACCTCCTGGGAATCTCCCTCAGCGTCGGTGCGGCTTTCACCGATGCTCCGGCCCCTGCCAGCCGGTCACTTCCAAGCCGGAGGTAAGCGGGGCTGGGGAAGCGCAGTAATCTCAGGCCTCTCCTGGATGCCTCTAGGGGCCTCTCTGAAGTTTCTCCTTACAGCGTGATCCGCATCTCTGCAGGAGTTCTGGGAGATGGGACCTGGCACCCAGGAGTTGAGGGTCTGAGTTGACTGAGACTGCTCGTGACTCAATTTACGTGGTTTCCACTTCTGAACATACTAAGCAGTAACTTAGAAGATCATTGAGCCTCGGCTTCCTCGTCTGTAATATAGGGATATGAAAGGACCTCACTTCACAGAAGCTCCTGACACAACGTGACAAGGGCATGCGTGAGGGGCATTCACAAGGTGGGAGATGATGTTGGAGTTATGGTCTCATTACTCCACCTGCACCCTGAAATGCGTGCGCGCGTGCACACACACACACGCACACACAAACCCCCTTCAAGCCATAAAGGCTTGCACACATAATTTATCAACCAGTGTTTGCAGAACCTCTACTATATGTCAGGCCCTATCCTAGTCCCTGGGGATACAGCAGGTACAAGCCAGGCAAGGCTTCTCCGATTCCACTTTCTACTGGGTATGACAAGTGATAGACTGGGAAGAAAAAACGTCAGTGACATAAAATAGATGTGACAGAGATGGCCAGGAGGCAATTTTTAGATAAACTGGCCAGAGAAGACCTCTCAGAGAGGTGACATTTAGGCAGAGAGCTGAATTATCAGTAGGGCCGGCCTTGGAAAGAACTTAGTAAGTGCAAAGGCCCTGGAGCTAGAGGAAGCCAGACAGTTTGAGGATCATTGGTGGGGTGGGGGTAACATGAGCAAGGGGGGAGGCTCAGCAGGAAGGCAGGGACCAGTTCCCAGAGGGCTATTTAGATGATGGTCCTATTAGTGTCCTATGGCTGCCACCTGACTGTGGTATCTTTAAACAAAAACAAAAACAAACAACAACAACAACAACAAAACCAACCCAGAAATGTATTCCCATATAGTTCTAGAGGTCTGAAATCTGCAATCAGTTTCAGTTAGCCAAAATCAAGATGTCAAAATCAAGGGCTGCTCTTCCTCTGAAGGCTCTAGAGGAGAATCTGTTTCTTGCTTTTCCAGTTCCTGGTGGTTGCTTCTGGCACTCCTTGACCTGTGACCTCATCTCCTGAATCTCTGCCTCAAGGATCACATTGATAACTTCTCTTCTGTATGGATCAAATCTCTTTTGGTCGCTCTTGTAAAGACAGCTGTGATTGGGTTAAGGTCCACCCAGGTAATCTAGGATGACCTCCCACCTCAAGAACCTTAATTTAATCTGCAAGGACCCTTTTTTCTTTATACAGTAAAATGCACAGATTCCAGAGATAGGGTCTGAGACATTTGGGTAGTTATTTTTCTGCCTATTCAGTAATGGAGGAGAGAGGTTAGCATTTTATTTTAAGGCCTGGTGGGTTTCTAACAGAAGAGTGACAAGATCTGATGGCCAATATCTGATGAAAATGTCACTGGTGGATGATGACTGAGCCCTTCACCTACCCTGGATGTCCTACCCCTTCGCCACAAGACCCCTGAGACCCTCCTCCCCACCCCACAGGCAGTGGGCACTTGAAATGAACGGTGCTTCTTGGTAGCTGCAAACCCAGAGACCAGCCTCCCTGTACACTGCACAAGGCCAAGTGCAGAAGAACAAAGCTCTTGGGTAAACCTTTAATTTTATTATGACACAGAAAACAGTAAGATGATTGTTTCCGAGGCAGAGTCTAAAACAGTAGAGTGTTTTTGTTTTGGTTTTGGTTTAGATTTTGTTTTTTTGGTTAATCCCACTTTCATTCCTTTCAAATGGCAGCAAGCAAGAGTCAATTACTGCATTGTTTTTTACTTTGACATTTTCTTCCAGACCAGCTTCACTCTCGCCCTAAGTCAGAAAAAGTGGGAAGGAACCTGTCCCCAGGCTGGAACCTGCCACCCACCCAGAGTCTCCACTGGCGCCTTAGAAGTTCTGGGATGGGGTGGGGGAAAAAGAGAGCTGGGAATGAAGCCAGGAATGCCTGTCCTTTCCCAGGCTTGACCCCCTCTCTGGGGTCTGAGCCAGCCATCTCCACACAGAACACATGGCTTTGTCTCAGTTCTCCTCCATTTTATAAAGACTTCCTAGTCTGGCCAAGGCCCTACTGTGCGCTGGACCTCCCTCCCTTGGGGTAGGGTGGGAGCATGCTGGAGAGGCAGTGGCGATTCAGGCACTGAGCAGATGTTTAACCTGTACCTTGGGTGTTCTGGGCCCTGAGGATAGAGCTGTGAGCCTGCAGATAAATTGATAACTATCAATTGTGATAACATTACTTCAGGAAAAGAACAGGGCCCCATGGGAAAGAATAGTTGAGGTTTGGGGGTTGTCAGGGAAAGTATAAACATTTAAACAGAGACCTGAAGGATGAATAGGAATCAGGCAGAGAAAGCCACCATATGTGCAAAGGCCCTGAGGTGGGAAAGACTGGGGTCTTTGAGGGAGGACAGAAGGTTATGAGCTGAAGGATTGGGGAGAGATGAGGTTCAGGTAGGAGCCAGGACCCAGATCACCTGGTTCTTAAACCCTTGGTAAAAAACAAACAAACAAACAAACAAACAAACAAAAAACCCTTGGTAATGGGGTGGATTATTTTAAAAAAAAAAAAAAAAAGACCCTTGAAGGGCAATTTTATCTTTTGATTTACAATTTTTAAAAATTCATAAAGGTTTGTTTCCCTGGGGCTCAGTCAATAACCAGCTTCCAGAAGCCAGCTCTGGGCAATATTGATTATAAGCAGCAACTATCGATTAAACACTTTTCCAACTGGCCCTATGCTCAGTGCAATGGGGTTGGTTCAATTTCTTTAATTGCATAATTAATTCATTAATGGATTTCATTGCACATCACACACACACATCTTCAAAACTGCACCTTTGATGTAGTTTTGGAATATTGATGAGGTCAGGATGCAACAGCCAAGAAAGAATTCTTGAAATGTCTTTGGTGCAAAAAGGTGATTTTATGAAACCACAGGGACAGGACCTGAAGGCAGAAAGAGCTGCTCCCCTGGGGTTGTGAGGGGTGACTGATTATCTACTTGAGAATTGGGGGAGGTGAGGAAAAGGGGAGGTGTCCAAAAGGACTTTCATAGGGGCACCTGGGTGGCTCAGTTGGTTGACCAGCTACCTTCAGCTTGGGTCATGATCCTAGGATCCTGGGATTAAGCCCCACATCAGGCTCCCTCTTCATGGGGAAGCCTTCACCCTCACCCTCTCCCTCTCCCTCTCCCTGCCACTACCCCTGCTTGTGCCCTCCTCTCTCTCTCTCTCAATCTGTGCCAAATAAGTTAAATATTTTTTTAAAAAAGACTTTCGGGGTGCCTGGGTGACTCAGTGGGTTAAGCCTCTGCCTTTGGCTCCGGTCATGATCTCAGGGTCCTGGGATGCAGGCTCTCTGCTCCGTGGGGAGCCTGCTTTCCCACCTACTTGTGATCTCTCTGACAAATAAATAAATAAAATCTTTAAAAATAAAAAAATAAAAATAGATTTTCATATGCTAAAGAAGACCCTTAGGATACTGGAGGCCTTGCTATTATCAAGTTAAGGTTGTTTTTCACTGTAGCATAGCATTAACATTAAGAGAGTTGGAAGTTTCCTGGGGGACTGTCACACATACCCCCCACCCCTGGAGGGGGGGATCGGTGGGGGAGGGGGCTTTGTTCTCAGCTTCCCTTCTGCTCTTTCCTCACCTTTACTTCCAGCTAATCACTGAGAAGAATTTGAGTAGCCTAGCTTTTCTTTCTTTCTTTTATTTCCTTTTTTTTTTTTTAAAGTAACCTTTACACCCAATGTGGGGCTCAAACTTAAAAGCTTGAGATTGAGAAGAGTATCTCTTCCAACCTAGCCAACCAGGCACCCCTCCTGGCGTATCTTTTCTTTTCTTGCATCACTACCACATGACATGGAGAAATGTAGAGACTTGCTTTGTAAGTATTTAAAAAAAAAACTTTTTTTTTTTTTTTTAAAGATTTTATTTATTTATTTGACAGAGAGAGATCACAAGCAGGTAGAGAGGCAGGCAGAGAGAGAGAGAGAGAAGAGGAAGCAGGCTCCCCGCTGAGCAGAGAGCCCGATATGGGACTCGATCCCAGGACCCTGAGATCATGACCTGAGCCGAAGGCAGAGGCTTAACCCTCTGAGCCACCCAGGCGCCCCCCAAAAAAACTTTTTTTAACCAAAAAATAAGATTATACTATATATACTGAAACTTGACTTGTACTTAACAGCTTGGAAATTTCAATTTCACACGAAGGGTGGCCTCATCCTTCTTCCATGTTGTGTAGTACTTGATCGAGTGGCTTCTACCTAATCTTCTATCCCTTCCTCTCAGCTGGTAGACGGGTGAGTTCCAATAGTTCCTCATTACTAGTAATATTATATAAGCCTTCTTATTTACATATGGTAGCTCACGTGTGAGATTATCTGTGGATCCAGTGTTCAAAGCAGAACCACTGGACTGAACAATATTTGCATGTTTTTTTTTTTATACATACAGCCAAATTTTTATAGATACTCCAAAAGATGCCCACTTTTGGAAGTGGGAGGAAGAGGAAGCTTAATTATTTGCCCCACCTATGATATGTGTGATGAGCATTGAAAAAAAGGTCTCATTGTAACATTGGCATTTCCTTTGGCATTAGCTAGTGGGGCTGAGTTTCTTCTTAAGCTTATTGGCCATTTGTATTTCTTTTTCCTCAAATTTAAGGTTTGAACGCTTTGCCCTGGTGTAGTAAGCAATTTATATTTGCCCAAAGAGAGGTCTGGCCTTTGCCCTCAGCTTCTGGGAGGTCATCTCTAAAGCTTTGGAAAGTTCTGCCCCATAGAAGTCTTCGTTCAGCGCGGGGTCTGGTCACACCTAACAGTGTGGTTTGGGGAACTTGATACCAGCTCGTTTCACTCCACCTGGAAAAGTTGGAAACAGATCAGCTCTGTGGGCAGTCGGTCACCTGTGGCCACAGGAGGAAGGTCCTGTAAAGATTGTGGACACCAAAGTGGCAAGTTTACCTGGTCAGTTTTGCTCCACAGTCACACATCAGTGCTGAGGAAATAATGCATGGAATCCATGATTCCCCGGGGAGGGGACAACCATTTGGAATCTAAAAGTCACCACAAGTCCTCAGTTTCAGTATGTTCACTGTAATGAACCATCATCACTATTTAATTCTGGAACATTTCCATCAGTCCCCTGTGCCCTTCCATTGGCTGATTCTTATCTATCTCCTTTAGTAGTGAACAACTGTCACTGTGAGTGTGACAGTCGTCAAGGCTTTTGGTGAGTCCTTCTAACTAATGGATGTTTGCACCTGAGGGTAGTCGGGGGGACGCCCTGAACTCTGCCATCCTTGGAAGTGGCAGTGGTCTTGTGCTTTACTGGGCTCCCTCCCTGTTTGTGGTTTTCAAATGGTATAAGCTCGTTTTCTATTTTGCATACTCTGTTGCCTTCATATGTTGCCCTTGTTTTCTCCTACTTTGTCTCTCCCTCTCTGTAGCATTTTGACAAATTTGTACAGGCATGTGAACACCACCAAAATTAAAGATCACCCCAAGAGTGCCTTTGTGACCTCCACCTTGGCCCCAAACAACTACTGATTTGTTTTCTGTCATTGTTATTTTGCCTCCATTAGAATGTCTAGCAAAAAGAGATTCTGCAGGTGTTTTTCAGGATCTTGAGATGAGATTATCCTAGAATATCTGGGTGGATGGTAAATCTAATCACTGTGTCCTTATAAGAAGCAGGTAAGGGCGATGGCTGGCTTAGTCAGTGGAGCATGTGATTCTTGATCTCCAGGTCCTGAGTTCAAGCCCCACCTTGTGTGTAGAGATTACTTTAGGAAAAAAAAAAAAAAGGAGGAGGCAGAGAGAGATGGGAGATTTGGATAGACGAGAAGGCAATGTGAATATGGAAAGAGAGATCAATATCTAGGAGCACCCAGGAGCTAAGCAAGGAAAGCCTGTAGACTTTAAGAATGGAAGAGGCAAGGAGTGGGTTCTCCCTGCAGCCTCCAGAAGCTTCCAGCCCCACTGACACTGTGATTTAGACACTTATGACTCATTTTGGACTCCAGAATTACAATAGAATAATTTTTTTTAAGATTTTATTTATTTATTTGACAAAGAGAGATCACAAGTAGGCAGAGAGGCAGGCAGAGAGGGGGGGAAGCAGGCTCCCTGCTGAGCAGAGAGTCCGATATGGGACTTGATCCCAGGACCCTGGGATCATGACCTGAACCCAAGGCAGAGGCTTTAACCCACTGAGCCACCCAGGTGCCTCTAGAATAAATTTTTAAAAACAAAGAATAAAAGAATAAAAACAGAGAATAAATTTGTGTTTTTTAAAGCCACTGTTCCTGATAATTCGTTACAGCAGCAAGAAGAAACTGATACAGTAGGCCTTTGTGAAAAGCTCCTTCATGTAACATAAAGCTCTTGAAATTCATCTGTGCTATTGAGCATAGTTTGATTGTTTCTTTTTAATGCTGAATGTATTCTATTGTATTGATAGAGCACAATATCTTTATCCATTCACTGGTTGATGGGCATTTGGGTTCTTTCCAGTTTGGGTGGCTATGAAAATCCCAGGGTCCTGGGATTGAGCCCTGCTTCAGGCTTCCTGATCAGCAGGGGAGCCTGCGTCTCCCTCTGCCTGTGCTCCCCCTGTCTGTGCTCTCTCTCTCTGGTAAATGAATAAATAAAATGTTCTTTTTAATTAAAAAAACCTGCTATGAATATTTGCATGCAAGTTTTTTTTGTCAACATGTTTTCATCTCTCTTGCTTAAATACCTAGGAGTACAATTGTTGGAGTGTATGATTATGTGTATCATTAACTTTATAAGACATGGCAAAACTTTTCCAAAGTGACCTCACCATTTTTCCAAAGTGGCTGCTCATCATTTGTTTTACAGATGAGCAAACAAGCTGGAGAAAGGGCAGAAACTTGCCCACGGTCACCAACTGAATTAGAGACATCAGCAGAACTAGAATCAAGGTCTACAGCTTCTCATCCCCAGCAGGGATCCTGAATGAGAGGCAGGCCTGCGGGCACATCTCCCCATCTCTAGCTGGCTGGCTGCTTCTGCCCCTTCCTACCTCTTCTCCCCTCATCCAGCGCCCCAGGACCTGGAAACCAGAGCATCTTTCAGTTCACTGCCGTCCCCATCCCAGGAGGTATGAACTACTGATGGGAGAGGCTTGGGGAATGGGCGTCACTAATAAGAACCCCTCCCCCCCTTTAGAATCTGAGGACACCTCCCTCTAGCAGTGACCTTTGTGCAGAATGTGAGGTAATTTTTGATGGTCTAGGGGCAGCGATCAAGTACTTCCAGGGCTTCATTACAAGCACTTTGTTTTTAACTTTGCTTCCAATCTAATTATGTCAATGAGAAAGCCTCCTTTGGTACTGATTTTTTTTTTTAAGTTTTTTTTTTTTTTAATAGTAGGAAACTTTTTTAAAAAAGATTTTATTTATTTATTTATTTGAGAGAGGGAGAGAGAGAGGATGAGAAAGAGAGAAAGAGAGCATGAGAGGAGAGAGGTCAGGGGAAGCAGCAGACTCCGAGGCCGATGAGGGACTTGATTCTGGGACTTCAGGATCATGACGTGAGCTGGAGGCAGTTGCTTAACCAACAGAGAGAGCCCCAAGATTTTTTTAAAAAATATTTTATTTATTTATTTGACAGACAGCAAGAGAGGGAATACAAGCAGGGGGAGTGGGAGAGGGAGAGAAGCAGGCTCCCTGCAGAGCAGGGAGCCCAATGCAGGGTTCCATCGGGATTGTGACCTGAGCTGAAGGCATATGGTTAACAACTGAGCCACCCAGGCACTCCGGTATGTCTTTACAACTAATTCTGTTCATCTCTTTTTAGTGAACAAAGATTCTGGTTAGAATTTAATGGCAGGGATTTGTTCCCATTAAGCTTATTTTTATTGTGACCTTCTATTTAAGAGGAAGCATGCAAGTTTCCTATTATAACCATATTATTATAACAGTCTTCTCAAAATACATTTATTACAGTTTTAAAAATGAGGCCATTCCAAGAAAATATTTAGTTTTTTAAAAGTGCACACAACTCTTGCATATATGGTCAAATATTCTACCAGGGGTGTCAAAACCATTTGGTAGGAAAGAGGCAGGCTTTCAACATACAGCTGGGAAAATGGGAGGTCCACATGCAAAAAAAAAAAAAAAAAAAAAAAAGAAAAAAGTAAAAGAAAAGAAAAGAAAAAAAAGAAAGGAAAAAAAGATGAAACTGGACTTAACGTGAAAATGATCTAGAAGCCTGGCTGGCTCAGTTAGTGTGACCCTTTCTTGGGGTCCTGAGTTCAAGCCCCACATTGGGTGTAGAAATTACCTAAAAAAAAAAAAAAAAAAATTTTTAAAGCAACAACACAAAGACCTAAACATTAAGTCTAAAACTGTAAAATTCTTAGAAGAAAACATGCAGGGAAAATCTTCATGACTTTGGATTTGGCAATGATTTCTAGGGTATGATGCCAAAGGCACAGGCAACGGAAGTAAACATAAATTGAACAATATAAAAATTAAATTTTCTGTGCATCAAAGGATACAATATATGAAGTGGTGGGTTATGGATTGCGGGAAAATATTCGCCAATCATATATCAGACTCGAGGGGCTACTTTATGGAATACGCAAAGAACACCCTACAACTCAATCACAAAATCAAAGTGAAAAAAATGGGCAAAAGATTTGACTAGATATTTCTCTAAATAAGATATACACGTGGCCAACAAGCACATGAAAAATACTCAACAACATTAATCATTAAGGAAATGCAAATCAAAACCACAATGAGATATCCCCTCACATTCAGCGTGGAGCCCCACGAATACAGGGACTCTCCAATCCCCTCATTGGCTTTTCCTCCAAGATGCTTCTCAAGCCTTGTCTTCAGTGCCTCCAGCGGCCCCGACCTCACTCCCAGTGGCAGGCACCCTGTTTCCTTTCCAACAAGCTCTCTTTTCTTTTCCTTCTTTCCTCCTTCCTTCCTTCCCTTTCTTTTTTAGATTTTATGTATCTATTTGACACAGAGTGAGAGAGCACAAGCAGGAGGAGCAGGTAGAGGCAGAAGGAGAAGCCGGCTCCCCGCTGAACAAGGAACCCCAGTCGGGGCTCACTCCCAGAACCCTGGGATCGTGACCCCAGCTGAAGGCAAAGTTTTAACCGACTGAGCCACCCAGGCGCCCCCAAGCTTTTTTTTTTTTTTTTTTTTCCTATGGAAAACTTCCTCTGTAACGATCCACCCATTGCATGTCCACCTCAAACCCCAGTTCCTGGAACAAAAAAGGACAGACGGACACAATCCCAACCCCTTGTACAAATTAGGCTTTTGTAGACACATAAATGGTCTCCTCTCCAAATTAAACAGCCTCCAGCTTTTCCCCTGCTCAGTGTATCAAAAAGGTGTAAAAGCCATCTTTCTCTGCATGCGGCTCCAGGTCAACACGTTGTGGAATGCGAGCCCACGGCTTCCAGTCCCGAGGAGTTCATGGCAAAGTCCATCTCAAAGCACCTCCTTTCCAAAAAGAATTGCCTAAACCACCGCCCCCCTCACCCCCTCACCCCGCAATAGTCCCGACCTTTGCCACCGATAATGGCAGTCGTTAAAAATAATAGCACATCAGCTTCCGAACTTTGGCGAGTGGCCAGAATTTAACTATAGTTTTGTTTCCATTTTGTTTATTTTTAGGATTATTTTTTGATCGATGGCCAGGGAAACTGATTTTTCGTTTTCTGCTAAGGCTTCAGTTTCCATTTAATTTCATACGTAGAAAAAAGTCCGACTCATTTGAAGAATAAGTTAAGTCTCGGTAACACGGGTCGTTTTTATCCGTGGACGCCTAAGATCGTCCGTGTAGACCCGGAGTGGCCAGCTTACCTCATAGGCCTTGGCTGGTTTCCAAGCCACGTGGCACGGAAATAGCAACTACATCAAGTCCTTCCAAATGTTTTTTCGGAAGTCAGGATGGCCGAGCGGTCTAAGGCGCTGCGTTCAGGTCGCAGTCTCCCCTGGAGGCGTGGGTTCGAATCCCACTTCTGACAACTCCAAACTTTTTCTCTTTTTTTCGTTGCAACCTTAGAGGAGATTGCGTATGTTTGACAACTCTAAGAATGGACCTGCGATATAGATCCGGGCTTTCTTTTTACAGTCTCAGGTAAAATAAATGTCATTACGAAGAAAGTGCTCGTCAAGAAGGGAATACTTGTTTTGTAAAGCGATTAAATAGAACTCTCCGAAGGTAAAGTATCACCTAGTAGATCTGTAACTGTTGGTGAAAAGCAAAACAGCTTTGTCAGGAGTGGGATTCGAACCCACGCCTCCAGGGGAGACTGCGACCTGAACGCAGCGCCTTAGACCGCTCGGCCATCCTGACTATTGCAACCCAGCTTTGCAAGCAAACCTCTTCGGAATAGCTCTAGTGTGCGCATGCGTAGCGAAGAGCCGCGTTGTGGGGAGGGCGGGGGCGGGCTTTGTTTCGCGCGGAGTGTTGGGAAGAACTAGAAAGACGCGCCCGCTCGAAGGGGCGGGGCGAAATGGGACTGGGACCGACCCAGCGAGGTGACTGACGGCAGAGGGCGCGCGCGGGGCGCTGGAGAATCGGGGACTCTGACTCGCAGGCATGCGTGCCTTCGACGGGCACAGTTTATGCAGGCGTGCATTCATTTACAATTCAAGTCGGCTTCGAGACTGGCGTATCTGCCACACTTCCTGTGCATTTCCTGCACGAAGCCGTCAAACCCGCCTTCCCGCGCCGGCTGGGAGATCTCTGCTTTCGCCCGCACCAGTTGAAATCCGGATTTCCCAAGGTCTGATAGCACGCATCTCGCGTTCTCCCTGCGCACGTTTGCCGAAACGGCACCTTCCCATTGTGTGTTACAGCCATTTATTCAGGTTCGCGGTCACACCGCGTCCCGCAGCGACACAGCGGGATACGCGCTGTGTTCCTGACCGTGTCCCTAGAGCCCGAACCGGGTTTGGCTCGAAGTAGGCGCGCAGGGAATGTCTGTGGATTAATCCTTCCCTCGCCTCCCCCTTCCTGGATTCTGTCATGCGGTGATTCACGTTTCCTCCCCGGCCACCGCCCCTCGTCCACACGCCCCGGCGCGGTGGGAAGCAGGTCCCGACCCCCGCAGCACCTTCCGCCGGGCGCCTCCATAACCCCAGACTTGGGCATGTCCTCGGTTCCGTCTAGGGACCAAAAGACTTATGCGCCCCGAGGGCCCCTTTCTCCCGGGGATTTCCGAGAGGGAAAAGGGCACTTCCACCCTCCCAGGATGTCATACGCCCCCGTTGACCCGCTCCCCCTCCCCCCAGTCCCCAGGCCCTGAAGACGAAGTTCCTAAAGGCGGGCAGGAAGGGGGGGAAGTAGGGGGGACAGGAGACAGAGGTTCTGTCGAGGCGGGGCCCCTGACTGGCTGTGTACCTTGGGTCTGAAAGGTGACTGAGGGTGACTTCTGTGAGCTGACCCTGGACCCTCGACCCTAGAGTCAGAGACAGGGGACAGACTCAGAGACTGTGAGTAGTGGAACAGGGGACAGACTCAGAGACTGTGAGTAGTGGAGTCACGCTTGTCCCGCAGTGCCCTCTGACTCACCAGAGACAGTGTCACAGAGCAGCCTCAGGCAGGGAACATTCCCTACCAACCCGAGCTCAGGACCCTTTCCAGGCCCTTAGGGCTTAGGATGCCAAGGGGTGGTCCGACTTCTCGGGTATGCAGAGGTCCTGATTCTTTAATGGCTGAGGAACCTCCCCATCCCCTTTCCTTTTCACAAATGCCCCCTCCTCACTGGGTGTCAGAATTTATTTCTTCGGGTTCAGCAAGGACCTCTTTTTTTTTTTTTTAAGGTTTTATTTATTTATTTGACAGAGAGAGATCACAAGTAGGCAGAGGGGCAGGCAGAGAGAGAGAGAGAGGAGGAAGCAGGCTCTCTGCTGAGCAGAGAGCCCGATGCCGGTCTCGATCCCAGGACCCTGGGATCATGACCTGAGCTGAAGGCTGAGGCTTTAACCCACTGAGCCACTCAGGCGCCCCCAGCAAGGACCTCTTTTGCGTCTTCTCCTGAAATACAAATTGCCCTGGACACTGGAAAGGGCATCCACAAACATTTAGGGAACACTTGCTATGTGCCACACACTCTTCTAGATGCTGTTAAGAAACAGAATTTCTGTCCTCATGATACATTCAAGCATGGGGTGAAGGGAAAGAGAGAAGACAGAGATGAATGGCAAAATGTCAAAGAAGGTCAGGTGCTGATACTTGCAAGACAGAGGATGTGTTAGGAAACTTGCAACCAGGTATCCTATAAGGTAGCCAGCAATCCTGCTGGGGCACCATTTCTGGCCATCTGATTTGATAGGGCTTTTCATGACTTCTACATACAAATGAATCTTGTCCATAGCGATGTAAGTGGATTTTGTTGCGGTGGAATGCAATTAATGAGTGCCTCCTGGATACTGACTATTTTCCCCATCTACTTATAAATTCATTTCATCCTTCCTGATTGCCAATATGCATGTGTCTTTAAAGATTTATTTATTAGAGTGAGGAGAAGGGATAGAGGGTGACAGAGATAATCCTAACCAGAGATCCCTCCAGCTCAGAGTCCTAGGCAGGGCTTGATCCCAGGATCCTGATATTATGACCTGATTTGAAATACAAAGTTGGAGGCTCAACTGACTGAGCCACCTGAGCACCCGATACATGTATCTTTGATTTCTCCTTAGAACAACTTGTAATGGGGCACCTGGGTGGCTCAGTGGGTTAAAGCCTCTGCTTGGGTCATGATCCTGGGGTCTTGAGGTGGAGCCCCGTGTTGGGCTCTCTGCTCTGCTTCCCCCTCTCTCTCTGTGCCTGCCTCTCTGCCTACTTGTGATCTCTGTCTGTCAAATAAATAAATAAAATTAAAAACAACAACAACAACAACAAGTTGTAACATCTTACTGGTTTCCTCAAAATTAATGAATTGCAAGAAATCTTTGACTTGTATTCATTGTATACTTTTATGAGAATCGTGATTTTACCCTAAAAAACAATCTCCTTTAACCATGATCAAGAAAGACTAGAAGCTCTCATAGGAAGCGTGGTAAGGGAGGGCCTCTCTGAGGAGGTGATGCTGAATTTGAAAGGGAGAGACTAGATCAAAGCTGGTGGCATTCTTCATGGAAGGCATAGCCAATGCAAAGGTCCTGAGGCAGGGAGGAGTGTGGTCTGTTGGAGGGACAGCAAGCTGGTGGGACAAGGGTAAGGATGGAAGAGGCTGAAGTTTATGTCTCTCAGGGCTGGGTTGCCAGGGAGGGGAATTTGGATTTTCTACTCTGTGTGATGGTGTTACTGGAGTGCTTTCAGCAGAGCAGTGATCCTAACTGGATCCTTTGAAAACGATCCCTTTGGCTGTTGTGTGAAGGGGGGGATGTGATAAGCCAAGAGAAAAATCAGAGCCCTGGGAAAGGCCATGAGAGATGAGGTGGCTAGACCAGGGTAGTGAAGACTGCAAAAGGTGGCTGAATTCAAGATTCAAGGTGTGTTCTGGTGGTAAAAAGAACTAGTCTTGCTGGCTGGCTGGTATGCTTGTTGGGGTGCAGATGTGGAGAGACGGGACAGAAAGTCACTAAGGCCATGGCGGGATCAGGTTACCAGATACAACTTTTCTTTAAGGCAAGTGCATCAGTCAGGCGCTGCTAGCTCCCCACTCCTGCCCCATTGCAGGAAGCTCAGACTCAGACAGTCTGAATGACTTGCCAGGGTCCTCTGGAAGCTCCAGAAGCCTCTGGAACAACCCCCACCCTGCCACGCCTTATACCACGAACCTTTCTGACTGTGTATCATTTTGGAGATGGAGTTCAAGTCAGCCCCTTTCTGCCTGCTGCCCTCGGGCCTGGCTGGGAGAAAGTGCTCACTGGAGGGGGATCAGTGCTGGAGCTCTGCTCAGCCCTGTCTTCCAGGTTTGAGTGGATGGTCAGCTGTCCTCCCTTCACACTTTTTTTTTTTTTTGTAAAGATTTTATTTATTTATTTGACAGAGAGAGAGATCACAAGTAGGCAAAGAGGGGGAAGCAGGCTCCCTGCAGAGCAGGGAGCAGACCCTGAGACCATGACCTGAGCCAAAGGCAGAGGCTTTAACCCATGGAGCCACCCAGGCACCCCCCTCCACACTTTTAAGGTTCCAGACTCCTGGCCTGGAGGAAGGCTTTTAGGATCCTATTCCAGCCTCAGGCCCCCAAGACCAAAAAATGGGAAAGGAGGAATCCTGTTTATCTCATTTTCCCTGCTTATCAGCAGCCTAGATATCAACAGTGGACAGTAGAGGGACAGGCCTCACCCAGTCCCCACTGTAGGCCTTTGTCCAACCTGAAAGAGGAAAGTCCCCTGAGCTCAGCCTGGGAAGTCCACCAGCATCTGGGGATGCCCCAGCCTGGCTCTTCCTGTGCTTGGCCCCAGTTAGTGTGGATGGAATTAGCGGCCAGTTGGCAAGCCGGTGCTCAGCCAGCCGAGGGGCCTGCAAGGGGGATCCTAGCATCCCTGTGACCTTGGCACACATCACCACCTCTGCCTGGGATAAGAGTGGCAGGAAACCGAGTTTTATGAATGCTTTTTTTACACCCATTCACTTGCTGTTCCTAACAGTACCACAACATAGGTTGTCACAGCTCCTCTTTCACAGAGAAGGACAATGAGGCTCAAAGAGGCCAAGTAACGTACCCAGATTTGCCCAGCAGATAACTAGAGCCTGATTTGTCTGGCTCAGTACCCCTTCTGGACTACTACTGGGGGCCTAGAACTGTGATAGGTGCTTTTCTTTACATTGTCTTCTTTAACAACAACAAAACCCAAATACCCTAATGAAGGTTGCCAAATGGCCAGTGAGACTTTGTGATGTTATTTTTACTCCTGTTTTTATTCTTGGAGGAGACTTAAAAGAAAGGGTAGGTTTTTCCCAGCAAACCAGGCCAAGCAGAATGACCAAGTATTTGTGTTGAGGCTCTGGTTTCCTTGGCAAAGGTTGGGGGACAGAAATCATCAGGCGCCACCAGCAAAGCCCTGCCAAGGCCCTGGTTTGGGCAGAGTGGGGAGCCCAGGGGTGAAGGGGATGATGCAGGCATGGATCACTGATGGGATGGGAACGGCTCGGTCCACCCAAGTCCAGCCTTGGCAGAGACAGAGGTAGATGGCCCAGTTTCCTGATTTTGAATGGGTCAGGTGGACAGTGGTGACCAGAATGGACCAAAGGCCAGGAGCTTACTTCCAAGTCCTCTGGATCACTTATCATGCCTCTAGAGCCTCTGGTCGCCCTACAAAGAGAACCCTAGGAATGGGGCAGACCCTGTAGCTCACCACTCTGATAAGCAAGGGGGCACAGAGCCTGTTTTAATCCGAGTGCATCAGCATGTGGCTTCTGAAACCACTCTGCTGTTTGCTAGCTGTGTGACCGTAGAGGAATTCCTTAGCTTCTCTGCTCCTTGCTTCCTCAGTTCCCTAGCTGTAAAATGGATTTAGGAATAGTGTCTGCCTCAAAGAGTTGTTGTAAAGATGAAAGAGTTAATGCACGCCGAGTAGGTAGAGTGCTGGCAGAGAATTATGCCTTAGCCTAGAAAAAATAAAGCCCTATGCCGTCTCTGGCCCATGGTGGATACTGTGGGGCAAGTTTTCAGCTATCAAACTGACTTTGCAGAAAGAGTGTCCATAGTGCCATCCCCTCGATCCCACAACCACAGCAGACCCCAACCAACTGCCCCATTAGAGCTAGCCTGGCTCACATCTCTAACCTCGCCTCCCATATCCTGCCCTCTACCCCCATCTGTTTCTCCAGTGCAAAAAGCCTGTTCCTTCCTGGGGCCATGGCACTGGTATTCCCTCTGTGGAGCCATTCCCCCCCACCCGCAGCTTATGTAGGACTGGTTCCTTTTATCGCTCCCCTATAGGCTCGGACGTCTCTGCTAAGTTGGCCCCTCGTCTTATCTCCCGTTCGCTCTGGCTGGCTTCCTCCTTGCAGGTGCGAAACCCCTGGGCTCATTGCTGGCTTCTTTGCTCATCGTGCCTCTCTCCTACTAGGCTCTGTGCTTGGTAAAGGCAGGAGTCTTGGCCATTTTGCTCACCAGTTCCTCCCAGCAGGTAGCTCAGTGCCTTTCACACAGCAGGAGCTGCCGTATTGCAGGAGTGGATGAACAGACGGATGGTTGGGTGGATGGACGGATGGACGAGTAAATCCCCTGGGTTTTCTGTCCTTCAAGGGTGGAATTCAGGAAGCCTCCCCAGGTGTGGCCCCCATGACCCCTTGTGTTCCCCTCTTTGTCTCTGACCCCCATGCTCAGCCCTTTGCATGGGTACATCAGCTCCTTGTGCCTGTCTGGTGCTCAGGCACCTCCAGGTCCCCTCACAGGCCCGATCTGCTCTGCTTCTTTCAGCTAAAAAGCTTTTGATTTCTGCTTGAGGCCTGTTTAGCCCAGGGCTTCCTCTCCAGCAGGCTGACTGTTTAGAGCAAGGGGACAGGGTGAGGCGCTGGCTGAGGGTTAGAACCCTGGCTGGTCTCCTGGCATACTCCCTCTGCCCACATCCGTGTGATGGAGTAGGCTTCTGCCCTACTAGTTGGTTAGCAGGCTGCGCTGCATGCCTACCACCACCGTGGCCCCCTCCTCACTCCTGACTCCCCAGAGTCCCCCAACGCCTGGCCTGCTGCCGCGCAAATACTATTGTCAGTCCTCATTGGCAGGTGCCACACTAGTCGTTAAATATTTTGAACGTATCCACAGGACTACATTATGGCTTTCCTGTTCTGCCTGATACCCCAGTACTCTTTGGGAGCCCCCTATGGATTCAGTCCAGTCCTGACTCTGGCTGCCTCCCCCTCCCATTGCTCATCCCTCCACCTCTCCACTCCAGTCTTCTGGTACCAACCTGGATCTAGCTGTGCCTGAAGCCATCCATCCCTGGTCTTTTCACATAAGACAATGTAATGCAAACTTCCACCACATGTAACCCAAATAAATACAACCTAGAGCTCTTCTGCCAACATGGAAGTCACAAGGGGGCTATTAAGGATTTGAAATGTGGCTGCAGTGAATTGAAATGGGTCAGAAACGTAATATACAAACAGGATTTCAAACAAAGTAGGACAATAAATGGAAACTACTTTATTATTAATTTATAATGCCAATGACATGTCAAAGAGGTCATATTTTGGCTAGATCATATTTTGGCTATGTTGCGTCAAATAAAAAATATTATTAGGATTGATTTCAGCTGTTTCTATTTCCTTTTTCAGCGTTGCTCCTAGGAAAATCTACTTATGTTTGTGGCTTGTGTTATCTTTCTATCAGACAGTGCTGGGCTCCTGGCTGATCAACAAAACATCGGGAAGCAGGAGATCAGAGCCTATCCAACGAAACTAGGCAGCACCCTGGGAAAAACTCCAACAATGCCAGAGAAGGAAGGCAAAAAAGGACAGTTCTGATCTACAGGGATGGAGAGGAAAGGCATCGCAGGTAGGGGGCACCTCGTGAGCAAAGGCCTGGGAGTGGGACTCAGACAAGATGGGTCTGAGAACCAAAGGTGGCATAGAGGAGACTCGAGGGTTAAGATGGGCCACTGATTCCTCCAGGGAAGCTGGGGGAAGGAGGAGTTCTTGGGGATGGTGTGGGACAAAGGGATAAGTATTTTACTTGCCCTTCAGCCTCCATACATTTTCTGTATGTATCACGAGGACCCAGGGCTGGGGTAACCATCTCCCTAGCTGTGTAGAATCGGTTCGGGTCCCCGAAATGCTGGAACCCAGAATTGCAGGCTATGTCCGATGCCCACGCCCATCAAAATGGGGCTTCTGAGGCGGGAAAGAAGAGCCCCAATTCTGGGCACAGACAGGAATCAGCAGCTACAGGCCTTTCCCACCAGTGTGGAGCCAGTCAGAGCTCTCACGTTTCCTCCAGAAATTCTTTCATCTTCAAATAGCTGCGGATTTTCCTCTGAACTTTTGTTATGCCTACCAGTTTCTGTTTTATCTAGGAAACAGAACACTGTTTTTTTTGTTTCTGTTTCCTGCAGTGCCTTTTTATGGCCACTGGGATCCAGATTCTAGGAGAAATACTCATGTCCTAGGGACCTCAACAGAGGGTAAGGATATGCCAGCAGGGGCCTGGGAGGTGACAGTGGACTCTTGGAGTCCCAGGAGTCCTTGCTGAGTCATACAAAATCAGGGTGCCCATGCCCCAGCCAGAGCCTCTCCGGGGTAGCAATGCTCCCCAAATTTACTACTTTTGCAGTGCAAAAGAAAGAAACCTTGAGGGGACACCTGAGTGGCTCTGCCTTTGGCTCGGGTCATGATCCCGGGGTCTCTGCTCAGTGGGGAGCCTGCATCCTCCTCTCTCTCTCTGCCTGCCTCTCTACCTACTTGCGATCTCTGTCAAATAATTAAATAAAATCTTAAAAAAAAAAGAAAGAAAGAAACCATGAAAATGACTTTTCACTCTAAAAAAAAAAGACCATTACTGACTCCTCTTATGTTCTCCAAAGGCTTCAGCAGATACAGGAGTGAGTGTCTTGGTTTATCAAGCTCCCCATAAAAATGAGGCAGAATCTGATGCAGTAGTTTTCTAGGTCACACAGCCTGAAAAAGATCCAGCTTCATTGCCTTCTCCTGGCCCTCAGCTCCCCACTGGCTGCCCCCTCCCCCAGGGAAGCTGCTCCCAGCCAAGTCAGGTTCCCCATCTGCACTAGAAGTGCAGCAGCCCCCCAGGATGGTGTGTGGTTCCCTGTAAGAGTGTGTGTGTGTGTGTGTGTGCGCGCGCGTGCGCGCCTGAACCTCAGACCACATATGCCCCCACCAGACCTCACACTCCCTGTGGGCAGGGCCTGCCTGGGCCCTTCATCCCCCACTGATCCCCAGCACCTGGCATCTTCTAGGCACCCTGGAAATATTTATTTATTTAAAAGATCTTATTTAT
This sequence comes from Mustela lutreola, assembly GCF_030435805.1. Taxonomy (NCBI): domain Eukaryota; kingdom Metazoa; phylum Chordata; class Mammalia; order Carnivora; family Mustelidae; genus Mustela; species Mustela lutreola. Next base: position 26,694,343 of record NC_081305.1, on the reverse strand, counting down.
TTAATTGAGAGAGAGAGATAGCGAGAGAGAGCATAAGCAGGGAGGAGAGGGAGAAGCAGGCTTCCCGCTAAGCAAGGAACCCCATGTGGGACATGATCCGAGGACCCCAGGATCATGACCCAAGCTGAAGGCAGATGCATAAGTGACTGAGCCACCAAGGTGCCCCTAGAAATAGTAATTGAGCAAATGAATGGGTAAATCCTACATTCAGAGTCTTTCCCGCCAGATATTCACCACACCCCCATTAAGGACCTCAGTCCCTATGTTCCAATCCCTGAGATGACATTTTAGAGGAGTCGATTCTTTCCTAAGGTCTGGCTGTGGGAGAGAAGACATTTCCTTTCTCTACCTAGTCAGTGCCCAGATCGAGTGGCCACTCTGTGCCAGCCCTAAGGGCCCCAGATAGGTGTGGGGGCAAGAGTGTGTGCTTCCATGAAGTGTCCCCAACGTGCCTGCTGTGTTAAGGAGGTACATTTATAGGGAGCCTCAAATTAGACCGAGCATGCAGCTCTCTATCCTCTGACAACTCTTGGGGGAAACTGAGGCAAGGGATTTGGAAACAGCAGCCGCTGGAGAAGACAAAGGTCACTGGGGTTGGGCTTCTACCTCCGGGCTCAGATTTGTCTTTCAGCCAGGGTCCCATTCAAGATATCTGTGCCCATAACCCATAGGAGGCGGGAGCCACGAACCATGTGGTTCTTCACCACAACTGCATGAGGCACCAAGGCTGTGGGGTGAGAACAGGAGCCACAGAATCTTGGCCAGAATGGGAAGGTCATAGAGGGATGGGTGCCCAGCTCTGGCTGCAGACAGGTGGCACCCACTGATGCAAGAGCTGACTTAGGAAACAAGTGGAATTCGATTGGGCAGAAGAAGGCAGGACCCCTGCAGACAGCTCGGTCAAGAGGAGATGTGGCCGCTCTAGGATGGGCTTGAAGACGGGGATGGGCCAGCACCTTAGTCTGTGGGTGTGTGCAAGTATGTGTCTCTGGGAGTGAGAGTGTGTGTGTGAGTGTGTTTAAGCACATCGCACACAGCTGATTAAGTGTGTGTGAGTATGCATGCTGGTTTAGAGATGGATGTGTGTCTTTGAGGGTGAGGGTACCCTGCTGGCCAGTGTGGGTATGGGGGGGCATTTTCGGTGGCTGGCTTAGTGGCTGTGTGTGTGTGTTGTATGCAGGCATGAGGATTTGCCTGTCTGTGTGGGACAGGGATGGAGCAACAAAGCACTCTGAACTTGGGATGGAGTCATTCAGGGCTTATACCTCTGACAGACTCTTGGGAGTTTGTAGACTTGAGGGCAGGAGAGTCAAGTTCAAGTCCCAACTTGGCCACTTCTCAGCTGTGTGGCATTAATAGTTTCTTTTTTTCAAAATTCCATGTTCTCATCTATAGGATGGGATGGATCATTACCCTTACTGCCTCCTGGGGCTAACTGACAGACAGCTTTGGGAGGATGCCAAGAAACCGGGCCCCTCAGTTCACTCTGGGGAGAAAGGATGAGAAAGGAGTTCCCATTCTCGGTGGTGTTGGAATTTCTAACCATGAGCATGTATTCCTTTTATCATAAAAAAGATGTTAGAAAAAGGCATTTGTGCTCTGGAAACCCTCACTGCCTTTCTCTGCGTAACGGGGGAAATGCTTGTGGTTTTGAGGACAGATGACTCAGGTGGCCAAGCAGGGCATAAAGTTCTTTTTTTTTTTTTTTACTGGGGGACAGGCCCTGAGGGTGGGCAGGCTCTTCTGGGTGGCTTCCCTCTCCCCAGGAGTCAGCTGGGGATGTCAGCCTCTAACTTAGGGTAGACAGGGAAGCTGCTTCCAGGAGGCCCTCTGGCTTGCCTTCCTGGCCAAGGAGAATTGGGACCAACCCCAGTCACCCGCTAGAACAGGTCCTACAGAGATGCAAGGGGTTACATGAAATGGAAACTGTTCACATGCTTATTTTTCCTTTCTTTTCCTTCCTTTTATTGTTGTTTTTGTTTTTAGTCATCTGGCACCCTCCCCAACACACCAATGAATCACAAAAAAGCTATTATCAGAGATTAACTCTGGTCAGGGAGAGAGCTTTCACTTTCCTTTTTGTGCCTTTCTTAATAAGGATTGAATTTTCCAAGTGTGTATGTTTTTTCTTTCTGTCTCTGACTCCTCTTCCTGCAAACACCAGGAAGTCTCTGGCCAGAGATTCCTGCCCTTTGAGGGTTTTCTTCTTTGAATCCCAGTGTGTTAAAAGGAAATTAAAACCTTAGTCACTCTTATATCATTTAAAAAATACAAAAATGCTGAATTTCAATACTTTACACATTTTTACATTATATAGATATTTAAAAATTTTAGCAGGCGCTACACATACGTAATGTAAGAATTTGAAAAACTCCAACATCCTTTCCTGATTAAAAAGAAAAAAAACAAAACAACTCAACAAACTAAGAATAGAAGGGAACTTCCTCAACTTGATAAAGGGCATCTTGAAAAACCCACAGCCAACACCATACTTAATAGCAAAACACTAGATGCCTTCTCCCTCTGATCAGAAATGAGACAAGGATTTCTGCTCTGCTCTCCTTTAGTCAACATTTTGTTGGAGGTTATAGCCAGGAAATAAGTAAAAAAGAGAAGTAAAAGGCATCCAGACTGGAAAGGAAGAAGTAAATTGTCCCTACTTGTAGATGACATGATTTTATTTTAATTTTTTATTGAGGACATGGTTTTATACACAGAATAGTTTCAGGGAATTAGCAACAAACAAACAAACAACCCTCACTAGAAACCCCACTAGAAACAAACGTAGTGCTATAAGGTTGAGGAAAGGTCGATATATAACGACCAACTATATTCCCGTATACCACTCACGAGCAAGCCAATAATAAAAATGAGGAAAACAATTCCTTTTAGAACAGTATCCAAAATAATAAGATACTTTGTAATAAATTTAACAAATGCAGTGAGAAAAAGTTTTGCACAGTGACAATTTTAAGTTGTTGCCAAGAGAAATTAAAGAGATCTAAATAAACAGACAGACATTCCATGTCTCTGGATTGGAAGATTCATTTTCTTCTTTTCCTCCATTCTTCTTTTCTTGTGGGGGGAGGAACAGAGGGGGAAAGACTCCACACCCAGCAGGGTGCCCAGCTCCGCTCCATCTCACAAACCTGAGATCGTGACCTGAGCCAAAAACGAGTCAGAAGCTTACCTATCTGAGCCACCCAAATACCCCTGGGAGACTCATTTTCTTTTTTCTTTTCTTTCCTCTGCACCCCCCCCCCGACCTTGAACTTTTAGGAGAAAATCTCTGTGACCTTGGGTTAGGTAAAGGTTTCTTAGATATGACAGCAAAAGAACAATGCATAAAATTAAAAAATTAACAAAGTGATTTCATCAAAATTTACAACTTTATGAGTCTCACCGTTAAGGAAATCTAATCACTAGGGGTGCCTGGGTGGCTCAGTTATTAAGCGTCTGCCTTCTGCTCCTGTCATGATCCCAGGGTCCTGGAATCAAGCCCCGCATGGGGCTCTCTGCTCAGGGGGAAGCCTGCTTCTCCTTCTCCCACTCCCCCTACCTGTGTTCCCTCTCTTGCGATGCCTCTTTTGGTCAAATAAATAAGTAAAATCTTGAAAAAATTAAAAAAGAAAATCTAATCACTAAAAGTGAATATTCCTAAATTATGCATGTGATTAAAGACACAGAGAACACTTTGTAAAACGCTCACTACTCAGAAAGAAGACAAATAATCCAATTCAAAAATAGGCAAAATTGGGGTGTCTGGCTGGCTGAGTTGGTGGAGCATGCAGCTCTTGATCTTGGAGTTGTGGGCTTGAGTCCCATGCTGGGTGTAGAGATTACTTAAAAGTAAACTCTATGGGGGAAAATAAGCGAATAGATATTGCCCTAAGAAGCTGTATAAACATCCAGGAAGCATATGATAAGGTGTTCAACATCTTTAGTCATTAGTGAGATATAAACCACAATGAAATACCAATTCATACCACAAGAATTACTACAATAAAAAAGGATAATACTAAGTATTAACAAGGATGAACCTAGAATCCTCATAAACTGATGATGGAAATGCAAAATGGTACATCCTATTTGGAGAAGTTTGGCAAGTTTCCTAAGAAGTCAAATATAAGTTTTCTATATAACCATAGGAATATTTATCAAAGAGAAATAAAAACATAGGTCTACACAGAGACTTACATATAAATGTTTAGAGCGGCATTATTCATGATAGCCAAAGAGTGGATTCATAATAGCCAAACGTCCGTGGATGGATGAATGAATAAACAAAATGTAGGACATACATACAAACGGAATACTGTAATTCAGCCACAAAAAAGGCAAGAAGTATGGATGCATGCTCAAACCTGGATGAATGTCAAAAACACTACGCTGACTGAAAATCGACAAAAACAAAGGGCCACATATTGGATGATTCCATGTCTATGAATTTTCCAAAAAAAGGACAAAACCGTAGAGACAGTAATTAGTTTAGTAGTTGTCTGGGGTTGAAGAAAGAGAAAGGGATGTGATGGCAAATCAGCGTGAGGGCTCTTTCTAATGGAATGTTCTAAAATGTAATTGTGGTCATGGTTGCGCAACTCCTCACATTTACTAAAAACCATTGCATTGTACACTTCGGAGAACAAAACAACAATGATAACAAAAGAATGTACAATTTATTTATCCATTGTACTGTTGATAAACATTTGGGTAGTTTCCAGTTTGGAACAATTATAATTCTGCGAATGTGGACATTCTTGTATATGTCACTTGGTAGACATATGTACACATTTCTCTTGGGCATGTATCTAACAGTAGAATTCTGGATCACAGGGTATGACTACACTCACCTTTAGTAACTACTGCTGAGGAATTCTCCCTAGTTTTCTCCAAGTTACTCTCCATCAGCAGTGGATGAACTTACTCATTACTCTACATCCTTGCTGACAACTAGGATTGTCTGTCATTTTCTTGTCGGTCATTTTGATGGGTTTGTAGTGGGTACCTCATTCTGGTTTTAATCTGCATATCCCTGGTGACTAATAAAATTGAAAGTCATTTCAAATTTTCTTTGATTGTGTTTCTGACCACTTGGAAATCCTCCTTGGGAAATTCTGGTTCAAGCATTACTGCCCTTTTTCCCCTCCTTAAGTAGTCTGTCATTTTCTTATTGGTTTTCAGAGGAGTTCTTTATATATTCTAGATAAAAACTTTAAATCCCACTTTTTGGCTTTTCACCATTTTAACAGCGTTTTCTGGTGAACACAAATTTTAGTTTTAGTGTAGTCTAACTACTCAGGTTTTTTCCCTTTATGGTTTGTACTTTTTTTTTTTTTAATATTTATTTATTTATTTAAGATTTATTTCAGGTAGAGCAAGAGAGAGAGAGAGAATGAGACCTCACGCACAAGCAGGGGAAGCAGTAGGCAGAGGGAGAAGCAGTCTCTCCATTGAGCAGGCAGCCTGATGTAGGGCTTCATCCCAGGACCCTGGCATCATGACCTGAGCTGAAGGCAGACTGAGCCACTCAGCTGTCCCTATGGTTAATACTTTTTAATATCCCCAGTCAAGAGGTTGTCTCCTAGTTCAAGACCATGGAGATATTACCTGTTTTCTTCTAAAATACTTTAGATCAACAATCAATCTGAAATTGACTTTACATATGGTTTGAGGCAGGGGATCCATATTTTTTTTCCCCATTTGGATCATTGATTGATACAATACTTTTTTTTTTTTTTTTTTTTAAGCACAACAGTTTTGTTTGTTTGTTTTTTATTTGGCAGACAGAGATCACAAGTAGGCAGAGAGAGAGGGGGAAGCAGACTCCCTGCTGAGGAGAGAGACTTGATCCCAGGCCCCTGGAATCACAACCTGAGCCAAAGGCAGAGGCTTTAACCCACTGAGCCACCCAGGTGCTCCAAAGCTTAACAGTTTTAAAATAAGTCTTGACTCTGATGGGTAAGTCCTCCAGGTTGGTTTTTCTTCCTCAAATTGCTTTGGTCATTTTAGGTCTTCTGCCTCTCCATATAAATTTTAGAGTCTTTTCTTTTTTAATTTATTTATTTGATAAACAGAGATTACAAGTAGTCAGAGAGGCAGGCAGATAGTGAGGAGGAAGCAGGTTCCCTGCTGAGCAGAGAGCCCGATGCAGGGCTCGATCCTAGAACCCTGACACCATGACCTGAGGCAGAGGCTTTAACCCACTGAGCCACCCAGGTGCCCCAAATTTTAGAGTCTTAATGTAGTAAAAACCATCTTGTGATTTTTGACTGGAATTACATTAAATCTATAGACCAATGTGAAGAAGTCAGAAGTAGACTTCTTTACAATTTTGAACTTCCAGTCCGTGATCATGGTATATTTCTCCATTCATTTAGCTTTTCTTTAATTTTATTTTCAAAAACATTCAGTGTGGGGCGACTGGGTGGCTCAGTCTTGTTGGGCTTCTGACTTTTGATTTTGGCTTAGGTCATGACCTCAGGGTTGTGAGATTGGGCCTTGTGTTGGGTTCTGCTCTCAGCAGGAGACTGCTAGAAATTCTCTCTCCCTCTGTGCCCCCTCCTCCAGTAAATAAATAAATAAATAAATCCTAAAAGGAAACAAAACGTTTGGTGGTTTTCAGCATTGAGGTCTTGCATAACTTTGATTAGATTTATTTCTAAGTTTTGGGGGAGGGTATGTGTTATGGTGAGTGCTGTGAATTGTGTAAGACTGATGAATCACAGACCTCTATCCATGAAGCAAATAATACGTTATATGTTAATTTAAAACTTTTTATTTCTAGGGGCGCCTGGGTGGCTCAGTGGGATAAGCCTCTGCCTTCGGCTCAGGTCATGATCCCAGTGTCGAGCCCCATGTCGGGCTCTCTGCTCAGCAGGGAGCCTGCTTCCTCCCTCTCTCTCTGCCTGCTTCTGATCTGTCTGTCAAAATAATAAATAAAATCCTTTTTCAAAAAAAAACTTTTTATTTCTAAGTTTTTAAAAAGACAGATGTAGGGAAAGCTCTTCTCTGGAAGGAGGTGTGTTGAGGTGTTAGCTCTGTCCCCATACCCCACTGTGCCTCTGACATGAAGAGAGTGGCACGGAAACCAAGGCCTCCTGAGGGAAGGCTGGGAGTAGGGCCCATGCGCCATGAGGGATGTGAGGTGGTGAGAGCCACGGCTGACCTAGGGAGACTGCAGTAGCTCCAGAGAAAGATCCAGACCCAGGGAGAAGCTAAGTCACCAAGATGGCAGAGCATCTGGCGTAGGAAGCTGAAGGTTGCGTTCCTGAGGGCAGGGGACCCCCCCCCCCAACAATGGGATCGTTGGGGCAGTCCCTTTCGTCTCCTTAAGTACTGTTTCCTGTGTGTCCTTAAGGCATGTCCCCGTCCCAGAAGTCATGAGCACATCCTGTTCCTCAAAGCTGCCACGGGGTCTGATGGAGATCTTCCAATGACCCTGGAGTCAACTGGAGAAGGGGGCTGCCTCTTTCGGCTCCAAACCGCCACGCTGGTCAAGGTGGGGTGGTGACTGGAGACCCTCTGCTGTCCCCAGACCAGGGGAGGGGACTGAGCTGCTCAAGGGTGCCCTGGTGCCCCTCTGCCCTTGCCCATTCTTCCCCACCCCAGATGTTTGTGGGAATTCTATGTCTCTGCCTGGGAGGTCCAGGCAAATTCTTTCTGTGTTACAGATGGTCGTAAGTCTGTGACTTCCTCCAACTGACCTGTCCTGCAAGCGTCTTCCGGAGCCCTTAGGCAAGAGAGCCACTGCATGCCTTGGGGTGGTGGCGTCTCTCTGCTCCATCCATTCCTATATCCCCACCTTCCTTAGAGAATCTCTTCTGTCTTGTCCTTAACCCCTGAGGTGGGACCCCAATCCTGCAGCCGGGGTTTTCCAGAAGCTCCACTAGCCCTATTCCCAGCATCTCCCCCTCTCCACGGCCCCCTTCAGGGTTCTTGAACAATGGGCGAGAGTTGGGGAAGGTCTCATGGAGCCCCAAAGGAGCAAGATAGAGGCGAGCTCAGAGGAAAGAGCACTGGACTTCACGGATATCGTCCCTGTGAAAGTAGCAGGTGATAACTCAGCCTGGCTCTCTGTTATGTGGATTGACTTACTTAATCTTCACAGAACTCCTTTGGGGTGGGTACTCTTGTTTTCCCTGTTTTGCAGAGAAGGAAATAGGCACCAACGGGTTAGGCTGCTTGCCAAGGTCCACAGCTGTAAGTGATAGAGCCAGGATCCAAACCCAAGTGGTTTGACTCCAGAATGTGGGCTCTCGACTCGTATAATCTGCTGCTTCGTCCAGCCCTTGGGACCTCTGAGCTCTTGGTCATGCTGTTCTCTCCTACTGGAATGCCTTTCCTCCCTCCTCCACCTCCCAAAATGCACCCCTCCAGACCTAGCTCAGTGCTTCCCCTCGAGCCAGGCAGAGCTCCAGGCATCCTCCTCAAAACGACCAGGCTGCCCCTTCTTTCCACTGTGGCGTGGACACGCCATGTTGGCTTTGCCCAGTTATGACATCGCTCCACAGCGAGCCATGAACATTTCCAGGCAGGCCCTGGGCTCTGTCCACTGTGGTGTCCCAGCCTCCAGCACGTAGCAGCAGACCCATCCAAGAGCTGTTCAGTGTCCCAGATGAGGCTCGCCTCAGCTTCTGCCTTTCTGGCTCCTGTGGGATTTTGGATAAGTCCGTGGGACTTGGGATAAATCACTCCTCCTCTCTCACCTCAGAACCATCTCCGTGGTTCCCAGGACTGAGCTTTTTTCTCTAATTGTTCCTCAGCTCCTGAAAGCCCCATCTCTCCCTGCCAGGGAAATCACCTGAGGACTTTCCCTCCACAGACCATTCTCTGGGAGAGAGATGGGAGCTGCTCGTTGGGCCAGTCCTGACGTTCTGGGACTTGGAATGTCCTGGAGGAATGTCTGAGTCACCTTCCTGTCTGAGGAAAGCATTTGGCTGCTCTCCCTGGGGTGATGAAGGGCCAGGAAAGGTCCTAAGTCCTCTGTCCAAGTTCTACTCTTCTTGCCCAGGCCTCAGCTGGAGGGTCATCTAGTAACAGCAACTTACTGATAAATTGCTACGAAGTAGGGGCACCTGGATGGCTCGGTTGGGCAGGCATCTGACTCTCGGTTTCAGCACAGGTTGTGATCTCAGGGTTGTGAGACTGAGCTTCGGGTTGTGCTCCTCGCTCAGTGGGGAGTCTGCTTGAGTTTCTCTCCCTCTGCCTCCCAACCACTCACACACTCTCTCTAGCACTAAAATAAATAAATATTTTAAAAAATAATAATTGTAAATAATAATAATAATTATTATTATGAAGTATTGTATACTACCTCTTCCCGACCCATTCCCAGCTCTGCGCATTTCCGAGCCAGAGAAGCTTGGCAGCAGGACAGTTAGGACCATAGGTTGGGGTCGGGTCACAGCTCCAGCTTCAGGGCTGCTATTCCTTCCCCTCTCCAAGCCTCAGTTTCCCCATCTGTAAAATGGGACAAGAGGGCCTTTCCTCCTGGATCGCTGTGAAGAACCTACGTGTAAGCCACACAATGCCTGACCCGTAGCTACTGCTCCGAACCTGGCTTCGACCATTGCAGAGATGAGATCTGCGAGCAGCTTTGGTGCAAAGAGTAGGTGTTCTATTTTTTCTTTTAAAGATTTTATTTAGAGAGTGAGAGTGGGAGTGGGGGTGGGGGTGAGGAGGGATAGGGGGAGAGGGCATCACGAGCAGACTTCTCACTGAGCGTGGAGCCCCACACGGGGCTCAATCTCATGATCCTGAGATCATGACCCTAGCGGATATCAGGAATCAGACACCCAACTGACTGAGCCACCCACCCAGGCTCCCCAAACAGGAGGTGTTCTCTTCACCTCCACGTCGGCAACATTGAGCACATGATAAATATCCAAAAGACCTCAGGAAATGTTCCACTTTTAGCCCTACCTCAGTGGCTGTGTGTCTTTGGGCAATCTGCTTTCCCTCTCTGGGCTGGCCCTCTTTGGGGGGTGGATGTGAAGTTGTCTCAGCTGACACTTTAAAATTGAGGCCCAAGCAAGTGGTGGGTCACTGGAGTCATTCTGCAGTTGGCAGAGCTGACCTGGTCTGATTTCTGTCCCTAACCGTAACCAGCTATGTGACAGAGAGAAGTTCTTTGACCTCTTGAAAACTCTGTTTCTTTATCTATCAAGTGTGTCCAGATTCTCCCTTTTTCTCAGTGTTGTTCTACAACTCCAGCCCATGAGGAATCCTTGGCGTAGACCCAGGACATTCTAAGTGCTCAGTTAATTAAAGATTATTTAAGAGAGGGGAAGTGGGGGCAGAGGGAGGGTGGTTGTAAATCATGTGTGTGGGAGCCCTGAAGAGCAACAAACTCCAGCTGGTGAGGCGGAGAGAGGGGCTCCTTGGAGAAGATTGGCCCGAAGGCCCAGAAAGGGAAGGTGACCTGCTCCGTGCCACACCGCTGTTGCGGCAGAGCTGAAAGGGCCTCCACGGATTTGGCCCCAGTTTGGGCTGGGAGGTAGCAGTCTATGAGGGGGGCAGGCACTGGCTCTCAGATGACCCCCCGGGAAGGGGGATGCCGTTTTCCAGTTTGTATTGGGAAGGTCTGATTTCCTCTCCTCCTTCTGAGAAGCCAAAGGCTCCCAAAACAAACAAATAAAGATTGGTTTGTTTTATTTTATTCAGTGACTGATTGGTTTTACATAATATGTTTCAGCAGGGGCAGTTTTTCCCTGCTGATTTCACCCTCTCTGTTGAGGAAAGGGCTTCAGAACAGGAGGCAAGAGGGTTCTAGATGTCTCTGGGACTCAGTTTCCCCTTTTGTGAAATGACCTGATTCTACAGGTATGCATGTAGTCTTGCAAACCATGTACTCTTGGGCATCTGTCTGGCTCAGTCGGTGGAGCCTGTGACTCTTAATCTCAGAGTTATGGGTTTAAGCCTCACCCTGGTTGTAGAAATTACTCAAGAGAGGGAGACAAACCGTAAGACTCTTAACTCTAGGAAACAAACTGAAGGTTGCTGGAGGGGGTTGCTGGGGGCGGGGGTGGAGAGATGAGGTAATTGGGTGGCAGGCATGAAGGAGGGCCCTTGATGTAATAATGAGCACTGAGGGGGTGCCTGGGTGGCTCAGTAGGTTAAAGCCTCTGCCTTCTGCTCAGGTCATGATCCCAGGGTCCTGGGATGGAGCCCTGCATTGGGCTCTCTGCTCAGCGGGGAGCCTGTTTCCTCCTCTCTCTCTGCCTGCCTCTCTGCCTACCTGTGATCTCTGTCTGTCAAGTAAATAAAATCTTTAAAAAAGAAATAATGAGCACCGAGTGTTATATGCAACTGATGGATCACTGACCTCTACCTCGGAAACTAATAATGCACTATATGTTAATTAATTGAATTTCAATAAAAAATGTGATACACAAAGTAAAATCTTTGAAAACAAAAATAAAACAACCATGTACTTTTGCAAGCCACTGATTATATTGTACAATGGGGGGGTATAGAAGGAACAGAACAGTGTGCAGAGAAGACTGCAGCATTAGGAGGGGTGAGGGGAGGGAGCTGTATACATCCGGTTGCAGAAGCAGAAAATACTCCTCAGGGCTCCATGAGGAATCAGTAACAGGGCTTGCCTCTGGGGAAAAAATACCAGTCTGGAATGGAGAAATATTCACTGTTTATTCACTTGTACTTTTTGTTTTTTTTTAAGTAGGCTCCCTTTTGGGGTGCCTGGGTGGCTCAGTGGGTTAAGCCTCTGCCTTGGTCTCAGGTCATGATCTCAGGGTCCTGGGGTCAAACCCCAAATGGATCTCTCTCTCTCTGTGTCAAATAAAATAAATAAAATCTTTTAAAAAAATTTCTTTTAGGGGCACCTGGGTGGCTCAGTGGGTTAAAGCCTCTGCCTTCAGCTCTCTGCTCAGCAGGGAGCCTGCTTCCCCTCCTCTCTCTCTGCTTGCCTCTCTGCCTACTTGTGATCTTTCTCTGTGTGTGTGTGTGTGTCTGTCTGCCAAATAAATAAATAAAACCTTTTAAAAAGTTTTTTTTAATTAAAAAATAATAAATAAATAAGGTAGGCTCCACACCAGGAGCCCAATGTGTGGCCTGAACCCAGGATCCCAGGACCGTAAGATCAAGACCTGAGCTGAGATCAAGAGTCGGACGCTTAACCGACTGAGCCACCCACTATTCTTTTGTATCTTTTAAAATAAAATTGTCCACTTTGGCTGTGCCATTCCCCTGGCCTCCCTGTTCCATTTCTGGCTGTTCTGTTGGTCTGCTGCTTTTCCCAGCCAGATCACCCAGAATAATCTCTTTAATGTCTGGCCGTCTGATTAATAAGCTTAATCCCCTCCCCTCACATGGAGTGGCTTCTTCCCAGGTTCCAGAGACTAGGACATGAGCATTTCTGGGAGGCCATGAATCTGTCTACTGTATATGACTTTGATCAATTTCCAGTTTTTTGTTTTTGTTTTTGTTTTTTTTAATTAACATATGATGTATTATTTGCCCCAGGGGCACAGGTGTGTGAATCATCAGTCTTACACAATTCACAGCACTCCCATACCTCCCCAGTGTTCATCATCCAGACACCCCAATCTTCCATCCTGCTCCCCTCCAGCAACCCTCAGTTTGCTTCCTGAGATTAAGAGTCTCTTATGGTTTGTCTCCCTCTCTGGTTTCGCCTTGTTTCACTTTTCCCTCCCTCCCTCTATGATTTTCTGTCTTGTTTCCTAATTTCCTCTTATCAGTGAGATCATGTGATAATTGTCTTTCTCCGACTGACTTAATTCGCTCAGCATAATACCCTCTAGTCCATTCACTTTGTTGCAAACGACAAGATTTCGGGTTTTGTTTTTTTTGGGGTTTTTTTGATGGCTGGATAAATATTCCAATATATATATATATATACCACATTTCCTTTATCCATTCATCTGCTGATGGACATCTAGGTTCTTCCATAGTTTGGCTATTGTGGACATTGCTGCTATAAACATTCGGGTGCCCATGTCCCTTCAGATCACTACATTTGTATCTTTGGGGTAAATACCCAGTAGTCTGATTGCTGGGTCATAGGATAGCTCTATTTTCAACTTTCTGAGGAACCTCCACACTGTTTTCCAGAGTGGCCACACCAGCTTACATTCCCCAGTTTGCAGTTTTTGATTGGTTCTTTCTGACTACCTTGCACTGTTTTATCATTGTTCTTTGGTGGGGAGTGTTTTCAGAGTTTGTCAGTCATTCCAGAAATCCCAGCCGTGAATGGTAAATTCTTACAATGAAATACAGTCTAGGCATAAGGACAAATGCACTGAAGGGAAAAGGAGCCACGTAGCTGAATCTCACAAACACCGCGTGGAGGAAAGAAGGCGCCTACGAAAGAATGCTTTCTGCCTGGTGCAGATGGACAAAACACTGGTCTTGGCAGAGGTGCTGGGAAGGTGGCTTCCCTTGAGAGGCTCGTGGTTGGAAGAGGTCGTGAGGGGGTTTCTGAGTGCTGATAATCTTCTATTTTTTACTTTTTGTTTTCAAGTTTCTAGACATCTTGCAAAAACAGTATGACAAATTCCTGTATTCCCATCACCCGGAGTCATTGTTAACATTTTGCTACCTTTCTTTTTTAAATCCTTCTCTCTTTCCAGATAAGGCATCCTGGCCCATGGGGCAGAGACAGCATCCCTGGTACAACCACTTTCTGGAGCTCAGGAGACAAGATGCAGGGAGAGCATCTTTTTCCTTCGTGGGTGGTCTTGGAGGATGCTTCTCGAGAGATACGGACCTCAGTCATCCTCCTACCTGAAAGCTCCTGGGCATTCCAGGTACTCTTAGTCCTCTCTTCCCACCCACATCGCTGAGCATCAGGGCAAATAAGTGACAAGCAAGTGAGGGTTAGGCACCATCATGGAAAAAACCTTGAACTTGGAGATGTACCTCCATGGGTTTTCTCCTCTCCTCCTTCCACATCATTCCTCACCCTCTTCTGCCTCCCTCCTTGGAGGGTGTCATGTCCCCTCATAGTTCCAGCCACCACCTCTTGACTTGGGATTGCTTACTGGGATTTCCCAGGACCAGGCATATAATCCCTCCAGCTCAGACTTTTCCCATCTGTGAAATAAGCAATGGCCGTTATGCTCTTTCAACCCCAAAAGGGCTATGGTGAGGACCGTTGGAAGCAGAGAATGAACAAGTCTTTGGTTCTCAAACAATTTGGTGGTGCAAGCGTTACTCATCCCCATTTCACAGAACTGGAGCCTGAGCCCGAGGAGTATGAGGCTTTTAGCCCAGCTCTCACTGCCAGTTGGTGCTGGAGCCGAGCCAGAGTGGGGATCTCTGAAACTTTAGGGGATAGCCACAGGAGACACATTCTAAAGCTTTTAGGTGCCTCTTATTTTATGGAGCAGTGAAAAGTCAGATTGGAAATGCAAAAACATAGCAAATGGCTGAAGGGATGGATGGCATGTGTGGGACTGTTTGCTTTTCTAAGAGGAAAAGAAAGCACTGATGGTTTGGCAATAGGGCTTGCTCTCTGATGGCAGGCCAGAGCTAGCTCTTCATTCAGAATAAGGTACTGGAGGATAAACCATCTTCTCCTCATCTGGCCACTGCTTCTTGGAGGACTTTCATGTTTCATCATTTACAAAGACTGGTAAACAACTCTTCATCAAACCCGTTTCCTCTTCTTGGGCACCCGGCCAGATTATGGCTCCCGCTTCCCTTGGCAGTCAGGTGAAGCCACGTGTCTAGATTCTGGTCGGCGGGTTATCTGCAGGAGATGGGAGATCAAGGCACTGTTTTCTTACGATAGGAGAAACAGCAGTATAATATATGCAGATGAGATGCTACAGTCCAGGGGGGAAATTGATGCTGCCGGGAAGACGTGGGAGAATGAGAATGCCCTTGAGTCGGAGAGGTCAGGAGCAAGGGAGATGCACTTCTGTGGGCAGATACTGCAGCTGTGGGTGGGCGTTTTTCTGATAACTTCTCTTCTCTTGGGAAAATCGGAAATAAGGGTCATCAGTTGAGAGTCTGGATCAGGGAGGAAGGGTTGAAAGTTTAAGAGGAGGAAAGAGAGGATGGAATAGTCTGGAGGAAGGGGAGGGTGAACGAGCCAAGGAGACGTAATAGGACTTTTGGGCAGCACCTAGGGACCGTGGGAGACTGGTGATCTTGAATGGACAGTTGGTGTGACTTGGTACTTCTCTCCAGCCATGTCTGGCTGCACGGGTTCAGGTGCACTGAGTGGAGTGTTGGGTTTCACTCTGGTCATGGTTGTGCCAGGAGGTAGCAAGAAGAATGGGAGTGGAAGTTAGTTGGTCAAGAGAGTTGAGGGCATAGGCAGACAATGCTTGTAATGAAAGACCGTGGAAGTTGAACTGAGTGAGGAGCGAAGTAAGGACCTGAGGGGGTAGCAAGGGACAGGGAAAGAGGACGGGATCGATCTGGGTGGGGTCAAAGGGTTTTTGGAATTGGATACTCAAATAGTAAGCTAAACTGATTGATGGTGGCGGTTCGTGAGGGGTCTTTGAAATTGAGATTATGCAAGCACAGTTATGGGTAAAGATGTGGTCAAGGGTATGATCTTGGGATGGAGGAGGTGAGGTAGGGGGAGGATAAGTTCATCAGCACAAAGGAGGTCATGGAACTGAGAGGGTGGTTATCGAAATTACCAGGATTATGACACAATCACACTGGGGAGAGTGACTATGAGCTGGGAGCTAAAATTGTCAGCCAAGGGTGGTGGAGAGGGCTACAGCCAGGGGTTTGGTAAGGGGTGGTAATGTCTGGCCACATCCATTTCAAAGAATCTAGGGGCTTTAGGGAAGAGAGAGGAAGAATGGCTGACTGGGAAGTAGCTTTGAAGAACGTGGAGGATGCTTATCCCACCCCTGGCCCCATGGTGATAATGGGTACTGTGAAGAAAGCTACAGGGACCCAGGGTCCTCAGAGGAGAACCAACTTTAGAACGAAAAAGTGAGCAAAAAGATGAAGGCAACAGGAAGACCCAGACAAGAATGTCCATTCATTACAGAACTCTTAGTAATAGTGAACATCTGGAAACAACCTAAATGTCCATTGCCAGGGGAGTGGATAAACAGTAGATTCATCTGAAATAGAATTTGCTACACGCAACCGTGAAAATGAAATGTGCTAGATCCATGTGGATCAATAAAGTTTATAAATGTGAACTTGAGTGAAACAAGCAATTGTAAAAACGTTCCATCAAGTGTGATGCTTCCTCTCTAAGACCCACAAAACAATACTATATTTTATTTATAAAGCTATAAAAGGATAATGACCTCCTTGGGAGGGGCCCCCAGCAGCTTCAGTATGGTGGTTTTATGGTTACCCATGGAAAACGGTGGAGGGGAAATGGGTAAGGATGGGGGTAAGGTAGCTTTGGTGGTATCGAAAATATTTTATTTCTTAATGAAAGAAACAGAAAGAGAGAGATGAACCACACTACAAACTAAAACATAGCAAAATATCAACTGCCGTTAAATTTAGGTTGTGAGTCCCAAGACTTATTTTACTTTTCTGTATGTTTGGAAGGTTTCAGTGTGAAAGTTTTAAAGATTAAAAAGCCCAGAGGGGATTACTGTGAAGTGCGGTAATCAAGACGACTTAGCACTGGCATAAGGATGGGTTTGAAGATCAGTGAACTAGAACCAAGAGTCCAGAAATGAGCGCAGACAACTGACTTTTGACAGGGTGCCAAGACAATGAAATGGGGGAAAGCATAGTCTTTTTCACCAGTAATGCTGGCACAATGAGAGAAGAATGAAGTTGGACCCCTACCTCATATGATATACAAAGATTAACTCAAAGTGGATCAAAGATTGAAATGAATTATGACCTCTGCCTTCGGCTCAGGTCATAATCTCAGGGTCCTGGGATTGAGCCCCGCATCGGGCTCTCTGCTCAGCAGGGAGCCTGCTCCCCCCCCCCCAATCTCTGCCTGCCTCTCTGCCTACTTGTGATCTCTGTCTGTCAAGTAAATAAATAAAATCTTCAAAAAAAAAAAAAAAGATTGAAAGAAAGAGCTGAAACTGTAACACTCTTAGAAGAAAATATAAGGATAAGTCTTCACACCCTTGGATAAGGCAATGGTTTCTTAGAGATGACACCTAAAGTAACCCAAGGAACAGTAGATCCATTGGATGTCATCACAATTAAAAACTTTGGTGCTCCAGAGGATACTATCATGAAAGTGAAAAGACAAGCCAAAGAATGGGAGAAAATAAGGATCCAAAATCAGCATATACTAAGCAAAGTAAGTCAATCAGAGAAAGACAATTATCATGTGATCTCACTGATACATGGAATTTGAGAAACAAAACAGAGGAGCATAGGGAAAGCAAGGAAAAAAATAAAATAAAACCAGAGAGGGAGACAAACCACTCTTAATCATAGGAAACAAACTGAGGGTTGTCAGAGGGGAGAAGAGGAGGGATGGGGTAACTGGGTGATGGGCTTTAAGGAGGGCACATGATGTGATGAGCACTGAGTGTATATAAGACTGACAAATCACAGACCTGTACCTCTGAAACCAATAATACTTCATATGTTAATTAATTGAATTAAAATAAAAGATGGTATCAGCATACACAAAGATCAGTTACAACTCAACAACAAAAAGATAATTAACCCTACTTATTTATTTATATATTTATGATTTTATTTATTTTTTTGAGAGAGAGAAGGAGCAGAAGCAGGGGGAGAGGCAGGGGAAGGACAGAGGGAGAGGGAGAAGAAGCAGACTTCGCATGGAGCAGGGAGCACCATGCGGGGCTTATTGCTGGGCTCCATACGGGGCTCAGTCCCAGGATTCCCTTAGATCGTGACCTGAGCCGAAATCAGACACTTGATGAACTGAGCCACCCCACCCCCTCGCCACCCCATGCTCGGACAAACAACCCAATTTTAAAATGGACAAAGGATGGGGGTGCCTGGCTGGCTCAGTTGGAAGAGCATATGACTCTCGATCCTGGGGTTGCGAGTTTGAAACTGCATTGGGTGTGGAGGTTACTTGAAAATAAGATCTTTAAAGAAGAAAAAGGGCAGGGGCGCCTGGGTGGCTCAGTGGGTTAAAGCCTCTGCCTTTGGCTCAGGTCATGATCCCAGGGTCCTGGGATTGAGCCCCGCATTGGGCTCTCTGCTCAGGGGGGAGCCTGCTTCCTCCTCTTTCTGCCTGCTTCTCTGCCTACTTGAGATCTCCATCTGTCAAATAAATAAATGAAATCTTTAATAAAAAAAAAAAAAAAGAAAGAAAAAGGGCAAAGACATGAATAGACATTCCAGGGAAGATATACGAACAGCAGATATGCACGTGATGAGATACTCAGCCACATTAGTCATTAGGAAAACATAAATCAAAACCACGATGACATACCACTTCATGCGCACTAGGAGCTGTAACCAACATCTAGATGGTAACAAGGGTTGACATGGAAGTGGAAGGATTGGAGCTTCATTGCCAGTCGCTATGGAAATTGGGGGAGCCTCCTTGGAAACAGCCTGACAGGTCCTTTAAAAGTGAACCATAGAGGGGTGCCTGGGTGGCTCAGTTGTTGAGCATCTGCCTTTGGCTCAGGTCATGATCTCAGGGTCCTGGGATTGAGCCCCGCATCGGGCTCCCTGCTCAGCAGCGAGTGTTCCTCCTTCTATCCATCCCCCACCTCCCTCTCTCAGATAAATAAATAAAATCAGGTAACCATAGAATTGCCTATGACTTGGCAATTCCACTCCTCCTTAAACACCCCAAAGGGTTGAAAACAGACGCTCACACAAAAGTGTGGACATCATGTTATCATTTGGCTATCATCAGAATAGCCGAAATGTGGAAACGACTGCTAGTAGTAGTAGACTGCTAGTAGATGAATGGATGAACCGAATATGGTCTCCACTAGGAAATATCATTCAGTTGGAAGCAAGCACGGACTACTGAAGCATACTCCAGCCCTGGTGATCCTTGAGAGAAATTAGGCAGCGAAAGAAGCCAGACACAAAATGTCACATGTTGCGTGGTTCCGTTTCTGTGAAATGCCCACAAAAGGCCAACTCAAAGAGTAAATTCGTGGTTGTCAGGGGCTGGGGACAGGGGGGCATGGAGGGTGAGTGCTGCTGGACTCAGGGCTTCTTTCTGGGGTGATGAAGATGTTTCAGAAATGAAATAGTGAAGTGGTTACATGCCTTGTGAATATCTTAAAAAACCACTGAATTATCTACCCTTTAAAGGGGTGACTTTTTATGGTATGTGGAATGTATCTTAAAAAGAAATGAACAAACCCTGGGATCCAACCCAGATGCCCTACTGTGGCCCCAGCAGATGGCTTCCGGTCTCTGCGCCTTGGTTCCTCATCCAAGCCATCAGGCATCAGTAACAGTCTGTTGTGGATTCCACGTGTGACTTGTCACTCTCCCTGGTGCCTCTGGGCCTAATCTGACCCTGGCTGCAGAGGGTGAGCGGTTAGGGTGCAGCTGGGCTCTGGGGTCAGACCTGAGCACCAATATAAGCCCTGCCACTCTCTGGGGACTGTCTCTAGCCTTATCTGACCTTCTCCTCGGTTTCCTCATCTGAGAAATGGGGATGATGACGGTGGCCCCTTCCAAGCGTTGCTATGGGGAGATGGTGAGCTAGTGAATGTAAAATCCAAGACCGAGTACATCTGGCACTCAGTAAGAACCAGTTGGCATCGCCGTTGTCATCCTGGTTATTGTGGCCAGTTAGCCCCAAAGTCTTTTACTTCTTCCTCCTCATCCTTCTCTCCCCATATCAAGATTTCCCACTCGCCTCATAGTCTGCTTGTCTGGCCCAAGGGGTGGTCAGGACCTTCAAAGACCTCGCCTCCTGGTCGAGCTTTTGACCAGTTCTCTTTGCCCACAAGTGCCCAGACTTGCCAGCCTGCTGTCCTCAATTAAATGTGCCCATCCTTCCTTCCAGCTCCTGGGAAAGCTGGGCTGCTCATTTTCACCCAGCCAAGTGGTGGCGGGGGATGGCAGGATGCCCTCTAGGAAGGCTTCAGAGTGGAGTGGGGCTCCCAGCTGCTCCAAAATCAAGGGCCTGGTGAGTCCCCACAACCCCATGTGGAGCCCCTTCCTGGGACACCGCCCCCCCCTTCCTGCATTTGCTGAAAAGGGGAAGCTCTGAGGCAGCTGTCTGGGGCAGGGACTTTCTCTTTGCATCTCTCTGGAAGCAAAAGCCCAGACAATCTTACTTCTAGGAATTTATCCACCACTTGCATTCCCCTTGGTGAGTTTGCTCAAGGAAAGTTATTTCGGCATTTTTTTTTTTTTTAATTTAAATGAAAAGACTGGAAAAACCCAAAATATCCATCAATTGGGGGGATTGGCTATATACATTTTGGTCCATCCATCCAGTAGAGAACCACACACCCACTGAAGCATGAGGTCAGTCTTAAGTGTACTACAGGGCACTGCTTCCAAGACGCATTTTAGGTAAATAAAGCAGAGTGCAAAACAGTATTTTCGTGTTTACTATATACTGCCTGCCCATCCTCCCTCCCTTCTATTACTTTTTTTTTCTTCTTTTTCCCCTGCTTCTATTACTTTCAAAGGAATACCTTTATATATGTGCTTGCATATGGTTACATTGTTACCTTTATATATGTGCTTGCATATGGTTACATTGTTACCTTTATATATGTGCTTGCATATGGTTACATTGTTTCTGAAGGACAAACAAGAAATCATTCAGCCTGTTTTTCTCTGAGGAAAAGAAATGATCCACGGAGGGCTGATGGTCAGAAGTGGGAGAAGTACTTCTCAGTCTACTGCTTTTGTGTGCATACATTATAGATGTTATCTTTTTGAAAAGTCCATCATGCACATGGGAAAAAAGTTTCAAACCATGTAAAAGGCTAGGGGCACCTGGGTGGCTCAGTGGGTTAAGCCTCTGCCTTTAGCTCAGGTCATGATCCCAGGGTCCTGGGATTGAGCCCCGTCTCGGGCTCTCTGCCCCGCGGGAAGCCTGCTTCCTCCTCTCTCTCTCTTTCTGCCTGCCTCTCTGCCTACTTGTGATCTCTCTCTCTGTCAAATAAATAAATAAAATCTTAAAAAAAAAAAGGCTATTCGGTGGAAAGTTAAGTCTCCCCTCCTCTGAACACCGGCCCCCACCCACTACCCTGTCCCTGCCTCCAGGATGACCAGTAAGATCTAAACTAGGTATGCGTGTGAATACACAGTTGTATGTAATCGCATATATTTTTATTGAGGTAAGATATGCATTAACCTAAAATTTCCCGGGACGCCTGGGTGGCTCAGTTGGTTAAGCAGCTGCCTTCGGCTCAGGTCATGATCCCAGCGTCCTGGGATCGAGTCCCACATCGGGCTCCTTGCTGAGCAGGGAGCCTGCTTCTCCCTCTGCCTCTGCCTGCCATTCTGTCTGCCTGTGCTCGCTCTCTCCCCACCCTCTCTCTGATAAATAAATAAAAAATCTTTAAAAAAAAAAAATAAAAAAATAAAAATAAAAAA
The DNA here is from genome assembly GCF_030435805.1 of Mustela lutreola. Lineage (NCBI taxonomy): Eukaryota > Metazoa > Chordata > Mammalia > Carnivora > Mustelidae > Mustela > Mustela lutreola. Next base: position 26,672,884 of record NC_081305.1, on the reverse strand, counting down.
AAAATAAAATTTCCCGGTTTTTTTTTGAAATAATGCAAAACATTTATTTTCTATATCAGACAAGAACACAGCTAAGTAATCCAAGTCTACTGCAGCATTATAAAAATCATCCCTTCACCACAGTGTAAGATTTAAATGCATCTGCACAAAGGTGCACACTATATAAAATGAGTAAGGTTGCTGCTGCCGGGCCAAGCACTTCCGGTCCCTACGCAGGTCCGACTGCAATACTGGTGGTCCCAATGGTTCTATCAAAATAAATTGTGTTTAAAAAATAAAGCATTTAAAAAGACAAGTCAAAATGCCTCAGAAACCGTATCTCCAACTCAAACTTCGTTTATTTTAATGTATTATTTGCCTCCCACTAATAAACCTTTATTTCACTCGTTATAACTGAGCAATGAATCTTCCACACTGAAATATCTTCCTTGTCCAATTAATCCAAAGGAAAAAAACTGAAATGATTAGTAAAGAAGAATGTAGGGACTAACACACCCTTTTAATATGTTTTAAAATATTTTTAAGGTTTAAAAAGTGTTTAAAGTTTGTAGTTCCTAGTAGGAAAACATTATCTGAATGAATACCCTAATGGCAAACCATTGTAGAATGTTTCAGTTGCATGGGGAGCAGAGGGGTAGGGATTCTCTTCAAAGCACCCCAGCTTTCTTCATGAGAAGGTCGGAGGTACGCTGGTTTATATTATTGCGACATCCATTAGGTGAGCGAAGTTGCTTTTCCTTCAGCAAGGGCTTTATTTCAGAAGGGCATTATGCTTGACCTCCAAATTTGGCTGACAATTTACTGATGAGATTCATAACCTTTGGGTTGCTCTGATATTTTGACATATTCGCTGGGTTCTGGGCCACATCCTGGAAGGCCACCGTAACTTCTGGATCCTGCATGGCTGCAAGAACTTCCAGATCACTAAGAATTTCATTGAGCCCAGGCATTCCTGCCATCCCAGGCATCCCCCCTGCCATTCCAAGCATTCCTCCAGGAAAATTACCAGGCATTTCCCCAGGAAAGTCACCTGGGAAAGAGCCATACTGAGCTCCTGATTGTCCTCTGGCTTCTTCCTCTCTCTGGGCTCTCTCATGTTCTTCCTGAGCCTTCTTAACCCTTTTTATTCTTTCTTTCTTTGATCTCTCACTCTTCACGTTTTCGCTCATATTTTCTCCGATGTTCAGCAATTTTCTGGGCCCTCGGTTGAACTTCTTTCAGCATTACACTAGCATCTCCATCCTAATCCAGTTTACAAGCAAGGGCAAGATCATGTGCTGTTTCTTCCCAATGGCCCAGGAGTCTATGTGCTTTTCCTCGCCACTTATAAGGCTGAGCTGAATCAGGATTTATTTCAATAGCTCTGTCACAGTCTCGAATGGCAGCATTTGGCTTCTGTAATTTGATGAAGACACTGGCTCTCTTGGCATACAGAATGGCCAAGCGAGGATGTAGTTTGATGGCATCTGTGAACAAGTCAGTGGCTTTCTGTAGTTCACCATCATTTAGGGCATCAATGGCAGCCACTTTTTTATCATTTGCCTGATCCATCATTTCCTCGGTTATCTCTACATTTTCATCTCCCATTTCTTGAGGGGCATTGGTACCTGGTTCAATCACACCTTCATTGTCAATTTCTAGATCACTCTCCTCACTTGACGGTTCATCTGTCTTTATGTTTTCCTCCGCCTTCTTACTATCTGGTTTTTCTTCCTTGATACTGTCTTCTGATTTAGTTTTATGAGTGGCAGGTGGTATTTTACCCCCCATGGTCTCCACCCACTCCCGCAGGAAACGCATTTCCTCGGTGTGCAGAACGCTTGGATCCTGCTTACCCATTTTCACGAAAGCCCGAAGCCCGCTCACTTTGCGGGGGTCCATGGTCCAGAGACAGTAGCAGGCGGCAGGCGCGGCTGAGGTTGCCACCCGATTCCAGGCGCAGGTACTAGCTCAGCGTGATCGTCTAAAATTTCCCATTTTAACCGCTTCAGGTGCACAGCCCTATAGTAAGAAGTACATCCACAATGCTGTGTGACCACCATCCCTTCCAGAACTTTCTCAACTTCCTGAACCGAAACCCCATCCTATCAAACAGCCTAGTCCTCAGTCCCTGGCACCCACCAGCCCCCTTTCTGTCTCCGTGAACGTGACTGCCTCTAGGTGCCTCCTATGAGTGGGGTCCTGCAGCATTTGTCTTTTTGTGTCTGGATTGTTTCATTGAGCTTAATGTCCTGGAGGCTCATCCTTGTTGTAGCACGTGTCAAGATTTCCTTCCTTTTTCAGGCTGAATCGTATTGCACTGTAGGCACGGACCACGTTCTGTTTATCTATTCGTCTGTCAGTGGACATTTGAGTTGTTTCCACTTCTATGTATCTTTTAATTATGCAAGAATTCATTTAAGCGAAGGAAGTTTGGAGAAAAACGGATTTGATCCGGGAGCTTTTCAGAGTGAGCTCAGAAGGATAGGGGCAGGTATCACCCACCCCCTAGGATGGGAGAAAACAGCCCCGTGGGCAACCGCTGGTGATTCCCACCTTCAACCCCGAGAGGAACTCCCCTTTCCTTTCTTTGAAAGCTGGCCCCCTGAGTCCTGCCTGGGAGTTCAGGGATCCTTGAGCACTGTCCCTGCCTGGGCTCCTGTTCCAGGAAGGCTGAGGAGCCCTGGAGCGCAGAGGCTGGCTGGCTGCACCTGTGGCTTACCCTCCTTCCAAGCCCCAGGGAAGTAGGGTGATGAGGTGGCAGAGGCTGAGCCAGAGGCTGGGGCCCTGCTGAGTCCCTGGGGACACAGGTGCTCTCCAGGGGCAGCCCCTGAGCCCACCCATGGAGGGGCCTCCGCCCCGGAGGGCCTCCATGTAAGAAAACCCCATGTTCAGATGAAGAACCACCAGACCGGTTCTCTGCCTGTCACTTGCAATTTTCCAATGACAGCTAATTTTCCACAGGATGACTTCCACATTTAAAAAGTATTTCTTCTTTTCTCCTCATGTTTTTATTTTTTTTTAATTTTTTAAAAGATTTTATTTATTTATTTGACAGACAGAGGTCATAAGCAGGCAGAGAGGCAGGCAGAGAGAGTGAGGGAGAAGCAGGCTCCCCACTGAGCAGAGAGCCCGATGCGGGCCTCGATCCCAAGACCCTGGGCTCATGACCTGAGCCGAAGGCAGAGACTTGAACCCACTGAGCCACCCAGGCGCCCCTCTTCATGTTTTTATTAGGAAACACTTTATTACTATTTTTTTTATTATTATTTTTTAGATTTAATTTATTTACTTACTTGAGAGAAAGAGAGAGAGAGTACATGTGTGCACATGTGCCTGTGAGTGTGGGGCAGGGGAGGGGAGTGGGGAGGAGCAGAGGCAGGGGCAGGTGCAGAGGGAAGGGAGAAGAATCTCAAGCAGATGCCCCTCTAAGCATGGAGCCCAAGGCAGGGAGGGCTCCATCCCTTGACCCTGAGGTTCTGACTTGGGCTAAAACCAAGAGTCGGAGGCCCAAACGACTGAGCCACCCAAGCACCCCTATTATGAAACACTTTAAATGCTCAGGAATTTTGTAGTTCAGTGATGGCTAGCATATCCCCCACCTAGCTCCAACATTGTTAATATTTGGCTATATTCGCTTTGTCTCTCTCTTTCCCTCTCTGGGATATCTGTATATATATACAAGTACATAGACATACACAACCACATATATGCAAACACACGCAGATGCACACACACATATATATAAGCATATACATTTATATACACTCACAGATAAAAGCACACAGGTATACACATACACACACACATACACACATCTATATATACACACACTTAACTTTACGCATGTATACACACACACACATATTTCCCCTAAACATGAACTCTTCAAAAGTAAGGTCTTCATGACCTTTGCCTCTAAACACTAGTGTGTGTTTCTTACGTCTTTTTTTTTTAATATTTTATTTATTTATTTGACAGAGATCACAAGTAGGCAGAGAGAGGAGGAAGCAGGCTCCCTGCTGAGCAGAGAGCCCGCTGTAGTGCTCGATCCCAGGACCCTGAGATCATGACCTGTCTCCGTGAACGTGACTGCCTCTAGGTGCCTCCTGAGCCAAAAGCAGAGGTTTTAACGCACTGAGCCACCCAGGCACCCCGTCTCTTACGTCTCTTAAGAATAAGAACATTCTCGGGGCGCCTGGGTGGCACAGTGGGTTAAGCCGCTGCCTTCGGCTAAGGTCATGATCTCAGGGTCCTGGGATCGAGTCCCACATCGGGCTCTCTGCTCCGCAGGGAGCCTTCTTCCTCCTCTCTCTCTGCCTGGCTCTCTGCCTGCTTGTGATCTCTGTCTGTCAAATAAATAAATAAAACCTTAAAAAAAAAAAGAATAAGAACATTCTCGGGGTGCCTGGGTGGCTCAGTGGGTTAAGCCTCTGCCTTCGACTTGGGTCATGGTCTCAGGGTCCTGGGATTGAGCCCTGAGTCGGGCTCTCTGCTCAGCAGGGAGCCTGCTTCCCCCTCTCTCTCTTCGTACCTCTCTGCTTACTTGTGACCTCTGTCTGTCAAATAAATAAATAAAATCTTTAAAAAAAAAAAAAAGAAGACGGACATTCTCCTACATCTTCTTAAAGTCTTTATTCCGCCTAAGATCAACAATAAAGCCCTAATATCATCTAATATTTATATTTCCCCATCTGTCCCCAAATTGTCTTTTGTAGCAGTTGTTCCAAAACTAGGATTCAAAGTCCACATATTGGGTTGTGATGTCTTTTAAATCTCTTTAACCTTAAATATCCCTATTCACTTTTTTTTTTTTAAACAACATTGACTTTTTGTTGATCCCAGGATAGTAATCTTGTAGAGGCACTGGAAGGACCCACCTTCTGGAGATGTCTGTCTTCTCATGGGGTCGTTCATCTTTTTCTAGCCTCTGTATTTCTTACAGACTGGAAGTTAGGATTAGAAGCTTGATTAGATTCTGGGTAACAAGTTTTCCTTCTTTTTTATTTTATTTTATTTATTTGATAGAGGAAGAGAGAAAGTGAGTACACAAGCAGGAGGGAGAGAGAGAAGCAGACTTCTTGCTGAGCAGGGAGCCCGATTCAGGGCTCAATCCCAAGACCTTGGGATCATGTCCTGAGCCGAAGGCAGATGCCCAACCGGCTGAGCCACCTAGGTGCCCCCCCACCCTTTTAAGACTTTAATTTTTTTAGAGCAGTTTTAAGTTCATGACAAAATTGAAAGGAAGCTACAGAGAATTTCCTTGTATCTTCTGCCCTCACAGGTGCACAGCCTCCCGCATTATCAACATCCCCAGCCAGAGTGGTCCGTTTGTTACAACTGGTCAACCTACACACACACACACACACACACACACACACACACACACACACACCCTTATCACATTGTTTACCTTACAGTTTCCTCTTGGCTTTGTATTTTCTATAGGTTTGGAGAAAAACACGCTAATGACACGTATCCCTCATTGTGGTATCATACAGAGTATTTCCACGGCCCTAAAAATCCTCTGTGCTCTGCCTATTCATCTCTCCCTCCCCTTAACTCCTGGAAACCACCGATCTTCTTACTGTGTCCATAGTTTTGTCTTTTCCAGAATGTCACAGAGTTGGAATCCTACAAAATGCAGCCTTTTCAAATTAGCTTCTTTCCCTTAGTCATATTTAAGTAAATGGAAGATTCCTCCATGCCTGTTCATGGCTTGATAACTCACTCACTATAACTCATTTCTTTTTTAGCACTGAAGAATATTCCATTGTCTCAATAGGCCACAGTTGATCTATCCCCCTACTGAAGGACATCTTGGTTACTTCTAAGTTGTGACATTTATGAAAATGAATGTAGGCTTTTGTGTGGACATAAATAACTTCTCTGGGGACATGCCAAGGAACGTGATCACTGGATCCCATACTGGGAGTATGTTTCGTTTTGTAAGAAACTGCCAAGCTGCATTGCAGAGTGGCTGGACCATTTGGCATCCGCACCGACAGTGGAATGGGGTTCTCGGTCCTCACCCTTGCCAGCATCTGGTGCGTCAAGTGTTCCAGATTTTGGCCGTTCCAATGGGTGTGTCATGGTGCCTCATTGTTTTTTTAATTTGCATTACCCTAATGACATACAATGTGGAGTATCTTTCCATATACATTTGTTTTCTTTCTTTTTTTTAATGTAGGTATGTATGTCATCTCACATGCATACATACATACATATGTATGTATCTCACAACCCGGAGATCACACTCCTCCAACTGAGCCATTCTTTTTTTTCAACTGATAAAATATATACAACATCAAATTAACCATTTTAACCATTTTTGATGGTTATTTGATGGTTTTTTGATGGTTGCGCAGCATTAATTACATTCAGGTGGTTGTGCCCCATCACCACCAACCATCTCCAGTACCTTTCCATCTTCCCAGTCTGAAACTCTGGGCTCATTAAACACTAACCAACCATTCCCTCCTCCTTCCAGCACCTGGCAACCGTCCTTCTATTCTCTGTCTCTATGAATTTGATGACTAGGAACCTTACAGAAGTGGAATCACACAGTGACAGTCACACAGTGACTGGCTTTGGGTTACGTCCCTTGACGCGAGGTCTTCCCAGGGGGTGCGGTGTATTTCTTTGCTTCTCCTTCAGCTGCCTCCTGCTCCCCCACCCTTTCTGTTCCCGCTGCTCTGCCCTCTGGCAGGGCCTTATTTATTTATTTATATTTACCTATTTATTTGAGAGAGCGTGCACGGCGCACGAGCCTGTGAGCGGGAGAAGGGCAGAGGGAGAGGGAGAGAGAGAATCCTCAAGCAGACTCTGTGCTGAGCACTGAGGCCGACACAGGGCTCCATCTCATGACCCATGATATCATGACATATGAGCCAAAATCAAGAGTCAGACGCCCCGGTGGCTGAGTCACCCAGGCGCCCCTAGCCCCGCGAGGGCCTTCACACTTGCCTCTTCCTCCCTGGCAGGCTCCTTGGTATCTTGTGTGTTTCAGCTCCTCACAGAGGCCTTTACTGACCAACCACAGCTGCTTCTCTATCGTCACAGTCTCTTTTCCTCCGTTTGATTTTCTTCACGGCACCCACGATTGCCCGATATGACCTTGTTTGGTATTTGCCTGTTTATCATCCGTCTCCAGGGTAAAATCTACGTTAGCAGGGACACGTTCACTGTCACATACCAGACCCTGGTACTGTCCCTGGCCCACGACGGGGGCTCGTATTAGTTCCCTCCTGCTGCTGTAACACATGGTCACAAATGTAGGGACTTCAAACGACACAAACCGACTCCCTTATGGTTCCGGAAATCAGATGTCCTCAGACGGTTTCAGTGGGACTGAAATCGAGGCATCAACAGAGCTATATTCCTTCTGGAAGTCCCAGAAGAGTGTCTGTTTCCTTGCGTTTTCCAGCTTCTAGAGGCTGTCTGCATTCCTGGGTTCATGATCCTACATCTTCCAGACTTCTGCTTCCATCATTCTATCTCCTCTCCTGCTCTGAACCTGACCCAATCTTATAATGACTCCGTGAAGCTGTTGGGCCCAAAAGGAGAAACCAGATAACCTCCCTATTTTACAGGGATTATGACCAGAGCCAAAGGCAGAGGCCTTAACCTACAGTGCCACCCAGGCACCCCTTATTTTACAGTCTTTAACTTAAACACATCTGCAAAGTCCCAGTTACCATGTAAGGTCACATATGCACATATTTCAGGAAATAAAACACATTGCAGGCACTCTTATCTTGTCTACCACAGGGCTCAATAAATATTTGCCGAACGAATGATAAATGGATGGGTGGGGCCCTTTGCAAATGTAGTGCTGAGTCCTGAATTTCTAGGCTGGCTCAGTCACTGACTGGTTGTGTGACCTTGGGCAAGTCCCCTTATTCTCTGAGCCTCAGTTTCCTCCTTCGTTGCATGTGTCCGGAGCGTCCACTGGGGACCCCACTCTCAGTAGACACTGGGAATGCCAAGACAGACATAAGCAGACCCTTGTCTTCCAAGAGCATGGAGTTTGGCTTCTGGGAAGGGGTCTGAGAAAGGGAAAACTTGACATCGTCTGCACAGGGCCATGTTCTAGGTCATCCTGCAGAACTTTCAAGTCCTGAGGGGGTGTGCTTACCTAGTAGGTGACATTTCACATGGCTCTTAATGCATGAGTAGGAGTTTATGCGGTAGAGAAGTAAAAAGGGCATTGATGCCCAAGGACAGAGTGCAGAGCTCTTTGAGGAAGTGTGAGGACTGTGGTGTGATCCCTCGGAGGAGGGAGGCCAGTGTGGGAGGGAGCGTGTCTGGGAAGGAGGCCTTGAAGGCCACAGTTAGGGGCTTGGGCTCTGCCCTCGGGTCAAAGGTCACAGCAGGTTTTGAAGCAGAAGAGAGGCCCGTGAAGCTTTGAATCTGGGCCACTCCAGCCACCCCAAGAGGGGATTGAGGGCTGAAGCTGGCCCGGGGTGAGGGTGGCCTGGACTAGGCAGGGACCATGGGACTGGAAGGGAGGGGACAGATTCAAGAGAAATGTAGGAAGTAGTCATTGGGATATGGTGAGAGATCGAGAAGGGGGTGGATGAGGAAGAGACTGGAGACAGCTGGGAAGGAAGAACAGGCAGGAGGGAAATGTGTGGAAGCTCTTTGCAACTGTTGAAGGGATCATGCATTGGCCCAAGTTGGGATTTTGGGAGAAGTGGCAGAAGAGGCTGATGCAGGGCGCAGAAACCAGCCCCGTGCGTTCTCAGGCCTCTCCTTCTGAGGAGACATCAGTGATGAAGATCATTAAGGCTACAAGGTGAGGATTTAGGACCGGTCAGCCCCTGCCCACATCCTCACTGCCTTACAAACAACCACGGAGGTAAATAGGTAGGGCTGTGAAACCATCTCCCCCATTTCCAGATGGGCAAACTGATCCTCAAACACATCCAGTGACATGGTGAAGGCCATCAAGTCAGTGGACCCTGGAGAGCACAGGCCTCTAAACCCAGCTGACGGGGGATTTTGCAAGTCTCTTGAGACTCCGAGGGGAGGGCAGATAGGGGGTCCCCTCTGAGCTGTTCCCAGCCACAGAGAATTTCCTTTTATTTGGAGGAAGCGGGAGTTCTTCTTTCATAATGTGAATGTCAGAGATTCTGAGCCCACCGGTGACTAAGAGTGTCTGAAGCTTGTGGGTGTAGCAAGTGTTTAAATACCAGACCTCCCTGTCATCCAGTGATTACAGACACCTGGACTGGGACACAAAGGACCAGAGCATGGCCAGCCTGAACACTCCACTCCTGGCTGCCCTTGTCTTTCTTGCTCTGATACTTCAAACAACTGAGGCAGGTAAGGCTGGGGAGAGGGAGGACTCCCTGCAGAGGCCAGGATCAGACACTGCGGTCTCTTCCTCATGAAGCAGAAAGAGCACCAGACTGAGAGAAAATGACTCTAGTTCACTTCTGGCTCTGGGCTAGTCATGTTGCTTCTCTGGGCCTCAGTTTATGCATCTGTGAAATGTGTAGTCTCAAAGGCATGGAGTCTAGGATCTGTCTCAGCTGGGTTGGGGGTTTGTGGTGGGCATGGCCTGGGGTCCTCTGGAAACCAGAGAACTCAAGCATAGGACCCTTGGGGTGTGGAGAAGGAGCCACCAAATGGGGCCGTCTGGGATGGGAAAAGGCAGGAGCTGGGGTAAGGGATATTCCCTTGGAAAGCGGGTCCTGCTCTCCTATCACCTCATGTGCTCCAGAGCCTGCCCTTGACACTGAGTCCCTACCTTCTTTTACTCAGGTTTGGGGGTTCCTGGGAACTCTTCAAAGTCCCCATCGATTTGGTACTGTTATCACCCTTCTGGTTGGGGGAGGCTAGAGGGACTTGCCCAGGGTGGCCTGGTAACAGGGCAGAGCAAGACTCGAACCCAGGTCTGCACCATTGGACTCTGCCTGAGCCCTTATCCTGACTCACCAGAGTCATGCTGTGTGACTCCGGGTATGACATCCCCCTCTCTGGGCTTCAGCTTCCCCCACGTACACCTCGAAGGTTAGAGTAGGTGTGAGGTGAAGTCTACCTCTGCCATTGCCTGGGAACTCATCTGACTCAAAATGCACGTCTGACCCAGCGGGGCTGGGTCTGGGTGCCGGGCATTCCCAACAAGCCCCCAGGTGCTGCTGATGGTGCCGGTGCACGGGCCTCACCTTGGACAGCTGGGCTCCTTCCTGTGCAGAGTCTTGGGTCCCACCTAGAAGCCTAGGGCTTCACTGATTCTCAGTCACTGTAAGTCCCTCTCCTTGGAGCCGACCTATGCAGACTGGGTCCTTCAGAGACCCTGAGCCTGGGAACTTTCAGGGTCCAGAGTCCCCCTGGCACCAACCTTCCACGTGAGAACAGAAGTGCTGGCTCAGAGGTTGGGGCCATGGGTGACCTGCCTATGCCCAGCTGGGGAACCTTCTCCTCCAGGTCCTTATGGCACCAACGTGGAAGACAGCGTCTGCTGCCGGGAGTACTTCCGTCACCCTCTGCCTCTGCGCATGATCAGGTTTTTCTACTGGACTTCAGACTCGTGCCGGAGGCCTGGCGTGGTGTGAGTGTGGAGCTGGGGAGGCAGGGCCTGGCCTTGGAGAGCCCGGTGGGTTTGGCCCAGGAGGGTCCGGGAGATGTGGGGGGGCGGGGGACAGACCCAGGGATGGGGGACGTACAATCTGTCCTTGAAATGGCTCAGAAAAGAAATCCTGTGGTCATTCGACAGATCTAATGGGGTGCCCGCCAGGTGCTGGGTGGCGCGCCGGGTCCCCAGGGTGCAGATCTGAATGAACCAGGCGCCGGCTGTCTGTCTGCACCGCAGAGCTCGCGTGGGCCGTGCGGAGCTGTAGCGTGGGGAGCAGCGTGCCGGCAGTGTGCCCAGAGCCTCTGAGTCAGCAGCGATGCTCCTAGCAGAAGCATCTGGAATCCTCCCCAGCGCCCTGGGAGTTATCTGAGGCAGCCCATTGCTCCCCGAGGAGTACAAACCCGACAGAGAGTGTCCCACGGCCAGGCAACCGGGCACGGTTCTGAGCATTCCTATGTGAACTCAGGTCGCCCCACAGCCTTCCTACAAGGCATGTGGTCATCTGCATTTTGCAGATGGAGAAACAGGTGCAAGGAGTTGGGTGGGGGGAGTGATTTGCTCAAGGCTGCCAGGCTCGAATCAGAACTCCTGGGTCCCCGGTCAGGGTTTTCTCCTGAGGTTTTTGTTCTCCTTTGCCTTTGTCTCTCCATGTCTTTGCTTCCTTTTCCTTGGCCGGGAGCCTGGGGCCTGCACCTGCCACTGGCCGCATGAGGTGGCCTGTCCCTGGGGCCGCCCCTACAGGCTGCTACCTGTCAACTCGCTCAGTGGGAGTGTCTGGGCCTCATGACACCCTTTGGGGCTCCATCATCTTCTCACCTTCCTCCTCCACACCCATCTTCCATCCCTCACAGGAGTCTGTGGGTGAATAACAAAGAGGGCTGAAGTGGGTTTGTGTCACGTCAACGCTGAAACTCAGTTTCCCCATCAGTAGAACAGGAGCGATCACATTTATCTATCTATCTATCTATCAATTTGTTTTTTAAGGCTTTTTTTTTTTTTAAGATTTTATTTATTTATTTATTTGTCAGAGACAGAGAGAGAGAGCAAGAGCGTGATAGTGCACAAGCAGGCAGAGTGGCAGGCAGAGGAGGAGAGAGAAGCAGGCTCCCTGCGGGACTCAGTCCCAGGACCCCGGGATCATGACCTGAGCCGAAGGCAGTGGCCTAACCAACTGAGCCACCAAGGCGTCCTAAGGCTTTTTTTTCTTTTTTTTTTTTTTTTAAAGATTTATTTATTTGACAGAGAGAGACATAGTGAAAGAGGGAATACAAGCAGGGAGAGAGAGAGAGGGAGAAGCAGGCTCCCTGCTCTGCGGGGATGTAGGGCTTGATCCTAGGACCCTAGGATCACGACCTGAGCTGAAGGCAGAGATGCTTAACAACTGAGCCACCCAGGCGCCCCCACTTTCTTTTCTTTTCTTTTCTTTTCTTTTTTTTTTTAAGGATTTGACTTTTAGGTAATCTTTCCACCTAATGTGGGGCTCGAACTCACAAACCCGAGATCAAGAGTCGCACGTTCCACCCACTGAGTCAGCCAGACAGCCCTCCTTCATTTATTTTTATTTATCAAATCTGTAAAGAGTGCTCGCTAAATGCTAGGCACTTACAACCGCTTTATAAATTTGAACTCATTTAATCCTGGAAACAACCCTATGTTGTAGGTGCTGTTCTGATCACCTTTTGCCAGGCAAGGCCAGGAGCACAGAGAGGTTGTGGAACCTCCTGAGCGGCACAGGGCATGGTCCCTGGCCTATAAAGATGTTCAGTAAAAGACAGCACACGTGATTATTGGAGTTTGAGCCAGAAGGCGCTCTAGAAAGAATGTCCTGACAAATGCGGAGATGGAGTTTCAGAGGGGGGCTGAGTCTTGCCCAGTGTCACACAGCAGCCAGGGCAGGCTGCCCACGTGGCCAACATCAACATTGCTGCCTTCTTTGTTCTTTCTGTTCACTGGTTGTCTGTGGGGTGGGGGCAGGTCTGAGAAGTAGGGGAGCTTGGAGCTTTAGGCCCCATGGACAGGCTCTTGAGAGGCAGGAAGGGAGTAGGGCTGTGGGCATGTCCTTGACCTCTAGCCAGCTTTAAGTCCATTTCTGCCAACAATGGCTGTGAGGGTGGGAGACTTAGCCTGCGATTGCTGTGTGATCTTGGGTCAGTGCCTACCTCTCTTCTCTGTGCTTTGGGCTTCTAGGGGGCATAGTGAATCAGATCTTACAGCTCTGGCACTCGGGCAAGCTGCTTTACCCTCTTGGGCCTCACTTTCCTCACCTATGAAATGGGTAGAATAATAGGGCCCCATAGGATTTATGAAGAAAATCATTGTGAAGAGTTCAGTTCCTCTCTGCTGGGAGCTGCTCTGAGCCCATCAGTTTGTATTAACTCATCTAATCTTCATTCAAGGACCATGATTATCATCCCCATTTTACAGATGTGGTAACTGAGGGACTTGCCAGCAATGGTAGAGCTAGGATTTTAACCCAGATGAGCAGGCTCCAAAGTTCCTGGGTTACTACCCAATATCCTCTCCCCCAAGGTGATGTGAGCAATGGTTGTGAGACTCCTGGGCATTTTATTGCCTGACCTGACCTGGCACTCAAGCCTGGGGCTGAGGAACTGAGAGTCTGGGAAGTCCTAGCCTCTGTCTCCTCCTCTCCCCGTGAAGAAGTGTGGTTTTTTTTTTTTTTTTTTTTTTTTGAAGATTTTATTTATTTATTTGACAGAGAGAGATCACAAGTAGGCAGAGAGGCAGGCAGAGCGAGAGAGAGGAGGAAGCAGGCTCCCCGCTGAGCAGAGAGCTGGATGCGGGACTCCATCCCAGGACCCTGAGATCATGACCCGAGCCGAAGGCAGCGGCTTAACCCACTGAGCCACCCAGGTGCCCAAGAAGTGTGTTTACATACAGCAGGGGCCTCATAAAAATTGAGACACTCTATGTAGCAAGTACTCCTGCCCGGGGCAGGGCCACATAAATGCTAAGCGACTCTGTATGGTGGGCATCTCTGCATACCGTAAGTGACTCATAAATGCTAAGCTTCCTGAGAAGAGTTGTAGCATCCTTGCTGCGTGCTAATGCTCCCTCATTCCCTCCTCCTTCCAGCTTCCTAACTGTCAAGGACCGGGAGATCTGTGCTGACCCCAGAATGCCCTGGGTGAAAAAGATTCTCCAGAAACTGAGCGCATGAGGAAGGGCCCTGCCCTGAGGACCGTGGCCTTGGCTCCTCCGGGAAGGCTCACAGAGCCCCACCTCCCCGCCATCACAGCTGTTCCCCAACACAAGCCTGTGCCAACGAATCTCTCCACCATCTTTTATCTCTGTCCCTGAAGCTGTCACACTCAGACGAGCCTCCACACTGTCCCTCATCTCCCCTCTTATGCCTCCAACCCATCCTCTACCCCACCACAGCCAGAGAGGCCACAGTCCTGCTCAGTTACTCCCTGGCTCAAAAACCCTTCCACAGCTCCCCATTGCCCCAGGCTCTGGTGAAAGCTAGGGAGCCTGACACCTGTCTCCAGCCCTGCCTCACTTCCCTTCGCGCATGTCGGACTCCAGCTCCCTGTTTTCCAAACTCATGCTGTACATATGCTGTCCAGGTCTTTCTCTAGGCTGCTCCCAATGCCCAGAATGTCTTCCCATCACCTGCACGTATCCAACCCTCCCGGCCCTCTGAGGCATTGCACAGCCCAAGCAGCCAGCAATTGAGTTTTATTTTGGTTTTTGTTTTTTCAGATGTCCCCTAACCCTCTGCCCTCTCTTAACAGCACTGATTGCAGTCTGCCCAGAATTCTCAGGACTTGGGGGCTTGCCCTCCAGCCCCACTGGCTGGACCAAGGTCCCATGCCAGAGTTACTTTGTCTCCTGGCCTCTAATACCGAGTGTAGAGCACAGGGCCTGGCTCAGAATCAGGGCTCAACAAATGGCTATAGACTGAATTAATAAAAGTAATATTCCTCTCCCAGCTCCCAACTCCCACCTCCCAAAGACCCTCACACATCAATACAGAGACTCAAGTGCATCTAGAAAGCAGCCAGCTGAGTCAATTGTGAAGCCTCAGATTTGGCCAGATTCACCTTTCATCCCCATTTCAGTTTTGTGTTGGGTCCGTTTACTCTTCCTGTTTCCCTCTAGTCTTGACTGCTCCTCAAACCTCCAACACCCAGGCCTGACCTCTTCAGAGTTCCCCCCACTTTCCCTCTCTCTTTTCCCTAATAACCAGTAACTTAATTTTCACTATGGTGTGAATGACTACACTTGGCTTGGTATTAACAAGCTCTAGCTATAGTTCTATAAGAAAAGAGGGGAAATGTTTAAGGGGCCAACTGAATGAATGGAGGAATTTTAGGAACTATGTGGGAGGGGGACAAGGGGGAACTTTTCTAGTCCTGGGAGTGTGCAGGCATAGTTAAATGGAAGAGCCTTGGGTGAAGATTATTCTTGGGTGGCAGGGGTCAGCATAAGGACTGGGATTTGGGGTTTATCTGCACTTTCTTGGGGACCACAGATTCACCAGACAAAAGAAAGAAACTTTACACGCGGCTTGTTTCTTTCTGAGGTGGCCTGGGGCAGCGCAGGAGGGGGGTCATTGCTCTGGAATTCTGAGACCGTTGAACCTCTCTGAGCCTCACTTGAGAATGAGAATACCATTCTCTGTGGGGGCTGTGGGGTTAGGTCCAGGACACGGGAAATAAAATGCTAACCTACCCCCGGCCCATGCATAGGGCCCTTCAGCATCCTGAGATTTCCCCTCCCTTCCTGTTCTGACCTTGTCCCTCAGGCCTTCTGAAAAAAATAAATCCTCTACAACAATATCTGCTTGCTTCCTTGGCATTTGCTGGCCTGGTAAGGTGGGGCAGGGGGGCACCGTCACCCGCTCACTCCCAACGGGGAAGCCCTTGATGTTACTGATGTGTGAGCTGGCCTGCTCAAGGTCACCCTGTGAGGCGATGGGGAGCCAGGACTAGACACGAGGACCCAGGGAGTAGCTGTGGAGGTGCCAAATCCCAGACATTTGTCCGACAGACCAGGCCCCTGCCGAGCCTCTTGTTGGGAGGATCTGATGAAGTCACTCATTCAGTCCCCAAGTCTAGAGCTTTAGGCCGCATATTCATTCATTTATTCATTTGTCGGTCACGGATTCAATAACCCAACCTCAACCCTCCCCCTTGAAGCATCAGCACAGAGGAGGAGGAGAGCGTATTACTCAGGAAAGTCTGCTTCCTACAATAAGTAGTCCCAGGATCTCAGTCGTTCATTTCCATACGAGCTTTTTTCTTCTCCCGTGACATCCGACACCATTCTGTGGGTGACCTTCCATGTGGTCATTCAGGGACCCAGGCTCGTTCCTTCTCACGGCCCCGCCCTCCTCCAGGACTTGGACTCCTCTCCAGGAGGATGAGGCTGGTGGGAGCCAGGCCGGGAACGGGGCTCCTGGCTTCTGTTCACCTGCTGTTGGCAGAACTCAGTCATGTGGCCACCCTGGCCCCAAGGGATGCTGGGAAGTAGAGCCAAGCCGTGTGTCTGGGAAGAGGGAGTGAGTATGGGGAGCATTTAGTTCCTGTGGTGCTGATTCCTCTGGACTCTCAAATGGGCCCAGTTTCCTGGACTAGACATAGCTCTTTCTGCCAAAACAACAGAAAAGGATTCCTCCGTCCTTGGGACGTCTTTATTAGGTCAATTTAAACATCGCTCCACAGACATATTAGCATTGGTGACCTTTGCTTCATTTTAGATTTGGCTCTTAGGAAGATATTTCTTTCTCTCTCTCTCTCTCTCTTTTTTTTTTTTTTTTAAAGGTTTTATTTATTTGACAGACAGAGATCACAAGCAGGCAAAGAAGCAGGCTCCCTGCTGAGCAGAGAGCCTGATGCGGGACTTGATCCCAGGACCCTTGAGATCATGACCTGACCTGAAGGCAGAGGCTTTAACCCACTGAGCCACCCAGGCACCCCTCTTATGAAGGTATTTCTAGGGCAGTGGCTTCAGACACCAAGAGCACCTGTCTGGGAGGCAGGGACAAGCATCGGGAAGGGCACGCGTCATGGATTCAGACAATTGCAGGAACTCTCACTGACTGGTGTCTGGAGCAAGCGGCTTGGTCCCCGTGAGCCTCGATCTTTCACTCGGTGAACTGAGGGCGATAAAAGCAGGTATCCGTGAACAAGGTGGTGAGGATCCAAGCAGATAAGAAAACAAAACGGGCAGAGGCTTGAATATGTATTTCTCCGAAGAAGATATTCAAATGGCCAACAAGCACATGTGAAGAGGTTCCATATCCCTCATCATCAGGAGAGTGCGAATCAAAACCATTACCATGTGGGGCGCCTGGGTGGCTCAGTGGATTAAGCCACTGCCTTTGGCTCAGGTCGTGATCCCTGGGGTCCTGGGATCAAGCCCCACATCTGCCTCAGCATCCCTGCTGAGTAGGGAGCTGTTTCCCCCCCCCCCCCCGCCTGACTCTGCCTACTTGTGATCTCTCTCTCTGTCAAATAAATAAATAAAATCTTAAAAAAAAAAAAACCATTATGATGTGAAGCTATTCTAAAAAAGACAAAAAAAGTTTTATTTCCCTTCGTCTTTTTTAAAATTTTATTTATTTTTATTTAAATTCAATCTATTGGTGTGAGGAGCATGGCTCTTGATCCCGGCTGTAAGTTCAAGCCCCATGTTAGGTATAGGGATGACTTGAAAATAAAGAAAGACAAGATTGACAAGGGTTCAGAAAAATGGCAACCTTTGCCTATTGGAGAGAAGGTAAAGTGGGGGCAGTCACTGTGGAAAACAGAACGGCGGTTCCTCAAAAAATTAAGGGTAGAATTACCATGTGACCCCAGAATCTCATTCCTGAGGATAAACAGGAAAGAATTGAAGGCGGGGACTTGACGAGACATTTGTACATCTGTGTTCACAGCGACATTCTCCACGATAACCAAAAGGTGGAAACAACCTGAGTGTCTGACTGGTGAATGGAGAAGCAAAACGTGGTGTACATGTACGACGGAATATTATTCAGCCCTAAAAAGGAAAGAGATGCTGGCACCTGCTTCAATACGGGTGAGCCCTGATGATTTGTGAACTAAGGAGGTCACAGAAAGACAAACACTGTCTGATTCCTAGAGTAGGGAAAGTCTCAGAGACAGAACGCAGACTGGCAGCTGCCAGGGCTGGGGGAAGGGGGATGTGGCAGTTAATGATTTGATGGGTCCCGCGGTTCAGTTTGGCAAGATGATAAAGTTCTAAAGACAGTTGATGGCGATGGTTGTACATGCTGGAATGTACTCCATGTCACTGAACTGAACACTTAGAAATGATCAAAGAGTAAATTTCATGATACAGATATTTTACCACAGTATAAAAGAGGGTATGGCCAGGCAGGTGCACAGACAGGGAGGAGGGCCAAGTGCATGTGAGCAGCTCTCCTTATGGACCAAAGAGGTGAGCTGAGCAGAGTGGGGTGAAGCGGGGAAGAATTAGGAAGGACGGTTCCCCCAGGGGGGTTCTGGGATGAGGTGGCCATCTCACTGGACACCCTGTCCCTCTTTCCGTCCTGGGGCCCCACAGGAGTGTCCTGGGGGCTCTACCGTGCTCCCCAAAGCTGTTTCTGTTCTGCTTCAAGGGCTAGGGGAGTCCCTCACGTTCCACAAGAATATGCAGGCTTGCCTACTCCCTGGGGCACCCAGGCAGGCTGGCAGATTGCCCAAGGAAGGTGTGGGCGGAGATGCCCCAACCCCTGCTCTCTACTAAGTGCCCGAGGAAACGCTTTGTCCTGCTGCCCAGGGTTGTTCTGATTGTTGCTCTCATTAGTCCTCAGCCCAGAACCTCCCCAGCTCCCCTCTGCCCCTTAACAGGACTCTGGTTCCTCACTCCAGCTTCCAGGTATCCAATGACAGCCTCCCTCAGAGCCCATAGCATCAGACCATTCCCCATTCCCTTTTTACCTTGGTTAAAGGTAGGTTGGGTTTGCCCTGTGCCTGGAACAGTATGTCAAAATCCAGCCTGTCTACACAGGGCAGGTTACTTACAAATCACAAGGGGGCTGACCCTTCTCCACCCAGAGATCTAGGGTTGGCTGTGCATCAACCCACCGTGAGGGCGGGACAACCTGTTTGCCGTGGTTGATGTAAGGTGCACCGCGAACTACACAATATTACTCATACCAGGTTCTTGCCAAGTATATGTAGCCGGGGTCTAATCGAGTCTGTAGATCTAACTCCGGTTTACAGGAAGAGCACAGGTTAGGGGAATGACTTGGATGATGTCACAAGAAAGCCATTTATATAAATTAAGAATGAGAACAGTGTATAAGACAACAGTCTTTTCCTAACAGTTAAATCTCTTCTGTTGTGCTTTAATATCTTCAATACATCTGGGACCAAAAAAAAAAAAAAAAAGACAACAGTCTTGAAACTCTTTAGAAAGTCAATGCCATGAAAAATGAGCAGGGGGTCTGCTGTAGACCAAAAAGAAATACAATCTGCAAGGCATAAAGCTCAGACTGGATCCTGGTTCAAAAAATAAAAGTAAGAGAGGAGGAGGGCAGGGAAGGACACACAAAGAAGGTGAAGCTATAAAGTACATCTAGGGGACAGTGGAGAAAATTAATTATTAACTGAATGTGACATGACGTATAGGAATTATTGTTAATTTTGTTAGGTGGGATAATAGTATATTTATGTGAGAGAGCGCATCTTCATACTATGGAAATACATGCTAAAAGATTTAGGGGCAAAGTTTCAGACACTCATAATTCACTTTGAAATGGCTTGGCCAAAAAAAAAAAAAAAAAAACCCAAAAAACCAAAACCAAGAAGACAAAAACCCCTCCACAAATGAAGCAAATATGGGAAAACGCATTTCATTGAGTTTAGGTGCCAGAGATATGAAAGGTGTTTGTTGCATTCCTTCTTCTTTATTGTTTATCATTTTAAAAACTTATTTTTATTTCTTAATTTTTTTTGGAGAAAGAGGGCTCACGCATGAGCAGGGACAGAGGGAGAAAGAGAGAGAGAGAATCTCAAGCAGGCTCCACACCCGGCATGAAGCCTGACCGGGGGAGGAGGGGGCTAACCTCAGGACCCTGAGATCTTGACCTGCGCTGAAATCAAGAGCCAGACGCTTAACTGACTGAGCCACCCGGACACCTCGGTTTAGAATTTTCAAGACAATAGCGTAAAAGAAAGCAAAAGTCTGCCCTTCTTTGCATCAAAACGTCATCTTTCACTCCTGCTTTCCTTGATTCCTGGATAAGAAAAAAGGCCTCTCTCCCTCTCCCAGCCTCAGAGTCTCTGGTAGGACTTCTCTCTCCTGTTGAGCTGGGGTTCGTTAGAGCGAGAACCGACGTATCTGCCTTTGAAGGGTCCCCGGTCCCACCATGGCGCCAGGCACACAGTGGAGCTTAATGGCAAACACTAATGGCCCCTGCGAGCTGGCACTATGAAAGTCATTCCTTTTATGAACTCCCCCAGTGAGTGAGCTGGTGACGTGGCTATTAGCATCCCATTCTACAGATGGGGAAGCTGAGGCTCAGAGAAGTTAAATAACTTGCCAAAGGTGATTCTTCTAAGTGGTGGGGTCACATTTGCCTCCAGGTCTTGACTGATCTAAAAGCCTAGTTACCATGGCCAAACTGAATCATCTAAACTCAGTTCTTGATGCCTTGATAAGAGAGTGTGTCTGACTGTTCCAATTTTGCAGGGGAGGGACGTGGGGTGCTGGGCCAGAAGAGGGTAGGGGATGTCCCCAAGGGCTGCACAAGGAAAAGCAGAGCTGTACTTGGTGTTTTGACATCTTCTTGGCATCAACTCACTTCGTTCTCAGCCGTCCTCACAGTGGGGATGGAGGGAGGTGGTATAGACTCCTGGTCATGAACTCAGACTCCAAGGCCAGCAGGCCGGGGCAAACTCGGGCTCCCCCACTTCTTGGCTGGCGATCCTCAGAAAATTACCTAACTCTTGTGTTCCTCAGTTTCCCGATCCATAAAACGGGCCATGATAGTGGTGTTTCGTTCTCATGCCAGGTCATAGTGACTCGAGTTAATCACACAACGCACTTCCAATAGTGCCTGTCTCAGAGTAAGTGTGAACTCCGAGAGGTAGGGAAGCTGCCCAAGGTCACACAGCAGTGCCAGAGCCAGGACCATCGGATTCCAAAGCTCCTGCTTTCTGAACTTCTAGACTTCTTTGGAGCAGAGTTTGGGGCCAGAGAAACAAGGGTTTAACCCTCCAAATCCCTGCCGGAGCTGGCTCTTGGCCTCATGAAGTGCGGGGCTTCCCAGGACTTGTCCCTTGCCTCTCCTGCCTTCCTCTCCCCATCCCCTTCTGTCCCTTCTCCCTTCTTCTCCCACTTCTCACCCCTTCCCTTCCCTTCCCTTCCCTTCCTCGCTCTCTTCGTTCTCCCCTTCCCTCTGCCCCCTTCTCCATCTGCTCCTGCCTCCATGGACAGAGCAGAAAGAATTTTGGACTGCAGGTGTTATCACATCCTGTCCCTCTCTGAGCCTCAGTTTTCCCAGATATAGGATGAGGGGCTGGACAACGGCAATGTGAAGGTCACCTGCTTTATATTTGCATGGGCTGGGATGGATTCCCTGAGCCTGAATACAACTGGCCCATGCCAGGGCTGTTCCTCCCCATCAAGAAGGAGTGTCCAGCCTCCCACCTCCATGCCCCAGTAGGTCTCCGATGCTGGGTTAGAGAGGGAGCCTTTGGCCTTGGGGAGCTCTAAACCAGTTGGCTCCATAGCCTGGAGCAGCGGCATACAGGCACACTGGTTTCCGGCTGGCGTGTTGCCATAGACACCTAGATGGGAGTGGTGGGTTCATGGTTAACTCGGGCACTAGACTGGGCTAGGCGACTGCTGAGTCTTCTGGAGTCTCAGGGATTGTGGCCACTGTCTTTGGGGAAGGCGGCCGTGAAAGCGGGCTGTGCTGTCTGTCGCAACCCCTGCAGGCGAATCCCGGGGTCTGGTGGGAACTGGCTGGTCTTGCCTGGTCCTGTGGTGGAGGGGGGGCAGGGGGAACGAGAGACCTGTAACAAGGAAAAGAGCTGAGAAGTCAGAGCTGCAGAGCTCTGCCTCCCCAGTGGGCGAGCCCAACTCCCTCCTGTGCAGATGGGGAACTGAGACCCCCAGAAGAGGCAGGACTTCCCTAGGGTGCCTGCGGAGTCAAGGACAAATTGTGAGGCCCTGAGTGACCCAGGGTGGGGCTGGCAGTCCTGACATGCCTTGCAGGGGCCAGAGCAAGGGCTTGCTATGGGTGCAAAGGTGGAAAGGAGAGGTAGAGGAGCTGGAGGCCGGGAGACCAGGGCTCTTTTCTGTGTCCTAAACTGTACACGTCCCTGCGGGCCTTCAGTCTGTTCTCCACCCTGATGATCTGGATGACCTGAGGTGACCCTACCCCCTCTCTGGGCCTCCGTTTCCCCATCTGTCCCTCTGAAATCGGGCTGGATCATTCTTCTAGCAAATGTTGACTGACTGGATCGAGCCCCTACTGTTTTGCCAGGCTCCATGCTGGGCTCAGGGATACGTGGGCGAATGAGGTCCCCCTAGGAGCTGGGGCTTCAAGGGGGAAAGGTTGCGGGGGGGGGGGGGTGGTCCTTCATGATGTGGGAGAAATACTTCTTCCAGACCAAAGGAGAGCTTGTCAGACCCAGACTCCAGGGTCCTGAATCCCTCCCGGCTCACTGGCTGCCAGCTCTGTCTACCCTGTCCTTTTGTTTTGTGGCTCACATAGAGCTAGGGCTCCAGGTGCCAGCTCCCGAGGTAGGTGGCCCCCGCACATGCGGGGAGAGAAGGCTCTCTGAATGCTGTCAGGCTTGGTCTAGACTCCACCCCCCAGCCCCCCCCCCCCCCACAGGCCCGAGCCCGGAGCCTGAGCTGGCTCGGTTCCTTGGCAACATCCTGAGGAATCCAGCGCTGCACACTGGCTCCCTTCCTTTCCCCTCCCACCCGCCTGCCTGCTGGAGGCGGAGGCAGAGGCAGCAAGCCCCATTATAAAAAGCCATTATAAAAAGCGACAGAGCTCAGGCAGCGAGGGGACAGCACTTAGCTCAGACACCGGCCCCGGCCCTGCCTGGACCCCCGCGCGGACCTCCACCCGCCCTGAACCATGGCTCCTCCGCCCCTCTCGTGGCTACTCCGCCTGGCTGCCCTCTGCCATCTGACCATGCTGCTGGCCGGTGAGTGGGGAGGACTCCTGCATGAGCTAGGTCGAGGAGCCTCCGGCCCCACTCCTGCCCTCTGGCCCGATACTGGGGAGGGGGCCCCCAGACCCAACCTGGGTAAGGTCCACAGTAGGTCCTTCCGAAGAGTGTGGTGGAGGGGGCTGGGCTCTTCCCTGACCCCAGATTCGGGACTGCCCCTCCCGCTAGAAAGATTTCCAATCTCCAGGGACTGCCCCCTGGCCCAGTGAGCAAGGCGGCTACTGCTTGGCAGCTCAAAGGGGTGGTGTGGGTGGCACAAGGGTGCCAGGCACAAAGGGGGTGTTGGGGGGTGGGGGACCGCGAAGGCTGAGGAGGCTCCTGCGGGGCGCTGGGTGGGAGGCCCTGGCTGACAGTGGGCTGGGTCTCCCTTCCCAGGGTTAATGTGTAACCTGAAACCCTGACTCCTGAGTCTCAAGTCACAGTCAGGGTTTTCTCCTGCCCTGATTTCCAATAGGGGACCTAGGACCAGTAGAGATCAAGGTCACTGCAGATCATGGAGTGGGCTTCTTGCTGTTGCTCTGGTCTGTAGTCCCAGTCTCTCTGCCTGTACCTTGACATGCTGCTGTCCTCCTCCTCCAAGCACAGCTCAGAAAATGCTTTACCTCCCGATACTGGCTCTCCAGAGCCCAGAACCTGTAGGGCAGGGTGCGTTCATCCCACTGACATGATTAAAATGGAGGCCCAGGGAGGTCTAGAAACCTGCTTGAGGACGCAGAGACAGCAAGGAGGGCAGGAGGGAGCCTGGCTGCGTGCTCTCCACCTCTGTGGGCCACACGGCCTCTGAGAACTCTTTTTGAGCCAGACCGTCTCGCACGTTGAGGCTCAGAGAGGCTAGGAGCCTGCCTCGGGGCACACAGCAAGTCTGGGAGGATGAAAATTGTCTCAAGCTTCCAGGACCCCCCCATGGAACACACTGCCTTTTGAGTCCCTCTATGGGGTGAAAAAACAAGCAGGTCGGGGGTGGGGGTGGGTTGCAGAAGGGGCCAAGGGCTCCTGGGTCTGAACCCTGAAGCCAGAGATGTTTGGAGATAGCACTAAAAGACAGGGAGTCAGATGGAGGTTGCTTTGCCATAGCCATGACCCTGAGTGAGGTCTTGCCTTCTTTGGTCCCAGGTGCTGCACATTTAAATATAGTCATTGCTGCTGATGCAGTGGGGCTCCTGTGAAGGCATTTTGGAAGTAGGAGAAGGATTACTTACAGGAAACTGGCGGTGGGTGCAGGGGAAAAGGTTTCTAGGATAAGATGAAGAGGGGATGTTGGGGGGGCAGGGGGACCCTGGACACTCTGTGTGTTAGCCTGAGGCTTTAGGATATCAGGTTTGTGCCCTAATCTTGGTCACCGACTTCGCTGGAAGATACACTATCCCAGCCTCTCTGAGCTTCAGTTTTTGCCTCCTCCTGCTGGCACTTGGCCAGGCTCACCTTGGCTCACACTGTCCTTTGTGGCTCTGAGAGACCCCCTTGGGAGCCCCTGCAGGAGGGGGCGGTCCCCAGCAAGGCCCTGGGGTGGTGGTGTGGGGGTGGGTGGTGGGTGGAGGAAGCGGGGGTTCTAGCTGGTGCAGGGCGGCTGCGTCAGTCCCCAAATGAGGGTTTGCGGGGCTGTGTGAGGCGGGAGGCTCCTCTGCTTTATATAACCAGCCTGCAGAGACAAGTCAGAGCAGAGAATTTTCTCCCAGAGCACTGACGCATTCACTCCTACTCAAGCCCCAGCAAGAAAGAGGGAAAAAAAAAAAAAAAATCCGTTTTAAGCTACTGTAGTCTGCCCCCTGATCAGCCGTGGAGGCGGATGGGGAAAGCAGGGAAGGCGAACTTCAGGAGTGTCAGATCCAGGCCCCCGTAGAATTTAAATAAAAATTCCTCTGTTCCTTCCTTGGTTATCATTTTACGTGTCACAAAGCACTTCCTTGTGCATTTTGTTCATTCATTGAACAAATAGTGGACATCAGCTACGTGCCTGGCACTGTTGGAGGGGCTGATGCGTAAAGATCTTAGACCTCAGAGTGTGGAGAACCAACTGGGGGAAGACAAGACAATACAGAAAATAAATTGGTAAATGATTCGGTCTTTTAGAAAAACAGGCAGTGGGGTGCTTGGGTGGCTCAGTCGGTTGGGTGACTGCCTTTGGCTCAGGTCATGATCCCGGGGTCCTGGGATGAGTCCCGCGTTAGGCTCCTTGCTCAGCGGGGAGCCTGCTTCTTCCTCTCCCTGCTGCTCCCCCTGTTTGGGCTCTCTCTCATTCTCTCTCTGACAAAGAAATAAAATCTTAAGAAAAAAAAAAAAAAAGAAAGAACCGAAAAACAGGCTGTGATTTAAAAACAAAATGAATGGAGAGAGAAGGTTGTAGGAGAGGTGTTGAGATTTTAAGTAAGGGTTAGGGAAGGCCCTTGGAGAAAGGGACATTGAGGGAGGCGAGAGAAGAGCCTTGTGACTCTTGAAGGCAGTGGTCTTCAGTGGGTGATTTGGCCTCTCAGGGGCATTTGGCAAATTTCTGGAGACATTTTTATTATTACAGATGTCCCATCAGTTTTGGTGGGGGGATGCTTAGAAATCTAGTGGGTAGACCCAGGGATTCTGCTAAACAGCCATCATACAGTGCACAAGACAAAGTTCCCAGGACAAAGAATGATTTGGTCCAAAATGTCAATGGTGTTGCTGTCGCGTGAACCCTACTTAAAGGGTCCAGATATTTAAAAATCTTTATTCTCACAACCCCCCTGTGAAACAGATATTATCATGTCCATTTTACAGGTAAGGGAGCTGAGGCTCAGAGAATCTGAGTGACTTGTCCAGGACACACACCTGAGCAATGGCTCAAGCCCTCTCTCTGTCACCTTGCTGAGAGACCCAGAACATTTTAGTCTTCTCCTGCCTGTAAGCCTCTTACCAGCCCTTGAGGTCCAGCCTAAAGGATTTTTCTACCAAGAAGCCTCCCCTGATTATTGGCAGTGGGAAGTGGTCTCTCCCTTGTGCAAATCTCGGCACATTTGGGGGTCTATTCTGGAACATGGTGTTTTTACCTGGTATTTAAGGCTGTTTAGAACACTGGGATGCCTAGAGGCTGGGAGGAAAACAAAATCTGCCATGAAGCAGCTTCAAAATCTCTCTGATTTTCAGCTTCTGCATCAGTTAAATTGAGGTAGCAATACTCCCTTTGCAGGGACGCTGGGAATTAATGAGAGCAGTTGTGCCTGTACTAAGTATACAGTCCAGGACACAGTAGATACTCAATAAGATAAGCTCTGGTACTTTGGTACTCTGGTACAAAGTACTCTGGTACTCTGGGTCTGTCTTGGCTGCCCTTCAGGCTGAGAGCTTCTGAGGGCAGAGACAGACCTCCATCTCATTATGCCTCATAGCACCCAGCACAGGCAAGAGGGAACATCAGCATTTATTGGTTGACAGACTAAACACTGCAAGCTGATGGTGTTTATTGGGATTGAAGTATTCTCTCTAAGCTCAGCACCAATGAGAGAAAGATCTCAGGGTCAAGGACAAGAGAGCCTGGGTCTTTTTAAATACTCAAAGATAATTCAGACAAGTGTTGGCTGAATTAGGAAAGGGATGGATGGATGGATGCGATGGTTGGATGGACCGATGGATGGATAGATGGACGGACCAATGGATGGATGGATGGATGTGGATGGATGCGTAGATGGAGAGGTAGGTGAAGGGGTAAGTAGAATGAGACATTATTTCACTCAATGACTACTTGCTGAGTATCCGCTTTGTGCTGGGAAGCACTGTGATACCAAGACTGACAAGGGCCCTGCCTTCCTGAAATTCATGTGACAGTAAATGGCTGGCTAGAGGCATTATTTCCAATTATGGAAAAGAAACTTCAGAAAAGAAAAACCCCCTCAGGTTAGTTACATAGCTCTTCCCCATGCAAAACCAAGAATAGAGACTGGCCAAGGGTATGCAGGCACCATAGCAGAGGGTGGGACTTTGGGGACAGGCTGCCTTTGTGGGTCTTTAAAGCCCTGCATGTGAGCAGTGGCCTTCCCCACCCTGGGACATAGAGTTGAGAGCACAGACTGACCATGCCTAACCACCCCTCCTGTTCACTGGCAGCCTCCCCCTGGCTCCAGGTAGCCTAAAACTCTTGGAGACCAATCCAGAGGCGGCTTCCTGGCTCTATTCAGTAGGGCCAATGGGAGGGCGCAGCTGAGTCTTTCCAAAGTCCGTCCGGGGGTGGGGAGAAGGCAGGTGAAAGGCAGCAAGGTAACTTTCATATACTGGTTCCTCAGAGAGAAAAGGCAGCCGGTGACTCAGGCACCAAGCACCAGAGTGCTTCTGCCTACCATGGGAACTTCTAGAGCTGCCCCTTGATGGCCCAGATCTCAGAGATCCCTGCAGGCCCCGATCCACCCTTCCGTAGTCAGAGTGGGCTGAGACTAAGAGGAAGCGATGGCAGAGGAGATGGCACATTCTAGAAGGTGTGTGTGTGTGTGTGTGCGTGTGTGTGTGTGCGTGTGTGTCTGTGATGCAAGCACCTGTATTCAGGAAGGCAGAGCATGTTTGCACATCCACATCCATGTAAATGCTTGTGCACAAGCAGTAAGGATCAGCTGGGGCCTCCCCAGCCCTGCCTGGCTGGAGAAGATCATTTAGTTCTCTGGACTCCACTGCCCTGGAAGTCCTGGCCTCTAGAATTTGCAAAACCCTCTGAGGTCTTGCTTCTGCTGCCAAAACCTTGACCCAGAGCTGAAACTCAAGCTCTTCCTTATTTTTTACATACCCCTTTTGAGCTGACACCAAGTCAAATAAATTTTGCTGGACATTTTAGGGGAGGGAGGAAGGAGGAAAAGCAATGCAAACAACTTCAGATGTTTATATGAAATATTTGGGTTCTTGGGGCACCTGGGTGGTTCAGCCTCCGACTCTTGATCTCAGGTCCTGATCTCAGGGCCGTGAGACTGAGCCCCTCGTCAGGCTCAGCAGGGCATCTGCTTGAGATTTTTCTGCCTCTCCCCCTACTTGTTCTCTCTCTGTCTCACATAAATAAATAAATATTTTTAAAAGTCTGGGTTCTCAACTGTCTGTTGAGTCACCCCCCCTCATCCTGTTCTGGGGTTTCTGTCTGGCTCCGGGCCATCCTCAGGCCCCTAGCCATCCTCCTCTGCCCCCCCACCCTTTGTACAAGCCCCATCTCCACCCCTCCTCCTGACCTCTGTCCCCCCAGCTTGCCCAGGGAAATCCACAAATATCATCAGCCTGACAGGGAGGAAGGGGCTGTGTATGTGGTGGGCGGAGGGTTGGGGGGCGTGAGAGTTGAGAAGGTGACGTATTGGGGTAAAGGGAGGGTTGGGGGTGCATAGAGCCATGGGCCCAGAAGGGACCAGAGCCCAGCCTGGTAGGAGAGCCCGTTCCCTCACTTGCTGGCTGTGTGACCTCGGGCAGATCCCTGTCACTCTCAGGCTTGTCCTCCTTTCTGTACAACTGACCAACCAGGACAACATAATTTTAAAAATTAAACCCTCACTACTAACCAGGCAGTAGAAGCTTCCTAAATAAGAATCCATTTTCGTTCATTTTTATAACATCCCTATGAGGTAGATACTCTCATGTACAGGTGAGGAAACTGAGGCATAAAGAGTTGTGGGGGGGGGTTGTTTTTTTGTTTTTGGAGGGGATTGCTGAGGAGGGGGGCAGGGGAGCTGAGGTCAAGGGACTTGAAGACCCAGGCTGTGCAAGGCAGCGGCCGTGGCTTGGATGGTGTGGCTGGCACGAGCTGGCCTGGGACTGGAAAGTCAGATGCCCCTGGACAGTCCGGCTGACTGGGGGCCTCTGTGGGCTCAGGACAGCACCATGGTGTGAAGAAATGCAGCGTCACCTGCAACAAGATGACCTCGGAGATCCCCGTGGCCTTACTAGACCACTACCAGCGAAATCAAGAATCCTGCGGCAAGCCTGCCATCATGTAGGTACTGGCCTCTGGGCCTCTGCCAATCCCCGTCCACATCCTTCTTCCTCATCTGGGCTCCTGCCAAGGGCCTCAGCAAATTGCTCCTCTTGCTCCTGGCCTCCTGGCCCTTCACTGACCTTAATATCTGTCCCCCAGGGTAAAGGTTGGGAGCAGCTTCCTGAAAGGCCTGGGGCCTGGGGCAGCTACTGAGGGGGTGTGTTTCAGGTGACTGTGGAACCTGCTGGATTTCTTGGGGACGTCAAGCACGGTGGCCTCGGAGCAGAGCGCAGGCTCCAGACTCCACCCCATGTGGTGCAAATCCTGGCTTCATCCCTTACAGGGGGCAGGGGTGGCTCTGTGGATGTTATCTACCCTCTGGGCCTTAGTTTCCTTATCTGTGAAATAGGTAGTTGGGAGGATGACAGGGGATAATGCAAATAAGCAGCTTGGCAGGGTGCCTGGGAGCTGTTGCAATAGGAAACGCAGAGATTATTATCCACACTTGACAGTGGAGGAAACAGGATCCGCGTGAGACTTTGGGCTAGTCTACAGACTGGCCTTTAGGCCTGTCATCTCATCAGGAAGTGGCCGGCAGGTTCTTGAAGTACAGGGCTCAGGAAAGAAGTTGTGTGCTTCATTCTACCCACGGTGCAGCTGCTAAGAGGGTTCAGGGGCTAGTGCCCTGACCTCTCCCCTCGCCCGTTGAGGCTTGCTTCCCCCAGACTCCCCCACGTATTTGCTTCTGTTTTCTAGGTAAAGAGGAAGTGGGAAGCCCCAGGGAGGGGGCCATCGCCCTGGGCTACACCTTGCCTCTGGGGCCCTGAAGGGTTATGCTTGCTTCCTGCCCTTCTCTGGCTTCCCCAGCGAACCAGAGCCATGCACCTTCACATGACCTCTCTGAGCCTCGTTTTTCTCATCTGTAAAATGGGGATGGTCATGGTAGCCACTTCTCCTGGGTGGGAGGTTTAAACAGGCAAAATGCCTAACACAGCGGTGTGGAGCACAAGCTCCCGTCAGCTCTGAGCTGTGCTCCTGGCACAGAGCCAGCCACACACAGCTTCGGAGGAAGCTGGAGATTTGAATGGCATTTGGGGTCCCAGCGGGACCCCCATAGATGTGGCCGGAGCTCACTCAGTGTGCTTTTGGCCTGATGATACACACTAAGAGGTAGAGGTCCAGCGGGCAGCCTGTAACTGAGGGAGTGGGAAAGAGGACATTTGAGTCTGTTCCTTCCAGAGAAAGGAGCCCCCCACCCCCAGCTCACCAGTCACACACCTGCCAGCAGGGAGCACCAGTGGACAGCTCTCCCAATCAGAAGATACAGGCCAGAGCCCCCTGCCTTATGGTGAAGACATTATTATTAACATTATTATCATTTTTGGCTGTTACTCTGAGCCAGGTGCTTTACAGATTTTTTTTTTTTTACAATAACACTGAAGTGGGGTGACCAGCTTGCCCCAGTTTTCTGGGACTTTCACAAGACATCCTATATCATGAGGACCCACCCCCCTACCCCGCTCAGTCCCAGCTCTTCCGGGGAGGCTGGTCACCCTACAGGAGGTAGGTCTGCGATCTTGATTTCTCAGGTGAGGACACCCAAGTTCGAGGAGGCAAGCAGCCGAAGCTAATCAGCTCACAGCTTACAGCTCCTGAGTGGTGGGAGCGGGTTTCCAGCTGGGTCTGTTCTCTGGCAGAGCGTTATATATATATGGTGCTTCTACTCCACGTGGCATCTGGGCATCACTGGGTCCCTGTTTTCCTTCCTTGTAGCCTGAGGACGAAAAAGAACAGAATCTTCTGTGCCGATCCAGAGGCGGAATGGGTTCGGAGGGCCATAACACATCTAGATCGCCAGACTTCTGTTCCGACTCGAGATGGCGGCAGGTTCGCGATGCAGATCGGTGGGGGTGAGACCAGGACCACCACGGCCACCGTGGGAATGGACAGTCCTGCAGTCACAGAGCCCAAAGCCACCCAGGAAAACAGTGGCCAGGAGACACAGAGCGCCTCGGGGACTTCCCCAGAGCTGCCAGCAGGAGTGGCTGATTCCTGGGGGACCAGGTTCCCCTCCACTCCCAAGGCTCCAGACGGAGGAGCGCCAGCTGGCTCCCAGAAAACTGAGTTTTTCAACGCTGCTGCCCTCACCACCGCAACATCCTGGCAGAGTTCTGCTGCCTACAAGCCCGGGTCAGGCCTCTGGACTGAGGGAAAGGCCTCTGAGGCCCTCCCCACCCAGACCTCCCCCACCCAGGCCTCCCCCACCCCGGCCCCCTCCACCCAGGCCCCCCCCACCCAGGCCCCCTCCACCCAGACCCTCCTTACCCAGGCCCCCTCCACCCAGACCCTCCCTACCCAGGCTCCCCCTGCCCACATCCCCACCATTTCACACAGAGCCTCAGAGGACAGTGTTGGCCCTGAAAGCCAACCTGTGTGGATCACGGGAAACGATCCCACGCCAGAGAACCCTCTAGAGCCTGAGGAGATGGGTCCTATTTCAACTCACACAGATGATTTTGGGGGGCCTGAAGGCACTCCCCGTTTCTCCACCGTCCCCGTCTCCTCTCAAGGGGTTCCCAGCAGGGAGCCAGTAGCCTCCGGTAGCTGGACCCCCAAGGCAGAGGAGCCCATCCATGCCACCATGGACCCCCAGAGGCTGGGTGTTCTCATCACTCCTGTCCCCGACTCGCAGGCAGCTACCCGGAGGCAGGCGGTAGGGCTGCTGGCCTTCCTCGGCCTCCTCTTCTGCCTGGGGGTGGCCATGTTTGCCTACCAGAGCCTCCAGGGCTGCCCCCGCAAGCTGGCAGGGGACATGGTGGAGGGGCTTCGCTATGTCCCCCGGAGCTGTGGCAGCAATTCCTATGTCCTGGTGCCGGTGTGAGCTGCTCACCTGCCTGCCTCCAGTTGTTCGACTCAGACAGCTGCCTGGGGTCCCCCGTCCTCACACCCACTGGTCCCCAAGGGCCTGACCTGAGCTGGGATGATTGGAGCAAGGAGGCAGGATCTTCCACACGCAATGGCTCCCGGCTCCCGGACATAGCCTAGGAGGCCCCTCTTGACCACTGTTGACCCCCTGGGGACAGAAGTGGTGGCCTGTGCAACTCACCCTAATGTCCCTAAGTCAGGAAACTTCTGCTGCTGGCTGGTGAGAGGTTCCCTTTGACACCGTCCCAGACCCGATGAGCAATTATTTATTGGAAAACGCCCAGATCCCTCTGGTACGTCCCCAGGTGGCCCACGGTCACCCCATCTCACAAATGAGCCTCAGGCCAGGCCCCCTCTGCCCACTCCCTCAGACCTCCTCATGTCTCTTGGTCCCGCTGCAGTCGCCAGTCACCCCGGCAACCTGCGGTGCTATCTCCCCCCAGTCCCCTGTACAGAGCCCACACCCAGCCGGGGACCTGTCTTTTCTTGCATGAGCCTAGTGTGGTGTTCCCTCTGACGGCTCCTGGGAAGACTCTGCCCTCCGTTAGGCATTGTGGGAAGGGGACATGAAGTGACCTGGTGGCTTGGGTGGGTTTTCTTCTCCCCAACCGATGCCATGCGTTGGCGGAACCTCGGCTGTGCGTCTGAAGGCTGGGGTACTCGTGCCCGGTTTGCCACCAACCCAGCAAAGCATTCGTACCTCTGCTTTCCCGTCTGCACAAGGAAAGAGACTTGGCAAATGTGTGACAGTAACCTGTACCCTGACGGTCCTCACTCACTGCTCCAGACCCGGTTTCCCACACCCGGGTTGTAGTCTCACAAAAGAACACCTTAGCCTGTCTTCACCCATTGGGGAGCCTGGCACATTGGTGGGCCCTGTGCCTTGCCGGGGTGGGGGGGGCGCCGAGGGGTGTGCATGGAAGGGATCTGAAAGCGCAGGTCCTGCTCTGTGGGGAGGAGTCAGTTCCGTGGACCCCCCTGAGTGGGGACTAGGGTGGGGGGTGCTTGAGGGGCAGGTCCATGCCCAGCTTGGAGAGCAGCCCTCCCAGCATCCACCAGGCTCGCAGGGACCTGAGGATAGCCCAAGTGACATGGGACAGGCTGAGGAGGAGGGAGGACCCTCGAGGCTCCAGGAAGGCTGAGGTGCTCAAGGGGAAAGGCCCCCGGGGGGTGGGGAGGCAGCAGGAAGCAGCCCCATGCCCGGGTCCCCTGTTTGCTGTTTCTTTCCTGTGACCTGGCTTCCCCTTCCCCGTCTCTTGCTCTCTGAAAACACTGCTGTCCCCATACCAGGATCTTCCCTCACCTTCCTGCCCACCACAGGCAGGGCCAGGAATTTCCAGGACATTTTTCCACAAGATCAGAATGCACCACTGAAACCTGAGGTTTCATGTTTACCTCTGAAAGACACACCATCCACGGGGGAGGGAAGTTGTGGGCACAGAATCAGGGTTCCCTTTTTGGCTGCTGGCCTCACCCCTCAGGGTCCCTGGGGGCAGCACCCCACCTTTCTCCGTGGTCCCCGTGGGTGACCCTTGCCCTCCTCCACACAGGGAGCCTCCCACAGCCCAGGGTGGGTGACACTCCACAGAGAGATGCTTAGAGGAAGCAGACACAGCTCTGGTCCACAGAGCGGGGCAGCCACGTGGGTCCTCCCTGCCCTCCTGCACCCCCTACTGGGCATGACCTGGGACGTCGGGGCCTGGCTCTAGTGTGGGGCACTTCCGACAGCTCAGAAGGCTGGCAGCAGGTCTGAATGCACTTTTTTGGGCTCCTTGAGGTTGGTGGGAGAGCCTTCAAGGCGTGGGGCCCCCATGACGGGGTTCCCCTACTTTTTGTGAGAAAGTAGCTGGGAGCAGCTAGTCCCCCTTCCACGGATTTGATTAGTTCCCCCAAGCAGGACATGGGCATGGACAATTTGGGGGGGAACTTCAGAAGGTGTTGGTTGATCCTTTTGCTTTTCCAACCCTATCACCAATGTCTGTGCCATTTTGTATTTTACTAATAAAATGGAAAAGTCTTGTGAATCAAATAACGTAGCTTTTTCTGAGGCAGGCTCAGCAACGGGAGCCTCAGGGGTATTGGAACAAGGAGGGGCCAAGAATCTCTGGGTGCAGTCTGCCTGGGGCCAAGTGTGGGAACTTCTACAGTCATCAGGAGAAGCAGCACTGGGGATGGGGTGAGGAGGTTTGAGCCCCTGGCCTGGCTCTGTTCAGCCCAGCTGTATGACACTGAGCAGGGCCTTTCTCTCTCTGAGCTGTGTAAAATCAGATGTGAGGTTTCTCCTAGTGGCTTCCACCCCTTACAGGAATCAGAATCTCATATGAAGCCACCCCTGCCCTTCCCCATACCTTCTAAAGCACCATCTGAGGGGCCTTGGTATCACCATTAGCGATCTGATGACCCATGGGAGCAAACTGGGCCACATTGTCCTCTTTGCTGCCTTGACTCACTGTTGGTCCAGATAAAGATCAAAAAGGGATTATTTCTCAAGGGGCTTGGGTGTTCATAGATATGACCTAAACACCCAAACACTAACCTCCTGGTGGTCCCCAAGTCCTCCAGTGTCCCAGGGTGGCATTAAGAGCTGCTATGTACAGTTGTGCAGGTTGGGAACTGCAACAGGGGGCACAGGCAAGTCCAGGCTCTTATTACAGTATTTCGTGGATCCAAAGGTGTGCGTTTTTTCCACATTGGGATATCTTTGGGATTGGGATTTGTCTAACAATCAAAGGCTTGTCATAATCGACAGGGCGGGCCGCAAGCAGCAGCTGCCTCTGGAGATGGGGCCAGGCAGGGGTGAAACCGCCGTCCTCTAGCATCCCCTCCACCCCTTCATGCTCCTGGAGCCGATGGCCATGTGAGGTGCCATTTATGATCACCCTTCTCTTGTTTGTCTTGGAGCAAGGATATTTTTGTCTCAGTCTGAGTCTCCACAAAAAGTAGGGCAAGGGAAAACAGATCATGATGGGCACATGACTTTGCTTCTACTCTGCTGGCTTCCTCCTTCATTTTACTACCTGCCAAACCCCATAGATATGTGGGTTTGAGGTTCCTGTGAGAGTCTGCCCCTGAGTAAGCTGTAAATTCTAGTATTTTCCTTAGCAGCAAGCCACAGCTCTCCTCATGCCCCCTCCAACCCATTTCCTCCTGCTTTTGGCCATTTCCACCCTCAACAAGGAGCTCAGAGATGAGGTCACAGGCCTCCAGCTTCTCCCCAATCCCCCTGGAACACCACCAGAGGTTTTACAGTGAACTTATGTGTCTCTCCTCTGTTGATTTTTTTTTTTTAATTTAAGATTTTTGTTTTTATTTATTTATTGGTCAGAGAGAGAGAGAGGGAGAGAGAGAGAGAGGGAGAACACAAGCAGGCAGAGCAGCAGGCAGAAGCAGAGAGAGAAGCAGGCTCCCTGCTGAGCAAGGAGCCCGATGTGGGGCTCAATCCCAGGATTCTGGGATCATGACCTGAGCCGAAGGCAGAGGCTTTAACCCACTGAGCCACCCAGGTGCCCCTCTCCTCTGTTGATTTTTTTTTATCGCATCCTTAAGGTTTGTATTCCTCATGCTCTACAAGAGGATGGAAAGTGGGAGAAACCTGTATGTGGGCTCAGGTCAGGGCAGTTCCCCAGGGATCCTGGAGCGGTCCATGTTCTCTTGCTTACAGGGAGCCACGCTCCAGTCCAGGTGATGCTTATTCACATAGAATTTGCTGAAGACTCAGAAATATTCAACTGGGCTGTTGGGTCTCTGATCTACCATCAGCCATCAGCACCATCGGCGGATAATAATAGTCAAGGCTTATTTAACGTTTACCCCGTGCCTGGTAGTGCGCTAAGTTCTTTGCCTAGGATGTCCCCATCTTAGCGGTGAAGAAAGTAAGGCTCTCAAAGCTCATGTGATTTGCCCAGGGTCACAGAGCAGAGATGGCAGACAGGATGTGACCTGGAGTCTTTCTCCAACACTTGGATTTTTTTTTAAGACTTTACTTATTTATTTGACAGAGAAAGATGAAACACAAGCAAGGGGAGGGAGAGAGGGAGAAGCAGGCTTCCCACTGAGCAGGGAACCCCAGGCTCCATCCCAGGACCCCGAGATCATGACCTGAGCCAAAAATCAAGAGTCAGACACCTAACAACTGACGACTGAGCCCCCGCATCCGCCGCACCCTGCAGCACTTGAATCTTAGCCGCTGTGGCTGAAGTTATGAGCCACAGATTTTTTTTTTAAATATTTTATTTATCTATTTGACAGAGAGAGAGATCACAAGTAGGCAGAGAGGCAGGCAGAGAGAGGAGGGAAGCAGGCTCACTGCCGAGCAGAGAGCCCAAAGTGGGGCTCGGGGCTCCATCCCAGGATCCTGAGATTATGACCTGAGCAGAAGGCAGAGGCTTAACCCACTAAGCCACCCAGACACCCCAAGCCACAGATTCTTAAAAGTATAGATGCCCGATCCCACTTCAGAGCTACTGTACCCAGACTCCAGGGGTGGGACGGCTGAGGTCTGCACCTTGAGGCTGCTGCCCCTGCCCCCACCCCCTTTCCTCTCCAGCCTACCCCCCTTTGCCTGGGACTGTCCTCCAAATTAGGGATTTGGCATGTAGCACACCCCCCCCCACCCCTGCCACCCCTGCACCAGGCCCACCCAC
Organism: Mustela lutreola; assembly: GCF_030435805.1. Taxonomy (NCBI): domain Eukaryota; kingdom Metazoa; phylum Chordata; class Mammalia; order Carnivora; family Mustelidae; genus Mustela; species Mustela lutreola. Next base: position 26,636,668 of record NC_081305.1, on the reverse strand, counting down.
TCCATCCTCCACAAGGCTTGCAGGGTCCTGTGGGCAGTAGCTACCTACAGACTCCTCACCCTCTGCCCTTTCTTTACCACAAGTCCCCTTCCCTCCCCTGTGCCCTCTGTACATTCCCCGAATGGGTGAGGCCAGGCAGAAAAACAAAGAAATGAATGGCCGGGAATTTCCAGGGTGAGGCTGAATAATGGGGCCTGGTAACTGCTCGTGTGTGTGTGTGTGTGTGTGTGTGTGTGTGTGTGTGTGTGTGTGTTTGCGCCATGCATGTGTGCCCTGCTGTTTCTATGTGTGCAGGACCTAAGGGGACCACCACTCGTGTCCCATTCAATTCTGCTTAGTCATATGCTTTCCCGGAGAAAGAATGTTGCAACTATTGGGATTTAAGAAAAGATCTAGTTCCAGGCTGACTTTCTCAAACTCACTGCAACTTCAGTGGTTGTGATGAAGTTCTAGAACCTAAGTGAGGTTCAGTGGGCTGAGGTCCGGAGCCGATGACCAAGAAAGAATTCTTGAGACATATTTGGTGCAAAATGGTGGTTTATTAAAGCACGGGGACAGGACCCGTGGGCAGGAAGAGCGGCTGCCCCGGGTTGTGAGGGTAGGCATGTTATATACCTTGCGGTTGGGGAGATGGTGAAGGGATGGGAGGTTTCAACAGAGTTTTCACGTGTTAAGGAGGGCCTACAAGGTGCCCTTATGGCTTGATCAATGTCGTCTTTAGGTCAGGCATTAACATCAAGATAGTTGGGAGATTCTTGGTGGGGTATTATGATCCTGCTATCATTTATATTCCCTTCTACCTCAGTCTCCTCCAGTTTATGGTGGGGAGGGAGACATTAGGGCTTCAGGAACTGAGAGTTATTTGCCTCTGGAAGTTTGTGCTATTGATAAGGTAACCTCCCTGTTTAGATCTCTAGGACATCTGTAGAGCAAGGGAGATTCCTGTTCTGCAGGATTGTGATCCCTGCAAGTTAGCTATTTATCGTTCTATGGCAGTCAGGGGTACCTGAGGAATGCTACACATATGGAGGGGAGCAGGTGGAGAGGGGGTGCAAGGTGCCAGCTTTTGCTCTGTCCTCAGCCAGCCTCCTGCTCCCTCATCAGTTGGACCCATGGGCAATCTTAATCTTCCCAAACTGGTGGAAGAGATATGCCTTTCTTAAATTCAAGGGATTTCTTGCCCCCAAAGGATGGAGTAGAATTATTTGCAATGAGCATCTTGAATTTTTGCTTGTTTGTTTTGTTTTGTTTGTTTGTTTTACCGATACAGGAGCAGAATATAGCATGGAGATTTCTGGCTGTGTGATTTTGGGCAAGTTGCTTAACCTCTCTGGGCTCAGTTTTCTCCATTGCCCATAGTGAGCTGTCGGTAAAAAGAACTTATGATCACGTAATAGGTGTTTCCGAAGGGTTTGAAACATCCTATTTCTATTCATTTTTGTTATTGGAGACCCAAGCAAGACTGTGGAGTTATAAGATACCTACAAAGAAAAGTAGTCTTCTTGGTTTTCAGGAGAGTAGGGTGAAGAAATGTTATGGTGCCATTAAGCAGATAAGAGTAATTTGTAATTTGCATATTTTTTCCCCTAAACTATATAGATGCCTTTCAAGTTGAGGTAGCTTTTCTCCTACAAATTGTTTTTGAACTTGACGAGGTCAAAACTCATGAATCCCAATGAACTGATACCAGACTAGCAGGACCTCTGATCTCACACTTGGAAAGAAAGAGAAGTTAGTGAGTTTCAAGTCTGTGGGCCTGGGATTGTCCCTCTCCCTGCATATTTCTGGCTGGCTACCTGCTGGGCACAGGGGAGGCTGTTCTTCCTGCCTCCTTGGGGTGCATGGGCCCACATGACCCATTTTGGCCAGTGAGCTGGGAAGGGAAGTCATGCGTATCACTAGACTCAAACATTGAATTGCTGAGAGACTCTCCAGAACTTTTAATCCTTCTGGCTCGACCTCTCCAGCTTCATTACGTTGGGTAATGAAAGCGACCACTTCATTACCTTGGGTCTCAGAGTGATGAAAAGCTTCCCCTGACCTCTGTGGAAGAAACAAACCTTTGTGGTTTTAAGCCTAGGGAAAGTTTGAGATCATTGGTTATTGCAACACAAACTAGCCCATCCTGATGGATACAGCAATCGAGAAAAAGAAGTAGGTCATTACTTGCTGAGTAGGAATGACTTGTCAGTCACCTCGTGATGGTGTTAAAGGCTTGAAAACATTCCCTTAATGGGGAATAAGCAGATTGTCAGTGATTTAGCTCGCCACGCTCCCTTCTCTCTCTTTGCTCAGGGGATGGTCAATGGTGGCCGGCCAGCTGTCTGGGCTTATCTGGAATTCTCTCCCACTAGCGGTAGAAAGAAGGACTTCGTAGTTTCTCTGAGATATGCTGGTGCTTAGGAGTTTGCCTGGCTCAGATAGGCCGGTGATCGCTTCAGCAGATTCGGAAGTAAAAGGGGAGAGTATGAACATAACTGAGTGCCCGCTGTTGGCCAGCGGATATGGATCAACCAGTCCTTTGTGCACCTTGTAAGCCCAGCAGTCCGACCAGGGTAACCTGGACCTGTTGGCACAGGAGTGGGCTGCTTTTGCACACTCACAGGGACCCAGGGCGTGTTCAGTGTATTTGTTTTCCTGGAGGACTTCGGCTGGCCCTCCCTCTGGCTCTCTTGATACTGTTCCCCTGGTCTTGCTACCCACTCCCCACAGCAATGCCTTTGGCCGCACATCCTTTGCCATCTTCAAGTCAATCTTCACTCTTGTTCCTCTGAGCCATTGCACTGGCTAGTCCCCTGCCTGGAACAACGAGGCCTTCCCTAACTTCTTGGTTTCCCAAAGGCTCTCTGCTGTGGGTACTCAGGACACCTGCACCCATGATAACTCTCACATGACCTGGGCGTGCCTGCTGGCTTCATGGAGCTGCTATAAGATCCATGAGGACGAGGATGTGTACGTCTTGTTCCCCGTTGTGCTCCAGTGACTACCGTGGTCTCAGGAGACATGAAAGCAAGGAAGGGCCGGCACCCACTGCCATCTGGGTCCCATGGGCACTTTCTGACCCGATGCCCCTACTACATGGCTTTCTGATTTATGGAAAGCCATCGATCTGTGGCATGCCTGTGTGTGTGTGTGTGTGTCTGCGCTGCATTTTAAGGCACTTCCTGGCACTTTCTGGCATAAAATACTGAATTGCCTCAAAGGGGTCTCAGAGACTGAACGGGGTCCTCTGTGACCAATTCTGTGTCTTTCAGTCTGTGGAGGGATGGATTAGGAGAGGCACGTGGGCCTCAGGGAGGGTAATATTTACCCTTTAACCCAGTGCTGGGTGCATTCGAGTGGCCCACCCAGAGCCCACTCCCTTCAGCTGCTTTTAGTACCGACACTTTTTTTTTTTTTAAGATTTTATTTATTTACTTGAGAAAGAGTGCAGGAGGGGCAGGCAGGGTGGGGAGCAGAGGGAGAAGCAGACGCCCTGCTGAGCCGGGAGCTTAACACAGAGCTTAATCCCAGGATGCCACCCACATGCCCACCCGGAGCATGGAACCCAGTGCAGTGCCTGAATTTACAACACTGAGATCAAGACCCAAGTCAAGATCAAGAGTCAGATGCTAGGGGGCACCTGGGTGGCTCCGTCTGTTAAACATCTGCCTTCAGCTCAGGTTATGGTATGCACCAAGGTCCTGGGATCAAGTCCTGCATTAGGCTCCTTGGTTGGGGAGCAGCCTGCTTCTCTCTCTGCCTGTGACTCCCCTTACTTGTGCTCTCTATCTCTCTCTCTCTGACAAATGAATAAAATCTTAAAAAAAAAAAAAAATCAGATGCATGAGCCACCTCAGCGCCCCTCTAACTGGAGCTCTAGAGCCCCTGTGAGAGCAGGAGGAAGCCACCCCCAGGGACTAACCAGAGGTCACACCTTTACTGGGCTTCACTTCCTTCTCTGACTTCATTCCTCTGTTCTTCCCCACCTCCCGCAGGAGTGTGTCCGTAATGAACCCAACCTCAGTCAATGGAGAGAGCCTGTTCCCGTGCTTCCCAGCCTGCAGCCCACTGCAGGGTCCAGAATAAGGAGTCCCTGGTGGGCAGGGGGAGGGTAGGAAAGTGAGAAGGACTTCAAGGAGTAGATGGGAATCAATAGAAAGAACAGGTCCCCAAGAATTCTCTAGAGTCAACCTGATGCCAATAAAAACACCATTATTTTTGGAGCTAGATTAAGTAGTTTTCATTTCACTGGGGAAGAAAAAAGGAATGAGTCCCGATTGCTGTACGAAGCCCAGGCAGAGTAGGAAGAAGGGAGCAACCTGTATTAAGCCACGTGGGCTCGAGGAGAAAGCCCATGCCTGCGGAAGGACAAGCCCTGGCCTGTTCTGGCCAGGGCCCAGAGGGCTGCCAAGGCACCTGCTTCTTTCTAGAAAGAGAGCAGGAAGTCATTTGCCTCCAGAGGCACTTGCTTCCCAGGTCTGGACCTTGCTCAGAAGTGGCCACACCCTTCCACACCCTGGGCTCCCCGCAAGTGAGCCACAAGCTAGGTAGGACTGTGTCATGTCACAAATGGCCGAATGCTCAACTGGCCCAGCCCTGGGCTGGCTTATTTGCTGTGGGACTGGACGACAAAGCGGGGAGAGCTTCAGCCTCTTGAAGGACCCAGATCCATCAGGCTCCTTAGAAAAGGCGCCTTTCTAGACGTGCGTGCTTCCAGGATGCTGGGCTCTTGGTGCTGACCCTGGCATCAAACATACCTTCCTTGGGAGAAGAGAAGTTCCCTTGTGTCAGGAAGTTCCTCTGCCCACCCCGCCTCCAGGCAGGCTGCCAGGTTTGGAACAGGTTGCAGCAGACCTCTCATATCTAAAGGAAGGGTCCATCCTGGCACCATGAGGGGTGAGTCTTGAACTGGCCCTTGGTGGTTCAACTCTGGACTGTCCCTCTGGAAACCAAAGACCTGCCGGTGAGATACTTGGATCCAGGGACAAAGGCTCCTTGGAAAGAGAGAGTTGGACTTTAGCAGTGAGTGAAAGTAATTGATTTACAGGGCTGAGGCAGGGTCCCAGGAGGAGGAGCTGAGCCCCAGACATGAGAGAGGAAGAGAGATGAGACAAACCCACGGGTAAGAGGGAGACTCCATGAGAAGTGTTCACGGACTTGGCTTCGAGAACAATACCAGCCTTTTAGCCGTCCAGTCACTGAAATCAACTCCTGTATACGGGGGACCTCCCATGTACCACGATGATACCACAAGAGAGACAGGGCCTTGGTTCCGTGGCACTTAACGTTCCAGTGGGGGTGTCAGTGGGAGACGGGCAACAAGCCGTGGGTGGAAGAAGCATGTCAACGGTGTCGTTATTAGGGGCTGGGGAGGACTGCTGCAAAAAAATGAAAATAGAGCCAAGGAAGAGGTGAGGCTGCATTTTCAAGCAGGGTAGGCTTCCCTGAAAGGTGACATTTAAGCAGAGAAGGAAGGAGGTGAAGGAGTGAGTCATGCATGTATCTGGGGAAAGAATATTCCAGGCCAAAAGAACGGTCTGTGGAGCGTCCTCGGGAAGGACGTCGGGCACCGTGGAGGCTCCCCGAGGCCACAGCACCCTAAGCCAGGCAGGGCCTCGAGGCTGCTCCAGGGTCTTTGGCCTTTCCTCCAGGGTGTGGGGCAGAGTCGGGCGGGGCGTGAGCACAGGAGGTTCACGTTCCCCTGGTGACTGTGCTGAGAATAGAGCATATCCCGCAAGGATGGAGGCAGGGACTCCGCCAGGAGCCGACGTCGGGAATCCAGGGGCGGGATGGTGGGCTCCAGAGGGATTCTGAAGCGGAGCCAGGAGAGGGGCTGACAGATGGTGGCAAGGAGTGGGGCGAGAGAAAGAGGCGTCAGGATGGTGCCCAGGTTTCTGGTCCAAGTAACGGGGAAGGAAGGGTTGGGGAAGAAAGGGGGCGGGGGGTGGGGGGAGCATGTGTGGGGGCGGATGGGAATCGGGAAGTCGGCTTTGGACTTGGGGGTTCTGAGACGCTGGCTCGTCTTGTTCAGGAGGCAGCTGACATACAAGTCTGGAGCTTGCAAGAAAAAGTCAGGAGTCTTTGGCATATAGATGATATTTAAAGTTGGGAACACGGTACTATTTGCCAGATATATGCCTGAAGGCGGTGGATGTGAACCAAAACCTGCTCACCTACTTTACTGTTATTATTTCCATTTCGCAGGTGGGGAGACTGAGGCTCGGAGGGAAGTCACTTGCTCCACATCACACAACTGATTGATGGCAGAGCTGAATTCAAACCCGGGTTACCCGACCAAGAGTCATAGCTCCTAACTCCTCCCTTTCCCGGGGACCCCCCTGTTTGACCTTTGATGGCATGTCCTATATGAGAAGTGGGTATAATTTGGCTCAGGGAGGTGGGTGATCCAGAAAAGAGGAGGACATAGCAAACCAAGCTGCCCAGTAAGGGCAACCTTCAACGTTCCCAGAAGCTGAGCACCACGATCCTCAAGGTGAGACTGATCTGGAGGGATGATAGGGCTTTAAGACTGGCCAGAAGGGTTTTGAGTGGAGGGTTCAGGGACTAGAGAACCACTGATGGTTCTTTTAGGCTGTACGTAGTCAGAACAGCCCTTGAGAAAGACCCATCCAAGGTAGGCATGCAGGAGGACCAGAGAAGAGGAAATAGGTCTGGAAGTTGTCAGTACTGTCTAGGTGGGAAGGATTCTGGTTCCCAGACAGTGGGAATGAGGAGGGGGTCAAGACGCTGAGTGCCCCCTGAAGACATTGCTGGGCAGGGTCTCTGCCTGATGCACCATGGAGCCTGCAGGTGAGAGATGAGTCAAGGGTACAATTTCAGACCAGAGGGGCAGATGGGAGGTGGAGAATGACGCCAGCCTGAACGGAAAAAAAAGGGGGGGTGGTGGGGGGGGAGTTGGTTGAGAGGAACTTGGTGCTGCCTTTCTTTTCTTGAACTGTGAAACACAAAAGGACAGATTTCTGCTTCTTAAGAGCCCACAGTCCGGAATGGCTAGGCTCAAAAGGAGGCCAGAGGATGGGGCGAGGTCCAAAGGGGCTGGAGAGAGAGATTTAGGAAGCATTGACCTCAAGGTCAAAGGAGGGAGAGAGGGTTGCTTGAGACAAAAACAAACCCTAGGACAGAGACCCACGCACGCTTCAGCCACTTGCCAGCCTTGTGGACCCTCGGACCAGTTTCTTAACCATTGTGGTTGGTCCCCAGTTTCCTCATCTGTAAAATGTAGACAATAATAATTCTTATCTCCTTGGGTTATTGTGAGAACAAAGTAAACTAATAGGGGTAATTGCTGAGAACCCTGCCCAACTCTGGGGTGAGAGCTTGGAAATGTTACCAAGAAAAGGAACCCACAGAAGGCTCAGGGAAGAACCCTCTCCCAAATCCCAATGGGGAGGAATGTGACAAAGAGAAAAGGTTTCTAGTGATGACAAGGAGATCATCAAACCAGCTGGAGACCAGGAAGTTTTCCCGTATCATCTCAGTTAATTTTCCCAGCAATGTCATAGGGGAGCATCTATCAACAAGCCCATTTTTCCGATGAGGACAGTGAGGATCGTAGAGTTGTTCGTGGTCACACAGTAAGGAACCCGTTGAAGAGGGACTGGGACCCAGGGCTGTGGAGAATGCTTTCAGAGCATCTGTGGGTAACCACTGTCCCTTACTGCCCTTTGTGAGGGGATGGGAAGTTCAGAGAGTGGCCATGCGTGGCTGAGAGGCACCGACAAAGTGGCTTCCCCAGAATGTGAGGGCCATAGTGCTAAGAATTAAATCACCCATGAACAGAGAGGAAATGGTAGTGGGAGGTGCAGACCACACACTGGAGAAGTTTGGTTATGAACAAAAGGAGAAATAGAAGGACAGCGTGTTGAGGGAGTGGGTCAAAGAGGGTTTTACAGAAGTAGAGACCCTAGCTCATGTGGTCAGCAGAGGGGAGGGCGCCATGGGAAGGGAGAACACAAAGAGCTAGGAGGTGGGCATGAAACTAAGAGAAGGAGAACCTCCTGGGATGAAGAAGGAATAAGAGCAAAGCCACAGTCAAAGAAATTCGGGTTTGACGGAAGTCAAGAAATGGCCAGAACCCACAAGGAGGTTGTAAACTAGATGGGGCAAGAGTCAATGAGTGCCTTGGTTGGACTCTTCTGCCTCATTCATGACAGGAGAATTCAGGTGTGTCTCATGATACTGAGACACTGGTGAGACACACTTGACAAAAAATAATTTGTTCTGGAGCGAAGGAGGCCCTGGGTTAGAATGTAAGCTGTGCCCAAGCTGTAGTTCAGAAATTAGTAAATGTCCATCCATCCATCCATTCATTCATATGCATATTCATCCATCCATCCATGTGTCCATCCATCCATCCGTCCGTCCATCCATCCATTTACCCATCCTTCATCCATCATCCACTCATTCATTCACCCACCCATCCATCCATCCAACCATCCACCACTTACCCATTCAATAAACATATTTTATTGAGGACCTACTGGGTGCTAAGTCCTAGAGCCGTAAGTTGGAACACAGAAGAAATCCTGTTTTCAAGGAGTTCACGGTCTTCCATGTAAGACCCCTCAAACAAACCAGTGATCGCAGTGTAATGTGAGGAGAGCAGGAGAGGGAAGCCAGGGACCTTCACAGAGGAAGGTGAGGGCTGAAGGAAGGAAGTGAGGGTTTAAGCTGTGATCTGAGGAGGGTAGGAGTGGAAGGAAGTGGGCTGTGGGGGGGCAGGAGAGAGAGTTCCAAACAGGGGGAAGAACTATACAAAGAGCCTGGCATTTTCAAGGAACTGAAAGAAGGTCCATGTGGCTAGAACAAAGAAAGGAGATAAGTGGTGGGGCTGGAGGCAGAAGTAGAGGCTGGAATGGTCAATGAGAATCTGGACTTCGTCCTAAGGGTGATGAGGAAGTATGGAAGGATTTTTGAGGAAGGGGAGAGCCTTGTTCAGATTTGCATTTTGGAAAGACCTTGGGGCTTTAGAGAGGACGGTGGATTGGCATGGCAAGGCTGGGGGCTAGGAGATGAGTGTGGGGCTGGGGTCCAGCAGGGAGATGGAAATGGTTGGCCATGTGGATGGTGACAACGGGATTGGTTCAAGACACATGCAGGCGGCCTGCTGAACAAGTGTTTCCCATTGACCATGGGAGGGGACGGAAAGCCCATGGTAAGGATACCCCTGTTTTACTGACCCATGGACTCAAGCAGACTGACGACCTGTGAGGGAAGGCTGACCCATCAGTGAGCCCATTAGGCCCTTGGGACAGGGCAGTGGGATGTATTTTGGGATTGGGGGCTGCAAATAACATCTGGGACCTTCACATCTTAGCCACCATAGGTAGGATAAGACAAGTCTAGCTTCAGCTGTCAGAGGACAGATTTCTGTGGACAAAATACTAGATCTTCACTGGGATGCTCCCAGCAAGTCCTTCTCCTCCTGGAGCCTCAGCTGACATGGGCTCCACCTCAGGGATTACTGTCATGTGCAGTTCCAGGGCTTAGGGCTAAGTTCTTGGGGTTGTGACAACAGCATCGCTGATGCTGCCCCAGCCCACAACAGAGCCAGAGGTAGGGCAGAAGAAATTCCTCCCTCTCTTTCAGGGCGAGGTACCCAGAATCTGGCTGGCGGACCCCCTTCAAGCAATGGTGGGGGAAATATTGATCTTCTCTAGTCCTTAAGGGACTCCCCATGGCTGTGGTCTCGGTCCTGGGGCAGCAAGGGTGGCCGCTGCATGGGCAGTATGTCTGGTCAGCTTGAGTCAGAGGTGTTGAGACAAGCAGTCACTCAACCTCTGTCTCCCACTCTGGTCTAATTCCCCTTTAACTCCGTGGTCCTACTAGGCCTGCATCTGGCCTGTTTTCCCACCCAGGACCTTGCCCTTCCTCTGGCCACCCTCTCCTCTGTTGCCCTCTGTAGAACTCTGCCTCACCACTGCCTCCTCCAGGGAGCATTCCTGATTTCCCAGCCCGACCTCTGAGCTCTAGAGTCTGCACAACACCGTAAAGGTCTCTTGAGGCCCTTAGCATAGTCCCAAACTCATAGTCTCAGGACATCCCATCTGGAAGGTCCCTGGGAACCCACTTCATAGTTGGGAGACCTGAGGAGGAATGAACCAGTTAACCCCTGGCAAGGAAACCACCTCAAAAATGTCCCTGGTCTGTGTTGCCTCCAAAGAGAGGTGGAGAGGTGGGCTCTGCACTCCAGTGCTTCTCCCCGGATTCAGGCTCCTTGTCCTTGTCCTTCGTCCCGTCCCCTCTGTCTTGGTCAAGCCTCACGGAAGGCCCCACAGTGTGCAGACACTAGGGACACACACGGTGGCAGATGTGTCCCTGTCCTCACGGACATTACGGTCTCCCTGTCACATCAGAACCGTGTCCCCCACCAGAGTTCTGCACTGCTTCTCTCATTTTTTTTTTAAAGGTTTTATTTATTTACTTGACACAGACAGAGATCACAAGTAGGCAGAGCAGCAGGCAGAGAGAGAGGGGAAGCAGGCTTCCTGCTGAGCAGAGAGCCCGATGCGGGGCTCCATCCCAGGACCCTGAGATCATGACCTGAGCCGAAGGCAGAGGCTTAACCCTCTGAGCCACCCAGGTGCCCCTGCTTCTCTCATTTATCTGCACATTCCCTCCTCTGTGCCCGTGCTAAGCGCCTCCCTTCTGTGAAGTTCCCACCACTCCTTCTCTTGGTGTGAATCCTCCCAGTCACAAGGACCCGTTCACTGACCACTGCCTCCAGGAAGCCTTCCAAGGTCTCTCAGCCAGAAGGACCCTCTCTCCCTGCTCTAGGTCTGACAGCCCTTTATCTAATGTGCAAATTCCTATGTTGGGGTTGGGCCCTGTTCCTGTCCCACCACAGCCCTGGGCACAGCATGTTTGCTCCTCTGTTCCCTCCCTTGCCAGGCAACCCGCACCAGCCCAGAGCTAGTCCAGAACCTTCTGCTCTTGCTGTCACAACCAATTCCCTAGAAGGGACAGGGGAATTTGGGTCCTTCTGGAGAAAAGTTCTGAGTCTGCAGCAGAACAAGGGGGACTCAAACCCCCATCAGGGACTTTCCCAGCGGTAGGGGCTGGACAGTCTGGCTGTTAGTAAAGTTGCTTATCATCATCCTTACAGTCCCCTCTTGTCCAACACAAGAGAGCATTCCGTGACCCCTGTGGCCGGTGGAGAAGCCACCGGGCGGAGGGCGTGAGGATGAGAGGGTCAGAAGACACTCCACCCATGAGGGCCAGCATCGGCAGAGACCACCTCTGCCTCTCCCAGGACCAGGCCCTCCCCAAGCACCTCAGGGTGTTTATATTTCCTCCGAGCCCAGACTCTTCTCCAGGTCAAAGCGGCATCCTCTGACTTTGCAGGATGGAGCCTGATCAGTGAGCCTCTGGGGTGGAGGTTGTCCCCACCTTGTGCAGGAAGCTGGTGCCAAAGATGACGACAGGCAGGAGGACCCCTGCTGCATGTGCAAATTACAGCCTGTTCCAGAGACAGGAAGAAGGGCCCAGCCAGACAAGCTGAGGACAAAGAACCCCTCGGGTGGTGGCTTGAGGAGTGGGTGATGTGACCCTGAGAAGCGAAGGAAAGCTGGTGTGAGATCCACTGAGAGGACCCCAGTTGGCTCGGATTGGCTGTTTTGGTGGGGCCTCTGGGACGGTCCAGACGTCCCTTGATGGGTGATGATGTGAGGCCCAGAGAGGGTCTGTGAGCTGCCCAAAGTCACACAACAAGGTGATAACAGAGGACCCTGCTCAGGAGACACCCTGCCATGGACCAGGTGTGCCTCCCCCTCCCCGACCAGGATACAAAGTGGCACCAGCCTGCCAAGGTGGCCCTGGGGTGGGGGCAAGGGGAGGAGGAGGAGCACTGGTCTTGCCCTCCAGCACCCCTGTCTAATGCATAGCTTCTTCTCCCAGATGCCCTTCGAGGACTGGCAAGGTGGCAGAGAGCACCCCCCCTCCCCCTCCATGGGTTGGGTTTCCACAGACAGCACCTGCTGCCGTTATCATCCCTGCTAATAAGATGCCACAGTGGTGTGTCAGGCTGACACAGAGCCGGCTGTGGGGAGGGGAACACGTGTGTCCCATGGTGTGGGCCCGGGTGTCGTCTGATCTCCTTGGTCACTCGGGGACAGAGCAGAGTGGGGCCTGGGGTCACCCTGCTGAGATGCTGCCACCTGGAAGTGGGCCCAGGACACTCCTCCCAGGAAGGGGCTCCTGCCACTTGGCCCAGGGGAACCCGAAGCAGACTGTTGGCCGTTTTCTCTGGTGGCTGGGGAGGGGCCCGAGGCAGGGATGCTGTGGCCCATGGTGCATGGAAAGTCTGTTCAGGGCTCACGCTGGAACCTGGCTACGTGTCCATGGCAGACTGGGCCCTCGCAGATTCTTGCCTTCTGTTCTGCAGCCCGGGGTGAGGGACCCCATGTTGGGGAGCTAGGCTTCCCAATCTACAGGGGGCCAATTTGGACTAAATGATGATTAAAACCTGCCAGGCTCTGGTCTCATGTGGTTCAGGGCCCAGCTTGGGGAAGCACCCACAGCGGAAGTCGTCTGGGCCTCAAGCCTTTCTCAGAATGAGTGGAGCTGGGGTACCCCCGGGAAGATGCCCCCATGCCTATGCAGGCTGCGGATACCCCCAAACCCAGGAGGCTGCCAGGAGCCCAGGAGCCCGTTCCAGGACCAGGCTAGGCAGCCCCACTGGCTCCCACCCGCCTGTCTGCCACCCCCCACACCCATACAGGACATGGTGCATGAAGGAGGCTCACCGGCCTCAGGGCAGAGGCTTAACCCCTTGTAGGGGAGGCTCTTCTGTTCCGCTAATAGAGGAACTAAGAAATGTCCCTGTGAAAGGAGAAGTGTGTCACTGTCATGGCCCCCGGACACACACACCCCACCTCTGTCCCCAACGGAGTGCCCATTCTCTGGAAAGCCACAAACATTCCAGGACTAGACTTGTGCTGAATCATCTCAAAATCTTCAGATTCCACGGGTGTAGGGAAGGATGTATGGGGGAGGCGGCAGGAGGTGGGGCAGATCCCCAAAGAGGTTAAATAGGTCACCTCCATGCTTGGCGGCCATCCTCACCTCCCCCTGAGCAGAAGGACCCACACTCACAGGTCCTCTCCTGGGCTCGCAGCACCATGACCCCCTTGAAGATGCTGCTCCTGCTCACGCTCCTCCTGGGGGCTTCTCTGCAGGTCCTACATGCAGGTGAGAGCCAAGGAGACGTGGTCTGGGACAGGAGGGGGCAGGGCACCAAGATCATGGCCACAATGACCGTTGTTTATGCATTAGGGACAGCCCGGTGATTCCTCTAGGGATGGGGGAGGCTGGCAGCAGTAGGATTTTGAGGGAGGTATGAGGATGAGGAGGAGGGGTGTGTGGGGAAGATGCCACCCCAGAGCTTGGGATTGGCTCAGTGAGGAGCAAAGTGCTGGCCCTTCTCTCTCTGCAGTGACTGAGAGGCAATGACCTTGGTTGGGTTTTGACAGTGGAAAATGACCTATTCTCGGAAGCACTGGTTAGCGTCTGTTTTGCTCCCGGGTCTTTCTTGACACCGAGGGCATCAGCATGATGGCAGGAGCGCTGGTTCCCGGAGCACGTGAATAGAGGGATGTCTATCCGCAGCTGGAAGAGAAAGGTAGCTGATGTGGGAACACAGCTGGCTAGCGCCCCGCTCAGCCACGGCTCCCCAGCCTTCACCCGTGGCTCTCACTTCTGCAAAACGCAGGTCAGCGTAGCTCTCTGAATTAGTCCAGCCCAGTTAGTTATACCCTGGGGGATGGCCGGAGGACAGCTGGGGGCTTCTTAGAAAACACTCCAGCCGTGGCATTGATTAAAGCCACACATCACCAGCTGGCCTATTTGCCAGTGCTGGATACTTTTTTCTTGTGCAAGATAAGGAAGCTGAGGCCCAGGAAAGGGTCCTCGCGCCCAGGGCTCCGGTGTAGTCATCGGTGAAATACAGTAGTGGCGGAGCCTGTCTCTGGGTGCACCGTGAGGGCTGAACGAGCTCCTGCAGGCAGAGGCTCAGCCCAGAACCTGGTCCAGAGGACATTTTTGGGTGGTTCCCCAGCTGGCATTTGAGTGTGTGCACACACAGAGGCACACACATGCAGACACACACAGACGCGCCTACACGCACACCAGTATACACACATGGCTCCCCCAAATACACACAGAGACATGCGTGCACACATGTACACACACTCAGGGCCCCCCAGAGCACACAGAGAGACCTCACACACACAAATGTGTCCACACACACACGTACACACACACACACACACACACACACACACTCACATACGTACCTACTCCTGCCTCCTTTCTCCATAGCACGAGGGACCAACGTGGGCCGGGAGTGCTGCCTAGAGTACTTCAAAGGAGCCATTCCTCTCAGAAGGCTCAAAAGCTGGTACAGGACCTCAAGGGAGTGTCCCAAGGAAGCCATCGTGTAAGTGTGCCCAGCCCCCTTCCCCTCCCCCACCATCTTTGCTCCTAGGAGTCTGGGAGAAGGCAGCCCCTAGGGCTACAGAAGGGGCACTGGGGAGAGGAGAGAGTGGGGCCTTCATGGCCCCCTTCCCACCCCAGCCCTGCTCCTCCTGGCGGTTCCTGCACCCCACCCTATGAGACCCGAAAGGCCCCGGGCTTTGAGGTTTGACCTCTTCTCTAATTGATGGGGAACCAGAAGCCCCGAGAGACAGGGCAGCCCCCGGCACACTGGTCCTCAGAGGCCACTGTGGTCACTTCCCACGGCTTGGATCTGAGCCGGGCGCCTCCTGGGCACCCCTAGTTCCTAGGCTTTCTGTGGGAGTGAGCCAGCTGAAGTGAGGGGCAGAATGTCCTGGCTCCCCGGGAGGGAGCCTTGGGAGTCAAGCGTCACTGCTGACAAACTTGATGTCCCAGATCTGTCACTGAGGTGCTGTGTGACTTCAGGCAACTTCTTGCTTCTCTTGGGGGCCTTGGGGGCCTGATCGCTGCAGAGCAAGGGCTGTGGGAGTGATCCCAGGGCTGTGGGAGTCCTTCTTGCCCTGACACCCACTGACGACTTTCTCCCTCTCCCTTTCGTGTAGGCTTATAAGTGTCCAGGACAAGCCCATCTGTTCGGACCCCAAGGACACCAGGGTGAAGAAGGCAGTCAGATATTTAAAACGCATGCACAACCCTGGGCTCCAGCAATCCTGATTTCTGCTGGGACTATTTGGAGACCTCCAGCTTCAGTGTTCACTACTCCAGCCCCAAGCTTTCTGAGTCCAGGGAGGCCCTACACGGACAAAGGGGACCCCTGCCTCCTTTTCTAGACTGGAATCATAGCAGAAATAGCCCAGATTCAAGTCTCTCTTTTTGTGAGGACCTGGGTAGCTCAATTGGTTAAGCATCTGCCTTCGGCTCTGGTCATAATCCCAGGGTCTTGGGATTGAGCTCCATATTGAGCTCCCTGCTCAGTGGGGAGCCTGCTTCTCCCTCTCCCTCGGCCTCTTCCCTCTGCTCATGTTCACTCTCTCAAGTAAATAAACATCATCTTTTTAAAATTAAAAAAAAAATAAAGTCTCTCTCTTCATACCTTAGTCTGGGTCAGCGTGTTCTGCCCACCCAGCCTGTCACAGTGGAAGAACATCTGGTCCTGTCATGTGCTGTCCAGGCCATAAAGGGAAACTGAGGCTGAGAGGGGTGCATGGCCACTGCAGAGCACATGTGAGGGGCAAGAGAAGGTCCTGGTGAGAGAGGCCCCGGCCGGGGAGGTGAGGGTGTCTGTGGGATGAGCCCAGCCTCCAGGAGGCCTTCCCCAAGAAGCTGCCCATCCGGCTGTCTCTCCTGCTCTGATTCCTCCTGCTCTTAGGGACTGTAGGGCAGCCCGCTGTGATGGGGTTGTTTTCCCAGATGATTGCTGTGTGGGTATGTCAGTCCTGGCTCCTCCGTTAGACGGGAGCTCCATGAACCACCCTGAGCACCCCACAGCCTAAGTCCTAAGACAGATGGGGGACGGAGATTTTACGGACTCCCTCCTCCCAGACCCCTCTGAGCAAGGCCCCCCTCAGGGCCTGAGCCATAGTGTGCTGGGTGTGGGGGGAAGCAGGGTTTTTGGATTCTAGTTCTATCTCATTCTTCTGACCAGCCATGGCCTTGTGGCTTCTTTTTCTGGGACACAGTCTAGGGACAACGGTGCGGGGGTGGGGGTGGGATCCTTCTCTTCCTAGGATTCTGTAATTCACGGTCTGGGAAGGCTGCAATTAGGAGTGATTTTCAGGTAAAGTTTTGCCTCCTGTTGCCCCCTTGTGGCCAGTCATCTTATTACAGGCCAGATGACAGACCCAAGCTCACTTACAGTAGAAGCAGGAATAAAACAGGACAAACAACAATAATAATGAGGCTGATGATAATGAACTGGCTTCTCTGTGACCCCAGGGTCTCCTGGATCGCAGCTGGGCTCTTCCCTGGCTCTGAACCCGAGGCGTATCCCTCCAACAACTGCCTTGGACGCAGAATCCTGCTGGCAGCGGGGCTCTGAGTTCTGGATCCACTGTGTGGGGGCGGGGTGGGGATGGGAGGGAAGATGATTTCCAAATAGAGGGAAGCAAGACGGAGCCCCTGTGACAGCAAAGGAGAACAAGGGCGGGGGCCCAGATCCCTCACCCTTGCAGTTTGGAGCTTAAAGACACTCAAGAGGACACGCATTTCATCCATGTGCATAGCATTTTAAAAGAAGCATGACCTCTTTGAGTGAAATCCTTCCTCAGACGCCCATCTGTAAGCTCAGAGGAGTGGAGGTTCGTGGGGAACTGTGAGGATGTTTAACATCAGGCTGGGGGAGGGGACAAGATGCAGGAGATGGGATCAGCCACCATGTCCCTCTGAAAAGGAGCCATCTGAAGGAACGGTGACTTGGGGACTCCCCTGACTGACACAAAAGAGGACGGAGCAGTGACCAGAGAACAGAGAACAGTGGGGGCGCTGGCATCACATTGTCCCTTCCACCTGGAAGGGGCGTCCCCCTTTTCGACTGAAATCCAGTCCCCCTTCGGGGTTCAGCTTGGTTGCACTGACCCTCTGCCAGGTACCGCCTCCGGCCTCAGCCTCACCTCTACCAAACTGCCCCCTTTACTATACTTACTGCACGTTGGTCGCGCCAGGGAGCTCACGGGCACTGGTATTTGGATCAGGCAAGTCAGTACATGACTTATTTATAAGGGGGGGGTGTGCATAGTGGGCATGCGATTTACACATCTTGATCAACCAGCCCCGGGCTGAACTTCACGAGGAGCACGAACGGAGAAAATCCTGGAGGAGCCGACACCTTGATTAAGGGCTTCAAGCTTGGCCTCTAAGTGGCCACGAACTGAATTGCTCTGCGCTTGGCCACCAGAGGGCGCCCCCATAAAGCTAGAGCGGGAGGTGCCTGAGCGCCAAGGCCCTCCAGCCTCCTCAGGGCGGTCCCAGGGACTGGGTTACCCACTTCCGACGGTAGCTGCTCGCGGGCCGGGGTGAGGGTGTCTGCAGCTGGCCAGCCCTTCTCCTGGGGGAGCAGAGGTACAGGCACTACCAACGCTTTGCCCAGGGTTATCTGGATGAAGACGAAGAATCAAAAACGCTGCTGGGACCTACAGTGCCCCGCGTTCCAGCCACGCCGTGGCCAGCGACTGGAGCACCACGCCAGGAGAGGGGCTCCTCTCTCTGTGTCTCCTTAGATTCCGTATTTCCCTGTTTGGCCTCCAGTCATCACAGGCCCGAAGTCATGGCCGAAGCTAGTTACACCTCCCCTGCGTTCCAGCTTTGGAAGGCACGCAAAAGTCACACAACAAACTCTCCAACCAACCTGGAGCTCATTGATCTAAATGCCCCCTTTCTATAGCTCACACCACAGACCGCTCTGTCCCCTGCCCCAGATCATCCGTGGCAGGGACCAGACCACTAGGGATAGCCCCCTGCCCAAAGCCTTTCGGAATTATTCACACTAGCTAACCCTCAGGAGCTTCTCCTGCCCCCCGCTCCCCAGACCCATGCTTTTCCCATGGGGACCCCAATAAAAGCTTTGGCCCCTCTGCTTTCTTCTCCCTTTTCCTCTGCCCTCAGCGATGGCCCACGCCCCTTCTCTTGGGAAATGTCAGCAGTCAGACTAGCACTGACCTCTCTGTCAATGTCCCTTCCATAAACTAAAACCCCACAGGTACATTTTAACATGGGGGTCAGGGACTTGTCCTGTATCTGCTCTGCCCCTGACTGGCTGTGGGGTCTTGGCACAATCACTCCACCTTCGTGGGCCCGTTTCTCCCTAAAATGATAAATTGGATCCTTCTCTGAGCGGCTTGAGGATGTGCCCTGTCAAGAGAATGAGGGCTCAGTTTGCTGCTTTTCTGTTCCCACATTGCCTGCAGGGGATCAGAGTCTGAGAAAACCTGCAGTTTCCTCCTAATTGAACTGACTTTTATTGATTTGTAAAACCTGCCTATTGATCAAGCCTAATTACTTGTCTCTCACTTATGTAACTAATAGGTTTCCCTGATTTATTAGGTGTTAGCCCTTGCTCATCACTCCCCCTTAGACTGAAGTGTTTCATAGTTCCATAGTAAAACTTTTTAGTCATTAAAGAAAAGCAGGGGATGGGGTGCCTGGGTGGCCCAGTGGGTTAAGCCTCTGCCTTCAGCTCAGGTCATGACCTCAGGGTCCTGGGATTGAGCCCCGCATCGGGCTCTCTGCTCAGCAGGGAGCCTGCTTCCCTCTCTTTCTGCTTACTGCTCTGCCTACTTATGGCTTCTCTCTGTGTCAAATAAATACATTTTTTAAAAAGCGGGGGAGGCATGCTCAGTGCACACATGCCCGTGATCATAGCAGCCAAGATGGAAGCCAGGACGGAAGTAGCCCCAATGTCCACCGGGGGGTGAATGGATACATAGTGGCTCTTGCGTACAATGGAATATTATTCAGCCACAGAAAGGAGTGAGTACCGACACATGTTACAGGTGGATGAACTTTGAAAATACACAGAGAGAAGCCACACACAGAAGGTCACACACTGTATGCTTCCCTTCATACCAAACACCCAGAATAGGCAAGTCTCCAGGGACAGACTGCAGATGGGCATTGTGCGATGCCGGGGGAGGTGGGGCACCTGCACCACCTGGAAGTGAGGCCGCCACGGGCCCAGCGGAGCCTTGCGTCCGTCCGTAACTCGCTGTCCAGCGAGAGGAGAGAGAGCTGCGCTGTCCCCATCGCGCGCCCCCCAGTGCCCTCCAGGTCTGTCACTGTGACGGGACAGCTATGGAAGCCAGGACAGACGGAGGGAACTGAGAAGATAACACAGCACAAGCCAGCAACTTTTCGAGACCACAAAAATCCTCACTACACTTATTTACGGAGAGTGTCACCTTGTTTCAGAGGTAAGGGGACTCGGCCTGCACAGGTCCAAGCACCACAGCTAAGAAAACGTACTTTTTAAAAAAAGATTTTGATTGATTGGTTGATTGTGCGTGAGCACTAGTAGGGGGAGGGGCAGAGAAAGAGAGAGAGAAGAGAGAGGGAGAGAGAATCTGGCAGACTCCCTGCTGAGCATGGAGCCTGTTGGGTGGGGCTCGATCTCAGGACCCTGAGATCAGGACCTGAGCCAAAATCAAGTGTCCGCAGCTCCACTAACTGAGCCGTCCAGGCACCCCAGAAAGCCATTATTTTTAGACTTGAACATTCTGTACCACTTTTGCCTTCAACATAGAGATCTACTCTTGCTTTCTGGAAACTTTTAGGAATTGTCTCTTTCATGAGGTGATTCTGAGATACTGTGTTTCTTTTACCTTCTGTGACTTATTCTTGTCTCCCATCCTTCTCTCTCCATGTCCATTTCGTTTTGGTTAGTTCTCTTACTCCTGTCCTCACTGACCCTGTTTTTAGCGCTCTCCATTCTTCCTAGCGCTCTTCCCCACCGCTGCTTCCCCTCCGTGGTTTTATGTTTCTTTGAGTCTTGCCTGAGCTCTGACATTTCAGGGCTCTGCCGCAGGAATCCTCCCTCTTTAAGCCTTGTCAGTCATCGCCTTGTGCTCTTGTGTCTGCACTGTATTCCATCCATGTGTGACCTGCAGCAAGTTCTTTTGGTCACGGATAATATTCATCTGCTTTGTGATTAAGGTTAGCGTTGGTTTGAAAGGGATTTTAACTGTGCCAAATATTTCCTGGAGGTTTGCATTAGAGAGGTGCAGGACTGTGTTCTGGGCTGGCAGGCATTTTCCTTAAACCCCAGGGTTTTATGTGTGGGTTTTCCTAGTTTTTTGTTTTTGTTTTGGGTTTTTTGTTTGTTTGTTTTCTAGAGAGAGGTGGGGGGAGGGGCACAGAGAGAGAGAATCTTAAGCAAACTCTAGGCCCAGCTCAGAGCCTGATGTGGGGCTCAATCAGGGGTTCAACCCTGAGATCATGACCTGAGCCGAAACCAAGTGGGTCACCTAACTGAGCCACCCAGGCACCCCTTCCTAGGTTTTTTTTTTTTTTTAATGAAATTTCTTATAAATACAAAAGTAGGTAATATATATGTAAGGTATATAAACCGATAATAGAATAATTACCAGCCAGCTCAATAAACAGAAACTTCCTTCTGCTTAGAAGCCCCATTTCCAGGGCATCTGGGTGGCTCAGTGGGTTAAGCCTCTGCCTTCGGCTCAGGTCATGATCCCAGGGTCCTGGGATTGAGCCCCACATCGGGCTCTCTGCGCTGCAGGGAGCCTGCTTCCTCCTCTCTCTCTGCCTACTTGTGATCTCTGTCAGATAAAGAAAAAATCTAAAAAAAAAAAAAAAAAAAAAAGAAGCCCCATTTCCTCTCTTTATAGAATGTCATCTTCCCATCAACTTCCAGAGACAATAATGTGGCTGAATTGTATCATTCTCCTTGATTTCCTCTTGTTTGTCACATATGTGTGTGTGTAAACAGTATGTATAATATACATCCCTCTCATTGATGCATCTTGTGTGTTTTCAAGCCTTGTGCTCTGTGGGAGGGGTGAAACTGTGTACACACGCTCTCCCATGACTTGCTTTTGTGGCTGTCATGGGAGACCCTCCACGCTGACATGCATGACCACAGCACGCCACTTTCCACCATGCAATGACATGACTCGTTCATCCGTCCTCTTGTTAAAGGCCATTTGGACCATTTCCAGGTTCTTGCTGTTACAGTTAGTGCCGCTTTAACCACTTTAGAGCTTGTCTTCTGGCGCGTGCGGAAAACAACTTCTCTAGGGCAGGGATTCTCAATCCTGGAGGCATTTTAGAAATGAGTACCTGGGAAAGCTTTGCAAAGACGCTGACACCCTTAGCCCGATTTGAAAAGATTGACTTGTTTGGTCTTTGGCAAGGAGGGGTCCCAAACATAGGTGTTTTGTTGGTTTTTTGAAGCCACCCAAGGGATGCTAAGCTACAAGCGGAGTTGAAACTGACACGCTAGGGCGTAACTGTCCAAACCAATGGCCTCAACTGGGCATACCTTCACGGATTCTTGGTAAGGGTTCCGTGTGTAGCACCCCCCTTCCTCCCCACACAACAGATGGGTGCCTGTAGGATGGTCACAAAGCAAAACCCCTCTTCTCCTGCCCAACAGCCCGTGCTTCCTGCTCACAGAATCCTGCTTCCTGCTCATGGCTTCTCTGTGGGATTCTTCCTTCAGCCCCACTCTCTCCCAGGGCGCTGGAAGCCCGTGACAACCAAGGAAGGTGTGGTTTGCTCCACTGTCCTTCCCTCTTTGTGCTTTAGAGTGGCTTCAGGGAGAGAGGGAAGTTCTAAGCAAAAGACCTTACAGTATTTACAAAAAAAAAAAAAAAAAAAAAAAAAAGATTTCCCAGCACCATCTCAAGACTCATGACTGACCCAGAATGCCCAGAGGCATCAGGCACCTGCAGCTTTAAAGGTTCTCGGCTGGTGGCAGGTCACTTTCTGTCCCACCCAGTGTTCTCAGATGGAAACCGAGGTTGCAGTCAGTGATATTGGAGTCTGTTTTTGGCTCTAAAACCTCCTTCAGAAGTGCTATCTTCCAAAGTCACAAGGTGTGACTAGCGATCCCCGCCGGTGTCTGCTCGCTGTGCCGAGCTCCGAGGACAGGTGTGTGCTGCTGATTGGCAAGGCCTCTCTCCAGCCTGCTGGCCCAACTCTGAGCCTTCATGGGGGTGGCCCAGCAGCTGCCAACAAGGGACCACTAACTATGCCAAGTGTAGCGGACAGGACCTAATGTCAGCCTTAACAGCAGCGACAGGAAGGCAGACCAAGAATCAGGTCAGCAAGGGCCGGTGGCAGCTGCCCCAGGCTCTGTTATACCCAACCCAAGAAGCTCTTTGGTTCAGAATCTCCTGTGCTCAACCTGAAAGTTAGAGATTTTTGTCCTTCACTTGGTGACTGCAACGGAGGCCACGAACAGCATCCCAGCCATTCTCAGTAAATACTGGTTCTAAGTATCTGTAAATGTGAAATGTAGTCTGGGGCTGAATTTGTTTGCTCTCGTGGCATCACAGATTACCACAGATCTAGGGACTTAAAACCATACACATTTACCTTTGAAGATTCTGTGGCTCAGGACTCCAGACGTAATGAGGCTGGGCTCCTGCCCAGGGTCTTCCCAGCTGCAGGGCTGAGGGCCCCTTCTCCTGGCTGGCTGACAGGGGCTGCTTTCAGCTCCAGGGGCCCCTCTAGGGCCTTTTCTCCACATGGTAGCTTTAGACCAGCAGGAGAAACTCTTGGTTCTCTGGTTCTTTTAAAGGATCACCTGATTAGGGCAGCCCACTCAGGGTAAGCTCCCTTTGAACTGAAGCCCATTAGGGACTTGAATTACATCTGCCAAATCCTTTTACTTTTGCCATACGATGTAACCCAGTCCCAGCAGTGATGTCCTGTCGTGCTCACATCGTCTCACTTAGGGGCTGGGGATGACACAAGGGGTTGGTGTGTGTGTGTGATGTCTGACACAGCCATCTGACCACAGCTTGGACCACAAAACTTCCTTTGTTGAAGAGACTTGGTGTCACCCCAGTGGGGCCAGTCCTAACTTTAGGGTCAGGGCCTCTCTTCATCTACTTAAGAGACCAGGGTGATAAGGATTTAAAGGAAAGCAGGACAGAAACCTGAAACAATAAATCTCTCTGACCAGGAGACCTCTCATTCTCTTTGTTTCTCACTCACACAGACTGGAACTGACCTCGCCAAATAGTTGGGAGAGTTTGTATGGATTTAAGAGACCAGGATGGGTGGGGGCGGGGGTGGGGGGCGCTGGCTGGCTCAGTCAGTAGAACATGTGTCTCTCGATCTCAGGGTCCTGAGCTTGAGCCCCACATCGGGCATAAAGATGACTTAAAAAAAAGAGAGACCAGGACTGGTATATTTTACCAGTAAGTGGAAGTGAATGCTCATTGGTATTTGTCCTTAAAACTTGGCTTGATTCTCTAAGTCTGCTTTTGCTTATCCTGGCCCCTGCTGGTGGGCTTTCACACACACACACACACACACACCCCTTGCCACAATGTACGTGAAGTACACAACTTTAATAACTGTAGATGAACAGGAACCACAAGACGGATATAATACAGTAAAACAGGGGTGAGGTGGGGAAGGGACAGAGGGACACGGAGTATGATCACAGCAACCAATGGGTGAGTCCTTTGGTGCCCTGAGGCCATGAGACACGTGACTCCCGTCACCACCAACTGCATGTTGAGGAGATCGCCACCTCTGGAAGACAGCTCGTGGCACTGTGGTTGAGCTTTGAAGTGGGGCGGGGGCCCTCTTTGTCCCAGAGCGTGACCACTCCAGGGTGTCTGGGCTCCGAGCGACAGGTCAGCATAGTGATGTCGGGAGAGCGTGCCCTAACACGAGGTGGAGAAACAGTCCCTCCGCTCGGAGTAAGCAGGCCCCATTATACTTAGGTCTTCTGCCAGACAGCAGCACCGCACACCGCCGCACCCCAGGGCCCTCTCTGCTCTGTTGACCAAGCACGCCCCCTGCAAATGGATTCTAAGCAGAGAGCGAGCGAGTGCAGAGGGGGTGGGAGAAGCACGCCGGCGGGACTGGAGGGACGGGGTTTGGCCAGAGGACGCCGGCTCCCTCCTACGCGTCACTCAGGTTGCTGTTGCTCAGGAGCACCTGCTCGCCGGGTTTGAAGGCCGGCATCCCGAGGTAGGGGCAGCTGGCGCAGCGGAAAGCATCGCCCAGGTAGCACTGTTGAGAGAAGAGATGATCACACACACGGGGAAGCTCCGTGTCCGCGCATCCCAGATACAAGGGCAGGAAAGGGACCCCTAAGTTTGTAACATGCCTATGGTCAGCTGGTGGAAATGGCTGGGCGCAGATGGGGGTCCATCTGAAACCCAAATACAAAGAGGTTTGCAGGGCTCTGGTTTTACGAGAAACAGTGGTCTAGAGAAGTTCCTTGGGAGGCTGTGTTTCCATCACAGCTGAGCTCAGCCAAATGGCTGAATGGCATCAGGCCACTATGAGCTGGGAAGAACAGGAGCCTCCCCTACGGGCATGAGTATGCTACCCCCCTGGGGGGGGGGGGAGCACTCTCCTGCATACACGGTGTCAGAAATCTGCCCGTTATTAAAATATGCGGGCAGTAACTGGGAACGGGAGTTAGGCTGTGCTGGCTTCGGATGAGGACCAACACCAGTGACGTCTCATGAGTCCTAAGTAAGGATCCGGATACTTACATTTCCACAGGCCGACTTGGGCTGGGAGCTCGCCTGTTCCCTTGACTTCTCTTTCTCCAGTTCTTCCGCAAGGCCACAGGTGCTGGGGTAAAATCAGGAGCTTGTGAGTGAGACGGGCCACCCCCCGGGGGCTCCAAGTCCTTGACAGAGCCCAAACTCGCTCAGAAACGTCTCTCTTTTTACTATACCAGGGCATCTGAGCTCACAAACACCCACGGGGTTGGGCGGACAAGGGAAGTGCCTGAAGCTATTCAGGGAGGCAGAATGGTGGGCCACAGGAGACCTGGAGGGGAGATGCCCTGTCTACACAGGCTGGCCGCTACCCAGCTTCAGCTCATTAATGCTGTGGAGGGGGAAGCAGACTCCGTGTTACCACGTTTTCCAAAGCAAAGGACAGAAAACAATTTGGATTTTTACTTGAAATCGCTTGATTTGTGAATGCTGGCAACTTTCACACTTAAAAAAAACGCCAATGACTCGGCAAACCCACACACCACCAGTAAACTGTTCACTGCTCTTTCTATCCATAGAATGAATGCAAAAACACCAAGCACTGAGGTTTCCAGGTTAAGAGGACAGACTGAAAGCAGCGTCTACTCTCCTTGCCCTCGAGGTCCCACCAAAACTTCAAGAAAGACCTAACCCCGCAAAGACAGGGACCACAGGAAAAGAGACAACAGCAATGCGGCACTGGGGACTGTGGCCCTAACTGAGGGGAGCTGAACTCCGAGCAGGTGGGGAGGTAGCCCCGGTCAAACAGGAGGCCGACTCTCAACCCACATCACACCCCGAAACCTCCAAAGGAACAGGGGGCACCAGAAAGACCCTTCTCTGAAACATCTAACCATGCCAAAGGCAAAGACCCAAAGATGCTGACTTTGTGGTGTTCCCCACAGGCCCATTCAGGCTCCCTTCGCTAAAGCGCAGTCAGCAAATCCCAGCGCTAAGCTCAGGGCTCCCAGCTTTCTGTCCTCCCCTCTTAATCATGGAGACAACGGAGCTTCCTGGGAGGTGGAAGGTCTCCTAAAAGAGAAAAAGCAAGTTAGGGGCGCCAGGGTGGCTTAGTCAGTTAAGTGTCTGCCTCTGACTCAGGTCATAACCCCGGGGTCCTGGGATCGAGTCCCATATTGGGCTCCCTGCTCAGTGGGGAGTCTGCTTCTCCCTCTGCCCCTCTCCCCACTCCCCCAAGCTCTTGCACTCTCTTGCTTGCTTGCTCTCCTCCCTCTCTCTCAAATCAATAAAATCTTGAAAAGAAAAGAGCAAGTTGAAAGAAACAGAGAAAATGCAGGGAGGGGAAAAACCTCCAAAGAACTATCACAAACCTCAAGGGAAAAGAGATCACACCTGCAAAATTTAAAAAAGAACGCTATGGGGTGCCTGGGTGGCTCAGCAGGTTAAGCCTCTGCCTTTGGCTCAGGTCATGATCCCAGGGTCCTGGGATCGAGCCCCGCATCAGGATCTCTGCCAAGCAGAGAGCCTACTTCCCTTCTTCTCCCTGCCTACTTGTGATCTCTGTCTGTCAAATAAATAAATAAAATCTTTAAAAAAAAAAAAAAAAAAGGAAGCTATGCTAAAAACAAAACAAAACGAAGAATCATGGAGGGGCGCCTGGGTGGCTCAGTGGGGTAAGCCGCTGCCTTTGGCTCAGGTCATGATCTCAGGGTCCTGGGATCGAGCCCCGCATCGGGCTCTCTGCTCAGCGGGGAGCCTGCTTCCCTCTCTCTCTCTCTGCCTACTTGTGATCTCAGTCAAATAAATAAATAAAATCTTAAAAAAAAAAAAAAAAAAAAAAGAATCATGGAAATCAAAAACAGTAGAAATAAAATAACTCAACAGAAATTTTGGAGGATAAACCCGCAGAAATTTCCCCAAAAGTAGAGCATAAAGAAAATGTGGAAGAAAATAAAATGACAGGGCCAATTACAGGGGCCCAGTGTCTGTGGCACAGGCCACAGACAGAGAAAGGAAATCGAGAAGACAAACCTCACATATAAATTAAAGAATGTTTCCCAGGCCTATGAACATGACTTCTAGACTGAAAAGCCGCACCGAATGTCTAGTGCAAAAGATGTGAGCAGACCCTTATTCGAGACATACTACAAAATGATACCAGGGATAAAGAAGATTCTATAAACTTCTGAAATGGAACAAGAGGTCTTACAGAAAGAATCAAGAGACAGAATGGTCTCAGATACCTTTGTCACAATCACTGGAAAAAAAGACAGGAAATGTCTTCAAAATCATGTAAGGAAATTATTTCCAACCTAATTTCTATATTCAAATGTCTATATCGAAATGTCCAATCCTTTATGAGAACAGAAAAAAGAGATTAGCCACACACAGTCTGAAAACCTAAAAAAAAAAAAAAACTTGCCTCTCAAGTAGCCTTTCTAAAGCATTCCTGGAGAATGGAGTCCACCAAAGTGAGAGAGAAAACCAAGAAAGCAGCAGGTGCTACAACAGCCAGAAAAGCTAACACAGGACAGAAAGGGGAGAGCCCTGAGGGGCACAGTGGGACAGACCCCCTGATGTCAGCTCTGCTGTGGACGGAGGCATAGGAGAGTGCTAGAGCAGGGGCCCAGTAGATGGCCGGGCTGACGGCTGCCAAGGTCACACACCAAGCCGCCACCACATCATTCTTTGTTCCCGAGCACAGGAGAGCCAGCCCAGACCCTGCCCCTGGCTTATCTGGACCACGTGCTGCCTACCCTCCGCTTTCCCGTCCCTGCCCGCCCTGCTGATCTGCTGAGGACATGGTGTTCTGCCCTGCTCCAAGGAGGAGACTCGGGCTATGGCAGCTTAGGGCCAAACAGCCCGAGCAGTCCCTGCCCTCTGACCACACTTCCGCTGGCCACCAGGTCACCGCGTCACACTGCAGCCCTGCCGGGTGTTCCCTCTGCGCATGCCCTCGGTATCCCAGAGCCCTCCCACGACGCTCCCTACTGACTTTCCCGGAAGGGACTCTGGGAGATCCTCGAAGAGCTCAGCCCAGATCATCACTGGGCGCCTTCACAGACGGAGAATACCGACTCTTCCTTGCCTCACCAGGTTTGCGCCTCCTACCCTGTTCTTCCCCACTCAAGAATATATCTTTTGGAGCTTCACACTAGGTGGGAAACTATCCAATAAGCCAAGAACGATGAACATGAACTTGCGAGGATGGTAACCTTTGTAGGGGGAGAGAGCAAGACGCCGCTGAGGAAGCATGGAGAGGGGACTTCTAAGATACCAGTCATGTTTCTTTCTTTCTTTCTGTCTTTGACAGACAGAGAGATCACAAGTAGGCAGAGAAGCAGGCAGAGAGAGAGGAGAAAACAGGCTCCCCGCAGAGCAGAGAGCCCAATACGGGACTCAATCCCAGGACCCTGGGATCATGACCTGAGCCAAAGGCAGAGGCTTTAACCCGCTGAGCCACCCAGGAGCCCCAATACCAGTCATGTTTCTGATTCTTTTTTTTTTTTTAAAGATTTTATTTATTTATTTGACAGACAGAGATCACAAGTAGGCAGAGAGGCAGGCAGAGAGAGAGAGAGAGAGAGGAGGAAGCAGGCTCCCCGCTGAGCAGAGCGCCTGATGTGGGACTCGATCCCAGAACACTGAGATCATGACCTGAGCCGAAGGCAGCGGCTTAACCCACTGAGCCACCCAGGCGCCCCATGTTTCTGATTCTTAACCTGGGTCATCAGTATGCATTTCATGATAAAATAAATATTGCAATAATAGTCAAGGATTATGATTCCTTGAGACTCAGGAGGCACCAGAGGCAGCCCGGCAGACTCTGCTTCTGCGAACACTTACCAGTTCTTGCAGGCTCTCCTCTTCTTCCCTTCTCCACACGAAGGAGCCTGCAGGGAAGCTGGGTCGGGCTTCTTAAAATCTTCTGGATCCAGCAGCTCATCAGAGTCAATGAGATCCTAGAGAGTGTTTGAAGAAGTGAGGGACACGGTCACAGTCTCTGCTGCCCGAAGGCCGGATAAAGGGCTGTGGTAGCAGGTTTCTCCAGCCCGTATAAAGAGGGCATCCACTGACCTACTCTGGGCTGATCACCACGTTCAAGCCGACCACCACGGGGAACTTGACTGTGTCCCCAGAAGATGCACTAGGTTGTAGGGGACTGGGAAGTAATTTATGATGTGGGGAGAGAGAGAGAGTGAGTGTGTGTGTGTGTGTGTGTGTGTGTATGGGGAGGGAGCAGGAAGAACAAAAAGGTGTTATATTTATTTGCATATATGAAGTACTGTCACATGAAAAAAGTAATAAAATATTTTCTATAGAATTCCAGAGAAGAAGGCAAATAATGACATATACATTTGTACAATTCTTTGATAAACGTGTGGACAGTTCATCTGTAAATTCCTCAAGGACATGAACTATAACCCGTTTTGCTATCACTGTAACTTCAACAGTTGCAGAAATGAAGAACTTTTTAACAGACAGTATTGATCAAAGACAGACAAGCATGGCTCTTAAGACAATGAGTGTGCAGTGACTTGCCCAGACCAAGGAGCCAATGACATACTTTAGCTGACAGACTCTTTTCAGCTTCACACACCCCCACCAGAATCTTTAACATATCACATGAAGTGAGAACAAGAAAATCTGTGGAAAAGAGATGCCAAAAAAGGCTCTTAAAATGCCACCAATATAGAGTTTCCTTCTCAATCAAAACTGCCAGCCACAGGCTGAGCCGCAGGCTGGGCTTTACCCCTCTGTGTCCAGAGAGGCTGCCCCAGAGCGAGGCCACATGGAAAGCAGTCCATGGACTGCAGGCTGACTCACCACACTCTCGTCCTCCATGTCATTGGCTGACAGGGTCCAGAGCTTGGCTGCAGCAGGGTCCATGGGAGGCTTTGCTGAGTTAGACCAAGAAAAGAAAAAGAGTCCATCAAAAGAGCAGAAACCAAACACAGGCCCACGTGTGTGCTCTCTCCTAAGACTGGAGAGCACACAGGACTGGGAGTCAGGGGGCTTGGGTCTGAGGCCCGGTTGTGCCGCTTGGAGTTGTGGTTTGCAGCCAGTCACTGTGTGGTGACCAATGCCAAGATCTGCTAAGCACCTGCTCCTCGGAGACACTAAGGTAAAGATCTCATACGCGCTGTGTGAGTCAGTCCTGCTAAGACCCTTTGAAGGTGGGTATGTGCTGTCCCGATTTTATAGATGAGGAAACCGGCTCTGACATTTGGGCCACTTCCACAGAGCCACACAGAGGAGGGGTCTGTCTGATGTGCCTGACTTTACTCCACATTGCTCTGTCCTCATCTTGGTTTCTGTCCCTAGAACCTGGGGCTGGTCGTCCTCACTAGACCTACTGCAAGAGATTGAAGATTAAGCGGGGAAGCGTGCCAAAGCTTTTGCCTCCCAGAAACCTGTCACATATGAGAATGCCAGCTCCAGAGCCGGGGGTGGCGGTGTGACGCAAACCAGAGGCAGACACAAGCCTCAGCCCTCCCGACCCTGTTTGTGCAGAGAAGGCCCTGGGAGCTGAGCCTGGAGTTAGTGTAGGCAGGCCCTCGGCCGGACCGTGGGGGTGAGCACAGCCATGAAGACCACTGTTGCAGGTGGAGGCTCAGACTGTCCCCCAGGCAAACTGCTCCTCTGACGCCTTCCCGCCCATTCCGGAACCACGAATCCAAAGGCTGGGATCCCGGCGTATTTCTTAAAAGACTGCGGCTGGTCAGTCAAGCCAGAATAGTGTGACTGTACCTGCAAATTTTCATGTACCTCAAAGCTGGGACAATTTCTCTCAATTCAGGCATCGTGAAACAGGGATGAGGTGATGAGGGGCGGGGGTGGCAAAGGGCGGGTGCAACTTTCTGAGAAGAAATATTTTTACAAGCGGCTTTAGCTCCTCACAGTAAGAAAAGCTGACTTGACTAGCACAGAAAGGACATAAAGGAAGAGGAGCAAGTCACTCTTATCAACCACGACCGCCACTGTGAGGTCTCCTGAGGACGACTGTCATCATTCTGGGGTGTGGCAAGATGTTGTCAGCTAAACCATGTGGCTCAGGCCTCTAGAATCTGGGGGCCTCAGTGTCTTCTGGCACAGAAGGGCTGAGCGAGGTAACAACTATGCATTATTTCACATCTGGATCTGAATATGCCCGGACAACAGAACATTAAATATTCTTCCCTTTGGAAATGACAGAAATGAAGGAAAGATTGATACTCTGGGGATATCACCGCCTCTATCTAGATCTCAGGTTCAACGTAGAAGATGACCTTCTAGGCCCACCCGGACACAACAACGCCCCTGGGCCAGTCTTACCTGGAGGAGAAGTCTTCTTGGCAAGAGAAAGCTTCAGTTGACTAGAAGAACCCACTTCAAAGTTGGGTTTTTTGCCCGTCATGCGCACAGAGAGCAGGCTGTCGCTTTGGTAATCCAGGTGTTCTCGGACAGACTGTATCTCTTCAGAGCTCAGGGACTCCCGCTGCAGCTGGAATTCAAGACATCGAAAGGATGAGGCCATACTCTCTCCACAAAATGATGAGGAACTGTGTCCACCCACACGGGCATCAAATACTCGTTTCAGTGTTGGTAAGCGTATGGCAGCGGGAGATGACAGATGTTGCCTCATGCCTCATGTTCGGTTTCTCAGGGCTCTGTACCGTGGAGTGTCATTTTGTCTATGTGCTTAGTTTGAGCCAACCCTCTGGAAAGTTTTAAAGTGTTTACCAAATTGCTGTCTGTGAGGAACATGGCACCATGCCGGTCATTCCGCGGGCTGTAGCGGTTATGAATACACAGGTGAGTCGGACATGCTGGTGAGGACCACAGCCTCCGGCAGAGAAGCAGACCCACCAGGAACACAGCAGAAACGAAAGAAAAGAAACCACAGAGGGATGGAAATGTCTTCTTGGGAAAAGGGAGCAGACGCTAAGGGAGGAAAAAAATGGAGGAGTGCCACCTGTGTCCAACAGCTACCAAATGGTCGCAGGAGTCCCAGCCCCTCCACAGCTCTTGATATTGTGAGATGGTTAAGAAGAGTGAGGGCCAACATGCTGAGGTGGATAAATGTGGAAGATATTTAAAGGTGGGAGAAAAAACTAGTGACTGAATGATGGATTGTATGACCTCATATACCAACATACCTCTTTCACTTCCACAAGACCGGAAAGAGTCAGGGCCGAACACAGCTTCGAGGGCGTCCTCACTTTGCTGTTGTTAACTGCCAAGAGGAAAACCCCAGTTAGTGACTTTATGGGTCAAAGACAGGGAAAATCATAAAGGCTCCAACCTATCTGGGTCAGAGAGGCAGTAACAGGGATGGTATTTTAAATGGACAAATCCCTTTGGTTGTTCAAAGGGTCATATAATAATTCCACTGGGGGCGCCTGGGTGGCTCAGTGGGTTAAAGCCTCTGCCTTCAGCTCAGGTCATGATCTCAGGGTCCTGGGATTGAGCCCCACATCGGGCTCTCTGCTCGGCAGGGGAGCCTGCTTCCCCCTCTCTCTCTGCCTGCCTTTCTGCCTACTTGTGATCTCTGTCAAATAAATAAATAAAATCTTTAAAAAATAATAATAATAATTCCACTGTTGTTGTGCCGTACCCCCTCGGCTTCTTGGAAGACCTTCCCAGGGTGGCTGGACACTGAGTGAGAAGGAGGCTGAGGAACTAACTGGAAAGCACACGAGTGTTCTCTCTGTTTGGTTCTGACAAAGAGACACTGTGTGCGGCTGCCCACGGCCCATGCCCCCGACACAGGATGCTGGTGTCCAGGGTCCGTGTCACAAGTCGGTATCTCCACACAACCACCTTTACACATTGCAAAATCCTTTCACTCTCTGACTGTATTTACAAATCAAGTCATCACATACAGATGGAAAAGTTTACAAGCTCAGAACCGCATGGCTCTCTGGTAGCCCTCTCTGGCAGCTTTACCACCAAGCAAGAAAGAGAG
This sequence comes from Mustela lutreola, assembly GCF_030435805.1. Taxonomy (NCBI): domain Eukaryota; kingdom Metazoa; phylum Chordata; class Mammalia; order Carnivora; family Mustelidae; genus Mustela; species Mustela lutreola. The sequence continues at coordinate 26,604,121 of NC_081305.1, read as the reverse complement.
GTTTTGTTTCCTGGATCCCACCCTTAGTTTCACGTGAGTCAATAATAAGACTCATCACTCCCAGACTTCCAGTCATTTTTATTTTTTAAATTTTGAAATCAATATAAATTCATAGAAAGTTACAAAAAAAAAAAAAAGGACCCTTTGCCTCCTTCCCCCTACGGGAACACCTTCCACAAGTGCGGCATGCTAGGAAGACCAGGGGATGGTCACTGAGGGTCCGTAGAGCTCCCCAGATCTCACTGGTTTCATAGGCACATGCGCACGCGCGTGTGTGTGCAGGCGTGGCTGAGTGTGCATGCTCCCACAGTCATAAGGAGCCCTCCTATGACCCTTTCCAGCCTCACACATCCCCCTCCCTCGACTCCCAATGCCTGGCAATCATCAGTCTGGCCCCCATCCCTAGAACTTTGTTATTCCGAGAGTGCTATAGGAACAGAATCACGTAGCATGCATCCTTTTAGGATTGGCTGTGATCAATTTCCATTAGGCACGATCCAACCTGGGTTGGTCAGAGATCACAGTCCCCTCAGATGAGCTGCTTCCGATTTTTATCATCACTCACCACTGAGGAGGAGGCTCTCCGGATGACAGCTCCCGCTCACAGACATGCAGTAAATATACCTGAAGAGTCAAGGCTATTAAATTCTTGTCTTCCAAATGAAGATTTCCTTACCTACAGCTGTTTCTACTGGCTCGCTCAGAAAAAGACATCCGCCAGGCCGCAGGATCCGGGCCATCTCAGCCAAAATCTCAGCACTGTGCAGAGTGGTGCTTCCAGGAATTACACCCGACAAAATAATGTCAAAGCTAGATTCTTTGTGGGCAGCTGAAAAGAAGGAAGATTCTAATCAGCAATCACCAGGGCCCCCAAAGCAATCTGCCCAGCCTTCCGGAGACCCTGGAGAGGTTCTGGGCCTGGCCCTGAAGACTGAACAGCTAGCTGTCCAGGAAATGCCATCAGACCCCCATTACTGGCAAAAGGGGCAATGAAGCTGCTGCTCTCCCTTGGTCTTAGTAATTTCATATCCTTTTACATGTTCAGGAAAAGAAGTAACAAAGGAAGCTGGCTGAAGAGTAAACTTTTTGTAAAAATGTGGAATATCTGGGTGCCTGGGTGGCTCAGTTGGTTAAGCATCTGCCTTCGGCTCGGGTCCTGGGATCAAGCCCTACATTGGGCTCCCTGCTTGGCGCAGAGTCTGCTTCTCCTCCTGCTCGTGCTCTCTTTCTCTCTTTCAAATAAATAAAGTCTTTTTTTAAAAATGTGGAATATCTAATAAGAAACAACATACTTACATAAATCAACTACACTCCTAAGTCCATTGGATCTCAACTGAAAGACAGCAGGGTGACCACCCACTGCCATCGTGGGCCATCCAGAACAAAAACTCAGATTATCAAGGAACCACATTCCTTGCACCCCTATCAACGCCCCCGGCCCTGTAAAGACAACGTGGATAGGGACTTACATTGCAATAGCTGGTTTATGTTTTCCACAGACACTTGGCCCTCATCGCCGGTTAACGTTTGAAGCTTATCGACCAGATTCTTCAGGGCCTCCACGGGGGACGACTTATCCCAGACCACGGCCACAGACTGGCCAGCTGAGATCCCATACTCTGCCATGCCAGCCGTGCTGATGGACCTAAAACCTATGGGCTGAAGGAGAGTGAGGACTGAGCAGAGTGAAAAGCACAATTCAACCCGTGATGTACCATGATGTACCAGCAGATACCATTAGAATCACCGCCTAATTCCCACCTCCCACCGCGCATTCTGTCCACGTTAGAACCTCTCTGTGTAGACACCAGAGAGACTAAAAATAATGAACCCATTATTATCTCAAGGATTCATAACCCCAACGTTCCCAAATGACGCAGGCTGCTTCCTTGATGAGAGTCCTGACTTGGCAGTCAAGGAAGGAGGCTGAAGGCAGAAAGATTATTTCTGCTTTGATTTGGGACAACTAAGCTTGAACAGAATATAAAACACACGGGATATTAGGCAAAAGTATGACTCAGCAAAGAAAGCAAATAAATTGGCAGACATAATGCCACCCCGAGCTTAAGATTTTCTCAAAAAAGAGACAACATATTTAAATTTGGCAAATCAAATAATGGTTTCACTTTCAGCAAAATAGGAAAATTCAATCCCATTGAATCTGCAATGATCATAGTACCTACCACACGTGTCACATGTACTACTACCCAGGCTGTTCAAAGCACCTTGGATACGTTATTCCAACTGAACCTCAGCACAACCTGAAACTAGGTATTATTCCCATTTTACGGACAGAACATTGAAGCCATTGACTTTGCCAGGTCATACACTAGTAAATGTGGGATAAAGCAAGACCTGGAATTTGAATCCAAATCTATGGGACTGTAAAGTCCATGCTTTTACCTGATGGAGAGCCCCTGCCCGCTGCCACCACCATGGGTCAACTTTCTTTTCCACCTGATACGAAGAGGAGTATAGAATGCGCTCAGGATGCAATTAGGTCAGGCGACAGCATTCTACTTAGTTCCTCCTTTCTTGCAACTTTAATGCCATCAAGTTCTCGACTTAAAATAGCTCTAATAAATGGCATAAAGGCAGAAGCCAGGTAGAGAGGTCAAGCATGGATCAGTGTTAGGCTGAACACTCCTGGCTTCTGCAGAAGTCGCTAACTTGGTCCCAAGGATGCCACCACACTCTAGGACTGAATTTAAGCCATGTCCGTTACCCTCTTCTCTTCAAATGACTGGCTCCTCTGTCTATAAAACATGGTCATGTTAGCCAGTCATCTTTAAATACTATAGGACTTTGATTTTGTCATTCATTTCCTAAAGAAGTTTCCTTTCTACAGAGAAACCAAAGCTCATTCTTCTGGAGTCAGGCTCCATGATCTGGCTCCCTCTGGATCTCCCACCTCTCCAAAGGGAATCCCTCCTTGTTCTATGAAAAACCTCCTCATTTTTGCTTCAATCAGGCTTTTTTTTTTTTTTAAAGATTTTATTTATTTATTTGACAGAGATCACAAGTAGGCAGAGAGGCAGGCAGAGAGAGAGGGGGAAGCAGGCTCCCTGCTGAGCAGAGAGCCCTATGTGGGACTCGATCCCAGGACCCTGAGATCATGACCTGAGTCAGAGGCTTTAACCCACTGAGCCACCCAGGCGCCCCTCAATCATGCCTTTTTATCTATTTGCTTCCATGTGGAATGCCTACTCTTTTTTTATCCTGACCTGACTGCAAGCCCCAGTGAAAGGAAGCCAAGTGTTATCAGATAAGCAGAATTCCTTAGTCACTGAATTGTTCTTAAAGCCTTAAAAAGCGCATAATCAAGATCTAAAACCTTTGAGGAAGGACACTCTCACCAATCTGTCAGGTAGGCAACTTAGGATCAAGGTCCTATTTATGAGCCAACAGGAATATGGATTGCTGGGCATTAAGTTATAAGAAATAAAGGACCTGTTTCCAGAATGATATTGACACAGGTTTGCCCAGGACAATAGAAAGGGATAGGCTCCTGGCCTACCACCACCAGCTACAACCTTGTACTGTACTCACAGGTACGCACCATCATGAAAGAAAGGACCAAAAGGTTAGCTGTTAGCCAGAGAAAAACAAAATGCCAGGTGTCTAGACCTCTCCAGCAACCTTAATGGAGGCTGTTTTACTGAGCACGGGTTTTGAATACAGATGAACTGGGGTTCTAGCTACCACTGGATTGTCAATCATGGGTCCACTGTTCTTTTCTTATCAAGGAATGGATATTCTAAGGCAACTCTTAGTTCTTGGTGGCCAGCTTATTTGCCTCTACTTCAAAGAGTCCCTATAAAACCTATTCTCTCTCCTCAGCCATGCCTGCTGAGGACTCCCTAGGCAGAGATGTGAAGCTTCCTTTTCATTTTTAGAATTACACAATATAAGAGCTGTATTTTATGACGTCGTAGACACTGGACCCATGGGACTGTGCCAGTACATTAGATGAATGTAAAGTGGCTCGCATTCCATATCCCCTCACCCCAAACTAATCTTCTGTGGCAAGAGGGAGCTCATAAAATGCACTTATTAAACATTAACCCTCAAAACACAGACACAGCCATCCCTCTTGGTCAGCATTTTCCAAATAAAATGGGAGACAATGTTCTTCTGAGTATCCAAAAGCCAAAGGACAACACTGTACGTCATCAGAGTTTGGTGGTGTCGACAATAAAACTACAAGGAAAAAAAGGTCTGGCGTCTGAGTCAACATACTTAGAAGAGTGACTCATAGCCTAGTTTCATATCTAGAAAGAGGTGGAGTTGAAGACGTCATTGTCATGTCACAGGCCTTGTTTGTTAACAACCTCTCTGGTGCTCACTGCCCTACACACATGCCCATGGGAAAGCAGAGGTCTGCAAGTACCTTCTGGAGATGCACTTGTTTATTTCCAAGGCACCCAATAAACCTCGAATCTTGAGGCATTTGGCTCCTCTCAAGGATGAAGAGGGCCAAAAGGAAAAAAAAATAAGTAAGACTGAAGTTAGCATATCAGTTCAAACCAAGGATCAAATCTTCTTGAGTCAGGTGCCTAAAAAAATTCTGAGACTACTGAGCGCTATCAGAAAGGAAAATTTTAAGTATAATGAACTGGCTGAAGCGCATACACACACACACACACACACACACACACACACGGGGAAAAAGGTGATCATCAGCAAGGAAACAAGAAACTTGAAGGAAAAGAAATGGAAGGGCGCCTGGGTGGCTCAGTTGTTAAGCGTCTGGCTTTAGCTCAGGTCATGATCCCAGGGTCCTGGGATTGAGCCCCACATCAGGTTCCCTGCTCAGCGGGAGCCTGTTTCCCCCTCTCCCATTCCCCCTGCTTGTGTTCTTTCTCTCACTGTGTCTTTATCAGATAAATATTAAAACAAGCAAACAAACTTGTTTTTTTAAAAAAAGAAAGAAATGGAAGACTGTCTTCAGGCAATTAGGTATGTGTGTGTCAAGAACTGAGGGTTTTAGGAAGGACACCCCAGAGCTAGAATTCCACAGGAAAGGCTCAACTGAAGATGGGTGGGCAGAACTCACAAAACAAAACCTCATGGACAGATCAGTAGTGTTTTAATGAAATTCAGAGATGTGGATCTGGAATTTTCACATTTGGGGAGTAGTTTTGGTTTAGGAAGGCTTCCCCTGCAACTGAGGTAGGAGAGGGCAAGATGTTTTGGAAAGACTAGAGTTGATAAGGGTTTGCAAAACAGACACAAAAACAAGGGTCCAACTGCAAACACAAAATTTACGGAATGACATGCTTAGCTTCTGTCATCAGTTATCCCGAATCCCCAAACCAGTTAGTTCTCCGTATTAATAGGAAGCTTTCCCTGATGACAGATCACAGTGAGGCACTCTGCATTTATACTTTCAGTTTAGTGCCCAGTCCGTGACCTCCCTGAGTCACTCAGAAATTAGCATTCAATGTCAGAATGAACACCACCAGCCTTTCTCAAACTTCAGATCCTACAAATCACCTACAAATCCTAGATGGTTCTTTTGATCTGGCAAGTTTGCGATATTTTTAACAGTTAAACTGTTAAAAAGAGGAAAATGGGCCCAAAATGGAGTAAGTGGTGCTAAGCCCACATCATCACCACACAGAACCTAAGACCTAACCTAACTGCAGTTTCGACTTTCTCCAGGAATGTAATCTTTTTTTTTTTTTTTTTTTTTTTGCTCACCAAAAATCTGATTTATTATGTTGATGGAATAGAAAATATCAAGAATGAGGATTAGGAAGAAGATTGATTCTCTAGATTTAATTTTTATTCTAAAGAATACTTTTTTTTTTTTTTTTTTTTTTAATAAACATATATTTTTTATATACATATATTTTTATCCCCAGGTCTGTGAATCACCAGGTTTACACACTTCACAGCACTCACCAAATCACATACCCTCCCCAATGTCCATAATCCCACCCCCTTCTCCCCAACCCCCTCCCCCCGGCAACCCTCAGTTTGTTTTGTGAGATTAAGAGTCACTTATGGTTTGTCTCCCTCCCAATCCCATCTTGTTTCATTTATTCTTCTACCCACTTAAGCCTCCATGTTGCATCACCACTTCCTCATATCAGGGAGATCATATGATAGTTGTCTTTCTCTGCTTGACTTATTTCGCTAAGCATGATACGCTCTAGTTCCATCCATGTTGTTGCAAATGGCAAGATTTCATTTCTTTTGATGGCTGCATAGTATTCCATTGTGTATATATACCACATCTTCTTGATCCATTCATCTGTTGATGGACATCTAGGTTCTTTCCATAGTTTGGCTATTGTGGACATTGCTGCTATAAACATTCGGGTGCATGTGTCCCTTTGGATCACTACATTTGTATCTTTAGGGTAAATACCCAATAGTGCAATTGCTGGGTCATAGGGCAGTTCCAGGAATGTAATCTTAAGGGGTCAGCCTGAAATTTTCTGGTCAGCATTAGTAAGATAATCTGGCTAACAGACCCCCATCTGTCCCCCAAAGGAAGGTGACCTTCCTTGAAATAACCCTTTACTCCCCTTTATGACTTCCCTGTCTCACCACCTCTCTGTCTTTAAAAAAAAAAAAAAAAAAAAAAGCCTTCTCAGGGTGCCTGGGTGGCTCAGTGAATTAAGCTCTAACTCCAGCTTCAGGTCATGATCTCAGGGTCCTGGGATTCAGCCCCTCTTTGGGCTCTCTGCTTAGCAGGGAGCCTGTTCCTTCCCACCCCGGCCCCCACCTCTGCCTACCTCTGCGCTTACTTGTGATCTCTCTGTCAAATAAATAAATTTTAAAAACCCACAAAAACACAAAACCCTTCTTTCTCTGTAGCTCTTTGGAGCTCCTCTCTACTTTGATGGGATGCTGCCGGATTCATGAATAGTTGAATAAAGCCAGCTAGATCTTTACAAGTTACCCGGTTAAAAGTTTGTTATTTAACAACACCAACTCCACACTACGGAGGGTCTGGTAAGTCACTGCCTCAAAATTACAACCTCGGGGTTCAGATACCCCCAAAGACGAGACTTCAGCTCCCCCAGTGTTTGAGACGAGGGACTGAGGCCCAAGGTCACAACGGCAGGCTATTAGCAGGACCCCGGTCATCAAGGCTCTACCCCATTAGCGAGCTGTCTCTGGGGTTTCAGATCGATACCAGCTGCGCGGGAGACGAGGAAGTCCCGGAAGGGGAAGAAGCCACAGCGCCAGGAGCACGGGACACGCAGGGCCGGCCGGTGCCCTACACCGGCTTCCCCGAGCAAAAGCCCGTCGTGCTCCCCGGGAAGTGGTCATGGTTCGGTGCTCACCGAGGGACGGGGCTGGGAATAGGAAACAAGAGGTTCTAGGGATAAGGGTGGGACGGTTGGGGATATCGAGCTCCTGGGCCGCATGCACAACGCTCACCTGCCTCCCGGGGCTCGTTCGCTCCCGGCTTCTCCGCCGCCACCGGCTTCGCACCTCGCGCCTCTCGCGAGAAGAGGAGGCTGCTGGAGCGCGGGCAGGGCGGAAGTGCCCTCACCGAGCTCCTGGGGCTCCTTGGCCGCGTGACAGTGGGCAGCGTGCCCGCTTCCAAGATGGCGGCGGCGGCGATCTCCGGCGCGCTCGGACGGGCGGGCTGGAGGCTCCTGCAGCTACGGTGCCTGCCGGGTGAGGGGACGGCCGAGCCGGGGAGCGTGGAGGGGGAGGGAGAGGGCACGAAGCCGACTGGGCTGGGTACGGGATCGGAAGAGGTCGTCGTGGCGGCCCGCAACCAAGGTGACGTGAAGGGCATCGGCGCGGATCCGCCGGCGTCCTGGTCTCGAAGGGGTCGCCTGGATGATTTCTGCCCCGATTCTCGAGCTGTGAGGGGCAAAGAGTAGCGGAGCAGGGCCTGTCACTCCCATTTAGCGAAGTTAACGGAGTCCCAGAGAGGGCTGTGGGTGCCCAAGGTCACACAGCTGGGTAGTTGCAGACCCGGACCCAGTCTCAATAACTGTTGCCAAGTCCCCGGGCAGGGCCACTCGGGGGATAGAGTTGGAAGCAGCTGCAAAGAGCTCCTAGTCCATTGTTTCCCAAGTCAGTTACTTCTTACCACTAAAGTAATTCTATGATTATTCCCACAACAGAACCTGTATCTTCGTTTGTACATCCGAGTTCTTAAAACTATAGATGTCTACTTTAGAAGAGGTTACCTTATGTTATTACTGTAAATGGAAAACCAGTGTCACATCCATAAATAGAATGAACACATTGACGCATTAGCATGAATATATAACTAATGAAACAATTATAACTTCCTGCATTTCATCAGAAATCTTCTTGCGAACCTCAGTGGTTCCACAGTTGTGCTTGGGGACTTCCCCCCTCCTTTTCAAAGTTTTATGAGTATTTGTTCCATTTTTTTTTTTTGACAAATAGTAAAATATTGATATTTTTACAGTTATAACTGTTATAACACTGTTATAACTGTTCTGCATTTCTTTTAAGATCATTGTTCCTTGAGTTAGTCCAGATTTTTTTTTTACAAAAATGAGTATTAATATTACTGTTTTTATACAGAACTCCAAACTACGTATGTTTAGTTAAACTAATGCCTGTGACCCAGTAAAGCCACTCCTAGGTATTTACCCAAGAGAAATGAAAGCATATGTCCACCAAAAGGTTTGCAGAAGTATGTGTATAGCAACTTTGTTCATGAAAGACGAGGGTGAAGCAATCCAGGTGTTCACCAGCAGAATAGTGTTTCTTAATGGAATACGGCTCAGAAATAAAAAAAATAATAATTTCCACAAAACTACTAATCCATCTAAAAAAGACTGCAAAAAATATACTCTTACACAAAAAATATATTGTATGATTCTACTTAGATGAAATTATAGGACTGGTTAAACTAGGGTGAAAATTTCAGAACAGTGTAAGTGGGGAGTGACTGGGAAAGAGTATGAGGGAACTTTCTGGGGTGATTATATTCTCTAGATAGGGGTTCAGGTTATGCAAGTACCTATACCTTTGTCAAAACTTAGAATTGGCACAGTTAAGATTTGTGTGTTTCATTTTACATAACTGTCACCTCAATAAAAGAACAGTAAATAAATATTGAACCTCTGGTTAATGGTATGCATGCCAGAATGTGTAGAGTGAGGAGTACGGAGGGCTACAACAAATGCATCAAAAATAAGCTGGATTTATGGGTCGCCTAGGTGACTCAGTGGGTTAAAGCCTCTGCCTTTGGCTTAGGTCATGATGCCAGAGTCCTGGGATCAAGCCCTGCATCGGGCTCTCTGCTCGGCAGGGAGCCTGCTTCCTCCTTTCTCTCTGCCTGCCTCTCTGCCTACTTGTGATCTCTGTCTGTCAAATAAATAAATAAAATCTTAAAAAAAAAAAAAGCTGGATTTAAAAAACCAAGCTGGAATGATGAATGAAGAGTGTGATAGATCTGTAGAACCTAGATGGTAGATATACAGGTGTTCATGCCATCGTTCTTTCAACTTGTTGTATCGGTTTTTTTATAATAGGGACACCTGGGTCGGTCAGTCAGTTAAGCATCTGACTTGATCTCAGCTCAGGTCTTTATTTATTTATTTATTTATTTGGGGGGAGGGGAGAACACAGGGAGAATGAGAGGGAGAAGCACACTCCCCACTGAGCAGAGAGCCCAATGTGGCACTCGATCCCAGGACTCTGGGATCATGACCTGACCTTAACCAGCTGAGCCACCCAGGTGCCCTCAGCCCCGGTCTTGATCTCAGGGTAGTGGGTTCAAGTCCTGCATGACACATCTGATGACACCATATAACCACTATGGGAGCCAATACTGAGACCTTCTCATTTCTAGTCCAGTGCTCTTGCTATGATGTAAATATGACATTTTCAGGTCACTTTCACTTTTTGATTGGTTTTCACAACACTCCCATTGAGCAAACAGATTTTTACTCTTATTTTGCATATTTAAAAATCATGGTCATTGGGGCGAAGTGGTTTGTCCATCAAGATAGTTAACAAATGGGGGTACCTGGGTAGCTCAGTGGGTTAAGGCCTCTGCCTTTGGATCAGCTCATGATCCCAGCATCCTGGGATCAAGCCCCGCATCGGACTCTCTGCTTAGCAGGGAACCTGCTTCCTCCTCTCTCTCTCTGCCTGCCTCTCTGCCTACTTGTGATCTCTGTCTGTCAGATTAATAGATAAAAAATCTTAAAAAAAAAAACCAAACAAACAGTTAACAGATGATAGCAGCAGGCCCAGAAGCCAGGTCTTCAGTTACCTGGCTCATGCTTCTGCCCCCACATCATATCACAAGGTTGCCAACTTACCCAAAATTTTTGCCTGGAACTCAGCAGTTGGATAAGTGGCTCTGGAGTAGACTCAGCCCTGCTTTTCCTCTCCCCCATCCCTCGCACCATTCTGAGTTTCAGAGAGTCTTCTCTGGTAAGTGTTCCTGACTGACCAGCCCAGTTTTTATTTCAGTGTCCCGTTGCCAATCAGCCGTGGTGTCACGTGCCTTCCATGCTTCAGCCATGCAGCTAAAGACTACAGATGAGCAGAAACAACAACCTCCTCCATCTTTTTCGCAGCAACATTCTGAGACACACGAGGCAGAAGAACCCAATCCAGAATCTTCTCGTTCCCCTCCCAGGTATGCGCCAGAACCCCCATTCATCCATTTCTGGCCATTTTGCGTGCTCGGATATGTCTGTCCTATCTCTCCTTCTGCTCTTCTTTTTATCCCCCTTTTCACCTTCTATCATTTTTCAGGTTTGCTGTGAAAGGAATCTATGGTTTTTTTGGGAAAAATTGTGCCTGTTCATTCTAAAATACCTAAACAATACAAAGAAGTTCAGAAAAATAAAGCAAAAACAAACCCAGAAATAACTTAATGTTTTCGTGAATATCCTTTTAGACGTTTTTCTAAGTATATTCCGTACATAGATCTATATATAGTAAGTAATTAATTACACTATACGTGCTGTTCCAGAAGCTGCTTTTTCACTCAACAATACATTTTTAATGTTTTCTCAGTCTGTATGACTGTAATGGTTGCATAATATTCCAGTGGTATGGCAGTATTAAAATTTACTTAACCTGGGGTGCCTGGGTGGCTTAGTGGGTTAAAGCCTCTATATTCAGCTCAGGTCATGATCCCAGGGTCCTGGGATCAAGCCCTGCATTGGGCTCTCTGCTCAGCGGGGAGCCTGCTTCCCCCTCTTTCTCTGTCTGCCTCTGCCTCCTTGTGATCTCTGTCTGTCAAATAAATAAATAAAATCTCTTTAAAAATTAAAAAAATAATAAAATTTCATAACCTATCTTTTATTGATGAATATTTAGATTTCCTTCACTGGTATAAAAAAATAATGTGATTATCTCTCAGCAGTGAGAGCACTGAATCAAAGGACTTACACATTTAGGATTTTGTTACATACGTGGGGCCAAGTCGCCATCCAGGAAGGTGATAATAGTTTATACTTCCATTGCCTATTCTTCTTCTTAATCCTGACACTGAGAAGTTCCTCTAGCTCTGAAATTAGGGTGTTCCTGTCATTTTTCTGGTCTCCTGATTAAAATACCTTTTATTTCAATTCAGCAAATATGTTTTTAAGATCTACTTTGCGCTAGGCCCTGGAGTTATCATTTGATACCAATACAGATAAAGAAACAGTGTGCTGGGGCACCTGGGTGGCTCAGTGGGTTAAGGCCTCTGCCTTCGGCTCCGGTCATGATCCCAGGAATCGAGGCCCACATCAGGCTCTCTGCTCAGTAGGGAGCCTGCTTCCTCCTCTGTCTCTCTCTGCCTGCCTCTCTGCCTATTTGTGATCTCTGTCTGCCAAATAAATAAATAAAAATCTTTAATTAAAAAAAAAAAAGAAACAGTGTGCTGAGGGCTATGAACAAAGAAATCCAGAGTGCTAAGGGCATTTGCCTTCCTGTGACCTGGCCTCCTTGCTCCCTGGATCCCCTCTCTCAGTGACTATATGAGAAGAGAAAGACAATATCACTTATTTTTTTTTTTTAAGATTTTTAAAAAATTTATTTGACAGAGATCACAAGTAGGCAGAGAGAGAGGCAGAGAGAGAAGAGAAAGTAGCCTCCCCGCCAAGCACAGAGCCCGATGTGGGGCTCGATCCCGAGCTGAAGACAGAGGCTTTAACCCACTGAGCCACCCAGGTGCCCCGACAATATCACTTTTGTCCCATTGGTGTGGAAATAGCAATACTGGCACAGAAGTTAATGTCTTCCTGACATGTGCTCAGAGGAGGCACTGAGCCTCTGGCATCTGGTCAGGCACATTTTGCCTGTCACGCAGGAGGCGGGGAGATGAGGTGTGCTGGGCTCTGTCGCCACATTTCTGTTGTGTGTGGGTCTCAGGTACACAGATCAGGGCGGTGAGGAGGAGGAGGATCATGAGAGCGAGGAGCAGTTGCAGCACCGCATCCTGACGGCAGCCCTGGACTTCGTACCTGCACACGGGTGGACAGCAGAGGCCATCGCAGAAGGAGCCCAGGTATGTAGGAGATAGGGTGAGGTGGCCTGGCTGGGATCAGCCCGAGCAAACGGCCTCGTGCTTACTTCCGGCCCAGCTTTGAGCCCCTCGCTGCTCCAGGATTTTGCGAGGGGAGGCTTTTTTCCCCAATAGGGTGAAATGGTTTTATTTTTAGTACAGAAAGATCATACTGTAGAGTTGGTTCTTGGGAGCTAAGTTCTAAAGGCAGTGCACTAGGGAAGCGTTGCCAGTGATCACAACTACCACATTTCTTTGAGTCTAAGACGCCAGTGGTTGTAAGAAGCACCATTATAGTATGCATCGCTGAAAAAGAGAAAAAGCTATTTAGGACGTGTCAGGTGTATAATTCACACTGATTGTTTAAACTGAAAAAAATGGGGCAGTGGGGTGTCTCAGTTGGTTAAGCACCCAGCTCTTCATTTCAGATCAGGTCATGGTCTTGGGGTTGTGAGATTGAGCCTGAGTTGGGCTCCCTGCTGAGCCAGGAGTCTGCTTGAGATTCCCTCTTTCCCCCTATGCCCCTCCCCCTGGCCCCCTCAAATGAATAAATAAATCTTTAAACAAAATAAGAAACAGGGGGGCACCTGGCTGGCTCATTTGGTAGAGTCTGCAGCTCTTGGTCTTGGGGTTGTGAGTTTGAGCCCCATGTTGGGTGTTGAGGTTACTTAAAAATAAAAATAAAAATCTTGAAAGAAATGATAAAATAGGTACATCTTAGAACTGATGAAATCAGTTGTTTGAAAACTCTCCAGAAGGCACCATTTAAGAGACCAACTCGCCTGATTTTTCTCAGTACATGCCTCCTGCACAGGAACAGGTAGCTGCTTTAGATTAAGCCACAGGCTTGTGCTGAGGCCGCAGTGTACAGAATTGTCCGGCAGGGCCACATACTGCCCTGCAAGAGCTCTGTGAGAGCAGTGAGCAGAGGAACTCCGGATTCACTTCTCCTGTCTCAAGCTTGCAGGGGAAATGGGATGGAAGGGTGAGCTTGCTTGAACACTGGCTGGAAGAACCCAGAAACAAGGGTGGGGTAAAAGTACGAGAGAAAGTGGCAAAAGAAAAGTACAAAGTCCATTGAAGGCAGGAACTAGGAGATCCAGAAAATGAGTGGGAGGACAGTCTTAGGTGTATTGGGGTGAGGTTGGAGAAGACAGTTGCAGGTTTAGTTTCTGGAATATTAAGGGAATTCCCCGGAGACAGCTCTGTTCTCTGGGAAGCAGGTGTGGTTGTCTCATGAACCTGAAGTTAGGAAAGGGTAGGAAGAGACAGAGATTTGAGGGTGGTGGAGAACATTTGAAAGAACCGTTAGAGGAAGTGGTGGAGCAAGCGGAGGAGAGAAATGTACCAGGATTGTTTGGAAAGATACTGAATTATTCTGTGGGTGACTGGTCCTTTTCACTCTGTATCTCCTCGTTCGTAGTGGCTGCATAATACCCTTTGTGTTTACTTGATCTCAGCTGACAAACATTTGAGTTGTTTCCGATTTTTTAGTGTTCTAAACCTATTTGTGCAACACATTTAAGTGCATTTGGAGAAGTGGAATTGCAGTTTCAGGGAGCGTATCCCTCAGGGGACAGAGACTGTCAGTTAAGTTATTCACATAGAGAGAATTTGTTTTTTCTTAAAGTTTTTTGTTTTGTTTTGTTTTTTAAATTATTTGACAGAGACATAGCGAGAGAGGGAACACAAGCAGGGGGGAGTGGGAGAGGGAGAAGCAGGCTTCCCGCTGAGCAGGGAGCCTGATGTGGGGCTCGATCCCAGGACCCCAGGATCATGTCTTGAGGCGAAGGCAGATGCTTAATGAGTGAGCCACCCAGGCACCGCCAGATAGAGAGAATTTAATACAAAGAGTGATGAGCTAGGTGGAAGGTTGGTAACCGGGCCACTGGCAGGGTAAGCACCCTCTAGGGTGTTATGCAGGCTGCTGCTGCAGAAGTGGCTCCCATCTCCAGGGCTAAGGGGACAGGGGGAGAAAGTGGAATTGTTAAAAGGAGAAGCTTGAAGGAGAGCCCCTGTGGAGGCAGAACTCAGGCCTCCTGGGCTGCTGCTAGTGCTGTCCTCTGGGAACTGGGACAGAGGGTCCCTGGGGGCAGGGGAGGGTGGTGGCTGGCTGGAACCAGTCCTGCGGGGCCGCCAGAGGGTGCTGCTGCCGAGTTGAAGAAGTGAGGCTGGGGAGATGCCCACTGGAGCCCCTAGCGGACCTGCCGGGTCCCTCCTTCCCCTTCAGCCTTGCAGTCTTCCTCCTGCCTCGCAGTCCCATCCCCATCCTTCTGCAGACCCTGCCTAGCACGGGGCGGGGCGGGTGGCTGGCGGGGCTGCAGCCCCTGCCTCACGAAGCTGAGGGCAGCCTTGGGGCCGAGACGCGAACTCACTGTGTTAGTCCAGAGTGCATACGGATATGGGTGTGCGTGTATGTATGAATATTGGTTTATTTAAGGAATCTCTGCACCCGGTGTGGGGCTTGAATCCACAGCCCAAGATCAGGAGTTGCATGCTTTACCCTCTGAGCCGGCCAGGTGCCCAAGTGTGCATATTTTTGAGCCTGTTGTTAACCCATGTAGTAGAAGCAGTATAACCTGGTGGTGATGAGTTCTGAGCCTCAGTTTCCTGGTCTGTAAAATGTGGGTGAGGATAAGTCCCAGCAGTGGGTGTTGCCGCGAGGCCACAGTGAGATGGTGTGTGTCACGTGCTTAGTGGAACGCCTGACTTGGTAAGCGGACATCTCCATTAGAAGTGATGCCGCTGCATGTGTGTTGTGAAGCCCGCTGTACTGCGGTCTGGGAAGGCTGGGTCAGCAGGAGCTCTGTCTCCACTCCCAGCATTGGTGACTGGAGTTAATCATCTTTTTTGTTCCTTCTCTGTCCTCTGTCCCTGGTGCTTTCAGGGCTCTGCCTCTGGTAGCGGCTCAATGATCGCCATATATCAGGAAGAGTTGAGGATCTCTGTGGCTTTCTTAACTCCTTAATAACTCACTAAGAGAAATGTTTTTTGGTTTTTGGGTTTTTTTTAATAACTGAGAGGCCTAATTTCCAGCAGATTTAGGTGAAGCCAACTAGTGAGGAATTGCTGAGTGCTCTTCCCAGCCCCTTTTTTTGTCAGGCTCCAGGTTACTAGTGTCGGAGCTCAGTTCTAGCAGGAAAGGGAGTGTTTGGGGTCATCCAGTAACAGAAAAGTCTGGAAGTAGTTCTGGCACAGTGTTCTTGGATTTTGCGGCTGGGAATCGTCTCTTCGTCCTGTCTCCTTTGCTTTCCTCTCTGTGAGCTTCATTCTCAGCAGGGGCTTCCCATGCAGGACTAAAAATGGTTCAGCAGCCTCAGTGGAAAGAGAGCACTTCTTTCCCATCAGCACTAGCAGAAGCCCAGAGGCAGCCTCTTAGGGCCTAGGTTGGGTCCTGGCAGGTCCCTGAGCTAGTCGCTATGAACTCCAGCTGTCCACGCCCGGACCTCACGCTCTACCGTACACCAGGGGGCTTGATGGAGCACGGAGGAACTTCTGATCAGCTTTACCCAAACCACAGGGACCAGAAACAAAGAGTAGAGTTAGCCCATTAAGAATCAATCTGCTGTTGCTAGATAAAGAGGCACCAGTGAGGAACAGGCAGCACAGGTCCACTACATCTGTCTACCACTCTCCTGTTTTCCCTGTCTTCTGTTGTAGTCCCTAGGTCTGTCCAGTGCGGCAGCCAGCATGTTTGGGAATGACGGCAGTGAGCTGATCCTGCATTTTGTGACCCAGTGCAATGCTAAGCTCGCTCGTGTGCTGGAAGAGGAGCAGAAGCTGGTACAGCTGGGCCAGGCAGAGTAAGTCTGCTCAGGATGGCAGCTAGGGATCGGGGTGGGGGGAGGCTCAGGCCCCACTGTCTGCCCCAGAAGGCCAATCCAAGCAGAGCCAGAAGAGAGGAGCATGGAGCAGCCCTGCTGCTTGGACGGGCCTGGAACACAGCCACCCGTCTGTGATAGGCCAGCATCAGGGGCCAGTGGGCCCCCCACCAACCCAGAGACGAGTAAGTGGTGTAGCACTGAGCCCATGCCTTTGACCTGGAGACACACTATTTTCTTTTCCCTCTTCCAGGAAGAGGAAGACAGACCAGTTCCTGAGGGACGCAGTGGAAACCAGACTGAGAATGCTGATCCCGTACATTGAGCACTGGCCCCGGGTACAGTGTCCATATTTAGGCCCCAGGGCAACAGTGTATTCATGGGCTTAGTTCTCAGTGCCTAGCCCTCAGAGGACCTTGCACATTCTGCAGAAGTTAGCTCGTTCATCTGCACAGACCCGGGGATACTGGGATTCTCAGTGCACTCGGTAGAGCTAAGGAGTGCAAACTGGGGAGTGCCAGAGGGAGGAACACCTGGGTCTCAGTACCTAGAAAGATGAGTAGCCCGGGGAACTAGGTCACATCTATGCTGGGTCCTGGTGGCCCAAGCGTGCCACCAGCTCTTCAGTGAGGAGGAATCCAAGACAGAGATTAGAAAACGAGAGGAGTTTCTTGGCCATCGCCATTAACAGGCCTGAGGTGTTCCGGGTGTCAGAGGCCTGGGATGGCTTCGCCAGCTGTCCACGTGGTGCTTGAGAATTAGAGTATTCATTCCAAGGGCTTTTTATCCCCTTTTTGGAAGCTTCCTTTTTCTGGTTTCCAAGCATGTCACCATATGGGCCATCCTCTTAGTTAAGAAAATTGAGTCCAAGCATATCAGGGATAAGAGGACAGCCAAGATTATCTTGTGTCCCTCACCCAGCTGGGGTACCACGGAGCCTGTGGTGTCAGTCAGTCAGTGGACAGGCATGAGAACGCCTGTGCCTAACCCCGGGCTCTGTGTGGAGGGAGTACAGTGAGTCAACTCCCGTCCCCTGCCTGTGCCTGCCACACTTGATCTTCAGACCTCTGGCCTTGACTCATTCCACCTTGCAGTTAAAGCAGTGGAAGTCTGGATTGGGCCCCAGCTGCCTTCTGATTCAGCATGTTTTTCTTGTGGGCTCCTTCAATAAGAGAAAACTTTCCAGCCAATCCAGGGCCTCTGACTAGCTCCCAGCCAAGTCCTGACTAGGCCACAGCCAATGGATTTTTGAGTTGGTAAAGTGATAAGACCTTGTCCTCTCAGGAGTTATCTGCTAAGGAAGCAGCTCTGGGGGGTGCCATTTCTTGTATGAGTTGAAGGATTTTTGGTTTCAGGTATGAGAAACCAACTTGAGTTAAGCAAAACACCAGAGAAGCTGCGGTGGGGCTTTGAGGACAGGAATGCTGCTGGGCCCTGGGAATGGCCTGGCATTTGGACCTAGAAACCACTTGGACCCTTCTCCCATCTCTGCCTCTCCCTGCATGTTATAGAATGGGGTGCCCTCCCTCATCTTTGCTCTCAGGGCTGTTAGACCAGGCTAGACCTTCTGGCTGCTGGCCTTTCCAAGGCCATGTGCTGGGGATGGAGAAGCTGAGCCGGCCAGCTGAGGGTAGGATCTATCCCTGGCTCCTATCACCTGTAGCCAGGCTGGTCAACTGCCAGGAGCTCACACCAGCTGGGTGGAGATGGTAGGCATCAGCAGGAGAGTTGGGCAGACCCTTTTACACACCTCCATGGAGGGATGAGGCACCCTCCACCTGTGCGCTGTCATTCCTGTGTCCTATTTCTCTGTCCTTCTGTGTTCAGGCCCTCAGCATCCTCATGCTTCCTCACAACATCCCGTCCAGCCTCAGCCTGCTCACCAGTATGGTGGATGACATGTGGCACTACGCTGGGGACCAGTCCACTGACGTGAGTGCTTTCTGCAAACCTACTGGATACCGGGAAAGGCTTGGGTTAAGCATTTCTTCGGGAAGTTTGTGAAATTTCTTAGGTCACAGATCCCTTCGGGGGCCTGCGGTGCTATTCCTGTCTAGGGAAGGAGAGGCTAGAGGTGGGGAAGGTCCCTCCGCAAGCCACAGTGGGAGCCAGGTCCTCACCCAAGGGCCAGCACTCTAGCCACAGATAAGCAGTTGTTCCCTCTGACCCCAGTGGTGATTAGACTGCTATTTTATAAACATTTTCTCCTAAGATTCAGATTCTGCAGTGAGCTTTCTCAGTGTGTGTCTTGCATGAGATTGATTTAAAAAGGGGGGGGGGGTGCCTAGATGGCTCAGTCAGTTAGATGTCCGACTCTTGATTTCACCTTGAGTTTTGATCTCAGAGTCATGAGATCTCCACGCTAGGCATGGAGCCTACCTGAAAGAAAAAAAAAAAAAGAATGCCATGGAGCCACCTATCACTTTGAAAAGAAACTCCCTCCCCCAGGCCACTTTGGCCTGCTTTGCTAAGAGATCAATAAACCTTTAAATAGGCACTAGGAAAGAGTCTGACTTGCTAATGCTATCATATTTCTGGTAGGAAATTAAAAAATAAAAAGTACACCTTCATAGATGAAATTAATTTGTCATGGTGCCTTGTGGAATCTACGCTGGGGAGGCAAAGAAATATTCCTGCCACAGTTCTAACAAAGGACTTTAATAAGCTTCCCCCGCGTGGGAGTACAACCACCAACAGAGTGGTGAGAAAATGAAATTAGAAACCCAAGAAATTAAAGGAATAAAACATGAAGTAGCTGAGCTAGTACGCAAAGAGCAGTTTGCTGGGCCCGCCTAAGTGGCCAAGGGACCGGAACCCTCAGCTCAGCCCAGGTGCTCTGATCTGTCCTCGGTCCTGTCTCCGCCCTCAAATGATTGATAAACACACCACAGTGTGCTCGTAATTTGCTAACCATAGGGCCTCTCCAGCGTTTTAGGTGGCCTGAGACTTAGTCTTTTCACCAGCAGTTTCGAAATGGACTGGCTGTAGCAAAAATCACCGGGGATGCTTATCAGACATCTAACTCCTTGTACTTTCTTCAGACCCCCTGACTCTAAGCTCTAGGATATTGGGCCCAGGAGCTTGCATTTTAATCTCCCGGGCAATTTTGATGCCTAGCCAGTAGTGTTATCCAGGGAGGGCAAATGTATCTTTAGGGGAAAGAAGGGATCAGGAGGGAGCCCACATGAGCCTGTGGCTTTGGGTAGGAGCCACCCCAGACTTCCCCCAGTCCACAGCAATAATGGTGACCTGCCTTCTTGGATGGGTTTCTCTGCAGTTTAACTGGTATACCCGGCGAGCTGTGCTGGCTGGCATCTATAACACGACAGAGCTGGTGATGATGCAGGACTCCTCCCCAGACTTTGAGGACACTTGGCGCTTCTTGGATAACCGGATTAATGATGCAATGAACATGGGCCACACCGCCAAGCAGGTAGTAGGGGCTAGACCTTTGGGAAGCCACCTCTTCAGGCACACCACCCTCCTCAAGCCACAGCTGGTCTCCTGTCCTTTTGCTCCCCTTTGGCCCCAAAGGACAGTCCTGAGGGCCTGCCCAGGGAGTCGGGCTGGCTCTTCCTCATACCAGCCCTTCCCTAAGAGCCACACTTGGACCACTTGTGGTTGTGTCCGTAGGCTCTTCCTCCAGTCCACAGGGTCCTCATGAGTCCCCCCTGATTTGTCCTGCCTGTTTGACCTTTGAGCTTGTGTGGGGGACTTAAGAGAACCTGACCCTGACTCCTTCTAGGTAAAGTCCACTGGAGAGGCACTGGTGCAGGGACTCATGGGTGCAGCAGTGACGGTGAGTACCGCCCCCCTCACGCCTGCCCTCCTGTTCCACTCCTGCCCTGTGGTCCTTACAACATGTGTCAAGGATCCGAAAAGCTTTATACTGGAAAGCTACTAATAAAATTAAGAGTGTTCAGTCCTAGTCTCTGATCCCAAATTCCCCACCTCCTTTTTTTGCTGCCATTAAAAATCATGGCTGACTCCCGGGTCCCTGGCATGTCAGATCTGTGGGTCTCAGTCATGCCTGCCACCTTGGAAATCCCAGTCTTTCCCACGGGAGTCCTGGGGACAGGGCAAGGCCTCATCCTTCCCTTTTCTGCCCTGTATCAGCTCAAGAACTTGACAGGTCTAAACCAGCGCCGGTGAGCATCACGGGGTGTGAGCTAGAGTGCCCAGAAGAAAAGCTACAGATACATTGAAAGGGCTTTGGAAAATAAGAAGTGCCATCCACGAACAGAGTGTTAATGGGAAGACACTGAAGGACTCCTTAGTCACTGCGACCGCCACCTCCTCAGTTCCGAATACCAGGCCAGGCCTTTTGATGCCTTTCTGCGCTGCAGCCGTGTGATTGGAAAATGAAGCTCTCATCCAAGCCTTCGAGCCACAGAAACCCAGCAGATCCCTGTCATGGTCTCACGGATTCCTTGATCACGTCTTAACCTTCCTGGAGTGTTCTCTGGGGCTCCCAGATCAGAGTCACGGTGTGGAACCAGTTCAAGGTGGCTGGCCACCCCCGGCACAGCACAGACTTGTGCACATAGGTGGTCCTTGCACCGCTCTCCTCTCTGGTATCCGAGATGCTGCACCTGGGAACCCATCAGAAAGCTGCCACACCTGAGACCAGAGCCTCTGGATAGCAGTGCTCAGCTCGGCCAGGGGTGGGAACCCGGGCCCGCTGTCACATTACACCAGCTCATGTGGCAGGGTTATTCGTGAACTTAAGAGTGTAAAAATAGTAATAAATATGT
The DNA here is from genome assembly GCF_030435805.1 of Mustela lutreola. Lineage (NCBI taxonomy): Eukaryota > Metazoa > Chordata > Mammalia > Carnivora > Mustelidae > Mustela > Mustela lutreola. Next base: position 26,583,080 of record NC_081305.1, on the reverse strand, counting down.
TTGAAGCAGTTTCATATTGGCAGTTTCCGTGTGGGCCACAGCAGGTATCCAGGACCCCAGAGCGAGGACAGCAGTGAGGCTGGAAAGGCTTGAGGCTTGCAGCCCGGATACCTGGGCTCTGGTCTTTGTGAGGACTACTACCAGGGGGTGGTTATGGCAGCTCTGCCTCTCTGGATCCAGCTTCCCTTCTAGAAGTGTGGGTGATGGTGGCCTTCCCCGCACTGTTAGCTCCCTTGGCTGCTGTTTCCTATCACTAATCATTTCGGTGCTCTGTTCTTTAGCATTAATGATTTTCTCCCTACACTGGCTGAGTTCCTTTTGCAAGTCTGGTTAACTCTGTTTGGTCTTCTTGAGCTACTATAACAAAATACCATAGATGGGGTGACTTAACAGGAGACATTTGTTTCTCATAGTTCTGGAGGCTTGGAAGTCCAAGATCAAGGTGCCATCCAGTTCCTGGTGAAGTCTTTCTGACATGCCACATTTTCTCTATGTTCTAACAGGGCAGAGAGTGAGCAAGCTCCAGTGTCTCCTCCTGTTCTTATAAAGGCACCCTTCCCACCCTCCTGACCTCTCAGAGACTCCGTCTCCAAATACCACATTGGGCGTTAGGCTTCAACATTTAAGAGGAATACAATTTTGTCCAGAGCATCTGTCTTCTGCATTGCCAGATCCGACTTAAGTTGATGGGGTACTGAGGGGGGAAGTCACTAGCTAATAGTTGTTTCCAGATGGGGTACTGAGGGGGAAGTCACTAGCTAATAGTTGTTTCCAGATGGGGTACTGAAGGGGGAGTCACTAGCTAATAGTTGTTTCCAGTTCTTTGGCCTTCCACCCGCCCCTTTTTGTACCTCTTTAATTCTTGGTATCATGACTTCCTGTCAAGTCCCCTACAGTGGCTATTCCAAATTTTATCCCATTCTCTGCTTCATAGCATTCTTGCATTCAGCAGGCAACCTTAATCCTTAATTTCCTGAGATGACACAGGCCGGGAAGCACACGCCCTCTCAGTGCCAGTTCTGTCTGTCTCAGGAAGAGGGTCATCCCCAGCTAAGGAAAACTCTTCATCTCCTCTCTTACTCTTCTGCCCCTTAAATGTAGCTCCTGCTAAGTTCTATTTTAGAGCCTCTTCTCTGTTAGGAGCAGCTGCCCATTCAAACCTTTCTCTACACAGTTGGGGGGCGGGGGGCTTTAGTAATCTCTACTGAGCATCCACTGATGAGGGGCACACTGCCAGGCATGCGGAGATGAGCCCCCCACCCACCTGCCACAACCACACAGATGCTGATGATGGACTGAAGGGAAAGGTCTTGGAACCTCCCGAAGTTTCAGGAGGGCGTGAGCCAGACTTTGCTGAAGCATACTTATGTTCATCCGTAAGTGTGTAGATTTACTTCATTTTCTTTCTTTTTTTTTTTTTTTTAAAGATTTTATTTGTCAGAGAGAGCGAGAGCGAGCACAGGCAGACAGAGTGGCAGGCAGAGTCAGAGGGAGAAGCAGGCTCCCTGCGGAGCAAGGAGCCCGATGTGGGACTCGATCCCAGGACACTGGGATCACGACCTGAGCCGAAGGCAGCTGCTTAACCAACTGAGCCACCCAGGCGTCCCTTACTTCATTTTCTTAAAGGGGTGGTAATATGTTTCCTATATTTAACCTGCTTTCTGTCAATAGACAAGTAGTTTTGTTATCTTTGTTACAGTGCTGCAGGGAACGCCTCCGCACGTGTATCTTTGCCTACAACTGCAGCCGTTTTCGTAATACGAATTACTATAAATGTTATTGTTGAGTCGAGGGCGTGCACAGGTTTTGCCAATTCCCACTGCCCCCCCCCCCGCCCCCTTCGCCCCACCCCCGGGTTGAACCTGGTGCGCTTAAAAAGCAGGTGTAAGTGTAAACCGTGGGTTCTGAAGCGGCGGCCTCCGGGCGGCAGGTGGCGATGTGAGCGCTAGTCGGCGGAAACGGCGCGGCCCGCGCTGACCCACTTCCGGCGGCAGCGGAGGCCGTGGCGCAGCGCAGGTGAAACCCAGGAGCTGGTGGGTCTTGAGGCACGATGCCATATGCCAACCAGCCCACCGTGCGGATCACGGAGCTCACCGATGAGAATGTCAAGTTCATCATCGAGAACACGGACCTGGCGTAAGACCTCTGAGGAAAGAGGCCGGCGGCTGTGGGACGCGCGGGGCTGGAGCCCGGGCCGGGCGGGTCGGGTCCTTTCTGAGCTGGGTCTCCGTAGTGGGGCTTCCGCTTTGGGAACCGTGGGCGCGGGGCATCGGCGTCCAAGATGCGGCGCCTTCATGCCGCTTGGTTTTCATCCCTCAGGGTAGCCAACTCTATACGAAGGGTCTTCATCGCCGAGGTGCCCATAATAGGTAAGTAAAACCCGCCTGTGGTGGCCAGATCCCCCCGCACATCTTGGGGCTCCTGCTCCTAGCGCTTGGTTGTGGGGGCGGGTAGCTGGGAGGGGCTCTGAGAAGACCGCAGTGTTGTAACCTTGGCTGAGGGACACTAGGGCCCACTCTTACATTGCTGTGGTTTTCTCCGTAACGTTGGGACGTTGGTAGTACTTACAGAGTGATGGCAAGGATTAAGTGAGGGAATTTCTACTAAATGCCTTGTGTTTAGTGCCCAGTTAAGTTCCTTTTACGAGCCCGTTCCTTCAGCTGCACTCACGGAACATGTAAGTGCCAGGCAGTGTGCTAGGAACTGGGAATGCAGAGCCAAATAGTGCAGGGTTCTTGCCCTCATGGAACGCACAGTGCAGTTACAGGACAAAGGCGAATCCACAGATAATAGTACTGCGGGATAGACGTGGATCAGTAAGTAGTTCAGAAGTAGAAACACAGGGCTGTTGCTGTGCCCAGAGGAAGGAGGATGTGCTGTGCTTCCAGCCACCCTGCCGGGGGTGTTTTTCACATTTATAAGTATGTTACACTTTCTGAGTGTCCGCTCAGAGTTTGGGTTGGAAAAAGAAATGTAATTCCTATCTGCTGCACGCCTAAGGAAGTAAGCAGGCCGAATGATTGGTGAACAAGAGAACACTAGTCTCCACTGCTACACATGTCCAGTCACTTCTTCACTTAGAGCTTAGAGTGCTGGTCCTCCCCCTCCCTAATTACTTCATGTTTCTGTGCCTCAGTTTCATCATGAGTAAAATAAGGGAGTCGATCTTTGTTTGTTTGTTTGTTTTTTAAGATTTTGTTTATTTGACAGAGCACACAAGCAGGGGTGCAGCAGGCAGGGAGAGGTAGAAGCAGGTTCCCCGAGGAGCAGTGAGCCTGATGCGGGGCTCAATCCCAGGACCCTGAGATCATGACCTGAGCCGAAGGCAGAGGCTAACCCACTGAGCCACCCAGGTGCGCCCCCCCCCCCCCCCCCCGTCTCTTGATTTTTGGCTCAGGTCGTGAACTTATGGTTGTGAGATCAAGTCTTTCATCAGATTCTGCTCAGCGTGGAATCTCCTTCTGCCCCTTCCGCATTCATTCCATGTCTCTCTCAAAAAAATCTTTAAAAAATATCTGTATATATGACAAGTGTCTTTAGTCTGGACAGTTTTGTGAGGGAGGAGCTTGTAGGGAGGGAGTGTTGGTATCTGTATCTTGGAGGTCAAGCAAAGCTTTATAGGAGGCTCAGAGGATTTTACCTGCAAGGGAGAGCGTCAGGGTATGTGAGATTGGGGGAGGGGCTTGGAGGGAGTAAGGAGGCAGAGTCAGAAATGCTTGGCTCATGGTCCTTTGGCTTGGGTTGGGGAAGCAGTAGAAAGCATAGGACAAAGCAGATTGGGACCTAACTGGCTGGTCCTCTTCTGACTTCTTCCATTCCTAGTGTCCATGCCCTTTGGTGGTTGGCCATTTGATTTATGAATTTGTCTGAATGCAGATGTTTATTTGTGAATGAATGAATGAGTATGTGCTTAAGTCAAGTGTGTGTGACAGTACAATTCTTACCCTTCTTTTAGTCATTGCTGGTAAGAATTCGGTTTGGGGCACCTGGGTGGCTCCGTGGGTTAAAGCCTCTGCATTCAGCTCGGGTCATGGTCTCAGGGTCCTGGGATTGAGCCCCACATCGGGCTCTCTGCTCGGCTGGGAGCCTGCTTCCCCCTCTCTCTGCCTGCCTCTCTGCCTACTTGTGATCTTTGTCTGTCAAATAAATAAATAAAATCGTTAAAAAAAAAAAAGAATTCGGTTTGATACTTAGTGTACTGTGCCCATTAAAGGAATTCTCTAAACATTAGTCGGTTGAGTGACAATAAAGTGTTACAGTTGGGTGATCTGGTCATTGCATCATAAAATGAGATATGGGCCATAAGTCTGTCTTTGAGATTTTCCCTGTCTTTGAGGTTTTCCCTCAAAGGGAAAATCTTGGATTTTCTTGGATTTGTTCTTGGATTTGGTGTTGACATGAATAGCAGACGTAGATGCTTCTCACAGAGATCCTCAGTTCAGAGAAACATGTTCCCACTCCCATGGATATTTTCTAAGTCAGTATTTTGTGTGGGAAAGAGGCCTCCCCTGCATTAAATCTGCCTGAGTAGGGAAGAGGGGAGGGTGTTGCATGTGGTTCTTGTTAAAATGCAGATCCCTGGTCCCCACTTGAGCTGCAGAATCAGCCTTTGGCAGCCTGGCCTACGCTTCTGCGATTTAGTAAGCATCAGGTGTTTCTTAAATCTTGAACCACTGCTGTAAGTCTTTAAGTGAATTTGGTGGCTAAACTGTATGTCTGTTTTCTTTATTTTTTAGCCATTGACTGGGTTCAGATTGATGCCAATTCCTCAGTCCTTCATGATGAGTTCATTGCTCACAGACTTGGTGAGTACCAGATTTTTTTTTTAATATTATTTCCTTTTTTTTTTTAAAAAAGGTTTTATGTATTTATTTGACAGAGAGAGATCACAAGTAGGCAGAGAGGCAGGCGGGGTGGGGGAAGAGCAGGCTCCCCGCTGAGCAGAGATCCTGATGCGGGGCTCATTCCCAGGACCCTGAGATCATGACCTGAGCCAAAGGCAGAGTCTTAACCTACTGAGCCACCCAGGCGCCCCATAGTGTGAGTTTTAGAAGGTGAAAGGGAGGGGACTGTGATTGGTATCAGAGGAGGAAGCCTCCTCACTCCCAAGGGTCTTTCTAGGTTCTCCTTCTCTCTTGGTTTGGACTTCTTTAAAGCGCTTCTTTGTTTCTTCCAGGACTAATCCCCCTCACTAGTGACGACATTGTGGACAAGTTGCAGTACTCCCGGGTATGCTGTGTGATTGGGTGAAGGGGGGCGAGGGGCAGGGCGTGGGGGAGTTGAGCTCTTAGAGGCATTGTCCCGATCTCTTACTTCTAGCTGTTACAAAGACTGGGGTTGTTGCCCAGACCCTAAGTGGACATGGGTACCCGAGTGGACATAGATTGGTGGGGCTCCAGGGCACTGGGGAGTCTCTCCAGCCAGCCGCACAAGACCAAGTACACTCCAGAATACCCCTTTATACTGAACGGTGCGGACTGCCTTTTCAGACTCTGATATGTTCAGACTCTGCTTTCCAGGGTTTGTCTTCCCAGTGACAGGAGCCTGGGAAGCTAAAGGAAGTCAGCGGAGGGTTGGGGGCTAGGGAGGCATGAGGGTGAGAACAAAGGGAGTGAGAACTGTTCCCCACATTAAGACCTGAGGGACTGGAAGGCTGGTGTCTGTGCCTCTCCCCTAGATGATGCTCGTTAAACATGGCCCCTTCCTCAAGGGTTGTGTTTGTTCTCTGATGATACGTTAACAGGCTTTGTACTGGGCAGGAGCCGGACAGGATTAGGTTCCCTGCTTCCTTCCTCCAGGGCTGCGTTAGGTAACAGCTTGAGGCTTCCCTCTTGGTGGCTTTGGGTGATCCTGAATCAGCCCATTCTCTAATATTCCCAGGGGCACATCATTTTGTGGTAGCTAATTTGATACCTTATAAATCTGTTTTTTTAATTTTTTTTTTTTTTAATTTATTTGACAGACAGAGATCACGAGTAGGCAGAGAGGCAGAGAGAGAGGAAGGAAAGCAGGCTCCCTGCTGAGCAGAGAGCCTGATTCGGGGCTCGATCCCGGTGCTCCATCCCAGGACCCTGGGATCATGACCTGAGCTGAAAGCAGAGGCTTTAACCCACTGAGCCACCCAGGCGCCCATGTTTTTTTAAAGAGAAGTTTAAGAACACAGAACTGTGGAGCTCATCTGACGAGAACTCTTGCTCCTGTCAAATAACTTTTCATAGTCTAACATTTTGGCACTATTTGCTTCACATCTCCAGGTTTTTGTTTGTGAGAAATGAAACATCAGGGGCACTTGGGTGGCTCAGTTGATTGTCTGCCTTCAGAAGCTCAGGTCATGATCCCAGGGTCCCGGGATTGAGGCCCACATTGGGCTCCCTGCTCCCTGGGAAGTCTGTTTCTTCCTCTCCCATTCTCCCTCCTTCTGTTCCCTCTCTTTCTCTGTCTCTCTCTGTCAATAAATTAAAAAAAAAATTTTTTTTAAGAAAAATAAAAAGAAAGAAACCTCACAGATATTGATGAGGATAGTTTTACAACCAGTTGAAGAGCAGTTTGGCAATGTCTTGGGTAAAGATATGCATGCCCCAGGACCTAGCAATTCCATCCATTACATTTTTTTCTAGTGTTGACTGAACAAAGATGGTATGGATTCCTCTACCCTTTTTTTGGCTTTTTCTCAAAATCTACAGAAAAGTTAAAAATCTCCAATAATAAACAACTATTTAGTTTTTCACCTTTAGCTGCCAATTGTTAATATTTTGCTATATTAGCTTTATTTTTCCTACCCATTTTTTTGCTAAACCATTTGAAAGTTGCAGATCCCATGACACTTCTCCCCTCACTACTTTAGTATGCTTGTCCTTAGAGTAAGGATATTTTCCCACACATCCACACTGTGATGCCTAGAGTATTAGCAATAATTTGTTATACTTGTGCACAGTCCTTATCCAGATTTTCCTAGTTTCCCACATGGGCTTTCTTGATTTTTTTGTTTGTGGTCGGTCATTCATCCAAAATTCATGCATGCATTTGGTGGTTAACCTCTTTAGTCTGTTAATCTCAGATTCCTCCCCTTTTGTCATACGTATATTTTGTTGAGGTTGTCTACCTTTTCATATTTTTAATTTCCATGACATTTTGATTTTTTCCATTTCATATTTTTAACAGTTTGGGGGTTTTGTTTTTTATTAACATATAATGTATTATTTGTTTCAGGGGTACAGCACTCAATGTAGAACCTACCCTCCCCAATGTCCATCACCCAGCCACCTATCCCACCCATCCCCCTCCACTCCGGCAACCCTCACTTTGTTTCCTGAGAGTCTCTTAGGATCTGTCTCCCCCTCTAGTTTCATCTTGTTTCATTTTTTTCCCTCTCTTTCCCTATAATCCTTTGCCTTATTTCTCAAATTCCACATATCCGTGAGATCATATGATAATTGTCTTTCTGTGATTGATTTATTTCACTTAACATAATTTCCATCCACATTGTTAAAAATGACAAGATTCCTTTTTTTTTTTTTGATGGCTGCAGAATATTCCATTGTGTGTGTGTGTATGTATGTGTGTATATATATATATATATATATACCATATCTTTATCCATTCATTCATCTGTCAGTGGACATCTGGGTACTTGCTATAGTTTAGCTCTTGTGGACATTGTTGCTGTAAACATTGGGGTGCAGGTGTCCCTCCAAATTACATTTTTTATCTTTGGGGTAAATACCCAGTAGTGCGATTGCTGGGTCATAGGGTAGCTCTGTTTTCAACTTTTAGAGGAACCTCCATACTGTTTTCCAGAGTGGCTGCACCAGCTTGCGTTGCCACCAACAGTGTACGAGGGTTCCCCTTTCTCCGCATCCTTGCCAACATCTTTCATTTCCTTACTTGTTAATTTTAGCTGTTCTGACTGTTGTGAGGTGGTATGTCACTGTGGTTTTGATTTGTATTTCCCTGATGCTGAGTGATATTGAGCACTTTTTCACATGTCTTTTGGCCATTTGGATGTCGTCTTTGCAGAAATGTCCGTCGTTTTTGCCCATTTCTTGACTGGATTATTTGTTCTTTGGGTGTTGAGTTTGATAAATTCTTTATAGATTTTGGATACTAGCCCTTTATCTGGTATGTCATTTGCAAATGTCTTTTCCCATTTTCCCATTTCGGTTGTCTTTTGGTTTGTTGACTTTTTGTCCACAAAAGGAACACTTTTTGTCCACAAAAAAGTGTCCTTTGCTGTGCAGAAGGTTTTTATCTTGATGAAATCCCAGTAGTTCTTTTTTGCTTCCTTCCCTTGTCTTTGGCGATGTGTCTAGGAAGAAGTTGCTGTGGCTAAGCTCAAAGAAATTGCTGCCTATGTTCTTCTCAAGGATTTTGATGGACTCGTGTCTCACATTGAGGTCTTTCATCCATTTTAAGCCTGTTTTTATGTGTGGTGTAAGGAAATGGTCCAGTTTCATTCTTCTGCATGTGGTTGTCCAATTTTCCCAACACCATTTGTTGAAGAGACTGTCTTTTTTCCATTGGACGTTCTTTCCTGCTTTGTCGAAGATGAGTTGACCATAGAGTTGAGGGTCTGTTTCTGGGCTCTCTAATCTGTTCCATTGATTTGTTTGTCTGTTCTTATGCTTCTACCATACTGTCTTGATGATTATAGCTTTGTAATAGAGCTTGAAGTCTGGAATTGTGATGCTGCCAACTTTGGTTTTCTTTTTCAACGTTCCTCTGGGTATTTGGGGTCTTTTCTGGTTCCATACAAATTTTAGGATTATTTGTTCCATTTCTGTGGAAAAGGTTGTTGGTATGTTGATAGGGATTGCATTAAATGTGTAGTTTGCTCTAGGTAGCATAGTAGACCTTTTCACAGTATTTGTTCTTTCATTCCATGAACATGGAACGTTTTTCCATTTCTTTGTGTCTTCCTCAGTTCTTTCATGAGTGTTCTACAGTTTTCTGAGTACAGATTCTTTGCCTCTTTGGTTAGGTTTATTCCTAGGGTTTTGGGTGCAATTGTAAGAGGGATCGATGCCTTAATTTCTCTTTCTTCTGTCTTGTTGTTGGTAGAAATACAACTGATTTCTGTGCATGGATTTTATATCCTGACACTTTACTGAATTCCTGTATGATCCTAGCAGTTTGGGGGTGGAGTCTTTGGGTTTTCCACATAAAGTGTCATATCTCAGAGTGAGAGTTTGACTTCTTCTTTGCCAATTCGGATGACTTTTCTTTCTTTTTAGTGTCTGAAAGCTGAGGCTAGGACTTCTAATACTTTGTGTTGAACAGCAGTGGTGCTAGTGGACATCCCTGCTATTTTCCTGACCTTAGGGGAAAAGCTCTCAGTTCTTCCCCATTGAGAATGATACTCGCTGTGGATTTTTCATAGACGGCTTTGATGATATTGAGGTATGTACCCTCTAGCCCTACACTGTGAAGAGTTTTAATTGAGAAAAGATGCTGTACTTTGTCACATGCTTTTTCTTCATCTATAGAGAGTAGCATGTGGTTTTTGTCCTTTCTTTTATTAATGTATTGTATCACATTGATTTGTGGATGTTGAACCAACTTTGCAGCCCAGGAATAAATCCCACTTGGTTGTGGTCAATAATCCTTTTAAACTTGCTGTTGGGGGGCACCTGGGTGGCTCAGTGGGTTAAGCCGCTGCCTTCAGCTCAGGTCATGATCTCAGGGTCCTGGGATTGAGTCCCGCATCAGGCTCTCTGCTCAGCAGGTAGCCTGCTTCCCTGTCACTTTTTTCTGCCTGCCTCTCTGCCTACTTGTGATCTCTGTCAAATGAATAAATAAAATCTTTAAAAAAAAAAAAAGCCTCTGCCTTCAGCTCGGGTCATGATCTCAGGGTCCTGGTATCGAGCCCCACATCGGGCTCTCTGCTTAGCGGGGAGCCTGCTTCCCCCTCTATCTCTACCTGCCTCTCTGCCTACTTGTGCTCTCTCTTTAAAAAAAAGAAAAAAAACCTTACTGTTGGATTCTATTAGCTACTAGGTTGGTGAGAATTTTTGCATCTGTGTTCATCGGGTTCTCTGTGATTCTCCTTTTTGGTGGGCTCTTTGATTTTGGAATCCAGGTAATGCTGACCTCATAAAATGAGTTTGGATGTTTTCCTTCCATTTCTATTTTTTTGGAACAGTTTCAGGAGAATAGAAATTAATTCTTGAGAAAGGCTTCTAACACTATATACTTTCCTGTCAGGACTGCCTTTGCTGTGTCCCACAGATTTGGAACAGTTGTGTTTTCATTTTCATTTGTTTCCATGAATTGTTTTAATTCTTAATTTCCTGGTTGACCCATTTATTCTTTAGCAGGATGCTCTTTAGCCTCCATGGTTCTGAGTTTTTTCCAATTTTCCGCTTGTGATGGAGTTCAAGTTTCAAAGCATTGTGGTCTGAAAATATGCAGGGAATGATCCTAGTCTTATGGTACTGGTTGAGATGTGATTTGTGACCCAGGATATGATCTATTCTGGAAAATGTTCCATGTGCATGAGAGAATTTATATTCTGTTGCTTTTGGATGGAATGTTCTGAGTATATGTGAGGTCTGTCTGGTGCAGTGTGTCATTTAAAGCCCTTATTTCGGGGCACCTGGGTGGCTCAGTGGGTTAAGCCGCTGCCTTCGGCTCAGGTCATGATCTCAGGGTCCTGGGATCGAGTCCCGCATAGGGGCTCTCTGCTCAGCGGGGGGCCTGCTTCCCTCTCTCTCTCTTTCTGCCTGCCTCTCCATCTACTTGTGATTTCTCTCTGTCAAATAGATAAATAAAATCTTTAAAAATAAAATAAAATAGGGACGCCTGGGTGGCTCAGTGGGTTAAGCTGCTGCCTTCGGCTCAGGTCATGATCTCAGGGTCCTGGGATCGAGCCCCGCATCGGGCTCTCTGCTCAGCAGGGAGCCTGCTTCCCTCTCTCTCTCTCTCTCTCTGCCTGCCTCTCCATCTACTTGTGATTTCTCTCTGTAAAATAAATAAATAAAATCTTTAAAAAAAAAAAAAAAATAAAAAAAAAAAATAAAATAAAGCCCTTATTTCCTTGTTGATCTTTTGCTTGGATGATCTGGCCGTTTCAATGAGGGGGTTGTTAAAAATCTCCTACTATTGTATAATTGTTGATGGATTTCTTTGATTTTGTTATTAATTGGCTTATATAATTGGCTGCTCCCATGTTAAGGGCAAAAATATTTACAATTGTTAGATCTTGTTGGATAGACCTTTAAGAATAAGTATGATATAGTGTCCTTCTTCATCTCTTACTAGTCTTTGGTTTAAAATCTAATTTGTGTTAAGGATTGCCACCCCAGCTTTTTCCCAATGTCCGTTAGCATGGTAGATGGTTTTTCAGCCCCTTACTCTAAATCTAGGGGTGTCTTTGTTTCTGAAATGAGTTTCTTGCAGACAGCATATTAATGGGTCTTCCCTTTTTTTTTTTAACTTTTTTACCAAATGTGGGTCTTGAACTTGTGACCCCGAAATCGAAAGTCGCATGCTCCAAGGACTGAGCCAGCCAGGTACCCCCTCCATTTCATATTTCTGCTAAAGCTGTAGTTTGCCTTCCTGCCTCACCTGTGTATGACTGCAGACTATCCAGGTGTGGCCCCTTGTTCTTCCTTCTCATCTCAAAAACATCAGAAGCAGGTTAAAGTTTCCTGCTGGTTTGAGGGGGAGAACAGTTGGCTTAGTTACATTCCAGTAACTCTTCTTGTCTGAAGTTACACTGTAGGTGGTGGTCCCTACGAGGGGAATGGGTTGTTTCCAGCATCAGTTGCTTAAAGAACTGTGGATAATTATTGAAACTAGTGATGGTTACATGGTCATAGCCTTTCATACTCGCTCTGTTCTTTTGAATCTGAAATTTTCCATAAGGGAGAGATTTTGTTTTTAAGAAAAGGTAAGTAGTTTAGAACTTGAAATGTACTTTTTTGTGTTGTGCCCTGGATCATTTTATTTTAAACTTTGGTGACCTGCCCAAGTCAGTCCACTTAGTTTAGGGGAAGCCCTATGAAGCATGAAAGCATCGTTCCCTCAGCGCCTTGATTCTCTGTAGAAGAGCACCCCAGGGGCCAGGGTGGGCTGTTAGCACTCCGCGAAGGAGAACGTGGGCATCAGTGGGTATAGGTTGTCTCTAAACTGGGAAGTGCTTGCATTGAGCAGCCCCTGAGAATGTGCACCAGATGGACACGGCTCACCCATGGCTGGCCGTTTTATAGATGGAGAAAGGGAAGGAACCAGGTATGAGAAACGGGGAGCTCAGGATTCCCCATCTCTCCATGGACCCCTTCCAGCTTCTCTTCCTCCCTCAGGACTGCACGTGTGAGGAGTTCTGCCCCGAGTGCTCAGTGGAGTTCACCCTCGACGTGCGGTGCAATGAAGACCAAACTCGTCACGTCACATCTCGAGACCTCATCTCCAACAGCCCCCGGGTCATTCCAGTTAGTGTCTCACCACATCCTCCTTATCCTTCTCCTCTGAGCTCCAAGTGGGCCAGACTCGGGTGGTGTTAACAAGATGTGGTTTCCCTGGTGTTACCCTCTGCTTTCTTCTCAGTCTGGGGTCTGAAAAGTACTAATAATTCTGGATACTAGCTAGTGTGGACAGTAGCACTGTTGGGGTCCTGCGTCCCCCAAGAACCCTTTTAAAGACCTTGGTACCTTTTTGACTGAGAAAGTTGTCCCCGTGCCTGGAGATGGGGATCAGAGTCCAGCCCCAGTGCCGATCTAGCCCTAGGAGGCACTTCTTTCCCCTCTCCCCCCGCCATTCCTAGGCCTCCTGGCCTGGTGTGGCAGATGCTCGAACATTGTTGCTGGAAGAGGTAATTGGGAAGATGAGCCGCTAACCCCGTCTCTGTTTGGGCTCCCTTTAGGTGACCTCTCGGAACCGAGATAATGACCCCAATGACTACGTGGAACAGGATGGTAAGGGGCTGGAAGGCGCATGCGAATGGCTACTGATCTGTCATTTTGCAGGCCAGTCGGAGACAGGGACCTGACACAGCCTCTTACAGTGATTGGTCTCCTTGTCAACTGACCTTGAGCTATTTTTCCGGATTTTGTGGTTTTTCCAGTGACATTCCAGGTCAAAACTCAGGGGACCGTGTGTCTGCTGGCCCTTGGCTGACTTACACCTCTCCCCGCAGACATCCTCATTGTCAAGCTGAGGAAAGGCCAGGAGCTAAGACTTCGAGCCTATGCCAAAAAGGGCTTTGGCAAGGAGCATGCCAAGTGGAACCCTACTGCAGGGGTGGCTTTTGAATATGATCCTGACAATGCCCTGCGGCACACGGTGTACCCCAAGCCCGAGGAGTGGTAAGTTCTCGTTGGGAGGGAGGGCGGGCCTTTACAGGGGTTTGGTGTGGACCTGGCTCCGAGGGAGTGGGGGGGGGGGGCCTCACAGCAGGTGGCATCAGTAGCTGCCCCTGCTGACCTGTGTTTGGTCTCAGGCCGAAGAGTGAGTACTCCGAGCTGGATGAAGATGAGTCCCAGGCTCCCTACGACCCCAATGGCAAGCCAGAGAGGTAAGACCCTCGTCTGGCCCCTGAAAGTGAAGCGTGGAAGAACATAGGGTTTTGGTGCAGGCCCTGAGCTGGGGAGACATCCCGGTGCCCGGGAGCTGAGGCAGGATGGAGAACTGCAGAGCCCATGCCGCGTGCACGTCCCAGGGCAGATTATCCTCCCCTCATCATTGGGGGACGGAGGAGCCCTCCAGTTAGCCACTCTGACTCTGCTGCTACTGACTCAGTCCCCAGAGAAGGGACCAGCCCAGAGCGAGAAAGGGACCGGTCTTCTGATGGTGAACAGCAAGCTTTTTGAGGCGGCTTGGCCTTCCTGAAGTCCTCTAGTGTGTAGTAGGACTGCTGTTAGGAAGAGGCTGGAATTCAGCTCTGGGCCAAAGCCACGTTCTAGGCTGAAAGGGAGTCAGGACCCAGAAGGGAGAGAGCATGATCCAGGGCTGAAGCTTGGGCTAGCCGGCCTGCCTCATGGAGGGCTCTTAACCCGACTCTTCCTCTTAGGTTTTACTACAATGTGGAGTCCTGTGGCTCTCTGCGTCCTGAAACCATTGTCCTCTCAGCCCTCTCTGGATTGAAGAAAAAGCTGAGTGACTTACAGACCCAGTTAAGCCATGAGATCCAGAGTGATGTTCTGACCATAAACTAGTGGCAGCTCACCTGTTCCAGCAAGAGGGGTTCTAGACCGGCAGCTGGCTCTCCAGTCTCTTCAGAGATACCTGTAGCCTCTGGGGTGGCCAGCTGTTGCTTAGGCCTCTTGGCAAGCCATCAGTAACCGTAGGAAAGTAGCTGAAGGGGGAGGGGTCCCCTCCCAGCTTTGCTCCATTGCAGACAGATGGCCCCGGGGTGCCACTGGTATCTGAGTCCAGATAGGTTTTTACTAGACATTAGCATCCTGGCCCTGCCCCCTGATTGCCAGCAGCACCCCCAGATCACCCCTTCAGCCAGTTTCCTGACATACCTGGGTAGGGTGAGTACTGCAGGGTAAGACTCACCTCTTCTGGTCATTTCAGGTCTTCAGCCCCTTTCTAAAAGCTCTCACCATTGTACCTTGGGCGTCTGGTGTCAGGACTGAGTGCTGGAGCTATCGGTCCAGCTCCCGGCCCAAGCCAGCCTACAGGCATTTCACTCAAACCCCCGAGTGGCCCAGACTTGAGAACCCTTAGTAAATGGTGTTAAGACTGTGGCTGTCCCCCTCCCCAGATGAACCCTGTGTGTCTGCATTCACTGCCAGGGGCCTGATTATTTAAGTTCACAGGCTGGGGAGCAAGGGCCTTAAGGGAGGTCTGGCCTTGACCCCTTAGCCCTAGAGGTAGAATCACCCCCAAGGCAATTAATTAGGCCATCTAGAAGGAGAAGCCAGGAGAAAACTGGAGACCTGCTACAGAAAGGAAGGGATATTTATTAACAGGAGTTGTCTTTTTTAAAAGTTTTTATTTTTGGCAATAAAGAGCACAACATAATCTCCTTCATGCGTCATCGTGCCACTAACTTGAGCCAGCCTGGCCCTGCCTCCCTCTCCCAGGCCTTTGGGTGGTCATTCCCTGGGTCAGGTTTGGAGCCGAGCTGGCTGTGGCCCCCTCCCCAGATCCAGGGCTCTCCAGGAGGGGCCTCTGGCTGGATCGTCCTGCCACAACTTGAATAGTGGTTATTTACAACAGGGTCTGTTCCCACAAATCAGAACCCAAAAGTATTAAAAAACAAAACAAAAACCCACACACGCAACCAAAGGTTTGATGGGAGTATAAAGATAGCCCTTCTGCAAGGTAGTCAATAAATACCAGCACTAGAAAATCAATTGCTTTAATTGCATTTCAGCAGGGAGCCTCAGCACCATGTGGGGAAGAGGAAGTGGGAAGGGCTCCGTTTCTGAGTGCTTTAGGCTGACCAGAGGGTGGCCAAACTGGGCAGAGGGGCTCCCTCTGCTGGGCCCTCGCCTGCCCTCGGTCAGTGAGAGGGGGCAGCAGGGGTGCTCCCCACAGCAGTCCTGCCTTCCCCGGCCAGCCCTCAGGCAGGGAAGAGCTTGGGACTGGCCACCCTCTGCCTGGCTGAGGGAACCAGCACCCCTGGCCCTGGGGTATCTTCTGAGCATACTAAGCAGGAAGGAGTCTTGGCAAAAACTACATTTTAAAACCAGATTTTCACGTGAGGTATCAACCAGATGTCATCTCTGTTTAAAACTCCCAAGTGCAAGGCTGCCGAGTGGCACCATAGAAGCTCAGATCCTTCCTTTGCTGCTCCAGGCCCAGAGGAAGGGAGAGCCACCTGCCATTGTAGCCGCTGGGCTGCCTGGGGAGAGCTGGCTACCACCTCAGGCCCCAGCAGCTCCAGCACGTCCAGGCAGTGGGGGGAAAGGGAGGGCTTCCCACAGAGGACAGGAACAGCTGCCCTCATGTTCAAAAACAGCCTGACTGGGACCTGGTCATGGGATTAAAAAATGTGTAGGTGGGGGGGGAAATCTCATTAATATAGAATATGTCATAAGCCATATATATTAAAATCATTAATAGTATATAGTCCCACAGTAGCTCCAGCCCCTTGCACATGCTCTGTTGGTGTGGCCAGCCCTGTGCCTTGGTCCAGCCTCACCCGTGGGAGGAGGGAAAGGACCACTTGCTCCGTTTTTCCAGGCTCTTGGCCAGCAGCCCCCCAAGGCTGTCCTCAGTAGGCTGCAGGCGGCCCTACCACAGGGCCCACAGCAGTCCTTGCCATGCACCAGCCCTGCCGTCACTGGGCTGGGGTCTTGGCCTCGCTGCTGTCCCCCTGGCTGGGCTTTGGCTTTAGCAGGATGAATCGGTTGAGGAGGTCTGTTTCTGAGCTGGCCTGGGCTGCCCCATACCCCTCACCTGTGGATACAGAGGCAGGCTCAGGCCTTTGGGTGCAGGTCAGCAGGCCCCCGTCTTCCGCAGATCCTGGTGGCCAGGGAGCAGGGGGCCCCACAGGGACTCACCGGCATAACTAGAGGCCTCAGCGATATTCTGGGAGCCTGTGATGTGGTGCCAGTAGGCGCTGCGGGGCAGCATGGTGGTAGGCGTGCAGGGGTACGAGTAGTGTTCCGTGCCCTTGTTCAGCAGCTGTGGGGTGGAGAAGGGCGGGTCCCTCCCATTAGCTCTGGGGGCCGTGGCTCCCTCCTAGATGCCCACCCTCCAGCCTCACCGGCACCCCAGACTGGCTGACTCCCGGAGCCTCACCCGCACATTCTTCTCCATCTCTAGCAGGACACGCTTGTGTTGCTCAGCAATGGCCAGGGTGGCACTGTGGACCCTTTGGTAGATCTGTTCCCCTTCCTGGGTCTGAAAGGTGTACAGCCCTTCCCCAGCATCGCACATCCTAGGCACGCGAGAGGCACAGAGGGCGAGGTATTGGGGACTGGGTTACACACATGTTTGGCCAGGCGCTCCGGCACCACCCGATGGCTGCATCCTGTGCCCTCTGGGGAGCAGGTGGGGCTGTCTACACAGCCCCAACCTGCCTGGCAGTTTCTGGGTCCCAGAGGAGCTCAGTGCTTTATAAGACTCCGCCCACTCAGCCTTCTCTCTCACCCTCTGGTCTGTGTACCGGCACAGTTTCCTCTATTCCAAGTTTTCTCAAACCATTTTGCAGATGAGTAAACAGGCACACAAGAAGGTTGGTAACCGAAGCCAGGTTATACAGAGGATCACGCACAATGTAAGCCTGGGCCCGCTGGCTCCAGAGTTCAAGTTCTAGGTTACCCAATCCTCACCATCATTCTATAGAGTGGGTACTTTTATGATCCCCTATTTGACAGTGAAGAAACAAAGCCTTGGTCCACACCTCTAAGCACCAGCACCAGCTCTGACTTGAGCACAAACAGTTTGACTTTTGGTAAACAGCTGCACTCGACCTGGCTGGCATGAGCCTCAATGTTGTCAGCTGTAAAATGGGAATCTTAGGTTCCCTTCTGGTTTTCTATGCTGATAAAGAACTAAAGCTCCCAGCACCATGTGTGACAGAGTGAATGGCAGCCAACAACATACCACAGTGGGTCAGGGTAGGGGGAGGCGAGAGTGTCCTACCGGCCAGCCTCAAAGGTAAAGCGTGTGGCATCCCGGCCATAGCGACGCAGTGAGCAGAGGGGCCACGAGACAAGCTTCACGCGGGGGTTGTGTATGTCCCAGAGGTAGATGTTCTCGTGGGTGATCTGCAGCTTGCACTCGCCATACACATCCAGGTTGGGGCAGGGCAAGAGGAAGACGTTGAAGCGGTCTGGAGTGGGAGAGGAGCAGGCCTGGAGCCTCCCTAGGGGAGGACTCTCCTCCCTCCCCCTCTCCTCCCGGCCACCTGCCAGCACCAGACCTCACCTGTCTGCTCACACTGCACTCCTGGGGCCAGGAGGTCTGGCTCTCCCAGACTGATGTCGTTGAGTCGTGAACCCAGACACTCCACGGACAGCGTCTTGTACCATTCCTCTGCCTCCAGCTCTAGAGAAAGTGGTACCTCATGCCAGCCCAGGGTCCCCCAGCAGCCCACCCTATCTGCCTCAGCCTGAAGTGTCCCGCTGTGCAGGGCAGGGAGGACAAGGCCAGTGGATTTGGCCTGTTTCGCCTTGTCCTGGGGACCTGCTTCCTCCCCTACTTTCACCCCCACACATCATACCAAGCTGAGGCTGGTCCTGCTCTGCCTCCTCCCCGCTGGACCACTGGACCATGACTGGCCCGGGGCAGGATGGATGGATGGAAGCCTTCAGCCCCAGCTCCTCACCTGAGTCGCAGGTGAAGGTACGTGCCGAGTCGTCAGTGAATATGATGGCCACCGCCTGCCTCTTGGTCTCCTTGGGGAGCCTTGTGACACACTTGACGTTGCTGATCTCGGTCACCTGGGACAGCATCCACAAGGGACTAAGGCAGGCTGGCGCGCCTCCCACTACATCCCTGCCCCCCAAGTTATGCCACCCCCAGGAGGGTGCTCCCAGACCTCAGGACTCTGCAAATCATCACTGCTTACAGCCTGGGCCAGTTAGGGCCCAAGACCCCTAACCTTGGGGCAGCCTCGGAGGCACACGGACTTCTCATCGGGATACTTCTCCAGCCGCTGGGGCCCCTTGCTAGAGGATTTCCGGAACACCAGCCAGCACCTCCGGTAGATCTGCGAGGTGGCGAGATGGTAAGGGGATCAGGGCTCCCGGGACCGCTCCCACCCAACATGACCCTGAAATTACCCTTGCCTACCACAGGGGGCAGTGCTACACAGCCTTCCCCAGAGACCCACCCAGGAGAAAACCTGGGGAAGGCGAACACCACTGGCATTGACGCCCCCTCCCCAAATTGAGAAAATAGGGGTTTGTTTCTTCACTGGCTCTGAAAGGCTGTTCCCCAAATGGTGCTCTGAATCACCATGTACTGTGCGTTTGGCTCTAAGCTTAATATAAACAGCCACCACATACTGAATGCTTCTGATTTGTACTTCTTAGTGCTCCTCACAGTTAACCTCAGGTCCCTCTTGAGGTTGGTTTATCATCTGCCCTTCACAGAAGGGGCAACTGAGGCACCAAAAAGTTAAGTCCCAGCTGATACAATGGTGGGACCGTTATCTTAAAAAGGCTGGCTAGGCCCAGAGCTGATACTCAGAGCCCATGAAATAAACATTCTGTCTAGGGCTCGTCTGTGCCAGCCACGATGGAGGAGTGTCCTAGGGGCAGGAATAGACCCTTGCTGGGGCTTATGGCCTGCACATCGCCCCAGCCCTTGTTCTCGGAGCCAGCGGAGGGCTCTGGATGGGCATCATACCTGCCCCTCGAATCTCTGCCTGCCCCTTCTTTGTTCTGAGGCCCTGGAGTGTGGGGGGCCAAGGATTCGTTCCCTGTTCCAGCTGGGACACCAGAGGCTCTCACAGATAAAGGGGCAGAGTCTAGAACCTGGGGTTATCCCAGAGCACGGTGCCTCTCCAGGCAAGTTTCCCTCCTGTCCAACCACTGCCAATGACCCTTTGCCTAAAGCCACCTACATTTCCTGTAGCATTACACACTACTCCAGACACATAAGGAACAGGGTGCAGGATGCTGACCACACTCCAGGCTACGGGGCAAACTGCTTGTCAAACCCCATAAGGGTTGGCCTAGCCACCTGCCCAGGCTGCTGGCTCTTCCTTCCTGGCCCCCTCCATCCCAGGCGCTCTTCCAGCCCAGAGTCTGGCTGGGATGCACCCACCACCAGCAAGCTCTCCAGAAGCCTGGCAGAGCCCACTAGCAAGGAATCTCTGGTTCACCCTCCCACTGGCAAACTGTAGGGAGCCTGAGGGCTGCCAGAGCAGAGTGGAGGAAGCAAGGGGCCCACAGCCCCAATCCCACAGCCCCTCCATGCTCTGCTCTGCCACGCGTACACCAGGTCCTGGACAGGCAGGACCCCAGGCCTGGTGGGCCTAGGCGGCCCCCATGCCAAGAAGCCACTTAGAACCAGGCCATTAATGGCTCCTATCTGGGACTATAGGAGGCATCTCTGTCCCCGTACCCGTGGCCCTGGCTCCCGCCCTGGCCTGTCCACCCAAACCGCAGCAGCCTCAGCTCTCTGCTGGGAAGCTCCTTTAGGACAGAGGCTGTATTCTAGTCTCACACTCTTCCCTCCCATCCTGGCAACCTTGCTAGCACAGCTCTGCTGAACAAGTGAGTGACCATACGAGGAGCTCATGAATGAATGGATGGAGGAGTGAACGAAGGCAGCCCACCCAGATATGCCAGCTTGGGCTCCGTGCAGCCTGCAATGTTGGGGCAGAAGGCCCAGGGGCCTGAGCACCCTGGTTGCTTGGTTACACACACACACACACACACACACACACACACACACACACACGCATGCACAGCCCCAGGGAGCCACTATGCTCAAGAGCCCTCCTTCCCCACTTCTCCTGGTCTTTGATCAGCACTTCAGAACCAGAAACACTCTACCACAGCTCTGCCAGAGGAAGGCCCTGGCGGGGTCTGCTCGCCGGTTCTTTCCGCCCCTCCCAGCTCACCTTTGGGAGCTGAGACAAGAGCCACCCTGGGACAAGAATGGCTAGGGGGCTGAGCCCCTCACATCAGGCCTGCGGGGGGAAGCTGAATCCCCCCAGATAGAGGGAGACCCAAACTCGGCCTTGCCAGCCACACCCAGGCTCCCAGCCCCTCCTCTGGCTGCCCACCTGTAGGCCACTTGGTTCCCAGGTCTCCTGGAACAGGTCTGATACTGAGCCCAAGTGGCTGCCTCAAGGGGCATCCCTTTCTGGTAAGCTCTACCTATAGAGGGCCGTGGCCCAGGTGGCCCCTGGGTCCACAGGAAGGAAGACCCATCCTAGAAGCTGGGCCCCTATTCCCTTGGTCCCCCACCTCAGCTTTCAGCTTCTCTCCTTGTTCTGTGCTCCAAATGGGCTCCATCCCTCTCTCAGCACAACAGCAAGGCAGGTGATGCCCATCAGGGCCCCATCTTCTGGGCTGGAACCCAGGCTGGGATACAAATTCAAATCCAGCTAAGCTTCCTGACAGGCCCCCAGCTCGGCCATTGCACTCAGCCAGGACAGAACACACCCCATTGCCACAGGCCACAGGAGGGGAGGACCAGCAAGAACCATCCCTCTACAAGGCAAGAACCATCCCTCTACAAGGCTAGTCCTGTTCCGTCTGCGATCCAGGCAGGGAAGCCCTATCAGAGCCCTATTCCTCCTCCACCTCACTCAGGCTGAGCCAAGGAAGCCTTGAGCAGTCTGATCCCACCCCACCCCCACCGGGGCAATGGGGGAGGGGAGGAAGAAAGAGGAGACCGGGAAGAAACACAGACTTGGGCCACCGCTTTCAAGAGGTTACCTTCCTACTGGGGAGGGTGCGGCTACCAGGACCCCTCATTGGAGGTGGGGGAGGGTCAGCAGGGGAATAGAGGCAGTTCTAGGACAACCTCACCAAGATTATTATGTTGGTCCCAGGAGGCCCTCCTCAGGCCCTCTGGGGAGGAGGGGGGGAGGCCATCCACACCAGGATCACGGTAAGGTGTGTCTGAGGCCTCATCCCCACAGACCCTTTGAGCCCCCAGCTCCGGGCCAAGCACCCCGCAAGTGAGCAAGGAGTCACCGCCAACAACTCGGATAAAAGCAGCCTGTCCCAGAGCCACAGGCCATCCTGCCCTCAGTTCCCATTCATAAACCACATAAATACCAGCTTCCCAACCTCTGCGCCCTCCCACCCCTGCCCTGCCCCACCGCCGACCACTCTCCGCTGGAAACACTTCTTTTTAACAGTGAAAGCAATAACTAAGATAAATGCACAAGGGCCCGCACACAGAAAGCCCCGGGCAGCTGGGGGAGACGAGGGACTTAAAAGAAAAGAGGCCAGGAGAGGGGAGGGGAGAGGCGGGGAAGCGAGGCGGCGGCGGCGGCCCGCGGGCGGCCAGGGGAAGTACGAGGTGGGTCTCGGGCTCCGACGCGGCACCGCAGCTCCCGCCGCTCCCGCCGCCGCCGGCCGAGCCGCAACTTCAACAATGGCCGGGGAGCCGCCTGCCCGTCGGCGGCCACCGCTGACCCGGCTGCTGGGACGCCGGCCAGGCCGGCTGGGGCGGGGGCACGGGCGGCACATGCGGGGCGGCCGCCGGCCAGAAGCCTCGAGACCACAAATGCGCGACGCCGGCCCCGCGGGCACCCCCGCCCCCTCCACCCCGCCCCCCGGACTCCGGCCAGCCCCCCCCCACCCCGCCCCGCCGCTCACCCCCAGCTTCCTGCTCTTCATCTTCACGTAGCCTTGCTTGACGATGTCGTTGAAATTGGTCGCCATGGCTGCCCCCCCGACCTGGGGCTCCGGGGCGCCGGGCGGGCGCGGGGAGGGCTGCCCAGGTGGCCGGGGGTTCCGGCTCCTCCGATCACCTGTTCCCGACGCTCCGTCGGGGGGGCCGCGCCGGCCGCTCCTCACCTCGCCCGCCTCAGCATTGTTCTAGCAGCTCCTCTGCCCGGCGCCTGCTGGAAATGAAAATGACAGGGAGATTAGACAGTGACATCTTTCTCTTCCCCTGGCTGTCTCGCTCCTTTTTCCTTCCTCTTCCCACACTCCTCCCTCCCTCCCTCCCCCCGCCCTCCTTCCTTCCCTTCCCTCCCCACCCCGGGACGGCAGAACCATTCAGGAAAACCGAGGTGGAGGCAAGCAGCGAGGAAAATGGTCCAGCCCAGTCCCCTCCCTCACGGCTGGGACTGGCGGTTAACCCCTTCCTGGGAGGACTGGCACTGGCTCCCGCTGTGGAGCTGGGGACCGAGGGAGGTGGCCTGGGAGCTGCAGTCCCGTCCCATCTCCCGTTACAACTCTGGAGTGGACTCCGGTTGAGGGGCCCAGGGCCTGGCCCCCTCCTATGCTCAGGAACCTCACAGGAGAGCCTTCCAAGAGAGGGGAGGCAGGGGTTCCCAGGAGATGGCACAGAGTCTGGGATCAAGTGAACCCCACACTCCCTGGGGTTCCTTCAGGACAATTTGCTTGGTCAGGCTCAACAGACCCCCTCCCCGAAGCCCCTCTGCCCCACCCCACTCTATACCTGCTTCTCTCCAGCCCCAGGCAGGCTGCGAATCAAGCCCACTCAGGCTCTCCTCCCGGCCCCTGGAACTCTTCAGCAGCTCCGCTGGGTGCTGCTTCCTGGGTGGGAGGGCAGAGTCCGGCGGGGCGGGCCCCCAGATAAGCCTGAGGAATGTGCTGGGCCGGCTGGAGGTGGCCACTGTGGAGGCAGTCACCTCGGCCCGGCCCTGTGCTAGGAAAACCGGCTGGTCTGCGCAGGGCACAGGGAATGCAGCGCCCCTCGTTCTGGGCATGGGCAGGGGTTAATTACAGAGAGAACCGGCAGTCATCTGGCTCTGGGGACTGCCTCTGGGGCTGAGGACACAGCCAGAGAGCCAGGAGGAGCACCAAGGGGAAGTCAACACGGAGTGGTGGCGGGAAGGGGATGCCAGCAGGGCCGCTCAGAAGTGGGCAGATAAACACATAGCTGGGACTCAGACAAGGGGAGGCAGGGCTGTCTCAGTAATGACGCAGCCCAACACACCCATTCTACAGATGGGGAAAAGAAAATTCTCCAGAAAGGATAAGCAGCATGGCTAAGGTCACACCGCAGCCAACAATGAATGAGAAGTGTCAGAGCAGGCGATGGATGAAGGCAGGCCCAGGGTGGTAAGAAGGTCCTGTGGCCATCTCTGGCTGCCTACCAGCACCGAAACCCTCTCTGCCACCCAGACACAGCAGCAGGGCCTGGCCGGCACCGTGCCTCCCCCACTGCCACCTACCCACACACCGTGTCTCCAGGATTGCTAGGTGGGAACAGAGCAGCATTTCTGGGGTCAGCTGGGCATCTGTGCTACCAGGATGAAGCCCTGGGGCTGGCGTGCTACTGGATCTGCCAGCAACGCGGCATTAATTACTCTCTGGGAGGACTGTCTGTGGAGTCCCTAACAAGGAACAGATGGGCCTACCCCAGTGGGCACACACAAACAAGGGGAGGGGCGGAGAGGGGATTGCTCCCCTAGCCTATTTGCACCTGACAGCCTCCTCCACACACCCTCAGCTGCCTCTCTGCCCACTCACTCCCTCTATCCCAGCCTTCTGGGGCCCAGGACCCTCCCAGATGGGACACCCAAGGGCTCTGCTTGCCTAGGGTCCCCTCCCCAGCACTGATCCCAAACAGCCCTGCCACACCTGGGCTCTGGCCAGCAGGGACTGGTAAGTTTTCCCAGCTTCTCTGCTACTGCCTTCCCGTGGGGCTGCCTTGCCCCCATGGCCAGGACCAGCTCCCTACAATTCCTCTCCAAGATGACAGCAGGCTGGCCACTGGCCACAAGGCCTCTGAGTCCACTCAAGGCCGTCTGGGGAGTGGCACAGTCAGGAATGTGAATCTAGTGGCCTGGAAGCTCTGGGCACCCACTTTGCTTCTCTGTGCCTCAGTTTCCCCATCAGTAAAAAAATGAGAATAAATCCACCTACTTTAAAAGAGGAAATAAATCCATGGGCACCTGTCTGCCCACTTGGGACCCAGAGCTTCTGCCTTAAAAACTAAGGCTATTTTTATTTCGAATGCTGTGAAACCGCCAAAACCAAACCTTCCACCTGCCTGGCGCAGGCCTCTTGTCAGGGCTCCACCAACCGGCTACCTGCCCAGGTGACTGTGATGCTACACTCTCAGGAGCACCACTGCTGTGTCTGTCCAAGCACAGGTCCATTCCCCAAGCCCTAGAGTCAGCCCCGCAGAAATAAACCAGCAAAAGAGCAAAATTCCACAGGAAGCCTGGGTGGCAAAAGGCTTGGCAGCTCACCTGGCCGCACTCAGTCCCTAGTGGAGTTTGCAAGACCAAGACCCAGCCCGGGACCCATGGTGGTACAGCAAAGGGGAGGGGGGAAAGGCCAACAGGTGGACCCACAAATCTGACAGGCAGTGGGATCAGAACCCAGCACACACACATCCCCCTGAGGGACTGCACTGCATGAAGCTGGAGAGGGGGTGCCCACAGGGCCTGTGCCCTGTCCACGGGGGCATCAAGGAGTGTAGCACTGTTGCTGGGAAGGCCAGGAACAAGGCTGAGGCCACTTTCCCCATCACTGATGAGCGGTACCATCTGCTCTGCCTCTCATGAGCCCGCCCGCAGCTGGGAAGAATGCCCCACTCATTCAAGGCCTGAGGTCTCAAACCTGGAAGCTCCACTCTCAACACCCAGAAAACCTAAGCAGAGTACCCAGCAGCCCCCTCAGTCCTGCAGGAGGGGAGCAGGGCCACCGCATTCCCCCTACCCAGTTTGGCATCAACATGGCCAATCAACGAGAGACAGGACCCACCCTGAGCCAGGCCACCAAGGGCTCCTGTCCAGAGAGAGCCAGACTCCAAGGCCCCTTTCCCCAGGTCTCCCCAGGAAGGGCAGGTGTCCTGGGGGGCAGGGGCAGGGAGACTCCCTGGTGCCCAGCAGAGCTGCGGGACAGGGCGCCCCCTGCCCACCTGCCCCCCTAGGACAGCCAGCTCTAAGCACTCCCTCCCCGCACCTGGATTCTGCCTGGAGGCTTTGGCTCCAGAACAGAGGCTACTTGCTGCTGGTGGCAGCCAATGGCTGAGTAGGAGCGGCTGCCTGCCTGGCTGGGCCTCCCCGCCCCATGCCAGATAGGATCTTATCAGGGCTTCAAGGACAGCCCTACCTGGACAAGCTGTCATCTAGCTGTCTCGCCCCCTGGCAAAGATCCTATCGCAGGATTCTCTCTGGCACCAGGGACATCTCGCATCACCTGTACTCAGGTCCCCTCTGCCCTGGTATGTTTGTCAGCAGGAGCCAGGAGAGGATTCTCCCCTCCCACCCTCTGCCTCCACCCCTGAAAACCCCTCATGGGGAACCACCAACTCAAACAATACAGGTCTTACCCAAGGTGGGTGGCAAAGACAGACCTGGACAGAGAGGAACAGAGGGAGGAGGGAACATCGGAACAGCCATGGTGTCCTGGGCCCTTAGGTTGGGAAAGTGATGCTACGGGGCACACACCACCGCTCTGCTCTCTCCTGGTCCCTCGCCCACCCCTCTGGCCACATTTCCTTGCTGCTCATGTGCATGGCCTCCTTCTATCTGTTCCTCAAGATGCCTAAATCCTCCCCATGCGGGAACCTCACAGTTGCTGTTCCACACCTACAACACTGTTCCCTCAGACGGTCCAAGGTTCATTCCACCGCCTCATTCAGGTCTCAGCTCAAATGTCACCTCCTCCTAGAGGGCTTCCCTGACCAACCTGGCCAAAGAAGCCTGCCAGTCAGTCTCTATCCATCACACACATCACTACAGAATTGTCTTGTTCCTTCATCTATTTATTCCTTTCCTACTTGGCTGTTCTCAGTCTCCTAGAACACTCTAGAACATCAGTGCCTTGTCAGTCTAGTTATACGTAGCTCCATCCCAGGGCACAGACTGGTGCCTAGTGCAGAGAAGGTGCTCAGTAACTGGGGCCTGAAAGCTAATTCTCTCCAGCATTTGTCCTTCTCATCCTTCCTTCCACCATCAACCATATCCACCGGGCAGGACCCAGCTCAACTTCCAGAGGCGTGTCAGCAGCTATGGGCTCCCACTTTGCTGGGTCCCAGGGCTTTCAGAGGGCTGACTGCCAAGGCCAGCAAGCTGTTGTTCCTGGAAAAACAGCGAGACCCCGGGCCCAGTTCAGTTCAAAGCTGCCTCGGGGGACAGAATACGGCTGACACTGTGTCCAGGCCTGGCCAGGCTGCCCCACCTTGGTCAGGGTTGTGCCCTGCCCAGGAAGGGAGAGCTAAAAGTAACCAGCGCCCAAGCACAGAGAGGCAAGCAACTGGGTGGGAGGGGGCACAGGTCCTGACAACCCATCCCTGAAGAGGAGCAGAAATGGCCGGTGCTTGAGACCCAGCTTTCTCGCAAGGGGCAAGAAAAGAATCTGTATTGGGTGCCTGGGTGGCTCAGTGGTTAAATCCTCTGCCTTCAGCTCAGGTCATGATCTCAGGGTCCTGGGATCAAGCCCCACATCGGGCTTTCTGCTCAGCGGGGAGCCTGCTTCCTCCTCTCTCTCTGCCTGCCTCTCTGCCTACTTGTGATCTCTGCCTGTCAAATAAATAAATAAATAAATAATAAATAAATAAATAAAAGGACTTATCCTTTAAAAAAAAAAAAAAAAAAAAAAAAAAAAAAAGAATCTGTATTAAACAAGACCAGCCTCTAACGACTGCCTTGGAGCCTGCGGGGCCTCTCACTGCCCTTGACTTGCAGACCCCTAAAGCCCATGCTCCAAGCAAGTATCCCGGCAACTAACCGGCCCCCGCAGCTTGCTTGGTGCTGGCCGGCTCAGAGGCCCTGCTCTGCCCACATCACCCAGGTGCTCAGCCTCTGCTCACCCCGCTTTGCAGTGACAGAAAACATTTCACTGGAAGCAGGGCCTTGGGGACTCTGGGGGAGAAGGCTGACTGTCCCCCAGAGCCACAGGAGGAAGGTTCAAGGAAAGGAGGGGAGCTGGCCATGAGCTTCAAGCTGGAGGATAGCAACCATTTGCAGGTGGGGGTGGGCAGTGGGCAGCTAGGGTAGAGAAGTCTCTTGGAGTTTGGGGGGGCTGAGAGACAGCAGCCCATGGGGAGCAGGAAAGTGGGGAGGATGGGGGCTGGGATATTCCCCCTGGGGATGGCAGGCCCAGAGCAGAGAGCACAGGAGCCTGGGCTTCTCCGAAGGCGATTGTGGGGCAGGGGTGAGGGCAGGCCCTGACCTGGGCTTCCCTGGAGAAGAGAGCTGGGGTAGGTGGAGCTCGGGGAGAGTTTCAGGGGCCCGGGGGATCCAGGGGAGGGATTTGGGGGGCGGGTCCCTGAGGGCCCCTCCGCGGACACGGTAGGTAGGTCCCATGAGCTTGGAGAGTTCCCAAGCTGGGGTCGCCTGAGGGTCTCGCGGGCTCGGGCTCGGCCTAAGGCCCCCTTCCCCCTCGCCCCCCAAGTTACCTGGGCGCCAAGGCCCGGGTTCGAGGCGCTTGCTCGGCGGGCGGCGGGCCAGGCTCATGCCCGCGTCACGGCGCGGCCGGCGGGGGCAGCGGGGCGGTGGCGTCCCGGGCTCCGGGTAGGGAGCTCGAGGGAGGCGCGGCCGCCGGTCCTGGCTCCGGCGGAGACTCGACTGCGTGGCCCCGGCCGCCCGGCCGCCCGGGGCCCGCCCCACCCCGCCGCTCCGAGGCCCGCCCCCGCCGTATTCCTCCGAGCCGCGGGACACCCACTACCGACCCCGCCCCCCCGCCCCAGCTCGCCCTCGGTAACCCGCCCAGCCCCACCACCCCTCCCTGGGTCCCCAATCCCAGCCTCCTATCACCTCCCCACCCTGAAAGCTGAACCCTAGAACAGCTTCCAGCCCCCAAATCTCAACCCCCAATCCCTTCAGGAATTGCGCGCGCGCGCACACACACGCCCATTGCTCCCCTATCCCCAATAGGTCTCCCAGGTTCCTCCAAGTCCAGCCTCCCCGCAGCCTCCTCAGCGGTCCCCCCAACCCTCCACACACACACTCGGGGAGCCGTAACAGCACCTCTACCCCCAAGGTCAGTTCCTCTAGCAGTCTGCCAGCCTCTGCCTCCCCTGGCCTCCGCTCTACCCTCAGAACACCCAGTACCCCCAATCTCAGTCCCCCCTGAGACTTTGGCCTTAAGTCCAAACCCCATTCCTCGCTGTCACCCTCCAGCACATGCACTCACCTCCTGCCCCTCAGGCCTGTTGGGCCGGTGCCCTGTGGCTTGTCCAGGGGAATCTCAAACCACAGGCCTTCTCAGCCGGGCAGGGATGAGGACCCGGGGAACTTCCTGGGGTGGGAAGGCCTCACCCCATTGGTTTTCATGTCTGTACAATGCCACCGCCCCCACCCCGTGCACCAGTGGTTCTCAAAGTGTGCTCCTGGGGCCAGAAGGGTCATCACCAGCTTCACTCTGAAGCTTATTAGATATGCAAACCTCTGCCCCACCCCACATGAAATCAGAATCTCTGGGAGTAGCGCCCAGAACTCTGTTTTCTCAAGCAGCTAGGTGATTCTGCCACACACTAGCCACAGCTTTAGACCAAATATACAAAACAGAAGGGCATCCTCGTGTCCCCTCCCTCCTCGTGTCCCCTCCCTCCTTGTGTCCCCTCCCTCCTCGGAGCTTTGTACCATCACTTTGTGCTAATGCTCAATAAACCTAGCTTTGCTGCCACCAAAAAACAACAAAACAACACCCAGAAACAACAACAACAACTAAACGAAAGGCTGCACCTGGACAACAGAAACCCTGAGAGATGAAAACACCTCCAAGTCCAAGCCTTGTTCAGGTGTCCTCAGAGAGACAGGCCTAAGGCATGGAAGTGCCAAGAATCACCTCGGCACTCACCCATGGCGTCCACGGCGTCCATGCCCCTGCCCCAGAGACACAGGGCCTCAGCCTCACCCAGGCTTCCCCGGGAGATTTTTAAGGGGCTGCTTCCATTTCCCTGGATAGTCCTTATGGTGCCGGGGACCACCAAGAGTGCTCCCCAGGACCCTGGCAGCCTCCCACCGTGGGCCCCAGCTAACCACCCCCACAAGGCCAGAGGAGGAAACTGCTGCCCTGGTCCCTGCGGGCCAAGCTGGGGCTGGGTCTGGGTCTGGCCTAGGTCTCACCTTTCTGGTCTCGCCCTTCTGAACTCCCCACGCATCTCCCAGACTTGACCCCACCTGCTTTCCCTCAGACCATGGCCGATAGAGCCCCCAGCACTCGATCCATTACAGCAAACTGTTTTTGACAGAAACCTCTGGAGGACTTTTGGTCAACAACAACAACAGTATTCATGATAAAAAAGCATCTTCTCGGAGTGCCTGGGTGGCTCAGTCGGTTAGGTGTCCCATTATTGATTTCAGCTTGAGTCATGGTCTCAGGGGCATGGGGGTCAGGGCCTGCTCAGCAGGGAATCTGCTTGAGGTTCTCTCTCTCCCTCTCCCTTTGCCCCTCCCCTGCCAGTACAGGAGCACACGCAAACACATGCACGCACGCTCTGTCTAAAGAAATAAACTTAAAAAAAAAAAGCATCTTCTCTAGAGTGGGTTTCACAAATATCTTCCTTCTCTATCTTCATCATTTTCACCCAATCCACTCACCAAGTGGACTACTGTCACTTAAGATTTTTTTAATGAGAGGCACCTGGGTGGCTCAGTGGGCTAAAGCATCTGCCTTCAGCTCAGGTCATGATCCCAGGGTTGTGGCATCAAGCCCCACATCTGGCTCTCTGCTCAGCAGGGAGCCTGCTTCCCTCTCTCTCTGCCTGCCTCTCTGTCTACTTGTGATCTCTGTCTGGCAAATAAATAAATAAACTCTTTTTTAAAAATTAAAAAAATATATATATTTTAAATGAGGGGCACCTAGGTGGCTCAGTGGGTTAAGCCTCTGCTTTCCACTCACGTCATGATCTCAGGGTCCTGGAATCAAGCCCCACATCAGGCTCTCTGCTCAGCAGGGAGCCTGCTTCCCCCTCTCTCACTGCCTGTCTGTCTGCCTACTTGTGATCTCCCTCTCTGTCAAAAAAAAAAAAAAAAAAAAAAAGTTAAAAAAAAAAGATTTTTTTAAATGAAACCTTTTATTCTGAGACAGTTGAAGAGTCGTGTGAAATTGTAAGCTCCAGTCCAGAGAGATCCATGTACCTTTACCCAGTTTCCTTCAGTGGTGACATCTGTGCCACTGTACAGTATCACAGCCCAGATATGGACACGGAAGCAGTCAAGATACAGACGTGTCCGTCACTGCCAAGATCCATCCATCATGTTGCCCTTTATAACCACACCCCCTGCCCTCCCACTCTCCCACTCTACCCCCTCCTTCACCCTGGGCAACTACCCATCTGTTCTCTATTTCTATACTATTTTTGTACTATATTTCTATACTCTATTTCCAGAATGTTATAAGATTAGAATCCTAAGTATGTGATCTTTGGGGAATGGCCTTTTTTCACCCCACCTCATTCTTTGGAAAGTCATCTAAGTTCCTGTGTGTATCACTAGTTCATTCCTTCCACGGCCAAGTAGTATTCCATGATGTGGATGTACCACAGTTGGCTTATTCGTACAGCCATTGAAAGACATTGGGGTTGTTTCCAGTTCAGGGCTCTTATGAATAAAGCTGCTATAAACATTCATGTACAGGTTTTTGTGCAGACACAAGTCGTTATTGCTCCAGGATAAATGCCTAAGAGTGCAATTACTGGGTCATATGGTAATTGGGTTTAGTTTAAAAAACAAAAAACAAAAAAACCCAACCTTGCTAAACTGTTTTCCAGAGTGGCTATACTATTTGACATTCCCACCAGCAATGTATGAATGATCCCATTTCTGCACATCCTTGCCAGCATTTATTGTTGTCACTGCTTCCCTTTTTTATTTTTTTAAAGCCATGCTGGTAAGTGTGTCATGATATCTCATTACAGCTTAAATTTGCATTTTCCTAATGGTTGATGTTGCTGAACATCTTTTCATGTGCTAATTTGCCATCTGTGTGCTATCTTCTTCCGTGAAATGTTTCTTCATGTCTTTTGTCCATGTTCTAGTTGGATTATTTGCTTTTTTTTGTTGTTGAATTTTGAGAGTTCTTTATATATTCTAGATACTAGTCCTTTTTTGGATATGTGTTTTACAAATATTTTCTCCCAGTCTGTAGCTTGTCTTTTCATCCACTTAACAAGATCTTTCACAAAGCAAAATTTTAAAATTTCAATGAAGTCCAAATGATCAACTTTTCCTTCAATGGATTGTGCTTTTGGTGCAGAGTCTAAGAACTATTTGCCTAGCCTTGATCCTAAAGATTCTCTCCTATGTCTTATTCTAAAACTTCAATAGTTTCAGTTTTACATGTAAGTTTTACATATAAGTGTGTTTTACATGTAAGTTTTATGTTTTACATATAAGTCTGTGATCCCTCTTGAATTAAATTTTGTAGGAGGTACAAGACATAAGGTGATGTTTTTCCCCTTTGGCCTGTGGATGCCCAATTCTTCCAGCACCATTGTGAGATTTTCTACATGATCATGTCATCTTCACATTGAGACAATTTTCTTTCTTTCTCTCCTGTCTGTATGTCTTTTACTTCCTTTTCTTACCTTTTTGCATTGGCTGAAATTTTCAACATTATGTGGAGAAAGTGTAGTGAGACCTGACATCCTTTCCTTGTTCTTGATCTTAGGGGAAGAGCATTCAATTTCTCGCGTGAATTGTCATATAAATATCAATTGGATATTTGGCGATGGTGTCGTTGGGTTCTTCTATATCCTTGCTCATTCTCTATCTAGTTTTCCATCAATAGTTGAAAGAAGGCTATTGATGTCTTCAATTATTATTGTGGATGTATCTATTTCTCTTCAGTTTTATCAGGTCTTTTTTTTTTTTTTTTAAAGATTTCTTTATTTGAGAGAGAGTGAGTGAGAGAGAGAACAAAAACAGGGGGAGTGGCAGAGGCAGAGGGAGAAGCAGACTTCCCACAAAGCAGGGAGCCCAATGTGGGGTTTGATCCCAGAACCCTGGGATCATGACCTGAGCTGAAGGCAGGTGCATAACCTACTGAGCCACCCGGGTTCCCCACGTTCTATCAGTTTTGGCTTCACATATCTGGCAGGTCTGTTTTGTGGTACTTACATATTTAGGATTGTCACATCCTCCCAATATATTGATCTTTTTAGTAGTGTATACTGTCTCTCTGTCTCTGCAATTTTTTTTCTCCTGAAGTCTACTTTTGCTGATAATTAATATTAATTAATTGCTTCTTTGATCTGTGTTTTCATGATACAACTTCTTCCATTCTTTAATTTTCAACTTGTCTCTATTATTCCATCTGAAGTGAGTCTCTTGGAGATGGCATATATTTTGTTGTGTGTGTTTTTTTTAAAAGATTTTATTTATTTATTTGACAGAGAGAGAGATCACAAGTAGGCAGAGAGGCAGGCAGAGAGAGAGAGGAGGAAGCAGGCTCCCTGCTGAGCAGAGAGCCTGATGCGGGACTTGATCCCAGGACCCTGAGATCATGACCTGAGCTGAAGGCAGCGGCTTAACCCACTGAGCCACCCAGGCGCCCCTTGTTGTGGTTTTTAATCCAACCTGGCAAATACCTACTTTTTAATTGTTGTATTTAGGTCATTTGCATTTAGTGTAATTCTTGATAGGCTAGAGCTTCAATCTGCTGTTTCATTTTCTGGTTTTGTCTGTTCTTTTTTTTGTTTTTGTTTTCTTTTTCCTGCTTTCGCATGAGTTATGTGAACATTTCTTACAATTCCACTTCGGTTTACCTATTATGTTTTTGAGTGTATTTTCTTGTACAGCTTGTTAGTGGTTGCTGTAGGTATTGCATCAAGCCTATAACTTGATGTCTACTGGTGTGATCATTTTGCCAGTTTGAATGAAATTGAGAAATCTGCGGCTCTGGGTGGCTCAGTCAGTTAAGCATCTGCCCTTGGCTCAGGTCATGGTCCCAGGGTCCTAGGATGGAGCCCTGCCTCAGGCTCCTTGCTCAGTGGGGAGCCTGCTTCTCCTTCTGGCTCTGTCTGCTTCTCCCCCTCCTTGTACTCTCTGTCGAATAAATAAAATCTTAGGGAAAAAAAAAAGAAATAGAGAAATCTTACCTCCCTTTAGGTCCCTCTACCCTCCCCAATTTATAACTGAATCATCTTTAAATTTTTCTCTTTATGTATTTTAGAACGACACCAGGTGGTGTAATGATTTTTGCTTTAACTTTCAAACATAGTTTAGAAAACTTGAGAAGAAAAAGAAGGATGATTGTATTTGCTCATATTTTTGCTTAATGTGTTTTTTCATCCTTCTTGATGTTCTCAGGCTCCTTCATTATTTTCTTTCTGTTTAGAGAATTCTTTTTAGTCTTTTTTTTTTTTTTAAGGATAGGTATAATTTTTCTTAGTTTTTTTTTCATCTGAATATGTTTAGATTTTCCCTTATTCCTGAAGAACAATGCCAATGGGTATGGGCCTCTGGTAAGACAGTTCTTTTGTTTCAGCACTTAAAAATTATTTTGCTCCTTTCTTCTGGCCTCCATGGTTTCTGATGAGAAATCTATTGTTCCAATTGTTTTTCCTTTATATGTAAGGTGGTGTTTCCTTCTGGCTGCTTTCAAGACTTTTTCCCTTCATCTTTAGCTTTCAGAAGTTTAATTTTGATGGGTCTCCGAGTGGCTTTATTTGGATTGTCCTCTTTGGCATTCATTCAGCTTCTTGAATTTGTAGGTTTATATCCTTTACCAAACCTGAGAAATTTCCGGCCATTACCTTCAAGTACTTTTTCAGACCTGCCCTTTTTCTCCTCTCCTTCTGGGACTCTGATGAAATGAGTATTAAACCTTTTGTTACAGTCCCACACGTCCCTGAGGCTCTGTTCCTTTTTATTTTATTTTACTTTTCAGTCTATTTTCTCTCTGTTGTTCAAATTGAGCAATTTCTATTGTTCCATCTTCCAGTTCACTGGTTCCTTCCTCTGTCTCCTTTATCCTACTGTTGAGCCCACCCACTGAGTTTTTCTTCCAGTGATTGTACTTTTCAGTTCTAAAATTTCCATTTAGTTTTCTTGACACTTTGTTTGCTGAGACTTATTTTTTCATTTGTGTTTAGTATATTTGAAATTGTTCATTGAACCATTTTTTTTTTTTTTTTATCACAGATGCTTTAAAATTTTGTCAGAGAATTCTAACATCTCTGTCATCTCAGTGTTGAAATTTCTTGGTTACCTTTTTTTTTTTTTTTTTTTTTTTTTTTAAGATTATTTGAGAGAGAGAGAGAGAGAGATTGAAAATGAGCCAGTGGAGGGGCAGAGGGAGAGAGGGAGAATCTCAAAGAGACATCCCACTGAGTGCAGAGCCTGAAACAGGCTTGATCTCATGACCCTGGGGATCATGGCCTGAGCCAAAACCAAGAGTTAGATGATCAACGGACTGAGCCACCCAGGTGCTCCTTGGTTGTCTTTTTGTAATCATTTGTGATCATTCTGGTTCTTGGTGTTAGTGATGTTTTGAACTCTGGCCACTTTCATATTATGAGACTCTAGATCTTATTTAAGCTTTCTGTTTTAGCTGGTGTCCTCTGATTCTGCTCCAGCAGGGGATAGGAAATGGGGGGTGGCCAGCACCTGGTTACAGCCAAGTGGAGAGAGAGGTCTAGATTCTCTATTTGGCCTCTGTTGGTGAGGAGGAGGGCAGTGCTCCTCATTCTTGCTGGGTAGGGCTGTTCTCGACTAAAACCACAGTGTGTGTGTGTGTGTGTTGGGGGTGGATTTCACTGCCACTGGGTGGTGGTGAAAGCCCTGAGTTTCCACTAGATTTCCTCTGATATCATCCCAGAGTAGAGCGAGAGGGGTGCCTCATTATTGCCAGGTCAAGTGCAAGCTGAGGCTCCCCATGCGGCCTCCACTCACATGGCAGCAAGGGCGCCTCATTATTGGTTGGGGACGCCTGCTGAGGGTGGAAGTCTGGGCTCCCTACTGAGCCTTTGCTGGTGTGGGTGAGGGCGGGGTTGCAATTTTTTTGTGTGTGTGGTTTTTGGCTGGCATAGATGGTTATCATCTTAAAATTTTCTGTCTTGCCAGGATGTCCCTTTCCAGGCCAGACAGAGCAGGCTTTTGTCAGAGCTTTCTTTGGGTTTGTGCTCACTGGCATTTCCTGGTGGCTGACTTCTTCAGCATCAAGAGGGCACTGCAGGGAATCCAGGGAACTCACCACTGTGTTCCTGCCTGGGTCCCACCTCGCCTGAGGTGGCCTGTCTGCCTTCCCTTTGCTGCTTTTCAGAGTCTTCTTGTGTTTGTCTTACACATAAGTGCCAGGGTTTTAAACAGTACTTAGTGGGAGGCATAGAGAAAAGTGGGACTACTTTATCTCTCCAGAAGCAAAAGTGCCAACTCACTTAAGGGAAAAAAAAAAAAAATGTAAACACCACCCCTGCTCTGCCCTTGAACTAAGTAATGCTATTTATCAGATCACAGATCGGATGAGTGCCCGTATTCAGATAAACGTATATTCATATATTTATACGTGTCTGTGTGTGTATACAATGTACTCTATGTGTACATATACACACATACATTGTATATGTGTATTACATATACATTAAAGCTTTATTGAAGTGTAATGGAGTTTCAATAAGCCGCACATATTTAAAATGCACAGTGTAATACGTTTTGACATAGGTGTTCTTATGAGTGCAATCAAGATAGTGAACACATTCGTCTTTCCAGTTTCTTCCTTCCTCTCCTTCTTCCTCTGCCATCCCTCACCCCCATCAGTCCCCAGGCGACCCTCTGTTTGCTTTCTGTCTTTAGGTACTAGTTTGCACTTTTTGCCGATTTTATAGATTCACACATGGGTGAACCACAGCAGTAAGAAAAGAACAAACCATAGATAGTGGCAATGACATGGAGGAATCTCAAAATAATTTGCTGAGGGGCGCCTGGGTGGCTCACTCGGTGAAGCGTCTGAGTCTTGATCTCAGCTCAGGTCATGACCTCAGGGTTGTGAGTTCAAGCCCCACGCTGGGGTTCACACTGGGTGTGGAGCCTACCTTAAAAAAAGGGGGGGGGGGCGCCTGGGTGGCTCAGTGGGTTAAAGCCTCTGCCTTTGGCTCAGGTCATGATCCCAGGGTCCTGGGATCAAGCCCCGCATTGGGCTCTCTGCTCAGCAGGGAGCCTGCTTCCTCCTCTCTCTCTCTGCCTGCCTCTCTGCCTGCTTGTGATCTCTGTCAAATAAATAAAAAAAATCTTAAAAAAATGTTTAAATAATTATGCTGAAAGTAAAAAGTGGCAGACAAAGAGTACATATTGTATGATTACAAACACACATGTAAAACAATATAACAACAGACTATATTATATACAGATATTATAACATATTATAACACATACACACCCATCACATCTCAAAATATGGAACTGTTCATCCACATGTTACCCCAAATCAGGTACTTGCAAACTACTATGCTAAGCAATCTCTAAGATCCGGTTTCCAAACCTCAACTCCGAAGTTGCACCCAGGAGGTGCTGGCTCAACCCTCAGGTGCAGGTGCGGAGAGGGGAGGCTGGGGTGCCGTGGGTCAGGGGGAAAAGCCTTCAATAAAGCCTGGAGGCCTCTGGCCGTGAGGTCATTGGCAAATCTTTTCGCTTCCCAGAACATCCCAGAACTTCAGGGTCCTGATGCTTAAAATCAGCTTCAGGAGCAGATGCCCGGCTCCGTCCTCCGGCGACAACCAGGGGGGTTGAAGTGAGGCTCATGCCAGGTGGGCGCTGCTCTCAGGCTCCTGGCCGGGGGTCTCCAGCCTGCCTCAGTCTGGCGTGGATACTGGGCCTGGGGCTGGCTGGGGCTGGGCAGCATCCTGGTCTCCAGTGGTGTTGGATTTATTAGCTCCTTCACACCGAAGCCTGCTGAGCTGCGAGGACGCTCAGCCCTACTAGGCAGACTGCTTTCAATTCCTGCTGTTTTTCATTCTGTGGCCAAGACTCCTTCTAGGTTGGGAGAGCAGCTTTGCTTCTTGCCTGAGCATTCTCAGGGTTTCAGCGGCTCGGGCCGGATCCGCGGGAGAGGGTATGACATGCCGCGGCGATAACGGAGAGCGGAGAGCAGGACAAGGCTGCGCTCCGGCTCTTCTCCGGGGTGTAAATGGCTGAGCCCAGGAGCTGTGAAGGCAACACCGGCTGTACCCAGGGCCCTGCCTCCTCCGCAGGCTCCCCTGGTCCTCCTGGGCTAGGAGGGAACAACAAAGCCCACGCAGTGGGCACCTCTCTTCAGAAGGAGCCGCCTAGGGGACACTGAGGCAGTGGATAAGGGACAAGGGGTTGGCTGTGTGAACTCAGTTCCGTGCCTCTATTTCCCTCTGGCGATGGAGCGGGGAGGGGATACAGACCCCATGTGGCCTGCTGAGAGGCTGTGCTCTAAGGGACAGGAAACCTCAGGCAGAGAAGGGTTGTGGCTGAGGCACGTGGGTTCTGGAACCAACCAACTACCTAGTTCAAGCCGTGCTTTCTTTTCACTGCTGGGGAACTGACCTAGCTCCTCTGTGCCTCAGTTTCACCCTCTGTAAAGTACGAGTGATCGGTTCTGAGGACATACACACAAAGCTGTTGGAAGGGGACCCTACACCTGGGTGGCTCCCCAGACAGGCCTGTCCTCACCCACAGTGCTTGTTTATTGTCTGTTAGTTTCCCAGATTTCCTACGATGGCCAAGTGTGAATTTTTCAATAACAAAACAAACAAACAAACAAAAACCAAACTGTTTGAGGGACGCTGGGGTGGCTCAGTCGGTTAGGCATCCGACTCTTGGTTTTGGCTCAGGTCATGATCTCAGGGTCCTGGGAGCGAACCCCGCATCAGGCTCCTGCCTGCTCCCCCTCCCTTGTTCTCTCTCTCTCTCTCTCTCAAAGGCTCTGCTCAGCAGGGAGCCTGCTTCCTCCCACCCCTGCCTGCCTCTCTGCCTGCTTGTGATCTCTCTCTCTGTCAAATAAGTAAATAAAATCTTAAAAAAAAAAAACAAAAAAAAACCAAAACTAAGTGCAAAAATCTGTTTGTTGGAGTTAAGGGGTGTGATCACTCCCTGCCCTCCGAGGGGGCTCTTTGGGGGTGGAGATGTGGGCGCAGTGCTCTGGGAGGCTTCCTCCACAGGATTCTGATCACCGCCCTGGGGGAGATGAGGACAACCCAGGCCTCAGGACCTGCCTGACCCAGGCATCCAGCCCCGGAGAGAGCACAGGAAGGAGGGGGCATTCGCAGGCACTTGAAAATCCCGAGACAGAGGCAGGGAAGCCTCTGGGGGTCCATCCCAGCTCCGCTGCAAGACCCTTCACCATCTGGAGCCTCAACTTCCTCCTCCAGAAAAGGGAACAATGAAGGTGACTTGAAAACACTGTCTGTGGTGCTATCTGCCCGGCGCCTGGGGCACAGGACGGAAGGGGGGCTTTATCTCGGGTTACTATTTTTAAATCACTCTGACCTTAGTCCCTCAGGCCTGAGATTTTTCTCCCAGGAACTGCAAAGCCCTTCTCCTGAGTTGACCCTTTCGATCCCTCACCTCAGCTCCGTGTTGGCACATCCCTTGACAGTTTAGAAAGTATTTTCAGGGGATCCTGGGAGGCTCAGTCCTTACGCGTCTGCCTTTGGCTCCAGTCCTGATGCCTCGATCCTGGGATCGAGCTCCGCTTTGGGCTTCTGCTCACTTTCCCTGCTTGGGTTCCCTCTCTCGATGTCTCTGTCAGATGAATAAATAAAATCTTAAGAACACACACACACACACACAGTATTTTCACCCGTGCTACAACAGGACAGCCCCAGCCACTCCAGCCCCTTTGCGGTATTTTGCCTGATCCAAGCATCTCCTGTACTATTATTGGCTCAATACTTTTTTAAAAACTCGGCTCGCATTTTTCTATTTGCCTTGCAAACAATATATATAAATAAAATACCTAAGAAATAAGACAAATGCATTAAACACATGCTGGCTAGCACTGCCTGCCTGATGAGTTCTTGTTAAAAAGGAGCTGAGCGGGTAGGAACGAAACCCACACTACCATTTGTCTGAGACTTTCCTTGGCAACCGGCAGAGGGTGAAAAAAAAAATGAGTAGGCTATTGCTTTCTTGTTGTGCGACCCACCTTGGTTTGGGCCGTTTTGTGGAGTGTGACCCACATCATCCTGTTTACCGTGGTGGTGTGAGTCCACACCTGTGGAAACACCGTGCCAGCCTGTTAAACCCCACAGTAGCAACCCAGGGTATCCATTGCAACCCCCATTTCAAAGGTAGAAAAACTGAGGCCCGGTAAACAGAAGAACCTATTCAAGACAGGCAGTCATGGGGCACCTGGATGGCTCAGTGGGTTAGGGCCTCTACCTTCGGCTCGGGTCATGATCCAGGGTCCTAGGATCGAGCCCCACATCGGGCTCTCTGCTCTGCGGGGAGCCTGCTTTCTCCTCTCTCTCTGCCTGCTTGTGATCTCTGTCAAATAAATAAATAAAATCTTAAAAAAAAAAAAAAAAAAAAGACAGGCAGCCATGTCAGAACTTGGAGACTGTGTGATCTCTGTTTCTTGGGGGCTTGACATTACCTAGAAGGATGGGAATCCTTCCACGTGTTAGTCCCACCTCGGGGGGCCACCTGTAAGCTCCTCACCGGCCCTCCCCACCACGCACATCTCTGCCTGCTCTTGGGAAAACGGTGGGCTTGACAGAGCCAGTGTCAGAGAAGATGAAATCTCGAGGCTCAAGGAGTCCCCAGAATCCGGGGCAAACCAGACGCAGCCCTCAGACTGATGGCTTCGTTTCAAATGGTGTTGGTGGGAGGCTGGTGTTTGGGGGAGCCCCGGGGCCCTCTGCCGTCCAGCAGCACAGAGACCAGGGGCAGTTCGTTATTTGACACGAGGCCCAGACTGTCTCCCTCCCCCAGCTCCACAGTGACACAAACCAGGCTCCCCATGAACCTTCACATCAAAGGGGACTGACCGGGAGGGGGGTGGAGAGGAAGGAGATGGGGCCCCCTTGCTCCCTCTGCTTCCTCTGAAGGAGGCTGGGCCAGGGGCAATTTCCGATGGATGCAGAGAGCAGCTCTCAGGAAGGAGGCAGCGTCCCAGCCTCCCAGCACACCACCCTGGCTCCACCCGCACTCACTCCCCCCGCCCCCTGCCTTCCTGAGCGCTTGTGTGATATGCTAATAGCAAGTCTGACCGGGGAGGCTGAGTGCTTGGTGCTTGGGCCAGCCTTCCCTCCCTCACTGGTTCATTCACTCATTCAACAAACACGTGAGCACCTACTTTGTGCCAGGCACGGGCACAACAGAAACACCTGGCCCTTGAGGAGTTCATGGTCTAGTGAAAGTGACAGGCACTGACCTAAGAACTCAGTTGTAGCTGTGGGAAGGGCAGAGAAGGAAAAAAAGAGGTTATCCAGAGTTAGAAGAGATACAGGGAGAGCTGACCTGTCTAGGAAGGTGTCCTGTGGAAGTAATGAAAGCAAATGAGTAAGTTAACTAGGTGGAGCGGGGAGGAGAGAGGAGGGAGGAGTGTTCTGGGTTGAGGGAAGGTGCAAAGGTCCTGTGGCAGAAGAGAGTCTGCTCTGTATATGACTGTGGGAGGAGACCAGAG
The DNA here is from genome assembly GCF_030435805.1 of Mustela lutreola. Classification (NCBI taxonomy): domain Eukaryota; kingdom Metazoa; phylum Chordata; class Mammalia; order Carnivora; family Mustelidae; genus Mustela; species Mustela lutreola. The sequence goes on along the minus strand of NC_081305.1, from coordinate 26,542,026 downwards.
TGGCCGCAAGGCAGAGGAAAGAGCGTTAGTATGGTGCTCGGCAAGGCTGGCCATACAGAGAATCCTGAAGGCTGGTTCAAGGGTTTGGTGTTCATCTTCATAGAAATGGGGAATTTATAAATTTTTTTTTCTCTAAAGATTTTATTTATTTATTTGACAGAGATCACAAGAAGGCAGAGAGGCAAGCAGAGACAGAGAGGAGGAAGCAGGCTCCCTGCCGAGCAGAGAGCTCAATGCGGGGATCAATCCCAGGACCCCGGGATCACCCACTGATCCACCCGGCACCCCTTATCGAGGGTTTTTATTTTTTTTTACTTTTATTTTATTTTATTTATTTATTTGATAGAGAGAGATCACAAGTAGACGGAGAGGTAGGCAGAGAGAGAGAGAGGGAAGCAGGCTCCCTGCTGCGCAAGGAGCCTGATGCGGAACTCAATCCCAGGACCCTGAGATCATGACCTGAGCAGAAGGCAGTGGCTTAACCCACTGAGCCACTCAGGCGCCCCAATCGAGGGTTTTTAAATGGGGAAAGAGACAGGATCTAATCAGCATTTTGAAAAAGTCCTTCTGGCTGCCCTGAGAGACTAGGTGGAGGGGCCTGAATGGAACTGGGATGCGGGGGCACAAGACAGGAAGTGAAGGCAAGTCTCACAGGAGAGAAGTGGTGTGGCTTGGGTAGTGAGAGGGGTGGCAGCAGGGGACAGATCTGACAGATCCGTTAAGTCAAGTGTCTCCAACCCCTTGGTGACTAGCCACCGGGAAGCAAGTATCAGGGAGAAGAAAGAAAAAAAACCCAGAGAGGAACACCCCAATATCGATTCTTACGTGCATAGAGAGAGAAAGCCAAGCCCGCATTGTGCGCTCCACCCAAATCAGATTTTGCACCCAGTCCCTCTTCGACAGGGTCGATTTGGCTGACTGGCCTCCCCCTGGAGGAAGGCACTGCCATTTATTTGACTGGCCCCCGACTGCTGCTGGCTGTTTAGCTCTCTCCAAGTTTGGTTTTGTAAACAAGGCCACAAGGAGCCGACCTGTGGCTCAACATTTGCAGCCAGGACCAAAGGCTCCCTACGCCTCAGACTTCAAAGAGTGACCTGTCTGTTTCTGCTACATTGTGCCAGGCTGCTCTGGGGGGATCTCTACCCCTTTGCCAACTGAGGACACGCACTTCTCCAGGGCCCATGAGGCCAAAGCCATTGTAGCTGGCGCCTGAAGAAAACCAATACTGACCGAAGACTACTATGAATTCCATGGATGGCTTAAATGGATTTGAGTCTCATCTCCTCTGAGGCACCCAGAAGTCATACCTATCTGGCTGGGGTAAACACACGGATTTGAGGACGCCGCCTTGTCTTCCTCTGAGCCCCCACCCCAAGTCCGAGTCGGAGAGATGCCTGGAGAAGACATTCCCGGCTAACGTGCTCGTCCTCTGGTGGGGGCCCCACAGTGAGGTGATGCGAGCTGGAAGGGCTTCTGAGCTGAGGGGCATGTGGGGAAGGCGGGGAAAAGAGAAGGGAAGAAGGGCAGTCCTCCAGGGGAATGGGTCATGGCCAGAGGCAAGGGTGCTCTGCTCTGGGGACCCGCCCTCTGGCCCTTGCCTGAAGCAGGTCTGTCCCTTCGCAGCAAAACTGGCATAATTGGTGGGGCCTAGTGCGAAATGAAACCGTGGGACTCCCTGTAGAATTGCTCCATTCAAGACGGCAGCCATAGAGCACTGAATGCAGCATGAGGGTCTTCCGAGGACAGGGCCTGGCATGACTGCACAGGCCACAGGCCCTGCTTGGCCTCTCCCTTCTAGAAAAAAGATGTCAGGAGCATGGAGCAGTGGAGAGGAGGTGAGGAAGGCTGGCTCAGGGGCGCATCAGTTAAGAAAGAACCAGGAGCCAACACAGCCCAGCCCTGGCCCATTGTCACTGGAGCTGGGGACCCTCGGGGGCCACCCGTCAGGTTGATGGCGTGGATGGAAGGGGTGAAGTGGGGAGCAGATGTGGCCCGAGACCTGGCAGACAGGTGCACACAGAACACCTCCGTGGCCATGGGTTTGGCAACAAAGCACAGAGGCTGATTCAGAGCCAAAGGAAGCAGAGAGAAGGTGGCCAAGGTCATTCAGGGGGGCGGGGACGTAGATGTGAGGGCTGCCTGCAGAGCCAGGAGAGGAATGCTGAGGGCAACAACAGCAGCGGCCCTTCCTGGCTCTGTGCTTGGCTCTCGAAGCCGGCCAGTGTCACCCATCAGGGAAGAAATGACAGAACCTACAGGTCCTAAGCCCCAGCCCCCTGTTCCTCCTTGTCCCCCTCTAGCCCCACCCTGCAAGGGACAGATGGGGAGCAGAGGTCTGGAGTGGTGGGGGACTGGCCACCAGTGGCAAAGGGGGATTCCAGGGGTCCCCACTCCCACAGTGGGGCTGCCCTATACCCTTGTGGACCCCCCCACCTGCTCCTCCTCCCTTCACACAGGCCCTGGGGGTGCTGAGGGTAGCGGCAGGTGCATGTGTGTGTTTAGGGCGGGCAGGGGCTCCCCCTCTTCCCAGTGTCCTGAGCCAGGGCCAGCCCCGTGGCCATCTCACCTGTCCTGGTCGACCCCCAGATGTTGCCTCTGGCGCCTTGGTTACCATTTTAGGATCAGCCACACGGCAGGCTTTCCACTCTATCTGGGTTTGATTGTTCACAAAAAAATTAATGGTCCCTGCAAATAAAGAAGCATAACAACAGAGGAAGGCTTTTTAGACAATCAATTAAAAGCCTGAGAGGGATTATCTCATTGAAATATCAATTTTTAATAGCACCGCGTCTTAGAGTTTCCTCTCAAAAAACTTTGCACACTCCATTTGCCTGCCCTGGTTTATAACTTCATCGCTTGCTGCCTTTGACCGACCTGAGACTCCGAGATGGGCCTTGGGGAACCCAGAACAGGTGCCTGAGAGGGAGCACGGAAGGTCCCTCATTCATTTCCGCATCCATTCACTCATTCACTAAGCGCTCTGTTTGAGCTCCTGCTAGGTGGTAGGTGCAGGTGCTGGCTACGAGGGTGACTGAAAAGGACCCCAAATTCTAGCCGTCAGAGCATTCACTGGCTGGAAGGGAGCGGGGAGGCAGCACCAGCCAGGTGAATAAATCGGCAATTGTGAAAGGAGAAGCCATCCGGAGAAATCAACGTCAAGGGACTGAGATGGAGGTTCATGGGCACGGGAGAGGGGATCTCCCTGCGGCTGGAGGAACCAGGGAAGGATGTGGAGGGAAAGGAGTTTCAGGGCAGAAGCAAGAGGATGCCTGGCGCCCCCACCCCCACCCCGAGGTGGGAAAGGAGTTGAGGTACTGAAGGAATAAAAAGGAAACCAGTGGACTGGGACACAGTCAGGGAGCGGGAAGTGGGGAAACGAGGTGGGAGACGCCATCCAGACCTCCTAGGGCCCCGGAGGCTGGGGAGGGGCGCGTGGTACATGCAGAGTGCACCGGGAGCCGCTGGTACATGGGTTCCAGCCCCAGCTCTGGAGAACCGTGACCCTGGCTCAAATCCTGCTTGTCAGCGGCTGGGACACCTGGGGAAGCCGCTGGGGGGTGGTGGTGGTGGTGGTCTCAGCCTCTGTATTCTCACCCGCTAAGGTAGGAGAATAATTGTGACACCTCGCAGGGCTGTCATGAGCGCCCAAGGAAGTCGGAGGCAGGCTGCCTGCTGGGGCACCTCTTTTCTCTCTGACCCCACCCTCCTTCGCTTGGCAGCTTCCTCACATCTGCCCTCGGGCGGGGGGAGTTGGGGGATCAGATAAACTTTATCTAATACGGGATTCCCACCAGCCACATCCCAAGCGATTTTGTTAACACACAGAATTCCAGTTTGTCTGCCAGTGGGGTGGGGTTGGTGGGGAAGGAGGTGGTGGTCCAGGAATGGATGAAGACACCTTCGCTTTCCCAGGGCTACCCGCCCCGCAACCCACCCCCCCCACATCCCTGAACCTCATTCCATCCTGGAATCAAGAGACCTGGGCAACTGGGCAAGCGGTTGGGTAGGGGTTTCTGAGATTGGGTGGCAGCAGGGAGAACCCACGGGGCGGGGGTGGGGGGGGGGCTGAGTGGGTGGAGCATGCAGGCAGAGGCAGGTCCCAGACAAGGATCCCCAAAGTAGGTATAAGAGCATGACGCTAGGGCGCCTGGGTGGCTCAGTGGGTTGAAAACTCTGCCTTCGGCTCAGGTCATGATCCCAGGGTCTTGGGATGGAGCCCTGCATCGCATCAGGCTCTCTGCTCAGTGGGGAGCCTGCTTCCCTCTCTCTCTCTGCCTGCCTCTCTGCCTACTTGTGATCTCTGTCTGTTAAATAAATAAATAAAATATTAAAAAAACCAAAAACAACAAAAAAACAAGAGCATGGTGCTCCCACACAGACACAATGGGGCCCTCGGACAAAAGCGAACAGTACTGCTGGGAGCTACAGTCTGTGCTGGGAGCGTGGCAAATGTGCTTTCCAACCCCACAGCACCCATGGTACATAAGTAGAAACTGAGGCAGGCTCGGGAAGGTGGGTTGAAACCCACCTGAGGGTACAGATGCCTATCAGGGGTATAGGAGTATCACTCGCTGTCTCAAGTTATAAGAATGAAGGTCAAAGGAGTGGAGGGTCACAGCACTGCTAAAAGGGCCTGGGGCCTCCCAGGTCACACCTGCTGGGAGCCCTTGCTTAGTTTGCTTTGCTCTCTGGACCTCATTTTCCTGGGCCAGGTAATGAGATTCCCAACTCCAAGCTGCCTTAGAGACTAAAGTGGGGTGCGGGATGAGAAGGCTTTGCAGAGTATGTGAGGAAGAGAGCCTGATGTCCGTGGTTCTCTGCATCATCGGCTCCCTCTTCCCTTCCTCCAGCCTGCTCTGAGCCGGCTCAGACCCCAGACCCACGCTCCTGGCTGGACCTGAGAGCAGCAGCAGCAGCCTGGGTTCAGTTCCTGGTCCTGTCAGGCATTGGCTGGTCCCTTCCTTCGCTGGGCCAGGCTTTCCCCAACATGCCATTGCCCACCTCCCAGGCTGTACAGACAAAAATTAAGTGATTCCCTGGGGGAGGAGCAGCAACTCTGAACACACTCCCTCCTCCCCGGGGAGGTCAAATCCCCAGACGCAGGACCCCCACCTGCAGAACTGGAAGGCACAGCCGTCACCCAGTCCAACCAGGCCACAGGTGTAGGGGCAGGGACAGTGCTGGTTGGGAGAGAGGCCATAGCAAGGGGCATGTCTGGATTTTATTGTAGTATAAGGGGGACCTGAGACCAAGGCAACTTGGGGCACATGCTTAAGGGCATGTAGAGAGCACTCCGGGGCCAGGATGTGGAGGGAGACTCTATTTGTCCAGCCCTGGGGAGCCATGGCTAGTTCTTGAGTGGGAAAAGGGAAGGTTAGGATGTACCTCTCTGACTTGGGGAAGCCTGGGAAGTGGGAAAACCACAGAGGAAGGTTTCATGTTCACACCTTTTCAGGCTACCTCCTGCAGAAGGGGGTGCATCTGAGTACCATGGAGACAACCCCCCAGGTAGCTGGATCTATGGGGTTGGAGGAGAACTGGGAGGCTTTCCAGGGAGCCCTGCTCCATGGGGAGGAGTCTGCCTGGGGCCTGGGAGGCAGCTGGCATCTCGCAACCCTGCAATTAGTAGGCAGAGGAGCTGGGGGTGGAGGGGTGGGGCTGAGCACTGTGGCTGGTTTATGGGCGCCAATTCTGCCTCCAGGGTCCCCCTCACTGCTCCAGAAGGGTGCCCAGGGTGGCTGGCAGGCCCCCGGCAGACAGAGAACTAGGTTCTTGGGAGAGAATACAGAGCAGAGGAAAAGCCAGAAAAACAATACTAACAGTTAAGTCATGTTATTGGGTGTGGGTCTGGACAACCCAATTGCTATCGTGCTCATTTTACAGATCAGGGAATGAAAGCCCAGAGAGGGACAAGGGCTGGCCAAGAGACACAGCCCCCACTCCCCAACCCCATCCAAAAGAGTTGGGGCTAGATGCTAGGGTTACCTGGAGGGCTGGGGTGCAGGGACACTCCTGGGCACGAATTTCCACGCAGGCAACCCTAGGAGCTGCTCCCAGTAGAGTTGGGTTGACATCATGACCTCTGCTGGAGAGCCAGGGGAGGCCAAGCCTTCAGAGGCCTGACCCCAGGGCCCCCACCCTGTCCCTGCAGGGGGAGGAGGGCCTGGGTGGGGCAGTCTGGCCCAGCAGGTTCTCTAGCCTGTCTGGGCACTCCAGGCCTGGCAGGAGAGGCCCTGGGCTGCTGCTGCTTTTGGGTACTGCACCGTCTGCCCTGGGAGACTTCTTATCTGAGCAGCACAGAGACCCACCCAGGCCCGTCCTGCAGGTGCTGCAGTGGGGCTGGAGTTGAGGGGCAGGAGGGATGGTTCTGGCTTCTGCCTCCGACCATACCACCCATATGCCCGCCTTCCCCACCCCTTCCAAAGGTGCCCATAGAGCCCAGGATACCTTGCTGGCTGTTGGCAGGGCTCTCTGGCCTCCTAAGAATGAACTGGGTAGGCTGAGCCTGGAAGGGCTGGTGGCACTTTGACACGGGCGGGGCAATTCTGATGGCACTGAGGACTTCAACAGGACCAGAGCTGTAGGTCTTTGGCCCAGCGGAGGGCAGGGGCCTTGCCTTGGAAGGGTGGGATGTGGGAGCTGTAATCCGGGGCTGTAATCCCGGGCTCTGGCCTGGGATCCATCCGACCTGGAATGCCAGCATCCCCACCAATGAGCTGTGTGGCCCTGGGCTAGTTACTTGCTCCCTCTGGGGCTCTGCATCCTTGCTCAAAGGAGGGAAGAGGTAGCGCCTGCCTCAAAGGGCAGGAGGCACATGGCGTGGCTCCATAGGCCTTAACAGTTGTTGGTAGTCGCCCTGCGTGCCCAGGTCTGAGCCCGCAGTGGACAAGTGTGCTCACCCACTAGAGTTCACATTGACTTTGGATGAGCAGGTTCCCATGGCCTCCGGTGGGAGGGGACATATATAAATGAGGTGCGCACAGAGTGAGGCTGCAGGGAGCAGCAGGGACTATGGCCCACTGAGGTGCCTGTGACCCCCTTTTGGGCAGCACCTGCCTCTCCACCCCAGGGGCCCTGGCCACGCAGGGGTGTGAACCCAGCAGAAGTGCTGATTCCTCATGAGAAGGAAACCTACATTTTTCTGAGAAACTCTCCATTACTAATACTAGCAATGTGTATAGTATCGTTTTTAAAGCTCCATGGGAGCCAAAGCTGACCCTTCTGTCGGCAGAGGCTGCTCCCCTCCCCTGTGAACAAGAGCACGTGAGAGCCGGGAGCAGAGAAGAAGTGTGTTTCAGGCCCAAGGGATCTTCCAGCCCTGGGGTCTGTGGCCGTGTCTCCTGCCCCCAGACTTTGGTTTCTCCTTGGACAGTGCAATAGAAGGCCAGACCCTCTCCTCGCTGACAGTCTCAGGAGCGGCCCCACCAGCAGGCAGGGCCGGGAAGGGGGCCTCTGCTCAACGTTCGGCCGGAGGTGCCAGGGAGTCTGGGGGAGCCCACAGGGCGGCGGATCTGCTCTGTGTCTGGGAATGGCAGGTCCGCCTGCGGCCTGGGACAGCAGCTCTCAGGGCTGCTGTCAGCGAGGGTCTGGCTCCTGGGGGTCAAAGGGCAGCATCTCAGCCTCTTCTGGGGCCAACTTCCTGTTTGGGAGAGAAAACAGAAAGACCCCCAGCAGGAAACAGCCCTCTTCCCACAGCTTCCCCCCAGCCCTCGGGCCCTGGCTTGTGGGGAAAGCCCTATGGCGGGTGGCTCCCTATGGCTGGGACTAGCCTACTCCTTCCTTTACTCTCAGAGCCATTGAGGCAGCTCCCCTCTGCAGGCACGTGCCCCAGCGGCTCCTTGCACACCGCCTGAGCACAGGGAGCTCGCCTCTTACACTGGCTAAGACAGATCCTCTCTGCAGAAAGCAGGCCTGCTGCCGAGGATTCATCTAGAGAATCTCATTAAGGGCAGGGGTCTCAGTGTCACCTCGACCTGTACATGCAAACATGTAGGCTACTGTGTTCTGAGTAACAGTTTCCACCAGATTTAACAGAAATCTGCTGGCTATAGAGGGCTTAGAAATGAAGTTTCAAAAATAAAATTAAAATTAAAATTACCTGCAATTTCATTACCTAGAGCAGGGCTGGGGAAAGAGAAAAGGATTTATTATTTATGGTGTTTATACCCACCTCCGGTCGGCTGAACTTCATCCCTTGGGACAGAGCCCATCTGGCAAATCCCTCCTCTCCAGGGCACACCTTTAAGTACTTTAATAATAACTAACCTTTACTGAGTTCCAGACGAACTCATCTTATTCTCCTGACACCTGTAGGAGACGCCTCAGTTTACAGAGGGAGAAATTGAGGCTCAGAGAGGTCAGGTCACTTCCCCATGGCTGCACAGCCAGGAAGGGGCAGGGACAGAGGTTTGAATCCATCTGGTGCAGGCTCGCAGACCCCTGTCCTCCAGGTAAGACACACACCAGACCTTTCCTTCCCCTTGCAAGAGGCAGATTCCAGGCCACCAAGCGGCTCAGATGCTCCTCCATTCATTCTTTCTCACATTCGTTCATTCAGCAAGTCGCCTGACGTTCGGGAGCTCAGGCTGGGTGCCGGACCCAGGCTGACTGCTGTCCCCTACACCTCCTGTCCCCACCTGCCACACTCTGAGGACTCTGCCTCGAGAACCCAAACTCCATTTATTACAAAAGACTGAGTTTAGCACATTGTCAACAGCTCTACCTCACCCCCAAGGTTCAGAGAGGCAGTCTGGGTCGCGGCCCCCACAGCCCTCTTTGACACCCCCTTGCCCCTGCACGAAGGTCCTGGGTGGACAAGAGTGCTGAGACTGGGTCCTGGAGTGGTCCCGTGTTTGCAGACCAAACGGATCCAAGGACCCCACACACATATGTGAAATACACACGGATAATGTATACACGGGCTGTGGCTTCCCCTCCATGGGGTGTTCTGGATGGGACCCTCGGCACCCTCCCTGGGAGAGGACGACATCTGCCACAGCAGGGAGCACAGCTGGGCAGCTGTGTCAGCTGGAGCCGACGGTCAGCCTGGGCACCCAGGGGCCTGTGGCCACAGGCAGGTCCTGTCTGGCCCTGGGAGCTCTAGGCCACCTGGATCTGCAAGTCCTCGTCCTCATCCAGGTCGCTGGCTCCGTCCCCGGCCTCCTCGGTGCCAAAGCGAGCACTTCGGATCTTCCCGAAGAGGGGGGCGCTCTGCTGCTGCCTGCGGAGCCTGTGGGCCGGGTGACAGGAGGGTCGGGGACAGTCAGTTGATCGTGGGTGCTGCAAACAGCTTGGCCCTTCCCTAGCATGTCCCTGCCGCTAGGCACCTGCTGGGGCCTTTTCCCTCCAGTTCCTCATGTCACTGCATCTTTCCAGAAGTCACTGGGATGACGGAGGTACTACCCTCACTTGACAGACAAAGAGACTGAGACACTAAGAGGTCAAGTAATGTGCCTATCCCCCAGACAGCAGGGAGCGAGGCTGGGCTCTGCAGCAGGCTGAAGCCGGAGAGGTGAAGCAGCCCCTTAAGGTCACCGTGCTAGGATTCGAACCCACACCAGGCTCCAAAGACCACAGGGAGAAAGTTGGAGGTGGAAGAGTCGGTGGTCTCCTTTACCCTCCAAGACAATGACAAAGGGCTCTGCCCTAGCTCTTCCCCACTCTGAAATTCCTAAAGCCCCAGTTTACGAGGGCTGGTGGAGGAAATGCCCATCCCCCCAGCCGAGTGGCCGCCTTGGCTCCATCTTACTGGAAGGCATGAATTATTAACACGGCAGGGAGGGGCCCAGGCGGGGGCCTCCATTACTGCGCAGTGATTTAGTGAGCTGTCCCCGGAACATTAAAGCACAAAAAGTTGGAAAATAAAACGAGGCAGCGGTCCTGGGCAGCCCTACCCTCCCCGTTGGAAGCACTCAAGAGGCTGGGCACAGCCTGCCTGCCCATTTTGGAATGAACGGGGCCGAAGGACGTGGCCAAACAACACTGCGGTAAAGCCTGGGGCTCGGTGGTCCCTGGGGGTGGGGGGTGGGGGGACAGAGCAGGCAGTGCTGGTTGGACATGAACTGTGACCTGTCATGCCTGGGCCCTGTGCAGCATGTTATGGGCAGCACACCAGGTAGATGGGGAAACTGAGGCCAGGCTGGCTATGTCACATATCTGTGAGGCCTGACTCCGTGGCCTGTATTCCGAGCCACAGAAACTCAGCATGTGGCAGCACGCAGTATAGGCTCTGTAAAGCATGGCACTGATGGCCGGGGGGTTGGGAGCGATCTGGCCGGACCCCCCATCCCAGCAGTGTGGCCGTGGACACACCCTCCCTCTTAGGCCGCCTTAGTTTCCTTCTCTGCCAAGCTTCCTAGAAAAAATATCTTCCACTTCCCTTCTCTTGTAGAAGCGTGATTCTTGGTGGCATAACGTGGGACCCAAATAGAAGACCCCTCCTCCTTCAGCCCCCAGCAACCCCCTAGGGGGAGTAGCAGCAGCAACAGCTGACAGTTCTTCAGCACTTACAACACGAGCTCCCTGAATTCTCACAACAAGCCAGGGTTAAGAAGTGTTATCATCCCCACCTTACAGAGGAGGAAATGGACACAGAGAGGCCAAGCGAGTGATCCAAGACCACACGGGCCACTTCCACAGCTACTAAGCACAGATTCCCACCCACCTGGCTACAGAGCCCCGTCCCTCTATCCTCTGACATCACCAGAAACTGCGGAGTAAGAGCCTGGCACAGGCCTGGCACAGGAAGTCAGCACAGTGGTCCTGATACTCTTGGCTGGTGGGGCGTGTGTGGAGTAAGGAGGGCCTTGGACTTGGCTCTCTGTCACTGTATGGGCCTAGGGAGAGTGTTGGGAGAAGGGCACCTTGAAGTATTGGGATGGGTGGTCAGGAAAGGGAGGGAGAGTGTGATGGGTGGGTGGGTCCCGTGGGTGTGTCCCCCACAGACCCTACGGGCCATCCTCACGAAGGCTGCAGCTGATGGCTTGGGCACACCATTAGGGATGGGGCTCCTCCATGCTTCCCTGCCTTCCCATTGCTCAGATCCCAGCTGGCCTGGGGTCACCGCAGCCCAGGGATCCTGGGGGCTGCTTGTTCTTCCTATCCATGACTCCCCAGACCCTTGGGCCCTGCCTGCTGCCCCACCTTGGGCCTGGCCTCTGGCCCTCCTTCCTCCCCTCTCACCACCCACCCACCTGCCGGCCAGCCAGTTGCACGCACATGATTCCAGGGCCCCCAGCTGGTCTCACTTCCTGCACTCCCTTGTCCCTGCTTTCCTGTCCCTGGCCCTTCCTGCCTGGAGGGGACAGGATTCTGGCCCCAGGGGCCCCAGATCTCTTCCTCTGCTGCCTTCCCCTCTAGCCTGGGCTGGGAGGAAGTCTCTCCTTGGCTGGCTTCTGTGTCCTGACTGGGACTAACCCTCAACCCCCTGGAGAGGGCGGCACGCCCACCTGGACTGCAGATGCTCCAGCTGCACTTGTAGGTTCTCGCTCTGCTCCGTCTGCTCGTCCAGCGACCGCTGCAGCTTCCGGGCCTGGTTGTGGGCCTCGTCCAGCTGGCAGGGGAGCAGGGCCAAGAGCGCGAAGGTCACCTTGAGTCAGCCTGGCCGGCCATCTACCCGGGACCGGCCACTCCTGCCATCCTCTGCCTTTCCCAAGAGAAGTCCCTAACTGTCCTTTGAGGCCAAGACCAAGGCCCACCTCCTCCAAGGTAGCATGCCTTTGCTCCTCCCCATTCCCTGCTGCCCCTGCCTTCCAAATTTACCCATTCTCCCATCCACCCAATCATCTACCCACCCATCCATCCACCAACCTATCCACTCATCCATCTACACATCTATCCGCCCATCCAACCAGCTATCTACCCATCCACCCACCCAACCAGCCACCGGATCTATCCATCTATCCACCCACCCACCCACCTGTCCAGTCACCCACCCATCCACCCATCAATCCACCCACCCAACCATCCACCCATCTACCCACCCATCCACCTAGTCACCCACCCAACCACCCATCTAGTCACCCACCCATCCTATCCATCCACCTATCCAACTTCCCATCCAGTCACCCACCCTACCACCCAACCAATCATCCACCCTCTAACCCCTCAACCACACCTCCACCCACCCACCCACCTATTCAGTCACCTACCTATCCACCCATCAATCCACCCACCCACCCATTCAGTCACCCACCAATCCATCTACCCTTTCACCCATCCATCCAATCACCTACTCATCCACTTACCTATCCACCCATCCATCCACTCATCTACACACCTGTCCAATCATCCACCCAACCACCTATCCAGTCACCTACCCCTCTACCCACCTAGTCACCCATCCATCCAATCACCTGTCCATCCAGCCACCCTCCACCCACCTACCCAGTCACCTACCCATCCATCCATCCATCCATCCATCCATCCATCCAGTCATCCCCCCATCTACCCATCCAGTCACCCACCTATCCATCTACCCACCCATCTATCCATCAATCTATCTACCCACCTACCCCTCCATCTATCCACCCACCCACCTGTCCAATCACCTACCCATCCACCCATCCATCCAATCCCCTATCAGACATCTCTTGTGACATCTCATCCATCCTCCTTCCCTCCGTCTCGTCCTCCGGTCCCCATCCACTGGCTCCTCTATTCTTTCACATATCCATTCGTCCATCCGTGGAATTACTTTGCTGTTCCATTTCCACGTCTACGTGCTACACAGACCACCTGCATGTCCACCACTTGTCTATCCATTAACCTATTCAGTTGCTCGTCCCTCCCACCTGTCCATTCTTCCCAAGCACCTATCCACCGACCACCGGACGACTGCAGAGGGACCCAAGAAGGCCGTGCAGCCCCCTCCTCCGCCGCTGAGGTCTGAGGCTGCCCTGCGGGCCCCACAGGGGCTTCACCTCGTCCTCAGCCTGGGCCAGCTCCTTCTTGAGCTCCTCCACCCGCAGCCGTAGCTTCTTCACCTCCGCCTCGTGCTGCTCCACCCGTCGGTTGGCGTGTGCCAACTCGGCCACCTTCTCCTGAAACTGCTTCTTCAGCTTGCCATGCACATGCTTCAGGTCGGCCAGCTCCTGCGAGGGAGCATGTGGGGTCACAGGGCGCCCATCGGCTCCCGGCGTGAAAGCACGGGTGCGGGGCATGGCCCTGGGGGACGCCCGGGGGGAGCGGCTTCTGGGGCCATGGCTGCCTCTGTCCTCCCCCACCACCGCCCCCTGTGGGCAGGAGCTCAACACACAGTAGGTGCTCTGACCTGGCCTTGGCTGAACTGCCCCCTACCCCACCTTGTTCTTCTCGAAGAGCGCAGCCTGGCTGGCCCGCAGGTCACAGTCCAGGGCGCTGGCTGTCTGCCTCCGCCGCCGGGCCAGCGCCTCCTCCAGGTCCCCGACCTGCGCCCGCAGCTTCTTGTTCTCACGCTCCAGGCCCAGCTTCTCAGTCTCCAGCCGCTCCCGGCGACCCCACTCGGCCGCGTTCTCCGCCTGCAGCCGCTCCATCTACCACAGGGCAGGACAGGGTCAGGTCTCCAGGGGGAGAGGGGGCAGAAAGGCCTGAGCTGCGTGCTCCCCGTCCCCACCTCCCCCTCCAGAGCCATTTTTGGCTCCAGGAAGCTGATCCAGCTGCGGCAGCTATAATTAACCTGGGCTGATTTCACGGCGTGCAGGATGTGAGGGTACGCTTCTGGTCTCTGTGTAGGAGAAAGGCCTGCCGCCCCCCGCAGACCGCACTACCTTCCGGGTGTGGCTGGTTCCTGCCTCAGCGCACAGACCTCCTCCTTTTCCCTCTTAGAGGAGTGGTTAGCTGATGGAGGCCAGGCCCCTGCCTCCCCCCAATGCCCCCCGGCCAGCCCCAAGCCCTCCCAGGTCCCGCAGGCGGCCTCACCTCACCCCTCAGCTCTGCCATCTTCCTGTCCATGCTGGACCGCGCACCTAACTCGTCCTCCAGGTCTTCGGACATGCGACCCAGCTCGTCCTGGTGGGCCTCCTTCAGGATGCTGAGCTGCAGGACACAGTGCAGCCCGGTTCCGTGAGAACCAACTGGGTATATCCCAGAACCGGTGCCGGGGCAGGAGTGCTCAGCAAGGAGCCTGACGTGGAGTCCCGATGTGCCCCCCAGTAACCAGAACAGAGCCTGAATCTGACTGCTGGTGCTGCTTCTGGCATTTCACACCTCCTACCTCATGGCCATCTAGCCTCCCAGCATCCACTTGGGGCCTCTGTCACCCCACCTTCCACAACAGTAGCTCAGAATGAGCGCTTTAAAAAAGATAAATCCAACCACACCCCCATCCCTGGGTGCCTTTGGATAAGGCCCGACTCCTTTCTATGGTCTCACAGTATAGTTGGACCCTTGCCCATCTCTCCTCTTAGTTCACTGTGCTCTAGGCTCGAGTCCTCAAACACACCAAGTTCCTATCCACCACTGGACCTTTGCACATACAGTTCTCTCTTCCTGGTACACTCTTTCCAAGTTGTTTTACAGGATTGACTTAGGCTTTGGCCTAAATGCCCCTTCCTAAAGGAAGGCCTCTCTCCTCCTCCCTGACTACAAGGGGTGTTTCCTTTACTCTTGGTCCCACTCCCGCAACTAGCGTGTGCGCACAGGAGGACAGAGCTGTCCACCTTTGTATCTCCATATGGCCTTGGCACTGGGTAGCCCTGGGAACTGACTGAAAGCACTCTATCTGAGCAGGTCTGCATGTGGGTGCGGGCCTGGCCACACGAGGATTGCCTGGGGTGACTGTGGCATGGCACGGATGTCCTGTCGTATAGCAGGAAAAACAACAAACTATCACTGTGTGCGATGACACGAGTAAGCTCAAATCCGCAACACTGAGGGAGAGCAGCCAGTTATGAAAGAGAATCTTGACATCTACCTGCTAAACGGGACATTCACGTTCTATTCACTTCTCCACAAAGCATTCCACTTCCTAACTTGAAAAGATTAAAAAGGCAGATTCCCGGGGGCGCCTGGGTGGCTCAGTGGGTTAGGCCACTGCCTTCGGCTCAGGTCATGGTCTCGGGGTCCTGGGATCGAGTCCCGCATCGGGCTCTCTGCTCAGGAGGGAGCCTGCTTCCTTCTCTCTCTCTCTGCCTGCCTCTCAGTGTACTTGTGGTTTCTCTCTGTCAAATGAATGAATAAAATCTTAAAAAAAAAAAAAAAAAAAAAAAAAAAAAAAAAAAAAGGCAGATTCCCGGACCCATCCCCCAAAAGATGCTGCTTCTGGAGAGTGAGGGTTTTAGGATTTTTCCTGAGAGAGTC
Organism: Mustela lutreola; assembly: GCF_030435805.1. Taxonomy (NCBI): domain Eukaryota; kingdom Metazoa; phylum Chordata; class Mammalia; order Carnivora; family Mustelidae; genus Mustela; species Mustela lutreola. The sequence continues at coordinate 26,526,750 of NC_081305.1, read as the reverse complement.
TACCATGAGACAGTCTGGGTTGCTTCCAGGGCAGTTTCAGGCTCTGAGGTCTGGGGGAATCTTTGCTCCCTCTAGAAATGCAGCCTGTCCCGCAGACTTTCTCTGGGTGGCTGCGCCCCCTGGTGGCCACAGAGGGCCCGCACAGGAGGCAGGACCTCCGTCTGCCCTGAGCCCCCGAACTGCAGTGGTGGGATCTCCTCTCCGCCAGGTGGACCTTCAGTTTTGTCATTTATAAAATGGGGACCTCAGGGTCTAGCTTCCTTGACTCCCTGAAGCATCATTGAGATGGAGCAACACTAGACCTCATGAATCCTACCCTTCAGCGTGGACTATGAAGCCCACTGAAGTCTGGCTCCCTCGGAACCTCATCTTTCACCTACTTCCCTCCAGCCACACTGCCCTCTGCTTCCTGCACATACTAGGCTTACTCCGAACTCAGGACCTTTGCATGCGCTGTGCCTTCTGCCAGGAACTCTGATCCCATATCCTCTCAAGGATGACTTCTTTAGATCTTGCCTCAAATATCACCTTCTGAGAGGCCATTTTTCTTTTTTTAAATTTTAACTTATTTACTTACTACTTTCATATTTTATTTTCTCAGAAATGTCATTCTTGACCCACCACCCCATGTCTCTTATTCTGTCTGACACCTTCCTAGCTTATGAATTTCTCTGCCTGGTTACTGCTGGTAAGCCCCGTGCCTCACCCACTGCTCCCACAAGATGCGCTCCTGGAGACAGGACAGGGACACCGCCTGCCCCAGCACTCAGAACAGCGGACGGCGCGTGGCCAGAGCTTGACGAGGAATGACTGAACTCCCTCCTTTCTCCCACTCCCACTGCTGAAAGTCCGCAGGGCGATGCTGCTTCCTCTAGGAAAATCACCGTCTCTAGCACTCACCTGCTTGAGAATTTCCTGCTTGGTCTTGTTCAGTTCCTCATACTTGATCTTCCACTGGCTCAGCTCCCCCTCCAGCTTCTCAATGTTCCTGCTCAGCGCCAGTTTATCCCTGGAGAGAGGAGGAGAGGTAGACATGGGGGTGAGCCCACTGAGGGTCTCTGCTGAGAGTCCTCCCGCGCGGCCTATGCCTGGGGAACCAGTGTCTGAAGTCCTTGGCTCGGCAATCAAGGCCCTGGAACCCCACATTGTGGAAGGCACCCCAATTTTGCATTCCTTTGGGAGCTGGACTCCCCACCCCCTGCACAACTGCAGGTGTCCAGGGAAGTATGTCCAGGGTGTTCAGGGATGTGGGAAGGTGACCAGGACTCCAGGGCATTGGCTGTGCCTGGCCAAGAATCTCATGTTCAACTGCCAAATAGGACCTCTGTTTCTGTTTTGTGTACTGGGGTTGCCTGTAAGGCTTAGTTTGAACACATGGTTCTGGGGTCAGAAAAGCTGGAAAACGCTGTCCAGTGGGTGTCAGATGGAGGGGTTCCCTCTTGTCATCATCACTGGGTGGAGGGTTCTCCTACGATCCTCACTCTACACTCTGCTCTGCGCAGGAATGAGATGCTGGCGGTAAACAGCATGGGGCCTGGCCCCAGCATACAGCAGGTGCTCAACGAAGAGCTGTACTTACCCTCACTCTTCAGCACGCTGTGCCTCATGCCCCCCCCCCCCCCAGCCTCCCTCTCGGGAGCCCTGACCTATCACGCCTCTAACACAGGCTTCTCAGAGGAGACAGGGCACCCTCTAGGAGGCGTTTCTGGAAACCCTGCATGACCGGCTCACTTGGTGGGCAGGGACAGGGGTGCCTACATCCTGCACTGAAGGCCCCAGGGCCATCCCACCCCTCCAGGGATGATTTTGCATCCTCTGTCAAGGGTGCCCAGTCAGACACCCCCGGGTGTGCAAACCATCTGAACGCAGACCTTCGCTCTGATTAACACGTGAACAGAAAGTATCTTTTGTACTCACAGCCCATCCCCAGGAACAGAATCACTGTATAAACTGAGGGAACAGTGTGCTTTGCTTGCTTCAGAACTTTCCCAAAGGCTGTTCCTCTCTCAGGAAATCTTGTCACCACGACAGTGCTGGCATATCGAGCGGCGGACCCTGCCTGCCTGCACCTGCTGTTTTTGTAGCTGTCCCGGGAGATGACTTAACTGAGCCCGTCCACACAAAACCTGACTTGGAGGATGGGCTATGGACATATTTACTGGGAGGGTTATCAACACTACCCCTCTCTGTAAGGGCTCCAGATTCTGACCACATCTGCCCCTTGGACACCATAGATTTCAACCGCATGGGTCCACTGACATGCTGATCATTTTGATAAAAATGGTACAGTACTGTATTTTCCTTTCTTTTTCTTAATGTTTTCTTTCCTCTAACTTCCTTCATTATAAGAACACAGCACGTGATACACAAGACATACAAAATACATGTTAGTCAACTGTTTATGTTAACGGTAAGGCTCTGGTCAACGAATTAAGTTTTGGGGGATCAAATTCAAGGAGTCAGATTTTCAACTGCATGGGGGTGTGTGTCAGTGCCTCTGAGCCCCACACTGTCCAAGGATCGACTACACTTCATTATTTCTTCTAGTGGAGCCAGGCCTGAGTGTGTCCACATCATAATATGTATATTTTATTACAAATTCCCCTCATTTCTGCTTTACATTTCAATTAGCGAAACAGGTTTTTTTTTGTTTTTTTTTTTTTTTTTTGCCCATCTTGCTTAGACAATTTTATGGTCTCACAGCTCTTGAGGCTAGAAGTCCAAGATCAAGGTGTCAGGAGGGTTGGCTCTGAGGCCCATGAGAAGGAACCTGTATGTAACCTGTCCCCTTGCTTCTGGGAGTTCGCGGTCCATCTCTGGTGTCCTTGACTTACAGAAGCATCTCCCGGTCTCTGCCTTCACACTAGCTACGCATTTAATTTCTGGACGGATAGGGAGTATTACAAAATGTTCCTTAGAATCAGGCCTTGCCTGGCCAAGGTCACCGGTGACCTCCACGTTCTAAATCCACTGGTCAGCACCTTGTCCTCGTCTTCCTGCTGCTCCCACCCTCCTCTGTGAAACAGGTGCTCCTGGTCTCCCTGACCCTTCTCAAACTTCCTTCTGTCTCTTCTGCCGCTGGGCTCGTCTTCCGACCTCTAAAGCCAGAGGGCTCCAGGGCTCCATCCTCTGACCTCCCTCACCCAGCTCATGGCTTTTGAAATCATTTATTCCCTGCCGAGTCTTGCATTTTTACCTCCAGCCCAGATCTGCCTCGTGAACTCCGGACTCATTCACGTACCCAGCTGCTGCCTCCTTGTCGTCTCAAATTCAACTAGTCCAAACCCGAATTCCCATCTGCAACCCCTCAACCTCCCTGACCCTTCTTCCCTGCTCTTCCCTTTGCCCAGGACGTGCTCCCTGCTCTGGGACGTGAGCTCCATGAAGCGGGGAGTGGGGAGGGTCGGGAGCACAGGTCTGACTCAGCAAATGCACGATATGTATGTTATTTGAATAAATAACTTGAATTGGTTAATAAATAAGGTTAATAAAACAAAACTGCTTTGTTCCAGTTAGAACACACTGCTCTGAAATTCTAGGCCTCAAGACTCAAGAGTGCCAGACACCTTCAGTGAGTTTCATGTTCTACAACACAGGCTTGCATTCTGTGATTGTGAAGGGGCCCGCCTCTGGGGCTCTGCCTCTCCACCGTGACTTACTCTCGCTCCTTGAGCAGCACCTTCTGGGACTCATCTAGCCGCAGCCGCAGGGCGGTCAACTTGGATGCATCCTCCTCAATGGTGGCTGTGTCCTCCCAGGGCAGCCGGCTGCGCTCCTGGCGGCCTGAGCTGCCCCGAGGGCCTCCAGTCCCCGCGCTGCGTGCCTCCCAGCAGCCCTCAGGCTCCTCTGGTCTGCTCTTCAGCAGGCTCTCCACTAGCTCCAGCTCCTGTAGGGACCAAGGTGGAGGAGTGGCTGTTGAACCCTCACCCTGTTGGCTGACCTCATGGCCTTTCCCAGACCCTGGGTCTGGGATCAGCTTGGTGGGTAACCTTGGACAAGTCACAGAGCCCTCTGGGTCCCACCCCTTCACCTCTTGGAACTGTACACAGAGTCAGCCACCACAGTTCCCTGATTCCTAGAAGATGGCCCTGGACACGTGGACACTGTCATTGGAAGCATGCAAGCACATGGTGGGACACTGATGTGAACGGATGTAGAAGCAGGGCCTCCTACGATGGATATGAACCAGATTCCCTCAGAAGGAATTCTAGCTCTAAGATTCCATTCTTCAGGTGCAAATACTAAGGCACCAGGAGATAAGTGACATAAAAGATGCATAGAAAGACAGCCCCTGTGGGCAGAACCAGCTCCCAGAATGGAAGCAGTGAGGGACTGTTAACTCAGTGTCAAGCTCCTGAGCTTCCCATTCTTCTTTGCCCCTCCAGCTTGCCCTGCTGCACCCAAGGCCTCCCTCTGAGCACAGACCTGAGACACATCCATGGCCTCTGTTCCAGCCTGGCTTCCCCCGTGACCTTTCTAGATGAGTCTAGGCCAGCTCCTGCCCTGTCAGGCCCTCAGTTTCCCTATCTAGATGGGGGCTTCGAATGCCACCTGGTCCAAAGCCTTATTTTATAAATGGGGACACAGAGAGGGAAGGGACTGGCTCTGGGCCACAGAACACACAGAAGTGGCTGGGCTGGAGAAATGAACTCAGACTGTAATGCCAAGGCTCCCCATGGTACGCGTCACCTCCTGGAGTGAGACTGACAACCGCAGCAAGCACAGGGCAGGAGCAGCAAAGTAAGGCTGGTTGACAGGGGCTGTCCTCTGCCCCAAATAAGAGCAATGAAGGAACGCCACCTGGCCGACCCAGGGAAGTGGGGGCTTCAGCCACTGTAGGCAGCAGTGCCCACTCTAGCCTACAGGGGTGCCAGGGGCTGCTCAAGGGAGGGGAAGGGGCAGCCAAGAATCTTAGCTGGAAGAGCTGGACTTTCTGGGGATGGAGCCCGGGAGGCCTCCCGAGCCTGGACTCGGCTCCTAGAAGGTCTGCTGGGTCAGGAGATGCTGCCCTCCACAGCCACCGTTCACGCTCTGGCCACGCTGATGATTGCCGCAGACTCTGGAGGTCACATGGGTTAACTACCCAGCACTCCAGTCACCAGCGGGGGTACCCTGGTACTTAATCTCCCTGCACCTCAGTGTGCCCATCCACCAAGCAAACACCTCGGGATTGTGAGAACTGCACATGTCGAGCTTACTGCCATCTGCAGGAGCCCACAGAATGAGGGGAGCGGCCATGCCCCGCTTCTGGGCCTCTGCAGGTCTGGAACACCTGCTTGCACACTGCACGGCCAACTCCTCCACATCCTCCTAGCCTTGGCCGAGATGGGACCTCTTCCAGGAAAGCTTCCGTGAAGCCCCCTCCTCAAAGCCTGGTTCAAGGACCATCTCTGTGCTCCTAGTGCCCTGACAACCTCCCACCTCTTAGCTCTAACTGATGCAGGTTATAAATGTTTACCCCCTACACCCGCCTCTCCAAGCTGCCCCCACTCAAGTTGAAGGAAAGAACAGATTCCTCTCTGCTGCTAATAGATGAATACCAGGCACGAGCTTCCATCCCGCTCCTGCCGCAAACAGACGATTTTAAGGTTCTGTTGACTGCTCAGGTGTGGGAGTGGAAGGCCCACCAGATCCCCGCCTCTCCACTCTAGGGATCTCCGGAAGAATGCTGTCCTGAGGTCCCGAGGAACAGAGGCAGGTGCAGCTGAGTGAAACCTCCCAGGGGACTCAGCCCTTCCTATCCCCCTTTCTCAGTCCTGCCGCACCCCTTCCGAACCCCAGAGCCAAGGGCCCTGCCCACGAGCCCGCCCCCTCGCCAGACCCACAACACCGCGCACCTGGCTGCCCTGGGGCACTTCGGACCCGACGTCGCGCACGGGCTCCTGCTCCCTCTCGGGCTCGGGCTCCGGCCCGTCTGGTGTCCTGTCGGCGGCCCCCCGGGCACCCCGCAGCCGCGCCAGCTCGCGGCCCCGCGCCTCGCACTCGCCCTGCGCCTCCTGGCGTTCGCGCCGCGCGCCGGCCAGCTCCTTGGTGAGCGCGTCGAGGCGCTGGCGCAGCTGGCGCACCTCCTCCCGCGCGCGGTTGCGCTCGGCGCGCACCTTGCTCCACTTCTCGCGCCAGTTGGCCGTGCAGTCCGACCACCAGCGCATGGTCTTCTCCATCTGCGCCGCCCGCGCACGGGCCTCCTCCAGCTCCCGCAGCCGCAGCTCCTCGCGGCTCTCCCAGTCCCCGTCGGCCAACAGCGCGGGCGCCGGCGGCAGCGGCAGGGCAGGCGGTGGCCCCGGTGACGGCGTGCCGCTGGGCGGCGTGGGCGGCAGCGAGTCGGCCGGCCCCATGCGCTCCGGAGACGGGCTGCCTAGGATGGTCAGGAGGCTGCCCTTGGACAGCTGCGGGGATTCCGCCAGCCGGGGGCTGGGCCCGTGGCTCATGGTGCGGCCGAGCGGGCGGGCCCTGGGTTCCAACTCCGGGCGGACTCAGGGGCCCGACCGGGGATGCCTTCAGGACGAGATACCACTGGGCATGCTGACCACGGCTCTCCACTGCTCTCCTGGCCACTGGGTGGGGGAGGCCTCCTCCTCCTCCTCGCACCTGTGGGAGAACGCAACTGTTAGAAGGCTGTGGCCCCCATCTGTCCATACCGGTAAGATCAGCCATGGGAAGGGCAAAACAGGCAGCAGGAAGAGCATGGGCAAAAGCAGAGAAACGGTCTGCCCCAGGAAAGCCCCGGTGAGGCTGTAGTGGTGAGCGAGAGTGGGGCTGTAACAGCTTCCTCAGGGGCCTCCAGACACCCTCCTGCAGACCCTTCACCCTGCAGCCAAGACAGCTGATCTCAAACCCTGACCTGCTGTCCCTGACCTTCAAGTCCCACGTGATCCAGTGAATGGCTCCGGCTACTCCCACATCTCCACCCCAAGTGCAGCATGCTTGCACAATGGCACTGCTGCCTGGACTCCCCTCCCTACCTCTTCCTGCACTGGGCTCTCTTTTCAGCTTTAAAATGTATCTGAGTTGGGGCACCTGGGTGGCTCAGTGGGTTAGGACTCTGCCTTCAGCTCAGGTCATGATCTCAGGGTCCTGGGATAGAGCCAGGCAGCAGGGAGCCTGCTTCCCCTCTCTCTGCCTGCCTCTGCCTACTTGTGATCTCTCTCTAATAAATAAAATCTTTAAAAAAAATTTTAAAAAATGTATCTGAGTTATCACCTCCTCCTAGAAGTCCTCCAGGACCACCTCAGGCCAGCTGGCCTGCCCCGCCTGTGTCTCCATCACGAGTGTAACCAACCTCACCTACCATTTATCTGTGTCTCCTCCAGCTCCCCATCCTTACCCAAGGCTGTGAGTTTGCTGAGGGCTGGGGCTGACTCCTGGCCATCCCAGCATAGGATGCCAATGGCAATAACATTTGAGAAGGTCTGACTACAGGCCAGGGGCCATGGCCATGGTCTTCTGTGAACTATCTGACTTACTCCTCTCAATAGACTCAGGGGAAATGGCTCCCATTTATCGCAGAAGAAAAGGGAGGCTCAGAAAGGTTCAAGCCCAGATTTGATTCCAGGTACAGGGCGAGGTGTGTGGTGAGTGCGAGGCATGCTCTGGGGTTAGGATGGAAATAAGCCAGGGTCTAGATGGCAAGGGTGCAGTGTGGTGAGAGGTCCCACTGCTGGGCTCTGCTATTCTGGATCACATCACTTTAAAAGACATGAGATGCATGTCCTTCTCCTCTCTGTCCCCATCCCGTCACCCTCTCTCTCCATGGTGGTCTTGCACTGACCCCCACCAGCAGCCCCCGGACCTCCACCCCAATGGCCAGCTCTTCCTCTGCGGGGCACTGCTGGTGAGGCTCTCATCAGCACCACAGCCAAGGGCCTCAGCACTGGCTGCTCCCAACACAGCCCGGCCAACTGTCTCTGTCCCCTCTAACCATCTCCCACCTCCAACCACTCACTCTCAGCAGGTGATCTAATATCAGAGTTGACAGCAGAAAAATGGAAGCCATCAGATGGGGACACCCTCCAGGTCCTGCCTCCTCCTCCCTGCCTCTAGGAGGCGGAAAAGGCTCTCCCTCCCTCCAGCCCAGGCTGTGCTCCAGAAGCCCCCTGTGCCTCTAGAAGGATATTCCTCAGATAACTGAGACTCAGCCTGGTCAAACTGGAACTCCTCTCCATTCCTCCCACAACCACCTCCTCCTTCTGGATGCCCCCTCTGGGAGAAGAGCACCTCCTCACTCCTTCATGCTGTGGAGGATGATCTGGAATCTGCTTTCTTTCCACAACCCCCACCCTGCCACCTCCAAGTCCTGTCCGTCTGTCTGCCACACATCACAAGGAGCTAGCCACCTTCCTCCTACGTGGCCACTAGCCTGTCAAGCCACGACTATCACCTCCCATCTAGGCAACCATAGCCACTGCCTCCCTGCCCTAATTTCCCCCGCAAGCTGTGCCTTCTTCAAATCCATTCTGAACAGCAACAACCAGAGGGAGTTTTTACAAACACCAATCTGATTGTGCCAGGGGCCACACGCTTTGTTGTCAGCAATAGCTGGGACAACTTTCTAGTGTCAAGTCCAAGCTCACGTTCTCTAGGAGTCCACCTCCAAAATTTCAATCCCGAAAGCAGCCCCCTGATCCCACCACTTGTTCTCTGTCCCTCCTGCCCACTGCAGCCCTCTTCCCTCACCCAGCTCCCATTCCGTGGCCCTGATCTGGTCCTGGCCAATGCCTTTGGTGCCCCAGCCCCTCTCTTGTCCTCTTCTCTCCTGGCAATGCCAACCCAGGGCACCTCCCCAGCTCTATCTTGCCTTCCCCCATCCAAGCAGGAACGGTAGATTTTCCCACCATGTGGACAGGTGTCAGGACCGTTAGCATCTCAGCGTGTTCAGTGATTCTACTGCATTTCTCTAGTCTATTGGCTGTTTGTTCATTGTCTGCCTCCCTGCCAGGCATCAGTTCCAGGCTCAGCTCTGTCACCAACCTCATGTAAGCCACCTGCCCCTTTCTGGGCCTCAGTTTCTCCACCTGCAGAATGGGGCTGCGGTGAGGGTGAGGGAGACCAGTGCGCTTGATCAAGGGGTCCTTCAGATTCATGTGGATTCTAATGCAGTTCCCAGGCACCCCCTGCCCCCAGACTCATGTTTGGTAGGTGGGGGGTTGGGGATTTGCATTTTAGTAGTCCAAGCTGGAGATACCGAGTATTTGGTGATGCCTTGTTACCACCCAGAGTTTCATACATATAAACATGTATATAAACATACATATAAAAATGTATGTCTCAATGCCAACAACATCCACGGGGACAAAGTCACACACACAGACACGGCCATGTGGAGGGAGGTTCCACCTCCCTATATTCCGCTAACTCCCTGGCAGGCTGCACGCCCTCTGACTCAGTCTCCCCACCTGTGCGGTGAGGTGGCTGGCCCAGATACCATCTGCATTCACAGACATCATTGTTCACCCGTACACACGTGTAGACACACAGGCAGTCCCATGCAACGTGAATGCAGACACGCATGCCCTCCAGGATGGCCCCATGTGCCCACAGCTGTATGGCTGCAGAGACGCTCACCTCGGAACAGAGGGTCACAGATGCACCTGGAGACACATGCAGCCAACACACAGCAGGATACACACAGACATGCAGACACTCATCCCCAAGACAAATGCGGACACACACGAACACACATATGGGCACTCACACTCCTCCTCTCCCCGTTTTCCTGGCCCAGCTCCATGAGGAGAAGCTCTTGGAAAAGAAAAACAATGTGAGAGCCTGAGGGGGAGGGGAGGAGGCAGGAAATCCCAGTGCCAGCCCGGCGCCCGCCACAGCCGCACTGGTTATAGGGAGTGGGGGGAAGGTCCTCCAGGCTCTGTCTGTTGGGCCCTTCTGGCCACCCCTAAACGGAGAGGGTGGCAGGGATGGGGGCCAGTGCCATATCCTCGCTGTGTCCGGGAGCCACCAGGCCTGGCATGGGGCTCAGTGGCGTGGGGGCAGGCTCTGTCCAGGAATCTCCAGCCTGTCGTGCAAGGGGCAGGCAGGCGCCGCCCAGGCCCCTAATGGCTTCCAGGCGCCCACGCTAGAGGCAGGGGTGGGCTCCAGGCTCAGCTCCTGTTGTCCTTCCCAGCAGCCTGTCCCACTCCCTCCTGGGGGCTGGGGGAGGAAGGGGAGCAAGAGGGAAAGAGGAGCTCTGAACAGCCTTTCTGCCTTTCCTCCTGCAAGCCCAGGGTCCCCTGGAGGCTGTGTGTGTGCACACATTGGGGAAGGGGTGGGGGGTCCTAAAGCTGGTTTTCTTGAGAAGCCCACTGACCAGCACACCAGGATCCCTGCACCCTGTGTAGATTCAGGGCAGACAGACCCTGCCTAGCAACGCCTTCCCTCATCCCCCCTCCACCCCACTCCAATCCCACTCACATAACACAGCCCTGGGGAGACACTCACACATAGCCCTAGTAACCGATGCAGTTACTGAAAATCTTGCAACCCAGAAGCTCAGCTTACAGTTACAGAGCAGGCTCTGGCTGCCCTGTCCTGCCTGTCCCCTCCCCACCAGGCTCAGTACCTTCTTCCCATAGGGTATGTGTTTTTTGTGTGTGTGGGGTAGATTCCTCTAGGGTGTCACCACCCCCCAAAGAGCATATCAGGGAGGGACCAGCCACCACAGCCCTCAGAGAGCCTTCCCTGCCCCACCTGCCCCTCTCCTGCCTCCCACCAGCCAGACGGATCTATTCCTGCTTTAATCCTCACAGTTTCTGCTCATCCTGCTCCCCCAACTCAGAATGGCCCCCCTCCCCACTCTGGACTCTGATGAAACCCTCACCTGTCCTTCAAGCTCGGTTCTACCACCTCCAGGAAATGCCTTGATCTCCTCAGCTCCAACTGCTCCCCAGGGAGCACAGCCCTACAAACTGTCATGGCCAGATCTGGCTAGCTGCTCTCTCCTCTTGCAACACACGCCTCTCTGATCCAGATGAGACACTTGCGCTACCCACAGCTTCTAGGACAGGCCTTGGATACAGGATTTGCTTAAAGCTGGCTGGTGGGGTGGGCAACTGAAGGCTAAACCGTGACCTTGCATCCCCTTAGTTGGGCAGTCCTCCCAGTGGGACCCACTCTCACAGGCATCTTCATTGCCCCAGGCAGCTGTTGGTCCACTCCAGAACAGAAACTAGAATGTTTCCATCCCTTACTTGCCTCAGGGTAGGCTCTCACCCCCCTTGGTCACAGAAAGTGACCAGTGGATCCCGCTGCTTGTGAAACTGTTTAAGAAGGTCTCTCCCCGCTTCTTTCTCCATCAGCAAACTCCTACACATCCTTCAAGAACTTCTTCTGGGGAGCCTTCTCTGATTTCACACAGAGTATTCTGTATTCAGTATTCACACAGAGTATTAGTGTTCCCAAAACACTGGCACCTCCCTGTTCTTCAGTAGTAGTCACAAGAAATCTTGGTCTCTCTGGCTGTTAGCACAGGGTCCAGCATACAGCAGATGCTGCATCAATGCATTCTAGGCTGATAGATAGAAGATGGACGGTTAGGGGTCTTCTAGTGAAGACGGAAGACTGAACTATCCTTAAGGATAAGGAGTCATTTTGTGGCCATGCTCTGAAACAGACAAGTGTCTGAAACTGTCTGTGGCCAAGGTCAAAGGCAGAGGTCATTTTGTGGCCAGGTCAGGGATCAGTCCTCTTACCCGAGGTAGCCTAACTGGACAACTTTGTTTTTTCCTTAGCATGTTTAGATGATGGTCAATATCCAGTGAGAGAAGTGAGCAAAGCTGAAGTCTGGATCTGGGCCAGCTGAGGGGCCTGGGGGCTGCCAGGTGGCCCAACTCTTCCCTCAAACTCAGAACACTCCTCCGTCTTTCCAGAACCTTTCAGGTGGCGCTCTGGAGCTGCCCATGGCCACAGGCCTGGCTGTGGGCAGGGAGCAGAGCCCAGCAGGAAACCGCAGAGGACAGCCTGATTGGATAAATGCAGGGTCCAAGGCTGGTCAGCCCACAGACTGTGGGCACCTGTTCCTCGGACCTGCTGCCTGGGCTCCAGCCACTGGATCACCAGGAGGGACTGAGAGGAGTGAGGGAGGTAAGCGGGGCCTGCAGGCTGGACCTGAGCCCCAGGGTAGGCACCTCTGGCCTGTCCCAGGAATCCCCATCTCTGACCAAGGAGCCACTCGGATCTCAATGTGATCTAGATGTCCTAGATCACACTGAGAACTCCTTTCTTTATAGCCAGCCAGCTTAGGCCCAGAGGAGTGACTACTTGCCTACAAAGGGGACCAGCAGCAACGTGGGGGTGACTTGGGGGTTAGGGCTGGAGTGCTGGGATTGGCTGCTTCCACTCCTGGGATATGTCTACCAGAGGGCATGAATTCCCCTGGGAACACTTACAGGATGGGGGTCCTCGGGCATCAGGCCAAGTGGCCAGGCATAGCTGGTATGGGAGAGAGTGAGTGTGTCTTTCATGGGGGCCAGCCGGCCTCTCAGCCACTCCTTCAACTATTCTCCCTGGTAGAAGGGACATCCCACCAGACCCCGGCTCTGCCACTGATAGGCTGCGTGATCATGGGCAACTTTCTGCCCTAGCTGGGACTGTTTCCTTGCCTGTACCGTGAGGAGAAGAACAAACAAGATTCCTAAAAGCTCTGTCCAACAAGTGGGCAGACCCTGCGCCAACCTGAACCAACCTGAACCAACCCAACCCCCATCTAGGTCTGTACAACCCACCCTTAAGATACAGAAACCAGAGCCGGGGAGGAGAACGAGCTTGCCAGCTATCACCCACCCGCACCATCAGAACGGTGAGGCAACTGAGGCCCACTCCAGTCTCCTCGCACTGGGCCATCGCTCTAACTGCCCCAACTCCTTCCAGAAATTCGCTTTCTGCCCTCCCACGCCACAAACCGCGTCTGCGCTCACTTCCTTGCCCCCTCACCAGCCTCCCCAGTCCGGCAAAGACGCCCCGCTCCCTCTAGCGGCTGGCGGAGGGCAGAGGGGGGCTGTCGACCCCGTGAGGCGCGGTCCCGCCCACCTCGCCGTGCGGCTCCCATTGGCGGCCCCCATTGGCGGCAACGCCGTGCTCCCATTGGATAGTGCGCCCGTCCATCCCGCACTCGCCATGGTGACCACGTTGGGTCCCCCGGGAGAGTTCCAAATTCCGCCCCCGCCCGCCGCCCCCCTCCCGTCCCGTCCCGGCCCGCAGCCTTCCGTAGGAGGCCCTGCCCCCCCTCACCAGCCCCCGCAGCCCCTCCACACCCGAGGTCCAGGGTCCCGGGAGGTGGGGGGAGCCCAGGCAGGGGGCTAGGAAGTTCTGCTCGGAGTTTGGGGGTTGCTGCGGACGCTGAGCCCCTCTCCTCCAGCACGCCCCCAACTTAACCCCTTCCCTCCCGCGGAAGGTTCGCTGTCTGGAGGGAGTTCCCGGGACACAGCGGCTTGCCGCCCCCTGCACTGCCGCCCTCGCTCACCTCGGCCGGGGACCCGCGGGCTCCGGATGTCCGACCCGCTGCGGCTGGGCGGAGCGGGCACGGGGCTTGCTGCGGCCGCCGCCTGGAGGGCCGAGGGAGGGCCGTCGAGTCTCCTCCTCCCTCCGGGGGGGTGGGGTGGGGAGTGGAGACGGCGGGGCGGGGGCGGTGGGTCCCGGCTAGCGGCGGCCCTTGTGTGACCCGGGTCCGCCGGATCGCTGGGTGGGGGCACCAGACTGAGTCTGGGGCAAGGGGCGCGGGCCGGGGCGGAGGGCTCTGCTGGAGAGCTAGCAGGACGCGGCCAGAGGCCCCACCCCCGCTTGGGGCCGAGGGTGGGGGGACGGAAGGCAGGGTCTGGGGGCCCCGCAGGGTTCGACTTTCCCGCCTCAGGTTTCCCGAGCGCCAGCAACGCACTAGGCGCCCTGCAGCAGAAGTGGGCAGCGCCTGTCCTGGGCTCCGCACGTGGGGCGCGCTGACCTAGTGTTCACTTTTGTTACCTGCATTCTTCCTAGGGTCAGCAATGCAGCCGAGCAGCCGCGAAGCAACAAGGCTCTGCCTGTCGCCGGGCCTCAGTTTCCCCTTTGTACCACAAAAGGGTCACCAAAGTAACCTCACGCGCGTGGAGAAACCGTGGTGGTGCACTTGGCCCACCCGGCGGAGATTTTCTCCGAAGTGCCTCTGTGCTTCTTGCTGGCGACAGGGCCGGGCTGGCGGTCCCCCAGCAATTACGGTAAGGCGCTCTGGCGTGTGCACTGCGGCTGTGGGGCTTCCTCTGCCCTTGGGAATAAGGTGTCTGCGGTTTGAGCGGAAAGGGAAGTGGGGTCAGGCGCCTCTCCTCAGGGCATCCTGTACCTGGAAGGCAACTGCGGTGAACTACCCCCCCCACCCCCCGCCGCTTTTCTTAACGTAGTCTCCACACCCACCGTGGGGCTTGAAGTCAGGACCGTGAGGTTGAGTCCCGTGGTCCACCGCGTGAGACCGCCAGGCGCCCCTGCGGTGAATCTTTCTAAAAAGGCAACTGAAACTTCACAGAGATAGCGAGGGCAGCCAGACTGCATCAGGACTTTGCCTTGAAAAGGAAACTAAAAGTGCTGTAGAAAAATTAGCCTTAAGTCCTGATTAACCCTAATTTAGATTGTGTGCTCAGAGTACTGAATATCTGCCTTTCCTGGGCCCAAGGTACACAGAAACCAAAGACCAGCCTTGCATTTCCCTCTCCCACAGCACATACCCCCACCCAAATTGGCCTCCATCAGTTGCTATCAAGAGTTTCTAACCCTGCAGATATGAAGCAACTGAACAGACAAGCGAAACTGCAAATCTTGCAAAAAGTGTGGGGTTTCGTGAAATTGGCATGACGAGGTACAAATGAAGCCGCAGCTGACTACAGAGGAAGAGAACATCACTTAGAGAGAAATGACCGAGTCCTTCCAGAGAGAACTGACTACCAAAGGATTCCAAAGCTGAGGAAGTGCTCAGCGGGTGCTTATGGATCAGACTTACCCAAAGTCCCATGGCTGGTAAGGACAGCAATGGGCCAAGAGCCCCTGGTTCTTTCCCAGAGTTTCTGGAGGCAGCAGACGGGCTGGAGAAGGTTGAGGAGGCTGAGTTGGCAGTAAACTTCAGTTCCAGTTAGAACATCACAGCTGGGCCCTTTCTCTTAAGAAAGGAAGTAGTCCTAGTTATGTGCCTTGCAGCAGGTGGGGAGATCCCACCCGTCATGGAACCAAGATGGGGACAGACCTGAAGCTTGGCAGTTCATAGGAATTATCTCACTGCTCAGCCGCCCCACCAGCCTACAGTGAGAAAAGTGAGAATCGGAGGTCAAGGGACAGACCTGGAAGAGGCACAAAACCAGAAGGTCTGAGAGCCCCAATCTGACTCAATGTTACTTAACATTGTCCCCACTGTTCCTGAACCCACACTCCCAGACTGCCCACTGGTGTCAGCCTCCTGGCAGCCCTCCAAAGGGGTTCCTTCCCCAGCTCAGCCCAATGGGCTTTTCGACAGAGGACTGTGTTGCTATTTTCCACATTCTAGAAGTTCTTCTGTCTTGTATCTCTGCTGCCACTTTTTGCCATCAACACCTAGCACGTTCCCTGCCCATCATTTCCATGTTGTAAGACGTATGGGTATTTCAGAGTAAGTAGGAAATCGGCATCGGTTGCCATAAATAGAAGAAAATCATAACAATAAATACCGTGTAACCACACAACACCACTGAGAAACTAGAAACTGGCTCTTTGTTAAATAGGAACATGATTGTAATACACCTTTCACAAGAACCAAACGGTAGAGGCCACCCAAGCGTCTGTCAGAGGACAAATGGATAAATGATATTGGTCTATTTGTACATTCAAAAGAATATTATTCAGCCTTAAAAAGGAAGGAAAAGCTGATCAAAAAGGAAGGAAAGGCTGATCCATGGGAGGTGAAATAAGCCAGTCACAGAAGGAGAACTATTAGGTGATCCCACTTCCATAAGGTTTCTAGGGTGATCAAGTTCATAGAGCCGAGTAGAATGGGAATGGGGGCTGCCAGGGGCTGTTGGGAGAGGGTGAAGGGGGAGGGAACTTGCTCCTTAACAGGGACAGAGTTTCCCTTTGGGAGGTGGAAAAGTTCTGGAGAAGGTAGATGGTGGTAAAGGCCATGTAATTAAGGCCACTGATCTGTACACTTACAAAAGGGTCAAAATGGTAAATTATATGTATGTTTTGCCACAATACAAAAATCATTCAAAATCAGATATCCCATTTTCTGTGTCCAATAAAAGGTTGAAAAATGAAAAAAAAAAAAATAAGGACACAGGGCAGGGGAAGAGAGGAGTTAGAGAAAATTTGGCTCTAAACGGAGCCTTCTTTCAGATGCAACCAGGATTGGAAAACACTGAAAACTAAATGAGGTTTTCATGGTGCGACTCAGTTTATGACATGTCCTGTTGGCGGTCCCCTTCCTGTCCTTCGCTGATCATCGAAGCAGCCCTACGGGGAGAGACATGTCCCTGGGGATGGTGTGGGGGGGGGGGTGGGAGGTGGCCTGCTGCCCTTCTCCCTGCCTGGGGTGCTGACCCAGGGACTGGCATGCTTCTAATGCTCAGGGATCTGGGATGTTTAATAGGGGAGTTGGAGACAGAGGAGCCTTCTCAGGGGAAGCAGGACAGGAGCTGCCCTATGGGCCCCTGAGGGATGGAGAAGAACTGGGGTCCTGCCCAGCACATGTGTGTGTCGCAGCTGGGACAGAGCAGAGAGGTGAGTGTGACTGTGGCAAGCTCATCCAGAACTGGGCGGACACAGAAGTCAGATGGGTCTAGACCATGAAGGCAATAGGGAGCCACTGCTGGCTTTTGAGCTGGGGAGGGTCTTGGCTGTGGTTTCTAGGGTCTGGAGAGCAGGGTGAGGTAACACCAGCACTCTACCAGAGGCCAGGCATAGTGAGGCTGGCACAGATCCCGGGTGGAAAACAGAGGGGCATCAGGGTGAGCAGGGCCTCCTCCTGGGCCCCGAAAGCAGCCGTCTGGGTTCACAAGAAGCATAAGGAGGAAGACTGCTGGTGTTGTAATTCTAGAGGTGGCTAGGAGACCTCAGAAGGAAGGGCTTGGAGGTCATGATCTGGGTCAAGTGCAGAGAAAGGCAAAGGCTTGCTCAAGTCATCCATCAGGAGTGTAGCCGAGGGGTCAGGTCACAGGTGCATGGATGTCCCTGCTCTGCTGTGGTGGTGGTGGGCCTGGAGACGTGGGTCTGCGCTCCCCCTAAGTCTCGCTGCCTTCAGAGGCACAGCTCTCTGCCCGCTTCCTGTAGATGGCTGAGCTACCCCCTGTGGGTTGTGCTTGCGTAGGGGAAGAGGGAAGAGAGACCCTGTTGGGACTTGCCTGCTTTCTCCACTTTGCTGCCTCCCCATCTCACCCTGGGGATAGGAAAGTACATTCCTGAGTCGAATTTTCCCAGGGAGTTTGGCTGAGCCAGAGAGAGCACCCTGCCTCCCACCAATTCACACAAACACCTCCCCTTCCCCTTGGGGGTTCTGCAGAGGAAGTAGCTGGAGCAGGACAGGCGGACCAGCCCTCTAGCCACAGTCTGGCCCGGTCTTCCCTGCTCTCTGTTCCCAGCGAGGCCTTTCCACAGCTGTGAAACACAGTGCTGGGAGTTTGGCAGCATCACCTCCCAGAAGCGCCACACTACCCCGTGAGGTGGTACTGTCTCATCTCCATGTTAGAGGGGAAACTGCAGCTCAGAGGGTTTCAGTCACTTGCCCCAAGTCCCCCAGCCAGTAAATGGCAGGCCTGAGGTTTGAGGCCAGGCGGTCAGACCCCGCCCTCGCCTGAGGCTGTGGCCTTCTCAGTCCCATTAATTGTTTGTCAGGTCAGGCGGGGATCATTCTCCCTTTTCTGAAGGTGGGGAAACTGAGGGCAAAAAGGCGTAGAGTGGAGGTGGGTCTTGAAACCTTGCCAGGTGCTATGTGGGCCAGCCCTCCCCCGCCTCCCCACAGCCCAAGCGCCTCTGCAAGGTTCAGCTATCCCCCGGAAGTGCTGCAGGCACCAGGTAAGGGTGAGAGCAAGAGATGTCCTGCCCAGCTACCAGTTCAGAGGAAGCAAAAGGCTACTGGTGGGGGAAAGAAGAAGTGAGGCGTGAGTGTGGTGTGGTGTCGGGGCGCCGGCTGAAGAGAGAAGGGGAGGGCTGAGGACCTGGGCTAAGCGGTGCAGAGAGGCAGCCTCGGCACATACATCCAACTTCCCTTTCTCTCTGAGGACAGGACGGTGACAGCGACGCAGCAGCTGGACAGCAGCGGCCCCACAGGTCAGCTTCACCCGGCAGCTCCATTTCCTGCTCCCGCAGCTCTCTGTCCTCATCTGTAGGTCCCCAGCAGGCACCAGGCTTGTCCCTGCCTTGGTGGGCCCAGGATCGGTGACATCCTAGGGGCTCCCGGCTGGGGACCTGCCCTTATCCTCTTCACCCTCTGGTGGCAACTCCAGAATCTCTGGGAATGTAGAAATCTGTCGATCTCTCCATCTATCTATTTTTTAAAAGATTTTATTTATTGCTTTGATAGAGCATGAGCAGGGGCGTGGGGAGGGCAGAGGGAGAGGGGGAAGCAGGCTCCCCACTGAGCAGGGAACCCGCCTTGGGACTCCATCCCAGGACCCTGGTATCATGACCTGAGCTGAAGGCAGAGGCTTAACCCACTGAACCACCCAGGTGGCCCTCTATTTATTTTTTTAAAGAGCAATTTAAATTAAGGAGTGGTTAGGCACTGGGTTCGAATCCTAGCTCCCCACTGTGGCCTAGGGCAAGTTATTAGACTTTTCTGGATTTCAGTTTCCTCATTGGTAAAGCGGGGTGAATCTGGTAACCTGTACCACGGATGACATGGGGGAGGGTCCACATGTTTCTACCCAGAAATTTCTAGCCCAGAAGTTTCTACTGGTGCCCTTCCTCTCAGAGTGACCTGGACTAGAGCCTGGGGATAGTATGTCTCAGGGAAGTGGCTCTGGTGCTGGCTTGGTCGCAGACTCTGGCTGGGCCTTGGCGTGGCCTCCCTTTCCCTGCCTGTGAAATGGGGATAAGATGCTACTTGTCAGGGATTTCCTGCAGAGACCACGGGTTCAATCATCTCCCAGGCCATGGTGAGGCCAGCGGTGGGAGCTCCAGCCTGTGGCTGGCAGGAGTGGCTGTTTGCCGGGGAGCAGTGGGGCCACATGCAGGGGTGTGACTGGCTCAGCAGGCCTGGGGCTGTGGGAGACAGGGTAGGCTGCAGGGGGGTGGGGGGATGCATGGTCAGCCCCAGGGAGGAAGGCGGGGGGGTTTCAAGTCTTATGCTCAGATATATCCTGGGCTGGGCCTTTGGATCAGAGCCCTAAACTTGCAGTGGGGATTGGGAAAATGTCTCTGAGTCTCTTTTCCCGGGAGATAGGTCTCCTTGGCCTCACTTTATGGACAAGACACCCTGAAAAAATGGAGAAATGGACTTATTGCCCAATGTCATGGCCCAGGCACTGACTACTGGAACTGATTATCAAATTTGCATCTTCTAAAGCCTGTGGCCTGCGCTCTGCATGTTTCCCCATCTCTTTGTTGGCCTTGACAGAGTCCTACTCATTTGTAGAGCAACTCAGACACCCAGCCTTCTTGGAGAGGCTGCAGTGCACAGCGTGGGGAGGGCAGCTGACTTGGAGTCTACAGCGCTGGATTTGAGTTCCAGCCTGACCACTGGCCTGCTGTAACCCCAGGCTAACTCTTAGCAGTTTCCAGTTTTCCCACGATCTTCTGGAACCATCTTGGATGTCAAGTAAGGGAGTTCTGTTTCCCAGGAAGCCCCAGATAAGGAGCTGCAGGGTAGATGGTGAGAGGGGTGAGGGTGTGGGGTGACCAGGCACAGTGGCCGCTTTGAAGGGCTGGGGAGAGCGGTGCTGAAGTCTCAAGTGGAAGTGAGGACTGTGGTTCGCCCCTGGGAAAGGGAGTAGAAACCACAGCCATCTGGGGTACTTGGAGGAGGTCTCATTTCTTCTTTGGCCTTGATTTCTCCAGCTGGTCTTGGGTTTAGGCCACCCTATTCCCTCTGTAGACACAGAGCAGGATGGCCAAGGGCCTGGGGTCCAAGCCTTACGGTCCAGACCCTGGAGGTCAAATCCACATTGTGGTCTGGGCCTCCGTTTCCCCATTCACACAGTGAGGGAGGGGACTAGATGACCCAAGATCCTGTCTGCACTATGGGCCCTCAGTCTTCTCATCTGAAACGTCTCAAATTGTTTCCTTCAGTGCTTCCTTTGTCTCCTCAGATCTTTCCTTCCTCTCTTCTCTGAGGTTCTGAGAATTGCCCAAGATAACACAGCCGAGTAGCTGACCAAGTGGTCAAATGATTAAGAACCCAGTGTTCTATGCCTCCAACCAAAGTCTCTATTCTTTCTCCCTCTCTTTTTCAAAGATTTATTTATTTGAGGCGGGGGATGTGTGAGGTAGGGGCAGAGAGAAAGGAAGAGAGATATTCTCAAGCAGACTCCCCACTGAGCACATAGCCCAACCAGGGCTCAATCCCACAGCCCTGAGATCATGACCTGAGCAGAAACCAAGAGTCAGATGATTAACTGACCAGACCACCCAGGAGCCCTTGTAGTCTCTTTTCAAATAAACATATATATTAATAAATAATATTAAGATAAATGGATGGGAGCACCCAGAAAAAAATATCGCATCCCTATTTCATACTGTACTCCAGGATTGATGCAAATGAACTAAGGGTTCCCATGTGAACAGTGAAACCTCGCAAGTCCTACCAGAAACTTAGGAGAATTCCTTTGTACCTGGAGTAAGGCAGGTTGGCCTTTCTAGCTTTGACTCAAAATCCAGAAGCCAAAAGAGAAAAATACTGGTAATTCTGGTTACACAAAAATTATACACATGAAAAAAGACTTATACACGGCAGAAGAACTATATGTAATGTATAAAGACAAATGATAAGCCGGGAAACATATTTGCAATTCACATAATAGACCATGAACTAATTTCCCTACTATGTAAAGAGTTTCGAGAAGATGGTAAGGAAGCTTTGAATGTAAAACAAAAATGGGTGGATGGTGAACTTGGACTTGGGAGAGATGTTGTCAGAACAGCTGCACTGTTGGAAGGAACCAAAGACTGAAACCCACACAGTCTGCTGTTCTGAGGGCATCTGCTGAATAAGTTAGCGCTTTTCCCTCCAACGTCAGACTGTGCAGTTGGAAAAGAAAAAGTGGAAACTCTAGGTACTGTTATGGAAAGCTCTCCAAGATGTATTTCCAAGCCAAAAAAGTTTTCATGTAAGACGAGGAGAATCTTATATCCTTATATTTATTTGAGACTTGGGAAGATTTAGCAAACACTAGCAGCAGTAGTTACCTGGGGGAGACTACCCGGGAAGGGAGTGGTTGGGTGACACAGGAGACAGAGATCATTTGCATTTCCACCTTTGTGGGTTTACTTATCGTTTGGATTTGAAAGATGTAAATTTCTAAACTCTCTGAAGAGCAGGGGCGTCTGCGTGGCTCAGTCAGTCAAGCATCTGATTCTTGATCCCCAGCTCAGGTCTCGATCTCAGGTTCGTGAGTTCAAGCCTCGCATTGGGCTCCATGCTGGGTGGGGAGCCTCCTTAAAAACCCAACAACTCTCTTAAGAGTAAATAAAAATTGAGAAACGTAATGTAATGTAACTGTAATGTATGGGGTAACATTGGGAAATCGGGGCATCCAAAACAAGAGTCTGAACCTCACCACACACAAGTGACCCCTGCAGCTTTCAGAGCTTGGGTCTATAAAAAAATGTGACTTTTACAAGGATCGGATTACATTGCTTTGCAAGGTTTTTTTTTCCCCATAAATAATAGGCCACCATTATTTTTCCATAATGGTAGTCATTTGGAACATAAAAAATTCTAAGCATTAAAGACTTGGTTTTTTGTTGTGAGGGTAATACATGTTTGTTGTAGAAAATTTGAACTGTACCGGAAAACCTAAAAAAGAAAGGAATCCTCCTCCCCATAATATTATTAACATTTTGGTGACCGTTCTTTTAGATAGGCTCCTAGGCCTAAACATGTATATTACCATAAATTTCCATACATGTAATTCCATTGTGTGTGTTATGTTCTACTGGCCCTTTCTAGGCAGTGAATGGTATACTGTGCTCCTCTTTTATGTCCTTAATGACATCATGATTTTTGATAGTGAAATGACATTCCATTGTACTGAACTTTGAATTTTTTACTTTGGCAAGCAACAATCAGTTCACAGGAGGTTGCAAAAAAAAAAAGTTCAGAAAGATTTTGTATACGCTTCACCCAATTCTTTACAGTCTCCTCCTCCTCCTTTTATCTGTTGTTTATTTGTTCCATCCTGGAACCTTCTTTTCTCCTGCTGCCTTCTGGATAGGATAGACCCTGGTCCTGCTGTCCCACCAACACCTGGGGGGAGTAGCTTCTTGCATTTTCTGTGAAGTAGTCTCACCTCTTCTCTGGTGGGATTTCCTGTACCCTATGTTGTCTTTCATGATTTACTCCCTTGTTCTCTTGGAGCGTATCCTCCAGCAGCTTTCTGAGAGAGGGTGTGTGCTTTAAAATACCTAGTGATCCTTGGTTGACCATTCATCTTTGAGAGTGCAGCACTAACACTTAACTGCTTGTCGGAGCTGTTGACTGGGAAAACTTCACCCTAAGTTTGGTCCTGGGCATTTCACTGAGGAGCACCAAAACATCTGTAACGATAGAATATTTTTCTTGGAATGGCCAGTTCTTTAAAGAAGAATTTTCTTCTGCCTTAGAGCATTGCCACCTGGCTGTTGTAGGCTTCTGGAAGCTGAGTGGAGGAGGAGGTGGGAAGGAACATGGCTTAATTTTTCTATACATGAATGGCATCCCATCCTTCCCCTTAGATTGTCTATCATGCACTGTCTCCAGGGAATGAACTTTATGTTGGGGTGGCATTGAGGGTGGTAGGTTTGTGACAGTGGTCCTGGATACCCCAGGTAGAGGAGGAAATCTGGGACCCCAGCTGGTCACTTTATAGACTCACAGTTGGGCCACCTGGTTGGTTCAGTTGGTTAAACATCAGCTCTTCATTTCAGTTCAAGTCATGATCTCAGGGTTGTGAGATCGAGTCCCGTGTTGGACTCTCTGCTGAGTGTGGAGATTGCTTGGATTCTCTCTCTCCCTCTCCCTCTGCCCCTCTGCCCCCTCCCACCCCAGGTTCACACATGTGCTCTCTCTCTCAAAAAACAAAACAAAACAAAACAAAACAAAACCCTCACAAGCTTTTTTTTTTTTTTTTTTTTTTTTTAAAGATTTTATTTATTTATTTGTCAGAGAGAGAGAGTGAGTGAGAGCGAGCACGGGTAGACAGAGTGGAAGGAAGAGTCAGAGGGAGAAGCAGGCTCCCTGCAGAGCAAGGAGCCCGATGTGGGACTCGATCCCAGGACGCTGGGATCATGACCTGAGCTGAAGGCAGCTGCCCAACCAACTGAGCCACCCAGGCGTCCCCCTCACAAGCTTTTATATCCCATTTTTTTTGTTTTACCCCTCATCCCTGTTTCTAGAGGTTCTTGATGCCTCTAGTTCTCAAGTGTTCTCAGGGTTGTGAGGCTTCTCCCTGTCTCCTCCCCTCTCCCCTCCCCTCACTCCACACCTCTCCCCACAGCAGGCACTCAGGGTGACATCTGCTTTGGCATCTCCAGAGTTTTGCTAACCTTTTCTGCCTGCTGTCGTCTTCTTTCTCTTTGTTCTGTCTTTGCAGCTCTCTGCCCATTTTATTCACTCACTCTCGGTTTAGTGGAGTTTCAGGGCATTTGACATAAATTTGCTATATTTAAGCAGAAATGTCTTAGTTTATTTTAAACCCACAGAAGGGGCGCCTGGGTGGCTCAGTCGGTTAGGCATCTGCCTTTGGCTCAGGTCATGATCCGGAGGTCCTGGGATGGAGCCCTGCACTGGCTCCCTGCTCGGCAGGGAGCCTGCTTCTCCACCTGCCACTTCTCCTGCTTGTGCTCTCTCTCTCTCTCGCTTGCTCTTAGATGAATAAAATCTTAAAAAAGAAATTTAAAACCACAGAAAACAAAAGCTTGGAGGGACAGACCTTTGTCCAAAGTCACATGTGGATCAATGACAGAGGTGGACAGGATTACATGTTGCTTCCAAGTAGCTTTTCCTGGATGAAATCAGGGCCCCAGAGGAGCCCCCAGAGAGGCCATTTTTGGGGACGGGGAGTGACTCAGGCAACGCTGTTGCTGACAGCCATTTCTGAACAAATGGTCAGGGGTTCTGGAGTCATAAAGGCCTGACTCAGGGAACCTCATGCAGAGCAAGACCACTTCCGCCCTGAACCTCAATTTTCCCATCTGTGAAATGCAAGAGTAACGAGGATCAATTAAGATGCTAGATGTCCTGCACTTGGGACATGCCAGACACCTAGAAGTGAGAGGTCACTCTCTTATCACAGTGACAGTGACGTGCATCTTTTCTAGGGCGGAAGACGGTTCTCAGAAGAGACCAGCTACGAGGCATGGATTGCCGGGGGGCCTTTTTCCTCTGCCTGTGCTTCATGACTTCTCAGAGTGAGACAATGGGTAAGAGGGTGATGCTGAACTGGGGGGCCATCCTAGCCCGGGCCCCTGGCTGTGACATGAAAGGGGGAATTCCTTGAGCCAAGGGAGCTTGAAAGGGGACATCGCGGCCGCCTTGGGCAGCAGCTAGACAGAGGCTGTGTGGAAGGCCCAGGGACAAAGGCTGAAATAAGAGGTCTGACTTGCTCCCTGCAGACACATTCCAAGAACCCCTGCGATGCATGAGGAAACTGGAGACCGTATCCAGATACCGCAGACCGGCTCCTTTTCCTGAGTGAGTCAGGAGATCCCCTCGTCCACCTAGAGTCAGCTGTGCCTCCTACCCCTAGCTCTCACCTTGAGTCAGTGGTTCAGGGCTGTCCAGTGTGGACCGTTAGTCCATTTATTCAACATGCATTTATTGAGTACCTACTGTGTGCCTGGCACTAGGCTCTGGAGAGGCAGGATAAGCATGCCCTGCCCTCATCAAATCTGCTCTCTGGCTGGGGCCTTTAGCTACGGAGGCCATGAAACCTGGTGCAGAATCCCATCTCTGCATTTTTGTGGGAAGGAGGGACAAGACTCGGGTTGGGCTCTCTCTGGGGTCCACGATCTTAATGGGCACGCAGCTGTGGGTGAGGGAATAGGGCTGGTGAGTGGCCGGGGAAGCCCAGGGACTATTGGGTCTTTCACTCAGCCACTAGAGAAGAGTCAGAAAGGGCTTCCGTAAGGAGGTGTCAGCAAAGCTGGACCAGATAGAGAGGTAATCAGGAGACATGGATGAGTGGGGTGGAGAGGTAAGCGTGTGCCAGGGACGCGCCGTGTGCTGAGGTCTGGGGATGGGAGAGGCCCCGCCCTTCTAGGCTGCCAGGGGCCCCTCCAGCCCCCAAGTCCACCGCGGACCCAGGTCAGCTCTCTGGCCCTCAGCATCATCCGGGACCTGGAGAATAGCCTGTTGAACGCCAGCTTCAGGGGCAACAACCTGACCTTGCAGACACGCTCTATCCAGTCACTGATCTTCAAGCTGGGCTGCGGCTTCGCAGGCCTCTCACTGAACAGCACCACCATGGAGGAGTACTCCAAGGTCAGAGGTCGTGGTGGGGGGCTGGGATGGGGGGCAGGCAGGGCTTAAGGTCCTGACTCCCCTCCTCCACCCAAACTAATCCTGTCTGCCCGCCTGGCTGTGAGTTGCCTCCCCTGTAAAATGGGGCCGATGTCCCTCATGCCAGTGATGGAAAAGGGGGTACACTATGGCCCTGCAAGGGTGGCATTGTCTTCCTGCTTTTGCAGGTCTATGGAGGGAGGCAGCTGTGGGAGAGGCCAGGGAATCCAGGGTCCTCGGAAGACCCTGTTGTGATTCCTACTGAATGCCTGGGCGCTGAAGGCAGAGGAGCTCCAGCCCCAGGGGCCGCAGCTGGGTGGGGTCATTTAAAGTGGGGCGGCCTGGAGGGAGGGCCTGGGACCTCAGCACGTTTGGGAGGAGGGGCAGCCTGCCTACCAGAAGAGAGCTCTGCAGGTGGAGGCTCAGAGAAATGAAATGCCTGGGGTCAGGCCCAGAAGGCGTCACAAGGAGTGGGGAGCAGTGAGTGTTGGGCCAGCTCCAGAGGCCATGCACCCCAGGCTGAGCCTGTCTGCGCCCCCTCCATAGGCTGGGGTCTCCCACGCCATGTACTTCCCTGCGGAGCTGACCAAAGACGCCTGCAGGGCCCGCCCCAGGGAGCTGCGTCTCATCTGCATCTACTTCTCCACAGCCTACTTTTTCCAGGTCTGTGCCTTGGCGGGCCAAGCAGGGTGGGTGCGGGCCCCTTCCTGGGGGCACTGTGAACGTCCACACCATCGACTGGCCTCGTGGCAGGGACTGGCCCTGGGTGGGACCAGCCCATCGTGGTCCGCAGGCATTGCCCTTTCTGGGCCTCAGTAAGAGGAGAATGGTGGGCAGGCCCACTTATAGGAAACCTATGTGTGAGCCTATCCTAGGGGAGATAGACAAAGATGCCTTTTTAACCTTGGCTTTGAAAGTGAGTGAGGATAGTGGTGAGTTAGGATGGAGGCTGAATGCTCTCAACACAGGGCAGAGAGGTGTGGGTGGGGAGAGGACAGGTTTCTGGGTGGAGGGGACGGGGCGGGGCTCGTGAAGGATTGCGAGGTTGGGCACATGGGCCACGTGACCGGCATATTCCTTGCTCTCCTCCAGGGGAAGGGGCTGGCGAAGGGGGGGTTCTGAGCCCTCAGCGGGGGTCTCCCTGCGTCCCCTGCAGTCAGCCCTTCTTGCTTCGTTCCAGAATGCCAACTCACTTGTGCTCAATAACTACGTCTTGGGGGCCCAGCTGGGTCAGGGACACGTGAGCAACCTCAACGAGCCTATCAGCATCAGCTTCCAGCACAACCAGAGTCTGGTACTTTTGGGGGGGGGGGTGCCCCCATTTCCACCTCTCCCCTTCCCCCTTGTGGCTCTCCTGTTGAATTTTGGCTTGACCAAACCCAAATCTGTGGCAGCATTTTGGAAACAAATGATTTCAAATCTACCACAGTTTTAAAGTTCCTGTCAAAAGAATCAGAGAGAAGTTTTTAGTTACTGCAGTAGGCAGGATTTTTTTTTTTTTTCTTTCTAAGTAGGCACCATACCCAGCATGGAGTCCAGTGCCAGGGCTTGGGCTCAGGACCCTGAGATCAAGACCAGGAAATGAGATCAAGAGTTGGAAACTTAACAAAATGAGGCACACAGATGCCCCCTAGGCAGGACTCTGAGTTGCAAGTGATAGAAAACCAAGTGAAGCCAGCTTAAGCACAGAAGGGAATTGATTGACTCACGTGAATAAAATGTCCAGAGCTCTCAAGCTTCAGGCATGGTTGGATCCAGGGGCTTATATAATGCCATCCTGACTCAGCCTCTTTCCATTTCTCAGCAATGGTTTTCTGCCTTGGCTCTCTACTCTGGCAAGATGGCAGCTTAAGTGCTAGACCTCTGTCCCCTCTTCCCAGTAGGCTCTTCCTCATCAGTGCAAACCAGGGTCCCAGAACGGAGTTCTTTTTTTTTTTTTTTTAATTTATTTATCAGAGAGAGAGAGGGGAGAGAGCGAGCACAGGCAGACAGAATGGCAGGCAGAGGCAGAGGGAGAAGCAGGCTCCCCACCGAGCAAGGAGCCCGATGTGGGACTCGATCCCAAGACGTTGGGATCATGACCTGAGCCGAAGGCAGCTGCTTAACCAACTGAGCCACCCAGGCATCCCCCAGAACGGAGTTCTAAAGGTACAGCTGGGCCATGTGTCCATCTCTGAACCAGGTCAATGGAATGTGGGATTGGCCAGGCCCAGGTCACATGGCTCAGGGACTGGGCTGGATTCATGTAACTGCCATGGGAGGAGGCGTGGGTTCTCCAGAGAAATGCAGAAGCTGATCCTGGAGGAAGGGAGAAGGGCTGCCGGGCGGGCATAAGCTCTGAGGCCTCTACTCTTCTGGCCCTGGCATCCCTTAAAAGCCCAGGCCCTGCCCTGCCCAGTGTTCTGCCCTGACGTCCTGTCAGCCTCTTTGGGACTGTGCTGCACTCCCAATTTCTCCATCATACTCCCCCCCTTCTTTTTTTAAAGTTTTTTTTTTTTT
The DNA here is from genome assembly GCF_030435805.1 of Mustela lutreola. Taxonomy (NCBI): domain Eukaryota; kingdom Metazoa; phylum Chordata; class Mammalia; order Carnivora; family Mustelidae; genus Mustela; species Mustela lutreola. The sequence continues at coordinate 26,498,645 of NC_081305.1, read as the reverse complement.
TTTTTTTTTAATGTTTAAAGATTTTATTTATTTGACAGACAGAGATCACAAGCAGGCAGAGAGGCAGGCAGAGAGAGAGGAGGAAGCAGGCTCCTTGCTGGGCAGAGAGCTTGATGCGGGGCTCGATCCCAGGATCCTGAGATCATGACCTGAGCCGAAGGCAGAGGCTTAACCCGCTGAGCCACCCAGGTGCCCCCATACTTCCTTTTCTTTGCTCTGAGGATTTGCCCCTGCAAAGGTTCATTCCTCAGTGGTTTTCCATGGCACTGCCTGTGTCATTTTCTCCCCTCTCCACCCATATGACTTGGCCTCCAGGTTGCCTGTGAGTGAGTCTCTCCCCAGCACTGGGCTTGGGGCTGCACCATCATTGTTCTCCATGGGGAGGATGGGAAAGGGGACAGTTGATCACAGAACACCTACTGTCCAGCCAGAGCTGGACTCTCAAGATTCCTCACTGCCTGTAATTTAATACCATCCTTGGGACTTGGGTATAGATGATCCCATTTTGCTGATGAATAAACTGAGGTTTAGAGAAGCTCAACAACTTGCCCAAGTTACTCTGAGAGTCAGAGTAGAGGTGAGGCTGCAGTCTGGTTCTGTCTGATGCCAAAGCCCAGCCAGTGCCTGGTAAAATGTTGACTAGGGTGCAGTTGAATCAACTTTGGCCCCTACAATTTCCAGACTCTGACCCACGGCCATCCCCCACATCCCTTGGATGCACCCAACTCCAGCCTCTTCTCTTAGGAAGGCTACATGGTGACCTGTGTCTTCTGGAAGGAAGGAGCCAGTAAACATTACTGGGGGGTCTGGAGCCCTGAGGGCTGTCGCACAGAGCAGCTCTCACCTTCCAGGGTACTCTGCCGCTGCAATCACCTCAGCTATTTTGCTGTTCTCATGGTATGTGTGCCTCCAGTCCAGCTGAGGGGAGTCAAAACAATAAAGGGCCCCATGTCTAAGCAAAAGGAACAAGGCAGAGGTTGGTGTAGGGGACAAAATCCAACTCAAATGGGCTTAAGGAGGTAAAAGAGAAACTTATGAACTCATGTTGCTGAAGAAGCTATGTTAGGCTTCAGGCACGGCTTGATCCAGATGCTCAATATCACCAAGACAGGGCTCTATCTCCCTCCCAGCCGTGCTTGCTTTGTGCTGGCCTAGCCTTAGGACAGGGTTTCCCCACAGGATAATAATATGGCTGCTAGCACACCTGGGCTCATGTCCTACTAGCTGTTAGGCCAGTAGCATGAGAGCTTTCTCTTACCCAATTCTGCCAACTAGTCTTGGGATTGGGTTCCACTGCGTTGGAGTGTGTCCCACTCCCATCCCTCAACCAGTCACTGGGCAGGAGGAGGGAGGACTCTGATAAATCAGGCCTAGTGCACCTGTCCACACATAGTAGGACCGGCCATGTGCACAGACTGTGGGGGAGGGGAGGTTCTCATAGAAAAAGGGGAGATGGGAGTTGAGGGAGGGCAAAAGCCACTGTGTCTGCCAGGGCTTTTTTTTTTTTTTTTTTTAAAGCCAGGACCACAGTGAGGTTTGTGGTGCAACAGGGAAGTTTGGAGCTAAGGTCTTAGCAGGTCCCTGTCACTGTTGGGAGGGCATTTCCATGCTACTGTCCCCCATCTCCCATTCCTTCCTGCAGCAGCTGTCCCAAGCCCCGATCCCCAGAGAGCTGCTGGTGCCTCTCATGTACATCTCCCTGGTGGGCTGCAGCATCTCCATCGTGTCCTCACTTCTCACTATCCTGCTGCACTTCCAAGCCAGGTACTCCCCTGCCCCCAGGCCGGGCCTGCCCACCTGCTGCTGCTCAGCACCCCTCCTTCTTGTCTAACTGATCCCCCAGAGCAGGGTGCGCTCCTCCAGGGCATGGAGTTTGGGAGGCAGGAGACCAGCCTTGCTGTGTGGCTGCTGTTCAGTCCCTGTCGCCCACCCCCAACCTCAGTCATGTGTCCCTGAGCCCCGGGGAGTGGCACTGCCTGGGTGATGTCCCCAGACCATGGAAGGTCATGCTTCCATGTGCAGGAAGCAGGGCGACTCCATGACACGCATACACATGAACCTGCACGCCTCCGTGCTGCTCCTGAATGTCACCTTCCTGCTGAGTCCTCTGCCGGCCACGCCCCCTGTGCCTGGGTCAGCGTGCACAGCAGTGGCTGCCATCCTGCACTTCGCACTGCTCAGCTGCCTCACCTGGACGGCCATCGAAGGCTTCAATCTCTACCTGCTCCTTGGGCACGTCTACAACATCTATATCCGCCGATACTTGCTCAAGCTCTGTGCAGTGGGCTGGGGTAAGCAGAACCTCCCTCCGATCTTGCTCCCTGAGGCTTCTGGCTGGACAGTGGACAGGGTGTCTACCCCACTCCTGCCCTTCTCTTCTCCTCTTCCTCATCATAGTTACTGCATCCTGAGCACGGCTCATCCCTGTCAACATTCGCCACTACTTTCTGCTCTATTGTTCTTATCATCCATTCTACTTCCAACATCTCCATGACGGTCACCTCCAACATCTTCATCACCTCTACCTCCAACACCTTCATCCCCTCCACCTCCAACACCTCCATCCCCTCCACCTCCAACATCACCTCCAACACCTCCATTATCACCTCCAGTACCTCCATCACCATCACCTCCAACACCTCCATCACCATCATCTCCAACACCTCCATCATCACCACCTCCCACACCTCTGTCCCCTCTACCTCCACCACCTCCATCATCACCACCAACACCTCCATCATCACCTCTGACTCCTCCATCACCATCACCTCCAACACCTCCACCAGCATCGCTCCAACACCATCATCTACCAACAACATCTACCAACATCACTACCACCTCCGATACTTCCATCACCTCCGCCATCATCTCCACCATGTCTACCTCCAACACTGTCACCAATGCCATGAATATGTCTACCCCTGACTCTACCACGACCTTCACCTCCATCATCACCACCATGCTCATCCTCGTCTTCAACGCTATCTCTGACACCACCATCACTGGCACCTCTAACCCCATCCTAGCTCCTCTTTACTATTTCGGTTTCCTCCTGAGTTCTGTCAGCCCTCTGTCCTGTTAGCTCCATCTCCCCACCACCGCTGCCACTCCCACCCCACCCTGGAGCCCTCAGTGACACTGTCTTGGAGCGCAGCCTCCTCTAAGACCTACAGGCTAAGTGTTCTGAAGCTGGACCATATGGCAGGGCCTGAGGGCTCAGAAGAAACCTTCCCCTCCCTGCTTGCTCAGTGGAATTCTGTTTTAGCAGCCCCAGGGACCCATGACCAGCCCCTCTCGGGGTCACCTGACAGGTGCTGAGCCTCTGTCTTACCTCTCAGGGGTCCCAGCCCTGCTGGTCCTGCTTCTTGTTGTTGAGAGCTCAGCATACGGACCCTGCACAATTCCAGTCTCCAGCAGCCAGGAAAATGGCACAGGCTTCCAGAACATGTCCATGTGAGTGCCCTGAGGGGTGTGGCAGGTGCCCTAGCTCTGACAGAAGGGCCCAGGGGCTCTGAACAGGGTGTCCTATAGGGAGGGCACTGGCTGGGGGGGCGAGGAGGAGGCCATGTCTCAGAGAGGGATAGTTTCCAGGCTTTGCCATAGCCTTTCTGCTGGATCCCAAGGTCTCCTGCAGAGGCAGTCTCTTGCTCTAGGCTGGCAACCTCTAGGGAGACCGGCATGAGCTCTGGTGCCTGCTCATGGGCTTCCACTCCCAGGGCAGCAGGACCCCTGGCTCCTGGCCGAGTGCGGCGATCGGCTGAGCTCCCCTTCCTGCTCTCCGACCCTGCTCCAGGAGGTCAGCCCACTCCTGAACTCTGCTCGCTCTTCCCACCGCCTTGCTGTGCTCCTTCAGGTTCCTGTGGCCCTGATCTGCTCCTGCATAGTGCTGCCAGCCCTCAGACTGTCCTCAGCAGGGAGAGCACTGCGGGGGCTGGGACCCCCCCCAAGGGACAGGGTTCAGCATGTGTGTGTGTGTGTGTGTGTGTATCAGGTGACCTGGGCAGTCTGCGGGACAGATTCTGCTGCCTCTTCCTGTGCCCTAAGAATGAAGGTTCTCACGGCCAACATAGGGAGAGTAGCTGAACGACCTATCACCTGTTTAAACCGTGCAGCAAGGAGTAGGTCCTACTGTCAGTCTGTTTACAGTTAGGGAAACTGAGGCATAGGCTGCTGAAGAACCCCACCCAAGGAAACCCAGGTGGTTCCTGGAAGAGCTGGGACTTGGCCACAGGCAGGCTGGTTCCAGAGCCCCCTCCCCCACTACCCCTCTCAGCCTCCTGGAAGCGAGGTGGGCTGGGGTTCATTCTTCTCACTGTGGGGGTGGGGCTCCTTTCTTAGAGGTGTGACTTAGGGCTCCTTCACCATGTAGTTTTTTTTTTTTTTTTAAAGATTTTATTTATTTGACGAGAGAGAGATCACAAGTAGGCAGAGAGGTAGGCAGAGAGAGGGGGGAAGCAGTCTCCCTGATGCTCAGAGAACCCGATGTGGGGCTTGATCCCCAAACCCCAGATCATGACCTGAGCTGAAGGCAGAGGCTTAACCCACTGAACCACCCAGGCACTCCACACAATGTAGTTTTTTAACATGTGCTGGGGACCGGAGGACTGGGCGGGGGCAGGAAGCACAGTGTTGCTGGGCTGTCACAGAGTATCCCACTTCAAGAACCCCCCTCTCCGAGTCTCCCTCCCTCTCCCTCTCCCCCAGGGTTCCGTGACTTTTATTCTCCTGCATTTATAAAACCCTTACCAAGTCTATTTGTGTTCCTGAACACAGAACAGCAATAACCAAACCTTTGGAAGGAACTCCAGTGCCCTCCGACATGTGAATAAGGTTAATAAGTTGCTACATAGCCAGCCCTGCGGGACAGTTAGGTGGCAGTGAAAAGGAATGATCCATGAGCCCCTTGCATAAATCTCCCAAATAACGACCAAGGCCCCTTGTGGCTGTGGCAGCAGGTGCCCACGGCGGGGGCCTGAGCAGGGGGCTGGGACAGGGGCACAGGCTCTGGGCGTGGAGCGTGGGGCTTCAAGTCCCACCTTTGCCTCTGAGCAAGCCCGAGCCTCAGTTTCCCCCTCTGCAGGGCAGGGACGACTATGGACCTGCCTCATATGGTCCTCACGTGGAGCGGATGGGCTCACTCACGGAAAGCGTATGACATGGTGTGTGACTGGGTGAAAGGCAACCCCTGTCTCGCCGATGTTTTGGGGACACAAAGGGCATGAAGGCCTCAGGGAGGGTCTGGGAGCAGGGCTGGGGCCATGGCCAGGCCTCTGCTCTTCCCTCGGCCCTTGGTGGCCTCATCCTGCTTCTCACTCGATGTGCCACAGCTGTTCACTGCTCGTGAGCCCCATCTAGCTGAGAGGGGGCGGTTCCTGGGCCAGGGCGCCCTTTGCACAGAGATGGTGCTGAGATGATGTTGACCTTGTGGGTGGGTGGAGAAGCCTCCAGGAAGAGGGCCCCGGGCCAGGGATCTGGTAGAGTTTTGGACAAGTGGGCAGCTGGGCTGGCCATGGAAAGGGAGAGAGGTGAGATGCAGAAGTGAGGAGAGGAAGAGTTTTCAGGTGAATAAAGGCACAAGAGGGCCCCGTGTGGCTGTAAAGGAGAACATGGAGAGCTTCAGGCCGGGGGCCGAGGTGACAAGGGGGCCCTAAGGTGATGGCTTAGCTGGAAAGCCGGGCCCCGAACTTCACCCGTGTGGTCACACAAGAAGCAACAGGTCTGGCCTGGGGGACAGGACCAAGTTCAAGAGCCCATCCAGAGGCCCAGAGACCAGGATCTCTGTACCCACGCCCCTCCCGCCCCCAGCCTGGGGCGCCACACCTACCCTGGCACTTCCCCCTCCCCTGCTCCCTTGCAGGTGCTGGGTGCAGAACCGCTGGGTGCACAGTATCCTGGTCATGGGCTACGGTGGCCTCACGTCTCTCTTCAACCTGGTGGTGCTGGTCTGGGCGCTGTGGGTGCTGCAGCGGCTGCGGGCCCGGAACGGGGTGCTGAACCCGCGGGCCTGCCGGGACAGCGTCACCGTGCTGGGCCTCACCGTGCTGCTGGGCACTACCTGGGCCTTGGCTTTCTTCTCCTTTGACGTCTTCCTGCTGCCCCAGCTCTTCCTCTTCACCACGTTCAACTCGCTGTATGGTAGGGCCCGCGGGAGGCGTGCAGGAAGCCCCGGGGGTGGTGCTCGGCTGGTCAGATGTTGACTGCTCAAGGCTTCAGGTCAAGGGGGCAAGTCAGGGGCTGAAATTGAGCTTCCCCTTCCCTGCCAAGCTGGTTTGGGGCTCCTTCGGTCCATAGAAAGGGGTATTTCCTCCTAATTTGCACAGAGGCACCCTCTGGCTTGCTGACAATTGGTCGGCCAGCTTCTGTGCTCTGCCCCTTCTGGTTTCCAACAGGGAGGGACTCAGATTTTCTCCTGGGCTTTAGGGAAGCCCAGCTCACCCCCACTGAGGAGGTCCCTGGATTCTAGGTGAGGCCCCGCGTCTCTCCTAGTCTCCCGCTGACCCGCTTTTCCCTGGCAGGTTTCTTCCTCTTCCTGTGGTTCTGCTCCCAGAGGCGCCGCTCCGAGGCAGAGATGGAGACAGAGATGGAGAGGTTCAGCTCCTCCCAGACGATGCTGTAGTCTGCGCCTCCTCGCCCAGAAGACCTCCTCTCTCTGGCCGCCTGCAGCCCGAGGCTCTGGGCTCCCCCAGGGAAGGTGGAAGGCCAGCTGCTGGACACCAGGGGCCCCTGTGGCCTCCAGGGAGGCTTTTCTACCTCCGTGGCTTCCCCAGGCCCAGAGGGCAGTGCGCTGCTCTGCCTCCCCTGGTTTCCTGGGGATGGGAAGGCAGAGCCTCTTTCCTTGACTCCTGAGGAAGGTGGCCCGTGGCCAGGTGGCCCTCTGATAATTGGGTAGGTTTGAATTGCTCCTGGTAGGTGTGACCGTATGGGATCTAAAACCAAGCTTAGGCTACAATTGTGGAGAATCAGCATTGCCCTTGACCTCTGTCAGAGCAAGAGGGAGAGGGCTCCTAAAGCCAGCTCCATTCCTGGGCTGCACACCAGGGGGAGCTGTTGGCCTGTGCACAGAAGCCATTGGCTCACCGAATCCTATCTGGAAATACTGCCGCCTGTCTGGGGAACATGACACACCAGATGGAGGGGTCCGGCTTCTGGGACTGCTCCTGCTGAGTGACCAAAGAAAGGATTCTTGCACTGTTTGCACACCCATTTCTCTTTTCCCAATGCAGCTGTTTGCTCTGGGTCTTGGGGTCTTGGGCATCCATGGCACTAGAGCAGGTGGGCTGGGGGAGACGCTCAGAGCCCCGCTGCAGGCCATCGGACAGGTAATAACGACTGTGGATGGCATGGTGAGGGTCCTGGAGCCAGATCCCTTTTCTCCTGGGGGTGGGGGTGGGGATCCTCTGCTCTCTGTTTATTTCTGGATGCCCATAGCCCTTGGCCAGCTGGTGAGTGCTGTAGGCTCTGGAACCCAACTGCCTGGGTTCAAATGGCCTTACCATTTGCTAGCTGTGTGACTGTGGACAGACCACTTAAGCTCTCTGTGCCTTAGTTTTCCCATCTGTAGAGCAGGGGCAGTTGTGGTGCTGATTTTGAAGATGAAAAAAAGAATCCATATAAAGAGGCTTAGCAAGTAGGAAATGCTCAATAAATCATTATTATTGTTACCATTAGTATTTTTGCTATTATTATTAACAGAGTTGACCGAGAGGGCAAGCTATCTAAACTCTAGGCCTGACAAACCCAGCTTCTCACTGGGCACAACCTGCTTTCCCTCAGCTCTGTGACTTCCTCTTCCAATTTCCCTAGAGTGGACTTTGCTCTGACTCCAGACAGTGTCCCCCCACCTTTATCAGGATGATGTGGGTCCCCATCCAAGCCCCCCTGCCACGATGGAGCCCCGTCCTGAGTGGTACCGGGCCCCTTGGTCCTTGGGGTGGGCTCCCACGCTAAGGAGGGGGCAGACGGATCATGGGAAGTCCCAGGCCCTCTCTGGGCCAGCTCCAGGAAGTGGTGACACAGCTGGGCCTTGCCTGTGACTTGGCCCACCGCACTGGTTCAGGCCCAGCCTCTTACACACTCCCAAGCCCAGGGTCACCTGAGGGAGGCTATGGCCACAGTAACAAGGGGATGGTTCTGGTGGTTCCAGGAGATAGGGCCAGGCTTGCAGCTCTGAGCACCATGAGGGGCCAGGCTCTGGGCAGGGGTCACTTCTCAGAAATGCCCCACTGGGTATAGGCGGGCAGGGGTGGGGGAGACCTGCTGGGCCTCCCTGCCCTCTCCTGACTCCCAGCAGGGTCCTGGCCTGCTCCAGACTGGCCACTGGGCATTGGGTCTAGCTCTCAGGGGGCTTCCAGACCAGTGGGAAGATGGAATGGGCAGGAGGACAAATGGACAGCAGAGGGGTCACGTACTAGAAGTTTCTGTGTTGTTCAGTTGCTGCTGTAGCAGACGGCATAGTGTGTGTATGTGATGAGGTGGGGTCTGAAAGCCGGGCTGCCAGTTAAAATACAGAATGCTAACTTTGGGAGAAAGATACTAAAGCAGTAAAAAGTTATTCGTTGTGTATCTGAAATTCAAATTTAGCTGGGCATTCTATACTTGTCTATCTCCTCCCCCTTTAAAAAAAAAGATTTTACTTATTTATTTTAGAGAGACAGTGAGAGCTTGCACATGTATGAGCAGGGGCAGGGGGGAGAGGGGGTAGAAGCAGACTCCCTGCTGAGAAGGGAGCTTGAGGGGGGCAGTGGAGAGGGGAGGCCTCAACCCCAGGACCCCAGGATCATGACCTGAGCTCAAGGCAGACGCTTAGCTTACTGAGCCACCTGGGCACCCCTTTTCTAACCCTTTCTTTTGTTGTCTGGCAACTCTTTATTTTTTAAACAACCAAACGAGCCAGCAAGATGCCTCGACAATGCTATTGTCAAGGACCATTGGCATGGGAGTCTGGGGTGTGTACCTTTTACCCTTCAGATGAACCCCATGAGTGCTGACTGGGGACCCCCCTCTGTCCACCAAACAAGCCCCCATATTCAGGATGACTCAGCGCCGGGCTCCTCCCCCTGGGCTCCCTTTTCCAGCCATCTCCGAAAGACTGGCGGAACGTGAGCCGACTTCCCAGCAACCACAACAGAGGCTGAAAGGCTGGAAAGATCTCTGAAAAGTAGTAAGGGCAAGTGAATGTCAACTCAGAATGGGGCCCAGCAAAAGTGCCTTTCAAGAACCAAAACAGAAAGAAAAGAAAAAGAAAACCACACTTATTTTTACAATCACTGATAACCAGAAGTGAGGGAGCCACCAAAGATACTTATCAAGGATGTGTTTCGAGAAGGAAAAGAATTCCAGAAAGTCAGCCTGAGAGGCAGGAAGGGATGGGGAACCTAGAGAATGGTAAATGTAGGTAACACCTACATTTGAAAATCATCTGTATAAAAGAATAATGACTTATTTCTGATGTTGAGGAAAAACAGGTCTGAAATGTTGGACAGCAATAGTATATGCGTGTGGGAGAGCAAGACTTACGTGTTCTAAACATTCCTCTCTTGCACTTGGGGAGTGGTTACATATATTGTTGAACATTAGACATTGTTAATTAAATGTGAGTGGTCAAAGTGAAAAGACAACAACTAAAAAAAAACCCCTGGAATATATACATTTCATTTCAATAGAGAGGAAAAGGTAGGACAGGAAAACACATAAAAAGCTTTTTAAAAGGTTGAGGAAGGAGGGTTGCCTGGGTGGCTCAGTGGGTTAAGCCTCTGCCTCCAGCTCAGGTCATGATCTCAGGGTCCTGGGATGGAGCCTCGCATCAGGCTCTCTGCTCAGCGGGGAGCCTGCTTCCTCCTCTCTCTCTGCCTGCCTCTCTGCCTACTTGTGATCGATCTCTCTCTCTCTCTCTCTGTCAAATAAATAAAATCTTAAAAAAAAAAAGGTTAAGGAAGGAGAAAAAAGAAATAGAATAGGACTGGGGTGCTTGGCTGGCTCAGTTGATAGAGTACGTGACTCTTGATTTCAGGGTTGTGAGTTCAAGCCCGGCATTGGGGGTGGAGCCTACTTAAAAAACAAACAAAGAGGGGTTCCTTGATTGCACAGTCGCTTAAGGGTCTGACTCTCAGTTTCGGCTCAGGTCATGATCTCAGGGGTTGGGAGATCGAGCCCCACGTTGGACTCTAAGCTCAGCAGGGAGACTTCTTGAAGATTTTCTCCCTCTGCCCCTCCCTGCACTTGTTCTCTCTCTCTCAAATAAATAAATAAATAAATAAAAATTTAAACAAACAAATAGCAGTGATAACAGCAAAGGATAAACAGCTCAGGAGAAAAATGGGCAAAAACCATTCATGAACCAGAATTTCATGAATGATAAAACCACTATGGTCACAAAACATGGCAAGATACTTACACTCTTTGGGGAGCAGGGACCTGGAAACGAAGACCACAGTGAGATGTTCCTTTCTCCCCCATATGACTGGCAAGTGTCTGACGTCGGATGCTGTTAAATGTTGTCGAGGAGATAAGCCAACATGAGTTCTCTGAACTGCTGGCAGGAGTGCGAATTGGCTCCGGCGGCGTGGAGAGACAGTCTGTCCTTTATTTCTCTGTGAAGATAGAGTTTGGAACACCTGTGTTCTAGTCATCCTGCCCCCAGGATTCTAAGAGGAAGCCTTCGCACAGGTGCACCTAGAGGCCCGTGCGACCTGATCCCTCCCACCAGCCCCCAAAGTAACACCTAGAACCATCCCCATTTTACAGGTGAGACTTCACTTTCTCGGGATGGTTCTAGGTGTTACTTCCGGGCCTGACGGGAGGGATCGGGGAGAGAAGGCTGTCCCGGCCTACCGCCTGCATGATTAACAATGCTCGTGGGCTGTTATTTTGTCACGTGTCCACGGACATCCTCGGCAGCTCTCTCCAGGCATCTCTAACAGGACTTGGCCAGCGGAAGGCCCTCCAGAGTGTGAGTGAATGCCTGGTCTGGCACCAAGCGCACCGCAGGCTCTGCGGACCGTGTCTAAGAACATTTTGATGGGAGCCTCAGCCTAGGGGCCAGGAGGTCAAGGTCCAGGGTGAGAGTAAAAGTGGGCTCCCCAGGGACTGGTCCCTGCCAGTGTGGCCAAGACCTGCTCCTGGGGTGGTCATTCTTATGGTGACCACCAGGGGTCAGGGTTGGCCCGGTCTGACTTTCTGCCTAGTTGCAGCACCCCAGGGTGGCCTGCAGAGGGCAGCAGGGACCCCCCCCACCTTCCTGCGAGCAGCAAGGTGGGGGTGTTGCCAAAAAGAATGCATTTGAAGCCCTGACTTCCTTGGCTTTCTATCTCTGTTAAAGAAGAGAATTGGTAAGTCTGTCTATCCATCTGTGGGTCTGTCTACCGTTCTTTCACCCACCCATCCTTTGTCCCTTTGTCCACTCATCTGTTCATTCATCCATTTTTCCTTTATCTTCCATTTGTTCATCTACCCGTTTATCTGCCCCTTCCTCCAGCCACCCACCTATCCTTCGTCCGTTTATCTGGCTGTCCACCTGTCCATCCTAGTGTCTGCCCATCTGTCTGTCCTGCTTTTATTCATCCATTTGCCCATCCATCCATCCATCTAACCAACATCTGTCCATCTACCCTCTGTCTATCCCATGTGCACTGAGAGCCCTTGTTGAGCCAGGCCTTGCTCAGTCCTGGGGTACCCCATAAAGAGAGGAGGTGCGGTTCCTGCTCCCACCCCAAGCTCACTGTTTGGTGGGTCAGAAGTTACACTAGGCAGTGATAAAATAGCAAGATGTGTTGGAGAGTCTTGGGGGGAGCAAGCAAAAATCTCACATTTCATTATTAATTTTTTCATCAAGTCAGACTCTAAGGCTCCATCCCCTGCATGGGAAGGACACTCCTTTGTCATTTGTGCAGGAAGTCCTTGAATTAAACAAAAATATTGGAGGCTTATATTGTTCCCGAAGGAAAATAGGGGAAGACATCTGGTTCACCTTCAGCCCCTCATGGCGCTCTCTCCCTGCCTCTCACCCAGCTTCCTGGCTCTGGGGAAGCTTTGCTGACCTGAGCCTGAGAAGCTGCCTCTCAGAGGCACCCCAGACCTTCCATGCAGCTGTTGCCAGCGGTGGGAGCCTCTGGGTTCAGGTAAGTCTTAGCTTCGTTCCCTCATACCAGGGGTCTGAGCTGCAGGAACACCGGCCTCCCCAGAGCCCAGAGTCCAGAGCCTGGAACCGGTGGGCTTGGCTGCTTCCTTAGGCCAGGGTTGCTGGGGGCAGGGTGAGGGGTTTAACCCAGACAGGGAGGCTTTTTGTGAAAGGGGATTTCTAGCTGGGACCTCAGTGTGAGACAGGGGAAGGGGAAGAAGTGTTTCGAGCAAAGGCTTAAGGTTGAGGGGTGAAAAGGAAAGAGAGAGAGAGAGAGAGGCAGGTAGGTTTGGCAGGTAAGGTGGTGGTGGGAGGGGCAGGAGGGAAACCAGAGGGAGGAGAGAGGTTGGTCATGGAGCTTGGGCAGTAGGGAGATATTGAAGGTCTTTGACCAGGAGAGTTCCTGATCCAGATGATGTTTCAAAAGGGTCACTTCAAAAGGGTGGAGACAGGTTGGAAGGACATTCGGGGAGGAGTGGCTGTCTCTGGTTCGTCCTTGGGTGGACCCGAGGTGATGTTGGGCCTCCCCACCCCTAGTCGTGCTAATGTAGGAACGGAGTGAGGGGCGAGGCTCGGAGAGGGGTAGGGGGGTGGACCCCCGGGCGGAAAGCCTGATGGATTGGGTTTGGGAGTTGGGGTTGGGAGTCATCAAAGCTGCTCTCTCAGGGTCCTGGATCCTTGGAGCAGCCAGTCCGTAACTGGGGCGGGGAGCCCAGAAAGGGAGAACAGGTGGTGTGTGGGGGCCGTCTTACTGATCTAGTTATTTGTATTCAAACATTGAAACAATATTGTGAACATAGAGAATACACAGGATATACACACAATTTAACAAAAATTATAAAGCAGGGGTGCCTGGGTAGCTCAGTGGGTTAAGCCTCTGCCTTCAGCTCAGGTCATGATCTCAGGGTCCTGGGATCGAGCCCCACATTGGGCTCTCTGCTCGGCGGGGAGCCTGCTTCTCCCCCCCAACCCCGCCTGCCTCTCTGCCTACTTGTGATCTCTCTCTGTCAAATAAATAAATAAAGTCTTTAAGAAAACCCCCCCAAAGCCCGATAAAGTATCTCCCCATGTAACCACCCCCCCCAGAACCTCCTGGCACGGTCCCCTCTCTCTGTGACGCCCCTCCCTGCACCAGAGAGAGAAACATCCTGACATTCAGAAGAATCACTTCCTCACATTGATTGTTACTTTCACCACCAGGATCTGCATCTCTAAACAACGGGGCCTGGGTTTCACCTGTTTGGCAAGTCTATGGAAATGAAATCCTACATTCCTTCCATTCAGACATTGTATTTGCAGGCTCTGTGCCGTAGGTAGAGGTTGTGCACATTCGTGGCATGGCTGCATGCTATTCCAGTAGGGGGAGCAATGCTATTCCAGTAGGGTGAACATTACAAGCCGGGAGCCCAGCCTCCTGCTGGGGGATGTCTGGGATGTTTGCAGGTCGGCTGTTGCAAGCAATGCGCGGACATTCTTCCCTGCAGCTGGTGTGCACAGATATACACATTTTCCTCTTCGTATATGTATTGGATTTCTTTCTTTCTTCTTCTTCTTTTTTAAAAGTGTTTCTTAAGATCTGTTGCCTGTTTTCTACTGGGTTGTTTGTATTTGTAGCAGACGCCTATGGTGCCAGTATTGCTCTGATTTTGATCGCTCTGTGGTGAACATGGCTGCCACTGTCCGAGGGCCAGCCTTCCCAGATTCTGCCTTCTCCGGGATTGTGGAAAAGATTGGAATGGTGGGATGATTGTTGATGGGGAGGTACCCCATCCAGTTTCCTGACCTTCACAGACACAGCTCTGGCGCTCCCCAGAGGTCATGGAGCTCCCATTGCCTTCAGCAATGACCTGATGATGTCCTCATATTGGAGTGTCTGTCCACCCTGTCTCACTCACCCCAACCCTCCCTCCTGCCTCTGGAATCATCTTCTGGATACTCTGTTACACCCAACCCTTGTCTCTGTCTTCTCTTTTTCTTATTGATGTGTAGGAGATATTTATATATTCTGGATACTACTCTGTTGTTAGTTACATTATTGCAAATATATTCTCCCAGTCTCTGATGTGTCTTTTCACTTTTTTCCCCCTGTAGTCTTTTGATTAACTGAAATTCATCAGAGATTTATGGATTATAGTGGATTGAACTTTTACTCTATAGTTCGTGCTCTTTGTGTTTAAGAGCCGCCTCCCAGCTTCCAAGTCAGGAAGACATCCTTCTATATTATTGTCCAGCAGGTTTATGACTTGGCACTACCAGGTCTGTAATTCACCTGCAGTTGATTTTCATGACCCGTTACGTGTTAGGATCAAATTTCGTGTTTTCCCCTGTATGGATAACCAACTGTCCTAGCTCTGTTTACTGAAAAGTCAACTCTTTCCACGATACTCTGAAATGTAACGTCTGTCATAAGCCAGGCAGCCACATATGTGCGGGACTGTGAGGGTGTGCTCTAGTCTGTTTCTTCTTGTCCCATTATGTTTTAGAATTTTATCTAAAATTTGCACATTTCTGGTTGGATTTATTTCTAGATACTTGATTTATTTTGAACTACTGTAAATGGAGGTTGTATTAGCTACCTATTGACATGTAACAAATCACCCCAAAATGCAGTGGCTAAAACAAGAAACATTTATTCACTTCAGTTTCTGTGGGTCAGGCACCTAGTTGGATGGCTCTGGCTTAAGGTCTTTATGACATTGTGGTTAAGTTGACGGTTAGGTTGGTCCGGTCTGAAGGCTTGACTTGTGCAGGAGACCCACAGGGTTGCCTCTCCCCAGGACGGGTGATCTGAGAACATCCAAAATAGAATCTATAGTCTTTTAATAAAGACTATATCAGCAGTGACATCTCGTGACTTCTGCCATATTCTATTCATTAGAAGTGAGTTACCAAATACAGCCCATAGAAATGGAGGGGACAGCATAAGGGCTTGACTTCCAGGAAGTGAGGCTCATTTAGGGCCATCCGACAGTGAGTAACTCTTATTACAGTGATCTTCAACAATTTTGATTTTCTGGGTACCTGGCTGGCCCAGTTGATGGAGTGTGCATGATCTCAGGGTCATAAGTTTGAGCCCCACGTTGGGTGCAAAGATTAACTTAAAAATTAAATCTTAAAAATAAAATAAAATTAAAAATTTTCTTTCTTTCTTTCTTTCTTTTTTTTTTTTTTTAGATTTTATGTATTTATTTTTAGAGAGAGAGAAAGAGGAGAGCAAGCAGAAGGAGGGGCAGAGGGAGAGAGAGAATCTTAAGTAGGCTCCACACTCAGCCTGGAGCCCTAAGCGGGGCTTGATCAATCATGACCCTGAGATCATGACCTAAGCCAAAATCAAGACTTGGACGCATAAGAGCCACCCAGGAGGCCCCTAAATTTTGATCTTTCTTTCTTTCAAAAGATTTTATTTATTTATTTGACAGAGAGAGAGATACATTGAGAGAGGGAACACAAGCAGGAGGTGTGAAGAGGGAGAAGTAGACTTCTGTTGAGCAGGGAACCTGATGTGGGGCTTCATCCCAGGACCCTGGGATCATGACCTGAGACCAAGGTAGACGCTTAATGACTAAGCCACCCAGGTGCCCCCACATTTTGATTTTCTAATTGTGGCTGCTATATGGTGTTGCCTAATGATGTTTCATACTATTTTCTGTATCCAGAAATCTTACTAAACATTCTTATCAATTCTAATAGCTTATCTGTAGATTTTTAAATAAATCATTTTATAAATGAAGTCTATATTTTCTTTCTAATCTTTGTATGTTTAATTTTATTTTAATTGTAGAGGTTAGTTCTTAAAGAACAATATCAGAGAGCTATAGTGACAGTGGTCTTCATTATTTAGCTACCAAAGGGATATTTTTACAGTTTCCCCTTAAAGTGTAACATTTGCTGTTAAAGCTTTATCAGATTTAGTGAGTTCATTTCTATTTTTCATTTGCTAAAGTGTTTTTTATTAAATCATTAATGAGTATTGAATGTTGTCAAGCATCTCTTTTGCACATATTGCTATGATCATTAGTATTTTTGCCTTTGGTCTATTAATGTGAAATGTTTTTTTTTCTAATGGTGAATCTACCTTGCATTGGTTAAATCCAACTTGATCATTATATTACCCTTTTATATGTTACTGGATTTAGGTTTTTTCTTTTTTTTTGAGAGAGAGAGTACTTGCGTGCAAGCGGGATGTTGGGGAGGGGCAGAGGGCGAGGCAGAGAGAGAGAATCTTCAGCAGGCTCCACGCTTAACCCTGGGCTGGAGGTTTGATCTCACGACCCTGAGATTATGACCTGAGCGGAAATCAAGAGTCTGATGCTTAACTGGCTGGGCTACCCAGGTGCTCCTATATCTAGTTTGTTAATATTTTATTTAGGATTTTTGCATCTACATTCTTGAGAGAGAATAGCCTATAATTTTCTTTCTCAGGCTGCCTGGTGAGGTTTTGGTGTTAAGACGATGCTAGCCTCAGGGTGCTTGGGTGACTCAGTCATTAAGCATCTGCCTTCCGCTCAGGCCATGACCATGACCGCAGGGTCCAGGGATCGAGCCCCTCATTGGGGCATCTCTGCTCAGTGGGGAGCCTGCTTCTCCCTCTCCAACTCTCCCTGCTTATGTTCCCTCTCTCACTGTGTCTCTGTCAAATAAATGGGTAGAATCTTTAGGAAAAAAAAAAAAAGATGATGCTAGCCTCATAAAAAGAGTTTAAGCCAACGTGAAATAATTTTTTCTTTCTGGAATGTTGCCAGTGAAGCTTTCTGGTCATGAGTTTGCCCTGTGGGAGAAATTTTTTTTTAACCATAGATACAAGTTATACAACGTATAGGATCGTTCAAGATTTCTGTATATATTTCAGTCTGTTTAGGTAAGCAACGTTTTTCTAGGACTTTTATATATTGATGTCCTCCTTAATTACACTGGGTTCAGGGATACATTACCTGAATGATGTAAAATCTTGGAAATTCATTGAGATTTGCTTTATGGCCTAGAATATGAGCCATGATTGTACACGTTCTCGATGTGCTTGAAATGGGTATTTTTGTAATTGCTGTGTGCAGTGTTCTATTTCTGCTCATTAAACCTGCTGTATTAACAGAGTTATTTAAATCTGCAGAATCTTCATCTCTTTTCCCTATCAAATTGAAAAATGGGCCTGCTCATTCCCATATGACCGATGGATGGGCCCTGGGTGTTTAGCAGATAGATGCTATGAAATCCCTCTTCCTCTACCTGTCCTCAGAGAGGTGGGGAAGTGAAGCCTGACTCCCCAGCTCCTGGGGCATCAATCAGTCACCTCTCCCATGTCCACCTGTCCCGCAGACAGCTGCCCGGAGGACCTCCTGCCTCCTTTTCCGTGCAGAGTTCATGAAATGGGGGCAATAGGGTAGGAGGGTTAGGAACTCGGACTCTGAAGCCCGGGTGGTCAGTGGAGATTCTGGGCCCCATGTAGGAGCTATGCAACCTCAGGCAAGTCACCCAACCTTTCTATGCCTTTGTTTCAAGATCTGCAGTATGGGGATGACCGTGATGGTAACTAGCTCATGGAGGTCACAGGAGAGTAGACAAGTGACTCGAGGACCCGCAGGGGCTGGGCATGTGCAGTGGGATGATGGTTGAAGCTGCCTTCTTGGAATCCACGGGGTTGAGAACTCACAGCCTCAAACCCAACTGCTGTCACACCCGCAGCCTTTGAGAAGGTGTTACCCAAGGTCTGACTTGTAAACAGCTTCCCACGAGGGAGGGAGGGGCACTGGCTGACACCCCGGGTGAGAAGGTGCTGCAGCCCGCTGGCTGGATAGGCAGGCCTCCCTCTCTGGGTCTCCCACACCTGCTCCGTCTAGACGCCCCCTGAGATGAGGCAGGACACCTGAGTTCCAGCCTTGGGCTCCGTGCCTCCCATCGGTCCCTGCCCACCTCCGGGCCTCAGGCCACCATGAAAGAAATGGGAGGGGGGACCTTGTGGATAAAGGCTGCCCATCAGGCACACGGGGCTGTCCCTCCTAGCACGTGGCCCCGATTTCTACCTGCCCCCACTGCAGGGGAAGGCAGTGCAGACCCCGAGCACCGGGACCACCACCCAATCACCCTACTATCTGACCTCTCCTAGCGCCGGAGTGCCTCACCAGTGCGCAGAGAGCAGCTCCCACGGGGCAGGGCTGGAGGGATCACCAGGGCTGGCACTGCAACCGTCTTCCGTAATGCAGACGGTAATTCCCAGCCCACCCACACCCCCCACCTCTCCTGCCAGGCTGCAGGGGCTAGAGTCAGCTCTCAGGCCTTTGCAGGCCCCTGGGCCTCCACCGCAGAGGGAGCCAGAACTCAGAACCTGTCCGAGGTTCCAGAACAGATGCTGGAGTTTCCCTCCTGGAACTGGGTGGCGGTGGGGGGAGGTTAGGGGGTGGGAGGGAGTGGGGGATGGGGGGAGGGGAGGGGGGCACACCCATATCCTGCTGGGGCTCCAGGCCAGCCCTCAAATTAGTTATCATTTAGTTAGGCCACCAGTCTGCAGGCAGCTAATTGGTCCCATTAGCAAAACAGGAAGACCTTAATGAGCAATTAATTAATAAAACTGATGACTTCCAGAGCCACTTCTTTCAACAGGGACTGATTTTATTAACCACTTAGTCACTTGGACAAAGGCTGATATCTGTGGATTTGCATCCTCCAAGATCCTGGGAGGAAATAGAAGGTAACTGGCTATCATTTATAGAGTCAGTGCTGTGCGGAGGAGTGTGGGCTGCGAACCCCAGGTCATCCTGCCCTCCCAGTGAGGGACTATTACTATAGTCATCTTGCCCATGAGGAAATTGAGGCTCAGCAAGGCTCTTCTCTTCCCCGAGATCACAGCACTTAGTACCAATGGATCTCGGTGGGTCTGACTACCAAGGTACTTTCCCCTTGAAGCATTTTCCTCAAATACCAATTTCCTTTCATGCATGGAAGGCTCCAGAACCTGTGAGCTAAGGGGTTGTTGTCTGACTCCCTCACAGCCTAGCAGAAAAGACTCATTTGGATTCAGGTCTGTTCTTGAAGCAATTCCATTGCTTTAGAGATGAAGGGAGCTCTCAGACCCTCAGGCACACTGGAGCTGGCATTTCCCCTCCAGCTTCACTCCTGCCTTCAAGCCGCCAACCTAGTCTTCAAGTTCCGGATTTTTCTTCTGCTGCTCACTACCTCTTTCTTGTCTGTGGTTCTCCCCATGAGGCAACGTTAATGTAGTTTTAGAAGACAAAAGGAGATTAATTTTTAATTTTTAATGTAGTTTCATGCCTGGCCTTTATTTTATTTTTTAAAGGTTTTCTTTTCTTTTTAAAGATTTTATTTATTTGACAGAGAGATCACAAGTAGGCAGAGAGGCAGGCAGAGAGAAGAGGGGGAAGCAGACTCCCCGCTGAGCAGAGAGCCCGATGCGGGTGGGGCTCGATCCCAGGACCCTGAAATCATGACCTGAGCTGAAGGCAGAGGCTTAACCCACTGAGCCATCCAGGTGCCCCAAGGTTTTATTTTCAAACCTCTGTGCCCAACATGGGGCTCTAACTTACGACTCCGAGATCAAGAGTTGCCTGTTTTACTGACTGAGCTAGCCAGGCATCCCTAGCTTCGTGCATAGACCAATTATGGCATGTGACTCTGGTCATTTAACACAGGCATATTGTGTCTTCTTTTTAAAATCTACCATTCTGAATTACATTAAAAAATCTATAGATCTAGGGGTGCCTGGGTGGCTCAGTGGGTTAAAGCCTCTGCTTTCAGCTCAGGTCATGATCCCAGGGTCCTGGGATCGAGCCCCGCATCGGGCTCTCTGCTCAGCGGGGAGTCTGCTTCCCCCTCTTCTCTCTGCCTGCCTCTCTGCCTACTTGTGATCTTTGTCTGTTGAATAAATAAATAAAATCTTTTTTAAAAATCTATAGATCTGAAAGAAAGTATTAGGTAAATATTTGGCAGATTTGAGTTCTAGATTTGGAAAACAAAACAAAACAAAACAAAACAGTGAAACAGTGAGAACAAACTTGCTTGCCTGAAGTTGGGAGACCGGATCTGGGTTACCCACTCTCTTCTTAACCAGACAGGTCCAGGGAGGGGTTTGTCAGCCCCAAGAGAGAAGTCCTTTCCCAAGAGGGGAAGCTGGTCTTCCTCCTGAGCTGACGGGCTCATGCTGCAGTGGGCTGTTGATTTCTCTGCAAATGTTATCAATGTGCTACATACACGCAGTTTAAAAAGAATCATGGTTCCCTGGGGTGAGAAGGGAGGGCAGGTTGACTGCAAAGGGGGCACGGAGGAACTTCTGGAAAGATGAAGTTGCCTTGTATCTTGACTGGGGATGTTTGTTACATGAGTGTCCACATTTGTCATCCATCTGTACACTTTGAAATGTGCGAATTATAATAAAGCTGTTTTGAAAGCAAAATCAAAACCAAAGCCACAAATATTCATATATGTCAGGAACCACTCATATTTGTTGCCACGTCTGAGTTCTGAGACCTGTACTTTGCTGCACTATTGTATATGCTAGTTTCCACTTAGCTATCATTTTCAGCTGTTCCCAAAGCTGACATTTTTCGAGTTCTGCCTTGTGCCAGTCACAGCAAGGGTACTTAAAATGTCAGAGAGTTACATTTGGCAAAGGGATCTCACAAGTCAGCCAGGAACTGATAGATTAATTAGTAAATGGTGTTGGGACTACTGGCCTTCCATTTAGAAGGAAATAAAATTAGATCCCTACCTCATATCATATACACATACATGCACAGTCCTCATAAAGATGGACGGATTAAGTGCTAAACAAAAACTGTAAGAGGGTGAATGGAATAGAGGAGATTTTATTTTTTATAAATTCTAACCAGAAAAGCCCAAGACATGAAAGCCAGAGATCATAAAAGAGTGTTATATTTGACTGTATAATAATGGTATGCTTTCTATGACCAAAGACATCAAGAATTTAGCTAAAAGACAAGCAGTAGACCTCCAGAAAATATTGATTCCTATGTATTAAAGAATTAGAATTTTAATATGCAAAGTGGTTCTATAAGTCAGTAAGAAAGTGACAAAAAACCCAATTAAAAATGTTCATATAGGGGTGCCTGGGTGGCTCAGTGGGTTAAAGCCTCTGCCTTTGGCTCGGGTCATGATACCAGGGTCCTGGGAACGAGTCCCGCATCAGGCTCTCTGCTCAGTGGGGAGCCTGCTTCCTCCCCTCTCTCTCTCTCTGCCTGCCTCTCTGCCTACTTATGATCTCTGTCTGTCAAATAAATAAATAAAATCTTTAAAAAAATGTTCATATAAAGGATATAAACATTTGTTTCACACAAGAAGAGATAGGAATGGATAATGGAGTTATGAAAAAATTTCCTTTATAATTACAGATAGGAATGTTAAAACAATAATATCACCCCTCTCTAGATTAGCAAAAGTTAAAAAAGAACATTGATACAGGTAGGGGAAAACAGACACTTTCTTCCAGTGTTGTTGGGAACCTAAATTGGTGCTACTTTTTTTTTTTTTAAGGTTTTTTAAAAAAAGAGTTTTATTTATTTGAGAGAGAGAGAGAGAATGAGAGTGAAGAAGTGAGCATGAGAGGTAGGGCTGGAGGGAGAGGGACCCTGGGATCATGACCTGAGCTGAAGGCAGACGCTTAACCAACTGAGCCATCCAGGTGCCCCTTAAGGTTCTACTTTAAAGCGTAAGCACTACGGTTCAGCAGGATCTGTAAAAGTTTAAGCTGCATGAACTATGCAATGCAACCTAGAAATCTCTCTCTTGGAAATCTATCTATCAACAATAGCCACCTGCGTGGCCCAAAATATGTGTTAATTCATGCAAAGTATATTTTACTAAAAACTGGCAACTGCCTACATTTCCTTCAGAAGGGGGTTACGGAAAGGGAATGTTCTATTCTGTGCGACAGGATTCTTGCAGCAATTCGAAAGAATGAAATAGAACTCTACGTCCTGATCTGGAAGAACCATATCCATTATATCTTGGCAAGAGAAAAGAAAGCAAGTGGCCCACACGGTGTAGAGCATAATAATCGTGTTTTTTTTTTTTTTTTTAAAGATTTTTATTTATTTGACAGACGGAGATCACAAGTAGGCAGAGAGGCAAGCAGAGAGAGAGATTGGAAGAAGCAGGTTCCCCGCTGAGCAAAGAGCCCGATGCGGGGCTCGATCCCAGAATCCTGGAATCATGACCTGAGCCGAAGGCAGAGGCTTTAACCCACTGAGCCACCCAGGCACCCCAATAATCGCGTTTTTGTGAAACTGGCATATAGGAGTTGCAGGTATATGAAGTGATAATGGCTCAGAAAATGGAGTGCTGACTGTACATGCCAGTAGCATGAGATTACTGTTATTACTATCCTGTAGAAGAGGCACAGAGGGGTTAAGTCACTCGTCCAAGGCGGCACAGCTAGTCCGTGGCAGAGTAGGGATTTGAACTCCAGCAGCCTGACTCTGCAACTGGGACACTTGATTTTATTTTGGCCTTAAAAACCCAAAATACTTCTGTTAACAATGCTGACCTCTCCGAGCAACACTGGACAGGCTGAGTCACTTCTAATAAATACTTATAATGAATAAACATTAAAAAACATGAACTGGTTTAAAAAAAAAAAAAGCCTTTATCAAAAGGCCCAGTTTCCTGTCAACGCCCTCCTCAGAGGCAACCACTCTAACAGTTTTAGTTCATGTGGTGGTGGCCTCAGGGCAATAAATAACATGCTTATACAGCCCTTGCTTGATTTATTAACCGTGGATATTATCTACTGACTTCTGCAAGCATTGGAAAAAAGTAAAATTAGCTTACTTTTTTTTTCTTTCTCTTCCTGTTATGAGGCTGTGCTCTGAGTCTGGGTTGGACCCCGAGGTGGGCACCTCATCCCACTGTGGCTAAATCCAGGCCTGTTGAGGCTCAGGATCGAAAAAGGACTTACTCGCCCATGGCCACTTCAAGTTGGCGAGGGAGGGCTATCGGACTCCCCGTCTGTGCGCATCTCCAGGGCCTGGCTCTCTCTGTGACGCCCTGTGGCCCACCCCACGGGTGACTGTGGCACAGGCCTGGTCTTTTCACCTGGCGGAGGCTCAGCATGGCCAGAATGGGGTGGCCCTGGCCGAGTGCCCGTAGGAGGCCTCCCCGAGGGGTCCCGCCACTCAGAAGTGGGAGCAGGTGTGTTTACGGAGCAACAGGTGCGGCCTGTTGGTGTTGGGTGAGCCGAGGGTTTCATTCTCTAACACTTGAGAGGCCTAGACTTTGACCCACTGGGGCCTCTGCTTTCTAGATCACTGCCCCCCCCCAAACCAGTGACTGAGGCCCTTGGAGGGTGGGGCTCTTCATACCCGAGTCCCTCAGAAAGCGACACCACCCTCCTGTTCTTGACACTGAAGGCACCTGGCTGGAGAGGCTTGAAAAAAATGACCAATACTGGGCGCCATCCCAAGCCAATGAAATTGGAAGCTATGGCAGGTGGCCTTAGGTTTGGAATGGAGAGGAGCCCAGAGAGGGCAGTGATTTGCTGGAGGTAGTACAGTAACCACAGGCTGAGTACATAGGAGTCCAGGTAAAGACCTCTTCAGCCTGGAGAGGAGCAGGCTGAGTGGGGCCAGTGAGGAAATTTAGGGCTGGGGCAGCTTCCTGGCTATGGGGACAGAGAGGGAGGGGGCCCCCAGCTGAAGGGAGGGCAGCTGAGAGAGGCAGAGTCTGTGTGCTGTGGCCATCGCCTTCCTAGCAGGGCGGGTATGACAAAGACGGGAGGGGGAGGCAGGCAAGCCTTGAAGGGGGTCATGTGGACCAGAGCTTCGAGCCTGGGTGGGGGTAGGGGGTGGGGGGCAGGGGCGGGGCCCCTTCCAGGGATGCAGGCACAGGTGGGCTCCTGCAGGGCAGGGGTGAAGAGTCAGGGGCATGGCTGTAGGGGGAGGACATGGCACCCCCAGACCCTGCCTTCTGATTCCCAGCAGATGGGGGCGTCACGTGAGCAAACCCAGCAGTCAGGGAAGCAGGAGCCCAGGGACCAGGCAGATGGCAAGTGGGGAGTGGGGCCAGGCTGCCACAAAGGGGCCTCTCAGACCCTGGGGAGGGGCTGGCTGGGCCTCAAGGTCCCTGGGCTTACCCTCTACCGGTCAGGTCCTCATGCCTCACCGGGAGATCCTTGAGGTCCTCGGGGAGTTGTGCAGATTCTGGCATCAGGCCTGGGCTGCTGGGGAGAGGGACCAAGGGCGTGGGAGGAGCTCCGAACACACAATTTTGACTCCTACCCGGGGCCAGTCTACCCTGGAACAGGTGGGCCAAGGCATCCACCTGGGCCCCTGAGGTCCCAAACTCTCCCTGGTTCCGGGGGGCTTGGCCTGAGCTAGAACATCATGGAGCTCCTTGCTGGATACCTTGCTGGGTGCTGGGCTCTGCGCTTTGCACACGCCTTTGTTCCTGCCAGGCTGGTGCTCCGACTGTCCCCTTGAGAGACGAGGACACTGAGGCTCCTACGATGGAGGTAGGAGCTCAGATAAGTGGAAAAGCCCATTTGGGAGGGTGTGGCTGCCTCTTCTGTGTCATAGGACAGACTCCCTCCACCGATCCCCCAGGGCCATGACCGCTGCAAATTGGAAGAGAATCTACGCTGGCTGGGGAAGAGGACCTGTGTCGTGCCCGTGCTGGGCTGCCCCGCCGGCATGGACACCCTCTCTGACTCGGGAGCTGTGCTCGCGTGCCTCCTGTTCCCTCCAGTGAGCTGCCTTCTCAGGCTTCAGGGCTCACGTGGGTTGGATAACTTCAATGAGGCACCAGTGCCTTCCGTCAGCTGTTCTCAACACACCTCCAGGAGAGGCAATGCTCTGGGGCCCGCCACAGCGTCTGGGGAGCAGTCCTCCATCGTGCCTTCCGCCACAGCCCAACATTTGGTTTTGGGCTCTATTTATATACATTCGTATACACAAATACCAAGGGTTTTAGTTTTGTTTCGCTTTTATTGTGCAAACTACGTTAGAGCAGCAGTAATGGAATAAAAACTCTGAAATGGAAAGAATCACCCCCAATCCCAGCAGTGGGCTTTGCTTCCCTAGCACCATTGCTTACGTGCCTGCTACGTGTCAGATGCTTTGCTTTCCGCGGTGCTCTAACCGAAGCTGCATGACCACCCCAGTAGGTGGGAACAGGCTACAGATGGGGAAACTGAGGCACGGAGCTGTTAGGTCATCTCCCCAAGGTCATACTGCTAGTGTGGGACAGAGGGAAGATTTGAGCCGGCTCCGGGGTCCTGCACTTACCCAACCCCTCAAAGTGGCTTCTCCTTTCCCCACATCCTTGCTGCCTTTAGGCTTGACGTAGAAACACATCAGCAACAGCCTCGTCCTCTCTATACAGAGCATTTTTGAGGTGACCCGAGACTGGCCCTGTCTCAGGGCAAACTCCCAAGACAGGGCATGACATCACCTTGGCTTTCTGATTATTTTCACCGAGTTTAGCATTAAAAACACTTCTATTTTGATGGTGGCCATGGGACCATGAGGTGAGAGCGACCAACTGTCCTGGGTTTCCTGGGAGGCAGAACTCTTAGTGCTAAAGCAACAGCGATCTATTTGGTGCCCCAGGCAGATGGAGACAGTTGGTCACCCTACGGGGACAGCGCTGGCTGTGCATTCCGAGCCGTTTCCTGGTACGAGGCACTTGCACTGTTTCCTCTCTGGGCTGGTCGGGTGGGACAGCCCTGTGACCCCAGCTTGTCATCTGCTTTCTTTCCTCAGGAGCCCCTCTCCTGTGGAAGGAGACCAGGCTTTGGGGATGGAGACTACAGGAGCTAACCCAACTCTCCTGACCTGTCCCTCCTCTGAGCTTGCAGGGACGTCAGCCAGGAATTCAGGGCAGGGCCGAGGGCTGTGGCCAGGACCTCTGATGTGCTGGAGCCTGCTTGTGTTGGCTCACAGGAGTTGATCGTTAAACACAGCCTCTACTAAGAATGAGATCACACGATACTATTGTAATCGCTTTGGGCAGTGGCGGGTAGGGTCTACGATCGGTGCAGACACTGAGTAAGATGCAGATCTGTTGAATCAACATGTTGTATCCCTGAAACCCATGTAACATCGTATGTTATTGACACACAGGGCGAATGCCACCTGAAGATGAAGACTTTGGAAATCAAGGAGATGCTTCTAGAAGCCAAAAAAATGCCAGACTGCCAACACTAGAACGAGGGGAGAGCGTGCAACAGATTTCCCCTCACGGCCCCCAGAGGGAAGCAATCCTACAGAGACCTCACTCTTGGATTTCCACCCTCCAGAATCCTGGGACAATACAGTTCCGTTGTTGACGCCACCCGGTCTGTAGTCCCGTGTTCTGATGGCCCCGGTGCACGGACCATCTGTGCTCCCACAGTTACCAATGCCTCTGGCATTCACATGGCAGAAACACCGCAGCACGGTGAGCCATCGCACTACCTGCCCCAAGTCTGTGGTCGATGCTTGCGTCCCGAAGCTGACCACGTAGTGTGTTACACCATGGAGACTGGCAGATGCTTCCCATTAGGCCTAGAGCTACTGTTTTGTTGGTTGTCCAGAGAGATGTCAGGCAGGGGCGGAGAGAAGGGTCACGAGGTACCCTCGTGGCAGCATGTCGTGCCTGTGGTCACTGTATTGTGAATAGCACCAAAGACCAAACGTGGTTGTCCCCTCCAGCAGTGCAATCAAAAGTCGGGATTTGAGTCATCCAGGATTCCAGGGCTTGAAGGCTATTGTCCAGTTCTGTAGAAAATCACTCATGTCCTTGATGAGTAAGGGAGGTTCTCACATGTCTTTGTCATTTCACTTTTGTCGGACTCGGTAGCGTCAAGGGAAAGATTGGCGTTCGTGCCTGAACAATACTCAAGAGAGCCAACAGTCACTGCGTGAGCAGCTTGACACCAGGATGGTGGAAGACCTGCTCTGGATCCAAGGCTGCCAAGGGCTGATGGGTAGATGGACAGACAGACTGCCTGGCGGACGGACGGTTGCTTGCCTTCCAGCTCTGTGGGTGGACCAGAGTCCTGAATGGGATGGGGGCCTCCCTACGCTCTGCCCCAGGGTACATCTGCAGGGTTGGTGCCTGTACCTTTCTCTCTGTGTTAGCAGCAGAATTCCTGACCAGGCCTGGCCTGGGGTGCAGGAGAGGGAGCTTGACCCAGCCTTGACCGATAGCCTTGACCTAATCAGGGCAGAGTCTAGTCCTTCAGCTGTTCTCCTCGAAATGTATATTGATCCCTTCATCCCCGTGTTGATTTTCATTTTATTTTTGTAAATATTTATTTATTTGACTGAGAGAGATAGACACAGTGAGAGAGGAACACAAGCAGGGGGAGTGGGAGAGGGAGAAGGAGGCCTCCCACTGAGCAGGGAGCCCGATGCCGGGCTTGATCCCAGGATCCTGGGATCATGACCTGAGCTGAAGGCAGATGCTCAATGACTGAGCCACCTAGGCGCCCCTCATCCCCCTGTTTAAATCCACACATGGCATCCCACTGCCCGGGGCTGGGGATTAGACCACCATCCCTGCACTGGTCTATGTCCTCATCTCCCTTGTCTCCCTGCTTCAGCCACACTCACTGGCTGCCTGTCTCCCCAGCACTCTGAGCTCATTGCCCTCTCCATACTTTTGCCTATGCTGTTCCTTGTGTCCCAGGCCCACTCTTTCCAAGGCTGGCTCCTCTTTATCTGTCAGGACCCTGTTACGAATGTCACCCCCTCTAGGAAGCCTTCTTGGATTACCTGGCTAAAGCAGATTCCCTGTTGCATACCATCTTTTCCCTTTGTTTTTTTTGTTTTTTGTTTTTGTTTTTTTTGTTTTTTTTTTTTTGGTTTGCTTTCTTCATTGTCCTTACATTATATGTCATTATTTGTCTTCATACCTACTGAATTACTTAATTACTTCATTGATTTTTTTTTTTTTTTTTTTTTTTTACCCCTTATTCCATCAAACTATAAGCTCCATGAAGGCAGGGGTGGTGTCTATCTTCTGTTCACAAAAACCAGTGTGAGACCTGACACTTAGTGAGCCCTTAGAAAATGTCTGTTGAATGAATGGATCCAATACATGTATTGAGGAGCTGCACAACACAGGGCTAGATCACAGTCCAGCAGAAGTGTGGGTACAAATCCTGACTCTGACACTAATTGGCAATGTGCTCTAGGATGCGTCACTAAATCTCATTGGGCCTCAGTCTCTCTTCTGTAATAAATAGGATTGTTACAGGGATTAAATAAGTCAACCCATTCAGTTTTTAGGAAAGGGCCTGGCACACACACCAAGAAAGTTGGATGTTAGTGTTCTTGTAGGTAAAATGCAGGGCTTTTAAGGTTCAGAGGTTCAGAGGCTGACTTCCTATAGGTAAGAATGGGATAACTCCAAGAGGGCTTCCTGGAGGAGAAGACATTTGAAATGGACCATGGCGGGGTTGGGGGGTGAAATTTCTCTAGGCGGAGATGGGGGTGGAGAGGTCAGGAGAGATGAAGGACCCCTGGTACCGGGAAGAGACCCATGGGCAAGCCAGCTCTGCCCTGGGGTTAGATGCTCCTGAAGCTTCTCACAGAGTCAGGCCCAGCATGAGCTGTGCTTTTCTCAGCCCGCAACCTCCCTGCTCACATGGCCTTGACATTTCATTTATACCCATTTCCTGTGTTTGGTTTGTATACTGTGAGTGCTGACTCTGAGGAGACATGCGGAGGCCTGGCGGAAAATGCCCCAGGAGGAGATGACTCAGTTGCCCCAATACCAACCCCAAGTAGACCCGAGTCGATTTGACATGGGGCAGATCCGGAGAAGCCCCCACAGGGCTGCGCCAGGACGGGTCCTACATGTCCCAGAAGCTCAGGATGTAGCCTGATGCCATCGATTCCCAAGGGCTTGCATGAATTGCTCTGACTCTCTGGGTTGCCCTCGGTCTCCTCACCTGTCAAATGGGGGCAGACACACTCCTCAGAGTTGCTGGGATGGTGAAATGAGTCTTGGTGGGCAGAGAGCATGTCAGAGTGGTTTCTGCCCTGGTTCCTCATGTCATTCATTTGAAAACACTGTAGGAAGAGTCCTTTTATTATCCCCATTTCACAGACGGGGAATGTCGAGGTTCAGAGAAGGGCTCTGGTCTGCTCTGCACCATGCAGCCAGGGAGCGACCCAAGACTGACCTCCAGATAGGGTGCAAGTGAACAGATAATACAGGCTGAAGCAGGGAGAGCAACCACCAGATGTAGCCAAGAGAGGATGAACTCATCACGGGAAACGGGAACACCGTTGGCTGTCTTTCCACTTCTTTTCTGAAGAGGGGGAGCCCATCCTAGCACGGTGAGGAGTGTTTTCTAAACATAAGACCCTGGCCCCTGGTAGTTACTCTGTAAATATCAGGTTAATGAACAAAAACACGAAGTAGTACAAAATGGCTCTTGTGAATTAACCTGTGAGTGGAAAATGATTTTAAAGACCAATTAAGGGGCGCCTGGGTGGCTCAGAGGATTAAGCCTCTGCCTTCGGCTCAGGTCATGATCTCAGGGTCTTGGGATCAAGTCCCCCATTGGGCTCTCTGCTCGGCGGGGAGCCTGCTTCCTCCTCGCTCTCTGCCTGCCTCTCTGCCTACTTGTGATCTCTGTCTGTCAAATAAATAAATAAAATCTTAAAAAAAAAAAGACCAATTAGTCTTCCCCATAGATGTGGCAGGTATTTTCTCTATGACACCCCTGCTGAGCTTCTCCTTAGTTCCCCCCAGAGATGGGGAGCTCACTTCTTGCGTTTGTGGGCGGCATTCGTTCTGAAAGGGAGTGTGGAGCCTGAGCCTATGGTCCCACAAGAGTGTCAGAGGTCAGAGCTGGGAGCCTTTTGTGCCCACCCCCCCACACTTACCTCCTGTCCAGATAAAGGAGTCTGCATTTCCTGAGAATTCCCACTGAGCGGGCCTCGGGGAGAGCAAAGGGAGGCTGGGCTGAGGCCAGGACAGAGAAAAGGTCCCAGTCCTGGATCAGACCTCCTGGGTATGACTCAGATGTGTTACGTAACACTCCTAATCCCCCATCTCCCACCTTTGCCTGTAAAACCTGCATTAATAAGGGTCTCCTTCTCATAGGGTAAAGCGAGGAGTCCTGGATGGTGGGGGAGGGGGGCTCCTGGACACCAAGCCCCCAGCCCCGCAAATGCTCCACAGTTAGCTTCTCTGGCAGGGCCAGTTGCTGACCCCATTCCTTTCCCTCTAGAAGGCAAGCAGGGCAAAGGCAGATGTCCTCATTTAAGAGCCGACCTAAGGCACAGTGAATTTAAGCCCAGAGCACCGGGGAATGAGGGTGGAGCCAAGGCCTCCCCTCCACGTCTGGGTAGAGCTCCCGGATTCTTTCACTGTCAAGGCCCCTGAGGGCAGAGTGGGGTGAGGAGGATGGAGCCTGGGCGTGGGGAGCCCAGCAGTCACAAACTGGGACTCCCCTGGTGTTCTTATCAGGGTGTACAGCATCTCTGGTCATGGGCAGGCAGGCGCAGCTCTCAAGGCCTGGGGAAACCCTGGGGCTTTAAGAGTCAGACTGTCTTCCTGCAGGCCTACTTGTCTCTCTGGGGTCACCTGTGCTCAGCCCATGGGGGCAGAGGGGGCCCAGGGCTTCCGGCTGAGCGGAGCAGGCATGCATGCCCGTGGGCGGAGCAGGGGCGGTCTTGCACTTGGCAATTTGCCCCCCCCTCGGGGGGGGGCGGGGAGGGGAGCAGCGGTTGGAGGCGATCAGGACCAGCAACCCCAGTGGGTCTCAGCTGTGGCCAATAGATAGGGCCCATCCTTGAGATTGGAGTTCTCCACCCCCTTCCCTTGCTGTCCATCTGTCCATCCATCCTTCCTGCGCCTCCCTTCTCTCATGTCTACCTTGACTCTTTTGTTCAGCTCTGCCCACCTCCTCCTTGTTCCTCAGGCACACCAAGTGCCCACCTACCACCGGGCTTCTGTATGTGCTGTCCCAGCCACCTGGCATGCCCTCACTGCAAACGTGTAGTTTGCCTCCCTTGTCACATCCAGTCTGCTCACAGAGAACTGAAACCAAGTCCTCTTCTCCTTCCTCTGCTTGCTTTACTTTGCTCCATAGCTCTTACCGGGTATATTTCACACGTATTGGCTTATTAATTATCTATCTCCCCCTCCAGCTCTAAGAGGTCAGAGATTTTTGCGTTCTGTTCTCTGCTGTATCCCTAGCATCTAGAACAGTGCCTGGTGTGCCACAGGTCGTCGGTAAGCACATGTTAAAAGCATGGCTGAGTCCTTCCCCTGTACGTTTTCCCATCAGCTCATCATCCGTTTTTGTCTTCCCACATTTCCTGTCACCCATCAGTCACCCAGAATTTCTCTGCACCAGGCCCTGGGCTGAGGCTTGGATTTGGTGACAGGGCAGGGAACACAGATAAGAAAGGAAGAATTCTGACACTGGGGAATGGGTCCCAAGTAAGGGGGAGTCCAAGGGGGGGCTCTGGGTGACACATGGGGTAGGGGAGGTGAGGGAAGGTTCTCAGAGCACAGGGTGGCCCACAGCGGCACAGGATACAGACTTTGTTGAATGAATCCATGTCTGGAGGACTTCTTGGAAGGAGTGGTATCTCGGGTCTCAGTACTGCGGATACTGGGGGTGGGGGTTGGAATCAGAAGCCACCTGGGGGAGAGGGTTGGTTCCTGGCTGTGAGAACTTGGAATAGACCCTTCCCTGGGTCTCCCTCCCTGGAGAAATGCCGGTCTGAGATGAGGACAAAGGGTGAGGCAGGGGCTGGCCAGGCTGGGCTGGGGGCCAGTGGTGGAGGAGGCTGGCAGGCATGTGCCCAGGGCCCCCATGGGAACCTCTGGGGTGGGGCAGAGCCTGTCTGGACTACTTGTTTCTGCAACCCCTGGGGTGGCTGGAGCAGCTTCCCTGAACCCCTCCTTAGGATGAAGAGCCCATACCTGTGCCCCCCTTTTGTCTGTCTCAGTTCTTGCTTTGTGTTCTGCAAGAGGCTGGAGGTTCTGAGGGTAGAGACTGGGCACCCTGTTCCCCATCCCACTGTAGCGCTGCCTTACCGCCCCCTCCAGCCAGCGGGGGGCTGTTGACTTGTTTTTTCTATAGGCAGGTAAGCCTGGGCCTGGGTTTCACGTGGGGCCTGAGCTCGGGGAGGCAGCAGGAGGACAATCAGGGAGGTGATGATTACAGAAGGTGGGCCAGCACCCCCTTACGGGGGCTCCTCCAGGCTCCTCCAGGCTCCTCCAGGGCCCCTGGGCAGGCCAGCAGCCCATGCATTGGGAAGAGGTCTTGAAAACTCATGGAGGGCTGAGGCCAGGGGTGAGGGGCTCTCAGACCTGGATCCGGGCAGACCCTATAGAGAAATCTGGGAATGAGAGAGGGAGGGGGCAGCCAGCCGGAAATTCAAGACGGGCAGGCGGAGCCTTACCTGGGACAGCCTGCTCAGACAAGCTCAGGCTGGGTGCGTGAGCCCTGGGAGGAGGTAGAGGTGTCTGCGGAGGAGGCGGAGTCCGGCCAGGAGGCTGCCAAGACTGGAGACTTGGAGGTAAGAAGCCACTGGTCACTGGTCGCTGTTTGTGGTGGAGGACAGGGCAGGAAAATTCGGGAAGTCGGGCTCTCAGGCTGGCCCACCTTCCGTAATCAGCCTGTGGGCAGGCTCTCAGGTTCAGTTCCGGGCCCTGAGGGCATGCGGGAGGCCCGGCCCTGGGTTTGCTCAGGGCTCTGGGCAGGTTTGGAGGCCCTGGTTGTGCTGGGGTTCCCCCCTTGCTGCTCTGAGTGTGGGCTGGGTGGAGCCGATGTGGGGGTCATTTTGGCACAGGGCGGCTGTTGGGGAACGGGGGGGGGGGTGCTGTGCATTGTTGAGGACCCAGGTGAGGTTACAAGTCCCAGGGCTCGGACAGGGAGGCAGGGGACAGGCACCCGGGTCTTTGCCTGTTCCGTCCCCCAGCACCCAGAGCCCGTTTCCTCCTAGGATCCCAAGGGAAACCGGTTTGGGAGCAGGTTGGCCCAGGCTGTTTGACTTCTGACAAGGAAGAGAAAGACAGCCCGCCCTGGTCAGCTGAGTGGACGGGACAGGGCCCAGGCCTGGGGACATGCCTGCCCTGTCTGGCCAGCACAGGGTTCTGAGCCTTTCCCCAAGTCCCTCAGGTCCCTGTGATGAGACTTCTGCGGGGTGGCCGAGGACGGGAGAGCCTTAATGGAGGAAAGGGCCTGGGAGCTTTCTTCCCTGGGTGGTTTCCCTGTCTGTATCCCCCGGGGGCTGGGCAAGGGTGATGGTGTGAAAACACTGACTGAAGCAGCCCTCACCCCACAGTTCACAGCCCTTCTGATTCTCCAGCCCCACGTGCCAGACGGCCAGCCAGACAGATGTGGGTGGCTGTGGGTGGGAGGAGCCTGGCGCCCGGCCAGCTCTGTCTTTACCCACTTGGCTCCCGTGGGGTGTGTGGGCAGCAAAATGGGCGCCCCACGTTCCCTCCGTTAATTAGATAGGCCCTACTAATGAGTAGCTGTCAGCGCTGCCCCATTATGCCTCGTGAGCCATCTGCGCCCCCGCACTTTGCGGGGAGACCCCAGCGACGGCCTGGCTGCCGGGAGGAGGCGTATGCAGAAGGCAGGGCTTCTGGGAGCCATTGCGGTGGGGGGGGGGACTCCTGGAGCCGGAGACCGGGTGCTCTGTGGGCTTGCCACCAGAAAGGTCAGGTTCTGGCTCTTTCTTTTCCAGAGAGAGAAGCGGGGGCCGCTGGAGTCCCGGGTGAGAAGACTGGCCTCCTCCTCTCCCCGGCAGCCAGCACCTTCACTCTGCGGGCATGGGGAGGCTGGTGTACTGGAGAAGGGGTGGGGCACACCGGGTTGGTCAAAGTTGAGATCCAGGGCTCTGGGGACACTCTGGCAGTCAAGGGAGGTGGCACTTTGTCACCTGTGAGACAGAGCCAGTCCTAGTGCCTTTGTACACTGCTGGGCCGTCAGACGGGGTGTCGCCCCACCTCTCTGGGCCTCATTTGCCTCCCTCTGTGTGGGAGCTACAATGACTCACTGCCGGACCAGAGGCCTAAGTCTTGGTTCCCTGAGCAGCTGCCACCCAGACCTCAGAGTCCAGGGCCCAGGGAGTCGCTGACAGAAGGGGCACGACCATATAGAGACATCAGCGGGGCTGCCTGCCCCAGCCCTCCTGTCTGAACAGTTGCGGGGCGGGGAGGAGTTGGAAGTCTCCTCTGCGCACTGTCCCCAACCTTGAAGGACTTCGCCTTTAAAAGAGAGCCCAGGGTAGTAACAGCACCTGTTACTGCTCTCCCAGTGAGATGGCCTGATGTCCCCATCTCAGACCTGGGGACACAGCACTGAATGCTCGGAGCTGGACCCTGTGGTGTCAGGTCCCATGTGGCACTATTTGAAGGACTCCGGGGCCATGCCGTGGTGGGGGGGATAGTCTAGGAGGGACGAGGGGCAGTTTGGAGCCTCCTGGTCACTGAGTCTCCCCCAGGCCTGAGCGGGGCACCCAGAGGCCCCTTGGGAGGAGCAGTCCTCCCAGCTCTACTGCTGGCTCCAGAGGCAAGTGGGAAGGTGACCCCCAGATCCCCTAACTCCGGTCTCCTGAGCTATAAAGCAGGGCCCTATGTTCACAGATGGCTAGGACCTCCTCTTAGGAACCCAGGCCTCCAGATGCCTGTCCCTGCACCTGTTTCCCATGGCAAGAGTGGCCTAGCCTCGCTGGTGTGGAAGTAGGGGTGGGGAGAGAGCCTGTGGTCCCTCTTTGGCAGGCCCATCCTTGCCCTAGGGCTCAGGGGCTTCTGATGGCTGAGAGGTGGGAGGGTTCCTGGTATGACCTTCCAGGCCTGTTCTGGCTGGATCTGAACCTCCTGCCGAGTGCAGCTGGGGGCTGGGCTGAGGTCAGACATTCCGTCATGCCTGGAAAGAGGGGGTGGTAGCTCTGTCTACCTTCTATCTCAGGCAGCTGGGCACCCAGGTGTGCCTGCCTCCTTGGGAGGTCAGCAGGGGTGGTTCTCGGATGCCCAGGCAGCCTGAACCCTGTGAGGACCTGTGGTCTATAGTGGTCTCCTCCCAGAGGGACAGGAACAGGGGGGATGTCTGCCTGCCTGCCTGTCTGTGCTGGGCCCAAGGCCACTTTTTGTTTACATGAGGTCAAGATGCCACTGGAACAAGGAAGGAGGTACTGGGGGCAGTTTCAAGGCCATGGAGTTAGATTCTCGTTCAAATCCTGTGTGACCTTGGACTGGCTCCCTTTCCTCTCCCCCCACTCCGTCTCCTCCCCCAGCAGATAGGACAAGGCGTCCTTGGCAGAATTGTGGGGGGGAATGAAAGTCACCTGCCTGGCATGCAGTGCGCAACAGGGGTGCATAGACTCTGGTCTCAGACCTTCGGGGGTGGGGGGTGGCGGGAGGGCCAATGCTGGGACAGGTGCCCTGACCACCAGCTCCAGAGCTTCTGAAATCCCTTGCAGGTACATGTGAGCCGGGCACCGGCCTCAGCTCCACCCCCAAGGGAGCCAACTGGGTCCAGCCTGTCCTTAGACCTCCAAATAAGTGCTCAGAAAACCAGGTGTGGACCTGCCAGGTCTCCGCCCTCCTGTTTGCCTGGCAGTCCACCCTTGGAACTGGCACCAATGTCTTGCACCTCAAGCCTGGGCTTGAATCTCCATTAGTCTTGTCCCATTTTTAATGACCCATGGGGTGGGGGGGGCCGTGCTCTCCCAAGTCTTGGATCCGTTGGGCTCCCTGTTCCTTCTCCGGTGGGGGGATAAGCAGTGAGTGGGGGAGGCGGGCCCAGGGCCCAGGCACACAGCTCCCTTTGTGAGGGTGGCTGAGTCACATGGGCAACGCCATCCATGCTGGGCCCTGGGGCGGCTGTGACGAGAGGGTGTTATCGTGGGTCTACGGCCGCCCCCGCGACTGTGGCCAGGAGGCTTTCCCACGGGAACGAACTGGGAGGTGTCTGGGAGTGCTGGCCACAAAGCACGAGGTCTGGATCCCGGGACCCAGGTTTACGCCCCGGATCTGGAGCAGACCTGCCATGATGTTTTGGGAAGTTTCTCTTTTCAAGCCTCAGTTTTCAAGTCTGTTCAATGGGAACAGTCATCACTGTTTTTAGAGATGTTGGCCATGAAAGGACTTTGCTGGAATGCCTGGGTGGCTCAGTGGGTTAAGCCTCTGCCTTCAGCTCATGTCATGATCTCAGGGTCCTGGGATCGAGCCCCGCATCGGGCTCTCTGCTCAGCGAGGAACCTGCTTCCCCCCTCTCTCTGCCTGCCTTTCTGCCTACTTGTGATCTATTTTTCTCTCTCTGTCAAATAAATAAAAATAAAAGTTTAAAAAAAAAAGGAAAGAAAATAAGAAAGAATTTTGCAAACTGTGGAGTGCCAGGCCTTTGGGATCTGTGTTGACTTTATGATAATCGCAATGACACTGACCAGTACTTGTCGCGCACCTACTGTGTGTGCCAGGCGTGGCTCTCGGCGCTTTTCAAGGCTACTCAGCTTGCAAAGGGACAAGGGCGGACTTGAAATGCTCTTGTCCAATAAAGACCCACCTCCTAGCAGCCAGTGGTGGCCTGTGACCCTTCCCACAGAGGGGCCACGGCTCTTCACTGCCTGCAAGGCCCTGGGGGGGCAGGGGGGTGAGGATGGAGGAGGAGGAGGAGAAGGCCCCTCCCCCAGCTCTGTCACAGCGGGGCCTCACAGCTCCGTCCTCTTACCCTGTCCTGGGGGCCACGCGCAGTCGCAGATCAGCTCCCACCTGCCTGGCAGTCCCGTTTCTGTTTCATCTTCAGGCTGTTCTGAACAACAGGGCCCTTGCCAGGACATCAGGGCTGTTCATTCGTGCCCAGGCTGCGAGCTTTATGGTGTGGCCTTGTTAATTATTACCTATGGCGCTGGCGTTGTCTCCCCAGGGTAGGGGAGAAGGTGGGTGACTGGAGAGGGGGAGCCTGAGTGACCCAGCTGGCAGAGCTGGGAGGAGAAGCTGGTCGGCCTGAGCCCCGAGCCCAGGCTCCCAGCCTCCCCTTCATCCCTTAAAACAAAGACCCTTTGCACTTTCACCTTTCGGCGCTCAGTACCCTGCCTCTGGCCTCTGTCACCAGCCAGGAATGCATTTCACTTTCTCTAGGCCCCGGGTGACCCCAGCCCTTCAGCCCTGAGCCCCAGCAGTGCATTTCAAGTGGCCTGTTGGAAGGCTCCCCCACACGTCGCAGGCCCCCCCATTCCACTGTATCCAAGGGCAGCCTCTTTCCTGCCTCCCAGATCTGCACCCCTGCCTTCACCCCCACCATGCTTCAGGGCAGTTTCTGACATACATCTCTCCCTTCCCCTCGCCTTCACATGTGGGCTAGGGGGTCCTAACCCTGCTTCAGGGTCTTGGACCGAAGCCTCCCCCCGCCCGCTTCTCCCTCTATGTTCTCCAGTGCCCTCCGGACCTCCCCTCTACCCAGCCCACCCACGTTGCTGGCATAAGCCCCTGGAGTCCAAACCAGCATTTCTCTTGCTGAATTACTTTGTGTCTCTAAAAACCAGTGGGACCCAGCCCACAGGTTTGGGCGGGATGAAATGACAGCAGTCCCCCTAAAATAGGCATCTTGACAGGGAACCCTGTAGACATAGCAGCTGTTATCAGTTCGGCTTAGTACTAATAATAGGTACTATTATGATGAATAGTCATTTATTGGGTTTCTCATTTGTGACCCCCAGAGCACTCTGGGAGCTCTTCAACGCCAGGAACTGACTCCCAGTGTCACCCTAATGTAAGCCAGACTCAGGACAGGGTGGGCCCACTGTCCCTGCCCCGGAGCCTGGCACCGTGCCCAGCACATGACCGGTCTCTGAGAAGCCCGAAGGTGACAGGGCAGGCAGAGCTTGGCAAGCGACCTCCTGCCCGGGCCAGTTCACCACATGGGCTTTTCCCACATGGTCCAAGGGGCAGCTGGGCCCAGGCTCTGTGTCTCTTGCTCAGATGTTCTGCCAGGAGAGTGGTGCCTTTACCACTCCACCTGTGAGGGCCTGGTCAGCACCCTCTGTGGGGCATGTGTGTTGGGAGGGACTGCTTCCTGTGGCTTGGACCCCGGGGCACAGCTGAGGCTGCAGTGGCTACCAGCTGGCCTGGCCCCAGAGGATGAATTTTGGAGAAACCAAGGCTAAGAGGCGACAACTTGCTCAGGGACATTGCACGTCAGGGGCTCCACGTCCTTTCTGGATAACTCACTTCCGCACCATTGTTTCCTGGCCCCTCCAGCCGTGGCAGGGAGCGAGTGCCCACTGTGGCCGTGGGAGGGAACCGTGGGCCAGACACGGGCCGAGTGCCCACAGTGCCCGCCTGCTGCTGATTGCTTGGAGGCCACAACACTGGCTTCCTGGCAACTCGGGGGGCCTCCCTGACCCTCACTGTTAGCTTTATTGCCTTTCTCCCTGTGGCTTGTATCCAGCAGGCAGGTGAGGGGTACCTCTCTCTCGCAGCAGACCCCTGGCCTCCTAGACCGCCTAAAAGGCTTCCATTCATGTGGCCTCGGGGGACTTTGCAGGTTCCTTTTCCAGAATGCAGATCCTTTCAGGAAGAGAAGGGGTCTACAGCACCGGGCCCCATGCCAGGGGTCTGGGGATGCTGGATTCAAGAGTGGTCAGGAGCGCTGTGTGGAGCCAGACCTCCTGGGCCTCCATCCCAGCCCTGCCGCTTCCCTGCTGGGTGGCCTTGGGCAAGTGAATTCCCTTCTCTGAGCTGTATTTCTCCACCTTGTGCTCTCCCCTCTTCATCACCACATTCACAGCGAATATTTATTGAGGGTTCATCAAGTGCCGGGCACTGGCCCTGGCCAGAGCAACATTCTTCCCTGACTGCTGTCTGGTGAGGTGCAACACCGGTGGTGCTACGGTGTTGATGGGAGGGAAGGTTCTGGAATGCTGTAAATGGTCAGTATATGTAATCATCATCATCATTATTATTGCTGTCATCCCTTACCCTCATTATACTGTGAAATTCCTATGGCACCTATGACTTGGGAGTTGGGTGGGGATGAGGGAAGATGAGGAGCTCTAGGCCGGCAGGGCAGGCCATGAGCCATCCGGAGCTTCCTGACTCTCGGGGTGGTTATGAACCTAAGAAGTGGGAGCAAGCCGCTGAGAGGCTGGTGGCCAGAAGGGATGAGCCCGTTCCCCAATTTTTCTTTTTGGGCTTTTGGAAACCACCAGGAATATTTCTTTACCTGGGCCTCAGTTTCCCCGTTGGCCCAGCAGATGTACCCCTGGGGTCTCAGAATCTGGAATGGGAGTATTGGAATATTGAAACTTGGGGAGCATTGGGATATGTCCCTTTGCTATGACAACTGGGGATCAAGGAGGGCTCGAGGTCAGGTGGCCTGACTGACCACTTGCCAAGCCACCTGACACCCCTGCCCTCCCCCAAGTGCTTTCCGCTCTGCCGGTCAGTGCTGGCTTCTGTCGGCTGCCAAGGAGGCTGGAGTCTCTGGACTCTCCTTCAGGAAGGGGCAGTTGTCGCCTGCGCCTTGGAGGGGGGGAGCACAGTATCTGAGGGGCCGGTTGCCATGGCAACCCTGGCTTCTCTGCGGGAACTTTGGGGGGAAGAGCCCCAGGGGGTGGGGGAAGCGACAGATGGAGGGCGGGGAGGCAAAGTTATCTGCAGCGGGGCTGTCTGTCCACGCTGGGCACCTGTCTGCCTGGATGGGTGGTGAGGATGAGGTGCCCCCTTGCCCAGCGCTGAGTCACGGGCATCCCCCAGGGTCACGGCCAGAGCTCTCTCGGCCCTGCCCCCTCCCGCCTCCCTCGAGAAATCTGTGACTCACTATATGGTCCCGTCATCCAAGCCAAGCTAGGGAAGAGGGAGGAGCCCGACTGGGGCAGGAGGGGGGCATCCCCCCCCCCCCGCAAACACCACCTCCGCGGCTCCCTGCTCGCCTTGCTCTGCCGCAAGAGAGGAGCCAGGAACCTCCCACGCTCACCAGCTCGCCCACTGGGGGCAGCCGGACCCTGGCGGATGGGTTAAGCGTGAAAGGCGTTCCTGCTGCCTGTCTCCACACAGGACCTGCCATCAGCACCGGGTACCAGATCAAGGGTGTGACAGCGGGAAGGAGGAGGGATGCGGTGTGTGGGGCGGAGGGCAGGGTGGTGGTGTAACAGGGAATTGGGAGGTCTCTTGGTGGCAGCCAGCCCAGATGAACTCTGCTGTGAGCGGTCTGCAGGGTTGGCCGGGATGGGCAGGGAGGTGTCTCAGAAGGGGACGGGGCCCCACAGGATGAAATCTCTTGGGGCCTCTTGTTATTTGTTAGCTAGGGAAACTGAGGCTCAGGGTGGTACAGTCACTAGGTCCAGCAAGCTATGGTCTGCTCTCTGGTCTGTGAGATAAGTCCCCACTCCTGCTCCCACTGCAGATAGGGGAACTGAGGCTCCCAGGTCATGTCTCAAGTCTAGGGATAAAGGTCCAGGGTGCAGCCTCGGGGAGAAAAGGCTTTGTCCACAGGTGCCCAGGGCGGGGTCCAGGGGTGTCCAAGTGAACCAGGGGCAGTCTGACTCCTCACCACACAGGCCACAGTGGCCCCGGCCATGGGGTCTGAGAGAGGGTCTCGGGAAGTAGGGGAAGGTAGATGGGGAAGCAGACTTTGCGGCTGGAGCCTCCGACCCGCAAACCACCAGACCCTGGCGCTCCCATGTGTGTGGCACTGATAGGAATTCCTCCCCAGGCACCCGCAGCACCTGCCCTGTAACAGCGGCTGGGGGCAGGGGGCGCGGTGGGGTGGGCGGGGTGGGGATCTACTGGTTCCCATTCCCTCCTCTTCCCCAACCAACCTCCTTCCTGCCGGGCTGAGCTGGGGTCTTTCGTGGCCCCACGGGAGGGACTGGAGCTCATTTTACTGAGGAGGGTTGGGGGTGCTTATATTCAGATAGGAACCTCTCACCCCTTCACCCCAACTCCCATCCTGCCTGGTAGGGTGGGTCGGAAGAGTCTTTGTGGCTCCAGAGCACCAAAGAAGTTACTCATGCAAGCTTTTATTGAGTGCCTACTGTGTACCTGGTATCCTGGGGGTGGGGGCAATGAATGAGACAGTTAAGGCGTCTGGAACTCATGGGTGACCCGAACTCAGGGCCAAGCCCCCGTGCCCTTCCTGTGGGCACCTTGATGGCAGAGGGGCTTTCTTGGGGCTGGAGACTGAGGGGGAAAAAGCCTTCCCTGTCAGTGAGAGCCACCAGCTGCTGAGTTGGTTCCCCAGAGCCCAGGCCAGGGTCCCATGGAGACTTCCTTGACAGTGTCTAGAGATTGGACTGCTTTGGGGGCCAGACCTAATCCCCTTTGTGGCAGGGACCTGGGGGATCTGGGATACAGATCCTCCTCAGTCATAGCACCTTGCCTTGTCTCTTTCTCTCTGGGTCTCAGTTGTCCCAGCTGCTGAATGGGTATGTAGAGGTGATGATAGCTTGCTCTGCCTGTGGTCCTGGGGCTCAGCTTCAAGGGTGTCCGCGTGTGAAGGACACCAGTCCGGGCACGGTCTGTGGGGGAGAGGCTGTGCTAGGCAGCCTGCGTGCACTGCAGGTGCTGGCTTCGGTGTCCTGGGCCCCTGGACAGGGGCTGGTCAGCCTGGCTCGTCAGGGACACAGATAAACGAGATGGTGAGGGTCTGGGATTGAGGAGTGCAGAATATTGCTCGCAGCGGGGTAGAGAGCTTTCTGAGCTGGGAGCAGGACCCGGCTGGGCTTGGAGACCTGGGGGGAGGGGTAAAGGGGTTGACTGAAGTGCATATATGAGTTTGGGGTGGGAGGCGTTTTGGGCAGAGACCATTGCATGGAAAAGGCTGGGGACGATGGTTGCTGGGAGATGGAGCAGGTGATGGCACAGGAGACCTGCCACGGGTCACTTTCTGGGGCCTGGAGTGCCAAGCCAGCAGGTCTCCCTGTGCACTGCAGGCGGGGGATGGCACTGTGACCAGCAGCCTGGTCAGATGGGTGCTGGCGGGGGCGGTGCTGGGTGCCCTGGCTATGACCCCAACAGGATGGGGAGGGTAAGGCTGTGAGGTGGGATGGCCTGGCTGCCCGAAGTCCAGGCTGTTGGGTCCACCGCTCACTTGTGCTTGGAAGGCAGCTTCCTGGCTGTGGGGACAGAGAGGGAGGGGGCCGCCAGCCGAAGGGAGAGCAGCTGAGAGAGGCAGAGTCTGTGTGCTGTGGCCATCACCTTCCTAGCAGGGCGGGTATGACAAAGACGGGAGGGGGAGGCAGGCAAGCCTTGAAGGGGGTCACGTGGACCATGCTCCGTGTTCTGGCTGAGCCAGGCCACAGGTCCCTTGGTCCTTAGCAGAGCTTCGAGCATGGGTGGGGGTAGGGGGTGGGGGGCAGGGGCGGGGCCCCTTCCAGGGATGCAGGCACAGGTGGGCTCCTGCAGGGCAGGGGTGAAGAGTCAGGGGCATGGCTGTAGGGGGAGGACATGGCACCCCCAGACCCTGCCTTCTGATTCCCAGCAGATGGGGGCGTCACGTGAGCAAACCCAGCAGTCAGGGAAGCAGGAGCCCAGGGACCAGGCAGATGGCAAGTGGGGAGTGGGGCCAGGCTGCCACAAAGGGGCCTCTCAGACCCCGGGGAGGGGCTGGCTGGGCCTCAAGGTCCCTGGGCTTACCCTCTACCGGTCAGGTCCTCAAGCCTCACTGGGAGATCCTTGAGGCACTCGGGGAGTCGCGCAGATTCTGGGGTCAGACCTGGGCTGCTGGGGAGAGGGGCTAATTGGGACACACAATTTCTGACCCCCACCGGGGTCAGAACAGGTGGGCCAAGGCACCCACCCGGGGCCCTTGAGGCCCCAAATTCTCCCTGGTTCCGGGGGGCTTGGCCTGAGCTAGAACATCATGGAGCTACTTCCTGGAGTCCCCGCTGGGCGCTGGGCTCTGTGCTTTGCACACACCTTTGTTCCTGCCAGGCTGGTGCTCCGACTGTCCCCTTGAGAGACGAGGACACTGAGGCACGGGAGTCTTACCCACGAGGAACTACTTGTCTTTGGGGCTCCAGAGTCTGCGATCTTGCCCACTGTGCTGCCCTGGCCTCCTCAGTTGGGACAGGGCTCCTGGGCCAGGCTGGGCTCTGCGCTGGGTGCCAGAGAGCCCAGCCCCGCCCCTGCCGAGCCAGCGCTCTGCTGTGGGACCCACAGAGAGACGGAGACCGGTCTGCCTGGGGAGAGTCCTGGCTTTATTCCTCTCTGGTGATGTGACCTGGGGCGTCTCCCTCAGGGTCCTCATCTGGAAAAAGTGGGTAACAACAGTGTCCCCACTGATGCGTGAAGGAGGGATTACTGGGCTTTTATCCTAAGATCTCCTCCATCGGACAGGAGGGGGCACTGAGGCCCAGGGACAACTAGCAACAACCCAGGCTTGGGGGTGGGGCTTCATCCTGCCTGCCCCTTGGGGAGAGCTGGGGCCCCCTGGGCTCTGGCAGGACCTGGTGGGAAGGTTGGTGGGCTGGGTGTTGGGTTCCTGAGCGGCCGCAGGCTCAGGCTCAGACAGTTTGTGGTGTGCGTGGCTGTTCCCAGGCAGGCAGAGATAAAGGCTGAGCCCCTGAGAAGGGGGCAGAGCTTCTAGGCATCAGTGGAATGGGCTCTAGGCTATAGGGAGGTGGCCTGGGGTGGAGGGCAGGGACCTTTCTGTGGGAGCCAGCCCTGTGCCCGGTCCTTGCAAGGCTGGCCAATCTGCAGCTAATGGCTCCAGCCCGGCTTCCCCCTAAAGGGGGCCGCTTCGATGAACTCCAGATAAGCAACAAGGAGAGACTCCCAAGCCGCTTCTCAGGTGTCTCTGCCCTGTCCTCAGGCTTCTGCCTTACACCTCCCAGAAGCCCCAGCCTTGTCTTTCAAGGCCCACAGGGGTAAGCAGGGGGCCACAGGGGCCCAAGGTTGTGACCTACCTGGACCTTAGTGTCCCTACGATACACAGAGCCAAGAGTCCCATCCCTGGGCAGGGTGGTTGCTGGGGTGGGTCTGGAGCCGCCCCCGGGGTGGGAAGCGTGTACTCAGCTCACTGAGCCGCTTTGAGAGGTCTTCCCTAAACCCGGGCAGAAGAGTTGTCTTCAAGGTCATGTGGTGGCCGAGTTGGAACTAGGTTCAAATCCTGGAAAAGCAACCTTGAATAAGCAGCTCAGTCTCTCAAAGCCTCATTACTTATGCTGTAAAATGGGGACGAAGACATCTCAGTTTCTAATCTCTCTCTGAGGCCTGTGGGGGATGAGCTGAGATGGCGGCCCCCCTGGAGCCCCCATGGGCGGTAGGACCCCACGTGGAGCTGTCCCAGAACTTCGCTCCTCCATCGCCCAGCTCAGCTGTGCCCCTGGGAGAGACAACCCAACATGGTGGCTCTGGGGCTGTCTGGTTCTGTCTCGGTTCCATCAACTGTGTGAACTTGGACAGGTGTATTGGCCTCTCTGTGCCTTGTTTCCCTCGTCTTTAAAATGAGGCTGATAATGGTCCCTTGAGAAGGTGAAGTGAGCCACTGTATTTTAAGTGCTGAGTGTCAT
Organism: Mustela lutreola; assembly: GCF_030435805.1. Taxonomy (NCBI): domain Eukaryota; kingdom Metazoa; phylum Chordata; class Mammalia; order Carnivora; family Mustelidae; genus Mustela; species Mustela lutreola. Next base: position 26,454,092 of record NC_081305.1, on the reverse strand, counting down.
GCTTGGCACACTGTAAGTGATATTGTGATTGCCACTGATCTGGGCCACCACCAAGATCTCAGGAAGCAACAGTGAGCTTATCCAGCCTTGTGCTCCCATGATGTCATTGGAAAGTCACCAGGCCCCCAGAGCCTGTGAGGGCCCTTGGACACTCCCATCCAATGGGATCTTGGTCTGCTGGCATGGTGTTCTTCAAGAATGGGACTCCCTCCTGCTCTGCTCTCTGACCCCAGGCCTGACCGCTTGGCCATTGTCCTGGGGCCTGAGTCCAAGTTGGGCCTGTTTCCTTGGGCAGCACTCTACGGCTATTCCTTTGCTGGGCTGTTTCCTTGGCTTTTTGGCCCCTCACCTGCACAGGTGGCAGGCCTCCTCTGGGTCCCTGGACAAGTATAGCTCTCGGTGGTGGTGGGGGGTGCTCTGTGGTTAGCTCCTTAGGCCTCTGACCCTGTGGCAGGGGGGACAACTGCCTAGACCCACCTGTCTTCATGGTGACAAATGTGAGGGCTGAACCCCAGGGGTTAGTGGGAGCAACTGAGTCATGTTTGGCCTGGTGCCCTCTGCCTACTGCTCCTCTGGCTGTGCCACCATCTGGCCAAGTGCCAAACCCTTGGGGAGACTCATAAACACCCACCCCTTCTGGTACATAGAGCTTCACTGCCTGTGAAGACCCTTATCCAGTCTTGAGTACTGCTGGCCCCTGGAGATTTGAATCCTTATCTACATTTCACAGATGGGGAAGTAGGTCTCACGTTCCCTAGACAGTCGATGGTAGTGAGGGTCTGAACACAGGCCTGGACACTTGCCCCTGGCACCACAGATGGCTGCTTCCACTTGAGGTAGTGAGCTTCCCATCCCTGCAAGTGTTTAAGTTCTGCAGGGAATTGTAGAGGGAACTGGAGCAGCAGGTGGGGTTCTTTACGGCTCCTTCCAGCCCCATGCTTTTCTGGCCCTGAGTGGGAGAGGTGCCCAAGTCCCACATCGTCCCCAGGCATGAAGTCCCTAAGTAGCCAGCCCACTGGCCATCCAGATGGCATGGGGGCAGGTGGCACTCCAGAGCCTTGCCTGTCACTGCCCAGACTCCCACCAGTAGCGCCATCCAGTGGCATCCTTGGGAGGCTCCCGCTGGCCTCCCAATCAGCTGGTGGACTGGGTGGAAGACAAACAGGGATGGGGCAGGAGTGAGTCTGGAGGGTGGAGGGAGGATCCAGAAGGGGACACGCCCACCCCAAGTCATCAGGGAGCTGATGCTGCCCCTTGTTCTCCCTATCCAATGGGCACGTTACCTGGGTAGGGGTGTTCCTGACCCCGTGGTGCTTCCCCCTCCCACACACCTGCATGTGACAGGGCCTCACGAGAGAGCTGTGGACAGCGGGCAGGCTCGGAAGGAGTCCTCACCCAGTTTCCTTAAAGCTGTATTTATCCTGCGTCTGTGGCCGCACCTGCCACCCTCTCTCGGGCTCTGCTACCTAGGCACACAGCCCAGATGAGATGGGTGGGGTCCTCTCTCCAGGCTGGGAGCCAGGGATTCCTAGGTCCTGGTGCCTGGCCAGGCATGGGGGTGGGGCAGGCCGGGGAGCAGTGCCCATCACTAGCTATTGTTGGGAGGACAGCCGGTGCTCCCGCGCAGAGACACTGCAGCAAGTGCTAGCGCATCCGGGGGTCCCCACCTCAGCTCCTGCTCTCGGATTCTGTCTCCCACAGAGCTGGGAGCCTCAGTAACTTCTGTCCAGGAAGGGTAGAAGTGTTCGCAGACCCCATGGGTGTAGGGATGAAGGGACCCAGCCCCTGTTCCTGGGCTGTGAGGTTTTGGGTGCAGCACAGCCTCGTGGAGCTGCGTATCCAATCCCCTAGAGTTAGTGACGTTTCTGTTCTGTGTCCTGGAGAGTCCCAGGCAGGGGGTCCATGCAGAGCAGAGGGTACAGTGCAGGCAAAGGAGTGTATGGAACTGGATTGGGGTCCAGTTACTAGCCGTGTAGCTGTGGGCAAACAGCTTCTCCCATGGCTGAGCCTCAGTTTTCTCAGCTGTGAAATGGGCACACTAGTGCCCCCCTTATAGAGTGGGCAGGCACACACATTATGGGACACTAGGTGCACTTCATAGGATCTGTGCTCCCACGTGGTTTCCTTCCCTGCTTCCCTGCTGCCTTGTAAGTCTCTGCATGCTGGCTGTTGGGATTTGCCCACCGCCAGGGTCCTAGACCCCAGGATCTTCCCTGGCCACAGAAAGGTACAGTTTCCCCTCCCTGCCCCACCTTGGGGGAGGCCACAGGAGTCCAGATGGAAGTTTAGCATTGGCCACCTTCATGGCAAATTCCTTCCTGGGTCCCTTCTTAGCCCTGGGCCATAGGAATAGGCTGTCAAGGGACCTGGGGTAGTAACTGCCTTTGAGTCCAGAAAAACCCAAGGTTCAGTGATCACATATTCAGATGGAATCTCAGACATCACCTAATCTAGCAACTTTGAAAGTCTGTTTGTGGTCTTAGTGATTTAGGAAAGGCTTGGGCTCCCAGGCTTCTTCACTGCAGGACTTTTCAGAGCCTTTACCAGGCAGCTGTGTATTGGAGGAAATGCAAGGCTGGCATTTTAGGTCCTATCCCTATTCTCAAGCTGTGCACAGTCTTGGGACTCCCTCTCTGATCAAGCACTTGGCAGAGATGTTTATGCCCCCGAGCCAGTGAGAGGCTGGGGAGTCAGGATGGCTTGATCCTGGAACCCCTGTCCCAGTGGCATTTTTGGAACAGAAGTATAGCATCAGGAATTGGCTCGGAGCCAGCCTGACCTGGCTTAGAATCCCAGCTCTGTCTCATTCATTCTTGTACTTAACCAGCAGTCATGCAGCATCTACTGTGGACCAAGGATAACACTAGTACAGGAGATTCAAGTGGTGAACCAGACAGTAAGTGTTGAGAAATGGAAAACAAGTAAGCAAACTGAAGGGGCATCTCAGACAGCGTTAAGTGCTGTAAAATTAAGAAGATAAGGTGGCGTGGAAGAGTGTGATGTTGGGGAGGATAATTTTGGCTGGGTAATCATGGATGGCTTCTTGGGGGAGGTGATACTCAAAATAAGGACTAAGAAGAAATGATTCAGGGAATGGGTCCAGGAAAGGATGTGCTATGTTGAAGGGCAAAGGCCCTGAGGTGTGTCTCAGGACAGAAAGAAGGCTAGTGTGCTGGAGTTGGTGAATGCCTGGTGGGTGGGGGAGGGCAGGGGCAGGTGGTGGTGGTGGGGTGTGAGGCTGCTAGCTTGTGATTTGGGCAGTCATGCTGCTTCCTGAGCCTCAGCTGTCTGATTGGTAAAATGAGCCTCATCATTTTTGTCCCACACTCCGCTCTGGTCCGCAGTGTCGTGAGCCTCGTCAATGTCTTTGGCAGACTTGGCTCTGGGCAGCCATGACCTATGAGCTATCCTAAGTATTTTTGTCATTCCCAGTGCTCTGCGACGTTGGGTGGGACCTGCGATGTTGTGCCTCTGTTTCTCTGAGAGTCCCTGCAGTTAGTGAGTACCACATGTGTGTAAAGGCCGGGGGTGCCCCATCTGTGCCTAGCTCCCCTGAACTTCAGCTCCCTGCCAGCTCTTTTTAAGCATAGAAGCTTCTGATTCAACAGTGCCTGCCTTCTCTGGCCCAGCAGGCCCTGGAATCCTTTCCGGGAGAAGGTTCCACTGAGAACAGCAACTCCTTTCTTTGCTTTCTTTTCCTCTTCCTCCGGGGGGCCAAAAATAGTGCCTGAATGGGACACAGCTCTGGGCTAGCAGCAAGACAATAGTTGCCTCCTGACTGAAGCCGCCCCGCTGGCTCTGGTCCACCGGTGGGGGTTGGGGATAGGAGGGGAGGTGTGCGGGTGCATGGGCACAGCATCACCCCCCCAGGCCCCAAGCCCTTGCTGCCTTTCCCATGGCCTCTGCCAGAAACCATCGCAAAGCCCCCTCCGGCCCCTTGAGTGTGATTGCCAAGGGGGTTCCCCGCTTGTTCTGGGAAAGTGTTCATAGCTGCTTGGCCGAGACCCTAGCCCGTTAGCCTCCTGAGCAGCGCCGCCCTGTCTCCTGGTCTGATGCTGGTCTGGAGCCGTAGGCCCAGACAGACACGTCTGCCCCTGCCCTGTCTGGCACATGGACGCCACCCCCTGTCTTCGATGCTCTTTCCTCTTGCACTAGGTGGCTGTGAAGGACTTTTTAGAGGTCAAAGTGATGTGCTGTCTTGGGAGGAAGTGAGCTCCCTGTCACTGGAGGCGATCAAATAAAGTTTGGATGTGCACTTGGTGGGGGCTGGGATTTGTCAAGCGTCAGATCCACATTTGGTCTTGATGTCTTCATGTCTCAGAAGAGATCTTGGTTAGAGGTTCCCATCCCTCCCTACCAGCTGGGTGGCCTTGAGCAAGTCACATCACTTCCCTGAGCCTCTGTTTGCTTATCTGGAAGATAGCTTCCACGGAGCTAACCTTGGAGAGTGGAGAGCGGTAGAAAGAGATCTCCAAAATGCCTAGGGTAGTACTGAGCACATAGAAGGGGTTTCAGAAGCTTTGACTGTGTTCTCTTCCCTTTTCCACCCTGGTACTCAGTGTGCAGCACAGAAAGGCGGGTTTGGCCCACTCTTGGCCCTCAGGGAACTCTCTGGAAGGAAGCCAGGAAGAACCCCCCAGCCCTAAGGATAACTCAGAAGGAAGATTCCTTGTGGGCTGTGGCAACCTAGAAGGCTTCTAGAGAAGTATGGTGCACGCTCAGCACTTGTGACAGCCGGTGATGAGGATTGGAGGGGTGTCCAGCCTGGGAAGAGGTCAAGGCCACAGCCTGGCAGCCTCCAGGGGCAAAAGCAGCTGCTAATAGGCATCTCTGGTCACAAGGGTGGCCCCCGCCGCGTCCCAAAAGGATTTGGTTTAAAGTCAACGTTGACAAACTCAAGCAGGTGTCCGGTGCTGCTCTCCGTGACCCGTCACCCTCCGCCCTCCACCCTGCGCTTCCTCCTGCCGGCTCCCTCCTGGTCCGGCCAGGGTTGGAGTCAGGAGACTTGGGTCCGGGACAAGTTAGGGCGCCTGTGCTCTGCTGGGTCGGAGCCGGGCAGTGACGTAGTCCCCTTCCTGCAGCTGCCAACGGTTGCCAGGGCAACGGTTGCCAGGGGTTGCTGTCACCTGCGCCCCTTCTCCCGGGCTGGTGGCTGGGGCTCGCAGCCCGCGCCTCTTCCGTGGCTGCCCGCTTTGTCTGAAGCTCCAGCGAGGGGGCAGGGGCTGGGGTGGCTCAGCTTCAAAGTTCTCCCCAGAAAACGATCCACCCGCCCAGCAGACTGCAGCCCTCTGCTCATTCGGTTCACGGTCCACTCGATGCCACAAAGGAGGAGCCCAGGTACAGTTTCCCCTCCTCCCTTCTCCCCTCCATCCCTCTCATTCCTGGTGCTGCCTCCCTGTTCCCCCACCCCCCCTTCCCTTTCCCCTTCCTGGTCCTCCCCTGCTGTGCCTCCCCTTCCCCTGCTCCTTCCCACCTTCCTCCCCTTCCCCCTCTCTTTCTTTTCTCCCTCCATCCCTCTCCCCCATCTCCCCTTTCTCCCCAGCACTGCTAGGGTAGCTGATGGATGGGGTGGGGGTGGAGCTAGGTGGGAGCAGGGACCCTCTGGAGGCCCAGAGGCTATGCACAGGGGGAGTCAGACAGCAGCCACAGGGAGGAAGTGGTTGGGGGTAAAGGCTCCACGCCACTCTCCTCAGCCACACTCTAGCTCTGGGCTGCCCCTTCAATGAACACAGATAAGCCATTGAGGGGTGTTGGGAGGCTGCATCCCCCGCATGGGGGGTCCCCTGGGCCCTCAGAGGAAGGGTGTTTGGAACCCCAAGGAGATACACCTGCAAACACCTTTCCTGCAAGTTTGAAAGAGAAGGCTTTCTAACAGTCAGGTAAGGTTAAGGGTAAACGGGCCACAGAACCAAGGGCCACAAAGCCAAGAGCATCTGTTCTGGAGCCAGGTCCTGGGGCAGCATCTCGTGCCCTCCCCTCGCTGACTGGGCAGTCCCTGGCAGGTAGAACCACCTTCCGGGGACTCAGTTTCCTTATTTGTTAAATGAGTATAATGGCACATGTCTCTTAAGGTTTGGGGGAGGATCACTGTGTTCCTTTGTGTCAAGAGCTTAGACTCCAGTCTTGCATTTTCCAAGAGCTTTAATCAATGTTAGCTGTGTTGCTGGAGCGGGTGAGCATACTGCTGGGGTGGGGGTGGGGGGTGCGAATAGTGATGGAGGACACTGTGGTGCTCAGTGAGCTGGTGGGATCCTGGTCGGGGCCTCCACTGCCCTTCCCAGGCCTCTAGCTTTCTTGGGGGAGGACACCTGGCCGTGTGTCCTGTGCACCTCTCAGCCAGGGATCTGGGACCCGGAGGAGGAAGAAAGAAAGGGAGGGCTCGTGGCTGGCCTTGGGAATATTAGGGTGCTATACTCCAAAGACAGGCGCCCTGCCAGGCCCAGAGTAGCTGATCTGCAGCCCCAGCAGGATGCTAACTGGGCGGACCTTGTAGGCCTGGCCTTGGGCAATGTGGGAACGCAGATGGGGAAGGAACACTGCAGCCAGCCAGCTGAGGTCTGCCTGTGGTTTGAGAGGGAAGAGAGTCTGGCCAGGAGGAGGAGATGGCCAAGCACCTTCTTTGTTCCTGGCTGCCACCTGGGCCATAAGCCCTGGTCTTCCCTGGAAGCATCCAGAGGCCCAGCCCATGGAGAAAACAGATGAGGACAGGGATCAGAGAGGGGATGGGCTGGCCAAAAGTTCCCGGGGCCACTTGGCTGCAGTTAGTTTTGGACCCAGCACACCTAGCGCCTACCACCCCCGCTCTGGGCATCTGCATTCTCTGGGCAGGTGCTGACTGGTGTGTGTCCTGGTGCTCTGGAGCCCAGCCTCAGCGGCCTCCTGAGGAGACGGCTGTGGGGAGGCTTCGGGGGGGCAGGCCCCACACTGTGCCAGGGGCATGGGGCTGGCACCCGGTTTCCCAAACTTGCTCCTGAAAAACCCTGGCGCCTGAGTCCGAACCCAGCCTCAGCCAGATCTGGGACCCTTTCTGATCTCTCTTTTTAGGTTCCGAGTCCCTGTAATCCATTCTTGAATTCTAAGAGGCTTTGATTCTCGGCTTCTAAAAGCTCTGGCATGCTCATATTGCCTCTTTCTCTTTCTCTGCCCTTCCCTCCCTCTCTCTCTCTCTCAATTCCAATCTTCTAAGTGTCCCAGCTGCTTGAGGAGAGGCTGAGGGCCCAGCTGGCTGTAGCGGACTTTAATGGAAGGGCCAGGCGGGGGACAGGGCTGGCAGTGCCCCTTTCCCCAAGAACTGCTGCAGCCCTCAGGAGGGAGGTGGGATGGGGCTGCACATACCCCAGGCTCCCCAGGGACCTCTCGCCTGGAAGTGTCAAGGATGATGATGAGTTGCCTGGGGGAACATCACAGTCTAAATGGCTCCCGAAGCCCATCTCCTGATAGCTAATGGCCTCTGAGGGAAAGGGAGGGGCTGGAGCCTGGGAGGGAGGGTGCTGACGGGTTTCTTATCTTGTGTGGCCAGCAAAGAGCTTGCTTCTCCTGTTGATAACAGGTGCCCATGCTAAAAAGGATGTGCCATCACAGTGGGCTGGGAAACTAAGCCCAACCAAGCTCTGTGGATTTTCTTTTTGCAGGACTTATCAGAGCCTTTGACATGCTAATACATAAGACCCAACAGGGCCTGCATTATTTCTCTAACTTGGGAACTATTACTTCTTGGAAAGTGCTTTGGCAAGTTAACCACATGATAAGGATGAGGAGACAGTCCCAGAGAAGGGATAGGACTTTGGAGACCACCATGACAAAAAAGCATGACTTTGAGGTTGGGTGGCCTTGGGTTTGAGTTCTGGCTTGGCTACTTGCTGTGTGATCTTGGGCCTCACCTAACCTCTCTGGACTTTAATTTCATTTTCTTTAAACTTTAAATTTTCAATTGGGTCATAATAGCCTTTGTTCCCTGGACTCACGGTAAGGACTGAGTGGTAGTTTGTGCAAAGTGCTTTGCTCCACACCAGCACAAACTGAGCACTTGCTAAATGGATTTAGCACTTGCTAAATCCCCTTCCTTGGATTCCAGGGTCTTTCCCACTGTGCTGGACAGACCCTGCCCCCTCCCCCACCTCCCCACCTTGTGGGGTCTGGCCAGGCACTGTGGGCTGGAGTGCAGAGGCCGCGGGATGGGGTGTGGAGGCCCGAGGCTCAGGGCATCGGAAACATCCTAAGGCTGACATCTCAGGGAGGAGGACCAGTGTGTGGAAAAGGCTTAGAGGCAGGAACATCCAAGCCCCGGCTCACGTCTGCTTGCGTAACTATACGTTGGCCTCTCTGAGGTCCCTTAAGTGAATGTTCTGGTGCTAGATAAAGCAGGCTTCAGGGTGGGCGGCTCTGGATAAGACTCTTGGGGAGTCTTATCCAACAGACCGTTTCCTCCCATCCTAGGAGACAGCTCTCTGCTTCCCCCCTTCCTCAGTCTTCCCACTGGGCACACGGAGGGAGTCGTTGCCCATGGACTTGGCCAGACCAGAACCGCGGGGAGGTGGGGCCACGCGGGCAGGGACGGCCCTCCAGCAGGTCGGGTGCAAGAATGTGAGACTCACCCCAGGCAGTGAGTGGGCACGGACTTGGCATCCGCCAGCCTCTGGGGGCAGACAGGCAGCTTAATTTTTATTCTCCTTTATTGTAGAAGAATTCCTGAAAACTGAAGTCACTCCGCTTCCCCCAGCCAGCCCAGAACACCCTGCTGGGGTGGGGGGGGAACCTCTAGTCGAGGTGGACACCTAGCCTGAGCTTGGCCACCCCACTGGAGAATGGGAGCAGAGGGAGGAGAGGGAGTGGGCACTGCCGAGGGTGGGGGGGTGTGCTGGTCTAGGATGGGGCATGGCCCTGGGTCCCACCCAGGTCTGATGTGGGTCCCTCCATTGATTTGTTGGAGAGCTGGTGTTTCTAAGTAAGGTTTAGTTTTCTCAAATAATTCAGAAAGTGCCAGCGGAGGGTCTTCTCAACCCCCTGCCTCACCCCCCACGGAGGAAGCACCTGCCGTCGCTGTGCTCTGTTCTGTTCTAACTGCCTTCCCGGGCTGCCCTTTGAGGTCTGAGCAGCCCTCTGTTCCTCCCCCGCAGAGCTAACCTGCCCCCATTCCCAGCCTTCTTCTGCTTTCCCCTTGCTCCCCTGCAGACCCGTACATGCATATGTGCACACACACCCACACTCACATGCGGGCTTACATTCTCATGGCTTTCCACTCACTCACTCCTTTCCTTGTCTCTGACCAGGGTCATGTCCTTCTTTCCTGAGCCCTCTGCCCCTGGGCTCAAGGAGGTAGCCTGCAGCTCCGTGTTGCCCCTGCCTCTGCTGCTGGAGAGCAGCCAGAGATGGAGGCTGGAGCAGGACACCTGAGCTGGGTCCTCTCCCTTCTGTCCCACCCTCGAGGAAGACAAGAATGAGGCTCACACCTGAGAACCCACTCTAGGGCTCCCTTTCCACCTCGGGAAGCCCCTTCCAGGTTGCTGGCACCTGGCTAAGCACCAAGCGACCCATTGAGGGGCTTGCGGTGTCCTTGCCAGGGTGGAGAGGCACCCCCAGCCCAGGCCATGCGATTCAGCAGCTGAGAGATCTGGACCTGGGTCCCCTCATCTCTGATGTTCTCTGGAAAACAAGGCTACTGTTATCCCAGGCTTGGAACCCCGTGGTTCCAAGCCCTAGGAGGGTCCATCAATGGGATGCTTGTTAAAGCCAGACTCTAAGCCCTGCCCCAAACCTGGTACCTCTGATCCTCAGGGTGCGGGGCTGGGGAATCTGCACTTTCGTGAGCTCCCTGGCTTGGTTCTGACCCACGGGCGAGTTTGGGCACCTCTGATATGAACTTCTAGAAGAGCAGTTGTGGTGGTAGGGCAGGTCTGGGCATCAGCCTACTAAGTATGTTGGAGAGGTGCCTGGTTGCAAAGGGTTAACTCCAAGCCAACCAGACCAGGTCCTGTCCACTCAACTTCCACCTCCGTTCTCAGAGGAAATGGATTTTCCAGGAGCCTGGACTGGGCCAGTGGTGACTCGTGGCTCGACACGGATGGCAGAGGAAGTGACTCAGGCCTCTGTGGGGAGAAAGTGAGCCACAGGTCCCCTGCCCAGTGCCCCCTCCCCGACCATGAGGATGGGCAGGGCTGGGTCTGACGGGAACCAGAGCTCCTTCTCCTGGGCCCAGCCAGTACTGGGGGTGGGTGGGAAGGGTGGGCTTAGGCAAGCCCTGGCCACCCTCTGCTCTGCCTGTGTCCTGGGAACCTTGGGATGGTGGCCCTCATTGTGTTAAGCTGGGCTGGACCGTTCTGTTCCCTGTGTGTGTTTACGGAAGGCCTGAAGTCAAGGGCAGCTGTTCCAGCAGGGGAGGGGGGAGGGGAATCTCCCTTGGGGGACTTGGTCCTCAGACCCTCTCTCCCAGACTGGAGTTGTCAGCACCTGCCAGTGGTCTTGGCTGCCCCCTCATTCTTAGCTCCTTTTCTTTGAGGGAACTCCCAAAGTTGGGGGGGGCATGCATGTCTAGGACCTCTGCCAGGGGTTCTCTAGGGCGAGATGCAGGTCTGTGTCTTGGCTCCTTCTGGGGTGATCTTGGATCGGCTAACCCTTCCTAGCCTCAGTTTCCTCAACCATAAAATGGCAAAGCAGTGAGACCAGCCTCACAGAGTGGCTCTGGGGATTTCACGTGATGCTTCTGCTGGGATCATTGGGGTGCTGCCGTTAGAGTCCCCCTCTCAACGGCTCCCTGGCCCTGGCCCAGTGCTGTGTGAGGTCTGATCTTGCCTGCGCGCTGATGGTTGGTTTTAAGGGTCTTAGATAGCGGAGGCCTGTCCTGTCCTCTGATAGTCTGCGGCTCAGAGACAAGGGACATGATTCTGCCCTTGCAGTCTGTGTCGAGGTCCACGTATGGGCCCCTGGCTCCTCGTTCTGGGGTTCAGCCTCCAGAGCACAGGACCCCTCCCTCCTTGGCTGAGCCACATGGGGGGTTCCCGGGGTGGTGCCCAGGGCATTCTGTAGCCCTGTTGGAGGTCCTGGGAGACTGTGGTCCCCATCAGGGATGCTGACTGCATCTGAGTTGGCTGTGTGGGGGGGTTGTGTGTATGGGGTTTGGGGGTGGCCTACCTTCCCTCCCCCCACCCCCAATCAGAGGCAGGGGATGGAGGAAAGGAAGAGGGTGCCACGAGAGTGGGCAGGGTTCTCTGAGGTGTGAAATGGGCTGGGAAGGTGCCAAGCAGACTAGCCGGGCAGTGCCCTCCCCCTTCCCGGTAAGGGCTGGGATCTTCTCTTTGTCCCCGGCCCTGCTCTCCTGCCCCTCAGAGGGTTCTGAGCAGCCTCACATCAGGGCTGCAAGCATGGAGGTTTTCTGGGTGGGGTTCCAAGCTTCCCATTGCGCTCCCGGAAGGGAAGTTTCATGCTCTAAGAATTTCCCGTCAAGGTGCTCTGGAGGCTGAGCTGGCTAGGACCACAAGGCAGGGGGCCCGGAGAGTGGGGGGGGGGGGGAGGGAGTAGGACCCTGTGACAGTCCTTGGGGGGTTGACGTAGGGGCAGGCATAAGCCGGTCAGAAAGTACGCAGAGATATTTAGCTGACACCTAGGGCGCCGACTACATGTGTGGCCGTGTTCTAAGTCCTTTACAAGTATCACTTCAAGTACAGATGTGGCAAGTGAGGCCCAGAGAGGGTGAGGAACTAGCCCAAGGACACACAGCTAACAAGCAGGAGAAGCTGGAGTTGAACGCAGGCAGTCTGACTCCAGAGTCCAATCCACGGCTTAAGAGCCGGTTAAAGGAAGCCAGGCAGACCCTCCCCCTCAAATCCCAAGAATGCCCTTGGGGACAGAGTGATCCACCTTGGAGTGGCTGTTGAAACAGCCAGGGTAGAGTGGAGATGAGCCTGCAAGGGTCAGAGTCATGCAGTTGGTCGTCTGTGTTGGAATCCCCTTCGCGGGACTTCATGCAACCTCGCTTGTGCCCCTCCGGTGACTGGAAGGTCACTTCTTTGTCTCAGCCTTTTTGCTCTCAAAGCTCAGTCCAGGAGGGTTGTTGCAAAAATGGTTGACTCTGCCCTGTCCAGGGCCCTTGTTTACCCACAGGGGTAGCTTACTTTGAAGGCCAGTGGGCCACAGAGGCACATGGAGTTTTGACCAGCTGCATCCTTGCTTGCGGTGTGATTGTCAGGAAGCCATTGGTCCTCTCTGGGCCTTGAATCCAGATACTATAAAATGGACAATTTGGACCAAGTCCCTAAGTGATCTGTCAGCTACAAGTTCATAAGTGTAGAGCAATGGTTGCAGAGAGGGGGGCTGCCTGGAGGAGGTGACATTTGGATGAGGGATCAGAGGTAGCTAGCAGCAGGGACTGGCAGGAGGGGTTGAAAAGAAGAGGGTCCAGGAGGGCTATGTCTCTGCCTCCAGAGGCTGGGTTTCCTCCTGTTGGTCTGAGGTGACAGGACGTGGTTACAAAAGGGACCAAAATGCTCAGAGAGGACAGAGTGAAATCTTAAAATTGCAACCTGGGTGACAGGGACCGTTCCCTAAAACACTTTCAAAGCCTTCTTCTAAGGGGTCATGTGACGCCACAGAGGCAAGCTGATGAGTCAAGCTGACCAATGACTGGACTGACGTGGACCTGGAAATTGGGCTTCTGTTATGCATGGTGGGACATAGGAGACTGGCCCAGCTTCAGGGGGTCAAGTTAGTTCAAGGAAGGAGACAATGAGCTCCTGCCTGGGTACCCCATCCCTTTAATGCAACCCTCCAATATTCTGCCCAAAAGCCACCTCTTCCTGGAAGCCCCCTTTGGCTTCCTCTAAACAGAGACTGCTCGTGCAGTACCCAGGTCTCCAACTTCCCTTTACCAGGCTTGTGGCAAATGATGGCACATATTGCCACAGCCATACACAGTTCCCTGTGAACTGAAGAAGGCTGCATGGGTGTCGGCGCCTCATTCAGTAATGGGGCCAGCTGGCCGGGGCCAGTCTCTCCAAGGGGCGGGCATGCAGTTGACTACCAGGCATCACAGTCCTGACCAGGCTGGGAAAGCCTGGCCTCTGGAATAATCTTGGGCAGGTCATTTAACCCCTTGGGCTTCCGAATCCCTGTTTGGGAAAGGCACTAACGGGAGAGCCAACTTCACAGGGTTGAAGTGACAACGAATAAGGTACAGGGGTGTGGTGGGAGAGCACAGGCTGGCAGACTGGTGTTCAGCTAATGGGGGCCGGGGGGGGGGCAGAAGTGCCCACTCTATGCCGAGTGGAACTGCGAAGGAGAAACCAAACCTCCCCCCACTTCCGCCACACTGACAGTGTCTCCCTATCAGATTGGAACACACCTCTGCCTTTTTCCAGCTGTGGTTGGGGGGAGGAGTTGGGGGCAGCTGGGATCTGGCTCTCCCTGGTGGTCAGGACAGGAAGCACCCTTCTCCACTGTTCCCTGCAGGGGGCGCTGTGGGAGCGCTGATCCTTCATTTCATTCCAGGGTCCAACTGCTTAGCCTTTGTCCAGCAACCCCCATGCACTAAGCCCTGTCCGAGAGATGCACCAGGAGCTTCCTCATTAACTGAGGAGGGAATGAACCATCCTGCACTGCCTGGGGGACAGAGGCAGCCCTGGTCAGTGGTGGGAACCAAAGGAGGCCAGGACTGACTATAGAGGGAGTTGGGGAAGGCTTCCTGAAGGAGGTGTTCTCTGAGCTGGGTCTTGGGGATGATGACGGTGAGGCTCCTGGAGGGGAATCCGAAGAGCCACCCTTTTCCTGGAGGGGCAAGATGGTGAGGGAGGTTCCAGCTGTTGCTGTGGAGCCTTGCCCACCAGATTCTAGCCAAGATGACCCCAGCACTGCTGGATCTAGAGGCAAGTACTATTATTTGTCCTATTTTCTGTGATTTGCACTGGGTCATGCAGCATGTGTGAGAAGGAGCCAGGACTTGAACTTGGCTGGGCTCCAGATGGCCGCTGCCCCTTGATGATCAGCTTCTGGCAGCTCTGGGGAGACCCGTGGGCTGTTTTCACACTTGCTTCCTTACCTCACATCCCACACCAGAGATACACTGGCCTCCCCCTCTGCAGGGCTGGCCCAACCACCTTGCAGATCTGGCCCCGGCTAACACTTCTGGCCTCTTTCAGGTGCTGACTTCTCAGGGTGACCTTGGAGAGGAAGATGGCCTCCCAAGTGCTGCAGCAGACGGTGCTGTTCTCGCTAGGTCTGCTCTTCCTGGTTCAAGGTAGGCGATCTCAGGGATGCCCCGGGACTGTTGTGACTTACATTACAGCACCCCCATCTGTAGGACAGCTGCTAGCATATCCACTAATCCCTTTGGGCAGGCACAAGACTTTAGATGCAGCTTAGCAAGTGTATGGTATCTTGCAGAAAAAAGCATCCCTTCTTTATGGGGATGCAGCCCCACAGTGCACAGTTTGGGGTTGGGAGCATGGACTGGGTTTTGGCCTCACTCAGCTCTGCAGCCAGAGCATCCTTGTGCAGTGCACAGCCTGCATGACAGTCTATGGCAGACATGGCCTCATGACATACTTTATTGCTATTGAAATGTTTTTTGCCTTTGAAATTATTATTAATTTTTAGTTCTTGTCATAATTCATAGCTGGTAATTTGTGAGTAGGGCACATTCACATTTTTGCAGATCTTTGAGGTATAGACCCTTGGAACGTGCTAGATCTCAGGTGCCGGGATCCAGTATTCTGGGCCCAAGGCCTAAATCCCTCTCCTGCCCCCTGGCTGCTCCCTGCCCCAGAGTCCCATCTGTAGTCTTTATCTCCTCAGGTACCCGTGGTGGAGGCCCCCGTGAAGACTTCCGTTTCTGTGGCCAGAGGAACCAGACACAGAAGAGCAGCCTCCATTATAAGCAGACGTCAGAGCTGCACATCTCCATCAAGAACTCAGAGGGAGCCCTCACAATCCACGCTCCCTTCCCGGAGGTGCTCCCGGCCTCCCAGCTCTTCCCTGAGCCCAGGGGCCTCTACCACTTCTGCCTGTACTGGAACCACCACGCGGGGACTCTGCAACTCCACTATGGCAAGAGCAACTTCTTGCTGAGTAACCAAGCTTCTGGACTCCTGTGCTTCCGGCACAACAAGGAGAGCCTGGGTCCAGGCCCCCCACTGCTTGCCACCTCTGTCACCTCCTGGTGGAGCCCCCGGAACACCAGTCTGCCCAGAGCTGCTGGCTTCACCTTCTCCTTCCACAGTAAGGCAACTTCCGGGCAGGAGCAACTTGGACAAAGGCCGGGAGGCCGGGAAGTGACCTGGGTCTGCGTGACAGGTCACGACCTTGGGCTTTGTTCCCAGGCAGTGGGGAGCCACTGAAGGTATCTGAGATGGGAGGCTTGTGATCCAAGGTGTGCTTCAGGAAGGTGTGTGGAAAGGTAGAGGTGAAGGCAGAGGGGCGAAGTCCCATCCAGAAGCTGCAGGGGAGGTCCAGGTGAAGGAAGATGAGGCCTGCCCAGGATGGGAGCAGAAAGTGTGGACAGATGGGACTGGGCGTCAGAAGCCAGAGGCTCCCTGAAGCCCCTCACCCTCACAGCCCTCCCGGGGTAGGCCCTCCCAGCTCCAGATGTGTAGACAGAAGGGCACCCAGGCAGGTGTGTCCCGGCCGGCCTTGCCGGGGCTAGAGTTGCTGGAGGGTCCCGTGTGGCACAGAGCCTTTATCTGGCCGGCTTCTGGGTGACCTTGGGGGGTTCACCCTTGTCTTGGAGGCTCAGTTTCAACCTCTGTAAAACTGGGGAGAGAGGCCTTCACAGTCCCCAGAGGGTTAAATGGGAGTAGGACGGGTGTGGCCCGCATCTGGCTCCTGGTTAACAGCCTCTGTCTGTCCCCTGTTCCAGATCCTCCCCAGAAAGCTTCCCACAATGCCTCGGTGGACATGTGCGAGCTGAAAAAGGACCTCGAGCAGCTCAGCCAGCTTCTGAGGCACCCTGGAAAGATCTCGAGGAGGCCCTCGTCCACCCCCGCCAGCCAGTAAGTGTGGCCCCCCCAGACCCGGACGTGGACAGGGAGGCGCGATGGAGACTTCTCCTGGGGCCGGAATGTTCCCTCGTCTTTCCACCTCCTGGGGAGGAATCAAAATGCAGCCCCGCAGGACAAACCCCTGACCTTTGTAAAAACAAATATCACCATCCCCAGACAGCCACCCAAGCCCTCTTCCCCACCAAAAAAGGAGAACCGATGGGCCCATTTGAGAGCTTGACAGACTGAGGCCTGAAGATGGGTAGGGCTGCTCCATGGCCACAGAGCGGGTCATTCCAGGCACAGTTGGGCCTGGAACCTGGTGCTCGGGATCACCCCCCTTTCCTGTTTGCTCTGTCATTTCAACTTCCTCTCACGCTGCCTCCCACTCACCCCCAGGCCTTCTCTGTCCCAAGCCAGCACTGTCCTAGGGCTGTTTTCTCTCCTGTTCCCTCCCTGCTGTCCCCTGACCCTCCTTCCCCTGTCTCAGTCTGTCTCTTTTCCTGTGTCTCCGCCGAGATTCCCCGTCTCGCTCCATCTCCCTGCCCGCCAGGATCAACCTCCCCGCCCCTTCTCCCCCCTGCCAGGAGGCTGCAGAGCCTGGAGTCGAAGCTGACCTCTGTGAAGTTCCCCGGGGACACGCTGTCCTTCGAGGAGGATCTGGTCAACGCCACAGTGTGGAAGCTGCACCCCACCGCCAGCCTCGAGGGCCTGCACATCCACTCCAGGCGCGAGGTCAGGGGTCAGGGGCCAGGCTGGCCGGGGCTGGAAGCAGACACGGAAGCATGAACACACACCCCTCCCCAGGGGCCTCTGAGAGCCAGATCTGTGCTGACAAGGAAGGTCTCGGGCCCAGGGAATACCCTGGGAGCGGCTGCCCCGCAACACAAGACCCTTCCTAGCAGAGTGGTGGTGATGGGGTGGGGTGGGGTGAACGGCATCAGAGGCTCTCACGGTACCCCCCACGTGAACAGAAGACCCCCAAACACCTGTGTGTGCATGTCAGTCTCGAGACTGCCCCTCGAGTGGGCCTGTTAGGAGCCACCACGCTGCCCCCATCCTCCCCACCCTGGGTAGCCCAGATGGCACAGCAGTCTCCCGGGCCTGTTTGCCCCCGGAACTTTGGGCTCTACCCACCAGGCTTCCCAGCCAGCACTGGAGCCAAGAAAAGGAGGGCTTCCAGGAGGAGGCAGGCTTCGAGATGGCAGTGCCCGGGGAAGGTGCTGGGGGCGGGGGTGGGTGGAGGCCTCGGAGCCCACCTCTGGCTGAGTGCCATGGGGATTCTGGTCTGCAGGAGGGACAGAGCGAGATCCAAGAGTACTCCGTGCTACTGCCCGGCACGCTCTTCCAGAAGACCAAAGGCCGGAGAGGGGAGGCCGAAAAGAGACTCCTCCTGGTGGACTTCAGCAGTCAAGCTCTGTTCCAGGTGGGGAGCCCCAGGGAAAGCAGTTTCTGTCTGATGGGGAGGTAGAAGGCAGGCATAGAGCCAAGCCCCCTCATCCAGAAGTCAGAGCCTTTCCTTGTAAGGTCAGAAATGGAACTGTGACGTGTGAATCTCCCCAGGAGAATGCTAAATTATGTTGTTTTCGCTACAGTGTAAATGACTACATGTGCAAGAACTGTTGCCAGAGGGAGACTCAGCATCTCTGAGCAATGTGTGGGGGAGAGACAGGAGTCTAGAGAAACGAGGGGACATCTGGGCCTTCTCAGCCTTGAGCCCTCACACCCTTCTCCTCCTCCCCCATCTCTTGTATCCAGGACAAGAATTCCAGTCAAGTGTTGGGTGAGAAGGTCTTGGGTATTGTCGTGCAGAACACCAAAGTAGCCAACCTCTCGGAGCCTGTGGTGCTCACCTTCCAGCACCAGCCACAGCCGGTGAGTGCAGGCAAACCCACCAAGGAGACGAGGGCCTCTGCTTGTCTTTTCTGCCCTGCTTTCTGGGCCTCTCGTCTTTAACAAAATGATCAGCTGGCTGAGGGCCTCAGCCGGTCAGGTCTATACACAGCGTGGTGGCCTGACACTGACTTCCTCTGTTTGACCCAGAAAGGAGCAGGCTGTAATGGGGTCCACTCTCCTTTCTTGTCCCTACAGAAAAACGTGACTCTCCAGTGCGTATTCTGGGTGGAAGACCCAACGTGTGAGTGTGGAGGGTTCTCTGAGCTGGGTGGATATCTGGAGGAGAAAGGGGGTCCCGGAGAGTGAGGGTGATGGGGTTAATCAGGGAGGGCTTCCTGGAGAAAGTGGGCTTTGAAGAAGGAATGATGGCAGACTAGATATTTGCCAAGGGAAGCAAAGGCTCAGAAGAGTGGCACAATTACGCATTTGGGGGGGGGGGGTCCAGTGGGGTCCTGAGGGACTGGCCTTGATCAGAGCATCACGGAACCCTTCCTCAGCGAGCGGCCTGGGGAGCTGGAGTGATGCTGGGTGTGAGACCAACCGGAGAGAGACGCAGACATCCTGCCACTGCAACCACCTGACGTACTTTGCGGTGCTGATGGTGAGTGGTCCCCTTCCTGCCTCGCAGCCATACCTTGGGTTGGCTTTGCCAGCCACCTTCCACAAATATGCCATTTGTTCCCCACACCAACCTCCAAGGTGTCTCCTGTTGCTGTCCTATTTTATAGATGGGGAAACCAGGGCTCAGAGAGCTTAAGCAATTTACCTAAGGTCACACAGCTAGCAAGCAAGAGAGCTGGTCACTAAAGACTTTGCTGCTCTTTATTCCTAAATCTGGGTGCATGATAATAACGCAGATTCCTGGCCCTAAACTAGAATTCTGATTCCACAGGCTGAGGGAAGGGCACAAGTACGTTTCCAAAGAGCCCTCGAGGGGATACTGAGGCCCGTTGTGTAGAACCTCACAACGGACTTCAGTGTCCCCAAGATCACAGAAGCTTTGTGTCCTACATTCAGTCTCCCAGAATCTTGGGACCCAGCTTCTGAGGATCAACATGGTCTTCCAAACCTCCTGGGTGTGGGATGCTCACGCCGGTGTTGAGTTCTAGAAAAAAAATGAGTGTCAGGCTGGAAAAGGGATTCTCTAGTGGAGAGTCCTTTTTTTTTTTTTTTTTTTTTTTAAAGATTTTATTTATTTATTTGAGAGGGAGAGAGGGAGAGAGTATGGGCGGAGAGAGGAGGAGAGGGAGAGGGAGAAGCCAGCTCCTTGCTGGGAGCTGGGAGCTGGAGCCGCATATGGGACTTATTCCCAGGACCCTGACATCATGACCTGAGCTGAAGGCAGACTCTTAACCGACTGAGCCACCCGGGCGCCCTCTAGTGGAGGGTTCTTGACTGTGCTGGGTGGGGGCACCCTTTTGAGGAGTCAGTGAGAACTGTAGACCCCCTCCCCTTCCAAAGAATGCACTCACGGACCAGCCTCTGCTCAGCTCTGGGTGGTGGTGGTTCACGGATGCTCCAGGCCACCCCGGGAGGCTCAGGTTGGCCTTCACCTGGGGCAATCCCTCAGTGTCAAGCTGGGGACACTGAGGCCAGCCCCTGCCTGTCTTGTGGACCCAGGTTGCCTCTGTGGAGGTAGATGCCGTACACAAACACTACCTGACCCTCGTCTCCTACGTGGGCTGCGTCATCTCCGCTCTGGCCTGCGTCCTCACCATTGCTGCCTACCTCTGCTCCAGGTAGGGCCTGCAGGAGGGGTGGGGGAAAGGCGGGGGTAGGGAGAACCTTCATTCTGGGCCCCTGGGTCGGGACCCCACAACCATGGAGACCCACCCTGGAGATCGGCTTGACTCACCCCAAAATGTGTGTGTGGTTGCAGGAAGGAGCCCTGGGAACTAAAGTCAGCCGACCTCCGGGGGCTGTGTCTCCTTAGATCCGTGGTGTTCGGATGACATGATACTTAAAAACTTTATTATCTGCCAACACTGAACACAGGGAGAGGTGACATAAAAATCTAGATTTCTGCCTTGGAAGAATCAGATGTATCACCCCTGGGAGCCCATAATAATAGGATGTTGACAATTATAATCATGGTTAACACCTTCTTGGAGCTTCCCACATGCTACCCACTGTTCTAAGTGCTTTACATGCATGAAATCGGTTCAGTCCTCACAAGGGCCCTGTGAAAGAGCACTCAGAGAGGGTAAGGGACTTGCCTGAGGCCACACAGCAAGGAAGGGGCAGAGGCAGGCGTACATGCGGTGTCTGATTTAAGGCCTGGCCCCTGCGAGCAATCAAGTTTGACAAAGCCTACCCTGTCCCCCCCATGGAAGATTCTGTCGCTCCATTTCTGTCATTTGGGTGTCTTGAGGAAGACGGTGCCTGCAGGAAGGCTTTGGTGGAGGAAGGAGCGCCTTCACCTCTCCTCACACCGGCTGCATGGACGGGTCTGGATGGTTAGCGCTGAGCTTGGCTGAAGTGGAGGTCCACCTGCAGCGTGGGCCTGGGTCCGTTTGCATGCGGGGGGGGGGTGCTCTAAATTCTGTGGGTGCGAGCACCTAGAGCGTGCTCACATGCTTGCACGTGCGAGGAAGGGGGGATGGAGTCCTGTGCTTGCGGGCACCTAAGTGACTGTGTTATGTGAGCCTGCAGCTGTGCACATGGTGGGGCTGGAGTGGTGACAGGGGACACCTGGCAGGCTCAGGGGAGGCCAGAGGGCAGTGGCTGAGCCCTCCAGCCCTAACCATGGATCACAAAAGTGCCCAAGTTCAGGGCCAGGGAACCTTAGGGACTGAGGCTTTACCCAATGAGGGGTCTGTCCTCCCACTTCATAAACTTAGTAGACGAGTGAACTGTGGGGGGAGGGAGCAGCCCAAGGCAGTAGCTGGTGGCAGGGGTGGATGGGCGTGGCTATCCTGTCATGCCCTCTGGCATAGATGGTGGGTGGTGCTGGGCAGTGCACAGGTGGGGGCCCAGGGAGGAAATGCCAGCCTTGCCTCCCTGGATCGGGTAGAGTCCTGAGGTGGGAGGGGTGCTGGGATGTGCTCACAGACTTGCAAACCTGCAGACAGACAGACATACTGTCCTCCCTTCCCCCCACAGTCGGCTGACAGACACAGTCGGCTCACAGACACATGACTATGCAGACAGACAGGAGGACAGGTGGCATGGATTCTCCAAAAACAGCAACAAATCCAGTCTTTTCCCTCCAACTCTGGGAGCATCTGGTTGACTATAGTGGCTGGATTTGTCCTGCTTGCTCTCTCTGTGGCTAAATCTGTTGTTCAATGTTCTCATGGGGCCCTAGCCTGTGAGTGCTGGGCACACAGTAGGTGCACAGGGATGACCTGGCTGCAGCCATAGGGATGGGATAGAGAGTGTGTGTGTGTGTATGTGTGTACCCTGGGAAGACTGCCTGGAGGAGGAGTCCAGCCATCACCTTTCCAAGCTGGACACCAGGGAGACCCCACCCCTTCTCGTGTGTAGGAGGAAGCCTCGAGATTACACCATCAAAGTGCACATGAACCTGCTGTTGGCTGTCTTCCTGCTGGATGTGAGCTTCCTGCTGAGCGAACCAGTGGCCCTGACGGGCTCTGAGGCTGGCTGCCGTGCCAGTGCCATCTTTCTGCACTTCTCTCTGCTCGCCTGCCTCTGCTGGATGGGCCTTGAGGGCTATAACCTCTACCGACTGGTGGTCGAGGTTTTCGGCACCTATGTCCCTGGCTACCTGCTCAAGCTGAGCATCATGGGCTGGGGTAAGTTGGTAGAGGGCGCTGTTGGGCCCTCAGACCTGACTCTCCTACTAGGTAAAATGCAGGCACCTGGTTCCACT
Source organism: Mustela lutreola (assembly GCF_030435805.1). Taxonomy (NCBI): domain Eukaryota; kingdom Metazoa; phylum Chordata; class Mammalia; order Carnivora; family Mustelidae; genus Mustela; species Mustela lutreola. Next base: position 26,432,402 of record NC_081305.1, on the reverse strand, counting down.
TCTCTGCTTACCTCTCTGATTGTTCCCTTCACCCACCCATTCTCAGTTGTTCTTGACTTTGGCTAGGTTAAGGTTCCCTTAAGGAAGATAAAGTGGGGAGCACTGCCCCAAGAAACACATATTCTCCACATGGCTCACTCTTCTTAAAGGGGGTTTGTAGACAGAGATATTGCATATGGATGTGCAGGTTGTGCACTGCTCAGAGGCACCCAGTTGGGGGAGGAGTGGGCTGTCATCCAGTCCTCCACTCACCAAATTCACCGAGGCTGGTGGTGGCTCTGTCTGTGGATCCTCTTAAGCTTATATAGCAGATTCCGCATAGCTTTGGCATTTGTTCTTGGCCAAGACCACCCAATTTACCCATGGCCAAGACCTCTCAGTCAGATTTGGAGGCCCAGGGGGCACACCACAAGTCCTTCTGGATGTTGCACCGGCCCTCCAAACTCCCCATGTCCCTCACCCAACTTGCTGCTCCTCTGTGTTTCTCATCTGGCCCTTTCTTGGCTCCCTCCATTGTTTTACATAAAATTCCTTCAGAGTTAGCTCTGTGTCAAGACCCCAGTGTTTGGTGGTGGGTGACCCTTTCTGGAGAGCTCTCCAGCTCCAGCCCATGGACAAGGTCAAGGCCCAGTGCAGACTCTGGAAGTCCCCCCTTCAGCTGTCCCCCACCTTCCCAGTCTGTGCCTCCCATCTCCCCTTCTGACATCCTGCCCCTCGGCAGGGAAAGGCAGGCCCTTTCTTCCACGGCCCCCTGGGATGGTGGAAGGGGGAAGTTCAGGGGAGATAGGGCTCCCTATGGGAAACCCAAACTAGAGTGGGGGAAGGGGAGGGTCTGATCACAGAGGACCCACCCCAGATGGAGCAGAGCATAAGCCCGAGAGAGGGTCTTGCCGGAGGGCAGGGGAGGGGGCATGCCACAGAGGGTGGGAGCCTGAGCTCTATGCTTTGCGGCCTGCAGGCTTCCCCGTCTTCCTGGTGATGTTGGTGGCTCTTGTGGATGTGAACAACTACGGCCCCATCATCCTGGCTGTCCAGAGGACCCCAGAGAGTGTCATCTACCCTTCCATGTGAGTGGTTGAGTATGGCAGGGCTGGAACATGGGCCTTGTGGTTCAGGGGCCAGAGAGCAGCCTGGGCTGAGGCCACGCTGATCGGGGGGTTTCCTGGGCCCTGGGGCTGCTGGAGGTGCCAGCCTGGCAGAGGCTGGGGGTTCAGGGAGCGTGAGCACAGGCCCAGATTTGCCCATCTCTCGCCAGTGACCTTGAGTCGCACCTGGGTTTCTTGGCACGAGTGGGAATAGGCTGGAGAGGACGAAGGCACAGGGGAGAGCTGGAAAGTAATGTCCCCCTAGGAGTCCGCGGTGTCTCCGGGCACTCGGGCTCACTGAGGCACCAGCCCCGCCATTGTGCGCTGAACCCTTGCCCCCAGGTGCTGGATCCGGGACTCGCTGGTCAACCATGTCACCAACCTGGGCCTCTTCAGCCTGGTGTTCCTGTTCAACACGGCCATGCTGGGCACCATGGTGGTGCAGATCCTGCGGCTGCGCCCGCACGCCCAGAAGTGGCCCCACGTGCTGACGCTGCTGGGTCTCAGCCTGGTCCTCGGTCTGCCCTGGGCCTTGGTCTTCTTCTCTTTCGCTTCGGGCACCTTCCAGCTTGTTGTCCTCTACTTCTTCAGCATCGTCACCTCCTTCCAAGGTAGGCATGGAGAAGACCCCACCCCTTGGCCCCCAGGCCCGGGCCCCACACGTGGGGCACAGGGCAGGGAGGATATGGACTCAAATCGAAGGCTTCCCTTCTCTAGGCCTCGGTCTTCCCAGCTGTTAAGTGCCCCCTGCCCCGGCCATAGATGACAAGTCTTTATTGAGTACCTGCTCTGTGTCGGCCCTGTGTTAAGCCTTGGGGCTAACATTGTGAACTGGTTGGGTGAGGGCCTTCGTTCCATGGAGCTCATCTCCTGTGGGAAAGACCGGGGTGACAAGCAAGCACGCAGCCCCTCTGAGAGGAGGGCAGTTCGAGTGAAGATGTGAAGAAAAATCTGGGCTGGGCTGAGGCCTCTGTGGGAGACATTTGAAAATAACAGAAGGGCCCAGCCAGGGAGAGATCAAGGGCCATGTGACTCCATGTGTGATCCTAACCCGTGGGCCTTAGCATCATGGGAAGCTTGCTAGAAGTATAGGCTCTGATCGCCCCAGACTTGCTGAATCAGATCTGCATTGTAACAGATACTTGGGGATGCATGTGTGTGGCACAGGCTGAGGGGGTCTGGTCTAAGGAAGGAGTGTGCCAGGCAGAGGGAGGAGCAAGTGCAAAGGTCCTGAGGTTAGCACTAGGCTGTTGGATGGAAGAACGGTGAGGGGCAGTGAGGCTGAAGGATATTTGGAGGGGCAGAGGGGAGTGGAGTAGAGGGCTGGATCATGAGAGCCTGGGTTTAATGCCAGCAGGGTTCTTCTACCTGCACCCCTCTTCACGCCCCCACCACCCAAGGACAGACAGACAGATACACACAGACACAAATTCCCCTCTGTTCTGTCCTAGAGGTACTTAAACAGATAGTCTGGAGTCTGAATACCAAGGTTTAACTCCTGGTTCCACCAAGGCCCGTTACCTCCCTGGGCCTCAGTTTCCTTGTTTGTGAAACAGAATAGTAATGACTAGGCCTGACCTCATGAGAACTTGAGAGAATAAAATGAGTTCAGGCTCAGGCCATTGCACAGTATCTGGTGCATGGTGGGGTCCCCTCCCAGTCACAGGGATGCTGGTAGCCTGGGTAGGGAGGAGGGGAAGGGGCAGGACCACCCCCCGCCCACTGAACCCTGCATCCCATCACTGCCTGCAGGTTTCTTCATCTTCCTCTGGTACTGGGCTATGCGACTGCAGGCCCGGGGCGGGCCCTCCCCGCTGAAGAACAGCTCAGACAGCGCCAGGCTCCCCATCAGCTCGGGCAGCACCTCGTCCAGCCGTATCTAGGCCACCGCCACCTGCCGGGAGCTGCGTGAGGAAACAGAGATGCGGCCTCGCCTCACCCCTGCCTGCCACCCCCACAGCCAGGCCTGACACCTGGGGCAGCCAGAGACTCCGGGAGAAGGCCCAAGCTCCTCTGGGGGGAGGGGGCTTTTGCCCTCAGCAGCCAGACTCCCAGGCGGGCCTTCCGGATTGGCCTGCGGACTGCTCGGTGCCCCAGTCCAGCTCACAGGAGCTCAGGAGAGGGACCGTAACCTTGCTGTCCTCACTGGGGGCCGCAGGCCCAGCTGAACTCACCGCCACTGGGCCCAGCCCTCATGGCTGCCGGTGGGAGCCCACGGGCCCCAAGGCCGAGTCCTGGTCCTGTGAGGACTGGCAGCATCCTGGGCCCCGGGCCCTAGCCGCGCTGTCTCTGGCGATCTCCACAAGGACACCCTGTGCTCCTGTCATTTTAGCCTGAGAGTGGTACTCAGGGCACATGGGGTTGGGGCAGAGCTTTGAGCCAGATCCCTAGAGGAGGGGAGCCCCTCCTGGAGCATAGCAGAAGCTCCTCTACCTCTGAGCCTTCCGTCAGCCTCCCCAGCCCTTGCCCTCCAGCCCCCTACTCAGTCCTGGGCAGGGTCCCAATTCCAGGGCTGGATTTTGGGTTGTGGCTCCCAAGAGTGGCTGGGTGCCTGCCAGTAACCTTTCTTTACTGGACGGGCCTTTGCCCGCCCTTGACTCAGGCTTAGTGTAGACATTCTGGGCTGGGCTAGGTCTATCTGTCCCTCTGGGCCTTTCTATAAGCTGCATTGCCCTTGGTCACCACTGCCAAGCCCACCCCTCAAACGGACCCCCAGCTTCTCTCAAAGCCCTCTTGTGGCAAGAACTGTGGAGCGTAGCAGTGCAAATTTGTCTCTGCCCCAGTACTGGGAAGAAGGAGGCGTGCATCCCCTGGTGGCCCTGGTGGAGAGCCCAACGAGCTCTTAAAAGGTTGGAACTACGAGGGGAGCCACCATTCCTTGCTGGGGATCCAGGAAGACTTCCTGTAGGAGGCAACATTTGATCTGGATCTCAGCCTTAAGGATGGGGGAGGACTTTCTTTTTAAGCACTATCTCATTTGTCTTTTGAATTGAAAGAAGTAGATGTTCATTGTAGAGAATTTGGAAACTGTAGAAGAGCACACAGAAAAAGAAATAAAAATCAGCTTGTTGTTATCACCTAATAAACAAGTGTAATAAACATTTGGAGCACTTTCTTCTGTGCTTCTATCAGGAGTCGCTGACAAAAACAGGCCAATCAGGAAATAGCAGGGAGGGCCTCGGGCTGGGGTCCCCCTTCTCAGGACATCAGGTGCTGGACAGGCCACTTGATTGTTCTCACTGTGCACTTCACTGGGCTGTAAGGCCTTGGAGAGCTGGACCACTGTTCTCAGAAGGACCCAACCAGGTTTGCGTGCGCAGACATCGCTATGGTGTGGAACATGGACTAAGGCAGCCAGAAGCCTGGAGACCTTGTTCCTGGAGACTGGAGCCTTCCCGGAGCCACTGGGACAAGCTGGCACTGGTGGGAGTTGGCAGAGAGCAAAGCTACAGTTCCATCTGCCCTGGGATTTGGGGGGGCCCAGGGCTTTGCACGTGGCTCCAGGCCCGCCCCCAGCCCCAGTGAGGCCCAAGAGGGGTGACGCTTACCCTGGCCCTGCCCAGCTAACTCTGCCACTTTCCCAGCTGCTCCCCAATTCCTGGTCCTGTCTTTCCAGGTGTGCTGGATGCTCTGGGTCCCTCCTTCCAGGCCCTTCTTCACAAACAGGTCCCCGTGAGCCCCTGAGGGTCATTGTGCCAGGATGGGTCCCCAGCGGTGGGCCCAGCAGGTCGCAGTTCACAGAGCGCTTGTCCACCATCTCACCTCACCTGGCTGCCGCCAGGAAGGAGATGGGACAGGCCCTGTGGTTCCCGTCTGCCTCCAAGTCTTCCCCGCAGAGGAAGTGCTTGGGGCACCATGCCAGAGCCCCACCTGCCCCCCATGGCCCATGATTGTCTGTGACATCCTCTTCCCATCCCTCCCCGGGTCCAGAGGGCCTGTGGGAAACAGAATCCTGCCTGCATGCTGTGTGGGAGGAAGGGGAAGGGGCTGGGTGGGTCCTCAGACTCCCCAGGGTAGAGCATGTCTAACTCAGGCCCCGCAGGGCGATGCTAAGGGGATATGCCTTCTTGACGGGGTGCTCTCTACCTTTGATCTTGCAGTGACCATGGGACCATGCCAAGGGACCTGGCCTCATCCACACGACTTCCTCAGAGCCATCAGATCTGGAGCCCGATTGATCATCCCCTCCCCTTCCCTTATGCTGCCCCCCCATGTGTGTTTGCTGCTCCCACTTCCCGTCTGAGCCACCAGTGATCAGCTGGGCGATAGGACAGTAATTGCGCAGTGGGGACAGTTGTAAAGAGATAACGACCACGACCACGCCCAGCGGACAGTTCCACTCGCATGATCTCATGAGCTCTTTGCATGTCTTGTATGAGGTTCAGAGCAGCAGATAGCTCGCCCAAGCTCACCCAGCCACCATGTGGCCAGGACAGACGTGAGCCCAAGACAGACTCCAGCCCAGGCCTCAACAACCCTCCTGCACACTCCGTCCCACCTCTCCTATTAATCTGGTCTGGGCAGGGAAGGCTGGGGCCTGCAGAGCTTGTCCTCTCCCCCTGGGGCCCCAACAAGCATGGGATAGATCCCAGTCTTGTTCAACCCATAGGTGTGAGGGAAGGTGCGTTAGCACCACTCGCATCCCTATAGCGAGGCTTGTGCCTGGCATGTTACCGGTCTCCTCGAACCCCAACATAGCCCTCCATGGCAGTCCTATTGCTGTTTCTGCTTTACAGAAGAAGAAACTGAGGGTCAGAGGGGTCCCCAGGTACTGAGAAGAGGGTCTGAGTTAGGAGTGTCTGAATCCAAAGCCTGTGCTCGTCGCCTTTCCCCAGGGGTCTGCTGGGGTGTGGAAGCCTCTGTGGCTGCTGGACCCCAACTTCACAGCCCCTAGCAGTGTCCCTGGGTGGGCTGAGCAGCCCCCTCTGTAGGCGATCACAGGGTGGAGTGAGACAGGAGCGCAGCCCAGTTCCCCACACTAGCCTTTCACAACCCAGCTGATGGTGGCGTGGAGCAGGAAGGCCGAGAAAGAGGCCACAGGAAGCATGACACTGAGCAGTTGGAGGGGAGGGTAGGGGGGTGAGGGAGGTGGGGACAGGCCACACCACAGAGCCTGGGACCTGAGGGACGCTCAGACACAGGGCTCTGGCCAGCGTGGGCAAGCCTGCCCAAGGATGATGACGCCCAGGGCCCTGGGGGTCCTGCTTTTCTCGCTCCTCCTGCTCTGGGCCTCAGGTGAGCAGCTGGTTCCTTGTCCCCCAGGAGACCCAGGGACAGGGAAGCGGGGATGGGTGGGGCTGTCTAGAGAGTGTCTGTCCAAGGACCCCATCCGTTGGCCTCAGTACCTTCTCTCACCCCATCCTCCGAGTGAGTTGTCATCCTGATAAACTTGGGTCAGCTCTGGGTCTCAGGTGTCTTGTGCTCCCCACAGAGCTCCCCATACCCCCCCAGTCTGGGCTGTGCTTCCCTCACAGGCAGGCCCCAGACACACTCTTACCCAGCTGGCCTCCGAGCTTCTGGGGAAGGGGGTCAGGAGTCTCTGGAGGCTGAGGCCAGTTGGGGCTTATACGGTCCTCCCTCTACCCCCTTGTCTGGCTCCTTCCACCCTGACACCCCCACCGGCTCCCCTCTCCTCGTCCCAGGAGTGGCCCCCCAGTCCCCAGTTTCCGGAGCTGGGAACAAGCCTCCCCTCCCCCACCCTCTCTGTCGGCCTTGTGCACACACATGCGGGGTTCTCCAAGGCACTTTGAGGACCCCAGGCCTTGCCTTTGGCAGTTCTCTCTCCTGGGAAAGCTGAGGCCACCCCAGCCCAGCTGGCCAGATCTTACCTACCCTCCTTGGGGCCCTGGGATGTTGGCAGTGACCCCCTCGGGCAGAGGGAGTGCTCCCATCGCAGTGCCCCCAGTGCTCCTCCTGTTTTGTTCCTGATTTTTTGAGTGTCCTGCATGCCTGCCCAGCAGGGGGGCCATGTGGCTTGGGATGCATGGATCAACCTCTTTGGGCTTCAAAGAATCTTCTTCTCTTCGGTGAAGGGCAAAGTTCAGTCCTTGGCTCAAAAAGGAGGCAAAATGGCGGAGTTGTCCTCTTTGCAGAGCAAGCCAGCAGAACCCACAGATTCAGTCACTCAATAACCAGTCGTGGCTATCGTCCAGTCTCCTGGGGCACATGGGGACACTGGGTCCTTCACAGAAGGCCCTTCACATAACCACACTGGTTGGGGCTTCAAGGGTCCCCCGAGGGACTGAGGTGACCTATGGTGATGGGGGAGTTCCAGTCTGGGCAAAGTGTCAGCCGTTTGAACAGCATGAGGAGCCTTGAGAGGCTTATAAGGAGAGGTAAGTCTCTTTCTTTTGTGGACATTTCTGGGTCTGCGCATGGGTTCATTCATTCTGTAAACACTGATGGGGAATTCCGGGCTGTGCCAGGCTCTGGGCTGGAGATGCTGTGGCCATGGCAGAAGAAAGCAGGTCCCTTCGGTGGTGAGCTGAAGGGAGGGGCAGGTAGCGTTTCCCTCACTCCTGGCCCTGCTCCCCCACTTGAACCTGGATTAAGGTGGTCCCTGGAGGCCAGCTTCCGGGGCAGAGCGGGATGGCAGGGGTAGCACAGGTCTTAAGTGGGGACCAGCATCGTCCTGCCCAATGCCTGGGCCAGGCTTTCTCTGTTTGGGCTAAATGCTTCCAATGTCTTCAAAAAATAATCACAAAAAGGATAGTCATCTTTTCTGCACTTGCCCGAAGCTTCTCATGTATGACTGTGCCGAAATTTGGCAGCAGGCCAGGAGGGAGGCTCTGTGAACACCCGTCAGGGTGCAGCCCAACACCCATTTGTGACCCCTCGGGCACACAAAGGGCTAGGATTACACGGAGAGTGGCCCCCCTCCCCTCCCCTCCTCTCTCTTTTCCTCTCCCTCTGTTTCCCTCCTCTCTCTCCCCCTTCCTCCTTTATTTCAAAAGCAAATGAAGACCCCATTACATATATATTCATCTGACATTTGCTTCGTCCCATTAAACAGTGTCCTGAAGATCTTTCCTTTAAAGATTTATTTACTTATTTGTGAGAGAGAGAGAGAGAGAGCATGTGCACATGGGGGGAGGGGCAGAGAGAGGGAGAGAGAGATGCTGAAGGGGACTCCCCGCCAAGCACAGAGCCTGACTTAGGGCTCAGTCCCAGGACCCTGAGATCATGAACTGAGCTGAAACCAAGAGTCAGACGCTGAGCCTACTGAGCCACCCCGACGTCCTTTGACCTACCCCTTTTTAAAAAGCTCATACATCTGGACCCAGAAATTCCTAGGATCTTAATTTTTTTTAAAGATTTTATTTATTTATTTGACAGAGAGAGAGAGAGAGAGATCACAAGTAGGCAGGGGGGCGGGGGAAGCAGGCTCTCCGCTGAGCAGAGAGCCTGATGCGGGACTCGATCCCGGGACCCCGAGACCATGACCCCAGCGGAAGGCAGAGGCTTAACCCACTGAGCCACCCAGGTGCCCCAACCTAATTTTTTTTTTTTAAATGAATTCTTAACACAAGCTAACAAAGATGTAAGAGTGTTGTTCAAAATAGGAAAAAGGAAAAAAAGAGTGAGGATCCTGAAAGCCCACTAACAAAGGACCTGTTGAGAAAGTGTTACCACACCCACCCAGTAAAAAGAGGCATCAGTAGGCTCTGACGTGGAGAGCTCCTCAAGATACCTCGTTCAGGGATCCCGTTCATGTACATTTTTAAATGATTTACATTCAGATACTTGCCTATTTAACAAAAACTTCTATGAGGTTGTGCAGGGACCTGTCGCTGGTGGGGAACTCTGGAGTGTGAGCTGGGAGCTATGGGGATGTTTACTGCTCGTTCTGTGTTCTTGTGTACGGTTTTGAAAAAAACTGTGCATGTATTAATTTTGTTGATAGGTCGGTAACTATGTAGACCTATAGGTAAGCCCAATGTAAATACACAACTATATAAACAGTTTTACAATGAAATCCTCACCTCCTGGAGTGATACTGACTCTTTGAACCTTTATGATGAGCTGTATCTATTATGTATACAGATGGTCTCTAACCTTCCCTCAAACTCACAAGGAAGGTATTATTAGTCCCATTTGGCTGATGAGAAGAGGGTGCCTCAGAGAGTTTAAGTAACTTGCCTGAGGTCACACAGCTAGCTGGTAAGTGACGCCAAGCTCCGCCCCACCCCCCCATATCAGGTGAAAGGGGAACTGAACAGGAAGTCACGAAAGTTGGTCTTGGAGCTGCCTCCTGCTGGTGCCCTTGCTCAAGTCACTGTGCTCCAGGGGCCCTCAGTGTTCTTTCCTCACCCCAGGAGGTAGCTTGTGAGGGTCATAATGAGAATGTGGGAGAAAGAGGCGAACCGAGATAGAACACGCCCAAGAGTTATACCATGAGGCCACAGTTGCAAGGGCTTCGGAATGTCTGATGTGGAACAGCTGTGGAAAGCCCAGCAGACTTCCTGGAGGAGGTGGTAAAGGGTAATAGTACTAACATATGAATCCTTTAATCGACAGAGCCATGTGCCAAGCTCTTTGTACATATCTTCTGCAAAACATCTCACTGGCCCTATGAGGTGGGGGGGGGGGGGTCATATCTCCTTTTGCCCTGGAAACTGAGGCCCAGGGAGAGTGAGTCCGGCTCAAGTACACATAGCATGAATGGATGGGACTGAAATTCTAGCCCACATCACCAGACCCTGGAGTCTGAGCATCTTACCTCCAACCTCCTCCCTTGCTGCCTCCCCACCCAGCCCATTCACACCTTCTGCATCCCTCCTTCAGGTATGAAAAATTCTAACAACAAAACTGAGCAACGGAGAAACGTTTGCCTGGGGCTCGTCAATGCGAACCAATATGAAGATTTCCACCTGGAGAACACTGCTGACTGCTTCACAAAGTGCTCGGAGTCAAGGAATGAATCCTGTGACCTGGAAAACTTGCAGAGGTAAGAGGGCGTTCTGACTTAGAGCAGGAATGTGGGGCCTCCTTTGACCGAGGCCGGGAGGCTGTTAGGAAGGGACCAAGCTCTCAGCTCATATAGCTTCTGAAAACGCTGCTCCCATCTCATCTTTCCACTCTCTTGTTTGATACCCACATTCTCTCCAATCCACTCACTGAGACTTCTCTGATCCAAGGATTGCAGAGATGAACCAGCCCCCATCCCTACCACTGTGGAAGGTCAGACACAGGCCCAAATGATGATGATTCTAGAGAGCAATCATAGAAAAAGGTGGGCAAGGTGCCAGGTTAACTCAGAGAAAGGAAGACTGCCAAGGCTTCACAGTGGAGGTGATTCACAAAAAGGCTTTGAAGACTGCATAGGAGTTTTCTAGTTGGATCTGAGCAATGTTAGGAGCTACAGGCTTCAGAACTTCAGGGAGTATTGGGGGAGAACAGCAGTGCTTTGAAATGTGAAAGAGTAAGGTGCTGGGGATGGCGGCAACAATGAGGAGGTGGATTGGGTAGGGAATAGGCTAGAAATATAAGCAGGGAGCAGAGTATGCAGGGTCAGATACGCTATACCAGCATGGGAGGAGGTAGAGCAAGGACACATTTTAAACAGAGCAAGAGCATGGTCAGTTTTGCATTTGAGAAAGATTGCTCAGGTTTCAGGGAAAGGTACAAGGGTCGTAATGCAGGAGATGTGACCAGGTAGGATCCAAGCATGGTCTGGGTAGGTGTGAAGGCTGAACCACCACCTTCACTACCAACTGGCACAGTACATCTGGAAAGGAGGGATTGATTAGAAATATACGATACAGAATCAGTAAGACCAAGAGACTGATAAGACCAACAGGTTCAGAGATATGGGGATAATGGAGAAGGGGTTTAGAACCTAACATCTCGAAGAATCAGGTTCAAAAATATTTTTCTCTCTCTCTCCTCCTCTCTGAATCAAAACTGGCCATCATTCTAAGATACTTGGACAAGCTCATAGCTGGTGCTCAATGCACGTTTGTTGAGAAAAACGAACGAAAACCCTGTGTGCTCAGGTTCAGTGTTAGGACAACAATCTGATTGAGCTATGTCATTTCTGTGATCTGAAAACACTCCTATCCCCCATACCGAACCTCCTCCATTAGCTTCTTTGCTCCGGAAGGCTGTTCTGGGAATTCTTCTCTGTGCTGCCTTATGGTGACAATACGCATTTTGGAAAAAGCAGGGACTTTGGGGTCAGAAGATGTGGATTCTGTTCCCAAACTTAGCAGTTAACCTTCTTTATCTTCACACCCCCATAAAGTCAGTCTGGGCATCAACCCATTTCAACGTATGAATTTGCGGGGAGGCCCACAAACATTCCGTCTCTAACCAGGGCTGTTACGAATAAAGCTGCCAGGAACATTTTTGTACGTGTCTTTTCATGACCATCTACATTCATTTCTCTGGGGTAGGTACCTAGGAGTGGCAGTGATGTCAAAGGTAGATGTCTGGGGTGCCTGGGTGGTTCAGTGGGTTAAGCCTCTGCCTTTAGCTCAGATCATGATCCCAGGGTCCTGGGATCGAGCCCCGAGTAGGGCTCTCTGCTCTCAGCAGGGAGCCTGCTTCCCTTCCTCTCTCTCTGCCTGCCTCTCTGCCTACTTGTGATCTCTGTTTGTCAAATAAATAAATAAAATCTTAAAAAAAAAAAAGGTAGACATTTGATGAATTTTGGTCACCACTGCTGAAGTCTTTTGTGCGGGTACATTAGTTTACACTCTCGCTGGCAACGTGTGAAAGTTCCTGCGATGCTTGGTATTACCAGTTGTTTTGTTTTTCACCATTCTGGAAAGGATATGGTGGTACCTCATTTCCTTTTATTAATTTTGATAGCTTTGTAAAGGTACAACTTACATACTCTCCAGTCTATACATTGTTAGAGCACGGTTGAATAACTTAAGGTATATAATGCAATATAAGGAACCAATAAGACAATCATTTTACGGACACTTCCACCAGCCCCCAAAGGACCCTTGTGCCTGTTTGCAAGCCATCTGGGCTCGCATCCCCAGCCACTGAACCACTGATCTGCTTTCTACTTCCAGAGATTTGCTTTTTCTGGTTGTTTTCTAAAAGGGCATCATACAACATACTGTCTTTTGAGTCTTGTTTCCTTCACGTACACTGTTTTTGAGTTATATTCATACATTAGCCTGTATCAACAGTTTGCTCTTTTTTTTTTTTAAATCACTGAGTAATATTTCATTGTGTGGACATGCTATGATGTGTTTATTCATTCATCAGTTGATGGACAATTGGATCGTTTCCAAATGAATATTATTTATTATGAATATAATGATTATGAATAACGCTGCCATGAACGTTTGAATTCAGATCTTTGTAGACTTACGTTTTCGTTTCTTTTGGGTAAATGCCTAGGAACAGAATTGCTGGGATATCTGATATGCTTCGCTTTATAAAAAATGCCCATCTGTTCCTCAAAGGATATCTTTTGCTTTCCCATCAGCATGAAAGAGGGCTGTCGTTCTAGTCCATTTTTGCAACATTGTCAGTTTTCTCGGCTATTGTGGTCGTCTGGTGTCAGTGGTAGCTCACTGTGGTTTTAAATTGTGTTTCAGAAGTGACCAGTGATGTTGAGCGTCTTTTCATGTGGTGATTAGCCATTTGTATCTTTTCTTTGGTAGAAATGACTATTCAAATCTTTCTTTTTTTAAATAGGGTTTTGTCTTCTCATTGCAGAGTTTTAAGAATTACTTTTTAAAAAGATTTTATTTATATGAGAGAGGGAGAGAGAGAGAGCATAAGCAGGGCGAGGGGCAGAGGGAAAGGGAGAAGCAGACTCCCTGCTAAGCAGGGAGCCTGATTCGGGGCTTGATCTCAGGACCCTGAAATCATGACCTGAGCTGAAGGCAGATGCTTAACTGACTGAACCACCCAGGCACCCAGAGAATTCTTCATGTATTCTGCATGCCAGTCCTTTATCAGATGTCGATTTGCAAATATTTTCTCTCAGTGTATGTCTTGTCTCTTTGTTTCCTCAGGGATATCCTTTGAAGATCAAAAGCACTTAATTTTGAGGAAGTCAGATTTAAATGTGTGTTTGTGTTTGATATCATATTAGAGAAACTTTCATCCAGCTACAGATTTTCTAAATTTTCTTCTATAAGTGTATGTGGTTTTGGCTCTTAAAATTAGGTTATACATTTGGAGTTAATTTTTTATACATGTATGAAGTAGATGTCTTTATTATTATCATTATGATTATTTGCATTTGGGTATATGATTATTTCAACACCATTTATTGAAAAGAATGCTTTCTCCACTTAACTGCCTCTGGGAGGGCATTCCATTGATGGGCTAAATGGGAGCTCCTGGAATGTCTTCTCCCTACCAAGATAGTAAACCAGAAACCAAAGTACATCCCTGGGGAGAACTGCAGAGATTAACGCCACCATAAAGGACTTGAGAGATGCGTGGGAGGGGCAGTGATGCCTATCATAGCTCAGTAACTGCTGATCTTAGCTCACCAGAAGCCAGCTGGATGTTGGGGAATGCCTGTGGACTATCCTACACTTAATAGGGCAGTGAGGGGCGCCTGGGTGGCTCAGTGCCTTCAGCTGAGGTCATGATCTCAGGGTCCTGGGATGGAGGCCGGCATCGGGCTCTCTGCTTGGTGGAGAGACTGCTTCCCCCTCTCTCTCTGCCTGCCTCTCTGCCTACTTGTGATCTCTCTCTCTCTGTCTCTCTGTCAAATAAATTAAAAAAAAAAAAAAATTGGGCAGTGAATCCAATCGCAGCTGCGGTCCCAGGGGAAATCAACACAACCCCTGGCAACTGACACATTGCATGGCTAATGCCTTGTTCTCTATCCCAGTTTTCAAGGGCTACTGGAAATGGTTTACTTTGACCTGGCAGAGCCAACAATAGACTACCATGGTTTCCTCTATGCTCTGTCAATCCTCCTGATCTCTATCCTCATTCAGTTCACAGAGACCTTAGTAATCTTGACACTCTTCAGAGCACTGTTACTCTGGCCCACTATGTTGGCAACATCATGGGGATTGGATCTGATGAGTAAAATTAGCAAGTAGTTTAGATGCCTTAGGGAAACAGATGTGGACTAGAGGATGGGAAGTAAACCCCACAAGAATTCAGGAGCCCTTCACCTCAGGGAATTTTCTGGGCATTCAGAGGTCTGGAGAACATCATGATATCCATTCTGGGGGTGAAGGCAAGTTGTTGAGCCTCACACCATTTACAATGTAAAAAAAAAAAAAAAAGGACAGTGTGGAAAAACACATCTCATGCAACCATGAACCAAAGATATCTGCGTGGCTATGCTAATATCAAAGAAGATGGTGTTTAAACAGGAGTCGACTTTGCATCTATGCTTTAGACTTTCTGACTCTGTGTTACATTTCACAACTAAAATAATTTTCAGGTGTTCTGAGAACCAAATCAGGAAATCTTCCCTCAAGAAAGGGAATTGCATTGTTTTGTGAGGCCAAAGAATTTTTAAGTGCATGTATCTATGCAAATATATATGTGTGTATTTATATATAGAGAGAAATACAATTAAGTGCTTATATATATAATTATAATTCACTATTATATTTGGTAACAATGAAAGATACAATACTTATTTAGACTTTTAAAAGGTATATAAAAGCTAGACACTTTGTGTATCTCAGTCAATGGGTTTCAACAATCTCATTCTGCTGCTTCGGGCTGGCTGGTGTTCTAATGGCAGGTACTGGCTAAAATTCGAGTACCATCTGCTGGAGAATCCGACGAGCATAGTGAATATGTCTTTTTTGAAGGCTGCTGTCCAGAATATCAGCACCCACATCTCAGAAGACCTGTTCTTCTCCCTGACGCCTTCCCAGGTAAAGAGTTCCCTATCCCTGTTGGCTGGTTCTGATTCCATTTCCCTCCGCCATATTTTCCAGAATTCTGAGAGACTCCCGGTCTGTGTTGGGTGCCCACCAAAGCTTATCCCTTGTATGTCCCATTTGATAGCGCTCTGTCACTTTGCTAATGGTGCTAGTGAGTTGCTTGGGTGGGTGGATCCAGGTGACGGTGACCCAGGGCATGAGGCTGGTATAATTCGGAAGACCACCCAATCGAGAGTCAGGGGATCTGAGTTCCAGTCCTGGACTCCCCACTCCTTTACTAGGCGTTTTCCAGGAAACCCCTTCCCCTCTCTGGGCCCCAGAGCTCTCATCTGTAAGATGAGCTCTAGATTTACATGGGTCTGGATTTAAGTCCCAGCTCTGCCCTTTACCAGCTAATGTGATATTGGGTGCATGACCGGAATTTTTTGAGCCTTGGTTGTCCCATCTGCAAAATGGTGCTGGCGTGGCCCACTTGCAAGGTTGTGGGAGATAAGGCACTGGGAGTGCTGGGTGCAGGGGGCAGGGTGCAGCCTCCCTAAAAGGGTGAAGCTGAGTGAGGAAGTTCAGGCAGCAGGCAAGCTGGCCATCATCAAGGTCCTTCTAGATCTGTCTGGAAAAGAGGACATGAAAGAAAGGGCCCTTATTAATGTGACCCATCCTCTGCATGGAGGCACCCACTGGCCCTGGAGATCACCTCATGTCCTTTGACAAGGGTCCAGACTGAGAAGGAGAAAGTTGGGTCCTTTGCCTCCAACCTTACAATGTAATGTTCCAGCACCTATGGGATGCCTTTGAGGCAGGACCCGGTGAGACCAGGCTACAGGCCCAGTGGACCAGTGAGGTCCAGAATGAGCAAATCACCAATGAAATTTATTTTACTATTTTAACCATTGTTCACTTTTACAAAACTTGCTGTTGGGCAGGAGGTGGAAATCACATTCTGTGTGAAGTTTTATATTTTCCACCTCTGCTCACACGGTCTCTCTTCCTAGGGGCTTTATTCTTTCCAGTTATTCCCAGGTCAGTATCCAGACACCATGATCCTAAAGTCTTGTGAAAGCACAGCTGCTGGCAGGACACAGGCCAGAAGTGCACCATAGCAGACCACCCCTCACACACTTGCTGGTTGAACTTCACCGCACACTCAGCCTGACTGTGATGGGACGTCACACAGCTACCTGGTTAGCCCCATTCTCCATAGTGGGACAAACTGAGGGTCCATGAGGGCTGCGGCTTCTCTGTAGGCTCACAGCCTGGACCGAGCCAAGCTAGCTGTGTGGCCCCAGGGGTCCTGCCTCTCAGAGTGATGCCCTCAGGTTCTGTCCCACCCCCCGGTGCCTTAGTTTCCCCTCCGAAGTGGGGGAATGGCAAGAGCCCCATGTTGAAGGCTGGAAGCCTGGGGTAGAGATGGGAACTCTGGGGTCTGTGGTTCCAGGTTCCAGGGCTGGTGACAGAGGACGAGCATGAACACCCCGACAGAGTCCGGCTGCCCAGGAGTCTCTTTGAATCCCTGCAGGAGAACAGGTCGGAGGTCTTGCTGGCCATCACTATCCTGGACGTCGGTCCGGGGAATCTGTTCAAGGTGAGGAGAGACCTAGTGGGGGCTCAGGGCAGCTCAGTGGGTCAATGCTTGGTTCACCAGGGCCCTGTGCCCCAGCTTGCCTTCTCTGGAGTCTTGGCTGTGGGTCCCCATGGGGATGAAGAAGGGGATGAGCCTGTGGAGAGCATTTCTAAAGCGGCCTGAGGTCACCCCAGACTTCTGTCTCTGGAGTCTGTGCACTGCACACTCACACTGGTCACACTCAGATGTTTGGATCCACACGTCTGTGTCCTTGGACTTGTATGTGTAGCCCAAGTATCCCCCTGTGTGTCCTTGTGCATGGCCAAACGTGCATGTTCTTTCATACTCCTGGTGCACATGCCATCATGCATGTCATGTGCAGACACATGACTGTGTCTGCACAAGCAAGTGCACCCGTGTTCTTGCAAATGGGTCCTGGGCGAGCATCTTCAGAGGCGTGTAATGCACTCACGTGTGGATAGAGTGCACCATGAGTGCCCTCTATTTGGGGCTGATCTCTCTTCCAGCCCTGTGCTCCTCCAGCTCAAAGGGCAGAGGAGCTCTGGGGCCAGCAGTGGAGAACTGTTGTGTGGATGGCTTTGCGACCAGTCCGCCTCGGTGCGGGGCTCCCTGTGATCCAGCCCGGGTAGGAGACTGCAGGGGGCCGCGAGAAGAAGGTTGCCCATGGTCCCTGGGTCCCCTGGTCTCCTAGCCACAGACTTTGCTCTCCAGGCAAGGGCCATGGGTCCTGGAAGTTCCCAGGAACCCCCATCAATGCTGGGCTGGGAAAGCGCCTTCTGAAGCCCAGCCCCCCATCTCTCTCCACAGGGACCCCAGCTCAGCCTGCAGGATGGCAGCCGTGTGTTGAATAATCGCCTGGTGGGCCTGAGCTTAGGCAGTATACCTGTCAGAAGGCTGGCTGAGCCTCTGGAGATCACCTTCTCCCACCAGCACCTACCCCCTGTGAGCCCCCAACCCAAACCTGGCAGCTTCTGAGGGACAGACAGGCAGGGGGGTCACGCACAAGCATATGGACAGCCAGGCGCAGGACTCTGCCCCTCCCAGCCTTCCACGTCCCCCCAGCCACTAAGACCACACACACGGGGACGCCCAGGGACCCATGCCACCTGCACACGAATGTCCACTTGACCCGCAGACACCCTCCCACTCGTGCTTACAGAGGAGCACCAAGGACGTGGCAAACCCATGAGTACGCACACGGGATTACACGCCCGCCCACATATACACTCCCCTAAAGGCACATGTACGCAGACATGCTACCCTCCCCGCGCCGCAGCCCCACAGTGTCCACACCTCTCAACATGCTGATCCACGCACACCAAATGGTGCACTTCATGGTCCTGCGTGACCCGTGGGGTGAACCTTGCTTCCTACCCAACGCACACCCCGGGGGTGGGGGTAGGGCAACCTGTCCTCTCCTTTCCCTTCCCCGAGCTCTGCTCTCCTCTCTCCCAACCTCCCCCTGCCTCATCCTGCCTCCCCCTGACTCCCACTCTCTGGTTTCAGAACATGGCCCTCAGCTGTGTGTTCTGGGATGCAACTAAAGGTAGGAAGGGAGGGTGTGGGGGCCAGAGATCCACAGGTGGGGGCCCCTCCCCTCCCTTCCTCTCTGGCCCCCTCCACTCCCCCAAATGCTCATACACTCCCCTATGTTCCCTGCCCTTCCTGTCCACGGTCAACAGGAGACTGGTCTTCCATGGGCTGCTCCACGGAGCTCAGAGCCAGGAAGACCATCTGTCGCTGTGACCATCTGACCTTCTTCGCTTTGCTGCTGGTAAGGGCCCACCCACCCTGATCCCTGCAGTTCTGGAGACACCGAGGTTTCCTGGCAGGGTCCAGAGCCTCTGGGATGTGTGAGGCCTGGCCTCCAACTGATGGGGTCCCGGTTTGGGGGGGGTCGCCCACAGAAGCCGATCTTGGACCAGGCCACCGTCCAGTCCCTCATTCGCATTTCCCAGGCTGGCTGCGGAGCCTCTATGATCTTCCTGGCCTTTACCATTGTCCTCTACGTTGTCCTAAGGTGGGTGATCCCCCACCCCCATCCCAAGTCTCCCGCTTGTCCTCAAGGGTGGGAGCAGAACAGGTTAGAAAGCTCCCTGCTTGTGTAGCTTTATACTGATAGCCTCTCCAAACTTTACTTTCCTCATCTATAAAATGGGGTTGGGGGTTGAAATGTGTCAGAGCTATTTCAGTTGGTAGTGGCAGGAACTCAACTCAAATTCACTTAAACACAATGGGGAATATGTGGTTGGTGGAATGATTCTCCCTTTAGGCATGGTTGGATCCAGGGGCTCAAAAGATGTCCCCCGGACTTGCACTCCCTCTGCCTCTCCCAAATTTGCTTTCTCCTTTGTCAGCCATGTCAAGCAGCTTCTTCACTCTCAGGGACCTTGGGAAGCCCAGGGATTGTCTCACAGCTTCTTAGCTTGCTAGGCAGCAAATTTTCTATACCAAATTCCAACACTGAAGCCTTTTTTTCTCAACATTTTATTTTGATATAATCGTAGACTAACAGGAAATTACAATAATACTGTATAGAGTCCCTTGGTTTCTTTATCCAGCTTTTCCTGGTGGTAACATTTTCTAGAACTGTAGTATTATACCAAACCAGGAAATTGACATTGGTACAGTGCCAGAGGACATCTTCTGCAAATTTTTACATGCATTTGTGTGTGTGTGTGTGGTGCGGGGTGGGGGTGGGGGGTTCTATGCAATTTTATCCCACATATAACCAGAGCAGAGTTTTGCTGGTCTCACTTGGGTCATGTGCCCATGTGGTCAAGAGATTGATGACATTGATTGGCCAGGCCAGGTCATATGATTGCTCTTGGATATGAGCCAACAAAAGGCCAACCTCACCCCAAACATCAGGGCTGCCAGCAGGGAAGGGTTTTTCTCAGAGACACGTAGTTCTGTTTCCAGAAGGAAGAGCAGGTGTAGGACAGGCAGAGATCACTGTGGCCTGTGCTTAGGCTCTCTGGGTCCAGACCAGGGCTCTCCATGTACCTCTTTGCCTCTGTCCTCAACTGGCCCTGGGCTGCAGCCCTTTCTAGCATCCCCCCACCCCATCTCAGACTAAAGCATGAGTGTGAGCAGTGCCAGCCCTGCTCCCCACCAAGTCCGATTCTGGAGCACAGTCCCCATTCCCAGTAAGGTGAGTGGGACTTGCCAGTGGTGGACCTCATGAGCCAGGCCTGGCACGCTGGGAGGACTCGTCACCATCTGTCATGGGTGGGCTTTGACATCTCAGGTGAGGTGGACACGATGCCTCATACTCCCATCTAGGCACCTGGGCTCCTATCCCTCTAATGAGAGCCCTCGGAATCTGATTTGCTAGGAATTCCGAGTGGGAGCTCCACAGAGAGGGAGTGAATCTCCATCCTCTCTGGGCCTCACCCTACTACATCCTGGCCTCCTACCTCTGTGCCCTGTGGGTCGGTCCATTCACTCAAATAATGCGGGCAGGGCCCCCTGCTGCCTGTTGTGCTGGCGCTGAACAAATCACAATGAAATTTATTTTACCGTTACCGTCAGAGGGGAGGGGAGGGGGCTACCCTGTGCTGCAGGAAACTTCCATATCAGCATGGGCTAAGTGGCATTCAGAGATAGCTTCCTGAGGAGGAAATGCCCAGGGAAGTTTCTGAAGGAAGAGTAGGAAAAGGCATTGAGAGCAGAGCAGAGCAGAGGCGAAGTCTGGGAGGGGTGGAAAAGCAGGGTGCAGTCAGGGAATTGCCAAGTGTGCGGTTTGGCTCTAGCACGGCGTGGAGGATGAGGCCTGTGGCACGTGGACCCTCCCAGGGCCCTGTAAGCCAGGAGAGAGAGAGAGCTCCTGTGCCCCAGCCCGGTGGCACTCATCCTGGGTGTGTGTGTGGGGGTTCTGGCAGGGGCGGACCAGGGGCGGTGGGGTGGGGAGCCTGCAGTGCAAGTCCCCCCGACAGGAACTGTGGCCCCGCCTCCTGCCGCCTCTCATGGGCCTTCTTGCCCCAGGTGCTGCTGGCAGAGGTTCAAGTCAGAAGACGCCCCCAAGATCCATGTGGCCCTGAGTTTGAGCTTGTTTCTCCTGAATCTCACCTTCTTCTTCAATATGGGGTATGGTCCCCAGCTGTCGGGTGCCACCTGCCGGGCCCGGGGGGCTGTCTTCCACTACTTTCTGCTCTGCACCTTCACCTGGATGGGCCTGGAAGCCTTCCACCTCTACCTGCTTGTCATCAAGGTCTTCAACACCTACTTTGGGCACTACTTCCTGAAGCTGAGCTCCGTGGGCTGGGGTAGGTGCAGCTCTGGTGGGTGGGGAACGTGGCCGGGATTGGGAGGGGTGGGAGGAAGAACTGTTTAGGGCAGAGGGCTTGAGGCCCGGGCAGCTGGAGGGGATTCTGGAGGAGGACGTGCCAAAGGAGCCCCAGCGATGCCGTACCTCCTCCCCCGTTGTACCCAGGCCTGCCTGCCCTCATCGTCTTTGGCACCGGGACTGCGGACAGCTATGGCCGCTACACCATCCGTGACAAGAGCAACATCACCACCCTGGAGCTGTAAGAGGGGGTTGGGGGCGGGCAGCAGTGACATCAGGCCCCTGGCTGCACACAACTGGGCCAGTGGGATGTCTCGGGAGAGGAGGGGATCCTGGGAAGAGAGACCAAGTGGAGGCAAAGGACTCTCCAGCTAGCTCACAGTCTGCAGGGGTAAACTGAGGACTGGAAGGAGAAAGTGCAATGAGACGGGGGGTCTGAGACGGGAGAGAGTGAGCTGTGGCAGGATGCCTTGCTCTAGCCTGGCCACCACCAACCCGTATGGCACCTTTGGGCAGATTTAAAAAGGTATCCCCTCCCTCCCCACTCTGCCAACCTGCCGTGCAGGGGGCTCAGCCTGGGGAATGGGAGGTGAGCTAGATTTCATCCTGATCTGCCCCCCCACCCCAGCCAGGTGCCCTTGTGCAGGACCCAAGCTGCCCAACGCTGGTGGCAGGCCTGGTTCTAGCTAGGTGCTGCCTCTGAATTTCTATGTGGGCTAGCCTGGCCTCCTCTGGGGCTTCAGTCTCCTCATTTGTACTGGGGTGGGGGGTGGTGATGGACATTCTCTTGGGTCTTTTGCTCTGCAGTGCAGGAAGCATGGGGCTGAGTAAGCCTTCTCCAAGGTGCCCTCTCCAGGGCCCATGGCTCTGTGCTAAGAGAGGCTGGTGGGGTGTTGGTCCTGTCCCTAGAGCCTCAAATGCAGGGGCCACAGGGGCTGGGGAGGTGACATATGTGCACACAGGGGCCCAGGTAGGGACTGTAGTAGATTGGCAGTCGCATACCTACCTAATGTCCCTCAGGTGAGCATGCAAAGAGCTGCCAGCTGTATGCTTTTGTAAGAAAAGCAGAGGGGCGCCTGGGTGGCTCGGTGGTTGAGCATCTGCCTTTGGCTCGGGTCATGATCCCAGGGTCCTGGAATCGACCCTGGAGTCCTAGGATCGAGCCCTGAGTCCTACTCTCTGGTCAGTAGGGAGTCTGCTTCTCTCTTGGCCTCTCCATTCCCTCACCCCCTACTTCCCACTGCTCATGCTTCCTCCCTCACTCTCCCTCAAATGAATAAATAAAATCTTAAAAAAAAAAAAAAAAAGGAAAGCAGAAATCTGGATGCTTATGCCAAACCTCACGCTTTTTAAAGGGTGGTCATTAGTTTAATTTTTTTTACAATACAATGTGGGGTAAACCAAACATGTTTTGGGGCCACATTGGCTCCTTTGCACTTGCTGGTCTGAAGACATGACAGATTGGAGCCTCATGACAGCCCCTCCCCAGGAGAATGGGGGGGTTGGTGGGGAGTGGGGGTGGGGGAAGGGGTCTTTTGGGTCACAGAAAGTCGGTCAGGGGAGAGTGCCGGGGACTTGCTGGGTGGGGGCACGTCTCCAGCCCTGGTGGCCGTCTGCCTCCTCCAGGTGCTGGTTCCAGGAGAAGACGGATGTCTCTGTCCTCTATGTCACCGTCCACGGCTACTTCCTCGTCACCTCCCTCTTCAGCGCTGTGGTCCTAGGTCTGGTGGCCTGGAAGATTTTCACTCTGCCCAGGGCCACAGCAGGCAAGGAGCAGGGACCCAACTGGAAGGGGGTCCTCACCGTGCTGGGGCTCTCCAGCCTGGTGGGCGCCACGTGGTGGCTGGCCATCCTCACGCCGCTGGGCTGGTCCACCATCTATATCTTCGCCCTCTTCAACTCCTTGCAAGGTGAGGCTCCGGGGCCAGGCATGTGATGCTTTGCCTAATCTGTGAGGGGGTGTTTTGGGTGTATGTAGAGGGGTGGATGGCAAGACACAGGATTCTGCTCGGGCTGGCTGACCTCCTGGGAGCTGGCACCAGCCACCCAACTGAAGCCGATACTTCCCCTATTTTTCCTTCCGGAGCTGTGTGTAGTGTCTTACCCTCTCTCTGTGCAAACTCCTTCCCTCTCTCCACTGGCCCTTTCCCACCCGGGGTCCCAAATGGTTTTTTCCATCCCATGTGACCTTCCGTGGCATGTGGTTTGATTCAGCTTGGTCTGTGTTCTCAGGAGAGTCAAGGATCAGATCAGGCCATCTTGGGTTAGGTGTCCACCTCTGGTCCAGGCAGCTGTGACCAGGAGGTCAGGGGCACGTGACATGACAGGCATAGGACGTGGATGGTCTGTAAGGAATTGTGGTGGCAGAAGAACGTGATTAGCAGAGGAAATGACTGATAGGTGTGCTCCCTGCCCCTGCAGGGTCTTTCCTTCAATATCCAGGGGTCGGGATCGAGCCCTGAGTCCTACTCTTTGGTAGGAGAGGTCCAGGCGTCCGGGGTGTGACTGATGGCTCCCCCTTCCTCTTCGCTCCCCACACAATGTCATACACAGGCATCACAGCCTAAGAGAAACCGCTGTGAAGGGACTGATGAGGTGTGCTTTGACTTTGAGTCCAAGTCTCACATCAGTGGCCGGAGGCCCACCCAAACAGGGCTGACTCCCAGGGCCTCCTGAGGCCCTGCGGCATTGTGGTTGGGTGGCCGTGGGGATAAGCAGACCCGGAAAGGAACCCTGGTTCCACACACCACCTCAGCAAGTCCCCTAGTCCCTCCAATCATCTTTAAAGCTGGGACAAAGCTGGTATTTTTCTCATCAGATTTTGCGATGAGTAACTGAGCTAATGCTTGTGGAAGACACAGATGGTCCCCCAGGGAAGAATCATGAGTCCTCATCGGGGACATCCCGGGGTTGGGGAGGGAGGCACCTTGAAACTAGACTGTGTCAGTATTCTTCCAGGGACCACCTTTTGTGTTTCAGCCTGAACACTTGAATCTACACCTAACCCAAGATGGCCTGATCTGATCTGTGTTTAAGCCTGAACACTTGACTCTATGGAGCTGAGTGCAAGTGCCTCAGTACGTTGCTTTTCCAAACACAATGGTCCTTAGTGTGCTGGAACGCATCTCCATCATTTGGTGGTTGTTTCGAGTTTTAGTTGTAAACTCCTTTTAAACCCATACAGCATTTTGATTTTCTATCAATTTCTGTGCTTACTCTAATTTTCATACCTCCCACTTTCCTGCTGCTTCCTGCTGGCAGGAGTCCCGGAATAACTCTTAGCGGAGCATGGCAGAAGCTGGTCTGCATGGAAATGCCTTTATTTCACTCTTCCCTTTCTGTGATAGCTGTACATCTATGTGATTGTCAGGGCCTCCGTTTCTCTCTTCCAAGATTTCTCTTTGGTTCTTGGTGGGGCATCGGTTTCGTTTTTGCCCATTGTTTCTTTCCATCAGTTCTTGAACTTTTGTAATGGAGCGATCTGTCTCTGTGCAGCTGCTGGCCAGGCTGCCCAGCGCCTGGCACGGGGGTGGGTGGGGTCCGCACACGGGCTCACGGAGGCCCCCTCCTTCCCAACAGGTGTCTTCATCTTCTGCTGGTTCACCATGCTCTACTTCCCCAGCCGGAGCACCGTGGCCTTCTCCTCTAGCGTGCCCCGAGCCGACCAGGTCCACACCATGTCTCATGAATAGGAGGCCTCCGTGGGGTCAGGCTGGGAGCCGGCCTCACGTTCTGGACTCAGCTCTGACTCCCCAGGTGGCCTCAGGCTGCCCCCTGTCTCGCTCTGGGCTTCAGTTTCCATGTTTTTACAATGTGGCTGGGGAGGGAGGAGATGGGGACCAGGGGGGACCACCTGGCCTCAAAGGTTCCGTCCAGATACTCTGATGGGTCTTGAAGTCCACGAATCGAGGATAGTAGGAATCTAAGTTTCTGATTCCCCGAAGACCCCTGCCAGCACAGAGAGGTGCCCCCTCATCCCTACCCCCACCTGAAGACCCCTGCCAGTACCGCCCCCTCTCCCCACCCCCACCTCCTCTGCCTTCATAGCCAAGCAGCCCATCTCTGCCTTTGGCCACCTCTGGTCTCCCCTTGAAGGAACCCAGCCTCTCCCCTTCCTCCCCCTTCCATTGCCCCCCCACCCCCACCCTATGGCTGCCTGTCCCCACCCCCTCAGGCACTGGGGCAGTTGTGGACTAGAGCTTTAGGTCTATCTTCAAGGAATGAGCTCCCGCCATTCAGGGGGCTGCCAACCCTCCAGCTCTCCCGGGACACGGAATTTCAGAGAATGCCATTTCTTCGGTAGTGGATGTCATACCACTAGTGGCTGCCCCCGGGTTCTGATGGCTGCTTGGGTGGTCTGACCTCCAATCCGCCCGTCCCTGTGAGCTGGAGGGTGAATGGTCCAGAGCTCTGCACATGGGAGGGCCGAGGGCCAGGGCAGGGGAGCCGCGGGTGGAGCTAAGCGGAGAGAGAGCAGGCTTTTCCCCCAGAATCCCGTGCAGCAGGCACGTCGGCCTCACTCCCCAGCTCAGCCCGGCCCGAGCCTGGCACGGTTCAGGCCCCAAATAAGTATCTGTTGGCTGAAGAGCTGGATGTGTGAATTTGGTATCCGCTGGGCAGGGTTCTGAGCTGGGGAGGGTCTCGGGCCAGATGCAGCACGGGTCTGTGTCACCTCCAGTGGCTGGCCTCTGTTTCACAACATTGCGCTGGTTTCCTCAGTAGGAAACAGAAGAGGCAGGGATGAGAGAGAGAGAGAGATAATCAACAGATAAACCAACTCAAAGAAAGAAAAAAAGAGTGGAGGGGAGAGAAAGACAGCAGCATCCTGGCCAGTCACCCCAGGCAATCATGCCCCAGCTCCAACCTTAAGTTCCTAACCCCTGGGGCCATCTCACCTTCCCTGCTTACCGCACCCCCCCCCCCCCACTTGCCAGTGTGCTTTGCCAAGGTCAGGCACCTGCTAGAAGTGAGAAGCCACTATTAGGAGACTGTCCCCCACAGTCCCTGGGCTGCCAGCTCGCCTCCTGCTCCCTGATGCCTGTGCCCCGTGGATGTCCTCTCTTCTCCCTCCTCCCACCGAGCAAACGGATGAAAGACAGGAAGGCAGAGGCCCTTGCTTTATGCAAGCGGCTGTGTTCCTGGAAGAGAAATTCTAGGGTGTGGACAATTGCAACAGTTAGAGCCACATTATATCAGGTTTTGTGAACAAGCTTGGTGGGTTTGGGGACTTAGGTTTACAGACATCTGATTCTCACACTGGAGGGCTGGGCTCCCTGACCCCCAAATCTCAGAGTTTCTGAACACAACCCTGCGTGCTCTACAGCTGCTTCCGTGTCTGATGGGCCTGGGTTCAAAGTCCAGCGCTGCTACTTAGGCCCTGTGTGATGCGGGGCATGTCACCTCACCTCTCTGAGCCTCAGTGTCTCTGTCCATAAAAATAGAGGTCATCAAGTTCTTGCCTCGACCTGAGAGCATTAAGTGAGGTGGCAAAAGTCAAGACCCTGGTATTGGAGACTCCTGCGGCTTAAAGAAAGGGCAGGGGGCACCTTTGTGTGAAGCGTGAGCCTTTGAGACCTGTGTGTAACATGGGAGGGGTATGAAGGGCTAAATCTACCTTCCAGATTCCTTCTACAGCCTCTGCCAAGTGGACACCAAGTGGACCGGCCCCCTGTGTGGGAGGAGGAAATTGAGGCTCAGAGAGGTCCAGCAACCTGCCCAAGGCTACTCAGCACACAGGGCTGATGCAGAGCTGGGCTTTTCTGAGCTGCCCATTCTTCCCCCCAGAGCATTTCCTGGGTTCCAGAACTATTGCCTCCGCCGTGATCCCTGAGTCTCCTGAGGCTCTGGCTTTCCCAGCTGGATGTGGGAGCAACAAAACCATAGCCACCAAGTGGGCTGGATTTCCTGGTGCCAATGGAGAGGGAAGATGGGGAGATGTGCTTAATGGTGGGGATGTGTCCCTTTCCACTGACTGTCTAGCCCAGGGCCAGGCAGGGGCAGAGGGGTTGGGGTCCCTCATTACCTTTTAGGGGTCACCCTAAAATCGGCTCCAAGTGCCAAGCTGAGCACGTGCTAAGGGCAGGTGGTAAAAATGCACCCCAAGTCCCAGTGCAGCTGGATGGGGCTCCACCATCACCACAGAACCACAGCAGCAGTCTGGGAGATGGACGGCACCAGGCTTAAAGGCAGATGGCACAAACTCCAAGGTCAGCCCGTCTGGACCACATTCTCCCTCTGCAACTCTCATTGGGCCAGTTCCTCCCCTACTGAGCCCATAAAGCAGGCAGAGCAGTAGGGCCCCACAGAATGGATGAAGGCTTCAGGGACATTCTGGCTGGGAAGGCTGCCTGGTGTCTGGACCCCCGGCCCAGCGTGAAAGTGACTGAGCCACAGCTTTGCTCCGAGCCACCGTGGTCATCTGCAAGGAGGGCCTCCCGCCACGCCTCCCTGCCTGATTCTTTTTGCTCTGTACCAACTTCTTCATTCCTTGTAATTTTCACTATGTTACAACAAATGTGCAGGAAATAAGAAGACGTACTGACCCTGTGCTCCCAGATGGATAACTTAATATCAAAAGACAGCAACCCAGGTGCCTGGGTGGCTCAGTGGGTTAAGCCGCTGCCTTCGGCTCAGGTCATGATCTCAGGGTCCTGGGATGGAGTCCCGCATCGGGCTCTCTGCTCGGCAGGGAGCCTGCTTCCCTCTCTCTCTCTCTCTCTGCCTGCCTCTCCATCTACTTGTGATTTCTCTCTGTTAAATAAATAAATAAATCTTAAAAAAAAAAAAAAAAAAAGACAGCAACCCTTCACAAATTAACCTAAGAATACAACACAGTTCCAATAAAGATTTTAAATGGTATTTTCTTAGACTCCCCCCAAATGTTCTGTAACATTCATACAGAGGCAGATGGCTCTCAAATACCTAAGTTAACCTTAATGAAAGAGAACGTAAAAAGAAGATTTGACCTGCAGATGTAAAGATATTACAAGGCCATACTGGTGAATCCAACATGGGATCCAAGCGGGGATAGGCATGAAGGCCAGTGGAGCAGAAAAAAGGGCTCAGCAGCAGATTTATACACACCTGGGGGTCTTATGGCACAACAATAGCGGCATCGCCAATAAGGGACAGATAGTCTCATGATGATGTTGGAAAAGTGGCTCGTTATATGAGGAAAAATAAAACAGGACCCCTCCCTAACTTCTTATCCACAAATGGGCTCCAGGCAGAGTAAAGTTTCTCGAAGGAATGGCAAAACAATAAAGTTAATGTAGTAAAATATTTCTGTGACCGAAGGACAAGGAAGGACTTCTCAAACAAAAAATCATAAGCACAAAACATCAGACCAAGAGCGGGTACGTTTCATTACATCAAAATGAAGCGTTTTTCTGTTCAGTGGAAGACACCCTAGGCCACGTTAGCAGGCATGGGACCGAGTGGGGGAAGGTATTTGCAACATCTGAAACCAAGAATCAACATCTGGAAAGCCTGCACATCAAAACAAGGGTACTTCCCTAATAGAGAAAAATGGGCTGAGATTTTAAATGGCAATTTCGGAGAAGGAACTATCTAAACATAATAAGTTAGCCCACAAAGACACATTGGAAATCATCAGTGATCACGGAGTTGCACTTGAAGATGACGCGGCGGGGGGACATCACTGTATCCTCATTGTATGAAACTGGCCAAGGGCAGGACAGGAAGCTGGATAATGTCAACTACTGGGTGGGGGGTGAGGGTGCAAGGATCTCTCAGGCCTCGTGGACCTTGGGTAGAGTGTAGCTTTCACAGCCTGGAGAAAAACAGGGAGCTGCCTCTCATTCAGCAGTCCTGCTCCTGGTCCTTTCCCCAAGAGGAATTCTCTTACAGGTCTAGAAGGGGCACAGCCGATGACGTGTGTGGCATTATCTGTAGGGGTTGGTGGCAAAGGGAGTTGAGGGTGGGGTCCGTCACTGGGAGAACAGAGTGGATCCTTACCGTGGACACACAGCAACATGGATGGAACTAAAAACACAGTTCTTCATGAAAATAGAAGAAATGGAGGAGGTATTAACACAGTATCATGTACATAGTTAAAAACAGCAGCATGCAAAACAGTGCCCATTTGGGGGGAAAAAATGGATCAGAATAGGTGCCTAGGAAGGTCAGAGAATGGGATTAGGTCTAGGGATAAAAGGGAATAAATAAATACACAAAAGAAATGAGATCAGCCAGACACACCACCTGCTTACCTTTCCCTCCTCATTCGCCCTTGCCCCAAGGGAATTCCCCGGAAGTAATCACAGGACATGCTGCCCCATGACCTTGCTCTCAGCGTCATTTTTTCTTCACACTGTATTTTTCATGACTGAGTAATATTCCGGCCAGAATTTAAAATTATTATTTATTGTTGAGAATTGAAGTGATTGCTGTCTCCCCCAAGTGGCTGCAACTGACGAACTTTGTCAGGATGGGATTTCTCCAGACAGCTTCTCCCCCGCCACACCCCGCAGGGTCTGCTCTGTGACATTCATGGGCCCCTTCCTCTAATAACGAAGAAGTAAAAATATATTTTTTTGACTGCCTTGGTACAAAGACAAATATAATCCAGGGTGGACTCATAATTATGTACTTGTCATTAGTCTATTCATTTTTTCTTCTGAATTTGAAAGATTAAAATTAATTTTCTTTTTTTTAAAAAGATTTTATTTATTTATTTGACAGAAAGAGAGAGATCACAAGTAGGCAGAGAGGCAGGCAGAGAGAGGAAGGGAAGCAGGGTCCCTGCTGAGCAGAGAGCCTGATGCGGGGCTCGATCCCAGGACCCTGAGATCATGACCTGAGCTGAAGGCAGAGGCTTAACCCACTGAGCCATCCAGGCATCCCTAAATTTAATTTTCATGGGCACTAACATTTTGGGTAAGTTTTCCCTGTCTCGTGAGTTATAGATGAAATCAGAGGCCCAGCCTGGACTAGAACCCAAGACTCAGTTAGGCAGCCTGGTACTGTTCACCATGATAAGCAGATACACCAGGACCCACACTGGTTTCCATCTGTCTTGAAAGCACACAGACCATGCATGGGACAAGGGCACTGGTGTCCTGGTAGGTGGTTAACAGGAGCTCACAGGAGGAAAAAGCCCTGGTCTATAACATTTGCCTATTGTATTATTTTATTTTATTTTTTGTTTATTTATTATTTTTTTTAAAGTAGGCTCTATGCCTAGCATGGAGCCCCATGCAGGGCTTGAACTCACAACCCTGAGATCAAAACCTAAGCTGAGATCAAGGGTCGGACCCCCAACCAACTGAGCCACCCAGGCACCCCAACATTTGCCATTAAGCTGTCGAGATGACATCACTGAAGAGAAGCTGGGAAGAAATTCAGAGTAGCTCGCCCTTATATAACATTTCCATTATACAGATACAGTTGTCATAAGTAACTTCAAGAACATAAATGCTAGCAAAATGCAGTCAAATAATGAAAAAGTGATGAGTTATAAATACCTTTGTTTTTAACATCATCTATTTATGTTTTCATCACTTAATGTGTGATCATGGCAGTCTGTCAACTGGCTCGCAAACATTTCTGAAATTTTAAGTCAACTCTTGCGAGCAGGCACAAACTGACTCCAGCCTGTCACTTGCTGAGTGACCTACCACAGATGGTCTTCTGGGCCCAGACCTGGAAAGTGATAGAAGACTACATTTCCCAGAAGCCTCCTCTCCCAGAACCGCTCTGGGCTTGGAAAGCTGTTACCATGGAGATGGGCAAACAGACAGCCCAGGCTGTCCTCAGAGGGTTGAGGAGGGAGCAGAGGACCTGAGGTAGCTGGTGGCAGGGTAAGAAGTAGAGTGGACGTGGGAAGGGGGCTTTTTCTGCTTGGGGGCTTTCTGCCCTTCATCTTTCTGGGGGAAGGGGTGTTGGGCACTGCTGCCAACGAGGGGTGCAGAAAAGGGTCTGCGGGGTGAGGAGGGCCTCTGGGCAGGGTCTGCCCTCTCCAAACTGGGCTGTAGTGGACAGGGCAGCCTGGTGTGGGGGATACGTGTGGCAGGTTCTAGCCCAGTCCACCTCTGATAAAGGTGTCTGGGACCTCGGGCTCAGGTCCTGTCCCAGTGCCAGTCACAGCTGTGACCCCCTGCTGCCCGCATACACTTTGTCCTTCTCTCCACTTCCTTCTTCACTTACCTCTGCCCCTGCCCCATCCCTTGTAGGGCTTCCCTATGTCAGTAGGCCCTGAAGCGTTTCCAGAGCCAGAAATCTATGGGCTCAAACCCTAGATCTGCTACTTACCAGCTCTGTGTGATTTTAGGGACTTCCCTTAACCTCTCTAGGTCTCCATTTTCTCATCTGCAAAGTGGGTACCCAATGAGGGACTGCCTCTGAGTCTGTAACAGAAAAACTCAGTTCAGTGTCCTATCTCTTTTACTTCTCACTCAGGACACTTCAGCCCCGACACTTCTGGTCACCAAATGTGTGGGGATTTCTCCCCACCCCAAGCCATTTCTCTGCAACCTCCGTCCTGCGGGCCGACACAGGGCTCGACCCGGAGAGCACAGGCTATGTTACCCCCCACACACCTGCCCCTTGCCCAGGTGCCCAGTGACAGCCTGCCCTTGCCTTTTTGGGGCCTCGGCTCCAAGTTTGGTCATGTTACCTTTCTTTCTTTCCTTTCCCCTGTAATCCCTACCTCTCTAACATCACTTGCCACAAAGAGAAGATAGTGGTGAATAATTAAAATAAATAAAGCAACGTTGGTAAGTTTGGGCACCTGCTGTAGCCCGGACCGTAGCTTTCAACCTGCAGCCTGCTCTGTCTTTGTCTCGGAGGGAGATCTGCAAATGTTAGAAACGTGTTCCAGACATGCTGACCTCAAGCTAGGCTTTCTCCTTGATGGAAGGGAAGTTGAAGAGGGGCTCACTTCCCCCCCCCCCTCTAAACCACCTCCCAGAGACACAGGTGGTCTTGGGGGCAGAAGTGGGCCATTCTGAGTGCATTTATCCCTCCCACGGGTTCTCTGTCTGGAGACAGCCAGGGACGTGCCGGGATGGAGGTCCTGAAGGAGAAAGTGGAGGAGGAGGAGGAGGCTGAGCGGGAAGAGGCGGCCGAGAGAGGCGAGAAGATGACGAGGCCCCTGGAGACGCGGAGGGAGGAACCGCCCATGACGCAGGAGATGCTCAGAGACCTGGAGAAGAAGCTGTCAGAGATTGAGATCGTCATCCCGGAGCAGCCCTTGTGCGTGTCAGGTTGGGGGCTCTGGGCCAGGCAGCCCTGGCGAGGGTCAGACAGGGGCCGGGCAAAAGAAGAGCCTAGACAGGGTAGCGGCCCCAGGGTTGGGAGGCAGGACCGGACCTAGAGGGAAGCAGATATGTGTGAGCGCTCTGCTTTCCGTCTGCCTGGGCCGAGTCCCCTCTCTGCCCCTCATGAGCTGTTTGACCCTGGGCAAGTCACTCAGCCTCTCTGGACCTCTGTTCTCTTCTCTGTTTAAAAGTGCACATGATAGTAACGATATCCCTTTTCTGGGCAATTGTGAGGATTCCAGGAGAAAGGGATAGAGTCAGCTACGGTGGGCGGATGGCTCCCTGTGGGCCAGGCACAGCCTCACATGGGCTCAGGCCTATCCTCTCGTGAGCACAGGATCGTTACCAAGGACACTATCGACATCTCCAAGCTCCCGCTCTCCTACCGAAGCAACACGCTCAAGGAGGAACACTTGCTGCAGGTGGCGGACAATTTCGCCCGCCAGTACAGCCACCTGTGCCCGGATCGCGTGCCCCTTTTCCTGCACCCGCTGAACGAGTGCCAAGTGCCTGTAAGGCCGGGTTGTGGAGGGCAGGACAGAGACTGGAAAGCAGAGGGTTGAGGGGATGGGCCAAAGCTCGTGGATCAGAGCTTGTATCTGGGGACAGCAGAAACTCAAATGCCAGTGGGCCCCAGCAGGCTCGGTGTGAATTACCCTGGGGGAGATGGCGAGGAGAGAGGTTGTGGTGGCCTGGAGACCCCAGGCTCAACTAAAGGGCTGGTTGGACCACCGCTGTCTCCAACCCCAGACACCAGCTCTGTCCTGGAAGGACAGAGAAATGAAATGAAATGGACCGAGACCTGAGCACTGGCCTTCTTCCTGCCAGCCTTGAGTCTCTCTAGGCCTCAGTTTCTCCATCAGTGTATGGAATGGCAGAATAGGAATGCTTGCAATGCTTTGCAAACAGTAGCCCATGGGCTGACAGGGACTCACAGGCTGTTTGACTTGGTCCACGTGGTGATTTTTAGCATTTGTAGGAGCTGCCAGCATGTGAGACTCAGTGACTCCCCTGCAGGTCCCCGCCCTCCCCCCCTTCTTTTGAGCTGGTAATGCTGCAGCACTTACTTGCCCAGCTGCAGTCAGTGAGCCTGCAGGGGTGGGGCTGGGGGGACCCTGTGCTGGCAGGCCTTCCTCACATCTACAGGGAGACCCTAGAGGTGCTGTTTGGGACCCCGGACAGCAGCCCCTTGAGGGCTCTGCCAGCACTAGTCCCCTCACACTGGGAGGGTGCTTGAGAGCCAGACAGACCAGCGCTGCTGCTGCCAGTGACCCTGAGCGAATCAGCTCACTTCCCGGAACCTCAGTTTCCCCACCTGCCAGTGGGCCTGACATACAGGGCCGTTGGGGGAGCAGGAGGTGGTGCCTGGGCTGGTGGTGCTCAGTGGGGTGCAAGCTTATTCTACATTCAGTTCGGCCTGGAGTGGCGTTGAGGGACCCCTTTCTCCAGCTCCTGAGGCACTGCGGGGAGCCTGAGGCCCAGAGAGGCCTGGAGAGCCTTCCGCACTCCCCCTACTCTAGGCTCTGGCTTCCAGGGTGCATCGGCCTCCCCCAGGAAGGGTGCCCTCTCTGGGGCCTGTGGTCTCTCCCCTTGCAGAAGTTCGTGAGCACAACCATCCGGCCCACGCTGATGCCCTACCCCGAGCTCTACAACTGGGACAGCTGTGCCCAGTTCGTCTCAGACTTCCTCTCCATGGTGCCCCTGCCTGACCCCCTTCAGCCAGTGAGTGCCACCCCAAGGAGCATCCTTAGGCCCTTGAGGCTTAGATGAGAAGCCAGGGAGGTAGGGAGAGGGAGGCTCAGGCCACAGCCCATGGTCTGTCTGGTCTGAGTCCCTCAGAGCTCACCCCCACACCAGGGGGTGGGGGTGGGGAAATGGGCCCAGAGAGGGATGGCCACTTGCCTGAGGTCACACAGCAAGCCTGGTCTCCTGGCTCCTACCTCTTTGCCTCCTTCTGCCTTCAGAGTCTTCCTTTTAAGACTTCAGGAGATGGGGAAAGGAGAGAGGGGGAGGACCCCGTTGCCTGTGACCTGTGGCCCCATCTTGGGGTTTCTGTCCAGCTCAGTCTGTTTCCCAACTGAGAATGGAGGGAGCGAGGGAGAAAGGGGTGGGTACATGGTGGAGAACTGAGAAAGGGAAGGGAAGGAAAGATCAATCAGAGAGCTTTAGACCAGAAGCTTCCATCATCCACAGGGTCGTTCCCATCAGGAAGTCCTTGGGCACTTAAAAGTACAGGCAAATGTGGGTTGTGCTTTCTACACAGGCTGTGGCTCCCATCCCATTTTTAGGAGGCTCCCCAACTTGACAAAGCAGGGGAGCCTGGGAAGGGGTGGGGATCCAGCCTGTGCACTGGCCCAGTGCCTAGCTGCTGGCCAATGGGGATAGATGGGGAGGTGGGGGTGCTGCGGGGCCGGCGGTGCTGACCAGCTGTCGCTGACCAGCCGTCTCCGGCCAGCCCTCGCACCTGTACTCCTCCACCACGGTGCTCAAGCACCAGAAGGGGAACTGCTTCGACTTCAGCACGCTGCTCTGCTCCATGCTCATTGGCGCCGGCTACGACGCCTACTGTGTCAACGGCTATGGCTCGCAGGACCTCTGCCAGATGGACCTGACGCGGGATGTGTGTCCGCTCACCATGAAGCACAAGGAGGTATGCGGGGCTCCTGCAAGACGCACCCTCCCTAACACAGTGCGTCCCTGTGTCTCCCAGCCCTGCCCAGCCGCTCACCGAGCCTCTGCCGGCTGCTTGCGGTCCATTCCAGCCCGGGTGGGTCTGTCCCTTAGGCACGCACAGCTCAGTTTTCCAAACCGCTGTCCCCCCTTCCCTTGTCCTAACTCACTTTCAGCTACCGCTCCTCGCGGGGTGACTTCTGTGACCGCTGCATGGCTTCTGTCTTAGGTCACTCTCCCCCAGATTTACCTGACATGTGATAAAAATCCACCCAGCCGCTTTCATGTAAGGAAAAAACAGACAAATGGATAGACATTTTGTTTGCTCTTTTTTTCCTCCATCCCCCAATTCAAAAGACTCCCCCTTTTAAAAAAGATTTTATTGGGGCGCCTGGGTGGCTCAGTGGGTTAAAGCCTCTGCCTTGGGCTCAGGTCATGATCCCAGGGTCCTGGGATTGAGCCCTGCATCGGGCTCTCTGCTCAGCAGGGAGCTTGCTTCCCTTCCTCTCTCTCTGCCTGCCTCTCTGCCTACTTGTGATCTCTCTCTGTCAAATAAAAATAAATAAAATCTTTAAAAAATAATAAAAATTAAAAAAAAATTTTATTTAGTTATTGAGAGAAAGCAGGGGTGGGGGGAGAGAGG
This sequence comes from Mustela lutreola, assembly GCF_030435805.1. Taxonomy (NCBI): domain Eukaryota; kingdom Metazoa; phylum Chordata; class Mammalia; order Carnivora; family Mustelidae; genus Mustela; species Mustela lutreola. The sequence continues at coordinate 26,397,020 of NC_081305.1, read as the reverse complement.
CAGAGGCAAAGAGAAAATGCCAAGCAGCCTTCCCACTGAGCACGGAGCCCGATTCAGGGCTCGATCTCACAACCCTGAATCATGGCCTGAGCCAAAAACAAGAGTTGGTTGCTTAACCCTCCCAGGAACCCCCGCAAAAATTTTTAATAGCAAAAAATTACCGCTAACCCTCCAGCAGGTTGTGGTCATGTTTTTCTCTCTGCTGACTGACAGCCCCCCATGGCTAGAGGCTGCTGTGGACACAAGAAACACTCTTAAAAAAAAAAAGATTTTATTTATTCATTTGAGAGAGAGAGAGAGAGAGAGAATATGCATACGGAGGGGGAGAGGCAGAGGGAGAGGGAGAAGCAGACGCCCTGCTGAGCTGGAGTTCAGTCCCAGGACCTGGAGATCATGACCTGAGCTGAAGGCAAACACTTAACCATCTGAGCCACCCAGGTGCCCCAAGAAACACTCTTAAATGCATTTAATTTTAGGAATCAAAAAGCATCTTTTTGCATTTGAGAACTAGCCACAGTACAGACAGAAAATGTTGTTTGTGGACTGGACTGATTCCAGGGCTCCGTGATCAGAGTCAGGCCCCAGCGGTGTCTGGGGCAGGAGACCCGGCGGGGCCCAGGCCCCACCTGGTGGACTCCAGGGTGCGGAGACCGACATTTCCCCTCCTCGCTGTCCCAGGCCCTGGGGACATCTGCAGCTTCTGTGGTGTTGTGCCCAGGACACTTTTCTTGCCAGCTAGCACACACTCTTAGGCACACACATGCGCACGCACACACACACATGCACACGCACACACACACACACGCACGCACACAGGCTTCCGTCTCCTTCCTAACCCAGCAAACTCTAAGTCAGCGCCTGAAACCCTCCAATGACAGAATCTGGGAACTCCAACTCCCCACAATTCGCCCACTTTCTAGATCAGATCCGGATCGTAGGCAGAAAGGGCCATGGGCAACGAAGGGGAGAAGATCACATCCCCCGATCCCTGTGGTGCCTGGCACCTCACGTGGGCATTTCCTTGTCTTTGCTTCTCAGAACAAGCCTGGGGAGATGGTTCTTACTGTTTCCGTCCCATTCTCCAGAAGGGCCTGAAGTCAGGGAAGTGGGAGCCGAGGCTCCTGCATTTAGCACCAAAAAGCCTGGGGGCCGGCGGTTCCGGAGCAGCTGTGACCTCCTGGTCCGAGGGCTGGGCGATGCAGGGCGGCTGATCCTTCTTCTCTCGTTGGGTGACAGGTGGTGCAGGAAGAAGAGAAGGTACCACCTAAGAAGTACGCCATTAAACCGCCCAGAGACCTGAGCAGCAGGTTCGAGCAGGAGCAAAAGATGAAGAAGCAGCAGGAGATCCAAGGGGAGAAGGAAAAGCGGTGGAAGGAGGAGGAACAGCGCCTCCTGGTGGGTCCCTTCCTCGGGTCCCTGTGCTCAGCTCTCCAGGAGAGGCGGCTAGCAGCGGAGAGCTGACACAGGGCAGGGAGGGGATGTGTCCGTGGACCCTAGATCCACATCCCCCCCCCCCATGCCCCGCCACCCCCCACCTCTGCCCAGCAATGTGGGAATCTGTCCCTGGTGGTCAGCCGGCTTCTGCGATAGATTCCTCATATCAGAGAGCTCTACTGCGTGAGGCCACGCATTCATTCCATGCTGGGCTGTGATGTTCTCCTGGTTCCAGGCTCTTTCCCTAAAGACCTCCCTGCATACACTGCCCATCTGTCCTCCCTGCTCTCGGTCCTCCTAGGTCTCCATCGTCCCACCCACCCTCCAGCTCTCCTTTCGTCCACCCTCGTCTCTCCCCTGCTCCCTCTTTCCCTTCCTTCCTCCCTTTCCTTCCCTTCCATGCAGTATTTGCTGAGCATCTCCTCTCGTCCAGGCTCTGTGGATGCAATAATGAACGTGACAGTCACTCTCCTTCCCGGGGGAAGCAGAGGAGGAAGCCCCACAGTGGCCCCTACCTTCCTTTGGATAAAATCCCACCCAGAATGGCAATGCAGAAATCCAGTAAAGCCCAGATGCTCTAGGGCAGCCAAAGGACCCAGTTCGTAAACTACAGATAAACTCGGACTCTCCCACTGTATCGATAAGAAAACAGGCTCAGAAGTGAGGTGATGTCCTCAAGGTCATGCAGCGAGGAAAACTGCACTCTGGACCGGAAGTCAGCTCTCCTGCTGGTTGTCCAGCCGTGGGGAGATGTTTGGGCCCCGACACCCCCCTTCCCACCCATCGGTCCATGCTTACCTACTTACCCACCTTCCCTGTGCAGGAGCTGGAGAAAGCAAAGATCGACCCCCTGCATGGCCTCCGGGTGCACGCGTGGGTCCTGGTGCTGTCGGGGAAGCGCGAGGTGCCTGAGAGCTTTTTCATTGACCCACTCACGGCTCGCAGCTACAGCACCCAGGACGACCACTTCCTGGGCATCGAGAGTCTCTGGAACCATAAGAACTACTGGGTCAACATGCAGGACTGTTGGAACGGCTGCAAGGTACTGGGCCCAGCGCGGGGCCAGTGTGACAGGCAGTCCTGGGGTGGGGTGAGGGTTCCCTGTGGGGCAAGCTGGCTGCCACAGAGCTCCAGACTTTCCCCAGGGCTGTCTCTGTCCAGACATAACCAGACATAACCATTCTAATATTATTATCTAATATGATTAATATCTCTTTGAAATGTGTATCCTTACAAAATGTGGATTGTTTTCGTATGAATGATTTTTTAAAAATATTTTATTTATTTATTTGACAGACAGAGATTACAAGTAGGCAGAGGGGCAGGCAGAGAGAGAGGAGGAAGCAGGCTACCTGCTAAGCAGAGTCCGATGTGGGGCTCGACCCCAGGACCCTGGGATCATGACCTGAGCCGAAGGCAGAGGCTTTAAACCACTGAGCCACCTAGGTGGTTCTGAATGATTTTTTTTTTTAAATGATGTATTGAAGTCCAACATACATGCAGAACAGTAAGCTTATCCTAAGTGTACAGTGAATTCCCATATTTCTATGTGCATATACACAGAGGTGTCTGTGTGTGTGTCTTTGTGTATACACATAAATAAAACCCAGTGCCACATAACATAATTTAGAAATACATGCACACGTTTGGGGAAGGGTCCTAACTGGACACAGGAGGGCTTTCTGGAGTGTGGGCAATGTGTTATTTCTTGATCTGGGTGCAGGAAACCAGGTGTGTCCAATTTATGGAAATTCATTGAGCCGCCCACCTGAGTTCAGGTAGGCTGGATGAAAAGCAGCTGGGGGTCCCACCCCACGGAAGAGAAATTCCCACCTGTCTCCTCTGTGCAATTCCTTGTGTGCCTGCCTAGTCCCCCTCTCCCCGGCATAGGGAAAAACCGTGAGGTGGCCCTTTTTCAAACCTACCATTTCCCTGTCCCATAAAATGTTGCTGGCTTGCGTCTGCTCTAAACCCTGCTTGGGACGCTCCCCTGACAGGGCGGGATAACCTCCACCTCCGGGCCCATCCCAGGCCAGAGAGCTGCCAAGTCTCATGGAGACCAACAGCACAATTTCTTCATGGGAGTCTGGCGGAGGGGGCGGGCCTCAGTTTCCCTGTTGAAATGAGGAGGATGGGCATGGACTCGCAGAGGCTGCCGGGAGCCGACATTCTGCCCCGCTGAGACCCAGGCCCGGGTCCCTCTTCTACTCTGGGTGCAGCTGCCTGCCCCCCACCCCCTGCCTTGTGAACAGGATGGGGCATGCTGGCCCTGGGGCTCAGCTGATCCTTCCCCCATCAGGACTTGGTCTTTGACCTGGGAGACCCTGTGAGGTGGGAGTACCTGCTCTTGGGGACTGACAAGCCTCAACTGGCTGTGGCTGAGGAAGAGGACGACGGGATGAATGATGATGAAGATATGGAGAACCTGGTGGGTCTTCGCGGCGTGGGGGCCGGCGGTGGGATGGGGCTTCCATCAGGCCAACCCGACCAACATCTCTATCACGTGTGTGTGTATTGGAGGGGAATGGGCCAGAGGAACCGATTGTAGATTCCCCAAAGCAGAGGGGCCTGGACCATGCTCTCAATTTATAGATGGGCAAACTGAGACCTAGACAAGTCCATGGACCTGCCCAGGAACTCCTGGGGTTGTGGGGGGGGGGCGGGTAGGGAAGGGCTGGGACTTGCATCTGGGTCTCCTGGCTCCCATGCAGCCCACCCTGGTCAATGCCCTGTTTCTGTAAAGAGCATGTCCCAGCAATAGGCATGATAAAACCTTGACCGCAGCCCTGGGCTCACTTCCAGGCCTTCCTGCATAGCCACCATGATCCCCCTCACATGCTTCCAGGCCTTTCTTGTCTGTCTTCGCGGCCCTTCATTGGCCTGGGGCCTTCCCCCTGGTGTCAGCGTCCTTCTCCCATCGCCTAGTCGGGAGCCCTTCTAGGCAGGTCTCCGTGAGGACCTGTGCCTGGGTGTCGGGGCCCAGAGGCCTTAGCTCTTGGCTGTGTCACCTTGGGCAAACTTCCCAATCATGGAGAGCTTCAGTTTCATTGTCTGTATGTAAAGTGGAAGGGAGGAGGGGTTGAGATCAATTATATCCGCAGTAATAGGACTAGGGATATCAGGGGGCCAGAGCTGCCATAGCCAAGTACCACACACTGAGAGGCTTAAACAACAGAAATTAATTCTCTCCTAGTTCTGGAGGTCCAAGACCAATGTGTCAGCATTTTGGCTTCTTCTGAGCCCCTCTCCTTGGCCTGTAGATAGCTGTCTTCTCTCTGTCTTCACGTGGTCATTCTGTACGCATGTCTTAATCTCTTCAAGCAAGGACACCAGTCATGTGGGATTATGGCCCACCCCCAATGACCTCATTTTACCTTAACTACCTCTTGAAAGAGCCTATCTCCAAATATAGTCACCATCTGAGGTCCTGGGGGTCAGGACCTGATTAGGGGGACACAATTGAGCCCATCACAGTCCGGAACACTCCCACGGTCCCCAGGGCCAGGAGGCACTTAACCTGAATTAGCAGGTGCTTAACCTGAATTAACTTGTCCAAATCTTTACAGCCACCTGGTGAGGTGGGCGTTCATATTATCGTTTATCATTATTGTCATCCTGTTTTACAGATGGGAAGACTTACACACAGAAGGGGGGGAGTAATATACCCAAAGGTCAATGGCCAGTGAGTGGTAGAGCTTGGGCTTGAACCTGGGATCTGACAGTCTGGCTCCCAAGTCTGCGTTCTGAACAGGGACTCTGTTCTATATCCTCTGGACAGCTCCGGGATAAAATGAGACCGTGGCCACGAGGAGCTTGGTACAGCATCCTCACCTCTGGAGACCAGAGAGCCTCCCTGGCAGTAAATGTCGGGGCACTGCCGCCCCCTAGTGGCCTCTAGATGTAAGCAACGTTTGTGGAACGTTTGAAATTGAGAAAAACTCTTCCCGGTTTTCACAGTTACCTCGCCTGAGGACCATTTGTGTAAAGCAGGTCTTATTTTACAGATGGAGAAACTAAGGCTCGGAAAGGAAAACAAAAACAAACAGGAGGGAGGTGGTGTCTCAAGTGATTTATATACATTCTATCTGTTCATCCTCCCTCGTGGTCCTGTTAATAGGAAACAGGCTCAAAGCAGTGAAGGGACTTACCTGCCCACGTGTGTGGGCTGCACCCTGCAGGTGGGGCTTGGGTCCACCAGACTCCAGAAGCCTCTCTCTTAAGGGAGGACCAGTGGCTGCACATGGTGCCCACGCTGACTGACTGAAGGTTGGGCACACAGGGGCTGGGATCACTGTCCTAGTCAAGTGGGTCAAGGGAGGGTTCCTGCGCTGCCGCCTCTTCCTCTCTACCACATCAGAGATGCCCGTGACTCTGGCTCCCCTGGGGGAGCTGAGAGACCCTGTGGCTGGGCCCTGGGGGGCAAGATGGAGGCTCTGCTTCTAGCTTCCGCTCTCAGGACCAGGCCTGACCAGAGCCTGCCCCCTCCCCGCCTCTCCCCACAGGGCAAGGAAGATGAGGACAAGAGTTTCGACATGCCGCCTTCCTGGGTGGAACAGATTGAGATCTCCCCTGAAGGTAGCCTACGTGGATCTCTGTTCCCTGGCCTCCCCAGGACTGGTTCAGGGGAGTCCGCAGAAGCTGCCTGGGCCCCTCATTTCCACCCCTCCTGCCTTCCGTCGCACCCTGGTCTGAGCAGGGACTCTGGGCCGCCTCCTTCCTGCCTTGCGCACTCAGCTCCGTGGACAAGGGCCTGGCACTGCTCTGGCGTGCAGGAGGGGGCTCGGTTGACCTGTCCTGGCTGATGGAGTGTGGGTAATAAACGACGGAGGACCAGGGCCCAGTCATTCCTCTCCCTCCCCCGCCCCCTGGTCCCTGGCCAGGAGAAGGCCAAGCTGCGTAGTACCCAGGGGAGTGGAGGTGTCCGGACCAGGGAGGAGTGGCTCGAGAATGCAGCCGGGCATGGACACTGGAGTTCTGTGCCAGCATCTAGGGGCTGTTGAGGTTCCTGTTTTGGAGTGACGAGGCCCACAGCGAGGGCATAGGCTCTTCCAATGGAGTGGGAAGGGCTAGAGAGGGCACCACGGACACCAGCGGAGGAACACGCAGCTCAGGCCTCTGGTTTGGGATGCTGGGAATAGGTGGGCAGGAAGGGTCTCCAGGAGGAGGAGGAGTCTGAGCTAAGTTTTGAGGGGTGGGAAGTCAGCCCAGTAAGGGCAGGAAGGGATGGTGGCTCCAGCAGAGAGCGAGCCATGCGGGCAGAGGTCTGGCAGTGAGCAAGCGGCATGGTCTGGCTGGCTCCCCTGGCCAGGCTCGAACCTGAGAACTGTTCCAGGGCAGATCCCTCTGCCTACTTCCCTCTGCCTCCCCGGACCGGGCCTGGGGCCTGGAGAAGTTTAGTGCCGTGACCCAGTGAGTGGCTGCGTGGGATCGGCCCTCCTGTCCCCCGACCTGGGGAGGAGGGACCCCAGCCCATTCTGCATCCACAGCGTTCGAGACCCGCTGCCCAAATGGGAAGAAGGTGATCCAGTACAAGAGGGCGAAGCTGGAGAAGTGGGCCCCGTATCTCAACAGCGATGGCCTCGTGTGCCGCCTCACCACCTACGAGGACTTGGAGTGTAAGGCAGGCAGCCCCGGCTGCTGGGGCAGGAGAGCCAGTTTCCCCAGCACGCTTTGTGACCTTGGGCACGTCACTGCCAGTCTCTTGGTGTGAGTGTGGGCCCCGCTGGCCTCTGTGTGCTGGGAAGAGGGTTGTGGGGACGGAGGCTGGGGGGAGCTGGCCTTCTGCAGCAGGCACCGATTGGTCCCCACAGGTACAGAGACTTTGGAGATAAAGGAGTGGTACCAGCACCGGGAGGACATGCTAGAGCTGAAACACATCAACAAGAACACAGGCCTGAATATCGACTACTTCAAGCCAGGCCATCCCCAGGCCCTGCGTGGTGAGTGGACCCCACTGCCAGTCCAGCAGGAGTCCGGAGGGTGGCGGGGGGGAGGCAGGCAACAGACAGCACCCCTGCTTCCCTGAGCAAATCAGATGTGTGGGAGGTCAGAGGAAGTGCAGAAAATCCAGGGAAATGTGACAAATGTGCCTCCAGTAAAGTAAAAAACCGTGGCCACAGGCCCATTCTGCGGTTAAGGCTGGGTCCATGGGGGGGGGGGGTGCATATTTCCAAGGGGTCAGAATGCTGAGCAGCAAAGCCGATACATGTGCCCACAAGGACGATAGAGAGCAGGGGTGTGGCCATGAGCCCTTGAGGCTCGGGAGCGAGGGAAGGACACGTCTTGAGAGAGAATCAATAGCTTAACTAAGGACGCACAAAAAGAAAAACATAGTGTTAATATAGATCTGAAAAAGGGATCCGTCTCACTTGGTGGTTGAAATACAAGGAAGAAAGGCGTGAATAAATGAACGAAGGAAATAAGGAACCGTCTCACAAGCTTCGTGTTGCAAAGATGACAAAAGTGGTCCAGTGAGGCATGAGCCAAGCAGCAGAGAGTTACTCCCTGTCACTACTGGTAGGACAGCAAATTGGTGCAACTTTCCGGGAAAGCAGTTGGGCAACATAATCGTAGCTTTAAAATATGTATGCTTGGGTTGCCTGGGTGGCTCAGGTCATGATCCCAGAGTCCCAGGATCAAGCCCCACATCAGGCTCCCCGCTCAGCGGAGAGTTTGCTTCTCCCTCTGCCCCTCATCCTGCCCATAGTCTCCCTCTCTCAAATAAATAAATAAATAAATATTTTTAAAAATATTTAAATATATATTGTTATATATTTACATTTATTATATTTATATTTAATATATTTAAATATTAAATATATTTATATGTTATATAAAATATATAAATATATAAAGATTTTTATATAAATAAAATATATAAAAATAAATATATTTATATATATTATATTTATATATTAAATATATTTAAATATTTAAAAATATTTGACCAACAGTGCTACTGCTGGTGAATTTGCCCTGAGCAAATAATAGGCAAGAATTACAGAATGCACACTGCGGATGTTCCCCTCGGTGTTGTTTATAACAAGTTTAGAAACAACCTGAACCCAGCAGTGGGGCATTGGCTAATAACTCACGCTCACCCATGAGCACTCAGGGACTCCCTGGGGCCCTGGGTCGGGTTCTCCAGCCAGGAGCCAGTGTACCTGGTCTCAACCCATGGACTTCCGGGACCCCACCTCCCACCGCAGTGCACTCGTACAAGTCCATGCAGCCTGAGATGGACCGCGTCATGGAGTTCTATGAAACAGCCCGCGTGGATGGCCTGATAAAGCGGGAGGAGACGCCCAAGACAATGACAGAGTACTACCAGGGACGGTCCGACTTCCTCTCCTACCGCCACGTGGATTTCGGGGACAGGGTCAAGAAGTTGGCTCTGAACAGTGCAGAGTCAAACCCCCGGCCGATGGTGGTGAGCTCTCGTGGGGCCTGGGGACAGGGTGCCCACTCTGTCCAGCAGGCTAAGGTCACCCTGGGATGGGGAAAACAGCACCTTTCCCAAGGGCCCTGTCCTGTTTTACAATCCCAGTGCTGCCTGCTGTCAGACTGTGCCCTCCAGCACTGGCCCAAGAATGTGTTTTTTCCTTACTATTATAATAAGAGCACCCTCAGAAGGGTGTCTCTCCAATATTAACATGTGTTAATAGGTTTGGTTTGGGTAGATCCCTGTAGCACTCACTTAACCTTGAATTGTGCACTTTTTTCTCCACATCATTACAAATGGTTTGGCAACTATGTTTAATGGCTGTGTACCAGAGGAGCTCTTCCTAGCAGTAAGGGTGTTTAATGATAAAGCAGGGTGCCTGGAGAGGTGGTGAGCTCCCCATCTCTGGAGGTGAACAAGTAGACTCTTGCAAAGAGAGCTAGAGAAGAAATGCAGCACCACACAGTGCTGAGGTGGCCTGGAGCTGAGAACCCACAGGGCCACGGGAGCCGTTGTCTGGCTAGGAAGGGCTGCTCCACGCAAACCCCCCCAAAGCCTCTAGAGTCCAGCGTCCCTGAGTGTCCTTTACTTCTGCCCACAAGGGCATGCACAGATGTCCCCTTTCCCACCTCCCATCCTGTGATGTTCTGGCCTCCCAGAAAATCACGGAGCGGTTCTCCCGCAACCCCGCGAAGCCCGCAGACGAGGACGTGGCGGAGCGCGTGTTTCTGATCCCGGAGGAGCGTATCCAGCTGCGTTACCACTGCCGAGACGACCACATCACAGCCTCCAAGCGCGAGTTCCTGCGGCGCACGGAGGTGGACAGCAAGGGCAACAAGATCATCATGACGCCCGACATGTGCATCAGCTTTGAGGTGGGTCTGGGGGTGCCCTTGGCTGGCAGGGCTGGGCCGGGTGGGCAGGGAGAAGGTCTGGGGGCCCCCAGTGCCAGCACCATGACTTGGGAACACTGGGATGGAGACTCATGGTTCCCAGCCCAGAAGTTCATCTCTGCCCCTTGGGAAAATCAAGAGCTCCCATCTGAGGACCCTCGTCTTTGCGGCTCCTCTGAAAATCTTCCCCTTTCCCACCAAGAAAGACTACCCAGCAAGCCAAGACTTTTCCTTTGTCCCTTTCCCCCAATCCTGGACAGAGCTGATCCCAGATCCCGGGACCAACACTGGAGTAGGAGAGAGTCCTACCTACCACCTCTGCAGGACTGACTTTCCTCGTTTAAACCCTCTCTCTCCTGCCACATTCCTTAGTCCCTCTGAGCCCCCAGTTCATCTTTTATTATCTGTGTTTTTGTAGATGAAGAAACTGAGGCCCAGAGAGGTTAAGCTAGCTGCTCATGGTCACACAGCTAGAAAATGGCAGAGGAGGATTTGAACCCAAGCAGTCTGGCTCCAGAGTCTGCTCACTGCTTTAGCCATTGCTGCCTGTCCTTGTCACCAAGTCCCTGTGCTTGTTGTCCCAGGTGGAGCCCATGGAGCACACCAAGAAGCTTCTCTACCAGTACGAGGCCATGATGAAGCTGAAGAACGAGGAGAAGTTGTCCAAGCATCAGGCCTGGGAGTCGGAGCTGGAGGTGGACCCATGGGAGCGTGGACTGGTAAGAGGGGGCATGGGTGGAGGGTGTCTTAACTGTGCCCTCCCTTACTTCCCGATTCAGGTGCTGGAGATCCTGAAGCTTCGAGAGGAGGAGGAGGAGGCGCACACCCTGACCATCTCCATCTATGACACCAAGCGCAACGAGAAGAGCAAAGAGTACCGGGAGGCCATGGTGAGCGTTTCTCCCCTGCCCGGGCCCTGGCTTTTCCCGGACCCCTCCCCCAGAGGCCTCCAGGGTGGTAAGGATGATTAGGAACTCTGCCAGGAAGCCCTTTATAGGGGATGACATTACTGACGTCATTGTGGCCATCCATCCACAAGGCCAACCTTGTGGTCATCCTTGCTGGGCAAACATTTCTACAATGATCTGAAGAGTATGCAGGGTCCAGACCAGGTCTCCTCCAACCCAGCTCCAAGGGTAGGGCCAAACCGAAGTCTCTACTGCATGGGGACAGAAGGAAAATCCGGTACCCACCTCCACTTGGGGCTCCCCTCAAGGTCAGGACTCTGGCCACAGCCTGAGTTCTCAGGCATCTGCAGCTCAGGACATCCGGGTCACACCCTCAGACTGCAAGGCCCATTTGGGGTTTTCAAGACCAGCTTCTAAATCCCCTACACCAACCAAGTGGAGAGTTGTAAAAATAGCTTGGGGTTGGCGAGGCAGGACAGGGCATTAAATAACTGGCTCTTAGACTCTGGGGATGGGTGCTGCCCCCCACATCTCCAGCCTCACTGGCCCCATCCACCGACACAGGCCAGAAGGAAAAGGGAGGGAGTTCCTGGCAGCTTTCGATTTAACATTGCTATAACCACCATTTATTGCGCAAGCTGAGCATGAGTGATGCACCAAGCTCAGGCAGAGACGTGAATCCACATAAGACAGAGTTGGCTCTGAGGGACAGCAGAGAGGTCCCCTCCCTCTGATGCCTCAGTCCCAGAGGCGCCAGGGACCAGGATCTGGATTTAAGGCCTCATTTTGGGTGGTCCTGTGTTGCTGCGGAGCCGCTGGGGAGGTCTCTGTGGCCCTGGATGGCCCAGCCCACTCCCACTCACCTTGGCCGCAGGAGCGCGTGATGCACGAGGAGCACCTGCGGCAGGTGGAGGCCCAGCTGGACTACCTGGCCCCGTTCCTGGCCCAGCTCCCTCCGGGAGAGAAGCTGACACGCTGGCAGGCCGCGCGGGTCAAGGACGAGTGCCTCAGTGACTTCAAGCAGCGGCTCATCGACAAGGCCAACCTCATCCAGGCCCGATTCGAGAAGGTGTGGCCAGTCCCCCTCCCCGAACCACCCCGCCAGGGCAGGGGAGGGCACCTCGGGGTCCGCCTCCAGAAGATGGACCCAGGGCTGTCTGCTCACCATCTCCAGCACTTGGGAGGGACCCATGAGGGCATGAGTGTTATCAGTGTTTGGAGTTTCCAGAACATGGAGTTGTCCTTCCTGGTTCTTGCCTGTTGGGTGGAAGGGTGGCTGGAGGGTAGGTGGTGGATGGAGTGGATGGGTGGATGGAAGTGGGGGTGCAACAACTCCTAGCCCTTGTCCCATCTCTCTCCGCCACATACCGTGTGGTTGGCATGCATTATCCCACTGAGTCTCGACGACATGCTCTATGCCAGGCGCCGGGGGCGGACAATGCCCTTCATTCGCACACAAGCTCTGAAAACCTTGGACACTTGTTCACAAGCCTGTCTCTGCCTTGAGCCTTGCTCCTCCTGGACACACTATCCCTCTAAACATGTACTGGCTCCCACGCGAGGCATTTTGTGGCCCCCGCTTCTGCTGCTCTGGCCTCTGTGGGTGGTGGCGGCAGGGCCGGCCCTGGTGAGGCTGTCCAGGGACCAGTGGGGATTTCAGCCGCAGTCTGGGTGAGGGCCAGCCCTCTTCACCCCACCCCTGTTCTCTCCTCCCCACGCCTGCAGGAGACCCAGGAGCTGCAGAAGAAACAGCAGTGGTACCAGGAGAACCAGGTGACCCTGACACCTGAGGACGAGGACTGGTACCTGAGTTACTGCTCTCAGGCCATGTTCCGTATCCGCATCCTGGAGCAGCGGCTCAACCGGTGAGAGGGCGTGGGGAGCCTGGAGAGGACCCCCGGGAGGCTGGGGTGGGGCTTCATGAGCCCTGGCCACCTCCTGTTCCTCCGTCTGATCTCAGTCACAAGGAGCTGGCCCCACTCAAGTACCTGGCCCTAGAGGAAAAGCTCCACAAGGACCCACGCCTGGTGGACTTCCTGAAAGTCTTCGCCTGAGGCCCTCATGGGACCTTGGCTGAAACTGCCTCCAGAGCCTGACCTGAGCTCCCTACAGCCAGCAAGAGGCCGTCCCCTCGGGCACCAGACCTCACTGCCACACCACCTCCCAGCTGCCATGTCTGCTCCTGCTTCTCATGACGTTCCTATAAATAAACACACTATCTTTTTTTTTTTTTTTTTTAACTATGTTCAGTTAGCCAGCATATAGTACATCATTAGTTTTGGATGGAGCATTCAATGATTCATTAGTTGCGTATAAACACACTTTTCATGGGCCGCTTGTACCTCATGTTCCACAAGTTCTGAAGGAGGCTTCCTCTGCTTTCCTTCTCTGTCTATAGCCTAAGACTCCCCCCTCCCACTCACCTTGGCCCCTTCCTCAATTGCTCTCTCTCCTTCTCTCCATTGGAGCATTGAGTCTTCGAGGCACCTCTGCAGATGGTCCCACAGCCACCTGCAAATAGCTGGTTAGTTGTTTGCAGCTGCGGTGGCCCAGCTGACACAGTGTAAGTGGCAAGGCCAAGGGGCTCCGCCCCAGAATGCGGGGACTCCACACCAGACTGCAAAGAACAGCATCCCTGCTCCAGTTCTTACCAGCCACTATTTAGCCATCTGTGAAATGGGATGACACTATTTTTGTCTCACAGAAGACTTGAAAAGCAGAGAGGAGCGGAAGTGGCACATAGAAAGCACCCAATGTTAGCTTAAAAAATGGCCAATAAACACATGACAATGTCAAATTCATTAGTCATCAGGGATATGAAATACCACCACACACCCACCAGTATGTATAAAATGAGTAAGACTGGGAAGGATGAGAAGCAACTGGAACTCTCAAGCAGTTTTCCCGGTGGCTCAACCTGTCCAACCGCTTTGGAAAACTGGCTGTATCTAGTTAACACTAACCTTTGGCTCAGTAGTTTGGCTCCTGGGTTCTGCTCCATCCACCCCTCCCTCCACGCTCCCCCATCCATCTACTCAACCCTCCACCCAATGAACAAGAACAAAGAACTCAACCAAGATGCACATATACATCCTCTAAGAGTTAGGTACTAGAATGTTCATGGCAGCCGTAGTATTATTACCAAGCTGTAAACCCCCCAGATGCCCATTAAGAGTAGACTGGAGACATAAATGTGGTCTCGAGACATTTTTGGTCGTCACAACTGGTCTGAGAGTGGCCCTGGCATTTGCGTGTAGAGAGGCCAGGAAAGCTGCTTAACACCCTACAGATGTCTACAGTGCACAGGAAAGCTCCCTGAAATAACGACCTAGCCTAAAATATCAGTAGTAGGTACGAAATGTGAACTATAGCCACATGGAATAACACACTGGATTCCTCATACACAGTATCAAAAGAATCCAGACACCAAAAAGAACATGCTGCATGATTCCATTTGTATAGAAAAATACCCAGGCAATTTAATAAATTAGTCATTGGCATCAGAATAGCTGTGGCTCTTAGGGTGTAAGGGAGCACCGCGGAGGCTTCTGGGATGCTAGGAATGTTCGTCCAGACCTGAGTATGTTCATTTTGTGAAAACTCGCTTTTACAAAGTACATGCCATTGGGGAGGTGTATTACACTTCAGTATGATAGGTTTCCAAATGCTGATCATGAACCTAATCAAGCTTTAACTTCCCTTTAGCCAAACATTCAGAGGGAGAGACAGGGTAAACGACCCAAGCAGGAAACAGTGAGACAAAAATGATAATATAGGGCAGTCTGCAAGGGAAAGGCCCAATCAATCTATTCAAAAGATCAATGAAATGAAAAAAAAAAAAATGGACTGAAACATAATGAGTTTAAAAGAACCACGTGTGGTGAATCTTGTTGTTTCCTAGTTAGGAGAAAAAAAAAAAAAAACTTTAGCTTTTGGGTCTGATTGGGGAAATCTGGACCGCCCATTAGAGGATTCTGTTTTCTTCAGTGTGCTGATACAATGGTTAGGTAGGATAAGGGCCTTATTTTTACGAGGTATGTGCTCAGTATTTCATGTCATTCATGTAAAATGTCTTGAGGCTGACAACTTTGAAATCGCTCCGAGGAAACACCTCCATGTTCAAAGCAAATATGGAAAACCTTAGCAAGTGTTGGATTATCCACCAGGTCGATTCCACTCAAACTATTATACATCATCGTAGACTTCTTTCAAGTTTTCTCTACGGAGCTTTTCAGAATAAAAAGTTGGGGGAAATAGGGAGTGGACAGTTTTGATCGGATTTTAGTCTGCTGATCTAGCCCTCTGCTGATAGTGCCCACATTCGTCTCTTGACCCACTCCCCAAAAGTACATCGTGGGAGGTGGACCCCCCGCCTCTGTCAGGCAGTGGGTGCCATTCCGTGGAGAAACCCACAGACTTGCTTTAACAACAAGGGTTCAAGTCGGACACCATTCTTTTTGGTGGTGTGGCCCATTGCCAACGCCTTAATCTAGGTCTCAGTTTCCTTATCCGTAAATGGGAATCGGAATTCCTGTCTTGGGTTTGTCGGAGGCCTCTGTCGGAGCTGCAGGGAGCGGCTGGCGGGCAACGGGGAGTTTCGGGGGTCTTTAGGCACCAGGCCCTGGGCACCTCCTGTGGGGTCCAGTTTCTCTCAAGCGGCTCCAGGGCGGCCCGGCCATGCATGGGGCCTAGGCTCTGGGCCGGTTATGGCCCTTCCCCTAAGTCCACCCTACCCACGAGCCCAATAAAGCCAGACTTCCTCGATTTCTAGTTAGTGGTCCCTTTAAGGCAGCCGCCCACTCATCCTGTCACGGACGCCGCAGCCGGGAGCGGCTGGGACCCGGGATCAGGCTCCGTCCCCCTGTAGGTCTCCGGTCTGAGCCAAAGAAGAGGGACAAAGTCCTGAGACCACTGAAGAACCGCTCCCGGCTTAAGGGAAGAAGTAAGAACTGTGGCAGAAGGGAAACACCCGGTCTCCCCTTGCCCCTCTCCAAGATGGAAGGTCCGCGGCTTCACGCGCCTCCTAACCCTCCCTTCCCATTGGTTAGCTGAGAATTGGTTTTCCAATAAGACGAGCGCTTATTGGTTAAGTTGGGACGATTGCTAAAGCGATTGGCGCAGACGGCATTGTAGGGTCGTCTGGCGAACTAAGAGGGAGAGGAAGGAAAAGGAGAGTAAAGGGAAAGATCGAGGCGTAGGCGGGACCAAGGAAATGGCAGTCCTTATTGGCTTATTAGAAGCTAAGGGGAGGATCTTGAATTCTCTTTCCTCGTGATTAGCCCAATTCAGGAAGAGGGGGCGGGTACTTAGGAAGAGCGGCAGAAGCGCCTGCTTCGATTGGTCAAACCTGGCGGGAGGGGGAGCGCTCGCGGCGGTTGATTGGTGCGGTAGGTGAGGAGGGCGGAGCTCTGAGCCGGAGGTTTTGTTGTGAGGGTCGGTTGTCAAGCAGCGGCCAATCAGGGCGGGGGATGGAGGCAAGTGGGGGTCGCGTCTGGAGCGGAGCCTTGGCCTCGGGAGCCTCAGCTGCAGGTGGAGTGGGCGAGGGGGCGAGGAGGCGAGAGGGACTCTGGGCCTAGTATTGGGCCAAGCCAGGCGGGGCCGAGCCGGGCTGTGGCGAGAGGGCTGCGGGCGGGGGGAAGTTGGAGCCCATGCCCCTCGAGCTGAGAGGAGTGGGAGGATCAGGCGAGGCCGAGGGACTAGCCCCAGCCTCAGGACAGGCGAGACGGGCGGGACGGGCGTGGGGGCCGGAGGAGAAAACCAGGGAGGCCGGAAGCGGAGCCGGGGGTCTGCAGGAGGCTGAGTGATGAATAGGGACATTGGAAGCAGGAGAGTGAATGAATGGGGGATACTGATCGCAGAAGGGGAAGGAAATAGAGGGGTTCTGGCGAGGCAGGGGTCAGGTTAAGGAGCTCAGGAGACAGGATGTGCAGGATTGGGGGACACAAGCGACCAGGAGAAGGGGAATGAACGAAGGACTAGAGAGGCAGAGCTGGGGAATCTAGGAGGGAGGGGGCGGAGAGGAGAGCGTTCATGGGAAAGAGGCTTGGAGAAAGGGGGTAGAAGCTTCATGAGGTGGCCTTTTAGAGTTGGGGAGGCATACCGACTCATGCCCAGACTGGAGACCTAGTTCCCAGGACTGTCCTTGGGAACTGAGGGGACCAGGAGTAGTTCCCTTGATGCCAAGGCAGGGATTGGACCCTCAGGGCCCTCTTTGACATTCTCCCCAGAGATGACTTAAATGCCTGCTGCCTCTGGAGTGCTTCTCCTGGGTCCCAAAGCTTTGCCTCTGGCTCCACCCCCCTTCCCATAGCGTCAGAGGAAACAGTGACTCCCAGAGATCTATGTGAACTGCAGACATGTGGTCTTCCCCGCCCCACTGCGGCTGCTGCTGCTCTCTGGGCAGCCAGCCTCCTGGAACAGAGGCTCCTGCCATCCCATCATCCTGGCCTCTGGGAGGACCTTTCTTTCCCTGTGTTCCAAGTCACCCTGCCTGAGGTGCCCGTCCAGATTCTCAAACACAGTTCAGCTCCTGGCTCTGGTGGCTCTGGTGGGTGTCTGTCCATGCAGTAGCCTTGGTGACCCGGGGAGCTGCGCTGTGGTTCTGCAAGCCCAGCATGCCCCGAAGTCTCACCAGATGTTTTCTGATAAGCCATCGCCTTCTGTTTGTGTTCCAGCCCAGTGTTGAACTGACATGGCTCGAGCCTGACCTTCCATTAGCTGCGATCCTGACGGGCACACACAGGCTGTTGCTGTGGCTGCTGTGAATGATCTAAAACCACGAGGCAGTCCGGGACTGAGAGACGAGGCATTCCCTCTGCCTGGATGTGTGGAAACTCCCTGCCAACTTGATTGGTGGATCTGGGGGGGGATCCACCCCCACCCCGTGAACAAAGTACAGTCCATCTAGTGGGTGGAGCTTCAGGTGCCAGCCAACTGAAGGATGGCCACCCCTGTGGTCACCAAGACGGCCTGGAAGTTACGTGAGTGACTTTCTTTTTTTTTTTTCTTTCTCACCCCATTTATTCCATTAGCTGCTTGTTTCCACGTGGCCTGAACCCCCGGATTTATCTCCTGTTCTTGGCACAGAGGGAGACTAGCCTTGGAGACAGACCAGGATGCAAATCATGACTTTGGCACTTCTTAGCAGGGTGACACTGGGCAGGTGACTTAACCTTTCTGAGGCTTCATTTCCTATCTGTACAGTGAGCTAATCACACCTGCATCATAGAGCTGCTGTGAGACCCAGGCGGGGTGGTGAACATAAGAGAAGCACTTGGTGCATTTAGGCTGACAGGCGGGACTGGGGGAGAGACGCTGAGAGGTGTTCCTAGCATTTGCAGACCTCTCGTGGGCCAGGCTTCCTCCGTGAGATCTTGGGCATCTTGGAGCTGCTGGGGGGGCAGTAGTGAGAGAGTAGGCCCAGAGATGCTGGCAGTGCTCTGGAATGTCACTAAGCTCCAGCACCGCCCACCCTCACATTATTCTCCACGAGCAGCTCTGAACTTTCTGATCGAGCAGCTCTAAACTTTCTGATCATAGGACCTCTTTATACTTTGAAAAATTGTTGAGGACCCCAAGGAGTTTTTGTTCATGGGAATCATCACTATTTACATGTTAGAAATCAATACTCAGGCATCTTAAGACACAAGAGTATACAGTCAAATGTGCCACTTGTGATGGGGCCATCATATGTCTTGTATCTTCCTGAAACCACCCCATCCCGTATGCTTGTGAGCAAACAAGTGTGTAAATAGTCAGATGCCATCTTGGTATTATTATGAAAATAGGTTTGTTCTCTTGGACCCCCAGAAAGGATCTTGATCCTTGAAGATCTTGAAGATCCTAAGGTCCCCCAGATCATATTTTGGGAACTGCCTTACTCCACCTGTGATAACCTGTGGCCATACTGGTCACCTTCTGCTATGAGCTGTCCCCAGCTTTTTTCAGAAGCTGGGCAAGGCTCCCCCACTCTTTAACTGTTAGAACCTGGGCAAAGCCCAGTGCTGGACCTCAGTGTGCTCACAGGTAAAATGAGAGCTTTGGGTAGTTTCAAGTTGTTTCTTAGCGGTAGGGCTCTGAGAGAACCCTGTCATAGGCTCCCAAGGAGGGTGTACTTTGCAGAGAGTGGCTTTGTGTTTATTGGGGTTACGTATTCCTTCAGTAGCTGGTCTTTCCTGAGCATAGAACCAGGCACTGGGGAGATAGTTGGCTGGGGGTGGGGGTTGCAAAGCGGATGAGGTCTCCGTGTAATGGGGCCTAGAGCCTGGGGAAAACAAGAGGCAGAAATCAGGTAACCACACCCCTCCACTTCTCCTTGTCTGATTCCAAACTGGAGCATGTGCTTTCAATCAATTAACTAGAGGGGTAGAGGAGTGCTGTAGGCTGCCTAAAGAGACATACAAAGGCCCTGGGGCAGGAAGCTTAGCATGTTGGAAGGGCTCGAAGGCACCCATGGGCTGCCACACCACAGTGGAGAGAATGTGCCAAATGAAGCTGTTGGGGTCTTCAGGGATATATGTCCACAGGACCCCAGCCCTTCTGAGGCCTTCGCTTTATCTTAAAGGCAAAGTCAAGCCATCGAAGTGTTCAAACAAGAGGTAATAGGATCAGGCATGTTGGGCTCTGATGACAAGTTCATGTGCATAGCCATCTCCATGATTATAAGCTCTCTGAAGAGCCCAAAGCCAAGTGACCCCTGGCTCCCTATGCCTATAGAGTCCAGCAAGGATCAGAAGCTTCTAGGCCTGGTGTCCATCACATACCTACCTCTCTTCGAGGTCCCTGGCCCTTCCAGGGGCTTCAGTCAGGCTGGAGACCTTAGGCAGGCTGCTTAAAGGGGAGTGATCTGAGCCTTCTAGAAGGGCCCCACCTTCAAATCCTTCTCACCCCTATGTCTGTAGGTCTTCAGCTGGATGCCCTGTGCCAGGACCCATCTGATCAGGCTGTAACATGAGCATAGGGGCCTTCTTACTGTCCTTCCCCACTGGCTCCCCAGTGCTGGGCCTAAAGCAGATACCCAGGACACATGTGTATTATGAGTTAAGGGCTGTCTCCAGGGGCAGTAGTCCTGAGGCCTACAGAGCAGTAGCAGTGTGCCCAGGAAGGCCTGGGAAGGTGCGGCCCAGCTGGAAGTTTCCCTGGGAAAGGTGAGAGCCAGGGTAGACACCCAGACCTTATAGGTAGCTCACAAGTCGGGGACAGTGCACACAGGGAGTATTTTCAGATAAGGGTAAAGGGCCCAAGGCTTGGGAACAAAGTGCTGAGGGAGAAGGTGGTTTGTCCTCTTTCTGAGTTGGCTAGTCAGTGGGGCCCAGCAGTAGCTGTTGAACAGATAAGAGGCTATGGCCCAAGCCCCAGAGCACCTCAGGCATCTGTCCCTAAGTGTCCAGAGGACAGAAGGCTCCATAGTTGGGATGAGAACTAGGAAGGGGCTCAGCTCCCTTGGGTCCAGTGATGGGGTCCCTGAGCCCCCCGCTGACGTTGGGGCCTGCCGGAGACTCTCGCCTCTGCTAGGGCTGGGCGCTGCCTGTCCCTGGCTCTGGCCAGGCCAGGCCCTGAGGTGGGATCCGTGAGATCGAGCCTGGGGTCTGGCGCCCCGGGCAGGCTTGACAGACCCTCTGAGACATGCTGCCTGACAAACAGCCTCTCTGGGCCCCGTTTCCCAGTCGCCCTGTGGTCTGAGGCCTGTGCCACAGAGACCCCCAGGCTGGGTGGAGGCTGGAGCTGGAGGCTGCCTGTGGAACGAAGCAAGCCCTTTCCCTCAGCGTCACCCAAGCCAGCCTCCCAGTTGCCTCAGGGTGTCAGCGGGATTTTCCCTTTGCTGGAGTGGGGAGACCTGTCTTTTCTCCTCATTCCAGGAGGAACTCGCTGAGGGCCTGGCTTGGTGGTCTGGGCTGCCTCTTGGTTCCTTGCTCATGTTCCAGGCTATGTTGGTTCTCTTTGGAGCCCTAATGAGACCCTCCGTGGCCCATGTCTGCCGCCCCTGCTGCTTCCCCAGCGGCCCGGGCCAGGGGCCCTCAGGCTGCCCACCATGGCCATCCCGCCCACTCTGTCTGGTCAGTCCTCACTCCCACCCCTCCCACCCAGGCCTCTCAGTCAGCTGCCTCCTGCCTCCCATGCAGCCCACCCTCCTGTGCCTGCTGGGGTCCCCATCGCCCACCGTCTGTGCCTTAGCCTTACTAACAACCGCCGAGCACGGCTTACAGCGTGTTCTTGGTGGCTCCTCAGCAACTTGGTGAAGCAGGCACTGCTATGATCCCCATTTACCTGACGAGGAACCCAGCCTCAGAGAGGGTGAGTGACTGGTCTAAGGCCACACAGCCTGCAGTAGCCACGCTCAGACCAGAACCTGGTCCACTGTTCTAAAGCTGCAGGCTGAAGCCCTAGGTGGGCTCACTTGGAGGCAGCTTGTCTAGAGTTGACCCAAACGGTTCCCAAAGCGTGTTCCCCAAAGTGGGTTTACGTGTATAGCAAGCCGCAGCAGAGAGATGCTTAGGGGGTTATGTGGATCAGTATTTTTCATTTTAATAATTATTTTTTGTTTTTCATTTTGTATTCTAGAAGAAGTATAATGAACGTATCAATCCTGTAACTTTATGGATGTTATTGCTTAATTGTCTTTATATAGACAGAGCTAAATACGGAAGGCAAGTCCATGTTTTAAGTTGAGCAGAGTAAGCATGAGAATATGACCAGTCGGCGTGCAGCGAAAAGAGCACACCTTGCGGCATGGGGGTGGGACAGGGAATACCCAAAGCGGGGAAGTAGCCGTTCCTGCCTGGGGTGCAGGCCTGCCCTCGCCGCCAGGCCTCTGGGTCTTGCCAGGGTGTCTGGCACCAGAGGGGAGCCGAGGCGGACAGACCCTTCCACCTGGGCTTCGAGTGCCAGGACCAAGGGCCTCACCGGGCAGGGCCCAGCCCTGCTCCCTGTGGCCGTGACTAGCCCTCTGACTGCGTTCTCCTGTCTTTCCTTGTGTAGAGGAGATTGTCGCCCACGCCAGTAATGTGTCCTCGCTGGTGCTGGGCAAGGCCTCTGGGCGACTGCTGGCTACTGGTGGGGATGACTGCCGTGTCAACCTGTGGTCCATCAACAAACCCAACTGCATCATGGTGAGACTCACTGGCTGGTGGGGGACAGGGCCAAGGCCTGGGGAGGGAAGTGGGGTGGGGTCGGGGGCAGGCAGCTCTGCAGGCTCTGTCGGGCCCAGGGCACCCCAGCGGGAGGCTAGGGGGACACAGCACTGCATCAGTGCCCCCAAGATGTCTGGGACCATGGCCAGCCCTGAGGAATGGGGAAGTCACTTGGTGGTGGACAGAGTTCTGCTGCGTCTGTGTGAGTAAAGCTAAAATAAGCCCATGGGCCCGAGATAGACGCTTGCCCACCAACCTACCCGCCTACCTGTCAGCTGCACTTGGACATTACTTTGAACCATCCTCTGTCTGCTTCCACAAGGAGGATGTGAGGGCACCTGGCTGAAGCTGCTTAGCGAGCTGGTTCTTTACTAGCTCTTGCCCTGGTTGCACAACCAATTCCTTGCCAAGACCTGTCTTTCAAAACAGGAAAACATAAAGGAGGAAAAAATACATAAATGAATTCCATTTCCATCATCCAGAGACTGCTACGGTGTCCTTCTAGGTGCTGGCGTACGTCCATATGTGTATATGCACACGCATGTACACGTACATACACACATGCAAACACGTACCCGTGTGCACCACATGTCTGTAGAATGGCATATTTTTGGAACACTGTCTTATTTACTCCTGTAGCCTGGGTTTTGAAGGAAACAATCTTTATTGTTTGCGAGCATTTTCCGGTGTCAACAAATACCCTTCCACAGCAGCGTTTGTGGTGGCTTCGGGGTGTACCATCCTCGGCAGGAGCCAGAATTAGCTTAGCCTCGCCCTATTCCCAGCACAAAAGTCCTCTGCAGCGCTTTGGCTCTGCTCAGCCGAGGAGGCGAACAGTCCTCCTCTCGCTCAGCCTTTGAGCAGATCTGTGAAGGCTACATTATCTGAGGGTGTGCACTTTTTATAAAAAGCTTTCAAAACAGATTGCCAAATCGCCCTCCAGAAATCAATTTACATTCTCTCCAGCCAGCACTGGGACCTGCCCTGTCCCCCTCCGTGACCTTGCAAGCACAGGTTATTAACATTCTTTTGATCTTGGCCACCTAATGATAAAAAGGGATGGGAAGTAGTTATTTATTTTTTTAGTAGAAACTCAATCACCTCAGTATTTCTGTGAGATGCAGGCCAGGGTTGAGAGCCGGGCTGAACCAGGGCTCTGGTGAAGAACCGAACTGAAATCACTTTGTTTTGTTTCACTTCGTTTTCAGGGTTCCAATGAGTCCCACCCCCCAAAATGCCAAAGTAACACAGATGGAAAATAAGCGAACAAACACTGGCCAAAACAGGCCTGAAGTGACCCCATGCCCTTGTCCCGCTTCTTCCTCGGGGGTCAGCCTGCAGGGCTCACCCCGTGCCTGCCCTGCTGAGGGGCTGCAGACCTGGCAACTTCCTGCTCACCCTCAGATTCAGACATCCTGGGCCCCCTGCTTGGGGTCCCTCTGCCGGTCCCTGTGTGTTCTGAGCACGTGTGAGTTCTTACCGCTCAGTGTCCAAGGGACGTGGGGTACGAAGTGAGAAGTCTTCTTTCCTCCCCTGACCCCCATAACCCTCCCAGGACAACCACGGTCTGGGGTCACCCTGTGTCCTTCCAGAATTATTTTCTATGTCTGCGAGCAAATATGTATGTCTCTTCCCTTCCCCCTCCACTTTTGTTTTGTTTTGTGTCACGGAGATTAGTCTTTAGTCTTTATCGTATTCAGATGGTCGTTCATCTCTATAGCCAGATAGTATTCTGTCTCCAGGGGGACCACTGCTTAGCTGACAGTGTCTGCTGGTGGGCATTTATATGGCTTCTGGTGTTTTGTGAAAAAGATTCACTGTGGCCAGTGACCTTGGGTCTGTTTTGTTTGCTGTGTGGTTGAGTGTGTGCGGGGGTAGGCTCCCAGGGGCAGTGGAGAGGTTGTGCATTTCTAAATGCGGACACATTTTGCCCAGTTGCTCCCCCCCCCCCATGGAGTTTATACCCATTTATACTCCTGCTGACGATGGCCAGGAGTCACACAAGCTGCTTGTGACCATCTGGCCTTTGGGCAGTTCTGCTGGGGAGCAATTTCCCCATTACCCTCACCCCCATCTCCCGAACGTTGTTTTAGCAAACAGTGGAGTTACTGCTGTGCTTTGCGGTAACCAGTGCTGGGCAGGGAATGACAGATGCCATGGACTTCAGATTTAGGCCTTTTTTCCAGAAAGTTGGAAATGCCAGCATCTCCTATTCCTCTCGGGCTGGACCAGGGCCTGGCTCAGCCCTGCTCCAGCTCTGGCCTGCCCTGAGTTGGGGGACAGTTTTTTCCAGTAAAGTCCCCAAAGGCTCTCTCTGGGTTCCACAATCCCTTGCCTAGGAATATGGCAAGGTCCTCCACCAGGGGCAGCCTCTGGAGATCTTGGCATTCCAGAGGGGAGAGATGTGTGCCATTGACAAGCCAGGCCTCGGTTCTGTCAGGGTTTCCCCCACTGAGGGGCTCGTCCAAGCAGAGGGGAGACAGAAGCAGAGCCTGGGTGGGCAGTGGTTTGGACTCAGGGCTGGAGGGTCAGCTGCTCCCCACTTACAAGGGGCCCAGGGCCATTTTGGCAAATGATGCCCACATCAGGGGCACAGTGGGCCATGGGATGGGGTTGGAGCATGACGGAGGTCTGGCCCAGTTTTAGCCCTGGAAGCTAAAACCAGGAGAAGCAGCTGGCCACCCCGCGTGCAGGAAAGCCTAGATGCGGTTCCATGGAACACAGCCTCCCTGCTTGAGCCCCTTCTTGCTGCTGCCCTTCGCAGGGAGCCAGAATGTGGGCCAGCAGCTTGGGCTTTCTCCACGCAGGGCACTGAAGCTGCTACCCTCTCTCCACAGAGCCTGACGGGTCACACGTCCCCAGTGGAGAGCGTCCGCCTCAACACCCCGGAGGAGCTCATCGTGGCCGGCTCCCAGTCAGGCTCCATCCGCGTTTGGGACCTAGAAGCTGCCAAAAGTAGGCATCTGTACTCACCTTCCCACATGCACTCCGGTGGCCGTGTTATCTCAGGCTCTGCTCTTGAGCTGCTTCCTCCAGGAAGCCTGTCCTGATTACACTGGGTGCTTCCCTCTGGGAGACCCTGACCACTCCACCCCCTTGAGCTTAGCAGCAGCGACATGCTGTTGCTGTCCGTGAGCGCTGACACTCAGGAGGCAGCCAGAAAGGTCCAGACGGATCATTGTGGGTGTGTGGGCGGGTGGGTGTGTAGATTCAGAACCTGGAAAAATGTCAGGTGCCACCAGGGGCCACACAGGAGATGTAAACAAGGGGGCCTGTGGGGAGAACTGGGGTGTCCTGACTTGGCGGTGGCTGCCTCTGAGCCTGCCTGCCCAGGGTAGCCCGATCCTCTTGTCTCCTTGAGCTTTGTTTATACTTGCTTTTCATCTTTAGAGAAGTTATACATAGTTTAAAAAGTCAAGTGCCAGGCATTTTACAAATAAGCACGATGGAAATGAGAAGCTTCAGCCCACTCCTTCCCACTCTCCAGACGCCTCAACCTTCTGTCCTTTGATCTGGTGTCTTGCTACCTCCCCTTCCCGAAGCAACATGGTATTATGGAACTCCTGTCTCTGGCTGCCTTCCTCCTGGGCAAGACAGGAAGTTAACTCTCCTAGGGGCGCCTGGCTGGCTCAGTCGGGGAGCCTGGGACTCTTGATCTCAGGGTTGTGAGTTTGAGCCCCACGTTGGGTGTAGAGATTACTTAAAAAATAAAATCTTAAACAAAAAAGAAGTTAGTTCTCTTAGAGCCGCTGGCCCTCCCTTGTCACTGCCAGCGTTGTTCTCCTGATTTCACCGTGTAAATACTCTGCATTTATCGGACCAGGCCCGCAGAGCTGTGACAGCGGATTGTGTTTCTTCTGGAGTTAATGGCTGTGTTTTCCATCTGTATGTGTCCTACATCTGTTACTAATTTGTCCCCAGATTCTCTGCCTGAAGAGTAAGCCTCCTCCTTGAGGTACCCTTGAAGCCATCTCATAATTGAGGTGTCTCTTCTCAGAGCCTCTGTCCCCCGGGTCCCAGTGTCGGGGGAGCACCGGGCCTGCAGCCCGGCCACCATCTTGGGGCCACCTAGTCTTCGGGGAGGTCTCCCATCTCGCTGCTGCGCCAGAGTCCGCGTTACCATCTTTCTCGGTTTTCTGCCTCTCTCTACTGGAACACATTCTTTCATAGCTTACTGAGAAGGGGTGCGTGACAGGCACAGTTTTCGAGACCGTCTGTGGCTGAAAATGATTTTATTCTATCCTCATCCTTTTTTGTTTATTTTATTTATTTTAGAGTCCGTAGAAGTCTAGATTGGAGATTGTTTTCCCTCAGAAGTTTGAAGGTGCAGCTGCGTCGCATGTTAGGTTCCTGTTTGGTGGCCATTGGGAGGTCTGCGCTGTCTCCTCTTGGGTCCCTCGCGTGCGACCTACTTCTCCTGTCTCTCTGCAAGCTCATAGGCTGTTTGTCCCAGCGTCCTGGGGTTTTGTAGTGATGACCCTTGGTCCCATGCTAGATCCTAGCTCGGTTCTTTCAGTGTGTCAGCCCGTGCCTTTGGTTCTGGACCACGTGGGGAGTCACGCCTTGCCAAACGCGGGGGGAATCTCAGTGTCCGTGGCTGCGGCCACATGCCAGTGGGCCCAGTGTTGCCAGCTGTACAGATTTTTCAAGAGAAGTTGGGGATTTGGACATTTAAGTAGAAATCCCCCCATCCCCTTTTCTAAATGTTGACCGCTAATTCAACATTTTTTTCAGAACACTATGCAGAGCAGCCTGGGAGGTCCAAGTAAAACCTGCTTGCTCGCTGCTTTTTGCCAGCGTCCAGCCTGGACCTCCCAGCGTGCCAGGCCAGAGGCCCGCTGCTGCCTGAAGGACGGGAGAGGGAGCCATGGTGTGGGTTTTGTGGGGGCTGCTTTTTCCAGAAGACGGCCCCCTTGCCTGGTTGAGACTTGGGTTCTCTCTGGCCTCTCCTGGGGTATGTGCTCTACCATGATGGCCGCCGCCAGCGTGCATGCCCAGTGGCCGGGGACTCCGCTCCAGGACGGTGCTCTTGTTGCAAAGATGGCCCTCAAGGGAGATGTTGCCCCAGGCCTGCTGGGTGAGGTTTGCCTGCCCGGGGATGGGTGTGTGTGCAAGACAGAGCCCGTGAGATCGCCAACCCCGGGCCACATGCTTAGCATCTCAGCATACGCTCCCACTGCCTGGCCCCACGCGGAGCCGGAGCATTGCTGGACTTGAAGGGGATGGGGGTGAGCAAGCCCCAGCTGGCCAGGCCCAGGCTGAGGGGGCAGAGAGGCTCAGGCACAAGGCGGTTTGCTTCCTGGGACGTCTCTGCCTGGATCTCAGTCCCAGCGGATAGCACCAGCCATTCACCGTTCACCGAGGAGCAAGGGACAAAAGGCTGAAGCCAAGGGCACCCCTGTCCCTCAGCCGTGACTACTTCGCACAGAAGGGAAACAAACATGAGGAGTTCCTTGAGGCGGGCAAAGAATGAAAACCGAACACCTGTGGAATTCCTGGGCCCTAGAGTCTCAGGGTTGGTTACTCTCCAAGGAGCTCGTTTCCAACACTTGGCCCAGACCCCACGCCCAGGGAACCTGATTCAGTAGTGGCGGAAGCCCCAAATCTGGCTTGCACTAAGCTTCCAGATGGTTCTGATGCAGAGCCGCAGGTCCCTCTTATTTGACACATGGGCAAACTGGGGCCCAAGGAGGACCCCTGAACCTGATAAAGACCCCGTGGCCAGGGTGGTGGAAGCTGGGACTGAAATTCTGGCGTCAAGACTCCCATCCCAGTGCTCTTCATGCTGCTGTTCGAGGGGTTCAGTGATGGAATGGAAACTTGCCCTCAGCAGCCATGGCAGGAAGAGCTCAGACCACAGGCCAACCTCCACTCCCACCCACCACAGCCTGAGTGAAAACAAGGGGCAGCTTGGCGCCCAGGTGCAGAGAGGCTCCTAAGGAGGCCGGCGATCATCACGTGGATTGCGCTGAAAAGCCGCCCATCGCTGGAGCATTTGGGCGGAGGTCGAACAGCGACCAGCTGGGAGGGCCTAGAGCTCCCACAGAGGGCGGACGGATCCAGGGCGCCCCTCCAGCCTGCGGCTCCTGGTCCTGCGACAATCCTGCGGTAGGAGGCCTTCCAAGGGCCTTCCTGGGACAAGAGCAAGGGCAGAAGTCACGCCGGAAGAATGCGGTCCTGCCTGCTTTCCACGGCGCAGCCAGAGGGCGGGGTGGGCCAGCCCGGTCATCCCACAGGAAGGTAGCGTGTGTTTCGTGAATCTGGCCTACACGGGGTGGAACCCGCACATCCTCTTGGGGCAGGGCAGGATTTGGGAAGCCTCCTTGTGGGATGCAAAGCCAGTGGGCTGGGAGGTGGGCACGGACTGGAGCAGGAGCCAGCATGCGTCCGCCTCCTCCGGGCCCTGGGCTTGGCCAGCAGAGCAGTGCGCGAGCCCCCGGTGGTGTATGACTGCCCCAGAGTGTGGGGAGGAGCAGCTGAGGTTTTGGTGTGGTTGAATTAGCTACTTGACAGACATGGCCGACACCGTGTCACCCTCTGTGAGGGATGTAAATAAAGGTGGCTCAGTCCCGGCCGGCAGCGGGCTGGGCCTGCTGCGGGGTGGCCCCAGGTAGGATGGGTGGATGTGGGGGGCTGCGGGCAGAGGGATGCAAGTGTTCTTGAGGCAGGGAACCCCCAGAGCAGCTCACCTTTTTCCTGCCCTTGGGTGTGCCTGCCTCTGTCTTAGGAGCCCTAGACAGATGGGCTCCCTTGACTCTGGCAAAGGGTCACGTGGTAAAGCCTGCTTCTCAGGACTCCGCCGCCTGCTTTAATTTCTGGCTCTGTGCCCTGCTGACCGGCCTGAGGGAGGCAGCTCCCCCCTCGGAGCCTCAGGCCCTCACCCATCTCCTGGTGCTGTTTGCAGGGGTTGAGGGGAGTGCCGAAGTCACTCGGGCTGTCCTCAGCACCCCAGGTATGCTCAGCAGCTATCCTGGGGACAAGGGAGGTGCCCAAATGACTGTGGTACTGAGTAGTGGTCCTCGCTGGTGCCTGAAGACTGAGGACCAAGACAGGTGCTCTGAGGCCAGAGGAGAAGAGAAGGTCTGCTTTGGGGGACAGAGCTCTCCTTCAGAAAGGAGGGCCAGGGAGACTAACTCTAGCTGGTATTCATTGAGCACTTACTGTGTGCACGCCCATGCTAAGCCCCTTACTTCCCGTTCTCCTAACTCTGATTGTGACCCATTATGAGCCTCAGGGAGGGGAAGGGATGGCCCAGGGTCACCTGGCAAGTGAGGAGCAGCGCAGAACTGCTGCCATTTCTGGCTGGCTCCAGAGCCCTGAACTTGGACCTCGAGGGATGGAGACAATCTCGTGCAGTAGAGTTTGAATCCCTCCGTGCCTGGAGCGCGCCTCTCTTGACTCTAAAGCACTGCATTCGGAGTCTGCTTGGACCCTCCTCCAGCGGGAGCACGTCGCCTCACGACACAGCTGTTCCACCTTGGCTCAAACCTAAGGATGGCCGGATTCCCACAGCCCTTGGCCCCTCCACTTATGGGGTGATCTGTTTTCTTCAGACATCAGAATTATGAATCTTTCAAAAAGCCAGACACTTGAGGCCGGAGAGAAGAGGCAAATGTGAGTGTCACCGGGGAATACTCGGGGACGGAGACACAAGGTTTGCTCGCGGGCCGGGCCAGGCTCGGCCACGGAGCTGCAATGGAAGCTGAGTTTTCCCGGGGTAGCAGGAGGTAACTGGCCCCAGTCACATCCTCTGTTCTCTTGGTTCACACAGCACCTCCTCTTGTCCTCACAACTACCCTCAAGATCCCTTGTACAGGGGGCTGGTGTGAGCACCACAGCCACTCCGGGGATGCCCTCCACATTGCCTTTCTTGGGGCCTTTGCCCACCATTTCCCTCTGCCTAATATCCTTCCTCACTCTCCACTCACCATATCCTCTTTGAATACTGCCTCCTCCAAAAAGCCTTCCTGGATTTCTCTTTTCAACCAAGCAGCTTCTCTGCCAGCATGGGCTCACCTGCCTGCCTCTTCTGTCTCAACTGTGGTGAAATGCCCAGTGGAACATAAGCTGTCTATCCATGAACCGAGTGCAGTGGTTTTCCAGCTCTGCTGCCTTCAGGGCAGTGGCCTTATAGGAGCACACTGGGACAAGCCCAGGGGCACAGGCTACGGGGGCTTGGGTCAGGACAGAAATGGCTGTCATCTCTCGGGACAAAAACAGGAAGGTCGGGTGCTGTGATGATAGGACTCCGGTTGATGTATC
Organism: Mustela lutreola; assembly: GCF_030435805.1. Classification (NCBI taxonomy): domain Eukaryota; kingdom Metazoa; phylum Chordata; class Mammalia; order Carnivora; family Mustelidae; genus Mustela; species Mustela lutreola. The sequence continues at coordinate 26,366,953 of NC_081305.1, read as the reverse complement.
TCCCTGTTTTGAAAATCACTGCTGTTCTGGTTCTCTGTGCAGTTATCATGGAAGCACGCACCTGCGACCACCACAGTCGTCCTCTGCCGGGTGCCTGGCTTGCCCCTCACGCCCCTGTCTCTGCTCTCTTCCTCGGCAGTTCTTCGCACGCTTATGGGCCACAAAGCCAACATCTGCAGCCTGGACTTCCACCCGTATGGCGAGTTCGTAGCCTCGGGCTCCCAGGACACGAACATCAAGGTGAGACCCTGTCTGTGCCCTGTGTCCCCCGCTGAGACACATGCATCCGACGTGAGGAGCGGGCCTTTTGGTGCTGTGGGAGGGCCTCTTCCCTCTCTGGTGGTGCCCACAGCCTCCGAGGGAGGGGGACTTGGAAACGTTCGCCAGACATTCTTGCTCAGAATGCCCAGCTTTCACAAGCAGTTTCCAGATTGCTGTCATTTTGGGGTGTGATGACTGGAGTGCCTGGAGCCCCTCTCTGCTCATGGCCGCACACCACCCTCTGACCCGGGCTCCTACCCTCTGACCTGGGCAAGGCCGCTGCCACCCGAGCCCACCTTGGTCGTGACCTGTCCTGACTCTGCCACCCTTCTGCCCGCAGCTCTGGGACATCCGGAGGAAAGGCTGTGTTTTCCGGTACAGGGTAAGGAAGGCGCCCTTTGTCGGACAGTCAGTGAGCCCCATGCAGGCATGGAGGCTGGGGTAGTGCCCAGACCCTGGCAGGGGCTGGAAGGGATCACCGTCCAACCTGGGGGAGAACGTGAGAAACAAAAGTCCAAGAGAGAAGCCAGAATCTCGAGCAGAGCAGGAGCGCTATGGGGGTTCCACCTGGATCCCCCGCTTTCCACAAATCCTCCCAGCGCCATGTTTACCAAACTGCGCTCCATACTCTGGTTCCGTAGGCAGGTGTCATGAGGTGAAAAGGATTCCTAGTCCTATGTGTTTTGGAAGCACTGAGTTGAATACATAATTTTGGAGGTATTTACGCCCTTGAAAATAAGAGAAAACACCTGACTCCCCCAAAACAGGTGTAAGATACGTGGCTTTCCAAACTGACCAGGATGCTCCGGATTTCCCGGAGCATCCCGCAGCACTGGGAATCCTGACTGCGTGGGGAGGTGTCCCTCCAGGACATCTCTGGCACACGGCCATCTGGCTCCAATTTGCCTACTGGTCAAGGGCAGGGAGGAACGGGGTGGAAAGAAGGGCAGCCCATTGGGCCCAGCTCCTCGGGTGAGCTCAGTGCTCTGTCCTCTCAGGGACACACCCAGGCCGTGAGGTGCCTCCGGTTCAGCCCTGACGGGAAGTGGCTGGCATCGGCTGCGGATGACCACACAGTGAAGGTAGCACCTGGCCTGGCCTGGGACTAGGGACTGGGGTCTGCTGAATGCTCTCCGGCCGGGTCTACACCTCCCTCCTGATCAGGCTCGCATATCTCACAGGGAAAGGCAGCTTGTAGATCGGGGTGGGGGTTGGGGAAGGGGAGCCGCAGCCAGGGGACAGCAGGCAGCCGAGATCCCGGGCCTGGTCGACCTCCAGCCTGCCCTGCTCTAGCTCTGGGATCTGACTGCTGGCAAGATGATGTCCGAGTTCCCTGGCCACACAGGGCCTGTCAACGTGGTGGAGTTTCACCCCAACGAGTACCTGCTGGCTTCTGGCAGCTCGGACAGGTGAGGAAGAACAAGGCCTGTCGCCCATGACTGCCATTTCTCACATGTCTGTCCTCTGTGTGCGAATGTCTGTCCCAGTGTCCCTCTGTCCTGAGGTGTTCTCTGCCCAATGATGCTATGTAGACTGACCTGACTTCCGGCCAAGCCGGGCTGGGGCCCTGGTCCCATCTCTTGCCGAGCTCTGGTCGTCCTGGGCTGTCATGGCATGTCCAGGTCCAAAGCCCATGCTCCCCTCTCATCGGCCAAGTCTCTCCTCCTACCATGCAGGGTCAGCCCCTGGCCCTGGGTGGTGTTCTTAGTGGCCACCACCCAGGGGACAGGAGTTTGCAGAGAAATAGGCCTCCTGGGCCATGAGCCTGCATGGAGGCCAGCATGGGGACGCTGGCTTCCCAGCACAGTCTGACTGCCTTTGCAGGACCATCCGGTTCTGGGATCTGGAGAAGTTCCAGGTGGTGAGCTGCATCGAAGGAGAGCCAGGGCCTGTCAGGTGCGCCAGCAGCTGAGTGGTGGGTCTTCCTCCCGGGCAGTGGGTGTGCGATTTGGGTGGGCCTTTCCCATCCCTGCTCCTGCTCCCCCTGTTTGGGGCTCCCCGCAGCCTCCCTGGATTGCTTGGGACCCATGGTCCACTCTCACCTCCCCCAGGAGTGTCCTGTTCAACCCCGACGGCTGCTGCCTGTACAGCGGCTGCCAGGACTCGCTGCGCGTCTACGGCTGGGAGCCTGAGCGCTGCTTTGATGTGGTCCTGGTCAGCTGGGGCAAGGTGGCCGACCTGGCTGTCTGCAACGACCAGCTGGTGAGAGCGCTGCTGCCTGTCCCTCCCCCTCCAGCCCCCGTGTACTCCCCAAGCCCTGCTGGGGTCCTGCCTGTGTGTGCCCCAGCTCTGCCGCTTCCTGCAGATAGGTGTGGCCTTCTCCCAGAGCAACGTCTCCTCTTATGTGGTGGACTTGACGCGGGTCACCAGGACAGGCACGGTGGCCCAGGACCCTGTGCAGGACAGCCGGCCCCTGGCGCAACAGCCAGCCCACCCCAGTGCCCCTCTTCGGCGCATCTATGAGCGGCCTGGCACAGCCTGCAGCAAGCCTCAGAGGTGGGGTGCTCAGGGCCCCAGAGGGCTCCGGAGGCGGGCCGGCACTGGGAAGGCTGTGGGGGGCCCAGCCCAGCTCACTGCGCCGGCCTCCTGTGGCCCTGTCCCCACCCCACAGGGTGAAGCAGAATTCGGAGAGTGAGCGTCGCAGCCCCAGCAGCGAGGATGACCGGGACGAGCGTGAGTCTCGGGCCGAAATCCAGAACGCTGAGGAGTACAACGAGATCTTCCAGCCCAAGAACAGCATCAGTGAGGCTTGCCCCCGCCCCCAGACCAGCCCGGCATTCCCATCTGGGCATGGAGGCAGACGGTGCTTAGTGGGGACAATGGCGCTCTGCTTCCTTGGCTGGAGTTCCGGCTCACCTCTTGGCCCCCAGGCTCTGGTCCCAGGTCCTCGAGGCCTGGCAGCTGCTCAGTGCTGTGGCGCACCCTGAGTGAGAGAAGGCCCCACGTGGACAAGTAGATGGGAGGGGACAGGCCTGAGGGTTTCCGGGAGCGGGAACGGGGTCATGGGTCTGCAGCTGTGTATGCACCTGGGACCACCTTACACCCATACTCACACGCCCACCCCTGGTGTGCCATGTCAGCCTCGGCCAACGTGAGTCCCCAGCCCCCTTTGCCTCTGTAGGCCGGACACCACCCCGAAGAAGTGAGCCCTTTCCGGCACCCCCAGAGGATGGTGAGTAAGGGGGCAGAGCCTGGCGTCCCAGGGTCACCAGCTCCCCAGGCCTTCCTGCCATGGTGCCATCTCCAGCCTCTCTCCCACTAGATCTTTTCTCTGTGCTCACCCAAAAGCACCTACTGTGCTCTGGGACCCACACTAGGCCCTGGTGATGGAGCCTGAGCAAGGCAGGCAGGTGCCTCCCTCAGGAGCTCTCCCCCTAGTGAGCAGGGAGATGGCAGACAGCCACACAGCTTTGTGGAAGGGACAGTGCGGTGGAGGCAGAGGTGGGCAGGGTGAGAGAGGGCCACGGAAGGCCTGCAGGAGACGGGGGAGCAGGGAGGGGGTGCTGGTGGGAAGGGGTGGGAGGATGGCAGGCCCTGGGGTCTGGGAGCAGGAGGCCAGGCCCTGGCTGGGGTTTGGGTTTTGCTACTGGGTAAAAACGATCTGCTTTTGGACCGAAGAAGTCAGGATAGGAGGCACCCTTGTCCCGTAGACTGTCCCTCCCGTAGACTGTCCCTCCCTTCCACCCAGCTTTCTCTTCAAGGGGCCATCTTATCATTCTCCCTCCTGGTGGGGTTTTCTGTGCATCCCTCTCACCGTCCACTCACTGCAGCACTGCCCCTCCCCACCCCCCGCAGCCAGCACACACTCGATTTCCAGTGAGGTGACAGGGTGGCCTCTCCCTGGAGCTCCCCAGGTCCCATCCACACACCGTGCTTGACGCCCTTCTGCCTGGTGATTGGGTGGAAAATGGCCAGATCCAGCCTCCACGCTCACGCTTCCCTAGGAGTACCCCCACCCGCCACATACACAACTGCTGCGATCTCCTTCCTCGGTTGCCCCACCAACTGCTCCATCCCTCCCAGTGATGTGGGTGCTCCCCAGAAGCCCACCACAAGCCCTGCCTTCTTCCCACTAGTCCCTTTGGGCCTGGCCTAACCCAGAGATCTTTCCCTTTTGCCTCCAGACATGGTCTCAGCCAAGGAGGTGGCCAAGCCCAGCCCGACCATGGACTCGCAGTTCCCGGTGCCAAATGTACGTCTGGGTGGAGAGGGCATGGTGCGGGGCTGGGAGCAGGGCCACAGTCCTGAACTCAGGTTGGGGCCCTCCATGCCAGGGTGGGCAGAGGGGGCAGCCTCGGGCTGGCTCCCCACTGAGCTCCGGACCCCATCAGCTCGAGGTCCCGCCCCGGCCCCCAGCTGTCACTCCCACGCCTGCGCCCAAGGCTGAGCCCGCCATCATCCCTGCCACCCGGAATGAGCCCATCGGGCTGAAGGCCTCTGACTTCCTGCCTGTGAGTGGGGGTCCAGCCTGAGGGCAGGGTGGAGGCCCGGGGGGCAAGGATGGAACTTGACCACCAGCACCTGTCCTGAACAGGCCGTGAAGATCCCCCAGCAGGCCGAGCTGGTCGACGAGGACGCCATGTCGCAGATCCGCAAAGGCCATGACACTATGTGCGTGGTGCTCACCAGCCGCCACAAGAACCTGGACACCGTGCGGGCCGTGTGGACCACAGGCGATATCAAGGCAAGCTTTTCTCCCCCAGGGTTTGGGCTGACCCCAGGAGAAAGCTGGCCAGGGCAGGCCGTGGGGCTGGGTGGCCCCTGTCCCTACACAGCAGCTTTCGTGTCTGTTTCTGTCATCGTCATCGTCATGAGCTGCCAGTTATTGAGCGTCTCTTGACGCACCTGGTCTCACACTCCTCACCTGAGCTGCAGGCTTGTAAGCAGCCCCCAACAAAGCCCCTCAGGCTGTGCCCAGGCAGGGCCCGCGCCCTCCCCGTCCCCTCTGACAGGCACTGTCTGTTTGCACAGACGTCGGTGGACTCGGCTGTGGCCATCAATGACCTGTCAGTGGTAGTGGACCTCCTGAACATTGTCAATCAGAAAGCGTGAGTAGTTGTCGTGGGGCGGGGCTGGCCCAGGAGCTGGAGCCGGCTGCTAACGGTCCATCCCTGGCCCTCTCCCCAGCTCCCTGTGGAAGCTGGACCTGTGCACCACGGTCTTGCCGCAGATCGAGAAGCTTCTGCAAAGCAAGTATGAGAGGTACGTGTGGGGAAACCATACCAGCCTCTCACGGTAGGGAGGGGCAGGAGGCTCCTCAGGGACAATGGGAAGGACCCCCAGGGTCCACGCCCACATGTGTGCAAGGCACCACAATCCCCACCAAGTCGGAGAGGCCATGGTGAAAACGAGCCTGTGTTGCCCCTGGCCCTCTGCCTACTTCTCTGTATTTGTACCTTCTCTCTTTTTTTCTTCTGTGGCTCCATCCCTCCATCTGTGAAGCTACGTGCAGACTGGCTGCACGTCCCTGAAACTGATCCTGCAGCGGTTTCTGCCCCTGATCACGGACATCCTGGCGGCGCCCCCCTCTGTGGGTGTGGACATCAGCCGGGAGGAGAGGTGAGGGGCCAAGCAGCATACCACTGTCGGGGTACAGAGGCCAGGGGGCCCAGCCTGCTTGTTGATGGCCCCAGCCTTGAGTGGAAGTCATGCCTGCGCCAGTAGCTTGGAACATAGGATGGGGGGTCCAGAGCTGGGGCTCTTCTGTGGCCAGGTGGCTCCTGCATCCAGGCCTTTGGCCTGCCTCCCAGAGGAGGGTGGGAGTGGTGTGGCAGGCAAGGCCCTAGCACTTGGCGCTCGACCTCTCTGCCCACAGGCTCCACAAGTGCCGGCTGTGCTACAAGCAGTTGAAGAGCATCAGTGGCCTCGTCAAGAGCAAGTCGGGTTTGAGTGGCCGCCATGGCAGTGCCTTCCGGGAGCTGCACTTACTTATGGCCAGTTTGGACTGAGGAGCTTTTGGGCCTGGCCTCAGCCCCTGTTCCCATTCCCTGTGCACTCCTGGGCCCGTGAGCCTCTGCCCGGCCCCCTCTGCAGCCCTGTGGCCATCCTGGAGGTGGTGGCTCCAGCCCACTGGCCACCTGCACAGCCCTGAGCTCTCAGACAACTTCTCCCTGGCAGTGGCTGCCCTGCTTGGCCAACTCCTGCTTCTGGGGCAGCAAAGAGCACCCTGGGGCTGCTGCTGTAATTTATAAGGCGAATTTTATTAAATTTGTAACTATTCCCCAGTTTCTTTGCCTGGAGGTGCATTCTCCGGCCCTGCGGCTCTGCCTAGCCCAAGACTGCCCACTTGGGCCCTTCCGAGACAGAGGACTCCCCTCCAGGCCTGAGGCAGTGTGGCCAGCAGGGGGCAGCAGAGTGCCAGGCCTGCTGGAAGGGGCAAGTTCAGTGTACCTGGGGAGGGTGGGGGGCAGGGGAGGAGTGGGGGAGGAGGCGACTCCTTTCCTAGCTAAGGGAGACAGGTGAGGGACGGGCCCTGCCAGCCCATCCCCTCTGTCTCAGCCACACTCCCAGCTGTCCTGGGGGTGCCAGGACCCACAGCCCACCACCAGGAGGCCTTGAGGGACTGGGCTGGAAGGACTGTGGCCCTCTCCTCCAGCAAGGGCTCTGACCACCTTTCCCTCCCCCACAGGATTGCCCAGTGCTGATCCCTTCCGTTCCTGTGGCAGCAGCTGCTAGATTTGCCGCAGTTGGAGAGAGGGCCCCACTGAGCCCCTGTGCACATTCCCCGCCAAGGCCACGACCAGGTGCAAGCCAGCACAATCCTCATGGCGGTCCGGGCGGGGGTGGGGACACTGAGGTTGCAGTTGGGGGTCTTGTAGCACCAGAGAGAGGGTGGTACTCACCTACAGCCAGTTCACCTAAAGGGCAAGGCCAGGGCCTAGAACAGGTAGGGAAGCTGGGCTAGCCCAGCCCTGCTGGCTTTGGCTCTCAGGCCAGAGTTTCCCAGCTTCTAGGAGAGAGTGTTGCAGGGTGGGTGAGTCTGATAAGGGTGGCCAGGGATGTGGGGGATTAGCCAGCAGAGGGGGAGCCTAAGGCAAGGGCGTTTCCCTGGGGTCTGACCAGGGGCTCATGAGACCAACTCCGGCAGACTAAACTTGTGCAAAAAGGTTTTTATTTTAATAAGTAAAAATGGCTAAGCTTCCAAAAGTTCTTAAATAGAATTTCAGAGGGGGAAGAAAATGTCAAGAGGCCAGTGAGCAAGGAGAGAGCCTGATAACAGGCAGAGGAGGGGAGCAGCAGGATCCCTTGCCCCTGGCCTCCCGCCAGCCATAAATACAGCCCAGCCCTCAGCAGGGAGGGCCACGCTCCTATGTACACCTAGGAACACTATATACAATCCAGCACAGGGGCCCACCTCGGAGGGGAGTGGGGCCAGGGCTGCCCCCGGGTGCCCACCAACTGCCCAGATCCCACGGGTCCTTTGCTTTCCAGGGGCTCCTCCACCCACCTCTTAGAGCAGGGCCTGGCAGGCGCAGGACAGCCCGACCAGGCCAGGCAAGAGGCCCACCCTCCCACCTACTCCTGCCCTCCTGACAAGAGCTCTCCGAGGGCCCGGGCCTGCCAGGCGGAGTGGGCCACCCCTGCCCTTCCAGCCCATGCCTTTTGCACCCACAGCCACGTGCTAAGAGACACCATTTCCTTCTGAACATGTTTTCTCCTCTCTGAGTGGATGCGAGACAGAAGGGCTACCTCCACTCCGGCCTCCACCCCGGGCTCCCGGTGCTACAGCAGGAGTAGGCCGGCCAGGCCGCAGGTCCCAGTCCCCGGGGCTGGCAGGGGGAACACGTCCATCACACAGGCACCGGCCTGGACTTCCCTGCAGAATGGGGGGAGAGGGTCATTAGCCTGGGCGTATGCGGACACAAGGGAGCCAGGCAGAAGCACACAGACAGCAGCCAGCAGCGGGACAGGCCCAGCCCTGAGCAGCCCTCTCCCCGGCACAGCCCTGCACCCCAAGGTGGCCAGGCAGGCGGGTGGGCAGGCCCGGGCCGCTGGCCCCACACTCACCTGGAGACTCTGCAGCCCCAGCCGTCAGGCTGAAATCAAAGCAACAGGTGTCTCACTGGTGGGCTTGCCTGGGGCCGGTACTCCCCAGGACCCTGAGGCTCCTGCCTCCTTAGACCCAGGCCTTGCCAGGTCCCTCTGTAAGAGGGGCCATGCAGGGGGCTGGGGCTCTGGATTCCAGGCCTGGGGTGGGCTCACTCCTTACCTGAGACCTGGGTGGGCCCTGCCACCACCACCACCTCCCCCCCCCCCCCAGGAGCCAGGCCCAAGGCAGGGGTGCCCGGCCTGCCCTGAAAGAAGTAGGCTTGAGCACAGCCTCAGAACTCTGTTCTGGGCTTTGAGCCAGCAGCCCTGCTTGGAGCCCCAAGGGCTGGGTTTCTCCTTACATGCCCGCACCCAAGGGGCCTTTCATGTCCCATCTGTAAAATGGGCCTAATGCTTCCTGCCCTGACTCCTTCCCAGGGCCAGAAAAGGTTGTAAAACAGGTTCTGCAGGAGTTTTATAAACTTGCAAACAAAAAGTCCATTCAGGCAAGGGCAGTCCAGTGCTACCTGGAGGGAGGC